>NC_136069.1:1594048556-1596448556 GCF_964261635.1 Lissotriton helveticus | reverse complement strand
TTTAAAGATTCTAAAGGTCCTCGGGACGATCAGAAACAGCCCAAGATGTTCAGTCATCTTAGTGGCATCTACTTGAGCTTACTAGAACTGCATGAGCCGTTCGCTGCTAGGCATCTCGGTAGAGAGGAGCTTTGCTAAATTTAAGCAGTTTACCAACCTCTGAGCGGACTGCACAAGATGGCAAAGAAATATTCTTAAGGTTGAAAGCTGAATCTGAGTTAAATGATAATGCGCTTAAACTGGATGCTCTGGGTGCATTTAGTAAAACTTACAGCTGGTAGGAAATTGGTATTCAGTTTTTTGGGAAGCTCTTTTCAAAGTTTCAACCCAACCACTGACAACATTTTGTATCCCACATGCTGCTGACAGAACTTCTGCCAGCCACCAGTTTAGTCCTTGTTAATCTCAAATATCTGTAGCTAGCAGATAATTGCAATAGCCCAATGTACCGGACCTGACCCAAACATAAATTGGTGCATAAGAGCCATGAACTGGAATTGGTCTCCACAGGCAGTCAGTCTAAGGCAGGCAAGGACGAGGAAAATTAGACAAGCCTACAGCAGCACAAAACACATGATTTTGTACATTCAGTAAAAAGCAGACTCTCTTAATTGAAACACCCCCTTCCAGTACTAGCCACGGACTTTCCTACCAGGATGACTGACATTTCCACGCAACTTCAAGAGAGGTCTTCTCCTGACAATGTAAGCCCTTTTTAATCTTGAGTTCTCCATGGTCACCATTAATCTTTCTTGATGGACTCCGGTGTGGTAAAGACCTTTCGTTCTCCAGAAAATGTAACAACCATGTGCTAAATAGTTGAGCACATCTTGAAAAATAAGCTCCTGGTGTTCCCTGATTTTCACAGGGCTGCAAGTATTCTGAGTAGTAGTGGTCTGTGGTAGCAAGCTCTCGCTCCGCTCTCTTTAACATATTTGAGAAAGCATTGGTCCAAACTTGCAGTGATAGGTACATGCCCATGACCTTTTGATACAATGTCTCTTCCTGCTGGCCTCCCACATTGCTAGGTAACAACACCTTAGCAGACACCCTGCTGGTTGACTTCTCCACTCTCTGCACAAGTTTGAAGTCTGGTGTTCTCTAGCCATATAAGCCCCTTCTCCACCAACCTGCGCTTCTGATGACCTTGCATGGGCAGGAATCCTGGGTTTCTCGAAAACCGCCTAATGCTGCACTGAATTCCTCCGGTCCAAGTACTTGAATGCCCCCCTTCACCTACGAACAGCACCAACACTGTCGGACTGCATCAATGTGCTTAAGATCTTGCTCGTTAACTAGAGACAGACAAGACCTCAGGCCTTGATGCCCCCAGTGGTGATTAACCTGGCTCTACAGATACTGTTTGTTTGATTGATTGATTGATTGGGTAATTTCTGAGTGCCTTGTCAGATTCTGAAGGTCCTCCAAAAGATCAGAAACAGCCCAAGATGTTCAGTCAACTTAGTTGCACCTACATGGCCGCTCCATGATTGACCAGCTTCATCTTCTTCGGTGCATTCACATCTGCTCTGCCATTTATAAGTGCTCATTTTAAATGCCCATTTAAAGCCACCATATCTCTTTTGAACAGGGAGTTTTACAAATTTTCCTACTGAGAAATACGAAACAAATAAGGAAAAATGAGCAGCTTGGCACCACAACCATATCAGTATGACAACATTCACTATATCCCTGAACATTGGGGCAGTTCCTTTTTCGCATCATTTTTCAGTGAGAGCGCATTTTAAGCCTTTTCTCCGTGAAAACAAGCCTTCCATTTTTATGAGGTGTCAATACCATTGCAATGAGGATATTCATGTTCTCGATGTTATGAAATCCTAACACCTGTACTGTTGAAAAATGAGAAGGGAGACCTGGTAAGGAATGCATCCTCATCAGGGAAAGAGAGCAAGAGCTAGTCTCTTCAGAATCTTCTGTGTGGTAAAGTAGTCTCTTCAACCTTTACAGACTCTCTTTAATCCCCCTACTAGGGGAGTTCTAAACACAGGCATCTCAGACATTTCTGCCATTTAACATTGAGGGATATAACATTCGGATTCGCCATTGAGGACTACTTATGTGTAAATGTAAATGTAGTATACTTGTAAAGCGCACAGCTGCCCCAGCAACGGGGCGTCCCGGCGCTGTATAACTCTGGGGAACCCGTCCTGGCTTTCCCTGTGGGATGGTCCCTTGCTGGGAGTCCCCAAGGTGGAGCCAGGCATCCCCGGAATTGGTGGGGCCGTTGTGGAGATTAGGCAAGCTAATGCCCAGAGTTGCCGAGTGGAACCCCTGATTAGAGTAAGCACCGAAGCGAGAATTATCGAGTCCGCTGACCAAGGTCCACGACCCTGCCACGTCGGGGAATTGAACCCTGGTCCCGGGCTGACTTCTGCTCTCGGGCCTGCCGCCTCTAACCAGTGAGCCACACTACTCCAGCCTGTGAAAGGCTTTACAATAAATCTGTTTGCTGTGAAGGTTACCATTGAATCATTCAATGTCAGGTAGACAATTGATGTCAAGGCATATGTGAAAGAAGCATGTCATAGAAGATGTGCAGCAGGCTTTTTCTTCTTTCACTTTTACAGACTGTCAGATTATAGGATTTACACATTCCGCCTTGATAGGCTGCGTTGTTTTTTCTTGCCACTCCTCTGGTAGGAAGTCCCTTGATCTGGTCTTGTCTAGCAAAGAAGCATACACTGTTCTTCACATGTGCAGAGTTATCTACCTTACCTTTGTTAGTAATAAAGATTTTGTACAGATTTTTAATTCACCGGTAAGGTATCCTTCCAATTTTTCATTTAAAGCTTTATTCTATCCTGCGAGATAAAACTTGCATCCTACCAGACATATTGAAACTTACATCTCCATCTCTTACGGAGTTTCTAGGGTGCTTGATGTGGACAGCCTTTATTCTCATTCCACTAGATAAAAGGCAGTGATTGTGGCATCCAAAAGATGTGTCCAAATCAGAAACATTATGGCAGCCATTTGACCTACTTTTCATGCCTTTTTGGAATGTCTGTCCTTGAACACATCTTTTAGGCACAATGATGTGCTTGCCCAAGAAGTCCTGCGCATCGTCTAAGACTCAACACTGGCTGAACACTTAGTTGTCCTGCAGGCATTTTAATTATGTACCCTTTGTTTATTTATGTTTACAGTCTGAAGGTGTGCTCCAACCATTTTGTTTTCTATGTACTGTTTGTTTTAGCATGTTGAGAAGGACAATAAGCTGGACTAATAAAATATTACCCCAATAGATGTTCAGGGACCTTCAGTAATTGCTTTTTCTCCTTCATAACACCCACCTCTACTCACATAAGCGGTGTCACCTCTTACTCTTAGCACAGTCTAAACTGTAGTTGTGATGCTGGTGAAAGGGTGTTTATTACACAGCTAGACACATGACAATGAAAATCTATAATCAAAATTACACCCACTAAATCTTTTTATAGAGGATATAGAGAAAAACGTAAGAGTCAGAATGGTCATAAGAGCATTTTTCTTCAGAATTGCTATTTTGCATTGATTCAAAATATTACATTTTTCCTGTCACTTTCTGGTAATGTTTGGAAAGAAATGCAGAATGGCGCCAAGTGTACTTGGGTGTCTCTAGATGTATTTTCTCTTTCTTCTTGTCTGACGTCATCACAAGTGGTTAGTAAACTGGCTGTAGGAAGTCTTTTTTGCCTCCTTATAGAAGCTAGACCATCTCTTAAAGATAGAGATGCTAAAAAAACTTTTGTTAAAGGTAAGTTATGTGTTGCTTACTTCACGGTCATTGCTGGCTAAATGCTAAGTACAATGTTCTCTTATCTGTGGCTGAAGCTGCTACTTGTTTACTCTCTGATTGAATTTGCTTATTTCTTACAGGCTTGTGTATAAGTGGTTTCTGCTTCTATACAAGATCAGCTATGGCACTGGCATCGTAGGATACGTAGCAGTCATGTTCACGCTTTTTGGCCTTAATTTAATATTCAGGTGAGTAAAAATCATGAATAAATTGATGAAGTAGGAGAGCGTGCTCAGGCATTGTAATAATTTTTTCTAAAATTATACTGTAAAGGGTTGGTGTTATTGGACCGTTTACCAGCACTTCTGAGATAGTGTACCAACCTATAAAGAATATCCAGCTCCTGAGAGAAGATAACCGACATGGCACTGCTATAGTATCAGAGGCCATCTCTATTAATCACTGATGATATTAATTCTTTCCTGATTTTATTGCTCTTTTTAGCAACAGAATAGGCAAAGAGCAGTATATAGAACTTCAAAGGGTTTAGTATTTATTTATTTATTCAAAGTTTTATATAGCGCGAACAGGATCCTTACAGATATCAGAGCGCTTCACAAAGACAGGGTAGGGGCAGTAGGAGTGAACAGAGATAATGGGAGCAATATAGTAGTCACTAACATGGTCGGATAGTAATAACATACTTAAAACATATCAGCAAACAATCAGTATACAATCAAGTAAACAAATTATATAAAACGGTACAAGTCATTGATCCCACTACAGAGTTGTTCAGATACACCTTGGGTGTGTGAATGGCTTATATCAATGTCTTAGTGTAGAGTGAACACTGAGTGTGGGCATCGGGAGAGTGAATCAGAAAACCAACGTGTATCAAATATTGGTCGGTAGTAAGAGAATAGCGTAGTAGTGACACCATCATGTTGGAAGTAATAGTAGTGACACCGTCATGTTGGCAGTATAGTGTCAGAGGAAAAGGTGAGCAGTCATACAAAGCAATGTCCCTGAACCAGCACCAATACGGTTCAGAAGATCTTAGCCAGAAGGATTGTTTTCACCTCTTTCTTGAAGAGTGCGGTGGAGGAGATCAGCCTGGTTTCAGGAGGGAGCGCATTCCAGATCCTGGGTGCCATTCCTGAGAAGGAGCGCTTGTATGTTTTCTCTTTCCGGAATCTACGAGGTTTCAGTAGTAGATTTTTTGTACTTCTATTGGTTCTCGAACCTCCTGATATGGACAACTTTTGAGCGAGGTAGTTGGGTGCATTATGGTGCACGGCCGCGTGTGTCATAACTGCAATTTTTAGCTGTATTCTGGCTTCAAAAGGCAGCCATTTTAGGGACTTTAGGTCTGGGGATATGTGCGAATGTTTTCTTGAGCCAGTAATGAGTCTCGCTGCAGCGTTCAGGGAGGCTCTTAAGGGTGCAGTTGTGGATAGCGGGAGTCCGCTGAGGGCCACAATTCCGTAGTCTATTCGAGGGATGACTAAAGCTTGTACCGCAGTTTGGAAGTCTTCAGCAGGGAGGAAGGGTTTAATTTTCCTCAATGTGTTGATTTGGAAATTAGCTGCTTTTGTGGCTTTGCTCACGTGCTGCTGCATGTTGAGCTTGGCGTCGAGTGTGATGCCTAGGGATTTCGCCGAATCCACGATGGTAGGTTGGACATTGAGTGCTGATAGGTTATTGAGCCAGGTTTGGGTGGTGGAAATTTTCGCCGGGGGTGAGATGAGTAGGAACTCAGTTTTCAGAGCATTTAGTTTGAGGTGATTATCGGACAGCCACGATTGAGTGTTAATAAGCGTGGAATTCAGATGTTTGATGTCTTCCGGAGATTGTAGCTTTAGGTAGAGTTGTGTGTCGTCGGCGTACATATGGAATTGGACATTGGAAGCTTGGAGCAAGGTGGCGAGCGGTTCCATGACGAGGTTGAACAGTGTGGGGGAGAGGGAGGATCCTTGTGGAACACCTAGATCTGCAGGCACAGGTGTAGATAGCACATTGTCGATCTTGAACCTCTGTGACCGGTTGTGAAGGAAGGACGAAAACCATTTGAGAACAGTTCCCGATAGACCCATTCTAGTGCAAAGCAGCTCCAGCAAGTTCTCATGTTTGACCGTGTCAAATGCTGACGAGAGGTCAAGAAGGATGAGGAGGCAGGACTCATTGCGATCAAGAATTTGGAGGGCGTCATCAATTATGTGTGTCATAGCTGTTTCTGTGCTATGTTTCGCTCGGAAGCCTGATTGATGAGGGTTGAGGAGGTCAAATTGGTCAATGTGTTTAGTTAGTTGTAGTTGGACACATTTTTCCAGCAGTTTGGCCAGGGTGGGGATATTGGTGATAGGTCGGTAATTGTTCAGGTCAGACGGGTCAGCTGTAGGTTTCTTGAGTATAGGCGTGACTTGCCCCACCTTGAGGGAGTCCGGAATGAGGCCTTGTTGCAAGGAGCTGTTGATGATTTTGGTCCAGAGAGGGAGGAGCAAGGGAATGAAGTCTTTTACAGCATTAGCAGGTAGAGGGTCTGTGAGGTGATTAGAGGGCTTCAAGGTGCAGAGCAGTTTGTGTATTGCTTCTTCCGAGTAGGTATCGAAGTACAGCCAGGATGCCTTGTTTTTGGGTTGAGTGTAGGACATTCTGGTGTGGTTGGGGAATCGACTTACATCCATGATTAGGTCATTTCTTATGTTGTCAGTCTTTAGCTTAAAGAAAGCAGAGAAGGCTTCACAGTGAGGAGTGTCGCTTGTTGTGCTGTTTGATTGCAGGGGTTGTGTCTTTGTTTGGGTCTTGATTAGTTCGAACAGCTTTCTTGGCCTGTTTTTTGCTTGGTCCAGCTGGCGGCTGAAGAAGTCCGCTTTTGTGCGCTTTATTTTCCTGAAGTAGGCATTTCTCTTGTTCTTAAGCCTTTTGAGGTGCAGTGCTGAGGGGTCCGATCTCCAGGTGCGCTCTGCCATTCGCATAGTACGCCTGTCATCATTGAGTCTATCATCATACCAGGGGTTAGAAGTTTTGGTGGAGACTCTCTTCAGTTGCAGTGGGGCGACTTCATTGACTATTGTATTCATAGAATCAAGGTAGTGGTCCATCAGTGATTGAACATCCGAGGCACCTGATGGGGGAAGGAGGAGATTGCCGATGTGGGGAGGGAGGGTAGAGGGGTTAAGATTCTTCATGTCCCTTTTCCCTGTTTTGGATTTGATTGGTTGAGCTGGGTTAGGTTTAACTTTTTCATTGATAAAGAAGGTGATAATGTGGTGATCGGACCAGTCGCAGGGTTGAATCGCCTCCAATTGTGTGGAGTTCTCTTTGGCAATGATGAGATCGAGTATCGATCCTTTGTCGTGTGTTGGTTTATCGCATATTTGGGTGAGGTCAAGCGCATTAAGGAAGGTTTTGAGACTATTCACCACTGCGTCTTTCTGATCGTTCCAGTGGAGATTGAAATCACCCAGGTAGACTTGGGTGGTCTGCCGACCAGCATTGGAGTTGATCATGTCCATGAGTTGTTGGGTGAATATGAGATTGTCACCAGGGGGGTGATAGATGAGATGTAAAGCACAAACTTGTTTGCCCTCGCTGGTGATGTCGAGGCAAAGGAGTTCACAGGAGGAGAGGGAGGGGGAGGTGACTTTAGTAACGGAGAGGTTGCTCTTAAAAATGCATGCAATTCCCCCGCCCGTCTTGTCTGAGGACCTGTCTAGCCTAATGATGTGATAGTTGGGGGGGACTAGTATGTCCATAATCGGGGTGGAGGCTTCAGTGAGCCAAGTTTCTGTTAGAATGGCTAGGTCCAGATCCCTAGCTGAGACGAGGTCAGCGATGTTGGAGGAGTGTCTCTGGGCCGATCTACAATTGAGTAGGATGCATTTGAGTTTGGGAGAGAGAAGGGTGGTCGAGCTTTCTAGTGTGAGGGGAACTTTTCTGAGGTTGTTGGGGACGGAGCCTCTGTTGTTGAGTGTTGGAAGCCTCAGAGGGTTTGTAAGAATTGTGGGTATGGGTATGTGTGTGTTGGATCTGTGTTTTACCGGGCCTGGGCCATAAGAGCGTAGGAGAGAGCATATGTCGCGGTCCGACAGTGAGGTGAGGACACGACGGGGGCGCTGGGCGTTATTGCGGGCGGGGATAGTCAGCCAACGCGGGTGACGTTGGAGGCGATGGTATGTGGGGAGGGTGCGTCGTTTGTAGGGTAGAGGGCCGGTGGGAGGCACATTGGGCTGAGAGGAGAGAAGCTCTTTAATTGCATGGACATCTTTTTTGATTTGTAGAATATCCTCTTTGACTTGTTGGAGGGTGGATAAGGACAGGTCGGGAGGTGGATTGGGGATGGAGTTGGTGGTGTGAGCCATTGGTGGCTGGTTGAGTAGTGAGCTGGAGAGGGGGAGGTGTATCGAGGGGGGGGATATGCTAGCGTTGCTGGGTGGTTCTGCGGTGCTAATGCGAGGGATGGCATTCTTTGTGTGGGCGTGTTTGTGGGCGAGGGGTGTGGGTGACGTAGGCGGTGAAGGTGGTGTGTGGGAGGTATAGGTGGTGCCGTCAGTGAGAGACGGTTCTGGTGAGTAGAAGAGTGAGTGAAGGCTGAGTATAGTGGGGGAGACAGGAGGGTAGTGAGGGCTGAGAATAGGAGGTAGGAGAGAGGGGGATGCTAAGGTAGAGGGGACGGTGTGTCCTGTATGTTTTGTTGGGAGGGTTAGAGTGTCGTGGGTGGGAGTGGGTAGGGTGCTGGGGAGGGAGAGGTGTCCACTGTGGGGGGGATGGGAGGGGGAGGTGGATAAGCTCCGAATGGTGGCGTGATCCGGTGGTGGCGTGTTGTGGGTGAGAGTTGTGAGAGTTGTTATGTCAGTGAGAGAGTGTCGTGTGTGAGAGTGGGGAGGGAGCCGGGGAGGGAGAGGGGTCTGCCGTGGGAGGGATGGGAGGGGGGGTGGATGCACTCCGAGCGGTGGTGTGTTCAGATGGTGGTGTGTTGTGGGTCGGGGTTGATATGTCAAGGGGGGGAGGCGTGGGGGGGTGTGAGTGGGGGTAGAAGGGGTCAAGTTAGTGGGGTGGCTAGTAAAGGAGGTGGCGACATTAGTGACTGTTCTTGGGTAGTGTGCGGCGTTAACAGCCGGTGGGCCATTTACTGGGGAGTTGGGGGTAGAGGTGTTGTAGGTGGGGGCTGCGACGTCAGGGGTGATAGTGCTGGTGGAGTTCTGGGTGTGGGTCCGCAGCTTGGAGAGTTGCTCTTTGAACTTGGGGAACAGGTTGTCTAATAGTTTCAGGTTTTTGTCCGTGGATTGAATTAGGACAATCCCGTTATTGTAGATAGTAATGGTAGCCCTGCTAGGGAAGAGGTGGGAAGGTGTGATAGAGAGAGTTAGGCCGTGTGCTGTTTTCCTGGAGGAGGAGACGGTGAGTAGGGTTAGGAACACTTTTCTCCATTGGGCTCTGTGTGAGGTGTGGAAGATGAGATCAGTATTCAGGGCTCCATTGCCCTGTGAGAAGTAGGTGTCGGCGAATGGTGTGTCAGGGTGCGACCTCAGGAAATTATGTTTAAAACGTTTAGTGGCTTTTTTGGTGAGGGTGGAGGGGTAGTTAATTCTAAACGTGTGCTTGCCGTTGCGTTCCATATTAGAGAGGCTGTGATGTTGAGTGTGGGAGATAGAACGACAATAACAACTGTCAACCGTTGGCAGAGGGGTGACACTAGTGAATGACCAAAAGTACGAGAGGTTGGGGTCAGTGCATCCAAGAACTATCAGTGCGAAGGTGCAACTTACAAAAAGTATCCTTTATGCGAGGTAGCCGTCAGCTTACACTATGTAACAAGAGATGGGAGGGAGTCCCGGGTAGGTGGAATCACATTTACCCATCAGAGTGTACGAGGTAGCAGCGGTGTAAACTAGGTGTAGATTTGGAGAGTGGCTGAGTGCAGCTTACTTGAGTAGACGAGGTGGATGAGGTAGTGGTAATCAATGAGGTAGAAGCAATCGATGCACCATCGCGAGGTAGCTGATATCGAAGAACCAAATAAATGGGTAGCGAACATTGAATGATAGGGAAAAGTGAAATGAGTGCAGTCTGCGCAGAATGTATAGAATACTCGTAGAGGTATAAAACTGCAATATAGGGCGGTCACCTAATAATTGTCCAGTCTTATTCTCTGTCTTATGTCGCTTACATTGATTAATATGAAATGGTAGCTGGTTTAATTATTTTTTGTTGTTTTGTTTTATATAATCTGTGAGGTATACAGTTGAAGGTATTAATCAGCATTACATTACTGGTACACTTTCAGCTCATAGTCTAATTAAATCTTCGAATCCTTATAGAATTACATATTTCTGTTGGAAATTTCTATGTGCAAATTCCTCAACTGTTGGATATTCCCAGGTTCCACACTGGATTTAGAATCTTTTCCCTAATTCTCCCATGCCAGTCAGGGGTCCTGGCTCCAACTCTGCACCCAAAGCAAAACCAGGGTGACATCATTGTAGCCAATAGCACCCAACTTGGGCCACTGATTTCACTTCCCTTTTTTCCCATGGCCTTCAGCACGAATCAGGAGTGAAGTCTCCTCAAATTTTCTCACTTTTACCTTTTTTTATTTTCAAAGATATAGCGTGGGCATATAAGCCTGCCAAATCTGGATTGCAACTGGAGCAGGATGCTCCTCCTAGATTGAAGGAGGAGAGAATCTATTAAATAGAGGAGACTCTTAGAATGGCTCCAGCATCTAAGTTTTGACTCCAAGAGGGTGTCATGTGGAATTCAATGAGGTTTGTATATCATTACAGCAGTAAAGAAGACACCAGACCAGGAGTGAAACCGCTGTATGGTTGTCTTTCTCCTCCAGAATGAACCCAGGAGAACAACAGAAGGAGGACTTGCCTTCCTGTCAATTAGCTGAAGTCTCCTGTCTAGAGGAGCAAGTCTGATACATTGTAACATTGAAGGACCTGTGTGAGGACAGCTTGATGGACCAACCCAGGCCGAGAGGCACAAGTCGTCCCAGCCCGCAGCAGAAAACCACAAACCACTAAGAGCAATACCCGGATGGAACAGCTACTCAACCACCTTCATACAGCTAGATGAAGCTAGAAGTCTTTATCATCCCCAGCGCATTTTGTGTTCTGTGGATGCCTGTATGCCCGGCCTAGTAGGCAGCCTCTGGTGTTGGGGGTGGTGGGGGGGGTTCCTGCTGCCTGGAGTATGTCTTCCTGATTCCAGAACTGTTTATCTCCATATCTCTCACTGTTTTGGGGACATCTGTTCTAATCTTAAAAAACGATGACAGTTCATCCATACACTAGCACCAATGGGTAGTGGATCAGTATTCCATCAGGTACTATGCAAAGTAAGACTATCAGTTGGGCTCTTACCTGTTAATGTTCTCCTTCAGTTGGCATATGACTCAGAAGAAGCAATAACAAAACTTCATGACAAGGCACAGATCATTGTGTTGACTGTACACACTTATCTATTCATTGGCTCACAATTGTCCTGCTTCATCTTGGTTCCATTAAGCATCTAGGATTCCATCAATGTCCTTCACTCTATCTGCCTTGATGCTGCCGTCTTTTTCAGGGCCATCATCAACCATGCCTTCAGTGCTTAGCATATCATCTCCTTCAGTGCCACCTGTGAATATCTTTTGAGGCCTCTGATAGATGTAGGAATTGAAGGTTTCGTCTCCGAATTCTGCTGTACTCTTTAGCCCAGGCAGATCCCTTTCTAAAAGTTCTGTTCTTCCAGAAGGCATTCGTGTGCGGAGCCACCTCACCAAGGAGATCCCATGTGAGGAGTCCCCTGATCCTAAGAAGGAGCAGCACAAGGTGCCTTTACACACTGCATGTTCCATAGCTATAGGACTGGATTTATCATTGTGGACTGATTTGAAGGATCTTTCCCGTTGACCTCTTCCCAGTGAAGTTCACCGTCCCTGCAAGTTAGCTACACTGAATTATGTGAATTAGTTTGCTGAAGGCACTGGAAAGGCTGCAAAGCTACTGAACATGCCAACTTCTGTTTCAGCCTGCCATGGCATGGAAAAATGTGCTATTGACCGGATTCTGTTTTTGAGAGATCAAGTTCCAGCAGACTTGGTGTTGGTTTCTGAAGCAATTTGAAAGCTTCCTATATGTGTACATGTTTTCCTGTGGAGAAGAAGGGAGTGGACAAATTGGGAAAAACAACTGCACACTAGCGCTTTGACCTTGAAAGCAAGAGGTTACAATGCTTATCTTTGGGGTTAGAAAGACAGCTTAATCTAACCTATCCCCAGGAAAGTGAGGAACAAAGCCCTGAAGCCTTCACAGAGGATGTTCTCAAACAGTGTACTACAAACATCAATAGACTTAGCAAACATTGTGGCCAGAGATGTGGCCAATGTTATCCCTCTATAAACAATTTTATATCTCAGACTAACAGGGTTGAATCGGGATGCGCAGCAGAAGCTTACGTGAACTTACCTTTCATAGGTAACAAACTTTATAGCGTGCAAAGTCACACAAAGTCAAATACATTGTAATTTGTTTTCTTTGAGGTGAAATTACCACCCTCTAAGCTTTTGTACAGTTAAGGGGTACAACCAAAGCAGGCTTTTCAGAATGGTCAAGCCCTTCAGTTCCAGCATCAGCAGAGATGCCAATGGTGAAGATCCAGCCCTCCATCACTTGCAAAATAATTTAATTCACATGGTTTGCCTCCCTGTTTTTTCTTTTCTACATACTGATGAGATGAAGTATATCCAACTGCCTCCAGTTGCAGAGACATATTCTCATGGGCACGTGGGTGCTGGATAGCATCCAGGCAGCAGGTTCCTCCAGCTCTACAGAATAGCAATCAATTTGACCTGTTTCAGTTGCATCAAGGTGTTCAAACATGTGCAGCAAGTAGGTAATAAATAAACATCTGCAGGAGGCGAACATACATAATATATTTCCTGGCAAAAACCGCATTCTCTCCAGGGTACAGCAGCCTTTACCATTCAGTGGGCCAAGTATATATTGGGAAAAGCCATTCTTTAAAAAAAGATTGCTTTTCAAATTGAAAAAGTTTGACCTGTGCTGTACAGGAGACCTCTTTTACATAAGGTTGACTCACTCACCATGATAACTGTGCTCTCCATTTGTTACTACAGCACTTGTGAGCCTGTTGAAGGAGGAAAATCCATGAGTCCTGGTTATGAGTTGAGAAGAGTATACATATAAATCTGCTGGAACTTGAAGCAATCCATCTTACTGTAAAGGCCTCTTTGCCTGTTAACCTCCATAGAGGCAAAGAAGCAACACAAATACAATGTAATGTATCGTGAACAAAACTAGACCCTCCCGCAACGCACAAAAATAAGACATACACAATGTACAAACACAGTACATGCACTGAGCTGAAAAAAATTAAATATCACGCACACAGGGTCAGACCTACTTAAACAGTTATGAACAGGTGAAGCTCTCGCAGGTTGATTGCAGCAATTCACACTTTCCTTATCCATTTCGCGGTATACCACTGTAGATGCAGCACTGATATGCCACAATATCCTGCTATACCAGATCCATGTTCTGCTACAACAAACCATGGAGCATGATGGTGGAAACCAGGCCCCCAATCGATGACTTGAAATGGCACAGCAGCGCAGGAGAGCCAGGATTGACACAGGAGGACTGAAACCCATTAACACGAGTCAGCCTGTAAACTAGAGGATACACAGGCTCAATATGGGCACCATACAAACCATATTTTTATCATTTCGGATATCCTGGGGCCCAACATAGGGATCCACTGCTGTCCCTTCTCCTTCCTGAAAATGCTAGCAGTACTAGAATTATTTGTAACAGCAGCACACAGCAGACAGTAGCATTGGTGCATGACTTTTCTCATTCAACCTTTAGCAAAATACTCTGCAAACTGATGGATGTTTTGCAGAGAGTGAGTGAGATGCGTATACCGTGCCCCTTGGACGCCTACAAAGCAAACATCCGTACTACAGCAGAATTACCTGACATCCTACGGCCAAATGACTGTTGTCATGTACGCCTGGTGGCCTCCGTTAGTCAAGAAAAAGTGTGTTGAAACCATAAAATGAACCATACTATTTATGTGCAAGTGCTGTGTGATGTGGATCTGTGTATATACTGATGTGTTAGGTGCTCTAGACAAAACAGTCATGATCGTGATAAGGATCCAACATTAGTCATACTGTGGTAACACGTCACCCTTAAGTACTGGGCAGACAATCAATATGTCTAACCTGATTTGCATATGTCTGGGTTTGAACTCGGGTGGCGAAATGAGCTAAAGAACGATGATGGATTCAACCCAGATCTGTGACTGGGGGTGAGTGTTTGAAAAGTTTCAGCGCTCTGTCCATCATCTCCTTGTGTTAGCTTTCTTCGCCCTACGTTGGCAGGTTATGCCCAGACGTGGGTCATTTGCTCACTTTGCCACTGGATTCAAGCTAGCCTGGCTGATTGTTTTCCCGAAACTTGTCCCAGGCTGCTTGTTTCTGGTCCAGGGAAGACCTGGCTTGACTGTTCGGGCAGGACTGTTCCCATGAGGCACAGGGTCAAGACTGATTTGCCTATGGCTGCGTCTGAACTAGGGTGTCAAAGTGAGTTAAAGAACGATGATGGATTCAACCCAGATCTGTGACAAGAGATGATGTCTGAAAAGTATCAGGGCTCCGTCCATCATCTCCTTGTGTTTGCTTCAATCTCAATACATGTCAGCTGTACCTTTAGAGAGTTGGTAGCCTCAATTACCTCATATTCATGGATCATTATGAATGCCTAATAAGTTACATCTTTCACTGTCCACAATGATGATGATTCTCAGCGAAGTCAACAATTTAACAACCACATGTACTTCCATTACTACTCTCATGTCTCTTACCGTAGATTCCTCTGACCTAGAGACCTTCTTTCATGTCTTGTACTTCAGACATGTTAAGGATGGTCATACATTTTTCTTCCCACATGCTTTAGTGCTTGTGCGAGGCCAATCCATTAAATACTTAAAATTCCAAGGCTTAGAAACTGTTTTTAACATCATGTGGATATGTTGATTCAGTAATGTTTGCCCATTATATCCTTCCACCAGCATTTATTTATTTATTTTGTGGCATCTTCAGCATGTGATGGCTCATTAGACAGTTATTGTGTCTTACCACCGCCTTAGCCAGGACCTTCAGCTCGGATCAATAAACATGTGCTTCCGTTCTCTCCCTGGGTGCATGATGGAAAAGTCTGGCAGGTTTCTGCTTGTGAAGACTGAGTGACCTCCAAGGATGGCAGTGAATTCTGTTTTCGTTTCAAGGTGATTTGGCAACACAAAATTCCTCCATTCTCTCACACAGGAAGGAGTTATTTGTTTACTTTTGTGGTCTCCCAAGGTCCTTTTGCGTGTTGCGTTGACTGTTTCTGTTCTCTAGTGATTCATTTTCTAACTCCAGAAACTTCCAGTCCCTGGACATGGGCAATTGCAGATTTTTGGTGCATGTGCTATTTTTTGGGTGCAGTGTTTACCCCATGCGCGAACGACATTCAGTATTTAACACATGCTCTAAATAACATCTGTGGTGCATGATAAAAATTCTTAATCCGTGTTATTTAGCATGTAATATTTACTGAACCCTATGGTATGGATATTTACCTTATGTTCAAGACTGACCACCAAACTTGTAATCAAGGTCCAAGTCATAGAATATTGCAGGATTAAAAGTGTTGTTGATCTGAGTTGCCCTTTTATGGTACCAGGCCACACCTCTTTTGATACCCTCCTTAGCCAGTTGCTCCACTAAAACGCCAGTAAGCTATACACAGAAGTAAAACTCTTGCAACTGAGATCTCGATGTGAATTGCAGGTCCGAACTTCAAAGCCTGAGTGGGCTGACTCAGCCTTTCGTTCTTGTGAGGTCAACAAATTACATAACAATTTAAAGTGGGTAATAGTAATTGTCTATACAGATGATCTTCGAACAGTGGGTTGGATAAGCATCATAAATCATTTATAACTTAATGTTCTATTTTTTAACAGATTGCTTTATCACCCATTATTTCTTTGATTCGCTTACAATCGCTGCCTCAATTTCAGAATAAAGCCTGAAGATGCGATGGATTTCGGCATTTCATTGGTCTTTTACGGTCTTTATTATGGAGTGCTGGGCCGAGATTTTGCTGAAATGTGTGCTGATTACATGGCATCCACAATTGGGGTAAGTTGCAAGGGAAAGTGACTTTACTTGGAAAACATCCTGTCTCTTAATGTGGTGTGGAGTGTTTTATATATTGCTCATTTCCCACTAGTGAGGCTCGGTGTGTTGCTTTTGAGTTGCCATAACAGGTACTAGTTCAAAAACTCTCCTAATAGATTATGCATGTATGTATTTGGTACTGCCTTAGCACAAAGCTAAGCGGTACAAAAGGGGGTGGTGATGGCCGCAGCATCTGAACCAATCAAACACTCATACTCAGTTAACAGATCTGGGTTTAATCCATCACCGTTCTTTAGCCCACTCTGCCACCCCAGTTCAGACATGGCCATATGCAAATCAGTCTGACCCTGTGCCTCATGGGAACAGTCCAGCCCGAACTGCCAAGCCATGCCTTCCCTGGACCGGAAACAAGCTTCCTATGAGCGGTTTCTGGCATTACAGCCGTCTTCAGCCAGGCTTACTTGAATCCAGTGGCAAAGTGAGCAAGGGACTCACGTCTGAGCATACCCTGCCAACTTATGGCAAACAAAGCGGTACAAAAGGGGGTGGTGATGGACGAAGCATCGGAACCAATCCAACACTAACACTCAGTCAACAGATCTGGGTTTAATCCATCACCGTTCTTTAGCCCACTCTGCCACCCCAGTTCAGACATGGCCATATGCAAAGCAGTCGGACCCTGTGCCTCATGGGAACAGTCCAGCCCGAACTGCCAAGCCATGCCTTCCCTGGACCGGACACAAGCTTCTAGGACCGGTTTCTGGCATTACAGCCGTCTTCAGCCAGGCTTGCTTGAATCCAGTGGCAAAGTGAGCAAGGGACTCACTTCTGAGCATACCCTGCCAACTTATGGCGAACAAAGCGGTACAAAAGGGGGTGGTGATGGACGGAGCATCTGAACCAATCAAACACTCACACTCAGTCAACAGATCTGGGTTTAATCCATCACCGTTCTTTAGCCCACTCTGCCACCCCAGTTTAGACATGGCCATATGCAAATCAGTCTGACCCTGTGCCTCATGGGAACAGTCCAGCCTGTACCTAGCACAAAGCTAGCCATAAGACAGCAGAGCATTCTTCAAGGTCAAATACATCAATTAAGTCAACAATTGATAAGAGAGGTAGCTGTGTTATAAACTATTATTGCATGGTGATATGGAGTTATTTAAAGTAGTGAATCTTGAACTCTTTCTGAAATTAGCTCCGTGTTGAAGCCGTGCTGATAGATGTAGGGATGTTGTTCCAGTTTCCATGTGCATAGATGGGAAAACACCTGCTGCCTTATCTTTTCTTTTTTGCACCTCTTCGTCTGGTGTTCTTGATCTGGATGTGACAAGAACCATTAAAGCTGGCAAGCTGTTCTGCTAGATAAGCCAGGAGTCTGGTTGTGATGGCTATGTAACTGGTGCAGCTGGTATAGAAGATGGTAAGGGCCAGCAAGAGGAGCCACTGGCGTTTCATCAGGATGGGGTGACTTGATCATATTTCTTCAGGCCGTGGATCAAAAATGCTGCGGCGTGTAGAACTCACTTGAGGGGTGCCAATGTGGTTCTGAGAGACCGAGGAGCAAGGCTTTACTACCATCTAGATGCAAGATTATGGGGGATTGAACCGCAGTTCTGAAGTTTTTTTTTCTGGAAGAAACGGTTGCACTTTCTTTAGAAGAGCGCTTGTACCAGGCTGTTTGTGTGTATTTTTGACAGTGTGTTCCTTATGGGTGAGGTCAGTGTCCATGATGAATCTAAATGACTTTCCATTCAGTGGAAGTTGGAATTTGCCGCCTTCACGGTTCATGTCATTGAGTCCAGTTTGTACTGATTCTTGTTGTTTGTGGTTGGCAAAAAATAGGGATTATTTCTTTGTTGCTGTTGAGCTTCAGGTAGGTGCTGTACATCCAGGCCTGTACGATGTGCAGGCAGTTTTTGAGGCTTTAAAAGTCTGAAGCAGAGGAGATTTTCAAGCTGTGTATCATCTTCTTATTGGTGAATTTTGAGGCTGTTATCTGTAATTAGAGCACCAAGTGACTCCATGTAAAATTTGAAGATGAAGAAACATAATGGAGTCTTGGGAGACTCCGCAGGTAAGCAGTATCTTTTGGGACCTGGTGGTGCCCATATGAACAAACTGGTGATGGTTGGAAAGGGAAGAGGAGAACTAGTGAAGGACATTGCCAGTGAATCTCATTCAGGACTCCAGAATGTTTATTTCTGCGTATGTGGAAGTACAGAGCCTCAGAGAGAGAAACTTCAAAATAGAATTAAAATTGTTGTTTGGGAAGCTAAAGAACAGGCTGATAATCCACAAAGATGAAATGCTCCGGCGGAAGCTCCTACCTGATGGTATGCTGTACAGGAAGACTGCTTCAGGGTGATATAAAGGCAAGAGCGGCTTAGTGGGAAATGCAAGCCGTGTTTCAACCCATTGCCGAGATTGCTTAAAGGGAGGTAGTTGGTGTGTATCACTTTGGGCACGGCCGTGAGGATGACCAGAAAACACTGACCTTGTTTTGCATGGGGCCTTCTTGTGCACCAGCGTTGAATGGTCTGCTGCCAATGGTCTTTTTATTCTGAAGAAATGAGAGGCTCTCTAGGATTGTGGCACTGTGAGCAGGAGTTGTGGTAGAAGATCTGTATTTCCTCAATATCATATGACCAGACTCAGAGTGTTGAAGTTCACCAGACATCTTTGCATTCATAACTGCGTTTTCTTTGCTTTTCACATTTTGAGTTATCCATGAAGTGCAGGAGTATAAATTGAAAATATGGTCCATCCAAAGACTATCTAATAAAGCCTGACATTGCAGTGAGTGGACTGTTTCTGTTCTCTAGTAGTTTATCTCCTCACTTCAGGAACTTCCAGTGCCTGCAAATAGGCACTTCGGATGTTGTTGGTCCTTCAGCTCTGACAGCCATGGGTAACTCAAACATGACTCATTATAGCACAGCCTAAAAGTTTCTCCTTCACCCACCAAATTCAGCCAACTAGATTTTCCAAGTGGCAGGGTGTGGAGTAAGGGGCCGTTGGAGACCTTTTAATGTGGGTCCCATTGTAACCTTAAAGACACTGCTTTTCAGATGTATGGTACGTGGGTTCATTAGAGCTTGCATTATTAGACCTGCTACCTACTGTGGGTGTTAAATTCACATTATGTTATTGAAAAGCAACCAATAACATTTCAATACGAACCTGGTTGCATGGTGTTGCTTTACACGTAGCGCAGACAAAATACATCAGAAACATTCAGATATCCGCAACCGATCGATACCCCATTTGGAACTGATTTGCCATTTATTTACTAAAAATCTAAACCGCTTAAATGACTGATTAGGTTTCATTTTATTTCATTGTATTTCCTGTTTATTATGAAGATTGACAATTGCTCCTTTTTGTAATATGATGACTTTGACCTGACATTGTTTTATCGTTCTCAATGCACATTATCCTGTTATGTACTAACAAAAATGTATTTCGTGCTGATTGATAGTTTTTAATTTTGTGGTCTTTTTTTATTTTATTTTATTTGTGTTTTTAAAAGCCAGGGAAATCTTTAAACATAGAAAGGCCTTGTTATTCCGGTGAGGGGTGATCCTTTTGAGATGGTGCATTGAGGCAGAAGGGGGCTGTTTTAAGGGACAGCGAGTGGATTTTCATTTTCCCCAGACTACAGCAGGTTGACCAATCACGGTCATCAGTAGCTTCAGCGAGTCCACGAAGTATTGATTGCGCCTACATTTGAATCCTCAATGTCGCATCCTGTGAGACTCTGGGCCCCTACAAGATATGCACATTTTCTCTGGCTCAGCTGCATAATTGTTTTCATCAGGTGGTTTACCAAATTTGTGCTGACAGCGGATGGCAGAGCAGATGGATGTCTGTAGAGGGGACAGTGTCTGGGTCCAGGACATGTTCATTAGCTTATGGTGAACAGTAGTTTTGCTATGAGGACATTATGAAATTGATTTCAGGGAGATAGATGTTGCAGTTTATTTTGTTGCCTCCTTGTGATTTCATCTTCTCCTCTATCCCCCTTTGCACTTTTCCTTTTGTCTAAGGGAAGAGATGATATGATAGCTTGAAGAGTATCTTCTGAGATGGATAATTGTATTGCATCAAATACGAGAGTTCCATGGTTCACTTTGAATGCTCATGTCATAGATTTTGGTGTTTCTATGTTTTATGTGGTTGTGATGGCACTTCCTTTGAAAGTATGTTAGGGTGCACTATGTTTTCCCCAATAAAAAAGTAAAATATAAAAACTTTTCACTTCTTCAAATAGACTTTCGTTTGAAAATTGAGGTTTTTATGTAAATGTTTTCATAAATATCACATCATCTGTACTACATGATTACATGTTTTCCTGCCAAAAGGAATAGTTCATTATTAACTGTTAATGTACATTATAACTCAATAAAACCATCTTGAAGTGCTGATGACATTTACAAACACCCCTTTGCCCAGGTGATCCACTGTCACCAGATCCCCTCCATTGCATTAGATAGCCACAATATGTAATTGTCAGTAAAGTATCCTCTAGATAAAACACAAGGTGTGGTGAAGGGCATTACAGTGGTTTGTGTATGGCTTTAATTTCTGTGTGGTTTTTTCTTTTACTTTAATTTACAAAAGGGGGTACATTGCAGGCATCTATACTTACTACCAATTTCGGTGTCACTTCATAAGATCCTTTTCAGCTGTTTTGCGTGATTGTGGAGTTTCACGTTGTTCAATTGCAGACTTCAGTAACTGACAGCACCCTGAATATGTGAGTCTTTCTGTGAAGAAATCTAACTCAAATACCTTTAATGGCTAATCATATCTTTCATCCCAAAAAACTGTTTTCAAGTCTTGGCTTCATCACTTGAGCAGTACTTGACCTAAATGGTGTGATTTTAGCAAATTGCTATATCTCCTTGTTCTTTACATTGTAAATATCTAACATGTAATGAAATATGAGTGATGTTAAAACAAATACTTGCACTGTCTCAATTGTTTGTTCCCACAACAGTTCTCCATCACATCCTTGCTCTTGCAATCTGGTTTCAACCAGATTCCATCCATGTATGTATACACACACTTGAGTCCACACTAACGCAACTGTCCTATGTGCTGTTCCTCTTAAGACTCTGCTAGTGTAATAAAAATGTTCTCTGCAAAGTGTACTGCTACTCCTTATAGGGTCATGCTTTATCAAAACTAAAATAATGAACTACAGAGATAGACCAGACAGTTTGCCAGGTCATGCTAACCCCCACATAACTCTCTCAAATCTGCTTATTATGTTTTATTCTTTTTCTCTCAGTTCTATAGTGCATCAGGAATGCCGACAAAGCACCTCTCCGACAGTGTTTGTGCCGTATGTGGGCAGCCAATCTTTGTAGATGTGAACGAAGAAGGCATCATTGAGAACACATACAGACTCTCCTGCAACCATGTGTATCCTTTGAGTGTGTGGATCTGGCATGGCCTGCCTTTAGACATTCAGCACTTGGATAACATTCAAGATCTCGTTATAGTTTTAGGTCTCGGCTAAGCACGCGGAAGCGCGTTCTCGCCGAGAACCTTTTGTCGCCGTGTCTGCTTCCCAGGAGACAATCCTGGCCGCGCGCATCGCCTTGGAGGCGATTTGAAACTGTCACGCGCGCTGTGGCCAGCCGCTGTCTCCTGGGAAGCTCGAAACACCACACACGCATGCGCATACACACAGACACACACACACGAGCGACCACGCACGCACATACATACAGAGACACACACCCCCCCGCACACATACACACACACGCGCACACACACACACGAGTGCACCCAGCCCCCCCGTCCGCCGTCGCACACATGCATACACACACAAGCACACACACACGAGTGCACCCAGCCCCCCCTCTCTCCCCAGCCCTTTTCAACTTACCGGGCCAATTTTGGGGGACTCCGCTCTCCGCACGCGGCAGGCACCGGGCATGTACAACACTTGCGCAACTTCCTTCTGGCGGCCCCGGGGCTCTCCACTGCTCACAGGAGCCCCGGGCCGCGAGACGCTTTCACTCCGACTGCCTCCTCTTCTCGCCCCATCACAGGCGACTTTGCCTGACTTCCGGTGAGGCTGCGCATCGTTCGTGGCGCTTCAACTCTGTGCCTTCAAAATACCCCCTCATTCTCCCTCCCATTGTCCGTGCCTTCCCCACCCACGCGCCATTGATTTTTTTTTTTTTATGTGCTG
The DNA here is from genome assembly GCF_964261635.1 of Lissotriton helveticus. NCBI lineage: Eukaryota > Metazoa > Chordata > Amphibia > Caudata > Salamandridae > Lissotriton > Lissotriton helveticus. Next base: position 1,596,426,404 of record NC_136069.1, on the reverse strand, counting down.
CGTTTTTCGGTCGCCTGAACATTGCATTGTGGAACACAAGCTGAAGTGTAAGGAGATACAAAGTGCCAGGGTGTATTTCCTCTTTTCTTTATCCCCGCTTGGTTGCACAATGTCGCTCGTCTCCGAATATTTACACCACACTGTAATCCACGAGGCACCCCGACTAATCCATTCACTAAAGTCATCGGCGCTCCAGACTGCGAGCAAGTTCACTCGCTATTATTGTAATGCAAATAATACAGATTTGTCTGTTACCTATGCACGCCCTAGCTATACAGTCTACTTTTGGGTAATGCAATTCGTCTGTCTGGAACTAAACAAATGTTCCTTCTAAGTGGCCCGCTTCACCGCTGAATCTTAGCTAGGAAAACCCTCAACACGAGACATCTTATCCATACAAAGGGCTTGGCAAAGGGTTGCAAACTGTCTAATGAACCTGCTGGCCGGGGGTTAATTGGTGAGTTTTATTTTATTTTATTTCACGACTGGAAAGGCCTCAAAATAAAGTTGAAATTCTGTACAGCGACGTAGTCAGGGAAGGAAGCTGGAATGTATTGCTCATGCCACCTGCTTACAGGTATTTCACAAAGTGACTTTATTGGTGTGGCTACGGTACGTCTGAAATACTAACACTCGGTACCTCTGCTTGTACTGACAACTGATGTACAGCCCGGGCTTGATACAGTCATCACAACATAGGAATCAGCAAAGAATGGCCGGTTTGATCATGACTGTATCTCTTTTAATATTGTCTATGTTGGCCGTTATGCTTAAAGGAGTCCGGGTTTTCCTATTAACTTCAAGATAGGAAATGTACATCATTTTTCTGGGAGTTAAGTGTACTCGATTGAAAACCCCACTTCAGCTGACATGTCTAGCCCATTCACGCTTTGCTTCGTTTTTTTTTTTTAAACAAAATCGTTGAATTTTCTTAGCGGATAACGTATCATGTTGTTTTATAATTAGCAGTCAGCATTTATGAGGTATTACCATGTATATTAGACATACTTAAAAGCTCCCTTTTAAATAAAAAAATAAAAAACAGAAAACCTTCATTGCCATTGAACCGACGTACATTCATAAAAAGTAAAAACAGACTAAATGTGGCACACTATAAGGAATGCATTTCACGTCATCCTCACCAGCTCTCTTTCAGCAGCATCCCCACTCACGGCTCTCCAAAAGACATATACATAGAAAGAAGCTCAGGAAAATGATTTGACACATACTGTGCGGCCGCACGAGCAACCAGCCTTTTATAGTCAGCGCAGCCGCGAACCTGTGCTTAGCCACAGGTTGAGTGCGGCCACTTCCGGAGCTCACACGGATGTCTGGAAGGGCCTGCCAACCAGACGCCATCACCACTGCAAGGGCCCCCTTTCTCAAACAGATGCGGACTATATTACATTTGACATGAGGAGCATCTCTTGATTCCACCTTTCAAATTTTCGGCAAAACATTTCTCACTGTCCTTCACAAAGTTGACGTGTCACGTCGGCTGCTTTTCAAGACCTTGTCAGAGTGGTTAGCAGCAGTTCTGTCATCTTCACTCTCCTCACGCTCTCCCATCTTGAGCCATGTCGCAATGGATAATTGTTCTAATGTTTTTGTCAAATTTCAGATATCACACAGATGCACATCTTCGGCAGTGCTGGTTATGTTAATTTTTATGCTGCTCATCTTCCCAGGAGCAGGAATACATTAAGTTATGTTAAAAAAATGTCATGAGCAATGCCAATAGCTCTACCTTTAATAATGCCGAGACCATTGCATTGTAAATGCTTGTTTATTTTTGCGTGCAGCTTAGACTTAAGCATTTTTATGGCAGTCTCTTTCCTGGCTTGTCTCTTCAACAAACCTCTTAGCTAAAATGTTCTATAGTATTTGAATAACTACTCCAAACTCCTTAAGTCTTGATCAAAGCATGAGAAGAAGTGCCCTATAAAAAAATATTTCAAGCTATTTTACCTGCGTGTGCCTTTTAATATGCCCAATCTACAATTTTATTTCAAAGGCAGAGAAAGATCCTCACAGCGCTGTGAACTACAGCCTAATTTCCTTCATGCATACATTTATCTGGATATATCTTTTTAATTGGATAGAATCCCACTCCTTTTTTAGAACTCTACACAAAGACAATTAGCCAACTCTAAACAAGATTGAACAGTTTGTTGCCCTTCCAACTGTTGGAATTGGTGATGTATAGATACACCCGGCTCTACTGTATAATTTTTTTAATTTTGGAGATGGAAAATTTTCTGTTCCATTTCTGGCTCTGAGAAGACTTGATGCTATCATTTTGACAGGTCATATAGTCCAAGTTGTCTGCCGAGTGCATCCGAACCAGGTGTGTAAGTTGAAGATTGGTGGTATGATTCTCATTAACAAATAAAGTCTCTTGCCTATTCTGTGAAATGTCTTGCATAGTGTGCATAACACTCAACGTTGTAACAGGTTTTCCAGTTACTCCCAGTTAGTCTGCAAAAGTCCACCCCTGAGAAGAACCATGAATACTGCAGTGAGTGTGGGGCAGTAAAAGTCTGCACTCAAACTCAAGGGGGCCTTCAGGGAGCTCCTCAAGAGCTGAGCTGCAGGGTATCTGTACACAGATACCCACCCCGTCAGTGCGTTCTTAGACCTCAGTGCACCCTTCCTTGCAACGTAACACTCTAGTACAGCCCTCCACGTGTTACCACTTTATGCTCACCACCAGGCTCTGACTTACACCGAAGTAGCACCCCTATATATGCAAAATCACCTCATGCTGTCCAGTCTCTCTGACTGCCACTGCAGTGCTCCATTCAATGTGTTCTCACTCCAGCATACTCCTCCATTCTGTTACTTGGTACTGTCCAGTCTCTCTGACTTACACCCCAGTGTACCCACCCATTCTGTGTATCACTCCAACACACCAGTCTGCTCGGCATCACTTAGTGGTCGCCAGTTTCTGTTACACACCAGTTCACTCACCTATGCCGTGTCGCATTCCAGCAGACTCTCACTGCGCGCTCTCCAGCGCCCACAACTGTAGCTGCTTTCACTTCAATATTTCGCTCCTACCGATACTGTGCTTAGTTTCTGTGGTTACTTTGTCCTCTTCCTTAACTGCTTCCATTCAGATTTCATGAGTTCTGCATCCGAGGCTGGTGTATTGTGGGGAAAAAGGAGACGTGTCCGTACTGCAAAGAGAAGGTGGACCTCAAACGAATGTTCAGCAACCCGTATCCTTTGAGTAACTAGTCGCCACAAGTATGAATGGAGACATTGTGATCTGTTTCAGGAGTATTGTTCCATATGCCTGTGAGGCTTCCTGAAGAGTTGCTGTGTATAGTACCCTTGGTATCTGTCAATCCACTGTTAAACTTCTCAGCAGTGTCTGATCAATTTCACTTGCAAATTGTGGTACATTACATTTTATACCCACATGGTCTCACTCGAATGCTTGTTGAATTTAATGATTACAATGTTCAGTGCGTTTTAAATGGATCTGTTCATCTTTCTAATCCAATTTGGATTTCTGCCACCCAGCCCACTCTGTCGCCTATTGTACCAAATTATTTAACCCCTTCCACATGCTTCTGGCTGGCTTTAGGAGCAGAGAACAGTCCTGATGATTGCTCGGTCTGCAGGGGAAGCAACCCCTCTTCAGAACTTAATGTAATATGAACTAGTGATATGGAGGAGTGGTCCACATGTACAAAAGGGATGGGTCCAAGACACATTTTCCACCTTTCACCACGAGATCTTCATCATTGCAGATTGCCACTACAGTATCACAGATCCCAAAGGTCCCTGGAATGCTCTGCTAAATTATATGTAGAGCTCCTTGTTTTATTGTGTTTATTTTTTTACTTTTCTGTTTATATTTATCCACATTTATTTTTTGCCCATTTGATGTGGATTTTTTTCTCATTTATTTTGTTTAGTGGAAAGATTAGACTGCCACAACTTTATTTCTACATTTATTTATCCCATAAATGCGCTTGCGCTTGAATGCCTACCAGGTTTTAGCACTATTTGCAGCCATCTACAATCCAACACACTCATCTGCATACATTTGCATTGTAGAACAGTTTAAATATCTTAAATAGCTGCATACCTGACGCTATCTAGTTAAGCTTCATTAGATAAGCTATTCCTTCAACTCTCCTGCCTACTAATGTGCACAGCAACTTGCCCGGCACTCGTCATTGACAACACTGAGAATTATTCACAAGAAGACCTCATTTCCGTTTTTCTGTATTTAAAAATAAACGGAGACATGAAAAGAAGTGCAATTCTATCTGTATGTATCTGTAGCAAATCAGTAACTATGGAAAACTGTTATCTTTAATTACATGTAACATTTCAGTAAGAAATACAATGTGTTATATGCATATATATATATTTTTTTGAATGTAATATCTTCATTTGCTTAGGTAAAGACCCACATGATGAATAGAGGGTTGGTTTCTCTAAGCCAGTTTTAAACCCCAGCACACCCTGCGCCATCTCACTCCCCCAGATCTTTTTTCCTAGACTAGAAAAGGTATATGAACTCTCAGGCTACCTTTTTTTGCTCCTAATAGTGCTTTTTCATTTTTCTTTCAGCCGTTTGTTAGTGTGACAAAAATTAACAATGATAAAACCCATTTCAAGGGCATAGTCCCATAGAAAACATACACAGGATTATTAATACCACGCATTGAGCAATATTGAGCAGATGAAACTCATGGCACAACTAAGGAACGCGGTCCCTCTTATGAAGACCGTGCAAAAGGTGCGTTTTAAAAAAAAAAAAATTAAAGATTTTATTAATGAAGCAAGAGGAGGCAGTACAAATATCAGGTGTCATACTATAAAATACAGAACAGGTACAGGCGGGGGAAATATTCATGCAAATAATAAATGCGAAAGGAACTTGTGACGTCATCTCGATTATGCATATTGAAAGGAGGAATAAACAGTATATTAGACGACATAGAACAATCCCATCCGCGAGCCCCAGTCCTCAGAGGTACAGGATAATTAAAGCTAGTGTAGACCCCCAGACAAATAAAGAATCGGTGAAGGATAAACAGCCCACCTCTCGTGAAAGGAAAAAAGGAAAGGAAAAAGGAGCCATAGAACAAAACAAAAATAAACCCCCCCCCACCCTGCACCCCTGCAATGGCTACGGCCTAAACCCACTAGCAGCGTGCCTGTCGCCCAAGAACTTGCCCTAAAAGAAGGAAAGAAGATAAAGCGGAGGAGGAGAAAGCAAATACACCCCCGGTCTCCCATACCCCCCGCCAGAAGCGACCACCCTGAAATATAGTCAAACCAATATACAGCAAAATATTCAGACCAATCGGGGGAGTTTAGCAAAGCACCACCCAACTCCCATCACATTATAGGTTACAATTCCAGCATTGAATCAAGCTATTTTATCAAACCCAAGCATTCAAGTTCAGCCCTGGCCAGTACGGTCTTTCGTGAGAGTCTTCTTCACTCGAACCACCATCTCAATGGAAAAAGCGGAACGTTCGTTAAAGGTCATGTCAGTGTTGCAGGATCGATAACCGGACAAAAGTTCACGATATCCACAAATCGAGTGAGGGAAAGTGTCCAAAAATAGCGAGTCTCTCCAATAATCACTGAGGAACTTGTTACAGCACAGAAGACTGTCAATGTCTGTATTAGGCGGCAGCAGGATCGAGCAAGGAACGCTGGCGATAAGCACGGGCTCGCTGGCTGTTAATTGGGAGCCGACAAAGCACATTAAATCCGGGTTCCGCACGGGGACCTCGAACTCAGGCGTACATTGCACCGCTGGTACCACAGCTAGATGAGAACTTAGCGAAGAGTCGTTATCCGGCTCCAAGATACCGTCCACTTTCACAATCAGTGTCAGGAATACAGCGGTGGAATGCGAATGGAGCGCCCCAATGGCGGCCATGACGGCCTGCAGCGATGGCGTGCCTTCCGTCCGCCCCATCCCCTCTCACGAAGCAATAGAGCAGGACTCAAACCCCGGAGACCGGCTACTCCGGGGTAACAGGCCACGTGAATCCGATGACAACAGTGGGCGCTCTCCGTCTTGCAAGATCGACACCTTCGCCGTTAGCGAGGGCCCCAGCCCGTCCACCCCGGGAAGGTAGCAGGGTCTCCAGGCGTCGGACCCCCGACCACGGCAACCGGTGCAATACGCTGCTGTTTCCTCGGTGTAGACCGTTCAGTGTCGCCATCCAAAACAAACAGTTTACGGCACACTTAGGGAGACCGGGCTCAGTCCAGGTCCGGCGGCCGATGTTGATCAACTCCAACCCGGATGGGCTAGAAATCGAGGCCCCGTCTTCCACACGGTGTTAGGCCGAGAATGGAAACACGGCGTATCTTCGTCATCCGATAAGATAAAAATCTCGGGATTGCACCTTTAGAAGCAGAAATACTTAATGAACACGGGAATCTGGTGCGAGTTCAGGATTGATGGCAGGATATACGAGTTGCTGGCGGAGGTCGGCGGAGCCAGGAGCTTACGCGGCCATCTTGATTGCTAGCGTAGCTCCTCCTCCCGTTCTTAGGCACACAATGCAGTTTAAGAATGTCTATGGTAGGCGGACCTAGGTAACAGGTGTTCCCATTGTCAACTGTGAAAGGATTACAGGCTCCTACTGGTACATTAATATCTCTTGGAATAAGCGGGAGGATATTCTGCAAGGGATGCATTTGAAAGAAGTTTAAGAAGAGTAACTTCTTTATCACACAGAAAGCGGAGACGTTTTTAACAATTTGCTTTGGCTAAGTGGATCCCCTGTGTTGGAAGGCCAAAAGGCTTGGTCCCATAAACTATCCTGTCCAGTTAGTAATACTGTCATATTTTAGTGTTGATTTTTAAAATAGTTGTTCATCCAGAACTCGATACTGGAATGGCAAGAACTTAAAGTTCATTGAACGTGGACGCTGCCACATTAAAACACAAGATAAGCTGCATGTCATCAACGTATGAAAGAGTTGATAAACCCAACCATCTAATACTGGCTGCCTGCTAGTCGCCTCATATAAACATTGGAAAGAGTTTGGTAGAGGGAAGAGTTCTGTGAGATGCCACAATGGTCAGCAGTCTAAAATGTGTGAACAGGGGCTAGGCATAGCCATTGGCATTAAAAAAGATGAGAACCAGACAAAACTCATGGATCAAGATGAATTCATCCAACACGTGAAGCACGAGTGGTACACCTCAACCTTGTGATCCAGCACAGCCAACACATCTGTTGCCTACCCTGTTCATGAGGAGAAACACACTTGTATTAAAGTCATTGTAGTCCGAAGGCTATATGTCTAGAAAGCCACTGAGCCAGTAATTTTCCATAATTTTGTTAATTGCAGGAAGAAGAGTATTGGGGCAATAGTTGGCTTCATCAGGAGCGCTTAATTAAGCTTTTAACTTATGGGTACTAGCAAATGCACATATCAGTTGATTGCTAAACAGGATTTTAGTTTAAATTGTCACCACAACACCTGGAAATCGGTGTTAGAAATTGGTTTACTGGAGTGTGAGCCCTGGTCAAACAGCAACCACAATCCTAGTCCGGGTAGGACACAAGCAAACCTCAAATTAATCTATGCTTGATCCCCTGGTAGCTTGGCACTGGGCAGTCAGGCTTAACTTAGAGGCTATGTGTAAAGTATCTCTGCAACACTTCAAACAGTGAAAACACAGCATAAATAAATAGTCCATACACCAAGTTAGAAGAAAATAGCTGAATATAATAAATAAAGCAAGACCAAAACAACAAAAATCCAATCAGTAGAACTGGAGTTATGAATTTTTAAAGAATAAACTGCAATAAACGCATAAATGTATAAAGCACCAACCGTGGCTATTTGGTCATGCTGGACCGGGTCAAAGTCAAATGTTCAGACTGACCGCGATTGTGCATGGGTCGAATACAGCCCCAGCTTAGTCTTGCTGAAGTTTTACCTTCTCAAGTTTTGTGCAAAGAGTCCTGTTCGCATTGGAAAACGTCTCTGGGAGCAAGGAGGGTGTTGCGGGTTGTGGTCAGTGTGATGTGAAGAGATGACTGGGTGTTGTGGACGGGTGGGTTGGTGCTTCGCGTTGGCAGTCCCCGCAGACTAACAATAATGCTGTGCGAAGAGACGGGCTGGCAGCAGCTTGTGCTGATTTTTTGGAGTGAGCGGCGTGGTTCTGGTGCGAACTGGCCCATTCCCGAAGAGCCCAAAAGCTTGCTTTCAATAGCTTGAGAGCTACACCAAGGGTCCAGGACCTGAGAGGCACCAATTGGTGGTCAAGAACTCACTGAAGGCTGGTCCAGGAGATGTTGGAAAGCCTTTTAGGTCCTAGATCAGGAGGCCGGCAGGCTATCCCTTTGAGTCACTCTGGGGTCCAGGGTTCAAGATGAAGTTACAGGCCCAGTTCTTCTTCCTCATGCAAGAAGCAGCAGGTCAGCACTTCGGAGCAGCAGAGTGGAAGTCCTTGTAGCAGCACAGCAGCCCTTCTTCCTGGCAGAAGATCCACAGGTCCAGAAGTGTACTGAAGCATTGGTGTCTGAGGTCCTTCTTTTATACTCGGCTGTGCCTTACAAGTGGGGAGAAGCTTCTAGAGGCATGTCGTTGAAGTGCACAGATGCCTTGCCTTCCTGGCTCCAGACTTTCTAGAGGGGGTATACAACCCTTTGTGTTGAGACAGGACACAGCGTATTCAAGTCTAAATGAGGCTGGACCCAGCGCCTCCCTCCCATCCTGCCAGTGGTGGCCAATTGAGTCACCCCTAAGCTCCCAGTGTGTGTTGGCTGTCCAGGAGGAATGCACAAATCTCATCTGCCAACTACATCCAGCCATGTAACCAGAGACATGCATCAAATGGTTAAGGCAAGAAAATGTCAAGTTTCTAAAAGTATCACAACAAATAGAGGAGTACCTCCTTGAGGTTTGTTACAAACTCTGGTTTATAAGGTGCATGTATTGTACCCCAAATTGGGACAACCTTTGTCCTTAGAAGACCCCTCACTCACCAACCTAGTTGGTGACATGCTTCATCATCGGGGTCTCACCCAGACAGCCGAATGCCATCTGGGTGTGCTGCGACACCTGACTACAGTGGAGCTGGTTTCGTACAATACATGCACCTTATAAACCAGAGGTTGTAACGAACCTCAAGGGGGTACTCCTCTATTTGTTGTGATATACTAAGTCCAGGTGACCAGGAGTTCCCTCCCCACCTTTACGGTGAAATACCCTTTCTCTCCCCTTTGTTGATTTATATCTAGGCAGCGCACAGCTGCGAGAGTTAGTTTTATTTGGTATTTTTCCTTCACATAGCATAACCACACACAGATACTCGTCACCATGAGTGAAAACCTGTGTCTTTCATACTCTTAACGAAGAAATAGATGCCATCATGGGGGACCTTTCCCTATTTTCAGATGCAAGCATAGCCCAAAGCATTTCACAAACCTCAGAATGGGAAAAACTAACAGAATTAAAAAGGAATAGAATAAGAACAATCTTGCATGGCACCATTCTAAAAGAATATCTTACCAATAACATGGCACCAAAAGGTTTATTGGTCACTAACACCCCCCGTGTCTTTCTTGAAGACGCCACCTTCAGGAAAGACTGGTCACTAATAGCGTGGCACTGCACGCATGATTGGATCTTACTTATCCTGAAGACTGCTTTACCACTCTCCGAGACAATACTAGTGGGGATACAACTGGCCGAGGGACACATTAAAACTACTATTACAGGGCATAAAAAGAAACTTGACAAACTAAATAAAGAATTAAATGAGTATAAAGAAAACCTCTCCCAACAGAAAATACAGAAGTTTCAAAAGGGTCTGAGATGCTTCTCCGACGTAAAGAAATATCCTTACTCGGACCCGGATTATTCGGCACCAGCGAAGACGGATCAAGATTCAGACACCTCTAGGAATGACTCCCAGACGAGTAGCAACTCAAGCTCTGGCAGCAACAGACAGAGGGAGAGGGAGAACAAGACCACAAGGGAATTGGCCAATTCCAAATCCCCAGATGATGCAGGGGTTTCAAGGCCCATACAACCACCCACAACAATTCCAAATGTACGGCTGGCAACCACCGTTTCCACAACCCTTTTTCCCACCCTACAACTACAGGCCGCCTTTTTTAGGCAGGGGCAGGAGAGGAAGAGGCAGGCGGAGAAACCCCAATCAAGTACATTGGACGACCGAAGACCCGGTGATGAATCAATGCACAGAATGCAGACAAAGGTTGTCCCAATTTGGGGTACAATACATGCACCTTATAAACTAGAGGTTGTAACAAACCTCAAGGGTGTACTCCTCTATTTGTTGTGATATACTAAGTCCAGGGGACCAGGAGTTCCGTCCTCACCTTAATGGTGAAATACCCCTTCTCTCCCCTTTGTTGATTTATAAGTTTCTAAAAGTGGCATTTTCAGAATTGTAATTTAAAATCCGACTTCACCATAGGTTTGGATTTCAAATTGGGATTCCAGAGACACCAAACATGAACCAGTATTCTTTTCCAAATGCCAATGTTACCTTATGGTAGAAATCGACCTTGCAATTGTTAAACACGAATTTAAGAGTTTTTCATTACCAGGACATGTAAAACTTAAAAGTACATGCCATGTTATTTTTGAAATACATGGCACCATACCATCTGTGCTGTCCAGAGCCTACCCAGGGGATGACTCGTATGTATTAAAAAAGGAAAGGTTTGGGCCTGGCCAAAGGTTTATTTTGCCAGGTCGACATGGGAGTTAAAACCGCGCACATATGCTCTGCAATTGTAGGCCTGAGACCTGTTTAACGGGTTACTTAAGTAGGTGGCACATCAGTGCTCGAGGCCCTTTAGTAGCGTTTACTTTTCAGGCCCTGAGCACATGCAGTGCCACTTTACTAGGGACTTATAAGTAAATGAAATATGCTAATTTGGTATTGGTCAATTATACCATGTTTTAAGCAGAGAGCACAAGCGCTTAAGCACTGGCTAGTAGTGGTTAAGTGCACAGCATCCTAAAGACAACAAAAACTAATTAATCAAAAAGTAGGTGGAAGAAGGCATAAGGTTTGTGGATGACCCTACTGGAATGGCCAGGTCCAACAATCAGTTTGTACAGTATAGACTATAGTACTTGAAGAACAGTATGGTATAACAAAAAACGGTGTATTATGAGAAGAAAGGTGGCGACCATGTACATCTGTCTTGAAAATCGGAACAAAGTAATATCATAAAAACTTAACAGAGATTGGGGAAGAGTCACAGGGACCACGGTTTCTTTTAATTCTTTCAGGGCATGGTCACCGTATTCGCACAGGTGGGACTCCTAGGCTGTTCCATGTTTGTGATTCACAGATTTCACTATTGCTCTTGATGTAAGGTATGGTCTGTAAAAAGACTTTAGTTTAAATCACAATAGGTGTGTGAGTTGCAATGCATGTAGAAAGGGTGTCATAAATGCCATTCCCATGCTTGTTATTAGTGAATGGTATTTCTTTTATAGCAGTTATTCGTAGATTGTATAATGAGACTTACAGATTCATTTTCAAAAAGAATATAGAGGTTTCAATCCTCTTACACGAGTCCCCATTATCAGATGTGGCTTGAATAAAATGATTTGTGCAAATGCAGACATGTGCATGCCCCATCTGGACAGTCTTCTGAGATACCTATAAGATACACTCTGTGGATGAAGGCACCAGCTGCAGATATCTTTGTGTGAACACACCACAACTAGTGTGCATCCTCACGGTAGAATTATCTGCTCTGAGGTAGATAAAATGAGATCTATACAGAGTAATAGTAATATCTCTTACTATTGTTTTAATATTGTGGTATTATTAAATAACCACATGTGTGGTGCCACCTGTATAAGGAACTCTCACAGTGTGGTAGAAACAGGTAGGGATGGCATAGTGGTCCCTAGGGTGACTGGATTAGAACTGAGGTTAGCGATCCATTCCGTCACGGTAAATGCAGTAGCATTGCCACCAGTTAATTTCTTCATTGGTGCCACTACATAATTATCTGCTAAAGCAGTAGTAGGTACCTGGAGGAAAGTCGAAGAATCTGAGAATAGGTTCTGCAAGATCTGCTATTGGTACCAACATGCCTGTTTTATGAAGGATATCACTGTGTTGTCTTGCCTGTATCATAGATAGTAATGTAACTAAAGCTATTTAAAGTGTCCTGGATCCAATACTAAAGACTCTAGTCCCTCGCAGTACAGACATTTGCTAGGTCATATGAGAAATGAAACACTAAAAACTATCTGCCTGCAAACTGATTTCTTCTCCCCATGTCTGCCTACGTGATTTTTTTTGCTAATAACCCGAAAGAGTTCTTGGATGTCATTTAACACTGTCCTTTTGATTACAGATGAAGAGGTGTTCCAAAAGATACCTTGTATATGGTAGCTTTCCAAAAGCAGATGTGTGAAGCTTGCACAAGTCTTGAGGTGCAAATATGATGTCATCATAAAATATGAGTTGGTCCACAGTTCAATATTTGCTAGATGTGATAAAGTATTTAGCAGATTCACTGAGAGCCCAGCTACAGGAGTGACACCTGGCAAGAATGTAGTCTGCGTGCTCTGAAGCAATTGTTAGGCAGCATGCACACTGTGTAAAAGCAGTTTAAAATTAGATGAAAATGTAAATTACAATGATAAGTACAAAAATGGGTGTTTAACACAAAGTGGGAGCATAGCGCGCATGAACTGCTGCATGAATTTGCCACCAAGACTACTGCGTTTGTGAAATTCTTCTCACTCCCTTATAGTGATCTGCAGGTGACAAGTTTGACACATTGGAAGGCTATCTCGCCTTTCCATTCTTAAATCAGAACACTTGTTCTTCACAGTGCTCAGTCTATTACTCTGCTAGAAATCATAGAATCAAAAGTTAGACCACATATCCACAACTACTAAAATCTGTTCTTGATTGGATTAATGGGAAAGGGCATTGTGGTGGCCGTTATACCTAACAGAATGAAAAATGTCCTGAAGCAATCCCTGATCTTGGCTCCAAAATTGCATGCTTTAATCCTAGAAGTATTCCTCTTCTGTCCATGACAAAGCCTACTAAGGTGATCCTTTGAGAAAGCACATTTGCTTTGTTTTATGGATCGTAGAATGTCCAAATATGTCGGGATGTGATCGGAGACCTTCCAGATACTCCAGTAAGCCCCTTGCTGTTGATTGCGAAGCCTCAGACCTTTGCTGATATTTAAAGGTAGGCTGTTTCATTTTTAGGTCTCGCTGCGCTTTCCCTTCAAGACATGTTGTTTACAGTCTGTGTGCTTACAGCCCACCCATCGCTTCCTATTTGTTAGTCCAGGTGTTAGTTGTAAATGCTTGCTTGTATGTGGCTATTCACTATTAGATGGCCCTCCTTTTTGTCAGTTACCTTCCACGGAGCATGGCCAAATTACTTGTAGCCTTACACTTTTTAGGTCTCGTAGAGAGACCTTTTCCGATCCATCCACTTTTTTATGATGAGGATTCTCAATAGTTCACGTGAAATCACGTGACCACAAGCTCCTTCGTGCACGAGCTTGCATTTCCCCACAGGCTTCCCCCTGCCAGCAGCATTTGCCACATCAAAGGCTTCAGCTGCCCCGCCGTCCTTGCACTCCAATATCAGTTTCACTTTCACGGGCAATGCTTGTTTACTATCTGCACCCATCTCACGGCCACCGCACTACTATCAGTAACTTTTAAAAACATTTTGCTTTCAGCATCTCAGCAGCCATCTCACGGCCACCGCACTACTATCAGTAACTTTTAAAAACATTTTGCTTTCAGCACGGCACTCGTCTAACGACCGTCGCACTGTTCGGTAACTTTCTTTTAAACATTTTTTAACCAATCTCCCTCTACCACTTATCACTCCCATGTGTTTTAGCAGGAGGGTTGTACATTGAAGCAGCAAGGCAATGTTATCTGTAATCGTAGCACTCTTTGCCAGCTGCAGGGTAATTAGTAGTGACCAGAGCCTCAACCACGCCCTTTCAGTGTCATCAATCATGATGGATACCAGGGCAATGGCGGATGACTCACTCATCTACTCTGATTCCGATATGTGTGCACTGTCAGGAAACGACATCTGGTTTGAAGAGGAAGCGCCATTGAAGAGAGACTGCTTGCCGGCTGCAGCAGAGAGCTAGAACGGAGCACTTTAAAACGATGCTGCTGCACCAGACAAACAGAAGATATGTTTTAAAGTGGCGGTGCTGTAAGTACAGCTCACCGATTACAGTGGTGCAGTGCTAATCTGGGCGGACCAAATCACAACCCAGCGGTAGTACATATGTGCATACCCCTCCTCAATCATCAATAATGTCCAGGCTAGGGTAATGGCAGATGACTCACTTATCCACTCTGCCTCAGCGATCGGGGGAGTGTTGTAAAAAGCGCTTCACACCACATAGGCGCTATTCTGAGCACAGAAGCAAAAAATATTTTTCCACAAACATTTGGAATTAGAAGTGGGCAGTTTAAACGTCATGCCTCTCACTCTAAGACCTCAGCTGAGAGAGTCCAAGGGTTTGCAAAGCTGCCTTTGGATTCTTTCTGAAGAGGAAGCCGAGCCACTACAAACAAGAAGGCTCCGCTCCCGCCCCCCGCCTGCACTTCGCACTCTCCGGCTTCACCTCCCACAGCCGCTATTCCCATTCACGCGCTCGTTACCATTTGCTCCCGAGCCGCATTTCCCCTCCCCTCCAATGCCAGGAGCTTGTTTTGTAAATACGCGTTGACAGCTGGGGTGGACAGATAGACAACCAGAATATATCCTGCTGGCTGGAACCCTTTGAACCCAGGGGCAGGGGACGGGGGGGGGCTCTACCCTGCATACATATTACACTATCGCTGTATTCTCCGAGCCCTGTCTTGCCTGCATGTTTACAGTGTCTCAAAGCGCTTTGAAACGGCAGACAGGCAGCATACGAGCGCTACATGACAATTTTTCAACACACAAAACAGTTCATACACTCTTTGTCACTGCTGTTCTTTACAATGCTGCCCTTATGTGTTTGAAACCAGACCCCTGACCCCCAACCGCACACATAGCGCCCACAAATCTTAAGAGGTGCTCAGACCACCAGTCCGGTAATAGCGCCAGAGGTACTTGAGGCTGGGGTTGAGTTTGCATGACATTTTGTTTATTTCCCTGTGCGCTTTGTTAGCATTAAGTGCAAACTTCTAGTTTCACCATTTGCTCCCGAGCCGCATTTCCCCTCCCCTCCAATGCCAGGAGCTTGTTTTGTAAATACGCGTTGACAGCTGGGGTGGACAGATAGACAACCAGAATATATCCTGCTGGCTGGAACCCTTTGAACCCAGGGGCAGGGGACGGGGGGGGGCTCTACCCTGCATACATATTACACTATCGCTGTATTCTCCGAGCCCTGTCTTGCCTGCATGTTTACAGTGTCTCAAAGCGCTTTGAAACGGCAGACAGGCAGCATACGAGCGCTACATGACAATTTTTCAACACACAAAACAGTTCATACACTCTTTGTCACTGCTGTTCTTTACAATGCTGCCCTTATGTGTTTGAAACCAGACCCCTGACCCCCAACCGCACACATAGCGCCCACAAATCTTAAGAGGTGCTCAGACCACCAGTCCGGTAATAGCGCCAGAGGTACTTGAGGCTGGGGTTGAGTTTGCATGACATTTTGTTTATTTCCCTGTGCGCTTTGTTAGCATTAAGTGCAAACTTCTAGTTTCACAGAGCACTGTATAGACTGGATCGCTTCTGGGTGCTATATTTAAATGTAATGCTCTGAAGGATGTCCCAATGACAACACAGGAAATGAAATTGATATAAAGTAATTGCAGATCACACGCTTTTCAGGTTGGGCAGGTCCAGCCCCTTTAGATTAATTTCACGCTTTGCATCATGGTATTCGTAGTCTCTCAATTGTCATTCATTCATGCTCAGCACTGTAACTTTTCACAAACATATGTTGATTTTTCTTTAAGTTTTGTAAAAAAGAAAAAGCACCTACTCACAGTGTAGACAAGGGCACAGATCAAAGGGCAAGGGATAGAATTGCCTCTCGAGGGGCGCACGCACCCCCGCACAGGAAGCAAGGCTCTGACGGACCATGTTAATATGCCTGAAAGCGTGAGAGCTACCCCGACAAATCAGCTCTTTCAACAAGTGCTCGGCCCCCGTTGAGGGATTCATTTCACGCGAGGTATTATGGGACTTGTCGTTTTTATAATTTCAATTCATTCATTCATGTTTTTTCGCCATTGTAATTCACGACATGTACGTACTTTGCTTTATGCTATACTAATCAGTTAAAAAAACCACACACTTCCTGCAGCAGATGAGCCAAGAAGTGAGGGGAGGCAGAGCCTCGCATCATCCCTCCCTGCTCCAGGCACCAGGGCCCCCTCCTGGAATTGGAGCCTCCCATATCCTCTGCTGCGTCAGCCCCCAGGGACTCTAAACTCCCATTGCTGCACCCCCCACATCCATACTCCTTCTTTCACCTCTGCTGAGATTTCATACAGGGGTTATAACTCCTGCTATAGGCTCCTGCTATTGCTTTGCCCACAAGTATGTATTTACTCTACCCTTCCCCTGTGAAGTCATGACTCTCTTGCCCCTTCCATTGCAAAATGCTGATTTTAGCCCCAAATACAATTTGTCCCATATGCCTTCCTTTAAACTGCTGTATTTCCAGATCGTGCTGCTACATTTAACTACACTTAACCGCACAACAGTTCATGTAACTTTAATATTTTTATAACTTTACAAACTTGTTTTTTGAGTGACATCACACTGGAAATGTCCAATGTCAACCTTGCGCTTGTCTTTCTTTTTTGCGATGTCACTCAAAGTTCATGTTAAGATAGAAAAGTTTGAGTGACATTGCACTGAAAATGTCAAATTTCAACCTCACGCTTGTTGAGAAAGCACTTTTCAAAAGTCAGTCATGCGCTTCCTTCCACTTTCATTCACCCATCATTCATCCACCCATCCACCCGCTCTCCATACTTCCACACTTTCATCCATCCATTCATCCACCATTTCAACCGTCCATCCATTCAGCCTTCCACACTTTCATCCACCCATCCTTCCTTCATCCATCCACCCATTCTTCATTCATCCACCCTTTCATCCATCCATTCACCCACCCACCGTTTCACCCACCCACCCATTCAGCCTTCCACCCTTTCGAATATAAACGTTTGAGTGACATCGCACTCAATGTAACATCGCACTCAAATGTAACATCACACTCAAATGTAACAGCGGGCTTGTTCATTTTGATAGAACCCTTTGAGTGACATCGCACTGAAAATGTCCAATGTCAACCTTGCGCTTGTCTTTCTTTTTTTGAGTGACATCGCACTGAAAATGTCCAATGTCAACCTTGCGCTTGTCTTTCTTTTTGAGTGACATCGCATTGAAAATGTCCAATGTCAACCATGCGCTTGTCTTTCTTTTTGAGTGACATCGCACTGAAAATGTCCAATGTCAACCTTGCGCTTGTCTTTCTTTTTTTGAGTGACATCGCACTGAAAATGTCCAATGTCAACCTTGCGCTTGTCTTTCTTTTTTTGAGTGACATCGCACTGAAAATGTCCAATGTCAACCTTGCGCTTGTCTTTCTTTTTGAGTGACATCGCACTGAAAATGTCCAATGTCAACCTTGCGCTTGTCTTTCTTTTTGAGTGACATCGCACTGAAAATGTCCAATGTCAACCTTGCGCTTGTCTTTCTTTTTTGCGATGTCACTCAAAGTTCATGTTAAGATAGAAAAGTTTGAGTGGCATTGCATTGAAAATGTGAAACTTCAACTGACATCGCACTGAAAATGTCAATTTTCAACCTCGCGCTTGTTGAGAAAGCACTTTTCAAAAGTCAGTCATGCGCTTCCTTCCACTTTCACTGTTTCAAATAAAAGCGGCTATTGCAGTGCCAGGGTGCATATTCACAGCTTCTCCCTTGACTCTGGAATTAAAAACGCTTAAGGGTGAATACAAGTATGTGCAAGTTTGTGTGCTTTGGTACTGAGCGGGGGAGATGACTGGTTCATGAAGTGCTAGTTTTGTTTATTGTGACACTGGGTTTTGGTCACATTATTACATACAAGGCCATGTTGAGTTGACTGATTTGATATGGTTCACTGCCATATTGTAGCACTAGGACTGTTGTTGACCGTTCTTATATTGGCACTTTTACAATTTTGTTTCCTGCACATGGTGCACATATTGGTTGATTCACTTTTCCGCCACTCATTGTTGAGTGTTAATCAGGAGGTCAGCACATCAGGGTTTGGGAGAATATCACCCTCACACCCCCTCACCCTCCCAACCCTCTCATCCTCACACACCCTCACTCACCCTCATACACCCTCATCAGCATAGCATAACAAAACATAGCATGGCATAACAAAAAAAGCATAGGATACACAACCTCACAACCCTCTCACCCTCACCCTCGCTCTAACACACTCACCCTCACTCACCCCCACTCACCCACCCTCACCCACCCTCACCCACCCTCACTCAGCCACCCTCACCCACCCACCCACCCTCACTCACTCACCCACCCACCCTCACCCACCCTCACCCACCCTCACCCACCCTCACTCACCCTCACTCACCCTCACTCACTCACCCTCACTCACCCTCACCAGCATAGCATAACAAAACATAGCATAGCATAACAAAACAAAGCATAGGTTAGGAAAACATAGCATAGCATAACAAAGCATAGCATAGCAAAACAAAACGTAGCAAAACACAACAAAGCATAGCATAACAAAACATAGCAAAACACAACAAACCATAGCATACATAACAAAACATAGCATAGCATAACAAAACACAACAAAGCATAACAAAACACAGCATAGCATAGCATAACAAAACATAGCATAACAAAACATAGCATAACAAAATACAACAACACATAGCATAACAAAACACAACAAAACATAGCATGGCTTAACAAAACATAACAAAACATTTAGCATAGCAAAACACAGCATAGCATACCAAACACAGCAAAGCATAGCATAGCATAACAAAACATAGCATAACAAAACATAGCATATCATAATAAAACACAACAAAGCATAGCATAAAACAACATAGCATAACAAAGCATAGCAGAGCAAAACATAGCATAGCATAACAAAACATAGCATAGCATAACAAAGCATAGCCTAGCAAAACACAACAAAACCTAGCATAGCATAACAAAACATAACAAAACCTAGCATAACAAAACATAGCAAAACACAACAAACCATAGCATACATAACAAAACATAGCATAACATAACAAAACATAGCATAACAAAACACAACAAAACAGCATAGCTTAACAAAACAAAACATAGCATGGCTGAACAAAACATAACAAAACATAATAACATAGCAAAACACAGCATAGCATACCAACACAACAAAACATAGCAGAGCTGAGCAAAACATAGCATAACATAGCATAGCATAGCAAAACATAGCATAGCATAGCAAAACATAGCATAACAAAACAGCTTAGCATAGCATAACAAAACAAAACATAGGATAGCAAAACAAAACATAGAATAGCATACAGCATCACTCAGCACCACCACAACATCACTGAGCTCCACCACAGCATCAATCTGTGCAACCATTCAACAATAACTGGTTCAAATATGTTATCTCAATGTTTCAAGCTTTATTACAAATGTAACAAAAAGATGTTAATATTTGACATATGTTCTTGGATTTTCGTCACAATAAAATACACTGAACATAATCTTCACAAATGTTATTTACAAAAGTTTAAGCTATTGCAATTATAAATTACAATAACTTTTATTTAAGTATTAATTATTTAAAAAAATTAAAAAACATTGTTATTTGTAATATCAATACATGTAAGTCACGTAAATACAACACATATTGCATTACAAATGCTATAGGTGTCACATTTGCGAGAGTTATAACTATTGGCATTGTAAATGACAAAGCTATTAATTTCGCAATTTTCAAAAACAAAACCTAAATAAAAAATGTGTCATTTACAATACCAATAGCTCTAACTTTCCTAATACGAGACCTATTGCATTGCAAATGCTTGTTTGCTTGTAGGTGTGTTTTCGGGCACTTGATTGTTAGGTCGAGCATGCGCTGCTCTAGGAGATGACCTTCAGAAATTGGTCTGCTCTTTTCCACACACTCGTGCATGTGGCGGCATCCACCTTGCGCTAGCGAGCAGCGGCGCTCAGGGGCCATCTGTTTATAATTAGCGTGGCCGCGCTTGAAGAAAATCGCACCCGAGTACTTCACAGTACTTCAAGCGCAGGGGCCATCTGTTTATAATTAGCGTTGCCGCGCTCGTTTAAAGCCGTCAATGTCCTGCCAAGCACCCTCGTGATGTCACTGCACCCTATACACACACCTCTTCGTTTCATTCTGCACAGTGTCTTCAGCCGGCATCGGTGACAACGAAGGCCCTCAGCCGGATGCCCAACGAAATACAGATATTTATTTCCTTCCTACCCTGAAGAGACAATAACGTCACGTGAAGTGCCTCAGACTAGACGGGCAGCTGATGGTTAAGACAAAATGCACTGTCAAAATCTTTAATGTGCATCGAGCAAACAAGCAAGTCTTAGGCCTCTCACACAGCCGCGATGTGTTTTTTGTAATAAGTCTGCTTAGGCGAATACAGAGGGCATGAATTGGTGCACGCTGATACAAAAGGGCGCTGTGTGTTTTTTACGGCTCAGTAGAATACTGGTATACACATTGTGTTTTTTTAAAGAGTTTGCTCCAAAGATCAGGAATAAGTCACTGTGAGAAAATGTGGATTTTTTTTTTTGCATTTTCATATTGCACGCACTCGACCCAAAGGGTGCATAACACACCGCACGTTGAACTGCATCTTGTGGCCTTGGCTAATTTAAATTATGATTTTGGGGCAAAATCATGATGGGCTCCGCTGCCTCAGCTCAGAGACAGACGCCTGTTTTTTTTTCTCTGCTGCAATGCGTAAACTGAATTCACTTATCCCGACATTTCTTTGATTTAGAACAGCCATCTCTGGCAGAACAGCTCAGAAGTAGTGAACAAGGTTCGTCTCTTTTTGTTTCTGAGCTGGGCCAACTAAGATAATGCACTTAATTGGAGAAATAGTGGTTCTGTACGTACTGCAGGTGCATACAAACTCTGCGCTGAGCCAGTGGGCCCGTCAGCCACAGCCCCTGGTGTCAGAAAGGTTTTAAGCACCGGAGTCTGAAGACCTTCACAGCGCCTCAGGCTTCTCACCACGCCCATCAGTGTGCGCCACTTGGGTGGGAAAGAGTGAAGATTCTCGCAGATTCACTCAAGGCTTCGCAGAAGAACCAGCCATAAGGAGTCCTCTTGGTGTGCAATTTGGGCCTTATGAAATAGTGTTAGAATTAGAACACCCAGCAAGTAAATGCCAAATAAGCTGTAGCAAGGGCATCTCTCATTTATATATATATATATATATATATATATATATATATATATATATATATATATATATATATATATATATATATATGAACAATCACAGAGAGCAGCTTTTGCGCTCTATGGGAGTCATCAGTTGAACGCACTAAAAATGACTGAGTCACGTCGAAGATATAATTTTCTGTGCTTTTGTTTAAAACCATTGAAGCTAAAATCGTTACTGCTGAGTGAGGTTTGCACACCCACGTCTTTTGCTGCGTTGGTGGTATGTATTCTGTTTCTATGTTGATTGCTCGTGACAGCGTTTTTTTTTTTTTTACCATAGTAGTTATTCTGTTTTGTCACTTGACTTGACGCGTCAGTTTCTATGATCAGAGCTTTCTGTGTGATTTTGACAGTATTTTTTTTTTCTGTGGTCAGAATTAGTAAGTACATTCATATATCCTCTATTTCCTGTTTCACAGTCAGGTGGTGAATGTTGATAGACTGTTTCTTATCATTTCAAAGGGTTGTATTGCAGGTTATTCTTAAAAGATCTAGTTCAAAGAGGGTACGGCTTGCGTTAGTCCTGTGGCAAATATTTGCTTCTTCCAAGTTTTATTTTTATTGTCCAAGTCACGCTAGCGGATTCTCAAAGCTGAGCGAACGCTGTTGACCCAAGTCTGGCGTCGCGTGATAAATCCTCGGCGGAGGAGGGCTTGCACACAGCATTCACTTGCTGATAAGGCCTCTGTGAAGAAGAAACATATGCATTTCCCCTGGAAACAGAGAGCTCGCGCACACTCCATTTACAAACTGAAGGACAGGCCGGACTAAGTAACAAGGATTCGCATAGCCAATAGGTCTCGCCTTTGGGACAATATAAGTGTTTAGCCATGCAACAGTTGATGTTATTGCACCAAGGATATTGTGCTGGATAACTAAACATTTATAAGGGCCCAAAGGCGAGACCTATTGGCTATGCCAATGCTTGTTTTCTCTGCTTTCTGGCAGTGTTTGAGGAAGCGTTATAGTTACCTTTGTTCGTGTCAAACCTATTTATTTGTTTTTTATCTGGCAGCGTGTTGCCTTTCTTGTATTTTAAATGAGTTATGTTCTTTCGCTGTTTGTTTATAGAGGCACAATGTGTTGCCTTTTTAGAGCTACTTGGTTGTTCTTTCCTCTGGTACCACGGTGTGTAGGCTTTCAAAAAACAAAAGCATTTTCATTGTAATTAAGTTAATTTTGTTTATTCAGTCAGTGAGCAGTTTATGTTTTATAAGCTTTTAGACATTGTGCATTCTTGGCTTATTTGTTTGCATTGTGTCTGCAGGGCACCGTGTGTTGCTTTTGTCAAGCTCTAAAACGTAATGCATTGTAATTGTTTTTTTTTTAAAATGTGCAAAAGCTTCCATTAACAAAGAGTACCTACATTTCAAATAACATGGTTAACGGGTAAATTGCACTTTTACTCAGTCAGGCAGTGGAAGAGGAATTAAGAGTGAGTAGGGATAGTGTAAGCTATTACAGGTCTTTCCACCTAGATACGTATTTAACTTTATTACAACCACTTAGACATTTAGTGTGTGGTTTTCCCCCCTTAAGTTATAGGTTATTACTTTATGTGAAAGGATTAACATGCAGCTTAAGCAGTGACTTAAATACGGCGGCCACGTCCTGTGGGTCTGTGTTATGTTCAGTTTTCAAGCGC
This sequence comes from Lissotriton helveticus, assembly GCF_964261635.1. NCBI lineage: Eukaryota > Metazoa > Chordata > Amphibia > Caudata > Salamandridae > Lissotriton > Lissotriton helveticus. The sequence goes on along the minus strand of NC_136069.1, from coordinate 1,596,403,265 downwards.
CCCATATGAGTGCTTGTGTTTTCAAGCACTCCCGTATCCCTGGTCATGTGGACTCATTTTACTCCCAATCTCTAAACCCCTCCACTCCTGTCACTTCCTTCCCCATATACCTAAACCGCCATGTCCCATTTCCCTTCATCCTCCCTTATGTCTGCTTCTTCTCTTCCATCGGCTCCTTCTTGTTTCGTTTTCACTTTCTTTTATTGCCTTTGCCTGCCCTTTGTTTCTAGGTCTAGCATTCGAGGCCTCTTGTATATACTTTAGTATATACTTATTATATACTTCTATGTGTATATACTTTGTGCGCTCTGGAGATCAGCTCTAGGACTTGTCTGCTTCCACTTAAGGACTTTTTGTCTGTTCAACTGCCTTTATTTAACTGTCTTGATAGAAAACGACCAGCAGAGGTCAGTGAAATACCAGACTGGCTTTCTGCTGAGGGACTTCATTGTTTTTATTTTTCTGGCAACTGCCTCTATTTAACTTTCTTGATAGTAAACGACCAGAAGAGGTCAATAAAATACCAGAATCACTTTAGCATTCTCTAGATTCCAGTCTATAGAAATTGTCTTCCACGAGCACCCGTAGACAATAATAATTTTTTGAAATTGTGTATTTTCAGTGATATGACCACCGAAGGACTTATTAAAAACAGGGCTTTGGACTATACCATTTCCCTCTGAAAGGCAATATTTCTCTCCATGTGTTTCCATACCTGGTGTGTCACGCAGTTTGGTGCTTCCTTTTCCTCCATGTTAAAGAACAGTAGATGTTTCAGCACAAAGGCTAATGTGCTGCATAGCTAAATACATAAAAGGTCCCAAAGGCGAGACCGATTGCATTGCAAATGCTTGTTCCTAAGTGTTCTTGCCCCAGGCTGTCTGGCTGAAGCCTTTGATGTGGGCCAGGTCTGATCTAGCTCCACACGCAGCCCTTTTGTGCACCTCTGTTTTCAGATCTCTTCCCAGCTGTACTGCCCGCAGGACGGGAGCAGAGTTCACTGGCACGGGAGAGAGAAAGTTTACCCACATCGCATGGATGCTGTCTTTGCTTCCACATTCAGGCAGTTTGTCCCCTTTACCACCTTCATGGCACATTCCCCATTTGTTGCATTTCGACGCCCATTCTAGCTGCGCTCACCATCTCGTGATCTGTTTCCTTCATTCTCTAGACTAGAAAAAACGTATCTTTAACCGCATGCGTGTGTGGCGGCTTTTTTCGCGCTGCACGGCTTTTTTTAAAAAGCCGCGTTACATGACGAGCTCAGCTCGTCATCAGCGTGCGAGCGGCGCAACTGATGACGAGCTGAGCTCGTCATCCGCGCCTAACCGGTTAACCAGACACTCCCCACCCTCTCACAGCCCCTTTCCTTCAACAAAATTCAAATTGAGCAGTTGCATGCCCTATAGCTGTTGTTTATTGGACGCAGCTGCTGTTCGATGTATTTATGGGGTCTAAGGGTACTTAAGTGGTCAATTGGAAGGCTGCCCAGGACTCTTGACTTTCTTTTCTTTTTTTGCATTCCATATCATGCAATGATTTTAGAACCCCAGGCAAAATTTAATTTTCTCTTGCGGGCGCGCCCTTCCCGCTTGTAATAAAGTCTTTCTGGTGTTCTCTTTTGGTGGCCATTTGTGGTTTCTCCAGAAACCAGTCGCCTTTAATGGCTTTACGCTATCTGGGTAACGATTTCACCTAATTTGTGCCAGATTAGCAGCTGTGTATGGTAATAAGCAACTGGCAGATTCTGTGCGAAGGGCCACACGGGTACATATGACCCCACTTTTTTAGTAACTCTAGCTGTGCTTACCAGTTTCATGGTCTGTCTCTCCTTCACTCTGCTGACCAAAAAAGTCTTTAACCAGACACTCCGCTCCTTCTCACAACCCCTTTCCTTGGAAACATTTCAAATTGAGCAGTTACATGCAATATAGATGTTGGTTAGTGGACACTGCAGCTGTTCTATGTATTTATGAGTGTCTAATGGTACCTAAGTGGTCAATTGGAAGGCTGCCCAGGGCTCTCTATTGACTATTTCGTTTTTTTGTTGCTTGCATTACATATCCTGCAATTATTTCAGGGTCCCAGGAAAAATTACATTTTCTTCCGGGGTGCTCCCTTTCCCCTTTTAATAAAGTCTTTCTGGCATTCTCTTCTGGCCATTTGTGGTTGCTTAGAAGCCAGTTGTCTTTAATGGCTTTGAACTCACGAGGTGAAATCTTTGCCCAGTCAGTGTAAAGATTAACAGCCGGGTACAGTAACAAGCAACTGGCAGATGACCAGTCAAACTTTGCGAAGGGCCACACGGAAACACATGACCCCACGTCACGGTCTGTGTCTCCTTCACTCTCTTGACCAGAAACACATTTCTTTAGCCAGACGATCCCATTCACATCCCCTTTCCTTGGATACAAATTCAAATTGAATTGGAACAAAGTTTTCAGCCATGCACAAGAAAGACCTCATTTTCTCAGAGCTTGTTTCTTTTTGTTGAGACACTCTACAGAGTGCATCTTTTGTAGATGGCTCTGTCTGCACCCTCTTTGTCTGTGTTAGCTTGTTTATTTAACTTTCTCCACTACGGCCACGTTTTTTTTTTTCTTTCTTTTTAACAATTTTAATTTGTCCGAGTTTGCTTCAATGAGTGACTGCCAAGGGGACCTTGCACGTGAGTGTGCGTTCCGTTTCCTTTGACATAAGAAAATGTGATTCCGGCACAGCAGGGTGTTGTACGGCTTCGCCAGCATCAAAGGCCCCTCATCTGCAGATAAGGATACCTGCTTTGCTAGGTTCCGTTATGCGCAGAGCTGTCGCTTCTGAAGCTGAGGAAAGACATTCAAGGCCCAGCTGTGCCACAACTGTGGTACAAATTAGTTAATGTGGACATGTAAAAAAATATTAAACCGGCAATGGAAAGCAGTCTGGGAAGCACATTTTCTTATCTAAGACAAAATGTACCTTGCATGTGAGGGTTCGTTTATTTAACTTTATTCCACCTCGAACATTGTTGCCTTTCAATTCTTTTGTTTAACAACTTTAAACAATAGTTGTGATTGCAAAAATACAGAATGTTACCTTTCACTTATTTTAGGTTGGGTGTGCCCAAAAAGCGACCAAGAAGGCAACATTTACATTCAACTTTAAATTTACCTTCATTCCACCTCGGACAAGTCTGCCTCTCATTTGTTATGTTGGACAGCTTTGAACAATATTTGTGAATGCACGGCAACCACAACATACGTTTTCTTTCCCTTGAACAATGCTGACGTGCTATTTTCTGGTTAGATGGCTTTATACAATAGTTGTGACTGCAAAAACACAGGCTGTGTGCAAGGTAGACGGGAACATGTTACCCTTCCACAAGGGCAGCATTTACATTTTGATTTAAATGTACCTTTATTCCATCTTGAGCAATGCTACCTTTCATTAGTTAAATCAGCAGCTTTAAACAATATTTACGACTGCACCTCACCAACCTCCTAAGTTTTATTTTCAACGTTACTGTGCCAAAAGACCAGCTTTTAGGACACATTTTTGCTGTGCTTTCAAAAACAAATAGTATTCATTCCTAGCTCAGGACACGTTATCAAATTTGGGGAACTGCTTGCTCGTTATACACACACACACTCTGTCCATTCGGTTTCCCTTGAGATAAGAAAATGTACTTCCTACCTCTCTTTATTTGCAATCTTACATGCGAAATATAATTTATCTTTTTAACATGTGCACCATAATCACAATCCTTTCCATCAATTTCAATGAAATTTCATAAATTGAAATGTAACAGTTCTTCTTACTAAACGTATGCATATTTACCATTACACTACCCGTTAACCACACTACTTATCACCTACCACTACCCTTTCCATTGTCTACATTAAGCACCCCGAATAGAAAAGTGCAGTATTCACTATATCATAATACTTTCAGGAAGTAGTTGGTGTTGCTATTTCCCTTCCTTTTCACATTTTAATTCAAGCTTCATAGGAATTTAGAAAAACCTTTGAACATACTATACAACCACAGTGCTCTACTACACAGCAAACATAAATTAAACCATTAGCTCTCCCAGAGGCGAGACCTATTGGCTTTGCCTCTTGTTATTTTTTTGCATTTGTGCAGTGGTAATGCTTGCTGGAAGCGGCTTCAAATGCGTTTTCAAGAGAAGACCGGTGTACAGACTGGCCACCCCACTTAAAAGTCCAATGGACTATTGAGCAGGCATTTTTATTAAGAGACATCCTGAATCTCATGAAGTTATTCGTACATGGAAGGAAAGGAACCGTGTTCCTGGTGGAGGAATCTTGCATGTGCGCTGTTCTAAAGAGTTTGTATTTCACTGGATATTCTGCAGGTCTGTTTTTGGTAAACGGGTCAAGGGGTTAATTGGTAGTGGTGATGCCTTTACCTCGGTATAATTTGTGCACAGGTCTTCTGTGAATGTTAGTCGGCGTAGTGGTTGATGGTACACTTCCAGTCTCCCCCTCTTATTGTTGCATATTTTCAAACTACATAAGCTCTGTCATTGCAATAGTCCTGCCACATCCCTATGTGCTTTGACCCACAGAGACCCATTTAAGTCTCTGGGTTTAGTATATGGGTTTTTAAGAGGAGTTTGAGGCTAAATACTGTTCTTTATCTCTGGATCTTCGTTAATATTCATAAACACTGAATATCTCCATCAATGTTTAAGATCCAGGAGCACTTCTAAAACTTCTGTGCACATAGAAAGCTGCCATCTGGCAACAAAAAAATAATTGTCAGAGCCAATAGGTCTCTGCCCAGTGAGACCCATTGGCTTTGCTATTCCTTGTTTTTTTTTAGTTTTTTTTTACTTGTTTCGTCCATAAGTAATTTTTTTCCAGGCCTAAATATCTTCTGATTCATTTGGGAAGCCAGCACAGCATGCTCATAGAATTCTTCCCGCTTTCCTGTCTTTGCCAATCCTTAGTTAACCCAATGTGACTAAAGACAAGTAGGTTACACCTTCAGGACCTATTGGCTTTGCTGTGCATCTTGTCAAAAAAATTTTTAAAAGGCGCGATGATGGTTGCATCATTCCACTGACACACGACATAACGCGGACACCATTTGCTTTAATGTAGTATTTACTGGTCCAAGATGACACTTGAATCTTTAAGGGAAAAATATTTTTTTAGTGCAAAAGCTCTATAAAAACCAAAGACTCTGGGTGTTTAGGGCAGGGAAGTAATGGAGGAGTGGATGGGGGCAGGAAGGGGAAAGAGCACACACACGGGAGGATGAGAAGAACAAGAGGGAAAAAACACGATAGAAGTACACGGGCAACATGGAGAAGTGTGTGGGGGGGTAGCAGAGCAACATGGAGTGGGAGGGAGGAGAAGGCACAGTGGAGATAACTATTAAACACATGCACCTGTGAGTGTTTAAGCGAAAAGAAATAAGCCGGGTATAGGGAGAAAATCGAATGGACAAGAAAGCAGCATTCAGCGGGGTCCGGGGGTAGGTAAGTGGTGTACACTAGCGAGACCGGGGGAAGTGTTTAAGCAAAAATACAAATATTTCTTTTAGAGTGAGCCATGGAAAGACACAAGTAAAAAGAGTTTGTGCTCCACCGAAGAGACAAACGCAAGATGGAAAAGGCATGACTTTGAGTAAGACGCAAGCAAATAAGTGCAGTAAAGCCAACAAGTGGTAAGCTGTGGGTGGGCATTACATTCAAAGTAAGATCTTTTTTACGCAGTCAATAAGTCTTTTACAATTAGACAGCTTGTGGTGTCTGGTAGGTTCAACCTAAAAAGAAAGTTAAATATTGTGTGTCTTTGTATGAGAAATATTCATTTTGCCAGCATGACTACACAGCTGTACTACAGATGTGTGCTTCCAGCATGATAATCTTCTGAACTGTTTGCCCCGTCGGGTATCTGATATACTGCAGTAGTTTGGAGAAGCACCATTCCTCTCACACTAACCCTTAGTCAGGGTTTTTCTTAATGTATTGAGTAAAATTGGCTTAAGAAACGTTGACTATCTCTTGAGGTCATTTAGAGCTGTCTGCATGCCACTATTCTTCAGAACACTCCGTTATTCTGATTTCCTCTTGAGGCACTTCCAAGCTTGTTTGAGAGTGTGTTTTGAGATGTTTCTGTTGTGAAAGAGCTCTCGTCCATTTCCCTTATGTGCTAAAGATATACTAGTCATCGTCTCCGCTTATGACCTTCTGTCATATCCAAAGAGCTATTGATAAGTTAGAAAACTATTTATGCAAGTATTTTGGTTTATCAATATTTATTTTCAGTTTCCCCTCTTGTTGGGCCAGGGGTCTTGGCTGTTGGGAACCCTGGCAACTGCTTAACATCTTTTATAGAATTGGCCCCCAGAACTTTGGAAACCAGTAACTGCAAGTACACTGAATGCCAAAACGCAGTTTTTACCCTTCAAGGAGTAATGCTGGTGACCAGACAAGCCTTACTCTTGGACTGTTCTGTAGGGATAGACATCTCGGGTACCGATGACACAAGAAAAACATACGATAACTAAAGTGCCTGAGCAGTGATATTACTTTTAATAAAAGCAAAGGATTTTATGTTGCAATAGGGTAGTCGCAATGTACTTCGTTATTTCCTAGTAGTGTAATTATCCTGTCTCGTGTAGGCATGCAGGACGAGCTCCTTTCAGGGTAACACTATCAGCAGTTGCAAGAATATGCGGATAAGTGATGTCGTGGAGGTGCAGTGTCTGGCCTGAGGGGCAGAGTTCTAAGGGTCTGCAGGTAGAGTCTGGCTGACTTACTGTTTTGTTGGCATTTCTCCATGTTGGGTACTCCAATATGTTTTGAGTGTATGCAAGTCTAAGTTCTAGCTCGGTGGCGGTTGAGTAGGCAGCATGCAGTGAGATCCTGCCCTACCAGCTCAAAAGCGAATACCTTGCTGCCAGTATTCTGCTGTGAGGATCACTCCTGGAGGTGTGGCTGGAAACCATTGCCAGTGCCTACTCCAAACCTAAAATGAGCATTGCGGAGTACTGTGCTCTCATCGCCATCCAATGAGGGACCAAAATATTGACACCCTCTCATCCCTTGCAAGGGACAAGAGCAAGACCCTCACACTGTGATATGCTTTTGTAGTGCGGCACACCAAAGTTACTCTTCCTTCCCAGCCGAGACCCGCATGCTGCTTGCCTACAGATCGCAATGGGACAATGTTGTTGCAACAAGTGTATAGTTTCATATAAGCCCATCATAAAGTTTGCTTTCATCCAGAAGCCCTTCACATGTTTCCTACCTCTGAAGTGGTACTGTGCTGCAGGGGGCTTTTCTGCTGCAAAGGACCACAGGAGCATTGAACAATCTAAGACACGGCTCGTAGCAGCCACATTCTCTGCGTGCAGTCAATATCCCACTCTCCTCCATTTCTGAGCAATGCAGGCTACTCCACAGTCTTACAATTCTGGTCCTGACTCATGATATAACAGCCCACTTTCTTAGCCCTAATGGAATCCGTCACATGCTGGGCATAGGGCTTCCAGAAAAAAGTAATTTTGAACACATTTTGTTGCCACACAGAGCCAGCTTATCCCAATTAAAGCTTGGCATTTAGAACTAATGCAGCACTTGAATTTTTGGGAGGATCTATTTAGGTGTAAGTACATGGTGCTGAAACTGTAGTTTGTTCTCTTAGAGGAGAACAATTAGAATTGTTCTCAAAGTCCTACTCCCCTGGTGATGACAGCAGGCAGCCCGTTAGTGGATTCAACTCGTATGTCTTCAACTAATAGGATACTTTTTGCTTGATTCCAGTCCTTTTCCACCCAAGTTAACCACAGATAGTTGAAATGGGTCTGCAGAAAATTTCCTTTGCGCAGGAGTTGACATGGCCTTGCCAGCTCACCTGCCGGCTCTGGTCTGAGCTACTCAGTTGAGCACAAAGGATTACTTCCCGGTCCACTGGGAGGTTTGTGAATCTCAGCCAGAATACAATAACATGGACAAAGAGAACAAGAGCGGTACGAGCAGCACACAAACATGCAAGGGGACTAGGGAGACCTCCTACTCCATAACTATGCTGTCTACCATGGGCACCCACCTTCGAAGGGCTACACACAGGTGGTTGACCCACATCCTGGAGAACCAACCCCTCAACTACACCTCAGTCATGCTACGCACACAGAGGGGAAGGTTAGGGCATTCTCTCCCAAGTTGGAGTTCAGATAAAAAGACCTGTAGCCCAGATCTATACAATCCGTTGCCATCGACCATTAGTAGTGGCATGGCTTCAATAAATCAGCATTTGTGTAGCGCAGTACTGTCATCCCCTAGTGGTATTTGGGTGCTGTGGGAGCGACGTCTCCATGGAAGAGTCGGGTCTTGAGTTTCTGTCTGAAGTCCGCCAAGGAGGGTGCTGTGCCAAGATGGAGGGCAGGTCCTTCCAGGATTTAGGGAATGTCCAGAATGGTGGCTTTCTAAAATGAAAGAGCTGTTTTTTCTTCTTTGTGAAGCTTCATTTCTTTGTGACGCTGCATTTCTATTTAGGAAATATCATTAAATATTTTTTATATTTAAGCAGAGAAATAAAAATGGGTTGGTGTAGCAAAACTGCTCCGTGTTTTAATGAGACTTTTAATTTTCTAATGTTTTTATATGATACATTTATATTGAAGGATCAAAAAGTGAAAACAAAATGTTTCCTTCTACAAGTTTTGCATTTTTTTCTTATTTTGCTCTGCCTAAATGTTTTTTTTCACTTTTAAGCATTCCAGAATTACGCACATTAGCGGAAATATGTAGTATATTTACATTTATTGAGAATACCTTTCATAGAGAAATGTTAGAGCAAAGTAATTTTAAATTCTTAAGAGAAGTTTAAATGTATTGTCACAAAATACAGGAAATGCGAAGTACTTAGTGATGCATCTACATAAACCCTTGATCTTACTGATGACATTCCACTAGATCTGATATTAAAAGTAATATTATTAATCACTTACAAAAGTGTTCACAGAGTTTGATATCTGCACTTTTTACTTTGTTAAAACAACCGTGAAAGACGTCTTGTTATTTAGAAGTAAAAATCTAGGATCCCATTCACCAACACCAGCTACATTTCTGTTTGAAGTAGATTTCTGACTTTTTTATGTAGATTTTCTAATAATCCCAGGAGTAGTGCAAGATATCTGAATTTCTAACCTCCAATAGCTCTTCAACTAAGCAAAGTATACTCTTATTACCAGTAGTTGTAAAGTATGTGTATATTTACATTTGTATATAGCACAAAAAAGAGAGCGCACACTAGGATCAGTGTGATTATCTCTCATTTATGCAATACCCTTGGGAGTTTTGCCTTTTTATGAATAGGAAATTCTAGTGGCATACCTCATTATAGAGTCCTCCCCAAGACACTGACTGTATATCTTGGTGGGCTCAACCTTGAACCTCAAGGGAGGAGAGTTTCTTATTCTACTGTCTCCAAAGGGAGCCTCACTTTTGGACTAATTTGAGCATAACGCTGTGTGTGTGTGTGAGAAGCCTCATCCACCAACTACTATGGTATACCCTGATCAAGACGTTGACTCTGGTGCATTAGTTCTCAAGACCGCTCTTACAAAAAGCTTTAAAGCCATCTCATTCAGGTACAAAAAAAGGCATGGGATGAGAAATCTACTCCAACCACATATGTAGGCTTCACGTCCTCTTTAATCCTATTTTGACAAATGGTCTGTCCACCAATCTCTTGTAAGCCGTCCCCTGTGTTGAAATAACTGGTATGAACGTCTATCTCTAGATTTTCAAAGGCAAAAGCTGTGATGTGGATGTATTTTTTATGTATTAGTTACTGACATGTGTGGTGTCCATCTCTGCTTTGTTTTTCCTTTAACTTTTGACCCTCCAGCTGGGAGAAGCCTCATATGCTGTATGGACAGCTGCTGGACTGGCTACGCTACCTGGTGGCCTGGCAGCCTGTGATCATAGGACTGGTGCAAGCAATTAACTATATACTGGGACTGGAATAAGAGCCCAATCAAGACCAAGATAACCCCATGCAAGTGCCCGAGGACACATCGTCGGGGAGTTGGACCATCCACGGAAGATATCACCATTTTCCCCATTCACTTCTTGGGATTTTAGGTGCCAGGAAGGAGATTTCTGGATCAGCGAAAAAATGTGTGCGAGGAAACGGCCAGCAACACAGCCTGTGGGTTTTGTTTTAATTTATTTCAATGGATATCATACTTTTTTTTTTTAATGCCAATCTTCGTGAATTTTAAGTCCACTCCATACACCCCTCTTCCCCTTTTGTGAATAACCAACATGAGGCAAATCCGTTTGTGCTGCCAGTGCAATCTTAAGCCATCTGGTATGGCTTTCAGTGTTGGTTCCTGGTCGTCTTTTTTGTTTGTCAGTCCAGCAAATAGTATATGCCATGTAGAGGTGTGGCCGACACCAAGAGGGAAGAAGGCACCCTTTATCTGGGGAGAAAACTCGGGTCCGTTAAACTCACCTGCGAACAAGATGGGTAAAATCTATCTGTCAAGGCATTGGTTTATGTTCAGTTTAAGAGGTTTCAACCACAAATTACCTTCCAGAATATTACTGGGAGAAAGGGAGTCTGATCGGTGGAGCAGGACACCTAAATTAGCAGAGCTGCATGAAGCATTTGAGGTGCACCTAACTGTGACTTCCAGAAGCATAGGAAATCGATACAGTCCATTTGGAAGTTCAAACGCAGAGGCACACTGAGACATCAGTACATTGCTGGTTTCAGACTGTATCGCTGAGAGTACTGGATATGGAGGTGGAAATAGACTGGGGTGATCGGCCTGATGAGGCTTATGTCCTGTGGAGTTCCCCCGATACATTGATTTAAACTGACATACTTGTATACTTGCTTTCCTTGTAAAGGGAAGTTAAGTAGGTTGGATTTGTATATATGGTGATCATGATCAGCTGGAAAGTATTTAGTCCTTCCTCCCTTTTTATATTTTAGTACAAGGTTTGTTTTTAGGTTGCTCTATGAAATTTCAGTAAAGGGAGTTTAGGACATCGGCACACATGGATATGGTTTTGTTGTCCTTACTGGTCAAAAAAGATTATGCTGCGGAATGTGGGAGTTTTCCTCTAGAGGTTAACAGCGGAGTTTTAGGGCGCCATGGAACACTTTCCTTCTGCGGGTGAGAATATTGTTATCAATTTTTTGGGGGAAACAGCCACTGATACCTCTTTGAGTTCTTGCTGTGAAAGGCATGAGTAAGGAGTCGTCCTTGCTGGACACTACTGGGGCAAAATCACTTTACAAAAGAAGCGGTTAACAAATTGAGGACATAAGGTCTTGAATGAGCAGGGTTTGACAGGGTGTTCTTCCTCTTGAAAGACGGTTAGGTGCCTTCTTGATGTGAGTGGTCCCTTCCTAAGGTAAGGTTCTCCGTACTCCACAAAGTTGGGGTGCATGATATGTAAAGTTACCTGAATTTGTGTATTAGTGCGAAAGAGATTGTTTTTCTGTATCTTACGTATGGCTTCCTTAGCAGAGGATCTGCACCACTGTTAGGAGGCTAAGCCCAGTTAGGTGGACCCATAACACTACTCCAAGCAAGATCTGAGTGTTTGTCACTTGTCGGCTGTCACAACAACACTGGCTATAGGATCGAATGTAAAAAGGGTTGAATAAAATGTACAGCTGTGTGCACATTTACATCTACTTGACTGTGGTTACTAACGGAACTATTTGCTGTTCGTGTTTGTGTGTTTTGAGGGGCAGTTTGAGTGTGGTCACTATTCAAGCCGTTTCTCCCTTTTCAAGCCTGTACTCGCCCTTCTGTAGATCGTTAGTTTTTATACCATGAAGCCCATCCTGTTCATGTGTACAGTTAGTTTATGAAACACTCTTTTACAGCAGGGACTCTTGATGCTGATTCTGCAAAGTTGCTTTAGAAACAACAGTGCTTTATGGCCGTCCTAACTGCCAGTGCTAGAGTTCCAGCAGGTTAGAGCCACCCCGTCCACAAGATTATCCTCTTTTCCTGTTTTTATTGGCATATATCAATACAAACAGTGATAGCGATATAACATCCTCCGTTTTATTGATTTTGTTTTGGGGGGGCATTTATCAATACAAACCGTGATAACAATATAACCTCAAAAGTTATATTATAAAAGGAAAAAAAAAAGGAAGCTAGAAATAGCAAAGTAGGGAAAAGGGTTAGGCAAAGAATAAGAAATAGGAGGGGAACTAAGTATAGATAATCATTGCCACGCATACATGATCCAATGCAAACAACATGTGTTGGCAAGTGCGAGTATAACAGTACAATAGAAATACTGCCGACCCATCATTATGGGAGTCCATGGCTGGGCTTCCGATTCCAATCCAAGGCTGCATAATGGCAGAGTATCCAGGCAGTTCGAGCAATCTGGGTCCAGTTCTGTCCACCGGACCATCCTTAAATGTCTAGTCAAAGGGAGCTGAGGTGTCTGGCTGGGTTTCTTTCTACCTTTCTACGGTTGCAATTTGTTGAATGTGATTTTCTCTATGATGAACAGAATTTTACATAAAAGGTAATGCAGATGAACCAGAAGGTTGTCGTTCACAGATTATTGGTGTTTAAGAAGGTATCCCCTTCATCCTGAGCCTCCAACATCCAAGATAATACTGAAGGCACCTTCTCGGGTCTGTTGAGGGTGGGTGGGGAAGCTTCCTGGTCAGTAGTAAATTAATTTCAGTAAAGAGTTTGTGTCCACCCTTTAAGGAGAGGCTGAATTGGCTGCACTCACCTTGTCCATCCAAAATGTTTCTTTTTGTGAAAAAAGAAAAGTAAGTGAATATATTTTGTGCAAAATACACTTTAGCAACTGGAATATCCATTAATGTGCTCTTAGATACACACATGCAAGTGTTGCAGGTCATTCGTTGCTTTGGCTTAGTCACGCCCTATAAATCTTGTGTGTGGAATGTTTCTCAATGGATTCAAGTGTACTTTTATGTACTCACGGAGAGCTTCTGTACAAGGGGTACCATATCTGTCAGTGTTCCCAAATACAACCATAGATTAGGCTGTGGAAGACATCGGCTCAACACCATCTTACCAGCCACCAATTCGCGCTGAAGATATAGAGCCAGTATAAATGCAAGATAGGGCGCACTCCTCTGAACGTCGCCTCAACGCCCCAATTTTACAGTTATATAGAATAAGTGGAATACGTATTCCACCTTCCCAGCAGTAAATGAACAGACTGTTTGTGTTATTTGTTTATAGACTACCTGATTGGGATCCAGATGGACCACTGTAGAAAACACAGCCTCTTCGACATAGGATGCTACTTTCAGCAGCAATGGTTTTCTACTAACAACGCTCTGCAGTCGGCCACTCATGTAAATGGTTTATAGTAAACTAATGTTATGTTGTGGGAGACCTTTTGGGTTAGCTTTAAAGGACAGACATCACGACTGATGGTCCAAAAAGCATCCCCTTTAGCTCTTCAACCCATAAGGAAGCCGCGAATAAGCTAATCTTTAGCCCTGTCTTTAGATAATACAAAGGCCAGAGCCTTCATTAATTCTAGACATAAATACATTCTGAGAAGACAGGGATAACTGTTTTTTGGACCAACTAGGACTGTTCACAATGTAAAATTACATTTGGATTCATGTCTCATAGTCCCCTTTTTTTATGAATAAAGCAGACCTGTTACTCCAAAGGCTATTCGCTATAACATGTTATCATCTTTGTCTATTATATCACTGCCTCCACGTTTTATTACATAATACATATAGGAGACCTAGATTTTGTGACCTTCATTCTATTAGCCCCATCTCTATTTTACTAAGCATTTTTCTGATAATGACGCAGAGCGAAGGACGTGGTACATATAGTGCACCAAAGCATCTTCTTTAAGGGGGTGGGGGGTCTTCACCTTGAGCCATCCGTTAAGACCTACCACCCAGCCTGGTGACTGGTACTCCCTTCAACCTTGAGGTAGTTATCCAAGGCACCAAGCACTGACTAGATCAGTGAAAAAACATGGAATTGCTGCTTTACAGTGCTCATTAAAACACCATTTGAAACGACTCTAGTTTCCTGCAGACTGGAAGGCGTAGATTGAAAGTAATTGAAATGTGCAGTCTTTGTAGGATCACAGCCAGTACCATTGTTGAGCCTGTGTGCTGCATGAATATATTTATCCCTAGTAAAATACTTCATCTAGGACTCGCGGGAAGGCTTTAAACGAGTGTACTTCAATAGTAACGTGCACACAAGTCTGGCATGGTGCCACTTATCTGCCACTTTCATCTGGCTCTTGACCTGACTTCAGGTACTCTTCATTGTGAGGAATGTGACCACACAGAAGGCAGTTGTAACAAAAACTGGAAAACGCATTGACCTCCCTGCAAGGTCTGCCCCACGCCTGACCATGCTTCCATAGTTAATCAAGTGAATTTAGCCTGGTTTATTTCTCTCTCACCAAAGCTGTGTGGTCCATGGTGTTCATTATTATCCCCCGGCACCTGTTCTCTGGGCTGATGGAGGTGATGTAAGAAATCCCTGTCTGGAAGAAACCGAGGCCCTCTTACGAGGGATTTGAATCCTACATTTCTGTGCATTTTAAATGGAGGCTTCAGTCTAATGCCAGGGTTTAAATTTCCGTCGAACCTGCAGTGCGTACCTGAACATTAAACGAAGAGTGCCCCTTCTTCCCTCCCACCCCCCCCCAATCACATGCTAGTTCCTGCTTTCATGGTTTCCATTTTGAAATTCTAGCGATGATCTACAAATAGAAAGCAGTCCATGTCTCGCCGCTCCTGCAAGCAGATCAGAATATTTTGCCCATGCAAACTGCACCGCATGCTATGCTGAATTTCTTCTTTCTTTCATGATGCTCCAAAAAGGTTGGGAGGAGGTTGGGGTGCCCAGAAATATAGCATAGTTTAGGTATCCTGAATCCGCACACAACTAGTTGGGGAGAAAAGTATACACTTGTCTATGGAGAGATGGTCCACTCGGCACACAAGCATCTCTGGCGAAATACACTGATCAGAATGGTTTCTTAAAAGGCATAGAAAGCAAAAACATTGCCTAATTAACATAAGATTGTGTTATGGATTTCACAAAGAGAATGCATTTGTTGGCATTAGAAAAGCAAATTATCTCGTCTCCTGAAGTATATGTATGCACTATGAAACAGGGCAAACATGTGGATTCATTGTATTGGGGGGGGGGAACAAAATCAGGGGGCAAAGGGGTGGAAAGACGAACCACAGGGCAGGTAAACGAGGAGCGTGGATCACCCACAGTTACAGCATATGAAAAAATGTAAAGGGAAGAAAAAAACATCTGCAAAAAATAGAAAAAATGATGAGAAAAATCTAGACGTTTTGTACATTGACAGTCGCACCACATAGATTTTCAGACGGCACCCTCTGCAACTATGGTCAGGAGGTAAACAATGTGGCTCTTGTGAAAGGTCACTTCTTGCAACTGCAGCCCTGAAACTATTGGCTCCTGAAATGACCTCCCTGTTTTCCACTGATGGAAGCGACTGATTTTAGAAGAAATGCCCCTGATAGTTTTGTAAGAAAGGAGGTGCACCCTTCATCACTGTAGCCTTGAATAATGCTTCTTTCTGCAAAGACTTTGGGTCTTAGGAATACTGTTTCCACAAGAAGTCGAGATCCTGGCAGGCCTGGAAGGTCCACCGGTTTTGGGTCTGGTCAGCATGAATGATTGCATCTGTATGGAAATCCATGACTTGTGGTCCCATCTTTTAAAGTGTGTGTTAGTAGAATCGTCCATTGTGCTCCTAACGCATTAGAGAACATATTTGGGGGAAAAAGCAGGGAATATAACTTCTCATCTCTCTGTAAAAAGTGAATATTTAGTTATCTAGTATAGCACCCCATTGCGACCATTGTGCTTCTGTATTTTTTTTAATCAATTATGTATTGACCCGTTTCAGAGCACGGTAAGGGAGGCCAGACACAGGGAGAAAAGGCAATCTATCCAGGTTCACACCATTTAGTTGACTGGGGGGTCTTGGGCCCTAGTGCAAGCAATGAAATGAAGCTTTAAATGATCTGTGCGTCATACTCCTGGACCTCGGTGTCACTACGCCTGCTGCACTAACCTATCTTAAGGGTCTCAAAGTTCCTCATTCCACAAGTCGTTTGTTCTCGCCTCCCTATGCCTACTGCACTCTCATATCTCCTCACCCATTTAATGCTCCTCTCTATCCCCTTCCTCAGTCTCCCTTCCACTCTCACGTCTCTCATTCATCCTCATTTCCTTCCTCCCTTCCTTATTTCTGTGTCCTTCCTCTTCCTCATTTCTGTGTCCTTCCTCTTCCTCGCCCAATTTGCTCCTCCTGGGCTCCTTTCTCGCCAACTGTATGTCCTTCTCCCGCTCTCTCACCTTTGGCTGTCCTCCCCGTTCTTTCACCTTCTTTATTTCTATAATCTGTTTTCTCTCTTTTCTTTATTGTTCCCTTATCTCTCTACCTTCTGCACCCTTTCCCCTGAAAAGTAAACCTTGCCATACCTCTGGCATCCACTGTGTCTACAAAAAACAAAACACAGAACGAGCAGCCTCTGTAATAAGATGAGCTGGTAGAGATCAGACTGGGCCCCCTCCCACCTCTGGTCCCCGGTGCAATGCACCTGCTGCACCAATGGTAGCCACGCCCACGGTGGGGCTTAGACCTCACGCCCCAACTAAAAAAAAGTAGACCACACCTGCTCCCAAAAAACTGCTCTTCTGCCTAGCAAAAAAGGATGGTTAAATGAAAATAAACCTAGTTGAACTCTGCAGAATGCCCTTAAGGTATTTAAAGAGTCACAATCACGTATTCTGAGTCAGAACTGAATAGATTTCTCTAGGTTTAGTTAAGCGGCTCCAGCATTTTCACAGTGAACCATTACCATTATAGTGCCAAAAGACAAATCGCCATGTACAGGCAGACATTTCTGTGGAAATCTTGCTCATCGGTTGGGTAATACCTTGTGGGTAAAGCGCTGCGAGTCTTACAATGAACGCTGACCATTAAAAGTGCCCAACTACGTGACTCTGTCTTGGGCATCATTGTGAGTTTTTCAGTCCTTCATTGAGTCACTACCGTATCTCACAGTGACTGCCCTCTAATCCTATGCTAACGGTGTTCGGCTTGGTCAATTGTGTGATGCTTCTTGGAAACTCAATAGTTGTGCATTTCCTAGCCGAGAAAATAAACTCACTCACTCCCTTGCCCTTTACTCATTCTTCCACAGCTACATGCACCATTTCTCTTGGCCTAAAGGCTCCCTTGTTGGAGGAGGTTAAAACAATATTAAAGGTCTGATGCTTCCATCTTAGTCTGAGATTTACGCCTGCGTAGGCTCATTTTGGCAGTTCCGACTTTGGTTCCCCCTTCATATACATGGATTATTTGACAACCAATAGCTTTGCTGTGTAAAATAATGTCTGTACCTTTGGGTAGCCTGTATATGTTTGGTGACTGACTTGTTCTCTAGGTCGTCTTTGATATGGATTACTATTGGTGTGATGAAGAGGTCAATCTTTTTTGGCTTCTTGATTGAGGTGAGAAGCTACTGAAAGCATTACCATGCATTATCAACTTGCTTACACCAAATGGAACCCCTGGAGATGAGGGATGGTGAAGCAAAAAGAGGTTTTGTGTAGCAAACAAAGCTAGAGCCTGAGTACACTAAGTTTTATTAGAGCTTAACTATTAAAAGATCTGCTCTGACGGTACACATGTAAGGCAGACCATCTAAGACAGACCTAATAGGTGACACTGGGGACAGGTCACAATTTTTAGGAAGCTGGCCTGGGGATTGTGATCAAGGCAGCCTTCTAGGATCCAGTTGCTCTACTGCCAAATATTCAGGATTTCATGGACCCTTGTTCGACTGAGATCTTCCTAGCAAGATCTCTTCAGTGATTGCTTGAACACAAATTGCGGGGACATCGGCTGTTAAACTCCAATGTTTGTGATACCAGTATCATTTTAGCCAGCAACTGGCCTAAACATGTTAGACCCTTATTCACACAGTTTGCAGCCTGGGAGTTTAATGACCATTAACCCCCTATAAGTAATGCTGAGATTGTATCAGCAAATCGGAAGCATTCAAACACTAACATTCACTATTATTGGTTGACTGTATCCTTGTATTAGTAAAAGTATTAAGTTATACATGAAGCAGACGGGGACAGGTTGCTTGCATGTGTACCTGTAGGGTGTGATAGTGGGATCGGTGGTGGCTTCCTGGTGTTGCTAGCTGTTAATTGTCATTTCCCCCTCTATTTTGACCCATCAACTCGACCAAAAATGGCGGTGTAATAACAATTATTTACCCAGAACTTGGGTGATATTTTCTTTAGATCCATGGTATTATTCAAATTACATCTTCTGTTCATTTTAACTTGTATTAGGACCCAGTAGCTTTAAGTACCTCAAACCCCTGGCAATCTGTTGTAATGTACACCTAGAGAGGCAACATGTGTTTTCTCTGATCACTCCAAAGCAGGCTGGGAAGAGGGTTCATATTCCTAGCTGCTTCACTACAAAGACTATTAGTCATTGAAAATGTGAGTACTCCAAGGATGGCCAAGGTCTGAATACACCAAACGCATCTAAAACAGATTCAACTATTAGAATGTTGGGAGCTTCATTAACCCCTTTAAAGCGTTGTAAATAGACCTCCCCAGTGCTGCGCTGTCCATTGGAACTAGTGCTGAATGGACGTCCAACGGTCGTGCGCAGCACTGGGGAGGTAGTGGCCGTGACGACCGTTGGCCGACGGCAGCAATTAAGGGGTTAAAAACAATGGAGTTCTCCGGGCTTCTAATCTCTGGTAGAAGCTCGGAGCGCCAACATTCCAATGTTTGACAAAGGCCACTCGGAGTCCGAGGGCATTTAAACCCCCTCCGGCTCAGTGACATTTGTTTTTACTAATTAGAACATTCTGCCCTCTTGGGGCGGAATGTTCTAATAGCCTTAGACGTAGCGGGCTCCAGGGGCAGTTAATGGTCCGCTTCCTTGTTAAAGGCCCTCGCCTTCGACACAGGTCTTTAGCACTGGAGCGGGCCTTTAATAGCCGGTAGAGCCCGCTACGATGGGCTCTAAAGCTATCTGAAAACATTGGAATGTTGGGAGCTTCATTGAAAACTATGGAGTGCTCCGGGCTTATAATGGCTGGTAGAAGCCCACAGCTCCAACATTATCAAGTTGTCATTCACAGCTGTTGCTGTGAACAAAGGCCTCACGGAGCCTGACGCAGGCCAAGGGGATTTCATCCCCTCAGGCTCAGTGAGGCTTTTGTTTTATTCGTGAGAACATTCTGCCCTCTAGTGGCGGAATGTTCTAATAGCATTATAGCACACCGTAGCTGGGCTATGCCGGCATTAAAGTCCATCTCCCTTGTTAAAAGCCATCGCCTTTGGCTCGGGACTTTAACCCTGGAGCGAGCATTTAATGGCCGATATACCCTGCTACTACGGGCAGTAAGGCTATAGTAATTGAGAAAATGGACATCGTTTTTGCCAGTGCAGCAACAAATGTGCTCATTATGCAGACGTCTTGTTTTTGGATTTGCTCCTGGTCTCTCCACAGTGAATGTAGTGTTACTTTGGTCCTGAGTTTGACACCAAATGTTCTGATCACTTGACTCTTCCATATCCATGTGGCGCGGGTTGTTAAAGCTGGCAGGCTGGTCAGTGGGGCAGTGTGTTCTCAAGTGTCAGTGAAAGTGAAGGGGTGTGATGGAGACTGGACGGCTGGTTGAGGAAAATCAGAGGTGAATGTAGTTGTAAAGGGATGTGGGGGTTCTTCAAACCTTGAACTGTCTCTGTAAATTGTTTGTAAATACTGTACTTTGTAATAAAGGACTCTTTGCAAGCCAGCTAGGAGAGCTGTGCTCTAGTGTTTTTATTACAACCAACATCTTAATAAAGAAATTCAGGTTGCAAAAGTATTTGGCTTTATTTGTCCTTTCAACCACCACCAGAGACTGTCTATCCACGGAATCCGGGTATTTGATTTGAATTACAAACTCTATTTTTCAAGTATCAGAAGCCAGAAAGTGCTGTTGTGACAACAAAAGTTAATATTGATTTAGAAAGTCAAATACAATTATATTTCTCAGCAGTATCCCCCTTACCCCTACTTCACCCACTACCCTACTATACATAGCAGATACACAAAACAATGACCCATGACAGTTTTTCAGTATAGCCACGCAGGACGAATGTATATAAATCATACCTAAATGAGTATAATTTTTCAAATGCAGCAATACGCATACATATCTGATTGAGATCCGTGTCTTTTGCACCAACATTAGTCCTCTCTATTCTGAAATAATTCCTACTTGTGGCTTCTCTATTTCCTCCACAGTCCACATTTCTTGCAGGTCTTAAAGAATATAATAGAAGCAACATTCCTCCCTGTACAGTGTTCTCTGTTGCGCCTATGAAAAGTGTTCTCGCATGCACATGAAAAGGGAGGGCTGGTTATTCCGTCAATCAAGGGGAAAGGACATCAGTGAAAGAGGATATTAATGAGTAGTAAAACAGGAGCCAAAATGAGATAGTGAGGAATGTAAGAGAGAGACAAGCGGGGAAACAGTGTTTTTACTAGACAGAGCATCGTGTGGCAGATGCCGTAGGCTGACCCTGTGTTATTGAGTTATCATGAAACCATGTTGTAAATAGAGGGGTTCAACCCATGTGGTCAGTGGGACCTGGGTAATAAATTGAAGTATACGAAGGGGTCCCAGACCGAAAACACAGAAATCACTTAATTTTCACATAATTAGATAAAATCCAAACAAAAGTAATGGTGGACAGTGTTTTTATTTTCACTGCACCCAAGAACCATACATTGGTTATGCAATCGCTAGTATTTATACACACAATTCAAGTGCGCCCACACAGAAAAAGGGAAGAGGTGCAGGGGGAGGGGGTGAGTTTCAATTAGTTAACATCACTAATCCGAAAAATCCTGAAGCACAAATCCACAAGTGAAACCATCATTATCATTGATCCATGAGTGAGAGATCAAGAAAAACACATGTTAAACAAAACATTTTAGATGAGACAGAGACTCCCGTGATGATTCTTATTATCAATCTTGGGTTAAGGAGTTCGTATGAGTAGATGATGGTCTACGTTTCGACCCAAAGGTGTAGGACAATGGATCCTTACTCGCGGGTCTTCATCAGGACGTGAGGGGGGGGGTGAAGGAGGAGGTGGGGCTGAGTCCTAGATGTAAAGGTGAAAATATATGCTCGTTATTCTAAACGGTCTCAAGAGAGTCCCGACACAAATAGATTAAAAAGGGGGGGGGGGGGCCCGAAGGCCAGTCACATCAAGATATTAAACGTATCAAAAAGGAGTTAAAAAAGGAGGGTAGGTAGACTGAGGACAGAACAATAAATGATTGAGGTACCTGGCAGCGCAGGTAGAAAAGCCCAAAACGGCCCGCTGGGCGTGTTGCGTCTCCAGGCAGGGCCCAGTCCGGATTGCTATTAGGAGTGTCTGAAAAAACATAATGGAAACAATTCGGTACAGTAGCACCAAATATAAAAGGTAACCTGTTTCCGAGCTGGAGAAGGGCTATGGTGTCAAAGGCCTACCTTATGATAAATAGGTCACCCGTTCTTGAGGTCAAGGCGGGATATGTCCATAGAGTTCGTTATTTTGAAACGTTCGTTTTTTTGTGTGAAATTCCCCAGGCGCTCGTCTGAAAGACACCGAGTGGAAAAACACGTATCAAATAACGGAGTGCTGGATACGGTTATGCAAGCAATCTGGCACGCATTGCCAAAGAGCAAGTAACTCACCCGAGGGGGATTTTCGAAAAGGCTCTCACAGGAAGGAGCAGGCTCAGCGTGTCTCCTTAAAGGTGGCAGGGACCTCCGTAGCCTGAGCGTCCCAAAAGTGGATCAGGTGCATCAGACCGCCATCTGGAAAGGCGAAGTACGGAGAGAATGTAAGGAGACGATTCGGCTCTAATCAGAAGAAAGTTACATACGCGGCTACTTTCAAAGGACTCACCCGTAGTGGGTCAGAGCGGAGCCAGCGTCAGCGCGTGTCAGCCTGGAACCAGGAAGTGTTACCATGGCTACCAGGATCGATTTTGTAAACTCCTGAAAGAAAGACTCAGACGCGTTGCTGGGTAACAGGGTGGCATCCATTTGGAGGAAAGACTAACACACGAGGATTATTGAAAAAAGGGTTGAAACCCATCACAGGATGACAGAGTTGCTATTATGAACCAGTATAACAAGGTGCTGCGTGATGAGTCACCCTGTAGGCATTGACGCTCCCATGGGGGCCCCAGATAGAAACGTTGGACATAGAAGTGAGGGGTGAATTACATTCGAAAAACAAAATAGCGCGAACCTGCCAAACATGGCGATCTGGCGCACATTGTCCCTAACATAAGAATAGTGGTCATAAAAACATTTAGTGAAAGCCAACATTACAGAATTCCTCAGTGTGGCCATTCGTATGAGTTGAATGCACTACATAGGCGCGGACCAACCCCACACGGTAGTCAAAGCGCATATGGGTCAAAGGAATATTTTACAAATGCATCCTAAAGGCAACCCTTACATAATTCCGCAGGACGATCATTAGTATACTAGGCATGTACTACATAGGCGCGGACCAACCAAACAAGGTAGTCAAAAGCCTATGAGTCAAACACTTTCCAAATACGCCCTTTTGGCAAACAAATGCATGATTCCCCAGTATGGCCAATGGTGTGCATAGCATGTGCTACATAGGCGCGGACCAACCAAACAAGGTAGTCAAACGCCTATGTTCAGTAGAAAACACTCAAACCGGATTTCAGAGACGAATGAGTTAGAAAGTCAGCATGTTAGTATGTACAGACACCCAAGAGTGTGGAACTTGGACCTAATTCACAAGGTGGCCATTTGCGCAAAACTGCTTTCAGATTCATTCAAACCCCTGGATACTGAGTCAAAGAAACGAATCCATTTTATCTCCCTTACATTGAGGACGGGTTCGATGCTGCCGCCCCTTGGGCCCAGTCGGACCTGTTCCAGAATTGTCCACTTCAGGCTTTCAGGGAGGTGATTGTGTGTATTACAGTGATCAACCAGCGGGGCACCTACGACCTTACATCTCACGCGGCTGCAGTGCTGCAGAAAACGTACTTTCGCACGTTGTTGGGTCTGACCCACATATATCTGGTCACAGGGGCATATTATACAATACACCACATTGGTGGAGTTACAATTGGTGTGTGACTTGAGGGGAACTTGATGTTGTTTGTGGGTGAAGATCTTCGTCTGAATCGTCGAAGGACAGGCTTTACAGGACCCACATCGATAATGTCCCACAATAGGAGGCAGGTTCCACATGGTTGTGATCGATGGTTCCGCTGGGCTCGATAGGAAGGAGCGCACCACATGGTCTCGGATGTTCCTTGCCTTTTTAAATGCGTGGAGAGGTGGGCACTTGATATTAAGATCCTCGGATATCAGATTCCAATATTTATTAATGGTTTGTTTTATCCTGTTACTTTTTGTGGAAAAAGTTGTAACGCAGATAATACGATCCTCATTCTTGTTCTGTTTGTCTCCTGGTTCTAGTAAAGTCTCTCTGGGGTTGAACCATGCTCTCTTCATGGCTTTCTTTACCAACCGCCTGGGGTATCCACGTTCAAGTAGTCTGCCCATTAGGATTGAGGATTGATCCATGTAATCCTCCTTCCTGCTGCAGTTGCGGCGAATCCGCAAAAACTGGCCGAAGGGGAGGTTGTCACAAAGGCCCCTAGGGTGGTGGCTGGAGTACAAAAGAAGAGAATTCCTCTCCGTGGGTTTTCTGAAAAGGTTAGTTTGAAGGATCTCATTCTCCACAAAAATTGTCAGGTCCAAGAAATCGATTGATTTCTTATCAAATTGAGTCGTGAATTTGATATCTGGTGATCTATCATTGAGCCAATTGAAGAAGTTGGTGATATCATCCTCGGTGCCGGACCAGATACAGACAACGTCGTCTATATATCTCATCCAAAGGTGTATATGAGATCTGAAAGGATTGGCATTGGTGAGTACAAAAGTATCTTCATACATAGCCATGAAGATTATGGCCAGATCAGGAGCAAAGGCCGCCCCCTTCGCCACACCCTTGGTCTGGAGATAAAAGGAATTCCGGAAAATGAAGAAGTTCCTCATCATTGCAATCTTAAGCAATAGGATGATGAATGATGTTGGTACCTGGACAGGTGCCTCCCGTTTGTCGAGAGCAATCGACATCGCCACCAGGGCCTCCTCCTGGGGTATGCTAGTGTACAGAGACACAATATCGCACGTTACTAGGAGGTCTCGTGTAGAATCGAAAGGGTGTCCATCGATCAAGTTGATGGTTTGAGTGGTGTCCCTTAGGTATGTGGTCGTAGCCTCGGCCAGCGGTTTTAGGAAGAAATCTATGTACCTGCACAGTAGTTCCAGCAGGGAGCCACATCCAGATACAATGGGGCGTCCCGGGGGCTTATGGAGATCCTTGTGGACTTTGGGTAAAGTGTAGATGGTGGGAAGGCGGGGATGCTTCTGATTCAAGTACTGGAATTCGTGTTCCGATAGGAACCCTTGTTGAAGGCCATCTTGGGTGACCCTCTGAATCTCAGCCATTATACTTTGTGAAGGATCACCACCCAGTTGTCTGTAACTGATCCCGTCGTTTAGCTGTCGTAGAATTTCATTCGTATAGTTGTCCTGGTCCTGTATTACAATTGCACCGCCTTTATCCGCGGGTTTGACAACTATTCCGGTGTTGTCCCTTAGGGATTTGAGTGCAAATTTCTCAGCTCTACTAGTGTTGTGTTTGGTAAAGTTACTGTCTTCCAGGATGGTCTGCACATCGCGTAGGACAAGACTCTCATACGCCAAAATGCGTTGGGTCATGGCATACGTAGATGGTACAAAAGTAGACGGTGGCCTCAGGTTAGTTGTTGAGGAAGCTTGTTGATAAGGCTTGTCCTTGAAAAAATATCGCAGTCTTATCTTCCTGAAGAACTTGTGGAGTTCGACCACAGTGTTGAAGGCATCCGGTGTGGAGGTGGGAACAAAAGATAAACCACGGCTTAATACTTTCGTTTCATCCTCCTTGAGGGTATAGTTAGAGATGTTAATCACAGGGGAAGTCTCCTTTACCACCTGTAGTTCTTCCTGCGTGTGGATCTCTCCCCGTGCTCCTCCTGGGGGAAACTCACTTGCTTCGTGCCTCTCCCTCTCCCGGAATCCCACTCCTGGCCCGCATTGAATTGGCCTCTGCCAGTGCCCCTGTCCCAGTTGCTCCCTCTGCCACGTGGGGGTCTCCATCCTCCTTCTCGGAACTTGGGAAACCATGAAGTTTGGTTCTAATGAGTTTCTTTTTCTACCTTTTAACCATCATGGTTGATAAGGAGGTTCTTTCTTACACTGAGGACTATATCAAACAATTTCTATCAGACTCTGCGAATACTTTTTTGTCTTCCACCACACCTGTGATTGACTTCTCTCTCAACGACAAAGTCAATCAGCTGGAGCGTCTAGAGAAGAAACTCATTAGAACCAAACTTCATGGGCATTTCCTAGCGCAGTGTCTTCAATCTAACATTATCCCGGTGGGCTTACAGGTCAGAGTTGAACCTGCTATCTTCATCGACGTTCCCAAGTTCCGAGAAGGTTTCAGCTTTGTCGCGAACAATTGTTCGCGACATTGGATGGTCCTCGGCATTGAAACAGCTAGTGAACAAATTGCTATTTTAACTAAGCAGATAGCAGATCTCAAAGCCGAGATAAGTGGGGATTCCACTCTCACCAACTCCAAAGAGGCATTGACCAAACTGGTGGCGACCCTCCAGGACTTTGAAACAACTACAATCAAAAAGAAACTTGAAAAATTGGCCCGCGACGTGAGGTCGTACGACAAAAAAAGAACATATCCCTACCTCCAGGACGAATATTACAGACAAGACAACCAAGGGAGATTTACCAACCGCGGCCGGGGATCCTACAGGGGCAGGCGTAACTTCACAACTTTCTCAGATTCCTCGTACAGTTCAGGTGAGGACTCAGAACGAGCCGGCCCGAGTGGTGCATACGGATACCAGGAATCCTACGGACCATCTTACCAACCCCCCCCTTTTTTAGGACAGGGAGGATGGAGACCCCCACGTGGCAGAGGGAGCAACTGGGACAGGGGCACTGGCAGAGGCCAATTCAATGCGGGCCAGGAGTGGGATTCCGGGAGAGGGAGAGGCACGAAGCAAGTGAGTTTCCCCCAGGAGGAGCACGGGGAGAGATCCACACGCAGGAAGAACTACAGGTGGTAAAGGAGACTTCCCCTGTGATTAACATCTCTAACTATACCCTCAAGGAGGATGAAACGAAAGTATTAAGCCGTGGTTTATCTTTTGTTCCCACCTCCACACCGGATGCCTTCAACACTGTGGTCGAACTCCACAAGTTCTTCAGGAAGATAAGACTGCGATATTTTTTCAAGGACAAGCCTTATCAACAAGCTTCCTCAACAACTAACCTGAGGCCACCGTCTACTTTTGTACCATCTACGTATGCCATGACCCAACGCATTTTGGCGTATGAGAGTCTTGTCCTACGCGATGTGCAGACCATCCTGGAAGACAGTAACTTTACCAAACACAACACTAGTAGAGCTGAGAAATTTGCACTCAAATCCCTAAGGGACAACACCGGAATAGTTGTCAAACCCGCGGATAAAGGCGGTGCAATTGTAATACAGGACCAGGACAACTATACGAATGAAATTCTACGACAGCTAAACGACGGGATCAGTTACAGACAACTGGGTGGTGATCCTTCACAAAGTATAATGGCTGAGATTCAGAGGGTCACCCAAGATGGCCTTCAACAAGGGTTCCTATCGGAACACGAATTCCAGTACTTGAATCAGAAGCATCCCCGCCTTCCCACCATCTACACTTTACCCAAAGTCCACAAGGATCTCCATAAGCCCCCGGGACGCCCCATTGTATCTGGATGTGGCTCCCTGCTGGAACCACTGTGCAGGTACATAGATTTCTTCCTAAAACCGCTGGCCGAGGCTACGACCACATACCTAAGGGACACCACTCAAACCATCAACTTGATCGATGGACACCCTTTCGATTCTACACGAGACCTCCTAGTAACGTGCGATATTGTGTCTCTGTACACTAGCATACCCCAGGAGGAGGCCCTGGTGGCAATGTCGATTGCTCTCGACAAACGGGAGGCACCTGTCCAGGTACCAACATCATTCATCATCCTATTGCTTAAGATTGCAATGATGAGGAACTTCTTCATTTTCCGGAATTCCTTTTATCTCCAGACCAAGGGTGTGGCGATGGGGGCGGCCTTTGCTCCTGATCTGGCCATAATCTTCATGGCTATGTATGAAGATACTTTTGTACTCACCAATGCCAATCCTTTCAGATCTCATATACACCTTTGGATGAGATATATAGACGACGTTGTCTGTATCTGGTCCGGCACCGAGGATGATATCACCAACTTCTTCAATTGGCTCAATGATAGATCACCAGATATCAAATTCACGACTCAATTTGATAAGAAATCAATCGATTTCTTGGACCTGACAATTTTTGTGGAGAATGAGATCCTTCAAACTAACCTTTTCAGAAAACCCACGGAGAGGAATTCTCTTCTTTTGTACTCCAGCCACCACCCTAGGGGCCTTCGTGACAACCTCCCCTTCGGCCAGTTTTTGCGGATTCGCCGCAACTGCAGCAGGAAGGAGGATTACATGGATCAATCCTCAATCCTAATGGGCAGACTACTTGAACGTGGATACCCCAGGCGGTTGGTAAAGAAAGCCATGAAGAGAGCATGGTTCAACCCCAGAGAGACTTTACTAGAACCAGGAGACAAACAGAACAAGAATGAGGATCGTATTATCTGCGTTACAACTTTTTCCACAAAAAGTAACAGGATAAAACAAACCATTAATAAATATTGGAATCTGATATCCGAGGATCTTAATATCAAGTGCCCGCCTCTCCACGCATTTAAAAAGGCAAGGAACATCCGAGACCATGTGGTGCGCTCCTTCCTATCGAGCCCAGCGGAACCATCGATCACAACCATGTGGAACCTGCCTCCTATTGTGGGACATTATCGATGTGGGTCCTGTAAAGCCTGTCCTTCGACGATTCAGACGAAGATCTTCACCCACAAACAACATCAAGTTCCCCTCAAGTCACACACCAATTGTAACTCCACCAATGTGGTGTATTGTATAATATGCCCCTGTGACCAGATATATGTGGGTCAGACCCAACAACGTGCGAAAGTACGTTTTCTGCAGCACTGCAGCCGCGTGAGATGTAAGGTCGTAGGTGCCCCGCTGGTTGATCACTGTAATACACACAATCACCTCCCTGAAAGCCTGAAGTGGACAATTCTGGAACAGGTCCGACTGGGCCCAAGGGGCGGCAGCATCGAACCCGTCCTCAATGTAAGGGAGATAAAATGGATTCGTTTCTTTGACTCAGTATCCAGGGGTTTGAATGAATCTGAAAGCAGTTTTGCGCAAATGGCCACCTTGTGAATTAGGTCCAAGTTCCACACTCTTGGGTGTCTGTACATACTAACATGCTGACTTTCTAACTCATTCGTCTCTGAAATCCGGTTTGAGTGTTTTCTACTGAACATAGGCGTTTGACTACCTTGTTTGGTTGGTCCGCGCCTATGTAGCACATGCTATGCACACCATTGGCCATACTGGGGAATCATGCATTTGTTTGCCAAAAGGGCGTATTTGGAAAGTGTTTGACTCATAGGCTTTTGACTACCTTGTTTGGTTGGTCCGCGCCTATGTAGTACATGCCTAGTATACTAATGATCGTCCTGCGGAATTATGTAAGGGTTGCCTTTAGGATGCATTTGTAAAATATTCCTTTGACCCATATGCGCTTTGACTACCGTGTGGGGTTGGTCCGCGCCTATGTAGTGCATTCAACTCATACGAATGGCCACACTGAGGAATTCTGTAATGTTGGCTTTCACTAAATGTTTTTATGACCACTATTCTTATGTTAGGGACAATGTGCGCCAGATCGCCATGTTTGGCAGGTTCGCGCTATTTTGTTTTTCGAATGTAATTCACCCCTCACTTCTATGTCCAACGTTTCTATCTGGGGCCCCCATGGGAGCGTCAATGCCTACAGGGTGACTCATCACGCAGCACCTTGTTATACTGGTTCATAATAGCAACTCTGTCATCCTGTGATGGGTTTCAACCCTTTTTTCAATAATCCTCGTGTGTTAGTCTTTCCTCCAAATGGATGCCACCCTGTTACCCAGCAACGTGTCTGAGTCTTTCTTTCAGGAGTTTACAAAATCGATCCTGGTAGCCATGGTAACACTTCCTGGTTCCAGGCTGACACGCGCTGACGCTGGCTCCGCTCTGACCCACTACGGGTGAGTCCTTTGAAAGTAGCCGCGTATGTAACTTTCTTCTGATTAGAGCCGAATCGTCTCCTTACATTCTCTCCGTACTTCGCCTTTCCAGATGGCGGTCTGATGCACCTGATCCACTTTTGGGACGCTCAGGCTACGGAGGTCCCTGCCACCTTTAAGGAGACACGCTGAGCCTGCTCCTTCCTGTGAGAGCCTTTTCGAAAATCCCCCTCGGGTGAGTTACTTGCTCTTTGGCAATGCGTGCCAGATTGCTTGCATAACCGTATCCAGCACTCAGTTATTTGATACGTGTTTTTCCACTCGGTGTCTTTCAGACGAGCGCCTGGGGAATTTCACACAAAAAAACGAACGTTTCAAAATAACGAACTCTATGGACATATCCCGCCTTGACCTCAAGAACGGGTGACCTATTTATCATAAGGTAGGCCTTTGACACCATAGCCCTTCTCCAGCTCGGAAACAGGTTACCTTTTATATTTGGTGCTACTGTACCGAATTGTTTCCATTATGTTTTTTCAGACACTCCTAATAGCAATCCGGACTGGGCCCTGCCTGGAGACGCAACACGCCCAGCGGGCCGTTTTGGGCTTTTCTACCTGCGCTGCCAGATACCTCAATCATTTATTGTTCTGTCCTCAGTCTACCTACCCTCCTTTTTTAACTCCTTTTTGATACGTTTAATATCTTGATGTGACTGGCCTTCGGGCCCCCCCCCCTTTTTAATCTATTTGTGTCGGGACTCTCTTGAGACCGTTTAGAATAACGAGCATATATTTTCACCTTTACATCTAGGACTCAGCCCCACCTCCTCCTTCACCCCCCCCCCCTCACGTCCTGATGAAGACCCGCGAGTAAGGATCCATTGTCCTACACCTTTGGGTCGAAACGTAGACCATCATCTACTCATACGAACACCTTAACCCAAGATTGATAATAAGAATCATCACGGGAGTCTCTGTCTCATCTAAAATGTTTTGTTTAACATGTGTTTTTCTTGATCTCTCACTCATGGATCAATGATAATGATGGTTTCACTTGTGGATTTGTGCTTCAGGATTTTTCGGATTAGTGATGTTAACTAATTGAAACTCACCCCCTCCCCCTGCACCTCTTCCCTTTTTCTGTGTGGGCGCACTTGAATTGTGTGTATAAATACTAGCGATTGCATAACCAATGTATGGTTCTTGGGTGCAGTGAAAATAAAAACACTGTCCACCATTACTTTTGTTTGGATTTTATCTAATTATGTGAAAATTAAGTGATTTCTGTGTTTTCGGTCTGGGACCCCTTCGTATACTTCAATCATGAAACCATGGCAGGTTTGGCTATATGCCACTCTTAACCCGTTCCGTGCTCGCGTCGGCCAACGGCCTTCGCGAGCACTACCTCTCTGCGGGAGAAATTGTGCCCCGGTTAAGGGGGTCTTGACACAGTGTTATTGAGTGTTCTCATGAAATCCTGACCGGTTTGGATAGGTGCCGCTCTAAGGGTCTTGAGCTGGACAGTTTTGCCTTATTTATTAAGCAGAGAACCTCTAAATGAGTTACTGGGTTTGGTGGCTCCCTCTGAGCGCTACCTATAAGGTGCTGGTGAGCTACCAGCAGCTCTCAAGCTACTCATTTTAGACGCCTCAAATAAAGGAAGAACCATCATCTAATCTTAGTTCAAGGTATTTGTGATTGCTAAAGGTAAACTTCTCCCAAAGTCCGTGGCCATTAATTAGAGGCTTGGCTCTTCCCAAAACTAAGACTACCACGGGTGGTGTTAGTTCGCCTTAGTTTCTGAATGATGAAATATTTTTTGGGAGGCTATCACTAGAAAGTCAAGAAGGAGCAAGTCATTTTTGTCTAAGGAATGTTTGAGTTCATAAGTGAATGTCTGAGGGAATCATCCATGCACCTGATATTTCAGTCCAATATTGAGAAAGTGAATTGATTAATATTGATTATCAAAGCATGTTCAGAGCTGGAAGACAGACCAGAGTGTGCCTCAGTATGGAGAACCTACTTCACTTGGGTCACAATAATTGCACACCAAATTGTGTTACATCTGACTTGAATAAGTGTAATGGATAGTTGTACAAAAAGTAAGACATACTACAGGGACAAATTCACTGGTTTAAAGTTTGTAGAGCAAGTCAAAACACACAGGGGCATATTTACGAGGGAATTGCGTCATGCTTTCACGTTTCAACCAGATTTAAGTTTGAGTGTGATAGCGTCTGTTTCCTGGATACTTTGGAGCTTACCTTGGTATGCTTGTTCAGAGGATTATTCTTGTATTGTTGGGACAAGGAGTATTTCATCTCGATGACGGCTTCTTCCCACTTGAAATACACTAAGGCATGTTTTTGTGAATGTGAAGATAAGCCAGAATCTGCATTCAGTCATGTCTGAATGGCTTTTGGAAAATATTGTGCAAAGGTGTTCACAAGGAAGTTTATTAAAGGACAGTATGCATGAAAAATCCAACACAGTGCAAAACTCGTGCCCAGCTGTGCACATGCTTCAATGTCGGTGTCCACACGCTTCAATGTCGGTGTCCACACGGTGGGGCATATTCATGGGAATGTTGGCACAGGGTAGCACAGCAAGTGACTTTGCTGCGCTTCCCGGCATCTCGGGGGAAGGGCAGGAATGCACCGTATTGATTCAAAATGATGAATTCCTCTCCTATCTCCCTGCGCTAGAACCGTTTCAGCAGCCTAGCGCCAATGCAGGCACCCTTGCAATGGTGTAAGGGTGCCTGTGTTGAAGGCTGGATTGTTTTTCTGCAGGAGTGGACACCTTCCTGCACAGAAACAATCCTGAAAGGCGTTTCCTCTTTCTATGTGTGCTACAGAATACAGCACACATAGAAAAATTAGGAGAAATAAACCTATTTCTCCTCTTTACGCCTTACCTGGGGAGGCATATCTTTTTGGCACTTTACGAGTTTTGCTAAATCTGGGAATCCCTAAAAAAACATTGGGTTTGCACCCACCGCAACGCCCATGGAACGCTTCCTTTACGCAGAGTGATGCAATGCAGCAATTTGCGCTGCGTTGCATCACTCTATATTGAAAAAGCAATTCAAAGCCACACAACGTGGCTTTACGTGTCTTCATAAATATGGCTTGGAACTTTGCGTTGTGCATGTACTGCGTTACGTAGTGCAAGCATGACGCAATACCGTTGTTAATATGCCCCTGAGTCTTTTGTTTGACTTTCTCTACAAACCAGTGAATTTGTCATGTTATAAATGGGGAATTGGTCCACGCGAGGTCTCTGAATATTC
Organism: Lissotriton helveticus; assembly: GCF_964261635.1. Classification (NCBI taxonomy): domain Eukaryota; kingdom Metazoa; phylum Chordata; class Amphibia; order Caudata; family Salamandridae; genus Lissotriton; species Lissotriton helveticus. The sequence goes on along the minus strand of NC_136069.1, from coordinate 1,596,370,551 downwards.
CCTTAGACCCTCCATCTCCGTTAGTTTATTTCGGCCCCTTGCACTACACATACCTTAGAGCTGGCAAGGTGAGGAGGGGGCCAGGTATTCCATACATATAGAGGGGCCTCCTTACCTTGCCAGCTCAAGATGATGGGTAGGTCGAGGTCCTATCTTTATGTATGTAGGACCTCTTCCCCCCCCCGAAACATGGAGGGATGCGGGAGTGTCCGTTACACCCCTTGATATGAGTGCCTTGATGCCCAGTTTATACCCAAAAGCGGAAACTGAAATACGAGATTCCTCATTTTATGTCATTGACCTGAGTGTCCCCTCTGGCTGGTATGGAAGTGTTATTGATTAAAATGCACCATAACCTATTAGAAGGATTGAAAAGTAAAAATTCCACTGTATTCTTGCCTTGATAGATATTGTGTGAAATTGTATGTACTCTTTTGTTTATGGCAGGGTTGCATTGCCTGTGCTTGATTAATACAATGTGCCATAGAACTAGAGGCTCAGAAAACTCCAGGCCCTTTCTCGTGGTTCTTAGTTTTACCAGAAGTACTGCTGGGAATTAGCAAGAGGTAAATTCCATCTAACCCCGTATCCTAAGAGGAAAACACTTTTCCAGGGTGAAAATTTACAGACAAACACATGTAATCAATTGCCATTTAAACCATGTTATTCCTGGGTAATTTAAACATCTGAGAAAAGTTTTCTTTTTAAAATTACCTTCCACAAAATTCTTATGTATTTGTTTTAAAACTTGAAGTTTAATTGTGAGCCTTTGACTACAATTTTTGAAGTGTGGTCCTATTGAGGCTTTCATGCTTTTTCTCCTTATGCACAAAAGAAATCTGACATCAATTTATAAAAATAGATTGTATTTTATGAATTTTTTAAGACCAAGATGAGGAATTTTTTCCCAGGTTCCAAAGATATAGATTTTTAAAGTAAAAGTAAATCTCAGGTATTCTAGTCACAACTGCAAATAAGCATTGGTCACTGTAACGTTTGGATACTTTTGAAAAGTTTGAAAGAGTTGTGTTCGACTACTTTGGCCTGACTTGGGCGACCAGATCCATCAGGGAGATGATCGAGGGCCAACAAGAAGTATTTGGACAGTCACCTGCTCAATAAAGCATTTTCCGTCTAATTCTGAACTTAACACCACGACCACCATAGACTTTAATGGAGTGGTCCGGATGCTGAGGGTCCAGTGGTATCCTTTGATGGAGCTTAGTGTCCCTCTTGGGTGACCAATCTGGACTCAGACGATACTCCTGGATTTGGCAGACTCTGTTGCAACTTTTGGCCATCGAGGTTCAGTTTATTTGGACGCCCAGCGACGATTCTCCAGAAGTGGCTACGGATTTGCCGAGCAGGGCTACTTCAACTTTGATGACTCTTTTGCTGGTTCCAGGAGGTCAGCTGACTTGCCCCTGGAGTCACTTCTTTGGTCTAGGGAGCGACTTTTCCTCAAGGCAGGAGCCACAGACACAGTCCTCTCTTCGCGAACCCAAGGCGTGGCAGGTGCAGTCTAGCAGATGGTACAGCCTCTCTTTGCTATGTCCAGGGGTCAGCAAAGCAGTCCTGCTTCACACTTTTCCACAATTCTTTAGTGATCTGAGTTTCAGGGTGCCATATGTATGCCTAGAAAGTTCCCTGGGGGGATGCTGCGGTCACTAGCCAATGGGTTACCAGGATCCCTCCAACCCCCATTCAGATGTCAGCTCGGCTGAGGGGTCAGCCAGTAACTCCCGGTTAGCCAATGGGGCTACTAACGTTTCCACAGCAAAACGACAACTTGGAAGTGTTACTGTCAGGACAGATTATAAGCATATGTCTTACTTAATAATACATAGCTTCCTGCCTCAGGGCTCCATATGTCTTTCTTAGGGGAAGACTGGCAAATAATGTTAAGGGAAGTGGGGGCTTTGCTATTGGTTTACATGGCAAAGTCGAAATATCAGTTTAAAACTGCTTTTCCAGGCTGCAGTGGCTGGGTGGAAGCCATTTTTTACTGTGTTCCACACATAATGACACAACCAGTGTCTTACATGCCCTATGTATGCTTGGTACCATATTCTATGGATTTATAAGTCCGCTTATGGGGTGTAGCCAGTTCAATATACACTTTGTAATGGGTTAGAATACTGGCACTGTGGTCTGGTCAGAGTTGAAAAACCAGCCGCATCAGTCCAAAACTTTGGGGGTGATCATGCAAAAAGAGGGATTTCCTTATTTGGCCCCCTCCAGATGAAAGGTGATGAGCAACTAACCCTTGTCCTGGTAGTTCTCATCATCTAAGTGGAAGAACCTGGAAAGGCCATCTGTATTGGCATGGACAGTCCTAGGTCGGTGTTCCACTGTAAAGTCCAAACCCTCTAGGGAGATGGACCACCTCAACAGTTTGGGACTCTCTCCTCTCATCTGTATCAACCATCTAAGAGATCTGGGGTCAGTTTGTGCTCTGAAGTGAGTCCCACACAGGTAGGGTTTCAACTTCTTCAGGGACCACATCACAGCAAAGGCTTTCCTCTCAATGGCACTCCAGTGCTGATCTTTGGGGAGGGGCTGCCTGCTGTTGAAGACAACTGGTTGATCCTGAGCCTGATCATTCTGTTATGACAGTACTGCTCCGATCACATGTTCTTAAGCATCAGTTTGGACAACAAAATCCTTACTAAAATCAGGTGCCTTTAGGACCGGTGCAGTGCACAAAGCGTTTTAAGGGTGTCAAAGAACTTTTGACATTGGTCAGTCCAGATGACTTTTCTGGGCTGTTGTTTCTTGGATGTTAGCTGTGTCAAAGATGCCACTATGGTACCATGTCCTTTGGCAAATCTTCTGTAGTATCCGGTCAGGCCAAGAAAGGCTCTGATTTCGGTCTGTGTCCTGGGAGCTTCCAGGCCAGAATTGTCTGGATCTTGGGCCGGAGAGGTTGTACATGTCCTCCAACCACTAGGTGATCCAGGTATACAACTGAGTCTTTGCCCTATCATCATCATAACTTTATTTTCGATCACAGAGATCTTGTGAAGTGCATTACAGAACATACATACAAACATGACTGAGATTTTTAAAAAACTGTTTAAAATAGTGACATACCGTTCCTATACCCTTTAGCTCTCAGGAAGGTTAACAGGAGGGTGCAGTTTAACTTTGTAGAAAAATGTCCTATTAAAACCAAATAATCTTAAAAATACATATAATAGACAATTTATTTAGTTTCAAATAGATAAGAAAAATTCAATACTAAAAAGAGAAAAAAAGGAACACACAAATCCATAAAAATAGTAGCTAAATAAATAAATTACACATTGCACTGCGAGCGTCTAATCCGTAGGGCCTTCAAATTTAGCTAAGCCAAAAAGCACAACTCTCCTAGTATCTGTACTAAGTATTCTGAGTACTTCTAAATGAGGCCTAGTACCAATGTGGTTGCACAGAGGAACAGTTCTGTTAGACCATAAATTCTTATAGTGAGGGAAGAAGAATAATAGGTGGAGCAGAGATTCAGGGCCTCCTTTACATGCAGGTCACCTATCGTCAAGTGGGGGCTTGGCTTCCCCATCTACTGCAGAACACCTTAGTGGGGAGGGTCCTATGCCTACATTAAAGGAACTATTCCCAACCCCATGGCGGGGCAATCCTATCCAAGGTGTCTTCAAAATAGGGGTAGGGATCCCTTAGCCTTGGATACATTCTCCACCATAGCGTGTTCACAATAAATATCTTTGACCCTACCTTTCGCGATCGAGGACATCTTCTCCGTGTCAGTCCAATAGACATTGAACCCCAATTTCCTCAGTATTTCACTAAGGGAGCAAAAACAAGGAATTTCTACTAACCTCGTCCTAACTGGCAATTTCTTACCTTGATAGCCCTGCCTGTTGTAGGACTTAAAGCACTTCTCTGAGGTGAACCAGGTGATTTTTCCAGTTGGAATTAAATACAGCACTATCATCCAAATAGGCTGCACTATGGTCTTCCAAACCTGAGAGCACCCTATTAACCAATCCATGGAAGATGGCAGGTGCATTTGTCAGTCCACTTTGAAGCGAAAGTGGCCTTCAGGGTTTGAAAAAGAAGGCCTTGGCTCCTGGTGTGAGGGCTATCTGCCAAACACCTGAAGTCACGAGCATGGTGATATCTGCTCTATCCTGATGGAGATTGAGCCTATTCACATGCATCACCCTGTGTGGGTTTCTAGGGGTCCTCCATATGTGTGACTTCACCTTCTTTTCCAAGTTAAGGTAAGGCCCAGTCTGATAGTGCTGGAGAGACCCGGGGGCCACAGGCTGCAAGACGCACATCAGTTGTACAGGTTGGTATTCAACCATTGAAGACCTCTTGTCATACCAGTACTTGCCAAGCTCCCAGCTGGTCTCCAAGTTCCTTTTGCCTTCTTCATGTAGTCAGCCGTTCTGGAGCAAAAACCCAGCAGACAGTCCAAGATGTCTTGTTTAACCTCTTTGAGGATCTCACCTTCGCTCACCAAACTCAAGAGACCTCTTACAGGATGTCCAAAGAGAAGTTCAAATGGACTGAACCCTACTCCTTTCAAAGCAACCTCCCTGTATGCTGACAGCAGGCATGGCAGAACTTTCCATCTCCTTCTCAGGCAAACACATAATCATTTATTTTGTGCTGTTATTGAATCTCTCCACAAGACCATTTCCTTGGGAGTGGTAAGAGGTAGGGAACTTATAAGTCACTCCACACTCATCCCACATGGCTGTCAGATAGGCAGTCATGAAGTTGGTGCCCCTGTCTGAAATGACCTCCTAAGGGAACCCAACTCTGGTGAGGAAGCCAAGTAGGGCCTTAGCTACTGCGGGACCAGTAACTGTTTTCAGGGAAATCGCTTCAGGGTATCTGGTGGCATGGTCCACTACCACCAAGATTAACCTATTGCGAGCCTCTACAAGGTCCTCGTCTGCCCCAGATGTCCAGCCAAGGGGAAGTCATGGGCCAGGTTAAGAAGGAACTTGCTGTACTGATGGGGGCCACCACTGCAGGAAGCTAGCTTTTTATGTAGTTAGCAATATGTAAGGGCACACCATGCAAAAAGTATAGATGACCCTTATTGGTTTTACAGGGCTTACTTTAATAATCCCAAGTGCTTTATTTGTGGTAGTGTAGCCAAACAACTTAGGCTTATCAGCGGGGAGTCTTAAGCATTTGTTGCACACATAGAGTACAAATGGTGCACACACTCCCAAAGAAATCCAAGACCAATTTAAAAAACAGAACACTGATTTTTATATGATTTTAAAGACCAAGATCATCAGAATTAGTAAAGTACTTTCGGAGTTATGGATTTTACAGTTAAACATTAATACATAATAAACGTTTTTGGAGTTTTTAGCCTCAAACGCAGTGATGTTATCCTAGGGGAGGAAAGACATACTCTGCAAACATATATTTGTGGTCAAAGTTTAGTGGCGCCCTTTGGAACTTAAGGTGCTAGGAGGCCAAGATCCAAAGAGCCACCAGCAGTTTTTGTTTACTTGCCCGGTATGTCTGGGTGCAGAGGTACTGGACAGGTTGGTAGCCGTGAGTACTACACCATTGAAGTCAATAACACCTGAAAATAAAGACTGCAAGGGAGGACTTGCGGACAAGTCCGGTAGAACCCAAAGGGGGTCTCAGCTTGTGAGGATCTTTAGAGCAGGGGAGGCACAACCGGTTTTGAACACTGGATGTGGGGCTTGGGTGCACGGGTGTTTGGCTGGCTGGCCACTTGTGTTGGAGGCTCTCATCGTTCTCGGTTTGAATTGTATAGGGGAGGAAAACAAGACAGAAGGGCCACTTTCTGTGTAAGCCTCATTGGTACTGAAGTCCCTATTCACGCAGGTCGGCTTTGACGGCAGTGGTGCCTGGGTACTACAGCCGTGGTTGCTGCAAGGGCTTTCGTACCCAGGGTATTGGTGGTGGGGGGGCTCCTGGGTGGTTTAGTGTCACCAAACTCAATGAAGAGCCTGGGGTGACCTCGTGGAACCATGAAAACCTCTTCCTGGTGTGATGCTGTTATGGTAGGCCCGAAGCCCAGCAATATGTTGTACCAGGCAAGTACTGTTGGTGACTGTAGATGCAGGGCGGTGGCTCCTCCATCCCAAGGGAGACGCTAAGTGGTTGTTGAAGTGCTGGACAGTCCTCCAAGGGCTTAGGAGGATGCACAGCTTTTGGACGGGTCAAATCTTTGAAATTGTCGAGGTGCCAGCAGCAAGACAGGGTTTGGTGCCAAGTTTGGAATTGGTCTTCTGTTCTCGCAGTGACAGCTCTTCTTTGTCCCTCTTTGGTTCCCAGATAGAAGAATCTGGTTCTCTGGTGTCAGGGGGGCCCTAAATACTGAATTTAGGGGTGTGTATGGGAGTGTAGGGTAGTAGCCTAAGGGCTTCTTGTGAGGAGTGGGCATAATCCTGACCTAGGGGTTCCAAGTTTCACCAACACGGTGAAACACTTCTTCAACTGCTCACTTCTGGTGGCTTACTTTACGGGTGTGCCTAGCCTGTAAGTGTGACACACCTTCTGACTATCTAGTTTCTATCCTGCTCCGATGCTAAACTGGCCTCGGGGCAGGGTTTGGCATTCTCCAGATCTGGGTGGAAGCCGTGGTTGTATTTCAAAGGTGTTAGAGGCTTTGAAGCCTCTGGCCTTGAGATGCTTATCTGCTAGCCATCCTGCTGGGAGAAGTGTAAATACAATCCACTGGAGCAGCATTGTTTCTGACCTCAGAGTGTGAGCAGTCTCTTGTGCGGGCCAGAAACCCATCTGTGGTGGCAGGCTGAAAGATACCAGTCGGACAGCACACTATGTGACTAGTAGAGGCCGTTTGTGCTCTAAAGGAGACACACACTCAGGGAGACCCAGCATTGCTGCACGAGTCCCTCTCTCTACCTCTGCCCAGGCAGACGTTTCAAGGTCATTGTCCAGCAGACACTCCACTGGGATGGTAGGGAACACAGCTACTTTCTTAGGGATTATAAATCCATCCCCACTCAAAGTCTACCATTGGTATGGGATGAGACATTTTAACATTGTCAGAGTTAACTCTCTGGTGCACCTCATCAGGTATGATCTGCTCTGGAGAGGCCAGCTTGGCCATGACCATGGTGATGCTGGCACCTGTATTCCTCAGGGCCTGCACTTCAACCCTCGTTGATTTTGGCCACTGTCTTTACTTCACCCTACTGGCAAGCCATTGGACCAAGGGTTCAACCCCTCCCCCAGAGACAAAAGTGGCTTTAGTGTGTCCCTTGCAATCCCCAGAGACAACTTCAACCCCCATTCCTACACTTGCCATTCCTTTTCACCAAGAAGTCACCCACTGGTGACCATCCCACACAGGATATCTCCTCTTGTTCCCTGCACACCCCTGCCATTGGAGGGTCAAACTTATTTTCCGGCTACCCCCTTCCCTTTGAATTGGATGTGGCTCTGGGCTCAGCCCTAGGGAATCTTTTGGGGACTCTTTGGAAGTTTCTGACTTTGTATGTTTGACCCCATCTTTCCCCTGAAAGTGGCCTGTCCACCTTTCTTGTGATATCATGACTTCTTTAGCACCCTAATGAGTACCCATTGATCAGCTATCTTCCCCAGCTCTCTAGGGCTAGATAGCTTAGAATCTAACAGATGCTGGTGTACCTTCTCTGAGGTACAATTTGTAAGTATGTGTTCTTTTACCACTAAATTGTAGAGCCCCTCATAGATATCTACCTGGTTACATTTGGTCCAGCCTAGTGACTTCACAGAAGCATCTACAAAGTCTACCCATGTCTTAATTTGACCCCTTGTGTATATTCTTGAAATTCTGCCTGTATTCTTCAGATGTTAGACCAAACGCTCAATGAGGGTCTGCTTCATGTGTGAATATGACTCATCCACATCCTCTTCTAGTGTCCGCAGCCTATCCCTCCCCACTCTTTTCCCATTACAGGGACCCCATTGGTGAGCACCCACCCTTCTAATCCTGAGAGCCCTCCCACAGTATGCTAGCCATTTGTTTACATCCTCCCCATCAATATAATTGGGCACAATACCCTTGGATGGAGATGCCAGAGGAGTATCAAATACATTGCTCTTTGACTGACCCAGAGCTGCCCCCTCCCCCCCCCCCCCCAAGCACCGAGAGACCTTCACGGGTGAGTAGTGCGCTCTATAAGCCACTGATTGATTGATTGATACATGATAGAGTCTATGTGCTGCCCTACAAAATCAGACAGCACCACAAAGACCTTCCAATGACCCATGTGTCTATAAACGTCCTTAATACCCTGCAACAAATAACAGCCTGCCTTTTAAGCTGACTTGCCCATATCCCTAGCTTCCTATTCTGGATCCTAAAACTCCTGCGTCCCTCATGGTTACCAGTTGTCCTCCCCCATCTCCTTCTACCCAGTTAGCCACGGCCTATTCTACTTTCATTTAGTTTGATTCGCTTGTATACGCCTGAGCTCACTTTTTATGCATCACCTTACAGTTGTATGATTGCTTGTAATTTTGTCTCTGATATCTGTGCTATTAAGACATGTTGCTTAGAGTTGGAAATGCTGTCAGCTCTCCACCTGAAGTGACAACTCAATTTTGGTTCGACATACTACAGTTTCTATTGTGTTTGTCTCCATCTTTAGAAAAACCAATACTACACATCAAAAAAAAACTGCTAGGAGCCGAGACACTAGAGACAAACCTTATGTGGGTCTGTCACCAGCTTCTGTTTGTGGCAACCTTTAGATGGTTTGAACCCCTTTGTTTTAGGGGAAGGCATGCCTCTTGCACACTAGAAAATCTTAGAGAGAATTTTCTGTCAAGTTACAGAAATGGAGGGAGCTGAGGTGGCGGTTATATTGTGGTCGCGATGTCCCTACTGAGCCCGGACAAACCCGACAAGAAGCACTTAGCCCCTCTCACTCAGTCATGGCTCGCTGACCAGCGCAGAGCCCTCATAGCCGAACTTGAGATCTTCCATGGGAACATACCAGGCCGTCCAATGGCACCTAATCCCCCCACCCCAATTGAAAGCTCATCTCCCGGCAATTGAACCAAAACTAACAGGCACTCCCACATGCCTGCTGGGATAGCAGTGCGCTGTCACAGGAATGGAAGCAGGTGGGTAACACAAGTCACTGGGAACTGCCCTGTCACCCTGATATACTCTTTATTCCCTACCTCTTAACACCCCCCCCACCCAAGGCAGAATCATGATTCGTCAACGCTCTGGCACTCTTACACCACATTATCACCCCGTACATGCATAGGGAAGGTCAGTAGCGACCCACTCGGAAAAAGATGGATACACGATGGTGCAGATTTACAAGCCCCTTGCGTGACTTTTGCGCCACTGTTGCATCACTTTTGTGCCGCGGCGTAGATGCTGCGGCCCATTTACAACGTGACGCACCTAGGGAGACGCGTCATGTTGTAGAGCCCTGCGTCATGTATAATGTATGCAGGGCGGGCGTTCCCACACAAAAAGCAATGTAGAACTGACGCAGTGAAATCTACAAGATTTCACTGCGTCACTCTAAGCCTTCACTGCGTCAAAATCCCTAGGCCTGCTCAGACCAGGCGTAAGGAATGACGCTGGGCTTTTTGAATGGGACTCGCCCATCCATTGTGGCGCACTGCTGGAGTTGCGTCACTTTCATGAGCAACTCCAGCAATGCATCACTTTTGCGCTAACAGATGCGTCAGAATTTCTGGCGCATTTGTTCATCCTTGCGCCATGGAGCACTAAATTGAAAATACAGCGTATCCATAGTGGCGTAAGGAGATTTGGCGCTGACGCAAGGAAACTGACGCATCTATGCAAATGCATCAGTTCCTTGTAAATCTGCCCCAAAGTCCCTCATGCTCCTTTACTTGTTGTTTTGAATATTTCTTGATGTGTGTCACAATTTCTGCTCCTAAATGCTTAATTCATCAGCCCCAGACTTCTGTATGGCGGTGCCTCCTGGCTACACAGTTTTCAGACAAGACAGGAAGCACAAAAAAGGGGGTGGACTTGCTATTATATATCAAGATACCTTCTCAGCCTCCTTCGAGACCATCCCTTCCTCAGACTGTGAGGCCTTATCTTTCAGTTTCAAAATAGCCTATTGTCTTGCATTCAAAGGAATGTTGTTATATCGCCCACCAGGGAAAAAGGAAAATACGTTCCTTGCCTTCCTCAATACACTACTTGAAACGTGTGCGCTGGAGAACAATTTTGCTATACTAGGTGATTTTAATTTTCATCTGGACATGGACTCAAACATGATCTCATTACTTGATACCATGACACTTGCTGGGCTAAATAAAAGGGTCAAGGGCCCTACACATCTGGCCGGCCATACGCTGGATGGTATTTTTACTAACCATGACGCACTTGAGATCAAGCAAATCCTACCACTGAGTTAGACCGATCACAGTGCTAATATTTGTGAGCTCGACAACTCGTTCAATGGCCAATCAAGCCAATCCAACCAGTTAGCTGGATCATATTGTAACTGGAAACAGGTAGAGAACAACCAGCTTAACCTCCAGCTTACACATCTGCTCACAAAAGCACCGCTAGAACCAGAACAGGCCTCTATTCATTTCAATCTATGCCTCACAGCAACTGCCAATTTGATAGCCCCCCCTCAAAAAATCCTCAAGCAATAGGACTACTCCATCTGCCCCCTGGTTCTCTGACACTCTTAGACTTAAAATACAGGAGCGCAGAAGACAGGAGAGATGTTGGAGAATTAACTATGACAAACAAGAACTAAGCAAATCAAGAAGGCAAAAGAGCTCTTTTGGGTGGTAACTAAACTGTCTACACCCCCCAAAAGAAAGGGGTGGCGACCACTCTCAGGAATACTGTAATGCACTCACCCAGCACTTTCAAAATAAAGTGGAGCAAAATCTTCACCACCTTTGGCAATGGGGCAAACTGATAACCACAACACCTCAAGGGTACCATACCCAAATGGCCCCATGCTTGCAGAATTCAGAGCAGTAACTGTTGACAAGACAATCACTCTTATTTCCAAAATAAGATCCGGCTCCCACTACGATCCACACCCTCCTATGATATTCAAACAAGCCCCGGAGATCCTTGGAACTAGCCTAACATCCATTTTCAACTCTATGTTTACAGAAGGTGTCTTTCCCTCTATGTTGAAGAGAGCCTCGATTTTACCACTTTTGAAAAAGAAAAACAACCAGGATGCACTGGACCCAGGCAACTATAGGCCCATCTCACGCCTTCCAGTTCCAGCCAAATTGGCTGAAAAGGTTATGAACAACCAGCTTACTTCATATATACATGAACATAACCTGCTGGATGAGGCGCAATTTGTATTCAGGGCAGAGCATAGCACTGAAACAGCGCTAACACTGGCCACTGATGAAATAAGAACAGTAATGGATGCAGGGGTGCTGCGGCTCTTGTCCTGCTTGACCTGACGACGGCCTTCGACACGGTAGACCACAAAAACCTGATTAAAATTGTAAACTCTTTTGGCATGTAAATCTGTATTTGTAAAGTGTGAACTACTCACCCTTACGGGTCTCAAGGCACTGGGGGCCGTCGTGGAAAATTAAGTGAACTATTGCCCAGAGTCACATGGTGCTGAGCTGAACTGCCTTCGGAGGCGGGGACCGAACCGTGCTTCGAAGTCAGCTGCCCTGGCCGCTTCACCACACCTCTCCACAAAGGTAATGGCATTGGTCTCCTCCTTTCTAGCTGATAGGACACAATCGGTCGCATTGGGTAACTTGACTTCCCCGTCCTTCACACTTCCATGTGGAGTCCCACAAGGCTCTTCCTTAAGTCCTTCGCTTTTCAACGTTTATGTTTTGGAACTGGCAGTTCTAATTAGATCTTTTGGAATGGCACCAACATCATACACGGATGACACCCAAATCGTGCTAACCATTAGCAAAAATACATTACTACCAGTAAACAGATTTAGCGACTGTATGACAGCAGTCAGCTCATGGACGAGTTTGCACTGCCTCAAGCTAAATTCCAGGAAAACTGAGGTGATTCTGTTCGGTAACTTTTCCCCCTCCTGGTCCCAGATTTGGTGGCCAGATGACCTGGGAACAGCACCTATCCCGGTCCCCAAAGTGAAAAACCTGGGTGTGATGATAGACCAGAGACTGGACTTTGAAGCCCAAGTTAAGTCTGTTTCGTCATCAAGTTTCTTTATTCTTAAAGCAATAAAGAAAATTCTACCTCGGATCCCAACAGAAAGCAGGAAAACGGTAGTCACTTCCCAGTCCTTTCCAGACTGGATTACTGTAATGGGTTATATCTTGGCATGCCCTTGAAGCAATTACGTTGGCTCCAGATGATCCAAAATGTGGCCCCAAGACTCCTCTTGGGGATTCCCAAATTCCAGTCAGTGGGAAATCATCTCCAGAGTCTGCATTGGCTACCAATTAAAAGTCGGATCAATTATAAAACCATGTGAATTACAAACAAGGCACTACACTGGACCGGCCCTCAGTTCCTGAAACGTTCACTGCACTGGTACTCTACAAATAGATACCGGAGAGATCACAAGAGGCAAATGTGATACTTTCTCAGAGATTTTTCGAATCAAACTGGGGTGGTAGAAGATTTGTGGAGGGAGCCACAAGGCTCTGGAACTCCCTCCCGTTTAACATCAGAAATCTTCCCTCCCTGACTTTGTTCAGGAAAGCCATCAAGACATGGCTGTACTTTGATTAATGCTTCTGCTTGCTTCTCGGTTTGCTAGTGCCAAGGCACCGTTGGTATTCGTGCGCTGTATACATTTATAACATAACATAATTAATGTATGTGGCGTAGCACTGAACATGGTACTGTATTCATGCTCTTGGCATTGTTACCACAGAGCTAGACATTGTCCTGATGCTATAAGATATTGTATGCTCCCCCTGTCAACAGAGTTCCATAGGTTTATCTGAAAATCAATAAAGAAATATTCCACAAAAAAATAGCCTGTTTGTTCCGCGGATCCTAAGCACAGTGGTATATACATACATTTTGAATCTTAATTTCTCAAAAACCACTATATGGATTTACACTAAATCACAAAAAGCACGCTTTCTGGACTAAGATCTTGCTTTCTCACAACTTTGGTGTAATACCTTTCACCTGTTTTGATGATATGTCTGTTTAATTTTCCTATGAAAATTGATTGGGGTAAATGTGTTTCGGGACCTCTCGTTTTTCTCAGTTCCCCCTGCTTGACAGATTATCCGGAAACCTTCCAGGAAGGAGTTGAAGTAGATAAGACTTTTTTTTAGCATCAATGTTATAAGCAAACCAAAAAATGCTTTTCTTGTACAAACGTGATCGCAACTATAACTACCCAGTGGCGATCACTACTGTGTAGTAAAAGCATATATATATATACTTGTACAAAAAGGCTGGAACGTTAATGGGGACTCGAGGAAGCCTTGAGGCAGATCTACAAACAAGGACTTTATATTCGGACACTCTGCACCTTTTGCCTAACTACTAATGCCCACAGGAGCTAACAACGAACGGACTCTCCCCATGCAACAATTACCCAATAACATCGTATTCTGGGAGCTGTAGTTTTTTTCAAAGCTACAGAGAAGTTGCAACCACGTGACCTATGGATAAGCGGACTACCGCCAATGGGAGAGAGTCCTGACATACTAAAAGGTGAGGGTGGAGTAATTCCTTGTAATCAGCGGCATCCGAAGAAGGCCGTAAGGCCGAAATACATCATGCCTGAGCTGTTCCAATAAAGGTCTTCCAACGTGTCCCCAGAGTGGCCTCTACTTCTTCCTAACGGAGTGGTGTGTTTTGGATATATATATATATATATATATATATATATATATATATATATATATATATACGGAGTGGTGTGTTTTGGAGATATATATATATATATATATATATATATATATTTTTTTTTTTTTTTTTTTTTTATTATCTGATTACTTCATAAGCCATATTTTGCTATATCTTTCTGATGACTTCATACACCATGAAGAAGCCTCGAGATTAGAATATTAGATATGTAGATCATTTTTTACAACCGATAGTGCAAGGGTTGCCTTCATACTTAAGGGATTCAGGTGATTTCCTGAAGAAAATATCTGATGTCACGGTGACCCCAAGCTGTTTACTCATGACATTAGATGTAAACAGCCTGTACACCAATATCCCCCATGAATTAGGCATCAAGGCATGTAGATACTTCTTGAACACAAGATCACTATCATACTTGTTTCATACTGAGATGCTTTTAGAGATGATCTACATATGCCTGACTCAGAACTATTTTCTGTTCGATGGTGCCATCTACCACCAACTGCTTGGCACTTCTATGGGCACTTGTTTTGCCCCTAGTTTTGCTGGGATTTATCTAGGATGGTGGGAAGAACTGATTGTGAGAAAATTAGATCCATACTGTACCGGAGTGCGCATCTGGCTCCGGTACATAGACGACATTTTTGTGATCTGGGATGGTACCAGAGAGAAGGCAGAAGAATTTGTAGCAACCTTGAATGTTAATGAACTGAATTTGTCTTTCACTAGCCACATTAGTGAAAGAACTGTTGACTTTTTAGACCTGAAAGTCAGCATTCATGAAAATAAACTTATGACAACCCTGTACAGGAAGGAAACTGCAGGTAACAGTCTCCTGCACGCACAAAGTTGCCATCCCCGCAATCTGGTCAATTCAATACCATTTGGCGAACTCTTGAGAGCCAGGAGGAATTGCACTAGACAACCAGACTATGAGAGAGAAAGAGACATAATGTGTGACAGATTTAAGTCAAGAGGATACAGCAAGAAATGCATCAAAGAGGCAGTACGTAAGGTGGATGAGAGAGATAACACTGAACCACCAAAGAAAAGCAAAGAGGATGAAAATGATGGAGTGAGATTCATTACTGACTATCACTCTCAAACTAAAAGAGTTAGAGGGGCACTAAATAAATATTGGAGTACCCTTAAAACTGATAAAGATATCTCACTCAGCATTAGAGACCATCCCCAGATCACGTACAGGAAACCTATCTGCCTCAAAGACAGAGTTTGTCAGACACTGATTGCAAATAAAAAGAGATCTAATCCAGTTGTGGGATTCTATGTATGTGGAAGGTGCAAGGCGTGCAAATTTAGCCATAATACAAAAGAAGTCAGATTATCTGAAATATGTGAGCCTTTCAAAATCACTAAACATTTGAACTGTCACACAGATCATGTGGTGTACGCGCTTAAATGCCCGTGCAACAAATTTTATGTGGGCAGCACTATAAAACCAGTCAAGGATAGAGTCTTACAGCATCTAAGAGCCATAAAAAATCAGGACAAACAGTACCCTATGGCTAGACACTTTGTGTCCCATCACAGCAGCAACAACAGCCTCCTCTCTTATGTGGCACTAGACCAGGTTCCGATAAGAGAAAGAGGCGGTAATCGACTGCAGGAACTTAGACGTCTTGAGTCAAGATTTATAATTAAATACCAACTGCTGCAACCCCAGGGACATAACTGCGATGATGGTTTTGGTGTGCATCTGGGCTAAGAAAGTATGCGCAAAATTCTGCTAAATTGCTATCAATTCTTTTGGGATTTTAATATGAAGGTATGAAAGATGTGACATATTTAAATTTACTTTAACACTATTTTGTTATTTTGCCACAGGTACCAAACAATGTGGGAGAGTTTGAAAAGGCACCAATCCAGAATATGTGTGACAGTATGTTTCATGACGCGAAAAAAAAGCTGGCAACTCACTGTGATTGATTACTCTCACGTAAGAGTCAAGATTCAAGTATGATTTAATTAACTTTAAGAGGAGCACTTATGCCCACTGGGGCTGAATCCCAAATTTAAGTATGCTGAATGTGAAGCACAAACCGTTTTCTTAGCATGAGCCTTAAACCCCTAAGGCCACTGTCAAGCAACTATACCGAGAGGTAAAAGCGACTCTGTGAATGAATTGGAGCGTTAGCTCAAGCGATAGCGCGAGCGCACAGCAATAAACAGTGAAGGCTTGACCAAGGGTTCGCAGCTCCTATTTGACTCGGGCGAACAGATAAATTATTTTTTGAAAAAACGGGTGTTTAAACAAATGTATTTAAACAGCGAACTAAACGTTATGATTGTTTTGTATTCCATGCTGTAACGAAACCGAGTGTCCTTAGGCATGAGCGTAATAAGGGGCAAACAGGCATCAGATGAAATGTTTTTAAAGTGCTTCGTGACAAACTTTCGTCCAGCTCATATCATGAACAACAATGATTGATAAAATGCATTTAAGAGTTGTATTATGATTTATACATACTAGAGCATAGTATTCTGAAAATAAGGCGCAGTCCATAGCTCCAGACATATGATTTGTTGGTAGTCTGTTGGCTATGTTTATCATGCAATTAAGTCATGTGATATTCTTTAAATGAATGGATGTAACAGACCAATGTACTCGTGACAAAGGGAAGGCCATTCCCGAAACGCGTCGAGTGGGATGTGAAATAAATCCAGTTTGAATTACATTTGTGGCTTGGACGTCGTTCTTCGAAGCGTGGACGAAAGGTTGGAATATATATGTATATATATATATATATATATACGGAGTGGTGTGTTTTGGATATATATATATATATATATATATATTTTTTTTTATTTTTTTTTATTATCTGATTACTTCATAAGCCATATTTTGCTATATCTTTCTGATGACTTCATACACCATGAAGAAGCCTCGAGATTAGAATATTTGGAAGAGCGAACAAAAGAATAATCATCTGATTTCTTTTTTTTCTTTTTTCTTTGCAAAGCCTTACAGTAAAGTCTGCTGGTTCATATCATATGACAGGAACTTTATACACTTTTTTTTTTGTAATACCTCATGAACAGACACGCAATGAAAAACGAAACTCCAAGCTTGCGTGTTCTCTGAAGGGAGTGGGCGCGTGTTCTGGCACGAGGGGGAAGTAGAGGCCTAGGTGAGAAAGCTTGTGTGCGAGCGACGCGCGCGCCTTTACCACAATGGCAGTCTCACTTTGACTGACTGGTCATCCAGGCTTCGCATAGAAGGGTGCAGGTGACCGACCCTGTTTGTTCTTAAACACTTATTTATTTAATGCATACTTACTCACGGTGAGCAAATCAAATCACTAAAGTATACATTGGGTTAGAAATGCAGTGTATCAAATAAATGCCACTAAATGATGATACTATATGAAGACTGATATCTTAATGAGGGCAAGCATTTGCAATGCAATAGGTCACGCATTTACGAGAGTTTGACCTATTGGCATTTGCAATGCCGATAGCTTAAACCAGTGGCGTAACGAAACCTGAGGGGGCCCCTAATTCTCTGCGCCAGTCAAGAGCTCTCAGACCAGCGACCCGCCATACTGCAGGGGCTCACCCCAGCCATTAAAAAAAGGATTCTGGTTCCTCCGTTGGTCATATCCGCCCTTTCATCACGTGATTTACATACATTTACATACATCAGTAAATTTTGCTGCGTCCTCCAGCAAAGTTACATAACACTGCCTCCAGCCGCCCACCAAACACATCCTCCTACTTAATGACCCACCTTCAAGCGAAGCCTGCTCAGTTAACCACCTCCAAACACAGACTACTGCCTTCGTGCCAGCTACTAACGCATCCATCAACTCTACTCTCGCCCCTACGATACCCGCAGTTATGCTTTTCTGCCCTCCTTTAAAACCACCCCTCGGATGTCACTGCGAACCTGTGACCACCGCCCACTGCTCCCCTGTCCACCACCGACAGAAGGACTGATCGCCGGTCCCCATGTAATGCTGCCTACCAGTAAAGACAGATCCTTTCAGCTGCTGCCCTCCCCAATGCCACTGTGGTAGTTTAAAACATGTTAAACAATCTCTTCAACTGACCACCCCAAAACAGATCTTCCTGCTAGCCTCTACGGCATCAAAGCCGTTCCTGCTACTTTTCATCCTCTGAATGATGCACACAATAGTATTAAATGTACAAAGGGTCCTATTTTTGTTTCCTCACACCAACATTAATTTACACTATGCACCCCACTAAACCATACCTCCTGTCAGAGGCAAACCTGATCCCATGTGTAGCACCAGTCAGCAAGTACCCCAAGGACAAACACCAGAGAGAATGCACGATTAATGTCATTAAACCTATAGTGACAACGTAGCATTTCCCCACCCACTGTCAGCCCAGCAAAGTCTGCAACCGCACAGTAGCCATCAATACCAGCAACATCTAAAGCACAATTCCACTTCCTTTCCATGGCAGCTCCTGATACATGTACCTATGACTTCTGGGCGGCATCTACCACAGACCACAGCATTCTTTGTCTCCCTAAGACTAACCGAATGCTGTCGGTGAACGCTTCTCTTCCCCCTTCTTTACTAATAACTAAGGGAGGATAACAAAAGAAATATATAGCATTTTCCTATGCAAATAGCGTATCAAGCACTTGCTGCCCGCAGTCCTCACCAGATCCACATGTATCAATATTCTGCTATCGCACCATCCAGTCAACCCTATTATTATCTGGACATGTTTTTTATCCCTTCCGTGAACTGGGAAAAGCAATACCTTGCACGAAAACAAGTCCCTTTAAAACCTTTGCTACTTATACAAGCACTTACTTGTTTTACTAACTGTCATTTTAAAGCAAACCGGTAACTCATTCTCGGATTGGAATTACGGCTTAGAAGTGTGGAAGTTAATACTGAGACGTAGGGTGATTTCTTGCATGTCTGCCAGACCTACATGCGCACACAATGCAACATTACAATTTAGCCTAACAAATTGTTCAGAAATGTACCGGAAGGTAAAGAAACGGCCCATATTTTTTTACAAAGAAAAATAGACAAACGTCCACTTTAAACCCCATGACATAAAAGCCTAAGCGTGCACAGCTTGTCCAAATCCACGCCACCTAATTCAGCCCTGCCAAGTACCACGCATCTGGTGTTAAACTAACGCATTTCAGTGTGGTGATCCGCATCACCGCACTGAAATGCAAAATCACGCATAACAGGCATCACGCCTCCTCGGGTACTAGTGCTGCTAATCAATGCTGGTGTAGCATTACTTCCATGTGGCTGCCGTCTGTTTTCTGGTGCTTTCCCTGTCTCCTGTACATGATGCAGTAATTTTCGTTATGCAGTACAGCTGCCTGTGTGGTAGTCCTGTAATGAGTGTCCCTTTACTATGCCCGCAACATTTTGCCGTATTTCCGTAGTGTGTCCATAAAGTTAGGTCTCTCGAGGATTTGTTGCAGGCGCGTGCGCCATGCACCAGCAGCCCTACGATGTAAGCCGCTTTGAGTGCAACATCTGCAAGGACTGGTTCCTGAGGGGCTTGGGAAGGGCACCGGAGCTCTGGAGTGGGTGATGTTGTGACCCAAGATAACCTCCGCTTCCCTGCGGGGAGCGATGTGCAAAAACAGCCGCTCTTCATGGAGAAGCCGGGATCTAAGATTCCAACACGATGACACCACATCGCTGAAATGCCCAATTTAGTATCACACTGGACCGCCCACCTGCGGTCCGGCGTCCTGCTGACTGACATGCATTGTCAGACCAGGGGGTGGTGCGGAGCACACAGCAGCACAAGTGGACATGTTGGGTTTAGGTCAGAGAATTTTTCCGACCAGCACCGTCATGCGCACTAGTGTAGTGTAGTGTAGTGTAGTTCCTATTATCCCAATAGGCTCTGCGCATTGGAATAATACCTTCAATAGTATAGGCCTAGACCAGACGTTAACTAGGTCTACTACTGTCGATATTAGACTTAAAGTTTTGGGTTTGCCAGCTAGCTCAGAGTTCACTAGAAACTTTCTCGAATAGGCAAGGAGGAGTTGAACCTCCCTGGATAGACAAGAAGGGATTTAGTTTCTGACAACCAAAGAACATGACAACTTTGCTCTCCCCTAATCAAGAGTGTATCTCTAGAGTCGTGTGAACAAAAGGCAATTTATTTTACTCAGTCAGTACGTGCATTCTTAGTCTCATCAGATTGTAGAGAAAAGGAAGAGACGGGCGTGTTCAATAAAAGATGTTATTTATTGATCAGTCTCTTTTCTCATACAAGAGAAATGGATCGATATTATTGCAATACTTATAGTTAAGTAAAGTGCATACATTAAAAGCAGAAGTATAAAATAATACTGTAAAAACATTGATATGGTTTCTAAGCCATATGATGGTTTAAAATGAATAAAATATATACATACACATATACATTTGACTAATCGTACTCAACTGGTGTTTCTAGCTACGCCTACCCCGTGTACCTGACCTAAGCCTAATACGTGGGCGGGAATAGAAAGTTACAGTTTAAGTTAAGTTTGTTTTTGCCAAGTGACTGACTAAAGAATTCTCTGCGAGGGGTTATTCAGTTCTGTACCTGGAATTTAGGATGGATGAGGGATGGTATCTCTCGTCTCTGGTCTCGATATTCCAGGCTGCCTGCGAGGGCCACCCGGAAGCGCCGGAGCTGGATTTCTCGGCAGAAGAAAGCAGCGTCTCGTTCTCAGCGCGTCAAGAAGGCGGGGCTGCGCCAGCGGGGTCTGCTCTGCTCTGGGCTTCGGCAAGTCTGGCTGCTCCGTCCTCGTCACCACCGCGTGTGTTTGCATAGGGCAATATCGGTAATATTTATAACTTTAAGGTGCCGAGATTGACGTAAGGATGGACATAGATACGTCAATAAGGATGTCATACGACTTGGTCGTTAGCACATTCTTTTGCTGAAGTTCTCGAAGAAATCAAAACAATGGCCGCAGGGTTTTTCCCAGGTTGACATAGGTTTGATTTGTTTTGAGAACTCCGTATGCCTTATCAGGGGCTGGAGGAATATCGCTTGTCTAATTATATGGCAAGCGTTATGACCTAATCAGATAACACGTTCCTGTGCCGTAGTGTGGCTTTATCAGATAACGGTTCCTGCATCATGGGGGTTTTCTGCCTCATGGGCTGGCTGCTAGTTAACTTGTTAACCAGAATAGGGTCAGGAATAGGGGGATCGATACAGAACCTATAGGAATACATCGCACCCACTCCACGCTAACTATGGACATATTTACTAATCTATGCATAGTAAAACATACTGTAGAGTATAGTGTATACCTTACCACCCCAAAATACATAAATGCATTTTGAAATTATCAAATATACGGAAAAATGCAGTCATATGTATAGTATGCACTCAAGCTGTAGAATATTGCTAAAGTAAGCACGCATTTGTATACATTTATTGCTATTTGGTATATGAAAATTTACACATGAAATGGCTCTTAATACAGAAAAAAGGTTCGAGACCATTTCATCACAGAATAAGAATGATTATGAACATACCAGCGGGCAGCTAATGTCTATAAGCTATTTAACATTAGAAATTTCAGTTCTCTAAGAATAGTTCTTACTTTAAGCAGAAGATAAGTGTCCCGAAAAATATGCAAAAATATTTTGGGGCTGCTGAAAAAATTGCTGTCCGTGAACTGGAGGGAAAATTGTTCATGGTATTCTGTTATTAAAGTTGAAGGCCAAATTCAGGGAACGCCGTGTGCGATCTTGCTCAAAAGTCTCTATTTCTGCTCTGGTGAGAACATCATATCATTTAGGCTTTCGAAAAAGCTGTCAACAGCTTCCTGGGAGAGTTCCACTAACTCGGAAAAAGGGGTAACCATGCATTCGTTCGCATGATTGTCTCCACTGGCGTTTTGATTTGGAATGATGACAGAAGGTCGTACCTGATCGATGCTGCTTTCATCTTGAACTTCACTACCCCGTAATCGTGATGGTGAAGCTTCCACGAATGCCGTCATCAGGATTGGTAGCCGTTGAGGGCAGCACAAAGCATGAGCCTTTATTGGACTCAACAATGTTTCTGCATCCATTGGCGCATCCGATTGTAGCGTCAGACAGGTGTCTAACACGCATTCTTCTCCCCATAGCAGGCACCTTAATACAGGTAAAACACATCGATGCCACATTGGTCGAAATGATAGAAACCAAGTCATGTTCAGGTCTCTAAGCCGGGATAGTCCCAGGATTTTTGATATCCGGTCCCGGTATCCAATGGCTCGGATTGTTTCTTCCCTTGTCGCAGGTGTTTTGTCTGTGACATGGTTTGCCATAACGAAATATAAGGACTAGGAATAGGATTCCTGCAATTAGTCCCAAAATGAGGGGAAGTCCGCCAAAAATCGGATGGACGAAATCTGGAAAAATACCCAGTATGGCTTTGAATGGTGTTAATGCCATCGAAAATACTGTCTTAAATACTTTTGAGACTCCACTGGTATCAGAAATATTTAAGATTTCATTCAGGATTTCTGCGAAATGTATGGGGGAATTAGTTGATAACAATGAATGTATCTCTGCAGTCGTCCTTGCGACCTGGAGATCATACGTTTCTTTTGATGACGTGAGCCTGGTCGGCGTCTGAAGAAGCACTGTTTTCATTCTGCTTAAAGTGTCTATTCGAATAGAAGTAATTTTCAAGTTGGGCCATGCCCTTGCCTCCCTGTCTGGAAAGGAGCTGGGGAACAATGAGTGTCCACAGCACTTGACCTTCGCAGTCGTAGTTACAAGATAAGGAGTCCCGGGCATAAGACTACAACATCTGCGATCTACAATTAGAATGTAACTCCCATTATAGAGTCTTTGAAAGAATGGTTCTATCTCTGTTGCAGGTGCGCCTTGCTGGTGACATGAAAGGTTATTTGAGTTCCCTTCACAGGCTCCGTGCAAACTAATTCCATTACACAGAAGTGTACCGCTTAGTGACATTGCACAATTATTGCCACTAAGAAACACTTTCTGTCCTTTATTACTGACACATGCATGTGAATAGGGCAGGTTCCATGTTGTTTTAATGTACCCCTTTCCCAATTTTTCGTACATGCCAGCCTGTATATGTTTTTGGCAGTATTGAAACCTGAAGGTTGAAATTGGAATATTAATTATCCCATGTATTATCCATTCACTGACAGGTCGTTCTGACATTGTCACTGGTAATCTTTCGAGTTTCTCAATGCTCAGGATTGTATATTCAGCACCCTTTTGTGCCATACTGATTTGTCTATCAGTAAGGTTAAAGATATGGAATAGTGACGTTGTGTTGATTAAACGCCAAGGCACATAGCCTGAACGCAGATTTTGTAACGTCCAGCCAAGCTGTACAATAGAACGCAATTGAGACTGACCGTGTTGTAATAACAGTAAGTCTTGCGATAATATGTCGATTGCTGAAGACACAATGCTGTCCAGAGAAAAAATTCTGGAGGACAGAGTCATTAACCCATTGTCCACTACAGAAAGTGATTTTTCCAAATTAATACGGTCAATTTCCCGTATCCTTTCTGCTGTCTCAATTTGAGTCACCTTCCAGGCCTCATTGTATGCTGCATATACAGAGGCTGCTATGAAACGTTTTTGACGCTGTTTGCGTGGTCCCATAGTGAAATCACGCAAGTCAGCACCATCAGTCAGTAAAGTTAGGTGTTGCTTAATTTCTGCCAGTGTGGAAGTTTGTAGCCATTGAAGGCATAATTTGCCCACACTGTAGGTGGTTATTATCCCTGGGTGTTGTCTTTGAGGATATCTAGGGTCTGGCCTGGTCATTTTGAACCCCTGTGTTTTGTTCAGGAATCTTTCTTGACAGTTATTAGTATCTGTGGGCCAGATCAACCACTTTTCCCAATCTGGATGTGTTCTGTTTTTGTTTAATACATAGTTTACGTCTATCTCTTCATCTGTAGAGCTATTGCTGTTCATTGTTGGTTTTGGAATAGACGGTTTATTTAAGTCTTTGATTTTGGCTAGGCCAAGACAGGTGGTTTGTTGAACAGTGTCATTTAAAAATATAATTTGTTCTGGGATCATGCAGGCTCTAAACAAAGATTCTATACCCTGTACTTGCCATTCTTTTGTACCCCAAACACTTTTCACTTCAACATGTTTGTCCCAGTAATCAAAACCAAAAGTATTCATTTTTTCAAAGAATGAGTCTGAATATATCAATTTCGTGTTTGTTATCATGTTCTTTGTCCCTGTCTTATTTGACAATTTGAAATAAAATGTTTCAGCATTACTTGTGTTGAACCCTGAAAAATATGGATATTTGTCATAAAAGGTTCTTGAGCTTCCTTTTGGAGGGGTTGCACAATTTTCCCATTGATTATAATTTAAAACATTTGTAGGTTGTGCAGATCTATGTAAAAAATGGTTACCATAGTGGTTGTAACAATACATACTATCATAATTTGTTGAACCCTGCAAATAATCATGTTTGGTAAATTTAGCAGACATTACTAGGTCAGACATCATATTATTTATACTTTCGAAGTCCCAATCATCAGCAAATGAGCTTGGTTTTACAAAGTCACTCAATGAGATCTTAATTTGGTGTGGATATTTCAGGATTTCAACCGGACCATAAATTTCGTAGTCAGTGTTGTCCCATGCTACCCCACCCGGTATAGGATTGGCTGTGAAGTTGACTGAAGAAAGTTCTCTTTTCTCGACGTGTGAAGATGTGTGTGGTTTGAGGATCAAGTTGATTTTCTGACTTGCTGTGTCCATTTTGGCATATTTTCCCTCAATGAAGCGTCCCAATGTTAGTATCATGATGAGCCAAAGTATGAGGATAAATGCACCAAAACCCACCCAGAATTCAATCCATGGAGAAATTAGATATGTTTCTTTCAGTTGTTTCAAAAGTACTTTAACTTTATCTTTAAAGGTTTTTGTTGATGGCTGTGTCTTTGATTCAGTGAAACCTTCAGAGGAATCATCGAAGTTTATGAAGTAGCCGGATGCAGTTCTGTCAATTGTTCCAATTGCTTCAGGATCACTGTTTCTTGCATATTCGTTTGTTACTTCATTATAGGTTGGTGTGTCTCTGCTAAATGTTTTTATTTGGGTTTTCAGAGGTTTAAGTTCCATTGCATTGTTGCATAGTCCTTGTTGTTCTTCTGTAGGCGTTTCGAATGTGATTAGCCTCTTTGTTAGGACCTCTGTACTGGTAGAAAACCTTGGTGTTCTGCTACTTATTGGGAGTCCACTTGGCCTACTATTTGTTATCGGCCACATGATTGTGGTTTTACCAGGTCGATGGATACAACTCGGTTCTCCTTTTTACCAGCAAGCGGCGGTAGTACAACTGATCTTGTCCCGTTGACAGACAAGACAGGAACTGCTTTTCTGTAAGAAGGCCCAAATTCCTTCTTTACCGCGATCTTTTCTCTGACTAGATCCCCGACTTTTGGAATCCAGACAGGTCTTGCTGGGACAGGTGGTGGTTCTTCAGTGGTTGTTGGCTGTTGTTTCAACTTTATGTTGCTCAGGTCTTTTCTTGTTTCGTTTAAGTCCTGCAAAATAGCCAAACGGTCTTTGATATCAAAGCTTTTTTCCTTCACCACTGAAGTTTGACTGTCAAGGTCAGAGATTAACATCCTAGTTCCAAATAATAATTCGTACGGACTGAATCCCTTCAGAGAATTTCTTGGCAAGTTATTTAGACTACGTTGGACACTTATTAGATGTTTGACCCACCCAGCTCCCGAACCTAATATCCTTTCCGTTATAGATTGCTTTATGCCTTGGTTTTTTCTTTACACCATCCCGTATCCCTCAGGAAGGAAGTGAGAAGATTCCCGCTGTGCTATGCTCATTTGGCCATGTTTCCCATCAGGCTGGAGGGCTAGAGTGAAAACAATGGTCAAACGTAGCATGCTCTTAGCGTATATGCCATTTAGACTCGCAAATCTTTGTATAACAGTCCAGACGTCAGCCGAGTGCTGGTGATCTACATTATAAGTGGAAACTAGCCTGTATATGTTAATCGCAAGCCTTGCTTTTTACTGTTGATTTTTTCTGGAGTGAAACGACACGGTATTACACCGTTTCTCTCACCACTGCGATTCCTGTTGCAGTTTGGGCAGTTTTTTACAAACAGGGTATGATGCAGGCTCATGCCTGGCCACCAGTACCTTGATTGTAGTTCTTCCAGAGAATCTTTTAGTTTGAGGTGTCTGAGACCCTCGCCCATATGTGCGTCTGCGATTAACAAGTTTCTCCTGTCCATGTTTGGAATCACTCTATCCCCCACTCCAGGGATTCGAGCAAAAGGGACGGAGTTTGCATCGATTATGTATGTATAATTGAGTGGATAATTGATCGGTAGCGCTGAGCAGTCGCCTTTTGATGACGTTTTCACCGTCAGCACTGTTTCACCGTCAATATACTTCGCTGTACGCTTTTTTCGAACTACGGAAGCCAATTTAGTTGCTGCCGCTGTGGCTGTCTCAGCCAATGAATTCCCTGCAACGTGAACGCCATCACGCTGATGACTCAGTGAGTGTATCACGTGAGTCTTTGGTAGTTCTCTTTGTAACAGAACTATTTGTTCCCAAAGCAGTTTTTGCTTTATTGTTGCACCTGTGTCATCTTTGTAACCGTTTTGAATCCATGTCTGCAAATCCTTGTTATATGATTTGACGCAGTAATATGAATCGGACACTATAAGTGTCGGGAATTCGCGATCCGCATTATCTAGCGCCATTTTCAATGCTAATATTTCAGTCTGTTGTTCTGAATTAGTTTCAACTGAGTGTGTTTTTGTTAATAGAGGTCTTAGTTTACCTCCTCGCCACACTTCTTTTGTAATCTCACATGTGGGGTTGTATGCTTGTTCTCCCCAAACGGAGGGTTGAGCATGTCCGTCTGTATAGATTACACAAGCGTATTGTCGTAAGGGCAGAATGTCGATTGGCAGAGGGAATGTTCTTTCATAGTCTAGATTTTTTAGTTCCTCTAGTTCTGGATCAAAGTAGTAGTATACTTTGTCCGTTGTAATTGAATTCACCCATTGTATCCATTCCGGATTCAATGTTGTTGTTGGTAAATTACACGGTGTTGTTAATGCCTCAAAGGCTGATTCTGCTGTTCTGACTGTGATACGTCTACCGTCAGCTTGATCTTTTTCTCTAGCTATTGCGGTTTGAACTGCATGAACAATTTTTTCTTTAATGCTGAATTTCTTTTCAGCGTCTGTGTACAAGTGTGATTTGAATGCAATTGGTACCTTTTCTCCCTCATTAGAGGTCAGGTATGTGAATCTGCATCTTCCTGGGATGACTCGAATCACAAGATTGCGTGTGTTGTCACGTGTTTCTAATTTTGTTTTAATTAACATGTCTGTTTGTAAGGATCTCAGAATTTCTGTGTGTATTTGAGTCCAACTGGTTCTTTTAAAATCTGGTTTTATCAGATCATAAAGGGGTTTGACCCTTTCTGCGTAATTTGCAATGTATGTTCTTCCGAAATTTAGGAAGCCTAGAATTGACTGTAGGTTTTTTAGTGTTCTAGGTGCTTGGAGTATGGCATATTTCTCTAGGAAATTGTCAGCCAGGCTTTTGCCTTCACTTGATAATTCATATCCTAAGAACAGGACTGTCAGATGAGCAATTCTGGATTTTTTAAAGTTGAATTTGTAACCCTCTGCTGCGAACCCAAGTATTATGGTGTTCACTCTTTTCAAGTGAGTATCCAAGTCATCATCTGTTAAATAAATGTCATCGACATAAGATAATGCTTCGTCGTCATATGTTTGTAGTAATTCTGTTACTCTCGCTGAGAATACTCCCGGGCTGTTCTTGTACCCCTGGGCTAACCGACAGCATTGTTTTTGAGTGCCATTTATTGAGAACGCAGACAAATATCTGCTCTCTGGTGCTATGTTTTGACAAAAGAATCCATTAGAGATGTCTAATGTTGTTTTGTATTTTTTGCGCACTATGTTATTCATTAGTGCAGCACTATGCGAGTTTTGCACTGCAAAGGTTTTGCAACATGAGTTAAGGTGTCGGTAATCCAAAACTAGACGGTATGAATTGTCTGGTTTGGAGACCGGAAACAAAGGGTTGTTCATTTGTGAGGTGCAAGTTTTAATCACCCCCTGGTATTCTAGCTGATCTAGGATTTCTTTTACCTGTTTTTTAGCTTCTTGCTTAATTGGGTACTGCCTTTGTGCAGTAGGTTGTGATTTTAACTGGATTTTGTGAGGAGGAGAGTCCTCATCCCATCCTACGTGATTTTTATATAAAGCAGGAGCTTGAGCTACTGCCCACTTTCTAGCAAGTGTTTATTTTTTATGAATTGGGATATGATTTGAGAAGGCAGGCATAATTACTTCTTCGCCATGAGGGCACTCCCTGACAAACTCTGGTGGCCAGTCTTTTTCAGCTAGAAGGATGTCATAGCCCTTGGAGAGATTATCCCAAAATAGTCCCCTGATTTTTCTAGTCTTATCCCCTTCTATACGTAAAGTTATTTCATATATTTTGTGAGGTTTGCTAATTCTGGTGTCTGCAGTTTCCACTTGAAGATATTCATTCGTGTCCACTGTCTCCAGATGATTCATAAGGACTTTGCGAGCTATGCTCACTTCTGCTGCGCTGTCTAGCACTGTCTGAGCCCATTCTCCGTTTTTCAGTTGTGTCCTCAGAATTCTCGGCATTGTTAACTATTTTAATGCTGGCTACCTTCTTTTTTGGAAATTGTAATTTCTTTTTTAGCTGAGCAGGTTCCTTGTCTTTGGACTTGGCGTGCTCTTCTCTTTGTTCTGATCTTCCTCTTCTTTCCGATTTCTGCGAGGAAGTCTGAAAAGATTGAGAGGGACGTGTATCAATGTCTTGATATCTATCAGGCTTTTTTATATTATCCCTATTTCTAAGGTTATATCTTTTCCCAGAGGGGTCACTTTGGGGTGACCTGTGTCATTGGTTCGGAGATTTTTCTCTTCGCCTAGGAGACCTTCCTCTGGACTGGAATTTCTTTTCTTTAGGATTGGATTGTTTGTTTCCATCCCAGCTCTTTTTCTGTGATGATGAATTATTATTAAAAAATATTTTTTCAGGACTCTCAATCAGTTGTGGTTTTCCTGGTATTCCACCTAAACTATCTCTACCTAGTTCCTCATAGGATTTTTCTATGATTCTGGCAATTTCAGCTGGTTGGTCTGCTATATCTGTCTCTTTTAACCTCTGGCGGATCGCCACGTTTGCTGCTTCTCCCTTTATGTTGGCTAATAATATAGCCGAGACCTGCTTGAAGTCTTTCAGTAATTTCATACCAAGAGTTAAAGCGGGTTCTGGACCGTATTCGTCTTGAATTTGTTTTAGCACATCTGGTATTACCGAAATGGATGGAACACCGTGCGTTTTTGTGTAAATGGAAGCAAAGACTGTACCCCAAGTGTCACAGTCCTCAATGTGTGGTGCGATTCCCATTGGAAGACAGATAGTCAGAATCCTGTGTTTTTCTAACGGGGTGGTGTCTGGAAACACCGCCTCTATTTGGGTGATTTTCTGTGCTAACCAGAATGGTATTTGTTCCCGTTTAGCCGGTACTTTACCTAGGCAGGACTGTATGTTCTGTGGTGTAATTTTATTTGTGTTCCCCTGGTGAGGGGTCAGCTGTGGAATTTTAATTGCTGGTTGTATTGTTGAAGTCCGCATCACATATTGGACTAATTGTCTATGTACTTTTATTAATTGTTTTAGTTGTATTAAAAGATCTGCTGCAGACATTCTTTCGATGTCTGGATGTGGTGTGTATCCGGCTAGGACCGGCCACGTTGCTCCTGGTCTACCTAAAGGACCGAGCCTGGTGATGTGATTATTATGTTTTAGGGCGCCATCAAATAAGAGCAGGTGCTCTTGAAATTTGAGTGGTACTTCCACCTCCTCGAAAGGAGTGTACATTTCAGGAGGTTCCTCTATTTTGTAATAGTGGAAGTACTTTGTTACAGCATTTGCTGCTGGAAAATGTATCCATGAATAGTATACCTCTGTCTGCCGATATTCGTGTGCCTCAATTACGAATATGACTGTGCCACCTCTAGGTGTCAGTCCGTTTTCTATAAGCTTTAAGGTTATAGATTTCCTTTTGATGACCGGGATGAGTATTATATCCTGGTCTGCTTCTTGTAGCGCAGTATCAGCTGCTGCTATTTCAGCTGCTAATCTAACTGCCTCTCTTTCATCATCACTGTCTACCATTTTACCGACAGGATGGTTACTTTGTTTGTTTGCAGATCAGGTTTCTTATGGAAACAAAGATTAGATGCACAATATTTTGGAACAGTGTATCCTTCAACGTTGACTTAAACCAAGAACCATACATAGGAGTTCCCTCCTGCGAGGTCTGGCGGATATGACCTTTCACCCACTCCAGACGTCTTTGGAGTATTATGGGAAAAAGGGGTCTGAGTGAGAAAGCACGACTGAGTTACTCTAAATGTCTTACGTTAGTTTTATCGCCCTTCCAAACGCGTTGGGCGCCATGTAATGTAGTTCCTATTATCCCAATAGGCTCTGCGCATTGGAATAATACCTTCAATAGTATAGGCCTAGACCAGACGTTAACTAGGTCTACTACTGTCGATATTAGACTTAAAGTTTTGGGTTTGCCAGCTAGCTCAGAGTTCACTAGAAACTTTCTCTTTTTTTTTTTTTTTTTTTTTAAAAACCTTTATTGAAAGACACGTAGAAGTACAAGCGCAGGCCTACAACCACAGGGGCCGGCCGCAAAAGCAGGAGAGTCAAAAAAGGGGCAACATCAATGCGTACAATAGAATGAATACAGGATAGACGTGAAATAAAGACGTTAAACAGTCAGCGCCAGGATAAGAAAGGTTTCATTTTACATTTTATAGAGGAGGCAGCAACCATATCTACCGGGCGTCACGCAACATATACAGAAAAAGAGGGGGGGGCGGGAGGGAGACAGCCCCCCACGCAATCAAATAATCCTAGTAGGGCGAAGCCCAAAGACATACCACGCCCAGCAAAGGTTCAAAAATAAAGGACAAATGTCAGCAAACAAATAACGTGGACGCCACATGTACAGCCCTCCCGCCCCGGAAAAGGAGAAAGTGCGGACACGTACGAAACAAAGGAGTGAAAACAAAGGGACATAGCCCACCCCCTGAAAAAGGAAAAAGGGACCATAGAACAAAACAAACTAAAATAACAAACACCCCCCCCCACCCTACATCACTGTAATGGCTACGGCCTACCCCACTAAACAGCGTGCCTGTCGCCCAGAGTCACCCGAAATATAGAAGAAAGAGAAAGGGAATAATAACAAAGAAAGAGAAAGAAGAAAGATAGAGAAGGAGAGGAAAAGGAAGGACAGGAGAGGAGAGGAGCCAGCGATCGAAACATGGAATACTACCCCGCCCGCAACAACGGATCACCAATCGAGGTCGAAAAGGACATTGAAAAAAGCCCACACAAGGATGAAAAACAAGAACTAACCAAAATAATGAGGCCTGGAGATGCCATTTAAAAGGGTCCCATAGGTATTCCGGCACAATCACCCCTGTCCACTTTTATGAAGAGTCGAGCTTCCAGACTCCGCCACGGCCGAAAAGCAGAATGATACAGTGAGTCCATACCAGTCCAGGAAGGCCAGTGGGATCTCCGCAAAACACCGTCCCGGCCAACAAGAAGCAACCAGGAGAACTCGGCAGCAGTCAGAATGCAAAAGTACCTCAACGATCCACGTGGCCAAGCACAATATCTGGGCTGTCCAGCACGAAGCAGAGAAATCAGGATGTAGGAAACACTGCAGCATCGGCACCGGGTCCACATGATCCCATAGAATCAAACACCCAGCTGGAGATCCCAGCACAGCAGCCGGAGAAGTTTCAACCATCACAATTCGGGAAGACGACACCGCATCACAAAATGGCGGAGCAGCCATGGCGGAGATCCGCGACTCCAAGTCTCGGCATTTCAAGGACAGGTCGATCCCCAGAGCAGCCAGGGCAGACAAGACAGCACTCCGAGTAGGGGCCGCCCGAATCAAACGAGGGCTGGAGAGGACAAATGCAGCAACTTCCCTGTCTCCAGGAGAAAGACTCTCCGAGGGGCCATCCGCCATCATCGTGGGCGCCTCCAAGTCCACCAGGAGCACCGGCGGCCCCAGGGCACACAACCGATCCGCGGCGGATGGCGCTCGGCGGAGAAAGGAGAGTCACCAGAAGAACGGGCGTGCTCCCCACAACACTCGGGGGGAGCCCAGCACCGGACCCCGGGCGGGACAAGCAACAGGAGTGGGCTACCCACTTGAGGGGTGCCGGACAGCGCGGCTTCTCTTCTTCGGGCCGGCAGGCAATCGGACACACGGGGTGGCCCACCCGCGGGGGTGGGTCCGCTACAGGGCTTCCGGCCCGCGGCTCTCAGGCTCCCAGCATCGGGTCTCTCCACCGGTTCCGGTCCGCCGGTACTCCGAACATCTCCGGGCAAGCACAGCACTCGAGGCCCCGGCGTCAGGGCCGGGAAGGCCAGCAAGGCAACAAGGGCAGAACGCCGAAATGACTGTACGCCAGAGCCCCGGACAAGGATGGTAAGTGAAGGCTTTTCCTTGGTGACCAAATTCGGAACACCCCGAACAGGATGAAATACAGGATAGGTGGCGGGGAGGAAGAAATCACGGAGCGAGGCGGTTATGACTAGAAACTTTCTCGAATAGGCAAGGAGGAGTTGAACCTCCCTGGATAGACAAGAAGGGATTTAGTTTCTGACAACCATAGAACATGACAACTTTGCTCTCCCCTAATCAAGAGTGTATCTCTAGAGTCGTGTGAACAAAAGGCAATTTATTTTACTCAGTCAGTACGTGCATTCTTAGTCTCATCAGATTGTAGAGAAAAGGAAGAGACGGGCGTGTTCAATAAAAGATGTTATTTATTGATCAGTCTCTTTTCTCATACAAGAGAAATGGATCGATATTATTGCAATACTTATAGTTAAGTAAAGTGCATACATTAAAAGCAGAAGTATAAAATAATACTGTAAAAACATTGATATGGTTTCTAAGCCATATGATGGTTTAAAATGAATAAAATATATACATACACATATACATTTGACTAATCGTACTCAACTGGTGTTTCTAGCTACGCCTACCCCGTGTACCTGACCTAAGCCTAATACGTGGGCGGGAATAGAAAGTTACAGTTTAAGTTAAGTTTGTTTTGCCAAGTGACTGACTAAAGAATTCTCTGCGAGGGGTTATTCAGTTCTGTACCTGGAATTTAGGATGGATGAGGGATGGTATCTCTCGTCTCTGGTCTCGATATTCCAGGCTGCCTGCGAGGGCCACCCGGAAGCGCCGGAGCTGGATTTCTCGGCAGGAGAAAGCAGCGTCTCGTTCTCAGCGTGTCAAGAAGGCGGGGCTGCGCCAGCGGGGTCTGCTCTGCTCTGGGCTTCGGCAAGTCTGGCTGCTCCGTCCTCGTCACCACCGCGTGTGTTTGCATAGGGCAATATCGGTAATATTTATACCTTTAAGGTGCCGAGATTGACGTAAGGATGGACATAGATACGTCAATAAGGATGTCATACGACTTGGTCGTTAGCACATTCTTTTGCTGAAGTTCTCGAAGAAATCAAAACAATGGCCGCAGGGTTTTTCCCAGGTTGACATAGGTTTGATTTGTTTTGAGAACTCCGTATGCCTTATCAGGGGCTGGAGGAATATCGCTTGTCTAATTAGATGGCAAGCGTTATGACCTAATCAGATAACACGTTCCTGTGCCGTAGTGTGGCTTTATCAGATAACGGTTCCTGCATCATGGGGGTTTTCTGCCTCATGGGCTGGCTGCTAGTTAACTTGTTAACCAGAATAGGGTCAGGAATAGGGGGATCGATACAGAACCTATAGGAATACATCACAGCTGGTGGCTGCGCATTAGGAGAGTGAGGGTTGATCAACGCTGCAACCCTCGGTCTCCTAATGGGCGGCAGGGCAGCGAGTATCCCTGCTAAGCCAATCCTGGTGCTGCTGGAGCAGCGTCAGTATTGGCTGAGAGGGGTTGCCAGTGACACAGCTGTTCCTGATGCAGAGCACCAACGCTGGACCCTGGTCCAGGAGCAGAGGCGGTGCGTACCCGGCCAGGTACGTTTTTATTTTAATTTTCAACTCCCCCAGCCTCCACCCCCGCAAGTATTGTGAACCACGACTGTGTTTAATTATTTTTTAAAGTTAAAAGATTTCAGAGTGTCCATACCAGCTCTTTTTCCTTTTTTTTTTTTTGCATATTTTTATTTATCATTGCAAGAGAAACATACATAAGAAAAAAAAGACATAAGAAATTCATAAAGCATTCGCACCTTATACAGTAGTTAATAATACAGAGGAACACTTGAGAAGCAATTCCTTTTTCCAAAATTCAGAAATAAATAAATAATGATTGTAGCCAGCATTACACAAACAATAATATTACATGAAAGGTCTCTAAATTTTCTCTCTTTTCCGTAGAGATTGAGGTCCCCTTAGTTTTGCTAATGAAAACTCCATCATCTGTATCTCCTTGCTTAAAGCCCACCATTCCGAAATATGCGGAGGATTAGGAGAGATCCATGCCCTAGCTATGACAAGTCGTGCACAAGCAATTAAGATGGGATTGAGGTCTTTAAATGTGTTACTTATATCCTGCAAGTCGAGTAGAATCAGCGGTGCAGTGAATTTCGGGCAGGTTATTTGTTTATGGGAAAGTATGTCTTCTATTTTTTTCCAAAATTCAACCAAAGAGGGGCATGAGAAAAACATGTGCACTAAATCGGCGGCATGTAGATCGCATTTAGGACCCTTCATGCGGCTGCTAACATCATTGTTGCCTGCCCAGCTAGATAATCTTTGCGGAGTATAGTAAAGTTGGCAAATAGTTCTATAGTGTTGTAATCTTAGGCTAGAGGACTGGACCACATGATTGATTTGATGTAAAGAGCCCAAGATTTGGTTTGGTGTTATATTTATACCCATCCTATTGGTCCATTTAATAGCAAGTTTGCCACAGTCGTCCATTTTTAAATTTATTAGACATGCGTACCCCTCACTAATAATCGATTTTGTTTTGTCAGAGTATAAACAATTTAAAATCTCTGATTGGCTAACTTCTTTAATTTTCATTTTTCGCACTAGATAGTGTCTAATTTGTGTGTATTTAAAGTACATGCCATCATCCAGTTTATAAATAGTTTTTAATAAAGTAAAATCTAAGAGGCCCTCGTGTCCGAAAAGGTCACCTAATTTACGAACCCCACATCTAGCCCAGGAAGTCCCTGCCTCATCTGAAAAAATTCCAGGAAGACCTGGGTTATCCCATTGAGGTAAATCTGAGTGAAAGAAGGAGAATTTCCCATAATTCAAAATGTTATTACAGATGGCGATAGTTTCTCTAGCAGTCTTAAATTTAACCCG
Organism: Lissotriton helveticus; assembly: GCF_964261635.1. Taxonomy (NCBI): domain Eukaryota; kingdom Metazoa; phylum Chordata; class Amphibia; order Caudata; family Salamandridae; genus Lissotriton; species Lissotriton helveticus. Next base: position 1,596,335,316 of record NC_136069.1, on the reverse strand, counting down.
TTTGAAAAAATTGGGATCATGGACCCTTAATAAAAAGTAGTTGCTATCAGAGCCTAACATGAATTCATAGAAAAATAATTGAGGCAGTTTAGTGGTGAGCAAGCTTCGGAGACGAGAAAAAAAAGTAGCAAAAAATATTATTTAAAATCAGGGAACTTCAATCCACCTTTCTCAGTAGATTGGATTGATCTACGAGCTTTCTTATAGCCCCATTTGTAGCTACTACATAACCCATCAAGTCTTTTGAAAAAAACACTGCTAAGTCGAAGGGGATGCATCTAAATAAGTAAAGAAATTTGGGGACAATTTTCATTTTAATTAGGTTAATCCGACCAGCGAGGCTCAGTGGGATCTTGTGCCACTTTTTAAAAGACAGAGCCACTTTTTTCAGGAGTGGACTGTAATTAAGAGCGATCCCCAAGATGAGCTGACTTTTCTATTTTTATTTATTTATTTTTATTCCAAGGTACGTGGCGTTGTTACAAATGCCAAGGACTTCGGCAGGTAGGAGCTACCGAATCTAAGTAGCACTGTCGGGACGATCTTATAGAGGGGGGCTTTACAAGGGTCACCGAAGTCTCACCCCCATATCTTATGTAGGTTGTAAGGGATTGTAAGCACTCTGCTCAGTTGGGGAGGTGGATGGTTTTGGATCCACCGGGCAGGGAGGCAGGATGGGGGGGTACGGGATTTGTATATCGTAAAGTTTGAATAGTTATGTTCAAAGGTTACAGTTCCACAGTCTCTCCTTGGAATATTACTTATAACTGCACGGACAGTGTATACACGAACAGGACAATTTTTAGTGACAGTAGAGGGCATTCATATACATGACGTACCCTTCGAATCGGCTGAGACGGGAAATGCAGTCGAATGGCTGAAGTCACACCACATACACCATGCCAAGAAACGAGGTACAGGATAGTAGCTCCCAGATGCCGCGAATGATCACCCCCCCCCACTGACTGTCATTTCATGGAATGTGAACGAGTTGGGGCACAAGATTAAGAGGGGACTGGTCCTGCAGTATCTAAAGCGGAAAGCCCCCGCGGTGGCCCTACTCCAAGAAACACATTTGACGGGAGGGATGTATGACGTTACAACGCATACTTTTACAACGCATACCATTACAACGAAACTTTTACAACGCAAAAACTTTTACAACGCATACCTTTACAACGCATGATTTTACAACGCATATACCTTTACAACGCATACCATTACAACGTAAGTATTGGTAAGTATATAATAATTTTTTTTATTTAAATTAATTAAAAATATTGTAATATAATTTAATTTTATTTAATTAATTTAATTTAAATGTAATTTTATTTTATTTATAAAAAATACCCCTGTACCCCAAAAACCCAAAACTGACCCTGAACCCTAAAAATACCCCTTTACCCAAAACTGACCCTAAACCCTAAAAATACCCCTTTACCCAAAAACTAAAAACTGACCCTGAACCCTAAAAATACCCCTTTACCCAAAAACTGAAAACTGACCCTGAACCCTAAAAATACCCCTTTACCCAAAAACTGAAAACTGACCCTGAACCCTAAAAATACCCCTTTACCCAAAAACTGAAATCTGACCCTGAACCCTAAAAATACCCCTTTACCCAAAAACTAAAAACTGACCCTGAACCCTAAAAATACCCCTTTACCCAAAAACTGAAAACTGACCCTGAACCCTAAAAATACCCCTTTACCCACAAACTGAAAACTGACCCTGAACCCTAAAAATACCCCTTTACCCAAAAACTGAAAACTGACCCTGAACCCTAAAAATACCCCTTTACCCAAAAACTGAAAACTGACCCTGAACCCTAAAAATACCCCTTTACCCAAAAACTGAAAACTGACCCTGAACCCTAAAAATACCCCTTTACCCAAAAACCCAAACATATAACATTTTAAAAATAATTATATACTTACCAATACTTACGTTGTAATGGTATGCGTTGTAAAGGTATCTGCGTTGTAAAAACATGCTTTGTAAAGGTATGCGTTGTAAAAGTTTTTGCGTTGTAAAAGTTTCGTTGTAATGGTAGTGCGTTGTAAAAATTGCATGGTAAACGTTGCATACCGACGGGAGTGGCCTGTAAAGCACTAAACCGTTGGGGGTTCAAAATGGCTGCCCATGCAGAGTTCTCCTCCGGATCCCGAGGGGTCGGTATCCTAATACATAAGAGCTCTCCTCTGGTGATCAAGAAAACTTGGGCGGATGACATGGGGCAATTCTCTGCAATCACATGCCAATGGGAGGGACGAATAGACAACATGGTCTCAGTAAATATCCCACTGACACTCCACCAGGCAGCCTTTCAAAACCTTGGGAAACTACTGCTCGACCTACCCGAGGGAGAACTGATTATAGGGGGGGATCTAAATACAGTAAGTGACGCGACTATCGACCGTAAACAGCCCAGAGAAACAAACAGATCCAACCAGGCCCTTAGGGAATTCTTGGACGCCATGGGACTGACTGACATGTGGAGACTCAAACACCCTATCGAGCACCAATACACCTTTTACTCCGGAACACATAACAGTCTCTCCCGCATAGATTATATACTGACATTAGCGATAGCCCCAGAGAAAATTACGACGATTGAACACTTACCGAGAGGGATTTCAGACCACTCCCCGATTCAACTCACCTACACTACACAGCTTCCTAGAAGGCAGGGAGTCTACCCACTATACGCCGGCTACCTCAAGAATCACGAGATTGCAAAGGCATTAATAACATCCACTGACCACTACTTTGCGGAAAATACATTGACCGTAGACTCACCAAGCATTCTCTGGGAGGCGTACAAATCTGTAATCAGGGGGCAAGCCATCTCGACTATTACCCGACACAAACAGGAACACCGACAAAACCATGAATCCCTAGAAGCCACAGTGCAGCAGGCAGAGACGGCTCACGCCATGAATCCCACCGCTACCACAGCACACACTCTGACACTAGCAGCTCAAGAATTCAGAGCTTATGCAGAGGATATAGCCAAGGCTAGACAAACAAACACCTTACATAAAATATATGAGTTGGGGTACAAGACAGGGAAAATGCTCGCATGGCTAGAGAGGAGGGAAAAAGCGGATCGATGGATCGCCCAATTGTCGCTGGCGGATGGTACTACCACAACAGATCCCCGACTGATAGTGGAGGAGTTGGCAACCTACTATTAAACGGTGTACACACCACAAGTGACAGCGACAGTAGAGGACTGCATGCAGTTTCTCCACGACATACCAATGACCACACTACCATTAGAAGACATACACACACTCGAAGCGGACTTAACTGTAGAGGAAGTGGGGAAGGCGCTGGCGGCACTTCACACGGGAAAGGCAATGGGGCCTAATGGCCTACCCGTGGAGCTATACAAAAAGTTTGCAAACAAGGTCACCCCCATCTACTTAACATGTATAATGATTGTCTAACGCAAGGGACACTACCCAGAGATCAAAGATTAGCTACAATCGTGGCGATACATAAACCCGGTTAATCTCCTGAGCAGTCCTCATCATACCGCCCAATATCCCTAATGAATGCAGACGCAAAGATATTGGCAAAAACGCTGGCGCTCAGACTGCAGCCATACCTTACGACATTGGTCCACCCCGACCAGTCTGGCTTCATGCCTGGACGCAACACCTCCCTAAACTTACGACGTCTCAACGGCATGCTGGCCCGCACTCCGCTGATTCGGGAAGATGCGGACATCCTCTCATTAGACGCTACGATGGCGTTCGACCTTGTGGAATGGCCATTCCTATTCGCAGTGCTCTGCAACATTGGTTTTGGCCCCAAATTCTGCGGGTGGGTTAAACTACTGTACACAGTGCCCTTGGCACAAGTAGTAGCAAATGGTGATATATCGAGGGAGTTTGCATAGGGGCGAGGGACGAGGCAAGACTGCCTGTTGTCCCCACTTCTCTTTGCGTTAATATTGGAACCCCTAGTGACATGGATACGAACTGCGCCGTTGCTCCGCGGGATAACCTGGGAGGCAGATTGGGAGGACCGCATCTCCCTCTATGCAGATGACGTACTGATATATTTAACGTTCCCGACGAGTCCCTGGAGGTCCTACTGGACATCCTCATGGCCTATGGAGCAGTGTCAGGGTATACCATAAACTGGACGAAATCGTTGCTATATCTATTGCACGGCCCAGTTCCAACGCTTCCCCCAGATTGTGCCTTGCAAATTGTGACCAGGGGATTTAAGTACTTGGGAATCTACGTCACCCACAAGAATCTGTATTTATGGAAGAAAACCTACTGAAACCCCTGAAAAGACTGAGATCGGACATTACACACTGGAGGTCCCTCCCACTGACACTTCTGGGAAAGGCAGCACTCTTCAAAATGCTTGCACTTCCCAGGTTCCTCTACGCACTCCAGAATACCCCTTTCCTGGTCCCTCTTTCCTACTTCAGGGAAATTGACGCAGAAATGTCCTCCTTGCTGTGGGACGGGAAACCAGATCGTATAGCACAATCTAAATTGATACGTAGTTGGTATGACGGAGGAATAGCCTTGCCAAGCGTTAAATTATATGACTGGGCGGCACAACTGATGATCATTAATCAATGGCTACACACCCCACAAGACAACCCAGCATATAGATTAGACAGAAGCGTGCTGCCGGTAGACCGCTTGATGACGGCCCTTTATACTAACACACGACGATACGCACTCACAGGCCCCACAGCCCACACGATCAAACTTTGGCACACTGCACAGAGGGCTCTGGGATGGGAGGGAGTGCTCACACTGCCTACACCACTCTGGGAGACACGCCGCCTGGGCACCATGGCAAACACTAAGGGGTTCAGGCAATGGGACCTCATAGGCATTACGAAAATCGGGGCTTTATGGGTGAGGGGGGAAATCATTACATTTGCAGCACTACAAGAAAAGTATGGGTTGGCAGACACTGAACTATACCGCTATATTCAAATCAGACACGCCCTCCAGAGTGCTATTCCTATGGGCACCAAATTAGCTGACTCCTCGCCCCTTGAAGATAGAATCCTCACAGATCACATGGATAAAAAAGCCATATCACAGACATACCGTAAATTAGTCAATAATCTCCCCGACCCTTTGGTAGTCTTAAGAAGCAAGTGGCAAGTAGAATTAGGAGACATAGAGGAATCGGACTGGATGGATGCGCTAACGTCGGCCAGAGAGGCTGCGATCCCATCTCGACTAAAACTAGTGCAACTTAAAGTGTTGCATCGTATATATTATCCTCGTACCACGCTTTACAAACTCGGGTGCGCGCCCGACGCACTATGTCTTAGGGGATGCAGACAAATCGGAACGTACTTTCATATAATATGGGAATGTCCAAAGATACAAACCTACTGGAAGCAAGTGCTCAATGAGATCTCGGAGGTGGGTGGGGTGGAGGTACAGCGGGACCCTGGGTGTTGCCTGCTAAATATATGGCAGCCGACAAACCTTAACCTGGGATTACAGACCCGGGCTAAACTCGGGATGGCGACGGCTAAGCGAAATATAGCCAGGAACTGGGGATCCCGGGTGGTGCCCGCGCAGTCACATGGATACCGCTATGGTAGCTGAAAAAGCGGTTTATACCCACCGGGGATGTCCAAAAAAATGGTCCAGAATTTGGGGGAAATGGAATGAATCCCGGGGCAATCTTTGTGAGCCACCACATGCGTCATCAATCCTTGAAGACAGCCCCTGATTTTAGGGGGAGCCTTATGCTATGTTTATGACAATTTCAAATGTGGGGGTGGAGAGAGGGTCGGTGTAATGGATGTCATCTGCTAAGTAACTGGAAATGTATTAAGATAACCTGTCATGTACGCAGTGAAATGTGTAAAGTACTGATTCATCACAAATGGAGATGACTGATGTTTGTTGCTGTATGTAAATTCCTGACGATGAAATGATAATAAAAACTTTAAAACAAAAAAAAAGGAGAACAGTTCAAAACAGTGGCAGCAGCTCCGGGTCAGTAATGGTGAGGCAGTGAAGGGGGAAAAGGGTTAAAAAAAAAAAAGAAAATATCACTTACCTGCTGGCTGGCCGCCGCCTCTCCTCCATCAGCATCTGTCAATGAGAAGCACACAGGCTCCCAGATTCCCCTAGCCAATCATGACGCTGCTGTCACCAGCATGACAGCAGTGTCGTGTTTGGTCCGAGTGGTATCATTCGGTGTTTAAATATGGAATGGGAGCCTGTGCATGTTTTCCACCCAGGCTGTGCAATACAGTCAGCTGCAGAACATGCTAAGCGTGCTTGACTGTTTGGCTGGCCACAGACGACGGGCCAAACCATCATGGGCACTTAAGTGTTCCAACCACGCTTCCCCTGCTGGCTGTGATGACAGCCAAACCCTGCCAAAAACTTGCTTCAGCAGGAAAAAAATAAAATGAGAATAACACCATGTTATTTTACTTTTTTGCACTGCTGAAAAGTAGTGGGGCGATGCTCCTCCGCCTTAGTGGAGGAGCTGCCATTGGCTCCAAACCCAGGACTATTGGCTTTGTTGGTGACTGGCATTACTGCAAGTACTTGTTTCAAAACACTGGTACATGAGGTGCATGCAGGAAGTGACGTTTTCCTTGATTATTGCTGCAGAGCAGGGCACTGACACGTTAATTTATTACATTATTCTGGGTGACTTTGCTCCAATCCAAAAAGCAATTACTAAAATATTAACAATGGAAATATTCCCGTACGTCTTTTAATTTCAGATAAAAATATGTTTCACAAGGTAATCAGGGGTTCAGTTGCGAGAGTCCTGTGACGCAGTGCTGAATTGTGCAACGGCTCATTAACATACACCAGTATTTTTGTTAGTGATAACGCTGACCTGTGTTTCCTTTCACTGGAAATAAGGCTGATGAAGTCCAGACCCACTTTCCTGTTGTTTAAATAATGGGAATTTCTCAGAAGCATGTTTCAAAATGTTCCTAAGAATTGACACAGTATTTTTGGACTGTCACTCTGCAGGGCTTAATTTGTGATGCCCGAAGCTGTGCTCTGAAGTCGGTGGCCAGTGCAAGTAAACGTAGGCGCGCCAAATATCAAGGCTGGTAGCCCTTAATCCACTACCAGACATTTCCTGCCCCTTTTTAGGTTTTGACTGGCCATGCGCTTTGCGCATGTGCCAAAAAAAACTCTTGAGTTGTGTGTGTGGGTCGGGATACGCCCCCTCCTCCGATTGGCTAGCTCCATAAATGGAGGCTAGCCATTGGACGAGGGGCCTGTCCGTCAATGCCGGACCAGATTCGGGGGCGTTCCCGAGATTCTTTGGCTTTTGCCGACGTCACGCGACGTCAGCCAAAAGCCGGGAACGCCCCCGAATCTGTCCCGGCATTGAGCCGGCACCCGCCTTCCGATGCAGCATTTTCATTGTTACTATAAGCTTGTTTATTTTATACGTTTTAGCGTTGTGGACATTAAAAAGGACTGAAATGATGTACATATATGTGAATATCCGTTTTAGAGTTAGGTCCTTTGCTGGATGTGTTTTATTTCATGGGAGTAAAGTATACCGAATTCACGCTGGTTTATCTTTATTTTAATGAGGCGAAAACAGACTAATTTGTGCGGTGATAAATGTCCCAGCGGCGAGCATGCTACTTTTTTTTATTTAATGACAGCCTCATTAGATGAAGTTATTTATTTAGAGCTTCCCATGTGTTACCTATTATAGGGCACCGACCCCCACTGTGAAACCACTAACTTTCCACTTTCCGACCAGAAAAGTGCACCCGGGATCACAGCATCGCCTAATTGTGCACTTCCCGCGGCAGCGAAAGGCCACGAGGCAGCAATATTGTGCTACTGAACACTGCCTGACCCGCTGGGCATTGACAAACATTGCATGCGTATTAACACGAGGAATAAAAAGGTCTGCTTACTACAGAACAAAGGGAATATTTCAAGTAGATAAACTTCCAAATAAGGTAGGAATCGTAAGATGATAGTTAAAAAAAATGTTTATGCTGTCGCACTTTGAAACTTCCTGCTCACCTTTTAATAAAATTTCGTAACGAACATCAGGCAAACAAAGGAACCGAGAGTGGATTTTAAGGCGTGCAGATTCAGAGTCAGAGTGCAGATTCAGAGTCAGAGTTCAGATTCAGAGTCAGAGTGCAGATTCAGAGTGCGAGTGCAGAGTGCGAGTGCAGAGTGCGAGTGCAGAGTGCGAGTGCAGAGTGCAGACTGATAGTGCAGACTGATAGTGCAGACTGATAGTGCAGACTGATAGTGCAGACTGAGAGTGCAGATTGAGAGTGCAGAGTGCAGATTGAGAGTGCAGAGTGCAGATTGAGAGTGCAGAGTGCAGATTGAGAGTGCAGAGTGCAGATTCAGAGTGCAGATTCAGAGTGCAGATTCAGAGTGCAGATTCAGAGTGCAGATTCAGAGTGCAGATTCAGAGTGCAGATTCAGAGTGTAGAGTGCAGATTCAGAGTGCAGATTGAGAGTGCAGATTGAGAGTGCAGAGTGCAGATTGAGAGTGCAGAGTGCAGATTGAGAGTGCAGATTGAGAGTGCAGAGTGCAGATTCAGAGTGCAGATTCAGAGTGCAGATTCAGAGTGCAGATTCAGAGTGTAGAGTGCAGATTCAGAGTGCAGATGCAGAGTGCAGATGCAGAGTGCAGATTCAGAGTGCAGAGTGCAGATTCAGAGTGCAGAGTGGAGATTCAGAGTGCAGAGTGCAGATTCAGAGTGCAGATTCAGAGTGTAGAGTGCAGATGCAGAGTGCAGATGCAGAGTGCAGATTCAGAGTGCAGAGTGCAGATTCAGAGTGCAGAGTGCAGATTGCACTCTCAATCTGCACTCTGCACTCTCAATCTGCACTCTCAATCTGCACTCTCAATCTGCACTCTGCACTCTCAATCTGCACTCTGCACTCTCAATCTGCACTCTGAATCTGCACTCTGCACTCTGAATCTGCACTCTGCATCTGCACTCTGCATCTGCACTCTGCATCTGCACTCTGCATCTGCACTCTCAATCTGCACTCTCAATCTGCACTCTCAATCTGCACTCTCAATCTGCACTCTGCACTCTCAATCTGCACTCTGCACTCTCAATCTGCACTCTCAGAGTGCAGATTGAGAGTGCAGATTGAGAGTGCAGATTGAGAGTGCAGATGCAGAGTGCAGATGCAGAGTGCAGATGCAGAGTGCAGATGCAGAGTGCAGATTGAGAGTGCAGAGTGCAGATTGAGAGTGCAGAGTGCAGATTCAGAGTGCAGATTCAGAGTGCAGATTCAGAGTGCAGATTCAGAGTGCAGATTCAGAGTGCAGATTCAGAGTGCAGATTCAGAGTGTAGAGTGCAGATTCAGAGTGCAGATTCAGAGTGCAGATTCAGAGTGCAGAGTGCAGATTCAGAGTGCAGAGTGGAGATTCAGAGTGCAGAGTGCAGATTCAGAGTGCAGAGTGCAGACTGACATTTTCTACCTGAAATAGACCATCTAATTTGGAAAGACCACCCTGTGTCCTTCCTGATTTTATTTTCACCCAGTCACTAATCTCAAACTTATACTCCTTTCTCTCCATGCTCACATTTGTCCCCTTGCCTCCTACACCATTTCAACCTTTCAGCCATGCATGGACCAATTTAGTACCAGGTAAGCATCACACATCTATTGAAATGGGGGTCGCAGTGTGTAGGGCTTGCAGTGTGTGGGGGGGGTCGCAGTGTGTGGGGGGGCTCTGTGTGGGTGTGTGTGGAGGGCTCCGTGTGGGTGTGGGGGGGCTTTGTGTGGCTGTGTGTGTGGGGGGCTCTGTGTGGGTGTGTGTGTGGGGGGCTCTGTGTGGGTGTGGGGGGGGGCTCTGTGTGTGTGTGGGGGGCTCTCTGTGGGTGTTTGTGTGTGTCATTTGCGAGAGATAAAGCTAGTTGCATTGTAAATGACAATGCCATTTATTTATGTTTTAAAAAAACACATAAATAAAAATAATGTCAAGAGCAATGCCAATAGCTCTAACTTTAACAAAGGCAAAACCATTGCATTGTAAATGCTTGTTAGGTTTTGCCTGGCGAAAGCTGCGCTCTGCGCAGCTTTTTCGCGCAGGCGAAAACCTGATGAGAACTGTAGTGGGGTTTGGGTCGGCCCTCGTCATTTATTGGCTGGCTCCATAAATGGAGCCTAGCCATTGGACGAGGGGCCTGTCCGTCAATGCCGGACCAGATTCGGGGGCGTTCCCGCGATTCTTTGGCTTTTGCCGACGTCACGCGACGTCAGCCGAAAGCCGGGAACGCCCCCGAATCTGGTCCGGCATTGAGCCGGCACCCGCCTTTCTGACCTTCTCAGTTTCTTCCCTCAGGCTCGGACGGGAATAATTATCCCTCCCCTCCACTCCTCTTCACACCCACTCACTCCCCTCCTCCGAATTCCCCTGCCGCCCCCTCCTCCACGCAGCCGATTCTACCCCTTCCCGCCCCCTCCCGCCCCTGCCGATTCTACCCCTTCCCGCCCCCTCCCGCCCCCTGCTTCCACCCTGTATGAAAACGTACTCCCTGGTGGGTGGCGCGGCTGGGGGTGGCTCTGTCGGGGGTGCCCGCCTTCCACTCCTCCTACGGCTCCTCCCCACTCCTTCCCCGCCCCCGGAGCCCGGACACAGACACAGCGCGGCGGCCGCACTCCACCCGGACCCGCCTCCGGCTCCGGCTCCTGGCCCCCTCACCCTACCGAAACGGCTCCAGCAGGTGTCCGGGGCCCAACACCCCCGTCCAGCAGGTAAGAACGGCACCCCGGGAGGGAGGCGGGGAAGCGGCAGAGTGGCCTACTCGAGGCCCCGGCTGCGGCCTGTTCCGGCCTTTGTGCCCCTCCAGCCGGGGCCTCAGTTGGGGACGGGGTGCAGCAGGCAGGGGGCTGAGGAGGGGCAGAGAGAGGGGAGGTGGAGGAAGGCCGCCGTTTGTATACGAAGTGAATGGAGGATGGGGAAATCAAACCGTGGGTACGATGAGGGGCTGTCAGGGAAAATCATAATGTTGGGCACACCCACTGGTATTATGTTTGTAAACAGAAATAAAAATCAAAAATACTTGAAAGTTGTGATCACCTATTAACGTAAAGCTCGACAACATTCTCGGGTGTAAAGCTGACGTAAATCACACTGACCCCGCTCTTCAGAAGTCGTGCAGCTTGAGAGATTTGCACAGCGCAGGGGTAAGAACTTGTAAATGCCAAACTTCAGCCTTTTCACTGTGGGGCCAAGTAGACACCCTTGCTCGGAAAAATCGGACTGAGATGCGCATAAGCGTCGCACAGCCCTTAACGGAGTGCGACTGATGACTTGACTGGCACACCGGGAGCTAGACATGACGGCACACGCGCTTGTCCCCTTCTCGGTAAGGACGGCGTGCTTTGGAAGCGCGGCCCGCGTCGATCACTTTACACACGCACAAAATGGGGCTTCAGGGGGTTCCCGCCCAATGTCGCCCCCCTCGAGTGGATCAGCAGCGTGAAACCAACTGCTTGCTTAGCACTACAGCTTCAAAGTGAACATTTTCCTTTGATAGTTGGCGATGTTAAACATTTACTCGGTGTCACGCTAGCAGATAAACACGTTTCATCTTTCAGCATCCATCCCGGTTATCACAAAGCTCAATTATTCGATTAACGTCAACACGTGAAGGCCGCGCTACACATGAAATATCGATATACTGGGTAGCAGAAGCGCTGCTTCTTGACTGCTGCACTTGAGGATCCAATGGCAAAGGAGATGTAACATGTTCGACTGACGTCAAAAGCCCTTACTAAATAGTCTGAAATACACACCATTTCTTTTTATTAATCACATATCCACTGGAATCAATTATAATAAGGTAGTGTAAGTCGTATGTCTTGCACATAAGGCAATCATCATGAGCCCAGGCTCCTACAAGTAAAGCTCATATGTCTGTAGCAGGAGATCCCACAGTGATACAGACTGGTTTCACAATCACTAGGATCACATCAGAAAAAAAATATTTAGGTGGTATTTCTTTCTGTTAAAATTGCTGAACTCTGGGACGTGCTTTCTGCAAAAATCATTGAAACCCTGTAGTCTAGGGGGAGACCCCTACAGCTCTGCTGGGGCCTACCTGCTCTGCTGGCCGTGGGCTGCGTTGCTATCTTGCTCCTAGGCGGCCTTCTCAGACAAAGCGGGCACTGGCTATTTCCGACTGCCCTTCCTGGTGCCTGCTCTGCGCCTTGTTGCCTACCTACACAGTGGAGACTGTCCGGTCGCTGGATCCCTGGGAGCTGTGCTCAATGGCCCATGACCAGAAATGTACTGCCACTGGACTCTGGCCACGCAGAAAAGCCCCTCCCCACCATCCTTACTTGCCGCACCGCCTGGCCTTCTCCAGTCATTCCTGTGTGGGGGGGGGGGGCTCGCAGTGTGTCTGGGGGGGCTCTGTGTGGCTGTGTGTGTGGGGGGCTCTGTGGGTGTGTGTGTGGAGGGCTCTGTGTGGGTGTTTGTGTGTGGCATTTGCGAGAGATTAAGCTATTGGCATTGTAAATGACAATGCCATTTATTTATGTTAAAAAAACATAAATAAAAATAATGTCAAGAGCAATGCCAATAGCTCTAACTTTAACAAAGGCAAAACCATTGCATTGTAAATGCTTGTTCTACCTCTTGCAGGTTCCTGCTTTCACCATTTGCGATGGTTTAGCCGTAGTTGTCTTCCTTACTGTTTCCGATCTGTGGGTTTAATGACTCGTAAATTACGAATGTGGAGTCGCCACGCTCGCGGCGCAATCTCCGCAATGAGCACTGCACTGCGGAGATTCCGCGCCACGAGTACAGAGATTACGCCCAAGGTGCAATTCTGCCCTGCGAGCAGAGACTCCACACTTGCAACTTTATGAGTCAGAAGTCCCTTTGTGAATCAGGCGTTGTGTTCCCGCTCCCCCCCCCACCTCTCTTTTGCACCCAGTAAATATCTGATGCTTCAAATAAGCGCCTGTCCCCAAACATTAGTGCCGGTGACCCCCCACCTGCAACCACCTGCTCAGATTAAGCACTCCCAATATAATCCAGAATTAAGGATTCCTCCTGCCACAAACAGCCTTTAAGGGGTACCAGCTTCTAGTACCACTGGTGTATTTTTGGTACCCTGGCACTGCCTATTACTACTCCTGGTCTCTAGGTGGCAGCTGCAGGAATAGAATGTAAACTTTGACCTTCCATGTCATTGGGTGTCACTGGAAGTGTGATATCACTTCCACTATTACTGGCAGTCTGTGAATCAACATCTGGGTGCGCCACCAGTGACTCTATCCTAGCGGGTCACTCCTTCTCCAAGGGGCATACTTACTAATACTCTGAACCAGGTTTGCGTTACATAACTGATGCAAAGCAGCACAAAATGTGTATCTGAAATTTACTTTCCAGCACTTTCCAGCAAGCAGCTTGCATCAAGAGTGCATTCCATGGGTGGTAGGTACATGGGCATTCCTATGTACCATGCATAGACACATTATTTTGTACCGAAAGGCTACCCTTCCAGTACAAAACCTATGCTAGACATGACGCAGAAACTTTTGCACTGTGATGCAAAGTTGCGTGCGTGACAGCCAACTGAGAGTGACCGGTGTCCGTCTCCCACTTCCACACATTGAAGACGCTCCAGAAGGTCTTCAAATGGCTCCCCAACACTCGGAGTACCATCAACTAAGCCCTCATTACCAGCTAGCTCGACTACAGCAACAAACTCTACGCTGGCATCACTGCTCAACTGACCAAAAGATTCTATACCACACAAATCTCTGTGGCCAGGCTCTCCCTCAAACCCTCACCCCGCACTCACATCTCAAAGAACTCCACTGGCTCCCAATCCACAAACAAGCACTCTTCAAGCTCCTTACTCACACATAGAAACCCTTATAGAACATTACCTCCTCGCCCGTCTTCCTCGCCACAGTAATTACACATGAGCCTCCGGCTCCCACAGAAACTCCAAGCATAAATCTTTCGCTCTAGTCTCCCTCTCCCTCCTCCAAGACGGCTCCCAGTGGCTACAGCCAATCCCATAAAGGGATACAGAAACCACCAAAACGACCTGTTCTTTGTTTTCTGCACTACTCCGAGTGCTATCTCTCTGGTGTGCAGGTGAGTGGGGCTGGGGTCTTGCTTGAGCAGCCTTGTGTCCTTTGGTATCTCGTCAGGGGGAAGTAGTTTTATTATTTGTATGGTTGTATTTATTGCCTTTGTTTGATTTATATATATATTTTTTCCCCCTCCGTTTGCCTCCGCGCTCCGTGTCCTGCTCTAGCGGACTTTGGAGGCGTTTGTTTATGGGCTTAGGTCGCTTTGGACCCCGCTCTGGGTGGGGGCGCCTAGGGTCCTCCTGTGTGTGTTTGCTCTCTCTCTTGGCCGCGCTTCCTGCTGAGCGGACATGGCGCGGCCGGGTGCGGTTGTTCGGGGGCCGGTGGCTCCCGTTCCCTCCCGCTTCCCTCCTGCCTCTTCGGGGAAGGCGGGGGCGGCGGTGGACGCGCCTTCGAGTCTGTGACTGTAGGAAGGTGGATATCTGACTATGGTTACCCCCAACTTTTTGCCTAGTGTTTTGCTGATTTTTGACTTAGTTGGCCTGGGATCCTGCTATTCAGGACCCCAGGCTTCCTGCTCTCTCTGTTAAAATGGACTCCATGTACCTTAGGTACATATCTAATTGGATACTGGGTCACCTTATCAGTCCATGTACAGTGTACCTTAGGTACCCAGGGCATAGGTGTACCCAGGGCCTACCAGGGGCTGCAGCATGTATTATGCCACCCCTGGCTGGCCATCCAAAACTGACACAACTGGCTGCTAAGACAGCTGGGGCAAGGTGGTGTAATCACCCTTTGCATATAGATATAGTATACCTATATCTAAACCCCAAAATGGACACATATACTCCTATCAGTCACTCCTATGGCAGGCCTTATCAATCCTGAAGGCAGAGTGCTTGGAATTATGTGAGGTGGTGCTCTAGCATGAGCTGAGCCTGTCTGCAGCTTGCGGAACCAAGTCCTAATAGCTGTTCCATGATAACGCTATACCATATACTCTTAAGTGCATTATAATCCTCGCGGTTGAATGCTAACTCTGGTATAACATTATCAAAACATGTCGAGTAAGGTGTCATACGAATTGGAATACTACCCCCTCGCCAATTCTGGCGACGGGGGTAGCATTCCACCCTTCTAGAGGGACACGACATGTATGTAACTGTGAACCCCGGTTAAAGTTAACTCGAGCCTTGGCATCACAAAATGGATGCTGCCACCACAGACACAAGTCTGACCTCCTGCTGCTGGGAGTCCTTCCAGCGAGGGAGGCTTGGACAAAGGGTTTCCTGCCTTGGGAGGTGCTAGCACCACCCCAGACAGGATTTTGTGTATTGGGTAGGACAGGCCTGAAAGGAATGAGACATGCCCGCATGCCCGGGGCACACAAGGTGTCCTGTGCATACACCGGTTCAAACCAGTTGCTGGGGCATCCCTGCCCCAGCTCTGGCGCGAAACCGGACAAAGGATAGGGGGTGTAACTACCCCCCTTCCTGGTCCCACCCATAGGAGGGACCTAGTCGTAGTACAGCCCCCTTTAGCAGGATAAAGGTAGGAGCTGGTCCCATTCCAAATTAGATTATCCTGAACAACTTTTACAAGAAGAAACTCTGGACTTCGACGTTCTGCTCCACAGAAGACTGAAGAATCTCCCTTGTGGGCAAGAAGTGCCCACCCTGCAACTGCAGGCACCATCAAGCGTCCAGCGTCTTCACTTTGTCGTCTTCCCTCGAGGATCCAGACTTCAGAGCCCGGCGAGACCCGGATTCACAGACCTCTCCGACCTCAACTCACCTCTGCAGCACAGCTGAGATACGTGGGTGCGACGAGACACGTGGGACCGGCCATCTTGGAAGAAACTGCACTTCGCTTCCAGCACGACTCCCGAGGTAAACTCGACCAAGTGCTTTGGGGATTGAGAAGCCCCAGCCCCGAGCAGCCCCTGCACCGAAGATCAGCCCTCCAGCCTCCACGAGATCTACGTGGGGCCCTTCTGCTCGTTTGCTGCTCGACGCGTTGTCTGGTCACTTGCCGGCTGGCTAGACGACAAACTTTGAAATCTACACCACTGGTCTGGTTGCTCCAGACTGGCCCTTGCTCCCTTCCAAAAGAGGGGCACCCTGGTCTCTCCTAGTCCGCACCAGACGCCTTTTTCACTCACCGCGTGGGTTGGCCTGTTGACTCCAAATCCGGATCCGACACCGCCGACAGCGAGAGCCTGCGTGGGACAGCTCGTGCCTCCATCCTGGTCGTCGAAGACACCTCCAGGTCCACGTGGCTGCAGAGTCAAGCGTCCACTCTTCACCTGATCGCGACGACGACATCTGGTTCCTTCCTAATTCCACTCCAGTCACTGGCTAGTGACTTTGAACATTGTCCCCTCTGCTTTCAGGTCTTCAGCATCATTGATCCACCCTTGGATCACACCGGACATCTTCCTCCTGGTCGCCTGCAGCATCTTTTCTTTCAGGCTCCATAGACTTCAACGCAGAAACCCGACACGACTTCGCCCCTATGCACCCCCAGCCCGTGGGTGAGGTAACACGAGCATTTCGGTGCTCAAGGGTAGCTTGACTCTCTTAGTGTCCAGATTCACAGTCGTTTTAGTTCTAACTAGTCAGGATTGTCCGTACTCACCTTTTTCTTGAACTGTACTGTCCATAGACGTTGTTACGCATCTCGCGTGTGAGTTCACACTCTGCACACGCGTCCCGTGGGCCTCCTATTACTTACCTAAGGTTAGGATAGTGTAGTCCCAGCGATCCTACAGCCTCTGGACAACTCCATTCCTTCTATCGATTTCCTTATACCATTTACTTAGTATATGGTTTGCCGTGCCCCTAAGGCACCATTGTAATTTTGTGCAACTTATCGTATTTTTCCTAAGAGATTGTCATGTGCTTAGCCCTCTGATCTCATAAAGAGTTCAGAGGTGTTTTTTTATTAATAAATATATTGTTTATTTTCATAACAACCTGTGTGGTGTCCTTTCATCTGGTATTCAAGGGGTTATATTGTGGTAAAACAGCTGGCTTCACATGCCAAAAGAGTTTAGCCTAAGACTGCTTTGTCCATGCTACCATTAGGATAGCTGGTCCATAAGGTTGACTTACAACCAATCACCATAAGGGTTGTTTGGACTGATACAAGGTGATCACTAGAACTAGTGAGCATCATATATCAGGCCAACTTCTCACATTGGTGTGCAGCAGTTGGGATTTGAGCTTGCTGTTGTTTTTACCAAATATAATCTTGAAATATCATTTGAAAGATCACATAAGGTACCATAGGTACATATAACAAGCTTAGAAATACTCTGAGTTCTACTGAACCAGCTGTTGTAGTAGAAAGGGCCTAGCACACCCTGACTACAACTCTTAGCAAGGGGTCAGTAGAAAAACCCATAGTGTAGGTAGGTGCATCACTTACACCTCACTAGAAAGCATGTCTACCCATGGAGAGACTTCAGAGACTCCCCTAGTGGTTAGTGACCCTCCACAGGTCCTTTCCAGATATGCAGCTCTCAGTTTTCAGGAGATGATACAATTGTGTACCTCCAGGAAATTGAAACAGGGTTCCAACCCTACCACTCCTTTTCTGTTAGGTCTCTTAGAGACATATGATGCTAGAAGGGCTGCTAACACAGGCCCCTCTAATCCAGATGGGAGCATGCCCCCCTTAGAAGGTACACCTGGTGATCCAGTTGCCAACCTCCCTGAAACAGAGAATGTAGCTGAGGAGGAAGAGGAAGAGTCCTCTGGGGATGAGGCAGACAAAGGTCCAGTAGTAGTCAGCAGACTCACCAGGGCCAACTTAAGCCTACATGAAGATGGAACTGGGGGAGCCCCAAGACCATCCTCAAGCAGGCCTAACCTTGGGAATAGACGAGTTAGATCTCACTCTAAAGGCTCTAACAGATCTGTTCACACCCATGTCTGTCAGGCATCTTCTCAGAGAGGGATGACATCCCCTCAGAGAAGAGAGCATGAAGCCAAGATGAGGGAAGTGAATCTGAGGATTGAAAGGGAAGAACTTGCCCTTGCCAAAGAGAAACTTGCCTTTGCCAGAGAGCAACAGTTGAGTGGGGTAGTCCCTACTGGTGGCAGCAATATCCCTAGGGATAAAGACAGGAGTTTTGATAATAGACACCTGAGTAAAATAGTGCCCTCCTATAAGACAGGAGATGATATCCACAAATGGATAACTGCTCTGGAGAGGGCCTGCAAAGTACAGCAGGTACCCCAGAGTCAGTGGGCAGCTATATTGTGGCTCTCCTTTGAAGGCAAGGTAGAGATAAGCTCATCACTGTTAGAGATGAGGATGCGAATGATTACCAAGTCTTGAAAACTGCACTGATTGATGGGTTTGGCTTAACAACTGAACAGTACAGGTTGATGTTCAGAGACACCCAGAAAACTCAGGCTCAGGATTGGACTGATTTTGTAGATTGTGCTACTAAGGCTCTGGAGGGCTGGTTATTGAGAAGTAAAGTTACTGATTACACAGGATTGTACAATCTCATAATGAGAGAGCAAATCTTAAATAACTGTCAAAACCAGCTTTTGCACCAGCACCTGGTGGACTCTGATCTGACCTCTCCACAAGAATTGGGTAAGAGGGCAGACAAATGGGTCAGAACCAGGATTAGGCCTAAGAATCAGGGTGGTGACCAAAAGAAAGAGACTACCAAGCCTCAAGAGAAAGGTGGGGATAAATCTACAGAGAAGACTTCCCTAGGGCCCCAAAACTCCAAGAATGGGGGTGGGTCCCAAGACACTTCCTCTACCCAGAAGAAACCTTATTGCCATGCCTGCAAACAGGTAGGCCATTGGAAAACTGACAGCAGTTGCCCAAAGAACCACAATAAGGAAAACATACCCCCAAGTAATACTCCCAAGCCTCCTGTTACTACTAGTAGTAATCCCCCAGGTGGTGGGAGTGCCCCCAAGAATTTGGGTGGTTTTACTTTGGGAGTTCCTGGGGACTCTGGCCTAACCAGGTCCCCTAACTTAGATACTCTTGTCTGTGAAAATGGCATGGGGTTTGCCAACTTCACTGCTTGTCCCAACACTTTGGGCAAGTACAGACAGGAGCCCCTCATCAATGGTCTGAAAGTTGAGGCCTATAGAGACACAGGGGCTAGCATCACCATGGTGACTGAGAGTCTAGTCCCCCTCAAGGCAACTTATACCTGGTGTCACATACCAGGTGACAGACATTGATGGAGTGCAGAAACATCATCCCATGGCAGTGGTAAATCTCAGCTGGGGAGGTGTCACTGGCCCCAAGAGAGTGGCAGTGTCATCAAACTTGCCTGTAGATTGCCTACTTGGGAATGATTTAGAGATCTCAGCCTGGGCTGAGGTAGAGCAAGAAACCCATTCTAAAATGGTAAATCTTCCTGAACAGGTTAGGAGGGCTGTGCCAGTCTCAGCCCAATCTCAAACAGATTCCTTCCCTGAAAAGGTTAGCAGGGCTGTGATGGTAACAGCCCATACCCAAACTGAGTCCCTTCCTGAAAAGGTTGGTGGGGCTGTGATTGCCACAGCCCAAACTCAAACTGATTCCTGTGTTGTGAAGCCTGAAACTATGGATCACTCCACACAAACAGAGAGCATTGAGGAGGAAGAGAAATCTCCCTCCCACCAGACATTAGGAAAGGATCAGCCTCCTCAGGGAACTGATCTTACCCCTTGTGAAGAAACTGCCCCAGAGGTAGTCAGGCCTTGCCTGGCAGAGCCCCTGATGTCAGTGGACCCTTCCAAGGTGGGACCCAGTCTGGAGCAGGTAACCTGCCCCTCTCTACCCTGCCTCAGTCAGCCCAGGGCTACAGATGTCAAGGGGGCCAGTGAGCCCCTGTCCAATAAAACAACCCCATCAGCAGATTAGGGACACCAAAGCTAGCAGCCCTAGCAAGGTGAAAAAGTTAGAAACTCCTGAGGGATCCCCCTTAAACTTAGTTAGGGACCTCCCCCAGATGGACTCTGTTGGGCACAGACAAACTTGGGACCTAAGGGCCCCAGACCTGACCTGTCCCTCCAGTAAGCCAAACAGAGGGACCCAGCCTCCAGCTTTAGGTAGCCAGAGGTTGACCCTGAGAGCTCAACACAACTCAGTCGTGGAAAGAAAGGCCTATATGGTGGATGATGATTGGAGGAAGCTGAGCCCAACATTAGTGGAGCCTCACTTCAGTACTCCATCTCAGCACCAGCCTTTTACTTTGCCAAAACACACCACAGGTAGAGATTCTCTATGGTGGAGACCCTCAGATACCCTTAGGGTGAGGGATTGCTTAGTGGACCATGAGATATGGGGTAACCGTGCCAGTGCTGGTACTTCCTTATATGGCCACTTAGGCAATATAGGCTTACCTGGTCAAGGATAGCCTTATCTCCTTTCGTTTGGGGGGGGGGGGGTTATGTAGGAAGGTGGATATCTGACTATGGTTACCCCCAACTTTTTGCCTAGTGGTTTGCTGGTTTTTGACTTAGTTGGCCTGGGATCCTGCTATTCAGGACACCAGGCTTCCTGCTCTCTCTGTTAAAATGGACTCCATGTACCTTAGGTACATATCTAATTGGATACTGGGTCACCTTATCAGTCCCTGTACAGTGTACCTTAGGTACCCAGGGCATAGGTGTACCCAGGGCCTACCAGGGGCTGCAGCATGTATTATGCCACCCCTGGCTGGCCATTCAAAACTGACACAACTGGCTGCTAAGACAGCTGGGGCAAGGTGGTGTAATCACCCTTTGCTATAGATATAGTATACCTATATCTAAACCCCAAAATGGACACATATACTCCTATCAGTCACTCCTATGGCAGGCCTTATCAATCCTGAAGGCAGAGTGCTTGGAATTATGTGAGATGGTGCTCTAGCATGAGCTGAGCCTGTCTGCAGCTTGCAGAACCAAGTCCTAATAGCTGTTCCATGATAACGCTATACCATATACTCTTAAGTGCATTATAATCCTCGCGGTTGAATGCTAACTCTGGTATAACATTATCAAAACATGTCGAGTAAGGTGTCATACGAATTGGAATACTACCCCCTCGCCAATTCTGGCGACGGGGGTAGCATTCCACCCTTCTAGAGGGACACGACACGACATGTATGTAACTGTGAACCCCGGTTAAAGTTAACTCGAGCCTTGGCATCCCAAAATGGATGCTGCCACCACAGACACAAGTCTGACCTCCTGCTGCTGGGAGTCCTTCCAGCGAGGGAGGCTTGGACAAAGGGTTTCCTGCCTTGGGAAGTGCTAGCACCACCCCAGACAGGATTTTGTGTATTGGGTACGACAGGCCTGAAAGGAATGAGACATGCCCGGGGCACACAAGGTGTCCTGTGCATACACCGGTTCAAACCAGTTGCTGGGGCATCCCTGCCCCAGCTCTGGCACGAAACCGGACAAAGGATAGGGGGTGTAACCACCCCCCATCCTGGTCCCACCCATAGGAGGGACCTAGTCGTAGTACAGCCCCCTTTAGCAGGATAAAGGTAGGAGCTGGTCCCATTCCAAATTAGATTATCCTGAACAACTTTTACAAGAAGAAACTCTGGACTTTGACGTTCTGCTCCACAGAAGACTGAAGAATCTCCCTTGTGGGCAAGAAGTGTCCACCCTGCAACTGCAGGCACCATCAAGCGTCCAGCGGCTTCACTTTGTCGTCTTCCCTCGAGGATCCAGACTTCAGAGCCCGACGAGACCCGGATTCCCAGACCTCTCCGACCTCAACTCACCTCTGCAGCACAGCTGAGATCCGTGGGTGCGACGAGACACGTGGGACTGGCCATCTTGGAAGAAACTGCACTTCGCTTCCAGCACGACTCCCGAGGTAAACTCGACCAAGTGCTTTGGGGATTGAGAAGCCCCAGCCCCGAGCAGCCCCTGCACCGAAGATCAGCCCTCCAGCCTCCACGAGATATGCGTGGGGCCCTTCTGCTCGTTTGCTGCTCGACGCGTTGTCTGGTCACTTGCCGGCTGGCTAGTGACCTCCTAGACGACGAACTTTGAAATCTACACCGCTCGTCTGGTTGCTCCAGACTGGCCCTTGCTCCCTTCCAAAAGAGGGGCACCCCGGACTCTCCTAGTCCGCACCAGATGCCTTTTTCACTCACCGCATGGGTTGCCTTTGCCAAGGCCTGTTGACTCCAAATCCGGATCCGACACCGCCGACAGCGAGAGCCTGCGTGGGAAAGCTCGTGCCTCCATCCTGGTCGTCGAAGACACCTCCTGGTCCACATGGCTGCAGAGTCAAGCGTCCACTCTTCACCTGATCGCGACGACGACATCTGGTTCCTTCCTGGTTCCACTCCAGTCACTGGCTAGTGACTTTGAACATTGTCCCCTCTGCTTTCAGGTCTTCAGCATCACTGATCCACCATTGGATCACACCGGACATCTTCCTCCTGGTTGCCTGCAGCATCTTTTCTTTCAGGCTCCATAGACTTCAACGCAGAAACCCGACCCGACTTCGCCCCTATGCACCCGCAGCCCGTGGGTGAGGTAACACAAGCATTTCGGTGCTCAAGGGTAGCTTGACTCTCCTAGTGTCCAGATTCATAGTCGTTTTAGTCCTAACTAGTCAGGATTGTCCGTACTCACCTTTTTCTTGAACTGTACTGTCCATAGACGTTGTTACGCAGCTCGCGTGTGAGTTCACACTCTGCACACTCGTCCCGTGGGCCTCCTATTACTTACCTAAGGTTAGGATAGTGTAGTCCCAGCGATCCTACAGCCTCTGGACAGCTCCATTCCTTCTATCGATTTCCTTATACCATTTACTTAGTATATGGTTTGCCGTGCCCCTAGGGCACCATTGTAATTTTGTGCAACTTATCGTATTTTTCCTGAGAGATTGTCATGTGCTTAGCCCTCTGATCTCATAAAGAGTTCAGAGGTGTTTGTTATTAATAAATATATTGTTTATTTTCATAACAACCTGTGTGGTGTCCTTTCATCTGGTATTCAAGGGGTTATATTGTGGTAAAACAGCTGGCTTCACATGCCAAAAGAGTTTAGCCTAAGACTGCTTTGTTCATGCTACCATTAGATAGCTGGTCCATAAGGTTGACTTACAACCAATCACCATAAGGGTTGTTTGGACTGATACAAGGTGATCACTAGAACTAGTGAGCATCATATATCAGGCCAACTTCTCACAGTGACTGCCTATGTTCCTTACGGTGTTTCACACTGGGCGGTTTTCGGGCCATTTTTGGCGGTGTGCGCGCGGGTCTGCCTGCGCTCATATGCTCTTTGGGGGCGTGTATTGGTTGGTTTGTGTGGTTGCCTAGCAACTTCAGGCCCTTTTTTTACCGGGCGAGTTGGTTTCTCCTGTGCCTGTGTTTGTTCACTCGCTGGAGGTCATGGAGCGTGGTTCTTCTGACTTGCCTGCTCCTGGTTCCTTGGTAGAGGCTTCTACTTCGGGGGTGACAGTTCCTTCTATGGAATTTTTGCAACAAATGATTAATACTGCTGTGGCTGCTGCGTTGCAGGGTCAGGGGCCAGTTCCTGCTGACAAGAGGGCGAGATGTGATGACGCTCCTGCTCTTGACTCAGACGCAAAGGAGGATGTTGACGTCAAGGGACGCTTTGTGCGGGCCGATCTTAAGTTGGTACTTGGACACGTTCGCAAGAGTTTGGTGTTTCCTGATTCTGTGGCCCCTCTGGAGGATGATTTATTCTCTCAGTATCAGCGTCTTGAGCCTGAGTCTTTGCCCGTTCATTCTTCAGTGTTGGAGGTTTTGGAAACGGAATGGAAGGATGTGGACAAGGGCTCTTTTCCGTGTTTTCTGAATAAACGTTATCCTCTGCAGGTTTTTTCTGTGAAGTTTCCTTCTTCGGTCAAAGTGGCCAGTATGTCCTCTCATGGGGCGATTGTTTCTGAGGATTCCTCTCCTGCTGACCCTGTTGATCGTAAAGTGGATGGTGCGGTGAAGCGCACTTTTGCAGCGGTTAACTTCTCCATCCGGGCTGCGGCCTATTCTGCTTATACCCTCCAATCTTTGCTTAGGGATTTTCGGTCTTTGGCTGAATTGTTGGCCAAGGGGGAGGTTGTCTCTACTACTCTGGCGATGATGGAGCAACAGGTTGGGCTGCTTTCGGGTGTTTCTTTTGATTCATTGGGGGCGGCTGCTTCGGCTGCTGGGTCTTCTATCGCTGCGAGAAGGCAGTTGTGGCTCCGGTCATGGAAGGCTGATGCTGCACAGAAGAGTCTGCTGATGAAGATCCCTTTCTCTGGTGTGAAACTGTTTGGCTCTCCATTGGAGGATATGGTTAAGAAGACGGCGGAAGACCGTAAGCTTCTGGCTCCTGAACGTTCTGGCCGCTTCCGGGCTTTTGGTCCTTTGCGGAGGGGCCGTGCTGGTCAGCCCTTTCGTGGGAGGGGGCGTGGCCGGGGTGCTCCTTCTTTTGACAAGTCCCGGTTCTCCGGTGCTTCTACCTCCTCCACTCCCGCTTCAAAATCCTGACTGGGTCGCTCCTGGAGTGGGTCCGGTTGGGGGTCGCCTCACTTGCTTCATGGACTCTTGGCGCGAGACTGTGTCAGATCGGTGGGTGCTGCAGGTGGTGTCCGAAGGTGTTCATCTTGGATTTACCCTGACTCCCCCAGACTGTTTCCGGTCCACTCCATGTCCCAGGGACGCTCTAAAGCAGGTGGCTCTTTTGGAGGGTGTCGAGTCCCTTATTCTGAAGAAGGCCGTGATTCCCGTGCCCGACGATCAATTGGGGTTGGGGGTTTATTCCATCCTCTTCCTGGTGACAAAACGCACAGGGGATCTCAGACCTGTGATGGATTTGAAATGGGTGAATACTTATGTTCCTCATCAACATTTCAAAATGGTTTCCCTCCAGGTGATCCTTCGTCTGATCTCTCAAGGGGATTTTCTGGCCTCCATAGACTTGAAAGATGCTTATCTGCATGTGCCTGTTCACCCGGATTCTCAGAGGTTTCTCCGTTTCTGCATCCTGGGTCGTCACTATCAGTTCCAGGTATTGCCTTTTGGCCTCTGCTCTTCGCCCAGGATTTTTAATAAAGTTCTGGCTCCTCTTATTGGCCATTTACATGGGGAGGGCGTTAGTGTGTTTCCCTATCTGGACGATATTTTACTTTCTGCTTCTTCTCTTTTGAAGGCGGAGTTGCATGTCCGGAAGGTGTGCCATGTCCTGGAGCATCACGGGTTCCTGGTGAATGTTCCGAAGTCCTCCCTGGTTCCAGCACAGGAATTGACTTTCATTGGGGCTCTGTTCAGGACTCAGTTGGGGATGGTGTTCCTGTCCCCTGCTCGGATTCTGTCCCTGGGGTCTGCTGTGCGGTCCCTGCTGTCGGGGCCTTCTCATCCTATGAGCCTGTGGTTGCGGGTTCAGGGGCTGATGTCTGCTTCTTTGTTGACCGTACCGTGGGCTCGCCTTCATATGTATCCATTGGTGTCCCACATTTTGTTGCATTGGGACCCCTGTTCCCTACATATGAGTGTTTTGATCCCTGTGTCCCCAGGGGTTCGGGTGGTCCTGGAGTGGTGGTTGGACGAGGGTCATCTGTCCAGGGGGCGCCCGTTTCTGGTTGTTCCCTCCTGGGTTCTCACTACTGATGCCAGCCTGCTGGGGTGGGGGGCTACTCTGGGGGATTCGTCGACACAGGGGGTTTGGCCTCAGTCGGTATTGTCTTTTTCTTCCAACTACAAGGAGCTGAAGGCCGTCCTGTTGGGTCTGTTGGCCTTTTCGGATCTTCTGCGGGGTCACCATGTACAGGTCCGGACGGACAATCAGGTGGTGATGTCATACATCAATCGTCAAGGGGGGTGCAAGGTTCGTTCCCTAAGTTGCCTCAGCCGTCGGATTTGTTGTTGGGCGGAGATGAACCTGGCGTCCCTGTCTGCAATTTACCTGCCTGGTCAGGAGAACATTGTGGCGGGTTGACTGAGCCGTGTGTTTCCATCCATGGGGTCTTTGTCCCTGACGCCCTTGATGTTCAGGAGGTTGTGGAGGATGTTTGCTTCCCGGCCCAATGCCAAAATCCGCTGCTTTTGCACGATTATGCCTTGCCGGGATGCTTGGAGGGTGGACGCTCTGTCGTTCCTTTGGCCGAGGGGCCTGTTGTATGCTTTTCCTCCTGTTCCCCTGATGCCGGTGGTCTTGCAGAAGATCAAGAGGGAGGGGTCCTTTGTCCTTCTGGTCGTTCCGGGGTGGTGCCGTCGGCCTTGGTATCCCCTGTTGTTGGAATTGGCTGTGACCCCGGGGTGGGCCTTGCCATTCGTGCCTTACCCTCTGTTGAGCCCTCTACTTCCTCTGCCTGTGTTTCGGTCCCTGGGTCTGCGGGCCTGGCTCTTGAGAGGGATTCGCTGATGCGTGAGGGTTGTTCTTTGGCTGTTGCTGGGGTCATTCAGCAGTCCTGGCGGCCTTCTACACTTAAGTCCTACGCTAAGCATTGGGATAATTTTGCTGCTTGGTGTGTGGGTCGTGGGCTGTAAATGGCTTCTTTGGACCCGGCTCGCATTCTGGATTTTTTGAATGATGGGTTTGAGTTGGGCTTCGCCATTTCCACTCTCCGGGCTCAGTGGGCCGCCATTCGGGCATTTCATGTCCTCCCTTTGGTTTTGGTTTCTCCTTTGGTGGCACGACTTTTTAAGTCTCTGTCTTTCAGCCGTCCACGTCCTATCCTGTGTCCTCCTCCTTGGGACCTTCCTTTGGTGTTGCGTTCCTTGCAGGTGGCTCCTTTCGAGCCTTTGGATTCGGTGGACTTGAAGTTTTTAACGCTCACGTCGTGTTTTTTTTGTGGCTATTGCTTCTGCCAGGCGTATTGGGGAATTGGGGGCTTTCCTGCGGTCTGCTCCGTTTTTGGTTATTTCGTCGGATCGTGTGGTCTTGCGCCCTCATCCTACCTTTGTGCCTAAGGTGGATTCTTATTTTCACCGGTCGGCGGAGGTGGTTCTTCCGGTTCTTTGACCTGATCCTTCCTCGGCTGAGGATTGCCTTTTGCACCTCTTGGATGTTCGTCGTGGCCTATTGATTTATTTGTCACACACTTCTTCCTTTTGTAAGGTGGACAATTTATTTGTCCATTTTGGTTTGTCCTGTCAGGGCCTGAAGCCCTCCCTCTCCACGGTCAGTCGTTGGATCAAGGAGGCCATTCTGTTGGCGTATGGTTCTGTTTCTGAAGTTCCCTCTTTTCCTGTTCAGGGTCGGTCCACCAGGTCTGTTGCTGTGTCGTGGGCTGCTTTCAAAGGGGTCTCCATGGAGGATGTTTGCAGGGCTGCCACTTGGTCGTCCCCTCATACCTTCATGTCCCATTACCGCCTTCAGGTTGGGGGTGGGGGTTCTGTTTCTTTTGCCTCTTCTGTACTTACTGCTGGTATCCCTTGAGGTTTTTTTTCCTTTTGGTTGCTCTGCCTCTTGTGATTAAACTGTTTTTCACTGCATTCGTGTTGTGGTCTGTTTTCCTTGCATGAAGCTGGTTTGCTTTGGTATCGGCTCATGTGTAATTACTGTGGCGAGGAAGACGGACGAGGAGGTAATGCCCCGGTTACTTACCGGTAATCTTACTCCGAGTCCTTGTCTTCCTCGCCACAGTATAGTTTCCCTTCCCTCCGGCCCTGGTGGTGCCTTCATGTCTGCGGCTTGGTTTTTCAGGTCGTCTTGGTGGTTTCTGTATCCCTTTATGGAATTGGCTGTAGCCACTGGGGGCCATCTTGGAGGAGGGAGAGGGAGACTAGAGCGAAAGATTTATGCTTGGAGTTTCTGTGGGAGCCGGAGGCTCATGTGTAATTACTGTGGCGAGGAAGACAAGGACTCAGAGTAATGAAGATTACCGGTAAGTAACCAGGGCATTATCCCCAAGTACCTCAACAACTGCACAAACTTCTACAAATCTACCAGGCACTGCTCAACTGATTCTTACCCTCCCTCCCCCGCACACGCAGAACCAGATCGGGCGGTCATGTCTCCTACCTCAATCCTAAAGCCTGGAATGACCTGCACATCACAGCTCAGTTCCTGAATTCCACAAGAAACTGATGAGCTGGCTCTTTAGCTAGCCCCGGCCCTTGCTCGGGCCATACAGCTCCTGCTTCAGCACTAGGATACTCTCCCGGGTGGGTTGTGCACTATACAAATACACACAGTATATCAGAAGTGGCAAGATATACGGAACAGAGTTTTTGCCATGTGCAATCAGTGTGCCGAAGAACATGCCACCCACATGCTGAGCCTGCAGGGCCATTTCTCTGCCTGGCTTGATATGGCGCCCCCTTCTGGGGGGAACCAGGCAGTACACCAACAGGTAGCCCTGAAGAGTTGGGAAGCCAGTCTGGAGTGGTAGACATAAAGAATACTAGAGGAATAGGCGAGACAACTATCTACCACTGTTACGCCCGGAAAATGTATTGAAAGTTTTCCTGTGTGAGTGGCGGGATTCCTCTGCTTGTGACTAAAAAAAGGAGAAGGGGGCCCTTTTGTGTTTACAAACCAAATTAGGTAGAAAGTGCGCACACAACTCCGCTGGCAGGGAAACGAGAGCCCACACCTCGTGTATCCTCAGGCAGAATATGGATGTGGTTTTCCCCTGCCACAGTGCGTGCGTCAGTGCGTCACACGGTGGTCACGACCCGGAAGTGCGTGGTCCCTGTATGGAGACGTCAGAGGGAGCTCGAGTGGATGTTTCCTATTAACCTCTCTCTTAGTAACGGCGGGTAACTAGAGACGGGCTAATCCGAACCATATACACCCCACACCACCGGAAGTTATAGTGGAAGCGACGAGCCATAGAGGGTCCCTTACAAGTGGTGTTTGCGGTTTAACTAATGCTGGGACCATCTCTTCCGGAAGCAGCTGATCATGACAAGGCCAGAACAGCTGGCCAGCAATGCACTTATGTAACATGGCCCGTATTCTCAGGCCGGCTAAACAGGAAAATCAGCTAAAGCCTGTGTTGTTTCTCCTTTGAAATAAAAACTTAATAGAGCACATAAAAGTCGTGCATGGCTTCGCTTCAGAAGCATGAAAGAGGAAACAAATATTCGAAAATTACATACAAAAGAGGCAAAAATAATATCTTGCAGATTACAAATGAAG
Source organism: Lissotriton helveticus (assembly GCF_964261635.1). Lineage (NCBI taxonomy): Eukaryota > Metazoa > Chordata > Amphibia > Caudata > Salamandridae > Lissotriton > Lissotriton helveticus. The sequence goes on along the minus strand of NC_136069.1, from coordinate 1,596,306,187 downwards.
AGCACACAGCGTGCATGCCAATTAAGGGTCGCTCTTTGGTATCTCTGGCACTGCATTTACTGGTGTCAGTGGCCATAAAAGCAGCTACAGGAACAGAAAGCAATCAGAGCCTTGTTTTTTTGTCCTTTACGTAATTTCCACTGTGTCCCTTTTCCCTAAACCATCAGCAGCAAACGAGGCCTCGGGAGCGAAGGAGGGTGCAAGAGTTCATAGCATCGAAGTTCAAATGGCGCCTGGAGTCATTTCCGCTACCTCAAAGCAGTTATTTTAGTAGAGTCAGAGCTGGAAAGTGAAACAACTGAGAAAGTTGGAAGCATTACTCACAAAGAAAACAGGAATTGGTTGTGAGTGTGGGCAGACCCTCTCCATATAAGCACCACATCCAAATGTTGCGCAGCACCCAGCAGCGCAGAGACCACAAAGTGCCTCTTGGGTCTTCAGGGCGCAGTTCCAGGTAAGACTTGCTGAGATCAAGTGTGTCTTTATTATTTTCTTGGTTCTCTGTGAGTAGGGCTGCCAGCTAACACAATGTCACTAGGAACACCCTGTACCAGTCCAGTTATTTCCTTCAGTAAAACTATTGTAACCTCTACCAGTAGCTCAGCTGGCTCAAATGAAGTGAACCAGAACCACAAAAACCAGAATGCACCTGTTAAATTAATTCAGAGTGGGAAGACAGCAGCTAGCTGGCATGAAGTCATATGGCAACGCTGGTATTAGGCTGCAGGGAAGCTTCTGACCCTTAGACAGAGTCGCCATTTGAAAACAAGAGGTTTTAGTGCATTTACCTTTGAAGTTAAAGTACATTTGTCAGAAATTAATCTAAACTGGAAAGGATCATGCAGTTTATGTGCTTGGGGCGGAGAGCCTAGGAAGGGGCACAGGAGGGGGGGATCTCATCTACAGGGTAGTGTCTTAAATGTGCTACAAGGACTTTCACAGACAGTTGTCTAGGATGTTCACACTCAGGCCCAGAATTAGTGCCAGCCCACACAGGTTCTCACAGAACACTAGGAGGTGCTTCAGGGCGCAATCTGTAGCACCAATCGACTTTTGCGCGCAAAAACTATTTAGCATAAAAAGTTGACTCCAGTGCAGTGAAAAATCGCTGGAGTGTGTTTTGGGCCATGCTATTTTCGTTGTGCCCTATTTATAAATAAAGGTATTTAACTGTCATAAAAAGAGGAAGGGTTAAATTCATGCAGTGAGAAGAATCACAAAGCAGTGCGAGTATGGCCACACATGTTTTCTTCTGCCAAGTGATTGTAGAATGAAATCTGTGATGCTTTAAGCAGTGTTTTCCCAAGTCAGTTACACACCACTGTGGCAATAGGAATTTGAATTTTGAACTGTGGTAGTACACTTATTAATAACATGTTTTATTCAGCAACATTTATTTTCACTGATTTATAGGGTATATATATATATATATATATATATATATATATATATATATATATATATATATATACACATGCCAAACAAACAGTCTGAAGCTGGTGCGCTCGTTACTAGCGGGTGCCGGTCTCGAGGCCAGACAAAGCCTCGTATTTAATTCAGCAACAAAGATCAAAAAGACCGCACTCCAGAAAACAGGAACTTTTTGTGAAGCTTGTTTATTCAAGCATGATGAAATCCGCCACCATTCACCACCCACCAACGTTTCGAACAAGAGACACGTGACAAAGAACATCTCTTGTTCGAAACGTTGGTGGGTGGTGAATGGTGGCGGATTTCATCATGCTTGAATAAACAAGCTTCACAAAAGTTCCTGTTTTCTGGAGTGCGGTCGTTTTGATCTTTGTTGCTGAATGTATATACACACATATATATATATATATATAGATAGATAGATAGATAGATAGATATATATATATGTGTATAGCCGCAGGCTGTGTGAAGCAGGCTCTGTGTCCACCCCCCTTCACCCCTTCACAAGTGGCCCACCGGCCAGAGAACCCCCCCATCCCACATTTTTTTTACTCATCCCATGGGTGCTCATGGGAGGCTGGTGAATGCACCCCAAAATTCGGTGTCAAAAGAGGGATTAGACAGGGCTGTGTATTGGCCCCCCTCCTTTTTATCCTATTTATTAACAGAATCAACGAGATTTTAAAAGGTGTTAAAGCAGACGCCCCCATGAATAATGGAATTCCAGTACCGGTGTTATTATACGCCGATGACGCTGTCCTGCTTTCCAAAACACCGTTAGGATTACAGCGTTTGATTAACAGATTTTCCACTTTTATCAATGATAGAACATTAAAAATTAACAAAGGGAAAACGTTTACCATGACATGTGGGGCTAAAAGTAAAGCTTCCAACTGCTTTTTTATTGATAACGTCAAAGTTCGTCAGGTGGATACATTTTGTTACCTTGGCATAACCTTCTCCAAAGATAGATCATGGTCCAACGAATTTAAAAACATCCGCATCAAAATGGCTAAAAATGCACATGGTGTTTTTAGATTTGCTCACAAGGTTGGGGACCGACGTACAAATGATATGCTGAAGATCTATCAAGCCAGGTGTGTTACTATTGCTCTTTATGGAGCCGGTGTATGGGGGCACAGGCGTGACTACAAGTTGCAGCAGGAGGAAAATTCTTTTAAAAAAAAGCTCCTGTCATTACCAACCTCTGCTTCTACCGAGTTAATTCACCGGGAAACAGACACCCACTTCCTGACCGATCAATTGTCCCTGAGGCCACTAATGATCTGGCGGTCAATTAGGACCCAGGAGGAAAAAACCTTTACTAGATCGATCATCGAGGGCTGTCTCTTGTTGGATACATTTTCCAATATTCCCTGGCTAAAATATGTGATCAGCTGTTTTTCTGAGATTTTTAATTTAAATGTCTTGGTTGACCCTGGTGCTGCGGCCCTTATCCCAAAGGCTGAGTTGAAATCAAAATTTTTGGCCTTTTCCATGAGAAAGAGAGCTGTTGCTAATGGATCTTTATCAACTGTCACATTTTATAATAGCTATACTATTGCTGAAGGTTTTCCCCTTTACCTAATATGGGTGACCAGGCCATCTCACAAGTTTGTGCTAACCAGACTGAGGTTTGGTATAGCACATCATTTGGTAGCTCTGCCGACCCTTAAAAAACATCCGCAGGGGCCATGTGTGATGGTGTATCTAGATAGACAAAGCACTCTGCACTTTCTTTTGATCTGCAAAGTGTATATGAATTTTCGTACTACTTTTTTAAAACCACTATTTTTAAAGTATGGAGTGCGCACAGTTATGCAGGCCATACGTCTTATTTTTAACTTGCAACATGTCGATGTCTGTTTTTTAACTGCTACGTTTTTAACCCAATCTGTAAAAGCAAGGAAAAGCATGTGTTTTTAAATTATCATGTCTGTTATTCTCTGGTAGCTTTTTATTCTGTGATTTGATCCGCTGTAAATATTATGCAATGTATGCGTTTTGTGCTTTTATGGTCATTTTATGCACCGAATAAAGCTTCATGACTTGACTTGACTTGACTTGAGTGCCAGTTATGTGGGCAATAACAACACCTATTATTTACTTTGATAATTACAGCGAGATTGCATAGTTAAAGATTCATGATACGAGTACTATATAAACAGCTAAATACCTTTGTGCTCACTGATTTCAGTTATTATCCTTATAAATGAAGGCCCTGTTATCTAGTAATGTCTCTATAGCTCAGTCTACTTAATTTGCTTTCACTGCCATGCATTTTAAAAACGTGGGTATACGTATCTCATGTAGTCTGTGGCCCTGGTTTCATTCCTAAATCCATAGCTGTAAATGTTATTTTCAAACATGGTTTAACAGACTCGAGATTCTCTTCAGAATGATCTGCAGCGTAATACTTTAAATAACCACTTGATGGCAATATACTGTTTAATGCATTTTAGCTTGTTCGAGGGCTTGGTGGAAAAAAGATAAGCCTCATTTAACATTTTCTGTATAGAATATTGATAGCGATGCAAATGTATTTTTACTAAGGAAACAGTATCTATTACGGAAGTTTTACTAAGGAAATAGAATCTATTATGGAAAAATCTACGGATTAACAATCGAAATATTTCCCCACATTTAAAATATCTGTGCCATGGATCTGGATCACATATTCCAAATTTCGGGGGCAGTTTTTGTAAAAATCGTGGCATTTTTACAAAACTGCCGATTTCGCGATTTTTTGGGCAAATCGCAAAATCCTGGAGGGTCTGTCTAATGTGGCTTCTTACCTATGGAGTGCAATACGTCTAAGGAAAAGTATTTCAGATTTTAAAAAAAAAATTCTTCTATTTGTGGGATATGAAGCTTTGGGTGCATTTTAACGTGTACGTTTGTTTTACCATGATTTCAGTGGCAGCTGGCAACTCTGAGAAAGGTGGGGCGGGCAAATGGGTGGGAGTATTCACAAGCGCTTGATGCAAGGCGTCTAGGAAATAAAATAAAAAATAACTTACCTTGCTTGCTGCAGCCTGCGCAACGACACGTCCTCCTGCTTCGGTCCCCTTTTCTCCTCGTGGCTCCAGTCAACTTTCTTAACCAATCCTGGGGCTGCTGTCATGCGGTTAACCAGCATGAGAGCAGCGCCAGGATTGGATAGAGCGGGCTCTCTCGGCGCTTCTAAGAGCACTGGAGGCCTGTGCTTTCTCTAATCCAGCTATCTAAGACAGCTGGGTCAGTGAGGTTTAAAATGCGCATGTATGGCTGGTTGTTGCAAGACGGCTAGCCAAAGAAACATCCGCAGTTTAAACTTAAAGTGCCCTGCCCATTGCTACTCCCTGCTGCTGTCACTCAGCAGTGCCCCCGCTCCTCAGGGCGGGGCTATTGAACAATAAAATGTTAATAAATGAACCTTATTACCATTTTATTTTTCAGCTCCGGGAGCAATGTGGTTAGTTGGGTGATGCTTCTCCGCTCTAATCGAGGACCCGCCCTGCATGTATTGTATTTAATACTTGCCCTTTTATGGCATTTGTTGATCAGCGCAGAAATAAAGATTTTGAAACAAAAAGGACTCTGTCATCTAATGACTGTGCATTGTCAGGGGACTCTGAGAAAAAAAAGCTGACAAGCTACTTCCTCTTTCTTTTTTTGGCAGTTTTATATATCGCAAACTCAGCCCAAGGGCACTGGAGCGCAAGGCGTCAGGCCACATTTCCTCCTGTGGTACATTAATCATGAATCGTTAAACAACTGTTGTCATTGTGATTAGGGACCTGCACCTTACACTGTCTGTCGGATCCGGCAGCGGGCATTGTGATGTCACAACTCAACTGTAATAACTTGCCACAGGGCATTAATGTCTTTTTCTTATTGCGGTTGAGCAGTGACATCACAACTTGTGTTTAAAAGAAATTGGAGTACTTTTCTTATACACTTTCCTTTATTATAACCAGGGCTCGAGTCGGGGTACCACACGGGTGGACGGGTCCCTCCACTTATTTTACCAAGTGGACGTCGTCCCCCCTGCCAAACAGCTGGACTTCACTCTTTGGCCTCTCTGGGACGAGATCGGAGCTCACAGCACGCTGCACACGCGCTGACTTCTCAGATGCAATCGCATCTAAGGCTTGAGCGAGGGGAGGCAATGAGCCCGATGGTGCAAGCCACCTTTTGTGACGTCACTTCCGGTAACAGCGTCCCCCCACTTCTTTTTTTGGGACTTGTGCCCTGATTATAACATAACATGTATTTGTAAAGCGCATGTTCACCCAAGGGCCTCTTGGCGCTGAATTACAGATATTTATTGTTCCCCAACTCAATGGCACTCATTTTTATCGACCTCAGAAGGATGAAACGGTGAGTGGACCCGCTGGGATTTGAACCTGTTACCCCGAGGTCAAACACAGGCCACCAGACCCGAGCCCAAAGCATCCTCACTTAGAATCAACCTGCTGCAAGCCACCAGGAGTTCCTTGGCTATATGGGGGCCCTAAGGCCGCTTTCTAAGGCGACTTGCAATATCCACGCTATGTACAGTTGAATCCCCCCCCCCCCAACAACTTTGCATATACAAGGTGAGAAATATGAGAAATGAAATGATACTTTTCCACTCAAAATCAAATGTTGGCACAGTTTGTAAACAGTATAGACAAGCAATGAAAGAGAAGAACTTACATTTTTATAAAACAGAATATTGCGGAAGGATAGAATTTTGCCTCTGTGTGTTTAAAACACAGAATTTGCAAAGAGGAAGCCTTTCACAGCAAAAGTTTATTTTATTGTGGTTTGTAGACCACAGATTCTGAAGAGCTATTTATTAAAATAATTCTCTTACTTTTTTTAAGCGTTGTAGCTACCGCACTTCTGCCGGTTCTAGGCGCTGTAAATAACAGAGTTTTCCCAATTTTACATTTGTCAAAGAACGTTCAGCTCGCTGAGCCATCCCCCTGGCTTGAAAGGGAAAAGCAGTTTGAACGCTGTGTTTCGACGCCAGGTTTATGAACTAGCCAGTAAAACAACGCCCAGCTTGGCATACCAAGAAAAGTGATTTGTATAGCAGCCTTTCAATGTTGTTTCTCAGAAACTTTATTTTTTTTTGCCTAGCCCTAGAGCATGTTTTAGGTTTGGAAAATGGAAGCTTGCAGAGCTCGCCAATCAACCAGCTGCCTCTCATATCTCGGCTGTTTGGAGATGACAGTTGTCCTCTGGGAATTGTTTTTCACACAAAAAGTTATTACAGGCAACTAGTGACATTATTTTTCCGATTAAAAATCAAGTACTGAGAGGACAGAACTTGCTTGCATTGGGAAAATAGAGGGCACAGATTCTGGGTCATTTGCAGAAGTCCAAGGGCATGCAGAGGTTAATGTGCCTCTAGTGTAACATTGAGGTTTTTACCGCTGATGATCTTAGGCTTACCCTCCTGTTGGACCCTAAACTGAACCCTTGGTACAGCCCTTCAGCACTCCAGCCTTAGGACAGGGAGGTGGGGTGGCCCGAGGTCCTCAAGGAGGGGGGTAGTGTGGGGTAGAGACCCAGAATTCAGTTAAACGTGTGATAATCATCAGTTTATCCCTCTCTAGACAGAGCTCTTATGTTGCAAGAATTATTTCTTGAATCACGAGTCACACCCAAAAAATAATGCAGAGGGCGCAAGGCACAGCAATATTTCTGGGGACAGACAGGTGTAGGGCACGATGCAGCACGAGCCTGCCCCCTGCTGGTCACAGGTAGGAGCAGCAGAAAGAACAGCAAGCCTTTTTTTTTGGAAACATATTTTATTGATTTTTTAATTTCCGTTCATAGTTTTGTAAAATGGTCATACATGTACATCACATGCCAGCAATATGATTGGTTCTACAATTACGTCCATGAAGTACATATCATTGGTCCATAACGGGTAACCATAAAGAAATACCCCCGTACCAACCTCCCCCCACCCCCATTAACTGTGGTCACATTTCAAAAGCAAAATCCGTATCTGTATGAATGAATGAAGGATGTCTTGTAGTGCGCAAACTTAACCACAAGGGCATCAAGGCGCAAGCAACATACAAACATAGTGAGACAAAAAGACTGATGCCACAAAATTTAGTAAGCTTGGGAGAATAGCCAAGTCTTCAGAAGTTTACGGAAGATCGCCAAAGATGGTTGGCTAGAAAGTTTAACGGGGAGCGAGTTCCATAACGTAGGTGCCAAGGTGGAGAAGGCTCTTCCTCCCCATTTCGTCCTCCTGAATCTAGGGACAGTAAGTAGATTTCTGGAGGCTGAGCGGAGCGTTCTGTTACTGGTATAGAGGCTAATTAGGGACCTAATCCCTTCCGAGCCTGAGACATGGACTGCCCTATAAGCCAGACATAGGAGTTTAAATGAGAGCCTGGCCTGAATCGGCAACCAATGAAGATATTTTCTGGCCTTTGTTGCCGAAGAACGCCTAGGTAGGTTTAAGACCATCCTGGCTGCGGCATTCTGGACCACCTTGAGACGCTGAAGTGATTTCTTGTTAATGCCTGCATATAATGCATTACAATAGTCAAGTCTAGACCCCACCAGGGCAACCGTTGATTGTCTATGGGCATCAGGTGATAGATAAGGGGCAATCTTTTTTAGCGTCCGAATGATGGCACAGCATGTGGAGACTGTTTTGTTGACTTGGAGGTCGAAAGAGAGGTCAGGATCTATAAGAACTCCCAGATTCCTGGCCAGACGGGTTGGCTGGGGACAGTCCCCCAAGAAAGTAGGCCACCAGTCCCCAGACCAGAGATCGTAACCCCCTCCAAAGACCAAGACTTCCGTCTTTTCTCCATTCAGCTTCAAATAGTTGCGGATCATCCAATGCGCAACTGCTTCCATGCAGGCTCTAAATTTAAGGGCATAATCTTTTATTGACCCGGTGGTAGAGACGATAATCTGGGTATCGTCGGCATACGACAGAATCTGATACCCAAAAGATCGTATAATTTCAGCAAGTGGGGTCACGTAGATGTTAAACAAAAGAGGGCTTAACGCGGAGCCCTGCGGGACCCCACATTGCACCGCCTGGGAAGATGACAAAAATTTACCCAGTTTAACTCTCTGCCTTCTCCGATGTAAAAAGGAGGTAAGCAGATTCAGGGCAGTGCTCTCCACACCTATCCGCTTTAGCTGGTCAACCAAAATTGAGGGGGAAAGGGTGTCGAAAGCTGCTGTTAGGTCCAGCAGCACCAACAGCGTGGTCTGTCCTCTGTCAACCTCTGATCTGATATTATTGATCACAACAGTGAGGGCAGACTCTGTGCTGTGGGCAGCACGAAACCCATGTTGGGAGCAGTCCAGCAGATTCGCACTCTCCAGATATGCGGTTAAGTGGCGATTTAAGTGGGCCTCAAGCATTTTAGCAGGGGCTGGGAGCAGGGAGAAAGGTCGAATTTATTTTTAGACTTCCGGATTCAGAGAAGGCTTTTTTAAAAGGGGTTTCACCACTGCTGTTTTCCAGGACTCTGGAAAGATCCCTTCTGAAATGGCTTTATTCATGACCTCCAGCAGAGGGGGGAGAACCACCTCTCTGCATGCCTTGAGCGTTTTTAGAGGGCAGGGGTCAAGGGGCGAACAGGACTTAGTAGCGTCAAGAAGACGGTTGATAACTTCTCTTGACAGCCGAGGGAAGCTTGCTAGGCAAGAAGGGGAGCCAGGTTCAGAAATCTCGGGGGCAGAGACTGAAGGTTGAGGCGGAGATGCCTGAATGGCATCCAACTTCAGGTTCAGAGATTCCAGGGAGCAGTGTATGTCCTCAATTTTCATGAGAAAACAGCTCGCAATGTTTTCGCACAGCTCTTGAGTCTCGACAACAGAGTTAGCCGATTTGGGAATTGACAGAGTGTTAATGATTTTGAAATTTTGAATACATTTGCATTCCAAGTAAGTTGAGTTACATACAGCTGCATAACCCAACTACATACTCCGTTGGATAGTCAGGTGTGGGCAATTTGCAATATTTACTACACATATATTGTAATCATCAAATTAACGCATCGGGTTCCTCCGATCTGAGCGCCTCTAACATAGCCTCCCATTCTAGGGCTATCGGTGTTTTACGTAATCCTTTAGCCTCTTCTCTGCGCAGCACTGCACCTTCTGCACTACCCCATTTTATCATTTCTGCGTGCCATTTGTGTATCGCAGGGGGTCTGCTGGATTTCCAGCGTATCGTAATATTCCTACTAGCTAGGAGTAACGCCAGGTCAATGAAGCGAAATTGTACCTTGTGCTTTGATCTGTGTTTGTGTAAGCCCAGCAGGCATTCCTCCACTATATTGTGCAAAGTAAGGTGCGTCACTGTTCCCAGTAGCTCTCTAATCCTGACCCAGTAGTCTAATAGGGAGGGGCATGTGCACAGCATATGTAAGAATCCCGCTCCTGGGAATTGGCATAGTGGGCATAAATGTTGTGTCTGGGGGAACATTTTATCCAGCCGATCAGGAGCCAGATAGGCTCGGTGTAGCATCATGGTTTGTATAAACTTGAATCTCGAGTTTCGGGAAACCTTTTTGGGATGCTCCAGAACCTTCGCCCACTCCTTGTCCGATAGTTCCCTACCTATCTCTTCCCCCCATACAGCACGCAATGAATCTAAGCTCATCCTGGTATGGGTGCTGATCCCATGATATATCCAGCGGATCAGGTGCCGCCCTCTCCCCATATAATGTACCATCTTCACCAATTTATTTTGGTCGGTTCCTGGCCCTGCGGTGCCCAATATTTTTTAATGTACTGTAGGAGAGCAGCGTGGGTTAAAAATAAGTGTGGCGGTGCGCCCGTCTCGTGAACGAACGTGTCATGATTCAACAGGAGCTCGTGGCTAAAGAGGTCTGCCACTGTTGTGACACCAGAGTCTGCCCATGGCGTCAGTTTACGTGTAGTGAGGATACCAGCGGCAAGCGGGATGCCCAGCAGACGTATATTGCTCGCATACATGGAGGGTGTCTTTGTATATTGGGTTGCCGCCTTCCAGCACGTTAATGCAGTGGTTAGTAGTGTAGGTAAGTCTCTCCGCAGTTTGTAGCTGGGCAGTAAGAGAGTGTGTAGGGCGCCTCTTTCCAAATCAGTTGTAGTGTATCCTATTTCATGGAGGTTACGGCCTGCCGTCCAGTAGGATAACCATTGTAATTGGCAGGCGTAATAATATGCACGGAAGTCCGGGACTCCCAGCCCTCCCAGCCCTCCCATACTAGTACCTACTTGCAGTTTCTTCAAGCTAATACACCGCCTTCCTGCGCCCCATATTAAGTCTATTAGCAGCGTGTTTAATGTTTGAAAGGTGGATAGTGGCACTATTAGGGGCAAATTCATAAAGTAATAAAGCAGGCGTGGTAGGACTACCATTTTCGCTATCGCGACTCTCCCCATAACGGATAAGGGCAGCGAGGTCCAGAAAACAATACTGGATCGCAGGGATCACATAGTCCTGTCAAGATTGCCCTCTAACATATCAGCATGTATTCTATACACTTGGATACCCAAGCATTTAAATGTAGTGGGAGCAACCTGCAGTGCAGTGTTCCCGAAGTCCACCTCTGTGGTGGCAGCAGGTTCCGTAAAGAAAAAGGCCTGTAATTTGGCTATATTCACGGCCAGGCCAGACATGATCTTGAAGGACTTAAACAAGTCGTAGAGTGGAGCTAAAGGCTGACGGAGGTCATGGAGATAAATAATTATGTCATCAGCATACGCCGAAAAAAGATGGGTAGTGTGTCTGAGTGGTATTCCCATATCTGGGAAGGTCTGCCTCAGTGCAATCACCAAGGGTTCCAGTGCTAGTATAAAAATCAGAGGCGATAACGGTCAGCCCTGTCTCGTCCCTCGGTGTATCCTATATTTGCCCAAGATGTGTTTACCGGTCCTTGCTCTTGCTGTCGGCTTCATGTAAAGCAGTCTCAGCCATGTTATATAACTCTCAGGTATCCCAAAGCGCGGTAGCGCCCTAAACATGTATTCCCAGTGGATCGAATCAAACGCTTGCTTAAGGTCTAAAGAGAGACATCCCGCGTGTGGGAATTCCTGCGGTGCCTCTGACATCAAGTGGTGCAGCTTCCTAATGTTCAGGGAGGTGCTACGCGCTGGTATGAACCCTGTCTGATCTACATGTATCAGGTGGTGTAAGCAGGGTTGTAGCCTGTTGGCCAGTACCTTACTCAGTATTTTGTATTCAGAGGGTAATAATTGGCCAGGTCCGTGTGATCCCTGCCTGGCTTAGGCAATGATATTACCAGTGCTTGCGCGGTGGTAAGAGGTAGTGCACCTTCCTCCCAGATCGTCTTGTATATGTCCGCTAATTTGGGTACTAACGTTTCTGCGTACGTGATGTAAAATTCGATGGGTAGTCCATCCATACCAGGGGTCTTATTGCGAGGGAGGCCCTTCATAGCAACCCATATTTCCTGTGGGGTTATGGGCCCTGAGAGGTCTTTTTGTGCCGTGGGTGTCAGTGTAGGGAAGGTCAAGGTTGATCGGAAATCGTCTGTTCGCTCGGCTGGTGCCGTCTCGGGTATGCCATATAGAGAAGCATAGTATGTTTTGAAGGCCTCATTGATCTCTCCCTGTGTGTATATGCTTGTGTCATCAACCTTTTCGATTTCAGTAATCACTATTGAGGGAGGAGTATCCCGGAGAAGTCTGGCTAGCATGGTGCCTGCTTTGTCCGCATCTACATGTCTACGTCTGGTGTATTCTTGGTAATCTATGTTTCTAAGAGATTCCAACAGTTCAGCATGTACAATCCACAGTTCCTGGAGCGCTCCGAGTGTGTGTCATCAGTCGCTGCCAGCTGTTCTAATCTGCCCATCTTCGTTTCGGTTTCTACCAGTGACCTATGTAATGCTTTTCGTGCACCCACCGTTGTACTGATCGCCCTGCCCCGCAACACCGCCTTGAACGCATCCCATTCTATCAATCTGTTGGTCGCAGTGCCGGTGTTTTCGGTGAAGTACCGATCTATCGTGTGTAGTATATCTGTGCGAAATACCGTATCTTCCAGTAACTGTGGCCATAGGCGCCATGTGGGGACCGGTGAAGGTACCCTGCCCCACGTGACAGTAACCTCCAGTGGGTTATGGTCGGAGAATGTTTTGGGTAGGTATGTAGAACGAAGCACCTGCATTGCAATAGCATCAGAGCATACAATCCTGTCTATTCGTGTGTAATGAGTGCACTGCCGAGTAAAATGAAAATTCCCGGTGGTCTTGATGTCGCATCCTCCACACATTACAGAGTCTCCAACCCGTCATCCAACGTACCAGCGCCTCAGTTTGCTTGAGTACCCCTGTGCCGCGTAGTGGCAGATGTGATCTATCTAAGGTTACATCTACTACCGTATTGTAGTCCCCACCCAGTATCCAGGGGCACGTATCCCATCCTGCAAGTGCACTGCTGAGTAAATCCCAGTTTTGTCCTGATCAAAATTAGGGGCATAGATGGATCCTAACACCACCAATTGTCCGTCCAGTGTCCCCCGTACAAAAACATATCTGCCCTCCTTATCGATTTTTTGTTCATGCGCCACAAAGGGCACCCCATGACGTATCCATATCGTAGAACCTCTAGCGTAGCCTGAATAAGAGGTGGAGAAAAACTGCCCTCTCCATTTCTTTCTAAGTTCTAATATTTCACCGGCCACCATGTGTGATTCCTGTAAACAGGCTATTTGCACCTTGCATCGAATCAGATGTGCATGTATCCTATGACGTTTGTGTGTGGTGCCCATACCTCGTACATTCCAGGTGATTATAGTATAGCTGTCCAGTGCATGCATTGTGTCAATCTGTACATCCTATAGGATGCAAATGTGGTGCGTAATAACACGACTAAAGTGTTATCTGCGTCATGAAAGTGACCAGCCCTCCCCCCAACTTTCCCAATACACGGTCTGGGACCAGAACTATACCAGACCACAACGTAACATTGCAACAAGCAAATCAAAAATTGCAAACCAGGGGCCTTTGCCATGTGGGGGGCGGTTCCTGCACCGCGCACGTGCATGACCTTGAGAGAGCTGTGTGAAGCTACAACGGTATCCGAGCCCTGTCAGTGCTCTCCTGCAATAGGCATATAATTAGCAGGTAACAATGTTCAACAGTGTATCTTAGTTACGCCGTAGAAATGCATCATAATGTATACTTGCGTGGGTATATCAACCAAATAAGTCCATGATCAGTTGGGGTGTAGCCGATGGGAACAATGCTACGCTGCCTTCAGAGTCCGAACCACGTGAAGATTCCTCTTCTGTGGAGGATTTAGTCTCGTTACCAGCTCGCGGACCGTTTGTAAAGGTTGCCGTCGCGATGATCGCCTTTTGCTTAGATTGTTGCAGCCGTAGCGAGGGGACTCGCTTACTCTGGAAGGACCTTCGGATGGGTCCACCTCTACGACCCATTGATGCAGTCTGTTGAGATCCTTTGGTGGTGCCCTGGCGGCTAGTGGTGTCTGCTGCGGCAGTCAGCTCCATCACCTCGATCCAATCCTCGACGTCCCCAGGGCTCTCGAAGAAGTAGGCTTTTTGTTCATGTAGTATCTTCAGGCGTGCCGGAAACAAGAGAGCATATTGGATATTCAGGTCCCTTAGCCTTAGCTTCACATCCAGGAATGAGGAACGCTGGCGTTTGACCGTTTGCGTGTAGTCCGGATATAGGGAGACTCTCGTGTTTTCAAAGGTGATCGGCGCCTTCTCTCTAAAAAGTAAAGTAAAGTCCACATTTGTAAAGCGCACAATCACCCGTAAGGGTCTCTAGGCGCTGGGGGCCGTCGGGAAGATTAAGCGAGCTATTGCCCAGAGTCACATGGTGCTGGGCTAACCTGCCGCCGGAGCCGGGGATCGAACCGTGGTCCCCAGATTCCAGCGTCAGTCGCCCTGGCCGCGGCGCAACACCTCTTCCTCTCTGGCCTTCTGCAACAATTCGTCTATCTCTGAAATTGAGTAGTTTCACAATAAGGGGACGTGACGGGGCACCCGGTTTCGGTCTGCCAGTAGGTATGCGATGTGCCCGTTCAATGCAATATTGCGAGGAGAGACCTTCCATCGTTACATGGTCCCTAAACCAGTGTTCCATGTAGCTTGTGGCGTCAGTCCCTTCACTTTTCTCCGGCAGGCCGATCACTCTGATGTTATTGCGCCTTGCCCTTCCTTCCGCGCTCTCCACCCGATCTATTAGGGCAGCTACCTGAGTCTGCAGGGTTTTCACATCCGCCTCCGCTTGTTTCTGTTGCGGTAGCATCTCCGCTAAGGTCTTGGCGTGGTCTTTCACTTTGTCTGCTACCTTCGTGTGATCCGCTCTCAGTAGGGTTAAACCTGTGGTTAGAGTACCTATTTGCGACTCTATGGCCTTCCGGGAGTCTCGCACTTCCTGCAGAATAAGGTCCAGCTTGTCTATCTGTGCGGGCACCACTGTAGGTGGGACACAGCCTGATCTCGGCGTAGTATCCACATCATCTGTCATATCGTGCGTGGGGTCCACCACCATCTGGCCCTGCTGTTTCAATCTGTTTCGTCCCATAGTGTCGGGGTAGTGCTGTCCTTCCTCGTATCCCAGTAATACTATAGGGGTAAGAAGGGAGCAGGTTACACTCCAGCCGCACGGCAGCGCCTGTTGGGTCGCAGCCGCTGAATACTAGTGGTATTGTCACCAAAGTCACTTACTGGGTGTAGCACGATCTGGGAAATGGCTCTACCACTTGTGTGCGAGAGGTGGGGGGGCCGTTTTTCTCCTGGGTTGTGCCCTTGCAGAGCTGAGTATTCCAGCGTGCACCA
Organism: Lissotriton helveticus; assembly: GCF_964261635.1. NCBI lineage: Eukaryota > Metazoa > Chordata > Amphibia > Caudata > Salamandridae > Lissotriton > Lissotriton helveticus. The sequence continues at coordinate 1,596,290,973 of NC_136069.1, read as the reverse complement.
GCCTGTGCTGTTGTTTACAGAAGGGGGTGTTTGGGGTGTCTCCATGCATCCGCATCGGGGGAGAGAAAAAGAGGCTTCCAATGAAAATCCCTGATATGCCTCCGTTTGTCCCCGGGCTATGGTGGTGAGAGCGCCCACAGGTTGGTCAAAGTTTTTGTTTTAGGTATGCATCCAGTGTGTAGCAGCTTTCCAAGGGTGAGGATCACACTCTCATACACTTTTCCTTCCGTGTTTGGGATCGGGGCCTGTGTAAATAGCTTCTTTCCTCTACCATGCCGAAGCTCCGCCCCCTCGCAGTAGGCCGCACAGCCCCGGGCTCACGTAGTTGTAGTGCCCGCAAATAGATACCACAGAGTTTCAGCCATCCGCTCGCTCACCTCAGCGTCCTCCTCTCTTAGCGGTGTCCAGCAGTCCTTCGTGGCGTCACAACAGAAAGTGGATGAGTGTCCGGAGCACCTCCATTAGTCGGGTGCAGCGGCTCCCGGTGTAGCGGCCCGCGTGGTTCCCCGTCGCCGCCTACCAATAACTTCCGTACGCAGCGGTAGCCGTTGATTTAACGGGTGATGGTCCGTACTCGCAGCGCCAGATTGTCCCAGCACCCTCGGTCACTGGAGAGTGTAATTTAGGCGCTCATAGGATGCAGCAGCGTTTTAAAATCAGGATTTTGTACGGCTCGGGTCCGGAGCTCGTCTAAGACACGTCCGCCATGTTCAGCGGCTGGCAACGCCCCCAAAGAACAGCAAGCATGAGGAGTGATTGAATGATCAGTGGGAGATTAGATATTCTGGAATGATTTGATGTCCAACTGATATTTACAAACAGTATAATCGACACGTAAATTCAAAGTCAATATTGTGTATGATTAAGTCATATTGGCCCAGATTTACAAAGCCCTTGCGTTGCCCTCATGTCACGCAAGGTGGTGCACGGCAACACAAGGGTTTGAGAGAGATATATTATGGCATGCAGAGCCAGCTTGCTTGGCTTAATAAATCTGGAGTAACGCAAGGCAGTGTAAGTCACTGCCTTGCGTTACTCCAGATTCACTAACCCACGCACCCAACAATGATTTTTGGCGCATTCCCGGATTTACTAACTCTAGTAAACCTGGCAGGTGTTAAAATGTATGCATTCCCAGGTAAGACGTAACAAGTAGAAATATGTTTATTTTTCCTCTTTCTATGTGTGCTGCATTCTGAAAGTGAACGCCGCAGTGCTTACTGCAGTGAATAGTATAAATAAACAATTCAATACAAGTATTAAAATGGCTCTCCATCATACCCTGAGTCTGAGTGTGTGTCATCAGTCGCTGCCAGCTGTTCTAATCTGCCCATCTTCGTTTCGGTTTCTACCAGTGACCTATGTAATGCTTTTCGTGCACCCACCGTTGTACTGATCGCCCTGCCCCGCAACACCGCCTTGAACGCATCCCATTCTATCAATCTGTTGGTCGCAGTGCCGGTGTTTTCGGTGAAGTACCGATCTATCGTGTGTAGTATATCTGTGCGAAATACCGTATCTTCCAGTAACTGTGGCCATAGGCGCCATGTGGGGACCGGTGAAGGTACCCTGCCCCACGTGACAGTAACCTCCAGTGGGTTATGGTCGGAGAATGTTTTGGGTAGGTATGTAGAACGAAGCACCTGCATTGCAATAGCATCAGGGCATACAATCCTGTCTATTCGTGTGTAATGAGTGCACTGCCGAGTAAAATGAAAATTCCCGGTGGTCTTGATGTCGCATCCTCCACACATTACAGAGTCTCCAACCCGTCATCCAACGTACCAGCGCCTCAGTTTGCTTGAGTACCCCTGTGCCGCGTAGTGGCAGATGTGATCTATCTACGGTTACATCTACTACCGTATTGTAGTCCCCACCCAGTATCCAGGGGCACGTATCCCATCCTGCAAGTGCACTGCTGAGTAAATCCCAGTTTTGTCCTGATCAAAATTAGGGGCATAGATGGATCCTAACACCACCAATTGTCCGTCCAGTGTCCCCCGTACAAAAACATATCTGCCCTCCTTATCGATTTTTTGTTCATGCGCCACAAAGGGCACCCCATGACTTATCCATATCGTAGAACCTCTAGCGTAGCCTGAATAAGAGGTGGAGAAAAACTGCCCTCTCCATTTCTTTCTAAGTTCTAATATTTCACCGGCCACCATGTGTGATTCCTGTAAACAGGCTATTTGCACCTTGCATCGAATCAGATGTGCATGTATCCTATGACGTTTGTGTGTGGTGCCCATACCTCGTACATTCCAGGTGATTATAGTATAGCTGTCCAGTGCATGCATTGTGTCAATCTGTACATCCTATAGGATGCAAATGTGGTGCGTAATAACACGACTAAAGTGTTATCTGCGTCATGAAAGTGACCAGCCCTCCCCCCAACTTTCCCAATACACGGTCTGGGACCAGAACTATACCAGACCACAACGTAACATTGCAACAAGCAAATCAAAAATTGCAAACCAGGGGCCTTTGCCATGTGGGGGGCGGTTCCTGCACCTCGCACGCGCACGTGCATGACCTTGAGAGAGCTGTGTGAAGCTACAACGGTATCCGAGCCCTGTCAGTGCTCTCCTGCAATAGGCATATAATTAGCAGGTAACAATGTTCAACAGTGTATCTTAGTTACGCCGTAGAAATGCATCATAATGTATACTTGCGTGGGTATATCAACCAAATAAGTCCATGATCAGTTGGGGTGTAGCCGATGGGAACAATGCTACGCTGCCTTCAGAGTCCGAACCACGTGAAGATTCCTCTTCTGTGGAGGATTTAGTCTCGTTACCAGCTCGCGGACCGTTTGTAAAGGTTGCCGTCGCGATGATCGCCTTTTGCTTAGATTGTTGCAGCCGTAGCGAGGGGACTCGCTTACTCTGGAAGGACCTTCGGATGGGTCCACCTCTACGACCCATTGATGCAGTCTGTTGAGATCCTTTGGTGGTGCCCTGGCGGCTAGTGGTGTCTGCTGCGGCAGTCAGCTCCATCACCTCGATCCAATCCTCGACGTCCCCAGGGCTCTCGAAGAAGTAGGCTTTTTGTTCATGTAGTATCTTCAGGCGTGCCGGAAACAAGAGAGCATATTGGATATTCAGGTCCCTTAGCCTTAGCTTCACATCCAGGAATGAGGAACGCTGGCGTTTGACCGTTTGCGTGTAGTCCGGATATAGGGAGACTCTCGTGTTTTCAAAGGTGATCGGCGCCTTCTCTCTAAAAAGTAAAGTAAAGTCCACATTTGTAAAGCGCACAATCACCCGTAAGGGTCTCTAGGCGCTGGGGGCCGTCGGGAAGATTAAGCGAGCTATTGCCCAGAGTCACATGGTGCTGGGCTAACCTGCCGCCAGAGCCGGGGATCGAACCGTGGTCCCCAGATTCCAGCGTCAGTCGCCCTGGCCGCGGCGCAACACCTCTTCCTCTCTGGCCTTCTGCAACAATTCGTCTATCTCTGAAATTGAGTAGTTTCACAATAAGGGGACGTGACGGGGCACCCGGTTTCGGTCTGCCAGTAGGTATGCGATGTGCCCGTTCAATGCAATATTGCGAGGAGAGACCTTCCATCGTTACATGGTCCCTAAACCAGTGTTCCATGTAGCTTGTGGCGTCAGTCCCTTCACTTTTCTCCGGCAGGCCGATCACTCTGATGTTATTGCGCCTTGCCCTTCCTTCCGCGCTCTCCACCCGATCTATTAGGGCAGCTACCTGAGTCTGCAGGGTTTTCACATCCGCCTCCGCTTGTTTCTGTTGCGGTAGCATCTCCGCTAAGGTCTTGGCGTGGTCTTTCACTTTGTCTGCTACCTTCGTGTGATCCGCTCTCAGTAGGGTTAAACCTGTGGTTAGAGTACCTATTTGCGACTCTATGGCCTTCCGGGAGTCTCGCACTTCCTGCAGAATAAGGTCCAGCTTGTCTATCTGTGCGGGCACCACTGTAGGTGGGACACAGCCTGATCTCGGCGTAGTATCCACATCATCTGTCATATCGTGCGTGGGGTCCACCACCATCTGGCCCTGCTGTTTCAATCTGTTTCGTCCCATAGTGTCGGGGTAGTGCTGTCCTTCCTCGTATCCCAGTAATACTATAGGGGTAAGAAGGGAGCAGGTTACACTCCAGCCGCACGGCAGCGCCTGTTGGGTCGCAGCCGCTGAATACTAGTGGTATTGTCACCAAAGTCACTTACTGGGTGTAGCACGATCTGGGAAATGGCTCTACCACTTGTGTGCGAGAGGTGGGGGGGCCGTTTTTCTCCTGGGTTGTGCCCTTGCAGAGCTGAGTATTCCAGCGTGCACCAGCCTGTGCTGTTGTTTACAGAAGGGGGTGTTTGGGGTGTCTCCATGCATCCGCATCGGGGGAGAGAAAAAGAGGCTTCCAATGAAAATCCCTGATATGCCTCCGTTTGTCCCCGGGCTATGGTGGTGAGAGCGCCCACAGGTTGGTCAAAGTTTTTGTTTTAGGTATGCATCCAGCGTGTAGCAGCTTTCCAAGGGTGAGGATCACACTCTCATACACTTTTCCTTCCGTGTTTGGGATCGGGGCCTGTGTAAATAGCTTCTTTCCTCTACCATGCCGAAGCTCCGCCCCCTCGCAGTAGGCCGCACAGCCCCGGGCTCACGTAGTTGTAGTGCCCGCAAATAGATACCACAGAGTTTCAGCCATCCGCTCGCTCACCTCAGCGTCCTCCTCTCTTAGCGGTGTCCAGCAGTCCTTCGTGGCGTCACAACAGAAAGTGGATGAGTGTCCGGAGCACCTCCATTAGTCGGGTGCAGCGGCTCCCGGTGTAGCGGCCCGCGTGGTTCCCCGTCGCCGCCTACCAATAACTTCCGTACGCAGCGGTAGCCGTTGATTTTACGGGTGATGGTCCGTACTCGCAGCGCCAGATTGTCCCAGCACCCTCGGTCACTGGAGAGTGTAATTTAGGCGCTCATAGGATGCAGCAGCGTTTTAAAATCAGGATTTTGTACGGCTCGGGTCCGGAGCTCATCTAAGACACGTCCGCCATGTTCAGCGGCTGGCAACGCCCCCAAAGAACAGCAAGCATGAGGAGTGATTGAATGATCAGTGGGAGATTAGATATTCTGGAATGATTTGATGTCCAACTGATATTTACAAACAGTATAATCGACACGTAAATTCAAAGTCAATATTGTGTATGATTAAGTCATATTGGCCCAGATTTACAAAGCCCTTGCGTTGCCCTCATGTCACGCAAGGTGGTGCACGGCAACACAAGGGTTTGAGAGAGATATATTATGGCATGCAGAGCCAGCTTGCTTGGCTTAATAAATCTGGAGTAACGCAAGGCAGTGTAAGTCACTGCCTTGCGTTACTCCAGATTCACTAACCCACGCACCCAACAATGATTTTTGGCGCATTCCCGGATTTACTAACTCTAGTAAACCTGGCAGGTGTTAAAATGTATGCATTCCCAGGTAAGACGTAACAAGTAGAAATATGTTTATTTTTCCTCTTTCTATGTGTGCTGCATTCTGAAAGTGAACGCCGCAGTGCTTACTGCAGTGAATAGTATAAATAAACAATTCAATACAAGTATTAAAATGGCTCTCCATCATACCCTGAGTCCGAGTGTGTGTCATCAGTCGCTGCCAGCTGTTCTAATCTGCCCATCTTCGTTTCGGTTTCTACCAGTGACCTATGTAATGCTTTTCGTGCACCCACCGTTGTACTGATCGCCCTGACCCGCAACACCGCCTTGAACGCATCCCATTCTATCAATCTGTTGGTCGCAGTGCCGGTGTTTTCGGTGAAGTACCGATCTATCGTGTGTAGTATATCTGTGCGAAATACCGTATCTTCCAGTAACTGTGGCCATAGGCGCCATGTGGGGACCGGTGAAGGTACCCTGCCCCACGTGACAGTAACCTCCAGTGGGTTATGGTCGGAGAATGTTTTGGGTAGGTATGTAGAACGAAGCACCTGCATTGCAATAGCATCAGAGCATACAATCCTGTCTATTCGTGTGTAATGAGTGCACTGCCGAGTAAAATGAAAATTCCCGGTGGTCTTGATGTCGCATCCTCCACACATTACAGAGTCTCCAACCCGTCATCCAACGTACCAGCGCCTCAGTTTGCTTGAGTACCCCTGTGCCGCGTAGTGGCAGATGTGATCTATCTACGGTTACATCTACTACCGTATTGTAGTCCCCACCCAGTATCCAGGGGCACGTATCCCATCCTGCAAGTGCACTGCTGAGTAAATCCCAGTTTTGTCCTGATCAAAATTAGGGGCATAGATGGATCCTAACACCACCAATTGTCCGTCCAGTGTCCCCCGTACAAAAACATATCTGCCCTCCTTATCGATTTTTTGTTCATGCGCCACAAAGGGCACCCCATGACGTATCCATATCGTAGAACCTCTAGCGTAGCCTGAATAAGAGGTGGAGAAAAACTGCCCTCTCCATTTCTTTCTAAGTTCTAATATTTCACCGGCCACCATGTGTGATTCCTGTAAACAGGCTATTTGCACCTTGCATCGAATCAGATGTGCATGTATCCTATGACGTTTGTGTGTGGTGCCCATACCTCGTACATTCCAGGTGATTATAGTATAGCTGTCCAGTGCATGCATTGTGTCAATCTGTACATCCTATAGGATGCAAATGTGGTGCGTAATAACACGACTAAAGTGTTATCTGCGTCATGAAAGTGACCAGCCCTCCCCCCAACTTTCCCAATACACGGTCTGGGACCAGAACTATACCAGACCACAACGTAACATTGCAACAAGCAAATCAAAAATTGCAAACCAGGGGCCTTTGCCATGTGGGGGGCGGTTCCTGCACCTCGCACGCGCACGTGCATGACCTTGAGAGAGCTGTGTGAAGCTACAACGGTATCCGAGCCCTGTCAGTGCTCTCCTGCAATAGGCATATAATTAGCAGGTAACAATGTTCAACAGTGTATCTTAGTTACGCCGTAGAAATGCATCATAATGTATACTTGCGTGGGTATATCAACCAAATAAGTCCATGATCAGTTGGGGTGTAGCCGATGGGAACAATGCTACGCTGCCTTCAGAGTCCGAACCACGTGAAGATTCCTCTTCTGTGGAGGATTTAGTCTCGTTACCAGCTCGCGGACCGTTTGTAAAGGTTGCCGTCGCGATGATCGCCTTTTGCTTAGATTGTTGCAGCCGTAGCGAGGGGACTCGCTTACTCTGGAAGGACCTTCGGATGGGTCCACCTCTACGACCCATTGATGCAGTCTGTTGAGATCCTTTGGTGGTGCCCTGGCGGCTAGTGGTGTCTGCTGCGGCAGTCAGCTCCATCACCTCGATCCAATCCTCGACGTCCCCAGGGCTCTCGAAGAAGTAGGCTTTTTGTTCATGTAGTATCTTCAGGCGTGCCGGAAACAAGAGAGCATATTGGATATTCAGGTCCCTTAGCCTTAGCTTCACATCCAGGAATGAGGAACGCTGGCGTTTGACCGTTTGCGTGTAGTCCGGATATAGGGAGACTCTCGTGTTTTCAAAGGTGATCGGCGCCTTCTCTCTAAAAAGTAAAGTAAAGTCCACATTTGTAAAGCGCACAATCACCCGTAAGGGTCTCTAGGCGCTGGGGGCCGTCGGGAAGATTAAGCGAGCTATTGCCCAGAGTCACATGGTGCTGGGCTAACCTGCCGCCGGAGCCGGGGATCGAACCGTGGTCCCCAGATTCCAGCGTCAGTCGCCCTGGCCGCGGCGCAACACCTCTTCCTCTCTGGCCTTCTGCAACAATTCGTCTATCTCTGAAATTGAGTAGTTTCACAATAAGGGGACGTGACGGGGCACCCGGTTTCGGTCTGCCAGTAGGTATGCGATGTGCCCGTTCAATGCAATATTGCGAGGAGAGACCTTCCATCGTTACATGGTCCCTAAACCAGTGTTCCATGTAGCTTGTGGCGTCAGTCCCTTCACTTTTCTCCGGCAGGCCGATCACTCTGATGTTATTGCGCCTTGCCCTTCCTTCCGCGCTCTCCACCCGATCTATTAGGGCAGCTACCTGAGTCTGCAGGGTTTTCACATCCGCCTCCGCTTGTTTCTGTTGCGGTAGCATCTCCGCTAAGGTCTTGGCGTGGTCTTTCACTTTGTCTGCTACCTTCGTGTGATCCGCTCTCAGTAGGGTTAAACCTGTGGTTAGAGTACCTATTTGCGACTCTATGGCCTTCCGGGAGTCTCGCACTTCCTGCAGAATAAGGTCCAGCTTGTCTATCTGTGCGGGCACCACTGTAGGTGGGACACAGCCTGATCTCGGCGTAGTATCCACATCATCTGTCATATCGTGCGTGGGGTCCACCACCATCTGGCCCTGCTGTTTCAATCTGTTTCGTCCCATAGTGTCGGGGTAGTGCTGTCCTTCCTCGTATCCCAGTAATACTATAGGGGTAAGAAGGGAGCAGGTTACACTCCAGCCGCACGGCAGCGCCTGTTGGGTCGCAGCCGCTGAATACTAGTGGTATTGTCACCAAAGTCACTTACTGGGTGTAGCACGATCTGGGAAATGGCTCTACCACTTGTGTGCGAGAGGTGGGGGGGCCGTTTTTCTCCTGGGTTGTGCCCTTGCAGAGCTGAGTATTCCAGCGTGCACCAGCCTGTGCTGTTGTTTACAGAAGGGGGTGTTTGGGGTGTCTCCATGCATCCGCATCGGGGGAGAGAAAAAGAGGCTTCCAATGAAAATCCCTGATATGCCTCCGTTTGTCCCCAGGCTATGGTGGTGAGAGCGCCCACAGGTTGGTCAAAGTTTTTGTTTTAGGTATGCATCCAGCGTGTAGCAGCTTTCCAAGGGTGAGGATCACACTCTCATACACTTTTCCTTCCGTGTTTGGGATCGGGGCCTGTGTAAATAGCTTCTTTCCTCTACCATGCCGAAGCTCCGCCCCCTCGCAGTAGGCCGCACAGCCCCGGGCTCACGTAGTTGTAGTGCCCGCAAATAGATACCACAGAGTTTCAGCCATCCGCTCGCTCACCTCAGCGTCCTCCTCTCTTAGCGGTGTCCAGCAGTCCTTCGTGGCGTCACAACAGAAAGTGGATGAGTGTCCGGAGCACCTCCATTAGTCGGGTGCAGCGGCTCCCGGTGTAGCGGCCCGCGTGGTTCCCCGTCGCCGCCTACCAATAACTTCCGTACGCAGCGGTAGCCGTTGATTTAACGGGTGATGGTCCGTACTCGCAGCGCCAGATTGTCCCAGCACCCTCGGTCACTGGAGAGTGTAATTTAGGCGCTCATAGGATGCAGCAGCGTTTTAAAATCAGGATTTTGTACGGCTCGGGTCCGGAGCTCGTCTAAGACACGTCCGCCATGTTCAGCGGCTGGCAACGCCCCCAAAGAACAGCAAGCATGAGGAGTGATTGAATGATCAGTGGGAGATTAGATATTCTGGAATGATTTGATGTCCAACTGATATTTACAAACAGTATAATCGACACGTAAATTCAAAGTCAATATTGTGTATGATTAAGTCATATTGGCCCAGATTTACAAAGCCCTTGCGTTGCCCTCATGTCACGCAAGGTGGTGCACGGCAACACAAGGGTTTGAGAGAGATATATTATGGCATGCAGAGCCAGCTTGCTTGGCTTAATAAATCTGGAGTAACGCAAGGCAGTGTAAGTCACTGCCTTGCGTTACTCCAGATTCACTAACCCACGCACCCAACAATGATTTTTGGCGCATTCCCGGATTTACTAACACTAGTAAACCTGGCAGGTGTTAAAATGTATGCATTCCCAGGTAAGACGTAACAAGTAGAAATATGTTTATTTTTCCTCTTTCTATGTGTGCTGCATTCTGAAAGTGAACGCCGCAGTGCTTACTGCAGTGAATAGTATAAATAAACAATTCAATACAAGTATTAAAATGGCTCTCCATCATACCCTGAGTCTATAGAGCAAATTACTTACCCTCGGTAACAGTGTATCTGTAAGAGGCACTGAGGCAGCACCTGCGCAACCGTATGCCAGACTGTATGGGAATAGCGGACCAAGAGGCATGCAGTATTCACAGACCTCAGCACCAAGCTGGAGGAAGAGAACATGCGCTTCCAGCTCTTGGATTCCCTATCGGGTAGTGCTGAAGGGAATGTGCCCTTGGAAGAAGAGGCTTGGACCGCCAAGCTCTCGGGAGAAGGGTGTTGGGAGAGGAAGATGGGATCGCCCAGAGCCGTACGGTGGTGGTGGGCAATCGTCTGTTCCACAGGAGCCCCCGTGCTGGGCTTGGACCAAGTGCCCAGAAGGACATCCATGAGGAGGGTTTCATTGAAGGGCAAGCAGGGTTCAGAGGAAAGATGCCACCGGTTGCAGCACCTCTGTCAGGAGGTTAGTCCTGACTGCCACTATAGGGAGCTCCAGGTCAAAGCCACGGCGACCCTAAGCACCACCACTGCATAGGACACTACCTCCTCCGTAGCCACGGTAGGGGGAGAAAGCATGCCAACGTCTGGGGAGGCTGACGTCGATCCGGCTCCGTCCATCTCAGGGATGAGAATGGGGACGCCCTCGGCCGGGATCGGTGCTTGCGAAGGTAGAGTAAGGTTGAACGGCGTCGATCCGGATCCAGGTCTGGATCCATGGGGACCCTGCGGCACTGGGGCTAGAGCCACCAGCATCGAAGGCCCAGGGCCCCCAACCAGCTCCAAGAGGCCCGAAGGTGCACCAGCCGAGTCAGGCTGCCCAAAGATACAGCAGAGGGCTTCGTAGGGCGTACAAAGCTGGGCAGGGGATGCCCCAGCTCCTGGAAACTGGGGAGGCACAGTCTCGTCACTGAATCAGGCACCGGAGATGAATCCCCAGAGCAACAATGCTCTGGTTCCTGCGTCACGTCAGCCAACCGACAGGGAGAAGGCGAAGAGTGACGGGGCTTCTTCTCCTTCTTCTTGTTCTTCGACTTACCCGAGGGGTGCAAAGACTTGATTGAGGTGTGGTGGCTCTGCGACCGGTCTCGAGACCCCCCTTGAGTGAGACCGGGAGCGACGCAGATCCGACTGCCGGGCCTCCAAAAGCTTTCGGGACCGCTCCCGCAAAGACTTTGGATTCATCGCCCGACAGTATGAGAACGACTTCGGGTCGTAGTCGCGCTCCAGGCACCAGAGGCACATGAGGTGCGGATCCGTCATGGACATCAGCTTGTGACAGGAGTCACAAGGCTTGAATCCTGTTCGACGATGTGACATCCCTCGCGCACCAGGAGTCGAAGACTCGAAAAAAGACATCAACAAAAGTCGAAAAAAGTTTAATCAAAAAATGACTAAGGGGCAAGCTCTCTCTGGAACTTAAATGTTGTTGTGTTCCCACCTGTAGGGAGTTCAAAGTGGCCTCATGCAGGCACAACTTCAAGCAGCGAGTTACCCTGCTCTACTGTGCTCTACAGGAGGACCATGCGGCACAAGTCCAAACCAGACTACCTGGCAGAGAAGGTCCTTCCATGGGCTACAGCAGGTCTACTTCAGTAGTTCCTGTCCAGCTTCTTATGGCTGTCCTGATGGCTGTGATGGAAGCAGTAACTGTGGTCAACATGAGGGAACATGATTCCTTTCCTAGCTGATATCTGGCTCAAGAAGTAGAGAAAGAGTCAGTCAGTGCTTACTTTGTAAAAAGATAATGGCCAGGGCCCGCTTCAGGAGGCCACTGCAGCTTGTGCCACACTTCCCCCCTGCCATCGCTGCCAATGGCAGTAGCAACACAACTACTAACCATCAGGTTCCTAAATGTTTGACAGTTCAGACTATTTCAGCCTCCAAAGCTAAAATAATGGCTTTGGTGGCAGGTATTAGTCATTTTAAATGTTCATTGAAATTATAAACACACGTAACAAGTTGTGCTCATCTCTAAATGCGACAAACAGCCCCACCATGTGACAGCTGTCATAAGTGCCGGTCTACCATTGTATGCAGATGATGTCCTTTTATATTTAAAGAACAGAATTTAGTGTCAGTACTTACGAACTAGATACGAGGCGAGCTCTCGGAACTGAAGGTTAACCTAACTTACTTGTGCCCTTTAAGGAAGTGTGCAGATGTAAGAGAAAATTATCTCCCCCATTAGCACTGAAGTGGGACGATGCATTCCCCCATCTAGGTGTCCAGATACAACCAAGAAAAAGACTCACTAGGAGGTAAACTAATGAAAGCAGCATTAAGCATGTGTGCGTCAATGACCTTCTTGAAGCACCTATCACTCCCAGCGATGGCTATAGTACCACTGACCAAGATGGGGCAGTTACCAAGATTGCCATAGTAATTTCAAGCCACCCTTTTGTGCCTGCCAGTGTTTTTTTGGAAACATCAATAGCTTAAACTCAAACCTCATTTGGGGAAGCAAAAGGCACAAAACAGCATCACATAAGTGCAACTCCCAATGACGGAGTGCAGCTTGAGCGCCCCGGACACAGAACTGTGCAGTGGCGGCTCGTCCATGGGGGTGTTCGGGTGCCGCCCCACTGCTTTCTCGCCGTGCGTGAAAGCAGAAACAAATGATAGTTATTACTGTAATAACTACCATTTGTTTCTGCCTTCTCGCACGGCGAGAAAGCAGAAGTTAGAGTGGGCGGTGTTACTCGAGGGCAGGGGGGTGCGGATTGCCCACTGTTGTTAATACTGTCTGTTTGGGAAGCCTAAGGCCGCCCAAACAGACAGTATTAACAACAGTGGGCAAGCCGCTCCCCCCTGCCACCTCCCACTCTCCCTGTTCTCTGTATGCTTGCTGCAGCATACAGAGAGAAATGACGCGGTTGGGGCAGCCGACCGAACCAATCACAACGCTGGGTGCGGTGGTGGGGAGGGAGGCTGCCTGCAGCCTTCCTGTTGACATGAGCCCAGACGTCAGACGAATTCAAAATCCAGGGCGGCGGGAGTCGGGAGTCTGCAGTCTCGGGACTTGAGAAAAGCGGGAAGCCAAAGCAAAGGTAAGTTTTATATAATATTTTATTATTTATTATCGCATGTAAAGTGCTCTGAATCGGGAATAGCAAGAGTAGAATTCAGTCTAAAGCCACACAGATCCCGCCTCACATTTCCCTCCCATGCAAAGGTTGCAGATAAAAATGCCCAGACTTTGGGAGGGACAGTTATGGCATGAAGGAACATACTAGGAAGGGCTGTCTCAGAGAATGTACACTTTTATCGACCAATTATCGTGGCCACCCTTCATAGATGGTTCCCTTTATTGGCTCTGGTGCTTCCAATCCTTTCCCGTTTTTCCTCGGAGCATTGCATTTCCCGGCCCCGGCTTTGCTTTTTATTTTATTTACAGTGCTTGCTTCATTTTTCCCAACCCCCCAGAACCTCCATAATGTCAGAATGACTAATCCACAAATGTTTTCGCCTCACCACTTTGAAATGTCACCAGCCGCCACTGGAACTGTGTTATCTAGCAGCACAGCTGCAGTGGTTGGCAAGACGACTGAGTGATGGCGACCCCATTGAGCAATAATACATGCAAGGTATTTCCGCTATGATTACAATGCTGACTTGCGTATTTATCAGAAACCGGGGCATATTTATGAGCCCCTTTGTGTCGCTCTTTCACCACGCAACGCGGTGCAAGAGCAACGCAAATGAAAAATGAGATTTATGAAGCCAGGACACCTTGCGTGGTCCTGCATGACTTCATAAATCTCGAGAAATGTAACGAAGAGCAAACTGCTGCTTGGCATTACTCTGCGCCAGGGAGACGTTTCTATGGGTTTTATGTGGGTGTTCCCATGCAACATCCATGGATTTTGACGCATTCCCAGATTTCCAAGAACTTGTAAGCCTGGGAATGCACCAAAAAGATATGCCTCCCCGGTAGAGCCGTAACGGGGAGAAATATCTTTATTTCTCCTCATTTGTTCCTATCTCTATGTGCGCTGCATTCTGCAGCACACATTGAAAAATGAAAAAGCCTCTCAGGATTGTATTTGTGCATCCTGCCTATCAGGCACCCTTGCATCATTGTACAAGGGTGCCTGCATTGGCGCTAGGCTGCTGAAATGGCGCCAGCACAAGAGAAAAGGACAGGAATGTGCCCTATTGGATAAATATGGCACATTCCTGACCTTTCAATATGACGCGGCGCAGTGCAACCAGGTGACTTGCTGCGCTGACCTGTGCCAAAAAATTCATATGCCCCAGAGCAAACAAGCATTGGCAAAGCTAATGGGTCTCATCTATGAGAGCGGTTAGCTTTGGTAATGTTTTGTAACTATGTTGTACACTAATGAAGTTGCTGTGCAGAATGGAGAAAATGAATAAAAAAAATTAGGGCCATATTATCAAGAAAGGGTGATACATTATCGCGTCTTTTATCGGCAGGAAACTGCCGCTAAAGCGGCGATAAGGGGCTTGATAATATGTCCTTGTGAATTCCCATAGCAACCCAGGTTCTGGTGTTAACCTGGGCTGCTATGGGAATTCACAAGGGCATATTATCAAGCCCATTATCGCCGCTTTAGCGGCAGTTTCCTGGCGATAATGTATTGCACTTTCTTGATAATATGGCCTTAAGTGTTATGACGTGGCCAGTGCTTATGTGCTTTTTTAAAAAGTGCATTAGCACTGGTCCTGTCAGAGCACTGTTTTTTGTTTTTTTTGGCAGCCATGGGCTTCTCAAAGGCAAAATGGAGGGAGGGAGGGTGAGAGGGATGGACGCAGGTGGGGGAGACGACAACCTAGAGGAGATGGGGAGCACATGAAATACAGAGAGTGAGTGGGAGGGGCTTTGGGTAAGCAGACAGACCAATGATGGTGTGTGGAAGAGGCAGGGTAAGCAGACAGACAACAGAGGGTGGGCGGGAGCGGCTGGGGCAAGCACACAGCCAATGGAGAGTGGGCGGGGCAAGCACCAGGACAATGATAGGTGGGCAGGAGGGCCTGGGGCTAGTACGGTGACAATGGAGGGTTGGGCTTAGGGACTGGGGCAACCATACGGACAGCAGGTGGAGGGTGGGCAGGAACGACTGGAGTAGAAAACAGAGTGGGAGAAGTACACGAGGGAGACAGCTTAAAAACATACACACTTGTAGAGTGTTTACATAAAAAGAAAAAGGTAGCCCCAGAAAAGTGAACAGTGGAAGGACACAAGTAATGCGTGCATGCTCCAGGTGAGGGACAAACACACGAAGAGGAAGGAAGCCTACAGAAACAAACAAATAAGTAGCAAGCAAATAAGAGTGACAATGAAGCCAACCAATGGTAAGCAATGTGTGACCTCTAAGCCACATGTAAGGTAACAAAAGGTCTCACAATTTAAAAATCGAACCAGAGGCAGACATGAGTGAATAATAATGGTGTGAAAACAGAGCGACATCTGGAGAGTAGGTTGATTAGGGAATTGGGCAGGTTTCATATGCCAGGTGGCACCTATCTCGCATCAGTGTCTCTACTATGTAATTGGCATACGCCAAGCTGTAAACCTCACTCTTGTGTAGTGGGCAAGAACAGAGCAGAAGCTGTCAATAATCCTCCAAATACCGAGTCTTGCCTAACTGGGTCTTCCCTTTCTTCTAGGTTACACAATGCTTCACTCTCTTTGGCTGATGCTCCTGCTGGCAGCTTGCAGCGGCACTCACTCCAGTGGCTCAGGTAAGGGGCGATCTAGGACGGGTGTCTGCACAAAAAATATTTGGGTGGCAAACAAAAAGGATCTTAAATATGATTTGGGTGTCTCTCCCACTTTCAATTGCTATATTCATGACAATAGTAGGACAGGAACAAGGGAACCCTACTCACGCGGAACCAGGGTAATAACTTATTATCAAAAGACAGAGGCTCTTGTGGACACTTAATGAAGCAATTTCAATGTATACGAGCACAATGGCAATATATTGGGTTATAGTAATATTGGAGAGAGAAAGAAGGAAATACACCTCTGATTTGTTTTTGAATCAAAAATATTTATATAATCCTTGAAATGAAATACTGTTACAAAGTAATACATTTGAACATATAGTTCTGAGTGAAAGATGTCCCAGTGAAAAACAGAACCTAGAAAATTTGTGACATATATGTGAGATATATACAAGATTTCCAATGCTTCATATAAACGACCGTTTACATATATATGCACAGTATACAGTGCTAGATACAGTGATCAGTGCTGGTGAACAATGATTCATTTATGCAACTTGTCCACGGCGTTTCAACCCTGTGTGCAGTGTAGGGTCTCTTCAGGACCTATGATCGTAGGGACATCTGAAGGGTAATGGACAGGCTCGTGTGGAGGGTGTGGCACCGTGCATAGGATAAGAAAGGGATACTCACATGGGTCCCAGCCGTTCGCCACAAATTTTTTAGGTTCCGTTTTTCACTGGGACACCTTTCACTCAGAACAATCAGCTAGATTCATCAAGCTGAAAACGGCTAGCAAAGGGCCAGATTCTGAGAATCTGGCCCTTTGCGAGTGCAATATTTGCATTTGGGATTCATCATCCCAAATGCAAAAATCGCTAATTGCGAAATCGCATATTTGCGAGGAATTGCATTTAAGGAATCTCTATTTGAGATTCCTTAAATGCAATTCATTAACCATTTTCTATTAGCTAATTCACTATTCCTGGCCGCTATTTACCACGAAGTCAGACTTTGTGGTAAATAGCGAAAACTCAGAAAAATGCACTTTAGTGCATTTTTCTGAGTGGTATGTTACACACACACATGTCCTTTGGACATGTGTGTGCGCAACATCTGGCTACATTTGCTTTTCAGGGGTGCTACAGGGTGTCCTTTGGACACCCCTGGCACCCTTGAAATCGCATCCTTATTTGCGATTAGCAAATTGCTAATCGCAAATAAGGAATAATTCCCCATTCATTCCTATGGGCCTTTAGGCCCATAAGAATGAATGGGGAGTTATTCCTTATTTGCGATTAGCAATTTGCTAATCACAAATAAGGAAGATATAGGAATCGCAATATTTTTTGCCATTCCTACATGAATCCCGTTTTGCAAGTCCTTATTAGCGATTCCTTATGAATCGCTATTAAGGACTCGCAAAACTGGATAATGATGAGTCTAGCTGTATATGTTTAAATGTATTACTTTGTAACAGTACTTCATTTCAAGGATTATATAAATATGTTTGATTCAAAAACAAATCAGAGGTGTATTTGCTTCCAATACATTGCCATTGTGTTCATATACATTGAGATTACTTCATTAAGTGTCCGCAGGAGTCTCTGTCTTTTGATAATATATTCATGACAGTAGCACCCTTCTATGGCAGCCATCGTGAAAGTTCTCCAGTATTATCCCCTTGAAAGAGGCAGTCATTTATACATGTTGACAGGGAGTAAAGACCTCCAGGTTTCTTCTTTTCATTGTGATATCAATCAACCCAAGAATCCCTGAACACAGCAGAGTCCTTCAGAGTGGCTCTTAGTTTCCCCGACATCGATGCTAAATATCCTTGCATGTAAACACTCCACAAAATCTTACCCAATGTTGAGAATGAGTGACGTCTTCTGGAATGGTTATAATATGAAATAGGATAGGGGCCTCAAATATATTCCCCTAAACTTTGGGCAAAGCCAAATTTCAATGGAATTTTTTTCAGAAAACCTGAAGTTCTGCCTAGGTCCATCCCCTGTAGAAGGAACTCCTTGTCTGGGGCTGTTGATGGAATGTGGCAAGGAGTTGAGCTCTTGGAAAAGAATGGCTTCAGAAATGGGCCCTCGGACAACAGTCCAAACGTGAATACAAAATAACAACTTTAGGGTAATAGCAAGTTGTTAGTCCTTGGTGAACAGGTGGCCAGTCCTGAAGGCATGGACAGTAATTAGGTTTCCTCACCATCCTTTGCCACAGAAAAGGACCCATAGGCTAAACTGTGGAGTTGTGGTGTGCAGAGCTTCAGCAGCAGCTGGTGGGCTCTATGTTCCTGGTACTGATGGGCATGGAAAGTTGGAGGAGGAATGATCCTGCAGCATGACAGGTCCTCGTCTCCCAGAGTGGTCAGAGGAAGTAACACCTGGCAGGGCTGATGGCCACAACCACGGCAAGTACTCCTCTTTCTTTTCAGTGCTGCAGCAGCAATACAAGAGCCTCAGTCACACATGTCCTCGACTACCCTCTCTCCCTGGGATGGCTGCCACTTTCAGCAGATAATACAAGGAAAGGGGGATATCCTCACCTCAATGAGGGCTTGTGTTCCCCAGCTGAATCACCGCTCCCTCCAGGGGAGAGGAGGAGACCTTGTAGGCTAGATAAAACGACTAAACCACATGACCAGTCACTGCATCCAATAAACAACAAATGTCTAGTCCTCTGTCTGTCACCACCAGTGAGGCTGTCCTGTGCCCTGAGGAATGTGAGGGAGGAAATGCTGGTCATGCTGCCACCCAAAGATCTACCCTCCTGACAGGCGGTCACCATCTCCTCAATCAAGACTGGAAAAGCACCAGGCTGGCTTCTTCTGCAGTACAGTAGACAGTCTCCCCATACCCGTAGAGCTTCTGCACAAGTAGGTTCCCAGTTGTGACATTCCAGCTACGCCAGTCTCATCAATGCAAGGGACATAGATGAAAGTCTGATCTTCGCGAAGAGACAGTCCACAAGACGCTGGAGCGGCCTGCTCTACAGGCCCCGCAGAAACCTCACCGCGGCTGATTTTATACACTGCAGCTCTTCTAAGAACAGTATCTCCCCTCCACACTGCCCTCCACACTTATGCCTCCTAAAATGGGATGAGCTATTCAATCAGTGAGCAGAGATTGCAAGAGGGGTTTAAACCTCAGACTGCAGAAGGCAGGGTTTTTGTTTTCCCAAATACATCTGCATTAATAATTAAAATTACCCATGGATCTCATTGATTCAATAGCCAGAGAAGGTTTTCACTGTGGACTATGAACACCAGTGTTGAGCAGTGCTCAGCAGAAGATAAAAGTGTCAGCAAAGCCCACGAGATTGCTGCAGTCCTGGCATGCAGCAATAGTCTCTTATATTAGAGGCCAAGGTTTTCTTCAGTGTCCCATGCATCATTGTAAATGTGAATCGAAAATTGAGAATTGTCACTTTTGTGCAATTTAGGTGACTTGCTAGTAAGAGTTCAGGAGATCTCCAGGTCACCAGTCAGACCAGGGATGACCTTTTTTCTTCAAGTCAGATTCCATCAATTCCATATTAGTTTCCACAGAGTTTGCACTTGGACTTTGGAATACTAGATTTTTTCTCAATAAATCTGCTTCTTCACTGGATATATTCCTAGAACTTCATCTTTAATTTATTTGGACTACAGAAACATGTGTCTTTCTTTTTAACTAACACTATTGCTGTCAGATTTGTCTCACTTGCCCTTTTCTCACCCACTCCATACCCAAAAACAGGATTCTGGCAGAGGTATGGATATTTGCGGCCAAGGCTGTTATCCTAAGTTAAAACTTAAAAGACGTACCTACTTTCAGCCCATTAACCCTGATAAATTCAAAAATAAAATCTTTATGAAAATGTTAACGCCAAGAATAGCATTGGTCATTTTCAAACTGATTAGCCGGGATCAAAATAAGTTTAACCCCGCTCATCAATTATATACTAACATGCAGTTCTTAGTGGAAGCCATTGATTATTTTACCACAAATAATGTCCATGCAACAGTGCTATTTGTGGATGCCGAGAAGACATTTGACTTGGTGAACTGGAAATATCTGTTTAAAATGATGGAGATTTTGGGAGTACCCAACCAAGTCAACAGCCAGTATGTGTGAGGGATCTATTGTGGCTCTGGTGCTGAGCAGAAGAGTCACTGCTTGCATAAACACCAACAGATATACAAGACGGGGATCTCGCCCTCTCACCCTTGTTATTTGAGGTTTTTATATAACCTTTAAATGTTAAATGTCGTATAATTGTAAAGCGCACAGCTGCCTCAGCAAAGGGGCATCCCGGCGCGGTATACCGCTGGGGAACCCGTCCTGGCTTTCCCTGTGGGATGGTCCCTACTGGGAATCCCCAAGGTGAAGCCAGGCATCCCCGGCGTTGATGGGGCCGTTGTGGAGATTAGGCAAGCTAATGCCCAGAGTTGCCGAGTGGGACCCCAGGTTAGAGTAGGCACCGAGGCGAGAATTGTTGAGTCCGCTGACTCTGGTCCACGACCCTGCCGCGTCGGGAATTGAACCCTGGTCCCGGGCCGACTTCTGCTCCCTGGTCTGCCGCCTCTAACCAGTGAGCCACACCACACCACTGATGCCTTGAGAAAAATGGAGACAACCATGGCGCTAATCTCAGGTGCTCCTAACTTGAAACTGTACACCGATGATCTGATACTATATTTTCAATCTGTCGGTAATGTAATTAATGAACCTTTTGATACACTGTCATTCTTGACTGCGATTGCAGGATACAAGGTTACCACTACTAAATTGGATATTCTGATTTTTAATACTGATATTCAATCACTACCCACGTTTTACAGACAATTTATTATAAGAAATGAATCATATTTTAATTTACTGAGCCACCATTTTCTTTATTATCTCATATGAGAGCACCTTCAAATATACAAGTTCAGCATGTCTGCTGTACAACAAACTCTTTTGTTTGATTTAAAAAACCAAACTTTTTTTGCTCCATATATAATACAGATCTAGCCACATATAGGATACACAACATCTGACTTGCTCTTAGTTAATTAACAGCATTGTCATCAGGGCGGGCAAGCATGTCTCTCAAATCATGCTTAAAACCTATCACTTTTAATAAATACATAACTAAAGCATGAAGTGGTAGCACGCTGTCATTTGAAATCAGCAGATTTATATTGAAATGGCCACAAAATTTCCCACGGACATGCGGTTTTACTGATAAAACTACATAGTGTGCAAACAATAATGTTTGGAAATGAGTTTCTGTAAATATTTGTCAAGTAAAGTGTTCTGATTTATTTTGCTCCTATTTAAATCTTTGTTTGTATCACACTTCTCAATTACAAAAAAAATCCTCTTGTAATTCCTGATATATTTTGAAATTTTTGAGCTATTAATTTACAAGCTAAATGTTATGTTTTAGGAAAAAACTGACACCCTGTTGCATTTTGTTTCACAATGATTGTCAGAAAATTTGCTTGACAAAAACCTCTAACTATTAACAAAAAGAAAAATAACTCTGTTTTCCATTGAGCAATTGTTAAAAAGACAAACTGACATTTGACCTCTTCCCTTGAACAGACAGCAAATGTGTCGAGACAAAAACAAAGGGGCATATTACCAAGGTAGGCGATATGAAATTATCGCCACTTTTGCGGCCGTTTTTCAGCCACAAAGCGGCGATAATTTCATCGCCCTATTAGCAAGCTTTCGCGAACGTCAGTTAGCGACAGCTTTTAGGTGAGAGCGAGCGGTTTGGGGCCCGCCTTGCAAGTCAGCGATATTTATCGCTAATGACATGCAAAGTGGGCATACCCAACCTGTTAGCCACTGAAAGCAGTCGCTAACATCTCTATCGTCTATTTTCAACGCAGGCGTAGCGATGAAAAAATTTGCGCTAAGCGTGAATATCGTTGAAATCTAACGCCTGCTCAGACCACTTCTTAACCTGTATATCCAATGGGAGTTGGATATTCAGGTTAAGACCCTATTGGCGTTAATGCCTGAATATCGCTGGATTCCTAGCGATATTCACGCATTTCGTCATGTCGCCGGATACTTTGTCGCATTGGAGATAAACGTTGCTAATAGCACGTTATCTCTGCGATACGCGGCGATAAAAAAAATGTTGCTAAGCTTATTTAGTGATAAATATTGCTAGTTGTTGATAATATGCCCCCAAGATCTAAAGCCATCTTTATTGCTCATTCACTTTCCGAATGAGCAGAACTCTTGTTCTTTTCCAGATTATATTCACTCACCAGATGGGACTAGTAGGTGATAAAATAGCTCAACCTGATAAAATCTGACTCGCACTGCATGTGGGTGAGTAGATTTTTCGAGGCCTGAGGTACCTGGGGATTAGGGTTTCTTAAATGTATAAAGATTTATATAAACTAAATTATACCTCACCTTATCCATAAGATTAGGTATATGCTGGACATGTGGGATTACTAATCTCAATTATAGGGAGAGTAGCAAGGGTTAAAATACATATATTGCCTCTTTTAAAATCTTTGCTTACACCAATTCAATGCTGTTTAACAAATACACTTTTCCATATAATCAATTCGGAAGTCAATTAACTGGAATAAATGTCAACCACTGTTAAATCCAAGAATGTTCTGTCTTTTTAACTAAAACTATTGCTGTTAAAATGTATCTCGATTGCCCTTTTTTCACCCACTCCATCCCTAAAAACAGGATACTGGCAGAGGTGTGGATATTAATTTTCACCTCACTAGATTTGTGGCCCATATTGTTATCCTAAGTTAAAAACTTAGAAGAAGTACTACTTTGGGAAGAAGTATGGCAGCTCTTCCAGTCTGACAGAAACAAATATATTGCAGCTTTCTGAATAACAAATGCCAGATTTTATAACACAGCTGGTTCCAATTTATTTGACAATTGTTTCGTAGAAGGGATTGAAAATTGGTAATTTTCCCTCTCTTTATCACCTTATTCCCCTTATCTGAATTCCCAAATTAGATACTGCACTATGGTCAAAATCCCAGTGCTCTAAGCAGCAAATCCATTCAAATTGATACACCGTCAAGATCTCCAAGGGGAAATAGGAAGATAGGGAAAAAATGGATCTGGGGAAATGAGAGGATTAGTTCATTATTAGCAAACTAATCCCCAGAGAAAATGTTAAAATTAAAAACTGCCATCTTCAGGAGATTAGCCGAAATTTTCCTGTTTGCAAATTCAAAGTACATTGCACAAATATACTCCCGCACATGTTTAAGCTTCGAAGGGGGCAGTGGAGATTTGTTCAAACCACCAAAAACTTCTAGGAAGTTAGGTAAGTGGGTGCGGAGGCTGCAGAGTTGCCAAAATAACTTCAAATAGCTGTTCAGAGCAAAAAGAAACTGATATAAATTTGATCCAGGAAAAATTGGAAGAAATATCCTCCCTTAATTGCACCGGGTTCAAAGGACCCGGTTTCAAGCAAATGCACTATGCACAATGGCTGGTATACTACACTCCTGTACAACTACACAAGTGTAACACAAGTATTACCAATACCGGTGCTAAATGTCTCGAACTTGGAACTTGGGTCCATCTTATTTGGGTTTGGCAGAGGTTGTTTCGGAAAAGGTTAGAACATTTATTCAAAATTCGCTTGGAGTTTTTATTTTACAGGATGCAAGATCTATTTTCTTTGGCTAGCTCCTGGCATTTGGGGCTAAGACCAAGAGGTGTCTGAACCTTGCGGTTCATATCGATTTTATTAGCTCGCTCCTTGATCACAACTTATCGGAAAGTGAGTGAACCTCCAGAGCTGTGGCTCACCAAGATTTTTATGGCGTATGTCAAAGAGAATCTATGTGAAAAAAGGGTGGGAGAATTTTTTTTCTAAGACATGGACCTACTTTTTACACTTTACAAATGTGACTATTTGATTTTGGCAACAGCTACATCATGAATTGAACTAGTCGTGACATTTTATCTTTTATGATTTTGAGGTTTGTGTTACTTTATTAATTACAAATTAGATTAATCTATTTGTATTTATCAGTAAATCTAATTAAAAAATTTAAATAAAATACAAAATCTTAGTCTGACCTGCAAGTATGAACACCTGTTCCCATCACACGGCCACTACACATGGACAACCTGGTTGGGACATTCTGTGTCCTTCTGAATGGGGGCTAGTGTCAGCCTTTGCTTTTTGCTCCCTAGCTATGCATTTGCCAGTGGCCTCCTGCTGCACTATTGGTCAAACTTTAACAGGTTAGTGGACTAGTGAATGCTACGAGGTATGCAAGCTGAAAGAGGTGGTTGCTGATTGATTGATGACACTTTATTAGCACACTCTATGGACTCGTCTCTTAGGGCGAGGATTTCTACTTTTCTGTGGTCATCAGATGAAGAGCTCAGGAGATACACAAGGTTTCAGAAGTGAATGAATCTTAGTATTTATTTCTTCACATCCTATTGAATTTGGTAATGCTAACCAGAATCTTAAGGCCTAAAATCAAAAGTTCGTGCCTCTTTCCCTCTGATGGCGACGCTTACTAGTAACCAGGAAACTGGAAAAGAGGTCTTCCTTCTGATAAAAGCTCCTTTCTGATTGTCCTGTGATCTTCTACTCTAATGTTCTATACACAGTCATCCTACGAGACCTGGAAACGGAGCATGCTAACCACTTGGGTAGCTGCTACTAGGTCAGTTCTCTTTACAGATCATGGGGTTGCCCGACTATTGTCAATTAATTAAACCTACAACTTATATTCCAGATGTCGTCACCAAGTTTGGGCCAAAGATAATTTCCCCGATGAATCGCACAATCACTCCAACTTCCGGTAGGTACACTGGCTTCGCTTTTCAGTGTTGCATTGAAAATGTCAAAAATCTGCAGAAGAACAAATTCCGGCTACTGCTAGGTTTTAGAATAAATCATAGGTTTTTATCATAATTATGTGGAATAAAAGAGCAATTAAAAGTGACAGTGGGGCTTCCGGGTGTTTTGACAAAGTAGAAAAGAGGTAATTAAAGATCTGTAGTTGTGCAGTAGTATGTGTGACAGATTTAAGAAGTGTAGAGATTAGAGAAGCCCAGATATCATGTTCTATTTCTTATGCTATGGTACGTTATGTTGCTAGCAATTTTATTGTGCAGTCTGGCCTTGTCAAACCTTGGTGAGATGGTCTATCTCAAGTCTGCCTGCCCTGCTCAAACCGTTGCAATATTATCTTCTGTCCCCTTTCTTTTTTAGAAACCCCCCAGTTGTGGCTTACCAAGAGCTGATGGTTTATTTGAGACTTCTATCTCCCTCAGAAAGGCTTTGTCAGGCAAAACTCATTCTTATGAGCAGGTTCCACATGTCTAAGTGGAACAACCCACCAGTTTCATGAAGCATGAAGATATGGAATGGAAAAGCAAGGATCCAGAATAGGGATATTGTCTGCCTGGGGGAATCCCTTCAGACGCCCAAGACTGGAAATGTGTTCAATGTTTCTTGGGCTTTTCTTATCATTCTGTTTGAAAACTTCACAAGCACTGAATGTTCAGGAAGCAGAGGGAGTATGTGTGCTAATGCTGCAATAAAGAGCTCATAGTTGTAGTATTTTGAATGGCACATCCCCACACTAGAGACAAGCTTCACCTTTGGGGTCGCAGACAGATCCCAAACTGAATCCCAGACTAAGAGTAGTCAATTACTCATTTGCAAAGAAATGGTGTGTAAAGACTATGAGGTGTGGAGAACTGGCTACTCACCTTGGTTTTGATGTCAAGAGGTGTGCCATCAGGTCTTATCCTATGTGGCCCAATGTGAATGTGGCCTAGCTGTTGTACGACAGAGAATGGTGTGAAGTAGTAGTAAGTATTGCATGGAGAGAATTGTGGGCTACTACTCTGTGGTTTAGCATGAAGCTCTATTATGTTGGTAGGGTGTACACCAAAAGGTACCTTAGGGCAGAAAATTCATCCTGCGCACCAATCATTAACCCGGGGTAGCCCTTTAACACTAGAAGAGCAGGTCGTGCCACGACAAGGGTCATTTAATGGCAGTACAGACCTCAGCAGTTCTGCTACCTTTGCAAAACCTTCTTAGTCTAAAATGCCAGTTACTGATGAGCCTGAAGGAGAGGTGAGTAATGCTGGCAATGGTCGTGGGAGCTTTGTCAGCCAGGTTGAGGTGGCACTGAATGGACCACTTACTGAAGAGAGGAGGAGGCAGAGCGAGGAAAAGGATCAGGTCAGATAGCCCTAATAATAGCCTCTTTCCTCACAATCTGAGCTGTACCACAAACTTGGACCAACAGTAGCCAGTTCCCATCTACAGGGTCCCAGACCTGCCTAACTATGACAAGGCCGTGCTAGGCAGCCACGGAGTCTACCAGCAAAGCGATGCTCGAGTGCTCAAGAATCGTTCAATTAGGAAAATGACCCCCCTCCTGATTTCAGAAACAAACATTTCACTTATCTGATATCAAGGTGGGTACCATTAGGTGTACATTTCTAAGGTACACCTAATCTGTGCACACATTATACCTTTCCCATTCTTAGTTTAATACAATAGAAGAGTAAGTCTGTAATATTCAACCATTTTATTACTAAAGTCATCTCAAAACATTTTATTGTGTGTAAAAAGTGCACAATGTCGAAATGTGGGGCTTTTACTCTCACCACCAATCACAACAAAAAGCTTTGTAGTTTGTTTCTTGACACCCTGGGCTCTATTCATAAAGGTGCTTTTGCGTACTTTACACTTTTCAGTAAGTTTACTACTTTTTGGCTATTCACAAAATCCTATCAATCAATCAGTGTTCTTGTGAAAGCGCGACTACTCACCCATAAGGCTCTCAAGGCGCTAAGGGTGGGGGTGGGAGGGGGGGGCTGCTGTTCAGTCGAAAAGGTCCTTCCTGGATTGAGGCAGTGATGGTGATTACCTAAGGTGCAGAGGCAGGGAGTTACAGGTCTTCGCCGTGGGTAGGAGAAGGATCTTTCTCCAGCAGTGGTCCTGCGGATCTGTGGGCTGGGGGCTAGGGCCTGATCGGTGGAGCAGGAAGGTCTGGTGGGAGTGTGAAGGAGAGGCGGTGGTTGAGGTATGCCGGTCTGGCGGTTTGGAGGACCTTATAGGCGTACGTGGAGAGCTTGTTGGTGATCCTTTTGTTGACCGGGAGCCAGTGAAGGTCTCTCAGGTGGCTAGTGGTGTGGATGTGGTGGGGAATGTTCAGGATGAGTCTGGCTGAGGCATTTCAGGTGTTTTGCGGCTTCTTTTGGAGTTTTTGCTGGCGTAGAGTAAATTTACTGCAAAAGTGTACATATCTCAACGAAATTGAAGGGCCTCTGGTCTATTCACAATCTGCAGGGGCTATTGACCAAAGTAACTTACACTTTTGAGTAACTTTACTACATTTCGCTATTCACAAAATTCAAGTGCAAAGTTACTCAAAAAAGTTCAAAGTAAATTACATGTGTAAATTACACAAAGTAAAAGTTACCATTGTGAATAGCTCATGCAGTTCAACAATAACCCCGAAGCCCATCGGTTTGGCGAAGACATGTAAGTTACACTTTTGGAGTAAATTTAAACTCTGATTTTGTTGAATAGCCAAAAAGAAGTATACTTACTCACAAGTGTAAGTTACATTTGTGAATCGTGCATTCAATGTTAGATTCTTGTTACAATTACTTTATTGTTATAACTAACATAAATTCCTAGAGATATCATTGTAAAGTGGTGGGGTTTTGAATATGCCTCACAATTTAAAATGTAACAAAATTGTGTCCCTGCGTACATGAAATGAAATGAAAAATTACATTTGTAAAGCGCACAGACTACCCGTAGGCCTCGCAGCACTTTTGACTGAAATCCAAGGCGGACAGCTAGAATGATTAACAGGCATTACTGAACAGGTGGGTCTTTAAAAGCCTCCTAAATGCCATCCGGTTATCGTTTTCTCTGAGGATAAGCGGAAGAGAATTCCATATTCTCGCAGCATTGTGTGAGAATGAGCGGCCGCCCCAGCGAGCCTTGTGTATCTTGGTCGTGGTGGCTAGTTGCAATGAACTTGAGCGCAGAGCTCTGAGGGGAAGGTAAGGGGTAGCTAAAGGGTGCATTATGGCTGGACCAGTCCTGCGGATTGCTTTCTGAACAAGACACATAGCCTTAAATTGTACCCTTGCTGCCACAGGGAGCCAATGTAACTTTTTTAAGGCATTTTTGGCCGACTGCCAGCGAGGAATTTGAAAAAGCAGCCGGGTCGTACAGTTTTGGGTGACCTGGAGTTAATTGATCACTGCCACCGGGGTTCCCAGATAGAGAGCATTACCATAATCCAGGCGTAAGAGAATCAGGGCCTGGATCAGGACTCTCCTCGCCTGGAATGGGAGCAGGGGGAGTACCTTCCGGAGCATTCTCATCAGCCCGAAAAAGATAGATGCAGTTTTGGTGGCCTGAAAAGTAAAATCCAGCGATTTATCGAGCCAAACTCCCAGGCTTTTTATCTCAGATTTAGGGAGGGGGGCGGGGCCCAAACATGTGGGTCAGAAGGAGGTCAGACTGGTAGGTGGAGGGTTGCCCAGTAACATGACCTCCGTCTTCTCTCCATTCAATCTGAGGCAAGAAGATTTCATCCATTTGGCCACTGCTTCTAAGCATGAGCTCAGTGTGCTAGACGACCCCTCAGAGTGGTCTAATGAGACCACCAACTGAGTGTCGTCTGCGTAGGTGACAATACGGACGCCAAATGGATGAACTATCTCCGCTAGGGGCCTCATGTAGATGTTAAAAAGTGTGGGGCTCAGGGCAGAGCCCTGAGGAACCCCACACTTGAGTGGCTGTTTGGTGGATACAGCCTCGCCCTCAAACACCTGGAAGAAGCGTTCGTCCAGGAAGGAAGCAAGCCATGCCAGGGCCGCACCCGACACTCCCATGCCCTTCAAACGATGTAGTAGGGTAGCATGGTTAACCGTGTCGAACGCGGCGCTGAGGTCTAACAATATGATGCCCGCTTTCCCTCCCTGGTCCAGCACCGTTGTTTCTTCGGTAACTGCTAGCAGAGCTGTCTCAGTCCCATGCTGGGGACGGAATCCCGTCTGAGAGACGCTTAGCAGACTATTGGACTCCAAGTAGTCTACTAGGATGTTGTTAATATGTTTTTCTAGCAGTTTACTCGTCCAGGGTAACCGGGAGATGGGGCGGAAGTTGGCTGGATTATTTTGGTCTAGCGGGGCTTTTTTAAAAGAGCCCTGACCATTGCACACTTCCACCCAGTCGGTATTATGCTTGTGGCAATTGAGGTGTTAAGGACGTCGAGAAGAGCTGGTCGAATGACATCCATGGCCAGAGTGAGAAACTGGGGGGGTGCTGGGTCACTAGGAGAGCCTGATGTAACTTTAGAAATTATTTCCTTTATAGAGGTGGAGTCCAAGGGGGTGAAACTTTCCAGCATACAGGGAGCTGGGGTGATTGGGCAAGCTGTAGTAGCAACCTCCAATTCAATTCCATCGGTGGAAAAGGAAGAGTAGATGGTCTGAATCTTCTGGAAGAAGAAGGTTGCTAAATTATTACAGCGAGCTAATGCCCCGTCTGATGACATTCACTCGGGAGGAAGGGAGATCAAAGATTTGGCTATTTTAAAGATTTCTCTGGGAGCATTGGCTGCCAGATTAATCTTTACATCATAAAACTGGCCTTGGGCAGATTTAATTTCCTTTTTATATAGCTTAATTGCGGCTCTGTAATCAGATTTCCTAATCTGAGAGCGATCTTGTCTCCATGCTCTTTCAAGTTTGCGACAAGATAGTTTCATTTCTCTTAATCTAGGAGTGTACCAGGGGGCTACTTTTTGCCTCTTGGCAACATGTTTCGACACCTGTAATGGACCAATTTCACACATGTTTTTGATCAGGGTTTGTGACTCTGTAGGGAATGTGGGATGGTTGGTTATTAGTGATAAACAGTTTGGAGGTTTTTGAGGAAGAAGAATGGCTCTTATTTGATATTGATACATTGTTTATTTATTGTTTGCAAAGGTTTCGTGAGATAATTTTTTTGGGGGGGGGGTTTATTGAGGATGTTGGACAGCTGAACAAATATTGATGACAAAATAAACAATATATTACTCTTTTATAATGGAGGATATGTGCACGATATTTTTACCTATGAGGCAGAACAGTATGCCTTTAAAATATATGTAAAAGCCTATGTGAAATTTTTTAAAACACTTTTCTTTTCACTGTATCTCCTTATTGATTATTTCCATTGGGTCCCAAAACAGTACGTTACAACCAGATGGCCAGCGTTATACTTTCTCGATATTGCAATTCAGTGTATGCAATATAGTAATGTCTTTTACACAATCATTGCAGCCCAGAAGTCAGGATAAGCTTGAACAACTAAACAATCAAACCTACCATTAAAAGTAAATAGAAGTGGAGCCATGGAAAGACTTATAATGCAAGCCCAAGGTGTGGTGTCACTAGTACCCTACTCATGTTATCATAAGGTTGTCATGTAATCTCTCACTCACACCTGTGATAGTGGAGGGTGGGTGGTGGGGTTACTAAGAGGTAAGAGGGTGGGGGGACTGAGAGGTAAGAGGGTCAGTCCAAAGCTCAGGAGTTGCAGTACTACATCAAATAGATTCACCGTCTATTCGTTCATCAATTATTAGGATTTAGGGGTGTCAGCTCTATCCGCGAGGACAGTGTGAAGTCAGTCAGTACTCTAAGGCGGATGGGTGTCCGATTTGGCCTCTACCTTTGCCAGGAACGTGTCCCCAATCCTCCCGCCGTCTGGGGGACCTGATAAAACTGCAACTTCAGCGATAGCCCATGTGCGAAGGTCTATCAGCCACTCATCAAGATCCGGGGTAGCCGTCGCCTTCAATCACGACCCTATGCGCCTCTTTGCCAGCACCAGTGGCAGGTCTATGAGCCAACTAACATGTTATGTTTAGTGGCCTTGGTGCTTGTGGGGGAGCCCAACTGACAAGTTTCGATGTTCTTGGGTACCAGTCTCCTCACTGCCTCTGATGCGCACCCCAGCAGCTCCCCCCAGTAGTGTTTTATTACAGAGCAGAGCCAAACATGTGTATAAAGACCGCTTCCTGCAGTGGGAGGTCAAATACGCTCACGGGTTCGTGCTTCTTATCCGTGCGGGGTGCAGGTAAGTGTGGTATAGATAATTAAACTCGGGGCACAAGTACTACGCAAAGAAGTGGGGGGACTAACCAGGTTAGGCAGTATGAAAGTGAAATCATGACGCGTGCCATCACAGCGCATGATGTCACGACGCATGACATCACAGGAAGTGACCTCACTGGAAGTGACATCACAAGAGTGACATCAGATATTAAAACCTCACACATATTATTATCAGGTATATCATGAGTACATTTAAGCGCATTTTGAGATTTCAAAAATTAGATTTGGCGTCAGGGTTGTGCCAAAAAAGTGGAGCAATTCCTACGCAAAATCTGGGCCTCAATTAATACATTTATTTTTTTACGCCCTGCCACAAACAAATTGGAAACAATAAGAAGCATGGCAGTAGATCTGTTATGCTTAATTGGTTGCAAAGTATACATTTTAAAAGATTTGATTGGGTTAAGGCATCTGCTGTGAAGGTGCCCAGTATATCTCAGGGAATAATAATAATGGTGAGATAACTCTGGTTAAAGCATTTGTTAGAGAGATCTGTGTCCCAGATTTTAATCAAAGTAGTAAAAGGTTAATGTGTCTCCTGCAAAGCACATCAGGTAACACGCAGATGACAGATTTTTATTTTCTATAGATAGTAAAGTTGGTTACTGCTTTTAACACAATGGGGCAGATTTATGAAGGCCTTGCGCTGCCGGTGCGTCAGGTTATTTGACGCAACGGCGGCGCAAACAATGCGCCCTATTTACAACGTGACGCATCTAGGAGATGCGTCACGTTGTAAAGCCCTGCACCATAAGGAGGCTTTCCTGCGCAGGATGGGGCGTTCCTGCGCAGGAACGCCTCCTAAAAGTGGCTGAGTGAAATCTATGAGATTTCACTCAGTCACTTTCAGGACAATGCTGCGTCATAACCCTGCGCCTGCTTGAAGCAGGCGTAGGTCTTGACACAGCATTGTGGAGATGGGGCACCCTCGAGCCTTGCTGGAGCTGCGTCGCGCTTGCGACGCAGCTCCAACAATGCGCCACTATTACGGCACAGATGCGTCACGCATCTGTGCCGTTTTTGCCCCATGGTGCGCCGCATTATAAATGCGGCGCACCATGGGTGGCGGAGCAGCGGCGCAGGATGACTGGCGCATCCCTGGGGATGCGCCAGTCATCATAAATCTGCCCCAGAGATCCTTTTGCGTCCTACAGTTCATAAATTGTAATCCTTGTAATATAGCAACGTGAGCTATGAAGGACATGACTCATTCACCTTGTAACCTTGCCTCCTGTAACTCATCCTGTACATTGATTTACACATGTACATGATTTATTGTCAATGTATAATGTGTAGGTTACAAAGAGAGCTCTGACACCCTGCATTGGGTTGCATAGCGCTATAAAAGAAATAAAATAGTGCTAATGAAATTGTTATTTGTGTAAATACTGGGACAGACCAACACATCTGACATTCTTACAGTGCATGCATCTATTATATACAGGGACTGAACAAAGGCAAAAGCAGCCTCTCTTAATTACCTGTGAAGTGATAACAAGCTTTGTGTCTTTGTTTCCCCTCGGTCGCATTTACATTTAAGTGTGAGGTTCCAGGCCGCCTCCATCAGGATATTCAAACAAGAAGAGGCCTGATGGCCCCTTAACTTCGTCCCAGCTGGAGGTAGAAAAAAAGCTACCTCGCTGCCTGCACTTGGCTGCTGGCAATTGAAAACAGACAACGTACATGCGCTGTTGAACGTTGGCTGCTGAACGTGTCTCGGTGTCTTACACCAGGACAAGTTCAGCATATTTCTGTGGGGCCAACTTCTTGGCAGGGGGGACGGAACATACACTGTGAAAATAGTGGGCGGACCACCGTGTACCTGCATGCACCCCCTGCTTGTACCCTGATTAAACTGTGTGTACATCAGCCTGGAATGTTTGAAAGTCTGTTTCACACTACCAAGTCACCGCCCCCACTGAGCAGGGGTCAGTTCATGTCCAATGTGTCACTCCCACAACTCCTTAGGGCCCTCTGGACACATACTCCTCCAGTTTGCAGCAATGCAGTGACCTCTTGCGGTTACATATCTGTGGGCTACCTTTGAGAGGCGAGAACTCTCCCGTTTCAGTGCCTAATTTGTAAAAAAAATAAAAACATACGTGCCAGGACCCTCGTCAGTGCTGCCTCCACAACCAACTATCACACTGCTTCGGCAGCAGGTATAAGTTCTTTTTAATGTGTATTAAATTAACAAATGACTGTTTTGCTCATTTCTGAGTTAGACAGACAGCGCCACCATGTGACAGACCGTTCTAAGTGCTGGTGTTGACAATTAAGTGCGGGTGCCAAGCACTGGAAACCCCAGCTCAAATTAAGCACTGCCGGCGTTGTCTGCCTGCTGGGCCAAGTCCCTGTCTCTAGTCTCGTGAGGGCGTTACATAGCAGAAACTGTCCTGCTCCTAAATCGTGCATCGCCCGAAAGTCGTCAAAGGAGCACACATTTCCCTCAGCAACTATATCACCCCAGGTGTGTATGCCCGCCTCTCTCCACAGTCGTATGTCAAAGATTTGGGCTGGTATGGTACTGTCCGGTAGTGACCAAAGTGGCAGTTCCCCTGCGTACGGGTGTGGGGCTGGTGGTTTATGATTTTTTTTTGTGCAGTTTTATATAGCATGAACTCGACCCGAAAGGTATTGGAACGCTTTACATGAACATGAATTACATTACACATTCTGTCACTTTTAGCAGTGAATGGTTCGTCATGTTTACGTCAAAGTATTTGATGGTCCTGAGTTGTAGGGAGCCCTCCATTGGTAAGCCCTTCTGGTACCCTGCTATTATGCGGATCAGTGGGTATAAACAAGACTTGTGCCAGTTCACTGTCAGCCCTGATAGAGACCCAAAGCCTTCTAATAGGGTCATAAACAAGGGTATGCCGCGTTTGCGGACGATCTCTTCGTTGAAATAGAATTTGGACCTTAGACCACCCATAAAATAGGACTCCATTGCATGTAGAAAGTGGCAACATGTCACTTTGCCTAGGGTGCCAACAATCTTTGCACCTGCCCTGAGAGTATAAACGCTTGTTTACAACTGTGACGGATTATTTTTGAAAGATAGGAATGCAAGTTTAGTCTATAATGAATTATTAGATAATGATGACCTCTGGCCTGGTTTACTTCTTAAAATTCGGTAAATACTCCCAACAGAAACAATATGTGGCACACAGACCTCTATCCAAGCTCCCAAGCACTACCCCGGAAATATGTCCAGCTCAGTAACATCATCAGTGGTCTGCCTCGAGAAGAAACTCTGAGTTAGTTGCTGCTGAACCTGAAGAGAGTGCTAGAGGTGAGAAAATATCTTTTCATGTGCATGAATTTCCAACTACAAAGCAAGTAAATGTGACAAAACAGTCAGTTTACAAATTAAAAAAATTATCCACTTAGCAATTTTCCCCTCAAAATATGGAATGCGTTTTTCACTCTCTGATAAACCACGTAACTTCTCAAATAATATTGCAAACAAAAATCTCCAATTTCAAAACCTTATTTGAAACATTATTAAGAACATTATTTTATGGTCTAAATCTTTTATTGAATTTTCTTCAACATGTAACCAGACCAACCGCTCTATGCTGGCAGTGCAGTATAGTGATAAACAGTAGCAATAGAGATATAAGAATGATATGAGCGGAGCAGGTCAAAAGTAAACAAATAACAATGAATGAAACGTATACTTCCCTCCCTCCTCCCCACGCCCCGTCCCTCGTCCACTGGGGAAATAAACAGTGTAGGGTTAGCTTGAGCCTCTGGGATGTTGGGCAATTTCATGGTTCTGAACGCGGTGGATCGAAGCGGTGTAAGAGCCCCAGATACCTGGCACATGAGAGTTTGCGAAATTATGATGTAAGAAGGGATATGAAGGGTTACCATAGTTCTCGGAAGTCGGATCCTTTGCCTGCTAGCGTAAGTGTTAATTTCTCCATGCCAAAGACATGCCACAATCGGTGTAGCCACCCTGTGAAAGTAGGAATTTGGGGAGTACGCCAGTGTGTCAATATGTTCTGGATGGTTGAGCCTATTGCAATGGCAATTAACCGACCTCTTCTGGATTTGAAGGAACATTATTTTAGGGAATAACTATGATGCAATATGTGCTTAGCAGGTGATGATGAACTGCTGATTGATCAGAAAGCAATAAGAACCTTTTGGATGGTGTTATGTTATGTTACACAGCAGCAAAGGATTTACACTTACAAGATCAATAAAATCACTTTGGTGGCACTAACACTTGCCATCTGCAGCACTGTGAGGCCACTCAGTGTGATAGTAAGCAGGATACTAGGGGGGGAAACATGTGTGATGATTAGTGGGGAGCCAGTGAGTCTGGGTGCAAGGCTGAGTTCATGGAGAGAGGTCATGAGAGCAATAGAGAGTCCTGAGACATCGGTCCATGATTGGTGATTGGACAGCGAAGAGTGGCCGGGCTGGTCACGTCATCCTTTGCGGTACAGGAGTATCTTCTTGACCTTCAGCGACTAATGATAGTATATTTGGTTGATGTGGCTGACTGGGGTGAAAGGCCATATTGTTTTGGACAGGTTGAGAGCACAACTTGCTAGAAATAATACAATTCTGGTCAGACATGAAAGCTGGGACATGGAAACTGACAAAAAGAATGAGTGGTTGTAAAGTTCCAGCCACCTAACATACATTTTTTGGTTGATTGTAGTGATTTTTATAGCATTAGTTCCTTAGATGGTTTGACAGTAATCCCACTTGGGATATCTCTGGCAGAATCAATTTACAGAAGATCAACTTTCTCTTCTTTCGCCCTCCCTTAGATACAGAATTCCAAATAACATGCAAAGCAAACTGCAGCTGGGAGAATCTACACATGATTTACTGGCTGGTGAACGGCACCTTCGTGGAAGACCTGTACCCCGATGGGAGCGTGAGTGAGAGCGCGCCACGGTAAGGGGACCCCGGAAGTCAGCTCCACGGCCAATGCAAACTATCTGTGCTTTAGCCTGCATACAGGCTTTGCATAGATTATGAAGCCAAGTCCAATGCTGCAAATAAGATTGAAGCCTGGGAGTATTACCTTGACTATTTGTAAAACAGCGCATAGATGCAGTTGGAAAAGCATAAAAATGCCCTAATATGTAAACTAGTTTACAATAGTTTTGCATATGTCCATGAAGCTCTTATAACATTTTAAACAAGTTATGTTCACAACTATTCAAGACTAAAACTCTACAGTTATGGATGTTTAATATTTTACATTAATGTGCACCTGTGTAAATCACAGGGAGGCAACATTGAAATCCTGTTTATTTGCAAACCCGTAACATGTTAAAAAGCTTGACATGCCACCATATGGATGGGTTTCCTTTGCTTTCAAATTTCTTTACATTTTGGAGTAGGGAACACGCCCTTTTGTCACCCTAGCATCCTCCGCGGTCTATGGGGTACGCTGGTACCCTGTCTGCCTCTTTACAGAACAGACACTGAAGACCTCCTTGGTTAGTCTGGACCTAAACCGCCCTGGCACTAATAATCAATAGTGATATGTTTATCCACTCATTTAAAAAAATCTGTTCTTTTGTGCTTCTCCTTTCCATCATTAATAATGTCGCCCCTCCCTGAGTGGGCGTGGCTTTTCCTGCAGAGGTGTGGTCCTCTCCTGAGGCTGTGAAGCACTTTGCTTGTGGCCTGCAGCGGTTTATACATCAAAATAAAACTATCTCCACACTACGATCCCCCAGGAACCGTTGTCCTACCTCTAAATGCACAACATCCTATCAAGCGGCTGAAACAAGACCAACCATATTTGGGTCCCAGGCGTTGGATTTTCCTGGGGACAGCTGAACCAAACTCCCTTGGATTCAGACAACTTCTTGAAACTGATCTATCTGTTCAAGAAATCCTATACCTGTATTCATTGACGGCCCTTTCCTCATCCCGCTGGTCTCCAACACCCCAATGTCAACTCATACCCTACGTCACTACCTGTACATTAGTGCTTCCTGATGGCAATGAGTGCTTTATAAAACATATAACTTGAAAATGAAACAGATAAACACGTGTTAGCTCGGTGTCTTCTCTACAACAATATTTATATCAATTTATGGCATAACTTTTATCGTGACATGAGGCTTTGTCCTTCTTTTTAGCACCCAATTAAACTGAGTTATCAAACAGGAGCAGCCTTTGGAGACATTCTAAGCCAGACACACTCTTTAACATATGCAGCATCACCACTTTTCCTTCAAAGGTTGATTTTTCCAACTTTATTAAAAATTGGTACAGGATTGTACATGTTATTTTGACAAAGATGCCCTCACAATATTACTCTTGAGGTCCTAAATTAGCAAAGCCGTAGTTGCTAGAGTATAAAGAAAGGTGATGCTGATAACCTGTCATTACAGTTTTACACTCAAATCCTCTATGCATTGTAAAGCACAAGTAACCTGAATCATTTCCTTTTTTGAATGCTCCTAAAATCTCTTAATAGTCTGAAAAATGCTGTAATGTTGGCCAGGACAATGTTGTAAATATGCCAGCAAATTGCTGACAACCTGGCATGCAGCTTCTTGTACATGTAAGCCAAACACACAGCCAGTAGTCACCAGAAAAACATGAACCCCCAAAATGAACTCCACCTTGTTTAAAAACTGACAATCTGGCCAGAAAAAGGATGCCTACCATCCCATCCAAAGTGAGCAGCTGATGCAGAAAAATGTGGTCTGTAAGACTTGAAAATTACAGAAGAAATATTTCCAATTGGTTGTGTGATCTCACATACACTCTTAAAATGGAGCAGGAAGTGTGTAAATTTAATCCAACAATGTTCTAAACCTGGCATACAAGTTTCTCAGTAACTCCAAAAAAATCACGCAGACCCAAAATTAAAATCTCCTGATATGGCCGAAAAACACATGTATCTGGCCATGGACCCCAGCATCTTAGAAAAAACATTCCAGACAACTGTGTCCAATGAGAGTTCACATTTACATGCAGAAAGATGCTGGATTGTTGGGCACCTGAGGGGGGTGGCCTCTTACTACTGTTAGGCTCAACTCGCTACCTTGTCTGTCCATTTTGTTCCTCGCCATCCGGCGGGTCTGGACTATGAGTGCCATGCTCCACTTACTCCCTCTGTCAGCCTTCTTACCATGTGGTAAGGCATCCCCAGGTAAGTGACCTTCCTCTTGCACACTGCATTAGCCTGGTTACCCTGCCGTAAGGCATCCCCAGGTAAGTGCGTGCCTCTGGCACACCACCCTGCTGGTAAGTCTCCTTTACCAAACAACTTACCCATTTAACTGTTACGCCACCTGAGGAACTCATGTCTCTATGTGGCTCCCCCTTTCGTCTTTTTTTTTTTTTTTAGGTGCCGCCTGCCATTGCGGCCCATAGCTTGTCCCAGAATATTTTGATGCCTTCCTCTGACGGGTGCATTCCAGGTTCCTCCCCATGCCTGTGGAGATAGACCCTTCCAACGGATTTTGAAACCCTCTTCAAAGCCTTTCACCAGAAGGGTGGTGTCCTTTGTGTTAATGTACTCACTGGCTAGCCTCCTGAGCTGGTGCGTCGTAATGGGGACCCTGGTTAGCTGAAGACCTCTCCAACTTTTGTAGTCCCCCGCACCCGCACCCATGCCCCTGCTTCCTTTTCTCTTCCTTTTCCCTATTGTATTGTATTGTAATTGAATTTATATAGCACTTACTACTCCTGACGAGGCGTCGAAGCGCTTTTTCGGCGGGTAGCACGCTACTCGGGGACCCACAGAGGATTAGTGTTGAATTAGTATAGTGAAACATGCAAGTACATTTTAAGTGGTGGATAGGTTAGTCAGTTATTTGGATTTGGAATGATAGCAGAAGGATAGAGTAGGACAAAGGTTTGTATTTATTTATCGCTCGCTTGTTGACGCATGCTATTCAGGGAGCCTACAAAGGATTAGAGGTGAATTAATATGGTAAAATATGAGGTAATTTCAGTGGTGGATATTAGTCAGTTACTTGGAGTGAGAAGGATAGCGGAGGGATAAAAGGGGAAGAAAGATTTGCATTCATATAGCACTTGTTACCCCTGATGGATTAGTGTTGAAAATTAGTATAGTATAAATATGAAGTAATTTGAGTAGTAGATATGTTATTCAGTTCTTTGGGCAGTATATTAGTATAGTTGAATATGGAATATATTGTGTTTGCTGCGCTTGCAGCCTGAGGCCCGGTGTCCCCCCCTTGCAGGCTGTGCAAGCGTGAATAAATGTGCATGCTGCACCCAGATGTGCACTCGCCGGAGACATATTTCCAGCACATCTCTGCTGACCTCTTTAACCAGTGCTTTCCAGCTGTTATATGCCTTTGGCTTGTGATATGACCTAGGTTTATCGTGCCTTCCCTTAAAGGGGGAATTCTGAAAGGGCTGTTTGCCTTCTCCTACCCAAACCCTGACCTCCTGTGCCATAAACATCTTGGGGATAAACCCAGATACATCCTCCTCATTCCATTCCATTTTAGGGCGTCTGCATTTTTAATCTAAAGCTCCTATCATAGGCAATTCCCTGTGGAAGCATGGTTGGACTATGTGCCTCATGTATATTGGACTTGTAGAACCAGAGGTCTGCCGCACAGTGCAGGAACTTCTCAACGATAATGCATGCCTCGATCCTGAATGCATCGAGCCAGTTGTCCCAATTCCTCTCCTTTCTTACCCTTTTTCTCTCCCTCCGGTCTTCTTCTTTCTTGTCGCATAGTGTCAGGTCTAAACCCTATAACTGGATTTCTAGTAGTGTAAAAATGTCATTAAATGTTTTCTTCCAAAATCTTTCCTTTGCCACTAGAGGGCTGAGGCTTGCTGGCCCCATCACTCGTGATCATTGATGGCTGTCCTGGTGACGGCCTCTGGAGCTTGCCCCACCAGCGCTGGGTTTCTCACTCTACCTGCACTGCCCCAGGCTGCCATGGCGATACTAATCCCCTGCTGTTCAACTGTACTGTGGCCTGACCACTTAAGGGCCCTGCTGTCTTCCCCGCTCGGAGGCCAGAGCAACATTGGTTGCGCGAGGCCAAAAGTGTGTGCCCCGGATCCATCAGGTGGCATGGGAGCCCAGACACCCCTCCCTCCTGTGCCAGGGTGCCTGTTATGCCCTGACCTTGCGTGCCTATGCCATCGAACAACAAGGGTGCGAATGACTTTAAATAATCAAGCACTATTGCGGTGATATGCTAACCACCTGGGGGCAGATTTACAAGCTCCTTGCACCACTTTTGCGCCACTTTTCCCATGTTAAAAGTGACGCAAAATTGGCGCAAGGGGCTTGTAAATCTGCCCCCCTGCTGTTTGTCTTGCTGTTGGATCCCGCTGTCGCCGAGATGGCTGCAGGCGTCGGATTCATGATCTGCCCGCGACCTTTCGTCACCTCAGCCCTTTTTGGTGTCTTTTTTGCAATTCACTGGTGCTTCCTGGTCTTCTGCACTTTCTCCAGCTCGATGCTTGCATCTTCAGTGCTTCCCATGGGGCCCTATGCTCCGCTGTCCTGCTGGCTGCTTGGCCCTTCATCGCGGTCCTCGCCCAGGTGGTGCCGCAGCCAATCTTTGCCTGCTTCTCCGATGCTGTCCGAACCCGTCGCAGTAATCCACCACTTTGCCTGGCTTTCCCTATTCCAGTTGCTGCTTCATGCCTCTATCTTAAGCTGCTGGGCGGGTCATGACACCTGGTCTGGAGGGGGGGGGGGATGGATTCTGGTGTTGTTTAGGGGTTTAGGGCCCAGATTGCATCGCTGGTGAGTTGTCCCCAGCTCTTCTGGCTTCTGCTCCTTTGCTGTTACTCTGTATGCTTCGGGGTGCTGCCACTCGCCCCCCCCCAGTCACGACCTTCGTGATGGCAGCTGAGACCTGCCAATAACCACTCGGACACGAATGGTCTCGGCTTTCCTCATTTGATTGGCTGCTGTGCACTCATTCAGTTATACAGTAAAGTGTGGGATATGCTGCACAAAGATTTGGTGCTGAGCAGGTGTGAGCCCAGCCCTGCCTGTGTTAGGTCAGTTACGTGAACACTGGGCTGAAACAAAGGTTCAGAGAATTAACAGACACTGGATCCCTAATATGCCCACCAGAAGCCTCAAAAGAGGAAATCCACTAAGAACAAGAGGGCGTCCAAAGTTAAATGGGGTAAACATCCCAGCCGGCCCTCGGAGTGCAGTCCACCCCTGGTTTGGGATGCCCTCAGTCCCTATCAGACCAAATCCAGCTGCCTGCCCTGATAAACTTTTGACACTCGATAAGGCAACCTCTTCTCACCCTGTAAGGCCCACAAGCTCATCCTTATATTATATAGTTGTCCGCGTCTTTATGTCCTGACTGTAGTCTTGTGTTCCTACAGACTGAAGAGTGATCCAAAACTACGTGTTTGGAATTATACAAAGCACCAAAAAAAAAATGCACTAAATTGTCTAACAATAAGTCACTAAAATATATTTTGATTAAATGTCATCTGTCTTTCTTTTCTTTTTTTTTGACAGGAATATTCCCACAAGACCATTCTTCATTGTGGAAAGCACCCTCTCCTTCAAAAACGTCGGCATCAAAGAGTTCAGAAGTAGCTTCACCTGTGTAGTACAAGATCCATCTGGCTTCGATAACAGGAACTTTACCTTGATCCACCAAAAAGCCAGAGGGACCAGGCACATTAAAGGTCAGTCCAGTTAATTGTTGCGCTATTGAATATGTTGACTTGGAGGACTGAACACATCCGATATTCGACACTCCTGATCACACGACACATCTGGCGCTACCACACGCTGCCGATCAGAAATGAGGTAACCACGTAAAAGAGTAACAAGTACATGCCACCTCCTACTGAACTTCACCCCACAATACCCCGGGGTTGCAATGCCCTGCATATAGAGTGTTATTACGTACATTGCAGCTACATTACCTATCAATGTTGCCTTGGCCTCTCTGTTACACGAACTGGTACACATAGAAACTATCCTGATGAGCGATGCCATTGTCATACCTTACTGTGCCGCATTTTCTTTTGCGCACATGTATGTGAACTATTACCTATCGTTTTATATTGGCATGGCATATCTATGGGGGGGAGGGGGTGGCAGTGTGTTAATGAGAGAAAGTGGCGAGCTCTAGAGAACATTTAAGGGTACTATATTAAAATTGAGGGCGTGCCAATGGTGACAGGAAGCTTAGGAGAGTTTGCTAGAGACGGACTGTGGGCGAGAGAACCTTCAGAGACACAACGCTTGAATAAGGCTTCTATGAATCGACTACATGAGAGAGGCCCTTGCAGGAACTGGATGCATAAGAGAGACCTTCAGAGATAGAACACTGGCAAATGAGCCTTTGTAGACAGGTTGCTTGAGAAATACTATCAGCAACACGATAATGGAAATCCTCCTTTCGAGGAAATAGATAGATTGCTTACCTTCGGTAACAACTTATCTGGTAGAGACTCTATCTAGCTGCAGATTCCAAACCTTAGAATTATCTCCAGCCGTGAGACTGGATCCGTACACGTTTGTATGCAGTACCAGTGCATGCCTGTAGGTGGAGTTGCTCATCTCCATGCGGCATCGTCAAAAGTGACGTGCACAGTGCCTATCTAGGCACCAACTCAGCGCACCGATGTCCGTTCCTTTTCACCACTTTACACGTCAGGTGCGCGGAGCCACAAAGAGCGCTGACCACTGGTATGTAAAACTAAGATCCTGAAAGGGGAACAGCCCTGCCTGTAGAAATCCATTTGCAGAGCTTGGAAGATTGGTGGTGGGAATCTGTGGCTAGATGGAGTCTCTACCCAATAAGGTGTTATCCAAGGTAAGTAAGTTGTTCAAATGATAGAACCTTCTGGCCACAGATTCCTTACCTTAGAATAAATACCCAAGCAGTACTTCCCAGAGGTGGGTTTGTGAAGTAATTTCACACCAAAATGTTGCAGGACCGAATGGTCAAAGTGCCTGTTACAATGGACCCGACTGCCCTGGCAGTAGTTTTTTTATGAATTTGCGCAGAGAGGCCCATTTTGCTGCCTGGCAGATATCCAGGACTTCATGTGCCAACTTGGTTGTTGCTGCCTTGGCTCTGGTGGAATGAGCATGAAAGCCCTCAGGGGGTTGTTTCTTGCCAAATGCGTAGCAGATCTTAATGCAGAAAACAATCCACCAGTAGATAGTTGGCTTCTGCATAGTCATTCCCTTCTTCGTTTTGACATTCCCCACGAGAAGTTGCTCTACCCAGAACTCTTTTGTGCAGTCAAAGTAGAATGACAGCACTCTTTTTGGGTCCAGACGGTAAAGTCACTCCTCTTCTTTGGAGGGATGTGGTGGAGTGTAAAAAGTAGGCAGGGTGATAGACTTGCCTACATGAACGGAAGTGACAACTTTTGGCAGAAAGGAGGTTCTAGTGCGAACAACCAGCTTGTCTGGGTAGATATTCGGGTAGGGAGGCTTGGATGACAAAGCCTGAAGCTCACTGACCCTCCAGGCAGATGTTATTGCCACAAGGAAGACAGTCTTGATGGTGAGGAGCCTGAGAGGACAATTGTTCAATGGCTCAAAGGGAGCACACATCTGAAAATTAAGACCAGATTAGGGTCCTACTGAGGCATGATGAAAACCAACGGTGGGAACATGTGTTGCAGACCTTTTAAGAAC
Organism: Lissotriton helveticus; assembly: GCF_964261635.1. NCBI lineage: Eukaryota > Metazoa > Chordata > Amphibia > Caudata > Salamandridae > Lissotriton > Lissotriton helveticus. Next base: position 1,596,247,626 of record NC_136069.1, on the reverse strand, counting down.
TCATCCAAAACTGGATTTGAAGAGAGATGGCTGACGAGGCAACCGCAGAAAGGCTGATATGGCAGAAATATAGCCCTTTAACGTGCTCCGAGTAGAGCCCTGCTGGGCAAGAGAAAGGATACAGAGAAGGATTTGAGTGAGGGGAGCAGAAAGAGCCTCAACCTGTTTCTCTGCACACCATGCCTCAAACTTACCCTAACTGTAGGTGTATACAGTGTAGTGTTTAGGCAGAAGGTCAACTGTTGCTTCTCTATCTCCACGCAGGAAGGCAGAGCATTGACAGGTTCAGGTGAAGAACCCTCCCCTGCTGCTGTGATAGAAAATCATCCGAAAGAGGCCGCCTGATCGGTGGACCGGTGGCCATGCTCAACTGCACAGGATACCAAATTCTCCACACCTAATCCGTAGCCACAAGAATGACTTGGGCCCGGTCATTCCTGATCTTCTTGAGAACTCTGGGCAGGAGTGGTATGGGCGGAAAGGCGTATAGGAGGCATGAGCTCCAATCAAGACAAAAAGTGTCTTAGAGCGAATGCCGCCTTAGAAATTCCAGCGTGCAGAACTGCTGATGTTGCGCATTCTTTGTGGTGGCGAACAGATTTAACAAAGGATCTCCCCACTGTTGAAAGAGACCTTGCACCACCTCCAGATGGAGATGCCACTAGGCATCGGATTTGTCAGCATTCAGAGAGCCTGGCAGATGTTGAACCACCAGGGAAATGCTCTAATGTACCAGCCATGTTCAGAGATGCCGGGTTTCTTGACAAAGGGTCCACAACCCACTCTGCCCAGTTTGTTTCAGTACCACATGGCGGTGGTGTTGTCCGTGAACACCTGTACTAGCCTTCTCTAGATGGAGGATGGGGAGAGGATGTAGCCTTACGGCTAACGCGGTCGACCTCGAAGCTGGGGAACTGGGTTCGAGTCTCGGCAACAATGCTCAACATCCTGTGATTCTGGGCAAATCACTTATTCTCCCTGTAACAAAAATGAATGTGTTCCGTAGCGAAACTGGTGCTCATGTAAAGTGCTCTGTGACCCGATGTCTCGCGGCGAGTTTGCGCTATATAAAACTCCTAAAAAATTATTTTAAAAGGGTTTTAAATGCCGGTGGATTGCCCGAAGCTCCAACAGGTTGATTTGGAGTCCGGATTCCACTGGAAGCCACAGCAGGCCTCTGATCACTACTGTCAGATCGGGTTGGGGAAGGGAGAAGGCCTGCTGCTGTCCCAAGTGAGGTTTGTTAACCACCAGTGCAGATCTTTTGCAGTTTCTTCTCAGATCTGGACCATGTCAGATACATTCCCCTGATTCTACGTCCACTGGAACTTCAGGTCCCACTGCAGACGCCGCATATGCCAGTGGGCATTTGTCACAAATAGGATGAAGGAGGTCATGAGGCCCAGCAGCCTCAGAGTTAGACTCGCCGAAATCTAGGATAGAGACTAAAACATAAGTATCATAGCCTGATATCCTCGACCACGCCTTGTGTGTTTTGTCTAGAAAAGGATCAGTGTCAGCTGATCTCCAGTTAGCCCTCCTGGTCTTATCAGAGTACACACACGACTCTTCTGGTGACGCAGAACAGTTCTAAGTGGTCTGGATTTGGACTAGAAGATTCATGTTGGGAAACGAAAAGCAAGTTTGAAAGCTAAGTTACACTCACTGTTAACTGGTATCTGCAAAGAGGAGTCTTGAGAAAAGCAAGAGCTAAGGGTCCACACCAATGACTGAGGCGGTAACTAAGGAGGAGAGGAGTCACTTAGGCAGATTCAGAAAGACCAGAAGAGACTCTGTCTGCTGTGACGCCAGAAGCCAGAGACACCCACACATGAAATCTGAAGTTTGGAAGCAGTGAACAGTTCTGTCTGCACTAGAGAAGCATGGACATTGGAGTCGTGCTCTGTGACTGGAGGATTACTATGTAGCAACTTTCATTTACTCTTCTCGCAAAAAGGAAAAACCATGTGGGCTAGAACTATCCCATTAAAACAATATATATTTGCAGTGACTTATCCAATTTTTGTCGCTTTAGCCGTACTTTAAGTATAATATATTTTTGATCTGATTAACTTGGGCTCTTGATGCAAGTGTTGAACAAGTTACTTACCTTCGGTAACGATATATCTGTAAGAAACAGTAGTTAGTATTAGATTCCTTACCTTAGAATATCCCCAGGCGTCAGTCTGGATCCGGAAACTTTTGCGTAGCAGTACCCCTGCGCGTCGGTAGGCGTCGTCTGCAGGCGTCCCCTGCGGCTCTGCGTCGTCGGCGTCGTGCGCCGTGATGACGTCGCTGGAGTATATAGACGCAGCCTCCGCGCGCTGATGTCAGTTCTTTGCACACAGCTTTTCCGCGCCAGAACACGCAGAGCCATGTGAGAACCAACACTGGTGCCATGTGAAACTAGGGCCCTGAAAGGGATGTCCTTAACCCTAGGTATCAGTTCGCAGAACGAGGAGGATGGGTGGGGCGGTAAGGAATCTAATACTAACTACTGTTTCTTACAGATATATCGTTACCGAAGGTAAGTAACTTGTTCATCTGAAAGAAACAGGTTAGTATTAGATTCCTTACCTTAGAATAGATACCCCAGCAATACCAACCCCGGTGGTGGGTCTGCGAACCAATACAATCCTACACCAGAAAATCCTGGAGGACCGAACGGCCAAAGAAGCCATCCCTCCGGATTGGACTGTGCAGGCAGTAGTGCCTCGCAAAGGTGTGCAGCGAGGCCCACGTAGCCGCCTGGCAAATGTCCTGCAAAGGGACTCCCCGGCCCAGAGCAGTAGTAGCCGCCGTGGCCCGAGTGGAATGGGCTCTCAGCCCGACAAGAGGCTCCTTCCGAGCCAAAGAGTAGCACGCTTTGATGCACAGGACGACCCACCGGGAGATGGTTCGTTTCTGTACCGCCCGTCCCTTCTTCTCACCCACGTAGCCAACAAACAGTTGGTCATCCACCCGGAACTGGCGTGTGCGATCCATGTAAAATGAAAGCGCACGTTTTGGGTCCAGACGATGGAGCCGCTCCTCATCTTTTGAAGGATGCGGAGGCGGGAAGAAGGAGGGTAAGGTGATGGACTGCCCGAAGTGAAAAGCAGAAACTACTTTGGGCAGGAAAGAAGGTCTAGTTCTCAGAACCACCTTGTCTGGATGAATGGACATGAAAGGAGGTTTGACAGAAAGAGCCTGGAGCTCACTCACTCTCCTGGCAGAGGTGATGGCAACCAGGAAGGCCGTCTTTAAAGTGAGGAGACGGAGAGGACAGGAATGAAGCAGCTCAAAGGGAGCGCACATCAAGAAAGTCAGAACCAGGTTCAAGTCCCACTGAGGCATCACGAACGGAACAGGTGGATACATGTGCGTGATGCCCTTCAAGAATCTCGTTACAATAGGGGACTTGAACAAAGATGGCTGATCAGGTAGCCTTAAGAAGGCGGAAAGGGCAGAAAGGTAGCCCTTGATAGTGCCCAGAGCAGAGCCCTGCTGGGCAAGAGAGAGAAGAAAGAGGAGAACCTCGGAGAGAGGGGCAGAAAGGGGATCCACAGCCTTTGCTGTGCACCATGCCACAAATCTGTTCCACCGGCAGGCGTATACCGACTTTGTGGAGGGACACCTGGCTGCCAGAATCACATCACAGACTTCAGGAGGCAAGTCAAATGGCCTCAACTGTCGCCGCTCAATCTCCAAGCATGGAGGTGGAGACTGGACAGGTTCGGGTGGAGGACCGTCCCCTGCTGCTGCGACAGAAGGTCCTCCTGAAGGGGCAGGCGGATCGAGGGACCGACTGACATGCTGAGTAGCTCGGGATACCAGTACCTTCGAGCCCAGTCCGGAGCCACAAGGATAACTTGGGCCCGGTCGCGCCTGATCTTCTTCAGCACTCTGGGCAGAAGTGGTATAGGCGAAAAGGCGTACAACAGACCGCAACTCCACTCGCGCCGAAAGGCGTCGCCGAGCGAGTGCCGTCTTGGAAACTCCAACGCGCAGAACTGATGACATTGCGCGTTCTCTTCTGTGGCGAATAGATCTAACCAAGGCTCTCCCCATTGCAGAAAGAGGCCTTTCGCCACGTCCGAGTTCAGACGCCATTCGTGATCCACCGAGCACCGATGGCTGAGTTCGTCCGCCCTGGCGTTCAGAGAACCTGCCAGGTGTTGAACCATCAGAGTCACGCCCTGACGTTCCAGCCATTGCCAGAGGCGCAGAGCCTCCTGGCAAAGGGTCCACGACCCCACTCCGCCCTGCTTGTTGCAGTACCACATGGCGGTGGTGTTGTCCGTGAACACCTGCACTACACTCCCGTTGACAAAGGGGAGGAATGCCTTCAGTGCTAGGCGAATCGCCCGCAGCTCCAACATGTTGATATGGAGCCGGGACTCCGCCGGAGACCAGATGCCTCTGATCTCCGCCTCTCCCAAGTGGCCACCCCAGCCCTGGAGGGACGCGTCCGTCACAACTACGTGCTCCGGTTGGGGAAGCCACCACTGCAACTGTCTCGCAGTGCCCTCCGAGATCAGGACATGGTCGGATAGGTTGCCCTGATGCTGGGCCCACTGAAACTTCAGGTCCCACTGCAGAGCCCGCATCCGCCACCTGGCGTGATGCACCAGAAGGATGCAGGAGGCCATCAGCCCCAGAAGCTGACAGAGTCTCTTCTGGTCTTTCTGAATCTGCCTAAGTGACTCCTCTCCTCCTTAGTTACCGCCTCAGTCATTGGTGTGGACCCCTAGCTCTTGCTTTTCTCAAGACTCCTCTTTGCAGATACCAGTTAACAGTGAGTGTAACTTAGCTTTCAAACTTGCTTTTCGTTTCCCAACATGAATCCAGTCGTCGAGGTAGGGGAAGACTGAAACCCCTAACCGGCGCAGATGAGCTGCGACCACCACCATCACTTTCGTGAACACCCGTGGGGCGCTGGTAAGGCCGAATGGGAGCACGATAAACTGAAAGTGCTCGTGGCCTACCGTGAACCGTAGGTAACGCCGGTGGGCCGGCAGGACGGGGATGTGAAAATACGCATCCTGCAAGTCCAACGCCACCATCCAGTCTTGCGGGTCTAGAGCAGCCAAGACCTGAGCCAAAGTCAACACCTTGAACTTCTCCTTCCGGAGGAAGCCGTTGACGTTCCGTAGATCCAAGATAGGACGCAGGCCCCCCTTGTCCTTCTTGGGTACCAGAAAGTAGTGGGAATAGCAACCACACCCTACTTCTGGCCCAGGAACGCGCTCGATGGCCCCCTTGGCCAAGAGGGCCGTAAATTCCTCCTGCAGAAGTGTCAAGTGGTCCCCCGACACACGGTGGTTCTGCGGTGGCATGGCTGGAGGAGTGGTCTCGAAGGGGAGGGAGTAGCCCCTTCGGACGAGCTGCAGCACCCACCTGTCCGATGTGATAGCGCGCCAGCGGGAGTGGTGATGGCGAACCCTGCCACCCACTGGCGTCACATGGGCCTGAAAGCTCGGACTAGGAGGATTTGGAGGCTGCTGCGGGGGGAGGTGTGGCCTGACCTCGCCGCTGTCCCCGACCGCCTCCACGGCGGAATCCACGGCCGCCACCGCGTTGAGAAGTGTTCTGCGGTGCGTGGCTGGCAGCACGTGTGGGACCGCCCCTTCCTTGGCCACGAAAGGAGCGAAACGAACCCGTTTGCTGGCGCTGTGTCGAGAGACCCAAGGACTTGGCCGTGACCCTGGAGTCCTTGAAGCGCTCAAGCGCGTTGTCCGCTTTGTCGCCAAACAGGCGACTGCCATCGAACGGCATGTCCATCAAGGCATTCTGGACATCTGCCGAAAAATTGGCGGATCTCAGCCAGGCGTGGCGACGAATCGCCACCGTCGTGGACATCGCTCTGCCCAGCGAGTCGGTCGTATCAAGACCACACCTGATGGAATACCTCGCCGCGTCTCGGCCTTCAACCATAGCCTGGCCGAGCTTGTCCCGTACCTCCTGCGGGCATTGCGGCAGACACTCCGCGACCGTATCCCACAGAGAGTGGGTGTAGCGGCCCAAGAGGCATGCGGTGTTGCAAGACCGCAGTCCCAGACTCAGGGACGAGAAGACCTTTTTGCCATACTGGTCGTACCTCTTAGATTCCCGGTCGGGCGGGGCCGACGGGAACGCGGATTGGGAAGTTGAGGCCTGGATCACCAGACTCTCAGGGGTGGGATGGGTGGACAGGAACTTAGGGTCGTCCGAACACGGACGGTGGCGCCTGGCAACGTTCCTATCAACAGGCGAACCTGAAGCGGGCCTGGACCACGTGCCCAAAAGAACGTCCGTCAAGGCTTCATTGAACGGCAGCAGAGGCTCCTGTGGGCATGACTGCGGTTTGAAGACCTCGGTGAGGATGTTAGGCTTCACTTTTGCGACGGGGAGCTCAAGGCTCAAGGCCTTGGCAGCCCTCATCAACACCACAGAATAAGCAGCCCCAGCCTCCGACGCCACAGTGGGAGGCGAGACAAAACCAGGGTTAGGAGATTCGTCCAGACCACTGGCATCACCCAAGTCACCTGTCCAGTCCACGTCGTACTGACACTCGCGTGACAGAGGGTCCTCGGGGTCAATGGGCCCCATCGGCGTCGGACGACGCCGGTCCGACTCCGCGTCCGGAATTGGAGAGGGAATGGGGTGGCGCCGCCCGGCGCCAGAGCCCCGACGCCGGCCGGAGCCGGCGACGGAGTCGCGGCGCCGCACGGAGGCGGCACCATGGGTTGCCCCGATGGAATCGGCGCCGGAGAGGCCGGTTGACCAGCCGGCGTCGACCCTGAAGGGCCCAGCGGCGCCGGGGCCGGAACCGCCGGCCGGAGCACCCGACGACGTCGGGGCAGGAGCACCCGAACCGCTCGGGACCCCGGACGGGACCACCGGGCCCGCAGGCGCCGTAGGCCCCGCCGGAGGAGACAGCGCCCTCATGGCCATGAGGAACTCCTCTACCTCCTCACGCGACGCGCCTTGCCCAGGGACCCGCGGGTATGGAGCAGGCAGCGTCGGCGACCCACGCGGGGGTGGGGCGACCCACGCGGGGGTGGGGCCACCCGAACCCCCGGCGGCATCGCGCGAGCGTCGGTGGGGAGTCGGGGGTGCGATGACGACGCCCCGACTTCTTGTGTCGCTTACCTGAGGAACCGGAGGAATGGTGACGACTTCCGGAGCGCTCGTGGCGGCTCCGCGACCGTTCTCTCGACCGCTCCCTCGACCTCCGGCCGGACCGGGACCGCTCCCGACGCGGGGCCGACAGCCGGAGCTCGAGCAGCTTGCGGGACCGCTCCCGTCTAGCCTTACTCGTCAAGGCCCGGCAGTCGACGCAGGACTCCACGTCGTGGTCGGCGCCCAGGCACCGGAGGCAGAGTCGATGGTGGTCGGTGACCGACATCAGGCGGTCGCACCCGTCACAATTTTTAAAACCGGGCATCCTACCCGCACCTAAAGAGTTAGAGTAATCAAAAAACTTTGGTCAAAAGACCGGAGTACTGCTCTTCGGATCTGCGCTAACTGGCGCGGAAAAAAGAAGAACTGACGTCAGCGCGCGGAGGCGGCGTCTATATACTCCAGCGACGTCATCACGGCGCACAACGCCGACGACGCGGAGCCGCAGGGGACGCCTACAGACGACGCCTACCGACGCGCAGGGGTACTGCTACGCAAAAGTTTCCGGATCCAGACTGACGCCTGGGGATATTCTAAGGTAAGGAATCTAATACTAACCTGTTTCTTTCAGATATGTTGGCACTGCTAACCTTAACACATTCTCTGAAGTTGCCTTACACCTCTGTCCTGCGCTACTAAGGTATAAATGAGGTTGTGTTAGAGAAACAGTGTTTTGCACAGTGGTGGGAGAAATGCCTCACTAAGCAAATAGCTTCCTACAATGCCCACATAGGCAAGATTGTAATAGTCAAGCTTTCAGCCAATCCTTGGACAGCAGATTTAGTGTAGGGCTAATTCCCCTCATGAGAGTATAGTTGGAAGTGGCAGTAAATACTGGCTACATGGATATCCATTTGTAGAGAGTAATCAGTATGGACTGTGAAGCAAGCTAGATGGTGTAGGGATGTACCAAAATCAGAAGGCCAGAGGGAAGAATATCAGAGGGAAGAACTGTTACCAGGGAACAAAAAATATGTTCAAGTAATTCTTAAGTAAGTATTAGGCAAGGGTTAGGATTACCTTCAGGGCTAGGGTTAGGAATGTTGTAATATTTTTAGTACATGCTATGTAGTTTACTATTATATTTTTCATCTATATGCTAGGTATATACCAAGAAAATCAAGTTACTTAGCTTTGGTAACGCTCTTTCTGGTGGATTCTCTAACTGTAGATTCCTCACCTTTTGAATTCTCATTAAGTGCCAAACTGGATTTGGAAACATTTCATAGCTGTGATTACGTGCACTGCTAGGTGGTGCTATGCAGCTCCACATAGGCTTTGTTCTGCTCTGGAAGTAATGGAGCGGAACAACGTATAAATGCCATACATGCGTGCGGATGTCAGTTTTTTGCTTCACTTTTTCCGTGCCTTGGATGCAGAGCACAAAAAATAAATGCAGGCACCAGTGTGCAGATCTCTAAATTGTGACAATTTAAGATAGTAAAGAGACGCCACTCCACAGTACGGCGAGGTGGGAGGGCAGTGAGGAATGTCCTGTTAGAGTATCCATCAGAATGCGCATTATCAGAGGTAAATACCTTGTTATTCTGATAAATATTTAACAGCAGATTGCTCACCTTTAGAATAGATACCGAAGGAGTACCTCCGAAGGTGAAGGGTCTGTGTAGTGAACTCAGACCAAAAAATCTTACAGGACCAAATGGGCAAAATTTCTTTACCACAGGACCGGACTGTCAACGGGCCAGTGCTTTGTGATCGTATGTACTGATGTGCACGTTCGAGCCTGGCAGATGTCAACAACAAGCACTCCGCGTGCAAATGCAGCGGTAGCAGCCTTAGCCCTGGTGGAATGAGCTCTCAGCCCTTCTGGGGCTTCATTTTGGCCAGTGCGTAGCAGATATTAATGTAGGGGACTATCCACCTCAACGGGGTCCTCTTTTGCACAGCCTTCCCTTTTTATCCCCACAGAGAACTCCACAAAAAGTTGATGGTCTACTTGATGGCCCTTGGCATGAATGTAAAAGCTCTGTTGGGATCCAACCATTGGAGAGTCTTTCCGGGGAGTGAGAGGGAGGAATGTAGGCTAGTAGAGTGATGGATCGTCCATCTTAGAAGAAAGCCATGACATTAGGCAAGAAGGCTGGCAGAATCCTTAGCCCCAATTTGTCAGAAAGAAAGGTGGTGTAGGGCGGTTGCACCGACAACGCCGGAAGTTCACTCATGCGATGAGCTTAAGTGATTGCAATGAGGAAGCGAGCACCTGTGCAGCGACTTGATGGGAGTTCAAGTAAACATCAAGACCAAGGTAAGGTCCCACTATGGCAAATGGTTTGGCAAAGAACGTGGGTTAAGCCTTTAGAAACAGTATCAAAATAGATTGTTTAAACAAGTACAGTTCCATCTAACGCATAGAGACTGAAAGGGCTGACACACTTTAATAGTCCCCCATGGAAAGCCTTGCTGGGACAAAAACAATTAAATATTCAACAGTTTGGCTTGCAAAGGGTCTGTTATGCGCACTTCACACAAGGCTAAAATTTGCCCCAGTGCTCAGTAAAAATGAACTTCGTAGATGAACGTCTGCCAGCAAGGATGAAATCCACAACCTCAGGTCAAATGCACTCAACTTTGAATGCTCATTCTCCACGCATGGAGGTGTAGATTGTGCAGGCACAGGTGCAGACCTCTGCCCTGCTGCTGTGACTGGAGATCCTCCCAGAGTGGCAACCTGTTTGGCAACAGACACTTATGCCACAAAGCTCCAGGTACCACACTCTTCTGGCGCAATCCAGAGCCTTATGATGACTTGGGCCCTGTTGTTGCTGATATTAAGATCTCCGGGCAGGAAAGGCAATGGCAGGAAGGCATACAGGAGTCCGTTGTTCCATTCATCTGGAATGCATCTCCTTGCAAAGGATTTTTGGGGAGATCCAACATGAAAGTTTTGACACTGCACTTTGACGGTGGCAAAAAGATCTAGCCAATTGTCTGATGATGCCCTGTGCTACCTCAGATTGCAGTCTCTATTTGTGGTCAGCAAAGCACCAGTGGCTGATCTTGTCTGCATTAATATTCAAAGATCCCGCCAGATGGATCATGATCAGGGATATGCTATGACGTTCCAGCCAACTCCAGAGGTGCCGATTCTCTTGGCACAAGACCTCACTGTTGGACCCGGCCTTGTGGCGTGGTCCTACCCCTCCTGCATGGCGGGCCCGGGACGACATCGGCCCTCCACCGACCCGCTGCCGCCCCCCTGGCACTACCCTCCACGAACTCTCGACGAGAGCAGCCCCCCTGGCAACCCACGGCTCTCCCCCCTGGAACCCGGCGAACCCTGCTCGCCCCAACTCTGCAGGTCCGGCTACCACTCCGGGCCACCATTTCAGGCCCGACTCCATCTTGGGCCCATCACGTCCAGAGTACGTGGCCTCGGCCCGACCCCGGCCACGGCCCCAGCAAAGCCTAGACATCGAGGCACCAAGATCCACCCAGGTGGTAGAGTGGCCACTCGACGGATCTAAGAGGAGGGGAGTTTCGATGGCCCTCCAGCCATCCCCAAACGCCTGGTATCGATCGCCCTCCGGCCTCCCTGGGCGCTGGCTCCACCCCCCTGCTGAGTGTCTGGACACCCTCATCCCGGCCCCTCTAACCCCCCCCAGGCGCGAGGGTCCGGACATCAAAGGACTCCAGTCCTATATCTGGGCTAGCCCTGGATCAGGACGCCAGTTGTATCTTGGAGTCGAAGCCCTGCTGACCTCGTCGCGGCTGATCCTGATAAGAATCTCGTACCTGGAACTTGGAACCTCGGAGCCCTGCTGACGCTGTCGCGGCCCGACCACGCTGAACCATCCTCGGAGCCCTGCTGACGCTGTTGCGGCCCGACCCCGCTGAACCATCCTCGGAGCCCTGCTGACGCTGTCGCCGCCCGACCACGCTGAACCATCCTCGGAGCCCTGCTGACGCTGTCGTGGCCCGACCACGCTGAACCATCCTCGGAGCCCTGCGGTCGCGGCCCGACCACGCTGAACCATCCTCGGAGCCCTGCTGTCGCGGCCCGACCACGCTGAACCATCCTCGGAGCCCTGCTGTCGCGGCCCGACATCGCTGAACCATCCTCAGAGCCCTGCTGACGACGTCGCTGCTCCTCGCACCCCCCAGCTCGAGGATTGAGAGCTGTGCGCAGGGTATCCTAGTACCAGTTGGTACCAAGACTGTCCCGCTACCCCCTTTTCCCTGATACCGAGACTTTAAGGATCCGTCGATCCCTTTGTACATATTACTGCGAGAACTTGCCTTTATTCTATATATAAATACTCTTAAGCATCAACTCTCGTGTGGTGTCCCTTTGTAGTGGTGTGATTGCTCGGCTGTTACGATTGAAGGAGAGGAGCCTCGCCAAGGAAGCCTCTCGACGGCGCTCAACCTATTCCATAAGGAGAGGTGGGTCTCGGGGTGGTCAGTCAGACATCTTCTGTCTCCCCTGGGAACGCCTTTCTAACATTGGTGGCAGGCGATCCGAGCCGACGCAAATCTTACAGCGAGTAACTCGCCCACTACTAACAGAGACACACAGCAACCATGAGTACTAAAGAAGCCGGAACAACCCCACAGTTCCAAAAGGAACTATTGGAGGAGTACACCCATAAAGAACTCAAACAATTTTGCAAAGACTTAGGTATTGCTACCACCGGACTAAGCACCAAAGAGGATTTTAAAGAAGCGCTGCAAACCTGGGTGGAGGCCGGAGCGACACCACCCCAAACTGAAGGTGACACTGTCCCCGACGTGCCTCCGGGAACCATAACAGCCCCAGCGGAAGAAAGAACCGCCAAGAGAGACACAAGCCTCTCCCACGAAGACGCCCAAGAGCGAGAGAGAAGCCGGCTCCATGAGTTGGAGCTCGCCCGACTCCGGCTGGACGGAGAACTCCAACTAGCGGAAAAGAAAATGGCCATTGAGCAACTCCGGCTGCAAGGAGACCTGGAGGAGAGACGGAGGCAGAGAGAATTGGAAGAAAAGAAACTCACGTTCGAGCACGAGCGTGGCCTCAAAGAACTAGAGATCAAGGCCAAGAGCGAAGAAGCTGGCACCGCCGTGAACCGAAGCCCCCCACCTCCAACCGACACGAAAGTCCACATTCCCAAGGATGTGGTTAAAGAGTACTATAAAAATGACGACATCCAGCAGTGGTTTAAGGCCTACGAAGTCACCATGACCGCGTACCGCATACCCCGAAAAGATTGAGGTGCCGGCTTATGGGGGAAGTTCGTCAGCGAAGGAAGAGACACCCTGCTGGAACTGGCCGACGACGTGATGTCCTCCTATGATCACATGAAGGACGCCCTGCTCACCCGTTATGGTCTCACTCCTGAGATGTACCGGCAGAGATTCCGAGACTGTAAAAAGATCCCACATGGGTGGAGTACGTGAACTTTTATAGCCGGGCCCTGGAAGGGTGGATCAAGGGCAGCAAAGTGACCACCTACGAGCAGCTGTTCGACCTCATCGTATGGGAGCACCTCTCCAACAACTGCTTTGTCGAGCTCAGACAGCATCTACTCGACAGCAAACTGACTGAGCCACGGAAACTCGCCGTCTAGGGCAATCGATGGGTGAGCATCCGGGTCCCCCGGGCCCCGATAGGAGAGTCGGGACGGAACCCCCCGGGGCACCCCCGCCAGCGAGGCGGCGGAGGAGGCCAGAACCGGAATGGAGACTTCCCGTCTGCGCCACCCCGGAGTCCGCCCCGGGGGTCGCCCCAGAACAACACTTCGCCATCCCTGACCAGAAGAGGGGCCCCCCCCAGCACGGCCGGGGCCCCGCCCGAACGTTACTTGCCACAGATGCCAGCGGCCAGGTCACTTTGCCAGTGACCCCCACTGCCCAATGAACCAGCGTACCGGCACCGCCGGACCTCCGACCCGCCAGATTACGGCCGCCGCCCTGGGGGAAGGAGGGAAAGAAGAAGAAGAGGCCTACAACGAGGACCAGACCGAGTGGGAGCCGGCCGCCATGGCCCTAGTCTGTCTGGGCAAAAGAGACATGATCCCCCGGGCTCCACTCCCGAGCAACACCCAAAAATACCGTCAGGGGGTCAGCATTAATGGGCGCCGGGCCGAAGCACTCCGTGACACTGGAGCCAGTATGACGGCCGTCCGCTGCCACTTAGTGACTCCCGAACAGATCCTACCGAATGTGCTGTGCGCCGTGCTGGCCACCGACAATTCCAAGACCCTGTGTCAGATGGCCTGGATCCCCTTCGAGTGGGGAGGGGTGTCGGGCACGCTAAAGGTGACCGTCCGGGACGACACCCCCGTGGACTGCCTCCTCGGAAACGACCTTGAGAGTTCCCCCTGGGCCCAAGTCGAGCGTAGAGAGCACCTGGGGATGTTGGGACTGTGAGAAGTTGGCCTGATATGCAGTGCTCACTATTCTAGTGAACACTATGTATCAGTCCAAACAACCCTTATTGATGATTGGTTGTAAGTCAACCTTATAGACCAGCTATCCTAGTAGCATGGATACGAGCAGTCTAAGGCTAAGACTCTAGAGGGCGTGTTAAACCATCTGTTTTACCATCACATTACCCCTTGAACATCAAGTGAAAGGACACCACACAAGTTGTTATCAAAAATAAAGTATATTTATTTATAACAGGACTACCCTGGCTCTTTATGAGACAGGGAGCTAAGCACACAACAAAACTCTTAAAGAAACACTGAAAGTCGCACAATTTACACAGATGCCCGAGGGGCACGAAAAACCATATACTATGAAAATGGAATGCGAAATTGCTAGCAGGTAAGTAATACTTTTCTAGACTTTAGAATCGCTAGGCCTACAATACTAAACACTTAGGTTAGGAGCAGGAGGCCTGTGGATGTCGTGTGCAGAGTGGGAACTCTCACGCGTAAGGCGGGAAAAAGTCTATGGATGCTAGCAATTGACAAAGTTACTGTTCTCGGGCGAACCCGACTAGGTGGGTTGAAAACGGGAGTGGATCCGAACACTTAGGGTGTTGGACTATGCTGGAGCACCGGAGTACTCAGTTTACCTAGCCCAGGGGCTGCGGCTGCATAGGGTTGAAGTTGCGTCGGAAACCCTCGTTGAAGAACCAGGAGCCTGAAGAAAGAAGTTGCTGGCAGGCGGCCAGTGAAGAAGTTCGTGGAGATCCAAGCCTGGATCAGGGAAGAAGAAGACCTGTAAGCAGAGGGGACCAAGTTCTGAATCACTAGCCAGTGATTAAGTGGGCACCAGAGTGGCACCGGGCGAAGTCACCTCGACCAGGTGAGTGGGCGCTGCTGGGCTCTGCAGTCTCTCGGACCAGGAGGCGTTGTCGGCGACCAGGATGGAGGTGCGAGCTGTCCCACGAAGGTACTTGCTGTCGACGTCGCTGGACCCAGGATTGGGGCAACAAGTCTTGGCAAATTCAAGCCCACGCGGTGGACCTAAAATGGAGTCTGGAGTGGACCAGGAGGGTCCGGGGTGCTCCTCTGTTGGAGGGGAGCAAGGGCCAGTCTGGAGCAACCAGACCAGCGGTGTTTGTCGTCGAAGTTCGACGTCAGAGGGCCACTAGCCAACGGGCAAGTGACCGGGACAACGCGGTGAGCAGCAAAGAGCAAAAGGGCCCCACGCAGATCTCGTGGATGCAGGGGGCTGAACTTCGGTGCTGGAGCTGCTCAGGGTCGGGGCTTCTCTTACCCCAAAGCACTCAGTCGAGGGTCACTCGGTGGTCGTGCTGGACAAGCGTCGTGCAGTTCTGAAGATGGCCGGTCCCTCGAGGTCTCGTCACACCCACGAATCTCAGCGTAACGGACGATGTAGGTAGAGGTCAGAGGTGCCATGGAAGCCAGTTCTCGTCGTGCTGAAGCAGTCTTGATACGAAGGAGAGACTGGCAACAAACCGCGATGCTTGGTTGGTGCCTGCTGCTGCAGGGTGACTACTCCTTAGTCACAAGGGAGAAAATCTTGAGAAGAGTCTTGAGTTCTTCGTGTAGAAGGTCGGTTCAGGATTCAAAGATTGATCTAATTTGGAAGGGGGCCTGCTCCTACCTTTATCCTGCAAAAGGGGGCTGGCACGCGACTAAGTCCTGCCCTATGGGTGGGACTAGGAGGGGGGTGGTTACACCCCTCTCCTTTGGCAGGCTTTCCCCAGCTCAGGGTCTGGTGTGCCCCTGGAACTGGTTCAAGCCGGCCTATGCACAGTGAGCACCGGGGTGCCACTTGCAGTCACCTTCCTCTAAAGCCCTGCCTACCTAGGATACACAAAATCCTGTCTGGGACGGTGCTGGCACCGCCCCTGACAGGAAACCCTTTGTCCTTGCCTCCTGCGCTGGGAGGACTCCCAGCAACAGGAGGGCAGACTTGTGTCTCGGTGGCAGCATCCATTTTGTGGATGCTAAGGCTCTGTCTGACTTTAACCGGGGTTACAGGTTACCAACATGTCGTGTCCTTCTAGAAGGGTGGAATGCTAACCCCGTCGCCAGAATTGGCGAGGGGTTAGTATTCCAATTCGTATGACACCTTACTCGACATGTTTTGATAAAGCGATACCAGAGTTGGCATATAACCGCGAGGATTATAATGCACTTAAGAGTATATGGTATGCGATATCATGGAAACGGCTAAGGGATAGATCCCGAAAGCCGCAGATAGACTCAGCTCATGCAGAGCACCATCTCACACGATTCCAAGCACTCTGCCTTCAGGATTGTCAAGGCCTGCCATAGGAGTGACTGATAGGAGATCTGTGTGCCCATTTAAGTTTAGATATAGGTATACTATATCTAAAGCAAAGGGTGAGTACACCACTTTGCCCCAGCTGTCAAGCAGCCAGTTGTGCCTGTTTGGTTAGTCAGCCCAGGGGTGGCATAATACATGCTGCAGCCCCTGGGAGACTTCTGGGTACACCTCAGCCCTGGGTACAGGGACTTAGAGAGGGCCCAGTGCCAATTCAGTACCTGGGTACAATTTGGAATAGAGAGAACAGCTAGGCTGTGGGTCTGATTAGCAGGCCCACAGCCAGGGAAAGTCGTAAACCAGTGAAACAAAAAGCAAAAATCTGGGTGATCATAGGATTGCAGACCCTACTCTCCTACAGGGACTACCCGAGTGGGTCTGCGCGACCACCCGATCCATGACAGCCCGGGCCCTGGCGTCGACCGAGGCCGCCCCCACCGAAGAACAGGTGTGGCCCGCGCCACCGCCACCCGCCGTCGATGAAGAAACCGACCCTGAGTCCGGGCCACCGGAGCCCAATCGCGAAGGCATCGCCGAGCTCGGCGACATCCCCGAACTAGCCCAATGGCGCCAGGAAGGTGGTCCCACCCGAGAACAATTCCGGCAGGAACAGAAGGCCTGTCCTTCCCTCGAGGGAACTTGGCAGCAAGCCGCAGGTCAAGCTGCCGGGGACACGTTGGGGTCCCACTGGGTCTACTGGGACCACGACCTCCTATACAGCGAACAGAAAATTGCCAAACTGGGGGCCAGCCTGGTGTTGGTGGTCCCCCTACGATTCAGAGACTTCCTCTTAAACCTGGCACACGACGTGCCCCTCGCCGGGCACCTGGGGCAGGACAAAACCTACAGCCGCCTGGTGACACATTTTTACTGACCAAAAATGCACAACGATGTGCACAATAACTGCAGAACCTATCCGACCTGTCAAGCCAGCGGAAAGAGCGGGGGAAAAGTCAAGACCCCGCTCCAACCCTTTCCCGTGGTAACCACCCCCTTCGAGCGAGTGGGGATCGACATCGTGGGGCCCCTGGACGCCCGCACCTCTCAGGGACACCGCTTAATCCTCGTCCTGGTGGACCATGCCACCCGCTACCCAGAAGCCATCCCCCTCCGGACCATAACGGCCCCCGTGGTGGGCCAGGCGCTGATGGGGATCTTCTCCAGAGTAGGATTCCCCCGAGAGGTCGTGAGTGATCGGGGCACAAACTTTATATCCAAATATATGCGGTCCCTGTGGCAACAGTGCGGGGTCACATATAAGTTCACCACCCCGTATCACCCTCAAGGGAATGGACTTGTGGAGCGGTTTAACCGAACAATCAAGGGGATGATCAAGGGCCTGGAAGAGCCCCTACGCCACAAATGGGACGTCCTGCTGCCATGCCTCCTGTTTGCCTATCGGGAGGTGCCCCAGAAGTCCCTGGGGTTCAGCCCCTTTGAACTATTGTATGGACACCCTGTCCGAGGTCCCCTCAGCCTGGTCAAAGAAGGCTGGGAGACTACAGTCCGAGATGCTCCGCCTGATGTCTACCGGTACCTCCTGACCCTCCGAAACCAGACTCTGAAGTTCCGGGAGCTGGCCGAGGCCAACCTTGAGGCCAGTCAGGAGGAGATGAAACGCTGGTATGATCAGAATGCCTCATCCATCGAGTTCGAGCCGGGCCAACAGGTCTGGGTCATGTCCCCGGTCGAACCTTGTGCCCTCCAGGACAAATGGACGGGGCCCTTCAAAGTGGTGGAGCGCAAGAGCCCCGTCGCCTATCTGGTGGACATGGAGTCCCCCAGGAACCCCCTCCGGGTTCTGCACGTCAACCGGCTCAAGCCTCACTTTGCCCGCACGGAGCTGAGCCTGCTGTTGGCTACAGATGACGGAGCCGAAGACGACTCCGAGCCCCTGCCCGACCTCCTGAAATGCTCTGAAAAAGACGGCTCCGTCGAGGGAATCCACCTCTCCGCCGCCCTGACCCCCGAACAGCACCAGGACTGCCGAAAGCTGCTGGGGCAATTTGCGGACCTGTTTTCGCTCACTCCCGGGATCACCCAGTGGTGTGTCCACGATGTCGACACCGGGGACAGCCCGCCCGTGCGACACCGGGCCTTCCGAGTTCCCGACCGAGTTCGGGCCTGCATCCAGTCCGAAGTTGCCAAGATGTTAGCCCTGGGGGTGGTCGAGCCCTCAGACAGTCCCTGGGCCAGTCCAGTTGTCCTGGTCCCTAAAACCGGCGCCCCCCAGAACTCAGGTTTTGTGTCGACTACCGGGGGCTGAATGCAGTCACCAGGACCGACGCCCATCCCATCCCCCGGGCCGATGAACTGATCGATCGCCTGGGGGCCGCCAGGTACCTCAGCACCTTCGACCTCACGGCCGGGTATTGGCAGATCGGCCTCACCCCTGGTGCCCGAGGGCGATCTGCCTTCTCGACCCCCGATGGCCACTTCCATTTCAAGGTGATGCCCTTCGGGATGAAAAACGCCCCGGCCACCTTCCAGAGACTGGTGAATAAGGTGCTGGCGGGGCTAGAAGAGTTCAGTGCCGCATATCTGGACGATATTGCGGTGTACAGCCTCCACTGGGGCCGAGCACCTGACACACCTCTGGGAGGTCCTGACGGCCCTCCGACGAGCCAGACTGACAATAAAAGCCAGCAAGTGCCAGATAGGCCAAGGGTCCGTGACCTATCTGGGCCACCAAGTAGGGAGCGGCCAGGTGGCTCCCCTCCAACCAAAAATTGACGCCATCGTGGCCTGGGAGCCCCCGGTCACCCAGACAGCAGTCCGAGCCTTCCTGGGGCTCACTGGATATTACCGGCGCTTCATAAAAGACTATGGGAGCATTGTGGGGCCCCTCACTGAACTGACCTCCAAAAGACAACCACAGAAGGTGCACTGGACCCCCGAGTGTCAGACGGCCTTCGAGACTCTGAAAACTGCCATGTGCACCGCCCCTGTGCTCCAAGCCCCCGACTACAGCCGAGAGTTTGTGGTCCAAACCGACGCCTCGGAGCACGGCATCGGAGCGGTCCTATCGCAAGTTAACCCAGAGGGGGTTGACCATCCTGTGGCCTTCATCAGCCGGCGCCTGCTGGCTAGAGAACAACGATGGAGTACCATCGAGAGAGAAGCCTTCGCCGTCGTGTGGGCCCTCAAGAAACTCTGGCCCTACCTCTTCGGCACCCACTTCCGGGTCCAGACCGACCACCGGCCCCTGCGGTGGCTGATGCAGATGCAGGGCGAGAACCCGAAGCTGCTACGCTGGTCCATCTCCCTGCAAGGGATGGACTTCACTGTGAAGCATCGCCCTGGCAACGACCACGCCAATGCTGATGACCTGTCCCGCTTCTTCCGCCTCGGCGAGGAGAACCCCCAAGAAGATGGGTGACTCTCCCTGCCTTCAGCCGGAGGGGACGTGTGTTGGACCCGGCCTCGTGGCGTGGTCCTACCCCTCCCGCATGGCGGGCCCGGGACAACATCGGCCCTCCACCGACCCGCTGCCGCCCCCCTGGCACTACCCTCCACGAACTCTCGACGAGAGCAGCCGCCCTGGCAACCCACGGCTCTCCCTCCTGGAACCTGGCGAACCCTGCTCGCCCCAACTCTGCAGGTCCGGCTACCACTCCGAGCCACCATTTCAGGCCCGACTCCATCTTGGGCCCATCACGTCCTGAGCACGTGGCCTCGGCCCAACCCCGGCCACGGCCCCAGCAAAGCCCAGACACCGAGGCACCAAGATCCACCCAGGTGGTAGAGTGGCCACTCGACGGATCTAAGAGGAGGGGCGTTTCGATGGCCCTCCAGCCGTCCCCGAACGCCTGGTATCGATCGCCCTCCGGCCTCCCTGGGCGCTGGCTCCACCCCCCTGCTGGGTGTCTGGACACCCTCATCCCGGCCCCTCTGACCCACAGGCGCGAGGGTCCGGACATCAAAGGACTCCAGTCCTATATCTGGGCTAGCCCTGGATCAGGACGCCAGTTGTATCTTGGAGTCGAAGCCCTGCTGACCTCGTCGCGGCTGATCCTGATAAGAACTCTCGTACCTGGAACTTGGAACCTCGGAGCCCTGCTGTCGCGGCCCGACCATGCTGAACCATCCTCGGAGCCCTGCTGTCGCGGCCCGACCCCGCTGAACAATCCTCGGAGCCCTGCTAACGCTGTCGCGGCCCGACCACGCTGAACCATCCTCGGAGCCCTGCTGACGCTGTCGCGGCCCGACCACGCTGAACCATCCTCGGAGCCCTGCTGACGCTGTTGCGGCCCGACCACGCTGAACCATCCTCTGAGCCCTGCTGTCGCGGCCCGACATCGCTGAACCATCCTCAGAGCCCTGCTGACGACGTCGCGGCTCCTCGCACCCCCCAGCTCGAGGATTGAGAGCTGTGCGCAGGGTATCCTAGTACCAGTTGGTACCAAGACTGTCCCGCTACCCCCTTTTCCCTGATACCGAGACTTTAAGGATCCCTCGATCCCTTTGTACATATTACTGCGAGAACTTGCCTTTATTCTATATATAAAGACTCTTAAGAATCTACTCTCGTGTGGTGTCCCTTTGTAGTGGTGCGATTGCTCGGCTGTTACGATTGAAGGAGAGGAGCCTCGCCAAGGAGGCCTCTCGACGGCGCTCGGCCTATTCCATAAGGAGAGGTGGGTCTCGGGGTGGTCAGTCAGACATCTTCTGTTTCCCCTGGGATCGCCTTTCTAACACTCACTCTACCCTGTTGGTTGCAGTACCACATGGCGGAGGTGTTGTCCGTGAAAACCTGTACCAGCTTCCCCTTGATGGACGGTAGGAAGGCCTTCAGTGACAGACAAATAGCTTGCAACTCCAACAGATTTTTGGGAAATGGAGACCAGAGTCCTCTGAGCTCCACCTCCCCAAGATAACCTCCACATCCAGCAGGGACGCATTTGTTACTATTGTAAACTCTGAATAAAGAGGGGCCTTCTCCTGGTCCAACTGCGGTCACCACTGGAGGTCATGTGCAGTTACCTCCAAAACCTGGATGGCATCGGACAAGTTGCCTTGGTGCTGGGCCCATTGGGACTTCAGATTCTTCTGCGGAACCCCAGATTCTACCTGTCATAGTTGTCAGCAGGCTGCATGAGGCCAACAGGCCAAAAAGCATCAGAGCTGCTCTCACTGTGATGCAGCACTAAGACTGAAACATCATATCATAGTCCTATGTCCTGGACTCGTTGCAACGGAGCAAAGAGCCTGAACAAGATCAGCACGAATCACACATGTGGTAACATCCTAAATAGTTTGAATCTGTGACGCCCTAAGTTCTTCCAAGACCAACATCAAAATCTTGCTGGCCATATCTCAGAGGGCAAGCATTTATACTCTTAATAAACAAACTGCATCGACTGACCACAGTGCTAGGCTGGCCTAGGAGAAAATGTCTTTTTCTGAATTCTTCAATCCTCTTGAAAATCCTTGTCCCGGGGGGCTTTAGGGAACTAATTTAGATTCAACTTGCTGGTGGAAGCCTGAACCGCCAGACTTTTTAGAGTATGATGTTGTGTAATGAAAGCATGGTCACCAGAAGCCAATCAATGGTATCTGGCTACCTACCTATTCACAGGTGCACATGAACAGTGTTTTGATCACGTGCCCATTAATTTATCCGTAAGGGCTTAATTACATTTTGGCAAGGGCTCAGATGAGGCTGGCCTAGGCAAAACCTTAGGAAGAACATTTGTCTCGACTTTATCAGGAGGTCCAAGACCTCAGCTGTCCATCTAATTACAACAGCAAATTAAGCATTCTCTCCCGATGGTGCTACAAGGGATGAAATTAACCCTGTGGCACTGTAAGTATCAAGCCCACTGCCTTATGTAAGTTCATGTAAAAGCTATCGTCATAATCCGGGGGTAAATCATTCTGATCATTACCATCTCTGAGTGGTGGCAAGCATTGGTTAGAGACAGAGCCCAAAGGACAGAGGAGCCTCTGAGGATGCCTTTGCGGTAATGGTAGTATAGAGTCAGACTAAGGTCCTAGGGGTTCAGATGGTACCGAGGATGGATATGCTGGCGGTAATCTGACTAGGAGCCCCAGCGGCTTTTTGGGGCATGAAAGTGCACAAGTGGAAGTTGAAAGGAGTGCAAAAATATGAAGCATGTCATCCTTAAAGGCCAAGACATGCTGTGGTGTCGCCGATGGCCCTGCAAACTTGGGCCACTTTGGGATCAACTGCAGAATTGACCCTTGACTGGAGACCAGAAGCTAGATCGATTGGTACATTTATGCCTGTGCTATATCTCTTTTGATAGAGAATAGAGGGAAGGGATTGAGTCTGGCTTCACCTTCTTGCGTTTGGACTTTGACTTACTGAACTGCGACGCAAAGATAATTTCTTTTGAGTGTGTAGGAAAATGCTCTTTTTGACATGGTTATCCCCCACTTTTTGTCTGTGATCTGATGCAACTTTGAAAGTGTACTGGGTCCCTGCTAACCAGGTCCCCAGTACCAGTGCTCTTTCACTAAACTGTAACATTGTTCCACAATTGGCACCACTTTAGACTCCAAGTAACTTCCTAGTATATTGTACCCCTGGTACCTAGGGCATTGGGACTAAAGAGGGTCCCTAAGGGCTGTAGCATGAAATGTGCCACCCTTAGGGAGCCCTCACCAAGCTCTTGCAAACTGCCGTTGTAACCTGTGTGTCTTGGTGCATAAAAAAGTGAAGAGTCAACATTGCATACATCCCTGTGTGCCATGACTGCCAAGTACTGCATGTGGTATTGGTAAGTTACCCCTACAGCAGGCCTAACAGCCCTAAGACAGGGTGCACTATACCCATGTATGAGCATATCTGCAAGAGTGGATGTGTCTCTGTGATATCTAAGTCCATTCTTAGGTACCACAAGTGCACAGGGAAGCCATACTGAGTACATGGGCTGGACACTTGTGATTACTAGTTCCCCGGCTACATAACTTCACTGTAGCCCCAGATGTTTTGGACCAAACATCTCGTGTTAATAAACCTGCTCTGATGCCAGTGCTGAATTTATTAATAAATGCCCCTAAAGAGCACCTTAGAGGTGTCCCCTGAAAACCTGCCGATTACTAATGTGTTGACTGACTGGTCTCGACCAGCCTGCCACCCTACACAAGTTTCTACCCTCCTAGGGTGAGAGCCATTGCTCTCGGAGGTCGGGAATTAAGCCTGCTCTGGGCAGAGGTGTTTACACTCCCTCCACACAGGAACTGCATTCCAGGGCAGGAATCTTCAAAGGCCCTCCCTGCCACCTTTGTTATGCGACCAATTCCTTTCCCTGTACTGACCCCACTTTTTGGAGGCAAGAAAGGTGGGGAAAATTAGTAACATTAGGAGGTGTGCCCACGCCAAGCCAGAACTACCGATAAGGTGGGCTAGCTGATATGACACCACATTTTCAGATTCCTCCATTTTGTTTTGGATGGAACTAGCCTTCTAGTGTCAGGGTTTTGCCCACTTCCAACAGGAACTGGTCCTATTGAGGGCGTACACACCCTAAAGGTAGGTAGCCCATTTACTACCTGTCACTCCCCTTAGCGCTACCACATTGAGTATTTAGGTGGCACCCCTGAATCTAAGAGCTCAAATTCGACTGATCTAGAGAAGAAAGATGAAGAGTCGCTCCCTGGCAAGAACTGCAGAAAACCTGTGATTATTTGAGTGTGCAACCTTGCCTGTTTTTAACTCTCTCGACAATTCTGAGAGAGTGAGTGACTCGTCCTGCGAGCTGGATATCTACGACAGCGTCGGGTAGCCTGGCAGCACTTTGAAAAATCGACTACAGCCTCCCTTGGAGTGGAGAAGCTGCTCCCTTGCAGTCAGTTGGCCCCGAAAAGCAGAGTTCTGGTCTACCGCTTTGCAGCTACTCATGCTATGGAGGGTCAAATCTGCCCAGTGTGAAGACACCAACACCAAATCTCGGGGTACCGGATGCCCTGCACCAAACACTGACAGTCCAATCCGGATTCTCAGTGCACCATGAGTGAGAATTTTTCAAGGGATGTCAGCATCACTGAGACCCACTTCGTGATTGGCCCTATTGTGCTGATTTTACCCCTACTAGCTGTTTGTCCCTAACCAAAAGGAGCACCTTTGCGCATACAGCCCAGTCAGACTCCCCACTCTGCACCCGAGCCGCCTGGCCCAGGTACCAAAGAACCGTCTGTGCCCCCTTGCTCTAAGGCCCCTTGCACCCGAAGCCCTTGTTTGGGAGCTCTCTGACTTGTCCCCCTGTGCAGCCTGTTTCCAGGTGGCTCCCTTCCCCGTTCCATGCACAGCTACCAACCTAACCAGCACCTTGTACCCGGCTAGAACTGTGAGTAGTACTTTGGACCTTGGCCCTGTACAATCCAAAACCCAGAAGGGGGATCCCCTAAACAGACTGTACTTACTGTTATGCATATATGTCCTTTCTTCCATAGGATTGCATTGTAAGTAAAGGCACACAAACTGCTAACAAAAAAAGTACTTACTTTTGAAGAAGTTTTTTTTTCAAATTTGGTCTTGGATTTAATCTTGGAGTGTGTGTCTCATTTATTGCCTCTGTGATTACAACAAATGCTTAACACTACCCTCAGACAAGCCTAACTGCTCGTCCACACTACACAAAAATAAGAGTGTTAGTATCTACAGAGGGGCTTCAGGAGCAGTAGCAGGTCAGCGCTCTTGACTTAGAGTGGGACATACGTGAGGTCTGTAACTTCTTCCCATGTTCGGTGACATACAGCTTCATGGTCTCGGATTGCCTTTGGGTGCATGAGGTCACACTCATTTCATGACTTGGAGTCGAGCCCAGAACTCGGGCACTAAAGACACATTGTGTGCAGGTCAGTGAAAAAACCTATTTCGGCTGGTCAGTGACCAACATCTTTTTTTGGTAGTCACAGCATGATTTGAAGCCTGTCGTGTTAGGAGGGGACATCGCTCCTTTGCTCACTGGGTTTAGTTTCTGGGATCGTCAAAAACCAACAAAAAAAGAGGAGAGCTCTAGATCCACATTTGAAGCCGCAGGAAGAAAGGCACAGACATTGGCACACAGGGGTGGTGGTTATATGCAGCTACACCCTGTCACTTCCAGGGTGAAGCAAAGTCGACGCGGAGCCGCACAGAGCCACTTAGCAGCACGTGGAGCACTGCTATGAAAACATTCCGGATCCAGTATGGCACCTGGGGAATATTCTAAAAGTGAGTACTCTGCGGTTAGGAGTATCCATCAGAACAACATTTTGACATACAGGTGTAGACAATATTAAAGTAAAATAGATAGCACATACTGAAAAAACTATTTGTGTAGGCAATATTTTTACTATAATAATAATGTACCACAGTTTTCTGGTACCCGATATCGTATGATACAACCAGGTTGAACGAATGGTGGTGTAATGTGTGCAGTAATTCTGTGGGCATTAGGACCTTCTCGGCTGAGGAGGCGGGATGAGGGAGGGACAGGGGAAGAGAGCAGACAGAATAAAGAAGATTGAGACTCCTGCACCTGAGTCTGTGTCCTTTGTTTTAGGACACTACAACTGGCGACGAGGATGGGATGCATTAATGGAAGCTAACCTCACGTTAAAACAAAGCAAAGTGTGAGTTCCATAAGTCCACGTTGAAGTTCTTTGGCCATATCTTCTCACATGCAGGAATGAGACCGGATCCAGACAAAGTGGCTTTTTTGAATAATACTCCCAGTCCTCGTGATGCAGGAGCTGTTCGCTCCTTTTTAGGGATGGCCAGCTACTGTGCTCTGTATATCCAGGACTATGCAACCATCAGCTATCCCCTGAGACAACTCACAAAACCAGGTCACCCGTTCAAATGGTCGGCAGGCTGTGAACAGGCATTCAATGAAATCAAAGCGGCGGTGGAGTCAGCTGACAATATGGCTTATTTTGATCCAAAAAAGAAGACCGAAATCACTGTTGATGCCAGTCCTGTGGGGCTGTGAGCTATTCTAGCTCAATATGACTGAAAATGAACAGCCATATATAATAGCCTATGCCAGCCGAAGCTTGACTGAGACGCAGAAAGCATATTCACAGCCAGAGAAAAAAATGCTTGGCTGTTGTGTGGGCCTGTGAGCATTTTCACATTTTTATATATGGAAAACATTTCACGCTGATTACTGATCATCAGACCCTCATTACTATCTTTGGTAACCCTAGAGCTAAGATGCCACCGAGAATAGAATGCTGGGGTCTTCGTCTCCAAGAATACACTTACACGATTGTGCACAAGCCCAGAAAAGCAGAAAACCCTGCTGATTACATGTCGAGGCACCCTAAACAGACAACCAAGTGTAGATCATCTGTGGCCGAGGAATATGTCTGGTTTGTGGTAGATCAGGCCCGGCCACCAGCCGTCCCGCTGGAAGCCATCCTGGATGCCACTCTTGAAGATGCCACTCTACAAGACGTCATGCATCGCATACATAACAATGACTGGAGACACTTAGATGTCAACCCACCTAACAGTCCAATCGATAGACATGAACTTGCCGCTTTCAAGCACGTGAAAGAGGAACTGTCTGTAGCCACCAATGGCCTGCTCTTACGAGACAATCGAATAGTTATCCCAAGACACTTACGACAAGGCATTATTAATCTGGCACATGAAGGCCACAGAGGTATAGTGGCCACCAAGAGAGCATTGAGGGACAAGTCTGGTTCCCCGTATTAGACCAAATGGTAGAGCTTACGTTGAAGGACTGTCCCCAATGTCAACTGGTCAGTCGACCTGGTCCTCCCGCACCATTGCAAATGTCCCGATTACTGGAGGGTGTTTGGCAGCATGTTGCTGTAGACTTTTTTGGGCCATTTAAATCGGACAATATATTCTGGTTATCATGGATGAGTATTCATGTTTTCCTATTGGCCAACTCATCGCGTCTACAAAAGCGTCCAACACAATACCTGTCTTGGATGTAGTGTTCGCCGCCTGGGGCATTCCCAAAATAGTGAAAACAGATAATGGGCCTCCATTCAACAGTCAAGATTTCACGGACTTTGCCAAGCATCTCAACTTCAAGCATCGCAAAATTACACCTCTATGGCCTCAGGCTAATGGAATGGTAGAGAGGTTTATGTCTACATTAAAGAAAGCCATTCAACAGGCAGAACTGTCGCGGAAAAACACTCAAATGGCGTTAAATGAAGTTTTGCGAGCTTACAGAAACACGCCACATTCCACTACCGGAAAGTGCCTCGCGACCTTAATGTTGGGCCGGCCGGTGCGCACCAGAATACTCATGATCGACTGGAAGGGTGGCGTAGGGTCACAAGACTCTGATCTCGATGACATAGCTTTTACTGACCGACTCAAGAAAGAAAGGATGAAAACTTATGCGGATCCCCGTCGGCGAGTGGCACCCTCCTCGATTCAAGAAGGTGACTGGGTACTAGTAAAACAAGAACAGCAAAAGAAAACTGACTGTCGCTATCATGACACTCCACTAGTAGTCACCAAACAAAAAGGAACCATGATCACTGCTGAATCGGATGCGAAGAAAATCACCCGGAATGTGGCACATTTGCAGAAATGCAGTCCTTAAGTTAAAGAACTGCTTACTAGCGCTGTCTCTGGAGAAACGAGACCTAGTGAGCCTGACATCAGTGATCAGATGTCGAGAGTAATCTCTGATGGACGAGAATCTGACGGTCAGGATGTCCAAACCCGTCCCCGCCGAGTCGTCAAGAGACTATATGACATTTTCTCTTAATTATATGTTGAAAGAAGTCTGGACTAAACTCATTGTGTTAAGAAAGGGGGAGATGTAATGTGTGCAGTAATTCTGTGGGCATTAGGACCTTCTCGGCAGAGAAGGCGGGATGAGGGAAGGACAGGGGAAGAGGTGGAGTCATGCCCGGGGAAAGGGCAGTGACGGAATAATGAAGATTGAGACTCCTGCACCTGAGTCTGTGTTCTTTGTTTTAGCACACTACAGGTGGTGTAATGGCAGTCACCATCATGTGCAACATTGGTACATTTAAGCCCTTTGAATGTGGTTAAAAAAGATTTTGGACTTTATCAACTAGGTAATTAATTCAGTTATTAAGAAATCATCGCATATGTATCTAGCAGTTTCAGTAGCTGACCGCAAGTCTAACTAGTTCTAGTGTATTTTTAATGTTTTATGAAGCAAGAACATGACCCAGTTGGTGTCAGAGCAGGAACTATTATTTACGAGCAAGATGGCGTCTGGCTAGGCGGCTAGAGGAGATCGCTCCTTTGCCGACCTGCAAGAGTATGTAGAGCTGAACGGAAAACGATAAGTCTAGAGCATCCCGTTAAGCCTTAAGAGCTTAACTGAATATTGAACCTTTCTGCAAACATACCCGAATGTGGCTCGAAGAAGTCCTTGGCTTTTATCCACCGGCGGCGGCCGCGGTGCGAGATTCGAAAAGCCATCAGCGTTTCCTGCACTCCTGGCTGACCAGCGCTACGGGCGGAATCCACGGGACAGGCTACGGGGAGGACTGGGCGGAGCACGGAGTTCGCGGAGCCGGCAGCACGAACACCAGACGGCGCAGGAGGCACAGAGGAGCAGAGTGTTCGTTGTAGCGCTGCAGCGACTGAAACGACTGCCAAACCGGAGTCTAAAGCGAGGACACTGGCAGTGGAGCAGACGGCGGCGGAACATAGCACAGCTGAGACAAGAGCAGCGCAAGACAGCAAATGGTTATCCCCACGGCGACGACCCGAGAGGGCTGAGTGGATCCCAGACCACAATACACAGGGACTGCAAAGGCTGCAAAAGCTGCAAGGCTGATTCCGGCGGCAGGGGTAAGCCAGAAGCAGCGTGTGTGGTCAGAAGGGTGGTCAGAAAGGCTACAAGAGTGATATTGGCCTTAAAAACTTCAGCAGGCAAGATTGTGGGAGCAAGGGATAATACAAGGGGCAATACGCCAAGGTGGACCCTGACCCTAAGTCTGAGTTGCAACTTGACTAATGCTGAACGTATAAGAGCTCTTCGGCGACATCACTACTCAGGGGCAAAAGCGGAAGATAGAAAAGTGGCTGAATCCGCAAAGAACTCTGTGGGGGTTAAGATGGCACCGAAAACCACTCGAGGGGGAAAGCCTAAAGCTCCTGAGTCAGGCGAAAATCTTGGCAAACAAATCTCTGGGCAGGTCACGAGAAAACAAGGGGGTGATAAGGCTAAAGATACCCACACCCAATCTCATAGCACTTTGAATGAGGAAGGAGCATCCGCCTGGAGCAAAACAAGAGCCAGAAAACAGGCTGCAATAAACGCGGCACAGCTAACAGGACAACTGAAGGGCATCGCCGGGTATTTTTCTTCCTCTAACATTATAAATACAGCTAAACCGACTACTGACAATGCGCTTGAACTACCCAGTACCCCAACGGCAGAGGCTCAGTGGGGCAATATCATGGACCTGAATGATATTGTGGATAGCATAGGGGAAGATATATGCCCCACTGAAGAAACAGCAGCAGCAACGGCAACGTCAATGGGGGTAAGCATGGATACCACCATTAGAGGGACTCCAGATACAACAAACACTATAGCGCAACAAACTGGGCTATTGGTACAAGAAATAACTGCAGATAGCGGCCTTAGTGGACAAGAGAACAATGTAGACCCAGTAGATAATTTTTACTCGGTTACAGACGGGTCTGATACTTCTAAGGACACACAGTCTGACCTGGAAGAGAATGATGAGACAAATACAGATTCAAGTCTGGCCATAAGTCTGGAAGGGAGAAGTGGATCACCAAAGGGGAAAGACCATGAACCAAGGAAAAAAAGATTGTCTAGGCGTCAGAGAAGCACGCAATCGCAAGAGAAGGCTGGTAGCAGTCGCAGACGAGTCAGCGTGGCGAGTACTGAGACAGAACCTGGCCTACACTGGGATTACTCAGCCACTGAGCATATTTACAACGAGATAGAGAACGAGAAGGAGGAGGATCCTAGTGCTGGGGGGGCACATGGACAAACATCTTCAACAGAACCCACTCTTCAATTAATTCTAAATTCAATTAAACAATTGCAGGATGCAACAAAGGCAGAGGGGAAGAAAAACCGCTTAGCGACCAAACAATTACAAGGAGCTATTAAGAAGGTAGCCAAGATATGCACAGCCACCAATACAAGGATGACACACCTGGAGGACAGAACGGGTATGGTGGAAGACCAGCAAGCCAAAGACTCCGCAAGATTGATGGGGTATGAAAAGCGAATGGTGGATGCCCAGTGGAAGTTAGAAGATTTAGAGAATCGTCAGAGACGGAATAATCTTCGAATCCTGGGCATAGAGGAAGGGGCAGAAGGCGGGGACATCAGGGCATATACACTGAGAATGTTTAAAGGAGCTTTCCCAGAATTAAACCATTGGGACTGGGATAGGGAGGTACAAAGAGTACATCGATTCCCAATGACCTTAAAAAAGAAAGGGCCCACCGCTGCGGCAGCTGAGGGGGTACCAAGATCAAGAGCTATATTAGTGTATTTTGGAACTTCTTACTGAGGGAGGAAGTATATGCAAAAGCTCGCCTCAATGCCAAACGACTGTTTGAAAGCCAGTCCTTTTTTTCAACCCCAGATTATTGTCATAGCACAGTCGAAAGGAGATGGAGACTCAGGGAACTACTGGATCCATGCCACAAGATGGGCTTGCAAGCATATCTAATGAACCCGGCAAAACTTAAAATAGTATATAGGAACACCACCAGGGTTTTCTTCTCCGAAATCCAAGCAAAAGAATATATGGACACAATACGTGTTAGCGGAGAGAACAGCAATGAGGCGAGGGATCTATCTTGAAGACTTCTCTGAAGATGTTTTTTCTAAAGAACTGGCGCATTCAGACAAAGAACATGTTGGTCTAAGATTGATTTAACTTGTCCAAAATATATAAAGAGGTAAAACATGGATGAAAGAGGATTAAGGGCAAAGGGGTTGGGAATATCGGCTGGGGACAAAAACAAGGACAATAGTATATAATGATGAAGATAACGGTAAAGCCATGGTGTTTAGGGTAAAAGGGGATGTGAGGATATTAAACCGAAGTAATTTATTCAGGAGATCTAATGTAATATTCAAGGTCGGCAAAGGGGAGTCGATAGTCAGACTCCATCACAGAGGCCAGCGGCCTGCTTGCTCTAATAGGTGGGGGGGTGGGGTGGAGGGAGGGGGAGGGAGGGGGGGAAAAACCCAAAAATTCATCACATCAAGATAAGATAAAACAAGAGGAGGATCAGAGAAATCAAACTATAAAAGATGAGAGAATAGAAGGAAGGCTGAATGTTGATATGAGGATAAAACAAGAATATCAATGCGGATAGGCACACTGAATGTTTGTGGATTAAATGATGGAAGGAAGCGAAGGAGTACTTTAAAACCATGCATGTTGATCTGCTTTGTCTACAAGAGTCGCATATAGAGGTGGCCCAAAAGGGATTACTGGGGCAGCTAGGGTTCCAACTGCTTTCTCACACGACACAAGGGACAAAGACTCGAGGGGTGGCTGTATTAGCACGACATGGCGGTGTGGTTGTTAAAAGACAAAAAGCAGATCCTTATGGGCGTTGGGTGCTAATGGAATGTCAGATGAAGGGGTTTAATTTTACTTTATGCTCCCTGTACGCTCCGACAGCTGATGATCCAGAAATGATCAACGGGATGAATTCACAATTGTCTAACTGGCCACAACCGTTGGTGATATGTGGAGATCTAAACATTAACGGCCTGAATGGGCTATGGAAGAATGATCCCCAAAAATTTGGGGGAAGGAAAAAGAGAAGTCATGCGGCTTTGATAAGGCTTATGGAAGACAATGGCTTAATAGATTTGTGGGAACAGCAGCATAATGTTGGTGGGGGAAGTACGTATTTTTCGGCACCCCACAAAACATTAGCAAGGCTAGACTATTTTTTGGTCTCCCCTACAATAGCAGCTATAGGTAAAGTGTATAGGCTCCCAAGGGTTTTTTCCGACCACAATCCTCTGATTTTAGATATTTCAATCCCAACGCAACATAAACAAACCTCAAACTGGTCTTTTGAGAGGGCCTTATTACAAGATGCTAAGTATATAGAGTATATGAGAGAATGGTTGAAAGAGTTCTTAGAGGCAAACAGAGGAACAGCACCACTTGCTACAGTCTGGGACACAATGAAAGCAGGCATAAGGGGAGAGACACTTAGCTATTCAATAAGACGAAACAAGACAGAAAGGGAGAAGATGGCAGTGAAAATAAGAACGGTGGCTAATATTGAGGAAGAACTTGTTGCTGCCATCAGGGCTAAGCAAGATATTACAATGATATTGCAGAAATTAACAATTGCTAAAGCTGCAGTGGGGGAAATATTTGCATCTAAAGCAGCAGGGAAATACCTGGCATGGAGGAAGGAACAATACGAATATAGCTAACAGATCGGTCGTATACTAGCTATATGAACAAGGCAGGGAACCACAAAGGGGGATATTGCGGAGATTATGCTTCAAGATGGAACCAAAGCAACTACACCTAGGGATATATGCACAAGATTTCAAGAATTTTATCAGCTACTTTACAGTCCGGATCAAGGGGCCAAGATGCGGGATATAGAGGAGTTTCTAGAAAGCGCACACCTAGAAAGACTGGATATGGTCGATAAAGGGGGTCTGGAAACAATATTTAATCGAGAGGAAATGCAGAAAGCAATTTCTGATCTCCCAGCTGGAAAAGCTGTTGGCCCGGACTCCATCCCGCTAGAATTCTATAAAACCTTCTTGCACGAAATAGAAGGGGACTTTTTTAATTTAATAACTAACATGCAAAATGGTATTCCTCCCCCAGAGTCTTGGAGTGAAGCAGGGATGATCGTGTTCATTAAAAAAAATAAACCACCGACTAATCCCGGGTCATATAGACCTATTAGCTTAATGAATAGCGACGCTAAAATGTATTCGAAAATTCTGGCAAATCGATTAGGGAGTGTAATAGGTAAGATCGTATCCCCCAGACAGCATGGGTTCATATCCGGGAGAGGCACTGCAGAGCATATTAGGAGAGTGTTGACTCTGTTTGATGGCACTATAGCCTCACGAGACCCTATGTCATTAATATTATTAGATGCGGAGAAAGCATTTGATAGGGTCTCGTGGGGGTTCCTCTGGGCAGTGCTAGAAAAAGTGAATCTAGGGAGCATATATAGAAATGCGGTAAGAGCATTATATTTTAATCCAAAAATAAAATTAAGGATTATGGGCGAAATGAGCAATATAATAACGATTGGGCGGGGAACCAGACAGGGGTGCCCGTGCTCTCCGCTCCTCTTTGCCCTATATATAGACGCATTCATTCGAAAAATAGAACAAAACGCAGATATTCGACCAATTGTTTTGAATGGATATGAAACAAAAATTCTGGGGTACGCGGACGATTTGGCGGTTACATCAAGTGATCCCGAATCGGCCCTGCGAGCAATAGAAAGCGAGGCAGTTATATATGGAAAACTATCAGGATACAAGTTAAATGCAGATAAAACACAGGTAGTAGCAAACCAAAAAATAACGCTGGTGGACCAAAGAATTACTGGAACAGCGATGTATCTAGGGGTTTTAATCACCTCTGATATATCAACAGTTGTGGCAAAAAATATAGAACCTATGATCAGCAAAGCAAAGCTTGAGTTTAACAGACTAAACAATCTACATTTGACTACAATTGGTAGGTGTAATATGATAAAAATGTAATTTTTACCTAAAGTATATCTCTTCAGGACCATTCCCCTGTTATTTGACAATAAATGGTTTAGGGAGCTAGAAGGAGTAACAAACAGATTTATATGGGCAGGAGGAAGAACACGTCGCAGCCAAAAATTTCTATCGCTACCTCGGGAACGTGGTGGGTTAATGCTTCCGGATTTTAAAGCCTATTATTGGGCTGCAGTTTTGCAGTACATAAAAGGGATGCTGGGGGGAGATATAACGGACAAATGGAGAGGGAGGGATGGGATCCCAGATGTATATGAACTTTTGGTCAAAGACTCGGATAGATGGCTTCTCAAATATGTGGAGAAAAGCTATTATAAGAAGGTACGCTTTAAAACCCTGGGGGCCGCTATAACAATATGGTCCACTATTAAAAAGAAGATAAAATTGGGCAGAATGTGCTATTATACACCACTATATGGGAATCCATCTCTCCCAGCAATATTCCAGGACTCTGTAATGAAAGGCTGGGATAGGCAGGGGATAAAAACTATAGGAGAACTGATAGGGGCGGCAGGGGAAATAATTACCTATGAGAGTGCGCAAAGGCTATATAATCTAAGCCATAGAGATTTTTATAAATATCTACAAGTTAGGTCAGTTATATCCAAAAAACGTGGGGGGGGCGTTGATATGCAAAAAATAGATATAATGGAAGATATAAGAAAGGAAACTGGTTGCTCCATATTCCAGCTATATGGTGAAATCTGCAAATATAAGGAAGACGACTCTAATAAAATGTTTGAGAAATGGGGAACAAAATTGGGGCTGGCAGGGAATGAAGCCGAGAAATCATTAAAAATGTCAAACACCGTACTAAGGGCAACAAATCTGCAAACCCAGCAATATAAAACTTTGTTTGAACTATACCATACTCCTCACAGGGTGGCACAGTGGGGTGGAACTAGTGGCATAACCTGCCCGAGATGTCAATCTAATCAAGCCGATACTATTCATATGTTCGCCTCATGCCCTGCTTTAAATATATACAAACAAGAGTTGGAACAATTTTTTAAGAATTCGTTGGGAATGAACCTAGCGCTAAGCGACGAAGTAATGATTCTAGGAGTAACAAAATATGGTTTGGAAATACCTCACTATGAGTTTTTGTATATAGCCATGGTATTAAGTAGATTATGCATAGCGTCGCTTTGGAAAGACCCCCGGCCACCGACATTACAACAATGGGTCTCCAGGGTTCTGGCGATATTTACGTTGGAACAGGCACTATCTGAGAAAAAGGGAAGGGCAAAAAAAGAAGTTGCGAGACGGATATGGGCTCCATTAATAGAATGGAAACGAAAACTGGGGGAGGCTTAAGTCTGTAGCAAGACATTTAACAGTTTGTATTTTTTTTGGAGCTAGGAAGAAAAAAGGAAGTCAGAATTCGTATGAGAACTTTGTATGAGGATTAATTTACTGAAAGGAATGTTTTATGTTAACTATCTTGATGAATAATATAATGAAAATGTAATCCTGATGTTGATGAACAATAAAAAAATTAGAAAAAAAAAAAAAAGAAAGGGGGAGATGTAATGTGTGCAGTAATTCTGTGGGCATTAGGACCTTCTCGGCAGAGAAGGCGGGATGAGGGAAGGACAGGGGAAGAGGTGGAGTCATGCCCGGGGTAAGGGCAGTGACGGAATAATGAAGATTGAGACTCCTGCACCTGAGTCTGTGTTCTTTGTTTTAGGACACTACAGGTGGTGTAATGGCAGTCACCATCATGTGCAACATTGGTACATTTAAGCCCTTTGAATGTGGTTAAAAAAGATTTTGGACTTTATCAACTAGGTAATTAATTCAGTTATTAAGAAATCATCGCATATGTATCTAGCAGTTTCAGTAGCTGACAGCAAGTCTAACTAGTTCTAGTGTATTTTTAATGTTTTATGAAGCAAGAACATGACCCAGTTGGTGTCAGAGCACTTTACAGGAAAAACGAGAGGTATTTGTAGTGCAAAAGAAAACAATATACTAAAGGAGAATAAACAACGGGAGGTATTTTTAGTGCACAAGAAACCAATATAGAAAAGGAGAAAAAAACAAAAAACAATGAGGTATTTGTAGTGAACAAGAAAACAATATAGAAAAGGAGAAAAACAACGAGAGGTATTTTTAGTGCATAAGAAAACAATATAGAAAAGGAGCAAAACACAACAAGAGGTATTTGTACTGCACAAAAAATATGGAAAAGGAGAAAAACAAAAAGGTATGTGTAGTGCACAAGAAAACAATACAGAAAAGGAGAAAAAACAAAAACAACGAGAGGTATTTGTAGTGCACAAGAATACATAGAAAAAGGAAAAAAACTAAAGGTATTTGTAGTGCACAAGAAAACAATATAGAAAAGGAGAAAAAAACAAGCAGTATTTGTACTGCACAAGAAAACAATATAGAAAAGGAGAAAAAAACAAGCAGTATTTGTACTGCACAAGAAAACAATATAGAAAAAGAGAACACAGAACAACGAGATTTATTTGTAGTGCACAAGAAAACAATATAGAAAAAGGAAAAAAAGGAATTGGTAAGACTCAGTGGGGTGATGTGAGCAAGCGCTTTACAGGAACATGAAAGATAGTTATAGTACAAATGGCAAACAATAGAGGTGAACAAGGATTAGTCAAATAGGCAAAAGTACATAATCAAGTAATAGGATGGGAGATGAATAAACGTTATATGATACTGATGGAATTATAGAAAAGGCTAACCTAACCTTTCTTGAAAATGTGGAATAGCTAAAACACATATGGGGGGGGCTCTGTGAACAAATTTACATATTCCTTGTGCTTCTGGTCAGGTGAAACATCTGGCAGATTGGTTTGTGTTGACCAGGGCCACTAGAATTATGCAAATTAGTGGCATTTTCGGCCTGAATATGAATGTGCCCCATTGCCACATACTCTATCCTCTCTTGCATAATCAGCAGATTTCAGCAACAACAAAAAAATTCTAGCTCAAACGGATTAAAAGTTAATAGAAACAGAGCAACACGTGTTATGGCGCAGTGGAAGGCCCTTCAAAACTTTTTGTTGCTGGTTCTGTATGTGGGTGTCAAAGTGGTACTAATGAGGTGAAACGTTTGCCCAGAAAGTGTTAACATGTGTCAAAATGCCAAAATAATGAGGCAAAATTAACACAAAATGTGCTGCATTAAGCTTCAAATTTTGCCACAACATTTACTCAACCATGCCGCATAATTTGGTCCTCCCCTGCCGCCTAATTCAAGTATCCCTGGTACTGACCCCCTCTGCGGGACAAGGCTTATTTGCATACTGCTGGTTCCTGTCTGTATTTCATCGACCAAAAACAATGGATTATGTCTAGAATATTTGCTAATCTAATAATAATTTTTGCATTCTCCCGTCACATTTATTTTCCACTGTTGTTGTACAAGTCAATAATATTAACTGAAGCTGTCCGTGTTACTTTCAGGAAACCGGAAGTGCACCAGATAGGTGCCAATGTAAGACGTCACCTCGACTGGCAAAGGACCCGGCAGCTGTTGCCAGCTTCTTCCCTGTGATGTTCCGCCCTGGAGATGAAATAAAAGCCATCACCCATTCTAAACATTTTGATACCTTTTCTAGGCGAGCTTGTAACCAATTCATCTACAGAATGTCTTCTTCATGTCGCTTCCATGTTTTTGATGTTCTTTATATGCATAGCAACTCTTGCTATACATGCTCAATTTAAATAAAATAAAGTTTGTGATTTTTTTTCAGTTGCACAATACTCCTTCGGATGCTAGCACTAACAAAGGGGAGAGCGCAATCAAGTTGTGAAAGTTCCTCTGAGTGTATGCGTGCGTTCTGCGATAGGCAGGGAGAAGGTATTTTAAGGTTCTCCTTGTATCTCATCCCAGAAGGGGTAGATTTTCTTCGAGCTGAACGTGCATTAGAGAAGGTACCTTTGCTCCAGTTTGCACTCCCAGAACCACCTTGGACATGAGATCCTTTGACGAGTGGTCCTGGAGGGGGTCTACCAATGTCCAATGCAGTGCTTGAAATGAAAAAATAGAAGTGCAGGTACTCTGTACCGGAGTACCTGCTTGTTTCTGAGAAGTGCTGGTACTCCCCAATTAAAAGTATAGCATTTCTCTTGAGAAGTGCCGTTACTCTCTCTCCCAAAATGAAAAAAAGTGCCGGTACTCCATACCGGACAGTACCGGCCCATTTAAACCACTGGTCCAATGAGAAACTAAGAAACAGGGCTCTGAGATGAAAGCGCTTAGAAAAAGTGAATCAGATTTACCTGCGTGGGGTCGGTTATTCTTAGATGGAGCAAAGGTGAAATATTGTGACATTAGAACGTAGAGGTTTATCTTCTAGGCCAAGATGTTTACAGGAGTATTTCAGGGACGACTGTCTAATCCTGGGTGGTCTAATTTTGTGACCAAATTGTATGTCCAGCCTGGCAACCACGGTCTAGTGAAGTCCCTCCCTCCAACAATCCTGGTACGTGTAGGAATCGACAGCTGTGACATTATCTTAACTATAGCCCCAGTAGAAGCTCGACAGATGGTTAGGAGTCGCCCAGGGAGAGTGGGTTGTGAATAGGTGTGGGGCAGCTGCCGCACGAGGGAACAGAGGCATGTTTAAGCAGGAAATTACTTAGCACAAGTGTGAAATGTAGGCACACTCTGAACGTCTTTTGTTTCCTTGTAATAGAATTAAACAGTGAATTAATCAAAAGTGTCAATTTATTGCTGTAGGAAAGTGTCCCATTTAGCCTGGTTACTTCCCACTATTTCCCTGGTATATGATGCAACTTTGACTGAAAGTGTACTGTGTTTCTGCTAACCAAGTCCCCAGTACCAGTGTTCTTTCACTGAACTGTACCATTGCTCAACAATGGTCACCACTTCAGATTCCCTGTAAGTCCCAAGCAAATGATACCATTCGTACCTAAGGGATTGACTAAAGGATGCCCTAAGGGCTGCAGCATGAATTGTGCCACCCTACGGGATCTCTCACCAAGCTCATGCAAACTGCCTTTTGCAGCCTGTGTGTCTTGGTGCGGAGAAAAGTGAAGTCGGCATGGCATACATCCCTGTGTGCAATGCCTGAAAAGCACTACGTGTGGTACAAGTAAGTCATCCCTAGAGCAGGCCTTACACCCCTATGGCAGGGCACACTATACCCACTTGTGGGGACATCTGCATGAGTGGAAGTGTCCCTGTGATATCCAAGTCCATTCTTAGATACCATAAGTGCACAGGGAAGCCATGGCAGGTACATAGGCTAAACACTCGTGTGCCCCAGCTACATGATGGCTTCACTGTACACCAAGATGTTTGGTACATTTCGTCTTAATGAACCCACGCTGACAACAGTTTGGATGTATCAATAAATGCACCCAAAGGGCACCTTAGAGGTACCTCCTGAAAACCTGCCGAATACTAGTGTGGTGACTGACTGGTCTCTTCCAGCCAGCCACCCTAGACAAGTTTCTGAACTCCTGAGGTGAGAGCCATTGTTCTCAGAAGTTGGGAACAAGGGAACAAAGCCTGCTCTGGGCAGAGGTGTTTCAACCTTCTCCACGCAGGAAGTGCATTCCAGGGCGGGAAGCTTAAGGGCCTTTGTTCTGCGACCCAGACCTCTCTGGATTGTGGAGGTGCTGCACCCCTGTCCAGATCCCACTTTTTGGTGGCAAGACGGGTGGGAAAATTAGTAACATTAGGATGTGTGCCCACACTAAGCCAGCACCAACCCAAAGGCGGACTAGCTGACGTGCACACCACGTTTTCAGGTTCCTCCATTTGTTTTGGACAGAATTACCCAGTAAGGTCCGAGTTATGCCCACTTCCCACACGAAAAGGTCGTACGGAGGGTGTAGACAACGTAGCAGAGTCTGGCGTTGGGGTCCCTGGCTACTCATCTCGGGTGGTTCTGTGTTTCCCCTGGGGCCCTACATCCTTGGGTACTAGTCCCATTGTATTACTTACCTCACATTCCAATATTTTAGAATATGGTTCCCCCTTCCCCCGGGCGGGGCCTATGTTATTTTTTTATGCTACTTACCTATTTCTGAAGTATTTGTGTGTAGTTTTTATCTCCGGGTAAGAGATATACCAAGTTAGCGTCTAGTGTGTAATGATAAATACACAGTATTTTTACACTCACCTGGTGTGGTTCTTTCTTGTGTGAAAAGCTTAGGGACTGACAAAAGTGGTGATTACACTTGATTTGCACCCCTCCTGAATAAGCTCAAGCTGCTCTCCACAGCTGCCGAAGAAAGCTCTGGTTGTTAGGAACCTAAACACCATCACAAAGGGTAGCCTGGACTCTGTGCACAGTGCCTCACCATAGGTGAACACTATAAACTGAGCCGGCTTCCTTCAATGCGGACATCTCTTCTGGTGGGGATGATGCAGAAGAAGTCACGCTGAGCCGACCAACACCACCTAATGGCGTGCAAGGGTATTGCTTATGCAGAAGTCTTCGGGATCCAATCTGACACTTGGGAAATTCTAAGGAAAGGAATCTGCTGGTAGATATCTGTGTCAGATAAGTAACCTTTAACTGTGCTCACACCAAAGCTTTGCTGCACCAAAGCCAAAAGAAATTGGAGAACATCATAAAGTTTCAGCAGTAAGAAGTCAACTTGTCTCTACACATACCAGGTGACAAATGGCCTCTGTAGAAGGGTGGTAGGTGACGTTTGAGGGCCCATATGGGTGCCATCCAGGCCTGCCGACAACAGTTGTTTTCTAACTTGTCTGTGCCTGCAGATGGGGAACCAAAATCAGATTGGTTGACATCAGTGTGCAGAAATATAACCTTTTTGTTGGAGAAGAGTCCAGTTCAGAGAACTGGAAGGGCCAGTGAGGAATATGCAGTTAGATAAGTCTCTACAAGAAAGAGCATTACCAAAGATACATAACTTGTCCTTCAGACAGACTTCAC
Organism: Lissotriton helveticus; assembly: GCF_964261635.1. Classification (NCBI taxonomy): domain Eukaryota; kingdom Metazoa; phylum Chordata; class Amphibia; order Caudata; family Salamandridae; genus Lissotriton; species Lissotriton helveticus. The sequence continues at coordinate 1,596,207,158 of NC_136069.1, read as the reverse complement.
TGCAGATTCCTCATCTTTTGAAAAGACACCAAAGCAGTATCTCCCCAGTGAACTGGCTCAAACCGAAAGGTCCTGCAGGACTCCACAGGCAAAGTTCACATCTCGACTGAGGTGACTGCCTGAACAGTAGTGCTTCATGAACGTATGGAGGGATACCAACGAAGCAGCTTCGCAAATGCCCAGAACAGGCACTCCACGTGCCAATGCAGTAGTGGCAGCCATGGCACTGGTGTGTCTGCCTTCAAGCCTTTGGGACGCTGGTTTTTAGCCAATGTGCACTAGATCTTAATTCAGAACATAAGCCAGCAATAAATGGTCCTCTTCTACAATTCCTTGCCTTTCTCCCCCCCCAGCATATCCAATAAAGAGCTGACTATCAATGCTGTGTTCCTTGGTATGATCGATGTAAAAGTTGAGAGCCCATTTTGAATCCAGCCAATGTAATCTCATATACTCCTTAGAGGGGTGATGTGCAAAGAATTTCAGGCGTGTGAAGGTTTGCTAGACATGAAAAGGAGTTGCCACTTTTGGCAAAAAGGAAGTACACATCCTAAGAACTAGCTCGTATTGGTAGAAATTGGCACTAGGGGGTGAACGGAGAGAACGGATAAGTCGCTCTGCATCCGTGCTGAGGTCGTGGAAACCAGACTGTTTTGAGAGAAGCAACCTGAGGGGACAGTTGTGCATATGATTTAGGCAAAAACACATGAGAAAAGTCCAAACAAAATTGTAGGAGAGTAGGGTCTGCAATCCTATGATCACCCAGATTTTTGCTTTTTGCTGCACTGGTTTACGACTTTCCCTGGCTGTGGGCCTGCTAATCAGACCCACAGCCTAGCTGTTCTCTCTATCCAAATTGTACTCAGGTACTGAATTGGCACTGGGCCCTCTCCAAGTCCCTGTACCCAGGGCTGAGGTGTACCCAGAAGTCTCCCAGGGGCGGAAGCATGTATTATGCCACCCCTGGGCTGACTAACTAAAACTGACACAACTGGCTGCACGACAGCTGGGGCAAGGTGGTGTCCTCACCCTTTGCTGTAGATATAGTATACCTATATCTAACCCTAAATGGACACACAGATCTCCTATCAGTCACTCCTATGGCAGGCCTTAACAATCCTGAAGGCAGAGTGCTTGGAATCGTGTGAGATGGTGCTCTGGCATGAGCTGAGCCTGTCTGCGGCTTTCGGGATCCATCCCTTAGCCGTTTCCATGATATCGCATACCATATACTCTTAAGTGCATTATAATCCTCGCGGTTATATGCCAACTCTGGTATCGCTTTATCAAAACATGTCGAGTAAGGTGTCATACGAATTGGAATACTAACCCCTCGCCAATTCTGGCGACGGGGTTAGCATTCCACCCTTCTAGAGGGACACGACATGTATGTAACCCCTAACCCCGGTTAAAGTCAAACAGAGCCTCAGCTCCACAAAATGGATGCTGCCACCGAGACACAAGTCTGCCCTCCTGCTGCTGGGAGTCCTCCCAGAGCAGGAGATAAGGACAAAGGGTTTCCTGCCAGGGGCGGTGCCAGCACCGTCCCAGACAGGGTTTTGTGTATTGTAGGTAGGCAGGGCTTTAGAGGAAGGTGACTGCACGTGGCACCCCGGTGCTCACTGTGCATAGGCTGGCTGGAACCAGTTCCAGGGTCACTCCAGACCCTGTGCTGGGGAAAAGCCCGCCAAGGAAGTGGGTGTAACCACCCCCCTCCTAGTCCCACCCCTAGGGCAGGACTTAGTCGCGTGCCAGCCCCTTTTTACAGGATAAAGGTAGGAACTGGCCCCCTTCCAAATCAGATCATCTTTGAATCCTGAAACTACTTTCCACGAAAGGAACTCAAGACTTCTTCCTAAGATTTCTCGCTTGTGACTAAGGAGTAGTCACCCTGCATCCGCAGGCACCATCTACAGAACACTGCGGTCTGCTGCAAGTCTCTCCTCCGGATCAAGACTGCCCAGCTCGACGAGAACCGGCTTCCCTGGCACCTCTGACCTCTACCTGCATCATCAGTCACGCTGAGATTCGTGGGTGTGACGAGACCTCGAGGGACCGGCCATCTTCAAGACTGCACGACTTCTTTCCAGCAAGCCCGCCGAGTAATTTCCTGGTGAGTGCTTTGGGGTCCGAGAAGCCCCCACCCTGAGCAGCTCCAGCACCGAAGAGCAGCCCCCCAGCATCTCCACGATCTGCGTGGGGCCCTTCTGCTTTTTGCTGCTCACCGCGTTGTTTGGCTACTAGCCCGCTGGCTTGTGGCCTTCCTGACGACGCCCGACGACATTTCTGCTGCTGGTCTGGTTGCTCCAGACTGGCCCTTGCTTCCCTCCATCGGAGAAGTACCCTGGACCCTCCTGGTCCGCCCAAGACGCCATTTTAGGTCCACCGCGTGGGCCTTGCATTTGCCAAGACTTGTTGCCCAATCCTGGGTCCAGCGACGTCGACAGCAAGAACCTTCGTGGGACAGCTCGCACCTCCATCCTGGTCGCCGACAACGCCTCCTGGTCCGAGAGACTGCAGAGCCCAGCAGCGCCCACTCACCTGACTGCGGTGACTTCGCCGGTGCCATCCTGGTGCCCACTTAATCACTGGCTAGTGATTCAAGAACTTGGTCCCCTCTGCTTTCAGGTTTTCTTCTTCCTTGATCCAGGCTTGGATCCATCGAACTTTTCTTCACTGGTCGCCTGCCAGCAACTTCTTCCTTCCAGGCTCCTGGTCCGGCAACGAGATCCCCGACGTCTTTACAGACCTATGCAGCTGCAGCCCCTGGGCTAGGTAACTTCGGCACTCCGGTGTCCCAGCATAGCCTCACTATCCAAGGGTCAGGATCCACTGTCGTTTTCTCCCTACCAGGTCGGGTTCGCCCGTGAACACTAACTTTGTGAATTCTAGCTTCCATAGACTTTGTCCCGCATCCCGCGTGAGTGCACACTCTGCACCCGAGTCCCCTGGGCCTCCTAGTAGTAATCTAACGATTCCCTAGTCCAGTCCTAGCGATTCCAAAGCCTATTAGAACTGTTACTTACCTGCTAGTAATTCGCATTCCACTTTTAGAGTATATGGTTTTTCGTGCCCCTCGGGCATTTGTGTATAACGTGCTAACTTAAAGTATTTTCGTAAGAGTTTTGTTGTGTGCTTAGCTCCCTGTCTCATAAAGAGCCAGGGTAGTCTTGTTATAAATAAATACACTGTTTATTTTCATAACAACTTGTGTGGTGTCCTTTCACTGGGTGTTCAAGGGGTAATGTGATGGTAAAACAGCTGGCTTAACACGCCCTCTAGAGTCTTAGCCTTAGACTGCTCGTATCCATGCTACTAGGATAGCTGGTCTATAAGGTTGACTTACAACCAATCATCAATAAGGGTTGTTTGGACTGATATATAGTGATCACTAGAATAGTGAACACTGCACATCAGGCAAACTTCTCACATTGGTGAGCAGCGGTTGGGATTTGAGCTTGCTGTTGTTTTACCACACATGCCCTAAGAATATCTTGTGAAAGATCACATAAGTACTAAAGGTACATATAACTTAGCTTAGAATACTCTGAGTTCTACTGAACCAGCTGTTGTAGCTCCTAGGGCTTAGCACACCCTAAACTACAACTCTAGCAAGGGATCAGTAGGCAAACATATAGTGTAGGTAAGTGCACCACTTACACCTCACTAGAAAAGCATGTCTACCCAGGGAGATTCTACTGAGACTCCCCTGGTCAGTGTTGAGCCTCCACAGGTCACTTCAAGATATGCAGCTCTCAGTGTCCAGGAGATGAGACAGATCTGTGTCTCCAGAAAACTGGAGCAGGGGTCTAACCCCACCATTCCCTTTCTGATAGGTCTCTTAGAGACATATGATGCCAGAAAGCTTTCTCAGTTACATGAGAACATGCCAGCCTTAGAGGGAACCTCTGGGGATCCAGACCTCCCCAACACTGCTACAGCAGTTGAGGAGGAGGAGGATCAGGAGGAACTCTCTGGGGATGAGGTAGACAAAGGTCTTGAGGTAGTCAGAAGGCTAACTAGGACCAACTTAGACTTACTTGGGCTAGGATCTGGGGGCCCCCCAGTACTAACCCGAAGTGGGCCTAACCTTGGAGTTAGGAGAGATAGATCTCTTTCTAGGGACTCCAATAGATCTCTGCACTCTAATGCCTCTTCTCAGGGGAGAAGGAATCCTCCACAGAGGAGATTCACTTCCCCTCAGAGAAGGGAGCATGAAGCTAGGATGAGACAAGCTGAACTGAGGATTGAAAGGGAAGAACTTGCCCTGGCCAAAGAGAAGCTTGCCTTTGCTAGAGAGCAGCAGATAAGTGGGTTAGCACCCACTGGTGGCAGCAATCTCCCAAGAGATAGAGAGAAGGGTTTAGATACTAAACACCTGACTAAAATAGTGCCCCCCTTTAAGCAAGGGGATGATATCCAGAAATGGATGGCTGCTCTGGAGAGGGCCTGCACTGTGCAGTGCATTCCCCAGAGTCAGTGGGCAGCTATACTGTGGCTCTCCTTTGATGGTAAAGGTAGAGATAAGCTCCTCACTACAAGAGTGGAGGATGCTAACAATTACCAGGTCCTGAAGAATACACTGGTTGATGGGTTTGGTTTAACCACTGAGCAGTACAGGTTGCTGTTCAGAGACACCCAGAAAACTCAGTCTCAGGACTGGTCTGATTTTGTGGATTGTGCCACTAAGGCTTTGGAGGGCTGGTTGCTGGGTAGCAAGGTTACAGATTACACAGGATTGTATAATCTAATGATGAGAGAACAAATTTTAAACAATTGTCAGAACCAGTTGCTGCACCAGCACCTTGTTGATTCAGATCTGACCTCTCCCCAAGAATTGGGAAAGAAGGCAGACAAATGGGTCAGGACAAGGATCAAGCAGAACCAGAACCAGAACCAGGGTGGTCAGAAGAAAGCAGACCAGAAGGGTAATGTTAAGAATGAGCAAAATGACCAGAAGTCTTCACCAGGTCCCCAACAAACCAAAGAGGGTGGGGGTCAGGCTTCCCAGAAGAAGAAGACTCAAGAAGGCCAGTCAAAAAGGTGGTGCCAGTACTGTAAAAGTAAATCTCACTGGTTTAGTGAGTGCACCAAAAGAGGAGGACAAACTCCTGCCACTACAGCCCCTAAGGCAACTGCACCCCCTAGTACAGTCAGTAGTGGTAGTGTACCTCCCAAGGCATTAGTTGGGTTAACCTTGGGTACTGAGGGGTCTGACAACTTAGTTGGCACACTCACTCAGGCTGTCCTTGTCTGTACAGGGGATATGGATATGTCCCCTGAAATAAGTCCCAATACTTTGGGCAAATACAGGCAGACACCTTTGATAAATGGCAAGATGGCTCAGGCCTATAGGGACACTTGTGCCAGTGTCACCATGGTGACACCTAACTTTGTGGACCCTGGACAGATCATGCCAGGTACTGATTTCCTGGTGACCAATGCCAGCAATGTCACTACTAGTCATAGTGTGGCAATTGTGGCTTTCTCCTGGGGTGGAGTGAAGGGACAAAAGAAAGTTGTAGTCAGTTCAGACCTCCCAGTTGATTGTTTGTTGGGCAATGATTTGGAGTCATCACAATGGTCAGAAGTGGAGCAGAGGACTCACATGGAGATGTTAGGCTTGCCAGCACATGTGCTTGCTGTGACTAGGTCACAGGCCAGAAAATGCCCCACTGAACAGGTGCTGGATCCTGAAATTATGGACCAGACACCTCCCAAGAAGAAGAGCAGTAAGGGTAAGGCTTTGCCTTCCGTCTTGCCCCAGGTTGAGGATCAAGTCTCTGAGGAGGCTGATCTGAGAGAGCTGAGGGAAACTGAGCCTAAAGAGCTTGAACTTGATCAAGTTGAGTTTCTGGGCTCAGGGGGACCCTCCAGAGCAGACCTGGGGAAGGAACAGTTGAGCTGCCCTTCCCTTGAACCCCTCAGACAGCAGGCTGCTGCTGAGGCTGCAGGGAATGCCACAGGTGCCCACAGGGTATACTGGGAAGATGGACTCCTGTACTCTGAGTCAAGAGACCCCAAGCCTGGTGCAACCAGGAGGCTGGTCATCCCCTTGTCTCTGAGAGGTTTCCTTCTCACCTTGGCCCATGAGATTCCCCTTGCAGGTCACTTAGGTCAGACAAAGACTTGGGACAGGCTTGTCTCACACTTTCACTGGCCCCATATGAATGAGAATACCAAGGAGTTTTGTCGCTCCTGTGTCACTTGCCAAGCCAGTGGTAAGTCAGGTGGCACAACAAAGGCCCCCCTCATACCACTACCTGTGGTGGGGGTTCCCTTTGAAAGAGTGGGGATTGACATTGTTGGTCCAATGGAACCCCAGACAGCATCAGGGCACAAGTTTATACTGGTGGTAGTGGATCATGCCACCAGGTATCCTGAAGCTATTCCCCTTAGGACCACTACAGCACCTGTAGTGGCAAGAGCCCTAGTTGGAGTGTTCTCCAGAGTGGGTTTCCCTAAGGAGGTCGTTTCTGACAGAGGTACAAACTTCATGTCAGGATATCTGACTGCAATGTGGAAGGAGTGTGGTGTGAACTACAAGTTCACCACACCCTACCACCCACAATGCAATGGGCTTGTTGAGAGATTCAACAGGACCCTCAAAGGGATGATTCATGGATTACCTGAAACTCTTAGGAGAAGATGGGATGTCCTGATCCCCTGCCTCTTGTTTGCTTACAGAGAGGTCCCACAGAAGGGGGTTGGCTACAGCCCTTTTGAGCTTCTGTATGGACATCCTGTAAGAGGACCCCTGTGTTTGGTGAAGGAAGGATGGGAGAGACCTCTCAAAAAGCCTGCTACCAACATAGTGGACTATGTACTTGGTCTCCGCTCCAGGATGGCTGAGTATATGGAAAAGGCATCTAAAAACCTTGAGGCCAGCCAAGAACTTCAAAAAGCTTGGCATGACCAAAAGGCTGTTCTGACTGTGTACCAGCCAGGGCAGAAGGTGTGGGTGCTGGAGCCAGTGGCCCCAGCAGCTCTGAAAGACAAATGGTCTGGGCCCCACACCATCATTGAGCAAAAGGGAGAGGTTACCTACTTGGTGGACCTTGGAACTCCCAGGAGCCCTCTCAGAGTGCTCCATGTTAACAGGCTCAAGGCATATGTTGACAGGAAGGACATGAGCTTGCTCATGGCCACAGATGAGGGACAGGAGGAAGAGAGTGACCCTCTCCCAGACCTGCTCACTCAGAATCCTGATGATGGATCAGTTGATGGTGTTGTCTTTTGTGGCAGCCTCACTGAACATCAGCCACAGGATTGCAGGCAAGTCTTGCAATCCTTCAGACATATGTTCTCTCTGACACCCAGCCAAACTGATTGGTGTACCCATGATGTTGACACTGGAGACAGTCTGCCTGTCAAGAGTAAAATCTACAGACAGCCTGATCATGTTAGAGACTGCATCAAAACTGAAGTGCAGAAAATGTTGGAGCTGGGAGTCATTGAGCCCTCAGATAGCCCTTGGGCTAGCCCAGTAGTTCTAGTGCCAAAGCCTCACACCCAGGGTGGTAAGAGAGAGATGAGGTTTTGCGTAGACTACAGAGGCCTCAATGCAGTCACTAAGACTGATGCCCACCCAATACCAAGAGCAGATGAACTTATAGATAAATTGGCTTCTGCCAACTTCTTAAGTACATTTGATTTGACAGCTGGGTATTGGCAAATCAGGTTAGCTGAGGAGGCCAAACCCAAGACAGCATTTTCTACCCCTGGAGGGCATTATCAATTTGTGGTAATGCCCTTTGGACTGAAAAATGCACCTGCCACCTTCCAAAGGTTGGTGAATCAAGTCCTCACTGGGCTGGATGACTTCTGTGCAGCTTATCTTGATGATATTGCTGTCTTTAGCTCCACCTGGGAGGATCACCTGGTCCACCTGAGGAAAGTGTTAGAGGCCCTGCAAAAGGCAGGCCTCACTATCAAGGCCACAAAGTGCCAGATAGGGCAGACACAGGTTGTATACCTGGGCCACCTTGTAGGTGGAGGCCAGGTTCAGCCACTGGAGAGTAAGATACAGGCCATCAAGGACTGGACTCCTCCAATCACCCAGACTCAGGTTCGAGCTTTCTTGGGCCTGACTGGGTACTATAGGAAGTTTGTCAGAAATTATGGGTCCATAGTGACCCCCCTTAATGACCTGACAAGCAAGAAGATGCCAAAGAAAGTTCAGTGGACAGCCAGCTGTCAGAAAGCATTCAATGACCTAAAGCAGGCCATGTGCACAGCACCTATCCTCAAGAGTCCAGATTACTCCAAGCCATTCATTGTCCAAACAGATGCTTCTGAGTTGGGTGTGGGAGCTGTTCTGTCTCAACTGAATTTTGATGGTAATGATCAGCCTATTGCTTTCATTAGTAGAAGGTTGACACCCAGAGAGAAAAATTGGTCAGCTATTGAGAGGGAGGCCTTTGCTGTGGTCTGGGCCCTGAAGAAGCTGAGGGCCTACTTGTTTGGCACTCACTTCACCATTCAGACAGACCATAAGCCCCTCTTGTGGCTAAATCAGATGAAGGGTGAAAACCCCAAACTGCTTAGGTGGTCCATTTCCCTACAGGGGATGGATTTTACAGTGGAGCATAGACCTGGGACTGATCACAGCAATGCTGATGGGCTCTCCAGGTATTTCCACTTAGAGCAAGAAGACTCACCTGGTCAAGGTTAGTTTATTGTCCCAAAGTTTGGGGGGGGGTCATGTAGGAGAGTAGGGTCTGCAATCCTATGATCACCCAGATTTTTGCTTTTTGCTGCACTGGTTTACGACTTTCCCTGGCTGTGGGCCTGCTAATCAGGCCCACAGCCTAGCTGTTCTCTCTATCCAAATTGTACTCAGGTACTGAATTGGCACTGGGCCCTCTCCAAGTCCCTGTACCCAGGGCTGAGGTGTACCCAGAAGTCTCCCAGGGGCGGAAGCATGTATTATGCCACCCCTGGGCTGACTAACTAAAACTGACACAACTGGCTGCACGACAGCTGGGGCAAGGTGGTGTCCTCACCCTTTGCTGTAGATATAGTATACCTATATCTAACCCTAAATGGACACACAGATCTCCTATCAGTCACTCCTATGGCAGGCCTTAACAATCCTGAAGGCAGAGTGCTTGGAATCGTGTGAGATGGTGCTCTGGCATGAGCTGAGCCTGTCTGCGGCTTTCGGGATCCATCCCTTAGCCGTTTCCATGATATCGCATACCATATACTCTTAAGTGCATTATAATCCTCGCGGTTATATGCCAACTCTGGTATCGCTTTATCAAAACATGTCGAGTAAGGTGTCATACGAATTGGAATACTAACCCCTCGCCAATTCTGGCGACGGGGTTAGCATTCCACCCTTCTAGAGGGACACGACATGTATGTAACCCCTAACCCCGGTTAAAGTCAAACAGAGCCTCAGCTCCACAAAATGGATGCTGCCACCGAGACACAAGTCTGCCCTCCTGCTGCTGGGAGTCCTCCCAGAGCAGGAGATAAGGACAAAGGGTTTCCTGCCAGGGGCGGTGCCAGCACCGTCCCAGACAGGGTTTTGTGTATTGTAGGTAGGCAGGGCTTTAGAGGAAGGTGACTGCACGTGGCACCCCGGTGCTCACTGTGCATAGGCTGGCTGGAACCAGTTCCAGGGTCACTCCAGACCCTGTGCTGGGGAAAAGCCCGCCAAGGAAGTGGGTGTAACCACCCCCCTCCTAGTCCCACCCCTAGGGCAGGACTTAGTCGCGTGCCAGCCCCTTTTTACAGGATAAAGGTAGGAACTGGCCCCCTTCCAAATCAGATCATCTTTGAATCCTGAAACTACTTTCCACGAAAGGAACTCAAGACTTCTTCCTAAGATTTCTCGCTTGTGACTAAGGAGTAGTCACCCTGCATCCGCAGGCACCATCTACAGAACACTGCGGTCTGCTGCAAGTCTCTCCTCCGGATCAAGACTGCCCAGCTCGACGAGAACCGGCTTCCCTGGCACCTCTGACCTCTACCTGCATCATCAGTCACGCTGAGATTCGTGGGTGTGACGAGACCTCGAGGGACCGGCCATCTTCAAGACTGCACGACTTCTTTCCAGCAAGCCCGCCGAGTAATTTCCTGGTGAGTGCTTTGGGGTCCGAGAAGCCCCCACCCTGAGCAGCTCCAGCACCGAAGAGCAGCCCCCCAGCATCTCCACGATCTGCGTGGGGCCCTTCTGCTTTTTGCTGCTCACCGCGTTGTTTGGCTACTAGCCCGCTGGCTTGTGGCCTTCCTGACGACGCCCGACGACATTTCTGCTGCTGGTCTGGTTGCTCCAGACTGGCCCTTGCTTCCCTCCATCGGAGAAGTACCCTGGACCCTCCTGGTCCGCCCAAGACGCCATTTTAGGTCCACCGCGTGGGCCTTGCATTTGCCAAGACTTGTTGCCCAATCCTGGGTCCAGCGACGTCGACAGCAAGAACCTTCGTGGGACAGCTCGCACCTCCATCCTGGTCGCCGACAACGCCTCCTGGTCCGAGAGACTGCAGAGCCCAGCAGCGCCCACTCACCTGACTGCGGTGACTTCGCCGGTGCCATCCTGGTGCCCACTTAATCACTGGCTAGTGATTCAAGAACTTGGTCCCCTCTGCTTTCAGGTTTTCTTCTTCCTTGATCCAGGCTTGGATCCATCGAACTTTTCTTCACTGGTCGCCTGCCAGCAACTTCTTCCTTCCAGGCTCCTGGTCCGGCAACGAGATCCCCGACGTCTTTACAGACCTATGCAGCTGCAGCCCCTGGGCTAGGTAACTTCGGCACTCCGGTGTCCCAGCATAGCCTCACTATCCAAGGGTCAGGATCCACTGTCGTTTTCTCCCTACCAGGTCGGGTTCGCCCGTGAACACTAACTTTGTGAATTCTAGCTTCCATAGACTTTGTCCCGCATCCCGCGTGAGAGTGCACACTCTGCACCCGAGTCCCCTGGGCCTCCTAGTAGTAATCTAACGATTCCCTAGTCCAGTCCTAGCGATTCCAAAGCCTATTAGAACTGTTACTTACCTGCTAGTAATTCGCATTCCACTTTTAGAGTATATGGTTTTTCGTGCCCCTCGGGCATTTGTGTATAACGTGCTAACTTAAAGTATTTTCGTAAGAGTTTTGTTGTGTGCTTAGCTCCCTGTCTCATAAAGAGCCAGGGTAGTCTTGTTATAAATAAATACACTGTTTATTTTCATAACAACTTGTGTGGTGTCCTTTCACTGGGTGTTCAAGGGGTAATGTGATGGTAAAACAGCTGGCTTAACACGCCCTCTAGAGTCTTAGCCTTAGACTGCTCGTATCCATGCTACTAGGATAGCTGGTCTATAAGGTTGACTTACAACCAATCATCAATAAGGGTTGTTTGGACTGATATATAGTGATCACTAGAATAGTGAACACTGCACATCAGGCCAACTTCTCACAAAAATGTAAGTCCCCTTGGGGAAATATAATTGAGATGAGAGAAAACATTTATTGCAACCCCAAAGCATCACAATTGATGATTTAACCAAAGAAGGCTGGTCCAGCAAGCATAAATAAGCCGAACAAGCAGACAGGTGCAGTTAGACCTGTCACCATTAGCGTGGGTCTCCCTTCCATTTTTGCGGTTGCCTCATGTATTTTTGCTGGTGTTAGATGCTTTGGGCACTGTGCCACTGCTGTCCAGTGCCACAGTGCAAGTGCTCCTTATTGTAAATGCATGTATTAATTGGTGATTCCGTGATTGACTGTTTGGTTTACTTGTCAGACCCTAGTACAGTGCACCAGGAGTGCCCAGGGCTTGTAAATCCAAAATGCTCCTAGTGGGCTTGCAGCACTGGTTGTGCCACCCACAGGAGTAGACTTGTAAAATGTGTCTAAGGTCTGCCATTGCAAAGCCTGTGTGCAGTCTGGTACTCTCATGCTGACTGGGCAAGTGCACCCACTTGCCAGTCCCTAAACCTTCCCTTTTCTTCATATCAGTCACCCCTATAGTAGGCCCAAGGGCAGGGTGCATTGTAAGTATAAGGTAGGACATGCCCTGTTGAGTGTGTGGCATGTCCTAATAGTGAATTACAGCCACTTTCATTTTTCACTATCGCAAGGCTACTAGTTATCCATAGGCCAGAATGGGCTGTTAGAGTTATTACATTTTATAATCCTAACGGACTCTGAGAACATGGTCGAAATTCGAGTTTAGTATGCCTGGACTCAGAATGATAAAATACATCTTTTAGTGAAGTTGATTTTAACATTCTGTGTTTGCAAATACCACTTTTAGAAAGTAAGCATTTGCTTGACTAACCTTTCAAGCCTGCCTCTGCTAGGTTGTGTATTCCTTTGTCTGGAGTTTGTGAGTGACAGGGCTGGGGCTTCCAAGAGACAGGATGAGTCAGCCCAGTGGTGAATAGAGAGACCTGCATCTAGATGGGAGGGAGGAGTTGCATCTGAACCTTGAATAGGGCTGTGCCTGCCTTCTACAATGCTAGCTCCAGCTCCTGGGGAACAGCTGATGTCTCTGCCCTGCACACTGAAAGAAGAGAAGGAATCCTGTCAACAAAGTGCTCCAGGGCTGTACTTGCCTTCCACAATGCTGGCTCCACCTCCTGAGGGGCATTTGATGTTTCTGCCCTGCACTGTGAAAGGAAAAGAGAAGTCTGGTAAACAAAGTGCTTCAGAACTGGTTTGGACTGGGCATAGGCCCCCTCTCCCGTCAGAGAGCAAAGGATTTTGGGGTATTTATTGGGACCCTGATCCCAAGAAATTAGATCACTTTTGGACTACAAGAAGAAACCTTTACTGAGGAGAGGAACCTCGGGTGTCCTCCGGCGCTGCCTGGACCTCAGGGACTGACCGAGGGCATTGAGGAACTGCCTGGAAACATCCTGCACGTCCCAGACTGGAGATTGGGGAGGCGGGAGCCTCCCATACTTATCCGAGTGGTGGCTGCGTTGCACTGATGGCATGGAGGAGGCTCGCTGAGAAACTGGACTGGGCATTGCTGCTCCTGGGGCGACGACCAGGTCGAGACCCACTGAGGCCTGCAGCTGCACGAGGGACTGGCTGCGGAGGATTTGTGGAGAGGCCGGTGCGGAGGGGCCTGCTTCGCCCCTGGTAATCCTGAGCTGTGACTGCCGGCAGCCCCGGTCTGCGGACGTGAGGTGGGGAAGGAGACCCAAGGTGAGCTGTTGGGGCCCCGGTCTGAAACAGAGCACGCGGTGGGGCTAAGAGGACGAAGTGAAAGCCCCAGGGGGTCCTCCCACCAGAGTACCTGATTACCTGCTGCTGCTACACCCAGCGTGGGCTACTGGGCGGAAGAGGCTGATCTGAGCCCTGGGCTGAAAGTGCTGGCGACCCCAGTCTGCGGGCGGGCGTGCAGCAGAGGAGGTGCCCTGATAAGAGTTGCTAAGGCCCCGGGCCGAAGATGTGGGGAGCTGCGCAGGGAGCGAAGTCAGAAGAGGTCCTCTGGGGGCCCACCTGCTGGCACGCCGGACTCCTGGCTGCACCTGAACCCTTGCTCTGCAGTGGTGGAGCCCTAGGAATCGGGTGGAGAGACCCCTGCTGGGGCGGTGCGACTCTTGGAGGCTGGGTGGGCCGCAGGACAACGCAGAGTGACCACTCTTGGATGCCCCCACCCATCTGTAGGCCTGTCCTGGCCTCTTAAGCGGGCCGCTGGAGACTTTAATACTGAAAAGGGGCAACCCCCACGAATGCGCAGTGGAGAGAGGACCGCTGAGCGTTTTGCCAGGACAAGTATTAACCCGTTCAGCGATTGATCTGGGGGGACCGGAGAGATCTAAGAAGGCCAGATTAAGAGAGGGGGTCTGGTCTGCCCCACCCTCCATATTGTGCACGGTCACTGGACGTACTCGAGGCCCGGCGAGATGGGAAAGGACAAATCTGTTTGCTCTTCTGCTCTTAATACAATCACCCAGTACACTACCCAGCACCTCCCCCACACAGCGCATCACCAGGCAGACGGGTCCCGACGGGGACAGCGATGTTGCTGGCAAGCCCTCCCGATCAGAGATTCTGGCGGCCATTAAGGGGTCTAGAACCCCCTTGGAGAAGCCGATCGAGACTGTCAATAGATGTAAACTTGCAGCAGATCTATGTAAAGTCTCAGACAAAGTGTCAACGGCGGAGGGCAACATTGTACAGCTCCAAGGCGAGGTGGCTGCGCTAAAACAGAAGGTGGCACTACTGACCAACTCCACGGGCGCGATGGAGTGCCATGCTGAAGAGGCGGAGGGCCGAGTGCAACGCAGCAATATTAGAGTCTTGGGATACCGGAACGAGCCGAGGAGGGCAAGACTGACCTGTTTCTAGAACGCTGGATACGTACCAAGTTAAATCCCCAGGGGGCTGTCGGAGGTGTTCGTGATGGAGAAGGCTCATCAGGTCTTGGTCCCTTCCTCCACCCGCCTGCCACCTTCCCCCCCAGCAATAATTGCAGACATACTGATTTACCGGGACTGAGACTGCATCCTCCGAGCAACACGGGTGGCCACAGACCTATGCAATGAGAACTCTAAAGTATTTGTATATCCCGATTATACCAGACAGGTACAGGAGCAAAGAAAAGCGTTCCTTGAGAAAAGAAGAAGCTCCAGGAGTTGCACCTACAGTACATGCTACTCTACCCGGCCAAGCTGAAGGTGATTGCACAGGGGAAGGCCCACTTCTTTGAGACCCCAAAGGAGTGGCTGGAGATGCGAGGAGACTCTTTTCACGGAAGCGTAAAGATTGGTGAACCAGGTCTCCGAGGGCTTGAGGGAGTCGGTGCAGGAACCACTCACGAATAGAGACCCCCAAATCATCAAGGTGGAAGATGACAGAACCAGGCAGGTGGAGGCTCCGGGCCTTGGTGCCTCTTCCCCACAGATTTGGGGGGTGGGGGAGCTTTGTCGCAAAACCTGTCCCTGCTACTCTAGACAGATGAAGTGATCCAGGAGACCATCATTGACTCAGCCTGGTCTCCACAGGACCTTGGGTGAACAGTTAACCTCAGTTAAAGTAGGACTCAATGCTGGTGGGGGGCACAAACAATCTCCCCAAGGGATACCCAGCCCCGCATGCAGGGTGTGCCCAGGGGGTATTCGGGGGTGGGGGTACTGGGTGGGCGGGGATCTCCTGGGGGGGGGGGGGTGGATGTGGGTAGCAGGCCAAGGAGTAGTGTGCAGCCTGCCAGCACAAATATTTGCTTTTGGGGCCCACAGCCCGATGTGGGTAGGCCTCATTCAGGAGGGCGCCTGCTGGATTGGCCTCCTTACTCCACTGGTTGGGCTAGGCCGTGAAGTCAAAATGTTTGGGGAAAGTTTTACAACCCCGTTTGGGCTGAGGGGGTGGCTGTGCACCTCCTGGTACAGGCAAGGGGAGAGCCTAACCACATGCACTCTTGCTGGTTATATGCCCATGGGGGGAGGGGAGTTCACACTACAGGTTCATATGTTTGTTAGGCAGGATACAATGGGCAGGTCGATTGGAAGTCGGGTTGTTATAATTTGGCAGCAATTGGGTTAGCATTAGCAGAAGCCATCCTGTATTTAGAGTTTATTTTATCCATTTTGTGGAATCCATTTTGTATTTCTGGCAGCCATCTTGTTTGCTATGTGCTACCACGTGCGTGCCATGTGCTCTGTCCTACCTTGTGTTGTCTGCTCTTGGAATCTGCCTAGAGACAGGTTATATGTAGTTTCTTCTGCTTCGCACATGCTCAGTTGAGCTTGCAGCTGTCCATGCAGCTGCTGTTAGTCTGTAACTGTCAGGATGTGTTCACCAGAATTAGCAACTGTTAGCTCCTCCCACTTGTTGACTGTGCATTTTCTGTATGTACCTAAAACCTTCTTCTTGTACTTGTACCGCCTTCTTTTGAGCCCCTGTCTGGGTATAAAAGGACCAAGCTCCTTCCATTCAGTGTGCTACTTCATACATTACCGAAGGGTGTTGTGTGAATGTAGTTCCACCTCATGAGGTTTAATAAATCTTGTATTTTCTATACAGTTTCTGTGATAACTTCTATTCTATGGTCTGAGGACTCTGTGCAGAGAAGGGCGAACCCCTAGCGCTGGTAGGCCTTGCTGAGGCCCACTTCTACAGGGTGGGCAGGGCTCAGCAAGACAGTACTCCACCGTGATAATGGGGACCCAGAAATTGAGCTGGAATGTAAGAGGACTGAGCACATGCACCAATCATTACAGGGTCCTCTCATTGCTCCTGGCAGCACGTGTCGGTGGCATGCCTACAGGAAACCCACTTGAATGAGGCAGGATCCCAGAAGCTCGCAAAAAAATGGAGGGGCAGGGCTGTCACATCATATTCTACTTATGCTAGAGGGGTACTCGTGTGGGTTGATCCGGGAACACCGTTCGCTCTGCAATACATGGAGGCGGACATCAATGGCAGATACATCCTTCTACGAGCAAAGATAGACGGCAGGGAACTGGTTATACTAAACATATAAGCCCCAAATGTAGACGACCCAGATTTCTATCACTCCCTTCAGGAAGTCTTAGTTTCGAACCTAGAGGTGCTGCTTGTTTGGGTGGGTGATTTCAATTGTGTGTTGGACTCTGAGCTCAATAGGTGCCCACCTCAAAAGGGTACAAAACCCCGTATGACCGAGAAACGGATAGGTAAAGGGGAACCTAGGGGTGCAAGATATTTGGCGGCAGAGACATCCCACCCAGAAGATATGCACCTGCTACTCCCCTACTCACAATACACAGCAGGTTAGACAGAGTGCTGGTAGCGAACTCAGATCCAGATCTGTCTATCAAGGTGATCCAACAGGCCTGTTTCCCCTCTGATCACTCCCCGATCATTTGCACGGTTAGCTCGAGATCCCCCGCCTAACATCTGAGGGTCTGGTGGATGCAGTCCGATGTGCTGGATGACCCAGTGGGTAAACATTACAGAGGGTGCATTGGTAGACTACATGACACCTAACTGGGAAGGCGCGGACATATCTGGTGCCACAAAGTGGGAGGCCTTGAAGGCAGTGGTGAGAGGGGCATGTCTTAGCTTGACGTGTGGGGTCCGCAGGCAGTAGCAAAGGGAATTGGGGGCAGAGGAGGCAGACTTGGTGGAGGTACAAACCCGGGACCCTTCAGACCCAGCAATGGAGACCAGGGAATGGAACATACAGACATGCATAAGTGATAAATGGGACAGGTCAGATAAGTACACTCTCAGCAAATACCGACAGCGCCTGCACAGGGAGGGGGACAAGTCAGGACGCCTAATAGCCTGGATCCTCCGAAGGGAACACCCCCCCGCCCCCCCCACCCAGTGGCGCTGTGCACGCCCACAGGTGCAGTGGCGCACACTAAGGTCGCAATAATACAGGTCGTCCAGTGTCACCTCCACACCGGTTACACAGCGGACCAGACGGTGAGGGCAGAAGCTTATCTCCCATATTTACAGACCCTGACAAAACTCCAAGCAGACTAGGGAGGAACTAGAGGAGCCGCTATCCATTGAGGAAGAACAGTCTGCATTACAACTGCTCCCAGGTGCGAAGTCCCCAGGTAGCAACATATTCTCTCTTGAGTTCTATTGGGCTTACGCTTGCTCTTGACCCGAGCCCTCCTGTAGGTTTATGAGGAGGCCTTCGATAAGGAAATACTCCCTCCTGGAGGGGACAGTAGCGAATCCTCTTCTTATTGCCCAATCACCATGATTAATGTTGACACAAAAAATTCTATGCAAACTATTGGCCTCCCGCTTGGGAGCACACATGCCGCATCTCATACATGAGGACCAATGCGGCTTCATTCCGGGCCACAATACCATAATGAACCAGCGCAGCTTATGCCACATTATGCAGGAAGTGAGACACCGGGAAAAGGAAATGGTACTTGTGTCTATAGACCTAGCTAAGGTATTTGACACAGTCGACTGGGGCTACCTGCTGGAAGTCCTCAGTGCCGTGGGGCTGGGTCCCAGATTCTGCAAGTGGGTTTAAAATACTATACACTGAGCCTCGAGCTCGGGTGAGACTGGGGGGGGGGGGGGGTCTCTATCTGAGGACTGGGTACTGGGGCAGGGCACCCGACAGGGGTGGCCGCTCTTGCCCCTACTCTTTGCCTTGGCCATAGAGCTGCTGGCAGTGTGGATGAGAGGAGTTGGACCAGAGGTGTATCAGGGGGAGGGACAACCCACATCTTTTCTCTATACGCAGACACACTATTTTACCTAGCATACCCAGAGGAGCCATACCTAGTCTTTTGCACCACCTGGACAGATTCGGGGAGGTGTCTGACCTGAGACTCAACCGTAACAAATCTCTGATCTTCCCTCTGGCAGGCATGATTGTCATGCCCCAGGGGAGCTTCCCAGATTTGGAACTCAGATGTGAAAGACATTTCAGATACCTGGGAGTTCAGATGGCGCTAACCAATGCCCAGTCAATAGCCCTAAATGAGGACCGGATCCTTGAGGTCCTGCAGCGTTCAGTGAACTTCTGTAACACTATTCTGTTGTCCTTAATGGGCAGACTTGCTGTCTTCAAGATGGTAATGCTCCCAAGGTGTCTTTACGCACTTCAAAACTCACTCTGCCTGATCCCCACTCAAATATTCAAGCAATGAACATGATCCTGATCTCACTACTCTGGGTGGGGAAGCAAAGTAGATTAGCCCTCAATACCCTGACACATAGATACGTGGAGGGGGGACTGGAGGCCCCACGCTTTGACCTGTACTATTATGCTGCCCAGCTGCAGCCTGCGGCTCGAAGAATGGCAGAGTGGGACAATTGGGAAAAACTACTGTAGGCTGGAAGGGTAGGCACAGAGGCTCTCCCAATGAAGGGTAGAGGAGCAGAGGGAGATATACCATACATAGTACACCAAACGGCAAGCATATGGCAGCGGTTTGTGGAAAAGGGGCTGCGACAGGCAGCATTCCACAGAGAGTTTCCTATTTGGATATTGGCCCCTATCAGATATGGGAACACGCATGTCCTTCCAGGCTTGGAGGGACGGTGGATGCAAGGTTCTAGCAGACCTTTAACCCGAATGAGACCTTTATAACTTATGAACAAGCAAGTGATAGTTTCGCTGTCAGACAGTGTCATTAACTACAGTACAGAGGAATACAGGAGGTAGTTTAATCCACCTGGCCACAATATCCGTATACCCCCAACCAGCACACACCTTAGATATACTCCTGACGTGCAGATCCGACCGCAGGATGATATCACTCCTGTATAAAGCCATGAAGCAGAACTCTAATGCCCAGCCACCAGGGTCAAGGGATGCTTGGGAAAGGGACCTTAACACACAACAAGACGATAAGGCCTGGGCGTCCATTAGCGAACTCACACATACAGTCTCCTATAATGCAAGGTTTAAATTGATCGAATACAATTTGTTTTACATTGCACCTTCCTCACTCTAATGAAGTTGAGATGCATCGGTCACAACAACGATGGCAAGTGCCCCAGGTGTGCATCTGAGGATGCAGACTTCATACACCTGGACTGGAAATGCCCTGATCGGAGACAGTTTTGGACACTGGTTGTTGAAAAGGTGCGTACAACTACAGGTCTTATGGTTCAAGATAAGCCACTGCAATGCCTGCGTGCCCACATATGCAGACCCAAAAAAGTGAAAGTACCTTATAAACTCCTTCAGCTGACGCTGGTCCTGCCCAGACGCAGTGTGGCCATAACGTGGATGGAGCAGAGAAGCCCAGATATTGCAACTTGGCTTAGAGATGTCAGGGAATGGGTATTAGCCGAGGAAACACACATGAATCTAACATGTAAAGATGAAGGGCTACAGGCAGACTACATGGAATGGAGAGAACGGTGAAGTTTTGTGCGGGTGGCTGGGGAGGGAGGGACGGAGCTAAGTGACACTGTGAGCAGCTGCAATGAAACAGGCTAAGATAAAATTCAGCTGAGGTTGGGCAAGGGCAGAAGGATGCAACGAGTGTTTGCCCCAATGTAAATTGCCCATTGTGATGTGCTGTATGATGCGCTCCTCTTGGTTAACCATGTTGTTGATTTGAAGACTTCCCATGCCAGTGTTGGCTATGCAGAACTGTGCTCAAGGTGCCTAAGCACTATTGTATGCTGTAACGCTGGTTTTACTTAAGACAAAATGGAACAATAAAGTTTAAAAAAAAAAACATGTTTACCTCCTTTCCTAATTGCATGATGTGGAAGGAAGGATTAGGATTGGGCCACATGGAGTGTACCTCTTACATAAGGAATGGAAAAAAAGTTACGCAAGACTGCGTGTTTGCCCCGTTCCTTTTTAGCTTTAATATTAATGAGCTTGAGAAATACCTGGCAAAAGTGAATGCAAACCCCGCCCCCCCCGGATAGGGACAACACAGCTACCTGTCCTTATGTATGCTGAGGATTGTATGCTTCTGGCCCGCACAGGGAGGGGACTCCAAAAATTACTGGACTTTTTTGTGGGGTTTATGTCTAACCTAGGACTTTCAACAAATAAAACCAAGTTCTCCTCTATGGTTTGTGGGCATCTACAAAGTAGTCCAACTCCATTTCGTATCAGTGACACCGTACTTAAATATGTTACCATTTCTTCATACTTGGGCGTTCCCTTTGATAGATATATCACGCGGGTGCACTTGAAGACAAAGTTTGAGCAGGCTCTTGCGTCCAGTTTTAAATTTGGCTCTGGACTAGGGTCTATGCCTTTGGACGTAGCACTCACCATCTATTCGTTAGGACCTTAGCAACAGCCACTTATGGTGCTGGTGTATTGGGGGATAACAGACTATTCACAGTTACAGATCAGTTAAAAAAAGAAAAACTTGCATAGGCTTTTGCCGCTCCCTAGCAGCATTCCCTCGTCAATAATACTTGCGGAATTAGGATTGCAGTATTTGGGGCACACGGTAAGTATGGAACCTATGTGACTTTGGCTTTCATTTTGGTCCAGATCTGAGATATCGCTGACAGTAAGTAATCAATGAGAATTTATCAAGGGCACACAAGAAGAGCTACTACATCCGATAGCCGAAAGGAGGTGGAAGGGTGGGCAGAAGGGTTTGGTGAGGATGTATTTTCCTTTGTGCACTACAATTAGCATAGAGCTAGATGTGCTGAAAGTGCCCCTTCACCAGAGATTCATTTTGTTAAGGTTTAGACATGCCTGGTCCACTTTTTTGGTGTCTTACCCTTTTAATGTTTTTACTGAGAAAGAATTGGGTCCGTGTCCATGCAATTCAGTTAGACCCAAACACACAGGTTTTTTTTTCTGTGAGCTTTATAGAGAACAGAGAATTCAGATCCTAAAGCCCCTTATGAGCATTTTAAACATTAGAAAGTGCAAAGAGGCTTTAGGGTATCTACAATTTCTTCAGACTGAGCAAGTTTGTATAACTATATATAGATTTACTGTAATTGTCATGAAAACTAGGAAATTTGGGAAATCAGGATGAATTATTTGACGCTTGCCTGTTTTTATACAGTTTAAGTGAAATGTTTTATATGTAGTGGACCCCTTTATTCAGACTTGTATTACGATATGAACTAAATTGTACATATTTTATGATTCCTAGTGTCTATGATCGAAATTTTAATTATTTTTATCTGTATGCTTTTATGGTTTGCTTCTAAAAGAAAATATAGTACTTGAACTGATCTGATAGTTCTATACACTTCAAAATGAGTAATCTAGCTTCTGACAAGGTGTCAGAGAGAAGGTGCATCTGTGCCTTTTACAGCCCACACAATGACAAGGAAAAATAACATTCTTTGATAAATAGACAACTGTTTTTTCCATAAATGTCACAACATAATGAAAGGTTTTTCAACTGTTACATAAAAGGATCTTATGATGTACTCTTTTCCAGACTCCATTAATCATAGAGACTACTCAGGGTCAATGAGAAACGAATTTATTTACAATACAAAAACACATAAAAATCATGATAGAGACATAAAATCAAGCAACCAGAGGAGAAAATCTCAACTATTTGAGCCAGCTCCCAATGAATGAGCTCGAGATAGTGTAACAGAAGTAGAAGTACATGTATAAAAGCTTAAAATCTAGCGAGTGGATGGCATGGGTAGACCTTGTCTGGGCATTTCATAACCCAGAGATGAAGGGTACCAAAACATTTAATTTGCACTTTTAGACTACAAATATGTATATGTGTATACATTAAGACAATGAGGGAAGACATGTAAAATGACACGACAGAATGAAAGCAGAAAGAGTAATTTTCATCAGAGATCATCGTCTGGAAGTCTGCGCGTTGTAGTCTTGCAGTTTCCTCAGCTGGAGATGGCTCTTGAAGTGTACGTTATTACTTTCCAGAGCATGCCAGTTCCAAGGTGAACATCACCCTTCTACAAACATACAAACAGGTAATTGTCCGACAAAACACAGGTGGGATGAGTACAAGGTCAAGGATAAAAAAGTAGTAGTGAAGTATAGGACACGCTTACACATGATAGGGCACACTGTCCACAAGCTTCTCCCAATTTGCATGCCAGTGCTGAATGCTATCAGTCAATAGATTTGCTGCCGTACTATAACTGATAGAAAATACTGACCACCTAGGGTTTGTATGCTCGTGTGCAGTAGACACTAAGTATGGCATGTGGATTACAGTATATACAGCAATAAGTATGTGGCACAAAAAATAATCAGATAGTTAAATACATTCAGTTAACAATATTGTATTCTGATTTATAAAGAGGAGCAAAGTTTCTAAATTAAACGTGAGAAGAAAATCAACCAAATCATTCCCCTTCAAATTAGTCATGACGTTTCCAGACACACGAACATCTAATTTTACAAGCATTACGCCTATGAGAGAAAAGTCCGTTTGTGCTTCATGTAAAAAAAATAAAAAATAAAAAATTGAAGTTGCTATAATGGACTTCGCAGTCTAAGCTATATTAAATGCCATACATAAAATATCACCAGTGATTTGTCTCCAGCAACTGATTTTTACAATGTCTCAAAACACTGAATTTTAAAATCAGACAAAAAGCTTAAAATCATTACTTTGTGCAGTAACAGAGGTGATGCACATAGTAAAATAACATTCAAAGTGCAGATTGTTCCTCACATTGAGCCTTCACACAAAAGGGCCGTAAAAGCAACAGCACATAGTGGGTGTGCACATCAGACCATGGGCTCCACCACTACTTAACTTATAATGTACCCTTTCATCTGTCCAATTAAACGACTAGAGTGTAGGTTAATGTTTCATACAATGAAAGATGCAGAAAGACCAATAACTGGGTGGAAATCAAAACAGACACCAGAAAAAAGTGCAGTTTTAACAATCAAATTCACTGTACACAAATGATCTTGTTGCATGACATATAACATAGCTCAGACTAACAGAAGCATGAATCAAAAGTATTTCCTTTACGCCGGTATCGCTGCTCAAAAACACAGCTCAAATGTTGCTCATTCCAATATCAAAGATTTTCTGTAACACTTTCCCTGTACCTTAATGTACTTCCTGTACCTTTATGAGCCTATATTGCGGTCAAAAGGGTACACTGATTACTAGAGCCCACGCAAATCAGCAATGTCAAAGCATATATGCACCAAAGCTTCAATTGATGTCTGCAAGCTGGACGGTGGCAAATTGAATAAATAAATATTGCTATTCAGAGTACAAATAAAATTACAACACCTTACAATGAGACTATTGATTCCTGAAATTATCTTGTTCATCGGTTTTCCTGTCCAGTTTCAACAGAAAAGTATAACAATTGACCTTGTAGCAACTCTGCTGTTGGCAGCAAAAACCTCATCTCCACCAATCCATAGTACATACAGCAGGATGGGTTAGCGCTCTGGCTTCTACCACGGATGGCAAATCTGACAAAAGCAGAGCTTTACAGCAAGTCAACACAGGCTAACCATAGAAGAGCTAACCAGACCTAGACCAGCTGATATGATCCAACATAATGCTAGGAGAACTGTAGCAAGGCTGTTGTGCATTTCTGATGGTTAAACGTCTGGCTAGCATAAATGAGGCCAAGTTAGCTCTTCTTTAATTATAAAAGTGCTCTTCTGTGCCTTGCCAAAATGATGGTGATATTTTACACTTTCCTGTTCTTTGGCAGTTTACGATCAAATATCTGAAAAAAAAAAAAAAATCAATTTAATGACAGTACTTGGTGAGATTTGAGAATACAATAGGATCTTTTGCACGACAATACTTTGAGAGTCAGTAACCAATAACTAGCGCCATTACAGTAAACTAAAACTGAATAATGCAGATGATAAATACAAAATTAAACGTAAGCAGCAATAGTGCATCTGCATTGGTTTTCCAACAACCAGTTTTCATCCCTATTAAACTCCATGGAACTTCTATTACATGAGAATCCACTTTCAGAATATGGGCTACATTAATATTGATAATGCTGCACACTTCTAGCCCAAAATGGCAAGTTCAGTTTACTTTCTGAAGCCAGAGACTGGATAAAAGGTCATTCACTTGAGATGAATTACCTCAAATCACATGGAGGGTGGTGAGGAATTGCCCTTCACCAAGATGTGATTGATTAGGAAAAATTAAATGATACGTTAACAAAAATCCCAAATAACTCGACAAAAACTTCTATGAGTTCAGGGCTACCCTCAGCATGATAATCTAAATGGCTTGCAAATGAACAAGGCATACAACTTGCGCACCATCATCACAAAAGCTATGTCACGAATGACAACATGGCACTGAAGAATTAGAGCTCATACTTGTGGACAGGCTCCAAAAAATACCCCGCTTATGCCTAAAATTGTGTGAAATTCCAAACTAGAAACTGGAGGGGCTTCTTAACCTTTCTAGAAAATAAAACACAGGGATTCAGTTGGTATTTATTATGCCGTAATGTCAGGCAGCTTCAATGATAACACTGACTTCGCAAGAAAAAGGAAATAAGGGAATTCGCCTCTGCATTGTGAGTGAGATCAAACATCCTCGCTACACAGTAGGGAAAATACCTCAATTTAAGAGATGCCCGGGGAATATTCTAAATGTGAGGAAACACTGGCTAGAAGTCTATCAGAAATCAAGCTGCATGAATACAGTAGTATTATTGAACCAGACCACCTAACACTTTATCCAAGTGTGCAAACAGCAAAAACATCTGTACAATGTCTCTTTTTGCATTATTACCTCCAAAGTTTTGGAATAATGCTGCTGGGTTTTCAACTGTGAAGATTCAGAGACCCCTGTGCTGATCCTTAACCCCTTCGGCGCGCGTGACAAGGTCAGCTCGTCATGGGCGTTACCTGCGCTACGCGGATGACGAGCTGACCTGGTCACGTAACGCGCGATTTTTGAAATCGCAGCGGGAAAACCGCTAGCGCGCATGCGGTTAAAACATGTATGTCTGGTTGGTTCACCCATAATTGGCACACGTTAACTTACTTAGATATCCCTGGGATATGGTACTAGGGTTACCCAGGGATGTGTTTTAAGTGTCCCTGAAGCACTTATTGTGCCACAAGTGTGACAAAGTAAAGCATGACTCTCAGCCTGCCATTGATGGCTGACAGAGCATGCACAGCGTGCATCTCAGCCGGTGCTCACATATGAGGCGGAATCTAGCCTCGCATTACCATCACCAACAAAAGATTACGCCACACTCCAGGGGTGCTGTTCCAGCAATTTTATTTCATTCCACCATTACCAACGTGTTTCGACCTTCACGATCTTGATCACCGTTCAGTGAGTCCATTTTCACTTTCAATTTATACAGGACTGCTTACTTGTCCCATAATGAGGCATTATGCAAACATTTTGCATTCTGGGATAGCTAGATGGCACAATTTGCAGGAAGATTTCATCGAATGGGAGAGGATCTGGTAGCCCACCAGCTGGTAGAAACACCAACCCCCCAAGGGCAAGTTCTGGGCATAAAAGTGGCACCCTGACCACGTCTGTACTGAAGAGTCGACAGGAAGGCCTTGCTGTTCTCTTGACCCAGCAAAGAGGCTGCAGCAAGTCTGGACTGACCCTGCTGCTCCTTGGGCTAGCAAAGATAGGGATGTGGCACCCTGCTTGATGAATGTCATCCCTGAGCCTCAGACAGGAGTGACCTCAAGGGCCTGTTATAGCTACAGCACCACAAAATCTGAAGAAGCCTGCAATGGAGAGTTAGTGTCCAATACTGCATGGCCGCTGAACTGCAGCCGGGTAGACAGCGTCCAAGCACTCAAACGTTGCACCAGAGTCTGCTAGACCTAGGAGAGTCATTGGAGTGCAACTTGGTGCCTAAGTCGGGAGCTGCCACCAGCCCACTGGAATGCTGGTTTCATGGGTTACCATAGACCAGTAGCAACTGGTGTTTGACTGTACTTCAACTGAACTTTTAGGGACATCTAGTCCTGTGGTCAAAGTTGCCCAGCTGTGACCGAGGAGTAACCCCAAGAGAAACCCCATCACTGGATCAGCTTCCTCAGCATCCTGTATCCCTTGCATCAGGATCACTCCTATGGGGTTTCACCCATTGAACCTCGAACTGGATTGGAGACTGCCTGATAACGGAAGCAAGACTCATTAACACCCGTCAGTCGTTTCTGCAGAGTTTAGTCAACCATAGTGTAACCAGAGCAAGAATTTGCAACTTTACAAACGTTTTCAAAGAAACTGCAGCAATTGGCAATGCTTGCTTGCGGTTTGAATGAAAAGCAGTCCTTTATTATTTGCTTAATTTCTATCTCTGGAACCCTCCAGGTGATTTTTTTGTACTGTTTACAAATTCATAAAAGACCAATTTTTATAAAGGTTGAGCTAAAGTTTTGCAAACTAGCCTAACTGGACCCAAGATGGATTTGTGAGTTTATAACATGGTAAGGTTGCACAACCACACCATAATATGAACCGCTTTCCTCACAATCTGCTTTTACAAATGTTTGATAAATATCTCCTGGAAACCATGTTCACACGTTTTAAATCCTCAACTCACATATACCAATTTGCAACCCACTGAAGAACTGGGTTATAGGGTTCTCTAATTGTAGACCTAGCATCGCTGGTGACTAGGGCTTGATAGAGAGTGTATATTTTGAAATTTCTGAGGAACAGGTTTAATTATGGTAGCTATTTTTGCAGTAAAAGTTTCTGCTGCGTGTTTTTTTGTATAATTTTTCAAAGAAACTCTTGCTAACTGAAAGGGTGTGCTCTAATATTTTTTCAATCCTATTTTATCTTTATTCGATTCACACAAGGTGCATCATAAAAGAATACATAATAAACTACATTTCATTAAAAGACAAATATAAAACAATAAAAACAGACAGTATGATACAGGTCACACTTTAGTACACCGCAGGTAGCGACTTTCTTCTCATTTGAGGCGCCCTAAGAAACCTTGCAAGTACCACGCACGTGTAAAGATTTGGAAGGAGTTGCAAATATAAAATATAAAATTCCGGCAAGCATAGTTTCAAATTTAAAGATTTCAATAAAGGTATAAGAAGAGATACTCTCAAGTCTATATGAAATTTACAGAAAAACACTATGCATAGTTGATTGTTTAGACACGTTATCACAAGGGCAGAACAGTAGATCATTTGACCAATTGTTGGCATTTGGGAAATTTATCAGGCGGTGGAATATATTTAGCCTAAAGAGCGTTAAGATAAATCTGTGCTGGGCATTAAGAACATTAAAAAGATACTGATGCATCGAAAATGTGGTCAAAACCATTTGGTTATGTTGAACCAATGTTGGTTATGTTTGTCCAATTCACAATCTCAAATCCTCCAGTAGATTTAAACACTCTGTCTTTACTGCTTTCCTCGAGATGTTTGTCAAGGAACTTACAAAGATTGTGGGTATGCACCATGACCTGCACATCTATTTAGATCTATTAATTCCATCCATGTCAATTGAAACCACAATGTTTAGGGTGCTCTACAGTACCACAATACCCACCCACCAGGGTATAGATCCACTAGGACTGAAAACACCATAAAGCAATATCCAAAACAAATACTGATGCACACCAAATGATTGTCTCTTTCATCCACATTTGATAATCTGTGGTTTAACCAGTCCAAATGAGTATCCTTTGGAAGAATTCCACAACAAGTGTCGAGTCAGGTCCTTTTGCTTCATTTATTCCAATTCCATATAGACAGACAGCAGCCGACGTATGTTTCGCCCCCCCGCGCTTTATCATGGTTGCCGATCACAGGGTGGACGCATTACCCGTCGCAATAAGAGTACTTACCAGGGTCTCATACTTGGGGAAGAGGAAAGATTCTTCCAAACCACATGACTACCATTCCACGGCTTACTTAAGGACGTTACATGATTGCCTATCGGAGTCAAACTTGACTGCCTTTGTTGGAACAACCCCTACTGACTGCACTTGACTGGAATTATGCAATGTAAAATAGGATAATCAACTTAATCATTTAAATTCAAGCCTTGATAAAGCCCAGGGGGGCGAAACGTACGTCGGCTGTTGCTGTTGTTGGTCTATATGGAATTGGAATAAATGAATCAAAAGGACCTGACTATACTTGTTGTGGAATTCTTCCAAAGGATACTCATTTGGACTGGTTGGACCATAGATTATCAAATGTGGATGAAAGAGAATCATTTGGTGTGCTTCAGTATTTGTGTTGGATGTTTGTCAAGGATTTAGGTTGATCATATAATTCCGGGCGACCAATATCTGACAAAATTCTTAATAAACTTTCGCCAGGGGATTTTTAAAGCAAGCTCTGAGTCACAACAATCCTTTACTATGGCACGGTTCAAATCCATGTAGTCCGAGGTCCATATTTTGTGCGAAAGCAGGACTCGCTGAATCTTGAGCAAAGCTATTAAATAATTAGCTCCCAGTTCAGAGTGACATACAAAGTTTGAACAGCTAGAAGGGAGTGCTAATTTCTTTTAAAAAAAGGCATTTTTCACTACCTGCAGTGACTCAACATTTGCGTGTCCCCATATTTTAGAACCGTACATTGCAATAGTTCTGCATTTTGCCATGTATATGGTTAACATTTCTTTCGGCTGAATACTCCCCAGTTTCTTTGCAAAATTACAAAGAACTATGATAGATCTAACAAATTGCAATCTTCTCGAATTAATAGCACTTTTCCAATTCCCTTCACAGTCAAATAAAATTCCCAAATAGGAGAAAGTCGGGGTTAAAGGTAAAATATATTTTCCTATAAAAATGGGCCAACACTTAGTTGAATTACGGCCCACCATCATAACAAATGTCTTGCTTATAATAATTTGTAACCCCAGATTTTCAAAGAAAAGAACAAAGCTGTCAAGAAGACGCTGCAAAGCCAAAGGGGTGCGCGCCATAAGTACAGCGTCATTCAAATAAAGCAGAAAGCGTATTAGCTGTGCTTAACTTGTGGCAAATCCGCACATGTACTAGCAAGTGTGTTTCCCAGGTTATTATTGAACAAGTGAAAAAAAAAAAAAGAGGCAAGTAAGCACCCTTGGCGAACCCCTTTTTTGAATACTAAAGGGACGTGTACACTCAACCTTTATACCATAACTTGCACTTGCGTAACTATTTGAGAGAAGTGTCTTAAAAAGTTAATAGTACAATCAATACCCATCTAAACTCATTTCAAACCAAAGCTTATCGTGGATTACACAGTCGAAAGCGGATGATATATCAATAAAAACCATATACAGGTTGCCACTTTTGATATACACATTTACCCAGTAGAAAATAAATTTATACATGTTTTTAAACACATTTTATTAATTTTTAACAATTCACTTCCAGCAGGAAATGAACACTTACATTTGGTCTTACCTATTATGCAACACCTTCAGAATTAGCATATAGTTATGAGGTTCAATGTGTTCCATTGTCCACAACATATGGCAGGACTCTGTAGTGCCAGACAGGGCCGTTGTAGTCAAATATTAAATTCAAGTTATCTACTTAGGTGATACAATAAAATTGTAGGAAAGGAGGGCAAACAAAGGAGTAAGGAAAAGAATTATTAAACTTATCCCATCCCTCCCACCCAAACCCAGACTCGACTGGCCGTACCCTTTCAAAACATCTTATCAACGTGCCCCAGCTAGTACCTACACCCAACCTATGTTGAGGCATACTACTTCGCTTGATAACAGTGTATTGTATGGCTATGTACAGGGTTGATTGGTTTTCGTGGGGGGCTGGACTATGAGGCACAACTACACTTACAGCGCTGCGGCGACAGGTGCAGATTCAAGTGCCTTAAAAGCTTCCAACATTATATCTAGGCTGTTCGGTTTTAGGTTTAAACCTATAATAACAGATAAAACCCCACCGAAAGGGAAATAGCACTCACCAGTGTAATCATATAAACACTGAAAACCCACCTGCACAACCACAAACTAAATGCCATTCAAAGAAAGGAAAAGGAGAATGAAAGAGACCATTTTCTTCTTCCTGAAGGGGCCAATACAACGAAACTTTGTTATACAAGCTAGCAGCAAGAAAGACCGGGCTAACATTCTGCTAGAGTTTTATTTTTTAGGGATGTTACTACAATATTGTTTCTTCTTCCTGTTTACAGTTTTGTAGACTTTGGTCTAAATAATCAGGGTTTAGAAGCATGTTTTAGGTCTTGTTTAATTATTGTATACACTGTAGAGAATCAGGAAATATCAAAATCATATTTGATATTTTGGCTGCGTTTGATTCTTTCACTGATAGGTAAAATGGCTGGTTTCATGTTAGAGTGCCTGCCACTTCGTAAGCAGTGTAATGTTGGAGAGCAATTCAGGAACTTCTATTTTACAATATATGAGAAATGGCTTGCAATGATGCAGAGAAATGTCCCTTCACCAACCATTGCATTTAAAGTCAATGAAACCTCACTGTAGTACTCTGTATAAGTTCTAGATCCCTTCCATAAAGGGCAATTTTCTCTGTAGTTCCAAGAGTGCTGCTTCATTTTTGACAGCTTCAATAACTCGGAGGGCATAGATGCCCAGTTCCATGCGAATGTTGCAGAACCTGCCCAGAGAATCACAATCTTTAAGTGCACCAGTATTGGTATGGAAAGCTATGTCAGTGGCCAAAGTTAGCAAATTTCGAACTGGCTGTTTTGGCGTTGCCCATCTCAAGTGCCAATGTTGAGAGGGCCTTTTCACAGAAAGGTTTGCATGGGAAGGAAATGGCTAGCACATGTGACCAAAGACTCACTGAAGAAGTATTGGGTGGTGTATTACAATAAGTTTGATTTGCAAACATTTATTTGGACCTCATATACACTGTCTATATACCATGCACTATCAGTGCAGAAAGCAAGCAATAATAAAAGAGAAACGTTTCATAAACACTGAAAAAACACTGTTTTAAATGGCATGAAAATGTGTAACCACTGAAAACCACAATTTAAGGTATTGAAATCATTTGAAAACACTGAAAATCGCCCCACCAGAATCTACCAAAAATAGAAACTGAAAACAGGAAAGCCTAATTATATCCCAATCCATTCAGATTGCTGTTTTGCGCAGACCAAGGGCTTCCTCACGCCGAATAGCAGCCCTTTCTGCGCTACCCCATCTGACCACCTCCCTTTGCCATGTGTAAACTGGTGGGGATTTGGGGGATTTCAACCTCATTGTTATAGAGCATTTGGCTGTAGCTAATTCAACTTGATGGCTTGCTCCGTTGTCCCAATTCCCTGATGGAATCCATATTGGTCAGGGCTGTGTGCAGGTGGAAGACACAATACACACTGCATGTGGATCAGCCAGAACCATCTTCTTGTCACAAGGACATTTCCGGAACAAAGCAGGCATTCGGACAGGACATTTTTGTGGGTTACTACAAAAAAACAACTTAAAAGCCTTAGAAAACCAGAAGATGTCGAATTTTCTGAGGAAAAATCACTCAAAAGCACAATTTCAGTCAAAAACTGAAGAGCTCAAGCTCCAGGATCCTCACAGAAGGAGCCGGAAAAAAGAACTGACCCAATTGTCACCTGTGGTGCATCATGGGAGCAGGGGGTCGCCTTCTGGGCTTAAAGGCACGGTACCCCTACTCTATTGCCTTAAAGGCAAGGTGTCAGTTTTTCTTTGTTTCTTTATACTCTACTGCAGCCTACTGGCAAATGCCTGCAATTACAGGTTTTCCTATGGCAAAGCATTGTTGTTTGCAAATGTTTACTGCTCTCTTTTATCCTCAGGGGTGGGGAGAGTTCTACTGTGTGTATGCTAATTCATGTAATTTTGCGGCAGCTTTGCCAGTTGGGAAATGTTTTAGGCTGCAAATATGTGTTTTTCACATATATATATATATATACATACATATATATATATATACATACATATATATATACATACATATATATATATATATATATATATATATATATATATATACACATACATACATACACATACATATATACACATACATACATATACATACATACATACATACACATATATATATACACATATATATATATATATATATACATACATATACATACATATACATACATATACATACATATATATATATATTAATATGTATTTCCTATATGCTCCGGGATCCCCGCACATGGGCGGGGATTATTCATAGATTATGACTATTGATGAGTATCCCCTGGATGAGAATGAAGGATTTCACTTTGGTCATCTTGTAGAGTAATGTTAGTCCAGTTCGAGCCGAATTTGGGCTTCAGTACTGGTGTCGCCATCAGATTATCCAAGGCACTGGTGTTGTCTGTGTGGCAGGAACCAGTGTGGATCGTGAGGCTGCTGTGGAAGTCTGTACTGATTCGGTACAGGCTTGGTAACCGGTCTCAAGACGGCAACAGAACCCAAACTGGAGGCCCCTGGAGACTAAAGGAGAGCCAGAGGGGTCTAGAAGCACACTGAAATTGTAGTGTGGCTTATTTTAAGGCATCTATTTGATGCTGGAATTCAGGAGACATTGGTATGAACTGAGGAATCTGTTCCTTGGTAGGAATCCTTGAAGGAGGAAGACTGACATTTTGACACCCTCTCCGAATTAATGTGGCAGAATGGGTCTGAGCCCTACTTTCTTACACTTGGACTTACCACAGGACTTTCAGCGTGAAGTTGAAAAGTATTGAGTGGCCTTGGGATGGAGTCCGTGCCGGTGACTTGGAGTGTGAGCAGTACCGGCTTTCTGCAGTAATGGGGTGTTGTTCCCTAACACAGGGATCGGAAAAGTTTGGAGGTTTCTGAAAACTAACAAAGTGTGGAAGGGAGCTCTGGATCTGCGCCAGAAGGCGAAAAGGAAAGCAACGCATATCAGTGAGCAGGGGGCACTCATATGCAGCTCCGCTTTGTCATTTCTAGAGCAGTAAGGAGGTACACCGCTCACATTAGGACAGCTCTGAAAACTTTCTGGATCCAGTGTGTTGCCTGCTGGATTTTTAACCCCTTCCACGCTCATGATGAGCTGGGCTCGTCATGCAGTAGCCTGCTCACACGCTCATGACGAGCCCAGCTCGTCATGAATAATGGGTTTTTGAAAATCCCAGCGCAGGGTTGTAAATCTGCGAGCATCGATGCGGTTAAAGGTAGATATATGCAGTTAGAAGTATCCATTAAATAAGCACTTACTAAAGATGGCTCTGGATCCATGATAGGAATATGATTCGGTACCAACATCTTAAATTAAGCCATTTCCTCTTAGGCTAAGCTAACAGTTTCGTAATTGGCCATGGTATGGACCATAGTAATATAACTAAGATTTTAAATGTATGGGATATTTTGTGCACATTAGATGAATAAAGGTATACCTTTACAAACTACATAAATTAATGTCACCTCCTGAATTCAACAAAGAAAACATTTTCATAGGTCAATTAGCATATCCATAAATACTGAACTATGGGTGAAAGATCCTTGTGCTGGAGGCGTGCTATCACTCACCTTATTCTGCATTCTCGGGGACTTTGTTGAAGCTATCCTGGGAGATTTCCGGAGGGGTGAATTTTTACTTGAGCTTTGCTGAGACCTTCCACTGGTGACATTAGTGGAGGTGACTTTAGAAGAATTGTTGCTTCCACGGGGAGATTTCTTGGATGTGGGAGTTTTTTTTCCAAGTCCTCGGCGTAAAAGTGAGTCCCCGAGTCTCCTGGGTGTATTTAAAATGCTGAACGCCATGGACTCTCTCCTGCTTGCTTGCTACATAGGAAAGAGAAACAAATAAACGTTCACTTTGGCTTTTGTGAGAGTTTTGAAGCATTGCCTAAAGGATCTTTCTATGTCCTCACTAAAGATAAAAATGCAGGGCGAGTAAGAGTTCAGAGTGCAAAGGTAGCAGTACCAAATGTTTGTGCCATGGTAGCAATAGGTGGAAGCTCTTACTAGGGATACTGTGTACAGCTTGTAGGACTATTCAAAAGAACATGGAATGTCTGAAGAAAGTTTAGTCATAGGACACAAAGATTAATTTGTTTAAACTATAAGACCTAGGAGTAGCGGCACAATAATCGAAACATTTATAGACCTGAATAAGAAACAATTTACTTAGCTGTAACTATAATTCTCCAGTATTGGAACCTTTCATAGATTCACAAGGTTGAATCATTCCCCGTCATGATGGGAGTCCCCGGTACTTAAAATAGTTTTAATAGACTTAGTAGAAGTAATAGTACCCTGATTGATATAGACTAGAAAGTCAAGTTTATTAACCTGTCATGGTCGATATTAAAGAAGAACCAAAGTTTTGCCGCAACCAATCAGCATCAGTCACCCTCTAGAACCTTACATAGAGAAAGTCAGCACTTTCCGGGGAGGAGGGTGGGTCGCATGTGAATCTATGAAAGCTGCCAATACTGGAGAACTATAGTTACAGCTAAGTAACTTCAATATTGGAACTTTCATAGATTCACATGCTTGAATCAGAATAGCATGCAGTTGGTAGCACATTTACCATAGTCTTTAAAGCTTAACCGGAATATGTATTCGTAAGACCTGCTGCAGTCATCCAATAATATAGAGTCATAACAGTAACATTTCATAAAAATTCCTTTAGACTGCAACATAGTAAAAGGTTAAACATGTGGAAATATGATAGAGAAGAAGAGGTAGGAGAGTAGACAGGGGTGGCTCACCTTAGTGGAACATATGACGAAGTACTGCTTGACTCACTGCTGTGTCATATAGGATTGCTGAGTCCAGGCAGTAGTGCCAGGTAAATAGCGTCTACTCTTCCACGTTGCTGACCGGCAAATCTCTGGAAGCGACAATCCCACAAATAAAGCTGCAGACGTCCACACCACCCTCGTGGAATGAGCTTGGACTCTTGCTCAGAGGTCTTCCAGCTTTGTGATGACACCATTTTATGGCACTTGCAATCCATCTGGATATACACTGTTTGGAGAGTGGGAAACCTTTTCCTGGCGCACTGTATGCGACAAATAATTGAGATGTCTCGCGGAAAGGTTGTGTGTTATGTAGATAACATTTTAAGCAACGCGTGACATCCAATGAATGCAGAGCCCTCTCTGCCGAGGTCGTTGGATTCGGGAAGAAAGTCTTTATGACCACTTGTGCGTTGAGGTGGAAATCAGAGGGAACCTTGGGAATGAATTTCGGATTTGTGAAGAACAGAACTCCATCCATTTTGAATTACAAGAAAAATTCCTCTATTACAAAGGCCTGAATTCCACTGACCCTTCTGGCAGATGTCAAGGCAAGAAGTAAAGCCAATTTCCCCGACGTACGAGTTACTTACCTCCGGTAACGATGTATCTGGTAGAGACTATTCTAGCCTTAGATTCCTTCTGATAGAATTATCCCCAGGCATGAGACTGGATCCGGAAACTTTTTGCCACAGCATCCCTGCGTGCCGGCATCACGCGACTCTGCCCCTGCGTCGTCGTAAGCGAGGTCACATAAGTCCCCCTTAAGACAAAGAACATATGCCAAATGTCATGACAACAGGCAGCGGGACGATAACCCCAACCAAGACCCATGAAGGGAAACCAGTTCCAAGACAAACAGGGAACAGCAGACCTTCAAGGCAACCCCAACACACAGTGCGACTACCCTCTCTCCCCCCCTCACCATCCCAAGGTAACCAGGGCAGGGCACGGCCAAATGACCCAAGCCCGGAGGGAAGCAGAGGAGCCAGGACCTTCAGAAACAAGAGGGAGGGACAAAAGAAGGCCAGCCCCAATCCTGGAGCAGCCAGAGCATAGGAGCCCAAGGTACCTATAGATCCACCCTCAACCGTGCCAAGAGGAAGGAACAAATGCAAGATAACGGCTCGTCCAAGAGTGAAAGAACACACACACACACACTCAAGCCATCCACCGGGAGGCGAGTGCAGAAGGGCAGGCCAAGGGTCCTCACAGAACGGCGAGGAAGGGCGGGTCGTGAAGGAATCTGCGGCTAGAATCGTCTCTACCAGATACATTGTTACTGGAGGTAAGTAACTCTTACATCTGATAGAGACTACTAGCCGCAGATTCCTTCCCGTAGAATAGATACCCTAGCCATACCGACAGGGAAGGAGGGCCTGCGGAGGGACACCCACCAGCCTGGACATAGCAGGGAAGCCCACAGGGGACTAGGCCAATGGACAGGGCGAAAAAACCTGTCCTCCCAGGCAAGGAAGGGGGAGGAGGGGGTTCGGGGGGGGAGAGGGGGAACCCCAAAAGCAGAGCACCACCGACCCCAAGAGGGATGTGGGAAGAAGGATTTAAAGAAGCCCATTCACTCAAAACCGAGGAACCAAGGACAAGGGCAGGGCGGCCGAAGCACCCCACGCCCGACAAGACAACAGAGCTTCCATCCAATGCCAGAGCAAGAAAGAGGAAGAAGCAGCCGCCTAGAGGGCCCAAGGAAAAGAAGGCTAGCCCACCATAAACGGGAAGCAACAGCCAGACAGAGTCACGCCAGCAGTAATAACTGTCAGAGGCAGGAAGAACAGCCCAGAGCCCAGGAAGACCGGGCAGCCGATGCCTGACAAAGGAAGAAACACAAAACCGTCCCAGCCTCCAAGACAGGAGCAGGAAGGCGAGGGAGCGCCCGGACACGCCACTACCACACTGCCTAAAGAGCATCCGCAACATACATAACACCAAGGGGAGCAGGGGCTCGAAGGCGGCCATAACTCCCTAGCAGAGCGCAAGCTATAAAACCGCTACCACTACCCCACAGCAAGGGCAACCAGCCCAGAAGAAGTTCCAGAACCAGATCAACTCAGCAGTCACCGAGAAGGAGGAGGGTGGGGGTGAGGAGGGGGTAAGGAGCCCTGCCAAGAACCTCTGGACGGCGGAGTCTGCCTGGGCATGGAATAACAGGGTGCCATCGAACGGAAGATCAATCAGCCGCTGCCGAACATTTTCGGGGAACACGCCGTCCCGAAGCCAAGCATGGCGGCGGAAGGCAACTGAGGAGGCCATGGCTCGGCCCAGCTCCTCCGAGATGTCCAGAGCAGAGCGGAGAATAAACGCCGCAAGCTCCTAGCCATCCAGGGCATGATGCCGTAAGTCCACCTGAACAGTCTCCTGTGAAGTGGCAGATCCCAAGGTCTCTGCCAAGTCCCACAAACAAGAGGAGGCCCTAGCTAGCACACGTAAGGCGTTAAGAGCCCGTAGGGCAGCGCTAGTCGAGGCAAACATGTTGCTCCCCCAAGCTTCCAACCAGTTGGATTCTCGGGACGGTGGAGACAACAGTGGTGGTAGGGAGGGAAAAGCAGTCCGCAAAAGTGGACTGGAGGCAGAGGGAAAGATACGCCGGGCCACGCGGCGCTGGAAGGTGCCAGTGCAGAAGGTGTTGAGGCACCGGATCCCATGAGGCAGGGCACCTCCAGGCATCCAACAGGGAAGAAAGGAGCGAAGCTTCAAAGGGAAGCAATAGCTCCCTCCCACCAGAGCCCTGGTGGAGAACCTCCAAAAGATGGTCCGCCGGGAAATGAGAAACCGAGTCACCCATGCACAGAATACCCACAGCCGTGGACACTGCCCCGCGGTGGAGAAAGAACCTACTCCGTGGGCGATGGCTGTAAACTGAGGCGGCATCCCCGAAGCAGAGACGGGCGGGCAAAGGCCAGGCCTGGAAAGTACAAGGAACCGAAGAGTGGGGGGCTTGTGGCTCCTCCGGCGAACACCTTGGCCTCGGGAATGGCAGGGAGCCGCCCTTTGATGACGCCGGTGAAAAAGCCACCACACGGCGCCCTCTCTCCGGGGAGGATGACACCCAACCTCCGGAGAAGGAGCGTCCGAGGACAAATCCGTGACTCTGCGTCTTTCTGGTGCCGTAGAGTCCGCCACCCGAGGCCGGACGTCATCACCATCCGACGCCTAAGGAGACGCCGGACAGGGCTCCTTGAAGTCACAGAACGGAGCGGCCAAGGAGCACCGCCGGAACGGCGCAGACTACCTCCAACGAAGTCTGCCTGCGTGGAGGAACGAGACGGACCAGGGGAGTGACACTAAGCCCTCCACCAGCCTTGGCCCACAATGTGACGAAGGTGGACCGCCAACCCATGCGGTGTGCCAGGGCTGATTCAACCTCCGGCTCGCCCTCCGTCGAGGCAGCCGCCCTTGTGGAGCAACGAGCTAGGCCCGGAGGAGGACGAGGGGTCCCTGTCCAGCCTCGATCCAGAGTGGGACGCAGAGGGTCCACTGACCTTTGTGACTCAGTCAGGTCCAGCAGGTGCCGGCACCGTGGTGACATCAGCTCAGCCGTGGACGCCGCCTGTCCAGAGGGCCGAGCGGGGCTTAGGGATGTGACCCAAGCCCCGGCGACCTCCCACGTCACCACAGGGACTCTGTGGTCTGAAGGAGGCACTCCCGAAGAGTTGCACCCCAACAGCACCACATCCTCCAAGCCTAGAGCAGAGCCAGTCAGCACCGGAGCCGCCGGCGGCGCAGCGGAGGGCCCCGCACAATGAAAGGGATCCGCTGACGCCCCAGGAGGGGAAGGAGGAGACGCCAGCGAGGCCTGAAAAGCGTATGTCTCCATCTGGACTCTCAACGCCCTTTCACCGGGAAATGGTGGATAGGAGGGCGACACGCGGGCCGCATCACCCGCGGAGATTCCATGCCCCCGGCAGGCCGAACACCAGCCCCTGGGGACAAGCTGCGACACTTATCCACCGGGGAACGCCACTTTCACAAAATCAGAGAGGGATAAGGACGCCGATGATGACCACTTCTGAAAGTGTACGCTGAAGCTACACGAGGGGATGAAGACGACATTGAAACACGCACAGAGAGCAGTTGCATCCGGCACTCCTGCCGAGACTTCGGCTTTAGCGGTTGGCATGCCTCGCAGTCATTGGTTCCGTAATCCTCCCCTAAACACCACATGCAAATGAGGTGAGGGTCCATCGCCAACATAAGATGCCCACACGACGTGCAAGTTTTGAAGCCCAAAGGCATTCACACACTGTTCCACCAAAATAGAACACAACTATGAAAGAAAAAGAGGACCGAACAGAGACTGGATCTGCGTTGCACGCGGAAAAGGAAAAAACTGACGTAGGCGCGCTGGGGTGGGACTTATGTGACCTCGCGGACGTCTCTTACGCGGACGACGCTGGGACGGAGTCGCGTGATGCCGTCCCACCGGCGTACAGGGATGCTGTGGCAAAAAGTTTCCGGATCCAGTCTCATGCCTGGGGATAATTCTACGGGAAGGAATCTACGGCTAGTAGTCTATCGGATAGGAACTTTATATCCGCTATGTGAATGGGTTCGAAAGGGGGTTTAATTAATTGCTAGAGAACAGTGTTCAACTGCCGAGGTGGAGGTCTTACAGGAGGAAACATCTGAAACAGTCCTTTGAGGAATTCTCCTATTACTCTAGAGAACCACAGAGGTGGAGAGGAAGGTGCTCTTTTATATCAGGAAATGGCTGCTAAATGAACCTTTACTGACCTATGCACCAAGCCCGATTTTGCTAGCTATAAGAGGTAAGGTAAGACTTGCTAAAGAGAGGATGACAGTCGGTGTATTCCCCTCTTGACACCAGATGCAGAAACGCTTCCATTTGAGGTGGTATGTCTTGTTGGTACTCTCCGCCTGCTCCTTGGCTAGCACATCTCTACACTCACTAGAAATGTTCAGGTATTGGAACTAATTGTATTCAGGAACCATGCCGACAAATGCAAGTTCGTGAGATCTGGGTCTAAAATCTGGCCCTTGGTCATGGTCAGAAGATTGGGAAATACTGGAAGTCAAAGTTGTGGAAGCTGCGATAGAAGAAGCAGTTCTGTGTACTAGTGCGAACATGGCCACGTCGGAGCGATGAGTATGGTTCGGTCCTTATCTTCCTCAGAACTCTTGGGAGAAGAGGAATGGGAGGAAAGGCGTGGGCAAAGATGTCGTACCATGCAATCGAAAAGGCATTTCCCCAATAACCCATGTTGGGGATGGCAACTTGCATAGTACATGCATTTGCGGTTCTGGGAATTTGCAAACAGGTTCAAGTTTGGTGTGCCCCAGATCCGAAATATGTCCTGCAGCGTTTGGTAGTGAATCTCCCATTCGTGGCATGAGGTTTTCAGCCTGCGTAGTGTGTCCGCAATCATGTTCTCACTTCCCGGGGCATGCTCTGCTCGTAAGCAGATTCTGTGACCTATTGCCCTTTCCCATAAGACCCGAGCTTCTATGGAAAGCGGCGAGTTTTCGTGCCGCCTTGCTTGTTTATGCTTCGCACACACATATACGCTTCTCAACCCTGTTTTGCATATAGTGCATTAATAACTACTGGCAACCTTTAAAATAATTGATGAGAAGCCACATTTTGAAGGTGCCTAGATTTTTAACCGAACAGAGGATGGGTATTCTCACATGCGGAACTTGGACGACAAAGAACGCTCTCTAAGATATCAACAGAGAAGTAGGAATCAATATTTTTCAACATACAAAATAATTTATGGCTGAGTGAACCCACCATGTTAAAGCAAAAGAATTTACCTCTCGCTGAAACTAAAATACACACCATAGCACCGTGATGGCAAATGAGCAAACATACAATTGAGTAGACCAACACCAGCGGAGCAAAGCTCAGTATTCCGTGACGGGGTAAAGATCACGTGACTGACCATAGAGACGCACTCTAGGTTATCGTGACTCTTATGGAGACGGAAAGTGTATTTAAACTCTTTTCATTCAGCGTCCAGCCTCTCTGGGTGAGCAGGACTGAGAAGTACAGGATACGGGGACCTGACGGCCAGTGCAAGTACGTACGCACACCGGTATCCTTGACGGTTTACGTGTCTAGAGATAGAGTGAGTAAGAGAGGGGGGACTTTGGCGCATGCATTGCGAGGAATTACAGATGGGTTACTTTATGCCCACAAATCGAGCTGGGCATTCTTCGTTCCCAGGTGTGGCGCCGCGGCCAGGGCGACTGACGCTGGAATCTGGGGACCACGGTTCGATCCCCGGCTCCGGCGGCAGGTCAGCCCAGCAC
Organism: Lissotriton helveticus; assembly: GCF_964261635.1. Taxonomy (NCBI): domain Eukaryota; kingdom Metazoa; phylum Chordata; class Amphibia; order Caudata; family Salamandridae; genus Lissotriton; species Lissotriton helveticus. The sequence continues at coordinate 1,596,165,832 of NC_136069.1, read as the reverse complement.
CATGTGACTCTGGGCAATAGCTCGCTTAATCTTCCCGACGGCCCCCAGCGCCTAGAGACCCTTACGGGTGATTGTGCGCTTTACAAATGTGGACTTTACTTTACTTTTGCACAGCGGCACAGGGGAAACCATCAAGTAAGACAGTATAAGATTGTAAAACAGATATACGAAAATCTGTCTAGAGTACAGGCATATCACTAGTAAAAGTATAAAAGAGGTAAAGGGTAGTCTCAAAATTTGAGGTGCAAAGTTGTTCTCAAGCTGAGCGCAATATTTAAAGTCAGATCAGTAATTCCATTAACTTTTTCTAATAGAGGGATCATGTGGCACCGACATGCCAAGTGAACCTCAGCTGGAAATGCAAATTATATACAGGGACCGTGATTAAAACCAGCAGAAGAAATACGACAGTGCTATATATAAGGCAACTGTCCCCTTTCTAAAGATTAGCATTATTCGCGTTTAATCTGGCATAGGCAACTGCATTGTAAAGCTCACTCTAAATAGAATATCATGGGATTACAGATATTACCAGCACTCCTGGCCCAGCCTAAAGCTGGACTCTTATAGATAATTTTTGCCGTACTGTGAGAGCATACCAAAACAAATCTATTTATTAAAGCACTGCGGCTGAGCCTCACAGGTAAATCCCTATGAGAAGGTCTGACCGAACTTTTGAAAAAAGTCCAAAAAGATAGCACAGGTTAACATGTTGTAACACTTTTTTCTCGTATTACAGCATCTAGACGGGGATAAACAACCGCACCCCCCCAAAAACAAATTAGCATTGCAGAACGTAGTAGCAGCGTAAGGATAATACCCCCTGACAACCACTGATGGAAAGCAGAAAATCCTGACCAACTAAATCGGGTTAGACTAAGAATTGGCCACATAATGTATATATGGGCACGAAACTAACTTAGGCCATAACAAGTAGTGCATAGTTAACACTACTCATGCAGTATAGATTTCACCTTTTTCACTTTTCCATCTACCTTTTTGCACTTTGTGGGTATGGTGAAGGTGTCCCATCTTTACTCTTAGGGATTCCCCCTTGCGGACCATTTCTCACTTTTTCCTTCATTTAACACGTTCGGTGCTCGTGACGAGACCAGCTCATCATGAGTCATGGTGGAGCTTTGCTCATGACGAGCTGGTCTCGTCATAACAGCTCTGCGACGCCCACGCACGATTAATTCCCCACCTGCTGAACCTCAGCTGGAAATGCAAATTATATACAGGGACCGTGATTAAAACCAGCAGAAGAAATAAGACGGTGCTATATATAAGGCAACTGTCCCCTTTCTAAAGATTAGCATTATTCGCGTTTAATCTGGCATAGGCAACTGGATTGTAAATCTCACTCTAAATAGAATATCATGCGCTTAGATATTACCAGCACTCCTGGCCCAGCCTAAAGCTCGACTCGTATAGATACTGTGAGAGCATACCAAAACCAGCTCGTCATGAGCACAGCTCCACCGTGACTCATGACGAGCTGGTCTCGTCAAGAGCACCACAGCGCCGTGCTCACCCCCCCCCCCCCCGCACCATGGGGGAATTACCCCTGCAGAGATCAGGTTAATCACAGTAGGTGTACATTTGGTCTACATAGGTGGAGTAGCAGGCACGGGATCCTTCGTGTTTTTTAACTTAGTTTGATCAAAATTATTTCTCTGGGCATTTTCAATAATAGAAAACCCTTCCATTTGTGGATTACCCATTGCACCTCTGCCACTGAATAAGATTAAAAATCATACGGCCCAGAGGAAGGTGGACACAAATCTATTAAATCCACCGAAACGTACGTTGGCTTGATTTATTCCCAGCTGGCGGCAACACCATGGATAGCTGACAAGGATTCCTACCATGTGTACCACTAGCACGTTAATTTAGGCCGGGAAGTTGATGTGGTTTTGAATAGGTTTATGTAGGCCTGGTTCTGGTGAGAATGAGATGGAATGATGTGTGGTATGACAAGAAGGTTTTTCTTCCTTTTGATGGGGATATGAAAAGTCATTACCATTTTGTCGGAAGCCTATTTGCAAGTACAGTATTTTACAACACAGAAGTATTGCTTCCATGTTTGTCATGTCTTAATATATGTAATATTTTTTTCTACAAAAAAGTATTCTTTAACTACCCAAAAATATTTCATGTTTTATAAACAATGAAGTTACATTCTTTACATTTAAAGATAAAGTATATTTTGAATAAAATTAAATGAAGTTTTGTAGCACGTTCTGACTTGTACAGGAAGGGTTGCCCATAAGAGCTGTGCAAAGCCTTAGTTAAAGTATTATAGGTCATGTGGGAGACTTCTCTTGTATATGTTTTCCGGTAAATTTGTGTGTCCCCGAATTGTATTAGGCGAAGGACCCATTGGTCCGTGGTAATGGACTGTCATTGGTGGAGTTAATGGGAGATATTGCCTTCTAGGTGGGTGGGGTGAGTTCGACATGAATGTGAGGAAGGAAGGGATGAAGCCGGAGCCTTGGTATATCATTGTCGACGGCTAGTATGCTTGCTACCTCGTGGCATTTTTCCTCCGTTTGCTCTGATGTAGGATGACTGAGGTGGGTGTCTCTGTTGGTATTGAGGTTGGTATGATTGAGATGTCGAAGAATATGCTGGGTAACGGTATTGCTGATACCCCCCTCTGTAGGACGGCTGTCCTCTTCCCCATGATCCTCAAAAAGGAACTTTCCTGAACTGCAGCGTCCTCAATGACCTGGCAGTGTCAGTGTCTGCCTTGATGGTTTTGAGGGCCTCCTCTACATGACTACAAACAAGAGCTTCCCCATCATATGTAAGATCCAGTAGCTTATTGTGAACCTCTGAACGGAATGAGTTGGCTTTGAGCTATCCCTATCTGTGCAAAACTACAGCTCCAGCCAGTTGCTTAAACCCCGTCACAGCGACAGCCATAGCTGAATCTAATATCTCTTTGGATGCCCTCTCACCTTGATGTGGAATCTTTTTCGCTTCTCCTTTCACATCTTATGGCAGTTTGTCGATGTATGAGGCAATGTCAGACCACGTTTGGCGATCGTAGAGCCCTAGAATCGCCAGGGAATTTGCAGTTTTAACTGTTACTGCAGACATTGCTGAGAACCTTTTGCCAATGGAATCCAGATGTCTGCCCAGATCTCTGTCTGGAGGTGCAGATATAAGCGGCGCAGGATTTTTGGAGCGTCGTTGGGTAACCTGCATTACCGCAGAGTATGGTTTTGGGTGTCTCTGTGAGGCACGCCGGGGCGTCTTCTGTGGTTTTATACTTTTTATCAAGACGTGGCAGTACCGCTGGCACAGAGGCTGGGTTTTTCATGATCCCTATACCTTTATCCCAGATCTAATCTATTGTGGGAATAGCTCTGACTGACTTATGAAATGGCTCTTTAAAATCGTATAAAAAGCAGTCAGCTTGTTTGGAAGGCATAGGCATAGCAAATATTTTCGATGCACGCTCCAAAAAATTGTGAACTCCCCTAATGTCTATCTGTGAGGCAGGTGATGATATTCTGTAATAGTCCCATTCCGAGGCCATATCATGCAATTCCTCCTCTTCATCTCAAGACAACGGTTCCTGAAGAGTAACACCTTGTGAAGTATTCGGGACAGAGAATACTGCAGGAGTATTTAGTTGTACAGTTGATATCACCTGAGATGACGGAGCCCTTATAGCTGGCTCCGACGGTGGAAAGTGCTGCTGGTAGTCTTGTAGCATGAATTGCAGATGAGAATGCGGAGGGCATCGTAACCATTTCCTCATGAGACTGCTGGTGTACTTGTGCAGGTTGCATGAAATAAGGATGATCAACAGGAGTATGATCAACCCTTTCAAATGGCCGACAATGTGCAACTCCGATGGGCTATAAGCATCACCAAAGGGGCCACTATGTTGTTCGGAATCCTCACCTTCCCCTTCCAGTAGATGAGTTGGTAATGAAGGTGTAATTCTACTGGGCGAGGTGTGCACTGGTGTAATCTCCACTTCCAGTGTTTTATCCGGTGAAATTATCTTCATTGACACAATTGTTGAGGATGAGTGCGTCGACTGTCTTTCCTTCCAACATTTTCACCTCAGTCGACGGTGACTTCGTTGACTGTTGCGGTTTTGTAGACAGTTGCGGTTTCGTCGATGGTAGAGATCTCGTCGTCGCTGGTGATTGCTCCTTCGTCGACCGCTTCTTCGATGATCTAGTCTACGGTGACATGCTTGACGAGGAGGACTTCATTGTCGACCGCTGTAGTCTCGTCGACGTCTCTGCAGACAGTACTTTACTAGACGACTATGGTGTTGACATTAACTTCATCCCCGACGAGTGCTTCGTCGACTAAGGGCCTTTCTCCTTAGTTGTTAAAAGAATGGTCGACGAAATTGGACCCTGTGAGCAGTTGGCCTGATATATGATGTTCACTAGTTCTAGTGACCACCTTGTATCAGTCCAAACAACCCTTATGGTGATTGGTTGTAAGTCAACCTTATAGACCAGCTATCCTAGTGGTAGCATGGACAAAGCAGTCTTAGGCTAAACTCTTTTGGCATGTGTAGCCAGCTGTTTTACCACAATATAACCCCTTGAATACCAGATGAAAGGACACCACACAGGTTTTTATGAAAATAAACAATATATTTATTAATAACAAACACCTCTGAATTCTTTATGAGGTCAGAGGGCTAAGCACATGACAATCTCTTAGGAAAAATACGATAAGTTGCACAAAATTACAATGGTGCCCTAGGGGCATGACAATCCATATACTAAGTAAGTGGAATGTGAAAGTCGATAGAAAGAATGGAGCTGTCCAGAGGCTGGAGGTTCGCTAGGACTACACTATCTTCACCTTAGGTAAGTAATAGGAGGCCCACGGGACGCGTGTGCAGAGTGTGAACTCACACGCGAGATGCGTAACGTCGTCTATGGACAGTACAGTTCTAGTAAAAGGTGAGTACGGATAATCCTGACTAGGTAGGACTAAAACGACTGTGGAACTGGACACTAGGACAGTTAAACTACCCTTGAGCACCGAAATGCTCTCGTTACCTCACCCACGGGCTGCGGGTGCATAGGTGTCAAAGTGTGTCGGGTTCTCGCATTGAAGTCTATGGAGCCTGGAGGAAAGGATGCTGCAGGCGACCAGGAGGAAGATGTCCGGTGCGATCCAAGGGTGGATCGGTGAAGAAGAGGACCTGAAAGCAGAGGGGACAGTGTTCAAAGTCACTAGCCAGTGACCGGTGTGGAACCAGGAAGGAACCAGGTGCTGTCGTCGCGATCAGGTGAAGAGTGGACGCTTGTCTCTGCAACCACGTGGACCAGGAGGGGTCTTCGACGACCAGGATAGAGGCACGAGCTGTCCCACGCAGGCTCTCGCTGTCGGCGGTGTTGAATCCGGAATCGGCGTCAACAGGCTTTGGCAAAGGCAAACCACGCGGTGAGTGGAAACGGCGTCTGGAGTGGACCAGGAGGGTCCAGGGTGCTCCTCTTTTTGAAGGGAGCAAGGGCCAGTCTGGAGCAACCAGACCAGCAGTGGAAGTTTCAAAGTTCGTCGTCTAGGAGGCCACTAGCCAGCCGGCAAGTGACCAGACAACGCGTCAAGCAGCAAACAAGCAGAAGGGCCCCACGCAGATCTCGTGGATGCTGGAGGGTTGGTCTTCGGTGCAGGAGCTGCTCGGGGCTAGGGCTTCTCAGTCCCCAAAGAACTTGGTCGAGTTTACCTCGGGAGTCGTGCTGAAAGTGAAGTGCAGGTTCGTTCAAGATGGCCGGTCCCACGTGTCTCGTTGCACCCACGGATCTCAGCTGTGCTGCAGATGTAGGTAGAGGTCGGAGAGGTCTGGAAGTCCGGGTCTCGTCGGGCTCTGAAGTCTGGATCCTCGAGGGAAGACGACAAAGTGAAGCCGCTGGACGCTTGATGGTGCCTGCTTGTGCAGGGGACTCCTTGTCCACAAGGGAGATTTCTTCAGTCTTCTGTGTAGAAAGTCGAAGTCCAGAGTTTCTTCTTGTAGAGTTTCAGTTCAGGATTAATCTAATTTGGAATGGGACCAGTTCCTACCTTTATTCTCCTAAAGGGGGCTGCACTACTGACTAGGTCCCTCCCCTGGGTGGGACCAGGAAGGGGGGTGGCTACACCCCCTATCCTTTGTCTGGTTTCGCGCCAGAGCTGGGGCTGGAGTGCCCCAGCAACTGGTTTGAACCGGGGTATGCACAGGGACACCTTGTGTACCCCAGGCATGTCTCATTCCTTTCAGCCCTCCCTACCTCAATATACAAAATCCAGTCTGGGGTGGTGCTAGCACCTCCCAAGGCAGGAAACCCTTTGTCCAAGCCTCCCTCGCTGGAAGGACTCCCAGCAGCAGGTGGTCAGACTTGTGTCTGTGGTGGTGGCATCCATTTTGTGATGCCAAGGCTCGAGTTAACTTTAACCGGGGTTCACAGTTACATACATGTTGTGTCCCTCTAGAAGGGTGGAATGCTACCCCCGTCGCCAGAATTGGCGAGGGAGTAGCATTCCAATTCGTATGACACCTTACTCGACATGTTTTGATAATGTTATACCAAAGTTAGCATTTAACCGCGAGGATTATAATGCACTTAAGAGTATATGGTATAGCGTTATCATTGAACAGTTATTAGGACTTGGTTCCGCAAGCTACAGACGGGCTCAGCTCATGCCAGAGCACCATCTCACATAATTCCAAGCACTCTGCCTTCAGGATCGATAAGGCCTGCCATAGGAGTGACTGATAGGAATATATGTGTCCATTTTAGGGTTAGATATAGGTATACTATATCTACAGCAAAGGTGATTACACCACCTTGCCCCAGCTGTCGTGCAGCCAGTTGTGTCTGTTCAGATGGCCAGCCAGGGGTGGCATAATACCTGCTTCAGCCCCTGGTAGGCCCTGGGTACACCTATGCCCTGTATACCTAAGGTATACTGTAGAGGGACTGATAAGGTGGCCCAGTACCAATTGGTAAATGCACCCAAGGTACATGGTTGTCAATTTAGAGAGAGAACAGCTAGGCTGTGGGTCTGATTAGCAGGCCCACAGCCAGGGAAAGTCGTAAACCAGTGAAGCAAAAAGCAAAAATCTGGGGTGACCGTAGGATTGCAGACCCGACTCTCCTACAGACCCTATGTCGACGAGGTTAAGGTTGTTGTCGACGATGAAAGCCATAGAACAAGTCGTCGACGTGCCTGCAGTGCAGCCTCTCGTCGACGATATGGCAGAAACACACTTCCTCACCTGAGAACTCGCTGATGGATTGTCAGAAGAGGGTCTTTTGAATGTTAACTAAAGTTATGTTGAAGGTGTATGTGGCTCAGAAAGTTTTAGGTAGCTGCTCTTTTTTGTGAGAGGCTTTACTGCGCTCAGAGGAAGATTTGAGAGGACTTCTTGGTGCATTTTTTGAGAGGCTCTGACTGCGAAGGGTCCCTGATTCTTTCTGAAGAGATTTAAAAAATTTTTGAGGAGGTTGACTGCTCACTCAGTCTGATACAGGGTCGGACCTAGTTTTTAATTTTTGAAGCCAGATTAAAAGACGTCCTTCTTGAGCTCTCAGGGTTTTGTTAAAAAATGTACAACAAATCTTGCAGTCTGCAGCCTTATGAGATGGGTACAAACAATTAATGCAGTCTTTATGAGGGTCCTCTATAGCCTTTTCTTCAAACAAGTGTCACATTTTCTAAAGAGAGCCTCCTTAGCCTTATCAGCTAGAGTCCAGTCAGATTTAGCAACCCACCAACACATCTATATATATATCCACTCTATTAATATCAATATAATCAAATTATAGTACTTCCCTGACAGGAAAGCCAGAAAATGTCCTTTAGAAGAGAAAGCTGAGCAGAGCTCAGAGGAGACTCCATTAGCACAACGTGCAGTAGAAAATCTGAGGTGCTGACCTTCTCTCTGGAGAGTTCCAGAGGGTGACTGATGCCGATTGGTAGGGGCAAAACTTTGGTTCTTCTTTAATAATGACCATGATAGGTTAATAAACTAAGAGGCCTAAGCCTTTCTAGTCTATACCTATTAGTGTACTATTACTTCTACTAAGTCCATTGCACAAGTTACTTACCTTCGGTAACGATATATATCTGTAAGAAACAGAACTTAGTATTAGATTCCTTACCTTAGAATATCCCCAGGCGTCAGACTGGATCCCAAATTATTTGCGTAGCCGTACCCCTGCGCGTCGGTAGGCGCTGTCTGCGGCTCCGCGTCTGTATCGTTGGCGCCGGGCGGACGTCTGAGTACTTAGATGCCACCCTCGCGCGCTGACGTCAGTTCTTATACACAGCTTTTCCGCGCCAGAAAACACAGAGTCATGATAAAAACCAACACTGGTGCCATAAAACTATCGCCCTGAAAGGGAATGACCTTAACCCTAGATATCGGTTCGCAGAACGGGGAGGATGGGTGGGGCGGTAAAGAGTCTAATATTAACTTCTGTTTCTTACAGATATATCGTTACCAAAGGTAAGTAACTTGTGCATCTGAAAAAAACAGGTTAGTATTAGATTCCTTACCTTAGAATAGATACCCCAGCAATACCAACCCCGGTGGTGGGTATGCGAACCAATGATCACACCAGAAAGTCCTGGAGAACGTAACGGCCGAAAAAGCAATATCTCCGGACTTGGCTGTCCAGGCAGTAGTGTCTTGTGAACGTGTACAGCGAGGCCCACGTAGCTGCGTGACAGATGCCGCCGTGGACCGAGTAGAATGGGCCCTCAGCCCAACAGGAGGCTCATTCCTCGCCAAAGAGTAGCAGATCTTGATGCACAAGAAGACACACCGAGAGATTGTTAGTTTGTGCACCGCCCGACCCTTCTTAGCACCCATGTAACCAACAAAGAGTTGGTCATCCACCCGGAACTGGCGTGTGCGATCAAGATAAACTGAGAGTGCACGTTTTGGGTCCAGACGGTGGAACCTCTCTTCCTCTTTCAAACGATGCGGAGGCGGAAAGAAGGTGGGCAAGGTGATGGACTGCCCGATGTGGAAGGCTGTGACCACCTTGGGCAGGAAAGAGGGTCGCTTCCGCCACACAACTTTGTCCGGATGGACAGAAAGGAAAGGAGGTTTAGAAGAAAGGACCTGGAGCTCACTCACTCTCCAGGCAGAGGTGATGGCAACCAGGAATACAGTCTTAAGGGTAAGACGACGAAGAGGACAGTTATCAAGTGGCTCGAAGGGAGCGCACAGCAGATAAGTCAGAACAAGGTTCAAGTCCCACTGAGGCATCACGAAAGGAACAGGAGGGAACATATGAGTGATGCCCTTCAAGAACCTATTTACAACTGGGGACTTGAACAAAGAGGGCTGATCAGGTAGCCTTAAGAAGGCGGAAATGGCAGAAAGGTAGCCCTTGATAGTGCCATGGCAGAGCCCTGCTGGGCAAGTGAAAGAAGAAAGAGAAGGACCTCAGAAAGAAGGGCAGAGAGTGGATCCACAGCCTTTGCTGTGCACCATGCCACAAATTTGTTCCACCTGCAGGCGTATACCGATTTTGTGGAGGGACGCCTGGCTGCCAGAACAACATCACAGACTTGAGGAGGCAAGTCAAATGGCCTCAACTGTCACCGCTCAATCTCCACGCATGGAGGTGGAGGCTGGACAGGTTCGGGTGGAGAACCGTCTCCTGCTGCTGTAACAGAAGGTCCTCATGAAGTGGCAGACGAATCGGGGGATCGACTGACATGCTGAGTAGCTCAGGATACCAGTATTTTCGTGCCCAGTCCGGAGCCACAAGGATGACTTGGGCCCGGTCGTGCCTGATCTTCAGCACTCTGGGCAGAAGTGGTATAGGTGGAAAGGTGTACAACAGACCGCAACTCCACTCGCGACGAAAAGCGTCGCCGAGCGAGTGCCACCTTGGAAATTCCAATGCGCAGCACTGTTGACATTGTGCATTCTCTTCTGTGGCGAATAGATCTAACCAAAGCTCTCCCCACTGCTGAAAGAGACCTTGCGCCACTTCAGAGTTCAGACGCCATTCGTGATCCATCATGCACCGACGGCTGAGTTAGTCTGCCCTGGCGTTCAGGGAACCTGCCAGGTGTTGAACCACCAGGGTCACGCCCTGATGTTCCAGCCACTGCCAGAGGCGCAGTGCCTCCTGGCATAGGGTCTACAACCCCACCCCGCCCTGTTTGTTGGAGTACCACATGGCGGTGGTGTTGTCCGTGAACACCTGCACTACACTTCCCCCGGACAGAGGGGAGGAATGCCTAGTGCAAGCCGGATCGCCCGCAGCTCCAGAAGGTTGATATGGAGCCGGGACTCCGCCGGAGACCAGAGTCCTCTGATCTCAGCCTCACCCATGTGGCCCCCCAGCCCTGGAGGGACGCGTTCGTCACAACTACGTGCTGCGGTTGGGGTAGGGAGAGGGATCTGCCACTGACCCAATCTCGGTCGTTGAGCCACCACTGCAACTGTTTTGCAGTGCCCTCCGAGATCAAGACGTGGTCGGACAAGTTGCCCTGATGCTGGGCCCACTGAAACTTCAGGTCCCACTGCAGAGCCTGCATCCGCAAACGGGTGTGATGCACCAGAAGGATGCAGGAGTCCATCAGCCCCAGAAGCCGCAGCGTCAACCTGACCGAGACTCGGGATAACGGCTGAAAGATCGGAATCAGAGCCTGAATATCCTGAACCCGCTGTTCGGGAGGATAAACCCGGAACTGCGCAGAGTCTAGAACTGCTCCGATGAAGAGAAGCTTCTGGGAGGGACACAGGTTCGACTTCAGCAGATTGATGGAGAACCCCAGCATGTGCAGGAGGTCAGCCGTAGTCTGGAGGTGGCTGACGACTGTCTGGGGCGAGCCCGCCTTCAACAACTAGTCGTCGAGGTAGGGGAAGACTGAAACCCCTAGCCTGCGCAGTTGAGCTGCGACCACCGCCATCACTTTCGTTAACACCCGTGGGGCGCTGGTAAGGCCGAAGGGGAGCACGGTAAACTGAAAGTGCCCGTGGCCTAGCGTGAACCGCAGGTAACGCCGGTGGGCCAGCAGGACGGGGATGTGAAAATAAGCGTCCTGCAAGTCCAACGCTACCATCCAGTCTCCCGGGTCCAGAGCAGCTAAGACCTGAGAGAGAGTCAGCATCTTGAACTTCTTCCGGAAGAAGATGTTGATGTTCCGCAGGTCCAAGATAGGGCGTAGGCCCCCTTTGCCCTTCTTGGGAACCAGAAAGTAGTGGGAGTAACAAACACACCCAACTTCTGGCCCAGGAACGCGCTCGATGGCCCCCTTGGCCAAGAGGGCCGCAACTTCCTCTTGCAGAAGTTTCAAGTGATCCGCCGACACGCGGTGGCATGGCTGGAGGAGTCGCCTCGAAAGGTAGGGAGTAGCCCTTTCGGACGATTTACAGCACCCACCTGTCCGACGTGATGGAGTGCCAAAGGAGGAGGTGATGGCGAACCCTGCCCCCCACTGGCGTCAAATGGACCTGAAAGCTTGGACTAGGAAGGCTTTGAGGCGGATGCTGCGGGGTGGATGTGGACTGGCCGCGCCGTTGTCCCGTTACCGCTGCAACGGTAACCACGTCCACCGCCATGCTGAATGGTAGTCTGCGGCCCGTGGCTGGCAGGACGTGTGGGGGCGCCTCTTCCGTGGCCACTAAAGGAGCACTGGGCAGAAGATTGCTGGCGCAGGGCCGACAGGCCCAAGGACTTGGCCGTAGCCCTGGAGTCCTTGGAGCGTTCCAGCGCACTATCTACCTTGCCACCGAAGAGGTGGCTGCCATCGAATGGCAAGTCCATAAGGGTGTTCTGGACATCGGCCGAAAAGTTGGCGGTCCTCAGCCAGGCGTGGCGGCGAACCGCCACAGACGTGGAAATCGCTCTTTCTAGCGAGTCCATGGTATCCAGTCCACATTGTATTGAATACCGCGCTGCGTCTCTTCCCTCCGCGAGGGCTTGAGCGAGTTTCACCAGGGCCACCTCCGGGCACTCAGGCAGCACTTCTGCTACCGTATCCCACAGAGAGTGGGTGTAACGGCTCAAGAGGCACGCGGTGTTAACCGACCGCAATCCCAAACTAGGGGAGGAGAACATCTTGCCGAATTGTTCATACCTCTTGGATTCCCGATCTGGTGGCGCAGTTGGGAATGCGGATTGGGAAGTAGAGGCCTGGATAACCTGGCTCTCGAGAGTGGGGTGGGTGGATAAGAAACTAGGGTCGCCCGAGGCAGGGCGGTGGCGCCTAGCGACGTTCCTATCTACAGGGGGACCTGTAGTGGGCCTGGACTAGGTGCCCAACAGGACATCTGTGAGAGCCTCCTTAAACAGCAGTACAGGCTCTGGGGAGCTTACCTGCGGTTTAAGGACCTCTGTGAGGATGTTAGACCTCACCGTTGCAACAGGGAGCTCAAGAGCCAAGGTCTTGGCTGCCCTCATCAGCACCACACTATAAGCAGCCCCTTCCTCCGTAGCCACGGTAGGAGGGGAGACAAAACCAGTGTCTGGGGAGGTATCCAGGCCACTGGCTTCCCCTAGTTCCTGTGTCCAGTCCTGAAATGAAGACCATTTGACTGACTGACTGACTGGCACTCACGTTCCAGGGGGTCCTCAGAATCCCCCCCCCCCATTCACCCTCGTTGTCCATGTCCTGAAATTCAGGGATAAAGGATGGACCAAGATCCTCGAATAATTCCTCTAGGGACAGCGTCGTGCGGGGACGGCGCCGGTGGTGACACCCTAGGGGTCGACGCCGGCGGGGTCGTAAGGTCGACTAGCGGCGACCCGGAACCGGATCCAGTGGGGCCTTGCGGCGTCGGGACCGAAATTGCCGACGGCGCCGGGGCCAAAGCACCCGACGGCGCCGGGGCCGAAACACCCGGCCCGCTTGGGCTCCCAGTCGGGGCCGCGGAACCCGACTGAGGAGTGAGCGACCTCATGGCCATGAGGAACGCCTCGATCTCCTCTGGCATCGCGTTCTGCCCAGGGACCGGAGGGTATGAAGCAGGCCGCGATGCCTCCGGCTCTGGCGGCGCCGCGTGGGCGGTGTCACCCGAACCCCCGGCCGCGTCGCGCGAGCATCGGGGGGAGTCAGAAGAGCAATGTCGTCTCTTCAACTTCTTGTGCCTCTTACCTGTGGCCTTGGAGAATGACGAGTGGTGTCGACTCGCCGAGCTGTGATGACTCCGGCCCCGCGGCCGGTCCCTCGACCTCCTTCTGGACCGGGACTTCGAGCGGCGCAGGGCCAACTGCCGGAGCTCGAGGCGCTTACGGGACCGCTCCCGCCTAGCCTTCGACGTCCAGGCCCGGCAGGCTGGGCACAACTTGTCACCGTGGTCGGGCCCAGGCAATGTAGGCACCGGCGATGGGGGTCGGTAACCGACATCAGTCGGTTGCAGTCGGCACAGAGCTTGAACCCGGGCATCCCTAACGGCACCGATGGAGTCGTAGACTTGAAACTGATCCAAAAAGGATCGAAAAAGCTTAGTCAAAAAATGACTAAAGGGTACCACTTTCTCCAGACCTGCGCTTACTGGCACGGAAAAAATAAGAACTGACGTCAGCGCATGAGGGCGGCGTCTAAGTACTCCGACGACGTTATCCCGGCACCAACGACTGACGCGGAGCCGCAGACGAAGCCTACCGACGCGCAGGGGTACTGCTACGCAAAATTTTCCGGATCCAGTCTGACGCCTGGGGATTTTCTAAAGTAAGGAATCTAATACCAACCTGTTTCTTTCAGATACTACTATTTTAAGTACCAGGGACTCCCATCATGACGACGAGTGTAATGATTCAAGCATGTGAATCTATGAAAGTTCCATAACTGGAGTAACCTGCATTTCTTTAGGTATCTTTCATTTAAAAGAGGCAGCAATTACAAGAGGGAAGACTTATTTAGGTAGTGAATAATGTAGGAGCTCGACAGCGATACTAGATAGAACACCACCTTATTGAAGGGTGGTAGTGTGTTACTAACTTAGATACAGCATGGCATTGAAAAATTCAATGCCCAGTGCTTATTCTGGACTTGCTAATATATGAGGAAATTAGGATAGTTTGGAATAAGGTGCATACAATACGAGCACTGGCAAAGCCATGGGGTCTTACCTTTGGGACCTACTGGCTTTGCCATTGCTTTTTGAAGATGCTATTTAATAATAGGGTACAAAAAAAAGAAGGCATACTGGCACTACCACTATTGGTATTCGTGTCATTCTGTAGGCAAGCGCATGTGTCACCAGATGGGGTGCGTGAACAATTGTTGGTAGCAGTGTGCTGAATACTAACTTAGGACATTTTTAGGTGTTTAAAAAGTGGCGACGCCACAGAATGCGGAGGAAGGAGGCCAGTGCAGAACATGCGGTTCGAGTATCCATCAGAAAGAGCAATACTGAAGCCAAGTAACTTGTTCTTCTAATGAACACATCTTACTGTAGATTCCTCATCCTTGAAGAAGTACCATAGCAATACTTCCCAAAGGTCAAGGGTATGTGTAGAGGCATCATAATAAAACAGCCCGCAGAACTGAGTGGGTGATGTGTTCCTGTCAGTCACAGATGTGAACGTGGCAACCTGGCAAATATCAACGGTAGGCAATGTCTTGCGCTAGCACAGTGGTAGAAGCATTGGCACTGGTGCAGTTCTCTGACAATCTGTGGTCTACTTCTTTGCCCGTGCATAGCCAATGCTTAGTGTGTAATATAACGAGTGCTGGTGCCCAAAGCACTTATCAGAAGCCTGCTGCAGGTGCAATTAAATGTCAGCGCGTCCAATACCAAGGCTGCATGTTCTTGTATCCACTTCAGTCCTGTTTCATCTACTACCAGACACTCCTTGCCCCTTTTCCAGACTCCTGAAGGTTCCTGATTTCTTCCTTTATGAGGGTTTTTCAGTCTGTTTTTCTGCTAAAAAATAATTGCCTGTCACCAAAAACGAATTCCAGTGCCCCCCCAGCTCAAATTAAGAACTATATAGCAGATCCTTTTCTGCTCAATTTTCTATTTCTATGGTCCACAGACCCACACAAGCTGGTCTGATTGACGGACCTTGGTATGATCTGTGTTACAGCCTCGAGCATTTTTGGGGTATAAAAGACGAAAACTTGCACACTCTTTTGAGGGGAAAGGTTGAACAAAGAAAGTTGGTAGAGTGATTGACTGCCCAATAGGAGTAAGAAGGCCACCTGAGGCTTCAGCACCAGTTTACCTAGAAAAAAGGTGGTGTAGAGCAGATGCGCTGAAAGTGCCTGCAGTTGTGACTAGCTGAGCGGATGTCATCGCAATTAGGAAGACAGTTTTCAAAGTCAGGAGATGCTATAAACAGCTTTGCAAAGGCTCGAAAGGCATACACATAAGGAATGTCCAGGACAAGCTAGGGATGCACTGTGGCATCACAAACAGCTTGGGAGAGAACATGTGTGTCAAACTTTTAAGAAACATCACAATAGACAATTTAAACAAGGATGGTTGGACAGGCAAACAGAGACCGGAAGAGCAGCTTAATATCCTTTTAGGGTACCCACTGCAAAGCCTTACTAGGCTAAGCACAATGCAGGACATCTAACAACTACACCTATAAGGGGTCAGTGTTCCAGGCGTCACGCCAGGTTACAAACTTGAAACAGTGCCCACCGTTTTCGGATTTTCTGGAGTGGCACCTCGTGGCAAGGATGAAATCCACCACTTGAGGCGCAAAATCTGAAGCAGTCTATTGCCATCGATAAATCGTCAGGCATGGACGTGTAAATTGCATACATTCCAGTGGAGGACCATGCTGCTAAGACAAGTGGTACTTCCCAAGTGGTAGCCCAATTGGAGGACAGATGCTCATGCTCCGAGATTCGTGGAACCGCAGTCTCCTGGCCCAATCGGGTCCAGTATAATGACTTGGGCCTGGTGGATTATCATCAGACCTCAAGGCAGGAGAAGAAGCAGCAGGAAGGCCTACATGAGCTTCTTGTTCTGCTTCAGCTGGAATACATCTCCTAATAAATGTTCTTGTGGAAACTCCAAAGCACAAAATGGTGGTGTAGGAAGCCGGCTCTGTAGAAGTTATTACTTTGTTATTTTATTTCTAGAACCAAGAGCAACTCAGTTGCAGGTAAGTAACAGTTTAAAAGTAGCAATACTTTCCAAATACAGTTTGGAATTGCTTTGCAAGGCAGTGGAAAATGCTTTACAGTAATTGAAATACTTTTGTAAAATACGTTTAGCGTAGTAGAACTTTGAAATAGTAGTAGATCGGCTTTTGTATGCAATAGGTTTGTAAGTATAATCCCTATGGAAGGAAAACGATGTTCTGCATTAGCAGGTAAGTCATTGACTTACAATCCCAGTCTTAAGGGATTTTTACCAACACTTGGCAAGGTTTAGTTTTAGGTAGGTATTGCATCATCAGCGGCACTGGGGCGGCCATGTGCAGAGGTCACTGGGCCCAATGTATATCAATGGAGGCTATGGGGTACCTCGAAGAGGCCCAGGGTGCCGGTTCAGGGCACAGACCCCGTGTGTTAAGGTCAGCACAGGGGGGGGGGCTACAAGGCAGCACCAAAGCTACACCGCTAGCAACACAGGGGTGGCCGGGTACAGGGTGCAAAATCAGCATTGGGCGCCCAAAGCGTTTCAATAGAGGGTGTCAGTCTCAGAAAGAGGCTGCAGACTCAGACCAGGAGGCTGGTTGAAGGTGACCACCGGCTGGACAGGTAATTTGGAGGGCTGAGGGAGGTCGAGGTACAGTCAGTTGGGTTTCCCCATGCAAGTGTCAAATCTTATGGGTTGAAGCCGGTTGAGATCAGGGTGACCCTACTTGTAGAGACTTCAGGTGACTTCGTGGTATCCAGGAAGTGGCAGCCACCAATGGAGACTAGGTCAGGATCGCTAGGGAAACTTCACAGAACAGGTGAGCCACTCGGGCCGGGGGCGTCTGGTAAAGAGTGGGCAGGGGTCGCGGATCCAGAATCCTTGATGATGGAATTTCTTTCTGGGCAGGGCTGCTGTCCTTGGGAGATTTGGCTTTTATTTAGGAGTCAGTCTTCCTGGGGTTCTTGGGAGTCGCTGGCTACGGGGCAGGTGGGAAGGGTATGCTCAGACGTGAGTCCCATGCTCTCCACACCACTGGAGTTAATCTATCCTGGCTGAAGACGGCCGATAGCCAGAAACCGGTCCTAGGATGCTTGATTCCAGTCCAGGAAAGACATGGCTTGGCAGTTCGGGCTGGACTGTTCCTATGAGGCACAGGGTCAAGGTTGTGCACATGGCCATGTCTGAATTGGGGTGGTGTGGAGTGCAAAAAAACGATGGATTTAGGCCCAGATCTCTGTACTGGGGTGAATGTATGACATTGTTCTGCATTCTGTCCAACTATTGTTTTGCATTTGTCACCCCGAGTGGGATGGGTATGCTCAGACGTGAGTCCCATGCTCTCCACACCACTGGAGTTAATCTATCCTGGCTGAAGACGGCTGATAGCCAGAAACCGGTCCTAGGATGCTTGATTCCGGTCCAGGAAAGACATGGCTTGGCAGTTCGGGCTGGACTGTTCCCATGAGGCACAGGGTCAAGGCTGATTTGCACATGGCCATGTCTGAACTGGGGTGGTGTGGAGTGCAAAAACGATGGATTTAGGCCCAGATCTCTGTACTGAATGTATGACATTGTTCTGCATTCTGTCCATCAACTGTTGTTTTACGGGGCAGGTGGCGTCTTCTTCGCAGGCCGAAGCAGCAGGAGACAGGCTGGAGGGCTGGGGCCAAGGCTGCAGGCGTCTTCTTGCTTTGTTGCACAGCACCCTTTTCATCCTTCTTAGGTTGCAGGAATCTCTGGATCAAGGTTCGGGGTGCCTCTAAATACTAAACCCATGGGCGGTACAGGTACAGGCAAGTTGTAGCCAATGGACAACCTTGCATTTAGGGTGACTACACCTTTTGTATGAACCCAGCATTTGTGGAGGTGGCATCACCTAACCTGGTTGGCTAAAATCCTTCCATCCAAGATGGAGGATTTACGAAGGAGGGTGTCACTTCAGCTCTGGACACCTTAGGATGGTCCTGGCTGAGAGGGGACACACCTCTCCTGACTACTATTTATCCTGCCAACCTTGCTGCCAAAAGTGGGGCTTGATAGGAGGGCAGGCATCACCACTGGCTGGAGAGGTCCTGGCTAGCATTACAAAGGGTAGGAAGCCTTTGAGGCTCACTGTCCTGAATGCTGTTCCTGCTAGAGGGTAGGGTGGGAAGTACCTCCACCCAAGCATGCTTTGTTCCTGACCCACGAGAGCACAAGGGCTCTCACCTCAGGGGGTCAGAAACATGTCTGTATGGCAGGCTGGTGCAGACCAGTCCGCTGTACACTAATGTGTGGGTCGTTTTTCTGGGGCATCTCTAAGATGCCCTTTGGGTGCATCTTATAATAAACCCAACACTGGCAACAGTGTTGGCTTATTGTGCTGAGAAGTTTGATACCAAACTACTTAGCTTTCAGTAAATCCACCATGAAGCTGTGGAGTTCGTAATGAGAAACTCCAAGCCCATGTACTAAATATGGCTTCACTGCACTTACAATGTCTAAGAATGGACATATTGCTCATGCAGCTATACCCTCACCTGTGGTATAGTGCACCCTGCCTTAGAGCTGTGAGCCCTGCTAGAAGGGTGACTTACCTATGCCACAGGCAGTGGTAGGTAGGCATGGGAATCAGGGATGTGTGCCATGTCGACTTAAGTTTTGTCTGCAACAAAATACAGTCTGCAATGGAAGTGTATGTGTTAGGTGAGAGGTCTCAGAGGGTGGCACAATACATGCTGCAAGCCCTGTCAGGATCTGAGTCGAACAGTATTGCGCCTACCTTATGCAGTTAGGACTTCGAGTCCCAGAACTCAGTGCGGCCAGGAGGCGGGGACTATTTAACCATCCTCAACCCGGAAGTCGGGTTGTATTGGATTTTGATGCCTGTACGTTGCGGTGCGGCTGCCCGCAAGGATTTGTGTTCTGTGGTGCTCCGCGGGGTTCCGCTGAAGACATGGACGCCCCAGGTGTTTGTTCCCGGAACAGGAGAGGCGCGTTCCGTTGCCGCGCTAGATCGTGGAAGAGTGTATCGGCTGATGCACGCCGAGGGTTCTGTGGTGCTTCGCTGTTGTAGTCCGCGAAGACACAGACTCTCGTTGGCAGGAACCTGGATTTTCAAAGGAGGAGATTCCTTGGTTGTTTCCCGGTGTATGGAGTGAATTCACCGAGGGAATACGAGCATTCCGTTTTGTTTGTTGATCAATTTTGATAATTTGCAGAAGGATCGTCTGCACTAAAGAGCAGGGAGATCTCTCTAAAAGACACCTACCGGAACGTTGCGACGACCAAGGAGCCCAGAGGTACTGTAGACTCCAGTGATTGGGGGGGAACATCATGGTATTAAGAGAGTCCCTGGTACAGTGACTCTTTGTTTACATACATTGCTTTCTTATGATTTTCTTTGGGCTTTGATGCCGGTAACTGCGGGGAAACAGTCTTTGGTTTCTGTGACGTAACAGAAAGGAGATTGGTCCTGAACTGTGCACTGACCTTACTGAGGAGTTCTCTTCGTTTTGTGAGGAGGCTGATCATTCCTTTAGGTCTCCTGGTGTGTGTGCTGGTATGTAGATGGAAGGACTACATGGAGGAGGGATAGCTATAGGAAGCAGAAAGGGTGTGTAATATGTGCTTGTGTCTTTGTAGGCTCTACCGCAAGTTGTTCCACACTAAAGAGACCCTATGGTGACCTTCATTCAATCCACATCACGGTGTTCTCAGCAAGGTACGAGGAGTAACATCAGAGAGGGAGAATACAGAGAAAAGAGTAGTGGTCTAGGCTTTATTAACGGGTTGTCCTTTGTCTTTCAGATTGCCGCAACCCGCGCAGCATCATCCCGGCCCCTCCTTTTTTCCCTCACCTGATCGCCTCTAAGCTCTGGGTACCAAAACTGAACCGAGCTTGGGGAGATCTGGAGGAGGACCCCCTTGAGCATCACCCAGATCCCGAAAAGCATCGAGAGACCTTGGCAGACCCTCTCTGATCACAAGGCCCTTGGTACCAGGGGCACCTTTTACAAGGGACTTACACGTGGGCCAAAGGTGTATCAATTGTGGATACAAAGGAACAGTTTCGGTAAAAAACACAGGCCCTGGGAACCAGATTCTCAGGGACCCAGCCCAATGTTATCCACCAGGGAAATGCCCTGATGTTCCAGCCATGTCCAGAGGCGCAGAGCCTTCTGACATACGGTCCACAACCCCACCCCGCCCCATTTGTTGCAGTACCATATGGCAGTGGTGTTGTCCATGAACACCTGCACTACTCTCTCGGACAGAGGGAAGGAATGCCTTCAGTGCAAGAGGATCGCCCGAAGCTCCAGAAGATTGATGTGGAGCCCAACCTCTGCTGGAGACCAGAGGCCTCTGATCTCCGCCTGCCCCATCCCAGTAGGGATGGGTCCGTCACAACTGTGTTTTCCGGTTGGGGAAGGGAGAGGGATCTGCCATTGACCCAATCGCGATTTGTGAGCCACCACTGCAATCGTCGTGCAGTGCCCTAAAAGATCTGAACGTGATCGGACAGGTTGCCCCGATGCTGCACCCACTGGAACTTCAAGTCCCACTGCAGAGCCAGCATATGCCATCTGGTAAGATCCACTAGCAGAATGCAGGAGGCCATCAGGCCCAGGAGCCGGAGGGTCTTCCTGACCTAAACACGGGACAGAGGCTGAAAGATCAGGATCATAGCTTGAATATCCTGGACTCGCATCTCAGGAGGATAAACCCGAAACTGTGGCGAGTCCAGATCCGCTCCGATGAAGAGGAGCTTCTGAGAGAATCAGGTGCAACTTCGGCACGTTGGAGAACCCCAGCAAATACAGGAGGTCGGCCGTAGTCTGGAGGTGGGAGACGATTGCCTGGGGCGAGCCCACCTTCAACAAACAGTTGTCGAGATAGGGGAAGAGTGGAGCCCCTGATCTGCGCAGGTGAGCTGTGACCACTGCCACTTTCGTGAATACCTGAGGGGTAATGGTAAGGCCAAAGGGGAGTACGGTAAACTGAAAACGCTCGTGGCCTACCGTGAACCGCAGGTAACGCTGGTGGGTCGGCAGGATGCAGATGTGGAAATATGGGTCCTGCAAGTCCAAAGCTACCATCCAGTCTCCAAGGTCGGGGGCAGACAAGACCTGAGCTAGCGTCAACATCTTGAACTTCTTCCGGAGGAAGCGGTTGACGTTCCTGAGGTCCAAAATAGGACACAGGCCCTTGTCCTTCTTGGGAACCAGAAAGCAGTGGGAATAACAACCACAACCTACTTCTGGCCCAGGAACGCACTCGATGGCCCCCTTGCCAAGAGGGCCGTGACTTCCTGCTGCAGAAGCGCAAGATGGTCCCCCGACATGCGGTGTTACTGAGGTGGCAAGGCTGGAGGGGTAGTCTCGAAGGGGAGGGAGTAGCCCCTTCGGAGTATTTGCATCACCCACCTGTCCAAAGCGATGTTGCGCCATCGGGGGAGATGATGCCATATTCTTCCGCCTACTAGCGATTGATGGGCCTGAAAGTTCGGACTAGGAGGGCTTTGAAGTGGATGCTGCGGGGGTCGAGGTGGACTGACGCGCCCGCTGGCCCCCAGAACCGCCTCGGTGGTTCCCACGTCCGCGGCTGCGCTGAGCTTGTTGCTGCGCAGGCCTGTGGCTCTGATATTAACATGTTGGGGCACCTCTTCCGTGACAACGAAAGGAGCAAAAAGCAGAAGGCTGAGGAGGCCCAGTGGCCGACAGGCCCAAGGATTTGGCCGTAGCCCATGAGACCTTAAAGCGCTCCAACGCACTATCCGCTTTGTTACCAAAAAGGTGAATGCCATCAAAGGGCATGTCCATCAAAGTGTTCTGGACATCCCCTGAGAAGCCAGTTCTCAGTAAGGCATGGCGCCGAAGCGCCACCATCGGGGAAATCGCCCTGCCTAGTGAGTCGGCGGTATCAAACCAACAACGGATGGTGAACTTCGCTGCGTCTCTCCCAGCTGCAATAGCCTGGGCGAGTACTGTCTGGGCCTTCTCCGGACAGTTGGGCAGCACCTGCGGAACAGTGTCTCACACAGAGTGGGAGTAAGGGCCCAAGAGGCATGCAGTGTTCACCGACCGTAGTCCTAAGCTGTGAGATGAAAACAGCTTCTTGCCAAGCTGCTCCAGCTTCTTGGATTCCCTATCCGGAGGTGTGGAAGGGAATCCGCTCTGGGAAGCAGAGGCTTGGACAACTTGGCTCTCAAGAGTGGAGTGTTGGGAGAGAAAGAGTGGGTTGCTCGGAACTGGGCGATGGCGTCGGGCCACGTTCCTGTCAACAGGAGCCCCTGTGTTGAGCCAGGACCAAGTGCCCAAAAGAACGTCAGACAGTGCATTATTAAAAGGCAGCAAGGGCTCCGAAGATGTTGCCACCGGCTGAAGCACTTCAGTCAGGTGGTTAGTCCTGACGGCCACTGTAGGGAGTTCGAGGTGAAGGGCCTCGGCCGCCCTACTCAACACCACCGTAGCCACGGAAGGAGGAGACAGCATGCCAAGGTCAGGCGAGGTGTCTAGACCACTGGCCCTCCCCAAATCCTCTGCCTAGTTCGGGTCATAACCACACTTGTATGAGAGGGTCCTCAGACCCCTCCCATCCCTCCTAAGTCTGTGAAACAGGCTGAAAATAAGGAGGACGGACGTAGGGTTAGAAGGCCCCATCGGCGTCGGGCGACGCCTTCCGGCGCCGTGTCCGGCTCAGGGCTGAAACCAGGGACGGCGTCGGCGGTAGTACCGGACTACATTGGAGGTGGTGCCTGAGGAGGGGTCGACACCGGTGGAGGTGTTATCAGGTCAACCGGTGTCGCCCAGGATCCGAATCCCGGATCCAGGGCGGTCCTGCGGCACCAAAGCAGACGGAGGCCCCAGAGCCACCGGGTGGGAAGGGCAGGACCCCAGTCAGGCCCACAGGGCCCAAAGGTGCACCGGCGGGACCAGACAGCCCAAAGAGTCAGGCTATGGCAGCAAGAAAATCTTGCATCTGAGCAGGCGTCGCAGACGGACTCTGGAAGGGCGGGCAGGCCAGCGGCGACGTTGCAGGCTCCGCAGGGGTGGCACCACCCGCACCCTCAGCCATGACGGGAAGTTTAAGAGTGACAATGCTTCTTCGACTTCTTTGAATGCTTCGACTTACCTGACCCAGAGTGAGAAGACTTAGATCCAGATGAACAATGGTGATTGCTCCTCGATCGGTCCCTCGACCTGCCCCGGGACCTTGAGCACCCTCAGCCATGACGGGAAGTTTAAGAGTGACAATGCTTCTTCGACTTCTTTGAATGCTTCGACTTACCTGACCCAGAGTGAGAAGACTTCGATCCAGATGAACGATGGTGATTGCTCCACGATCGGTCCCTCGACCTGCCCCGGGACCTTGAGCGGCGCGCAGCCGACTGCCAGACTTCAAACAACTTTCGGGACCGCTCCCGCAAAGTCCTCGGCACCATGGCCCGGCAGTCGGGGCACGACTTGCAGTCGTGGTCGCGCCCCAGGCAGTAGAGACAAACGGGGCGTGGGTCCGTCACCGACATCATGCAGTGACAATCCCCGCAGTTCTTGAAGCCGGGCATACCTACGACACCAGGAGTCTATCGACTAAAGGAATTAGGTAAAAAAGACTGGGGTTACGTGCTCTTCCCGTATCTGCGAATGTGGAGATTAAGCAAGCTATTGCCCAGAGTTGCAGAGTGTGAACCCGTGATTCGAGTAGGCACCGAAGCGAGAATTATCAAGTCCGTGGACATTTGGGCTCAAGACCCTGCCTGACCTCTGCTTCAGGGTCTGCCTCATCTAACCAGTGAGCCACACTTCTCCACTTCTCCATTGTGTCCAGAATGGCTGCAACAAAAGGCAGAGTCTGTGAAGGAGTCTGGTGTGACTTTTTTGGGGTTCACTATAAACATCAAAAGTGATGAGGATCACTGTAGCCTGCAAGTGGTTTACAACTGCTTAGTGTGAGTCGACCTTAATCAGCCAGTAATCGAGGTAGGGGAAGATGTGCTGCAGCCCTAGCCATTACTTTTGTGTACACCAATTGTCATTCGGGTATGATTGGGCAAATTCATCACCAGAATCATAAGTATCATTGTGCGAGCCTGCCCCAAATAAAGTATGAAGGGTTTGAGCATTTCATTGAGGCAGGGGCAAGGAATTGGAATAAGACAGGCTGCAAGGATGGAGCCAAAGGAGATCAGGGTGCTGCCTCGGGTAAAGTGGTGCAAACAATCAAAAAGCACATTAGGTTACGCTCAGTCGTAAACGCTCAAGATCTGGAGAGGGTCAGGATGCCAGCATCGCAGCAAAGCCAGTTAGGACCATGCAGCAGGTCCATCTGGCACATACGGCAGACCTCCCAGTGGATTCCCAGGTGAAAGCCCTTTTGGTTCATTCAGGCCTGGAGGCACATCAGAGAGAGCTGGTAATTTGCCAAAGAGCTGCAGCAATTCTTAGATTTGCTGTGGCGTTGCGGACGGCCTTTAGAAATTCTAGTTTCCTCAGGATGTGCATCGGTACCGGCTCCAAATGGGAATAGCTTCTGGAGCAAGTCTGGGAGGCATTTTGACATCCTTGCACTTCCTCTGTAATTTGAGAGTGGGGGAAGAGTCAGAGTACTACAAAGGGTTATGTTTTATTCTTGAACTTAACTGTAAACTTTGACTGCGATGATGATTGGCCCTTGGATCGACTTTGGAAGTGGGAACGGGATCTTCCCTTCAACCGGTCAGTGTGGAGTCTTTCAGTGCTTGGCGATGTGGAGCTTCGTCGCAGTCCCGTATAAACTTGGTATTCATCAAGTTGCAGTCACTCAAAGTCTTGGAGTCGTGTTCTGACCCCAGGCACTAACAGGTAAATCTAGCACCAGATTTGCACCTGGTGGTGTATAAAGAAAGCAATTTAGGTCCGAGTGCAGTAGTGGCGGTTTGGTGCATCACTTATGGAGCAGACCCATGTTGGCGGTGAGCTGCACAATACTACCAACTGGCATTCGTACGTATAAAAAGTTCAAAAGATTCAGTCTGAAGCCTGGGGAATATACACAAAGTGAGGAAATTGCAGTGGGTAGCATCTATCAGAAGCATGTAACAATACCTATAGACTCCTCACATCACAGATTCCTGCAGTTCATGTTGAGCAAGCATGTCTGAGGTGATGGCTCTCCTACTTGGCCTGTCAACAGCATGCTGATGCGGTTTCAAATTCTTTTTTTATTGGGAGTTTTTCTTTTCATTGTGAATCAGTATACAGTTATAAATAAAATATGACTACAGGTGTACACAGGCAGTCAGACAATATAAGTTCATTGTGGAGCATCTATCCAAACATATGTCAAATAGTATAAGGAAGAAACAACAAATTGTACATGGATATTACTCCTCCAGCGGTCTGGTGTGAGTTTTGGTGTGTTGATTGGTGCCAGGTGCCAGTACATGTGGGTTTCCACAAGGGTGTCGGTTGATATTCACTCCTCCACTCTATCCCTGTACATCTCCTTGATTGCTAACCATGTTTGTGTTCCCAATATATAGGAGTAAACTCTGTGGTGTTAGGGGATGAACATAGAACAGTGAACTGAGGGGGGAGGTGCGGGGAAAGGGGGAGGAGTCCGAGGAGCCTACCAAGCATATTGCGGTAGATATCTATTTGGTGGTTAGGTCCAGTGCATTCATGAAATGGCTGCGGTAGCAGAGTTGGGGAAAGATGGATGTCCTTGGGAGACTATCTCCTACCACGGGTCGGGGTACTAGTCTGGTGGGGCTCTAGTATAGGATCGGCCTTCCTTCTGATATGGCTACTGCGTGTTGGAATTTGCTTGCTCCATCAGGGACATGGGTGGGGTCTGGGATTGTGTAGCCCTGGGTGAGCCTTCTTGTGTTGTCTCTTGTGTGAACAGGAGTTGTGCCCACTCCAAAGCGATAGGATGTTTTCAAATTCCCTTCACCCCCTCATCAATGCATTTTCCTCCGCTGCCCCCCATTTTTTTCACAAGGCCTATCCAGGCTGCCTCAGGGGGTCCTGCTGGTACCCTCCAATGCATGGCTATGCCCAGTTTCACCAGGAGTATGGCTAGGGACGCGAACCTGCACTGCACTTTTTCCATCTTACGTCTGCAGAAGACCCTCAGAGCGCATGCCACCCATGTGGTAATGTTCATGAGGTGGATAGTCTCCTCCAGAACCGGATGTATCCTACCGCA
Source organism: Lissotriton helveticus (assembly GCF_964261635.1). NCBI lineage: Eukaryota > Metazoa > Chordata > Amphibia > Caudata > Salamandridae > Lissotriton > Lissotriton helveticus. The sequence goes on along the minus strand of NC_136069.1, from coordinate 1,596,139,614 downwards.
ATATGGTTGGATCACGGGACAGTACCAAAACATGTTTGAAGTTCGCCTCAGGGGTTTGACATCTGGGGCATGCGAAATGTGTGTCTGGGAATAATAGGTGTGGTGAGGCGTTAAATATGCACAATGTAAAACATTGAATTGGATGTTTTTGAAACGTGCGTTCCTTGAAACTTTCTTGGGGTACTCTAGAGCCTTTTCCCGTTCTCAGTCACTAAGCACTCTTCCTATCTCGTCTTCCCATTTTTGCCGTAGGGCCTGTAAAGGGGTCGTGGTCAGTTCCCTTATCGCCTTATAATGACAAGTGACTAAGTGTCTGCCTCTGCCCATACGTAGAATTGTGTGTAGTACCGGGTGTGTCGGCGGTTCCCCGTCGGTGAGATCCCAACATCGTCGGGCACTGTCTACTAGTCTGTGCACCAGAAATAGCCACGGAGGAAGATCACAGCTATCCCTCATTTGAGCATATGTTCGTAGCTGCCCATCCTCAAACAACGCCTCAATCTCCCTCACCTCGTGTTCTGTCCATATCCGGAGGGCTCCGGATGAGTAATAGGTCTCCCTCTGTGGGAATCCCACTAGTGGGAGCAACGGGGAATAGAGGGTTATACCTCTTGACATATGGTGTATACGCATCATGCATTTGCGGGCTGTCGACACCTGCAGGGGGTGTGTGCGTGTAGGCTTTGTACCTGGCATTAGTAGTCTCCGGATGGCCGGCAGAGGTATCCGACCATCGTTAGTGATAGTTTCCTCTATGTGGCGTTCTGCTGTCCAATGGGACAGCCACTGAAGCTGCGCTGCCGGGAAATATGCTTCAAAAGAGGTGGCTCTCAGACCCCCCTGTGTTATGGGAACAGCATGCTGATGCTCTACAAAAGTACTCAGACCGACGTTCGAAGACCCAAAGGCATAGGACTCATTGACTACTTGGACAATAGTCTTTAGATGGACCAATACCTAGACCACTGCACACCATTAAGGACACTGGCCAACCTTTTACAGAATTTGGGAATGAGACATGCAGAAACATCTGACCTAAATCTCAGTAAAATGACTTTTCAGGGATTTCTTACAGACTTGGTGGGGCTAGTGTTTAAGCTACCACTGAGGAAGGGGTAAAAATTCAGAGAGCCGAGGAAATCACTAGTAAACGAGCAAATCTCCTTGTAACAGCTTTAGCACATAAAGGGTCTTCTCTTTTGCCATTCTAGTCATTTCTTTTGGAGTGATTCACTACAGAGCCTTCCAAAAACTGAAAACATTTTACCTTCCACAGAGATTAGATGGGAAATCCATTGGTCATACAACCATTGGTGGCTGTATAATTGGGAATCTTGGAACAGGAGAGTGATCATCAGGTCAACCGTGGATCTGGTTACAGTCATACACCAACAGACTGGACTGCGGGCCTTGTGCAAAGAATCTTCATTTACTGGATGTACATCCTAGTGATGCACTATGTAAATCATATAAGAGGTAACCGGTCAGAGGTACTAGCAGACCTGGCTGAGGACTTCTAGCATTTCCACCTGGAGAATCCAGTCTCACTGAAGGCAAAATACCTCAAGATCCTAGAACTGGGTGGTGGATTGGCGCTCCAGACACCTTCAAGATGCCAGTACATGGAGGTTAAACCAGACATTTTCAGACACTTGTGGACTGCTGGCGACCATGTTTGATGGATTTAGGGCTTGACTGCAGTGCCAACATCCAAGATGCTGGAGTTTTAGATTGCATTGGTTCGAGAAGGTTGGTGGGAGGGACAGTAGGCACACTTTCATGCAGGAATTGTGGACTGAATCCAAATAAGCCTTGTCTCAGTTTGACAAGATAATGAGGGTGACGGGAAAGTGCAAAGACACCTGGCAGCTTTGGTCATGATCACAGAGATATGGTGCTCACAAGCCTGGTTTACAGTTCTGAGGGCGTTGGTTTGGTATTCTCCAAAGTGTGTTTCCCATATTCAAAATCTTCTGGTTAGTACTCCACTTTCTAGTCATTGTTTGCTGATGAAAGGGATGCTAAACCTCTTGCCTGGATAATGACATGGAACGCTTTGCAATCCTAGGATTATTGACTGTGGAGCTCATTCAGACATGATGGGCTGCATACTTTGGTAAAAGGGATTGATAGGCCTGGAAAAGATGGAAAAGTTGGTATGTGGGATGGGTCTTGATACAGTAGGGTCTGATCTGGTTCATATGTTGAATTTCCTCCCCGAGCTAGCAGCCTCTGGTATGGCTTAACTGACAGACCAATGAAAGCTTTTAGGTCCATGATTTCAGCAGGCCACATACTCAGTGGATGGTATTTCAGTGGGAGAACACTCAATGGTTTGGTAACCGTTAATATGGTGTACACTTTTCTTCCATTCTGGGACCTAGAGCAAAGCACATGAGACTGGAAAGGAACAGTTGGCAAAGCTGCTTTGGTTGGACTGGTACGTTTACAGTTACCAAGCTAACAAAGTCTAACACCCATACCTGGTGTTCCCAGATCTTCCGAAGGTATGAGTGGTTAAATGCATTAAAGTTTACAAAAAGATAACTGATCTGGAGTACATCACTTACTAATTTCTATCATGTTTTTCTAAATTTTGATCTTTTACATTGTAGGTATTATCCAGATTGCTAGCAGCCTCTAAAAACGCCACGCACGTGCAACATCATTCTCTCTAAATTAAAGTACAGTATACATCTACATGTTTAGGGATACAAGACAGGAGAGTTTTACTTGGGTTGCCACTCTTGCATGCTTTTTGTGTCTGATCTGGTGATTTTCATGGACCAGTGGGACTGTAACCCTATTGGAGATTGAAGAGTACAGCTATCTTGGTGGCAAACTGTGCAACCAGTGCAGGCTTTCTAGGCATTCCTTGCTGCAATTTCATTAACTAAATACTGGACAAACCTGTTGAACTGGGTTTATTGTGTAATTTGCCTCAAGAGGAAAAGAATCCTTTTATCAGACTGCTGTTTAGATATACACCATGAATAAAATTAAAAACGCCAAAAAGACAGTAGCATATCAAAATTACACGTTTTCATTAATTGAGAATGTTAACAAAAGAGGGTGTAAAGGTATACATGGTTTATGTACCTGCGGGTTCCCACTTTTCTTAGTCTCCAAAACGCCACCTTTACGCCTGCCTACATCTTTTGGGGTCATTGGTCTTGGAAAACAGTTGGCAGACTTCTTAGACTAGAGAAGATATTTTTAAATCATTTAGTTTGCACTCCACTTTATTTTAGGCTTAGCAGGTTTATCACATGCACTAAAAACAAATCAAAATCATCTACAAACACACATGAATAGAATACATTTTAGTCATTTAAGGTATTCCCAAAGGTACGTTGCCTTTGTTGGATAGTATGTAACAGCTGAGTGGGTACTTGCATGTACTATCCACATGCCTGTAGACAATTCAGTCCAAAGTGTTGACTTAATGTTGAATATCTGTACAGAAAAGCCCATGTCTTTCAGAACAATGAAATATATATTTGATCCATTCTCAAGGCTTCCGGGTGCTCTTGGGCGGTGCACGCGAAGCGCGGCGGGACCCAGCCGCCTTTGAAATTGATTCCGTTTTCCCCATCGGGAAGTTTTTCTTCATGCACTCTCAGGTTTACCAAAGTAATCACACACTTTGTGATAATTCTTTCCGTTTATTTCATTATCTTTACAGCATGTGAGCAACACCTTACGCGTTTCGGTCTCTACGGAGACCTTGCTCACAGGAAAACCAAATCACCATGTTTTTTTCTGAAATTTAAATAAAGTGCACCACTATTCCAATTACATCACTTCCTGTTCTCTGCACAGGGTTTTTTGGGGCATGTAGTTTTTGCTTAAGAAATCATTCTCTCTCATAACTTTTTTCAATTACACTATCAAGTAACACACAGGGAGTATATTTCATTTGCAATCCTTCCCTCCAGTGGGTCTATTTTCAACAATCATTTAAATTGCATATTTCGAATCATAGTTTCTGATCGCATTATAATCATTATCACTGACAATCTCTCCGATTGTCAAACTCCCTGAATTTTTCACACATTTCTGAACCTTCATTAATGCCCTCCGGTGGGCTAACACAAACGTAATTAATTAATTCATCTTAGATAGTGTTGCAACCTCGCATAGAAGGAGGCTAGCGAGGAGGGGGGTGAGCGCTGGGGAAAGGAGGATGCTGGTAGAGAGGACACTGGGGGGGGGGGGTGCAGTGGCTCGTGACAGAGCATGGGGAAGGAGAGGAGGCATTTCAAAACAGCAAAAATGAGTGAGAGGGCGGGGGTAGCGTTATTAAAAAAACGAGACACGGCCTGCCGGCCGTGAAAGTGAAAGTACAGCCGGCCGGCCGTGAATAATTAGGGAAGGAGAAATCCTTTGAAGAGCTGCCGGCGGCACCAAGCTGGGGAACAGATGGCTGGCGATTTGATGCTGTGCACGCGCATTTTAACTCATTGCGCTTGCGCATTGACATAAAAGCGCACGTGCACTGCATCAAATCGCCACTTTGGTTAAACTCTGGATAAGCCCCTATATCTCTCGACAGCTCGAATGCGCAAGCGCATCGGCAGGCGAGACCTAAAAATCGACATGACACCAAAGAAATCTTACATTTATTAATTTAGACTATTTTTTATATCTTTCTAGACACAATGAAAAAGATCCATCGAATGGTTCCAAGATATAGATTTTACAAGAATTAATAAATCAAGACTATTCAGTTAACCATGAACAAGCATTGGCAATCTCAACAAATTTAGCAGTTAGAAACCTTTCCTGTAAAAGGTTGAGCTAGGTATAATGTGGTTACTTGCAGTCACTTTAGGCGTTCAACTTTAGTCAGGAGGCAGTGAGGGGGACCTGCCTGGTCCTCAAGAACAGTTACCTCAACAGGTGAAGACATACTCAGTCATTTCCGGGAAATTTTATCCAATGCAGGCATTTCCAATGAAAGTGGTCCTGATGCAAGGGATGAAGGATGCTGTGGATGCAATGAAGTCAACAAGGGTCTTCGTCGACTACTCATAGGTCCATGAAGGAATTGAGGTTGTCTTGGTAACAGTCAACGTTATCTCAGTGCTGGCAGAAGTCTAGTCGCTCGTGGATTACTGGTCACCCAGTATCGCGGTCTCAAGCCAATCCTTCTTGGATTGATAACTCATCCTCTGGCGGTCCCCGCTGCCCTCTGATGACACTCCCTGGCTCAGTGTACTCTGGTGCAACTGTGTGTCAGGTCCTGGCCCCTGGTGTTGCACGGTGGCAGCTGGTGATAGGTTTAAGACTTTGGGCTACCAAACTTGCCCAGTAGGCTTCTCAGCTGTTGTGTCCCTGTGCTGTGAACCACCTGGTCAGAGTAACTGCTCTCCCCTCGTGCAGCTCCGCCATTAAGGCACTGCCCTCAGTGTCTTCTGGTGTCCCAGGTAGCTATTCTAGGCCATCCTCCACCCACAGGCTCCTCCCTGCGCCTCATTCCTGGTGGTCTAGTGGGAGAGCCTGCTCTTCTGCTAGTGTGCTCGGTCTGTGTCGTCCACTTTCTGCCTTTGCATCTCACCAATTTTTGTCTCGGTCTCTACTATTTTTTGCCTGTATTCTCTTCTGTCTTTTCCCTTTGTTTTTCCAGTTTTGAGTTTACCTTTTCCCCGCTCCCCCTCGTGTTCCTGCTCCGGCCGCAGAGCAGCTGCCATTAAGTAGGGGTTGGGGGAGTGGGAGCAGCTGGGACGCAAGCCTGTCTGCACAACCGTGATCAGTGCCAGGGACCTTGGTCCCCCAAACCCCTCCGCTACGACCCCAGCACTCTCCACGCACTCAACCCTGGATGCAACAGCTGCCAGCTCTTGTTGTCGAGCAACTCCCAAGGCCCGTTCTCTGGCCGACACTGTAGCCTCACCCTAATCCACCTCCGGACCTAGACAGCCACCCCCAACCCACAGGACGCCAAAGCACACAGGCCTCGGAGCTGCATCCTCAACGTGCGATCCCTGCACAGACACGCACTAGAAGTTTTGGGACGTCCTCAACACTCACTCACCCGAAGTCGCTCACAGAGACCTAGACCAATGCCAGCTCGGCACCAGACATCGCAACCGCCATCCTTGATGAATACAAGATCCTGAGGAAAGACCGCCCAGAGGTCCTGGAGGAGTCCTCGCCATCTTCTATAATAGCTCCCTCTGAATGACTACCACCAGCTCGTATAATGCGCCCCCCCCCCATGGAACACATTCATTTCCAGCCCAACCCCAGACCGACGCTCTGCAGATCACTCGCCGACCGCTGGACCCCGCTCCCTGTTCAACGCCATCGCAGACTACATCGATCCCCATACCCTGGCCTCCACAGACTACATACTGCTCGGAGACCTGAACTACCACTTAGACCACCTCAGCAACCCCAACACCACCGCCTTCCTAGAGAACCTCACCAACATTGGACTGAAGCAACTCGTCTGGACCCCCACTCACACTGCCGGACATACTCTCTACCCCATCCTCGCCGGAGGAAACATTTGCTTCAGTCACACCACGTAACAGCTCTGGACGGACCACCACTGCGTCCATTTCTCCTTTTTGAAACCCACTGCACTTAAGCGCATGCCATGCCTCCCATGCAGAAACTGGAACAAAATCACGAACACTTCACCTCCGGCCTCAGCTGCACTTCTCCCTCTAACATGACAGACACCAACACAACCTTCATCAATGGATTGACAAATGTACTAACACTCTTGCTCCCCTCCAGAGGTACGCCAGACGACAACGTGAAGGTCACCTGGTTCACCATTGACTTCCAAGAATCCAAGCGCTCTTGCCGAAGACTAGAGAAAACATGGAGAAACAGCAAAACCCAGGCAGCACTCTCCGACTACAAGGCCGCAACTACAACACACCAACAACTCAACAAATCAACTAAGAAAAACTTTATCCAAGACAGAATCCTCTCCAACGCCCACAATTGCAAGAAACTCTTCACCATCATACTAGAATTCACCAGACCATACAGCAAAACTACCGACGTCCCTCCCTCTGCAACAAACTCCGCTCCTTCCACCACAAGATCAAGACGCCAAACGACAACTTCGAAGACCAAGACAATGGCACCGCCCCAACACCCCCCACCAGCCATGCCATGCAGTTGCCCCTCCTCATCGGGAGCCCTCTCACCACAGAAGACACCGCAAAGACTATGAAAAGCATCCACTCTAGAGCCCCCACTGCATATCTTCCACAGGGCCGCCATCGCGCTCTAACTACGACAAACTATCAACTGCTACCTGGAAACAGTCACATTCCCCAACTACTGGAAATGCACCCCCTCAAGAAACCCTCCACAGACCAGACAGACCTCAAGAACTTCATGCCCATCTCTCTTCTCCCCTTCGCCGCCAAAGTGATTGAGAAAGTGGTCAACACCCAGCTAGCGTAGTTCATAGAAATCAACATCAACTCCTCTCAATCCCGATTCTGCAGCAACCACAGCTCAGAGACAGCTCCATAGCCCCCACTGACATACGCACTCTCCTCGACCAAAGCCACGCTGCGGCCCTCATCCTGCTAGACCTCTCAGCAGCCTTCAACACAATCTCCAACCGCACACTAGCCGCCAGACTCCACGAGTTTGGGATCCAGGTTACTGCCTTAGACTGGATTTGAGCTTTCCTCAGGAAGAACACAAAGAAGACTCCTGCCCTTCCTTTCCGAACCTAGAGGGATCAGATACAGAGTACCCCAAAGATCCTTCCTGAGCCCCATGCTCTTCAACATTCACATGGCCCCCCTCGCAACCAGCATCAGAAAACACTGACTCAACACAGTCTCATATGCAGGCGACACCCAGCTCATCCTCTCAATCCCCAAGGAACGCATCACCACAAGGCACAGTTTCCAAGAAGGAATGAAGGACGTCGCATCCTGGATGAGCAATAGCTGCTTGTAGCTTAACTCGGAGAAAACAGAAGTCCTCATCCTCTGACCCACCTCCTCTGCATAGGACAACACCTGGTGGCCCCAGCCCTCAGAAATCCACCCACCCCTACGGACCACGCTCACACCCTTTGCATCATATTTGACTATTCACGCTCTATGAACTGCCAAGATCGACGCAGTATCCTCCATATGCTTCAACACCCTCTGCAGGACCTTCAAATGGACACCCCGCCCCGACTCCAGGAAGACCGTCACCCACGCACTCATCACCAACAGACTGGACTACGGAAACACTACGCCGGAATCAACATAACTCACCCGCAAACTCCAGACCGTCCATAATGACGCAGCCAGGCTCGTCCTCTACATCCCACAACATGACGACATCACTTAAAACCTCCATGACCTCCACTGGCTAAAAGAATAACCTTCAAACTGCTCACACATGAATACAAAGCCTTCCATAACACCGGACACCAATACCGCAACAAAATAATCTCCTTCCACGCCCCTAGGAGAAACCTCCGCTCCACCAACCTAGCACTAGCCACTGTCACCCACATCCTCAGGGGCAGAGCAGGTGACAGGTCCTTTTATATAGCCCTCCACATCAGATGAAGCCCGACACTGAACCTATTCAGAAAAGATCTCAAGACCTGGATCTTCAAGTGCCCGTGGAGTTGCTCAACGCCCTCATCCCAGTGCCTTGAGAACCTCACGGGTGAGAAACGCACTTCTAAATATACCCGATTGATTGACTGATTGACATACACCTGCAGTCTCTTGGCTTTAGCTTGGCTCTAGAGACAACTTCTCCTCAAGCAGAACTCAACAGGCACAGTCCCTCTCGTTTGCTAGCCACCAGGTTCAGCAGGTGCAGTCCACGTCGGTGCAGCCTCTTTGCTGGTTCTAAAGTTCAGCAGGGCAGTCTTTCGATCCTCTTCCAGTCCAGTCGAGATCTGAGTTCTGGGTACAAGGGTTGCCAAATTCATTTCAGAAAGTGCCCTCAGGCTAAGTTGTGGTTGGTAGCCAATAGGCTACAAGGCTCCCTCCCTACATTTGGCCATGTCCTGGGAAGTAGGACATCTGGCTATCCCAGGATGCAACATTCAGCCAACTCCCAACATGGTAGAGCCCCTTGCATCAGCACCCAAAGCTCCCTAGCCCAACGCATAGGCTTTGCAACCAAGAGGGATATATGCCCCTGAAAAAAATGTATGACAACTGGCTTCCCCTTCGCTGTCCTTAGTGCTAGACTCTCTACCCAAACAAAAGAGCAGCCCTTCTCCCATGTGTTCCCCACTTGCCCTTCAAATGCAGCTTCGCCTTTGAAGCTTGCCTTTTAGGAAAACACCCAGGAGGTAACACTTCCTGAAGTGTCAGGCCTCTATTGTTATCTTTCATGGGAGTCGTTACCACGTATCCCCAGGAGGGCAGAAAGTTGTCTACAAGACAGACCCAGAGTACAACAGTAAACAGGAACCGAAAAACCTTGGGCAACTGAAGTGGCAACCTCTAAATTTGCACTTTGCCCACCAGTGACCTTAAGTTCGATTTAACCATTAAACCAGATTTTTAATGAACAGATTCTTTTGATGCCTTACAGTACCAAATTCAGTAGACCCATTCAGAACTTAGCAGGGGAGAGGTGTCAGCCTCTTACTCTGTACTTGTCAATGGGGCCTACTAGTCTTTCCACAGCAAAAAAAACAAACTATTTAGGGTTTTTATTGCTGGAACCTGTATAAGTACATGTTCCACTTTTTAACATACAGCACCCTTCCTTTGGGCTCATTAGGCCTACCTGAGGGGTGACTTACATATAATAAAAAGGGAAGTTTGGGCTTTGTCATTACCTTAAATGAAAAAGCTGAGTTAGCAATTTAAAACAATTCTTCTAGTCTGCAGTGACAGACATGTTTTATCTTGTCCCGCTCAGGAAGGCACAACAAGTGCTGCAGTCGCTGGCGGACACCAACTTACAGTACTTGGGTACCCGTGAGACCATCAACTAGAGACTTACAAGTAAGTTAGGCTATGCCAATTGGGAACAAGCCAATGAACATGCACCATGTTAAGGATATGACCACATGCACAGCGTCCTGTTTAGTGGGGCTTGGGCATTACAGTGCCATTACACTAGTACCTACTGGTCAAAACGGGGGCAAAATTTGGTGCAAAAAAAGCCAGTTTCCTTACACCTGTATATATATATGTGCCACCTCTGTGCGTTGATTTCAGTTTATTTCTAATCCCGGTCCATGCTATTGAAGATGAAGTCATGGAAATCAAATAGTGCAGTGTAGAAAGAAGGATCTGCTTTCATGGCTGCCCCACTTTTTGCTGGTGTTATGCTGTTTTCTGACTAGTCTTACTGGGATCCTGCTAATCAGAACCCTCAGTCAATGTGCTCTCTCCCAAAATGTGACTATGGTAAGTACTTTGGTACCTTCCTAATTGGCTACTGGTATACCCTTCTAAGTCTCTAGTATGTGGTACTAAGGTACCCAGGGGTCTCCCATAGGCTGCAGCATGTATTATGCCACCCATGAGAGACCATTCGAAGTGTGACTACAGGCCTGCCATTGCTGCCTGTGTACGCTGGTGCTAGCACCACTCTCAACAGATATAAGTTTCCTTCTATTTGAGGTCACTGCACTTAAAACCTATAAGTCACCCCTAAGGCAGGCCTTTCAATACTGAAGGCAGGGTGCTTGGTTGTGAGGGTGCTCTGGATGAGCAGGACACCCCCTACAAACCCTGGAGTCGATTCTCCAGGCTTTGTAAGTGCGATCAGCCATTTAACACATATAGGGGATATCAAGTCAATTACGAGATGTCTAACTATATATTGGCTGCAAAGAAACCTGTCATGTTTGGTATCAAACATGTTGGAATCCTACCCCAACACCGATTCCAGTGTTCCCATGTACTGACCTAATTCTCCCCTCATGCTGCTGAGCTCGAGCAGGGGAAGGTAGAACAATCCGTTTCCTGTCGCAGGGTCCCAGACAGTACTTAGTGTATTGGGCTGGGGGCATTTTCCAGAGCCATCAGACTGCTTTGAAGGGCACATTTAGTGTCTGCCTTGCATACTCTAGTCGGAACCAGTTCAGGGAGATGTTGGCTTCTCCTCTGGGGCGAAACTAGACAAAGGACAAAGGAATATCCTGTCCAGCCCCTCCTCTGGGAGGGACCCTTGAATCGTCCCAATCCTTTCCCTATGGTACTTAAGTGCTTACCTGTGGGTGACTTCATCCAGGCTCTTTTCCAGACCTGTGAGCATCAAAAACACCTGAAGCAATCTCCCTTGGATGAAGGAGTCATTCCCCTGCATCTGAAGGCACCGCAACTAAGCTGACCGGTCTGCTGCTCCTGACGTGCTCCGGACTTCGAAAGGCTCAGCAGCACAGGTGTGGTTCTGCAACTCCCTTGAGGCCTGCAGTGTCTTCTCAGAAATTTTGTAGCCAGTATCCCTCGTCGGACCCGCTGGAACAGCACCCGTGTGCACCATGCTGACTTGCCTTTGCCAAGGCTTGTTTACTCTGTCCTCCAGAGATCTTTGGGCTTCAAGAAGCTCCAGCCTCAAGCATCTCTTCCTGTAAAATTCTTTGTCCTCATCGCATGCTCTTCACTGAGGGCCTGCATCTGGTAAGTTGCTCAAGGTCCTCTTGTAACTCCTGTGCCTTCAGGTCCTAGAGAGTCTCCTTTGGCTTCAGTGAGCTTCCCTGCTTAATCGGGGCTTGCTCTGACTCTCCGGCACTTGGTGAGTTCCTTGGACTTTGATGGTCCAGACACTGCACCTTCTTTGTTTTCCACGTCGGTTGCGAAGGCTGGTTGGTGCTCCCACTGGACACTGACCACCTGGTTCTCGACTTCCGACATGGGACAGCTTGTGAACAGCTCCATGTTTTCCACACTGTCGTCTGGTCCTCATAGCTGCAGCGACGCGGTCACCGTCAACTCGCCTGCAGCTTCTGTCATCAGTGATCATTGGCCTTCCGTGCCTCCTGGTCACTGAGTGGCATAGACTGTCCCTTCTGCTTGCAGGTACTCTTAGTCAAGAATCCATCCTTGGATTCCATTGGACTCTGACCTTTGCCAGCTGCATCTTCACTGATGGCCTCCATTGTGGTCTACAGCAGTTTCCGACGTCACTCCGCACCTGGATTCCCTGGTGTATCCTGGTTCATCCACGGGTGGGGTGACTCTCCAACCTTCCATCTTCCAATGGGTTTCTTCAGGGTCCTCTGGGAAGGGTGGTGCTTCTTGAAAACTGCAACTTTTCCCTCTCTTGCATTGAGTACGTGGCTGTGTTTCCACTCTGCACACAGCCTCCATGTGGTTCCTGGGTACTTCGCTTGAGTTCCATGTGTCATCCAGCTCTTCGGAGTCTTCTAGTCCAATTCCAGACATCTGTCGCAGTTCGCATTCCACTTATTTAGTATATGGTTTGGTCTCCCCTCTAGAAACCACTGTGTATTTGTGACATTTACCTGTTCTACCCTTGAAATAGTGTGTATTGTGTTTATATCTCTGGGTATGAGATTTACCAATGCGTTAGTGAGTGTGTATAATAAAATATTTTAAACTACACTGTGTGGTTCCTATTTGTTTAACCCACACAATAAGATTAGTTCTGGTATAACAAGCTGCTTAACACTCCTTCTGGACTAAGCCTGAAGGCTGCTCTCCACAGCCACCACTTAAAGATTTCTATGGTTGTCCAAGTCCACTAAAATCACCATAAGGGTTACCTGGATTAGTGTAAGGTGGTTCACTAAGTGGGCACCATATAGTAAATCAGTCCCCTACATCTACAGATGCTTTAGATTTGGCATCCAATTAAAGGTTTAGGAGAGTCCACAAAATGTGGAGGAGTGTGGGTCAGTGAGGAATATGCAGTTAAATAGAGCCTGTGCCAGAAAAAGCATTCCCGAAGGCAAGAAATTTGTTCTTCTGATATAAACTACAAGGCACAGATTCCTCACCTTGTGAATGGATACCAAAGCAATACATCTTCTCTGGTGGTGGGTCTGTGGAATGTATCAGACAAGGAAATCATGCAGGACTTCACGGGCAAAGTGCTCATCCTGCAAGTCCTGGCTATCCAGGCAGTAATGCTTCGTGAACGTGTGGATGGATGCCCAGGTAGTGGCCTGGCAAATGTGCATGACTGAAACTATGCACCAGCGCAGAGGCAGCAGCAGCCTTCGCTCTGGTGGAATGAGCATGCAAGCCTTCTGAGAGCTCCTTCTTGGCTAACAAATAGCAGATTTTGCACCCCTTTGCCTGTCTTAGCCCGAGAGAAATCGATACGTTGGTTTTCCTGTTGGCAGTCTTTGGTTCGGTCCATAAAGAAGTGAGGTGCCCATTTAGGGTCAAGGCAATGAAGTCATTCTTCCTCCTTGGAGGGATGAGGTGGTGAATAGAAAGCCAGAAAAGTTATGGATTGCTTTATGTGGAAGGGTGTGACTAGCTTGAGCAGAAATGCCACTTTTCTCCGGGAAGAAAGTGTAGATCGAGTCAGGGTTCCCCAACTTGCTGAAATAAGCCATGTGCACCTTAGAGTATAACTGCTATTAGTGATCTGCTAGGTAACATTGGTTGAGGTGGTCCGCCCTAATTGAAAGATCCTGCCAGGTGCTGGTCAATCAGGGAGAAGCCTGAGCATTCAGCCACTTTGAGTGGCACAGAGCGTCCTGACAGAACCCATAAGGCCCTGCTTGTTGCAATGCCACATAGCAGTCATGCTTACTGTGAGTAACTGCATCTGTTCCACTTTGATGGCTGGGAGGAACACTTTCAGTTGTAAAAAAGTTACTCACTTGCAAAGCCAGCAAGTCTATGTGGAAGCGAGCCTCTGCCAGATACCAGAGTCCTCTGATCCCCACTTTTTTCAGATGAACTCACCAATCCAGCAACGATGCACCAGCAATGAACATTAGCTCTGGGTGGGGTAAGGAGAGGAGTTTGCCTCTAGTTCAACTGCGGTCGAACAGCCACCATTGCAGGTGCTGAGACCACTGAGTTTAGATCCCCCTGCAGAGCCCACATGTGCAACCTGGTGTAGTTTACTTGCATGAGGCAGGAGGTCAAGAGGAGGAACGAGTTCGGCAACAGCAGGTTTGGCCTTGCAGTTCATCCTTCTGCTACAAAAACCACATTTTGTGTTGTGAGGTGCCAAGGCAGATGTCTTGGGGGTGCAAAACAGACATGAAAATAAGTTACTTACCTGTAACTACCATTCTCCAGTATCTGTATCTTTCATAGATTTACATGCTTGAACCATTCTCTGAGGGAGTTCCATGGTATCAAGCAGTAGTAAAAGTACACATAGCCTATTCCAGGCAATAGTGTTGCATGAATGTATACCTGTTTTTACAAGTCGCAGTGTAATCCTTAAACTTCAAGAAAGTCTCATTAATGGTGAACACTTGCATTTCCCTCACCATTCAGGCTGATGTACAAGCCAATAGCAATGCCACGTTTCATGTTAGAAACCAGGTCTAATACATATGAATAAGTTAAAAAGGGACTCATCAGCTGTGCCGATACTGTATCCGATTGCCAGATTGGAGGAAAAGACTGAATAGACCTTTAAGAAACTGCTTAATGATTATTAGACCATAAGGATGGAGTTCCAGACGTGCATCTGCATCTTGAAATTGCAGCTAGATGCACTTTTATAGAAGTGTGAACTAAGCCTGATTTTGCCACCGATAGCAGGTAAAGTAGGATTTGTTCTGGTGGTGCCAAAATAGGGTGTATATTCATCTTATGGCATTAAAAAGAAATGCTCTAATTTTAATCTGTATGCTTTGTTAGTTCTATCAGCTTTGGCTCTTACAAGAATTTTTCTGCATTCTTGAGCGATATCTATATTTGTGAATTAAGGGTGTTCAGGAGCCAGGCACTTAAGAGCAGGGAAGCCAGATTTGGATGAAGAACTTGGCTGTAGTTTATCAATAATAAGTTTCTCCGAAGTTTCAAGTTGGATGAGACTTGTCTGACAGTAGAAGTTGTAGTTTCGTAAACCAGTGATGCCTGGGTTATCGTGGAACCACCACAATTATCTGACAAGGTTCCTTCTTCATTTTCTTGAGGACTCTGGGTATGAGAGAGATCGGGGGAAAAGCGTATGCAAAGATCCCTGACCATCTGATCAAAAACCCATTGCCCCAACATTCCATTTTGATGGTTGCAGATTGTGTAAAACTGGCATTTCCGGTTCTCTTGTGTCACAAAGATCTAGTATTGGCTTGTCCCATTTTTGGAAAATCCTATGCAGAATGAGCTGATTTACCTCCCATTCATGGCAGTTTATTATTCGGTTCAACGTATCTGCCAAGCTGTCTGCACCTGGCAGGTGTGCGGCTCGTAATGTTATTTGATATGCCAAAGCCTATTTCCAGAGTTTTTTTTGGACAGGACCAGAGATATTGTGCCCCTTGTTTCTTATGTAGTGCTAAATGATTGTGTTGTCTGTGCATATTAGCAGTGATGATCCCACTATACTCCGCAGGAAATCTTGGAGGCTTAATGAAATTACTCCGAGCCCTAGGAAGTTTAAGTGCATTTTCCTTTGACTCATGGTCTATTTTCCTCTTATTTGGAGGTCCTGCAAATGAGAACACCCCAACCGTCCACAGAAGCGTCTGTGGTAATGACAATCTGGTATCTTATATAAGAATCTTAGATCTGATGACAGATTGTCAACCTCAGTCTACCAGGGCAGAGCCTTTGCTAAGGTTGGTGTGATGGTATTGGAGAAAGAGCTTTCTACTTCAATCCAACGGTTGTCTAATTCTTCCTGTAGAGGCCTCATTCTCAGGCAGGTTAAGGGCACTAGAGAGATGGCAGAGGATATTATTCCTAGAAACGAATTGAAAAGGCAAATTGAAAGGGACTATTTTCTATAGTCTTCCTGCTAATATTGTGAGTCTTTTCTCTTTCTTTCGATAAGAATGCCTAGTCTTGGAGAGTATCCAAAATTGTACCCAGAAAACGTATCCTTTTGCTGGATGGAGGAGGGACTTCTGATAATTAACAGTTAAACCTAAACTTTAGAACAACTTCAGACAAGCTGTGGTTGCTTTCAACGCCTGATGGGCAGCTGATGCTTTTATGATCCAATCATCGAGGTACTGGACTTACCTGGAATCCTTTGTCCTTAGGTGGGCTAGACATTTCGTAAATATCCAGGGCGGCTGATTTGAGACCAAAGGGGAGGACTTTGAATTGATAGTGACGGCTACCCTGAATCTGAGGAATTTGCAAAGTTTTGGATGAATTGGAGTATCAAAGAACAAGTTACTTACCTTCGGTAATGCCTTATGTAGTAGAGATAGGATCTAGCCGCTGATTCCTTACCTTGGAATTCTCCCCAGGCGCCAGACTGTATCCGGAAATTTTTCACAGCAGTACCTCTGCGCTTCGGTAGAGGGCGTCAAATGACTATGTAGCGACGTAGACGACTGGATGCCGCGTTGACAGAGTCCATATGAGCTCTCCCCATACACACCAACGTCCTTTTCTTCTGTGACTAACTTCTGCACCAAAATGCAGTGCCACGCAAAGAAACGGTCTATAGAAACAGTGTGCCAGAAGAGACTTTTTTTGTCAAACAAATATTAAGTCCTGAAGAAAGGCATCAGAATGCCAAGAAAGGGATCTTGTAGGTAACAGCACCAGCAGTCTGCAGAGCAGGGAGGATGGGTGGGTCAGTTAGATCCTGTCTCTACCAAATAAGGCGTTATTGAAGGTAAGTAACTTGTTCATCTGACAGACATCTAGGCGCAGATTCCTAACCTTAGAATAGATACCCAATTAATACTGTCCCCAGAGGAGGGTTTGCGAACGGAACCAACAAAAGTGCCCCGAATAGGAGAAGCCAGCCCAAAAAGGGAGAGCGGGACTAGGCTTTTGTGGAAATATGGAAAGGACAAGAAGCAGCTCGAACCGTGGAAGCCTGTAGGGAGCAGAAGTACGAAAGACTGAGTTTGTGGAAAACAAACCCACAGCCAAGGAGAGAAAATAGTGTTGGAGAAAACACTTTCACAAAAACTATTATGTAGCTCTCCCGATAGTAACCAAACGGAGAAAGTGCCATCTTTCTTGCATTGGTATGCCCCCACTTTTTTCTGACTGCTGATGTGCTTTGACTGAGTGTGCCCTGGGGTCCTGCCAACCAGGTACCCAGGGCCTGTGTTCCTTCCCTAAAACTGTGTTGAAACTGAAACCCAATTAGCATCTCTGGCCACCTGTCAGCCCCTAGTAAATGGTACCCTAGGTACCCAGGGCATGGTGACCAGAGAAGACCCCTAAGGGCTGCAGCACTTATTGTGCAACCCTTAGGGGCCCTGTATCCTGGCACCCACACACTGCGTTTGTAGGCTGAGTGATTAAGTACAGAACTAAACAAAAAGTTGACATGGCACACATCCCTGTGTGCCATGCCCACAAACCCAGTGCCCTGGCATACATCAGTCACCCCTCTAGCTGGGTGCCCTATGCCAGTGGTGTGGGCCCAGGTGCCTGAGCCCTGTGCCCCTACAATACTCAGGGCCATTCCTGGGCACTGTAAGTGCAGTGATGCCATTTAAGAGTATATGGTGCTGGGAGGTCGATATTACGAACTCCACAGCACCATAATGGCTACACTGAAGACTGACAAGTTTGGTACCAAACTTCTCAGCACATTAAACCCGCACTGATGCCAGTGTGGGATTTAATGTAAAATGCACCAGTGGGCATCTTAGAGATGCCCCCTGAGAACCTAATCTACAATCCACGTCTAGGCTGAGTGGCTGCAGAGGCTGCCACACAGCAGACATGTGGCTGGACCCCTGGGTGGAGAGCCCCCTGCTCTCCTGGGCCTGCAACAATGCACATCCTGGGCGAGGTGCTAGGTCCCTCCCCCAGGACCAGCAGGGGGAAGCTTCAAAGGCATGCCGCCTCTGTGAGCTTCTCCAGACCATTTGCTCCCACAGGAGAGGAGCAGGCTAGAGGGTGTACCCAACCCAGGACAGGGAACTATTGGTCCCTGCCCTTGCTCTACCTGTAACGCCCCTAAATTCAGTATTTAGGGGCTCCCTGAACATTCCTCCCCCAGATCCCGATACCAAAAGAAGAAAAGATCAAGAAGAAGACCCGCCGTGCAGCTGCTAACAGGACGACAACAACTGACTTGGCCCCAGCCCTACCGGCCTGTCGATCCTGGAACCTGCTCCTGCCTAAATCCCGGCGACTCCTGCGGACAGCAACCTTGGGACACCCAGAGGACCGGCCTACCTTGACCCTCTTAAAGACTGGGACTCCCCTCAGCAGAGGCTCTGCTGCAACAACCCCCTTGGTGCCAGCCAGGAAGCTCCGGACCAGCCCACTCTGCACCCGCCGAGCCCGGCCCTTGCCCGAGTGATCCAAGACCACGAGGAAGTTCCCCCCCCGGTGACTGGGACCCGAAGTCCAGTGCCCAAAGAATCTCCTCAATGACCCAGACGCCTGCAGACTCAGAACCAGGGCTCCCCCAACCAGCTGAGGGAAAGCTTTTCCGACACCCAAAGACACCCCTGCGCCCCCCTTTGGGGTACCTACCTGTGCTCCAAAATCCCAAATTCCCTCTCGACGTGCTGGTCGCCCCTGGAGTGCCTCCGCCCCGAGCCTACAGCCTTTTTTCCCTTTTCCATTGGATAACATTGAGCGCCCGACGGCTCAAAAGCACCCTGCACCCAGCCGCCTGAGTACCGTTGGCTGTGCCACCTTTGTCCTATCCTGCTTCCCCCTTTGCCCTGAGCAAGTGGCCAGGAGCCCACCTCCCACAGCCGCATGGCCTGCTAGCCAGAAGCCACCAACCGGAGGCCCCCTGTCCCCCATTAGATAACAGTGGGCCTAACTACCTCTGCATCCGGCCACCTCTGCACCGCTGAGGGTGAACCAACTGTACCTACCTGACCCTGGGGGACCCCTGAGTCCATGCCCAGAACCACAACTTCACCAGACTAGTACTCACCAGGAAACCAGTAACTCACTTACCTGCCATTGAATAACATTGACTGGTTTGACTCGAAAAATCTTCTAAGTGTCTACCTTTGAAAACTTGAAATATTCCTATAAAATCATCCGAATTCCGAAATACTCACCTGAGAGGAGCCAGTACTGTACCTTGTAGCCCAGTGCTGAACCGCAAAAGTAATCCCTAGCGGGCTTACTAGTAACTTGTATTTTCTCCATAGGAATCCATTGTATGCTTTTCTATGAAATTTCTTCTGTCTACTTTTGAAAACTAGAAATATTCTTTAAAAATCATACGAAATACTGAAACGGGAGTACTTACCTGTTTTAAGTTGAGACCCCAGTGCTGGCCCCAGGAGCCCAGTACCAGATTACAAAAGTAACGAGAACGTACTTTACCTGCGACCTGAATTTTCTCCCATTGGATAACATTGCCAGATTTCTGTTAAAAAGTTTCTACGTGTGAACTTTTAAAATAGCTTTTTATTCCTGAAAAATCACTGCAATACCTAAAACGTTTCTGCTAAACTGTTTTCAGCTTAGACCCCAGGACTGAATCTAGGAGCCAGTCCTGGAGTTACAAAAGTCATCTACAAAGTAATCAACTGTGTTTATACAAGAAAATCCATTGAACTCAATGCTAAATTGTGTGTAGAATTGTGTTGCTTACTGCAACCCCTGTACCTATTGTGTTTACAAAGTTTATTGCCTTTCTGCAAAGTACTCACCGGAGACCTCTCATATTGAGAGCAGTATATTTTGATACCTGTTGGTTCTAGAAATAAAACTATATCTTTGATATAAAAAAAATTGGCCTGGAATTCAGTCTTTGAGTATGTGAAACCTTTTGCTGACTGAGTGTGTACAACAAATGCTTTACACTGTCCTCTGGTACTGCCTTACTGCTCGACCAAGCTACCACTTTAGAGAGTAATGTCACACCTGGCTTTGAACTCTGTTATACCCCTGGGGTTTGTGGACGCTATACACACTGTACCTTATTCTGGTCCAGTGTATATAGAGTCACTTTCTCACACAAACCAACGCAGAACAAGGCTAAAGGACAAAGGAAAACAGAATGTCACTGCCGGACCACCTTGTCGTAGAGAAGAACATGTGAATTAACACCACCCTGAGCATTACAAGGAAAATAAGGGAAATGGGGTATCCGAATACATCACAATGGAAAAAGGGGGGAGGAAACTAATCAACCCTGCACCAAAACATTGTGGGAACCGCAATAACCAAAGAGGCTAGTCTTGGGGAGGAATCCTCAGAGCAAGACGGTAAACCTCTAGCGCTAAGAAAGGAAGAGCCCCAGAGAAGTAAGAAAAAGGAAGAGACAACCAAGCAAAGGTTGAACACCCAAAAATGTACAGTAACAAGATCCGATAAGAACACCCTGTGGGAAGCCCACCTGCAGTGTATCCATATACACAGAAACACACACACACATTAATACATATACTTACACATACACACATACATTTACAGATACACATATAGATACACATACATGTATAAATACACATACACAAATATACTAACAAGTTACTTACCTTCGCTAATTTATTATCTGGTAGAAAAGTCTAGCAGCAGATTCCTTAACTTTGAATTCTCCCCAGGCGTCAGACTGGAACTGGAAATTTTTCTACGGTACTTCTGCGAGTCGGGGGAAGGCGCAGTACGGTTACATGACGACATTAGTGGAGCCGTAGAAGTCCCATATGGCGCACGGACGTTAGTTTCATCTTGGAAACCTTCTGCGCCAGAATGTGGAGCCACTATAAAAGCTGATTGTGTACACAGTGCGCCAAAAAGATAAAAATTTGAAACCTTAACAAAGAAGGAACATCCAATGGTCTGTTAATACCAGACATGGACTTTTAAGAAAACCCCAAAAGAATCAACGAAGTACAGGGCAACGTGAAACCCTACACCCTGGTGTATAACCAGGATGCAAGGGAAAACTCCTTACACACTATAGACCATTCACAAATGGTAATGAATGGCAAGGTAATATCCCAACAAAACCTATAAAAAATACTAAGCGGTTTGTTGAATCGCACCATTAAGTGAGTTAGTGACAGTGCCAATACATGGTAAGATAATACTAGACCAAGACATTGAAAGAACGAACCAAATGAATCAACACTGCTCACTAGTGTTTAATCCAGAGTAAAAGAGAAAACATTCCCCACTATACTGATCCCTCACCACTGTAAACGGATGTTATGCAATATCTAAACAAGGCCTATGTGGCAAGACCAAGTGCTCGGTTGAGTCCCAACATTACTTCAGACAGTGGCTACCGGTATATAAAACCAGTACTGAAACTGGTTATAACCCTTACCTCATAGGTCGTTCGCAGAGTGGGGAGAATGGCAAGGGCATTACGTAATCTGCGGCTGGACTGTCGCTACCAGATAATACTTTGCTGAAGGTAAATAACTTGCCCATCTGATAGAGACACCTAGCAGTAGATTCCTTCATTTTGAATTAACCCGTTTACTGCGGCCGTTATTTTGGCGCAGTGCGGGCGTTCAATAGAGTGGGTGGGGCCGCGTCGGCCGTTGAACGTTAGCAGCACCAGCCAGGTAGTGCTCCGAACGTTCAGCGGGCGACGGCAGCACTGATAGGGTTAAATACCAAAGCTATACCCACCCGGAGGAGGGTCTGTGAACTAACCCTATGAGCTCTTCAAGAGAACCAGTCAGTCATAAGCAACAACCGACCAAATATAGAAATGTAAGAAAAAGAGCCTGGGCTCTTAACAAAAAACGTGGCTATAACCACAGACAATGTAAAGAAGAAAAAACCTCTGCAGCACAAAAGAACGGAGCCTTAAGAGTAACGGGATAAAACTCTGACCAAGAACATCGGACAACAGTCAGACATTAGAAAATAACCCCCAAAGAGAAGGAAAACTCCTAGACCAGGAAGGCCAAGGACAAAGTGAATGCCATGTCACTGCATTCTCTACATTA
This sequence comes from Lissotriton helveticus, assembly GCF_964261635.1. Lineage (NCBI taxonomy): Eukaryota > Metazoa > Chordata > Amphibia > Caudata > Salamandridae > Lissotriton > Lissotriton helveticus. The sequence continues at coordinate 1,596,117,683 of NC_136069.1, read as the reverse complement.
ATGACTAAATATTTGAAGGCCTGTCACAATAAGTCCAAAAAGGACTTTCAGAACTCATTTCCATTAAAACCAGGATGAATAAACGCACAAGTTACTTGCCTTCGGTAACGATATATCTGTAAGACACATTAGTTAGTGTTCGATTCCTTACCTTAGAATATCCCCAGGCGTCAGACTGGGTCTGGAACGTTTTCGTCAGCAGTACCACTTCGCGTCCGTTGTTATGACCACCGAGATGACATCGGAGTACTTGTACGCCGCCCTCGCAAGAAACCGGCACTGGCGCCATGAAACTAGGGCCCTCAAAGGGAGATACCTTAACCCTAGATGTCGGTTCGCAGAAGGGGGGAGGATGGGTGGGGCGGTAAGGAATCTAACAACAACTAATGTTTCTTACAGATATATCGTTACCGAAGGTAAGTAACTTGTGCATCTGAAAGAAACATGTTAGTGTTAGATTGCTTGCCTTAGGATAGATACCCCAGCAATACCAACCCCGGTGGTGGGTCTGCGAACCAAGATCACACCAGAAAGTCCTGGAGAACGGAACGGCCGAAAAAGCCATTTCTTCGGACTTGCCTGTCTAGGCAATAGTGCTTGGCAAACGTGTGCAGCGAGGCTCACGTAGCTGCCTGACAGATGTCCTGCAAGGGGACTCCCCAACCCAGGGCAGTAGTAGCCGCCGAGGCCCGAGTGGAATGGGCCCTCAGTCCAACAGGAGGCTCCTTTTTCGCCAAGGAGTAACAGACCTTGATAAACAAGTTACTTACCTTCGGTAACGATATATCTGTAAGAAACAGTAGTTGGTATTAGATTCCTTACATTAGATTCCTTACCTTATATATCCCCAGGCGTCAGTCTCGATCCGGAAACTTTTGCGTAGCAGTACCCCTGCGCGTCGGTAGGCGTCGTCTGCAGGCGTCCCCTGCGGCTCCGCGTCCGTCGTCGGCGTCGTGATGACGTCGCTGGAGTATATAGACGCCGCCTCCGCGCGCTGACGTCAGTTCTTTGCACACAGCTTTTCCGCGCCAGAACACGCAGAGCCATGTGAGAACCAACACTGGTGCCATTTGAAACTAGGGCCCTGAAAGGGATGTCCTTAACCCTAGGTATCAGTTCGCAGAACGGGGAGGATGGGAGGGGCGGTAAGGAATCTAATACTAACTACTGTTTCTTACAGATATATCGTTACCGAAGGTAAGTAACTTGTTCATCTGAAAGAAACAGGTTAGTATTAGATTCCTTACCTTAGAATAGATACCCCAGCAATACCAACCCCGGTGGTGGGTCTGCGAACCAATACAAACCTACACCAGAAAGTCCTGGAGGACCGAACGGCCAAAGAAGCCATCCCTCCGGACTTGACTGTCCAGGCAGTAGTGCCTCGCAAAGGTGTGCAGCGAGGCCCACGTAGCCGCCTGGCAAATGTCCTGCAAAGGGACTCCCCGGCCCAGGGCAGTAGTAGCCGCCGTGGCCCGAGTGGAATGGGCTCTCAGCCCAACAGGAGGCTCCTTCCGAGCCAAAGAGTAGCGCGCTTCGATGCACAGGACGACCCACCGAGAGATGGTTCGTTTCTGTACCGCCCTTCCCTTCTTCTCACCCACGTAGCCAACAAACAGTTGGTCATCCACCCGGAACTGTCGTGTGCGATCCATATAAAATGAAAGCGCACGTTTTGGGTCCAGACGATGGAGCCGCTCTTCATCTTTTGAAGGATGCGGAGGCGGGAAGAAGGAGGGTAAGGTGATGGACTGCCCGATGTGAAAAGCAGAAACTACTTTGGGCAGGAAAGAAGGTCTAGTTCTCAGAACCACCTTGTCTGGATGAATGGACATGAAAGGAGGTTTGACAGAAAGAGCCTGGAGCTCACTCACTCTCCTGGCAGAGGTGATGGCAACCAGGAAGGCCGTCTTTAAAGTCAGGAGACGGAGAGGACAGGAATGAAGCGGCTCAAAGGGAGCGCACATCAAGAAAGTCAGAACCAGGTTCAAGTCCCACTGAGGCATCACGAACGGAACAGGTGGATACATGTGCGTGATGCCCTTCAAGAATCTCGTTACAATAGGGGACTTGAACAAAGATGGCTGATCAGGTAGCCTTAAGAAGGCGGAAAGGGCAGAAAGGTAGCCCTTGATAGTGCCCAGAGCAGAGCCCTGCTGGGCAAGAGAGAAGAAAGAGGAGAACCTCGGAGAGAGGGGCAGAAAGGGGATCCACAGCCTTTGCTGTGCACCATGCCACAAATCTGTTCCACCGGCAGGCGTATACCGACTTTGTGGAGGGACGCCTGGCTGCCAGAATCACATCACAGACTTCAGGAGGCAAGTCAAATGGCCTCAACTGTCGCCGCTCAATCTCCATGCATGGAGGTGGAGACTGGACAGGTTCGGGTGGAGGACCGTCCCCTGCTGCTGCGACAGAAGGTCCTCCTGAAGGGGCAGGCGGATCGAGGGACCGACTGACATGCTGAGTAGCTCGGGATACCAGTACCTTCGAGCCCAGTCCGGAGCCACAAGGATAACTTGGGCCCGGTCGCGCCTGATCTTCTTCAGCACTCTGGGCAGAAGTGGTATAGGCGGAAAGGCGTACAACAGACCGCAACTCCACTCGTGCCGAAAGGCGTCTCCGAGCGAGTGCCGTCTTGGAAACTCCAACGCGCAGAACTGATGACATTGCGCGTTCTCTTCTGTGGCGAATAGATCTAACCAAGGCTCTCCCCATTGCAGAAAGAGGCCTTTCGCCACGTCCGAGTTCAGACGCCATTCGTGATCCACCGAGCACCGACGGCTGAGTTTGTCCGCCCTGGCGTTCAGAGAACCTGCCAGGTGTTGAACCGTCAGAGTCACGCTCTGACGTTCCAGCCATTGCCAGAGACGCAGGGCCTCCTGGCAAAGGGTCCACGACCCCACTCCGCCCTGCTTGTTGCAGTACCACATGGCGGTGGTGTTGTCCGTGAACACCTGCACTACACTCCCGTTGACAAAGGGGAGGAATGCCTTCAGTGCTAGGCGAATCGCTCGCAGCTCCAACATGTTGATATGGAGCCGGGACTCCGCCGGAGACCAGATGCCTCTGATCTCCGCCTCTCCCAAGTGGCCTCCCCAGCCCTGGAGGGACGCGTCCGTCACAACTACGTGCTCCGGTTGGGGAAGGGAGAGGGATCTGCCTCTGACCCAATCGCGGTCCGTAAGCCACCACTGCAACTGTCTCGCAGTGCCCTCCGAGATCAGGACATGGTCGGATAGGTTGCCTTGATGCTGGGCCCACTGAAACTTCAGGTCCCACTGCAGAGCCCGCATCCGCCACCTGGCGTGATGCACCAGAAGGATGCAGGAGGCCATCAGCCCCAGAAGCCGCAGCGTCAACCTGACCGAGACCCGGGATAACGGCTGAAAGATGGGAATCAAAGCCTGTATATCCCGGACCCGCCGTTCCGGAGGATAAACCCGAAACTGCGCCGAGTCGAGAACCGCTCCGATGAAAAGGAGCTTTTGAGAGGGACACAGGTGTGATTTCGGCACATTGATGGAAAACCCCAGCTCGTGCAGGAGGTCTGCCGTCATCTGAAGGTGGTGGACGACTGTCTGGGGCGAGCCCGCCTTCAACAACCAGTCGTCGAGGTAGGGGAAGACTGAAACCCCTAACCGGCGCAGATGAGCTGCGACCACCGCCATCACTTTCGTGAACACCCGTGGGGCGCTGGTAAGGCCGAATGGGAGCACGATAAACTGAAAGTGCTCGTGGCCTACCGTGAACCGTAGGTAACGCCGGTGGGCCGGCAGGACGGGGATGTGAAAATACACATCCTGCAAGTCCAACGCCACCATCCAGTCTTGCGGGTATAGAGCAGCCAAGACCTGAGCCAAAGTCAACATCTTGAACTTCTCCTTCCGGAGGAAGCCGTTGACGTTCCGTAGATCCAAGATAGGACGCAGGCCCCCCTTGTCCTTCTTGGGTACCAGAAAGTAGTGGGAATAGCAACCACACCCTACTTCTGGCCCAGGAACGCGCTCGATGGCCCCCTTGGCCAAGAGGGCCGTAACTTCCTCCTGCAGAAGTGTCAAGTGGTCCCCCGACACACGGTGGTTCTGCAGTGGCATGGCTGGAGGAGTGGTCTCGAAGGGGAGGGAGTAGCCCCTTCTGACAAGCTGCAGCACCCACCTGTCCGATGTGATAGTGCGCCAGCGGGAGTGGTGATGGCGAACCCTGCCACCCACTGGCGTCACATGGGCCTGAAAGCACGGACTAGGAGGATTTGGAGGCTGTCGCTGCGGGGGGAGGTGTGGTCTGACCTCGCCGTTGTCCCCGACCGCCTCCACGGCGGAATCCACGCCCGCCACCGCGTTGAGAAGTGTTCTGCGGTGCGTGGCTGGCAGCACGTGTGGGACCGCCCCTTCCTTGGCCACGAAAGGAGCGAAACGAACCCATTTGCTGGCGCGGGGTCGAAAGACCCAAGGACTTGGCCGTGACCCTGGAGTCCTTGAAGCGCTCCAGCGCGTGGTCCGCCTTGTCGCCAAACAGGCGACTGCCATCGAACGGCATGTCCATCAAAGTATTTTGGACATCTGCCGAAAAATTGGCGGATCTCAGCCAGGCGTGGCGACGAATCGCCACCGACGTGGACATCGCTCTGCCCAGCGAGTCGGTCGTATCAAGACCACACCTGATGGAATATCTCGCCGCGTCTCGAGCTTGTCCCGTACCTCCTGCGGGCATTGCGGCAGACACTCCGCGACCGTATCCCACAGAGAGTGGGTGTAGCGGCCCAAGAGGCATGCGGTGTTGCAAGAACGCAGTCCCAGACTCAGGGACGAGAAGACCTTTTTGCCATACTGGTCGTACCTCTTTGATTCCCGGTCGGGCGGGGCCGACGGGAATGCGGTTTGGGAAGTCGAGGCCTGGATCACCAGACTCTCAGGGGTGGGATGGGTGGACAGGAACTTGGGGTCGTCCGGACACGGACGGTGGCGTCTGGCCACGTTCCTATCAACAGGCGTACCTGAAGCGGGCCTGGACCACGTGCCCAAAAGAACGTCCGTCAAGGCTTCGTTGAACGGCAGCAGAGGCTCCTGTGGGCATGACTGCGGTTTGAAGACCTCGGTGAGGATGTTAGACCTCACTTTTGCGACGGGGAGCTCAAGGTGTAAGGCCTTGGCAGCCCTCATCAACACCACTGAATAAGCAGCCCCAGCCTCCGAGGCCACAGTAGGAGGCGAGACAAAACCAGGATTAGGAGATTCGTCCAGACCACTGGCATCACCCAAGTCACCTGTCCAGTCCACGTCGTACTGACACTCGTGTGACAGAGGGTCCTCAGACCCCTCCCAACCCTCTCCATAATCTTCATCCTCACCATATTCGGAGTCAACGATGTAGACCGGCTCCTCGGGGTCAATGGGCCCCATCGGCGCCGGACTCGGCGTCGGACGACTCCGCGTCCGGAGTTGGAGAGGGAATGGGGGTGGCGCCGCCCGGAGCCGGCGCCCCGACGCCGGCCAGAACCGGCGTCGGAGTCACGGCGCCGCGCGGAGGCGGCACCACGGGTTGCCCCGATGGAATCGGCGCCGGAGGACCAGCCGGCGTCGACCCTGAAGGGCCCAGCGGCGCCGGAGCACCCGACGGCGTCGGGGCAGGAGCACCCGATCCGCTCGGGCCCCCGGACGGGACCACCGGGCCCGCAGGCGCCGTAGGCCCCGTCTGAGGAGACAGCGCCCTCATGGCCATGAGGAACTCCTATCTCCTCGCGCGACGCGCCTTGCCCAGGGACCGACGGGTATGGAGCAGGCAGCGTCGGCGACCCACGCGGAGCCGCGGGGGTGGGGCCACCCGAACCCCCGGCCACATCGCGCGAGCGTCGGGGGTGCAATGACGCCCCGACTTCTTGTGTTTCTTACCTGAGGAACCGGAGGAATGGTGACGACTTCCGGAGCGCTCGTGGCGGCTCCGCGACCGTTCCCTCGACCGCTCCCTTGACCTCCGGCCGGACCGGGACCGCTCTCGACGCGGGGCCGACACCCGGAGCTCGAGTAGCTTGCGGGACCGCTCCCGTCTAGCCTTACTCGTTAAGGCCCGGCAGTCGACGCAGGACTCCACGTCGTGGTCCGCGCCCAGGCACCGGAGGCAGAGTCGATGGTGGTCGGTGACCGACATCGTGCGGTCACACCCGTCACAATTCTTAAAACCGGGCATCCTACCGGCACCTTAAGAGTTAGATAGTAAACAAAAAACTTGGTCAAAAGACCGGAGTACTGCTCTTCGGATCTGCGCTAACTGGCGCGAAAAAAAGAAGAACTGACGCCAGCGCGCGGAGGTGGCGTCTATATACTCCAGCGACGTCATCACGGCGCACGACGCCGACGACGGACGCGGAGCCGCAGGGGACGCCTGCAGACGACGCCTACCGACGCGCAGGGGTACTGCTACGCAAAAGTTTCCGGATCCAGACTGACGCCTGGGGATATTCTAAGGTAAGGAATCTAATGTAAGGAATCTAATACTAACCTGTTTCTTTCAGATGCACTCAAAGATATAGGAGGTTCCCCTGTTCTATTTCTCAGGGAAGGGGATCTTACATCAGAAAAAAATATATTGAATCCCTATTGGAAACGTAGCAGTCTAGGATCGCTGGACACAAGAGAATTGGGTGGGATTTAGTAAGATAATATACCCTTTGGTCAATATCTACGTATTAGACGTAACTGTACTAATATGAAAGATTTTAACAAACATGCAGACGTGCTTTCCGAGAAACTCAGAAACCGCGGATACCCAAAAAATTTACTGAGAAAAGCGTATAAACGTGCCAAATATTACAACAGAGATGCTCTCTTTGATAAAAACAAAAGAAAAAACGACAAAACAGAGGATAAATTGATCTTTGTAACTAACTTCAGTGCGGCCAGTAACAAAATTAAAAACATTATAAATCGTAACTGGTCGTTACTTAACGATAGAGAAGGAGTGAGTATTCCAAAACCAATGTTCAGTTTCCGACGGAACAGAACTATAAAAAATTGCTTGGTCCACACCTACAAGGAAAATATCAGAAACACGCAAAGTACAATCAATAAAACACCATTCCTTACTGGCAACTTTGCTTGTAATATGTGCCTGAATTGCGCCTCACAAATGAAGGGCAATACAATCTCCTATAATGGTGTAATACACAAGATCAAAAGTTTTATAAATTGTAAGACCAAAGATCTGATCTATATGATCAAGTGTCCCTGCAATAAACCCTACATTGGCGAAACCTCAAGAGAGCTAAAAACAAGAATAACAGAACATAAATCTGCGATCAGGACTCAGAAAAAAACTGCTCCACTCGTGGAACACTGGATAGCACATAACCATAAATTGGAAGATTTAAAATGGTGCGGTGTTGAGGTAATATCTCAAAGCACGAGAGGTGGTAATATGACCAGCAAAAGAAAGAAAAAAGAGCAATTCTACATGTCTTTATTTAACACCTTTCGGACTGGCCTGAACAATAGAGAGGAATGGGAAAGAATAATCCTATAAAACTTGCACCATACATTATGAGTCCATCTATAATCCACAAATGTAATGTTAATTAGATGGGCAACAGAATATTAATATCTGAACCCCAACAAAATGATATCTGATAAATTCCATCGTTGGTTAGAGTAACAAGAAAATGGTAATATGGAAGGTTAATAGATTAGGTTTCAATGCTGAAAGAGATCCAATGTATATAGATCCTGGTGATTATGTTCTTGTAACTATGAAGTATATGTATTAGAATATGTATTGGAAACAATGTTGTATTCATAATGCATAAACTGATTGACCATCACTGTAATATTGTATTGTATTGATAGTAGTTTGTGCTAACAGAGAGATATATCTCTGACTTTGAATGTAAATGCGAATCGTCCCAATCCAAGATGGCCGCCACGATAAATTTGCTAGTATATCTCGAAGTTGTTATCTCTATGTAGCATTATTAACTGCACGGTAGGAACACAAAATGGAGTATTCCAGATGCAGCAAAGTTGCGGTTTGATCAATTTGCCACATCTATCGTGATCACAATTACGGTAGTTTTACTTCCGGGTAAACGCACGCAGCGTCTATGTTCATCCGCGGCGTTTGAGGGAAACATTCGTGTTTAAAGTTTCAAGATTATCTATGGGATATAAATCATGAACAATAGTGAGGAATATTTATATAAATATTCCCCCCGCGTATTATGGAAAATATGTGACCGAACACTTCCGGGTCAATGGGGGTAGAGGCAACATAAAAACGCCGACCCCACGAGGCCATTATAAACGGCAAAATATTTCCAAGACCGACAGCACGGAGGAGCAGGGAGGCCGACAGTGAATCCAAAGGTAAGAGTGGGGCTCGCTGCGTAGGTAGCGGCACATAGGGACGGTAGTGCTATCCCCCAGCGAATCGTTAAACGCTAACTTCAAACGACCGGTGTTCTATAGACGCATTGAAGGTAATACATTCCAACTTAGTTTACCAAAAACTAACGGGGAGGAGGAATAGTCTATAAAAGAGGGACTACCACCCCAGGAGAACAGTAATACGTTATCCCGGGTATTCAGACTGTCTTGCATAGTAGTGGATTACACGACTAATAGGTATTAAGCCATATTGAAAGTAACAACCGCTTAATTCTAACGGCTATGTTACTCGACAACAATAAAATTCCTATCTATCGACTAACTAACTTTGAAGACATAGACAGAATAGCGCGGTTCAATTGACAACATAAATCGATTATGAAACAAGCCCCCCGTGTTATGTTATTTTACACTCATAGGTACCCTACTCTCAAGCATGAAAACGAGTGAATGACCATCCGTCATTAATGCACTATACCGAGAGACCCACCTCAAAATTTGGGTGAGTTTTATGTAAAGATAGCATTACTGACAAAACCGAGATTTCTAATATAAACAGCACGAATTAATCATCGGATGTATGTGATTTTTATACATTTAGGTATTAACCTAAGAAGCCTCTGGCATTATTAAACGGCGGCTCCTCTGTGCGACTTTGAGTATATATTCAAGCCTCAAGGTAAATAATGAATGAAATCAATGACAAGCACCATTAGGGAGCAAATAAACACGTGAGACGGTAATAAGAACGTTCCGTTGTTTTTTCTGGTTTTTTGATTTAGTCAAGAACTAAACTGTATTGACCAAAGAAGCATACAGATATCAGGAAAGCAATTGAAAGGCTCTCCGATGCAACATACAGGTACATTACGTTAGAGTATATTTAAGAAATGTGAGTAGACCTCATAATATGGTGGTTAGAATGAATTGACCACAGACAGAGTTTATAACGAGGATTTAACAGAATGAGTAATCCTAGAGACTGTGGGTAGTAACAATGATGTTTGGATTGAGTTTATAATTCCAGTAATTTTTTAGGACAATGTAAGTGGCAAAACATGATTGATAAATGTATGAGTTAATATGGAAAAAAGCAAGGCAGGTGTAAATAAGCATGAATTAGTGTACAAAAATAAAAACTAAAATACTGTTATTTAATTTGTAGATACGAAGTCAAATGTTTTTAAGGTCCTGAAGAAGGTGTCAACACTGAATAGCACCGAAACGCCGCGTCGACTTTTTTTGACTGTACTTTTATTTACTGTATTTCCACTGTCGGTGGTTTTTAACATTTTTTAAATTGTTTTCTATCATGATGTTTTAGAGTGTAACCCTATAGGGAGGATAATAAAAATTGTGTACTGATACTCTTTCCCTGTATCTACTAGTTTACTTGCCTGCTCCTTCCTTTTTTGTAAAATTAATTAATTGTTGGGTTTATTTAATAACTCCGTCATCTTACTAAATCCCACCCAATTCTCTTGTGTCCAGCGATCCTAGACTGCTACGTTTCCAATAGGGATTCAATATATTTTTTTTTTTCAGATGCACAACACGACCCACCAAGAGATGGTCCGCTTGTGCACCGCCCGTCCTTTCTTCGCGCCCACGTAACCAACGAAGAGCTGGTCGTCCACCCGGAACTGGCGTGTGCGGTCTAGATAAAAGGAGAGTGCACATTTTGGGTCCAGACGGTGGAGCCTCTCTTCCTCTTTCGAGGGATGCGGAGGCAGAAAGAAGGTGGGCAAGGTGATGGACTGCCCAATATGAAAGGCTGTAACCACCTTGGGCAGGAAAGAAGGACGAGTTTTCAAGACAACTTTGCCCGGATGTACAGAAAGGAAAGGAGGCTTAGAAGATAGAGCCTGGAGTTCACTCACTCTCCTAGCAGAGGTGATGGCAACCAGGAATGCAGTTTTAAGAGTGAGAAGACGAAGAGGGCAATTGTGAAGTGGCTCGAAAGGAGCGCACATCAATAGTTAGAACAGGATTCAAGTCCCACTGAGGCATCAGGAAAGGAACAGGAGGAAACATGTGCGTGATGCCTTTCAAGAATCTATTTACAACAGGAAACTTGAAAAGAGAAGGCTGAAATGGCAGAGAGGTAGCCCTTAGGGCGTAGGCCTCCTTTGTAGTGGGAATAGCAACCACATGCTACTTCTGGCCCAGGAACGCGCTCGATGGCCCCCTTGTCCAAGAGGGCCGTAACTTCCTCCTGCAGAAGTTGCAAGTACTGCGGTGGCATGGCTGGAGGGGGTCGCCTCGAAGGGGGGTGGGGTGGTGGGGAGTAGCCCCTTCAGACGATTTGCAGCACCCACCTGTCCGATGTGATGGAATGCCCCCCACTGGAATCGAATGCACCTGAAAGCTCGGACTAGGAGGACTTTGAGGCAGATGCTGCAGGAGCGGATGTGGATTGACCTTGCCTTTGTCCCCCTGCACCGCCATGGCGGTTACCACATCCGCATTTAAGTTGGTTCTGCGGCCTGTGGCTAGCTGGACGTGCACCTTCCTTGGTCACGAAAGGTGTGAAAGGTGGAAGTTTGCTGGCGTTGACCGAGGCCCAAGGACTTGGCCGTAGCCCTGGAGTCCTTGAAACGCTCCAGCGAACTGTCTGCCTTGTCGCCAAAGAGGCGACGGCCATCAAAGGGCATGTCCACAAGGGTGGCTTGGACATCCCCCGAAAAGTTTGCGGACCTCAGCCAGGCGTGGCGGCGAACTGCCATCGTTGTTGCAATCGCCCTACCCAGCGAGTCCGTGGTATCCAGTCCACACCATATCGAATAGCGTGCTGCATCCAATCCCTCCACTAAAGCTTGGGTAAGCTTTGCCTGGACCTCCACCGGGCACTGCGGCAGCACTTCCGCAACCGTATCCCACAGAGTGTGGGTGTAACGGCCCAAAAGGCAGGCAGGGTTGACAGACCGCAACCCCAAACTTAGTGAGAACAGTTTCTTCCCAAAATGATCGTACCTATTGGATTCCCGATCTGGAGGAGCGGTTGGGAATGCGGTCTGGGAGGTAGAGGCCTGGATCACCAGGCTCTCGGGGTGGGGTGAACGGACAGGAAGCTGGGGTCGCCCGGAGCCGGCATCAGGCCACGTTCCGATCTATGGGAAGGCCCGTAGAGGGCTTGGACCAGGTGCCCACCAGAACATCAGTGAGGGCTGTGTTAAAGGGCAGGAGAGGCTACGAGGAGGTTGCCTGCGGTTTGAGCACCTCAGGGAGGCGGTTAGTCCTCACGGCCGCGACAGGGAGCTCAAGAGCCAAGGCTTTGGCTGCCGTAGTCAACACCACGCTGTAAGCTGCCCCCTCCTCCGTAGCCACAGAAGGAGGGCAGACAAAACCAGTGTCGGGCGAAGTGTCCAGACCACTAGCCTCCCCCAGCTCGTCTGCCCAGTCCTGGCTCAACTGGCACTGTAGTGCCAGAGAGTCGTCAGACCCCTCCCAGACCCCCTTGTCATCCATCTTCTGATAGTCAGGAATAAATGATGGAACCGGGTCGTCGGTGAAGGGCTCACTGATCTGCATCAAAGACTGCGCCGGATCCGGACCGGGGATGAAGTCGTCCTGGGACGAAGTCGGGGGCGACACCCTTGGTGACTGCGCCAGTGGAGGGGTCGTAAGGTCAACCGGTAACGTCACAGATCCAGGCCTGGATCCTGAGGAGCCCTGCGGCGTCAGGACCGGAGTCGACAGCACGGGGCCGAAGCACCCAACGGGGCCGGAGCCGCCGGCCCACTTGGGCTCCCAGATGGACCCGCGGGGCCCAAAGGCACCTCGGCGGGTTCCGACGGAGGGAAGTGCTACCTCATGGCCGTGAGGAAAGCACTAATCTCCTCCGGCGTCATGTGCAGCCCAGACACTGGCGGGTGTGGAGCTGGACACGGCGCTTGCAGCTCCGGTGGAGCCGCGTGGGCGGTGTCCCCCAAATCCCTGGCCGTATCGCGCGGAAGAGCGATGTCGCTTCTTTGACTTCTTTTTAGAGTGCCTCGACTTACCTGATGACTTGGAGACCGACGAGTGGGGTTGACTCGTCGAGCGGCGATGACTGCGGCCCGCGACCGGTCCCTCTACCTCCTCCTGGACCGGGACCTCGAGAGGCGCGGGCAGACTGCGGGAGCCAGAGACACTTACGGACCGCTCCCGCCTAGCCTTCGAGGTCAAGGCCCGGCAGTCGGGGCACGACTTGTCATCGGTGTCAGCCCCGAGACAGTAAAGGCACCGACGGTGCGGGGGCGGTCAACGACATTAAGTGGTGACAATTGTCACAGAGTTTGAACCCGGGCATCCCTACCGGCACCGCGAGTCGAGGTTATAGACTCGTGAAGTGATCCAAAAGAGAGCAAAAAGTTAGTCAAAAATTGACTAGGAGTACTGCTCTTCCCGGATCTGCGCTTGCTGGCGTGGAAAAAAGAATAACTGACGTCAGCGAGTGAGGGCGGCGTCTAAGTACACCGACGACATCATCCCGGCAATCACAATGCAGACGACGGACGCGGAGCCGCAGACGACGCGCAGGGGTACTGCTACGCAAAACTTTCCGAATCCAGTCAAACGCCTGGGGAAATTCTAAGGAAAGGAATCTAACACAAACCTGTTTCTTTCAGATGTACAAGTTTCTTACCTTCGGTAACGATGTATCTGGTAGAGACAATTCTAGCCGCAGATTCCTTAATGTAGAATTATCTCCAGGTGTGAGATTGGATCCGGAAAATTGTTGTCACTGCATCCTTGCGTGCCGGGGGCAGCACCACGCGACCCCAACCTGACATTGTCCATGGACATTATGTCAGCGAGGTCACATAAGTACCACCCCGGCGCGCTGATGTCCGTTTTCTTCTGAGAACTTTCCCGTGCCACAACGCATAGCCATCACAAACAAAACTGGAGAGTATGGGAACAGTGTGCGAAAAAGCAGAGAAACAGAAAGGAAAGGTGAAGAACAGAACCATGAGGGACAGTGCCAGGCACTGGGTCTCTGAAGAGCATGGAAAGGAAAAATTAGAGCACCGCTTCAGAGAAGCAACCCTGCAAGCGAAGGCAATATAAACCCTGGAGACAGAAAAATCCCTTGTAAAGAGCTAAGGACTGAGGCACAGCCAAAAGACCCAAACCCATAGGACTGTAGAGGAGTCAGAAACCCCAAGCAACGAGAAAAGGGAGAAGATTGTGAGTAGGCCCCACACTGGAATACCCAGGGTGTAGGAATGCAGAAATGCACGTAAATCTACCGTCCTAGTACCAGGAAGGCAGAGTGGAACAATTAACAGAACAAAGCACACAGCCAGGGAAGAAGTGAAAGAGGACACTCTCAGAGAACAAAGCCACCCGGAGGCACTACAGCACTACATTGATTTCTGATTTGGCGGCATTGAACATCACACTCTGCAACTCTGGTCCATATCACGTTGCTGGCAATCTACTGGACCCTATCTTTCCAGTCTGTCCAACATTCAATGATCACCAGCTCTTCCCTTGTGTTGTTCTGACCATTTTGCAGTCCGCTTCTGCTTTGAGATCTTCGCAAATCTACCGACAGTTGCCCCTAATATTAGCAAACCTACCAGGAACTGGGGAAGACTAGATATTCAAGTCCTTAATAAGCTTTTATCCTCCAAGGACTCTATAACCAAACAAATGTTGACTACTCTTTCAGGTGCTGTTCAAGAATGGCTTTTAAAGGCCATTGATACCTGCCTTCCGCCCTCTATCAAGAACGTGAATAACCATCGTCCTCCTGCAACTTGGTTCACTGAGAACTTAAAATTGGAAACATCAAAATGCAAAGTTTTGGAAAGACGCTGGAGGAGCAATTATGCGTCTGATACTAAACTTGCATACAAAAAGGCTAAAAAAGACTACATACTCTCAGCAAATCAGCTCGTGCAGAATATGTCACTTAGACTATTTCCACTGCGCTGAATTCTTCCCAGACCCTTTTTAAAATGATTAAAGTGCTCTCGGGCTCTGAAATCCAAGCCATGCCTCTTGCACTAAATGATCGACAAAGTGAAGACTTGGCTAAATTCTTTCTCCATAAAGTAGAAAAAATATTCTGAAATGAAGGACAGGATGCCGGATAACCTCCTTAGGGCAAAAATCTTCATTTCATCCTGCAGCCAGGACCATCCCTTACCAAGAAAAAGAGGCATCAGAATCTAGGGCTACACCTGAATCCTAGTCTCCACTAGATATGTACTCCTTCAAACAGATTTTAGATAGCATTAAATCTGGTTCACCTCATGATCTTCTTGCAATCTCAGTGCTTCAACAGCTTGAGACTCCTTCACTCCTGATAATCATGTAACTTCTGAATGCCACCCTAGAGGAAGCAACAGTTCCTCCAGAGTGGCAGCACGCAATGGTGGTTCCTCTCTTAAAGGCCAATGCTGATCCGGACCAGCCTTCCATCTACCGGCCTATTTTTCGGCTTCCGTCCTTTTAAAAAAAATCTTTGAAAAACACAGAAATGCTCAACTAGCCCAATTTGTTGAATCACAAAAATGTCTTCATCCATCACTGTCCGGCTTTAGAGACGGTTTTTCAAACGCAACACTCCTTGGAGTCACGGGAAGGCTGCAACATCTAGATTCAGGAGTTACGGTAGCCCTCATACTAACTGACAAGCGCAGCGTTTGACAAAGTCTCTCATACCATGTTAGTGAAGGCCTTATGATCCCTGGGTGTTACTGGACCAGCACTTAATTAGCTTATTTCTTTTCTCAGATCGCACGTTCCAGGTCTTTTCTGCCTGTTCCAATAAGCATGTTTCCCCTTATGGGGTACCTCAGGGCTCTATTTTAAGCCCTTTATTGTTCAATGTGTATGTCAGACCTTTAGCTAACTTTGCAGTAGAGGCTGGGTTGTCCTTGTTCTCCTATGCAGATGACACCCAGATTATCTTCTCCCTCTCTGCTAAGAAAGCCTCTGTGACATCTACTCTGCAGCTAGTTCTGCATAATATTGCATCTTGGATGCAGGCTAATTTTCTTTAACTTAATGGGGAGAAAATGGAGGTCTTGATCCGGGGGAAGAATAAAGACCTTTGGGACCGCCAACATTGGCCCATTGAATTGGGTGCTGTTCCTCAATCTTCTCCCCATATTCGCAATCTAGGCTTCATCATAGAAGTCTCATTATCTCTGAAAAACCAAGCAGTAAAGGTGGCTGCAACTTGTTTTACCATACTGAAATGGCTCAAAAAGATTATCTGGATGCGGCCCAGCTCTACCCAGAAAACCGTGGTTCAAGCTCTTGTCACCTCAAGTCTGGACTATGGCAACATCCTCTATTTGGGGGCAAATAAGGAGGTAACGCGCAAGCTACAGGTAGTCCAGACTTTGCCGCCAGACTGATTGGTCAGGTTCCCAGAATTGCCTCAATTCATTGGCTCAGGGTGGACAGCAGAATTAGGTTCAAAGCCCTTAGCTTCATGTTCAAAATCAAATCTGTAGCGGCCCCTCAATACCTGCAGGCTCTGGTTCACCCCTACTTTCCCTCACGCGCACCCCGCTCTGCCATTCAGGCAAAGTTCTCTGTACCTAGAATCAGACTGTCACGTATGGTCGGTCGATCATTTGCCTACTTTGGCCCCACTTTATGGAACTCTCTGCCTGTGCCGCTTCGCAATGAAACTGTATATGCGAATTTTCATAAAAGCCTAAAAACTTGGCTGTTTAATCAATAATCGTTCCCTTCCTTCTGGTCCTTCCTAGCTAGCGCCGCGAAACCCTTTTTGGAGAGCTGTTGCGCCATACAAATTAAAATTAACATTAACATAACATAACATTAACATTACTGGGCACAGGTTTTCTAGTGGTGGAAACAAGGTCATTTATTATCTTTGACAAGTAGATTTTCAAGGAGGGCCCTATATTTAACATTTATATTACAAATACATTTGGCCGACACTAAAATCAAAACCATCTTCAGCATATTTTAATATTGCATCAATATTGACTCTAAATATTGCAACTCTAAAAATTGCTTAATAGTTCCAGCTGACAGAACTGAAACGGAAAGCAGAGGCTAGCCAGGTAAAAAACCCTAGTGATAGGCATCAACTGGTCTAAATTTACCAATCTGAAGCAAGGAATTTTCAACTTTCCAGATGGATGATAATTTTCTCCAGATCATAAACATAAGAGATCTTGTCGCACACCTAGACCCTCAGCATAGCACATGGGGTTAATCGGAGGATTCCAACCTGTTTTTTTAATAAAAAGTTTTAGGCATAAAGGCAAATTATTTCAAACAATAGTCGCTAAGCAACTGATCACAGGGCAGAGAAGGCACTATAACATAACAAGCTCTGAGAATATCACTGGCTACATACCACCACTGGTTTACTGTACCTCCAGTTAGGCGATCAACATGAAGAGACAAGACAAGATTAAGTGGCAGGGAAACTCATATTGATACAAAACATTTCCATGGTCAAAACAGCAAGAGCAAAATCACAAAACACAAAAGTAAAGGATGAAAGAAGCTCACTGCTGCAACATCACTACACTTTTAAACAACCTGTTGGACCACTGACTTAGTTTAACCTTAAAAAAAATTTGATTTAGCCTTATTGGCAACTATTGCTTAGTACGTATTAGGACTGGTGAGCAGACTCCAACCACCAGTGAGATTTGAGGAGCAGAAAATAGACCATTTCCACTTATCTATCCAATAATTGCGAAAGAGCTGCAGATGTATTTCCACAACTAAACTTCTTCCACCATACCTCATTCTAAAATGGTCAGCACCCTAACAAGAATGTCAGTTGTAACCAATGTGAAAACCTCTTAGCTATGTAATGCACTCCACTACCTCAGAGGGTTTGACCTGTGCTTCAAAGATACCTTACAGCTACAAAAGCCCAATATTCTGAGTGCATATTGGCATGTTTTTCACACTGCCCAACCATTTAAAGAACATAGTAACATGATGCCAGTGATGCAGAACCTGCCATTTGCTGCAATACTCATAAAAATGTGAGGGCAATTGCCAATTTCTAGACCACATGAAGAGAAATACTTCTGAAGAGCCATTTCACACACAGCGTTTTGGGACATCATGCAACCTGCTGCGTCTTAGTTCCCTAACTAGCTAACTATGCATCCCGTCACAATTCTTAGCAGACACGGGTACCTGGATTAAGGAGGTTAGTTGCCATTCCCCAGAACCCATTCAGCCCTGTCTGAGGGGTTTGATAGGGTAGTCCTCTACCCACAAGAAAACCATAAAGTACTACTGGCGCCTACTCTTCCTGGGTTTCACCAGTACCCCAACATGCCAGTTCAACTTTAAAAGTATGAAAGCACATAGCACAGATTTTCAATATTTTCAAAACACCTACTAACATTGTATGTTTGTGGTATTTCTACAGCGCAAACCTAACAAAATAGCAGCAGAGCACTACTGATTCTCTAGCAGTTTAAGCGGAACTAGATAATGCAGATCATCATACTGTCATCAGCGTTATAACTTAAAATGACGGAAAAACACCTGCAGAAAATTAAGCCGGCTCCCCCGTGTCCCATATCTTACAAATGTTAATTTACCTTGGGCAAAATGGTGCCCCTCCGAATGGGACCCCCTCCCCCCCATGCCGCAGGGGCCTTGTTATACCACTGCTTTTCTGGCGATGCAAAGAACATGTTGGAAGTGAATGACTTTGTATACTGGGAGAATGGGGTGCACACCTTCGATTATCTACTGTTTGGTGAACTTCATTGTATTAGAACATGAATCTATTTGGGGGGCAGCATTACACTCGAGTGTTGGCTAACACCGATACTTGAAGGAAAAAAAATATGCAGAAAAGAGCTGCAAGTAACGCGCACTGTTCCCTGGGAAAGACAATTAATTCCACAATGTTTACACGCTAATCATGTTTTCACATAATATATACATTTATTCGTACACAAATCTTTTTTTTAAATCATATTTGTAAATCATAATTCCATATGTAACAAAATTGTACATGTATGTACAACATTGCATCATACTTGTGACCTGTGTTTATGAATTGGTCAATACTATTGCATATCATAGCATAAAACGTTTTGTCATCAGTGGGCCTATTTACAAAAAATCATAAATGCAAACAACGTTTCTTCATGAAGATGTTTTGTTTTCTTTCTTAACATCCAATGCCCAATGCATTTCGGGAAAACGATGCAATGTAGTACATATATGTACAATTTTTTGTTACATATGAAATTATGGTGAATGACTTTGCACACATACTCTGGGGAAAAAACTCAAAGGACATGTATGGTAAAGTAAACTTTCATAGGGGCGCAAAAGTTGCATAATACAAGCAGCTATTGAAGGGTGCGATAAGATGACATGAACATGTAAACATACCACATAGGCATTAAAAACTGGACTTCAGTGTATAGTCCTACCTCGGGGGTTTCTGGACCCTGATGTGTCACTTCCAGTGGTCGCTTGTTCCTGGTAGTGATGTTGTTGCTGATGCCTGGCTCCAGGGTCGTGCGGCGCGAGGAGATGGCCTGAATCTGACTGGGAAGCATGGTGCCTCTGCGCAAGGTCTCATTGGGGTCACCAGTTTTCATCTCCTCGTCGGTAATTTTGAATGAAGCAACGGTTGTCTAAGGAAAAGACACAAGGGTAAATGTTCATGCACCGGCCGTAGCAGTTTTACTTTATTTTTTTTACTAAAAATAAACAATAATGATTTAGAAGATTTTCCAATACAGTACCGTGGAGATGCAGGGGGGGAGGGTGGGGTTACAGCTGGGATGTTCTTAGCCTTTTTACGGTTACATGGAGCATACATAGTATAGGCTGGTTTGGTTGTGGGGTCTGTAAGCCCCCCCCCCCCCGGAGGAGGTGAAACCTGAACAAGGGGAAGCCCACCCTCATACAATACATGAGCTACCTCAACAAGATCGGGCACCAGACAGCGCAGATCTACAAACTCCTGAGCCCCAAAACATCCACACTGAACGCAAAAGCAACAAACTTCTGGGGAACACTGTACACGTAGCAGTTTTACTTTCAATTACTAGTAGGTGGACTGAATTGTCTGTGGTCTGAATACAGGAGAATAGATATGAAGGGATCAGTAAAAATACTTAAAATATCCAGTTTTCTGCGAGCTTGGTTTCATAGTGCACAGATAATGCTGAAGGTACCAGTACACCTTTAACTACAAAGTAACAACTGAATATTTAAGTAGGTGTGTGTTAAATTTAGTATGTTCATTTAACGTTCTTAACCATATCAAACATTTGTTATATAAAAATAACTGATACAGAGCATGTTTTCTCCGCAACTAACTAGCAGTTTAAGGATGTTGGGTACCTTGGATGTCTTTGCTTCTCTATATGCTTTTGTCTACTGATCCATACACGAGTGGGTGACGTCACAAACGGACAGGTTACTAAATGCAGATTCCTTACCATAGAGTATCTTCCCCAGAGTGGATGCAGAGAATGTAGCCGCAGCCCTCCTGTGCATCTCTAAGTGGAGTTGTGTGGCTCCATGCTGACTCCAAACCACCTTGGAAATGACAGCAGAGCCACATAAGCACCACTTTTGCGTGTTAACATTTTCCCCGTTGTGTGCCTTCAAACGCAACGCATAAACTATTGTGAACAGTGTGCTGCACTAAGTTGGGGCCTTATGTAAAGAGAAAAACCAAAGGAAATGATGGACGGAGCGCTGACTATACAAGCACTCACCCCCAGTCAACTGATCTGGGTTTAATCCATCACCGTTCTTTAGCCCACTCTGCCACCCCAGTTCAGACATGGCCATATGCAAATCAGTCTGACCCTGTGCCTCATGGGAACAGTCCAGCCCGAACTGCCAAGCCATGCCTTCCCTGGACCGGAAACAAGCTACAGAGGACCGGTTTCTGGCATTTCAGCCGCCTTCAGCCCGGCTTGCTTGAATCCAGTGGCAAAGTGAGCAAGGGACTCATGTCTGACCATACCCTGCCAACTTATGGCGAACAAAGAAAAACCAAAGGAAATGATGGACGGAGCGTTGACAATACAAGCACTCACCCCCAGTCAACTGATCTGGGTTTAATCCATCACCGTTCTTTAGCCCACTCTGCCACCCCAGTTCAGACATGGCCATATGCAAATCAGTCTGACCCTGTGCCTCATGGGAACAGTCCAGCCCGAACTGCCAAGCCATGCCTTCCCTGGACCGGAAACAAGCTACAGAGGACCGGTTTCTGGCATTTCAGCCGCCTTCAGCCCGGCTTGCTTGAATCCAGTGGCAAAGTGAGCAAGGGACTCACGTCTGAGTATACCCTGCCAACTTATGGCGAACAAAGAAAAACCAAAGGAAATGATGGACGGAGCATTGACAATACAAGCACTCACCCCCAGTCAACTGATCTGGGTTTAATCCATCACCGTTCTTTAGCCCACTCTGCCACCCCAGTTCCGGTCCAGGGAAGGCATGGCTTGGCAGTTCGGGCTGGACTGTTCCCATGAGGCACAGGGTCAGACTGATTTGCATATAGCCATGTCTGAACTGGGGTGGCAGAGTGGGCTAAAGAACGGTGATGGATCAAACCCAGATCTTTTGACTGGGTGTGAGTGTTTGATTTATTCAGATGCTCCGTCCATCACCACCCCCTTTTGTACCGCTTTGGCCGCCATAAGTGTGGCAGGGTATGCTCAGACGTGAGTCCCTTGCTCACTTTGCCATTGGATTCAAGCAAGCCGGGCTGAAGACGGCTGGAATGACGAGAGCCCCTCGCTGGTTGTGTGGACCTCATTAGTCCAACACTAGGGAAACCGGTTTGGCAACTGGTTTTCCATCTCTGCTCCCCAAGCCAGCCTTTCTGCCTATACAATGGGGCAACCCTAGTGTTACACATTTGCCCTTCAAAGGGGGCTTCCCTGTGAAGTCTGCCTTTTGGGGCTAAAACCTAAGTGGCTAACTGCAGGTGGGGGGTAATACCTCATCGGCCTGAAATCTCATGGTTTGTCTTCCTGAGAATCATTGACAAGTCTCTCCAGGAGAGTAAAAAGCCCTCTCGTGGAATAAGTTGGCTCCATGTGTGCTCAGAAAGTCACAGTTTTAAAGGCAACAAAGAAGGCATGTCAAATCCTGGAATTACTGGAAGAAGGGAGATCAGAGGACAGCACAGGAAGGATCCCTATATTAAAGTGGAAGTTAGGATGGCTGAGTCCAGGCACAGCACAGGAAGGGAGGCTCTTCAGCAAAGAAATAGAAAGGGTGGAAGCCCTGGGGGAAAGTGGGTACTTGACCAGCAAAGAAGTCCATCAGCTGGCAAGCTTGGACATGGAGAATTGAACAAGGCTCGACATATGCAAGGCCACAATGCAGCACAACTACTGAAAGCATATCAATGAGACTGATGTTACATGTCTTTTAAACAAGCCTTTGTAATACAATAGGTGTCGCATTACTAAGAGTTTAAGCTATTGGTGTTGCAGTATTATTAGCAACGCCAATGGCTCAAACTTTAAGTAAGGCGAGACTTACTGCATTGCAAATGCTCGTTTAATGCCAACTGGTTAAATGATGCTGTAGAAAAACAAACAAGATCCTAATAATCAGGAAAAAGCCGTAATTGTACGCAACTGGGATTTTGGTCTCAGAAGTTGAGGTGTCCACAATTCCAGATCTCATTCACTGGATCAGGCTGAAACAAACCCTGGGTAGTGAGTCAACTGAAACGTCTACACAGTAAGCTGTAATACAAAGACCAAGACATAAGGGCATTTGAAGTTCTACAACAGTTTCAGGAGTCAGCAGCCAATTGAAAACATGTATGCAAATATGCAAAGAAAACTACCAATCCAGCACCTGCCCTTCAGTAGCACGAAGAGGAAGGCGAGGCGAGCGCTAGACAGGACTTGTCGTGTTTTAGAAAGAACATTTCTTAAAGGAGCGGGGAGTGGTGGGGGTCTGGAGGGAGTGAAAGGCCTGGTCACCCATCAGAAGAAACAAAGAATTTGACAGGAGTATGTAAGCTAGGACTTAGTTTACGTGAGGGTGCTGCAAAAGTGTCTGTCAGAGGAAGCAAACAGCTCTTCTGAGAAAGCCAAACTCAATTAAGAAAGGGATTGAGGGAAGAGCATGAGGGAGTTTCATACTTTACTGGATTTTACATGCTGTGAAACAAAGCAAAGCTGTAAAGGGTTCTAGCCGTGTCTATGCTGTACTTCCCCTATGAGAGGGTTGACTGCACTGCTGATCAGTCGCTGTACCTGTGCACCACAGGTCAGGGTACCTACAGGCTTTGCTAGTGCTCCATATTGGATTCCCCCAGCTGCAGGAGTGTAGCGCAGCAAAGCGGTGCTGTGGAACCGTTTGTTGTCTCTGATGCAAATGAAATCCTTTTATTGCACTAAGGCAGGTCACGCTGCTCTCCGGAAGCCTGCTGATGGCATCTTGTTAGGAGGCAACAAGCTAAACGGGCGGCTGCAATGCCCCCTGGTTCAGCCCCCCACGCCCCAGGGGGAGGGGGACAGTGGCTCGACCGGGGGTCTCAGTGGAGGCCTCCCCCGGGAAGCGGAGCCTGAGCACCAATAGAGGATTGGCTGGAGATAAGGAAAGAGAAAGAGCGGGCAGACTGGAGAATAGGACTGGGCCAGCTCAGCCGTAAATCTAGGGTTAGGAATGTGGCAGGGGGAGGGGTATTTAAAGGTGGACACCGGGCACACAGGGCCAGATTGGGCTATTTCCCGCACAATTGGGCGACTTTCCCATCCCATGCCTGGTGGGGGGTAGTTTTTGGGCTACATTTGTGTTCTTGTGTGTGGGTGGGGGGGGGCTGGCTTGAGCAGGCGCCCACAATCACAGTCACACACGCATCGCGCTTCACACACAGTCACTAACTCACACGAGCAGAGGCGAGGTCTGGCATCCATCAATGAGGCCTGGCTCAGTCCTTGCTACATTCTTGCTTGTTATCTTATCTGGAGTGGTTGCTTGTCACTGTAATTCATTTGCACGGTGCACACACACTCCCTCCGCACATGCATGGAGCCCCCCCCCCGCCCCCCAGGGCACCACCTAGCTTTGTTGCTTCAACTTGCTTGCTGTTATGGCCTGGAGCCATTTGCCACTGTAAATTAGCCAATGTGGGGGTCCCCCGGGCCGTCATTCGTGTAGCGCGTGAAAAGGCTACCAATGACGGCCCTGGACAGCAGTTGTTGGTCAGCCCCCACGCGCTTGCCATATATGCGGGGGGGGGGCGGGGGGGGGGTAATTGCAAACACAACAGTGATGGACAGAATGTGGATCAATGTCACATTCACCCCAGTCCAAAGATCTGGGCCCAAATCCATCGTTTTTCCACTCCACACCACCCTGGGTTAGAGTCACCGGTGACACTCGTCGTGTGTCACACTGCTGCTGCCGCCCACCCGGCCCGGCCCCCAGCCCTTGAAGAGACACGGTGACGCACTTCAAAGGTAGGCCACCAGCCTCTGCCCCAGGCCATGCCAGGCCCATCCTTATTTATTTTATTGTATTTTATTTATGCGTTTGCATACAGCACTTCATTAACGATCTCCAACCCGACTCGGGCTGCTTAATCCCTTTCGGTCAATTTCACAATTTAAGGGAGATGGTAACTTTCTCTATATTCACACAGTTCGCGCTCCCTCGTATTGTTTATTTATTTATGCATTTTTATATAGCGCGGACTTTACCCGAAGGTGTCAGAGGCTTCACAATAGGAACAGAACTGATACAAGAGAGCATTACAAGTGAGCATGTTACAAAAGCAAACGTTAAGTTACACGAGGCAAAAGTGACAATAGTGAGCAAACAAAATACACGAGGAGCTAACGGTGCATTACAGGAGGAAAAAGTGACATGTGTGCAGGTTACAGAAGCGAGCAAAGTACAAGTAGAGGTATAATACTGCAAGAAATGGAGCACACTCAAACACAAGAACAAACGTTACGTAGGCAATGGTGGCACTTGTGCAAGTATCGAAAGCAAACAAAGTACAAGAGGAAGCAACGAGTGTGTTACAAGAGAAATGTAACGCGTGCATGTTACAAAAGAGTACCAAACACAGCTAGAAGGATAATACTTCACACTGCATCAGTTTTCCTTACACAAAGTTAAATTAATTAATTAGGCACGGGGCAACTGAACTGGGAACGCCCATTGTTTGCTTTCAAAAAAAGCAAGAATATCAAAGATCATTTAGTGAGGGCAGCCTTACCTTCCCCTACCCCACTTAAAAGAACGATTAATGACCACTGGGCCACTACACCACTTAGGGGCCATGCGAAATGTGGAACATGTGTGGTATGTGATTTCACTGTTGAGAGTAAAGAATTTGTTTACAAGGAAACCAGAAATGTGTTGAAGACGTTCACAAACTGCAACAGCTCTAATGTTGTATATGCAATCTTATGTCCATGTGATCTTATTTATGTTGGACAAACCAAGCAGAAAGTCAAATTGCGGATTTCCCAACATCGGAGCAGAATACGTTGTAAGACACCCAACGCCCCTTTGGTTGAACATTTCACCTCCAAGGAGCACACGGAAAATGATATCCGCTGGACGGTGATAAACCAAGTGACAATACCACCAAGAGGAGGCGACCTAAATCTCCTGCTCAATAAAGAGGAGTTAAAATGGATCATAAGGACATAAGGACAGATAGCCTGAACTCTGGTCTTAACCAGCAAGAGGACTGGACCACACTAATTTGACTATGGTCTCTAATTGAAAAGATATAAGTGGATATAAAACTTTCTGGCCTTCGCAGAGACCCTTATGTGTAAATAATGTACTCTAATTTTAATGTTGCTATATTTGTCACAAATTTTATTGTCACTCACAGATGTCACCACGCTGCACTTTTCCCTATGCACACTGTCCTATCTGTGGCTTTCACTCCCTTCCCCTAACATGGCCGCTAAGCCCTGGTCCCTTCTTTATTTTCATGCCCTCAAGTCAGCCAATGGCCGAGCATGATAAAATGCTGGGCTCACGTGACCCGCCTAACCAGGAAATCGAGTTTTGCCGACTGACCCGGTAAGCATAGGACGCGCCTCCTGGACGTCCTGACAGCCCCGCGCTACACCCAGCCCCATTGTTTACCCCTGATTGCTAATCCCCTCCCTTTACCGGCAGGCCCTCCTGGTTCCAGGACCCCAGCGCGACGCGGCGCTTCCGGTATTACCCGGTGCACAAGGTAAGCCCTACTCGGCTTTACGAGTATCTGCCTATCTTATCCTTAATTTAGACTTCCACACTTACAATAGAAATTTTGTATATAGGTACATGCGGATGCAAGATAATACTCTTCTCCTGCCTTCTGGACCCTCGACTTAACGTCCTTGATTCACTGGTTAGCCGCCGCATAAAGATCCCTCTGACCGCCTAATTAATTAATGGCCGTTCCCTGTCTCAAGTGTGGTTATTTCCTCCCCTCTTCCAGATGAACCGACCAAGCGGATAATGCCTCCCTAATTGGTTCCTTTCTAAACTCCTTGTCTGCGCGCTCCTCCCTTGAGCTCTCATTTCAATTGCCCTGGACCCTCGAAATATATATTCTGGTACCACTGGTAAGACGCCTCCATTTTACGGTCAACACCATTAACAAATGATTGGTCCCAATCCTAAAACGTTATTTCCTCCCCTCATCTAGATATACCGATTGAAGCGGATTATTAATTATTCATGAAGTAAGCCCTCGCCTGCGCGCTTACTTGAGCTCCAGTACCCTTACCCCTCTGGTGAGCCTTATACCTCTATCTTGGGTGTAGCCACAACTGTACCAATTCGATTCCGCCCATATTAACTTTCTCTTTACAACTCACTTCGCATCACTGCGCCGTTTTTCACCTTATTTTTGATGTGTTCTGGAATATAAATGTATTGCCGCACCTCTCCCCTGATATTCATTGGTATCACTGCGCCGTTTTTTAATTGATCTGTTTGCCACCCTGGGCTTTATTCGGAGTACCACTCACTTACTTTTATACACCTTCCTATTCGCCAATAGAATGTGCTTCCTCACTTAGTCACATGCCTGGTGACACTATAAATAATGTCACTCGCTGTCTCCACCTGGATACAGGCAGATCGGTCCGATAATCACTGCAGAATGTCACTATCATTATGCGTGTGAGAATTTAATGTACCTTTCTGTCCTTCTTTCTTCTCCTTAGGCAAAAGAGGCTTTTAAATTAAAAAGGCAACCATTGTTTTGTCCTGATGATGGACCCCATCATTTAGCAAGGGGTCCGAAACGTCGTCGACCCACTGTGTACCATATACTTGTGAAATAATTTGTTACAAAAATTGTGTAATGGTACCTATAGGAAATTCTCTGTCTAAACTTGGAATTCTGCAGAGACTGTTGATTTTGCCTTACAAGCCCTTTATGTATGTTGTTGTTTGTGTATTGTTGTGGCTGGGTACAGGCTTGTGCCCCACGCACGTGAATTGTTGAAGGTGTTATTTTGTTTTGCAAACTTTGATTTAAATATAAATTTTGAGGACCTCTGCCCGGCTGGGCATGTCTTCTCTAATATAGAACTGACTGAGTCTATATTCATTTTCAATCATTTGTCTCGCTGCCAGGGACCATTGTTGTTTCCATATAACTAAGCTCCCCGAGGTCCCTCGCTGATACTAATTGGGGTCCCCTTGTTGTTTAAAATAGGGGGGGTAATTGCAAACACAACAGTGATGGACAGAATGTGGATCAATGTCACACATTCACCCCAGTCCAAAGATCTGGGCCCAAATCCATAGTTTTTCCACTCCACACCACCCTGGGTTAGAGTCACCGGTGACACTCGTCGTGTGTCACACTGCTGCTGCCGCCCACCCGGCCCGGCCCCCAGCCCTTGAAGAGACACGGTGACGCACTTCAAAGGTAGGCCACCAGCCTCTGCCCCAGGCCATGCCAGGCCCATCCTTATTTATTTTATTGTATTTTATTTATGCGTTTGCATACAGCACTTCATTAACGATCTCCAACCCGACTCGGGCTGCTTAATCCCTTTCGGTCAATTTCACAATTTAAGGGAGATGGTAACTTTCTCTATATTCACACAGTTCGCGCTCCCTCGTATTGTTTATTTATTTATGCATTTTTATATAGCGCGGACTTTACCCGAAGGTGTCAGAGGCTTCACAATAGGAACAGAACTGATACAAGAGAGCATTACAAGTGAGCATGTTACAAAAGCAAACGTTAAGTTACACGAGGCAAAAGTGACAATAGTGAGCAAACAAAATACACGAGGAGCTAACGGTGCATTACAGGAGGAAAAAGTGACATGTGTGCAGGTTACAGAAGCGAGCAAAGTACAAGTAGAGGTATAATACTGCAAGAAATGGAGCACACTCAAACACAAGAACAAACGTTACGTAGGCAATGGTGGCACTTGTGCAAGTATCGAAAGCAAACAAAGTACAAGAGGAAGCAACGAGTGTGTTACAAGAGAAATGTAACGCGTGCATGTTACAAAAGAGTACCAAACACAGCTAGAAGGATAATACTTCACACTGCATCAGTTTTCCTTACACAAAGTTAAATTAATTAATTAGGCACGATGAGATTAAGTGATTTACCCAGAAACAGCGTATGGTGAGCCGTGGCGGGCCTGGGGCCTGACTCCCCTGCGCCAAAGTCGGCAGCTCTGGCTGTTAGGCTACATCTCATACGGCTTCAACAATAATTTCCCTTCACATCCTGCTCGCGAGGAGGCACCTGCCTACAACCACCATTCGGTGACAAATGTTGACAAAGGGGTTTCATTTCAGGCGCAGATGGCTTGCCTGTTGCTGGGTGCTGAGATATTCGGTGTGATTTGCGTGTATGTATGTGGCGGCCAATCACTTCAGTGGTCACTGAACACCGCACGATGGCGGCCCTGAAAAGTGCCCAGCGGGATACAATAGCCGGAGCAGTCAAAGCTCCTCACAGCTCCCCACGTGACAGAAGGCACGCAGCATTGTACCCGGGAGGGAGTGCAGATGACGTGCGAGCAGTCGATAATCTGCCAAAAAGAGCGCCAAGTCTGAGCTGTTTTTAGAGCAGTTTCCACACGTCGGCGGGTGACCGGTCTGAGGCCAACTCGTTCCACATATGGCGCACACATTACAAGTTCCCCCCCCTGTAGGCCTCCTTTCTCCTCCCCTCTCTGTTGGTTATGATATGGTTCTTAGCGCCGGGACGCCCCGTCGCTGGGGCAGCTGTCGCGCTCTACAAATACATAACATAACATTACAAAAGCAAACGTTACATTACATGAGGCAAAAGTGACAATAGTGGGCAACCAAAATACACAAGGAGCTAACGCTGCATTACAGGAGGAAAAGTGACGTGTGCAGGTTACAGAAGTGTACAAAGTACAAGTAGCGGTCTAATACTGCAATAAATGGCGGACACTCAAACACAAGAGCAGATGTTACGTAGGTAATGGTGGCACTTGTGCAAGTATCGAAAGCAAAGAAAATGTACGAGGTAGCAAACAGTGTGTTACCAGAGAAAAGTGACGTGTGCATGTTACAAAAGAGTACCAAACACAGGTACAAGGATAATACTGCAATAAATGTCAGACTCTCAAACCACAAGAACACACTGGGAAGGCACTTCGATAGTCATGGAGAATAGAACTTTCAATAGTGGGAGGCCCCCCCCCCCTTTTTTTAAATTCCTCCACGTTCGTACTTCACCAAAAATCGATCTTCCTTAGTTGTGTTTGCTTTCATTAAATACATCTTTATCTTCTTGGTGGAATGTTCCTCCACGCGTGGTTTTATCTCTGGTGTGTTATTTTCCTCACCTCGTCGCCATTGTGAAGTGAGAAACACCAGGCAGCAGTGATGACAAGGCTCCTTTATTTAAAGTATGAAACAACACCCGGCAGGAGTAGGGTGACCAACTGGCATTGGTGCAAATTCAGGACGGTGAGTGTAAAATTCAGGACAAAACTTCAGGACAATGGGTACGTTTTACAGACACATCAGAGGTCGCACAATAGTATATAAGTAAGCCCAGCCATTTCTAAACATATTCAACCGTTTGCAAACCTATCCATCATGTATCCTTCCATCTATCATTTCACTCATTCATCCCTTCATCCATCCCCTCATCCATCCTTTCACTCATCTCCATTATCCATCCATCCATCCATCCACCCTTCACCCTATCCATCTGTACACTTATCCATCCACTCTTCATCCCATCCATCCACTTATCCATTCAGCCATTTACCCTTTCACCAATCCAGCCATCCTTTCACTTACTAATCCTTCCACCCATCCACTATTTTAGTCATCCATCCATCCTCCCTTTCTCTCTCCATCGACCCTTTCACTTACCCATCCTTCCTTCCATCCACCCACCCAGCATCCATCTACTCATCCACCTACTCATCCACTCATGAATCCATCCATTGACCCTATCACTCATCCATCTATCATTTCACTCCTTCACACATCTATTCATCCTTTTGTCCATCTACCCTTCCTTTCACTCACTCCTCTATCCTTACATCCACCCTTTCACTCATACGTCCATTCATTCACCCTTGCACTTATCAATCCATCAATCCATCCATCATTTCACTCATCCACCCAACCATCCACCCACCCACCCACTCATCCATCCTTTCACCCACCCACCATCCAATCCACTGATCCATCCTTTCACCCACCCACCCACCCACTCATCCATCCATCCATCCATCCTTTCACCCACCCACTCATCATCCATCCATCCATCCTTTCACCCACCCACTCATCATCCATCCATCCATCCTTTCACCCACCCACTCATCATCCATCCATCCTTTCACCCACCGACTCTCCATCCATCCATCCTTTCACCCACCCATCATCCATCCATCCTTTTCCCTCATCATCCATCCATCCATCCTTTCACCCACCCCTCATCATCCATCCATCCCCTCATCATCCATCCTTCCCCTCATCATCCATCCTTCCCATCATCCATCCATCCTTCCCCTCTATCCATCCCCTCATCCATCCATCCCCTCATCCATCCATCCCCTCATCCATCCATCCCCTCATCCATCCATCCCCTCACCCATCCATCCCCTCATCCATCCATCCTTCCCCTCATCCATCCATCCCCTCATCCATCCATCCATCCTTCCCCTCATCCATCCATCCTTCCTTCCCCTCATCCATCCATCCTTCCCCTCATCCATCCATCCTTCCCCTCATCCATCCATCCATCCTTCCCCTCATCCATCCATCCATCCTTCCCCTCATCCATCCATCCTTCCCCTCATCCATCCATCCTTCCCCTCACCCATCCATCCATCCATCCATCCCATCCATCCATTTATCCTTCCCCTTCATCCATCCATCCATCCATCCTTCTCATCCATCCATCCTTCCCCTCCATCCATCCTTCCCCTCCATCCATCCTTCCCCTCCATCCCCTCATCCATCCATCCCCTCCATCCATCCTTCCTTCTCCCCATCCATCATCCTTCCCCTCATCCATCTTTCCCCCATCCATCATCCAGCTACCCTTCCACCCATACATCCAGCTATTTACCTTTTCTCTCCATCCTTCCCCTCTCATCAATCCAT
Organism: Lissotriton helveticus; assembly: GCF_964261635.1. NCBI lineage: Eukaryota > Metazoa > Chordata > Amphibia > Caudata > Salamandridae > Lissotriton > Lissotriton helveticus. The sequence goes on along the minus strand of NC_136069.1, from coordinate 1,596,086,739 downwards.
CCATCCTCTCTCATTATCCATTTATTCAATCTTTCATTCATCCATTCACCCTTTCACTAATTCATCCAGCCATTCACCCATCCCTTCACTTACTTACTCGCCCACCTTTCCATATTAATTTTGAGCTGAGCCCTTTTGAGAAGAGGCCCATCAAGAACTTCACCCTCGCTGCAGGAGCCATCCCAGGACTCGGACAGAAGCCACCCAGGGCAGAGACAAGATCCACCACAGGGGGGGACAAGAGCCATCACAGGTGGGGGGGGGGGGTGGACTGGAGCCACCACATGGGGGGACAGGAGCAATCACTGAGGGGAGGGCAGGAGCTATCACAGGAGAGGGAACAGGATCCACCAGGGTGGGCATGCAGTATTCTAGTATCATCTTGGGCTCCTCGCCCCTTCCTGCACAAGACAACGAGAAGACAGGCTGTCTGTCCAAAATGCCACCCCCACTGTGATGTACAGTACTTACAGGAGATACTCTAAGAGAACGGATTGTCCTCCATACTTTGTTAATCAGTGTGGGTGTGATTGTGCCTTTTCTTTATTTTCTTACATTATAGACTGCATGTTTGAAGAACCGAGGTTTGCTTACAATTTAGTGACAGTAATTACACTCCGTGAAGAGAACCACGTGCTGCCTCTGTGTAATCAGGGGTGTAATCTGGCCGAGTCTTGGATGTTTGGGGCCCTGGGTAGAAATGGAATGTGTGAGCCCCCTCTAAATAGCAGAGACATGACACATTCAGGGCTGTTTGCATGTCAATAGATGTCGCTGCTCCTGAACCTGCAGCCCCTCCTCTCAGTCACCTTCGAAGCACCTCTTAACAGGTCAGCAAGGGCTGGAGGTGTGGGGTTGCCATCCTGCTGTGCCTCTCCAGTGCTGCTGAGTATCTGAGGAGCTTTGGTGCAGCATCGGAGTCAAGAAGGGAGGTGGGTGCAAGCTGTGCCGGCTTTAGGGTGGTACTAAACAACAGAGAGGAAGTGCCACTACTGATCTTTTGTTTATCTTCTTACTCAACAACCCAGGGCAAAGACAACTTATCAAGGCTGGGGCTTACTATTCAATAGCTTTTTATTTTACAAATTCAATTTGAAAGTGCATTTATTTAAACTTTCATCGCATATTGTCAAATTAGGGCGGGGCAACCGGTGCCCTGTTAAAATGACGGACAAATGGCGTCCGTTAAAGAATCCTTCACGGACAACGGACAGACGGCCGAAATTACGGACTGTCCGTGAAATTTACGGACGGTTGGTCACCTTGGCAGGAGCCGAGGGACGCAGCCGCCGGGCACGTCATCCCAGTCACAACCCCTTAACCAACTCAACTGTCATATGCAAATTACCAGCTGGCATTCTAGAATGCCAGCTGGTGGTGAACAGGGTAGCGCGAGGGCAGGGGACGGAGGCCTGAGGGGGACAAGAGGGGATGAAGGTAAAAGGCACCAACATCACACGCAGACTTTACCCGAAGGCATTAGAGCGCTTCACCATTGGAACAGTAATGATACACGAGGAGGAAAGCCCACTGTGCCGGGTGATGGAGTCACTGCGTTTCAGGCCGGGGGGGGTCTATTCATACAGTGCATTGCAGTATCCCAGCCGAGAGAGGGCGCAGGCTGTACTGGAGGCAGAGGGAGCACTTTAGGAGCATTCTCAGGCGGAGAAGGACACCCACCTGCTTTTTTCACACCGAGTTTGTGGTCGATTAGGAAACCCACGTGTTTAGCGGATGCTGCCATGTAGGAGGACTTCACAGCCCGTCGACTACCAATTCGGGTTACGGAACATTTTTCTATCCCATCAGCCCAGGTCCAGCCCACGCCAGGCCCAGCCACGCCACGCCACGCCTCAGCCCAGGTCCAGCCACCAGCCTCAGGCAGGCCCAGCACCCAGTCACGCTAGGCCCGGCCTCAGCCCAAGCCCAGCCACGCAGCCCAACCCCCAGCCACGCCAGGCCCAGCCCACGCAGCCCAACCCCCAGCCACGCCAGGCCCAGCCACGCAGCCCAGGCCCAACCACACCAGGCCCAGCACACGCCAGGCCCAGCCCACGCCAGGCCCAGCCCACGCAGCCCAGGCCCAGCCACACCAGGCCCAGCCACGCCACGCCTCAGCCCAGGTCCAGCCACCAGCCTCAGGCAGGCCCAGCACCCAGTCACGCTAGGCCCGGCCTCAGCCCAAGCCCAGCCACGCAGCCCAACCCCCAGCCACGCCAGGCCCAGCCCACGCAGCCCAACCCCCAGCCACGCCAGGCCCAGCCACGCAGCCCAGGCCCAACCACACCAGGCCCAGCACACGCCAGGCCCAGCCCACGCCAGGCCCAGCCCACGCAGCCCAGGCCCAGCCACACCAGGCCCAGCCCACGCCAGGCCCAGCCACGCTAGGCTGCGCCTCAGCCCAGGCCCAGCCAAGCCAGGCCCAGCCCCCAGCGACTGCCCACCACAGCACAGCCTGGCGGCGGTGCACATGAACTGACTCACACGCTCAGCACATGAACTGACTCACACACTCACTGAGAAAACAAAATGACTTAAGGGGCACTGTTGGGGCCTCATTTATGAGAAGTGACGCATCGCTGCGTGAAAACAGCGATGCGTCACTTTTCACTGCGCCCTCCTTGCGACACCAATGATGCGTCATATTTACAGAATGACACATCATGGCGCAAGGAGTTACAGATACGTCAGTATTCCTGCCGTATCTGTATGGTGCAAAAGTGACGCATTGCTGGAGTGTGTCACAAAAGTGACGCAACTTCAGCAATGTATCCTTTCACATGGGGTAAGCCCCATGTGAAAGGGCCTGCGTCAGTCTTACTCCTGCTGTGAGGCAGGCGTAAGAAATTGACGCACTTGTGTCCTAGAAGTGGCGCAGTGAAATCTCAAAGATTTCACTGCGTCACTTCTACGACCCTTTCTTGCGTCAATACGCCCCCCCTTGCATACATTATACCTGGCGCAGGTATAATGTGGTGCAGGGGTTTACAAAGTGACGCATCTACCTAGATGCGTCACTTTGTAAATATGATGCAACAAGGCGCATTTTTTACGCCACTGGTGCGTCACAAAAAGTGACGCACCAGCGGCGTAAAAGTGACGCACAGCCTCATAAATGAGGCCCTTGGTTTCTAAGCACTAGAAAGTGACTAATCTTTAAAAATTCATATCTCTGGTTCCCTACAGTGAATTATTTTCGTTTTGGTATCATTTAAAAGATAAAAATATTACCTACTTTTATAAATTGATGTTGGATTTTTATTTTGTGTTATGTCTTAATTATTTACTGAAATGGTGTTTTTGAATGCTTTACATACCTGTCTTTGAAGTTAAGCCTGTCTGCTCGCAGCCACGTTACCATGGTTTGAGCATAGGAATAATTTCCTAAGGCCTACGCTGAGTCCTATCATGTGTTAGTGGCCTTCTTGCCAGTGGCAGACCTACATTTGCCCCTACCAATAACCCACTTTCCAAATATTGGAAAGTGGGTTATTGCTAGGGGCAAATGTAGGTCTGCCACTGGCAATAAGGCCACTAACACATGATAGGACTCAGCGTAGGGACCTCACTCACCAAACAGGACCAGCATCTTGTTTCTATAGCTTAATGACCTTATTGACTGACTGATATGCTCTATGAAATTCCAATCGAAGTTCAGTCAACAAGACGGTCTCCTTTTGATTTTACTGGTATTGTACCCCAAAATAATGAAACGACACCCTTGGACATGCACAATGTTGAGGTATGCTACCAGGAGCGGCCTGTACAGGTAAGAGCAGTGGGGCAGGGTGGTGGTGGAGGCGGGGAGGGATTGGATAGACGACCCAGAGGGCAAATTGAATAATACCATTTCCCTTGTGTGTCGAATTACCCCCCCCCCCACCCATCTCCTCTTACCTGCACGGGCTGCTCCTGTATGCTATAGTATCCATTGCAAATAGGGTTTTATCGATAGTATTTTGTTATTGCTTTTTACATGTTTGGCAGTGAGCCAGGGACAATGATTGCCTTTTGTCTGTTGCAATTTCAGGTAGTCGTCCAGCCTCATCGTGAATAAGTCCATCTTTCTGCGCCCAGCTGATTCGGCAGTTTAATTATTGCAAGATGGGCAAGTGGTCACAATATAAAAAAACATACAGACAAGAGTGGGAGTTGGATCCTGAACTAAAAAAATGGATTGCCCCTGTAACGACAGATGATAGCAAAGCAGCATGCAAGTACTGCCACGTGGACATCCGTGCCCATTATAATGATTTGAAGCAACATGCAGCAACCACTAAACACCGCACACGCTGTAATGCAGCAAGCACATCTGTGGCATCCTTTATCCAACCTATCCCTTCCATTTCTAACGATCAGAAAAGAAATCAGATTTGCCATACAAACTGCTTGTTGTACATCCATTAATAATATTGATGGGTATGGTGAAATTTTGAAAGATGAATTCCCTGCCTTCCGAATGCACCGCACAAAATGTACAGCAATAATTCATTCTCTGTTGGGCCCATATTTCAAAGAGGAATTGCTGAAAGATATTGGATCACCATCATTTTCTTTATTGATTGATGAATCGACTGACATTGAAGTGAAAAAACTACTGTGCATTTGCATTAAATATTTCAGCAAAAAGCTTAACAAATTTGTAAGCACCTTCCTTGCCATGGTAGAATTAGATCAGGCCTGTTCTGAAGATATAGCAAATGCAGTCCTAAACATGCTGGAAACTTGTAACCTTGAGATAAAAAATTTAATTGGCATAGGTACAGATGGGGCAAGCGTCATGTGTGGGAAGCACCACTCAACATTCACCTTGTTGCAAGATAAGAACAATAGTTACTTACCTGTAATCTGTGGTTCTCCAGTATTGGTGTCTTTCATAGATTCACATGCCTGAATCATTCCCCGTCGTCGGAGTAGGAGTCCCACGGTATATAAAAAAGCAGTAATATGCCATTTGTACATCGCAAATAACAGTTATAATAAACCAGGAAGTACAGTAGCCTCAGCTACCAATGAAAAAACTTCCACATTAGTGACCATCAAAGTCGTTATGTTAGACCAAACTGCAGCCAATCAGGCCACAGCTCTCACCAAGGTATTCTCCCCAGAGACCCAGGCTGTCAGATTTTTTGTAGCACTGGAGAGTACCAGAGTATATATACATATATCTTAACAGTCTGGGTGAGACTCTGAGGGGAGGTGGGTGGGTGCATGTGAATCTATGAAAGACACCAATACTGGAGAACCACAGATTACAGGTAAGTAACTATTGTTCTTCTCCAGTATTAGGGGTGTCTTTCATAGATTCACATGCCTGAATCCGAGTAGTTAGCAGTAATACCATATGTCGCTCTTATACGCCAAAAGAACAGTTTTCATGCATGAAAATAAAGCAATGCAACAACATATGAAAGCGTCAAAATAGCAAAAGGAGGTGGGAGAGATCATCAGAGGCTCACCTTACTGAAAAAGATTACGCAGGACTGCTCTCCCCACCGAGGCATCGGTATCACTTGAAGAATCCAGACAGTAATGCCTCGTGAATGTGTGTCTGCTGGACCATGTTGCGGCTCTGCAAATGTGCAGGAGAGGCACACCAGCAAACAAAGCAGTTGAAGATGAGACTGCTCTCGTAGAATGCGCTCTAGGTAAGGTCTGTAAGGGTTTACCTGCTTGTTGATGGCAGAGCCCTATCGTGGATGAGACCCACCTGGCGATAGTCTGTTTTGTCACAGCACAGCCTTGTCTTGGTCTGCCATGCGCTACAAATAGCTGATCCGTTTTTCTGATGGCAGCTGTTCTTGAAAGATAAAATTTAAGGCATCTTTTAATGTCTAATGTGTGTAAAGTCCGCTCAGCTGGTGACTGCGGATTGGGAAAGAATGTCTTAAGTATCACTGGCTCATTTAAATGAAAATCCGATGGTACCTTGGGCATGTACTTCGGGTTGGTGCGTAGTATCACAGAGTCATGTGTGAATTGCAAGAAGGGTGGCTTAGATGTGAACGCTTGCATGTCACTCACCCTTCTGGCTGATGTCAATGCCAGCAATAATGCAACCTTCCAAGTGACGAACTTGAGATCGACCCTATGGATAGGCTCAAAGGGATGGCGCATAAGCTGAGCCAGTACAATATTCAAATGCCATGATGGAGGTGGTCGACGTATAGGTGGAAACATACGAAATAAACCTTTAAAGAATTGTTGGATTATTCTTGAGGAGTATAGAGAATTCGTACCATCCTGACGGTATCGTGATATGGCCGCTAAAAACACTTTAAGTGTTGAGTGCGCCAAACCTGATTTAGCCAACTGCAGAAAGAAAGGTAAGATCCTTTCCGGTTCCGCATTCATGGGATGTAAATTCATAGTTTGGCACCAAACACAAAAACGCTTCCACTTGAGTTTGTAAGTTTTGTTTGTTGAAGGCGCTCTAGCATTGGCCAGGACTTCTTGACAGTCTTGTGGGATGTTCAAGTGTGCAAATTCATGGTGTTGAGGAGCCAAGCCGATAATTTCAGAGAATGAGGGTCCGGATGATACACCCTGCCTTCTTGAATTGTCAGAAGATTTGGAATTTGAGGCAGTTGGACCGGTTCGCGCTCTGACAGAAGGAGAAGCTGTGTGAACCAATACTGTCGTGGCCACCGTGGAGCAATCAGAATTATTCGACACGGTTGTCTCCTCATTTCCTGATGACTTTGGGAATTAACGGAATTGGCGGAAAGGCGTAGGCAAATATCCGTTCCCAATTCATTGACAGAGCATCCCCGCAAGAGTCTCTGTGGGGAATCCAGCTCGCAAAGTGAGTACATTTCTTGTTCTGATATGTTGCGAAAAGATCCAGATCGGGGAGACCCCATCTCTGGAAGATCCGATCCAGCGCTGGCTGATGCAGTTCCCATTCGTGAGTGCTGTTCTTGGATCTGCTCAGTGAATCTGCTAGCACATTGGCTACTCCTGGAACATGCACCGCTGACAAGTTGATGTCGTGATCCAGAGCCCAATTCCAGATCTCTTGAGCCTGTTGAGACAATCGGGCTGATCTTGTGCCCCCCTGCTTGTTCAGGTAATGCATGCTCGTTGTGTTGTCTGTTCGAATTAACACTGTCGAGCCTTCTAGAACTGCCTGAAAGGATTTTAAGGCGAGGAAAATGGCCCTTCATTCCAACAGATTGATGTGCCATTTCTTTTGACGAGTGTCCCATTTGCCACTGATTGTCATCCCTTGAAGGTGAGCGCCCCAACCTTCTAGCGAGGCATCCGTGGTCACTATGAATCTGGGGACTTCTGCGAGGAAAGCACAACCCACTTGCAGGTGGTGTTTCTGACTCCACCATAGTATCGTGTTCTTCATTCGAGGTGTTAAGGTGATGATATCCTCGAAGGAACCTGATACTTGCACCCATTGTTGACTGAGATCTTCCTGCAATGGTCTCATCCTCAGACGACAGTTTGGAGTGAGATGGATGCACGATGAGATCATCCCTAGGAAAGATTTGAATTTCCGAACAGAAACGCACTCTTTTCTGAGAAGTGTGGACGCCATCTTTCGGATCTTCTCCTGTCTTTCGCTTGAGATGAAGACCTGAGCGAGCTTGGAATCCAGCGTTGCGCCTAGGAAAGACTTCCTTTGCGATGGTATCAGATCTGATTTGTCGAAGTTCACTGAAAACCCCAGGCTTTGAAGCAGGCAAAGGCATTTCTGGACATGTTCGCTTGCTGTGTCGTAGGAATTGGCCTTGATAAGGCAAATCGTCCAGATACGGGTATATCTGAATACCCTGCAATCGTAAGTGGGCCGCTACAGGTGCCAACATCTTTGTGAAGACCCTCGGGGCTGAACGTAGGCCAAAGGGGAGCACCTTGAATTGGAAATCCCTGCCAGCCACTCTGAACCTTAGGAACTTTCTGTGTCTGGGGAAGATAGGTACGTGGAAGTAGGCATCCTGAAGGTCGAGTGTTGCCAAGTGGTCGCCTTCTGCCAAAAACTGGAGGATCTCTTGGAGAGTTAACATTCTGAACGTCAATTTTTTGATGTATTTGTTGAGGGCACGCAAATCTAGGATTGGGCGCCATTCCCCTGATTTTTTGCGTATCAAGAAAAAACGAGAGTAAAAGCCTGTTCCTCTCTGGTGTTGCGGTACTCTCTCGATTGCCCCCTTCCGAATCATTGTATTGATTTGAAGGAATAGCTCTTTGAGATGTGCTGGGGGTGGCCCTTTTGGGGGTGAATTTGGAGGGGTCTTTACAAATTCCAATATGTGTCCCTTGGACACTACATCCAGCACCCATTTGTCTGTAGTAATCTTTGACCATTTTGAGCAATGTAGGGATATTCTTCCTCCAATTCGTTTTTGGCTGGGACACAGTGGCGGCAGGAAGTGATTCTCACTTTTTGTTGGCGTTGTCTCTGCCCCGATATGTGGTCTTCCCTCGGGGCTGTGAATAAGTATTTCGTCTTTGGCCATAAGCTTGTTGTTTATATGGCTGGTACCTCTGGTTGTTTTGGTTGTTTGTATAGGAACGTTGTTGGTAATATCCTCCTCTATTGGAGAAGCTTCCTCTTCCTCTAGCGCCACGAAAGGAAGATTTGCGATACTGCAGAGTACCCAGTGATCGTGCAGTTTCTGTATCCTTTTTGATGGCTTGCAAAGCCTCATCCACATGCGAGCCGAAGAGGTACTCGCCATCATAAGCCATGTTTAACACCTTGGCTTGCACCTCCTGCCTAAAGGATGTAGATTTCAACCATCCTTCTCTTCGAAGGACTGCGGCTCCTGCCAACTGTCTGAATCCTGTTGCTGCTACATCCACTGCAGCATCAATGATCTCCGATGAAGCACACTCTCCTTCTTGCAGGATTTTAATAGCCTCAGACCGGTCTGGTTCAGGCAGTTTCTTAATGTAAGGCGATATGTCAGACCACATTTGCCGGTCATACCTGCCAAGAATCGCCATAGAATTAGCAACCCTCACTGTGGTTGCTGCAATCGTTGATATGTAGTGTAGTTCCTATTATCCCAATAGGCTCTGCGCATTGGAATAATACCTTCAATAGTAAAGGCCTAGACCAGACGTTAACTAGGTCTACTACTGACGATATTAGACTTAAAGTTTTGGGTTTGCCAGCTAGCTCAGAGTTCACTAGAAACTTTCTCGAATGTTCAGGAAGGAATTAACTTCCCTGATTAGACAAGAAGGGATTTAGTTTCTGACAACCATAGAACATGACAACTTTGCTCTCCCCTAATCAAGAGTGTATCTCGAGAGTCGTGTGAACAAAAGGCAATTTATTTTACTCAGTCAGTACGTGCATTCTTAGTCTCATCAGAATGTAGAGAAAAGGAAGAGACGGGCGTGTTCAATAAAAAGGTGTTATTTATTGATCAGTCTCTTTTCTCATACAAGAGAAATGGATCGATATTATTGCAATACTTATAGTTAAGTAAAGTGCATACATTAAAAGCAGAAGTATAAAATAATACTGTAAAAACATTGATATGGTTTCTAAGCCATAAGATGTTTTAAAATGAATAAAATATATTATATACACATATACATTTGACTAAACGTACTCAACTGGTGTTTCTAAATACGCCTACCCCGTGTACCTGACCTAAGCCTAATACGTGGGCGGGAATAGAAAGTTACAGTTTAAGTTAAGTTTGTTTTTGCCAAGTGAATAACTAAAGAATTCTCTGCGAGGGGTTATTCAGTTCTGTACCTGGAATTAAGGATGAATGAGGGATGGTATCTCTCTCTCTGGTCTCGATATTCCAGGCTGCCTGCGAGGGCTACCCGGAAGCGCCGGTGCTGGATCTCTCGGCAGGAGAAAGCAGCGCGTCTCGTTCTCAGCGCGTCAGGAAGGCGGGGCTGTGCCAGCGGGGTCTGCTCTGCTCTGGGCTTCGGCAAGTATGGCTGCTCCGTCTCGTCACCACCGCGTGTCTTTGCATAGGGCAATATCGGTAATATTTATACCTTTAAGGTGCCGAGATTGACGTAAGGATGGACATAGATACGTCAATAAGGATGTCATACGACTTGCTCGTTAGCACATTCTTTTGCTGAAGTTCTCGGTGAAATCAAAACAATGGCCGCAGGGTTTTGCCCAGGTTGTCATAGGTTTGATTTGTTATGAGAACTCCGTATGCCTTATCAGGGGCTGGAGGAATATCGCTTGTCTAATTAGATCGCAAGCGTTATGACCTAATCAGATAACACGTTCCTGTGCCGTAGTGTGACTGCGTCAGATAACGGTATCTGCATCATGGGGGTTTTCTGCCTCATGGGCTGACTGCTAGTTAACTTGTTGGTTTGTTTAACCAGAATAGGGTCAGGAATAGGGGGATCGATTCAGAACCTATAGGAATACATCACACCCACTCCACGCTAACTATGGACATATTTACTAATCTATGCATAGTAAAACATACTATAGAGTATAGTGTATACCTTACCACCCCAAAATACATAAATGCATTTTGAAATTTTTCAAATATACGGAAGAATTGCAATCATATGTATTGTATGCACTCAAGCTGTAGAATAATGCCAAAGTAATCACGCATTTGTATACATTATTGCTATTTGGTATATGAGAATTTACACATGAAATGGCTCTTAATACAGAAAAAAAGTTCGAGACCATTCCATCACAGAATAAAATATTTATGAACATACCAGCGGGCAGCTAATGTCTATAAGCTATCTAAAATTTAGAAACCTTAGTTCTCTAAGAATAGTTCTTACTTTAAGCAGAAGATAGTGTCCCGAAAAATATGCAAAAATATTTTGGGGCTGCTGAAAAATTGCTGTCCGTGAACTGGAGGTAAAATTGTTCATGTGACTTTATTTTTAAAGTTGAAGGCCGAATTCAGGGAACGCCGTGTGCGAGCTTGCTCAAAAGTCTCTATTTCTGCTCTGGTGAGAACATCATATCATTTAGGCTTTCGAAAAAGCTGTCAACAGCTTCCTGGGAAAGTTCCATTAACTCGGAAAAAGGTGTAACCATGCATTCGTGCGCATGATTGTCTCCATTGACATTCTGATTCGCATTGCTGACAGAAGGTCGTACCTGTTCGATGCTGCTTTCATCTTGAACTTCACTACCCCTTAATCGTAGTGGTGAAGCTTCCACGAATGCCGTCATCAGGATTGGTAGCCTTTGAGGGCAGCACAAAGCGTGAACCTTGATCGGGCTCAACAATGTTTCTGCATCCATTGGCGCATCCGATTGTAGCGTCAGACAGGTGTCTAACACGCATTCTTCTCCGCATAGCAGACACCTTAATACAGGTAAAACACATCTTTGCCACATTGGTCGAAATGATAGAAACCAAGTCATGTTCAGGTCTCTAAGCCGGGAGAGTCCCAGGATTTTTGATATCCGGTCCCGGTATCCAATGGCTAGGATTGTTTCTTCCCTTGTCGCAAGAGTTTGGTCTGTGACATGGGTTGCCATAATGAAAAATAAGGACTAAGAATAGGATTCCTGCAATTAGTCCCAAGATCAGGGGAAGTCCGCCAAAAATCGAATGGACGAAATCTGGAAAAATACCCAGTATGGCTTTGAATGGTGTTAATGCCATCGAGAATACTGTCTTAAATACCTTTGAGACCCCATTGGTATCAGAAATATTTAAGATTTCATTCAGGATTTCTGCGAAATGTATGGGGGAATTAGTTGATAACAATGAATGTATCTCTGCAGTCGTCCTTGCGACTTGTAGATCATACGTTTCTTTTGATGACGTGAGCCTTGTAGGCGTCTGAAGAAGCACTGTTTTCATTCTGCTTAAAGTATCTATTCGAATAGAAGTAATTTTCAAGTTGGGCCATGCCCTTGCCTCCCTGTCTGGAAAGGAGCTGGGGAACAATGAGCGTCCACAGCACTTGACCTTCGCAGTCGTAGTTACGAGATAAGGTGTCCCGGGCATAAGACTACAACATCTGCGATCTACAATTAGAATGTAACTCCCATTATAGAGTCTTTGAAAGAATGGTTCAATCTCTGTTGCAGGTGCGCCTTGCTGGTGACATGAAAGGTTGTATGAATTCCCTTCACAGGCTCCATGCAAACTAATTCCGTTACACAGAAGCGTGCCGCTTAGTGACATCGCACAATTATTGCCACTAAGAAACACTTTCTGTCCTTTATTACTGACACATGCATGTGAATAGGGCAGGTTCCATGTTGTTTTGATGTACCCCTTTCCCAATTTCTCGTACATGCCAGCCTGTATATATTTTTGGCAGTATTGAAACCTGAAGGTTGAGATTGGAATATTTATTATCCCATGTATTATCCATTCACTGACAGGTCGTTCTGACATTGTCACTGGTAATCTTTCGAGTTTTTCAATGCTCAAGATTGTATAATCAGCACCCTTTTGTGCCATACTGATTTGTCTATCAGTAAGGTTAAAGATTTGGAATAGTGACGTTGTGTTGATTAAACGCCAAGGCACATAGCCTGAACATAGATTTTGTAACGTCCAGCCAAGCTGTACAATAGAACGCAATTGAGACTGACCGTGTTGTAATAACAGTAAGTCTTGCGATAATATGTCGATTGCTGAAGACACAATGCTGTCCAAAGAAAAAATTCTGGAGGACAGAGTCATTAACCCATTGTCCACTACAGAAAGTGATTTTTCCAAATTAATACGGTCAATTTCCCGTATTCTCTCTGCTGTTTCAATTTGAGTAACCTTCCAGGCCTCATTGTATGCTGCATATACAGAGGCTGCTATGAAACGTTTTTGACGCTGTTTGTGCGGTCCCATAATGAAATCACGCAAGTCAGCACCATCAGTAAGTAAAGTTAGATGTTGCTTAATTTCTGTCAGTGTGGAAGTTTGTAGCCACTGAAGGCATAATTTGCCCACACTGTAGGTGGTTATTATCCCTGGGTGATGTATTTGAGGATATCTAGGGTCTGGCCTGGTCATTTTGAACCCCTGTGTTTTGTTCAGGAATCTGTCTTGACAGTTATTAGTATCTGTGGGCCAGATCAACCACTGTTTCCAATCTGGATGTGTTCTGTTTTGGTTTAATACATAATTTACGTCTATCTCTTCATCTATAGAGCTATTGCTGTACATTGTTGGTTTTGGAATAGACGGTTTATTTAAGTCTTTAATTTTGGCTAGGCCAAGACAGGTAGTTTGTTGAACAGTGTCATTTAAAAATATCATTTGTTCTGGGATCATGCAGGGTCTAAACAAAGATTCTATACCCTGTACTTGCCATTCTTTTGTGCCCCAAACACTTTTCAATTCAACATTTTTGTCCCAATAATCAAAACCAAAAGTATTCATTTGTTCAAAGAATGAGTCCGAATATATCAATTTTGTGTTTGTTATCATGGTCTTTGTCCCTGTCTTATTTGACAATTTGAAATAAAATGTTTCAGCATTACTTATGTTAAAACCTGAAAAGTATGAATATTTGTCATAGAAGGTTCTTGAGCTTCCTTTTGGAGGGGTTGCACATTGTTCCCATTGATTATAATTTAAAACATTTCTAGGTTGTGCAGATCTATGTAAAAATGGTTACCATAGTGGTTATAACAGTACATACTATCATAATTTGTAGAACCCTGCAAATAATCATGTTTGGTAAATTTAGCAGACATTACTAAGTCAGACATCATATTATTAATGCTTTCGAAGTCCCAATCATCAGCAAATGAGCTTGGTTTTGCAAAGTCACTCAATGAGATCTTAATTTGGTGTGGATATTTCAGGATTTCGACCGGACCATAAATTTCATAGTCAGTGTTGTCCCAGGCTACCCCACCCGGTATCGGATTGGCTGTGAAGTTGACTGAAGAAAGTTCTCTTTTCTCGACGTGTGACGATGTGTGTGGTTTGAGGATCAAGTTGATTTTCTGACTTGCTGTGTCCATTTTAGCATATTTTCCCTCAATGAAGCGTCCCAAAGTAAGTACCATGATGAGCCAAAGTATGAGGATAAATGCACCAAAACCCACCCAAAATTCGATCCATGGAGAAATCAGATATGTTTCTTTCAGTTGTTTCAAAAGTTCTTTAGCTTTATCTTTAAAGGTTTTTGATGATGTCTGTGTCTTTGATTCACTGAAGCCTTCAGAGGAATCATCGAAGTTTATGAAGTAGCCGGATGCAGTTCTGTCAATTGTTCCAATTGCTTCAGGATTACTGTTTCCTGCATTTTCGCTTGGTACTTCATTGTAGATTGGTGTGTCTCTGCTAAAAGTTTATTTGGGTTTTCAGAGGTCTGAGTTCTATTGCATTGTTGCATAGTCCTTGTTGTTCTTCTGTAGGCGTTTCGAATGTGATGAGCATCTTCGTTAGGACCTCTGTACTGGTAGCAAACCTTGGTGTTCGGCTACTTATTGGGAGTCCACTTGGCCTACTGTTTGTTATCGGCCACATGATTGTGGTTTTACCAGGTCGATGGATACAACTCGGTTCTCCTTTTTACCAGCAAGTGGCGGTAGTACAACTGATCTTGTCCCGTTGATAGACAAGACAGGAACTGCTTTTCTGTAAGAAGGCCCAAATTCCTTCTTTACCGCGATCTTTTCCCTGACTAGATCCCCGACTTTTGGAATCCAGACAGGTCTTGCTGGGACAGGTGGTGGTTCTTCAGTGGTTGTTGGCTGTTGTTTCAACTTTATGTTGCTCAGGTCTTTTCTTGTTTTGTTTAAGTCCTGCAAAATAGCCAAACGGTCTTTGATATCAAAGCTTTTTTCTTTCACCACTGAAGTCTGACTATCAATGTCAGAGATCAACATCCTAGTTCCAAATAATAATTCGTACGCACTGAATCCCTTCAGAGAATTTCTTGGCAAGTTATTTAGACTACGTTGGACACTTATTAGATGTTTGACCCACCCAGCTCCCGAACCTAATATCCTTTCCGTTATAGATTGCTTTATGCCTTGGTTTTTTCTTTACACCATCCCGTATCCCTCAGGAAGGAAGTGAGAAGATTCCCGCTGTGCTATACTCATTTGGCCATGTTTCCCATCAGGCTGGAGGGCTAGAGTGAAAACAATGGTCAAACGTAGCATGCTCTTAGCGTATATGCCATTTAGACTCGCAAATCTTTGTATAACAGTCCAGACGTCAGCCGAGTGCTGGTGATCTACATTATAAGTGGAAACTAGCCTGTATATGTTAATCGCAAGCCTTCCTTTTTACTCTTGATTTTTTCTGGAGTAAAACGACGAGGTATTAAACTGTTTCTCTCCCCACTGCGATCTCTGTTGCAGTTTGGGCAGTTTTTTACAAACATGGTGTGACGCAGGCTCATGCCTGGCCACCAGTACCGTGATTGTAATTCTTCCAGAGAATCTTTTAGTTTGAGGTGTCTGAGACCCTCGCCCATATGTGCGTCTGCGATTAACAAGTTTCTCCTGTCCATGTTTGGAATCACTCTATCCCCCACTCCAGGGATTCGAGCAAAAGGGACGGAGTTTGCATCGATTATGTATGTATAATTGAGTGGATAGTTGATCGGTAGTGCTGAGCAGTCGCCTTTTGATGACGTTTTCACCGCCAGCACTGTTTCACCGTCAATGTATTTTAATGTACGCTTTTTTCGAACTACGGGAGCCGATTTAGTGGCTGCCGCTGTGGCTGTCTCAGCCAATGAATTCCCTGCAACGTGAACGCCATCACGCTGATGACTCAGTGAGTGTGTCACGTGAGTCTTTGGTAGCTCTTTTTGTAAAAGAGCTATTTGTTCCCAGAGCAGTTTCTGCTTTATTGGTGCATCTGTGTCATCTTTGTAACCGTTCTGAATCCATGTCTGCAAATCCTTGTTATATGATTTGACGCAGTAATATGAATCTGACACTATAAGTGTCGGGAATTCGCGATCCACATTATCTAGCGCCATTTTCAATGCTAGTATTTCAGTTTGTTGTTCTGAATTAGTTTCTATTGAGTGTGTTTTTGTTAATAAAGGTTTTAGTTTACCTCCGCGCCACACTTCTTTTGTAATCCCACATGTTGGGTTGTATGCCTGTTCTCCCCAAACGGGGGGTTGAGCATGTCCGTCTGTATAAATTACACAGGCGTAATGTCGTAAAGGCAGAATGTCGATTGGCAGAGGGAATGTTCTTTCATATTCTAGATTTTTTAATTCTTCTAGTTCTGGATCAAAGTAATAGTATACTTTGTCCGTTGTGATTGAATTCACCCATTGTATCCATTCCGGATTCAATGTTGTTGTTGGTAAATTACACGGTGTTGTTAGTGCCTCAAAGGCTGATTCTGCTGTTCTGACTGTGATATGTCTACCGTCAGCTTGATCTTTTTCTCTAGCTATTGCGGTTTGAACTGCATGAACAATTTTTTCTTTGTTGCTGAATTTCTGTTCAGCTTCTGTGTACAAGTGTGATTTGAATGCAATTGGTACCTTTTCTCCCTCATTAGAGGTCAGGTATGTGAATCCGCATCCCCCTGGGATGACTCGAATCACAAGATTGCGTGTGTTATCACGTGTTTCTAATTTTGTTTTAATTAGCATGTCTGTTTGTAAGGATCTCAAAATTTCTGTGTGTATTTGAGTCCAATTGGATCTTTTAAAATCTGGTTTTATCAGATCATAAAGGGGTTTGACCCTTTCTGCGTAATTTGCAATGTATGTTCTTCCGAAATTTAGGAAGCCTAGAATCGACTGTAGATTTTTTAGTGTTCTAGGTGCTTGGATTACGGCACATTTCTCTAGGAAATTGTCCGCCAGGCTTTTGCCTTCACTTGATAATTCATATCCTAAGAACAGGACTGTCAGATGGGCAATTCTGGATTTTTTAAAGTTGAATTTGTAACCCTCTGCTGCGAACCCAAGTATTATGGTGTTCACTCTCTTCAAGTGAGTCTCCAAGTCATCATCTGTTAAGTAAATGTCGTCGACATAAGATAATGCTTCATCATCATATATTTGTAGTAATTCTGTTACTCTCGCTGAGAATACTCCCGGGCTGTTCTTGTACCCCTGGGCTAACCGACAGAATTGTTTTTGAGTGCCATTTATTGAGAACGCAGACAAATATCTGCTCTCTGGTGCTATGTTTTGACAAAAGAATCCATTAGAGATGTCTAATGTTGTTTTGTATTTTTTGCGCACTATGTTATTCATTAGTGCAGCACTATGCGAATTTTGCACTGCAAAAGTTTTGCAACATGTGTTAAGGTGTCGGTAATCCAAAACTAGACGATATGAATTGTCTGGTTTGGAGACCGGAAACAAAGGGTTGTTCATTTGTGAGGTGCAAGTTTCAATCACCCCCTGGTATTCTAGCTGATCTAGTATTTCTTTTACCTGTTTTTTAGCTTCTTGCTTAATTGGGTACTGCCTTTGTGCAGTAGGTTGTGATTTTAACTGGATTTTGTGAGGAGGAGAGTCCTCATCCCATCCCACGTGATTTGTATATAAAGCAGGGGCTAGAGCCACTGCCCACTTTCTAGCAAGTGTGTATTTTTTATGAATTGGGATATGATTTGAGAAGGCAGGCATAATTACTTCTTCGCCATGAGGGCAATCCCTGACAAACTCTGGTGGCCAGTCTTTTTCAGCTAGAAGGATATCATAGCCCTTGGAGAGATTATCCCAAAATAGTCCCCTTATTTTTCTAGTCTTATCTCCCTCTATACGTAATGTTATTTCGTATATTTTGTGAGGTTTGCTAACTCTGGTGTCTGCAGTTTCCACTTGAAGATATTCATTCGTGTCCACTGTCTCCAGATGATTCATAAGGACTTTGCGAGCTATGCTCACTTCTGCTGCGCTGTCTAGCATTGTCTGAGCCCATTCCCCGTTTTTCAGTTGTGTCCTCAGAATTCTCGGCATTGTTAACTATTTTAATGCTGGCTACCTTCTTCTTTGGAAATTGTAATTTCTTTTTTAGCTGAGCAGGTTCCTTGTCTTTGGACTTGGCGTGCTCTTCTCTTTGTTCTGATCGTCCTCTTCTTTCCGATTTCTGCGAGGAAGTCTGAAAAGATTGAGAGGGACGTGTATCAATGTCTTGATATCTATCAGGCTTTTTTATATTATCCCTATTTCTAAGGTTATATCTTTTCCCAGAGGGGTCACTCTGGGGTGACCTGTGTCTTTGGTTCGGAGATTTCTCTCTTCGCCTAGGAGACCTTCCTCTGGACTGGAATTTCTTTTCTTTGGGATTGGATTGTTTGTTTCCATCCCAGCTCTTTTTCTCTGATGTTGAATTATTATTAAAAAATATTTTTTCAGGACTTTCAATTAGTTGTGGTTTTACTGGTATCCCACCTAAACTATCTCTACCTAGTTCCTCATAGGATTTTTCTATGATTCTGGCAATTTCAGCTGGTTGGTCTGCTATATCTGTTTCCTTTAACCTCTGGCGGATCGCCACGTTTGCTGCTTCTCCCTTTATGTTGGCTAATAATATAGCCGAGACCTGCTTGAAGTCTTTTAGTAATTTCATACCAAGAGTTAAAGCGGGTTCTGGACCGTATTCGTCTTGAATTTGTTTTAGCACATCTGGTATTACCGAAATGGACGGAACACCGTGCGTTTTTGTGTAGATGGAAGCAAAGACTGTACCCCAAGTGTCACAGTCCTCAATGTGTGGTGCGATTCCCATTGGAAGACAGATAGTCAGAATCCTGTGCTTTTCTAGCGGGGTGGTGTCTGGAAACACCGCCTCTATTTGGGTGATTTTCTGCGCTAGCCAGAATGGTATTTGTTCCCGTTTAGCCGGTACTTTACCTAGGCAGGACTGGATGTTCTGTGGTGTAATTTTATTTGTGTTCCCCTGGTGAGGGGTCAGCTGTGGGAGTTTAATCGCTGGCTGAATTGTTGAAGTCCGCATCACATACTGGACTAATTGTCAATGTATTTTTATTAATTGTTTTAGCTGTGTTAACAGGTTAGCTGCAGACATCCCGTCGATGTCTGGATGTGGTGTGTATCCGGCTAGGACCGGCCACGTTGCTCCTGGTCTACCTAAAGGACCGAGCCTGGTGATGTGATTATTATGTTTTAGGGCGCCATCAAATAAGAGCAAATGCTCTTGAAATTTGAATGGTACTTCCACCTCCTCGAAAGGAGTGTACGTTTCAGGAGGTTCCTCTATTTTGTAATAGTGGAAGTACTTTGTTACAGGATTTGCTGCTGGAAAATGTATCCATGAATAGTATACCTCTGTCTGCCGATATTCGTGTGCCTCAATTACGAATATGACTGTACCACCTCTAGGTGTCAGTCCATTTTCTATAAGTTTTATGGTTATAGATTTCCTTTTAATGACCGGGATGAGTATTATATCCGGGTCAGCTTCCTGTATGGTAGCATCAGCTGCTGCGAGTTCAGTTGCTAATCTAACTGCCTCTCTTTCTTCATCACGGTCTACCATTTTACCGACAGGATGGTTATTTTGTTTGTTTGCAGATCAGGTTTCTTATGGAAACAAAGATTAGATGCACAATATTTTGGAACAGTGTATCCTTCAACGTTGACTATACCAAGAACCATACATAGGAGTTCCCTCCTGCGAGGTCTGGCGGATATAACCTTTTACCCACTCCAGACGTCTTTGGAGTATTATGGGAGAAAGGGGTCTGAGTGAGAAAGCACGACTGAGTTACTTTAAATGTCTTACGTTAGTTTTATCGCCCTTTCCAAACGAGTTGGGCGCCATGTAGTGTAGTTCCTATTATCCCAATAGGCTCTGCGCATTGGAATAATACCTTCAATAGTAAAGGCCTAGACCAGACGTTAACTAGGTCTACTACTGACGATATTAGACTTAAAGTTTTGGGTTTGCCAGCTAGCTCAGAGTTCACTAGAAACTTTCTCGAATGTTCAGGAAGGAATTAACTTCCCTGATTAGACAAGAAGGGATTTAGTTTCTGACAACCATAGAACATGACAACTTTGCTCTCCCCTAATCAAGAGTGTATCTCGAGAGTCGTGTGAACAAAAGGCAATTTATTTTACTCAGTCAGTACGTGCATTCTTAGTCTCATCAGAATGTAGAGAAAAGGAAGAGACGGGCGTGTTCAATAAAAAGGTGTTATTTATTGATCAGTCTCTTTTCTCATACAAGAGAAATGGATCGATATTATTGCAATACTTATAGTTAAGTAAAGTGCATACATTAAAAGCAGAAGTATAAAATAATACTGTAAAAACATTGATATGGTTTCTAAGCCATAAGATGTTTTAAAATGAATAAAATATATTATATACACATATACATTTGACTAAACGTACTCAACTGGTGTTTCTAAATACGCCTACCCCGTGTACCTGACCTAAGCCTAATACGTGGGCGGGAATAGAAAGTTACAGTTTAAGTTAAGTTTGTTTTTGCCAAGTGAATAACTAAAGAATTCTCTGCGAGGGGTTATTCAGTTCTGTACCTGGAATTAAGGATGAATGAGGGATGGGATCTCTCTCTCTGGTCTCAATATTCCAGGCTGCCTGCGAGGGCTACCCGGAAGCGCCGGTGCTGGATCTCTCGGCAGGAGAAAGCAGCGCGTCTCGTTCTCAGCGCGTCAGGAAGGCGGGGCTGTGCCAGCGGGGTCTGCTCTGCTCTGGGCTTCGGCAAGTATGGCTGCTCCGTCTCGTCACCACCGTGTGTCTTTGCATAGGGCAATATCGGTAATATTTATACCTTTAAGGTGCCGAGATTGACGTAAGGATGGACATAGATACGTCAATAAGGATGTCATACGACTTGCTCGTTAGCACATTCTTTTGCTGAAGTTCTCGGTGAAATCAAAACAATGGCCGCAGGGTTTTGCCCAGGTTGTCATAGGTTTGATTTGTTATGAGAACTCCGTATGCCTTATCAGGGGCTGGAGGAATATCGCTTGTCTAATTAGATCGCAAGCGTTATGACCTAATCAGATAACACGTTCCTGTGCCGTAGTGTGACTGCGTCAGATAACGGTATCTGCATCATGGGGGTTTTCTGCCTCATGGGCTGACTGCTAGTTAACTTGTTGGTTTGTTTAACCAGAATAGGGTCAGGAATAGGGGGATCGATTCAGAACCTATAGGAATACATCACAGATACCTTTTTCCCAATGGTATCGAGTCGTCTTCCGTCTCTGTCCGTTGGTGTGGAGATTTGAGACGACTGGTTCTTTGCTCTCTTTTGAGCTGCCTGCGCAATGACTGACTCCGTCTTGGCCTGTCCAATCAGGCAAGCAGGTGAAGAAGATGGTGCTCTGTACTTTTTATCTACTCGAGGTAAAGCTGCAGGTAAAGAATTTGGTGTGGCCATGATCTTTAGACCTTCTTTTCAAATAAAGTCTATGATAGGAATAGACCAACTTTGCCTCTGAGACAAACTCTTAAAGTCGTACAGGAAACATTCGTCCTGTTTAGTCTCCATGGTAATGAGAAATCTCTTGGTTGCATTGTCCATAATTCTGTGGAAATTCGCAATATCCACCGGTGGTGAGTCAGCCTTTGGTTGTTCATCTGGAGAAGGTGAGTCAGCCTGATAATCTTTATACTCCGACGAATCCGATTCATCTAATTCACCTTCTTCCTGAGCTTCCCCCTCAGTATTATCATCCTCCGGTTGGTTATAGGGCACTGGTATGGATGGAGTATGCCCCGTTTCTTCTGGTATATTAGGCATTGAATTCGGGGCCACTCTAGGCTGTGGGGAAGAGATTTGTGAATCGGCCGACTCTGAGGGCGGGAAACGGCGATAGTAATCGTCCAACATGGACATTAAATTTCTAAATAGTTCCATAGGCATTTGCATCCCTGGTGGTGGTGCAGTATCCAACCTGGGCGGTTGTGTCACTTGCTCCTCTTCTTCCTGATCCTTTACTAGTATCAGCAAGTCAGATGGACTCTTGGCTGCTGGAAATAATTCATCACCAGAGCCCTCATCCTCGGAATCCAAGAGCCTGTCTGGCATTGTTAGTGGCGACATACATGCAGACAGGGTTGGGCGCTTTTGTAGTAGTGCCGCAGTGGTGGCTGGAGATGGCAACGATATCACGTTGCTTGCTGCTGACCAGACCTGGATATCAGTGCAAGATGATAGTTTTGGTGTCATTGGATTCTCTTGAGCCACTGGGAAGTCTTGTGGCGTTGACTTTGTTGAGAGCGATGAACTCGCCGTCGCTGATTGCGTCGTCGACAACTGTGGCTGGTGAGACTTCGTCGACGGAACTATTTTCTTCGTCGACGGGGAACCATCTTCGTCGACGAGGCCGTCGTCGACGACTTCGTCGACGGGGTCTTTTTCGTCGACGTCTGGATGGTCGACGGGGTCTTCCTCGTCGACGATGGGATGGTCGACGGCTGGGTCATCGACGGTGACGTCGTCGACGGTAAGGACTTCTTCGTCGACGGTAAAGTCGTCGTCGACGGAAAGGTTTTCGTCGACGCCGATGAGTGTTTCGTCGACGGAGGCTCGTCGACGGTTGGAGAAACTTTCTTCGTCGACGAGATGGGACGAACTTGGACATGCACAAAGGTTGGTGAGGACGCTGAGGACATCACCAAAGAGGTTTTTGGTGAGGAGAAAGTCATGGTAGTAGTCACTGTAGTGGCTATCTGACAGGAAACCGGCAGAGAAGTTGCTGCCTTGGTTACAGGCCTCTGAGGTGACAATAAAGACACAGTCTTTTTTGCTACAGGTGGCTTCACGGATTTTTCAGCGGTTTTCTTCACTTTTGAGGTAGAAGGCTCATCAGCGTCAAGGGTGTGCTGGGCCTGTTTCGCCACCTTCGCCTTAGGGGTAGTCACTTTACCCCCAGCCATTCTTTTTCTAGATCCCATAGAAGACATAGAGGCCAAACTTCCTACCTCAGAGAGTGGCAAGTCCTTATCCTTATTCCGCTGTATCCACAGTAGCAGGCGACCCTCTCTGTCCCTGAGGGTTTTTGTGGGAAAAGTGCGACAAATCTTGCACCCCTTAGCCTGATGATCAGGATACAAGCAGTATATGCATAGAGTATGCGGGTCCTCCTTGAACAGTCTTGCCTTGCCACAAGATTCACAGGCCCTGAAAAGGGACTTAGATGTAGACATGTTTGAAAGTGAGAACTTTCAAGTGTAGAGAAAAAAACTGAGCAGAGCTCAGAGAGACTCCCTATCACACGACGTGCGGTAAAAAATCTGACAGCCTGGGTCTCTGGGGAGAATACCTTGGTGGGAGCTGTGGCCTGATTGGCTGCAGTTTGGTCTAACATAACGACTTTGATGGTCACTAATGTGGAAGTTTTTTCATTGGTAGCTGAGGCTACTGTACTTCCTGGTTTATTATAACTGTTATTTGCGATGTACAAATGGCATATTACTGCTTTTTTATATACCGTGGGACTCCTACTCCGACGACGGGGAATGATTCAGGCATGTGAATCTATGAAAGACACCCCTAATACTGGAGAAACAACCCTCCTTGCAACTTGTGCGCTGTATTTTCCACTCCCTTGACATCATTGCTAAGAAAGCAATAAGGAGCATTCCTAGCAATATCGAATTTATGATCCGAGAAACTTACAACTGGTTTTCCCACTCACCAAAACGCCAGGCTGACTATAAGGAGTTGTATCGGACATTGGCCAGAGGCATGCCCCTGAAATTAATTTCTCCTTGTGAAACACGGTGGCTAGTGATGGCAGATTGTGTAGATCGTTTACTAGAACAATATGATGTCTTAAAATTACACTTTTGCACAGCATCCTATGTGGAACACTGCTATGCAGCAAGGATGCTCCACGAAATGTATCAAGATGAGATAAATCTACTTTACCTCACTTTCTTAAAGCCAGTGCTCCAAGAAATAAAGGTTGTTAACAAGATTTTTCAGCTAGAATCTGGGGATGCACTCCACATCTTCCGCGATCTATATACTCTGTACTTGTCCACACTTAAAAGAATACTAAAACCAAGTGTTTTCACACCTAATAAATCAGGAGCAGTTGCAGAGCCTAGACTTACAAAGTTCTGCCATTTATCTTTCACAGGATGATGTGGATCTTGGGCTCACTTTCCGTAACAAGCTGGAAGAAAGTAAACTCCCCTCTGTGTCAAAGGAAGGCATTGTGACAAGGTGCCTAGAGTTCATGAAAGTGTTGGTGTCTGAATATAAAGCTCGTCTCCCAGAGTCTCTCAGCATGCTTAAAAAGTTAGAAAGTTTGAGTCCTCAAAAAGTACTTGCAGATCCCAAACTACCTGTAACAGATTTGCCAGAAGCTTTTTTCACTTGTCCATTGGAGGTCCTGGAGTCACAATGGAGAACTATATCTTCATCCTCATCTCATAACACTTCAAACATAGAATCGTTCTGGATGGAAGTGTATAACTACACCGATGCTGCTGGCAACCATTGTTTTCACGAGCTTGCAATGGGTGCTATAAAGATGTTGACTCTACCGGTTAGGGGAGAATGGAGCCACAGGGAAAGGGAGGTTAATCGCGATCATGAAAGTATGACAACTTTCGGTGATTAGTGCAATACATGATTCTGGTTTAAGATATTTTGAAACTCTGAAATTCAATTAGCTTATATATATGTGCATTTACTGATGAGTATGTTTGATTGATTTTACAGTTACCCCTGACGAAGGACCCGTGGGGTCTGAAATGCATTGGGTTAAATAAACTGCATTTTAATGAACTTTGCCTCAGTACGTGTTATTGGAAAGAGGTTCGGATGGCCCGCTGTAACATGAGAAACCTAGAAAATTGCAGACTCTTGCAGGAGGAGTTAAAAGAATGAGATTGAGAATGAGCAAAGGATTAACAGGATGAAAAAGAAGTTTCGGAAAAATGGAAGAGTTAAAGAAATGGATGCAATTGCAAATTAGAAAAAGCTGTCGCCACTGGTGTTGGGGCAAAAGTTGCCCCAAGTTTTGATGAGTTGAATTCTACACGTGTTGTTGTGGGCTTAGCAGGTCAACGGTGAGCACGCACTAGACAAACATTTGGTTCATATAAAGAAGAAGAAATTGAGATAAAAATAGGTGTGCAATACGTTTTTGTATGACTCTACCGATATCCAATGCTCATGTTGAACAAGTTTTTTTTCAGATGACGCTGTTAAAAAATGATAGAAGGAACAGAATGGGCCTAAAACTGCTGTCAAATATTCTATATATTAAGTTTGGACTGAAACGCATTGCAATAAAGTCCCATTCATTTCTTCCACCCCCGAAATTGTTTGCAAAATTTAACAGAACAATGTATGATTAAAATTGTAACAGTCAGCGCCGCCACCACCCTGTAGCTGCATGCAGCTCATCTATGTTGCCAGGGGTCGAAAACTTTCAATGTAGATTTTTAATCTGTAATGTAATGAATAATGAACACACTAAGTTTTTCAGACTTTATTAAAATAGAATTTAGAGGGAGCAGTAAATTGCACAGAACACTATTTTTTGCCTTGCTTATTCTTTGTTTTCTACTATTGTATTCTGAGCGGTGCCTGTTTCACATGACAAAGTCACAGTAAGGACTGGTCTTAAAATTGAATAGCATTAAGGCAGGTGCCCAGTTAACACCCTCCCACCATCTGTATATTGAATACAATGCATATTTGTCCTTAAAATTGTTTCTGATGATAATTTGTGCATAATTTTGGATTTGCTAATTTGGGATTGTATTTGAAAATCCGGCAACACTTCAAGGCCCTCTTTCTCCGGGGAATTGTGTCAGGAGAAGAGAGGTGCTGCGGCTACAGAGTGTGAGGTGAGGGGGGGGGGGGGGGGGCAGGTCTTGGGTGGGCTGCAGACAGTGTAGGGGGCAAAAGAGCGGGTGGGAGAGAGGCATGGGGCAGCTGGCGGGGGGGTGCAAGTGTTAAAAGACTGGGTGGCATTGCGAGCACTGAGCAGGGCTACGGTGGAAGGCAAATGATAGTGGTTAGTCACTACCTGCAACATCAATAGACTATCAACGGCAGAAAGAGGCTTCGAAAGATGCCAGGGGGGCGCTGGTATCCTTGGTTTGCTTGCACAGGACGGTAGGGGTCAGGCATGGCGCTATTGGGGGTTGGTTCTGGGCAGTCGAGGTGCAAGGGGGGAGGGATATGCGGGCAGCTGCAGGGCTCGTGGCGGCTAGAATGGTGGTGCAGTCTGGGAAAAGAGGGCTGCTGCTCCAGATTGTGAGGGAGGTGGGGGCTGGGGGAGTCCTGGGTGGGTTGCAGTGTCGTTGAGAAAGGAGAGAGCGGGTGGAGGGGATGCATAGGGCAGCCGGCGGGCAGAGGTTTGCTGAGGCTGCGAGTTCCGAAGGGGGGCTCAAGGAGGGTGGGGGGTTGTCTTGATTGAGGAAGTAAGTCCTTGGAATAAGTAGAGGGACGGGTGCGGGCAGAGTGGAGAAGGCAGGGGCAAGTACACAGCAATGGTAAAGAGTGGGGGAGGAGGGGTATTCGCCACAAGCGCAGGATGGCACACCAAGACCCTCGTCCCTGCGCAGCTTCCAGCACACAAAGTCAGGCCGGGAGGCGCCCGGGGAGAAAGCGCCAGACTACTCACTACAAAGGTTGCAGGCTCCGTGCGTAAAGTGTGGTGTGGCCTCCGTGCACCACAATGGGTGCGAACTTGGGCAGGGTGCTGGGTGGACACGTGGGAGAAGGTGATCGGTGTGCCCTGGGCACGGACTTGGCAGGCAACAATGTGCACAAAAGCGTGGTCGGAGTCCTTTGGTAAAATTGCTGGATGGGCTCTTTGTACAAGGTGCGCACCTGTGGGTAACACTTAGTGTTGGATGGGGTTGTGCAGTCGACTGTCGTGGTGCAACATGTTGGAGGCGACCATTGTGCAGGTCCAGTCTGCGTGCTCTTGGCCGTTCCTCTGACTGAGGCCAGGGGGATCAGGGGCAGTGCGGCGTCAGGCGCGGTGCTTGCGGCCGCTCGGGGTGGACATAATAGGGCGCGTTGGGGTGGTCTGCGCGGGTCGGGCATGGCAAAGGTACCATATAATAATGTAGTCATTAAACGCCCCAGCGTAATTCAAATGCCGGTAATTGACTTGCACCCACCGCCCTTGAAGGCCTCAGGTGGTGATGTGCATCGAACGAGCGCCTAGCGAGGCAGCACCGAAGCGCTGTACATCGAGGTACGATTGACGGTCCGATAGAGTGTACAGCGCCTCGACGCCCA
Source organism: Lissotriton helveticus (assembly GCF_964261635.1). Taxonomy (NCBI): domain Eukaryota; kingdom Metazoa; phylum Chordata; class Amphibia; order Caudata; family Salamandridae; genus Lissotriton; species Lissotriton helveticus. Next base: position 1,596,059,630 of record NC_136069.1, on the reverse strand, counting down.
GAGGGTGCTTTGGTTTCATATAACATAGAAGGAAATTAGAAGACTTGGTGGTAAGTCTGTAGGGCTGGGGCTAAGTCAGTCAGATGTGAACATCGGCCTCGCATCTGACGGACTCTTCCTTAAAGGCTGCCATGAAGCTGACAACCGCCCAGCCGCATGGGCCGCTCTGGAGCCCGCCTTCCATGTCCGCTGTGGGACCATGCACACGTTTTTATATAGCGCGGACTTTACCCGCAGGTGTCAGAGGCTTCACAATAGGAACAGTAATGATACAAGAGAACATTACAAGTTAACAAAGTACAAAAGCCAACATTAAGTTACATGAAGAAAAAGTGACAATTGTGAGCAAACAAAATACAAGAGGTAGCAAACGGTGCATTACAGGATGAAAAAGTGACATGTGTGCAGGTTACAACAGCGAACAAAGTACAAGTAGAGGTATAATACTGCAATACATGACAGACACTCAAACACAAAAACAAACGTTAAGTTGGCAATGGTGGCACTTGTGAAAGTATCTAAAGCAAACAAAATGTAAGAGGTAGCAACCAGTGGGTTACAAGAGAAAAGAGACGTGTGCATGTTACAAAAGAGTACCAATTACAGGTAGAAGGGTAATACTGGTCCTGCAGGGGGCTTGCGGCTGGGCCGTCAAGATTGAACGGGTGCACAGAGATGTGGTGCAGAGTGTTGTAGGGTAAAGAGGGGTATTCAACACCAGTTAGGCAATGTCCTTTCCCCCGTTCTCCTTTCTTTGGTGTATATGTTTTCCCTTTCTCTTCTCGGAGTACCAGACTCCCATCCGCCCCGCCCCCCCATTTTCAAACCTCGCCCCCAGGGGTAGTCTTATCTGTCCGGCACTGACTTGGAGGAAGTCGCTGCTGCTCTCACCGGGGGTTACACGGCTCAGGTAATGGCTGCCTGCCACTGCTGAGATCTGCTAGTCCAGGTCGGATTGGTGACTACGTCAACCAGCTGAAGTATTCACTGCCTCACGGATCTAGCAGTTAGTGTCAAGTCTGTTTCGTCACTGAACTTCTTTACTCAGGTCTCAACGCTTCACCAGCACGTCCACACCCTGATAGTTCTGCATCCACTTGTTACGTCTACCCCTAGGCCCATAAACACTAGAAGGAGGGGTCCTCTTCGGAAAGAACGGCTTTCACCAAAACATGTAGGGTCGCAAAGGGTATGAAATATGCTCTACTCCGTTGTGGCGGCGCATTCGTATTTGCTCCCTACATGAGTACTCATGTAGACCGCAGGAGGCCTTATATAAATAAAGACGCATAGTACTACTTCCATTTCAGTGGGGAGGAGGGCCAGGCAGCCCGTGAGCACGAGCCCCCTCTAAGGGTCGCAGGTGAAAGAAAGCCACACATGCTTCCGGAAAAATGACAGAAAGAGCAACCTATGAGTCCCACTCTTCCACCCAGCGGCAGCCTAGTTGTCCCAGGGGATCGCCACCCACGCATGCCCCAGCACCCGTCTCCCCCGGTGGATATATACCAAGCCTGTCCAACAATATTCTTTCGAGACTCATTTGCAGAGTTGAACATTGTCCGTTATAATTATTCAAAATAGAACGTGATGTTGGCCATTTGGGGGATAGCATTAAAGTCAAAGGGGTAACACAGGGTCCCTCACAACATGGGTATTAACAATAAACAGCTTTCTGTCGGGGAGAAACAAATTACTTAGCATGCAAAAAAGTGAATTAAAAGGTTAATACAAAGGCTTATGACACTATGGGCAGGTTTACTCTGTTTTCCAGCCCTTCATTACAGAAGTAGAGGCAGCACGTTTCTCGCACACAAAGTGTCCTTCGCGTTGAAGTCGCACTACCCATGTTCATATAGAACTGTGGTCACTGCATCGTTAGCGAGTCGGCATGAAGTGACAGAGCTACATACCAGGGGGGCTCCTGGCAAAAACATTGGGGGTGTGTTGTGGTGTGGGAGGACCTGGGTCCAAACTACTGAGGTAGCAGGGTGTGTAAAAGAATGAGTTTGGTATGCGGTCTAACAAATGAATGAATTTAAGTATTCCATTGATCGCTTTGCATACTTAGTAATAGAAATTGCAGTATTCAAAGATAATACGAAACAAGTCTCTGATTTAAGAACGAGGAATTCACTAAGACTTACCACCCCTGACAGTATTCAAAGATAACAATACGAAACGAGTCTCTGATTTAAGAACGAGGAATTCACTAAGACTTACCACCCCTGACAAAATATGTTTTGTGGTTTGTTTTCATAGCCTCAAGTGTAGTTATTTTCAAACTTAGGTGCATGGATTGTGGTGTTTAGGGCTAAATGATGCAGAAAGCACAAATATCAATGAGCTCGTGCGACAGTTGCTAGTGCTGGGGTCATTAGTCCGCACTCCCGCTACAGTGATTACAATGGTTTATAAAGCACTACCAAGAGCCTACTATTCTTTGTTTCTTAAAAAAAAATAAAAAAAAAAAAAAAATTACAGGTACAATATATATTGAGGGCAAAGCAAGCCATGACCTAGGTGGTGACAGTAGTGATGATGAATGTGGGTGCTGAAGGTGAAAGGTTAGGTTTAAGAATAAAAGACAAGTTGCATGACAGGTGGTGGTGCGGGATTAGTAGCTGTGGCGGAATGGGAATGCGACTGCACCCCCGGGCTTGGGGAGATGGGCAAGGCTCGTGCCGGGGGTTTGGGGTAGGGGGTGTTGGGAGAATGACTAGCTCCCAACACCCTCTGCCCCCGTCCCCAGCACGCCTTCATCAATGCCGGATGGTGGGGGGGGGAGGGAGTACAAGGGTGGCATGGATTTGGCAAAGGGTCAGTGAAGAGGATAGAGAGTTATTGGTAGGTCACACGCTGAGAAGTAGTCCACATGTGTTTGGGGGTAACAACATAGGGAATGTACGGTGCACAAGGTTGTGAATAAGAGATTAGGTACTGGTGGTATATTACAGTGGGAGTTATGCTACAAACTATAGACATGCCTGGGGCTCAACACTAGGGGGGTGCCAGTAGGGGGACAATGATAAAAAATGCGCCTGTACGGTTAACAAGGTCGTGGGTGACGAAATCTGGGCACAGGTGGTGCAGATAAGAGGGCTAGTATGTTGGTTTTAATTTGGATAATAAGTAAAGGAGCAGTGCATTTGGCCGGAGAAGGGGGTCAGTAGTGGTGGAGGTCATGGACGGGGCAATAGAAAGCAGGTACAAGCATAAGGGGTCCGGGACTAGAACAAAAAGTAAGTGAAAAAAAACAACAAAAAAACACAGCAGGACGGGCAGCACACTTGAAAGTATAAGGGACACAACCAAGACGGCGCTGGATGGGGGGGGGGGGGTTTGGAAGCAAGCGTATGCACCACTGCTGCCAGGCGCAGTGCCATAAGTGGGGGTTTTAAGAGCTACCAGGGGCGGAGATGGTAGGTTAACAGACAGGGTGTGGCGTACGTTGCAGGTTGGCCGACTTTGGCAACAGGGGAACATGGTTTCCAGCATCAGAGTTGGCTTGTCATTGGGTCGGGTTGTTCGCTGCAAGGTGCTACCAAGATAGTGCGCCCCTTTATCCAGACCATGGGAGAGCACCTGCCGGGTCACAGATGCCGTGCTAGCGCCAATTCACCATAACAGATGCGAATATGCAGTAAGGGCACACCGCAGTGGATGGGATCTGAAGTAGTTGAAGTGAGTCTTTTGTGGCTCGCAGGCACACATGTCCTGAAAAGGAGGAGCATTGGTAAGTGTAGGTATGGACCTACTACGACCCAAACACACAGTGGAGGCCAACGGCAGGTGGAAAAAAAAAAAAGAAGGGGAAATATAAGCAGCGAAAAATGTCAATGGTATGGCTAACTACTTGTGCTTCCAAAACAAAAGGCACCAATGTTGTATACAACAGAAGCAATTTCACATGGATGGAGTGTCGAGTTGACAATGTGGTTATCAAAAAGGGCAAACACGATAGCTGAGTAAATGTTAAGAAGAAAGTTCTCTACAGGTTCTTCAAGGTTCACATGTTAAAAAAAAAAAAAACAACAACGATTTTGCCTCTAGTGTGTAGGGAAAGAAAGGGCATGCAGGCCGGAGACAATAAGCAACTACCCGGTGAAAAGTGGGAACAGCTGAAGCATGAATTAATTGGTACGGAAAGTAGGTAATTCGGACCACACCACATAGCCTTTTCATTAAGCCATATAAAAGATCAAATTAGCAGGTAACACTGAATAACTGTATATAGCGTACAGGTGGATGGCCAGCATTGCCCAGTTAGGCTCCTGGCTGGGTACAGATAATAACAGGCGGGAGTCCTTTACTAGAATACATCCTAACCCTGAAATATGTGATGCCAGAAGCTCAAGGAAAACATGGTGTGGACAGCGGTGCAAGAAGTCATGAAAAAATGTAATGCTTAAGCGGTATATGAAAGTAATTCCTAAGAGATTAGTCACAATTGCTGTTTTTTTGTTCTACTTCACACAGTGCAGAGCGGCGTTGGGCGATCAAAGTACTGTGACCTTTCCAGGGCTACAGACAGAGCTGGCGGTAATAAAGGGGGAATTCAGCATTGCTGTTCAACGGTCAAAGGAGCACTGTTTAAAGATTCAAAATGCCGCAACTAGTCAACAAATGCCAATGTTGTGATTATTGACTTCAGTAGAAATAACTTCCCATCTATAGGAAGGTGCAACTTCTTTATCGTTATAAAGAAATACATCCGAACTAGGAAGGAGCATGTATTACACAAAGTGGGGTACTCTGAGATTATTCCCTGGAGGTCTCTGGCAGGGGGTCCATCCCAAGGAGGGAGCCATACGGTGATCAGTTACAACGATAAAATGAAATACGGCCAAATGTTCTACCGAACATATCGGCAATATTTAATACAAACTGTGGTAGGTGTATTAGAAGGATTCCGCACCTGTGCGAAGGACCCAAGTATTTTAATATTTCACCTAGGCGAAAATGACCTTCCAGGGATGGGGCGGGGGGGACTACTTCACATATTAAAGAAGGATCTCTCCAATCTAGCTAGGATAATGGACACCACTGAAGTTGTATGGTCCAAAATAATTCCTAGAAGGGTATGGGCTGGTGCGCGCTCCCAAAACGGCATGGAGTTGTCAAGGAAGAGGCTAAACAGCCTCATGGCAAAATTTGTTGAAGGGGGTAGGTTTAGGTAGCATCAGCCCACACCCTGATTAACTTGCGGCAGCCACACTATTACAGAGCAGATGGTGTGTGTGAGACTTGGCCCTTTCCCCAAAATCTTTCGCCTTTTTATTTCCCTTTTAAATCAGAATGCCCTCATGGTAACAACAATGTATAGGCCTTGTGTAGTGAGGAAAGCCCTGTGTACTGTGAAACTGATGTTAAGATGCAGGTGTCTTATACCCCTAACATGGCTGCCACTGACCACTGCTGCTGCAGCGGGGTTTAGTGGGCGCATTCTAGTGGCTAGGGCCTGGCTGGAACCCTCCAAACAATGTATCAACTTAGCCTGCCAGCCTGCCCACAGGTAGAATGGTGGAACCTCCTAGAACCCCCTGGAACCTTCTGGAACAGGTGAGGTGACACCAACTGCCACTGCCAACTGTCAACTGGCACTGTATAAGGAAAGGAAGGTAAACTTTCCTGTCAGAGGGACTAAGGGGAGACCTGGGGAAGTACCTACGCAGGAGGATAGGCAGTGGGGGTCAGGGCAGGGTCTTATGATGCTGGAATGACAGGGCCTAGTGTGCTGCTTTACAAGTATTGAGGCATCCTGTACCCCCCCCACTGACCTAACCCCGCGGCAGGGAACCCCCAGGGACCACTTGAAGGGATTGGCTGAGAAGAACTTGGAACACCAGCCACCAAACTATTCCCCCCTTCAAGGAACAAGAAACCAAGCAACAAAACTAAGGGCGTAAGGAACATCACGCCAACAAGAAACTAAGCTTCTATTTACAAGGGCGCAAGAAACATCACGCCAACAAGAAACTAAGCCTCTATTTACAAGGGCGCAAGAAACCTAAAGCGCTAAGAAGAAATTAAATCATCACAGAACTTTTGAAGAAGCAAACAGGTATTGGCGCGGTACTGACCCTGCGTTTCCTGATGTCACCTGGGGTCTCCCTTGCTAACCTGCTACTGGGGTGTCACCTGTCCTGTATATCTAGCGCTGCCCTTGCTGACCCTGTGAAGAGCGCTGAAGTAATGGAGGGGGTTGCTGCCTTCTGAAGCGCTATATTTGCCTGAACTGCAGCACCCTGAACTGAATGTTATTAGACCTGCTGGTCTTGCCCCCACCTCGTGTGGGCCAAAGCGCTATAGCCCTGCACCCTGCTGTCTGTGAAGCGCTAGAATCCTGGGCGTGATTCCTGCCTGAAGCGCTATATTCTGTGGTGCCCTTCAGCAGCGCTACCTGGAATGAACTGTCTGCCGAGCGCTACCTCTGCTGTGAATTGCCTGCTATATCGTAGCGCTGTGAATCCTGAAAAGCGCTATCCCCCTGAAGCGCTGTGTCACCAAGAACTTCTGTGGCTCTAGAAGTTGCTGCCTTCTGAAGCGCTGACTCCCTGCTCCCCCAACGCTCCTTTGCTGTCCCTGTGAAGAGTGCTGAGGTACTGAAGGGGGTTGCTGCCTTGTGAAGTGCTGTACCTGCAGGGTGCTATTATCTAAACCTGATTGCCTGCTGAAGCGCTGTCCCCAGCATTGCCTGTGGCCAAGCGCTGTCATGTGAGGAACTGAGGTAGTGCCCAGGGAAGCGCTGTAATTTCACTCCAAGCGCTTTCTTGAATGTCCCATAGAAGCGCTGTAATTGTGCCTCCAAGCGCTCTCTTGTAGGCCCCAGAGAAACGCTGTATTTTTGACCTTAAGTGCCCACCTGTTGGCCCCTATGTGCCTCTAGTGACGTGGAGGCCATTAAGTTACTGTTTATGCCTGAGGACAGGCTTGCCATTCATGAACTGTTTGGGCCCTGGTTCCGGCGTAGGCCTAAAGACATACTGAGTTCATCTGCGATGGCTTAGCCCTGCATAGGGGAGTCCAAGGCATAGTAAAATGCTCATTGAGAATGCTTTACTGAATTGCTTATTGAAATGTTTACCTTAATTAACAGAAATGTTTTACTATTCTAAAGCAAGGCCTGTGCTTACTTAATGAGATGTTGCTCTCTAGCAATGAGTAATGTTCTATTTATAAGTTACTTAATGAAATGCCTATGCCTAATTCCTTCCCTGTAATGTTTACTCCTGATTAGGGGGATGTTACCTATGATTGGGGAAGAGTTTTGAAGTGGTTATTCCTGCTTGGAACCAGGATTATTCTGAACTATAGAAGTTTTATTACACCCCTGCCCCAGTGTTATAACCTCTACTTATTTACAGGATTACTCTTGGGTGCTGAGAGGTTTATGCCTGCTTAATGTAGGAATTAGAATGTTGATCCTGGCCTGGGGTGGAAACGCCAACAGCTGCATAATGAACTGTGTCTGCTGACTAATGAAACATTTATTCATGTTGGTTGAAAGGTGGAGCACATGTCCACAGTTATGGAGTGAGGTGCTCCTTGCTTTAAAGAAATGTTTACATTTACTAAAAGGCTTTACATGCATAAACCAAGTCTTCTAAGCTCAGGCTTGCCTGTTAAAAATGGTTATCTCTGCCTTGAAGAGTTGTTAACTGTTGATTGCTGAGTAGGGGAACGTTAATGCTATAAGGATATAGTTACACTGCCTAATGAGATGTTTTATCCGCAGTGGCGTGTTTTTATTCCTGCCATAGGAGTTTCATTCCTGCCTAAGGAAATGGTTAATGAAATGTTTTACCCTCAGTGAAGTGTTTTACTTCTGCTAAACTGATTATCTCTATTGCAGGAAATGTTTTACCTGTAAGCTCCTGATTAATAGGGGGAAGGCCCTGCCTGTTCAGGCATCAGGTAATAGGATGGTGTGTGATGCCTAAAGAAATACTTTATGCCTAATGAAAGGTGTTGACCTCATTTGAGGCAATGTTTACTCCTGCCCAGGGAAGGGTCTCATACCCCTGCTATAAGAGATCTACTTACACCTGCTCAATGTAGGGATTTCTACTTCCCTGATGGAATGTTGGTGTAGCCCTGATACAGTTAAACCTGCACAAGGGGATGGTTACCTAGATTGCAATGTTTTCTCCTAGTTAGTGCTGGCTAATGCAATGGTTAGCTGGGCCCAATGAGATGTTCTCCCAAAGGGATGCCCAACCTTGTTATATGGAATAATTATTCTTAATGAAATGTTTAATTCCTATAACAGGAGGAGAGTTACGTCCACATACTTTTGTGGCAAATGAAATGTTTCATATTTAAGGAAATGTTTGAACTACACTTAACGAATTGTTTATTCCTACAGCGAGGAGATGTTTCTGTTATGGAACTGTCCCTTTGTTTACCTGAGGAAATGGATATTGATGCTTAATGCAGTGTTGTTCTTATGACTTTGAGATGTATTCCTTTCAGGTACTGACCAAGAAGCAAGGCGTAGGTCGGGCCTGTGTCCCACTAAAAATGTATTTAACTATTTATTGATCCAATATTTAATATTTATTGCAGAACGGATATTTATTCATCTAATATTGATCGCAAGTTTTGAGACATGTATTTTAAATGAATTTATGATTTCCCTGATCCTGCTCTATCTGATTATTTATCTTAATACAAATCACTTGTTTTTATACAAGCTCTGGAGTGGAGTCATTTATTGCGTGCCCAGGTTTCTGTCTCAGTGTGAGTGTGTGCTGCATGATCGCTTAACATGTGCTTTCGGATGCCTACCCGCTCGTGCCATGCTACCCTAGGGGACTGGTGACCCCAGTTCCAACAGTGTGTACCTATCGGACACGAGAACAGATTTCATGCTACGTGATATGCTAGCAGCATTGAATGCAAGGGGCTATTGGTAGTTCGCAAGAATGGGGCCGCAGTAATGGCATGGGGGGTGGCCTCTCGGGCAGCGATAGCTCCCAGTGAGGCATGGCGGTACTTACAAAGCGATCCAAGAGGAATACAAAAGCAGGTTGCGAAGCGGGCACAGACCGCAAACGGGGCAGTCAGGACCCAGGGGGTCACTGGCAAGCTCCCCGAGCCCCGCTGGGTTCAGGTGAACCAGAAGTAAACAATTAATTACGCAACAGAGGGCAGAGCCTGTGGCATGGAGGAAGTTGGGATACGGGTTACGGGGTCAGCTCGCAGAGATGGGTGGGGGAACAGTAAATCAGGTTTGACGGGCGGGAAGCACATTGGCTTGCCCAGGTAACAGAGGGTACGCACCGGAAGTGAAAAGGAACTGGGCGGGGGTGGGAACAAACACTTACCCAGAAGGAAATGTGTGGACACCGGAAGTGAAAGGTCACCCGGCTGGGTGGGAACCCGATGGTTACCTGGGAGTGAGTGGACACCGGAAGCAAAAGGGCCGTCCGGTGGGGTTAAAGCAGACGCTTACCCAAGTAGTGCGTGGAAACCGGAGGTAAAAGGTTACCCGGTCGGGCTGGAAGCAGAAGCTTGCCCAGAGTGAAAGGCAAGGGTGCGTCCACAGGTGATGGGTTACCTGGGCAAGATAGCTGCACTGAATGTAGGGCACAGTGCAGAGCAAACAGGGGTCAAGGACGGGGATAGGTCACCTTGGCGAAGATAGCTGCACTGGATGTAGGGCACAGTGCAGAGTTGATGGAGTAATGACACAGGCTCGCCAGACAAAAATAATGGTGTGTAAAGGATCGCTTGTAAGTTGGAAATGCCTAATAAACTGCGGCCTCAATTCTTCTATAAAACAGAAACTTGTGTGGTCTGAAGTTATTGGGATTCGGGTGAAGCGACCATGTGTGGGGTGCCTCTGCTGTGTTCACTGTCAACATTGCTGCAAAGGCTTGCCATCTGAAGCAATCGGGTTGCCTACACAGGTCGAACTGCTGCATTTAGAGAGAAGGGATCAGTTCTCCCAAATGACTTTGTTATGAATGAATTCTTTCCCCTACGTTCTGGAGAGAGAGAGGCGGGCACAGGATGCACATGCACCGGTCTGGGGAGGAATTTGACAAAGCGTGGCCGGGACCATCAAGGCTGCATGGGAGGGGAGGTGTGTTTACAGGCGGGGCGAAGAGAAATGGTTTGTTACGGGCAGACGACTGACATTCCTCGGACAGAGCCAGCTTCAGCTCGGAGTGTGGTGCCAGACATTACAACACACGCAGGGCAGCAGCGGTGCGCGCGGGTTAAATATATCTATGGATTTCCTCCTGCTGCAAGCGCAGCGGAGCTCCGATCTGCTGTGTGTCACGTGGCCACAATGTTCCGCGTTTGCGGATCCTGCACTGGGCTCATTCGAACCCCCGCCGCAGGTGTGCGGCAGAGAGAGAGACCACAAGTGTCGTCAAAGCTACTTTACTGGTCTCAGGCATAATAATATATGTCCCTCTGTAACTGGAGGCAGACTTCCGTGTCCCCCCCTTATTGCCACAGAGTTTACTTGTGCCCACGGGGGAGGTGGGCCAACGCGCGCTGTGCGAGGAAGAGGAGGATGGAATAGTGCCTCAGTGAAATCACCTCAGCTGAACCAAGCACCCAGAGGGGGGCAGTTGAGAGGAATGGCCGGCATTGTGGACTGGCACGACAAAAAATACAAAGGCAATCTGTGGGTTTGCCACTGTTCATAGAAGAGGATACAACAGGTCGATCAGACTCGACCTCAAGAGGAGCAAAGAGGATGGAGGCATGAGAGTGGTATGTGGCCAGGGATGGGGTGTGAGAAATGAGTGCCAAAGCCATGATTGGGAGGAGAGGAAGAGACAAATCCATGATAAAGAGGGGGGAATGGAAATCTAGAGGGGGGAATGGAAGTCAAGAGGGGGGAATGGAAATCAAGAGGGGGGAATGGAAATCAAGAGGGAGGAATGGAAATCAAGAGGGAGGAATGGAAATCAAGAGGGAGGAATGGAAATCAAGAGGGGGGAATGGAAATCAAGAGGGGGGAATGGAAATCAAGAGGGGGGAAATGGAAATCAAGAGGGGGGAATGGAAATCAAGAGGGGGGAATGGAAATCAAGAGGGGGGAATGGAAATCAAGAGGGGGGAATGGAAATCAAGAGAGCCTCTGGAGGATGACAGGTCAGGTTGACATGTAATCCGAGACTACAATTTGTTTAGTTTTAGAACGGCAAGGTCCAACCAAGGGAGTTATCATGGGGGTGAGAGGTGAAGCAGAAATAAATGGGAGTGTTGACTGACTTCTCAGGGAGGGGAGTATTGCTGACGTTATTAGATGAGTGGGAGGGGGTTTAATCAGGAGAGTCAGACTGTGCGAGGAAGCCACAAACCAATAGAAGAGGAAACAGGAGAACAGGGTGGAAACTAAAGGATCAACCGCTTAAAAATCAATTACCACCACAGAGATTAGGAATACTCATTACCTCGAACATGAGACAAGAGGTAATAAGCAGTTAGGTGGGATGCACTCAAGACGGTAATTACAGGTTATCGCAGAAGCAGCTAGGCTGACTAGACAGAGCACAGTTGAGGTTCATCAAATATGAGCTAATGACACCCGAAGAAAAACCCCATGACATTGTCCATCGTGGAATGTCACCAACATGAGGCCAGATAAAAATAATTCAAAATGAACAAATACAAAATACACACTTAACACTTTAAATATGAGGGTGGCAATAATTAGGGGAACTACCTGCCAATCATCTTAGGGCCATATAGGTGCACCAGTACATCACAAATACAGGGATACAGAGGACTCATTCCCTGCCACTGAGGAGGGAGGAGGAATTGAAGCAGTTTTGAAAATATTACCACTATCTATATGAAATAGATGAAGGCAGGGAAAAGGCCAAAAGGGACTACTTGCAGCGTTTTCCCCACATAGACTGTCAACTGAAGAGAGAGAAAGTTAACTACTAAGTAAGATGTCCTGTAAGCAATTAAACACCTTAAATCCGGTAAAGCTCCAGGGCCATATGGGTTCACTGCTTGGTCTTAATAAGCATTTAGCCTGTCTGCTAGGACAGCTGCTGGAAATGTTTCAACATCTATCAGAATAAGCATAAGGTAACAATCGCTATTGTTCTCTTCTTAAAACCAAGAAAACACCCTCTTATCTTTCTCCAGTGGGCAGACAACCATATGACATTGAACTATAAACATTTAGCAGGCATTTTTTTCATGACTAGATGAAACAAAGGCGCTAGTCCACCCAGACCAAGAGGAAGTGATACATCAAGAAGGTGTGACATCAAATCAACATCGTTTAGAAACAAATGGCGCTGCTCAGTGGACACCAAATAAATCCTCAGAGATTAGACTGAGTGTTCATGAAGACAGATCCACGAAGAATCAGATTTGGAGAGGTACTAACAGCTTGGAAGTTGGCAGGTTATGAGTTACTGAGGCTAGAGTGAATGGGTCTGATAAAGCCCATCTGTATCTGCAAGGGAACGAAGCAGCGGTACCCCTTGACCTAGATGCTTTTTGTGTTCTATCTTGAATCATTTGGACAAAAAACATCAGATATGACATGAACACAGATGGGATCATTCAGGGGATTGACTCTTTCAAAGTACAACTATTTGCGGATAAATTTCTCTTGACCTTTGCTAAGGTAATTTCTTCTCCTGAAGGATATCAGCAGGAAATAGATCCACTGAAGAATGTAGCAGATTCAAATCTAATGTGGTGAAATCTAAGGAACACATAGGAGTGCGGTGTAATACTGCAGGATTTGCACACGTGTCAGGAGAAATTTTAATAGAAGAGCCAAGATGCCAGTGCTCCTGAGAACTCCGGTCTTCCAACCCCTTCCTACATAGTTAGGTAATTTACAACCTCCGCAATTGCAGAAATTACTAGTTGAATACATATATGCGCTGGAAAGAGGTCGCGAATAAGAAGGATGCACTGCACATTGCAACGTGAAAGGGGCAAGAGTGGGTGATTGTGTCCAAAAAATGACTTACACTCTCAAGCATCCCAACTGGATTCACAGCTTATCTGGATGAGGGAGGTGATGAAAAAGGCATGGTGCAGCTGAACCACATTATAGTGGGGAGGCCCTTATGGGAAGAATCACTGTTGCCAAACAATTGGCAAAGCAACCATCTATATAATTTACCTGTACACAATATGATTATGAGAATATAGGATAGAGTGACCAAAAGCCAAGGGGTGACGATAAACCACTCACCATTCACAGAGCTGAGTGGAAATCGATATTTCACTGGAATGAACAGAAAAGCTTTTAAGAAATGGAAGGAGGGGTATTCTGTCGAATGGGGGACCAGTCTTGAAAAGGTATCTGAAAGGTTCTGCAGAGCTCAAAATCAGGTAAGGGTAATTGTGGAGTAATTGTATAGATATACATAAATCAGTAATTTGGGTGTTTCAATCAGTGCTGAGACCTGGAGCAACGAGAAACCCCACTGAGATCAAGGTATCTCCAAAACCTATGGGACTTTTGAGGCAAAAAAGTAAGAATTGCAAAATTTAACTTCTAAATTGTGTTAGCAAAAAATATGGAATTAAGCTAGATGGGGAGCAATGACCAGATACTTACCATAGATACCAATCATAATTGCTATGCAATTAGGAAGAGAAACACTGTTCAAAATGTTACCAAAGTTGCATCTAACATCAGTAAGACTGCATCCAATTCCAGCAGACCCCAAATGGTAAGAAAGTTGGTGTAAAGGATGTAAGACATCAAACCCACACATAGGAACATGGATAATGTACATTTAGTACAAGTTTTAGCTGGAATAGCTAGCATACAGCTTAAGGGAGAGGGACAGGATCATTATGAAGACTTGAGGCTCACTAGTGAAGTAACCTTACTTAGGACTCTTGAGAAATGAGCTGCTCAAAAAGATCACAAGCCCTACACATCAAAGAAGGGGTTCCTGATGAACCTTGTGATTGTTGAAAAGAGAGAAAGGATTGTAGGAAGATTTGAGCGAGTTGATGGAAATGTTATTGTATATGTTCTTTCCTTAAATCAATATAATGCAGATTATTCCTATGCATCTTCAAAGCACTGAGGTCTTTTAAAAATCAATAAATATGAATGAAACTATATTTCCTGTTGGTCAGGATGCACCTTTAACAGGTTACAAATATTACTCTGAAGGTAGTCCAGTCATAAACCTACCACTGCCAAGACACCACTTTTTCAGAAAAATCAAAGCAGAACAGGAACATATTCAAGTACAAAAAAACCTGTTTGCCTCATACCCGTGACTCCAGAGGGTAAGATGTTTTAAGATGAGGAGGGCAGACCCTATTGCGCTGCTGTAGCTCAGCTATCCGGTTAAAGTCTTCCAGTGGGTCTGGTTCTTCCTGGCCTGCACCAATGTAAAAACTGTTTCTGCCTAAAACAAAGGGAGAGAGGAAATGTTATTCTTTGAACTAAACAGACTGAAATCAGCTGGTAGTCAAATTTTATCGATAGGGCATACATTGTAAATAACCTACTTCTTGACATACGTCCCAGACAGACAGTATTCAAACATGTTGTAGCCCAGATTGGTTGACCATGGGATTCTACAGAGGTCCTTAACCCCATCTCCCGAGTTACTGAGGATCCAGAACATAAAACTGAGCCTTCTCAGGTAGCAACCAGAGAGCTCGTGAAAAGGTGACCGGTAGCAAAAATGTACCTGCATCCAGCAAAATTTGCACTGCTTAGAAATAACCCAAAACAAAATAAGCACAAGTAAAGAGATATTCTACCTCAGGCATAAAGGCCATGAAAACCTTAAATCCAAATCGAATCCTGGCATTCAAGCCATATTTAACATGAAGCTGGGGTAACCACCATTTCTCCGCAAGGGAATAAGCAAGGTCAATCATATTACTTCGTTAACTGCATTCTATGCAAATGATTTACATTTATATTGTGCTAGTAAATCTCATGTGGATCAACTGAAAATCTGGCATGGTTCCAAGTCTTGCAAACCAAGGATGGTCTAGGTTGATGTTAAACTCAAGTATCCCACTAGAGCTCTATAAACGTAGAGATAGCCTGTTTGTGAAGCCATCTCTAATACAGCTTTCACATTTCCTGGGAAGAACTATGTTGGGGCTCATCTTGACAGGTGGACTGAAGAACTAAAGCTTTTACAGACTCCAGGGCAGAAGATTCTCTGCAGCCTCTGAAGGATTAGATAGAGTTAAACTGATGCAATAAGGCTGGTTAAACTGTTTGAAAATCAGAGTAAAAGAAAAATACAGAATGCAAATGTAACTCTGCTCTTGTCTAACACTACAAGGCAAGCCCAGAATACTACCTCTTGAAGAATAGGTTAACTGGGTACAAAGAAAAGCCCAGCTTGCCTCATCATAGCTTTATATAGTTGAGCATTCATCTATATTTAGGCTGCTCACCACTTTTCATAGATTGGTTAGCCTCAGCACAGTACTCCATACATGATTTAAATGGCATTTTGTAACAATTTCAGTTTTTAATGCTCTAGGTAGCCCCATAGGTTCTTGTTACATGAAGTGTGCAGAGCCTGCTTTTCAGAAGACAGGAAGCAGGATAGCACAATGATGGGCCAACTACTCTGACATTCTGACACCACTTTCAATGAAACAGGATTCTGTAAATCAGCAGAAATGACCTAGGCCTTATCAATTCCCCCAGCAGTAGTAATTGTTATAAGAAAACCCAGATTTCATGCTGGAGACTTCACCTTGCACATCTACTTTATCTCAATATGAGCATCCACATTCTTAGAAAAAACGAAGTCCAGTTTCTTACATGGTGTCAGGATTATGAACAGAGGAAATTATAAACCTTTAAGAGAATTGTGTACAACCATAATTCTGAACATGGATTCCCAAGAGTTAAATTTTCTGTATGCAGTTTTGGCAAACAGGCAAAATGATCGACCAGTACGGTAGGCCAGATTTTGGCTGATCTTGGTAGGCAAATTAACAATGGGCATGTGTAGCAAATCAAACAAAACCATCTCCTAGTAAGTGGAACAGGTTCCAGAGAAGGTACATCAAACTTATTTTAGGATCTTACATGCACCATTCAGATGGATAGAAACGTCTCTATGGGGGGCCTCAGGAGCTAAGCTGAAATAGGAGTGATAGGTTGTGAGTTACTATCAGCCCTCTGTTCTTGGAAAAAAGCTTAACCTGGAAGGACACTGAAAATTATATTGATAAAAATGTTCCATACAGTCAGTGAAACTCTTTGACGGGTATTGCATCTAACCACAGATTTGTCTCATTAAATTATTCCCAGGGGCAGCATGGATCATGAGATTTTTTCATAGTAGTGCTTACGCAGGTCACTGCGTGGTGTAATGCAGCAAGGCATGTAAATGCCACCAATGTGAGCCAACTCCACTTTCATATGTTTTCCCTTTAGACGTCCTCCAACACAGAGCATTATAATTGTTTGATATAGTGCGCATAGTACCGATTGGGACCTTTTTAGGTGTTTAAAACAGGCCACTCCAGAGCGTGGAGGTGGGAGGAAGAAAAGGTTACTTACCTTTGAAAACACTCTTTCTGGTGGAGACCAGCCAGCCACAGATGGCTCACATTTTGAATATTCCCCCAGGCGTCAGACTAGATCCGGAAACTTTTCACTAGTACATCTGATGCAGTTCTGCTCCGAAAAGGATGTGCTGGCCTATATAGGTGCCACCTCTGCGATGTGACGTCAGTTGCTTTTGAGACTGTCAGCGTCTCCAGATGTGGAGCCTCACAAGGAAACTGGTAGACTAGTGTGCAGATATAGACTTGAAATCTTATTAAAAGTGGATTAAGTTCATTGAGAGAATGGGGAGGATGAAAGGGTCTGTGAGAAAGCTGCAGTTTGATAGAGTTCCTAACAGAAAGAGGTATACTGAAGTTAAGCAACTTGTTCTTTTGATAGATACTTGTAGCCGTAGATTCTTCACCTCTTGAATATACTCCAAATTGGTGGTGGGTCTGGGAGAGAACTCAAACAAGTCATCCTGGAGAACAGAGCAGGCAATGTGCCCCAAGGCAAACTTGCCCATCCAGACAAAATGCTTTGTGAAAGGGTGGGAAGATGCCTATTTAGCCACCTGGCAGATATCGAAGACAGGGATTCTGTGCGTTATCGCAGTAGCTTTGTCCCTGGTGGAATGGGCACACAGTCCTTCCTTAAGCTGCTTTTCGCTAAGCCATAGCAGATCTTAATGCAGAGCACGATCTAGAGTGAGATGATCCACTTCTGCACAGCCTTTACTTTTTTCGCAGCAGCAAACCCCATAAAGAGCTGATGGTCCACCTGGTGATCCTTGGTGCGATCAATGTAGAAATTGAATGCTCTCTTGGGGTCCAAGTGATGGAGTCTCTCACCCTGAGACGAGTGAGGCAGAGCAGAGAATGCTGGTCGGGTTGGTTTGAACAACGTGGAATGGTATAACAACTTTCAGAAGAAAAGATGCCCTAGTACATGCAACTGGCTTGTCAGAGGAAAGTGGTGGTGTATGGTGGATGAACACAGAAGGCCTGAAGCTTACTTACACGTTGTGCGGAGGTGATGACCACGAGAACCATAGTTTTGATGTTGAGAAGCAGTAAAGGACAACTGTGGAGCAGTTCAAAAGGAGTACACTTTAGATACGTAAATAAAAGATTGAGGTCCCATTGAGGCATCAGAAATTGAGAAGGGAGAAACATGTTGTAGTACTTTACATCAAAAAGTTCGAGTTGGAGAGGGTCAATAGGCGAATTATACACAAACCACAAACAGGTGTATACGGTTTCCTTGAGGGCTGCCTGGCTGCCAAGAGGACATCAACTAACTCCAGAGGAAGGTCGAAAGTATTGAGCTATTGCCACTCAATCTTCATGTCGGAAGGTGGAAGCTGTGAAGGCCAGGATGGAGACACCGGTCACTCTGCTGCAACAGCATATCCTCCCTGTTGGGGGGAGCCTGATCAGAAGGCAGATGGTCAAGCCCAGGATTTCGAATACCACACCCACTGTGCCCAGTCCTGAGTCACTAGGATTATGTAAGATGGGGCTTTCCTGATTTTCCTGAGAGCTTGTGGAAGGAGTGGCAACAGCAGAAAGGCATACAGGAATCCCAAGTTCCACTAAAGGAAGAATGCGTCTCCAAGTGAGACACCTTGGAAAGTTCAACACGTGGAAGTGCTGATATTGCATGTTCGCTACTTGCAAACAGACAGACAAAGATGGAGTTGGGTATCACTTAGGCACGTTGACTGTGACCCCCAAAGATGACAGGAGGTTCACTTCTATAGGTGGTTGACGAATGCCTGGGCAAGCTAACTTTCAACAGCTAGTCGTGTAGGTAGGGGAAGACTGGCACCCCTAACCTCAGAAAGTTTGCTGCTTCCACCACCTTAAACATCTGAGGGGAGCTTGTGAGACCAAACGCTAGCTCAATGAAAATGCTAGTCTCCCACCAAGAAACGCAGGTAGCGCAGATCGGCCAGCAGGACAATAATGTGGAAATTGGCATCCTTCAGGTCCAATGACACCATCCAGTCTCCAGACAAGAACTGGGCCATAATAGGCATTTCGAATTTCTCCTTGTAGAGGAAGAAATTGAGAAAGCACAGGTGAAAAATTGAGCGAAGAACGCGGTCTTTCTTGGGCATAACAAAGTCACAGGAATAACAACCGCATCCTACTTCTGGTGCTGGCACCCTCTCGATAGACCCTTTGGCCAAAAGGGCTTGTAATTTCTGATGCAAAATAGAGAGATGGTCCTCAGTCAATTGTGGGATGGACGCTGTAAGGCGAGTGAGGGAAATTTGGAGAATCCACCAATCTAATGTTATTGCTTGCCAACACTAATAGAATCGGTGGAGTTTGCCTGCCACTAGGTGCCAGTGACCCTGCAAGGGTACCCAAAGTTTAGCAGGTGAGGGAGAGATGGTGGATTGGGAGGCCGTGGCCATGGGTGCAGTGGGTACCATGGCTTCTGCTTCAGAACTGTTGTGTTCCCGGTTGGGTGGGAGAGGTTGGCAGTGGGGAAGGCCGTGGCTCAAGCCACAAAAGAAACACTGGAAATGTTGCTGGTGAGGCTTGGTGGAAAGACCCAGCGAGCCAAAGGCCCTACTTTCTTTCAAACCTTCAAGGGCTGAGCCAGCCTGTCTCTGAACAAGAGTGCCATTGAACAACATGTCTATTAAGGAGCACTGGACGACACTAGAGACCCAGTAAAACGTAGCCACGCATGGCAAAACTGGCGCTAATAGCCCTTCTGAGGGGTTGGTGGTTTACAAGCCACAGCGAATTGTGAACTAGGCCCCATCAGGACTGTAGAAAGCCGGCTCTATGTACTATACCAAATGAGGTATAGTATGCAAAGAGTCCAGAGGATCTCCAGAGGCTTTACAGAGGCTACAGTAGGAAGGCCTTCAGAGCAGCCATATGGCACATAACTTGAGCACACTGATGGAGCCTGCCCTCTGTTAGAGGCCAGAGTACCCTGATCTCCACCCCCTTCACCCCCTCCCCACACAACAGTGGTGTGCTTCACCACTGTCAGCTTCCGACAGGGAAGAGAGGCACCTGCTCATGTCCTACCTTGAGTCTCGGATAATATCTGTGGTACTACGGTTCTTCTTTGGAATGAGGATATCTAAAAAATAAACTCCCATCTCTTTTCTAAGTCTGGAATCCTCTCAATAGCACAGTTGGAGACCAACAACTCCTCATGTAACAGTATGGACGGGTGTTCATCTGAAACATGCTTTAGTGTGGGAGTACTAGCCAGAGAGAAAGATGGAATAGACAACATAGCCATTTTGTACCATCTTTAAGACCACTCGTCATGGATCGCCAACCTATGGGGGAAATGTTGAAGCTCCCCCCCCCCCCGATCCTTTGGGAATGAGCATCTAAGGGAAAACTAAAGTGGTTTGGTGGCTGCTTTAGCAGGATAAGAGATAAAAAACCCTATGCCCCTGCTGGCTCGCCTTCGGAGACCTGCATCCTCAAAAGGACTGGGGTGTCTGCTGCATCACTGGTTGGGAAGGCGGACTGTCCACGCCAGCTCTTTGAAGAAGCCTCTAAACTTTCTGAACTGATGCAGGATATTGACAGGTTTTAACAGTTCCAAGGAGCACGCTCTAGAACTGCTATCTTTGAAAAATCTCCAACACAGAGTCCACCTTCTCACCAAAGAAGCAGACTCGTAAAAAGGCATTTCCATGAGAAAGCCTAGTACAGACAACCCTCTCGGTGAGAAGTTGGCCTGGCATATGCTGTCCACTGTTCTAGTGGGCACCTTGCACCAGTCCAAACGACCCTTATTGATGGTAGGTTTAAAGACCTTTATAGAAAGCTATCCTAGTGGTAGCTGTGGAAAGTAGCCTTCAGGCTAAATCTTGAAGGAATGTAAAGCAGCTTGTTTTACCAGTCTATAATCTCATGAATGACCAAATGAAAGGAGAACCACACCAGGTGTATGTAATATATATATATATGTATTTATTCTAAACACATCACTTTAGGCTCTATGTGGCTAGAGTCAAAAGTACACAAAGTAAACTTAATTAGCACAAAAAGCCCCTTCAGTACTGGACAGTTCGAGAGTCCATACCCACCGGAGCACCGAAGTACTAGTGTCACCTCACCCAGGGAAGCCGGGTGCATAGGTGTCTTTTCGTCGTCGTTTCCTATGGAGAGCTGCAAAGAAGTGCTGCAGGCGACCAAATGAAAAGTGTCCAGCTTTTCGATCCACCCATGGATCCATCCGAAGAACCTGAAAGCAGAGGGGACAGTGTCTGGATCACTTGCCAGTGACCAGGGAGGCAGTAAGAAGATGCTCACCGATGTCTGGTGATTTCAGGTGCAGGAGGTGAAGCTCGACTCTTCAGCCACGAGGACCAGGAGGCATCGACGACAACCAGGAGCTGTCCCACGTCGGATGTC
Source organism: Lissotriton helveticus (assembly GCF_964261635.1). Lineage (NCBI taxonomy): Eukaryota > Metazoa > Chordata > Amphibia > Caudata > Salamandridae > Lissotriton > Lissotriton helveticus. The sequence goes on along the minus strand of NC_136069.1, from coordinate 1,596,038,720 downwards.
GAGTGCTGCAGCGTCGGTATCCGGATTGGACCCAACAAGCCTTGGCAACAGCAACCCACGCAGAATGCAAAGATTGGCTTTGGAGCAGACCAGCAAGGTCTGAGAGACTCGCCCTTTGGAGGGGAGTCAGGGAAGCCCAAAAAACAAAAGAGTTACCTTCGTGGGGACCCACCAGTCAACGGACCAGGGATCGCGAAGGAGCCTCGAGCAGAAATGCTAGAAGCGGGCCAACGAAACACTCGTGGAGTGTAGGCCCACAGTCTTCGGTGCAAATGGTGCTCAGGGCTTGGACTACAAGTAGCCCAAAGCACAACTTCAGGAAAGCTCGGGAAGTAGAGGCACTTGCAAATGTGCACGGTGTGCAGGAGTTCCGGTCCCACGTATCTCGTGATGGCTACAGGTCTCAGCTTTGCTGTGGAATTGTATCGGCCTCGGAGAGGTCTGGAAGTCCATGTCCTGTGTCGCAGATTCTTCGGGATCCAGCAGGAGCCTTGAAAATGCAGACCGGCAAGATGCTTCTTTGGTGCCTGTTTAAACAGGGGAGTTACTACTTGACCCCAAGGGAGATCCTTCAGTCTTCTAGTCGAAATAGAATGTCGAAGTTCCAGGATATATGTTGCAGAGTTTCGTCCAGGGTAATCTAAAGTCCTAGGGACTGGGTTCCTATACTTATACTAAGTTTAGGGGACGGACTAACTATAAGGTCCCACATATTGGAGGACCTGGGGAGGGGGTGGTTACACCCCTTCCCCGTTCTCCAGTTTCACGCTAGAGCTGGGGCTGAGTGCCCCAGCAACCGGTTTGAACTGGAGCTTCATTCAGCAGCAGGAAGCCAGATTTGTGTGTGTGGCAGCAGCATCCATTTTGTTATGATGGGGCTCTTTTAAACTATTACCGGTCAGGTAAGTGTGTACATGTCTCTCCCTCTAGAAGGGTGGAATTCTACCCCCGCCACCAGGACTTTGGGGGGGTGTGTGTGTGTGGGGGTAAGAGTCCAAAGTGTTTGACACCAAACACGACATGTTTTGATGTAGCCATTCTAAAGTTAGCATTTACCGCGAGGTTATAATGCACTTAAGAGTATATAGTATGGCTGTTTCACAGAACAGCTATAAGGAAGTGATTCTGAAAGCTGCAGAGAGGCTCAGCTCCTGCTTGGGCACCCTCTCTCACAAAACCAAGCACTCTGCCTTCAAGATTGACAAGGCCTGCCATAGGAGTGACTTATACGTTTATATGTGTCTGTATATATATAGGTAGATATAGGCATACTATATCTTAGTAAGGGGTACTTACACCACCTTACCCAGGCTGCAGTGACCTGTGGTGCCATTTTGGAAGGCTTCCCAGGGGTGGCATAATATATGCTTCTGTCCTTGGTAGGCCTCTAGGGTACCTATGCCCTTGGTACCTAATATACCATATACTAAGGACTCACAAGGGTAACCCAGTAACCAATCTGGGGTGTACCTAATGTACATGCAATTAGTTTAGAGAGAATGCAGCTAGGCTGGGGTCCTGGTTAGCAGGACCCCAGCCAGACTAAAGTCGATAAATCAGTGAAACACAGCAAAAAGTGGGGGTAACCATAGTAAGCAGATCCTACTCTTCTACACACTCCAGCTTGTAGTATCCAGACCTGGGCAGGGAACATTTGGCTGCCAGCTGTCCATGAATGGTCTGGAACAAAAATGCGGTGAGGAAGGAGTCTCCAACAGGTCGCTAATCAGCTACCAGTAGCTCGCACCCTGTGCTGGAGTAGCTTGCTGCCTGCCACTCTATTCAGGAAATGCAGCTCAGAGACCAGAAAGGTGGCTCCAGGAGCAATATGCAGCCTTGTCTCTTTAAAATGTGATAAGCAGCCTTAAATAAACAATTAAAATGGCTTGTGTCAGGGTACCTGGTTTACAAACCTTTATCCTGAATAAATATAGCATCCATTATTTCTTCAAACTCAATTGCTATAAAACATTTGGAGGAGCATTACACTACATTTAAATTTCATCTTTCATTCTTCCTCCTTTCCTTCCTCTTTTTCATGTTGCTTCTGGTTTTCATACTGTTCCATTCCTCATTTCCTCTCTTCTGTTGCGGTTTGTCATTATTTTTCTTGCTTTAAACCTTTTTCTTCATCTTTCTTGCCATTCATTTCTTTTCATTCTTTTTCCCCCCTCTTGTTTTTTTCTTCCTCTATTTTCTTTCCCTTGTTCAGATCATTTTCTTCACTTTCTCTCATTTCCTCCCAGCCTTCTCTCCTTTTCTTTTCTCCATTTCACCTGTTCCCTCCTCTTCAACTCTTTATTTTTCTTCCCGCTTCTCTGCCTTGTTCCTTATTTCCTTTTCTACTTTACTTTTTTATATTCCTTCTCTTTGTTCCTGCTTTCATTTTCTTCTTTCCTTTGTCCCCTTTTCATTCCCTTCTGGTTTCCTTTTCTTCCATCTTTGTTCCTTTCCTCCTTCAGTACACCTTTCTTTCTCTCCTTCCTTTGATTCCATATTTTCTTCCTCTCTTCTCCTCCCCTTACTCCCTCTTTATGCCTCTGTATTCTTCCTCCCTCCTTACCATCTTCCTTTTACATGATTCCTTTAGTTCCTTCTTCCTCAAGTTTTCTCTTTACTTTCGCTCTGTTCCCTTTATCTTATGGTGAGATTAGAGTCATCACATGTATTGCATGACAGACTACATAATTATTGAGACACCTCTCACAAATGACTTGCAAAGAAGAGTAAAGGGACAACAGTTCTTGTGGGCCACACAGCTCCACAATGTTTCTCCACCAGCTATTCAGTCAATAAAGGTGTGTGCTTACTGCAACAGTACTGAGTGCTGCAGGGACAGTGTGTAAGTTTCTTGAACTCTTTTGTGTGGTTATCCAATTCATATATTACACTGTAGCTCATGGTGTTTTTATTATGATCAGCAGTAGCTCTCACTATTGAAAAGGTTAGAAACTGCTACCCTAAGGTTTTCTAGGACTCCCAGCAAGATCTTAAGGGCAATGTCTCAGAGAGGCTGTGTGTAGCGGTACAGCAAACAAAGAGCATTTACAGAGCATACTGCTACACTGGTGAAAGAAAAAGTATGCTTGACAAAAGAATAAATCATCTTGAAAAGGAGCTGGGGTTCACCTTACTTATCTAGAGTCAGGTTGCATAATGACCTCTGTGATTTTGTTGTGTCGCAGCACAACATTGGGTGTGCTTGAGCCAATGTCGGCTCAGGGTCCCACACTAGAATCGGCACCAGATCATCCTCAAGAGTCAGTAGCATCAGCACAGGCATCAGGGTAGCAGGGACCAGCGTGGAACTCTGCTGGAGTAGAGGTCTGAACCAAAGTCAGTATGGGACTGGTAACCGGTCCGATGGGGCCAAACACTGCCGAAGGTTGACTCCTCTTCTGTGCCTGGACTGAAGGCCCCTACGGCTCCATGGGGACCAAACACATGCCAGAGGGAACTCGAAGCACAACGAAAGTAAAAAGAACAGGGACTCCTTGAACAGTCTTAATCTGCTGCAGGGTGGATGACAGCCTGGGAAATTTAGGGTGTGTTGGAACCAGCAGAGGAACTGGTTCATTTGCCACAGACCTCAAAGGAATGTGACTGACTGTGATGCCTGGCACCCTAAGAGCGGTGGAATGGGGTCAAGTGCTACTTTGCTTGCTTATGTATGTACTTCGACTTACTGGAAGAGTTGGAGCATGAAGTTACGCAGTGCGAGCCCATGATGCTGAGCGGGACCTACTCTAAGACAGCAACTTGTGTTTATTGACATACAGACTTGCCTTCCCTCCTTGATGGCGCTCGAATGCATGAAGGAGCACTTACTTAACTACTTACAAAGTCACATCTCATGCGTAACTGACATCTGGTGCCAGGAGTCACGGCAGGGCGTAAAACATGTCATTGTGGGCAGGGGCAGCATTCCAAAGCACTCTGGAGAAATCGTACAAGTTGTCGGAAAACAAAGTTGGGAGGCAAGCTCCGGGGATCTGCACAAGAATGCAAGGAAAGAAAGGAAGTGACATTAGTTCATAGGAGTGACACTATGTGGATTTGCTATGTCACTTCAAGGGTGGAGTGAAGTCTGTGCAGAGCTTCACGACACCAACTCGCAGTACAGTTATGGAAAGGCTACAGGATCAAGTCTGGCACCGGTGGAGTATTCGAAGGTAAAAAATCTGCAGTTGGAAGCAATCAGAAACACTGCTAAAAGCTGACAAAAGTATGATAAAACTCATTGAGAAGGAACCCTAGCCGAACACAGGCACCTCATCACATACGGATACTGGATTAAAGACATCCACTGAGCTGGCCTTTCCCATTGCCTCCCATAAGCTAGTTCCCTATTTTTTAGATTGATCATTGGGCCACGGCACTTAACTACTCCCAATTTCCTGCTGCACCCATCTCCTAAATCTTGCAGCCTTCAAAAATGAAAATAGTACCAAATGTGTACAACTGATATTGTACTATAGCAAGTTCAAATTAAGTTGCAATTATATCTGCTTGCACCTGCCTACAACATGCTTACAACTAATGAATATATATAACGTCTCAATGTCACTTATGCTCTTCTTTATATCCTCTATTTTTTTAATTTAATTCCTTTTAAAAACAGATGTAATTTAGTGTATGGCAATTGTGTACAATATAACTAATGGTTACATTGTCAAGCAGACAAGTGTAAAATGCTTTGATATTTCTGGCATACTTGGATAATTTAAAAAAAAAAGCCCAAGTTGAAGGCTGATTTCTTTCAAGACCGTAATACCTGAATAACTTTGCTTGACAAAGGGTTTCCCAACTGACTAATTCAGTTTCAATACTCAATTAGATTGCCTATAAGTTAGCCAAACAAGTTACAACTGCATAATCTTTACGTGTTTCTGAATTGTTTCTCATAACTAGTCTAGACGGCTCCTGTACTCACTCTCCAGACACACTTTAGACAGCTCCAGTACTATCTCTCAGACACACACTTTAGACAGCTCCTGTACTCACTCTCCAGACACACTTTAGACAGCTCCAGTACTCTCTCTCAGACACACACTTTAGACGGCTCCAGTACTCTCTCTCAGACACACACTTTAGACAGCTCCTGTACTCACTCTCCAGACACACTTTAGACAGCTCCTGTACTCACTCTCCAGACACACACTTTAGACGGCTCCAGTACTCTCTCTCAGACACACACTTTAGACGGCTCCAGTACTCTCTCAGACACACACTTTAGACGGCGCCAGTACTATCTCAGACACACACTTTAGACGGCTCCAGTACTATCTCAGACACACACTTTAGACGGCTCCAGTACTCAGAGGTCTGCACAGGGTTGACAGTGCGCAGAAGATGGAGATGCTTTTAATATCATTTCTCACCCCTCTCTCTTTTCCACTGTGGAGCCCCCAGATTTGCATCCAATTATTGTAGCTTGCTATCCTAGCGCTGGAATACCCATCTCTTGGCTGCGCTATTCAGGACCTCTGTAATTATCTTACAGCTTGCGGTCGCACGGACGTGTGGTTAATATAGTTTGCTTCACACAGGTGGGAACTTAATGTTTGTTTTGCTCCAGGATAACAAGGCTTATAGCGGTCTCTTGCACAGCAGTATTATTAAATGTATGACAAAGAAATTAATAACTTTTTGTTTTTTATATTTGCTGTGTATATGGGGGAAAAATGCGCCACAAGCCACATGGAAAAAAGCAATTCATTTTTTCCACCAAGAGGCAGGGTAGCCGCCAGTACGGAAGATGGGAGAATCAGGACCAAGGGAAGCGCCTACACCCACAATTCACCATCTGTTAAAAAAACCACTTACTGGTAGCACCATTGTTGCTCCCTCCCATAGACAGACGATTGGAGCTCCGAGTTGCTGGTTTATAACCAGGTAAGCTCATCAAAAGAGAGTGACCAACATTCTCTTCTGAAGATGCAGATGTGATGCCACCCAAAGACTCCTGCGATGGAAGGCTGGTAAGCGCAGGGACGGAGACTGCAGCTTTAGGGCGAGACCCATTCCTGGCATTCTTCTGGCTCAGGCTCTGATGAGATTGGGTGGACCTCAAACTATAGAAGGAATTGTTTGCACTATCTGGTTCCTGCTCCTCTGTTTTCTGAAAAAAGAAAAAAGCATGCAATTGAGTTCGCCAGAATAAAATAGTAGAGGCACACTGACTCGGAGGCAGATGGTGGAACAATATCTGTAAGATAGACACGTTCTTGCAACTAAATGAGCTCTGCGTTTGACACTTAATGGAATAAGCTGGGCAATAGAAATAATTTATATATTTAAAAATTGAAATGTTAACATCCATTCTCTCTCAACAGTGAGGATCACATTACAATGAGGGGGATCCATGGAAAGCTCCCATGTGGTCCCTTCCACCTCTATTGACAGCTCTATTCTGATGGGTCACTATATCAAGATAACTACTGCATGACCAATGCCAGAAACCGGGTTATAAATGTGGGAGGGTAGTACCACTAAGAACAAACAAGCTGGTTAGGCTAAAACACAGTTCTTCGGGAATCTTTCCTCAATACCTGAAAGCCATCACAAATGCAGCCGGCAAACCCCAGAGTAATGTATGTTCGGCTCAAACAGTACCAATAATTTAGAGTAGAGAAAACACAATGAAATGTCCTAATTAATTTACGAAATGAAGTACCATTTTATAAGCAAGAAGACAAAAACAAAATCAGTTAAGAGGAACCAGACTTAAGGTTGGTAACATTCTTTCTGGTAAATAGTTAATCAGCATATTCCTCACTTTTACAATAACTACACCAAGCTGAATCAGGATTTTTTAAACAATTCCTGCTCTGCTCCAGTAAGCAACATTATGCACCACTCCTTAAGTCACAGTGCGGAGGTACATAAAGGTGCTATCTCAGCATGGGGACGTTAGTTTTGCCTTTGCACTACACACAGCGGGAAGGAAGGAGGCTAGTGAGAAATCTGTGGTTAGACAGGCCATCCATCAGAAAGAGTGATACAGAACATAAGTAGCTTGTTCTTCTGATGCATCCTTTTAACCACAGATTTCTCTCCTTACAACAGGTACCCCAGTGGTATCTCGCAACAGGAGCAGGCATTGTGGAGTGGACTAACACGAACAAGTCCTCTTGAACTGAGTGGGCAAAGTGGCCCTCTCTGTGGGCTTGATTCAAGACAATAGTGTTTGTTGAATGCATGCAGGGACACCCATGTAGTAGCCTGGCAGATGTCTAGGACCGGCCCTAAAGGTTTTCCTTCTTGAGTGTGATGTATTCCTATAGGTTCTGTATCGATCCCCCTATTCCTGACCCTGTTCTGGTTAACAAGTTAACTAGCAGCCATCCCATGATGCAGAAACCGTTATCTGATTAAGCCACACCACGGCACAGGAACGTGTTATCTGATTAGGTCATAACACTTGCCATCTAATTAGGCAAGCAATATTCCTCCAGCCCCTGATAAGGCATACGGAGTTCTCAAAACAAATCAAACCTATGACAACCTGGGAAAAACCCTGCGGCCATTGTTTTGATTTCACCGAGAACTTCAGCAAAAGAATGTGCTAACGACCAGTTCGTATGACATCCTTATTGACGTATCTATGTCCATCCTTACGTCAATCTCGGCACCTTACAGGTATAAATATTACCGGTATTGCCTTAAGCAAACACACGCGGTGGTGACGAGATCGGAGCAGCCAGACTTGCCGAAGCCCAGAGCAGAGCAGACCCCGCTGGCGCAGCCCCACCTTCCTGACGCGCTGAGAACGAGACGCTGCTTTCTCCTGCCGAGAAATCCAGCTCCGGCGCTTCCGGGCAGCCCTTGCAGGCAGCCTGGAATATCGAGACCAAAGACGAGAGATACCATCCCTCAACCATCCTAGATTCCAGGTACAGAACTGAATAACCCCTTACAGAGAATTCTTGAGTCAGTCACTTGGCAAAACAAACTTAACTTAAACTGCTACTTTCTATTCCCGCCCACGTATTAGGCTTAGGTCAGGTACACTGGGGTAGGCGTAGTTAGAAGCACCAGTTGAGTACGATTAGTCAAATGTATATGTGTATGTATCTATTTCATCCATTTTAAACCACCATATGGCTTAGAAACCATATAAATGTTTTTACAGTATTATTTTATACTTCTGCTTTTATTGTATGCACTTTACTTAACCATAAGTATTGCGATAATATCGATCCATTTCTCTTGTACGAGAAAAGAGACTGATCAATAAATAACACCTTTTTATTGAACACGCCCGTCTCTTCCTTTTCTCTACAATCTGGTGAGACTAAGAATGCACGTACTGACTGGGTAAAATAAGTTGTCTTTTGTTTTCACACGACTCTAGAGATACACTCTTGATTAGGGGAGAGCAAAGTTGTCATGTTCTATGGTTGTCAGAAACTAAATCCCTTCTTGTCTGTCCAGGGAGGTTCAACTCCTCCTTGCCTATTCGAGAAAGTTTCTAGTGAACTCTGAGCTAGCTGGCAAACCCAAAACTTTAAGTCTAATATCGATAATAGAAGACCTAGTTAACGTCTGGTCTAGGCCTATACTATTGAAGGTATTATTCCAATGCGCAGAGCCTATTGGGATAATAGGAACTACACCACAGAGAAGTGTTGCTAAGTGACCCCTTTTTGTGTGCCCCCCCCCCCTTTAATTTTTGGGGGAACTTGCGTGCTGGTAATCTTGAACTCAAATACTGTTATCTAGTACCCAGTGTATGTGCTTTGACCCATAAAACATGTTTTATATATTAAATGTGCCGCTAAGCGCACCTTTCTACCTGCAAGGCAGAGTGGAAGATTTGTGACAACAGAAATGGCATGTTTTCCCCCCAGTGACCAGGTCTAAACAACATGGTCACTGGCCAGGCTGTAGCTACTACAAAGGAAGTCAAAGTCTACATTATATACTTAAATCTTTAACTTTTGACCTATATCTGTTATAGGTTCCATTCAAAGAGTTAATGTTCTATTTAATACAAACTCAATATAATGATGAAGTTAGATTTTCATTAACCACATTGAAAGTATTCCTTTCAGAAAGTTACCTTTAACCCTGCCTGAAACTACTGGGGGATAATTTGCATCAGCTGACCAGAAACTGCTCAGCCAGTGCTTGGCCTGAATGAAGTGTGAAAACTTCCCTCAGAGCAGAGACAGTTGGAGGATGTATCTTCTCCTGGAAGGAAGAACAGACGGGGTGGGACCAGGAACTTCATTTACTTCAAAGGGGCCTTCCTCCATCATAAGTAAATGCTGGGTGATACCTGGAAAAGTTGCCATCAAGACCTGCACTAGCCTCCCCTTGATGGATAATTTAAGGCTTTCAGAGCCAACCGGATGGCACAATGCTCCAGAAGATTGATTGGAAATGTTTGCTTCCCTGGAGACCACAGACCTCTGATCTGTAATTGTTCAAAGTGATCACCCAAACCCTGAGATGAGTCATATGTCAATACTTTGGGTGGGATAGGAACAGTGCAACATGCTGCAGAAGTGGATTGCGCCCACCTACCACCACCGAAGATCTTGTACTGTCTCCTTCAAAATCCAAATGTCAGACAGCTTGGTGATGTGCCCATTGGATACAGAATACCCACTTCAAAGCCTGCATGTGCCATCGGCCACAAGGCACCTGGAGAATGCATGAGGCCAGAAGCCTAAGTCTTCTTTGATCCATCCTCACCACGACCTTTGACTGAGCCAGAAACATTGGGATTATAATTGAATGTCTAACACTCACTGCAGGGTGGAAAGAAATTGATCACCACCGTGTCCAGATTGGCCCCTATGAAGGGAATACTCTGCACAGTTGACACCGGGTATTTTGGTCTGCTGATGGCAAACCCCAAGGATGACAGAAAGAGGCAGCTGTCCAATGGTGGTCCGCGACTGCCTTGGCGGAAAGAATCTGGGCCAGAGTGAGCATTTCAAATTTGTTCTCTGTAAGCAGACATTCAGGGAGCAAAGATCCAAAATGGGTCTTGGCCCACCATCCTTCTTGGGAACCAGACAGTAGGAGGAGTAACAACTCATCTCAGTAAGGTTTCCTCTTTATGGTTCCTTTGCCCAGAAACAAATTGAAGAATGCTGGCAAGAACTACTGAAGATTGAGCAGGGACAGGTGGGATATAAAAGGGAGGGGATAGTTGAAATGAATGGCCAAGGTATAAGCTTTAACAATTTGCAGCACCCAGCAATCTGAACCAAGGACTCACAGGTGGGCAGGAAAAAAAAGAATTGTGTCCCATACCAGATGTGTGTGGTCTTACAAGGGAGAATCAGAGTAGCTTGTAAGCAACTACAGGGGATGAGGAAGTGGAATAATGCTGTCCTTGTTGGTATCCTCAGCCTGAACCATCACCACATCCTCTAAGGCTGCAAAAAGTCTGCCACAGTCAAGATGTTGTTTTCCCTAGCCTATGAGGTCTGATGACATGCACATTTATGTTTCCAATAATTTTGGTATACAACCAAGTAAAAGCTTCAAATTTAGAACGCTGGGCTGCACACAGCAGCACTACTTAAAGGTAGCTGGAGAGCAACCAGTAGCTCACAAACAACTGATCGGAGTAGCCCACTCTAAACTTTCTGTCCTGCTAGTGAAAGTGAAGTGCTGGTGAGAGCAAGTCCTAGAGAGGAGGCTGTAATGTGACATCTTTTGTGGGGCTAGTGCAGTCGACTTTCTCCCAAAAAATACCTGGTCCATTCAAATGGCATGTGCATTAGAGATGTCTGGACATTGTCTGAAAATTCAGTAGAGCACATTCAAGCAGGACGCCTAAGCACAACACCGGTACCCATGACATGTCCGACCGACAGTCTGCTGCATCACGGCCAACACGCAGCAAATATTTAACAGTTTTTTCCATCTTGAAACTTTTGGGCAAAGGTTGCCCGTTCATTTCCTCAAGGAGAGCAGTCAAGAAATAGGTGGCCATATCCCAAAAGGCATGCATATAATAGCCCAATATGGAGACAGTAGTCTGAGACCATAGGGCTAAAGTATCAGAAGAAAATACTGTTGCCAAAAGTGTCAACACTCTTAGACTTCCTGTCTAGCAGAGCCGAAGGGAAAGCAATCATGTAGGCTTGTGGATGTCCACACCACCAGGATTTCTAGGGTCAGCTTTTTAGTGAGAAAAGATGGGTCATCATGGGCAGGTCAGTGTGGTCTTGCCACTAGACAACTCACTAGGGGAGCCCAGCATGGCTTTGTCCAAGCAGCCATAAAAGTGTCTGTTAAAGCTTCACAAAGGCGCCACTGTGGCAACCCTGGCAGCAATATTTGTCAAGTAATTAGCCGTTGTTTTTATTGTGGGTAAAAGTAAATTAATAATTTCTGCTGCCCTGCAGATAGCCACCGCAAGAGAGGCACTTTCTTCTGAGGGCCAGTCTGGAGGCAATTCTAACATTGTCAGCAGACGTGTCTAACCCACTCATTTCATACATCAACCTACAACCCAGCATCAGTATGAGTGGGAGCAAGTTGTCCACCTCATTGTAGTCAGTCATTTTGGGTGTTCTGAAGCCCTTGAGTGGAGTCTGAATCAGATGGCAGGGCCTACAGTCTCCTATAATTCCGACATCCAGGAAGAGGCCGGTGCTCAATTAACATGCATGGGGGTTTTGCTGTGGTGATATGATACACATTGTCCTGGCGTAGAGGGACGTTGGGACTAGATGCGGTAAAGGTGCTGCAATCGGGATGAGAGTGGTTCCCATGACCAGAGTAGAGAAAAGGCCATAAAGACACCAGAAGGTGCAGTGAAGCCTACCAGCACTGGGGAAGGGGCCTGCCAGTAGAAAAGCGACTGATGGCTAATGCAGCTGTGTGGGGCCCAACGGCGCTTCAGAGAGCTGGCATCCCCTTGAAGAAATGCAGCATGGCCTCCTTTAAAACCAGTTATCTTTGGGAAGGAGTAAGGGTCAGGTGGAGGAGTTATTTTCTCTAGCATTCCGTTCAATCTTTCTGGCATCTGAAGACTCAGTGAAGTTGGAGGCTGCACTCCGGATCCACATCAATGATGTGGAAAGAAAACAACTGATGTCAGTGCCACGCATGGGGTTTGACAGCACCACCTAAGGGAGCACTGGAGGAATTGGTTTGATAATACAGATCTAGTCTGGTGCCTGGTACTATTCTAAAAGCGAGGAATCTGCGATTTAAATAACCATCAAAAAATAAAAAATAAATTCAGGTGTTAATTCAAAAAGAGCCTAGAAAAAGTTAAGAGCTAAAAAATGTACAGGGGGCATATGCACAACTTCAAGCTGACCGCAATGTAGTTGACGATGGATGCACCAAGTGGGTCATCATGGTCAAAAAGTATTTACTTTGGGACTTTATCACTTTTTTGAATCTCAAGATCTTCCAGTAGGGCAAGGTCGAAGTCTGCTCCTCAAATTTAAGTCATTGTCAAGCTTTAGCTGAAGAAGTTGGCTCTGGCACCAAGTTACTTCCATTCGGTCTTAACATAAAGAGACTATTTAGAGGCAGATTCCTTACCTTACAACAATTCACAGATGTCAGACTGGATCCAGAAATATTTTGAGTACCACCCATGTACGCCAGTAGGTGGCGTCGTTCAGCTCTGTGTTGGTCGTGCTGGAAGTCACATGTGCAGTACCTATATAAGCACCAAACTGGTGGGCTGACATCAGTTAATTTTCAGACTTTCCACTTGCAGAGCCATGCGACCAGACCAGTAGAATGAAAAACTGGGGTGCTGAGAAGGGCTGTAGGAAAGAGCTGAGTTTTGACATGGCCACCCCCACTTTTTGCCCACTAGTACCGATGTTCTTGACTAGACGTGGACTGGTCCCCACTAAAGTGGCCCCAATGGCCGTACTCTTTCCTTACAAACTACAACATGCTCAATTGTACCCCAACTGGTAAGGACTTTAGCATCTTTGTAAGTCCGTGGTTAATAGTAACCTATGGTGCCCAGGGCATGGGTATTAAAGACGGTCCCTATGGGCTGCAGCATCTATTGTGGCATTCAAAAGGATGCACACAAAAACTGCAAGCAGATTATCATTGCAGGATACAAGAAAGGGCGCAAGCCCTAACGAAACATGACATTGCACACTCCATGTGCAAAGCCCAAGTACACTGCAAGTCTTATACGCAAGTCACACCTTCAACAGGCCTTCGAGCTTTTAGACAGGGTGCATTATATTACATGTGAAAGCACATCTGCATGAGCAGATAGGCCCCTGTGAGGTCTAGTTGCATTGCTAAGACCTTGCAAGTGATCAGGAAGCCATTTTAAAGGTATGCACTGGTCATTACGAGTTACCCAGCCACACAAGGGATTCACTGAAAATAATGGTGTTTGGTAGCAAACACCTTGTTTTAATAAACCTACACGATGCCAGTTTTAAAAATTGTTCAGATCAAAGAGAGAGAGAGGACTAGATATGCTAGCCCGTATCCCCTGGGTTTATATGTAAGTATCAATGGGGGCTAGCTAACTTTAAGGGGGAGGAAAAGAGTAACTCAGGTACGTCAGACAATACAAGGAAAGCGCAATGTTTTCCTTTGAAAGCCCTCACCCACCGACCTAGTCGGTGGCATGCTTCATCATCGGGCCCACCACAGTGGCACCGAATGTGCCCCGGGTGTGCTGCAACGCCAGGAGACTGCGGAGCTGGTATATTGCTGCGTGTGCAGTGAAGGGGTGAGAAGTGCAAGTTTAAAAAGCTATACAAGCGGTCCCAGCACCCGAGGGTTAACAAGTGTTTAATAAACTGGGCCTCCGTTAGCTGTTTAAAAAGGCGAAAGGACAAAGTGGAGTGATTAATGATCTCCCATGTCCTGAGTGGTCTACATGTTTCTGCCAGTGCCTTTTCTATTATAAGCTGGCTTTCCTCAGGACCAAAGAGTTAAGTGAAAAAGTGCAATTAAATAATAAACTAATAAACTATATTAAGTGATTGTGTTTTTGTTGGCTATGTGTTGCGCTCGCTAAGGCGCTGTAGCTGTTAGAGGGGGATTCCCTCAGGCTTGTTCTGTTATTTCTCTGTAAAAAGCCTCATGGGTCGCCTGGCAGAGAAAGAGACCGAGTAGTTCGGTCTGGTTCCTCCTTGGACCTATTCGTCCTTCCGCGGCGCCCGGTGTGAGCTGAGTGGGGTTTTAAAAATTGGACATGCACCCACAGGGCATCATAGAGGTGTCCCCTCAAAACCCACTAGTCCTCTAATGCGCTGGCTGACTGGTATTGTCCAGCCAGGAAGAATGACTGCTCCAGAGGAAGGTGTCCACACCTCACACAACAGGATGCCTGTTGATTTAGCATATGAAGGCCGGAGGCTTAAAGCCTTTCATATGTGACCCTGGCTTCCCCCCAGACCCGGGGCCCATTTAGCACATGAGCAAGTGGGAAATTAGCTAGTCAGAAGGCGTGTCTCAGTTTTGGTGGAACATGGAACTCTAGGTCAGTATTATGCCCACTCCTTGCAGGAAGTGGTCATATTAGGGGTGTAGACCGCCCATGGTTAGGTAGCCCATTAGCTACAACCCTATACTTCCCTAAAGGGAAACAACCCTATACTTCCCTGTTTAGGGGTCCCCTCGACACCAGACAGATTTGACTTCCTGAGAACAGAAGGCCAAAAAAAGAGCTGTCACTGCGAGGAACAGAGGACCTGGTCCAAAATTGGCATCAAACCGTGCCTGGCTGCTAGTACCTTGACAATTGCAAAGATTAGACTCCTCCAAAAGCTGAACATCCTTCCAAACCCTTGGAGGACTGAGTGCTTCAACAACCAGTTTGCATCTCTCGTGGGGTGGATGAGCCATCCCCCTACATCTGCAGGCACCGACTGCATCTGCCCGGTACACCGTATTGTTGGCTATCAGGTTCACAGAGGGAGCAACATGTCAGGAGGAGGTCTTCGTGTCTCTAGGAGGCAAGCCCAGTCTCTTCACTGAGTTTCGAGACACTAGAACCTCCAGGATCCTCCCTGAACCAATACCCTGGGTACTGGAGTACCTGCATCAACCAAGACTTGTGTGTGTCAAGACCGTAGTCAACAACAGGGAGGGACATTGGGGGGACAATATTTAAAGGGGTCCAGTGTGCGTGTCCCAACAATCTATGCAACAAATAAATGCACACAGTTCCCCTGGGATTGGTGATTTCGTAGTACAGTGTGCTGTCTTCCTCTCTTCATGGGGTGCAAGGCGTTGATATGCCTAAGTGCAACAGGGAAAGGTATCCCTTGTCGGAACTAGGGATGCCTCACACAACAAGCTGGTTTAACGGCTGTTGTCATGTCACCAGCTAGTCGTATCGTGTCATCATCGGCTTCCTGCTCCAACGTCAAGCCGGCGCTGCAATGCCTGACGGGTAGCACAAAGTGCTACACTCTTGTGGAGATCTTTTGTTCCTTGCCGGTGGGTGTGAGGGCCCTAGTAGGTGAAGTAGTGAGCGTGAGTGAAGTGAGTTAAAAAAGGTTGGTGTGATCTACTCCTTTGCCTTTATTCGTGTAGTTCACCACCTTATTAAAACGTGAGGGGCAATGGGACTACAGTGGCTAAGAAAAGTCAGTCCCGTTCAACCCTCATTCGTGAATAGGTCAACATGTTTCATGCCGTATTGGCAATTCTTCAGGACCAAAAAAGTGCTCATAAACTTAGTGAGATGCCCCGCATAAGGCTGAGGCCTATGAAGGATACAACCTGAGCGGTTGCCAGATCCAGCCAAAGAGGGGTTCCTGCATCAGAAGGATACCCTGTGGGGAAAGAAATAGACTTCAACTGGTGATACTAATCCCCAAGTTACCCAATCAGGGGGATGCTACTTTATTTCCGTGAACCAATACATAATAATAAGGTGAGGAGAGAGGGAAGACACAATTAGGTTACTACGTATCGAGGGGTTAATGAAGTTCACTTTAAAAACAATGCTGGGTAAAAGAATTCCAGCAGACATTAAGTGTCTCAACCAACTATTAGTGTATTAAGACATAAAATTGACAGGATCTAACGCCAGCCGGCGTTTTACTACACGTGGAAGTGGAAATACATCAGGGTTTTAGACAAGAGTCCAGAGTTTGATAAGGACTTACCCTCGCTGGCGGTCGTTAGTGCCCCAAGGCTGCTCCCGTGGGGTCTGCGTGAATGGGGCAGTTATCTGGAGGGTATACAAGGTAAAAGCAAATTGTTTGTGGGGTAATTAGCCATTCGAGGGTGGGTAGATAGGTAGGTATGTATATACCAGCTGGTGGGGCATCATGGAAGGAGTTAGCGACCTGAGTTAGGTCCGCGGTGGTCCCACCAGGTCCCGGTGGACCCAGGACATTCACACCGCCCAGAGAGGTCGCAGCCTGGATGGGCGCCGAGGCAACGAGTGGCGGGGCTCCACTGTTCTCGCTGTAGTGCTACGGATGGCAGCAGCCGTCTGGCCGGTGGGATAGTCGCCTCTGGCCACCACCCACGCTAACCCTCACGAGGCGCGCTCGTGGAAGCACATATCAACCCTCACCCTGGCGGTCGGTAGCCCCGCACATTCACCGCCTGGTCTCCCAACTCTGCAAACGGCCTCGGAGGGGGCCGACACCTGTGGTCCCTGGGGGGTGGAAGGAAAACACCGGGGACCCAACCAGGGCGACCGGGCTCCTGGCAGTCCAGGCGCCCGCCACACCACACTATCGTACCAATCACCTTACCTCGTCGGAGCGGGCGGGTGACCTCTTCACCTAATCCCACGTCCCAGCGCGGAGTGTCGCCTAAAGCAGCCGTGGGTGTCTGTTCGTGGCGCTCGCTAATAAGGATTCTGGTGGAACCTGGAGGCGTGTCTGAGCAGCGGCTCAGCAGCAGCGACGCGCCGGCATGACGTCAGAGCGTCTTGGTGTCGATGCCCGCCGCCATCTTAGAGAGGGGTGTAAAGAGCGGAAGTCAGGGCAGTCGGCAATGTAGCCGCCCTCCAATGATCAAGGACAAGGACAGGCAGGGCCAACCATGGCACAATGTTTCAGGTACTGAAAACATTCCGTGGCTCTGAGGTGATTAATCAGACAGGATGATAAGTGTATCAAAAGGATTAAAGTCAAGTCGTGTAGACTGTGTAGCTGGGTGGCCTGAATAACGCCCCATTTGCGATGGGTCGGGGAGTCCTAGTGAATGCGTTCATTTGGGCTGCGGGGATTAGGGCAAGTCTTGAGTGTGGTATGGTCACAGGGGAATGATGAGCTAGAGACTATGGTCGATAGAGTGACTCATTCATCTGGTGGGGAATGATTCAATGGCGGTGGTGTTAACCTGTTAGTGGTCTTAGTGGGTCATTGATCAGGCAGGGAACAGTTCAAAGACATTGATGATCACCCATAAATAGTCATCTGGATGATAGGTACCTGGGTGGTAGGTGCCTGGGTGGTTCCCGCTAGCGGTGTAGGTGGGCAACTATGGGATTAGGGGATTAACTGTACACACCAAGTGTAATGCTGGCAGGGGATGCGTAAGTGCTGACAACAGACTGGAGTGTTCACAACATGTATGTACAGAACTGGGGAGAAGCTATCTATCTAGACAGTGTGTTCCACGGGACGGAATCATTCAATCCCTCAGTGTCTAAATGTAAGCGGTGTACCCATCTTTGTTCCATCCTAAAAAGAGCCTGTTGGTTTAATGAAGGATGCCATTCTAGCACGACCCATTTGATGTCCTCAGCTGCATGCTCTTGTTCTTGGCAATGTGCATATAGGTGAGTTTGTGTTTTTTTGCAGCGAATGTTGCTGTTATGTTTCATAACTCGTATTTTCACTGGGCGGGTCGTCATCCCAATGTACTTTAGTCCGCAGGGACAGGTCAGCATATAGATACAGTTACTGCTGTTGCAGTTGGTGTGTCGGTTCAAACACCATGTGAAGGTATCAGAAAGTTGGACTGTTTTAGTTTGTGTTGTTTGAGGACACACCACACAATTGCCACGCCGGTAATGTCCCGTGACAGGGGGCAGATCCCACAGAGTGTTCTGCGGACGGATGTGAGTTTTCTTTGGTCGGGTATGGACTAGTTGGTCCTTCAGGCTGCTGGTTCTTTTGAAGGCGAACCGAGGACGGGGGATGTCCAAAGACACAGAATTCAAAATACCCCAGTGTGCATTCACTGTTTTCTTGATGTAAGGGGAATTTTTCGTGAAGGATGTCACGCAGGTGATAATGTCCTCGCTTTCTTTGCTATGAGTTTCCAGAAGGGATTCTCTGTTGTTGTTCTGGGCTCTCTTCATGGATCGTTTCAATAGTCTAGTCGGGTAGCCCCTATCCTGGAGTTTGTGTTGTAAGGATTGCGCCTCCCGTTGGTAATCGGAGATAGCGGTACAGTTTCTCCGGAGTCTAAGAAATTGTTCAAATGGTAGACTGTCCCTCAATGCCTTGGTGTGATGGCTATTGTAGAGCAAGAGGCTGTTCCTATCGGTCTCTTTCTTATAGAGAGTAGTGGTTATTCCCATGGGGTCCAACATGATTTTCAGATCAAGGAACGGTATAGAGTCCTCAGCGATCGTCCCTGTGAATTTCAGAAAGGGATCCTGTTGGTTGATCCAGGAGCAAAAGGCGTTGCAGCTCGTTCGATCCCCTTTCCAAAAGATCAGGATATCGTCTATATAGCGACGCCACAGGGTTAGATTCTCGAGGAACGGGTTGCGTTCAGGGGAGTAGATGAAATAGTTCTCGAATGTTGCCATGTATATACAGGCCACGCTCGGCGCGAAGGTCGAACCCATAGATGTCCCCCGGATCTGGTGGTACAGTTGAGTGTCGTACTTGAAGAAATTTTCCGTTAGAGCTATGTTGGCCAATTCCATGACGAATGAGATGGGGGTGGGAGATGTCCATTCCTCCAGTCTCAGAGTGGATTCCACTGCCTCTAGAGTTGCCTGTTGTGGGATTTTCGTATACAAGGCTTCCACGTCTAAGGTCAGTAGTAGGTCCACATCAGTACTGCCGTCCATCTCGTCAATCAAGCGAAGGACATCCCTGGTGTCTTGAAGATATGAAGGTATTTTCTTCACTACCGGTTGAAAGAAAACGTCACAGAACTGAGACAGTGGTTCCAGAAGGGAGCCGATGCCGGAGACTATCAGTCTACCAGGAACAGGGGTGGTGCCTTTGTGGATTTTGGGGAGGGTGTAAAAATATGGTGTAATTGGTTCCGGAGTCGTAAGGAAATCAGCTTCTTTCCTGGTGATCCATTCATTGGCTTCCCCTTCGATCACTAGACTCATAATGGAAGTAGCCAAGCGTTTGGTCGGATCCGCAGAGAGGGGCCTATAATGGGTGGTATTCGAGAGTTGTCGTCTGCATTCCAGGTCATAGTGATCCTGTAAGACTGTGGCTCCCCCTTTATCTGCTTGTTTTATCACAATCGCACCATCATTGCCCAAGGTGATTGAGGCTTGTCTTTCCGCATTTGACAAATTATGGAATTGGTTGATGTGTGGTTTTTGTTTGAGGCTTGAGAGGACCGCTCGTTCAAAAGTTAGGACTTGTGGAGGGACCATCCCATCAGTGGGGGTGAAGGTGGACGGTTTCCTAAGGCCGGAATCCAGTGTAGGGGGTTGTGTTGTCCCATCGAAGAAGGCTCGTAAACGTATCTTCCTGAAGAGATTCTTAATCTCAATCATTTCCTGGAAATTGTCTGGGATGGGAGTTGGGACAAAACCCAATCCTTTCTCCAGGACGCTAGTTTCTGCAGGGGTCAAGATTCTCGTAGAGAGGTTAACGATCAGACTCTTCTCCCTCTGGTGGTGATGCTCCGTGTTTCCATCATGTTCGTTGGTGCCGGTTGGTCGGACCACTGGACACCTTTCTGTCCTCCTCGCTTTCGCCCTCTTCCTCTGCCCCAACCTCTGCCTTGAAAAGGTGGCGGATTCAGAGGGTAGAATTGGGGTGGACCCTGCGGGAAGAAGGGATACTGCCAAGGCGGTGCCATGTGAGATGGGCCGTGAAACATTGGGCCCGGTTGGTACCCTTGATGCCAATTGGGTTGCTGTTGCATCCGGTTGTTTCTGGGAGTTTGACCTCCACTCGAATCGCTGCTAGAGGATCCGCGTCTGTTCACGTCCGAGCTATCGTCTGAAGAGTAATTGGTCCTTTTACTCTTGAAATCGTCTTTGAGATAAGGGTAAACCTTCTCTTTATCAAACTTGGAGATGTCTTTCTGTAGTTTATCTGTCTTCTGCTTCAACAGATATTCGTGATGGTCGGCCATCTCTTGGTTGATGTCAGCCAATTTGGAGGTAAAGGCGGTTTTGCTGTTCTTGTTGACAGCACTCTTCATTGTAGCCTCTATGCTTGAGATCTTATCCTGTAGGGCATCCGCGAGACGTTTCGCTGTTTGGGATATCAGGAATAACAAGTCTTTAGTGCACTTCCAGGATACCTGGCACCAGTCCATTTTGAATTGTTTGTCTATCAGAAACAATCTTGGTATGATGTTCACTATCAATCCTTGTGGGGCTATGTTGTATCTGAGGTATTCTGTCATCATCACCCCGTGCAGCGTGATCCTTATCAATTCTTTTTTCAGCTCCATGAGGGTAGCCCAGTCATCATTGGATGTGCCCGAAGCAGAGGCAGTGGGATTATTCAATATCGATGGGGCTGCTCTCAATGCTTCGGCTATGGCATCCTCATCAAAGCTAAGGCCCGGTACATCCTCCATAGTGTTGGGAGGGTGAGCGGGAAGGTGATATAAATAATTAATCAACCACGGGCAGGTATATGTGGTTGAGGTGTGGGCCAAGATGGTGAAAAAGTTTCACTCTTGGTAGCCTAAATGGTCCCGTGGGGGTGACCCACGCAAATGCAGTCAACAACAGGGAGGGACATTGGGGGGGACAATATTTAAAGGGGTCCAGTGTGCGTGTCCCAACAATCTATGCAACAAATAAATGCACACAGTTCCCCAGGGATTGGTGATTTCGTAGTACAGTGTGCTGTCTTCCTCTCTTCATGGGGTGCAAGGCGTTGATATGCCTAAGTGCAACAGGGAAAGGTATCCCTTGTCGGAACTAGGGATGCCTCACACAACAAGCTGGTTTAACGGCTGTTGTCATGTCACCAGCTAGTCGTATCGTGTCATCATCGGCTTCCTGCTCCAACGTCAAGCCGGCGCTGCAATGCCTGACGGGTAGCACAAAGTGCTACACTCTTGTGGAGATCTTTTGTTCCTTGCCGGTGTCAAGACCGGACATCACCACCAAGGAAGACCGATTTGCTCGTTACGGGATGGGCAGCGAGACCCACGACGAGAGTGAGGCCAAGATGTTCTGTTTTCCCCTCCTTTGCAAAACCAATAACAGAGAGCCTAAAACACAGGTGGCTAGCCAACCAAGTCTCTCTGCACCCAAACCCACAGCCAGAGTTCATGGAAACTGACTGCATCTCCTTGGTCCAGAGACCCTCACAAGCTGAGCCCAACTTTGGATTCTTCCGGACCTGTCCCAAAATCAGCCACTTGCAGCCTTTTTTTTTTCTATACAGGTACCCTTACATTGACTAATGTGTAGCGCTTCAGGCTACCAATGTGACCAGCACGTCTGTAGCCAGACACACCACGGCAGAAAAACCCAAACTGCTGTTGGCTCTTTAGTCCTTGGCCCCTAAGCACCTTAAGTCCCAAACTGCCCCTTTAACAACCGTTCACAAGTATATGTATGCTGTGTATGTTTCTCTCATAAGATAACATTACCGCGCAGAAGGCTCATACCTCAAAAACTATTTAAGCATTTTACGGTTTTACTGGAAGAAAAAAAACGCCGAAATTACTTACCAGATTCAGATCTCGGGGTCTAAAATTATGTAAAAATATATATTGTTTTTCTAAAATGGTCTTGAATTCTTCTTGAGTGTCATTTATTGAATCTGTGGATGCAACAAATGTTTAACACTTACCTCTGATAAGACTAAGCTGCTCTGAGCTGCTCAACCACACTATCACAAACACAACACTTGGGTTTATTAAAATAAGCCCTGTACACCAATAAGGGTTGTCTGGACACTTTGCATGGTGTGCCGCGAGTCTGGCCCACTGCATTAAATGCCAGCTTTCTACACTGGTGATTCAGCAGTGCAATACAAGACTTTGGATTTGCTGATACCACTGTCAATAGGTGATTTCACTAAGAAACCCCCAGTTGACTTTAGTGTTCTACATTTTCTAATCTGAACTGTTAGGACATTGTGTTAAGTCCCCCAGCCCATTACATTAGAAACTTAAGTATACTAGTCAGTTAGGCCTTAAAAAGTTTTTAGAATTGTTGTTGATTTTCTAAAAAGGCCCCAACTGTACTGAACATGTTTAGCACAAAGAAGATGCTGCAGGAACTCAACATGACCCTTTGTCTGCATCTTAGTATGATGCAGTCAAGGATCCTCTAATGCCAATACAATGGTTACCGGCTCAAATCCTACCAAGTTGCAACTCCAGGAGGCCATTGCAGATTTTGATGCATCCCAGTTAACAAAAGGTTCAGACACCCCTAGAAAAGAGGAGGTGGACAGTTTACGACACTGGTTCTATATATACTACACCATAATGAAGTATAGTGTGTATAGAGTCCAGGTGACCCCCAGAGGTAGGCAGAGGTTAAAGTTAGATAGAGCCTTACTCTCTAAAGTGGTAGCTTGGTCGAGCAGTAAGGCAGTATCAGAGGACAGTGTTAAGCATTTGCTGTACACATTCAGTCAGCAAATGAATTCACACTCTCAAGAACTGAACTCTAGGCCAATTGTATTTGTATGAAAAAAATATACTGTTTATTTTTAGAACCAAGCAAGCCTGGCACAAGTAAGCATTAAATACGTTTAAGTAATAAGCTGCTGATTATAGAACAGTTTGAAAAAGCAATAAAAATGTTACTTTGTTTGATTTACAGGGGATGCAGTAGGTTGCAAATACAGTACATTGAAATGACTAGGCGTTTTCAGTAAATTACAAGTAAGTTATTTTAAGTCCGTGCTGGATACCTAGATTCAGCACCGAGACATTTCCTGCAAACAGGTAAGTAATAAGTTTTGGTTATTTGTGCGATTTTTAAAGAATATTTTTAGATTTCAAAACTCCACACTTCAAAAACTTTTTGGAAGAAAATTGTCAGTGTTATGCCATTGTGGAATAACAGGTTATCGGTTTTAAAGGTAAGTAATCGACTGTGGGAGTTAAGGTTCTGAGGTTAGACTCAGGGGTCCCCCAGGGTCAGTGAGGCACTGTCGTTGCACCCTAAACGGCACTAGGGCATCCAGGGGCAGAGTGTTGAGGCCCAATGTTATCCAACGGGGGCCTCCAGTTGGTGGCTGTTGGCAAACAGGTCACTGGGTTGTAGGAGCAAAGCTCCTAGGGTTAAGGTCAGGGCAAACAAAGTAGCACAAAAGGTGCACCCTCAGCGGCACTGGGGCGGCTGGGTGCAGAGTGCTGTTTCGCGGTCGGGCGCCCTGTTTTCTATGGAGAACCTCTGGTTTGAAAAAGCACTGCGGCAGGGAGACGAAGGACTTCTGGGTGCGACCACCACTTGGAGAGGTAAGTTGGAAAGTTAAGGGTTGGTTAGGCACCGTCGGTTTGGGGGCACAAGGCCGTGGGGCATCTGGTGCAGGGGAGGCTTTTGGGGTCTGATCTTCTTACCAGCTCCTGGTCGCGGTTAGGGGGGCCTTCTGAATTTAGACTGCAGGCGTCGGCTGAAGGGTTGAGGCAGGTCAGGGGTTGCTGGATCTCTGGTCAGGATTGCCGGGGTGACCTTGTGTTGTTTTTCCACTCGAGCTGGTGCCAGGTTCAGCGGGTGCAGAGTGGGCTGATACGTGGTCTCTGGCTGCTCTCAGAGGTTGCAGTTTGAACAAATCTGGTGTTCACGGGAGAAGCAGTCTTTGAAAGTGAAGGCAAGCAGGTCCTCGGGGGTTTTCGAGAGTGCTGGCTGCAGGACACACCCTGATTTTGCAGGAGCAGGTTCGAGGGGAGACAGGCCGGTAGGGCTGGGACCAAGTCAGTGGGCGTCTTCCTCTTGTTAGCTGGAAGCAAGGTTCAGGGTGCCCCCTTAATACTAGATTTAGGGATGCTACAGGTAGGTAAAGGGCTGGGACCAATTTTTTCACTTTCCTGGTGTGGGACCTACCTAGTGTGCCACCCTCCAGCAAGGGGGGGGGGGGGGGGGGGGGGGAGAGGGGGGAGGGATGGCCGGGGGCGCCAGGTACATGTCCCTGGTTTGCTAGGTTCCCCCATCCTCAAGATGGCGGGGACTCGAGATTGTGCTTCACCTTGCCTCCCCCACCTGAGGGGTGGAGTTGGCAGAGGAGGGCACACCTCTTTCCTTCACTTATTTTCCCTGTCGATTCTCCCGCCCAAAGTGGGGGGTAGAACCAGTGGGGACCACTTGCTGAAAGCAGCAAAGGGTTTGGGGAGGCTCACAAAGGCGGCATGCCTTTGAAGCTTACCTTTCGTGAACCCTGCCCATCCTGGGGGAGGAGGCATGGCACCTCGTCCCAGGATGTGCATTGTTTCAGCCCCCGAGAGCAGCTGGCTGTCAACCCAGGGGTCCAGAAACATGTCTGGTGGTGGCAACCTAAGCAGCCACTCAGTCAGGTCACCAGAAGTTGGTCTAGCTTCAGGGGGCATCTCTAAGATGCCCTCTGTTGTGCATTTTACATTAAATCCCACACTGGCAACAGTGTGGGTTTAATGTGATGAGAAGTTTGATACCAAACTTCTCAGTCTTCATTGTAGCCATTATGGTGTTGTGGAGTTCGTACTGAAACTCCCAGCACTCTTAATGGCAGCACTGCACTGTACCCTCACACCTGGCATAGGGCACCCTGCTAGAGGGGTGACTGATGTATGCCAGGGCAGTGGTTTGTAGGCATGGCACACAGGGATGTCTACTCTGCACTTTGTTCTGCACCAAGACATGCAGCCTGTAAAGGCAGTGTATGAGTGTCTGGGTACAGGACCTCTAAGGGTGGCACAATAAGTGCTGCAGCCCTTAGAGGCCCTCTCTGGTCACAGTGCCCTGGGTACCTGTGGTACCATTTACCAGGGGCTGACAAATGTCCAGAGATGTCAATCGGGTTTAGGCTTCAATGCAGTTTTAGGGAAGGAACATAGGCCCTGGGTACCTGATTAGCAAGAGCCCAGGGCACACTCAGTCAAAGAACATCAGCAATTCAGCAAAAGGCGGGGCATTCCATGCAAGAAAGAGAGCACTTTTTCACAGACAGTGACAATGAGAACGTAGTCAGTGCTCATGAGGGTAAGTCCGCCCATCCTAACCAGCAAAGATGAAGGCATAAGCTCCCACATTTTCCCTAACACTAGATCTAGAGTGCCTTCCCCTTCCAGGCCTAACGAGACCGAGGGACTAGATGAGCAGGGCTAGCCAAGAGAGCAGCCCTTGAAGCCAAAATCCTGGCTATAGAAAGGGGGCTGAGATGTGTCTAGAACCCATATATGTCCCAGAACGTTATTTTAACTCCTGTGTTGCCTGTCAAGCCAGTGGCAAAACGGGTAGCAAACCAAAGGCTCCCTTTATTCCACTTGCAATGGTTGGGGTTCCCATTGATAGGGTAGGGATTGACATGGTTGGTCCCCTAGACCCCCATTCAGCTTCAGGAAAAAGGTTTACCCTGGTGGTAGTGGATCATTAGGTATTCTGAAGCAATTCCTCTTGGGACTACTGCAGTTACCAGAGCCCTCTTAAGTAGTTTTACAATAGTGGGTTTCCAGAAGGAAGTGGTTTCAGACAGAGGTAGTAACTTCATGTCTGCTTACCTAAAAGCCATATGGTCTGAGTATGGGATGACAAAAGTTCACCACACCATATTGCCCACAAACCAATGGCCTCGTTGAAAGTTTTAAGAAGACCATGAAAGGTATGATAATGGGACTCCCTGAAAACTCTTGAGATGGGATGTCCGGTGGCCATGACTGCCTTTTGCCTACAGTGAGATGCCACAGAAAGGAGTGGTCATTGGTCCTTTGAGCTTTGGTTTGGCCCTCCTGTTAGAGGTCCTCGAAGTATGGTAAGGAAAGGCTGGGAAAGACCTCTCGAAGAGCCTAAACAGGACAGACTATGTGCTTGGCCTTCGAAACAGGTTGGCTGAGAGCATGGAAAAAGCAAGCCAGGAACTCCAGATGCAATCATTTGGTCAAATGCTGCACTGATGGAGTTTCAGCCAGGGCGAAAGGTATGGGTTTTGAAGCTTGTGACACCTAGGTCCGTCAAGGACAAATTGAGTGGGACGTACCCTATCCTTAAGAGAAAAGGGGAAGTCACCTACTTGGTGGACCTTGGCACTTCCAGGAGTCCTCACAGGGTCATCCATGTGAGCTACTTTAAACCCTTTCACAACGGGGCTGATGTGCCCATGCTGATGTTCACTGATGAGGATCAGTAAGGAGAGGGAACCTCTCACTGACCTCCGCTCCAACAACCCTAAAGATGGGTAAGTTGAGGGAGTGGTCTTTTCAGACACCCTCAATGCCCAACAGCAAGGTGACTGCATTCAAGCCCTGGGGAAGTATGCAGAGCTCTTTTCTTTAACCATTGGCCAGACAACCTGATGTACACAGGATATGGACACTGGGGACAGCCTACCTGCCGAAAACAATATTTACAGGCAGTCTGACCAAGTTAAGGAAATAATCAGGACTCAAGTGAGCAAGTTACTTGAGTCAGGGGTGATTGAACCCTGAGAGTCCCTGGGCCAGCCCAGTGGTCTTAGTCCTCAAATTTCATTCCAAAGGAGGTAAACCAGAAAGAAGTTTTGCGTGAAAGGGGTCTCAATACAGTCTCAAAGACTGACGCACACCATATTCCCATAGCAGAAGAGCTAATTGACAGGTTTGGTGCCACCAGGTTTCTCAGTACCTTTGATTTAACATCAGGGTACTGGCAAATTGGACTCACCTCAGGCACCAAATAGAAATCTGCATTCTCCACTCCAGATGGGCATTACCAGTTTAGTGTGATGCAATTTGGTTTAAATAATGTCCCTGCAACCTTCGAAAGGCTAGTAAACAAAGCCCTAGCTGGGCTGGAAGCTTTAAGTGCAGCGTTTCTTGAGGGTATTTGTAGGGAAGTGCCCTTTTTGACATGGTCACCTCTACTTTTTGCCTGGTACAGGATGTGATATCGACTGAAAGTGCACTGGGTTCCTGCTAACCAGGTCCCCAGTGCCAGGGCTCTTTCCCAAAACTGTACAATTGCTCCATCCAATTGGCAAAACCTTTAGCACCCTCTGTAAGTAACTAGTAAAAAGGTACTCTGGTACCTAGGGCCTGAGGTACTAAATAAGGTCCTAAAGGGCTGCTGCACAACTTGTGCCACCCTAAAGGACCCCTCACCAAGCACATGCACGACTGCCAGTGCAGGCTGCATGTCTTGATGCAGACAAAGGTGAAAACACAACATGTCACATCCCTGTGTGCCCTTTCCCCTACCACAAAACACACAAGATGATGGATGGAATGTTGCACAATGGCAAAACATTCACCCCCAGTCACAGATCTGGGTTTAATCCATCGTTATTTTGCTCACCAAGCCACCCCAGTTCAGACATGCCATATGCAAATCAGTCTTGACCCTGTGCCTCATGGGAACAGTCCAGACCGAACTGCCAAGCCATGTCTTCCCTGGACCGGAATCAAGCATCCTAGGACCGGTTTCTGGCTATCAGCCGTCTTCAGCCAGGACCTTTTTCCCCTACCACAGCATATGATATTTGTAAGCCACCCCTACAGGAGGCCTGACAGCCCTACGGCAGGGTGCTTAATATTACATGTGAGGGCATACCTGCATAAGCAGATATGCCCCTGTGCTGGTCAGTTCGATTACTGCCAGTGTAAGTGAAGAGGGAAAACATTTAAACTAGTTCCCCAGCTACATGATGGGTTCACTGAAAATGGTGATGTTCGATATCAAACATCTCATATTGATGAACCTTCACAGATTTTAGTGTTGGATGTATCAATACATGCACCCAGAGGGCACCTCAAGGTGCCCCTTGAAACCGTACCATGTGCTGGTGGGCTAACTGACTAGTTTTAGCCAACCTAACACCAGAGACAAATTCCTGGACCCCAAGGGCGAGGCCCTTCAGTCTAGGGAGGCCAGCTGTGGCAGGTGGTGTCTTCCACCTCCTCCCACAAGCTGACCTGCACATAGGCCTGCCAAGGACAGGGAGCTTCACAGCAGCCCCTCCGCCTTTGGTAGGAGACTACGGTTTCTCGCATAGAAGAGGATGCCAAACAGACTGCCGTGCTCCACTTCTGGCAGGAGGACTGATGGGGAAATGTATTAGATTAGGTGGGTTGCCATCATTCAGCAGGCACCACCCCTAGGGTGGGGTAGGTGATGTGGATGCCTCTCGTCATATTCATCCATATTGTCTAGGAGAGAACGAATAAACCAGGGTCAGGGTTATGGAAGTAGTCATATGAGGGTGTAGTCACCCTAGGAGGTAAGCATCACATTGGCTATTAACTGGCACTCTCACTAGCGCCCCTGATTCAGTATTTAGGGGAACCCCTGGCACATGGAAGTAGATTTGTGCGACCTAAGAAGAACTGAAGAGTTGCGAAAGCAGAGAAGAGGAGGAAAAGCACCCGACTTATCCCCAGCCCCGCAGGCCTGTCAGAATCCCTCTAGAACTGCGTCAAAGCCAACTCGTCCTGCAACTATGACTCTAAAAGCCTGGAGGACTGTCTGCCTTTGAAAAAGAACCAAGAGTCTCCCATGGGGTAGCACAGCTGCTCCCTTGCATCCTGGAGTTGCTACTACTGTAAGGCCTCCTGACTGCCAAAATCCCCAACACCGGAAAGCACCACTGCACCTGTCGCACCAAGCCAGAGTTAAAGTGGGCCAACAGTGCCAGCGTGGTCCCCGAGCCCAGCAGACCAGAGTCTGCCTTAGCCGCCTGCAGCCTCTGCATAGGCCCCCTCAATTGCTCCAGGTGACAAAAACCCAATGGCCAAGGCCACGTCTGCAACTATCGTCCCTTGGCCCTGAAAAAGGAACCAAAGATGCCCCCACGTCCCTGGACATCGCAAGAGTTGAGCCCCTTTGCTGGTTCAGCTCGATTGGTACCCCAGTCCAAGCCTGCAGCCTCTCGGTGACCAAACTGATCCTCTGTTGAAGTGAATGTGGCACCCGACGCTGTAATGTACTTCTGCACTCGGACGCCCCAAAGCCTCCTGAGGGGACCAGTTGGTGCTTCCTTGGACCTTGCCCCATACTCGCATCAAGGCCTGGGAAAGGGTCCCGTAAGTCTTTGTTAAGAAACCGTATCCAGCGTAAGTTTTTTCCATAGCTTAACATCGCTGCAAAGTGCTTTAATCACGGTTGAAAGTATGAAACAGCTGTTTACTTCAAACCTGCTATTTTATAGAGTACTTACCTGAACGATTTTTCTCTGGTGCCTTAACATATATAAAGATACGGGCTATTTTTATAAGTTGATGTGGATCTCCCTCTTGAGTGCTATTGAAATTCATTAATCACGGAGTCCATTTGCAAATGTCTTGCACTGCACTGTGTTAAACCTATTGCTGCTTGACTACACTACCCATAACTGAGCACTTTGAGATTGCATTGCGAGGTCCTGTCCACTTGTAAGGGAACCACTGGACTCTTTGCATGCTGTATCAAGTTGACATCACAAAGCCAGCTTCCTACAAATATGTTCTGTAATGTTGCACGAGATAGGGTGACAAAGTAGCGGTCTTTTGAGTGGTTATGGGCTTAAGGGGATTCTACTTGGCTCCTGGGTGGGTGATAACGGAAGAGTCAAGTCCTTTGTTGCTGGTTTATCTTTTCCTTCTCTGCAGAGGCAGTACTACACCTCAGGCTGACAGCCAATGTGCTATACCCTGTTTGGGGAGGGATCTGTCTCTTTCTGGATGACTAAAGGGCATAAACAGCTGCTCTGCTAAGCACAAGTCCTTTGTTTATGTAAAATCAAATGGATCTTCAGGCATCCAGCGAGTGTAAAGATATTTTTATGTCTGTTGTAGGATTATGTAAAAAATATTGCAGAAGGACAGGCTCACTCGGCTGAAAGTCAACACGGAATTAGGAATAGTTTGCAAAATGACTCTTTTTAGTAAACGTTTGAAAGGGCTCTTTTACAGTAAAGACCAGTAACTCCTATACTATGCTTGCCAATATGAGGGCAAGTAAGAGCTCGGTCTTCCAAGAGATGGACTTCAGGGACTCAGTATCAGGAGGGTCAATACCATATTCTTCTCCCAGACAAGAGGGTGTCGTATAGGAAGAAAGCCCTGAACAGTACTTTCATAAATCTATGTATGATTCTTTGGTGAAAAAGTCAGGAGTGTCTTCTGACGTCCTAAATCTGGACATTGCTGTCACATGGATTCTCACTGAAGAGTACCAATGTCCATTCCTGGCCAGATGCAGCAAGCATTGAAGTATTTGGTGAGACTACATGAAAATGGATGGAAGTTATTTCCTTTACAGAATTCCCAGAAAAGTTTTGACTGTACGTCTTTATGGCTGCTGGTGCCTATGCCAAGATGTCTCTGCAGTCCACTGGAATATGGCCACTAGTAGTCAAGTACCATGCAGTCAAGTTGAGAGACTTCAGGTCATGATGAAGTATCTCTCCGTTGTGCCTACAGAGAAGCCTGGGGCACATCTTTAGTGGTATTGCTGGATATGCAGACTTGCCCTCGTCAGAACTTTGGGGATCAGAGGAAGCTACGGAAGGCATTAAGCGAAGAGATTGAGACCAGTTCTACAGCATTTGTGCTTCTTCGGAGAGAGGTACCGTGCTCCCCTTGTTTTGTGATACACTGATGGGTTATCATGTGCCTCTTGTAAACATGATCACATAACATGCAAAGCGCTCAGATACCTTTGGGTCTAGCAAGCGCTAAATAAAACTCAAACTAATAATAATAGTGTGTCCTGTTTAGAATGGCCTGTCCTTCCAACCTCGGGAGGAACACTTGTAGGCCCAGTAATGTGTCCCGTAACTGCAAGATGTGGAAATGGAGAATCGTTTCCTTGCCTGACTGGCCTCTGGTCATTTTCTCCTGCTTGTGGGCTTCCCAGTACTTTAATAATGCATCCTTTGTTTCCTCACTATCTCTTCTCCTGAGGGATAAAATGCATTATGGGAAACCTCCTCGAAACACCGGGCAGTGTCTGGAACTAAGGAAAGGAGCTGAAGTACGATGTCTATATTGCAGGGCACAAAGGGAATATGCCATACCTGTATTGGGCTTAATGTTCTACAAAACATCCACAAGATTATCAAATAAGGTTGGCAAATCAAACAGCATCTCTATGATGTTTGCGTGAACCTCGGGTCGGAAAGCCATAGAAGGAAGGTATTCACTTTGTCCCTTTGCAAAACCTGCCAGTTGGAGGAAGCCTGTGTTAAACCCATCTATTGCTACTTCAACAATGGTGGCAGATGCACTGGCTTATTCTTTCACTATAGCTTTGGCCTCCTGTCTTGTCTTCATGTATGAAAAATAAATTACGAAATGTATGCAACACTTGACAGTCATAAAGACCAAAGCATTGGCAGCCTAGATGGTGGTGCCCACCATAGAACTAACTCTGAAGCCCAAGTGGTCATTCTCCTCTGTCTAGCGATGCAGCGGCTGGAGAGCATTGTTAACCCGCACCACAATAACAGAATCTGCTTTGAGGTGGCCTGTCAAGCATGGTGGTGCAGACTTGGGGGCCCTATATTTCTTCACCTGGCAGGGCACCACTGCTCGCAGTGGAGCTGGAATATGCATAAACTTGCAGCCCTCTCATCAGATAAAATCCAGAATTGGGACTGACTGTTTTCCATGGCAGATCGCCATAGCTCGAAAGAAAGCATTGTTGATCCACCTGATGTCATGGGGAGGCTGAACATTTTAGCTTCCCTCTGCAACAACGTATGGAAAAGGGCAATGTCATCTGGAGAAGATTCTGGGTATGTAGGAAACTTGTCATCTTGCTAAAACAGTCTTCCCACTTCCCTTCATGTGATTCTCCATAAACTTTTCCTTCCTACTCTACATCAAACTGGTCAGAATCTGAAGTACAATCATCACCCATGTCCCTATGTGCTGGTGGAATAGAGCATTGCACAGGCAGAGAGAGGAGGTACCTCTAATAAGTAGGCCAAAGAATGTCCCACGGGCTGAATCCTTGCCTAGACTGAGTATTGAACACACCGTTGTTGGACTTCACAGCCAGGAAATGTAAAAACGTGGCTGGTGCTGTATTGTGCTGTGTCTCAAGCTTTGGGGACTAAGATGGAAACAGAGCCACTGCATTTATGCCCATTGCGAGCGAAGCCTGAGAAGATTAAGAATTACTTTGAAGGGTGCCAAGCAAAGGAACGAAATTCAGGTCATCCATCAAAGGATCGAAAAAAGTCAAAGAGGAAAGTAGGAGGAATGGTTGCGGCACCAACTCAAATAGTCCTTAAACCAGACGAGACTAGATTAACAGTATTTTACTTTCATCCTCAAGGATGGGAGCTTTCTCTTCATATAATTAAAAAGTACAATATTATTAGTACAGGTCAGAACCAGAGAGGCACTTGTAGGCGATCAAGGGTCCCTTTCTATGGTGCAGAGGAGTCAGTGAATTAAATGTTACACTTAGATTGTAAGGAGAATAACACCAACTGGTTCAAAGGCTCCACAAGAAGGCCAGGTGATTTCATGTACAAAGAGCCAGAAAGACTTCAACCTCTAGTTTTGCAATAACTTTAGGGTGCCTGGATAAGACAAGACCTGTAGTCCGAGCTCAAGCTCTGCATCCAGTAATAGAGAGGGTCTGAGACATCTGGGGCCAAAGTCACAAAGATAAAATTACAATTTTAAGTTTACATTTGCTGCAGAAACATTACTACTTTTTGGTATTCAAAAACGAGTGTAATTTTACAACTAGTAAAGTTACTAGTAGTAAAATACTACCAGCTAAAATAACTAGTAGAAATATTACACTTGTAGTTTCTGCATACAAACAAGTAGTAAAGTTATTGCAGCAAGTGTAAACTTACACAAAAGTATACGTTTACCATCAGGCCATCTGTGTCCTTTCTGCAATGACACTAATTTCTTGCATGACAGGCCGAGAGGAATAAAAGTGTAAAAATACGAAATGCCCATGCTTTTTCAGGTCGGTTGAGTAGTAGCATTGCCGGTGGGGCATTGGACCGACGGAGGTGGGCAAAAGCTGCGGCTCCGGGTGTCTCCAAGGAATAACACTTACAGTAGAGTCCCATTGTGGCAGCTCTCCAGAAGTCTGGACAACAATGCAAACAAAATATCTGGCTAGATTGTGATGCCTGGAAATATTTCTACAGAGAACAATCTGTACGACATATCACTAACACTTTTTTAATGCAGCTGAGAAAGGATTTCCTTTGCAGTTACTGTTTTGGTGGGATAATTGCATTCCTACTTTAAATACTACAGTAGCTTTTCACATCAATATTCAAAATGAGTGAATTACAGATGTTCAAGTAGATAATTATGGAATTTAGCTGGGCCCAGGTGTCTCCCTGCCGTACACATATAGGAAGGATTCTCTGGAAGAAAAAGCCATTCAGTACATCGCAGACAATATGGTTATGCAGTTTGATTTGGCGAGTATGTGTTTAACAAATGAATCCTGCTGCTGTTCCTAAAAACAATGGGTAAGGGCAAGCTGTACATTTAAAAGATGGTAGAACATAAACCTCATTGCAGTCATCACATTACATGTACCCACTGGGTCAGTGCCACAAATAGGGACAACAAAACATTTAAGGGGATTTCACAGGATGACAAGGTTTATGTTGGTCTCCAATGTGAACGGAAGGAAATGTTTTTGTACAAACATACAATCTTTTGAATTAGGAGCAGACTCACATGCAATGAGTTGAACATGATTTAGTGCAGCTAGCATTACAGAAACCAATGGAATTGATCAAAAACATCACACCATAACATGCAAAATACCTACAGGAAAGATCCCTGAGCCTTCACCTTAGTGGAAGTTATACTAGTTAATAAAAAAATGCCCAAAACAGATATTTAGTTTAAATATATATACATATGCCACACCAAAGAGCTTGGTGCTAAGGGATATGAAGGAATGACAGGAATAGGACTGTTGTAAAAACGAAATCAGTGCAACATAAAGGTGAAACCGCATTAGCGACCACAAAACCATGAGAAAGAAAATACCACGGTCTTACTCAGCTGTCTCCACTTGCACTTGGGAAAGAGATCTTCACATCTGCATTGCTTAGAATCACTTTGAAATTGCAAAAATATTAATGCAGGATTCAATACTTAAGCTCTTGAAAGCAAAATATTTACTGTTACAGGTGTTTCCATGCCAACATGGATTGAGTGCTCCAGGCCTGTGCTTTCAGTTAATCTAATGCTGTCTAGGAATTGACTGTTTTCCTCAGTTGATCCAATTGATCGAACACCAAAAAACAAGTACATCTAAAAGACAAAATCCAATAATGGAGCATTGTGTTCTTGGTGACAGATTATTCAGAAGGGTTCCATCCGCCTCTGACACCAAAAGTTTCAAGATAAAGCTGCACATAATGTTAATTTAAATCTTTTGCAAATATGAATCTATTTTTCCCTCCGAATCTACAAGGGCAGCTGATCTTAAAATGTATAAGATTGTGCTTTATTTTAATAGATGTGAAGGTCACCCTCCAGGCAAATGTCCCGGTGTGTCACACCCTCCATACCTTTATCATTGTGATATTAATAACCTGTGTGGTGCGTCTGCGTCCTGAGCGGGTCTTCCTGTCGGAGTCGACCAAAAACTCATCCAGAGAGCCGATGCTGCTCTCAAGCTTGACCTGGGCACGGTTGGGAATAGGTGTGAAGTAGAGGCTCTCCAGAGACTCTACTTTAGGTGGTAAGCGCTGGTACATGAGGGTGTCCAAACTACCACCCACTGCTGCAGTACCTGCCGTTTCCCGTTGAGATCGCCCATGTTTCCTGTGAAGAGGAAAAGTAATGTTACATTCAGAAGGTAGTCAAAAACGGTAAACAAATACAGAGAGTCTAGATCAACGTGTGCATTTAGAACATTGCTCTACCCATCTGAGCTCTGAAGAGTTCATTTATAAGGAGCAGACAGCAAAAATATAACCTAGCAGAAGGCCATGGCAAGTGCACACAAGCAGCAGAGAGGGCAGGAATCCAGCAGTTGTTGCAATAATGTAAGATTAACACTTAAATGGGACTCTCTGCACCGTGCGAGTGGAATCGCACTTATGTGCAAGGCTATTGCGTCAAAACACACCAGAAAAACAAATTGTCGCCCATGAATAAAGTCAGAACCAAGTATAAAGAACAAAGCACACCATTACAGAAAATGTCTTGTAATCCAAATACAGTTAGGCATTGGTTTTGTGGCAGAGAAAAGAATTCTAGACAACCTCGGTTGAATAGATCTTATGGCATAGCAACACTTGACTGGGTCAACCACAAATGGGTAGCACTGAGAACGCAGGCAAATTAGAAAGATGTGTGATCAGGGGAGTAAGCCAACTACAGAAGCCAGCAACTTGGCAATGGTCTTAGAGTAGCACCGAGAACAAAAAGTTAGGGTCTTGAGCGGAGGCAGGCATGGTGAAGGCTTGCTGAGCACAGCCGTGTTTCCTTGCTGCTTTGCCGGAGGAAGTTCGTACCAGTGTCTCTGGGATACGTGGATTTAGATATAATTAGATAAACCAAAAAAACAGGACAAAGACCACCATATAGCTTTTAAACCAAATGTCCACTAATAAAGACCTTTACACATTTAATCTTTGGTTTTTAGCTCTATTGCATCCAGTCTTCACAGATTCTCCAGCTCTTAAAAGGAGTTTCACCAGAGATGACCAGAGGACCTGGTGGCTGTGAATGTGCAGGCCATTCTTTTGTCATGAAATAGGCAAAATCCATGTCCCCTGGTGATCAGTGAACACTGGGACGATTTAACATTACTGTACAATTTAAGGTGGCAGCTCGCCCAACCTTACAAATCGAGCAGACTTTGCCATGACCAAGGAAGACTTATGATTTGTGTATGCCATGGTAGCATCTCCAGCTGGGAAGAAGCAGAGCCACAGTGTTAATGTCTCGGGTAGGCAAAGGCTTCAGTTGGGCCCGTTAGATACAGAAGGGTCATACTTCTGCAGTAAAACAGTCAGAGCTTATTTTTCCAATAGATTGATCACCCTCGTCTGCTGTATTTGGCTCTTTTCTAATTTTTTCTAGGCCCGAGCCCTGTGGATACTTTAAGTCCAGTCTCCGATTATTTCAACTTCTGTTTGAGCCTTCAGTCGGGCCCTACAGTCTTCCTTTGATCTTCTCTCTATTTCATACTATTGATTCCTGGAATACCGACCTGGGCAACTGAACTATCTCTTCCGAATCTGGAGTTTTTATAGCTTATAACTTTTTCTTCCAGTGCTGGTATTCCTTCCTAAAAGCAACTGTTTACAATACGTTTTACTATTGTGTTGAGCAGAGTGGCTACTGGAAAGCACCGACATCATTCAGGCCACGCGGTCTTAAGTAACACTTTCTGTAGAATACGCGAAGCACATCTTATTCACCTTGTGAGTATCCCTAGCCATCATACTGGATCCTGAAAATCCTGTAATAGCTCGGACATTCTGGTAGGTAGCACTATTGGTTGTGCGGAGACTCCATCTTGCCTACAGACATGACAAAGCCATATAGGAGTCCCACCCAAGTCAATCAGTGGATATGTAGAACGTTGCTGGTCACCAGTCAGGCAATCCAGGCACTGGCAAGGCACAGTAGATTAGTTGAATAGCCAGGTCTTCAGAGATAATCGGGACTTTGGAAGAGATGTGGAGATCCGTAGCTGAAAGGGTAGCTCGTTCCAGGTCTTTGCTGCTAGGAAGGAGAAGGAGCAAACAGTCTCCACATCGGCTACGTCAGATGTGGAGGGTTAGGGAAGAGGCAGCAGAGGTGTCTGGTAGACTGATGGAAGTTCAGACGGCCATGGGTCAGGAGCTTGAACTGACAATCTCTGTGCCAGGAACCAGTGGAGTGATGTGGGTTTGTCTAGGGAGATACAGGACAAGTCTAGCAGCAGCATTTTGTATGCCCTGGAGTGGTCAGGTGAGCTGTGATCCCTGCATAGAGTGTTACCATAGTCAAGTCGACTGGAGAGGAGAGCCTAGGTCATGGCATGCCTTCAGTTCAGTGGTAGGCATTTGAATATCTTACAACGCATACAGAGGATGAGGAAGCAGAAGCAGTTAACCGGAGTCGTAATGGTAAGCTGGATGACAAGAATAATGGCAAGGTTCCTGGTGTGGTCAGTGGAGTTAGGAGTAGGTCAGAGTTCTGAGGGTTCCCAGGACACGTCCTATGGGTTGCTTTTGTTTCCGAAAATCAGTACCTCTGTCTAGTTGTTGGTTTCTTTCCAGCTATGCCCATACAATGCAGGAGCGACGATTACCCCGTTCCACTGCCCTTGCCCATAAGCGACCCACAAAAGGTATGATCCAATGGGTCGACAGAGGGACAACATACAGGGGGCGGGTAGGGGGTGTGACAGATAAGGGATCCCCAAGATCTTGCTAGGGACTTGCTGCAAAGACCGATGTTCTCCACACAGACTGCACCTATAGGGACAAAATTAAATCACTGTCCACCAAATATGGCACATATAAATACAATGTAGCACCTCTTTCTCTTACCACATCCCACACCACCCCTTCACTCCTCCTTACCCTCAAGCGCTTTGCTAGTAGTCCAGTGGAGATCTCCGTCGAGGAGGAATCCAGTGAGGTCTCAGCAGGAGAATAGGGGGCAGGGGAAAAGGTGTCTCAGCGCTGGGGGAATCGCTCCGTATATAACACGAGCCCCCGGGTTTAAGGAGGAAAAAGTCGTGATAACGACTAAAAAAAACTCCGTCCTTCAAGGCAAGGAAGCGCTCGGAGCTTTACAAGGGTGGGGGAAAAAGACAAGGGACAGAACGCTGATAGCCACCGGCGTAGCAGTGTATTTTGCTAAACCCGGATGCGCCCGAATCAGCACTCCGCCTCCACACAACGATGTGGAGAAGATGGAAAACAATGCGGAAATGCGGAAGTGCTTATTCTGCGCGTTACCCACACAGAACAGTGAATAGTGACGGTAATCCAGCCGGACCACCTGTCACATTTAAGAGCACTGGAGCCCCAGTAACTCTTATTTCTACCCAGCCGGGTTAAAAGGCTCAACAAAAGACAAAGATACTAACAAACACGAAAAGACAACACAAAACGCAACAAACTCCAAAGGACCAAACAAAATACAGGGATAGTCAGGAACAGGGAAAACTCAGTCAAAGGGACAGACAAGGGAACCCAAGAGCCAAGAAAACTGCAATCACGAGCCCGTGAACAACAGCAAAAGTCCCAATTGTACAAACAGCCCCTAGTCCAAGACCAGGAAACCAAAACGACTAGATATCAAGCACTGGGGACAGGGAGAAAGGAGCTTATATCTCCGCCCCAGCAGGTCACATGGGCTCCCAGACATGGCAAGAGAAAGAGGACCACTCGGGAATCCTAACACTAGTCAGTGTTGAGTTCCAAGCAGTTGTTCTTCTACCAGTTGGTGGCATATATCAAAAGCAGTTATGGAAGTTGGTCTTGGTGGTGTCTTTAGAGAGGGAGAGGAGGAGTTGTGTTGTCAGCATAGGATATGCTGTTGTCAGTGGGTTTTGGCGATGCTGGCTAGAGGTATCGTACAAGGGTTGAAGAAGGTGGGACTGAGCGAGTATTAACCTTGTGGTACGCCACAGATTTCTCGTTTGTGTTCGGAGTTTAAGGAGGATGGGTAGAGAAAGACTTTTTGCATTCTACTGATGATTTAAGAGGCGATCCATCTGAGGGCAACTCCTGGCATGCCTATGTTGTGCAGCCTTGCGATGAGAATATGTGGTGGAAGACCAATTCGAAAGCTGAGGAGAGGTCTAGGAGGCTCAGAGCCAGGCTCTTCCCAGTTAAGTAGGGAGTGCATGTCATCGGGAGCCACGATTAGGACAGTCGTGGTGCTGTGGCTGCTGCGGAATCCAGATTGGGAGGAGTAGAGTAGGACGTTCCAGTCCAGATGTTGGGAGAGTTGTTGGTTAATGGCTTTTTCTCTCAACTGTGTGTGGTACAGGTTGAGGGCAGTCTTGAAGACGCTCTTGTCGGTCGTGTCCTCGTTGGTGCGCCTTCTCCTTTCTTATTGTTTACAATGTTGTTTAGCGGTTCTGAGGTCTTCAGTATACCAGCTAGCCTACTTTGTAGAATCTATGTGGGTGTTGTTACCGATGGCAGCAATGCTGTTGTCGCAGTTGGTGATTCAATTGTTGGTGAACAAATGTCAGGTGATTCATTGGTCTTTTAGGTGACCTCAGACATGGATCCTGGCTATCAGATTAAAATGAACTTGCAGTGTGAAAATCTAACTTGAAATTTTACTAAACCCTAGAAGTCCTTTCTGAAGAACAGGTAGTATCGCTCTCGTATCTCTCCAAGGTTTTGGCTAGGAAGGGGATATTGGTCTGAAATTGTTTGTCGTTTGAGTCTGCTCCAGGTTTTGTGATTCTTGCCGTGACTTGAACTGAGAAATTCTGGTATTACTCCAGTTTTCAGAGAGCGGTTTATTACCTTGGTCCAGACGGGTGTTAGGACGTGGTTGAGTTTTTTTTGCCAG
This sequence comes from Lissotriton helveticus, assembly GCF_964261635.1. Lineage (NCBI taxonomy): Eukaryota > Metazoa > Chordata > Amphibia > Caudata > Salamandridae > Lissotriton > Lissotriton helveticus. The sequence goes on along the minus strand of NC_136069.1, from coordinate 1,595,999,009 downwards.
GTGGGCTAGGAGCTGGTCTTCAAAGTGAGTGGAGGGTTTGGACATAGACAGCAGCGAAGATAGGTCTTCTTCCGTGACTGGGTTGTAAGTCTTCCACCTCTCTGGTTTATGTGGGATCCTGGGGTTTGAATGCTCTCTTATCCTGAGGGATGAACTTTGCTGAGAGGGGCGTGGAGTGAGAATGGGGGTTGGCTTCATTTCTGGGGATGGGATTGTGCTTAAGGTGGAGCTCTATTTTCATCATTTTATCATTGAAGGATGCAGATTCCTCGCATCGTTCTTTGGATATTCAAGGGTTTTTTGTATGGCTGGTTTGGAGGGTTGTGGATTGATGTTAAAAAGCTCTTTGGGCGTTTTTTGGGCCTAATGTAGAACGTTCCAGAAAAAGGCTTTTTCATTCACTGTGTGTTTTTTGTAGTCTTCCTCTGGAGCTGTTCCAGGTGGGCTGTGGATGTGTTTGTATGCCAGTCTCTTTCGCTGCTCTGCACAGTCGTCTTTCCGTGTTGAGGTCTTTGTTGAACCAGGATCTCAAGGGAGTATTTCCAACCTTTTCCAGTTTCAGGGGTGCTTCTTGGTTCAGGATGGAGGACATTCTTGAGTTGTAGCGAGTAGTGAGTTCGGTTGAGAGGTTTTCTGATGAGGGGGCAGTAGAGACATTTTCAAGGTCTTGTAGACAAACAAGTCTGCTGTTTATATTCCATTGGAGAGCTTTTTGTCTCCAAGTTGGGAGGTAAGCTGTCTTGTTGAGGTGGAATAAGATGAGGTGGAATAAGATGAGGAGGTGATCTGATCAGATCAATTGACAGGGAGGATGCTATTGATGGTTAATATAGCTTCCTGAACCGGTGTGGACGAGGCCGAAAACACCATCATGAGAGGTTCAGCATTGCAAAGTCCCGTAGGAGGTGCAGGCCAGCTTCCACTGCTGTACATATGCAGCTGGCTAGCTTGTACCCAGCAGCTCCAGAACAGGTTTGGTGGCCGGTGGTGTCTTTATGTGCATGCCGGTGGAGGAGCAACTCTGGAGTTTGAGGTGAGCAGGGCGCCTACACGTGGCACCGGGGGCATTACCCGGTGGAGCAGCCATCGCAGGGCCTTGACAGGCGTACTCACCAGTTTCCTGTGTGTCCTTAAGCAATGAGCCTGCTATCCGCTGCAGGGTCTCGGGATGGTCGTTTGCTGGGAGAAAGTGCAGCTTACGATCAGCAACTCATCCACCAGCAAGATCACACGAGCTGGCCAGCAAGATTAGACCCCCTCCCCCAGGTAGGGGTAGGGAGATCAGAGTCTCACCCGGCGCCGCTCCCAGGCAACTCTCCTCCAGCGCCAGCCTCCGTGGAGTCAACCACCACTCACTCTGTCTGGTCACCTCCCTACAGGGCCTGCCCCTCAACCGCTGCATTGTCCCTTGAACCGTAATAGGTTCGCAGAGCGGTGAGGATTAGTAAGGAATCTGCGGATAGACAGTCTCTACCAAATAAGGCGTTACTGAAGTTAATTAACTTGTCCTTCAATAGAGACTTCTAGCCACAGAATTGCTTCAGAATAGATAGCCAAGTAACTCCCCAGAGGTAGGACTGCAAAACCAATTAAATTAGAAAGTTCTGCAGGACCGAACAGGCAAAGTGCCCATCCCAATGGACCAGACTGTCCAGGCAGTAGGGGTTGGTGAATGTCTGCAGTGAAGCCCAGGTTGCTGCCTAACAGATGTCCATGGCTGGGGAGCCATGCACAAAATGGACTTGGTAGAGGAACGCCTGGCTGCCAAATGTCCCATCATGCACTGGGACAGGAACAGACTAATTTGCATATAGCCAAGTTCTGAGCTGGGATGGTGCAGTGAGCTAAAAAACGGTGATGGATCAAGCCCTGATCTTTGGACTGGGTAAGAGTGGTCTGCTTAATTCAGGCACTCTGTTCATCACCACCCCCTTTTCTGAATCATGGCTGCCAAATGCGGCATTACAGACTTCATGAGGAAGCTTTGGGTGCAGCCCCCACCCCCGGTTACTAAGACAGAAGATCCTCTCGAAGAGGCAGCCTGAATGGAGGACTGATGGTCACGCTCAACAGCTCGGGATGCCAGACGCTTTGTGCCCAATTTGGAGCCACAGGGATGATTTGGGTCAGATTGTTCTTGTTTAGAGCTCTTAGTAAAGTGGTATTCACGGAATGGCGGTGGAGGAGGCTGGAGCGCCCACTCGACAAGAAAAATATCTAAATATCTAAGAGCTTGAGTCACCTTGGAAACATCAGCGCTGTGAGGAAATGTGGTGTATTCTATGGTATGGGTGTGTGACCTCACCGTGTAGTACTTCCCAGCGCCCTTAGGTCTAGTAGATTTTGTCTGTCAAACTCTCAGCCCGATCTCAGGTAGCTGTGGCATTGAGCAGCAAGGCTTACACAGTCGAGCAAGTGTAAAGTACTTCAAAAGCACCAACAATATGTATAAAGAAATTGATATGACCCTTAAGAAACATGCCACAGATTTATAAAAATAGACTGCATTTTTATACTAATTTAGACACCACAATCAAAAGGACCACAGAGGATTCCAAAGAAAAATGAATTTTTAACAAATAATTAATCAAAGCATTTCACTAAACCACAAACCAGCAATGGTAAACTTAACAAATTTGATACTTCAAAACTTTTCAAGGAAACCTTGGAAAGTGTCAATGCGGTAGAGTACAGTTACGTGGTGTTACCATGGCAAGAAACTATTCAGGGGTCCAGCAAGGTCCTCTGAAACAATTACCTCCACAGAATAAACAGACCTCAAGCAGTTCCAGAGACTTTACCAGTGTTGCATTGGATTATAGTGGTCCTGATGCAAGGGATGAATGATGCTGAAAATGCTCCAAGGATGCTTTGGATGCGATGTGGTTGATGGAGGTCTTGCGGCCTGCGACTACATCTTAGTCCCTCCCTGAGCTAGATGAGGTGGTCCTGGTCACAGGGTCAACATCCCATGAAGTCCTCTCCAGGCTGGCTGAAGGCTAGTAGCCACTGGACTACCAGCTATCCGGTGTCACAGTTACAGCAGGATCCTTCCTTGGGTGATAACATGCTTTCTGGTTGACCAAGAGGTACTCAGACGGCTCTCGCCGTTCCAGAAGACTTGTGCATCTTTGAGCGAAGGGTCCTGGTCCGAGTGCTTCACAGTGGCAAGGAGTGACAATCTGGGCAACCAACTCACTATAGGAGGCGTTTTTTGCTCTGTGTGGCCCTGTACAGCGAATAGGGGTGAGCCAACCAACCCTTGGAGTCTCTGGCTTTTGCTGGGCTCGGGAGACTACATCTCACCAAGCAGAACACAGCAGGCATAGTTCCTTCTCTCGCTAGCAACCAAATGCAGTAGATTCAGTCCATAACGGTTTAGACTCTTTGCTAGTTCCACAGTGCAGCATGGCAATCCGCCTTCGGCCCTTTTTCCAGTCAATAGAAATCTCAATTCTAAGTGCCAGTAGTGCCCCATTTATCATCATAATATAACCTCAGGGTAGGATGTAGGTTCCCTCTATCCTGATGACCACTTCCTGGGAAGTGTGGCATCGGGCTAACCCAGGACGCACCATTCTGCCCACTTCCAACATGGTGAGACCCCATCTCTTGACACTCAAAACTCCTTAGCCCACGCCGCTAGAGGTGATGACGAAAGGGCTACATGCCCCTGAAAAAAAACTGCTAGACAATTAGCTCCTCCTCTGTGCTCAGTGCTAGCCTGTCTGCCTAAACAATAGAGCATCCCTCTCCTAAGTGTTTCTCATTTGCCTTTCAAAGGCGGCTTCTCCTTTGAAGCTTGCTTTTTGGCCTAGCACCCTTGTGGCTTCCATGCAGACCCCTACTGTGTCCTTTCTTTGGAGTTGTTAGCACGCCTCTCGGGAGCGCAGAAAGCTGCTTGCAGGATAAGCCCTGTGTAAATCAGTAAACATACACTAGGAAATCTTGGGCAACTAAAGTAGCAACTTCTAAAGTTGCCCTTTGACAAGTGACTTTGATTTAACAATTAAATCGGATTTATGCACTGGTTATTTTAATAGCAAACCGTACTAACCTGGGAAGTCCCATTCAGAAGTAATCAGAGCTGGGGTGTTAGCCTGTAACTCTGTACTTGCCAATAGGGCTACTAGCCTTTCCAGAGTAAAAACGACAATTTGGGGTTTAGACTGCTGGAGCATGTAAAAGTACACGTTTCATTTTTTAACAGAGTGACTGGCTATAGGGTTTGTTAGGCATGCAATAGGGGTGACATGGCTTCCCCATTACTTTAAATGGCAAAGTTGAGATAGCAGTTTTGAACCGATCTTTTAGTCTACAGTGGTAGACTGAGAGCCATGTTTTTACCTTGTTGTACAGGAGGGAGCACTACCAGTGCTTCAGTCCAAGAGAAACACCACAAAGTATCCCCGGTACCATAAGTATCCCCGGTACCACATACTAGGGACTTACAAGTCTTTATGCCAATGTGGGACCAGTCATTTAAACATACACCCTTTTAAGGGTCAAAGCACATGCACGGAGTCCTGTTTAGCAGGGTTCAGAGTATTTCAGAGCCATTACACCAGCACCTGGTAGTCAAAATGGTAGAGCGCGCTGCAAAACGATGGTTTCCTTACAAGCATGCAAAACTGCTGACAGTGCACATTCTTTGCAGTGGCGAACAGATCTAACCAGCTCCCCACAGCTGAAAGAGACTGGAGGGAGACACCATTTGTGACCCGCTAAACATCTTCGGCTGTGTTTCTCCGCTCTGGCATTCAGAGAGCCCACCAGTTGTTGAACCACCAGGAAATGGCCATGACCATCCAGCCTCTTAACATAGGGTCCATGACACCCACCCGCCCAGTTTGTAGCAGTACCACATGACCCATGAGCACCTGCATCAGCCTGCTTCTGATCAAAGGAAGGAAGGCTTTCAATGTCAATCAAATCGCCGGAGGCACAACAGGTTGAGCTCAGACCCAACCACAGTTCTTCAATTTCCACCTCTCCCACTTGGCTGCCCTAACCTAGGAGTGACGCATCTGTCATTACAGTCAGTTCTGATTGGGGAAGGTAACCACTGCAGATCTATAGCAGTTCCCTCCAAGATCTGGACCATGTAAGAGACATTCCCCTGATGCGGCGCCTAATGGAACTTTAGGTCCCACTGCAGAGCCCGCATATGCCAACGGGCATGAGTAAAAAGCAGGATGCCATGAGGCACAACAGCCTCAGAGTCCGTCTCACTGAAATCCAGGATAGAGGCTAAAACATTGGAATCATAGCCTGAATATCCTGGACCTGCCGCTCAGGAGGGAAGGCCTGAAACTGTACTGTATCCAGAATGGCTTTAATGAACGCGAGCGTCTGTGAGGGAGTCAGGTGCAACTTCGACACATTGATAGTGAACCCTAGCAAGTGCAGAAGGTTCGCCGTTGTCTCAAGGTGGAAGACAACTGCCTAGGGCAAGCCCTCCATCAGCCAATCGTCGAGGCAGGAGGAAGACTAGAATCCCCAATATCTGCAGATGAAACACTACCATTACTTTTGTAAACATCCAAAGGGCGCTCGTAGGCTGAAAAGGAGCACGGCAAACTGAGATTGCTCTTTGTGTGAACCACAGGTAGCGTCTGCGGGCAGGAAGGAAGGGGGTGTGAAAATGTGTCCTGCAAGTCTAACGCTACCATCTTGTTTTCTAGGGCAGACAAAACTTCGGCGAACATGAAGCTTCTTGAACTTCGCCTTTTGCAAGAAGAGGTAGAGAAGGCGCAGGCCTATGATAGCAACGTGTCTATCTTTCTTCGAGACCAGAAAGTAGTGGATTTTGGCTGCAGGCACCCCTCTATGGCCAAAAAAGCCTGCACTTACTGATTGAGGGAGGAATAATGGTACTCTTTTCAGCTGATAGTAAGCAGGTGGTGGTGTAGTCACAAAGGGGGAGGAGTAGTTACTTCGGACTATCTGTAGGACCCAGTGATGTCACTGACCACCAGTGTGTTAGATGAAGGCATATCCTGCCTCTCACTGGTTGCACATTATGGTCGAAGGGCAAACTAAAGAAGTTTGGAAGCAGTAGCAGCTGGGAGGGTGGTGGACTGACCAGATTGATAGCCACCTGGAACACCATGGACCACCTCGTGAGTGGCAAACACGTTTATTTGAGGAGTCCGCCACAGTCAGAAAATAAATGTGCTGAACCACTTTCGGATGGAGACACCCTTTTGATCGGCAGAATAATGCCAACAGACTGTCCGTTCGTACATTTAGAACTCCAGCATAGTGATTTGCAATGATGCAAACCCGATGGTCCAGAAACAGGGCCATAGTCCCAGAACTAATCTGCAGAGAAGATATGACCATAATCCTCTGTATATGTACCACATTGCAGTAGTATTTTCCGTCAAGATTTGAACTGGCTGGCCACAAATGGAAAGGAGAAAGGCTTGGAGAGCCAGACGTATTGCCCGCAATTCTAACAGATAGATAAGCAACAATGTTTCCTTTGGAAACTAAAGACCTTTGACCTTCAGATTCCCCAGATGAGCTCCCCACCCTAGGGAGGAGGCATCCGTAGTTACTGAGGCCAGTGGAGTTGGAGGGTGAAACAGTTTCCCTTGTGACAGATTGCCAGACACACCCCACTATTGTAGATACACGCAGTGTCTCTGGCGATCTTGACCAACTCTGAGATCCCTGTTGTGTTGAGACCACTGTCTGTGGAGGCACCACTGAAGAGCCCTCGTGGGCTAGCATGCATGGTTGCCCAACAGAATGCAGGAGGCAAGCAGGCGCAAGACCTTCAGGACTGGAATCAAAGCTCTGTTCTGAAACATCAGTATCATAGCCGGACTGTCCTGAATCCTCTGAGGAGGGAAGGCATAGCTCACTATAGAGTCCAGTACTGCCCTTATGAAGAGGGTGCACTAAGAGGGCTCTAGGTGAGACTTTGGCACATTTAATGAAAAGCCCAGGCTGAACAACAATTGTGTTTATCAACTGCAAATGGCGCAGCGGCGACTCTGCTTTGATCGGACAATCGTCCAGATAAGGGAATATTCGTATTCCACTACCTTCCGTGATGTGCTGCAACCACTGCCATCACCTTTGTGACGATACGAGGTGCGGATGTATGAGCAAATGGGAGTACCGCAAACTGATCGTGCTGAGACCCCAACGTAAAATGGAGATACTTTCGATGCAATTTAAGAATGGGGCTGTGACAATATGCATCCTGCAAATCTATCAAAACCATCCAGTCTTTCTTCTCCAGAGCAAGAAGCACCTGTGCTAGGGTTGGCATCTTGATTTTTGCCTGTTTAAGGAACATGTTCAAAATCCTGAAGTCGAGGATTGGCCGTAAATGACTGTCCTTTCTGGGAATCAAAGTATCAGTAATAACATCCCTGACCCCGTTCCTGCTCTGGAATCAATTCCACTGTGCCCTTCTGAAGCACGGTTTGTACCTTCTGTAGGAGCAGTTGAAGATGCTAATCTGTACAAAAACCTTACTGGGGAGGAAAGGGAGGGGGAAACTCCTGGAAGGGTAAGGCATACCCATTCTCTATGATTTTTTATATAAATAATTTGTATTGGATTTTAAAAAACACAGAAAACCAGTAGAAATAAAATATAAGTGTGATATACAGTAGTCAATGTAAACAGCCAGATTACATATCACAAACTTTAAAGATTACTTTCTTGAAAGTTATAAGGAGCAACAGGTATTTGGTAATACCCTCACTATTATCAGAGCAAGAAATTGAGGAATATAGTGATGGTCTGTTAATGTGAAGCGAAGTGATGTGCCAAGTATCTCAGAACAAATATAAGGAGAAAGGGGAAAAAAAGGGAATAGGAAGGACCAGCTGGACAGTGGAAGCCCCCGATAAAGAAAACAAATAGCTGCAAATGAAGCCCTGGGCGAGGGTTTGCACATTTCGAATCCAAAGCAATGAAGTAGGTCCATTGCATAGAAATTGCAGAAGCGACAGTCATTTTATCACAAAATGCTAGCTTGGTAATCTTTTTCTAGGTCTTGTCAAGGATATAGCCAAATATCTCAAGACCAAAATGTTTGACCCTTTGAGTGTAGGATCGAAGTTTGCACTTGCAATGGGTAGGATAACAAGTTAATTATAAATTTTTGAGGTGCTATGGACTGCATGCAGTTAACTGACTTGGAAGGTAGGGATGGTCCGAGTGGGTTAACTTGGACAATTTTACTTTGTTCTTTATGAAACTATAAAAATCTAGGTTAGGAAGATCATATAGTGTACTAGTTGGGAGAATGAAAGTGGGGAATTAGTATTATGCGTGTTTTTGATCGGACTGATGCCTTTGGAGGTCCAAGAGAGAGGGATGGACTATGCCAGATTAGCCATAGTTTTGTGGTTATGCCAAAGAGAAGCCATCTTAGAATTTTGGAAATATACTAGCATATGTTTGTCTAGGAGCTTTAGTGTAGCTGCTGTGTCTGAAAATATACGAAGAGAATGAAGATGTTTGAATCTTGGCACAGTAATGATGGAGGATAGATGTAAAGGAGGGGAGAAGTCTTGTTCTATCTCAATCCAACACGGAATATTCAGAGAATATGGTATCAGCCATAGCGTACCCTGTGCCCCCAGAAAAGCAGATTGGTATAAGCTCCAGTCTGGGAGCTTGCAGCCTCCTAGAGGGAAGCCCTAAGGGCTTTGTAGGACTTCCTCGCCCTTTAACTGCTCCATAGGATTTTGGATGTAATTTTATCAATTTCTTAAAAGAAAGTTTAATAGGGAGCATAGCGGAAACAAAATTTACAATTGGCGCAGTCATTATTTTGACCATTTAGGGCCTTACCCACCACGTAATGCGTTTAGGTGACTAGGAGGTTAGCAGGTCTTTAACTTTGGTAATTGTTTGAAATTCATTATATTGTAGAGTTTCAGATAAATCTTTACAGAATCAAATCCAAAGACTTAAGATGTTTAGGTTGCCACGTGGTCCTGAGTCACCTAACAGTGAGGAGAAACAGTGAGTTCAGTGGGAAAACCATTTTTATCCTTGTTCAGAGTATACCTACACACCCGCGAGAATTCCTGAATTAAGTTAGGGATATTTGGGATCGCATTCTCAATGTCTTCCGTGAAGAGGAGAATGTTGTCTGCACAAGCGCCAAACTGAATACCCTTAATGTGAGGGGATGAGTTGAGGAGTCTTTTTTAATCTTTATATTAAACAGGCGCATAGTACACCATTGCGAATAATGCAGAGAAAGTCACAATAGGATGGCTGTGGTGGGAGAAAATGAATACAGTAATAGATCACCAGCCTTTGATAAAATACCACAGTGTATTCCCCCTGCATTTCGAGGTTCCAGCCCCCCAGTTGCTCCAATACATTTCCACAAACGTCTCAATTAGGTTCTGTATTCCGCCAACAGGGTCCAAATCTTTTCCCATTTTTGGAGGCATCCCCTTCTCTGATAAACTACTTTCTCCTCCTGCTGGCACCAGACCAGATCCTGCTCCCAGTACCGTATCCTAGTGGAAACTGTCGCCCCCCCGCCCCCATTCCCTCGCAATGTTCCTCTTTACCACTCCAGAGGCATCATGAGCCACATTTTTGTATCCCTGGGCCATATCCCTCGCCCCGCCACTCCCAGTAGGTGCTATTGCGCCTCGACCGGGACCTTGTGACCCGTGAAATCCACAATAGCCCGAGTCATCCCGCCTAGCAGTGCTGAATTTTGGCCCAGATAATGTGAAAAAGTAGCCCACCCTCCCCGCAGCCCCTGGTGCACGATCAGAGTCAAAGCCTCCCAGTCTATGTTGGATTGTTCTTGGGGCATATGACCAGAGTAGTATCTGAAGTTGGATCAATCTAAAGCGTACCCAGTGTGGCAATTTCCCAGGGGCTCTGCAATGCCTCTGCCCAATCCTCATCCAGTAGCCCCTAGTCTGCTTCCCTCATTAGGCCCAGGGAATTATTCGTGAGCTTCTAGTAGTTGAAAGTGATGCCCTTATCCACCATTGGGTCAAGGAGTAGTCGGTCCTCAAGTGAAGAGTATTCAGGTAACTGCTCACCCTCTGGCACATGACACCGCAGAGCATGTCTCAACTGCAGATAATGAAATAGCTCACCATCAGCCATTTGATATTCTGTCTGTAGTTCATCAAATTTAATCATGTTTCAGTCCTGCCATATGTCTCCTAGGCAGTCTATCCCGATAAGCCCAAAAAATCGCTGGCTCGTCCCACCGGCTGCAGTTGCTGCCGGTGGAAACAAGCCAGTGATCTGGTGCCAAATTAGTATCCCGTAAACAGTTTTAATACAAACTGACACCACAGGATTGTGTGGAGTTACTTGTTGCTATTGAGATGGATTACAAGTACTTCCCTTATGAAGTCACAATTCAGGACGAAATGAGCTGGATGGGCCATTTGTTTCAGAACACAGTTTGGAGATATATGAATAAGGAAGTTGAAAAGCTCATGAGCTCGAATAGATTTTGTGCAATGAATTGTTTTACGGAAATCACTCCTGAACATTTTTTTTAACAAGGTTTTAGTGTTCCAGCACAATAAACACGGGCCTTGTAGCAGACATCCACGAGGTGGCAGGCTGCCATATGAGGACAGTAAACAAAACACATTCAAAGTGGCAATTCAGCACACAGCAAGTCGCCTACAACCTCATCGGGCCGGCCGCGTCAAACAATTATCTAGAATCACACTAATGTAGCGTGTAATATACAAATAAGAACTGGGTGCGAGTCAAAGTTTGCACACTGTGATCACGGATAAAAAGAAATGTAGTCGGTCAATGAATTTTGCACACTAGGGCATGTGTATGTAATACAGCGTATAAAACAGGACTCCCTAAGGAATGACACACAGAACACTCGTCAGGCATAAGGCAATAAGGCATTCATATACTACAAGAGCACCCAAAGCAACATCAGCATCCTCGCCTAGCATAATCGGACATGCAAGTGCAGATCAGGGGATAACATGTATCTCGCATAGCGCTGTGGGGAGGCGAGCTAAGAGTATTGCTATCGGGGTGACGAAGATTTCCAAGCAAGCACTACAAAGTGTGATCCATCGGATTGTCCTCACCAGCGTCATTCGCTCTCGCTGAAAGGTAAGATGTCAACGGTGACCAAATGTCTCGGGGCCTAGAGGAGCTGGGCAGCAATGCGGCATAGTTGGATAGCTGTTCCTGGCAATAAATCAGGTCATCAAGCCATTCCTTAAACTTGGGCGACCTCCCTCTGCCCCAGCGGCAGGCCACTCTTCTCTTAGCCATCAACAATGCTAAAGCTATGTACCTACGGGATGAGCGTGGCACAGACTTGACATAGCCAAGCAGGGCCACTAGTGGTGTGATATCCAGATGTACGTCAGTCATCTGGTGTAAAGCAGCAAAGACCTTTTCCCAGAAGGTCCGGACTGTCGGGCATTCCCAAGCTAAGTGTAGCATGTCCGCGTTGGACGCATGGCACCTATCGCAGTCGTCTGAGTCTCGAAGCTGATATCGGTGCATTTTGGCCGGCGTGTAGTACAGCCTGTGAAGGTATTTGTAATGAATGACTCGCAGTAGACTGCTAGCAGAAATGCGCTCAGTCTGCAGGCAGAAAAATTCCCATTGGTCATCTGTGAGTTCAAATCCCAGCTCCTCTCCCCACCATGCTCGGGACTGCGGGGGTGGCTCATCCCGCTGCTCATGAGTAGCGCGATACAATAAAGAGACCAGTTTCTTAGGAGCTTCGCGTTGTAGGAGCAAATGGAGAGGTGCAAGTGTTTGGGGTTCTGCCGGGAAGTCGGTGTGTAACGCTCGGACCCCCTGTTTGAGCCGCATGTACAGAAAACTGTCCAGTGGCGTCTGGTTTAGGTTTTGAAACATGCTTTCTGAGGTGCGAAATTGGCCATTGTCGTACAAATCTCCCCAGGTGAGGAGAGCCGTCTGCTCTTTAAGCCTCCGAAAAACCGTCTCCTGCAGCAGCGGCATTGCAGGGTGATAAACCAGAGGCAAAAGCGGGGAGTAAAGTGTGTTCGCCCCCAGGAATTTCTCAATGCTTCGCCACGCAGTAATCGTGGCATTCACAGTATTCTGCATGCGTTCACGGGCCTGGATGCCGGCAAACAGCACCCCTTCTATGGGGATCGGATACGCGAGCCAGTGTTCGGCTGCTAGGGGTGGCACAAATTTGGGACGCCGTATCCAAAAATACAAATAGTGGGCTTGGGGGCTTATATGATACAACTCAAGATCCGGGATGCCAAAGCCGCCAGTGGCATAGGGCCTGGTAAGAACCGCCCACTGTGGAAGAGCCTGCCCCCTCTCCCCCCCCCACCAGTCTGATCAGCTCGGTTTTTAGTAATTTGAAAAAGTGTCGTCCCGGGTAATACAGGATATTTAAAAAAAGGTAGAGCAGTTGCGGAAGTATGACCATTTTGATCAAAGACGCTCGCCCGGCCAGGGAGAGAGGGAGCTTTATCCAACGAGTCACATTATCGGTAATGCGGGTCAGGGCCACCCCATGAGCTCCTCCTTATCTTGCGTGATGCCAATCCCCAAGTAGCGAAATTCATCACTGCACCATTCCAATGGATAGTCTAGTGGAAAGCGCTTTACCGAGTCCGTTAGAGGAAAAAGACAGGACTTCTCCCAGTTAATTTGGACTCCGGAGATAGCGCCGAAAACAACAAATTCCCGGAGGAGCACATTGAGATTAGCACGAGGATCACGGACGTAAAGAGTGTTATCGTCGCCATATATTGATATCAGAATCTGCCGCAAGTTACAACGCAGCGCCATGTCATTATGACGCTGTCTCATTCGTGCTGCCAGTGGTTCAGTAACCAAGGCAAATAGAAGGGGAAACAAAGGGCACCCCTGTCGGGTACCTCGAGTAATAGAAAATTTCGAGGACATGTGCCCATTAACAAGCACTATGGTGCCTAGTTGGCAATACAAGAGTCTGATCCAAGAGATAAAAAGTGGGGGAAAGCCCATCCGTTGCATAATTCCAAATATTTAATCCCATTCGACAGAGTCGAAGGCCTTGGTGGCGTCAAGAAAGACCGCCACCAAAGGCAGGTCCGGGGAGACGGCATCTAGGATAGTAAAAAGAGTGCGCAAATTATGGGAGGTAGACCTCCCCGGAACAAACCCCGACTGGTCCGGTAAAACTAGGTGGTCTAGCAGCAAACTCAGCCTATTGGCAATAAGTTTTGTCAAAATGTTGGCATCACAATTGAGTAGGGAAAAGGGACGATAAGAGCCACATAGGTGAGGTGGCTTCTCTGGTTTCAAAATGGAGACGATGAGCGCTTCTCTCATGGACGGCGGGAGGACACCGATGTCCAAAGATTCCTCAAAAACTTGACGCAGAACGGGTGCCATTAGGTCTATGTACGTTTTGTAAAATTCAATCGGATGCCATCCAGTCCGATGGCCTTACCCGATTGCATGCCCATGATGGCCTCGCGCACCTAGTCCAGTTCGAATGGTGCGCATAGGAATTTACGGTGCACATCACTCAGCCAACCCAAAGCGACATCGTCTAAATAGGAATCTAAATCAAGATCGCGTTGGCCAGGGCTTGTGTATAGGGTGGCATAGTGGCTGGTGAACTCATCTAAGATGCTGGCGGTGTCCCAGCATCTCGTACCATCTGATTTTTCTATTTCTACGATGTAGCTGGAGTGTCGTGGTCGCCTAATCGTTTCTGCGAGCGCTTTGCCTGGGCGTTCCCCCTCCCCATATTTACGCGCCACCCAGTATTTCCCTCGAAAGCGCATCTCCCTGCGCGCTTCTGCCATATATTCAGTCAATGTCGCACTAAACTTGATTTGGGATGCTTCAGTGGGTGGGGGAGTGGGGGGTTAGTCAGGGAGGGTGTTATAAGGGAAGGTTTGTTGCTCTGCACTACGTACTTATTGTTTGCATGGCTTCACTGTGCGTGTTGATTGCAACTATTGGCGTTGCACATAGTGGGTCTCGTCTTGGATGCGCACATTGCACTTTTGCCGGGCTGGGCATGGTCAATTTATTCACCCACGTACGGGATGACTCATGAAGCGACACCGTTAAATGTTATCACGTGGAATGTCAGAGGGCTGGGGGATCCTCGGAAGATGAGGCAGATTATAGCTTACCTAGATCGCCACCACATTCATATAGCGATGCTGCAGGAAACCCATCTTAATCCCCTGCGAACCCCTTCTTTTGCTTCCCGTTGGTCAATGCACAGGGTCTTTTCGTTTTATTCCACTTATGCTAGGGGAACTGACATACTTGTTAAGAAGAACGTGCCTTTTTCTGCAGCTGGCTCCTCCGGTGAGGATCAGGGGAGTTTTTGCCTTACTTGGGGGCGGCTGGGACTTGACTCGGTGACCCTACTGTGTTATAGCCCCAACACAGATTCCCCCGAATTTTTCTCCTCCTTATGGGAGAAGGTGAAGGAAATTGGCTCTACTTATGTTATCTGGGGTGGGGATTTCAACGTCACATATGCTCCTAATGTGGATAGATCAAACCCTGCACCGCACCATCGCACTAAGGCTGCCATGACGTTACATGACATTATCTCAGACAATTGTTTATTAGATGCTTGGCGACATGTCCACCCGCACCGACGCGGGGGCACACACTTCACTGCTCATGCTGCTTCTTGCGGTACAAAAGGGGGTGGTGATGGACGGAGCATCTGAATCAATCAAACACTCGCACCCAGTCAAAAGATCAGGGTTTAATCCATCACCGTTCTTTAGCCCACTCTGCCACCTCAGTTCAGACATGGCTATATGCAAATCAGTCTGACCCTGTGCCTCATGGGAACAGTCCAGCCCGAACTGCCTTCTTGGGTGTGGCTAGATTATTGGTTCATATCTCGTGGCCTTGGCCCTGTGGTTAGCACGGTGCAACATTTGGCCAGAACATACTCCGACCATGCACCTGTCAAGCTTACGCTCTCCTCTACGACTTTTGGGCCCCCACGCTGCGCGTGGAGACTGAATACACGCATGTTACTGGACGAGGTGTTTCGGACAGAATTGGAAGACGAGATCAAGGAGTTTTATGAAAAGAACAGAGGGTCCGTGCAGAGTGTTGAAACCATTTGGAAGGCGTTCTAGGTCACGATTCGAGGTGCAGACAGGGGTGCCCAGCGACGAGATATGTGGCACAATCCGGCTTGTCATAGACACATAAGCATAGATCATATAGCAGGATTATCTCTAAACAGAGCTCCCCCCCCCCCCCGACACATAGTGGAAACAGCATATCACATTACTCTTACTACGGATCTGTGTCCACTTCTTCCATCGGGCGTGCTGGGGGTCCCCGGCAGGTGCGCCGCTTCTAGCCGACTTCTTTAGATGTTTCAAAAATTCCTCTGCTTGTTGTGGCTTCGTAAAGAAACGCTGCTTCCCTTGATGCGTAACTCGCAGTCTCGCTGGATATAAAAGTGCATAGTCAATCTGCGCTTTGCGCAGTTTATTCTCAATATCCAGAAACGTCCGACGCTCCTCCTGCACCATGGGAGTAAAGTCCGGGTAGATGGAGAATGTGACCCCATCATAAGACGACACTCGTTTGCTACGTGCAGCTCGCAAGGCCACGTCTCGGTCCCTATAGTTTAAGAGTCGTGCTATTATAGGGCGAGGGGTGTCTCCAGGCTTGGGCCGAGGCCCCAGTGATCGGTGGGCGCGTTCAACAATGAATTGAGCAGAAAAGGCTTCAGGGCCTATCACTGCCAGGAGCATTTTCTCCACGTAGCCCTCCATGCGCCCAGTGTTGGTGGACTCCGGAATGCCTATAAGGCGGACGTTATTGCGCCAACTGCGCGCTTCTAAATCTTCGTTCTTCGCCGCAATGATGGAGCAGGTTATCCATGTGAGCCAACTGGGATGTGTGAGTGGTGGAGAGGTCTTCAGAGTCTGAAATGCGCCTTTCCGCCTCTTTGATTCGTTCATCATGCCCATCGAGCTTGTGGGCGATGGCGTCCATCCGTGATGACATTCTCTCCACTTTGTCGACAATGGTGGCAAACCCTTGTCGTACCTCCCGGAGGATGTCCTGGACATCGGTAGCCGGGGAGGCCGCAGCAGCTCCATCAGAGCCAGGCCCAGCTTGCTCCTGATCACCTTGACCAGTTCGGTTTGCTTTTTTGGCGGCATCAAAATTGAGCTTGGGCTGGCGCGTATCTGGCTTGCCCATGTCGCTCAATAAGTATCTCCGGGCAGTGGCCGCTGTGGTTCAACAGTGCGTTGGTACGTGTACCGTAAGGTAGGGGCAAGCAACCGGCGCGAAGCAGTGTCCAAAAAAAGGGTGACTGGGTAGCCGAGCTCAACACCGCCCTCGCCGCAGTGCCAGGGAGCGGGCCGGAGTGTAGAAGCAGTGGTGGCGAAAGGCTGCAGAGAAGTCGGTCACGTTGGGAGGCCCAGGCCAACGCGCCCGTTCAAGTGGGCAGAAGCGTGGTCGCAAGGTTGTCAACCAGTAGGTCAGCACCAGCACCCCTCTCAAGTCATTCAGGCAGGCGAGGTAGGGTCCCCAAATCAGCACAGCACCACCATGGATCCCTCCGGCGCTACTTTACTCCCGTCGCGCCGCTGAAGTAGGTACGGGCCGCAGCCAGCTGTCGGTAGAGCGATGCAGGTCCATACACAATCTGGGGTCACTGGCCTCAACGACGCGATGCCCAGGGGCAGTCGAGTATCGCTACTCGGGATGACAGCTCCGCAGCGACCGCATCAAACCCGGGGCCCAAGAGCGGCCGCGGAGAAGGACAGCGGGATGCGCACTCACCGCCGCTCCCCAGGCTCAAACCTGCACAAGACCGTCACCGCCAGTGATCCGCCAGCATCAGAGAGGCCCAGTGTGGTGGGGTCCAGGTCCTCCGGTCCGCGGCTAGGGGCGCGGCCTATGCAGCCACGCCGCAGCACCGATGTAATGTAGTCCCAGCGGGCCGGCCCTCAGTCTCCAGGGGGACCTCTAGCAGACGGGGCTATCTTCCGTCGCTGATCCCCGGGCCAGCAGGCGATCAAGAAGGCCAAGATTCAGCCCACAGGTTCCGAGTGGTTAGTACCTGCGATCAGGGAAGTTAGAGTCCGCCAGTTTGGCCAGAAAGAGAATAATTTTAAGGATTAATGACGCCGGGCGGCAGGAGCTCGCTAAAGAGCGGCCATCTGCAAGTGCGCCACCTAGCGCCCCCCCGGAAATCACTCCTGAACATCTGTATTGGATCTTTGGAGGAACTTGCTTTCCAATTTGATAAGTTACTTATAAACTCAGGTTGCCATCCCATTTCTTTGAATTTTACTTAGCCATTTGACTGCAGCCTGTCCCTAGGTCACATGACTGGGTGTAGCCGACAGTTGCACTTGTTGGGCTTTTCACATTCCTCCTAGACAGCCAAACACAATAGAGAGCTTAGGCGTACCTGGATTGGAAAACACTGGCAGGATGGGAAGGCGAAGCTGGTTACAGCCCTGCTTACACTTGAATAGGCTGTTCCCTGCCTCCACACAAAAGGCTGCATATCCCCTGTACTTAGTCTGAAGCCAGGGCAGGGAAAGCTAGAAGACTCTAGTCTTCAACAGGAAGCCTCCAGAAGCTTGCCCCACATCAAAGAAAGGCCCAGGTATAAATATTGGATCTCAGACACTAACTCTTCAGTAAATGTCTGGACCAGTGGATACTGTGCAAGAAAGGACTGCTGTGCTTCTGAAAGGACTACCATTACTTGTCTGCTCACCTACTGTGCTGCTCTGCTGCCCTCTTGCATGGGGAAGGAGGACTGGATCTGCATCTATTGAAGCCACGACCCAGAATAACTCCAAGGGCTAGTGGGCTAGCTTCCCAACTACAGCCTCAGGAACAGAAGCTCCAACAACGTTTAACCCAGCACCTGGACTTTGCCATCTATGAATCCTACTCTGTCAAGTGGTGCCAGCTCGGTCCTGTACCACTAGAAGTGGGCCTGAACATTGTGTGGACCCAGCAGAACCAACGAATATCCTCTGCTGCCAGGGACAAACCTGAGAAGAACCGACGCATAGCTTCTGCGGAGAGGATTCTTTCAACACAAGGACCTGCACTGAACTGCATCGAAGCAGCCACTGTGCACTGGGTCACCGAAGCAGGCCCTTGCATCGTCCATCTCTTGTCGATGGTAGCCTCGACGAGCCAAGTTCTCGCTCTTTGGTACAGTCATATCACCTTGACAACGGGATAGTGGACTTCACATTGCAAGCCCTCATTGAGGGGCTCCTTGAAAAAGACGGGGCCTTTCTACGCAGTTCCTTGGAACTGGTGCATCATCGCGCCTGCTTGACACGGAACCACCCAATGCTTCGCAACCAGGATTCAAGATACTCTTGTTCTGCAGGCCCAACTGTGTCCCTGTAGCCAGCCCGTACTCCAATGTGGTTGCCTGAACTGGTTACTTTAGCCCTGTACGGCACAACCAGCTATACACAGTTAGTGCTTTGTGCTTCTTAGTGCTATTTTCACTGAAACACTACAATTGCACATCTCTGGTACTACTGATTGGATTTTTGACATTTGTGTCTTCTATTTTTCTAAATTAGTGTTGGATTTTTCTTGTAGTGTGTTTTCACGTTACTACTATTTGGAGTGCAGCATAAATACTGTACACATTGCCTCAGAGTTAAGCCTGACTGCTCTGTGCCTAGATATCAGAGGATTGAGTACAGGTTAATTTGAGGTCCGCTTATGCCTTGGCCTCAAAACGATTGTGATTTCCGATTGAGGTGGGTTTTATCCCCCACCCCACCAACCAGCACCCCAATCTCTCACAATTAGTCTTTAATACTGCATTCTAACTGCTTTCCTATCAAACAGCAAATCCTGCTATATTGAAAATAGCTTTGACGGGCTAGTCAATAAAAGGACATTTTAAATATTAAACATTTAAATGCCCTACTTTTAAATATTATGAACCCTGCTTTATGGGCATACTTAGGGGTGGCAAATATTTAAAAGGAAGGTTTAAGAAAGGTTCAAAAAGGGTTATTTTGACAAGTCAAATTTGCAGTTAAAACCCTGCACAGCCAGGCTGCTGGCGACAGGTCTGCAGTTATGTTTACATTGCCACTGTAGTGCACGGCACAATGGGTGCTGCAGTCCACTTATGACATTTAACTTACTTTAACTTGGCACCATATTTTATTGACTTCTAGTTAAGATAAATATGCCAAACAGGGTTGTGCCAATTTCATTATGCTAAAAGGCAGAGCACTTTATCCCTGGTTAGCAGGGATTAAAATACACAGTTCTATAACCAGCAACCAAGTACGGTTAAAAAAAAAAAAAAAAAGAAGAAAATCCAGGTTAACTCTCCAGAAAGGACAGTTTCCAACAACTAGTAGAATGAGGAGGGAGAAAGTCGTCCTCATTTTCATTATGGGGAACATGTGCAAGCGATTGAAGAGTATCAGAATCTGAGCCCAAAAGGGCTTCCATTCTCCTGAAATATTGCCTCCCAAGCAAGGGAGAGGATGACAGTCTTACTCAAACTGAGGTTGGACATAAATAATATTGAGCGCCAATGGAGCACCCCACACAAAGTCGGATACAAACTGAGCTACCAGCGCCTCTGGAAATTGGGGCTGTGTTGAAATGGGAACAACCAGCAGAGCTTGAGGTGAAGGAGTTGAGGCACAGCATACTTCAAGCTGACAATCGGGGATAAGTTGGTGTGGGTGGCCAAAATGTCAATGTAATCCTGAATGGAGATCCAGATGAATGCATGGGGCATAGAAGCACACCAGAGGCAATCCGAAGCACCTTCAAGAGTTGCAGCATGGCTCCCTTAAAGGCTGTGATTTGTCACCGAGTAGAAAATGGACTTGGGAACTCTGGGTACATCAACTCTCGATTCGGATCAGACATCGCAGCCCGAGAAGGGTCTTTTGCGTGTCCATCATGAGAACTCTCCCTTGAATACCTAGATGTTTAAGAGTTTCGCTTGTACTTCTAGTGTGCATTCTTGGACTTGTCCCTCTACCTCACATTCGACTTGCACAAAGAGTCTAAACAGGAGCGCCTTGCGACTTGGCACAGGGATGTACCCGTTACTTATGTTCAGGCACAGACTGAGTTCCCCATCCAGGATGGCCTTTGAATACATCAGAGAACATCAGTTTCAAAGGTTGGAGTCATATTTGGTGCAGAGGAACAAAGCTAGACGTTGAGCAACATGGGTGGCCTGGCATAAACTCCGGTTTTTGGTGGGATGCGAGACACAACAAATGCAAAGCAACAAGGTGGTTTTGAAAGAAACTTCGGTACAAATGTTGGGAGCAAAACCCTAAGTCTGTATCTATGGACATGGCAAAAGGAAAACTTATGTCAGCATGCTGGGTCGCGTCTATATGTGGCTCAATTTTGTCATGTCCAGAAGCAGGATGGAATTATAACTGATGTCAACACCAGCTGGGAGGCAGAAACTAATACAGGAGTTTCTGAATCTAGTCTGGCACCTGGAGAGTTTCACAAGGTCAAAGTAAGGAATTTGTGGTAAGATGCATCCACCACAACTACCTCTACCTTTTCAGCTGGTCACTGACAGGGATATTAATTTGCAAGAAGGCTCATCTTTACTTAGAAAATGGCACAGTGAAGGAATCTCAGATGCCTAAGTATGGTTGTTTGGATGGTGAATGGTCGAGACCATGATGGTCCTAAATAGTTGAAGACACATATTGAGGGTTATCAGTTAAACTTTATTTTGTAGGGCATATTGACAGCCTGATGCTGTACTTCCTTCTCAACACAGCCCAAAGCAAAACCTAACAGGCACAGAAACACCATTCACAAAGGTTTGAGAAAGTGTCCCAGTCTAGTTTCCTCACATACGTTTCTTTTCCACCGAGTTCTAAGACCGATGCATCTTAATCTCTACATCCAACTGATTGATTGTGAAGTAGCAAAGTATTGATCAAACTCACAAAAAGTTGTGATAAAATAAACAGTTCTCATGTAAGACGCATTTACCTTTAAAAACGTGAATACTAAAGTGTGAATAAATACCTGTATCAAACAAGTGGACAGCAATGGCCACCAAATATTCAGCTGGGGAGTTCTCCAGACCAAAAAGGAGTTGCATATTGGTATGATCCATATTTATTGTTGGCTTAACATCCAATGTTTTGCTCACAAATTCAAAAGCATGCTTCATCAGTCCCTGCCTGTTTCAGCTGTTCTCTAAATGCCAGCTCGCAAAACGTGTTCCTTTGTATTGAGATAATGAAGTAAAGAGGAATGAAGTGAGCACTTTTGTTGCTTGTACTATCCCATTTATTGAGCACATATTGTATGATGGCAGTAAAGATTACAAACAAACTATTTTTCTATAGACTTTAGTTGACATTTCACAAAGTCCTGCCTACCAATGCTTGATCCATATTCTCTATATCAATTAACACAAGGGAACCCAACTAGTTTGCTGAGGACCGTGGGTAGTTACTGTTATCAAAGACAAGGGTCCTTAGCTTACATTTTTTACAAGGAAAAAGATAAAATATAGACCATGATAGGCAACTATATGTGTCACTGTCCAGCCGGACAGGATATTTTATTTTCAGAAAATTAATAAGACTTTTAGTTCAGAGATAGTTCAACAGGCACAATCCTGTACCAAATCAATTCAGAGAACATACAAGGTGTTCGAAAGTTTAAAGCAGGCAAAAAAAGAAAAGAAATGAGCAAAATTGGCCACTTTTAAATCAGTTTTCAATTGAAGTAGTGCCAAAGAAGGCACCAGACACAACAGAGTTTAACATAATAGTTTGGTTGTGAAGGTGCTTTACAAAGTCGACGTTTCGATCCCCTATGCTCAAATGTTTGGGATCATCATCAGGACTGACATATTATACAGCTTTTGCCTGACAATTTAACATACAAGAGATTTACCGCCTGTAAGAAGGGGAGAAAAAAGAAAGAGGTAGGTAGCTTTTAGAAAGTTATGTACTCAACCTAGAAAGCAAGAAAAGAAAATTGCTCCTGAAAGTCCGAGTGTTTCAGAGGACCATTACACTTATTCGGATTCGACTTAATTGTGCTTAATATATTGTGTTCCACTCGTGAGGGGCCGGTCGGGGTGAGTGTGACTTATGTGACTGTGTAGAGAATCACTCTCCTTGCTATATACAATTTGGAAAATTACTATTTCTTTAAACATTCGACCTTTGTGGATCAACCATTATTTGTCCCCTTGGTGGAGAATCACTCTCCTGGCTATGAACACATTTTGGAAAATTACTATTTCATTACACATTATACCTTTGTGGATCAACCATTATTTGTCCCCTTGGTGGGGAATCACTCTCCTGGCTATGAACACATTTTGGGAAATTACTATTTCATTACACATTAGACCTTTGTGGTTGTAAAATGAAAACAAAATAGGCCTGTTCACGTTTATGCTATAAGCTTATGTCTGGTTTATAAAACAGATTTGTTCAGGTTTAAATTGTATTCTTTAACATGCACCTGCACCCGTAACGTTTACATGCATTATGAGGCGGCTAGCACGCATCGGGTTTCAGGCGCGGGTTTGTGCAAAGCGAATGACTTACCCTGATAGGGGTTAGTTAGACCCTATTCAGACAGGTGGTGTTTGTAAAACGTGCCAACCTGAAATGGAAAAGGGGGACTGGTCAATGAGAGCCCCGTGCGGGAGCAAAGGAAAGGGATTCAAAGCGCGGCGCGGGCTCAGGTTTACCTGGGCGCAGTCCTTCTGAGGTATGGACTTCTGTAGGGATAGCGTGGGGCAGGTTAGAGTAACCAGATATTCCTAAAGGAAAGAAAGCCGGATCAGAACCGCGTCAATTTGCACAGACTGGGTTTAAAGTCTGTAGCGGTCCGGGTTTACGCGAGTCTTACCGTGCGGCGGGGCACCCTTGTGTTGCAACAATCTGCAATACCGGAGCTGGCGGAGCGATGTCCTTCTTTCAGCTACCGTCTCCGTCAGGGACTCGTACTTAAAAGCACTAGTGCCAATGGGAAATGGAAAGAGAAGATGGATCGGCATTGGCCGCCATCTTGGTGAGGGAATGCGCGGGCATTCGGTCGCGCCATTTTGGGAAGGGAAGTCACGAGTGTGGAACAATGTGCAATATTAACATTTTAGTGGTGAATTAACGTGAAAGTTAATTTAGTGAATCGTGCGGGCGGCACTTATGTGAGTGACTTAATAAAAACATATTTACATTAGATTATATTAAGGCAGCTAATATCTCGTTCTCAAATTCACCGCAACAAATGAACCAAATGAATTATAGTTTGAATAGCTAATTTTTCATGTGGCCAACCGTGGCATGCAGAGAGTAATTGTCAATGTTGTACCTTTGGTGCACTCATAGAAGACTAGTCCAATCTTCAAGGCGATTCAGGCCATTTTGGATGGTGTCGAATTTTATCATAGTCCTAAGTTCATCCCTGTTCAGCAGTTGACCAATGTTCCCACCTCTTGGGGGGGGGGGTTTATTACCTTGAGAATAGTCCATTTAATATCATTTTCGTTGTGTCCAAAGTTGATGTAGTGGTCCACTAGGGGAGCGTTCGCCGTTCTGCAGCGTATTCGACTCCTGTGCTGGCAGATCCTGGTCTTCGCTTTCTGTGTCGTCTGACCCACGTAGAGTTTAGGACAAGGGCACTCAATTGCATAAATAACATTTGATGTGTTACAATTGGAGAATGATAGTCTCTCATACGTGGTGTTTTGGTGCGTGAATTTTTTACCCTCCACCGTGAATTCGCATACATTGCAGCTTCCGCATTTGGCATGACCAATAACAGGGGGTAAACCCCATGCTGATTGGAGTGTGTTGTCCTGCGGAGTTACTGGTAAGGCTGCCCTTACTAGGTGATCCTTTAAGTTTTTGTTTTTGCGAAATGCAAAGAGTGGTTTATCAATTTTGATATTACCAACGTTTATGGTGGGCCAGTGTTTGAGGATCGATTTCCTAATCTTGTTGGATATTGGGGAAAAGATGGTCACACAGGCTATTCTGTCTCCTTTAGTCTTGTCTTTTGGTGATAGTAGGACTTCGCGGGGACAGTACCAAGCTCGCTTGGAGGCTTGTTTCACTATCCTTTTGGGGTAGCCTCTCTCCTTGAGCTTATTCGAGAGTATTGCTGCCTCTCTAAAGTAGTCAGTTTTACAAGAGCAGTTACGCCTTATCCTCAGAAACTGTGAATAAGGTAGTGAGTCTCGGAGGGCCCTGGGGTGATTGCTTTTGTAATTGAGAAGCGTATTGCGCTCTGTGGGTTTCCTAAAAAGTTTAGTTAGGAGTTCACCTTCAGCATGGAAAATTGTGAGATCTAGGAATGCTATTGATGTTTTGTCATGGGTCAAGGTAAAGGTTAGACCACAGCAATTATTGTTTAGCCAGTGGAGAAACTGCAATAGAGTTTCAGTGTCTTGCCTCCAAATTAGGAAAATGTCGTCTATATAACGACGCCACAACTTGATTCCCGGGAGAAAGGGATTAGAAGGCATCAGAATGGAGCCTACCTCCAGCTGGTCCATAAAAAGTATGGCCAGGTTGGGGGCAAAAATAGCCCCCATAGATGTACCTTTGATCTGCTGATAGAAGATGTTGTCAAAGCAGAAAAAATTCCTGGTCAGGCAGAGTTCCAGTAGTTGGAGAATAAACAGAGAGGGGACCCTGTGTGGGGCTCTCATTGACCAGTCCCCCTTTTCCATTTCAGGTTGGCACGTTTTACAAACACCACCTGTCTGAATAGGGTCTAACTAACCCTTATCAGGGTAAGTCATTCACTTTGCACAAACCCGCGCCTGAAACCCGATGCGTGCTAGCCGCCTCATAATGCATGTAAACGTTACGGGTGCAGGTGCATGTTAAAGAATACAATTTAAACCTGAACAAATCTGTTTTATAAACCAGACATAAGCTTATAGCATAAACGTGAACAGGCCTATTTTGTTTTCATTTTACAACCACAAAGGTCTAATGTGTAATGAAATAGTAATTTCCCAAAATGTGTTCATAGCCAGGAGAGTGATTCCCCACCAAGGGGACAAATAATGGTTGATCCACAAAGGTATAATGTGTAATGAAATAGTAATTTTCCAAAATGTGTTCATAGCCAGGAGAGTGATTCTCCACCAAGGGGACAAATAATGGTTGATCCACAAAGGTCGAATGTTTAAAGAAATAGTAATTTTCCAAATTGTATATAGCAAGGAGAGTGATTCTCTACACAGTCACATAAGTCACACTCACCCCGACCGGCCCCTCACGAGTGGAACACAATATATTAAGCACAATTAAGTCGAATCCGAATAAGTGTAATGGTCCTCTGAAACACTCGGACTTTCAGGAGCAATTTTCTTTTCTTGCTTTCTAGGTTGAGTACATAACTTTCTAAAAGCTACCTACCTCTTTCTTTTTTCTCCCCTTCTTACAGGCAGTAAATCTCTTGTATGTTAAATTGTCAGGCAAAAGCTGTATAATATGTCAGTCCTGATGATGATCCCAAACATATGAGCATAGGGGATCGAAACGTTGACTTTGTAAAGCACCTTCACAACCAAACTATTATGTTAAACTCTGTTGTGTCTGGTGCCTTCTTTGGCACTACTTCAATTGAAAACTGATTTAAAAGTGGCCAATTTTGCTCATTTCTTTTCTTTTTTTGCCTGCTTTAAACTTTCGAACACCTTGTATGTTCTCTGAATTGATTTGGTACAGGATTGTGCCTGTTGAACTATCTCTGAACTACAAGTCTTATTAATGATCCATATTCTCTTCAGGACCTATCAATGATTCAGCGCACACTATAGAAGTCTATAATGTTCAAGAAAACCAGGCCATTTTATTTTATCCATCTGAAGTTTAGAATTCTATCTGCTATTTTGCCTTTGATCCTTTCAGCATAAATGGCACTAAGCTGGCCTTTAGCTGCTTCAGATAGTCAATTTAATTGGTAGGCATTGAGAAAAGAAGGAGGGAATTGCAATAAAGTTATCCTCTACATGTGAAAAGCCAGATGTTAAACACCAATTATTTAACATGTGGCAACAAAACAGCTAACATTGTAAATTATATATGTGTACACCATTCGGACCTTGTGCAACTGTAAGCCATACATAGCACGAGGGGGACTAGTGCCATGAAAACTGGAAAATATGACATCTGAAAACAATAGCATGATTTACCCTTTTCATTGTCTGTAAAAGAAGGCAAACCATAAACCTGAGTAAAGCATGTTAACTACAATCAACATCTATAGAACTATCACTGAGACAGTGGTTTCCTTTTCACAAAGCCATCTAGCAATCCGGTTAGCTATTTACATTGAACCAGATTAAAATAGCCTAAAAAATCAGCACATGATAGAACACCAATATATGGTATTACTTAATGCAAATCACCAACACACTCCCAATACAGGATATCTGGTGAAAATTGCAACTTTTACTTTATGTAGGACTAAGTGTACAAAAATAGAAACAGAATGCTCACAGCACGCAACAGAGCCCACCTTCCCAAAACATGAAAAATACCTAGTAAGCCAAAATAGGTAAAATCATAATTGCATGAAAGTGAATTATTTGGTGTTGACGTGTCCACTTCAAAGGATAAGGCCACACCACCTGCTAGACGTCACACAAATTAAATAAATCTGGGCTCAATCCCTCATAACATGACTAAGCATTCATGCTTAAATCAAACGCAATGGGTCAAGTATTTAAGCAGTGCATACACAGCAGAAAAAGTCACACTACAGTAAAATTACACAACCAATTGACCAAGGTGTGATTTGAGGCCAACCCCAATAAAGCCCTGGTCAGAAACAAGTGAATTGGTCTCGGTAAAAGTAAAAATAAATAAAAAGATAAGTGTATAAGTAGAACGAGATCATCACTTTTTGAGAAGAAAAATCCTCGAGCAGGACGCTGCTGAAACTGTAGCCGCTGCAGTGAACCAATGGCTTGATTCTTACAAGTTGCTTTACTTGGAGTTAAGTTTGGAAGTTTTCTTGCTGAAAACTTTAAGTCCCAAAGCAGACTTAGATTTTCTGGGGGGAGCCGCTAAGAGCCTTAATGGGAAACAAATCTAAATTTCAATCAAACGCCATGGAACTGCGATCAGATGCCTTTCCCCACAGGTTCCATGAAGCTCGTGGAGGAAAAGTTCTTTCAAGTTTGCAAACTTTCTTCTGATGCCCAAACAACTACATGAGTACATTTCTAAGGCCTCCAGGAGAGGGCACTTAGAGACTGTTTGCCAGGCAGAGGCCAACATCAAAGTCATATACAGGTCTAGTGGTCACTGATCAGCTGGATACTTCAAAGGAAAGGCAGCTTGTTATCTCCCTGTAGTCACACAGGAGGTCAGGTCAACATACCCTTGGAGTCCACTTTTTTTGTCCTGGGTACAAGACTCGGCAGCTCCAGTCTTTCATGGCTCCTGACAGCAGGTCCAGTCTTCCTTCGGTTCAGCAAGAGTTCTGAAGATGGTTTCTGGGGACCCCACATTTATGCCTTGCACCAGCTAGTGGGAGGGGGTGAATCCCAAGCGCACTCTAATCAATAAGGTAAACATTCCCAGGTGCAACCCTATTGAACGTTTTCAGTAGTTTCTTTGCTGTACTGCAAGCAACCCCACAGTGCTTCTCACTCTGGTACCCCCTTCTTCCCTTGTGCAGAACCGGCCCGTTCCACCAGAGGTGTGGCCATGAGCACTCACCTCCTCTGTGGTCACTTAAAACCGGTCCTCTGGGTAGCTTTCCTCCCACTGGTTTTGGTGCCAACCTGACAAGGGGAAAAAGAGTTTGGGCTTTGCAGGTGTAACTTAACATTTACTTCAGTGAAGGCATCTTTGAAGTAAATTTCCTGGGCCCACACCATCTGATCACCTCTCCATGCCTAGGCCACTGCCCCTGGTCTAAGAGCAATTTTTACACCTCTTTCGATCCTAATTCAGGCCAAGCACCTGCTGGACAGTCACTGGATAACTAAAGAAAATTAGCCTCCAGTGGGGTTGGGCAGGCCAAAGGTAACTTTCTAAAAGATACATTTTCAATATATTTAATAAACATCTAAAATTCACCATTAGATTGGATTTTTATTAAATACGAAAAGAAGTATTTGAATGGAGTCTGTAACTGGTGCAGATTTAACGTTATAAATTAAAGTGTCCAAACTAAACTTTGATTTCCTATGTAGCAATTACAGAGCACATACATAGGCCATTAGCAGTGCCCCAGTGTTTAAAGTTTATTCCCAGCAGGTAAGTCCCACAACACTGAAAAACAGGGGATGACCACCCAAAAACAGGTCTCTTCGCAACAATTGCAAAAAATACAATTGTGTACATACCAGTGCTGAAAGTAAAGTACAAGTCATCTAAGGCCACAAGACAAACAGGCCAACCCATGAATCTGTTTGTAGTAAGTTGGCTGCGGTACCTGGTGGAGTTCAGTGGAAGTGTCTCCTCGTCATCACTTAGGTCCAGGCTGTCCGTGCTGACATCATGTTTGCTTCTGTGGCGTCTAGTGTTCATAGCAACTGACGGGCTCTCCCTAGACTTGAAGGTATCTGTCGCAATATGGAAGCGGTCACGTTCCCGTATCTGCCGATCCGCAAACTCAACCTGTAGAGTTTTAATTGAGACACGAAACGGTGATGAGAAACTACAGAGTACAAGGGGTCAATTCACTGTTGTAACATCCAACGGCGATCTCAGAGTCAGTTCATTCACATTCGAGGACTGCACCAGAAACAACTGATAAGCTGTGATGGTTTGGCCACACACAGCAACTCCAACTCTCTAACTTCAATTTTTTAACTACTTCATTTCTTTAACACCTTTTTATAACTGAACTCCCAAAATCGTCAATTAAATCACCGAACATCTAATGCATTAGTTTATAAAAGTATATATATCCGAAAGACTCAAACACTAGCCTTTCGTATGAGAAATGCTGCATGTTCTAGTTTCCTTGACATTAATAAATTGAAATCAGTAGCCAGTTGCAAATACTCTCCCAAACCTCGACCTGGAAAGCATGCTGCCAAAATGTTATTGGTGCAAGTTGGGCAGCAGTTTCATTCCTCAAGTGCAATAAGGCGGGGTGGGGGGATGGGGTTCTACCCATCAAAGGCACGCAAGGTCAAGGTAATTCTGCTGCAAGGCTTCGATGCAAGCTTTATTTAGGGTGTTACTCTTCCCTTTTTGACGTGAAAGGAAAACATTTTAACACTTGTTTAGGGTTACCTCCCAGTTCTACCATTCTGACCTTCTCAGAGGAACTTTGCCTTTCTGCCCTTGATCTCTTTTGCTGCTGCTAAAACTGAGGAGATCTTTTCAAAAAATGGAATGTGTTGAGCTCACAAAATTAGCACCTAAAACACCCTTCAAAATAGTGCTTGTTTTTAAGTGCTTTCCCTAAAAAATATTCATAAGATATCGTACAAGCGGATAGCTGCAACAAACTGTACAAATTCTCCTTTGCAGCCCTGGCTGAGATTACCCGTTAAACATTCATGTTGTCTCCATGATCCTGGGATGATAAATGAATTAAAGCACAGAACTGGGCCTCACTAGGGACAGGTAGCTATACTTTGTTTCTGATAACTAAATACCCATTGCTCACATTGAATGGGAGCTAAACAGAATGATGACACCTTTTACTGAGCAGCCAAATGTTTCCACAGCTTAGTTCAAGATTTTATCGCCTCCTATTTTGTCGCTTCAGGCGTACACACCAATTTGAGCTGGATATATGGCAGAATAGAAACAGAATACTTTTGCACTAGGTCAAGATTTACAGGGTGTGTATCAAGTTTCATTTTAAATACCCTTTCAAAAAGACTGAATTGTTTTTTCATGTGATCAAAATACGTCTTAAGATTGTTTCTTCAATGAGTGCTTTGGTTTACATTATGATACACCATAACAAGTACTTGGAATTTACCTCTACTTCAGTGCAAAGTGGCGAGTGCCTGCTACAATGTGGAGTACACACTGAGAGTAAGGCATGACTTTTTGGAAAAAGTATCAGCTTTGGTAACTACTTTTACAGTGGAATCTACCTGCAGAGCGCTTGCTTTTGAACATCTCCAGGCACCAGATTGAATCAAAACATTGGAATATAGCTCTCCTGAGCAGCAAAGTGGCACTTAAGAACAAGTTACTTACCTGCAGTTACTTATTATCTGGTAGAGACACAGTCTAGCCGCAGATTCCATAACTTGAATTCTCCACAGGCGCAAGACTGGATCCGAAAATGTTTCCACAGCCAGTTTCTGTAGTGACTCTGCGTTTTAGCGTGGAAGGTACCACATAAGACGTCCGCGCGTCCAGAGGGGACATTTACGACTTCACACTCCACTGATGTCACAACCGGAGTGAACGAACGAGATACTTACCTTCGGTAACGATGTATCTGGTAGAGACACTGTCTAGCCGCAGATTCCTCAACTTAGAATAGTCCCAGGCATCAGACTGGATCCGGAAAACATTTTCCCCCAGCAGTACCTCTGGACGCCGGGGGACGGCATCGCCCGTGTCTCTGTCCTGACGTCGTCCACGGAAGGGACGTCAATGGAGCCATAAAGCCCACCCCCGTGTGCTGACGTCAGTTTTCTACAGTGAAACTTTTCCGCACCACAACGCGGAGCCACAACAAAAAGTGTATAGGAACAGTGGTTCAAAAAAAGAGCAAAAACATTTGAAACAATGACAAGAAATAATAGAATGTTGAAAAAGTACTCAACACTTGAAGGGACTGAAGGGGGAGCGAATAGAGCACCAGCCCCAGCAAAAGTCCCATCAAAGTGAAGAGCCGTGCCCCCTCTAATAGGCAATGGCAGTGAAAACGAATGGCATGACAAACTAAGGACAGTGTGCTAACAGGATGGAACTGTATGAAAAACAGTCTGTAACCACAATATCGAACTATAAAGGACTACAAGACTGGAACATGACTCACGAGAAGTGAACCACATAGAATGTTCACCCCCCCCCAACCCACTCCCCCCCCCAGGGTGGGTAGGAAAATATGAGAATCTCCACGCTGGAGGAAACCAGGTGGAGGGCTGATGTGTCGAAAAGAGAACACACCCTGCCCCAGAGGTAGGTGACTGGAGCAACCCTCAGGAAGACCAAAGCCACCTGCAAGGTAGAACCCCACCTGGAACTGTACTCGCAGAACCGGGAGGATGGGTGGGCGTTAAGGGATCTGCGGCTAGACAGTGTCGCTATCAGATACATTGTTACCAAAGGTAACTAACTCGTTCATCTGATAGAGACATCTAGCCGCAGATTCCTTAACTTAGAATAGATACCAAAGCCATATCCCATTAGAGGAGGGTCTGCGACTGCAACCCACCAAGTTCTGAGAGAACTTATTAGTCAATAATATTGACTAAGCACGGTGGGAACAGCAGTGCTAGTGCAGCAGACACCAGACCTATGAAGCACTGTAAGGGAGCATGAACAAGGGGAGGCAAAGGCACCACAACCCGTCAAAGGACGTTACGAGACCTCCCTCGTCCAGATAGGGACGAATGGAGACAGAATCAGAAAGGGCAGTGCAAAATGGAAGAAAGTGTTGAAACTTCTGCAAAAAGACAATACTGAGCACAAGATCCCATGGATCCGCCAGAGACAGGGCTCCAGAAAAAGGGACAAAATAGCATGCCATCATCAGAGCATACCCACTGAACACACACCACAGAGGATGCCAAAAAATGAAATATGAGGGGACAGATGTCACCATGCAGAGATATAAAGAGTCATGACTACCAAGAGATACAGGTATATGGATGATAGGATCCACACAAGGAGACAGAGTGTACCGTAAGAACCACACCACATCTAAACAAAAGCCCAAGGACTGGGATGACCAACAGCACGCATGCGGCGGCAAAGATGTGGCCACATCAACAGGTAGTCAACCAGCCAGGAGAAGGGAAACCAGCAAAGCCGGGAACAGAGTGCGCTAGAGAGAGAAAGAGCTAGAGAGCGCAAGAGTGAGCGCAAGAGAGAGTGCGCGAGAGTGAGAGTGCTCTCTTCCATTTGAGAGAGAGAGTGCTCTCTTCCATTTGAGAGAGAGAGTGCTCTCTTCCATTTGAGAGAGAGAGTGCTCTCTTCCATTTGAGAGAGAGAGTGCTCTCTTCCATTTGAGAGAGAGAGTGCTCTCTTCCATTTGAGAGAGAGAGTGCTCTCTTCCATTTGAGAGAGAGAGTGCTCTCTTCCATTTGAGAGTGAGAGTGCTCTCTTCCATATGAGAGTGAGAGTGCTCTCTTCCATATGAGAGTGAGAGTGCTCTCTTCCATATGAGACTGAGAGTGCTCTCTTCCATATGAGACTGAGAGTGCTCTCTTCCATATGAGACTGAGAGTGCTCTCTTCCATATGAGACTGAGAGTGCTCTCTTCCATATGAGACAGAGTGCTCTCTTCCATATGAGACCGAGAGTGCTCTCTTCCATGAGAGTGTTCTCTTCCATATGAGAGTGAGAGTGTTCTCTTCCATATGAGAGTGAGAGTGTTCTCTTCCATATGAGAGTGCTCTCTTCCATATGAGAGTGCTCTCTTCCATATGAGAGGGCGAGTGAGTGCTCTCTTCCATATGTGGGTGAGAGAGAAAGAGCGCGCGAGAGAATATATATCCGGGGCTAAAACTCCGGATACTAGGGCAAGGAAAAACCTAGTAGTCGCACACACTGGGTGCATAAATCATGATCTACACACAAAGACATACACAAAGACACACACACACAAACACACACATATACATCTGCACATACATATACATACACCTACACATACATACATCTACACACATGCATACACCTACACACATGCATACACCTACACACATACACACACCTACACACACCTACACCTACACACACCTACACCTACACCTGCACACACATACACCTGCACACACATACACCTGCACATACATACACCTGCACATACATACACCTGCACATACATACACCTGCACATACATACACCTGCACATACATACACCTGCACATATACACCTGCACATATACACCTGCACATATACACCTGCACATATACACCTGCACATATACACCTGCACATACATACACCTACACATATACACCTACACATACATACATTTACATATACACATACATAGACATACACCCACACACATACATACATATACATACATACATACATGAAACAAATGAAGGAAAAATTAAAAACAAGGGGGAACGCGAAGAGCCTGCCCTAGAGAAAGGGAAGTCGCACAATAGTTACCAACGGCACCGGTAAGAAGCTTAGCAGGACACAACGGTGTCAAAAACACTGAAAAGCTACACCATCCCTCTTGACGAGGACAGAACGTTGCCGCTGCCCCCCCCCCTGTCAGAAAAAGGGCAGATATAGGCCCATGCAGGCACTGTATAATGACAACGAGTATCCTGAAGAATAAATGTACCGTCACATTGCCACAGTGAATCAGAAACATCTGCAAAGACCAGTACCGGAAGGACCGGTACCTCTGCACATAATAAGCAAAGGGACGAAGTCCCTGCCAGGGAAGTGCATAAGGAAATAGGTCACAAGGTAACACGCAGTAGAAACGTAGCTGGTGGAACCTCCACTGCCCATAGGTAAAAAAGCCCCATAGGGCCTGAGCAATGAGGCAATTCCCCACACTAAGAATTGAGAGTAGAATGCAACCAAGACAGGGGCAGAAGGTACACCGCCAGCACCCTGTGACGGAGAATGTACCCTGTGTGTACACACAGAGTCTCCCCAGAGACCAGAAAGAGCTACGGACTAACCATAGACTAAAACACAAAACACCCAGGAGAGAAACCCCGCGGGTCTCAAGGGGGGATGTCTTACAACGGCAGGAAGAGCGCTGACTAAAGAGAAGTTACCGAAGACTTCGCAGGAGCAGTAAAACCTCCTGTGCCAGGAAGAGCAGCTACACATTAGCCAACTAGTACCCCACATAGGGTATGGCACATCCCTATAAGAGCTAGGGACACCTCTGAGCCGAGCTATTATGCAGAGGGATAAAAAGAAATGCAGAAACAGTTGGCCAGCGGCAACAAAAGGACAAGACAGCGAAAAGGCGCACAGTCCGTCTGGGTAATAACGTCTTTAACCCAGAGACAGAGCACCAGAAAAAGCAGTGACAATACTGCAACTAAAAGCCAAAAGTCCACAACAA
Source organism: Lissotriton helveticus (assembly GCF_964261635.1). NCBI lineage: Eukaryota > Metazoa > Chordata > Amphibia > Caudata > Salamandridae > Lissotriton > Lissotriton helveticus. The sequence continues at coordinate 1,595,964,808 of NC_136069.1, read as the reverse complement.
GGACTACAAACCATGGAACTCATGAAAACCCAGACATGAGATGCTGAACTGCAGAGTCAGCATGTCTGTCGAACAGGGTGACCCCATCAATGGGCAAATCTCAAAGACGCTCCTGGACGTCGGAAGGGAAAAACCCATCGCGGAGCTAGGCATGGCGGTGTAGAGCAACGTATCGGGCCATTGATAGACCCACCGAATCGGTGGGGTCCATAGCCAACCAAATGGAAAATTGCACCATTTCTCGGCCATCACTAATAACCTCTTCCAGGTCAGTCTGTGGATACTCCGGAAGAGAGGGCAGTAGACGCTCAACCGAGTCCCAAAGGGCAGAAGTAGCCCGTGCAAACACGCAAGACGTGTTCAGTGATCGAAGGCCTGCACTGGTGGATGCAAAAACATGGCGGCCACATGACTCCAACCATAGAGATTCCCAACCAGGAGGGAGTAACGGAGGAGGGGCATAAGGCAGCGAGACTGGAGCTGTCTGAATCACCAGCGCCTGAGCCCTAGGGTGGAGGGACAAGCAGGGTCTTCTGGAGCCAGGCGATGTCTATGTGCAATAGCACGATCCACCGGATCCCCTGAAGAGGGCCTCGCCAAGTCCCCAGAAGAGCGTTGTACAAGGACTCGCCAAAAGGCAACTTCCACGGTGCCCTGGTTGAGTAAATCCAGCAAGGGATCAGAGAGACTGAGGGTGGCTGCATTTGTAAAATGTCCGTAGCTCTGCGCACCGCCCTCGCAAAAGCCACACTAGCAACCATGGCCATCCAAGGTGGCGACATTGGGTCATCTGTAGGGGACAGCATATGGCTAATTCTGCCACCAAAACGTGGGGGCCCTAGAGCCTGAGGACATCCAAGTCCCTGCCAGAGCAAGAAGTCCTGCCCAGAAGGATAGAGAAACAACCCTGGGGGTGGCGAACCCACAGGAGCCTCCTCAGAGGCGCCCACCACATCCACAACCTGATGAATGGTCTGAGATGGCACCAGCGTCAACTATGTCGATGAACACTGAAGGAACCCCATCTGTCTGGTGTTGAACCAGCGTCAATACAACCTCCATCGAGGCGGGAACTTGCAGAGAGGAACGGCGCTGATTCGGCGTCAAGGACTGCGCGCAGCCTCAGCCGGAGTCGGCGCAGGGAACCTCACAGGGCTCGGCGGAGACGGGGAAGGCTTAGAAGTGCAAGGAGGACACCCCTCTGTCGGCGCTTATATGGCTCTATTGGCTTCACTTCCGCGAACTACATCAAGACGGAGCCAGGCGACGCCACCCCCCGGCGTGTAGAGGTACTACTGGGGAATTTTTTTTCTGGATCCAGTCAGATGCCTGGAGACATTCTAAGTAAAGGAATCTGCGGATAGATGTCTCTATCAGCAGTCATCACACAGTCGTAAGGCACCATCCCAGGCGCGCAGAGGTACAACTACAACATTTTAGGATCCAGCCGGACGCCTGGGGAGAATTAAAAAATTAAGGAATCTGTGGCTAGATGTCTATCAGATTCCAGCCCCAATTCTAGCACTGAAGAGGGAACCACAGGGAATAAGCACTAATTGTGCCACCCTAGGGTCCCCTCACCAAGGCCACGCACACTGCCATTGCAGACTGTGTGCCTTGGTGCAGACAAAAACGAAGAGTTGACATGGCGCACCTCTATGTGCCATGCCCACAGACACTGAATAGGATATAGGTAACACGCCCCTATAGCAGGCCTTATAGTGCTATGGCCGGGTGCACTATATCTCCTGTGAAGACACATCTGTATGTGCAGATCTGCCCCTGCAATATCCATGTAAAATCTTGGATATTGTAAGTGAACACGGAAGCCATAAGGAGTACAGGGGCTGGACACTAGCCTTTACGAGTTCCTCAGCTCCATGATGGCTTCACTGTATTATGGGATGTTTGGTCCCAAACATCTTGTCTTAATAAACCTGCACTGATTACAGTGTCAGATGTAATAACTGCACACAGAGGACCCCTAACAAGGGTCCCCTAGAACCTACCAACCCTTAGTATGGGCACCCACTGGTCTAATCCAGCCTGTCACCACCAGAGTTCTAACCTCATGGGGTGAGCGCCAGTGAGCTCAGAGGTCGAGGACAAAGCCTGTCCTGGGAAAAGGTCAGGAAGAGCCTTCTGTGGTGGAAAGCTTCAAAGGCCATGCTGCATTTGAAATGCGAGCCCAGCCTATCCTGAGATGGGCGGGCCCACCTTCCTGTCCTCATCCCTTTAGGCAGGAATAAAGGCCGAAAAATGTAAAAGAATTGGGACTGTACCCCCCCTCAGCCAACTCCACCCCTAAGGTGCTGGAGGCCATGTGAAGTACATTTTTCAGTGCCGCCACCCAAAAGATGGTGGGACTTCTATAATCAGGGTTAGTCTCCCTCCCACAGGAAGTTGGCATAATAGAGAGTATAGACACTCCAGGTAAGTGGCCCATTAACCACTACCTGTCACTTCCTTGTAAATGCCCCTAAATTTAGTATTCATGTGGCCACCCCAGACCCTGAAACTAGATTCCACGGACACAAGAAGACTAAGAACAAAGTACCGCTGTGGGACCATTAACTGCAGACCTCGAGGTGGACTTTGGGCAAAAACTCCTGCCTGCCATCTTAGAACTCGACAATCGCTATCCTCCAGATAGTCACGTCGCTGGGTGGCCTCCACAAACTCCGGAGATCATCAGCACTTTGCAAATTGCCAGGAACTCCTTCAAGATGGCAGTACTATCTCCCAGCAGTTGCAGGCACCAAAAACAGTGAAGTCCAATACAGCTTTCCAGCCCGAATGACGTCTCCCAATGCCAGCAAAAGGTATCGCTGCTCTGGAGGGTCTGCTCAGCCTCTGCCCGAAGTCTTGAGGCCCCAGGTCCACCAGAGCTAAAAGGCGCAAAATACCAGAGGGAACTGCCTCCCCCCACCCCCGCTGCAAAAAATGACAAAGCGGAGTCAAGGCTTACTCCAACACTACAGCGTACCAGCACCCGATGAGTGAAATCAGGACTCCTGAGATCCACCTCAGCTGTGGCTCAACAGCTCCAGAATCAGCCCTCCAAGGGGCCAGCCCCTAACCGAGAGGTTCACCTTCAAACCAGCTGTGCGCCAGAGGTCCCTGAGCCCTTGTGACCTCTACTCTTCCTGGAGAGCCTTCACACTTGCTTGCAAGTCCCCCTTTGCTTTTACAGGTGCCCCCTTTCCTTCATAGTGTCCCTGTATTCCTTGTTCTCAGTGAAATCAGGGACGCTCCTGAGAACTTGGCCATGGCACTCTGGACCTTGGCCCCAAACCTTCCAATTTCAAAAAGGGTAACCACAATATTGTACTGCATTGCTTTTTCCTTCCATAGGAAATGTATTGCGAGTAATTGCGCACAACTGCATATATTGCATTTACCATGAATTTCACGTATTGCGAAAGTATTTACAGTCAGTCAGTCAAAATCTTTATTTCGATAAATGAATATCAAAAAAAGGCACGGTACAAAAAGAAACATACAATCTTGATTAAAAACACACATTATACAATAGTTAAAAATATACAACTTTAGAGATAAAAACCACATATCATGATTTAGCTAAAAACAAAGATGCCAGAATTTATCTTTTTTTAAATCATCACTGTTTAAAATACTATGTAATTAAAAAGTTAAAAATATATCGTTAAAAATATATCGTTCCGCCATCCCCTTGATCCTGATATACATTAATGATAATGTTTAATCACTAAAGTGCAAGGTGCAATACTTCATGACAATGTGTCCAATCTCTCTTTCATCATGAGTCCTTTCTTGGTGCGCACCGCACACACCAAGTAATTAGCTACGTGAAAGACAGTGCTAGGGTCATTTAACAACTGTAAATAAAGAAGTGCTGGTCTAACTTGCAGAAACCCTACCTTTTTTTAAGATTGGCACAAGATACTTCCTTCTTTCTGCTAAAAAATGCCCACAAATCATAGTAAAATGCATAGTGTCTTGGATAGAGAAGCTATCACAAGAACAAGGAAGAAATTCATCAGATTTACACCAGGTTGTGTACTGTCCTAATATCAGGTGAATCATGTTCATGCGGAAACGAGTCAATAAAAACCTATGAAAGGGGCGGTTAACCAGAGTGAGGTAGAATTCAGGGCCAGGTGGGTTTGCAACCAAAAGGTGTGCTCTAACCAGGGGTTTTGTTAGTTCCTTTTCCTCTCTTATTAGCGACAGCCTCAAGAGCATATCGCTTTTGGCTCTAGCAATATCGGCCCGGGATATCAACTCCGGTGAAGAAGAGGTTAGGTCGTCCCAGTGCGCTAAAACCGTTTTTAACATAAGTTAACCACCTAATTTTGTGGGCGTTGTCAAGTAGGAGACAGTCCCTCAAAATGGCCTGATTTAAAGGTAGTTCGTTATTAAGCCAAATGTTGAGCCACATGATTAGAGGGGCCACTCGAATTTTGTCTGTTATAAAATCAGCCCCCAGTTCAGAATGAACAGAATAAGATGGTGTTGACTGGGGTACAGACAAGACTGATCGAAAAAAATTATTTTCAGAAGCCTGAAGACAGTCTATCGAGCCATATCCCCATAAGGAACAACCATAAGTTGCAACAGACACGCACTTGGCGTTGTAGATGGACATGAGGGCTGGGACTGGCCTAGCCCCCAACCTTCTGCTGAAACTCAGGATGGCAGAAGATGTTCTTACTAGGGCACTATTTCTATTTCTTATTTGGGGTCCCCAGCTCCCTTTGTCTTCAAACGTAACTCCTAGATACGGGAATGTCGAAACTCTTTGCATTTCAGCCTTGCTGCAATAGAAAGTTGTAACTTTCTTGCAGCGTGAGCCTTTACCCACCATCATAACTTGTGATTTTTTGGCATTTATCTTAAGGTCTAAGGACGTCATGAAAAGGCCAAAGGCAACCAATAACCGCTGAAGACCCAAGCCAGTGCGGGACAGAAGCACCGCGTCATCCGCGTACAGGAGGACTGGTACACTTGTCTCCCCTATATGCGGTATGTCCGACGTAGCGGTCTTTAATTCAGATTCGAGGGCGTTAATATAAACTGTGAAGAGCAGAGGTGCCAAAATGCACCCGTCTCACCCCTCTTTTGGACTTGAAACGACTGGTATGTCGCCCCCCTGAGTCAACCCTGACTGAGGCCTGAAGGTCTAAGTGAAGGTCTGCCAAAAGGTTAACAAGCGCACGATCAAGACCCAGATCGTCGAGAATGCGCCACAGTTTAGTGCGATTGACAAGGTCAAAGGCCGAAGATAGGTCCATGAACCCTTAATATAACGACCCATCTTTAGCCCTAGTGTATTTGTCCACTATCATCTGCAGATTGAGGCACTGGTCCATAGTACCCCGTTTTAGTTCTAAAACCATACTGCAGGTTGGACAAGACCCCTCTATCATCCAGCCAAGCCTGAAGTCTAAGTAGGATGACCCTGCCCATAATTTTTACGATTAAAGATATCGGGCGGTAACATGCTGGGTCTACCCTACTTCCCTTCTTAAAGACGGGAATAATTACAGACTCCTTCCAAGATGCTGGAATACTGTTTCTAGTAATAGCGTTAAAAACACCGCACAGCACCCTCGACCAAAGCTTTGTGTCAGTTTTAAAAAAGTCGGCTGGGACTACATCCGGCCCGGGGGCCTTATTTTTTGAGGTCTGATCAATGGCAATTTCTACTTCCGAGGCCTCAAAGACAACGCCCTGTGTCTCCTGAGAGAAAGAAAGGCCTTCAACCAAATCATCCACTAAGTTGCTCGAATATATCAACTCAAAATGGTTGATCCAATCACCGTCTGGGATATTTATTTCAAGGGAAGCCTGGTTCTTATCTGAGAAAAAAGGCTGATTAACTATCCTCCAAAAGTCAGCACTATTTTTAACAATCTCGGGGTCAGAGAGTTCTGACCAAGATAATTCCCTGATCTCCTTCTTTCTATTCTCTATAGCTTTTTTGTACGCGGTTCTTAGTATAGTTATTAGTGGGCGGTCTTTAGGGACAACTTTAAGGGCCTTAAGCAAATCGGCGTGAGCTCTTGAACATGCATGGTCAAACTACTTTTTCTCTCTGGGCTCAGACAATTTTTTATTGTTTGTCAGGCTAATGTCAATGGAGTTACAAATATTACCAAAGGCAGACATTACTTGACTATTTGACGCTCTTGCATCCATACATGTTAAAACATCGTTTTCAGTACTAACAAGGACCGCTTGTAGGACGTCCTCTGGAACAACAGAAGACCACTTCAGTCTACGACCCTGGTCCCTTAACACCACATCCTGGCCACTATTCCCATCTGGCCCACACGGAGTTAAAAAAGCTGTTGACAATACCTCCACTACTACGGGGTTATGGTCGCTAAATGCTGAGACAATAGCGCCATAATTAACCACCCACTCTAAAATCTGGCAAGACATAAATATGTAATCAATAACTGTACCGTCGCCATTACCTTTAAAGGTAGGAGTTCTACTATCTAATTCCCCACAACCAGACTCGTACAGGTTCCAAGCATTCAGATAAGACTCAAGGGTTTCCCCCCTAGTAGAATGCTCAAAGTGTGTTAATGAAGAGAACGGAGGCCCCTCTTCTGAGGAGCTTGTGCATGTCTGGGTGCAGGGGTGGATGTTAAAATCGCCAAGAAGAATGACTGCAAACTCCTTTACCTTAGTTCTATAGACTGACAAAAAGGAATCAATAATATCTAAATTCTGCCTAGTTTCAACATTAGGACTAGAATTATAAAAATTAATAAACAAAATATTTGAATAAGTAGGGGGATTGAGTTCAACGATCAAACAGTTTTGCGAACCGGAATTGTGTTGTGTTAACACCCCTTTTAGAGACGTTTTAAACAAAGTTAACAAGCCCCCCTTTGGTCTACCAACCCCTCCGCTAATAGCAGGCACAGAAAAATGTCTATAACCATCCAAAGAAAAAAAGTTCAAAGGGTCCCAAGTTTCCTGAAGGGCGATGATATCGAAGGTCTTCAGTAAATTAATCCAGTCATTGATCCCTGCCTTGGCCCTAATTCCGGCAATGTTCCAAGTCATTATTCGGCAATGTGCATTTAAGGTTCCCTTGTTAATAGGCAGTCAGTCGTTTTCGCCTAAAGATGATAAAGGTGCAAATCGATTAAACAAGGGTAAGACTGGGAATACTTGAGGATTAGTCCTACACAGATTATAACAATATGAATCCATGTTTATAGATGGTTGTTGAACTTGTGGTAATCCAGGCTAGAAGGCCCGTCTATTTAAGGGGTAGGTAGGAGTATGATGACCTACATAGGATTTAGGGGTAGGAGTTATGCTCAGGTGATTATAGAAAAACCCCAATGGGCGTACACTTATATTATCCTCATTGACCGGTAAGGAGGCCGCCCTTAATAGTACAGTTGCGACGTGCTGTGGGTGTCTTAAATTTACAATAACACAATCGCCTTTGCAGCATTTTCTTGAGGTACCAATCCTTTCAACCCTGCGCACTGACACTATGTCATTGCAAAAAGCAGTGGGAAACCCACAATACTTGTTTAACCAAGCAATGACTATTTCCTAAGGAGCTGGTTACCTCTTCCCGGGCTTCAAATGAATTAGGATCAACTGTCGGGACATTTGTTAGGACCACTGTGTAGGGAGCACAATCAGGAGGTAGATTCACTACAGGTTTTTTCTTTCCTAGAGGTCCCCCCATGTTATTGACGCCTGTTTTATTAACAACTATTGGCTTCAATGAAGTAGGAGCTATAATATCAGATGTTGACAAAAGTTGGACAGAACTTGCAGCAATTATAGATGGCCCCGTGGCTGTAGCTTTAGCCACCTTACTGCTATTTGATCCAGAGGCAGCTGTCGTAGCTGCTATAGCAGGTACTCCCGGGCCTACAACCTGGGGCGTCTTGGTCTGTGACAGATGAGTAGACAAGAGGCACCCAAGTCTGGAGACCTCCTTTGAGACTTGATCTAATTTATGATCAACCCCAATCACTACAACACCCTCAGAAGTAGCATTTTGATGTACATTTGTAGAATTTTCAGCTGATGTTTGCGCTGGAGGGGATAAGAGTGAACTTAATCTAGCTACTTCCTTTGTCACCTTATCGATTTTTGTCATTAGAGGTTTGATCAATAGCTCCAGTTTAGAGGTCATCATGTCTGCAAGCAACTGAAGATGGTCGCCATTTACAGCTTCATTTCTCCCCCCAATACTATGGTCATTTACTGCCTCCACCCGAACAGGCTGAGAGCTTACAGTGTTCTTGATCTTCCGATGCCCCCCACGCTTGTTGATCGGTCTTCTACAAGCCCTAACTGGGCAGCGGACCAAAGATGGAACAGCAGTGGATGAAGATGGCAAAACGTCATCACTGACAAAAATATCCGCCGATGTAGAAGCAAGGTCCAAGTCTGGCGCTACAGTGGGGGGAGCGAATAGGGCTCCCTCATTCATATACTTGTTCTCGGGATTATCTAAAACTACAACAACAGAGTCTGCTACAGGCGAAGAGGGGGGAGTAGTCAGACTCAGCGACTGTCGACGGTCAGAATTAATTTTTGACACCATCTTAATCATGAAATTGTCCATTGTCCCAGCTAATGCAGGAGTTTTACATGAGCGCAGTTTAACCATTTAATCGATAGGCAATATCAATATGAACACTGGTTTATAAAGAGGTTAAGCACTTACTACGGGATAAGGCAATTCAGTGTCCAATATCCAATCCGCCAGGGGTCGTGGCCCTGCCTCCGGCGGCCACAGACGGCGGCCACAGACGACGGCCACAGACGACGGCCACAGACGACGGCCACAGACGACGGCCACAGACGGCCCCGCCCTTGTCCCGGGCTTCTCCCTGGCGCTTCCCACGCGCGACTCGCGGGGCGAGAGGGCGCGTCGGCTTTTCAAGCGCCTCCGTGCGCTAGCCTCGCGTCACGGGCGCCTCTATGGCTGCTGGGGAATGTAGTTTACGGGAAGCAGTCTCCCTGCGCTCCCCTTCCACAATCAAACAGCCGTTTCCCTCACGGCACCGCCCGATGGCGTCCTGTGCACCGGCACTGGTCTCGCTCCCCAGGGGCTCCTGGGCGCGTCGGCTTTTCAAGCGCCTCCGTGCGCTAGCCTCGCGTCACGGGCGCCTCTAAGGCTGCTGGGGAATGTAGTTTACGGGAAGCAGTCTCCCTGCGCTCCCCTTCCACAATCAAACAGCCGTTTCCCTCACGGCACCGCCCGATGGCGTCCTGTGCACCGGCTATTGCGAAAGTATTTACCTTGTACCCGAAGTTCTAATTATTTATATAAATATAAGCACTATTTTTCTAATTGGACCTCGACCCGATTCCTTGAGTGTATCACTTAATGCCTTGGTGTATACAACAAATGCTTAGCACTACCCTCTGATAAGCCCAACTGCTCGCCCACACTACCACAAAGATATAGCACTAGTATTATCTACTATTGCCTCTGTAAACCAATAAGGTTCTCTTCGAACTCTCTGCACAGTGTGAAGCACTATATAGAGAGGTGGGTTTCCGACAACCATCCTTTAGAACAGGATCATTGAGAAATCTGCAGAATGACCGAGTATCCACCAGAAAGATAGTTTGAGAATAAGTAACTTTTTCTACTCATGACTACTTCTACTTGCAGATTCCTCAACTTTTGAACAAATACCACAGCAGTACCCTGATCCCTCTCAGATGGCAGGTCTGAAGGCGTTTAACAAAAAAATCCTGTACCACACAACAAGCTGAAATGGCCATCCTTTTCCACTACCAAATCAAACCAATAATGCTATGCAAACATGTGAAAAAGCCCATGATGCTGCCCGTCAAATCTACTCAAGAACACCCCTAGCTAGCGCTGAAGAACAAGTTACTTACCTTCGGTAACGATATATCTGTAAGAAACAGTAGTTAGTATTAGATTCCTTACCTTAGAATATCCCCAGGCGTCAGTCTGGATCTGGAAACTTTTGCGTAGCAGTACCCCTGCGCGTCGGTAGGCGTCGTCTGCAGGCGTCCCCTGCGGCTCCGCGTCGTCGGCGTCGTGCGCCGTGATGACGTCGCTGGAGTATATAGACGCCGCCTCCGCGCGCTGACGTCAGTTCTTTGCACACAGCTTTTCCGCGCCAGAACACGCAGAGCCATGTGAGAACCAACACTGGTGCCATTTGAAACTAGGGCCCTGAAAGGGATGTCCTTAACCCTAGGTATCAGTTCGCAGAACGGGGAGGATGGGCGGGGCGGTAAGGAATCTAATACTAACTACTGTTTCTTACAGATATATCGTTACCGAAGGTAAGTAACTTGTTCATCTGAAAGAAACAGGTTAGTATTAGATTCCTTACCTTAGAATAGATACCCCAGCAATACCAACCCCGGTGGTGGGTCTGCGAACCAATACAATCCTACACCAGAAAATCCTGGAGGACCGATCGGCCAAAGAAGCCGTCCCTCCGGACTTGACTGTCCAGGCAGTAATGCCTCGCAAAGGTGTGCAGCGAGGCCCACGTAGCCGCCTGGCAAATGTCCTGCAAAGGGACTCCCCGGCCCAGGGCAGTAGTAGCCGCCGTGGCCCGAGTGGAATGGGCCCTCAGCCCAACAGGAGGCTCCTTCCGAGCCAAAGAGTAGCATGCTTTGATGCACAGGACGACCCACCGAGAGATGGTTCGTTTCTGGACTGCCCTTCCCTTCTTCTCACCCACGTAGCCAACAAACAGTTGGTCATCCACCCGGAACTGGCGTGTGCGATCCATGTAAAATGAAAGCGCACGTTTTGGGTCCAGACGATGGAGCCGCTCTTCATCCTTTGAAGGATGCGGAGGCGGGAAGAAGGAGGGCAAGGTGATGGACTGCCCGATGTGAAAAGCAGTAACTACTTTGGGCAGGAAAGAAGGCCTAGTCCTAAGAACCACCTTGTCTGGATGAATGGACATGAAAGGAGGTTTAACAGAAAGAGCCTGGAGCTCACTCACTCTCCTGGCAGAGGTGATGGCAACCAGGAAGGCCGTCTTTAAAGTGAGAAGACGGAGAGGACAGGAATGAAGCGGCTCAAAGGGAGCACACATTAAGAATGTCAGAACCAGGTTCAAGTCCCACTGAGGCATCACGAACGGAACAGGTGGATACATGTGCGTGATGCCTTTCAAGAATCTCAGTACAATAGGGGACTTAAATAAAGATGGCTGATCAGGTAGCCTTAAGGCGGCGGAAAGGGCAGAAAGGTAGCCCTTGATAGTGCCCAGAGCAGAGCCCTGCTGGGCAAGAGAAAGAAGGAAGAGGAGAACCTCGGAAAGGGGGGCAGAAAGGGGATCCACAGCCTTTGCTGTGCACCATGCCACAAATCTGTTCCACCGGCAGGCGTATACCGACTTTGTGGAGGGACGCCTGGCTGCCAGAATCACATCACAGACTTCAGGAGGCAAGTCGAATGGCCTCAACTGTCGCCGCTCAATCTCCACGCATGGAGGTGGAGGCTGGACAGGTTCGGGTGGAGGACCGTCCCCTGCTGCTGCGACAGAAGGTCCTCCTGAAGGGGCAGGCGGATCGAGGGACCGACTGACATGCTGAGTAGCTCGGGATACCAGTATCTTCGAGCCCAGTCCGGAGCCACAAGGATAACTTGGGCCCGGTCGCGCCTGATCTTCAGCACTCTGGGCAGAAGTGGTATAGGCGGAAAGGCGTACAACAGACCGCAACTCCACTCGCGCCGAAAGGCGTCGCCGAGCGAGTGCCGTCTTGGAAACTCCAACGCGCAGAACTGATGACATTGCGCGTTCTCTTCTGTGGCGAATAGATCTAACCAAGGCTCTCCCCATTGCTGAAAGAGGCCGTTCGCCACGTCCGAGTTCAGACGCCATTCGTGATCCACCGAGCACCGACGGCTGAGTTTGTCCGCCCTGGCGTTCAGAGAACCTGCCAGGTGTTGAACCGTCAGAGTCACGCCCTGACGTTCCAGCCATTGCCAGAGGCGCAGAGCCTCCTGGCAAAGGGTCCACGACCCCACACCGCCCTGTTTGTTGCAGTACCACATGGCGGTGGTGTTGTCCGTGAACACCTGCACTACACTCCCGTTGACAAAGGGGAGGAATGCCTTCAGTGCTAGGCGAATCGCTCGCAGCTCCAACATGTTGATATGGAGCCGGGACTCCGCCGGAGACCAGATGCCTCTGATCTCCGCCTCTCCCAAGTGGCCTCCCCAGCCCTGGAGGGACGCGTCCGTGACAACTACGTGCTCCGGTTGGGGAAGGGAGAGGGATCTGCCTCTGACCCAATCGCGGTCCGTAAGCCACCACTGCAACTGTCTCGCAGTGCCCTCCGAGATCAGGACATGGTCGGATAGGTTGCCTTGATGCTGGGCCCACTGAAACTTCAGGTCCCACTGCAGAGCCCGCATCCGCCACCTGGCGTGATGCACCAGAAGGATGCAGGAGGCCATCAGCCCCAGAAGCCGCAGCGTAAACCTGACCGAGACCCGGGATAGCGGCTGAAAGATGGGAATCAGAGCCTGAATATCCCGGACCCGCCGTTCCGGAGGATAAACCCGAAACTGCGCCGAATCGAGAACCGCTCCGATGAAAAGGAGCTTTTGAGAGGGACACAGGTGTGATTTCGGCACATTGATGGAAAACCCCAGCTCGTGCAGGAGGTCTGCCGTCGTCTGAAGGTGGTGGACGACTGTCTGGGGCGAGCCCGCCTTCAACAACCAGTCGTCGAGGTAGGGGAAGACTGAAACCCCTAACCGGCGCAGATGAGCTGCGACCACCGCCATCACTTTCGTGAACACCCGTGGGGCGCTGGTAAGGCCGAATGGGAGCACGATAAACTGAAAGTGCTCGTGGCCTACCGTGAACCGCAGGTAACGCCGGTGGGCCGGCAGGACGGGGATGTGAAAATACGCATCCTGCAAGTCCAACGCTACCATCCAGTCTTGTGGGTCTAGAGCAGCCAAGACCTGAGCCAAAGTCAACATCTTGAACTTCTCCTTCCGGAGGAAGCCGTTGACGTTCCGTAGGTCCAAGATAGGACGCAGGCCCCCTTTGTCCTTCTTGGGTACCAGAAAGTAGTGGGAATAGCAACCACACCCTACTTCTGGCCCAGGAACGCGCTCGATGGCCCCCTTGGCCAAGAGGGCCGTAACTTCCCCCTGCAGAAGTGTCAAGTGGTCCCCCGACACACGGTGGTTCTGCGGTGGCATGGCTGGAGGAGTGGACTCGAAGGGGAGGGAGTAGCCCCTTCGGACGAGCTGCAGCACCCACCTGTCCGACGTAATCGTGCGCCAGCGGGAGTGGTGATGGCGAACCCTGCCACCCACTGGCGTAACATGGGCCCGAAAGCTCGGACTAGGAAGATTTGGAGGCTGCTGCGGGGGGAGGTGTGGACTGACCTCGCCGCTGGCCCCTACCGCCACCCCGGCGGAATCCACGGCCGCCACCGCGCTGAGGAGCGTTCTGCGGCGCGTGGCTGGCAGCACGTGTGGGACCGCCCCTTCCGTGGCCACGAAAGGGGCGAAACGAACCCGTCTGCTGGCGCTGGGTCGAAAGACCCAAGGACTTGGCCGTGACCCTGGAGTCCTTGAAGCGCTCAAGCGCGTTGTCCGCTTTGTCACCGAACAGGCGACTGCCATCGAAAGGCATGTCCATGAGGGCATTCTGGACATCCGGCGAGAAGTTGGCGGATCTCAGCCAAGCATGGCGACGAATCGCAACTGTCGTGGACATAGCCCGTCCCAGCGAGTCGGTCGTGTCAAGACCACACCGTATGGAATACCTCGCCGCGTCCCGGCCTTCAACCAAGGCCTGGTTGAGCTTGTCCCGCACCTCCTGCGGGCATTGCGGCAGACACTCCGCGACCGTATCCCACAGAGAGTGGGTGTAGCGGCCCAAGAGGCATGCGGTATTGCAAGACCGCAGTCCTGCACTCAAAGACGAAAAGACCTTCTTGCCAAATTGGTCATATCGCTTAGATTCCCGATCGGGCGGGGCCGACGGGAACGCGGACTGGGAAGTGGAGGCTTGGATCACCAGACTCTCCGGGGAGGGATGGGTGGAGAGGAAGGCAGGGTCGTCCGAACACGGACGGTGACGCCTGGCAACGTTTCGGTCAACCGGTGAACCAGAAGCGGGCCTGGACCAGGTGCCCAAGAGGACATCCGTCAGGGCCTCATTAAACGGCAGCAGAGGCTCCTGTGGGCATGACTGTGGTTTAAATACTTCGGTGAGGATGTTAGGCTTCACCTTAGTGACAGGGAGCTCAAGGCTCAAGGCCTTGGCAGCCCTCATCAGTACCACCGAATAGGCAGCCCCAGCCTCCGACGCCACAGGGGAAGGCGAGACAAACCCAGGGTTGGGCGACTCGTCCAGACCACTGGCATCACCTAAGTCACCTACCCAGTCCACGTCGTACTGGCATGCACGTGACAAAGGGTCCTCAGACCCCTCCCAACCCTCTCCATAATCGTCCTCATCGCCATAGTTCGAGTCGACGATATAGACCGGCTCCTCGGAGCCAATGGGCCCCAACGGCGCCGGACTCGGCGTCAGACGACGCCGGTCCGACTCCGCGTCAGGAGTCAGAGAGGGAACGGGGGTGGCGCCGCGCGGCGCCGGAGCCCCGACGCCGGCCGGAACCGACGGCGGAGTCACGGCGCCGCGCGGAGGCGGCACCACGGGTTGCCCCAATGGAATTGGCGCCGGAGAGGCCGGTGGACCAGCCGGCGACGACCCTGAAGGGCCCAGCGGCGCCGGGGCCTAGAGCCGCCGGCGACGTCAGGGCCGGAGCACCCGGCGGCGTCGGGGCAGGTGCACCCGAACCGCTCGGGCCCCCAGACGGGACCGACTGACCCGCAGGCGCCGTAGGCCCCGCCGGAGGAGACATCGCCCTCATAGCCATGAGGAACTCCTCAATCTCCTCGCGCGACGCGCCTTCCCCAGGGACCGACGGGTATGGGGCAGACGGCGTCGGCGACCCACGCGGGGCCGCGGCCACCCGAACCCCCGGCCGCATCACGCGGGCGTCGGGGGGAGTCGGGGGTACGATGACGACGCCCCGACTTCTTATGTCGCTTACCTGATGAACCGGAGGAATGGTGGCGACTCCCGGAGCGCTCATGGCGGCTCCGCGATCGTTCTCTCGACCGCTCCCTCGACCTCCGACCGGACCGGGACCGCTCTCGACGCGGGGCAGACACTCGGAGCTCGAGCAGCTTGCGGGACCGCTCCCGCCTAGCTTTACTTGTCAAGGCCCGGCAGTCGACGCAGGACTCCACGTCGTGGTCCGCGCCCAGACACCGGAGGCAGAGTCGATGGTGGTCGGTGACCGACATCATGCGGTCGCACCCGTCGCAACTCTTAAACCCGGGCATCCTACCGGCACCTGAAGAAAGAGTTAGGTAACAAAAAACTTGGTCAAAAGACCGGAGTACTGCTCTTCGGATCTGCGCTAACTGGCGCGGAAAAAAGAAGAACTGACGTCAGCGCGCGGAGGCGGCGTCTATATACTCCAGCGACGTCATCACGGCGCACGACGCCGACGACGCGGAGCCGCATGGGACGCCTGCAGACGACGCCTACCGACGCGCAGGGGTACTGCTACGCAAAAGTTTCCGGATCCAGACTGACGCCTGGGGATATTCTAAGGTAAGGAATCTAATACTAACCTGTTTCTTTCAGATATGGATGCCTTCGCTGGGGTGGAATGCGTATGCATTCCTTAAGGTTTTTAGTTTTTAGAAAGGGCATAAGAGATTTTATCATCTGGACACAGCCCTCTTTTGGACAGCCTTGCCATTCTTGTTGTCCACATACGCATTGAAAAGCTAATTGTCGGATCTGAACGCTTTTGTTCAATTCATGAAGAAGCTGACTGTCAATGATGGTCCAGCCTATGTAATCTTTCCTGTTTGGAGGGCGAGATAGAGGGGAAAAATGTGAGCAGTATAATCCACAGTTCCATATGGAATAGGGCTACCACCTTAAAGTGGAGAGCTGCTTTTTCCAAGAAATTGCTTGTTTGGTTAAAAACAGATTAGTGCAGACAGTACTTGCAGCTCATCGACTCATTGTTCCATGGTAATTGCCAGCAAAAAAGTGAGACTTGAGTCAAAAGCAGCAGCTGCATAATAGTTTAAATGATGCCTTCATCAGGAATGTCAGGACCAAATTAAGGTCTCACTGTGGCATGAGAAAAGGAGAGGGTGGGAGGGGACTTGAACAGAGGAACAAGTTACTTACCTTCGGCAATACTCTTGATAACCATAGATTCCTCGCTTTTAGACTATCCCCAGGTGCCAGACTGGACTCGGACGATTTAAACAGCATTGAACCAGTGCGATTTTAGGTGGTGCAGTTTGGCTCTGCATTAAATTCTTTCCACTTTGAAAGTGATGATGGAGCCACATCCAAGAGTCACCCCTGCGGTTCAATGTGTTTTCCATCTGTCTGCACCTTTGACCGCAATGCCCTATAACCGTCAGATGTACTAGTGTGCAGATCTCTATTTTGGGACCTTTATAGATGAAAAGAGAAACCATTTCACCAAACAGGAGGAGGGAGGCCAGTGAGGAATTTGCTTTTTTTTAAAGTATCCACCAGAAAGAGTGTTCTACTGATGGATACTTCAAACCACAGATTCCTCATTTAAAACAGATACCAACGCATTAACATCCCGCCTTCCCCAAAGATGGTGGGCCTGTGGAAAGGCTCAGGATAAAAAGTCCTGCAGGACAGACCAGGCAAAATGCCCTTCCTGAAGGACCAGGCGGTCAAGTCATAAGTACTTCATAAATGTTAGCTTGGGTAGTTCCTTGGGTCCCCAGATCTTTTGAGTCTCCTGGTTCTAGTCCTGACTTCGGTTGTAGTTTGCATTCAAATTTTACTATATGGTTTAGTCTCCCCCTTGATACACCGTGTATTGTGCTTACTTACCGGTTTACAAGTGATGTATTGTGTGTATTTGTGTTGATATCTCTGGGTAGGAGATATACCAATGTGGTAGTGAGTGTTGTATAATAAATAGACAAATGTTTATAAATACACTGTGTGGTTCTTTTTCATTTAACCTAAACTACATGATTAGATCTGGTAAAATCAGCTGATTAACACTCCTGGACTAAGCCTGAAGGCTGCTCTCCACAGCTACCACTTAGAGATATATATAGTTGGACATCTCGTAATGAATGATGTCCACTAAGCCTTAAAATACTTGACCGGGGGGCGTGGCCAAGATGGCGTCGGTGTAAGACGCTTTTTCAGGTCCCTCCGGCGCCGATCCTACATAGCGGCTTACTGCAGGGTCTCACTGGCGCAGATTGGCCCCAGACCAAGAGCAGAGGTCAGCGAAGTGACGCGGTGTGGTCCGGTTTCATCGGCGGAGCGCTGAGCCGCTCGTGGCTGTTGTTGGCACGGGGTGACTGAGAGGCCTGGAAATCCCCGGGCTCGAGTGGTCGAAGGGCCGACCGGAAGCTCGGTGAGGAGCAGCGGAGGAGAGGGGCTCGTCCGGACCCACCCGAGGTCCGTCCCAGACGCCGACTGCCTGAGGCGGGGTCCGTGATCAGCGGAGGGCGGTGCAGCCTACCGGGCTCCGGTGAGCTTGGCTCTTCCTGCAGGAGGTGTGGAGCGGGCCTGCGAGCAGAGACGACGTGGGTCCCGTAGTCCCAGCCAGGAGGGAGTGGTGACGGATCTGGACGCTGCAGGCTTCTGCGACGCGCTGTGTGGCCCGGACTCGATTTAAGGTGCTGCACCCTGCATTGAAGGGGGGAGTGGGAGTGAGCGGTGCCTACAGCCCGAGCCGGGTGCTGCGCCCTGCATTGAGGGGGGAGTGAGGGTGAGAGGCGCCCGCAGCCCGGCCAGGTGGTCGCGGTTGGAACAGTCCTGGCCCCCTACGGAGCGGAGGAGCCTGGAGTGTAGCGGTCCGCGCGGGCCCGGTTGGAATGCGGGCCCGGGGAGACTGAGCAAAGGATTTCTGTGCGTGGGCGTCTGGAGGGCCTTGTGGGCCACGCGCCCCTCCCGAGGGCCTAGATAGTGCGGGCCCCGACCATTGGCGGAGATCTGGAGCGGGGCTAGAGGAGAGGCTGGGAGTGCACGCCTGGTGGTCTGGAGGTGATCTGGACGGGGGCGGGACGACGCCATTTTGTCTGGCTTTCTTGGACGATTTGACCGCTTCGCGCCAGCACCTGGACAGCTGGTATCTGTGTTGCCCCACTGCACCCTTCCCTCTGGGACTTGCCATTGGAGGCTGGGGGCCCCAACTTGCCTTTGAGTGTGGCTTGTGAGAGCTGCCCGGCATCATGTCTAACCAAGCTCGCAAGGGACTTGTGGTGAAGGACGGAGCGTCTAAATCCTCGCAGCAGCCGGCCTCCCCGGGTCCCAGTGGCTCGCCAAGAGTGTCTGAGGATGAAGCCCCGGCTACCAAGGCTTTTATGTCCGAACTTTTTGCTTCCATCAAAGAAGATATCTCTGAGCTGCGGGCGCAGCTAGCATCCGACCTCCGGGAAGTACGGCGGGATGTCGACGGGATTGGCGAGAGGGTTGCGACTCTGGAGGACCATGATTTAAGCACGGCCAATGATGTCCATTTACTCCAACAGGATGTTCTCCGCCTCACGGAACAAAATTTGGACTTGCAGGCGCACGCGGAAGACCTTGAAAACCGTTCCCGTTGAAACAACATCCGCATTAAGGCGGTGCCGTGGGATGGCGAGGCGGGTGACCTGCGAGGCTACGTACAGGAACTGTTCCTGCAGGTCCTGGACGAAGAGGAAGTGAAGGACGTCCAAATGGATAGAGTCCATCGAGTTGGTTTGCCCAGGAGAGGGGGGGGGCCGCCCCCGGGCATCCTTGTCTGTGTCCATGAGTTCCAGGTGAAGGAGCGCATCCTTCGTAAAGCCAGGGCTATCACATCTTTGCAGTTTAGGGGCCATCACCCTCAGCTATTCCAGGATTTGGCGGCCTCTACGCTTCAGAAAAGGAGGGATTTTCGCCCGGTGACTGCCTTTCTGCGGGAAAATAACATCGCATATTCTTGGGGTCACCCCTTCAGGATCATCTTCAGGTGGCAGAATCGACTGGTGCGGATGCGCTCCCTCCAGGAGGCGAAGGATCTCTTGGGTCTGCATGACACTACACCGTCCCGGGGGCGGCTGCATCCACATTTCGGCGGCGCCGCCGCTCATCATCCTGGCACAGAGTGGGGTCCTTCCCAGATCGGGGACGTCCGGACGGCAATTCCAGTCTGCTAGAAAGGGGGAATGCAGTGGCATCGGTTGCCTCAGCGACGCAGCCGGAATCGCAGGCCAGCTCGGGAGCGGCGTGACTGTGCATTGTGTGAGGAGGATCGGCGCTGGAGGGGGCATTGGCCCCCTGGTCTGGGAGAATGAAGGTACTTTTGGTGAAGACTCCCCGGATCGTGACCTTGGGAGAAACCGAGTTGGTCTCCCTATTCTGTCCCTGGAGCGGTCGGATCTCCGTGAACTTTGGACTGATGAGTATTATCATTCTTCTTGTTCTGGTTTTTTGGTATCCTTGTATATTGTTGTTCCCTTGTGTGGGGGGGAGATGGGGTGGGGTGGATTGGTGGTGGGGTATGCCTGATGGGTGCGTGACATGTTACCTCCTCTTGCAAAGATGTTCCTTGGCTTCTGTGCTGTTGTCTCCTCTTGGGCTCGGCAGAGGTTCTGGTTCTGTATTTACTGTGGGGCTCTTTGGCGTGGATCCCTTGGAGTTGAAGGGGGGGTTGAGGGATGGTTTGCAGGGGGGGTTGTCGATTTGGCCCTTGATGATGCTGTTTCTGCTCAGTTGCCTCGATCATGAGGTGTTTGTTCACTGGATGAGGGTAGGCCCAGGTTCGTCAGTTGCCTTCCAATGGGATTTAATGGGTGGACACTCGGCTGGGCCTCTATCTTGGGGGGGATCTGGGTGTGGGTGGAGCCCCGGGCACGATGGTTACAGAGGGCTTGGGGGTTCTTTTTTACAATGCCTGTTAGTATAGGAACTTGGAACGTTAAGGGTCTCAACTCGCCCCAGAAGCGGCAGAAGGTGTGGAAGTATGTGCTGGATCACCAGCTGGATGTTGTGGGACTTCAGGAGACGCATTTGGCACGCAGGGACGAGCTGCGTCTCAAGCATAAGGCGTATCCCCTTATATATAGGTCCTCTGCATCAACGAAACATAGGGGGGTGGCCCTTCTCTTTCGAGCTGCATTGCACTTCCAGCCCATAGAGGTGCGAACTGATAGGGAGGGCCGGTGGCTGATGGTGAAAGGGCTTGTTCAAGGGCAGCTATGTTCCTTTGTAGTGGTGTACCTTCCAAATGCAGGTCAGAACAAGTTTCTCCAAGAATTGTTGCAGAAGGTGGGGGACTTTGCTGACGGCCACTTGTTCCTCCTGGGGGACTTCAACTTGGTGTGGGATAAGACGGTTGATAGCTCGGGGCCTCATAGGACTGGAGCGGGGGTCTTCTCAGACTCTACGCGGCAGTCAGTAGGGGAGCTGGGACTGATTGATGGCTGGCGCTTTTATCACCCCTCTGCCAGGGATTACACTTACTTCTCTCACGTACATCACTCCTACTCACGCCTGGATCACATTTTTATTAGTCAGGCCCTTAGGGGAGATGTCCTAGACTCCACCATCCTTCCGCTTTCGGTGTCGGACCACAGTTTGCTGGTGCTTAGCCTCCGTTGGTCGTCAGCTGTGGGTGGGCAGAGAAAATGGTACTTCCCGGCTTCGGTGATCCGGGATGATGCCTCCAACAAAGCCCTGCGGGTGGCCATTAGGGAATTTTTTGAGCTTAATCCTGCATCTGACACATCGGTCGCTAACACTTGGGATGCCTTTAAGGCCTCCATTCGGGGCACGTGCTTGGGCCTCAATGCACGTCTTAATAAGGAGCGGCGTAAGGACCGGGAGGCTCTGGAGGAGGAGGTGTCCCGCCTCGAACGGGCTCACAAGCTTAATCCCTCGAGGATAACCCTCCGACCGTTGACTGCGGTGCGAGGGAAGCTGCGAGCTCATTATAATAACAGGGCTGAACTGACAATGCTGAGACTGGGGCGGCAATCTTACTCCGGTGGGAATAAGGTTGGGCGGCACTTGGCACGTCAACTTCGAGATAAGAGGGAGTGCGAGTATATTGGGGGAATACGGGATGAGGCGGGGGTGGTGCAACACAGGGACGAGGTAAAGGCGTCTATCTTTGGACGCTTCTATGCGGGCCTGTATAAGGGAGACAGGCTAGCCGTGGAGGAACAGAGGGAGTACCTGGGGCGATTGCCTCTCCCGCGAGTTTCCACCGAGTGGAATGAGCTGCTGGACGCACCGATTGCCAGGGAGGAAGTCCTCGAGGCCAAAGGCTTGAAGTTGCACAAAGCGCCTGGGCCGGATGGCTTCACGGCGGTCTTCTATAAGTCTTACGCCTCAGAATTGTGTGACTTCCTCACTTCTCTTTTTAATGACATGGCCGTATCCGGCTCCTCGGTCGGCTCCTTGGCGGAGGCGGTTATCACAGTCTTGCCGAAACCCGGGAAAGATCTCGCCCAGTGTGCGTCGTTCCGCCCCATTGCACTGCTTAATGTTGACGCTAAATTGTATTCCGCGATCCTGGCGCATAGACTGCAGGATCTGTTACCGGCAATCATACACCCGGATCAATCAGGTTTCATTAAGGGGCGTCAGACCCACGATAATACTCGCAGAGTGGTTCACTTGATAGAAAAGGCCGACAGGTTCCGCATTCCAGCGGTGCTAGTGGGGTTGGACGCCGAAAAGGCTTTCGACAGAGTTGATTGGGGTTTCCTCTTTAACACACTGACTGCCTTTGGGTTTTCTGACAAATTCATCACTATGGTACAGGCCAACTTTAGCGGCCCGAGGTCTAGGGTAACAGTGAACGGGCATGTGTCGGAGTTTTTCCCGCATTCCAGGGGCACCAGACAGGGGTGCCCCCTTTCCCCGCTCTTGTTCGCGCTAAGTATTGAACCTCTGGCGTTGGCGGTGCGAGAGCATGAGGGGATTCGGGGTATTCCTTTCACAGGTGAGCAACACAAAATCACGCTCTTCGCGGATGATATTTTATTATCAATAACGGAGCCGGCGCGCTCCCTGCCGTGCCTTCGGGAGGCCCTGCTGGCCTATGAGGCGGTAGCGGGATTCAAAGTTAATTATGGCAAGTCCCATGTCCTGAATCTAACTCTTTCTCAGGAGGAGGTGGAACGAGTGAAGCTCTTGACCTCTTTGGCTTGGGCGGATGGCTCACTGGTCTACTTGGGGGTTCACCTAACCCCGACGATCGGAGGGCTGTTTTCGGCTAATTTCCCGCCGCTGTTTGCAAAAACTCGGATTGAGTTGGAGAAGTGGAAACCCAAATTTATATCTTGGCTGGGCAGAATACATGCTGTTAAGATGGTTCTCCTCCCCAAATACTTATATTTATTTCAAGCTCTACCCATCCCTCTCCATACAGACTTTTTTCGGCGTCTTCGGACCCAGATACTGCGCTTTGTGTGGCAGGGGGGCCGGGCGCGCTTGGCATTTACGGTGCTGCGGCAGCCCAAATCCGAGGGGGGACTGGGACTTCCTGATCTGCAGCTTTATTATAAAGCGGCACAATTGAGAGTGCTGGTGGAGTGGTCGCAGCAGTCATCCGAGAAACATTGGCTGCATATGGACCGGAGTGTGGCAGGCAGATCGGTCTGGGACTTGGCGTGGAAGCCCCGGAAGGACCGTCCGCTGAACGCCTACATTAGTACTCCTACGGGTACCACACTGAAGGTCTGGGACTCCTTGGCTGCTGATGAGCGATGGACTACCTTCCCTTCGCCGTTTACGCCCATACATTTCAATCCTGCTTTCCCGCCGGCACTTCGGGAAGGGGTCTTTGATGCCTGGAGGGAGGGAGGTTGCCGGGCGTTGACCCATCTGTTTCATGGGCGAGTTCCCCTCACCTTTGCTAACTGTATGAGGGACTACGGGCTTACCAACGCCGAACGGTTTCATCACTTACAATTGCATCACTGGGCCACTACGCCTGGGGTGATGGAGGCGGCGACGCGGCCTCCGACGCCTTTCGAGGCTTTCCTATTGCGATCAACTGTCATGAGGGGTGCCATCTCCTTCCTATACCGGCTCCTACTTAAATCGGCGGTGACGCCTAGGCATCGCTACATGGGCCAATGGGAGGACTTGTTGGGGAGAGACGTCTCGGATACGGAATGGTCGGCCTTGTGGCGGGACGTGTCGAAGTTTAATCATTCGCTCCACTTGCGGGAGGCTCATCTCAAGACACTTACGCAATGGTATATGTGCCCGACCCGGCTTCACCGCATTTACCAGTCCACGTCTGACCTATGCTGGAGGGGATGCGGGCTACTTGGGGACTTCCGCCACATCTGGTGGGACTGCCCGGTGATCAGGCCGTTTTGGGAGGAGATTCTTTCGCATATCAGGGACATCCTTCGTTATCCCATAGAGGATGATATTGCCTTTGTTCTGCTGGGACTGCGTGAACCTGGCCTGGAACATCAGACCCGGGCCGACAAGAAGATTCTGTGGCTATGCCTGGGCGCTGCCAAGCTTACGCTGGCGGCTGCCTGGAAGCGGAGGGAAGCACCGGCGATATCTCTATGGCATGCCCGACTCTGGAAGCTTCTAAGTATGGAAAGGATGGCGGACATCTTCCTAGGTAAATTCGAGAATTTTCGGTTCCAATGGGGCCCGTTAGTTGACTTCCTATCCAAAGGTTTGCCCTCAGCTGTGTGTCCGGCTTCCTTGAGGTCGCTGCACCTATTTCAGGTATAGGTTGGGGGAGGAAAGTGTATGTATGTATCTTTCGGCCACCACCATGGGGGGTGTGGGGGGAAGGGGGGGGGGACATTGTTAATTTCTTGTTCTGGTCACTCTGGGTGCTTACTGCTTACTGCTGGGTCCATAGCTGTAGGGTTGTGATGTACAGATGTACAGAGCATTGGATTGGGGATTTCTCCCCTTGGCGCCCACCTCGACCGATGTTGATGCTGGCTTCGCTGAACTGTTGGTGCTGTAGCTATGCACACGAGGCACGGACTTGTTATGCCATCGTTAGGGGTCCTGCTCATGATTTAGTGCCCTTGCAAGGCGGACTATGTAATGCCTAGATGACCTTTCTTTGTGTTATTGGTTGTACTTAAACTGCAAAATAAAAACTTTTACAAAAAAAAAATACTTGACCGCACTTACAAAGCCCGGAGGATTGACTCTGGGGTTCGTAGGAAATTCGCACTCATGCAGGGGCACCCTCACGCTTATAACTAGGCTTTCCTGTTTTCAGTTTTCATTTTTGGTAAATTCCGGTGTGGTTTTTTTCAGTGTTTTCCAGTGAATTCAATTAAAAAAAAAAGTGGTCACAAATTTTCGCACCATTAAAAACCGAGATAGTGTTTTTCCAGTGTTATGGAATGTTTTGCTTTTATTATTGCTTGCTATCTACACTGATAGTGCATTGTATATAAACAGTGTACTACCAGTATATGAGGCCCAAATACATTTTTACAAATAAAATTTTGTAGTACACCATACAATGCTTCTTCTGTGAGTCACTAGTCATGCACACTCTTTCCTTCCCATGTTAACTTTTATCTGTGAAAAGACCCTCTCAACATTGACACTTTAATCTGGCTACGCCAAAACAGCCAGTACACAATTTGCTAACTCTGGCCACTGACACAGCTTTCCTTTCCAATACTGGCGCACATGAAGGCTGGTTCACTGGGACCGGTTCTGCAATGTATGCGCTGCCCACATACATATGCCCATGGAGTTATTTAAGCTTTCAAAAATGAAGCAGTATTTTTCAAATTCCACAGAAAATTCCCCCCCCCTTTTTTTTTTTTATTTCCGAAATTCTTTATTGTATATAGAAAAATATAATTTTACATACAGGGAAGAGGCTTATACATGAGTGGAAAGAAGAAAAGAGAGAAAAAAAAGAGAGAAAAGAGGAAAGAAGGGGGGTGGGGGGGCATTCCCGTACTCTTGAGATCATTCGCCAGTTCGTAGTCTCATAGTCCCAAAAGTCTCGTAGTCTCATAGTCCATATTGCATTCCATTGGTGTTCCTTGGCGTTTGTGACCAAGCATTTTGCTCCCCGCGCCGCCCCGGGGGACAGTAGAGAGAGATCCAGGTTATAGGTTAAGTAGGAGATGTACGCGGTGCTCTGTTGGCGCTAGCCTGTTTCAGCCCGTGACCTCAGATGTATCAGGTTTTACGCCTACGGCGGCTTGTGTGATGACAGGTAGTGGTCTAGAGATTCCCACATGGTCGACTGCTTGTGCGTCTTCGGTGTGTGCTTTGCTGTTATGTTGTCCGCCCCCCTGAGGAACGTGACCCAGTTGAGCCATGCCTGTGGAGCCGCCTTTGATGTGTCCTTCCAGTTAGTTAGGACTACTTTGACTGCGGCTGTTAGCAGGAGATCTATTAGGTCTCTGTCCTCAGCCTTTGTGATTGCCTGTGACGTGAACCCTAGAGCCAGACTTGTGAGGTTCGTTGGTATGTCTATGCCTGTGATCTCGTGGATGAGTGTTTGCATGGGGAAATTCGGGCTGGGACCCAACTACAGGAGGATGGTGATGGCGCTTTACAACGGCCCCAAGGCACAAGTGGTAGTGAACGGGGGCACCTCAAACATACTAAATCTGGGCAGAGGGACGCGACAAGGTTGCCCACTCTCACCCGGCCTCTTCCTATTGGCAATAGAACCACTCCTAACAATGATACGAACAAACGAAGAGATAGCGGGGGTGCCAATAGGAGGAGAAAAATTTAAGCTAGCGGCATATGCAGACGACGTGTTAATAATGACAGAAGACCCTGAGAGATCTATCAAGGCGCTGACAGACACAATTGAGAGGTACGCCCAGGTCTCAGGGTACAAACTCAACAAGGACAAATCAGAATGCAAGCCCCTAAACATCCACACAACCAGTACAGTACTTGGAACGTCAGGCCTAGCATGGCAAAATAAACCTATTAAGTATCTAGGCATTCTCTTCGAGAGGAACTTGAGCACGACACTAGAACAAAATGAACGGGTTATAATCCAGAAAATCAAGGCTAAGGTAGACGGATGGTCGCCCAAGTTCACAACATGGTGGGGAAGGGTGGAAACAATAAAAATGATGCTTACACCAATGGTCAACTATATGCTAGCCATGCTACCCCTAACCAACACAGACGACTTCCACACAAAGATAGACAAGTTACTGAACGATTTCCTATGGAGAGGGAAAAGAGCCAGAATAAGCCTGCAGAAACTCAGATTATCAAAGGAACAAGGGGGGCTAAACATAACAAATTTCAAACGATTCCACGAGGCGTGCCTAGCTAGACAGGGACTGCACTGGCTAGACCCAAGACCAGACTACACACCAGCATGGCTAACACTAGAACAGGGGTTGCTAAAAGGTATGAAACCCATCACCCTCCTCACGGCCACCAAACACCCGGCAATCAAAGAAAATCCGGTACTCAGAAACACAAAACGAGCCCTTCTAAAAATTGACAAACTTCTCAACACAAGTATCAAGGGAGGGCCTTTTGAATCTATCTGGCACAACCCATCCTTAAAATACAGGGGTAAGATCCTCGACATGCATGACTGGTATAACCAAGGGATATCCACAGCTAGGGATCTTAAGAACAAGGGTGCTGATGTAACATTCGACACCCTGAAAGGAGAGTACAACTTTAAAAGCGTTGAACTATACAACTTCCTGAAGATAAAAGTCGCTATAAGGAAGGCGAACCTCAACACACAGACACCCTCGATAATACAGCTGGCAAACAGCCTGAACACGCTAGGACACCAGGTGGCACACCTCTACAAGATCCTAGGCCCCAAACACACCAAACTAAATGACAAGGTCCTAAACTTCTGGGGAGAGACAGCTGGTCAAGCACTCAGTCAGGAAGCCAAGGCAGAGCTATGGAGGTCCACCAGAAGAAAAAAAGTGACGGCCACGCTGAATCAGACAAAATTCTGGCTGATACACAAGGCATACTGGACACCAGCGCGATTAGCCACTGTGGGCATCAGAGACAGCGACGTGTGCTGGAACTGTGATAGAGAAAGGGGGGATTTAGAACACCACCTAAAATGCCCCAAAATCAAGGACTTCTGGCAGAAAATTCCCCTTTAAGGAAGGGATCAAGAACTTCTCCAGAGTACCACAGTGAGGCTTCATGGACTTCAAATGCAATGGTTGTTGACGAGATTACTATGCATCATTGCAAGCCATTTCTCATGCATAGTAAAATACAATTTCCTGAATTGCTCCTAAACATTTCTTAATTACCAAGTGGCAGGCATTCTAACATGGAATATGCTGCAGTGCCAAAGTCACTAAAAGTGTCGCTCCGCCTTCTCTCAAAGAGATGCATCACACCACACCAAGTATGCTGAACCCTTGGCAGACAAGGGTGTTTTCAGACTTCAGATTTTTTTTTTAAATTATGTTCACTACAGCAGTTATGTTTTCCTGTAAAAATCTAAGGATGCAGTAGAGTGTACTTTTTTCACAATACTATCAATATGCCACAGATACTCCAATTTCTTGCCTCTGGTATCATCACTAAGCAACAATTCTGTAAACTGTCGCCACGTGGATAAAATAGCACTAACGGATACTAGGACTGAGAACCACCGATGCCACACAAAGCACAAAATGAGAAATACTTGTTTAAGTTCCCTCTCATAATTAAACAGGGCACCAGAATGGACAGCAAAGCCAATTGAATTCGTCATTAACTCTGAAGATTGCAAAGATGATTTCAGTATACCATCTAGCAAGTGGCAAGGCTCTTTTTTACAGGCAAGCACTTCAGCTCAGGTATCGATTTTGACAGGTCATCACACAACTTTTTCATAAAAGTAGCTGAATTATTACAAATACAAATAATATCACTCCAATCTTTGTTAAACTTGGTAAGAACTTTTGACAGCAGCATTCCAAGTGACACACCATTCCAAAAAATGATATAAATATTTGCTGGAAATCCCTGAGGGGGTCACCTACTGCAGTCTGCCATCGGTTCGACGAGCCCTGGCCCACTTAGCTTGTATCTGCTCCGAACTGAGTTATGCACGTTGCACTTTATTAAAACCTTCGTATTTAATATACGGCACCCATACTTAGTGTGCACAGAGTCCAGTGGAACCGAAAAGGTAGGCAGAGGTAAAGTAGATGGCACCTCACACTATTTGTGGTAGTTTGGTCGAGCAGTAAGGCTTTATCAGAGGACAGTGAAGCATTTGTGAAGCATTTGTTGTGCACACAGTCAGCAAATTAATTCACACACTTAAAGACTGAACTTCAGACCAAATGTTTTTGTATAATATTCTTTTAGTTTTTTTATTTCCTAGAACCAAGCAAGCTTGGCACAGGTACGTGATAAATAATTTGCAGTAAATATACAGCTGTAACACTTTGGAGTGTAATTGTATATGCACTTTGTTTTGAATTATAGTACTGTTACTGAGAAATGCGATTAGTTGGAAATACAGTACATATACTTTGAATAGGTTTTTTAATGAAATGACCAGTACATTACTTTTTAGATTACTTTTCTTCCACAGTGTAGTATACCTGGATACTAAACTGGGACATTTCCTATAAACAGGCGAGTAAAAGTGTTTGTTATTTAGTACAGTTGTAAAAGGATTTCTTAGATTTTTCTCCACACTTAAGCACTTTTCATAGAAAAACAGTCAATGTTATCCTATGAAGGAAAAGAGTTATCGGTTCAAAGCTAAGTGCTTTGTTGAGGGAGTTTGTATTCTGGGGTTAGACTCGGGGGTCCCCCAGGGACATGGATGAATCTTACACCCTCAGCGGCACTAGGGTGGCTGGGTGCAGAGGCCCAATGTTATCCAATAGGGGGCCTCTGGTTGGTGGCTGCTGACGAGCAGGCCACTGAGTTGTGGAAGCAAAGCTTTGGGACTTAAGCTCAGGGGAAATGGGGGGAGGGGGGATCAAGTTAGCACCAAAGGTACACCCACAGCGGCACTAGGGCAGCCTGGTGCAGGGTGCTGTTTTGGCGTCTGGTGCCCTATTACTTTTCATTGGGGTTTCTCCGGTTTGCAAACACACTACAGGCTCGGACACGAAGGTCTTCTGGGTGCGACCACCACTTGGAGAAGTAAGTTGGGATGCTGGGGGTTGGTTAAGCACGGTTGGTTGGGCCACCCAAGGCGGTGGGGCTTCGGGTGCAGGGGTGCCTTTTAGGGTTGGATCTTCTCACCAGCTCCTGGTCGCGGTTGGGGGGACTGTCTGGTTTGAGGCTGCAGGCGTTGGCTGGAGGCTTGAGGCTTGAGTCAGGTCAAGGATCACCGGATCTCAGGTAGGATGACTTGGGAGACCTCCTCTGGGTGTTGGGCCACTTGAACTCGGGTTGTGAGTGTCTGGTGCAGAGTGGTGCAGACCCGCAGATCCTTGTTGAGCTGGAGTCTGTTGATGAACAAATCCAGTGTTCACGGGAGACAGTCTTTTCTTTTGAAGGCAGGCAGGTCCTTCTGGTTTCTCGAGGTTGCTGGAGCAGGACACACCGAAATTTCTCTGGAGCAGGTTCGAGGTGGGGACAGGTCAGTAGGGCTGGGGCCTAGTCAGTGAGTGTCCTCATCTTGTTCGCTTCGGCACAACTGTTTGGACCTTCTTTTCTTCTTCTAGTTTCTTCTCGGAGGAAGAAAGGTTCAGGGGTGCCCCTAAATACTTTTAGGGGTGTTACAGGTGGGTAAAAGGTTGGGACCAATGGGTCGCATCCCTGGGGTGGGTACATCCCCTATTATACCACCCTCCAGTGGGAGGAGTGATAAGCTTTGATCTGGTTGGCTGGATACTCCCGATCTGCAAAATGGTGGGGACAGAGTTGTGCTTCACCTCGCCGCCCCCACACGAGGGGTGGAGTTGGCAAAGGTGGGAACACATCTCTTCCTCACTTGTTTTTCCCGCTGGTTCTACCTCCCAAAGTGGGGGTCAGAACCAGCGGGGACCAGTTGCTGAAAGTAGCAAGTGGCCTGGGAAAGCTCACAAAGGCACCAAGCCTTTGAAGATTCCCCTTCATGGACCCTGCCTATCCTGGGGGAGGCGGCTTCGCACCTCGTCCCCGGAAGTGCATTGTTTCAGGCCTCCAAGAGCGGCAGGCTCTCGACCCAGGGGTGCAGAAACATGTCTGGTGGTGGCAGCGGAAAGCAGCCACTCAGCCTGGACACTAGTGGTAGGTCGTTTTTCAGGGGGCATCTCTAAGATGCCCTCTGTGTGCATTTTTCATTAAATCCCACACCTGCATCAGTGTGGGTTTAATGTGCTGAGAAGTTTGAAACCAAACTTCTCAGTTTTTAGGGCAGCCATTATGGTGCTGTGGCGTTTGTAAGGACAGACTCCCAGCATCATATACTATTAATGGCAGCACTGTACTTACAATGTCTAAGAATGGACTTAGACACTGTAGGAGTACAAGGATCATGCACCTGTACCCTCACCACTGGTATAGTGCAGCCCGCTAGAGGTGCGACTGATGAATGCCAGGGCAGTGGGTTGTAGGCATGGCACACCGGGATGTGTGCCATGTCGACTCCACTTTCTTCTGCACCACAACACGTAGCCTGTAAAGGCAGTGTGTGAGTGTAATGTTAAAGGGCCTCCAAGGGTGGCACAATAAGTGCTGCAGCCCTTAGAGGTCTTCCCTGGTCACAGTGCACTGGGTACCTGTGGTACCATTTACCAGGGGCTGGTCTGTGTCCTGAGATGCCAATTGGGTTTTGTTTTCGATGCAGGTTTAGGGAAAGAACATAGGCCTTGGGTACCTGATTGGCAGGAGCCCAGGGCACACCTAGTCAAAGCACATCAGCAGTTCAGCAAAAAGTGACGGCAACCATGCAGAAAGTGGGCACTTTCTCACACTGACTCACTATAAAAGAGAGTGATGTAGCTAGAGTTTCACCCATTCTGTCTAGATAAATTTGATGGTACATGCTATGGACGTTTTTTACCTATAAGTGAAAGAATTAAACATTGCCAAAACACCAAACATGATTTTGATATTGCCTGATGATTCTCTACAGTTTATAAACATTATATAAGACTTAAAACATGCTTGTAAACACTGCATCCACGATTCCCTGAGTTTCCAGGAGCCAGAGCAACCCACGTCCAAGTTCCAGAATTTCGAGGCTATGCACCTCCTATTTGGGAGGCCCATGCCCTCTGGCACAACTTCAGTCCCCAAAGGGTTTGGAAGGGAGCCCTACTGGATGTCTCAGGCGGTTCCAGCGCCAGTTGGGCTGCTTGAATCCACAGATGGATTCGGACCAGTGCAGTCTGTGCCAACTCGACCTTACATGGCACTGTTACCATCGCTCCTAGTGCCCACCGGTAGCGCAGTGTCGAAAATGGACAGGAGGGGAGTCTTCCAACGCCAGCTCCATTTTCGACTGGAGCCATGGCTGTCAGACCAGATCCTGAGCCTTATTCCTATGGGCTAGGAATTTAGGAGTGGAAGGAAGTCGCTGGACCCTGAAGAATGCCAGCCTGATGAAACAAACATGGACTGGTGTGAGGATTTGGCAGACATCAGCAAACTGGGTACCTATCCAGATACTGGCATGCTTTCTTCCCCTACCAGCTCTACGGGGGAGGGAGCATCATTTGGAATGGTGGTGAGGAGGGCGGCCAAGGTTCTGGACCTTAGCGTGCCCTCAATGGCAGTCAAGACCAACATCTTCACAGGAGTGCTTCAACCGGGAGTGTTGGGAAGGAGCATCTGCTTTTATGGTTATCTCCACTTTTTGCTTGGTGTCAGTGTGTTTGACCTAGTCTGCTGGGC
This sequence comes from Lissotriton helveticus, assembly GCF_964261635.1. Classification (NCBI taxonomy): domain Eukaryota; kingdom Metazoa; phylum Chordata; class Amphibia; order Caudata; family Salamandridae; genus Lissotriton; species Lissotriton helveticus. The sequence goes on along the minus strand of NC_136069.1, from coordinate 1,595,932,952 downwards.
TCCTGCTAGTCAGAACCCCAACAACTGTGATTTCTCCCCTAAATTGATATGGTAAGTACTTTTGTACCTCCATAATTGGCTACAGGTGGACCCTTATAAATCCCTAGTATATGGTACAGAGGTACCAAGGGCATAGGTACTTCAGGGGTCCTCCCTGGGCTGGAGCATGTATTGTGCCACCAATGGGAGTCCACTCAAATGGACTACAGGCCTGCCATTGCAGCCTGTATGAATTGGTGCTTGCACCTCTCACAACCGATCTACGTCTCCTTATATCGGAGGTCACTAAACTTAAAACTTAAGTCACCAATATGGCATGCTCGTCAGACCCGAGGCCAAGGTGTCTTGGTTATAAGCAGGCTATCCTATTTTAGTTTTAAACTCTAATAACAGATAAAATCCCACCTAAAGGGAAATAGCCCTCACCAGCGTAAGCATATAAACATGGATAAGCACCTGCACAATCACAAGCTAAATGACATTCAAAGAAAGGAAAAGGAGAGTGAAAGTCATTTTTATTTTTATTTCTTCCTGAAGCGGCCAATACAATGTAACTTTGTTATACAAGGTAGCAGCAAGAAAGATGGGCTAACATTCTGATTGAGTTTTGTTGTGTAAGGATATCACTCAAATGTTTCTTCCTTTTGGTTTTTACAGTTCTGTGGTCAGCCCAGGCACTGGCTATATGGTGGAGCAAGGCCTCAAATGTAGATGCTCCCTCGTCTCAGTCGACGGATGACAATAAGTCGAAGATCTCTTCTACAACGACTTCTCGTAGTGGGACTTATCGGAGTGAGCCGACGACTCATTGTGGCGAGGATCACGGACTCCCCAACTACTCTAGGGATCTTACTCTCGACTGGCATATGGATAGTCGCCGTCTAGCACGTCGAGCCACCAGGAGCCTGACTGACTGCTCCATGAAGGCCTTCGGGTTCATGAAGCAGCAATCAAACCAGGCTTTAGGATGGTGGTCACGCTCGAGTTACCAAAGGCATACAAGAGGCAGATCCATCGTTATCGAGCGTTGACGGCGCCACAGAGCTTGAAGACAGCCTTCCGAGAAGGCATGCCTTCCACACCAGGAGGAAAACCTTGAAAAGACTCACAAAAAGGCAAACGTTAGTCAACAATTGACTAGATCACAGCTCTTCTCTGGATCAGCGCTGACTGGTGCAGAAAGAAAAGAACTGGCGTCAGTGAGCTGGTGTGGCATCTTAGATTGACTCTGTTGCTGGCCTCCTCCACCAGACATTTTACCTCTCTCCTTGAGTGAACTAGAATGCCCTTCAGTTTGAAGGGAAGGGCCTTAAGGAGGCATATGTGAGCTGGTGACAGTTGTATTGGCACCACCTGTGTGGGCGTTGGAAAAGGAACCATCAGTAGGGTTTTGGGCATTGGTGTGGCCACAATAGCCACTGGAAGAGCACCATGTGGCAGAGCTCTGGAGCAGAGTGGCGCCAGTGGTAGCCCAGTGATGACCCCGAAAAAAACCCAAGGGGGCCAGAGGAGTACAAGAGAAACTGCGGCAAGCCTGAACAGCGCCATCATGGAGTGCATTCATTGTACAGTTCAATGTCAGACAATCAAGTTAATTACCTTTGCTAACGCCTTATATGATAGAGGCTCCATCTAGCTGCAGATTCCTTACCTTGGAATTATTGCCATATCCTACCACAACAGCAGGAATAAAACACAAACTTCATTAAAAAAGGTAGTAAAAGATGGACAAGTGGGAGCTTTTTCTGGATCTATGCTGACTGGCTCGGAAAGTAAAGTACTGACGTCAACATGCTGGAATGACCCCAGTATAGGCCCCACGCATGTCCCTCCTGTCAACGGGTGCCATGTGGAGCTGAATGACGCCACCTACCGGTGTACAGGGGTTCTGCTCAAGAAAAACTTCTGGATCCAGTGTTACACTTGGGGAAAATTTTAAGGTGAGGAATCTGTGATTCAAAGTCTTTATGAAATATTCCAGAGAGACTGGAAGAGGCGTCCGAGCGGAAGCATGGAAAGGATCTTTCCTAAGAATTATGTCTACCATCTCCAGGTCTGAGAAGGAGCCTTTCTGGTGGTGATGAATGGTGGGAGGCCTACCCCTTGATTGCAAGCAGTTTCGGGGTGAGGCGTTGACACTTCTTTTCTGATTTGCTCTACTTCTCATTCGATGACTTTCAAGACTGAGCAGCACAGCGTGCAACCTGAGAGAGAAACAATGCCGCTGATCCCTGCTCTCATTGTGTGTGCCATAAAAAGATTAGTACTCAGCTCCTTAATCCCCTTATTGTGCACGAGGACGCACTTCTTGCAGGACCTGAGTTCTGCTTGAGCTCCAAACACCACAATCAGACCTTGTACAGGTTTGCTATGGACATCTGTCCATTGCATGAGTGGCAGGGTTTTAACGTTGATTTTTGATTTTGGGATGGGGAGAAAACATCCCCATGCAAAAGAAAAGATTTTAGTAATTTATTTTTAAGGAGATCAGCTCTTTAGCAGCGACAAAGGGAGCGAAAACATGTAGCTGACATTAGGAAGCCACTAAATAGGATCAGTGACATCACATTCACATGTCAAATCAATAGAGTTGGAATTCGAACCACCTTCCGATGTAGGCCAGCTATAAAACATTTCCTGGATCCAGTCGATCGCCTGGAGATATTCAGAATGTAAGTAATATGCAGGTCGTAGTATAGATCAGAATTGTCACTGTGCGCAGGCATTATAGGTTTAGTAAAAAAATAAGATAGTCAAATGATCCCATCTGAAACTGCTTTAGTCATTTGTCAAGCACGTTAACACGCCTTGAGACTGGTAACAATTTAAGGATTATGAACAAATTAACAGCATAACACTTGAACTGGATTACAATGGAAAATAGTAGATGTATTCACATCTTATGCATAGCTGGTTTCCGTACAATTCCTTCATACTTCCGATAGTCATTAAACTGTTCTGAAAACAACACACCAATGCTCTTGGCCAGTGAAGTTTCAATGAGGGGAAGATCTGAAGCAAACAGAATCAGAGACAGTTGTGACAGTGTTCTCCCATTCATTTCATCTAAACAAAAAAATAAAACAAAAAAAATACTTCATTGACTGAAATGATACCAGAGTGTAAATATTTTTTACCTGTGCTTCCAAGCTGCAAACCTGACTGGTGAGATTCTTGCAAGTTTGTTCAGCATCCTTCATTTGCAAACGAGTAAACTGCAGTTCTTTGTTAATGTGCTCTAATTGAGACTGGAGTTCAACATTCTCTTGCTGCAGCTGTTCCCGCACATTCTCCTTCAGCTGTAATTCTTCACTTAGTTCGTGGATCTGTTGCTTCTTCGCATCATAATGAAGTTTTGCCTTTTCAAACTAAGGATTGAATGTTAAATCATATGTTAAGATAATGTAATGTTATGCTATAGTCTTATGCAGACATCACTCATGTATAATCAAATTTTGAGAATCTGCACGTCTAATACTAATCACTTAACAAAGCAAATCAGCACAATTTAACCCATTTCTATCATCAGAGTAGAAAATGCAAAGTTACACCCTGCCCCATTTAGTAAACTGAGACAAGAGCGTTCCTACATTACAATTTTCCAAAATGTTAGAAACATATTGGTAGGAGTAGTTTTGCAGCTTGACAAATTTTCTGTGTTCACATGCTGTACATTATTGCGGCATCTTGTGGTTGGGTCTGGATATTTTTTCTTAGCCCTGTGGCCCTTTCGCTTTTGTTGGGGGTCAGCATCTGTTAACATTTGGTAACTAGTCCGTCCTGCTCGTGACGTCAGATGCTCACCCCAGAATTCCTTGTACAAGGTCACTGTTTTTCAGGTTATTCGTCCTCCCCACCCCCAATTGGAGACTTCATTGTCGCCCTTTTATTTTTTGGGGGAGGTTTATCTTTTATATCTCATGATCGCTTGTCGTGCTGGACCTCTTTCCTGAGGTGGGAGTGGGTGGCATGTGAATGCAGAAAATTCAAGCTGGAAAACTACTCATCGGTAAGTAACCATTTAGTTTTGCATCATCAATCTTTTCTGGATTCACATGCTGTACATTAATTTTGCAGTGGGAGGATTGTCTACCTGAGGTGAATGGGTTTGAAATGATGTGGAACTTGATTCCCTAACTCAACTGGCGGTCTAAATAGTAGTGCTTTGTAAAAGTATGGACTGATGCCAAGTTGGCCGCCATACATATGTACCTTAGAGGGATGTTAGTTAGGGTGGCTCCCTTCTTTGTGGAGTGTGCTCTGGGCTTTGCTTCCAGTTGCATGCCTGATTACTTGTGGCATATTTGCATGGTCTGGGTGATCCATCTCCTGATGGTACCCTTTGTTACCAATGAAACCTTGATGTGTCTGTAAAGGATAACATGAACTGGTTTCCTTTCCCGGATTAGTTTTGTTCTCTCTAGGTAATACTTTATGGCCCTAAGCACATCCAGTGTGTTCAAAGCTCTTACGTGAAGGGGCTTTTAGTTCATGATAAAAGCTCTGTTTTTTAATATCAAGTTACTTACCTTCAGTAACACATTATCTGGTAGAGACAATATCTTGCTGCAGATTCATTACCTTTGTATTACCCAGGTGTCAGGCTGTAGCTGGAAACGTTTGCTTGAGCAGTACCCCTTGCGTGCCCCGTTGAGATGGTTCTATTCAGCTCCGTGTGACGTAATCAGCGTCTATTATGTCACCGTCACCTATATAGGCATCACCCCGGCACGCAGACATCAGTACTTTTCCACGACTAGCACAGAGCCATGAAGTGACTTACTTTAATGTGGGCCCTGAAAAAGGGAACCATAGCCCTAAAAAATAAATCAGCAGAACGGAGAGGCATGAGGTTTAAGGAATCTGCAGCTAGATATTATCTCTACCAGACAATGCATTACTGATGGTAAGTAACTTGTTCATCTGATTGCAGCTAGAAGTCTCTATCAGTTACTTACCATCGGTAACGCATTGTCTGGTAGAGATAATATCTAGCTGCAGATTCCTTACCTTTGAACAGATACCCAAGCCATTCCATCCTGGCAATGGGTTGCGGAACGATTTTTCACACCAAGAATTCCTGCAGGACCAAATGGGCAAAATGCTAGTTATTGCAGATTTGACTGTCCAGGCAGTAGTACATTGCAAACAAGTTCAAAGACACGCACTTTGCTGCCTGGCAGATGTCCAGAACTGGGACGCCACAAGTCAATGCAGTGGTTGCAGCCTTTCCCGTGGTGGAATGAGCTCATAAGCTCTCAGAGGGCTGCATTTTAGCCAGGGCATAGCAGACCTTGATGCAAAGAACAGCCCAGCGAGAAATGGTACATTTCTGCACTACCCAACCTTTTGTTACCTCCCACGTACCCTACAAAGAGTTGGTTGTCCACCTGGAATTCTTTTGTGCAATCATTGTAGAACGACCGTGCTCTTTTTAGGTCTAGATGGTGGAGACACTCCTCTTCCTTAGAAGGATGTGGAGGAGCAAAAAAGGTGGGCAGCGTGATAGATTGAGCTAGATAGAAAGGGGTCAATCTATCAGGGCTGCGAGGAACCATTTTATCTGCAAACATCATCATATATGGACGCTTGAATGATGCTTGCAACTCACTCACCCTCCGGGCAGATGTTATTGCAACGAGAAAGGCTGTTTTGGTGTTAAGAATCCAGAAGGGACAATTATGCAAAGGCTCATAATGAGCGCACATAAAAAAAGTAAGAACCAAGTTAAGGTCCTACTGTTGCATGACAAGGGGCATTGGTGGAAACATATGTACAAGCCCTTTTAAGAATCTATTTAGAACAGGAGATATAAACAAAGAGGGTTGGTCCGGCAGCCGTAAGAAAGTCGACAGAGCAGAAGGTCAACCCATAAGTGTACCCAACGAAGATCCCTACTGGGCAAGGGTAAGAATTAGAAGGGTAGTAGATAGAGAGGCAGAAAGAGGGTCAATCAACTGTTCAGCAGAACATTTTAGAAACTTCTGCCAACAGCAGGCAAATATTGTCTTAGTGAAGGGACGCCTGGCTGCCTAAATAACATTACATATTTCAGGAGGAAGGTGGAAAGCTATCAACTGTCGCTGCCCGATCTCCACGCATGGAGGCGGAGAATTGACAGATTTGGGTAGAGGACCCTCCCCTGCTGCTGGGACAGAAGATCCTCCCAACAGGGCAAACTGATCTGAGGATCGATGCTCATTTAAAGAAGCTCTGGATACCAGACTAGTCCAGAGCCACAAGAATGACGACTTGGGCCTGGTTGTTCTTGATCTGCAGAACTCTGGGCAGAAGTTGTATGGGCAGAAAGGTGTAAGGGAGGCCTGAGCTCCACTCAACGAAAAGTGTTGAGAGATTGCCACCTTGGAAACTCCAGTTAGCAAAACAGCTGACATTGAGCGCTCTCTTCAGAGGCGAACAAATCTAACCAATGCTATTCACTGCTGAGAGACCTTGCGCCACGTCAGACTGGAGACACCATTCGTGATCCACTAGACATCGATGGCAGAGTTTGTCCGCCTTGGCGATCAGAGAACCTAACAGGTGTTGAACCACCAGTGTTATGTCCTGCTGTTCCAGCCATGTCCAGAAATGCAGGGCCTTCTGACAAAGGGTCCATGGAGGGTGCCCCCTGAAAACCTACCAACCATGGTGTGGTCAATCATTAGCTTTAGGCAGCCTGCCACCACCAAACCTGTTTCGGAACCCCCGAGTCAAGATCTTATGCTCTCTGAGAACAGAAATAAAGAATATCTTGGGCAGAGGTGTAACACCTCCTCCCCCAGGATGGGCATAGTGCTCAAAAGGGGTCCCCCAACTGCTAGCAGCAGATGTAAATGTAAATGTAAATGTAGTATACTTGTAAAGCGCACAGCTGCCCCAGCAACGGGGCGTCCCGGCGCTGTATAACTCTGGGGAACCCGTCCTGGCTTTCCCTGTGGGATGGTCCCTTGCTGGGAGTCCCCAAGGTGGAGCCAGGCATCCCCGGAATTGGTGGGGCCGTTGTGGAGATTAGGCAAGCTAATGCCCAGAGTTGCCGAGTGGAACCCCTGATTAGAGTAAGCACCGAAGCGAGAATTATCGAGTCCGCTGACCAAGGTCCACGACCCTGCCGCGTCGGGAATTGAACCCTGGTCCCGGGCTGACTTCTGCTCTCGGGCCTGCCGCCTCTAACCAGTGAGCCATACTACTCCACAGATGGCAGCCCCCAGTATAGACCTCCACTTTGGGCTGGAAAACTAGCGGGAAAAGCTAGGAAGAATAAAAGGCTTGATCACCTCAGTCTACTCCACACCCAAGGTGCAGGACCCTAGGTGAAACACATATTTCAGTGCCTGCCATCTTGAAGATGGTGGGACTCTTCTAATCAGGGCTAGGAGTAAGTGCCCTTCCATAGGAGGGTGCCCTAACTAAGGGTGTTCACACCCCAGGAAAAGTGCCCATTGGCCCTACTTGCCACTTCCTTGAAACATCCCAAAATCTAATACCTAGGTAGCTCCTCACAGACCATGAAACTAGTTCCTAAGAAGGATCATAAATAAGTTGCAGTGCAGAGAAGAACAACAATTTCCACTGATTTGGCCCCAGCCTTACAGGCCTGTCTACAGCTTAAAAGACACTGCGAAGAGAACGCTTGCCCTGCAGCAAACACCCTCCATAAACCCTGGGAGGACAGTCTGCCTTTGAAAAAGACTAGAACTCCAGAGGACAGAGGCTCCGTCAACAAGAAATCAACACAAAGGACTCTGGTGCTGTCCAGTACCGAAATTCTTGACAACTCTGAACCAGATGCCCACCGAGCCAAGAAAGATTCCCCAGTGATCCAGAGTCCAAGTTCAGTGTTGGCTGACCCCTCCTGGACTCCACGACGACACCTGCAGTGTGAATCCAAAGGCTCCCCCGACTGGTTGTGGGGAGGGAAAAAACGACGTCAGAGGACACTCCTGCACCTGAAGCCCCTAGCCTCGAGGAGCTCTACTGACTGTTCCTGCGACCTACAACATCCCAACCTACCTCTGCTATTCCTGGTGTTCTTCGTGAAGCCTCCGGATCGACACCTGCAGCCTGTTTTCAAATCAATGATTCTCCATTCACTTGCGCTGGGCCCCCCAACACCGTGCTTGCACCCTGCACCCGAACGCACCTGTGCCGCTGGTGGTGTATGTTAGTGCTGCCTTGTGGTTCCCCCCCCTGTGCTTGACTAAACCTCTAAAGCTTCAGCCCAGCAGCCGCTTTACTTACCTGCAAGCACCTCCAGTCTCCATTGGGCCCGACCTCTGCACCTGACCTCGGCACCACCAGTGGCACAGGACTGGCCAAGTGCAGTCTTTGTGCTTACCTAACTAACCTTGCCATCAGCTGACTCTGAAACCCAAAGAATGTAAAAACGGACTGTTTTTCTCTGTAGGCTAACATTATAAAGACTGAATATAGAAAGTGTCCACTTTTGAAACTGAAAAGTATTTCTATATAAAAACGTACTTCGTATTTTGGAAAGATCTTGGTCTTAAAAAATCTTGAGCAAAGCTTGTTTTTATAAAATTGGTGTGGATCTTTCTGTTTGAGTGGAGCGTCATTTATTGGTCATTGTATGCAAAACAAATGTCTTACACTCCTCTTTGTTAAGACTAAGGTTGCTCGCCCACACTACCACAAATAGAGCACTTTGGGTAAACAGAGTTCTGTACACTTCTGGGGGGAAGCTCTGGTGGAGAAGTGTGGCTCAATGGTTAGAGCGGCAGACTGATGCAGAGGTCTAGCCCGGGACCAGGGTTCAATTCCCGTCTCGGCGGGTCTTGGGCTCAATTTCCTCAGACATGATAATTCTCGCCTCGGTGCCTAATCGAATCATGGGTCCCACTCTGCAACTCTGGGCAATAGCTTGCTTAATCTCCACAACGGCCCCAACAGCGCTGGGATGCCTGGCTTCACCTTGGGGGTGCCCAGGAGTTGACACTTCACAGGGAAAAGCCAGGAAGGGTTCCACAGCGGTATGCGTACAGCGCCTAGAGGGCTCAAGGTATAAGTGCGCTATACAAGTACGAAGTTTACAGTTTACTCTGTGCACAGTAGAACTGCTTGTGTACAGAGCCAGCTTCCTACACCTGGTTTTCCATTATACCAGCTGACAGCCTAAACCCTTAGTATTTTTACTGTGAGCTCTCGATGGTGCATGCCTGCCGAACCGGCTACTGTCGACATACCATCAATGAAACTATAGGGATGACTCCTTAAAGCTAGAGAGAACATATTACTATTTTCAAACACAACACAAAGGTGCACCACTTAAAAACAAAGAAATAACTGGTCTGTTGCCATAGAATTTCTTTTTTTAGTCTTATTCACAATATTCTTATTTTTAAAAACACAGCAGGCGCGTTTCGTCCAGTAAAGTACTTCTTCAGGGCATCAAAGCAAGAAAACCGGGCATTCTCAACAAATGTCAGGATCGAAGTGTCCACAGTGGGTAGATTTGTATGAAGAATTAACACAAACTTGTTGCGGCAAGACTAGATATCACGGTGATAGAAACTCCTCTTTAGAAGAAAGGGAGAATCCAAGGTATAATAACGCCTTATTAGACCATTTCTAAGGCTACACCGCGATGAGATGGGCCAGAAGTGACGGTACAATCACCCGATCAGCACAGCTATGAACCAACTCATAAGCTCCTCCCGTAGATCAAAGACGGTCTGTTTCCCCTGGCATAATGCCCACTGAATTTAGAATTTGCACTGCAAGGCCGTGTATATGCCACTAGGCACAAAGGTCCAGAATGCATTAATTCAGACATTCAAAAACTCCAGAATCATTCACACTGAAATCATGGATCGATACTCAAGCAGCTGGATTATACTATAAATGTCCAAAACAGGCTGAGGGTGGGTAAACCCTGAACACCGTGCCCAGGGTGGCCCAATGACAGGATTCTGGTCTGCAGGTCTCTGAAGGTACCTTGGCTTACTGACAGAAAACCAAAGACGAAAGTAGATGACCATTATCTGAATGTGGTCAGCAACTGCCCGAGGTGAGCCTGCCTTCATAAGCCAGTCATCAAGGTGCGGGAATGCATTTATCTCCGACATGCCAAGATGAGCTCCAACCACAGTCATACATTCGTAAAATAGCTGAGGGGGAGAGGAGAGGCCGAATAGCAGAATGGCAAATAGAGATGCTCTAACCACTCTACATAGGTCACGTCTGTGTGACTGCAGGACAGGCATACGAAAGTACAGGCCCAGCCAGTCCAGGTACAACATTTGGTGCTGAATCCAGACTTTGAAGGACCAGAGTTAACATCTTGAATTTGTCCTTCTGTAGGAAGGAGTTTAAGATGCAAAGATCCAAAATTGGCATTAGCCCTCCAGCTATCTTGGGTCCCAAACATAGCTGGGACCCAGCTTAGAATATGGTGCAAACTTTGAGTGATGCACCTTGCACTAATCCAGACAACCCTTATGGTGATTTTATTGGTCTTTGATAACCTTTGAAAGCTCTTAAAGTGGTGGCTCTGGAGAGCAGCCTTCAGGCTTAGTCCAGAAGGAGCGTAAAGCAACTTGTTTTACCTCATTTAATAGACAATGTAGATAAGATGAAAAAGAACCATAACCACCCAGTGTTCATAAAACTAAGTATTTATTGCACAACACAATCCCATTGGCATATCTCCTAGCAGGAGATGACAATACATATGAAAATACGGAGGAGAAATATGAACGGTGTTACCCCTGGTAACTCCCATGACCAAATCTACCACCAATTCTACCACCACATGCTCTGGGGCAGGAAATGTGTGGGATTGCAGCTGTATTGGTAGCAAGGACTAAGTTTGATGATAGGTTAAGCCCTGCAAGTATTCTCTGAATTGTCTTTACGGTTGATGGAACGGACGTGCCAATGAGAGTAAGCCTAAGGAAAAGACTATAATGCAGCAGTCTTTAAAATGTTCGAGTCAAGTCAGTCTCATCTCCAAAATATTGTAAGCCATCAGAAAGCATGTCCATAAGGATGCCTGTACGTCAGCACAAACACTTCTGGCATGCATTCAGGTACGACACGTTATGGTGAAGCTGGTAATCATTGCAAGGCCCACCCAGTCCACTGTGTCAAGGATGACCCACAAGGCATATTTTGCACTGCCTTCTTTGTACTGAATTGTTTGAGCATGGGTGTTCCTCAACTTGTCATGGACACCCAGCAAGATCTTGCTGTGCATTTCCCAAACAGCTTGTGTAGAGCTTCCCAGACGGCTACAACATTGAGGTACCTCAGAGCAAGGCCAACCGAAGGGAACACTTTCCCAAAGGGGTAAATACACGGACTCCCTATTTGGTGGCGCATAAGGGAATACATTATGGGTGACATTTCTAGAAGCTTGAATCATTACGATCTCAAGGGGAGGGTGCTAATGTAGGAAATTAGGCTCTGCAGGGGCTAGCCTATGCTGCCAAGTTACCAGGAGACTAACTGCGGCAACCAAGCTGGGCTGTACCCATGATAACATCAGGGTGTTTGTCAGGCCTAAATGGTAGTAAGGGCACAGACGTAGCATCACCAAGTTCCCTGATTGTTTATTGTTGGAAGTCGGATATCTTGCATTGCTCTTCAGGCAAGTACTGTGTAAGAGGCACTGTCCTCAGTGTGGATGTCTAGTGGAGAATCTAAATATTTAGCAGAAGAGGTGCCTAGGCCACTAGCATGTTTCTAAAACCAGGTATAGTCCAGCATAAATATGAGGGAGAAAAAAATGCATCATGTCAAACACTGTGGAGCCTCTGGAAATATTGGCATCCAGGAAATGCTGGGGGAACTTTCTCACAACTAGACATGGGTCTAGTGCATGCAAATGTCTGTTCCAGCTCAAAAACGGGTGTTGCTAGCCAGGTTAGGAGTGGGCACCGGTGGAGTCTGAGTTGGTGCCTGAGAATTCAGGACCGGCATGGCCTTCAAGGCTGGAGTAGAATAGGCTAGCGCTGGCCAGGAGAAGGGAGGAGGCCCAATTGCACCAGTAGGGAAAAGAAAGCAAGCTGGCAGAATGGGGCCACAGGCGTTCCAGAGAGGGGCAGCATGGTCTTAACTTTGAGCACAGTCTCTTAAGACCTATCAGATGTGGAATTAACAGCTCAGGAAACTTGTGATGCACTGGGACCAGCCTCAGGTTGGCCGTAGACTAGCATCTTTGACTGTCGACAAAACTGATTCTTGCCTATACAGGAGTTGCAAAACATTTAAGAGTCCTGCGTGATCATTATGTACTTATGGCATGACATGGTCTTTGACTTCCTGAAAACATTCTGCCAAATTGGGAGTTGGTTTGGGACAGCCATGTGACCAAGAGATGATCCTTTGTTTCGGGTGCGATGAACAAGTTACTTGCCTTTGGTAAATGGTTAGTTATAGATTCCTTACCTTAGAATTACCCCCAGGCATCAGACTGAATCCGGAAAGTTCTTGCCAGCAGAACCCCTGTACGTCGGAAGGTGGCGTAAGGAGCTCCGCGTCAGTCATAGGCGCCATGATGGCCGGGATGACCTCGCGGCAGCTAGTTAGACGCTGCCCTCGCGCGCGGATGTCAGTTCTGTACACGACTTTCCGCGCCAGGAACGCAAAGCCATGCAAGATACTGACCACTGGTGCATTGAAAGTAAGGCCCGCAAAGGGATGACCTTAACCCTAGAAATCATTTTGCAGAACGGGGAGGTAAAGTGGGTTGGTAAAAAATCTATCACCAACTAATGTCTCTTACAGATATATTGTTACCAAAGGTAAGTAACTTGTGCATCTGAAAGAGACACAGTGATAGATTCCTTACCTTATAATAGATACCCCAGCAATACCAACCCTGGTGGTGGCAATGCAAACCAAGATCACACCAGAAAGTCACTGAGAAAAGAATGGCCAAAAAAGCAGTCTCTCCAGACTTGACTGTGAAAGCACCAGGGCTCGAGTCGGGGTACCACGCGGGTGGACGGCGTCCCCCCACTTATTTTACCGGGTGGACGCCATCCCCCCTGCCCCAAAGCTGAACTTCCAATGATGGCGCCGTTACTTGCCCGCACGGCCGCCCCGTCATCTCCCAAGTACAGGGATTCAGCCAGCAGCGCTTCTCGTCGGCCCCCGTCTCTGGACAGGAAGGATTTCTCACGCCAGGAAAAAAAGGCTGCAGGCTGTCCCACATTAGACCCACGTCCCTCTTCATGCTCTTTACTCGACAGATCAGCTCTGCACTGAGCTCACTGTGCTCGTGCTAGCTCGCAGTTCCAGAATACTCGGCTTTCTTGAAGTCAGAGTTTCAAACTTTCAGTCCTGTTGCTTCAAGGCTATTGTGTCGTCCCCAAACACCGTCACCTTTCTGACAACTGCCTTTTTGGTTTAGGAAAGTGAACTTTACCCTGGTCTCTAGAGTCTCTGTTTGGGCCCCACCACTCCTTCCGGTTAAGGTCACGACTTCTGCGTGAGCTAAAGAGGCCTTTTCTAGACTCACCTCTTTGCCCCCTTCCAGTGCCCCTCCCACTTTGTCCTGGGTTATTTTTGGCCTTGTAGAGACATCTCTAGTGCTCTGGGCTGCCGGTCCCCTCTGTTCTATGGAGGCATTTTTGTTTGTAAGAGTTTTAAGAACAGGGTTCCTATCTGCAAGGTTTATGATGTAGCTATCATTAAATACTAGGCCATCATTACGTGTCCCGGTATTAGGCGCAGTGTTTGATCGCACCTGATAAATAATGGTACAATGGAGTATGTATTTATCTGGAGAGATGAATAGCCGATATTTCAAGTTGCTTTCCCTAAAATGTGACATCATGTAGATTTTGTTGCTTACTACACCAAAATTTGCATGGTGCGGTAATGTCAGGTCATTTGGCTCTCTTTTAAATAGCCTGGTTTGCTATTGCTCGTCACAACTTCCTGTAATAAAAGGAGACTACCTTTCGTGACGTCACTTCCGGGGACACCACGTAACCTGGAGCGTCCCCCCACTTCTTTTTTTAGGACTTGAGCCCTGGAAAGCACTAATGCTTAGTAAAAGTGTGCAGCAAGGCCCACGTGGCTGCCTGACAGATGTCTTGCAGGGGGACACCACGTCCCAATGCAGTAGTAGCTGCTATCGCCCTGGTAGAATGGGGGCGCAACTTCACTGGAAGTTCCTTTTTAGCCAGAGAATAACAGGCTTTTATACGCAAGACCCAGCGGGAGATAGTCCTCTTGTGTACAGCCCAGCCTTTCTTGGTGCCTATGCAGCCAATGAAGAGCTGGTCATACACCCGGAACTATTGTGTGCGATTCCAGTAACAGAGCACACGTTTTGGGTCCAGACTACGGAGCTTCTCTTCTTCTCTGGGAGGGTGCGGGGGAGGAAATAAACTGGCGAAGGTGATAGTTTGCCCGATGTGGAAGGGAGTAACAACCTTTGGCAAGAAGGAAGGACGAGTGTGGAGCACAACCTTGTCCGGATGAACAGACAGAAAAGGAGTTCTACAGGAAAGAGCCTGGAGCTCACTCACGCGCCTAGTGGAGGTGATAGCAACCAGGAAAGCAGTCTTCAAAGTTAATAAATGAAGAGGACAGTTGTGAAGCGGCTCAAAAGGAGCGCACATTTAATAAGTACCACATTCAAGTCCCACTGCGGCATCACAAACTGAATAGGAGGGAAAAGGTGAGTAATGCCTTTGAGAAATGTATTTAAGAGAGGGCTGCTTAGGGAGCCTGAGAAAGGCCGGAATTGCAGAAAGTTAGCAATTAATAGTGCCCAGAACAGACCCCTGATGGGCCAGAGAAAGAAGGAACAAAAGGACTTCTGAAAGAGGGGCAGAAAGGGGATCCACAGCCTTTGTTGTGCACCATGACACAAATTTGTTCCACCTGCAGGCGTATACCGATTTAGTTGAGGGACGCCTGGCTGCCAGAATGATATCCCAGACTTCAGGAGGCAAGTCAAATGGAATCAACTGTCGCCTCTCAATCCCCAACACATGGAGGTGGAGGCTGGACAGGTTCGGGTGGAGGAGCGTCTCCTGCTGCTGCGACAGAAGATCCTCTCAGAGGCAGTGGGATCGGGGGATCCACGCTCATACGGAGTTGCTTGGGATACCAAACACTTCGAGCCCAGTCCAGGGCCACAGAATGACTTGAGCCCGGTCGCGCCTGATCCTAAGCAGTCGGGGTAGAAGTGGTATAGGCGGAAAGGCGTACAAAAGACCGCAACTCCACTCGTGACAAAAAACGTCGCCGAGCGAGTGCCGCCTTGGAAAAACCAACGTGCAGAACTGATAACATTGTGAGTGCTCTTCGGTGGCGATTATATCTAACCAAGGCTATCCCCACAGTTGAAAGAGACCTTGTGCCACCTCCGAGTGTAGACGCCATTCGTGATCCATCATGCACCTGCGCTGAGTTAGTCTGCCCTGGCGTTCAAATAACCTGCCAAGTATCGAATCACCAAGGAAATGCCTTGATGTTCCAGACATGTCCAGAGATGCAGAGCCTCCTGACATAGGGTCCACGACCCCACCCAGTCTTGTTGCAATACCACATGGCAGTGGTGTTGTCTGAACAACTGCACTACTCTCCTTTTGACAGAGGGAAGGAATGCTTTCAGTGCAAGTAGGATCGCACGGAGCTCCAGAGGTTGACATGGAGCCTGGACTACGCCAAAGACCAGAGGCCTCTGATCTCTGCCTCTCCCATGTAGCCGCCCCATCCCAGGAGGGACGCATCCATCACGTGCTAAGGTTGGGGGAAGGGAGTGTGATCTGCTGCGGACCCAATGCTGGTTCGTGAGCCACCACTGCAACTGTTGTGCACTGCCCTCCGCGATTTGGACATACTCAGACAGGTCAGCTTGATGCTGTGCCCACTGAAATTTTAGGTCCCACTGCAGAGTCCGCATATGCCACCTGGCATGATTGGTCACCAGGATGCAGGAGGCCATGAGGCCCAGCAGCCTCAAGGTCATCCTGACTGTTAGAAATGGGATCTCTGGTTGGCTAAGGCTTGCGGCAGAGACCACTACTCAAGTTAGGGAAAGGGAGTTACACACCAAAGATAACCCCTGCACACCCACTTGGTAGCTTGGCATGAGCAGTCAGGCTTATCCTGGAGGCAATGTGTAAAGCATTTGCGCAACACGCACACAGCAACAGCTTACTAGGCCCACCACAAAAGGTTATATCAAAAATAGCCTTTGTATTATCATAAAACACATTAGAATAGTAATCACACAATATACACTGTGCCAACTGGTACTGGGCAATATTTACAGGGGATTATATACACATGACAGGGCCACTTGGACCACTGTCAGAACCATCACAAAGTTAACTTAGTAAATGTAGAACATATAAGCGTAGAACACAACCAGTAATTACTGGCAAACACCGTACTCGGCATCACCCTGTACACAAACCATATTATGCAGTTTCCCATATGGAGTGAAATATATTCTACGCCAAACTCATAAGCCTAAACATATTGGACCATAACCTCCCAAGCATAACTCACATTAGGGGCATGCCTCACAGTAGAGAATAATCTCAAAGCATAAACCACAGTATGCATAACCTCATAACATAAACCACATTTAGAGGTATAAATCACAGGAGAGGAATCACATATCCTAGCACCACATATCACAGTAGAGCCTGGCGCCCTAACAACCTTATAGTTCCCCTGGCCAACTGGCCTTCTCAGAGGGCTCAAATGCCCTATGTACAAAGTGTCAGGGCAACTAATAATGCAGCAGAATCCACATGCGCAACTGCGCTGGGGCAGGGGAGCGTCTCACTCCTAGCTCATTCAAAAATGCCCCTAAAAAACTGTTGGCCTAAACGGAACAGCTGATGCTAATTGCGGTGCAGCTGTGAAGATTCCGGTAGGCATGGCTCCTCATTGGGACTCTATCAACCAACTGTATAAAAACGTTTGATGCCCACGCTGGGCTGGCGCAGCTGGGAATAAGCAAAAAGGCCCCGACACAACTGTGCCCTCAGGGCCTCACTGGGGCTCTCTAAATACACTTGCCTCCCATTGTGGCAGCTGCCCTCTAGCAAGCGGGGCAGCTGTAGGAAAATCGCCAAACTTGAAGGCACGGGCACTACTGGCCCTCGGTACTCACTGGGGCCCTAGAAGCAAATGTAGCCTCAACGGTGGAACAGCCCTCTAGCAGGCGGGGCCGCTCAAGAAAGGCACTGGCACCAAGTGTGCCTGAGGAGCCCCGTTTTTCGGGCTCCTCCTGTAGAATTCACTCACTCCCATTCGTGTGCCCTCTACAGCCCCCATTCACCGGGGCTGGTCTGGATCCCTGGAAGCTCTCCACTCGCTGCGGGACCGGCACCACCAGGTGCCGCTTTGGGGCCCCCTCCCCCGCTGGGGAGTCTTCGGCGGCCTTTTCTTCACCCGGTCCCCCTTCTGGGACAGGGACTTTCACATGGAGTCTGCGGGGCTCCGGACAGGCGAACCCGCCTCCCTTCCTCCAAGACGAGGAGGGAGTGGGGGTGGGGTCTCCTTCTCTGGCCGCATTATGCAGCATCCATTAAGGCAGAATGGGCTCCCGCCGGACTTCCTGCTTCCGGCCAACCACGAGGCTCCGCCCACAGTCAGGCAGACGTGACTGGCTTCCTGGTTGCTCCGGGCCACGCCGGTGATTTACAAAAGTAGGCAAATAATGAGGGATGGGCACCCACCAATAAACGAACGCATAAGCGGGGTGGGCACCCGACAAAAATAGCATGAGAGCAGGTTGAGCACCCGCTCTCCACAATAAATTTGTCGATGCGGGGTGGGCACCAGCGATGAGGCATCACGGGGAAGATCTCTCACGCCGGGATTCCCTCCAACAGGACGAGCAGCTCAGCACTGAAAAAAACGGGAAAAACCCCCCACACATTCCTCCTTTGGGGAATATTAAAATAAAGCATAGCGCTCAGGAGGCGTTTGATGCAGCAAAGATCCTGGAGGGGATGAATGAGTCCGGCAAAGGTTTCTCCAGGTCCAGGGGCACAGCTGGGCCCAGGGAGGCCAGCAGGGAGGTAAGCCCCCATGGCGGTTCCTCCTGGGCCCCAACAGCAGCAAGTCCCCTAGTCAGGAACAGCATCAAAGTACAGAACAATTTCATGGGGTCACAGCCCCTTTACTTTTACCACTTCCCTTTTTTGCCTGCAGCGCAGGGCTTTGGGAACCAGATGCAACTGGTTCAGGAGGGATTTGGAGCACTGTTTTCCAAGCTCTTCTTCCCTCCACCCCCTTCCCCACAGAGGGTGGAGCCAGCATTGTCCAGGCTGCGCACAGTCCTATTCAGAGTCAGGGGATTACTCCTCCCACTACTCCCAGCACATATGTCCCATTCAGCCTAGTTCTGACTCACACTGCCCCTCATGGAGCCACACACACACCTTCCAGCCACTCACAAGCCAGACATGAAATTCACATCAGGCAGGCAGACACATAGCACACAGAAATGCTAACTTCTAAAAGTGGCATTTCTAAAATAACCACAATAAATCTACGTACAGCATTGCACAGCATTTATAATTACAATTTAAACATACCAAACTCTACCACTCTGCTCCTCCCATACCATGAATTACCACTGAGACACACTGATCAGGGAATCCCCAATGCATTCCTATAGGAGGGCAGGCCAATCTCAACAATGTAACAGAGCGCACGCATTTTACACTGTACCACAGTGTCAAAGTGCCCAGAGGCCGAAAACCACCAACACCAGGTTACAGAAAAAGGCTAGGAAAATGCAAAAAGTTGAGGGGTGAACCAGTCAAAAGGGCCAAGTCCAACACTGACCGCAACCCAGGACAAGGGCCGAAAGATCGGAATCATAGCCAGAATGTCCCAGAATCACTGTTCCGGAGGATTAACCAGAAACTGCGCCGTGTCCAGAATCGCTCCAATAAAGAGGAGCTTCTGAGAGGGAATCGGGTGCAACTTCAGCACGTTGATGGAGAACCCCAGCAAATGCAGGAGGTCGGCCGCAGTCTGGAGGTGGGAGACGAATGACTTGTGCGAGGCTGCCTTTAACAACCTGTCATCCAGATAGGGGAAGACTGAACCCCTGATCTGCGCAGATTAGCTGTAACCACTGCCATCACTTTCGTGAACACCCGAGAGGCACTGGTAAGGCCAGAGGGGAGCACGGGGAACTGAAAGTGCTCGTGGCCTACCGTGAACCGCAGGTAACGCCGGTAGGACGGGAATGTGGAAATATGCGTCCCGCAAGTCCAACGCTACCATCCAGTCTCCAGGGTCGAGGGCAGCCAAGAGCTGAGCCAGAGTCAGCATCTTGAACTTCTCCTTCCGCAGGAAGTGATTGATGTTCCGAAGGTCCAAGATAGAATGCAGACCCCCTTTGTCCTCCTTGGGGACCAGAAAGTAGTGGTAATAACAACCACTCCCTACTTCTGGCCCAAGAACGCACTTGATGGCCCCCTTGGCCAAGAGGGCCGTGACTTCCGGTTGGAGAAGAACTAAATGTGGCACCGACGCGCATGGCTGGAGGGAAGGACTGAAAGGGAAGGCAGTAACTCTTGCGGATTAGCTGCAGCAACAACTTGTCCGATGTGATATCACGCCAATGGGGGAGGTGGTGGCAGATCCTGCCACCTACCGGCGGAGTGCTCCACGAAGCTCGGACTAGTAAGGTTTGGAGGTAGGAGCAGCGGGGGTGGAGGAGGAATGACCCACACGCTGAATCCAAGAACCACCTTTGCAGTAGCTGCGACCACAGCCGCGCTTAGTCTGGCTCTGCACAGGCTTGTTGAAGGAATGTGCCCGAGTGCCTCTGAACTCGCCACGAAAGGAACAAAAACCAGGAGTGGTCTGATTCTTTGCAGAAAGTCCCAAGGACTTGGCCGTGGCCCGCGAGTCCTTAAAACGTTGCAACGCACTGTCAGCCTTATAGCCAAACAGGCGAGTGCCATCAAAGGGCATATCCATGAGCAAACCCTGGAAATCAGGCGAGAACTCAGTCGAAACCAAACAGGTGTGGCGTTGCAACATCACCGTTGTAGAAATCGCCCTGCCCAATGAGTCTACGGTGTCCAAACCACACTGAATGGCGAACTTAGCTACATCCTTACCTTCAGCAATCGCCTAAGAAAAAGAAGCCTGGACCTACTCAGGGCACTGAGGCAATACTTGAGCAACGGAATCCCACACTGCGTGGGAGTAGCGGCCCAAGCAGGTGGTGTTCACCGACCGCAGCCCCAAGCTGGCCGAAGAGAACAACCGCTCACTAAACTGTTCCAATTTCTTAGAGTCCTTGTCTGGGGGAGCCGTAGGAAAAGCACTCTGACGTCGAGGCCTGGATGACCAGACTCTCAGGCGTGGGTTGAGTGGTCAGAAAAGCCGGGTCATCAGGCGGTGGAGTCTGGCAACGTTTTTATCCACCAGGGTCCACGTGGCCAGCCGCGACCAAGTACCCAACAGGACTTCGATGAGGGCGTCATTGAAGGGAAGCAAAGGCTCCGACGAGGTAGACGCCGACTGGAACACCTCGGTGAGGAGGTTAGTCTTGAGGGCCACCATGGGGAGGTAGAGGTTGAGGGCCTCAGCAGCCCGACAGAGCACCATCATGTAGGAAGCACCCTCCTCCATCGTTGGCGGGGGAGAGACAAACCCCGGGTAAGAAGAGACAGATCGCCGGTGTCTTCCAGATCGTCCTCCAAATCCTGTTCGGAGTCACACTGCGGGCAAGAGGGTCTTCGGATCCATCCCAGTCTTCCTCTGCCTCCGGCGCCGGTCGCGGCAGAAGGGAGGGAGGCGGAGAAGGAACAAACTGCGTCCCATACTGCGACGGCCAGGGCCGTGCCGGCACCGCCTCCCAATGCGGATCCCAGGTCTGAACGCACAAGTTACTTACCTTCAGTAACGATACATCTGTAAGAAACATTAGTTAGTGTTAGGTTCCTTACCTTAGAATATCCCCAGGCATCATACTGGATCCGGAAAGTTTTCGTCAGCAGTCGTGATCGCCGGGATGACGTCGCAGTACTTAGACGCCGCCCTTGCGCGTTGACGTCCGTTCTGTACATAGCTTTCGGTGCCAGGAACGCAGAGCCATGCAAGAATCCGACACCGGTGCCATGAAACCAGGGGCCTCAAAGGGAGATACCTTAAGCCTAGATATCGGTTCCCAGAACGGGGAGGATGGGTGGGGCGATAATGAATCTAACACTAACTAAGGTTTCTTACAGACTTTGTTACCAAGGGTAAGTAACTTGTGCATCTGAAAGAAACAGGTTAGTGTTAGATTCCTTACCTTAGAATATATACCCCAGCAATACCAACCCCGGTGGTGGGTCTGCGAACCAAGATCACACCAAGATGTCCTGGAGAACGGAACGGCCGAAAAAGCCATCTCTCCGGACTTGACTGTCCAGGCAGTAGTGCTTGGCAAACGTGTGCAGCGAAGCCCACGTAGCTGCCTGACAGATGCCCTGCAAGGGGACTCCCCGACCCAGGGCAGTAGTTGCCGCCGTGGCCCGAGTGGAATGGGCACGCAGCCCGCCAGGAGGGTCCTTTTTCGCCAAATAATAACAGAACTTGATGAACCAAGAGATGGTTCGCTTGTGCACCGCCCGTCCCTTCTTAGCGCCCACGTAACCAACAAAGAGCTGGTCGTCCACCCGGAACTGGCATGTGCGGTCTAGATAAAAAGAGAGCGCATGTTTTGGGTCCAGGAGGTGGAGCCTCTTTTCCTCTTTCGAGGGATGCGGAGGCTGAAAGAAGGTGAGCAAGGTGAAGGACTGCCCGATGTGGAAGGCCATAACCACCTTGGGCAGAAGGACGAGTCCTCAGAACAACTTTGACCGGATAGACAGAAAGGAAAGGAGGCTTAGAAGACAGAGCCTGGAGCTCACTCACTCTTCTGGCAGAGGTGATAGCAACCAGGAAAGCAGTTTTAAGAGTCAGAAGATGGAGAGGGCAATTATGAAGTGGCTCAAAGGGAGCGCATGTCAGATAAGTACCAAGTTCAAGTCCCACTGAGGTATCATGAAAGGAACAGGAGGGAACGTGTGTTATGCCTTTTAAGAATCAATTTACAACAGGGGACTTGAAAAGAGAAGGCTGAAATGGCTGAGAGATAGCCTTTGATAGTGCCCAGAGCAGAGCCCTGCTGGGCAAGAGAAAGAAGAAAGAGGAGAACCTCTGAAAGAGGGGCAGAAAGTGGATCCACAGCCTTTGCTGTGCACCATGCCACAAACTTGTTCCACCTGCAGGCGTATACCGTTTTTGTGGAGGGACACCTGGCTGCCAGAATCACATCACAGACTTCAGGAGGCAAGTCAAATGGCCTCAACTGTCGCAGCTCAATCTCCAGGCATGTAGGTGGAGACTGGACAGGTTCGGGTGGAGGACCGTTCCCTGTTGCTGCGACAACCGGTCCTCTTGAAGAGGCGGACGTATCGGGGAATCGACTGACATACTGAGTAGCTCGGGATACCAGTACCTTCACGCCCAGTCCGGAGCCACAAGGATGACTTGGGCCCGGTCGCGCTTGATCTTCAGCACTCTGGGCAGAAGTGGTATGGGTGAAAGGCATACAACAGACCACAACTCCACTCGCGACGAAAAGAACTGATGACATTGCGCGTTCTCTTCGGTGGCGAACAGATCTAACCAAGGCTCTCCCCACTGCTGAAAGAGACCTTGCGCCACGTCCGAGTTCAGACTACATTGGTGATCCATCATGTACCGGCGGCTGAGTTAGTCCCCCCTGGCGTTCAGGGAACCTGTCAGGTGTTGAACGACAAGGGCGACGCCTTGGTGTTCCAGCCAAGTGCAGAGGCGCAGAGCCTCCTGAAAAAGGGTCCACGACCCCACCCCGCCCTGTTTGTTGCAGTACCTGATGGTGTTGTCTGAACACCTGCACTACACTTCCCCGGACAGAGGGAAGGAATGCCTTCAGTGCAAGTCGGATTGCCCGCAGCTCCATAAGGTTGATATGGAGCCAGGACTCCGCCGAAGACCAGAGGCCTCTGATCTCCACCTCACCCATGTGGACCCCCCATCCCAGGAGGAACGCATCCGTCACCACTGTGTGCTCCGGTTAGGGTAGGGAGAGGGATCTGCCATGCACCCGATCGCAGTCCGTGAGCCACCACTGCAACGGTCTTGCAGTGCCCTCCGAGATAGGGACGAGGTCGGACAGGTTGTCCTGATGCTATGCCCACTGGAACTTCAGATCCCATTGCAGAGCCCACATCCGTCCCACCTGGTTTGCTGTACCAGCAGGATGCAGGAGGCTATCAGCCCCAGGAGCCTCAGCGTCAGCCTGACCGAAACTCGGGATTAAGGCTAAAAGATCGGAATCAGAGCCTGAATATCCCGAACCCGCTGCTCAGGAGAATAAACCCGAAACTGCCCGGAGTCCAGAACCGCTCCGATGAAAAGGAGCTTCTGAGAGGGGCACAGGTGTGACCGGCACATTGATGGAGAACCACAGCGAGTGCAGGAGATCGGCCGTAGTCTGGAGGTGGGAGACTCTGGGGCGAGCCCGCCTTCAACAACCAGTCGCCGAGATAGGGGAAGACTGGAACACCTGATCTGTGCAGATGAGCTGCGACCACCGCCATCACTTTCGTGAACACCCGAGGGGCACTGGTGAGGCCGAAGGGGAGCACGGTAAACAAAGTGCTCGTGGCCTACCGTGAACCGCAGGTAGCGCCAGTGGGCCGGCAGGACGGGGATGTGGGAATATGCGTCCTGCAAGTCCAACACTACCAACCAGTCTCCAGGGTCTAGGACAGCCAGGACCTGAGCTAAAGTTAGCATCTGGAACTTCTCTTTGCGGAGGACGCCGTTGACGATCCGGAGGTCCAAGATAGGGCACAGGCCCACTTTGCCCTTCTTGGGAACCAGAAAGTAGTGGTAGTAGCAACTACGTCCTACTGCTGGCCCAGGAACACGCTTGATGGTCCCCTTGGCCAAGAGGGCTGTAACTTCCTCTTGCAGAAGCTGCAAGTGATCCACCGACATGCGGTGGTACTGCGGTGGCATGGCTGGAGGGGTCGCCTCGAACAGAAGGGATTTCCCCCTTTGGACGAGTTGCAGCACCCACCTGTCCGAAGTGATGTTACACCAGTGGAGGAAGTGATGGCAAACCCTGCCCCCCACTGGCATTGAATGGGCCTGAAAGCTCAGACTAGGAAGGCTTTGAGGCATATGCTGCGGGAGTGGATGTGGACTGACTGGGCCTCTGTCCCCCTGCGCCGCCATGGCGGTTGCCACGTCCGCGACCGGATTGAGGTTGGTTCTGCGGCCTATGGCAGAACGAACGTGTGGGGGCGCCCCTTCCTTGGCCACGAAAGAGGCGAAAAGCAGAAGGCTGCTGGCGCTTTTGGCCATGTCTGAACTGGGGTGGCTTGGTGAGCAAAATAATGATGGATTAAACCCAGATCTGTGACTGGGGGTGAATGTTTTGCCATTGTGCAACATTTGTCCATCAGCTTGTGTGTTTTGCAGACAGGCCCAAGTACTTGGCCGTAGCCCTGGAGGCCTTGAAACGCTGAAGCGCACTGTCTGCTTTGAAAAGGCGAGAGCCAAAAAGGCGACCGCCATCGAAGGGCATGTCCATGAGCGTGGCCTGACATCCCCCGAAAAATTGGCAGACCTCAGCCAGGCGTGGCGACGGATCGCCACCTTCGTGGAAATCGCTCTGCCCAGCGAGTCCGTAGTATCAAGTCCACATCTGATGGAATAACGTGCTGCATCCCGCCCCTCAGCAAGAACTTGGAGAGCCGTGCCTGGGCCTCCTCCGGACACTGGGGCAGCACGTCCGCAACAGTGTTCCACAAAGAGGGTATAATGGCCCAAAAGGCAAGCAGTGTTGATAGACCGCAACCTGAGACTAAGTGAGGAGAACAGTTTCTTCCCAAACTGGTCAAATCTTTTGGATTCCTGATCTTGGAGGGGCAGTCAGGAATGCGGTCTGGGACGTAGAGGCCTGGATCACCAGGCTCTCGGGGGTGGGGTGTAAGGACAAAGCAGGGGTCGCCCGTAGCCGGGTTGTGGCGTCGGGCCACGTTCTAATCCACAGGGGGCACTGTGTAGGGCTTGTACCATGTGCCCATCAGAACGTCTGTGAGGGCCTCATTGAACGGCAGCAGAGGCTCCGAAGTGCTTACTGGCGGATAAGGCACCTCAGTGAGGACATTAGTCATCACGGCTGCAGCAGGGAGCTCAAGAGACAAGGCCTTGGCTGCCCTGCGCAACACCACACCATAGGTAGCACCCTACTCCGTAGCCACAGAGGGAGGAGAAATGAAGCCAGTGTCAGGCGAAGTGTCAAGGCCACTGGCACCCCCCAGCTCGACTGCTCAACTGGCAGTGCTGTGCCAGACGGTCCTCAGACCCCTCCCAGCCCTCCCCTTCATCCGTGTCCTGATAAACAGGCAGGAATGACGGAGCTGGGTCATAGATGAATTGCTCACCCACTGATGACTGAGACGCCGTCAAGCGGTGCCCCTCCGACGCCGGACCGGGCTGAAACGGGGGACAGCATCGAGGACGGCGCCGGGAGTGACACCATCGGGTCGTGCCAGAGGAGTCGTCGCGAGGTCAACTAGCGTCGACCGGATCCAGGCCTGGGTCCCCCGGGGGCCCTGCGACGTGGGGACGAAGTAGACTGCATCGGGGCCAAAGCCGCCAGCTCGCTAAGGCCCCTCGTCGGGTCTGCGGGGCCCGAAAGTGCGCCGGCAGGCCTCGACGAAGGGTAGTGAGTCCTCATAGCTACAAGGAAATCACGTACCTCCTCCGGCATCGCATGCAGTCCAGAGACCGATGGGTGTGGGACCGGACGCGACGCCTGCGGCTCCAGCAGAGCCAGGCTGATGGTGCCACCCAAACCTTCAGCTGAGTAGCGCGACCGGCGAGGGGAGTCAGAAGAGCGATGTTGCTTCTTCGACTTCTCTTTAGAGTGCCTCGCCTTACCTGAATGCGAGGACTTGGGAGTCCGACAAATGGTGCGGGCTCTGGCTCCGCGACCGGCCCCTCGACATCAGGCAGTGACAGGCGTCGCACGGTTTGAATCAAGGCATCCCTACCGGCACCAGGAGTCTAATCGACTGGGAAAAAAAGATAGCCAAAACAGGCCAAAAATGTAATAAAAAAATGACTAGGGTACAAGCTCTTCCCAGATTTGCGCTTGCTGGCGATGATAGAAGAACTGACGTCAGCGCGCGAGGGCGGTGTCTAAGCACTTAGACGACATCATCCCGGCAATTACGACGCAGACGGCTGACGCAGAGCCACAGAAGACTCCTACCGACGCGCAGGGGTACTGCTGACGGAAACTTTCCGTATCCAGTCTGATGCCTGGGGATATTCTAAGTTAAGGAATCGAACACTAACCTGTTTCTTTCAGATTTATTTTTTTAATCAATACGAGGTAGAACAGTTGTTACCATAACAGGGTTTCTCATGACCTTTACACCTTCCTCCCAAACATAATAAATTATGGGGATGGCATGGATTGACTTGTCTGTTCGTTAAAATCCTACAGAAAGCAGAGGGACGACTTGACCGATTTGCATGTGAAACCTTGTTACAGCACAGTCCATTAAAATATGAAAGCCCCCAATGTCCACTGGAGGCAAATCTAGAGGCTGTGGTGGCGACAGATGGGAGGGGGGAGGGGTCACGTAACTGTCCCAGTCATCTTGCAGAGGCTGAGGTTCCAGAATTTTGCCTTCCGTTTTATCATCTGATGATGATGGGGCTCCCTTGGTGGCACTGCGAGGAGCAGGTGTTCTCCTAGATGTAAGAGGTGGAGGGAAAGGCGTTGGAGTAGCAGGAGAGGTAGGCTGCGGTGGAGCCACTGGGTGCTCCTGTGGAGACTCAGGGAACTTTTTCCGGTATTCTTATAGCATGGCCTGAAGATCCTGAACTAATGACCTGGGTACTTGTACGTCACTATGTCTGGGCTGCGGATCAGTGTAGTGCTGGTAAGGTTCATAGTGCCTCTTAGAAGGCGGGGCAGAATGTTGGTGGTACTACTCTTCCTCTTCCATGGCATCCTCACTCGTGGACAGTGTAATGAACGATAAGATTCTAGTTGATGGGATCAGTGCATTGACAGATGCAGTTGTCGTATTCGCCATTGGTTGTCTCGTGGACGAGATGGTGGAGTCAGTCGTCGGCATCGAGAGGAGTCTTCTGCCTCGTCGACAGTTCTGAGGAAGACTAACACAGACACTGCCCAGCCTTAGTAGATGGTGTGCTGGGTTCAATGGAGGTGGCTTCTTAGGAGATCGGCTTCTTTTTCTCCTTTTTCAGAGTTTCTTTGAGGTGACTTGTCTTTATGTCCTTCCTGCTCTCTGCAAATGTCCCTTGGTCAGAGGCACTAGCCCTCTTGTGAGACTTCACAGAAGTATTACTGTCTTCCTCAGAAGATTTGCGCCTTAGCCTTCTTGTTGGGATGTGAGGGTGCTCGCCCTCTTCCATCAGTATGGGCTCTTCACTACTGCTCTCCAAGTCGATTGAATCCCTGGATTCCCAATTTCTTAATATTTCGGCCCACGGTTCAGCCAGGGGGTTGCGCCGTTTTGGTATTCTATCCTTTCTGACTAATGCTCTTTCCTCTGCTCTGGCCCAAATCGAAAGTTGTTTTTCCGATATAGCCACCCTCGGGCCTTCCTGTGAGCGGCATCTGCGAGCTATTTTTCTTTTTTGCTAGGATCAAATCTAAATTCATAAACCTATGACCAATTTTTCGGGCCTTGGGTCTCGGAAAGAGCCAAGAGGGCAAACCTCAGGACTGCATCTAAGTGTACGTGCTAATACTCCATTAAAGGTCTCAATTATCTTCAGCCAGTAACCTTGTATTTCTGTGCAGCTCCACACCATGTGTGAGAAATTAGCCTCTAATTCTTCACAACAGGGCACGCCTTGTCAGCAGTCGCATACATGATATTGAGCCTATTGGGCGTGGGATATGCCATGTACAGTATATAAAACTATCAATTTGAAATTAGAATTCCTAGATACCTTTCCAATGTTCAAGGGATTTCCTCCATTCTATGTCAGATAAAGGTCTAGCGATTAATTCCCCCCATTTCTCTTGTAGATGGGTCAGGTTCGAAGTTGTCAATTCTATTATCGTTTTATACAACCTTTACCAGGTGTCTGGCTGTTCCCAGTGTTATCGTTGCATGGAGTAACGTGTGTGTGTGTCTGGCTCATGTGTGTCCCTACCCCAAAGCGTGGCCATAGCCCACCTAACTGCATGATAATTTAGAAATTGACATGGACCTAGGTTGTGATATTCCACAAACTCCAAAAGGGGCAGGGGCAGGAAACCCCCCCCCCCTTCCTGATAACAGTCTCGGACTGTGGTCACCCCAGCATTAAACGATACTCTCAGGTGACCTTGTGTAAAGGGGCACATGTCTCCCTCCCTGGGTAATCCCACTATTGGTCGGTCAGGTGCATATAATGGGAGTTCCACTGCCCGTCTTTGGCATCTGTCCCAGCATTTCAGGGCCACCGCTAACAGCACTTGCTTGTGTGTAATCTCATATTTAGTTTGCAGCATTCTGGGTGTGAGAAGTTGGCCTGATATTTGATGCTCACTAGTTCTAGTGATCACCTTGTATCAGTCCAAACAACCCTTATGGTGATTGGTTGTAAGTCAACCTTATAGACCAGCTATCCTAATGGTAGCATGGACAAAGCAGTCTTAGGCTAAACTCTTTTGGCATGTGAAGCGAGCTGTTTTACCACAATATAACCCCTTTAATACCAGATGAAAGGACACCACACAGGTTGTGAAAATAAACAGTATATTTATTAATAACAAACACCTCTGAGCTCTTTATAAGGTCAGAGGGCTAAGCACATGACAATCTCTTAGGAAAAATACGATTAAGTTGCACAAATTACAATGGTGCCCTAAGGACACGACAAACCATATACTAAGTAAGTGGAATGTGAAAGTCGATAGAAGGAATGGAGCTGTCCAGAGGCTGTAGGATCGATGGGACCACACTACACTAACTCTAGGTAAGTAATAGGAGGCCCACGGAACGCGTGTGCAGAGTGTGAACTTACACGCGAGATGCGTAACAACGTCTATGGACAGTACAGTTCAAGTTAAACAACGGACAATCCTGACTAGGTAGGACTAAAACGACTGTGGAACTGGACACTAGGACAGTTAAACTACCCTTGAGCACTGAAATGCTCTTGTTACCTCATCCACGGGTGCATAGGTGCCAAAGTGTGTCTGGTTCTCGTGTTGAAGTCAATGGAGCCTGAAAGAAAAGATGCTGCAGGCGACCAGGAGGAAGATGTCCGGTGCGATCCAAGGGTGGTTCGGTGAAGAAGAGGACCTGAAAGCAGAGGGGACAATGTTCAAAGTCACTAGCCAGTGACTTGAGTGGAACCAGGAAGGAACCAGATGTCGTCGTCGCGATCAGGTGAAGAGTGGACGCTTGACTCTGCAGCCACGTGGACCAGGAGGTGTCTTCGACGACCAAGATGGAGGCACGAGCTGTCCCACGCAGGCTCTCGCTGTCGGCGGTGTTGGATCCGGAATCGGCATCAACAGGCCTTGGCAAAGGCAACCTACGCGGTGAGTGGAGAAAGCGTCTGCTGCGGACTAGGAGAGTCCGGGGTGCCCCTCTTTTGGAAGGGAGCAAGGGCAAGTCTGGAGCAACCAGACCAGCAGCAAAGATTTCAAAGTTCGTCGTCTAGGAGGCCACTAGCCAGCCGGCAAGTGACCAGACAACGCGTCAAGCAGCAAACAAGCAGAAGGGCCCCACGCAGATCTCGTGGATGCTGGAGGGCTGATCTTCGGGGCAGGGGCTGCTCGGGGATGGGGCTTCTCAGTCCCCAAAGCACTTGGTCGAGTTTACCTCGGGAGTCGTGCTGGAAGCGAAGTGCAGTTTCTGTCAAGATGGCCAGTCCCACGTGTCTCGTCGCACCCACGGGTCTCAGCTTTGCTGCAGATGTGAGTTGAGGTCAGAGAGGTCTGGGAATCCGGGTGTCGTCGGGCTCTGAAGTCTGGATCCTCGAGGGACGACGACAAAGTGAAGCCGCTGGACGCTTGATGGTGACTGCTTGTGCAGGGTGGACACTCCTTGCCTACAAGGGAGGTTTCTTCAGTCTTCTGTGGAGCAGAACGTCGAAGTCCAGAGTTTCTTCTTGTAGAGTAGTTCAGGATTAATCTAACTTGGAATGGGACCAGCTCCTACCTTTATCCTGCTAAAGGGGGCTGCACTACTGACTAGGTCCCTCCCCTGAGTGGGACCAGGAAGGGGGTGGCTACACCCCCTATCCTTTGTCCGGTTTCGCGCCAGAGCTGGGGCAGGGATGCCCCAGCAACTGGTTTGAACCGGTGTATGCACAGGACACCTTGTGTGCCCCGGGCATGTCTCATTCCTTTCAGGCCTGTCCTACCCAATACACAAAATCCTGTCTGGGGTGGTGCTAGCACCTCCCAAGGCAGGAAACCCTTTGTCCAAGCCTCCCTCGCTGGAAGGACTCCCAGCAGCAGGAGGTCAGACTTGTGTCTGTGGTTGTGGCATCCATTTTGTGATGCCAAGGCTCGAGTTAACTTTAACCGGGGTTCTCAGTTACATACATGTCGTGCCCCTCTAGATGGGTGGAATGCTACCCCGTCGCCAGAATTGGTGAGGGGGTAGTATTCCAATTCGTATGACACCTTACTAGACATGTTTTGATAATGTTATACCAGAGTTAGCATTTAACCGCGAGGTTGATAATGCACTTATGAGTATATGGTATAGCGTTATAATGGAACAGCTATTAGGACTTGGTTCCGCAAGCTGCAGACAGGCTCAGCTCATGCCAGAGCACCATCTCACATAATTCCAAGCACTCTGCCTTCAGGATTGATAAGGCCTGCCATAGGAGTGACTGATAGGAATATATGTGTCCATTTTAGGGTTAGATATAGGTATATTATATCTACAGCAAAGGGTGATTACACCACCTTGCCCCAGCTGTCTTGCAGCCAGTTGTGTCTATTTTAGATGGCAAGCAGGGGTGGCATAATACATGCTTCAGCCCCTGGCAGGCCCTGGGTACACCTATGCCCTGGATACCTAAGGTATACTGTACAGGGACTGATAAGGTGGCCCAGTACCAATTGGTAAATGCACCTAAGGTACATGGTTGTCAATTTAAAGAGAGAACAGCTAGGCTGTGGGTCTGATTAGCAGGCCCACAGCCAGGGAAAGTCGTAAACCAGTGAAGCAAAAAGCAAAAATCTGGGGTGACCATAGGATTGCAGACCCCACTCTCCTACACTGGGCAACAGCAATTTGTGAGGTGATTTCTCCACAAACGCCAGTCTCTCCCGTCCCAGTCGGTCTAGCCACTGTGACAGCCACTGGAGTTGTGCTGCAAGGTAGTTCGCCTCAAAATCTGGAGCATCCACCTCCCCTAAGTTTAGAGGTTTTCTTAGTGCCCTGATGGACACTCTGTGCCACCAGCCATCCCAAATCAGATCTCTTAGAGTGTCCATGTCTTTGAACCATTTCTTAGGAATTACAACCGGCAAATTCACAAAGTAATATAGCAATTTTGGTAACATTACCATTTTGGAAAGCGTTATTCTCGCTATGACAAGCAACTTGAGTGTCCGCCAAAAGGCCACGTTTGTTTTTAAGGCCCAAACAGCCCTCCCCAGGTTACCTTCCAAAAAATCTATCTGGCTATGGAATATCTCAATACCTAGATATGTGAATGAAGAAGGCAACCAGGTTAGTCTCTCTGGCAGGCCCATAGGTCTAGGAAGTGTGGGTCTCACCGGGAAAAACTGGGTCTTACGTTTGTTGATATTGAGTTCAGACAGTTTTGAAAATTCCTCTATGATATGAAACGTTTTTTGTAGGTCTTTCCCTCCATTTCCGATCTAAAGTAGGATATCGTAGGCATACAACGAAATCATATGCACAGATCTGTCTAATGTAATCTTGTATCTCTCCCCAGTTTGCCTAAAGCTCCATAGCCAGGGAGAAGAGCAGCAAAGATAATGGGCAGCCCTGCCTCGTTCCTATATAAATAGGATAAGGTACAGATACCACTCCACTCCACTCCACTCGTGCACACCCTTGATGTAGGACTCAAGCTCAGCAGACGCACCCACCTCAGCCACTCATCTCCCATGCCCATGGACATCATCACCTGAAGCAGGAAATCCAATTGCAGGGAATCAAATGCCTTTTCCAGGTCAACAGCTACGACCACCGCTTTAGGGTACATTGTCATATCTGTGTCGAATAATACCTAGTATAATCTCCTCAAGTTATTAGAGGTCGACCTGGTCGGGATAAACTCATTTTGATCAGCGTGAACTAGTCTTTCATATATGGCATTAATCTGGTGGCCAAAACCTTATTCAATATTTTAAAATCTAGATTCACCATCGACAGTGGCCTGAAGTCCGCCGTGCTCGGCAAATCTGACCTGGTTTTCCGCCGGGGACGTTCAGTGCCTTCCTGGTGGATGCAGGTAGTAGACCCCTCTGTAATGCAGCTGCATACATTTTGTCAAGGTGCGGGCCAGGGTGGCAACGCAAGTACTATAAAATTCTGCCGATGACCATCTGGTCCAGGTGTCTTTTCACTGGCAATTTCCCTAACTGCTGTGCTGATCTCTTACACCTTTGACCGCGGCCCCCAGGTTCTCCTGAGCTGTCTATTCTACCTCCCTGAGGTCCAAGCCCTTCAGGTATGCTACTAAATCAACTTCCCGTAGTGTTCCGGCCCTCCATACAATGCTACTAATAATCCCTGAACCTATCATTAATAATTTTAGGCTAAAAGTGTGTGCCCCTCAGGTGCCAATAAATTAGGAATCAGGGATCCATTAGTTCCAGGGCGGATCAGCCAGGCCAGCATCCTCCCAGCCTTACCATGTTTTTCTTGGTAGGATCATAGATCTAGAAGTCTCAATCTTTCCCAGGTCTCATTGTAGTTGCTTTAAGTCTGATAATAGTTTCCTATCCACCAGGATTTTCTCAGTAATTCTGTTTGGCGCCTCTAGCATTTGGAGCTCGTTATTGTCTGACCCATGCATCGACCCCTGATTACCACCTTAAAAGCGTCCAATACTATCAGGGGCTGGGGGGGGAGGGCTCACGGTACCCTGATTGGTTTGAAAGTAATTTGAGATGGCATAGGATAGCTTTTGTCTAAATCAATCATTCTCAAGGAGGCATGGGTCTAATCTCCACAACGGAATGGCTGCTCTCTCCAGGGTAGGAGCAAATCTTGAGAGGACTATGGTCAGATACAGAGCGCCCTAGATAGTCAGATCCCTCCATGTTGGCTGCCAGTTATTTGGAGCAAAGGAACATATCTAGTCTAGTGTGAAGGCCATACTGTGGAGAATAATAGGAGCATTCTCTCCGTTAGTCATTTTGTAAATGCCAAATAATCAGCAACTTCCATCTGGTCATCCAGTCCTTGAGATCCTTAGTTGTCGCACCTTTCAAAGGAGGGCTAGATCTATCTATATTGAGGTCTACTACACAATTATACCCTCCTCCTAAAATCAAATCCCTGCCGCCTTTTCATGAAAAAGGTCCAGGGAGGTGTTCGAGGAATTGAGTCTGGTCTTAGTTCAGGCAAATATACTTCCTACTGTTATTTCTCTCCCTCTCAGTCTCCCGTTCACTAGTACAAAGCGGACCTCTTTATCTAGAATTGTGTGTGTAGCGGGGAAAGGGGTTCCCGGATTGATCCAAAGGGACCCTGGGCATATGCCGAGTATACCGTCGCTAACAGCTGGCCTCTCCATCTACGTTTGAGCCTAGTGATTTCACTTGCCATTAGGTTTGTTTCTTGAAGCATCACCACCAGTGCCCACCTGCGTCTAATGTAACTTAGAATATTATACCTTTTGGTGGGAGAACCCATGCCCCTAATATTCTAGAAAATAAGCTTAAATTCTATCCACCCCCTCCCTCCACCAGACCCTAACACAGCCATTGAATGAGGAACCCCAGCCCTTGAATGAGGGACCGCAGTATAGCAAACAAACCCAAGAACTACAAACCCCAAACCAGAGAGCTGACGGGCAACGGCCAGCTGCACAAACCTGTAACCAAACATTAATACACATAGAACGCAACCTTCAACTCCCTTGGCGGGACACTGGTGGAGGGGAATGGCCGGAAGGGGGGAGGGAGTGTCAGTGGAGAGGAGAGTCAGTAAGAAGAGAAAAAAGTCCTGAAAAGAGGAAGGTGTTACTTCTGCCCCGGTACTCCAGCTCGAGGGGGAGGTCCAACATTGCTCGCCCCTAGGGAATGATGGTATGCATAGTCTTTTTAGTTCCAAGTTCTGTGTAACAAGTTGGGGGCTTTCAAATTTTTCCTAATTATAAAATATCTGTCGAACGTGGTGTAATATTCGGGATTTCTGTTTCAGTTCCTGTATCTTCTTCAGAGTCCGAAGATTGCGCAAGGTGCTCAGATAAGACCATGTTTTTTCTGCATTTTGGGATGCCATTAGCAATGCCACAGCTTGTAGGGCGGCCTTCCTGTCTTGTTGCGTCTGTGATATCATGGGTTTCTGTAGTACACACGGTTTCTTGGGGCATCTGTTTTGGCCCGCTGTGCGTTTCGAACTCCGAGGGCCCGGTTGTGGTTTGGGTAAGGGTATGACCTTTACGTACGCTTCAAGTCAGGTCCTCGGTTCCCTCTGGAGAGTGACAGAAATGTGTGAAGCCATCTCCAATATGATTGAGCTTTGCCGGAAAGATCAAGGAATACTGTAAGTCTGCCTCTCGTAAAGCCTTCACATCAATAAAGGAGGCTTGCACTTGTGCAGTGAAGTCCAGGAACATCAATATCTTATTGTTGTACAGTATGTAAGGCCCTCGAGATTTGGGTTGTTGTTGGATGAAGTCTCTTTCCTTAAAATGTTGTAGTTTGGCTACCACTAGTCTTGGCGGTCGCCCCGGGGCAGGTAGCTGTCCCGGGACATGATGGGCCCTTTCTATGGCAAAGAACTTCGAGAGCGAGTCAGGTGGCATTACGTTGTTCAGCCATTTTTCTAGAAACACTGTCATGTCCGTGCCCTCCGTCGCCTCTGGAATACCCACTATTCTAATATTATTCCTTCTGTTCCTCCTTTCTGCATCTTCAGCTCTACGTTCCAGTTAAGGCACTCTGGTTGTAAGACCATTCAGGCGAGCTTCTCCTTGTTTGAGTTCGGGCATAAGCTCCTCTACAGTAGTCTCCAATTGCTTAACTATCAGCCAGCTTCCAGTGCTCCACTTGTAGTAGACCCAGCCCCACCAACACGGCTCTTATATCTTGTTGGAGTGTCGCCTTGGTACCCGCTATGGCAGCAAGTACTTTGTCGAGATGAAGGTGTAACGCGGAATCAATGTTCATGGGGTCCCACTACTGTTTTCAGGGGGGACCGGAGAGAGATTTCTCGTGGCAGGTTCAGTTGCCCCCGTTTTGCTCTTTTGTTTCGGCATGGCCCAATTAACTTCAGGAGGGTTCAAGATCTTCCAGCACTTCGAAGGATTGAACTTCCTTGGCGGACCAAAGATGGGGGGCCCCCGTGTTATCTTGAGGGTAGCTCCTTTGCTTCAGTCACTCTTGCAGATTCAGTCACTCTAACCAGTTCTGGGGCCCCAGTTCTATTTTGCTGCTTATTCACACCTTGCATCTGGTTTACATCTCATTGAGACCCGCGATACAGTGTGGAAGCATATCAGAACTAGGCCCTGTGATCCAGCCCATAAAGTCTTACCGCCTTCAAAGTAGCTGAGCCCCAGTCACTCCAGGCAGGGCCGGCCGTCGGACAGAATTGAGGTCGGGAAGGTCCCTGCTCTCGGCATGATGTGGTGCGGTCCTCCATATTGCAGGTCCTAAAGGCATCACCCATGCCGCTGTGTTCTCCTTCGCAATCTCCAGGCTCCAGTTCCGTCTGCACTTCCACTAGTGGCACAGACGTGGGTTCAGGAAAGGGATTCTCCTCCCGGTGCGTTGAGGTACGAACCTCCGTAGCGCCGGTCCTGAAGGCGTCGCCCCGGCTGCTGCTTTCGCGCTCTCCAGGCCCACAATACTGTCGGCCTCATTGGGGCAGTTGCTCAATGCTCTAGGTCCCCTTCAGCTCAGGGTCCTTGTTTTTTTCACCTTGGACCTGTTGCAGAAGTTTAGGATATTTAATATATACCCATAGTCGGACAACTCTGCTCCGTTGGAGAATTGCAGGAATTTTGCCTGACCGGGACGGAGCTCAGCACCTACACTTCCGCCATCCTGGGGCTCCAAACCACGCCCCGTTCATTACCATTATAGACTATGACAGTGATACATACATCTTTACTATGGTACCTTTGGACTCCACTTCGATGGATGGGGATGATTTAAGCATGTGAAGTATTTAATGCATATTAAAAGACGAATAATTTATACAAGCCATGATAACTAGTTCTAGATTTAGAATTGCAGGTGTATTTATCTACTTAATATGTATGAATTTAAAACATTTGAACAGTTATTTTGAAAATAAATGAAATTATTCTAGAAGGTCCCCCCCGCCGAAAACAAGTACAGTAAAATTGATATAGAACAATTAATCATGATGGTGAGAATACTGTGCTTTACTATATTTTTTTCAAACTTCTACATTACTACAAGCTAACCAAAATATAGGATTTTCAGTGCATGCTTGGGATGAAGTCAGTTCTATCACCCCTTTTTTCAGAATATTGTCTCCACATTCAGGAGACAAAACACTTTACTGAAGATTAAGAGGTTAGAAGTATAGGTGCATCCCTGATCAAAGGGCCTGTAGAGCTGTATCTATTGGCTTTAATGTCACTATCCCCCAACGTCAGTAATTTTCAGTCATTCAACCACAAATTATGCAAGTCATGTTGAGAGGAGTGGTTGTTGTAGGCATACAGAATGGAGAGAGAGTGGGGGCATGAAGTAAAAATTATATAAATGAGGAATTGCACTACTAGATGAAAGTGAAAGTTGGCCTTTTTAGGATGTAGTCAAGCAGGACAAAAAAAGCTCACCTGTGCCTTGTAATGCTCTGCTGCCTGTTCTTTCTGAAGCAACTGCGCATGGACTTCTGCAAGCAGCTTCTTCTGATGCTGGACCTCTTCCTGCAATTCACCTTCACGCACCTGTAGCATTTAAAACAGCAGAACTGGAATGTGAAAATTATATTGTATAAGACCTATCACTCCCTCCGCTCCACAAATGTCAATAGAAGTAAGAACTATTTCAAACAAAGGCACAGTAAGCGAAACAGAAAATCGTTGTGTGCTTATGACCACAAGCACAAGTTACTTACTTGTGTAACGATATATCTGTAAGAGACATTAGTGATAGATTCCTTAGCTTAGAATATCCCAAGGCGTTAGACTGGATCCGGAAAGTTTTCGTCAGCAGTACCACTGCGCATCGGTAGGCCCCGTAAGTCGTTTGTGTCGTAGTCGCAGAGATGACGTCGCTGGACCTACTTAGACGCGCCCAGGCTCGCTGATGTCAGTTCTGCACACGACTTACCGCGCCAAGAACGCAGTCATGCAGGATACTGACCACTGGTGCACTGAAACTAGGGCTCCAAAGAACAAGTTGCTTACCTTCGGTAACGCTTTTTCTGGTGGATACAGTATCTGCCTGTGGATTCTCACCTTGTGAATATCCCCTGCGCCAGCAGCATTCGGACGTTTTTTGTAGCTCTCCACGCCGTGGAAGACGTCACAGAACCATGACTCCGCTTGCGACTCCGCTGACGTCACTGGAGCCATAAGCGAGCCTCGTCGGCGTGTTGACATCAGTTCTGCTCTTTTTTTCCGTGCCTTCGAGCACACGGACGGGCCAACACAAATATACGCAAGTACAGAGTATCAAAATCAACACAGAGTGTGAAATCAATGTAGTAAAGCAAACCGAATTAATCATTTCCATTGAAAACAGTTATAAATCAACATCATTGTAGGTATACAAGGGTGGACAACAGGGAGGCGGGTGGGTCAGTGAGGAATCCACAGGCAGATACTGTATCCACTAGAAAAAGCGTTACCGAAGGTAAGTAACTTGTTCTTTTGATGGATACATCTGCCAGTGGATTCCTCACCTTGTGAATAGAGTCCCACAGCAGTCCCCACTCCCGGAGGAGGGTGTCCACCCTTCTATACGAAAAAGTCCTGAAGGACAGAACGCGCTAAGTGTCCGTCCCTCCTCACTTCGGAATCTAAGCAGTAATGCTTCGCGAAAGTGTGAAGGGAGGCCCAAGTTGCCGCTCTACAAATGTCCTCAACAGGAACACCTCTAGATAAGGCAGATGTAGAAGACTTTGCCCTGGTAGAATGAGCTCTTAAACCCTCTGGAGGTTCCTTGCCGGCCAAAGAGTAACAA
Organism: Lissotriton helveticus; assembly: GCF_964261635.1. Classification (NCBI taxonomy): domain Eukaryota; kingdom Metazoa; phylum Chordata; class Amphibia; order Caudata; family Salamandridae; genus Lissotriton; species Lissotriton helveticus. The sequence continues at coordinate 1,595,894,578 of NC_136069.1, read as the reverse complement.
ATCTTGATACACAAGACAATCCATCTGGAAAGTGTGCGCTTGTGCACCACTCTGCCTTTCCTGAAGCCAGCAAAGCCCACGAAGAGCTGGTCATCCACACGATAGTCTTTAGTCATATCAAGGTAAAAACTCACCACCCTGGGTCCAAACGGTGAAGCCGCTCCTCCTCCTTGGAAGGGTGAGGGGGAGGATAGAATGAAGGAAGGGTAGTGGACTGCCTCAGATGGAAGGGAGTTACCACCTTAGGCAGAAAAGCAGCCCTGTTCCTGAGAACCATTTTAACAGCATGAATAGTCAAGAATGGTGGTTTTGAACTCAGAGCTTGAAGCTCACTTACCCTCCTTGCCGAGGTAATGGCAACAAGAAATACAGTTTTTAAAGACAATAGTCTCAAGGGACCCTTCTGTAAGGGCTCGAAGGGATAAATAGTCCTTCACAGTAAAAACCCTGCTGGGCTAGAGAAAGAGCAAATTGAAGGATGTTGCATAAACAAGCCCTCAAAGGGTCAATAGACTTCTCTCCACATCAGTGATCAAATTCTGACCACCTATAGGAATAGATAGACTTGGTGGAGACATATCTGGCGGACAAAATAACGTCCACCACGTCAGAAGGAAGAGAAAAAGAATTCAGGTTGCCCCGTTCTATCTCCAGGCATGAAGGTGTAAGCTCTGGAGGCGGGGTTGTAGAACCTGCAACTGCGAGAGGAGGTCTGCCCTGAGAGGGAGACGGAGCGGAGGGCATGAGGAGAGGTGGAGCAGATCTGTATACCACACCCTTCTTGGCCAATCCGGGGCGATCAATATGACTTGGGCCCGGTCTTGGCGAATCTTCCTCAGAACCCAAGGAAACAAGGGTATGGGAGGAAACGTGCAAAAGAGACGCGAGTCCCATCTCAAATGAAATGGGTCCCCTAATGCTCCCCGTAACGGATACTGGAGACTGCAGAATGACGGGCAGTGAGCGTTCTCGTGAGTGGCAAACAGGTCCACCCGAAGAGTTCCCCACGTCCGGAAGACGTGACGAACCACCTCTGGATGAAGCCTCCACTCGTGGTATGCAGAGTACTGCCGACTAGACTGTCTGCACGCACGTTCAGAACTTCGGCCAGATGATTTGCCGTCAGAAATCTGATGGTCCCGAACCCAGGACCAGAGGCGCAGAGTCTCTCAGCAGAGACAATGCGACCCCACTCCTCCCTGCTAGTTGACGTACCACATCGCGGAAGTGTTGCCTGTCTGGACTTGAACCGACTGACCGCGAAGGGAAGGGAGGAAGGCCTTGAGCGTCAAACCTATCGCCAGCAATTCTAGAAGGTTGATCTGAAGCAACCTTTCCTCTGGAGACCAAATACCCTTGATCTCCAGATCCCCCAGATGAGCACCCCACCCTAGAGTGGAGGCATCCGGCATCCGTGGCCACTGACTGAGGTAGATGGAAGGGCTTCCCTTAAGCCCTCCACGCTCCACCAAGACAGATTCGCTGCAGCTTCTCTGAAGATCCACACAGACTCCGAGATCTCAGTTGTGTTGACACCACTGCCTGCGGAGGCACCACTGGAGCGCCCTCATGTGCCAGAGTGCATGGTCGACCAACAGAAGGCAGGAAGCAAACAAACCGAGCATACGAAGGACCTTCAGGACTGGAACAACCGCTCCCCTGTGAAACAATGGAATAATTTCCTGAATGTCGAGAATCCTTTGTGGAGGAGAGAATGCTCGACACACAGTAGCACGTTGAGGGAAAACCCCATCAAATGCAGGAGGTCGGCCTTATTCTGGAAGTGGGAAACTGCCTGGGGCGAGCCCGCCTTCAGCAGCCAGTCGTCGAGATAGGGGAAGATTGAAACCCCTGATCTGCGCAGATAAGCTGCGACCACAGCCATCACTTTTGTGAACACCAGTGGGGTGCTGGTGAGGCCAAAAGGGAGCACGGTGAACTGAAAGTGCTTGTGGCCTACCGTGAACCGCAGATGAAGCTGGTGGGCCGGTAGGAAGGGGATATGAAAATACACGTCCTGCAGGTCTAATGCTACCATCCAGTGTTGCGGGTCGAAGGCAGACAACACTTGAGCAAGTGTGAGCATCTTGAACTTCTCCTTTCGGAGGAAGCGATTGACGTTCCGATGGTCTAAGACGGGACACAGGCTTTTGTCCTTCTTTGTAACCAAGAAGTAGTGGGAGTAACAACCACATCCGGACAATTTGCAGAACCCACCTGTCTGATTTGATGGTGCGCCAGTGGTGAAGGTGATGGCGAATCCTGCCACATACTGGCGTCTGGTGGGCCTGTAGCACTAGACTAGGAAGGTTTGGAGGAAGTGGCAGCAGGTGGGATGGTAGACTGACCCGCACGCTGGCCCTGTGACCCGCCTCTGCTGGTCCAAAGTCCGCGGCTGCGCTGAGAATGTTGCCGCGCAGGCTTGTGGCTCTGAAATGAACATGCTTGGGCGCCCCTTCTTGACCACGAAAGAAGCAAAAAGCAGAAGCGAAAGGAGTGCGTGTGGCCGAAAGGCCTAAGGACTAGGCCATAGCCCGAGAGTCCTTAAAACGCTCCAACGCGCAATCCGCCTTATCGCCGAACAGGCGAGAGCCATCAATGGGCATGTCCATCAACGTGCTCTGGACAACCCCAGAAAAGCCAGTTCTTAGCCAGGCATGGCAGCGTAGCGCCACTGTCGTGGAAATCGCCCTGCCCGGTGAGTCAGCAGTGTCAAGACCACAACAGATCATGAACTTGGCTGGCCTCCACCAGACACTGAGGTCTTACCTGCGCAACCTTATCCCACACAGAATGGGAAGAACAGCACAAGAGACATGCGGTGTTCACAGACCGCAGTCCTGAACTGGCGGAAGAAAAAATCTTCCCAAACTGCTCCAGTTTCTTGGATTCCCTGTCCGGTGGTGGGTAAGCGAACATGCTCAGGGACGCAGAGGCTTGGACAATCAAGCTCTCAGGGGCAGGGTCTTCGGAGAGGAAAACTGAGTCGCCCGGGGCCGGGCGATGGCATCGGGCCACGTTCTTATCCACACGAGCCCCTGTGTTGGGCCTGGACCAGGTGCCCAAATGAAAGTTCGAGAGTGCATCATTAAAAGGCAGCAACGGCTCCCTAGAAGAAGACGCCAACCAAAGCACCTCTGTCAGGAGATTAGTCCTGACGGCCACGGTAGGAAGCTCGAGGTGGAGAGCCTCTGCCACCCTACGCTACACCATAGAGTAGTAGCCACTCTCCTCCGTAGCCATGGTAGGAGGAGACAGGAGCCAGGTTCAGGAGTACAATCCTGCTCACTTGCATCCCCCAGATCCTCATCCCAGTCCGGGTCTAACTCACATTGTGCTGCAAAAAGTTCCTCGGACGCATCCCAGTCCTCCACAGACAAACGAACAGGTGGAACATAAGGAGGTGGTTGGAGAAAGGGATAGAAATTCCCAAAGGCCGTTGGAATCGGCGTCGGTCGACACCCCTCCGGCACAGTCTCCGCGACGGGGAGGAAGCCAGGGATGGCATCAGTCGGAGCAGATGCCGGGGCCGCGCCATCGACGGAGCTCGTACCGGGCCAACCGACAAGGACGGGGATCCATGCGTGGACCCCATGGGGTCTCACAGCATTGAGACAGACGATGAAGAGGTCGGCCCGGTGACGTCGAAGGGTATTAAGGCGCACCGGTGGGGCCAGACGGTCCAAAGACACGCGCCATAGCTGACAGGAACTCCTGCAGCTGGGCCGGAGTTGCCGATGGACCCGGAAAGGGCAGTTAGGCAACTGTAGAGGCTCCGCCGGAGCAGCAAGGGCGGAGCCACCCGCACCCTCAGCCGTGTCACGCAACCTGCTAGGTGAAGAGCGACATCGCTTCACCTTAACTGCCTCAGAGTGCGGAGACTTCGAATGGTGGCGATTGCTCCACGGCCGGTCCCTCAACCTCCCACGGGACCTGGAACGGTGTAGAACCGACTCACGGGCCTCTAGCCACTTTTGGGACCGCTCCCGCAAAGTTTTCAGAGCCAATGCCCGGCAGTGGGGGCACGACTCGGAGTCGTGGTCGGGCCCCAGGCAGTAGAGATACTCACGGTGCAGGTCCGTCACCGACATCGTGCCGGGACAGACAGCGCAAGACTTAAAACCGGGCATCCCTATGCACCTGGAGTGAAAGTACTCAAAAAACAGACAAAAGTCCCCAAAAACTCAGTTAAAAAATGACTGGGGGTACCGCGCTCTCCCGATCTGCGCTTGCCGGCGCGGAAAAGAAAGAACTGAAGTCAGCACACGTTGGCGCGTCTAAGTAGCTCCCGCGACGTCAGCTCGGCGACTACAACACCATTGACATAGGTGGAGCCGTATGACGACGCCTACCGACACGCATGGGTACTGCGGATAAAAACTTTCCGGATCCAGTCTGACACCTGGGGATATTTTAAGGTAAGGAATCTATCACTAACTTGTCTCTTCCAGATATATCGATCCTAAATCAATGAAACTTAAAATGTACTAACATTTTCATAAAGACAATAGCAAGTAAGTATCTTCATCACATAAATAAGTAATGTAATCACTAGCAGCATAAAATAGGGAAAGAAAACTTTCTTAAACACCTTTGCTATAAATCGATCATCCTGAGTGCAGATATGAAATTTACTTTTGTTCATGGCAGGCAGAATCCAAGATCTGCACTCTCCCTCAACCCAACATCCATAATTACCCAAAAACTCTTATCAATTTTTCCTAGTACAGTACTAGCAAGGTGGCTAATGGCACTTTCTTTAAACGCTGCCAAAACAAAATATACCCAACCCCTTTGTCCCTACCCTTTAAAGCAGGTTTAGATTTTCCAGAATCTAACAACAAACATACAACTTTGATTCCAACTTGCATTTAGCTTATACTTCTGGGTTTTGGAGACTTTGTCTTGATGGCTTAAATTCTTATTTAACTCTTCAAACTACAAGGAAAGGAAAAGGTCAAGCATACTTGCAGGACCCGCGCTTCACGTAGGTGATCTATGCTACAATGTTCTCCAACAATGGCACTAGCGTTGGTGGTGTTACTTTTCCTCTTATATTTTAAACTCCTTGCTCGGTTAATGTCAGGACGTTTGCTTACGTTACCTAAAATTGAAATTCTATCTCATCTTTCTATGCTCCTAATATGGCCTCATCCAAATCACTTGTCTAACAATGCTGTGATACTTAAATATAATTTTATGGACATTTATATTATATTTTTTTTATGGATAATCCACACATCATCTCCCATTACTTGTACTAACAACTGGAGTAACGAGGTAAAACCAATAAGTCATGACTTACAACTATCTGTACATGGTAACACTCTGGGTTAAGTAGAAATTATTAAGTGAGTCAAAGAACAACATCACTCAATGATCCATACTATAGGCAAAAGAACATGATAAAGATCTAAAATGGTCCCTTTAGTATAAATAAGTCACAGTTCATCTTGCCTGAACTGTAAATGTTTTAAAGTAAGGAAGGGAAGAATGGGCTAATTCTAGATTCCTTTTTGGAAAATGTTGATATTATCCACGTTATAGGTTCCACTCACATTTGTCATGTACTAAAAAAGCAAAAGATGAAGCGGCAGAAACAAGCAAACAGCTGCAATCAATTATACAAAGCAGGTGTGATCACTGTAACAATCAAGTGGAGCAAGCAAAGAAGTGTTTCCAATGCAAGCAAGGAAAGACTGCATGCACTCGGATGAAAACTAAGGAGCAAAGAATTTCTTCTTCTTAATAGGAAGGTGCGATTTTAGGAAATATCAGTGGCTAGCCCCAGAGTAAATCGGTTAGCTGGAAAATGTAAATTCCTGTACGTCTGCAAACACTGGTTCAGTTTCAGTTTAGACTGGCACCTCACCACCCAAACAGCTTTGAAAGCTGTTTGACAAATGGATTTTAGTTTAACATCCAAGAAGCACTATACTAGGCAAGATAATCGTTGCCCAGAACACACATTTTTAGTCTTCAGTGCTTCAATATATATTAATGATTGCAAAACAGACAAACCAAGGAGGTAGTAGATGATTGGCTTTGCATTGATGCTCCTTTCCTTGCGCAATGGCACTCTTGAATGGCCCTATGTGGAACACTGCATGTCGCTTAGGACTATTTACAGTTAGATGGAAGATTCCACGGCTTGACACCGAATATCAGGTTTCTCCAGGGGAAAGCATTCAGGAGTGGATTTTCTTCTGTCAGTCGATAAAAATAAATGCAAATGTGTGCAGGTTGTTGGATGCATAATTGACAGCATGCTTTAAAGGACTGATGAAGTAATTAACACGTAAGTATTTACATACTTATGACTGGTCTGTAAAGTATTTCAAATTACTGAATATTTTCTTGACTTAACATTCCTTTCCCAGTTTGTGACTGGATTTTCAAGCGGTGAATAACAAATTTAACTCTTGAAAACTGAATGAAGGGGTCTAAACTATTCATAAAATAATTTTCAGAACAAAGTCAACCCTTCCAACTATCCTCATAGCAGTCTGACAAGTATGATGATGCATATTTTACAGGGCTAATGGTGTTTTTTAAGTAATCCGTAATTGTTACGTGGCCACAACTCCTATTAGAACTAGTTCAGATTCATTGTAGTTTAAGGATGGATGTGGGATGAACATAAGGCCTTATGCGCTTTGTACAGCGGAATATAAACCCTATGACGTTCTTCAATGCATCGAAGAAAGAGGCAGAAGGCTATCAGGAGTTCTTATGCCATCATTATTTAGTACATTTCAGCCTGGAAGTGTATGTGGTCATAATCCTCATGCAAATTGTCACATCCAAGAACACTGGGATTAGAACTTGGAATAGAAGAATATTCACTCTGATTCAAAACAATATTTCTATTTGCAAGATTAGCAGATGCACTGTTGGGAGCAGGGTGCAGAATATTGGGGGCTGCAGGAGGGGGGAGGGCTGGAAGCAAAAAGATGCTGACCTGTGTAATGGCATGGAGACTCCGAAAGGAGCAGGTGCCACCTTCTTGTACATTAAGATGTGCATGAGTTGGGTGTTTGAAGCAGTGGTTAGCATTCATGATCCAATGATGCACGTAAAAAGCCCTGGGCAGCACATCGATTATCTTGAAATCATAGGGTCCCACTGCAAACAGTCGACAAGAAAATGGCAGCCATACTTGATACAGGCTGATGGTGTTAAGACTGCCAAGGTTAGCTGCATGCACGGTCACCGCTTAAGCAGCTGAAGGTGTATGTTCTCTAAATAGGTTACCTGTTTAGTTTGTTCATTCTTTGATAGCTCTAGACGTTCAACCTGTAACAAAGGAACAAGGAACAAATTAAACAATTTTAAATATTTTGGTAATATTGCAGAAGTGCTTGAGGAATTGTGGTGCTCAATTAAAGTGCTACCACTCACACAACATTAATAGGAGTGTGCCAGTTCACGTTTAGAAAGAAGCATACCATTGTTTCCCAACACTAGGGCGTCAGGTGGAAAAATGTCAGTTTGCTTAGGGTATAAATCACAAGAAGATGCGACACCCTGCACTCCTGAGTATATATAAACTTTAACTCTCAAAATTCCTCCTTAATCTTAGTTGAAAATGGTGCTGCCACTCAAACTGACCGGCTCTAGTGAGTGACAAACTATACAACCAAACGGCTACTGTTTGAGGATGGCGCACTTTTCACACGCCCCTCATGGGTGCATTTATGTGCAGAAAAATCAAGGAAGAAGCTTGTTATTAAAAGACAACGTCTTCAAGAAACAGAACTTTTTGATTCATTACGTGGATGGAACAAAATTTGTAATCGACATTAAATTTGTAAATTTGAGCTTAAGTCTGCATTTAGGAAGTGTGCACAGGGAAAATTGTGTTTCAGAAAATGCACCCATGAGGGGCGTGTGAAAAGTGCGCCATTCTCAAACAGTAGCTGTTTGGTTGTATAGTTTGCTTAGGGTACCTGAAATGCTTAGACTGACTCTGCAAGTTGAAAAAGGATCACAAGTAATATCCTGGAGCCTGTAGAAAGACCAGGAACTTCTTCAGTAGTGTGTCAGACTGGTCCACGAAGTTTAAATCGATACAAAACAGGGGGACATCTCACATGCAGTCTCAACAACAAAATCAGTTTTTTCAACATGTACTTCATGCTTTATTCTCATTTCTGTATGTGTGAAAAAAACTGCTTTGGATTTTAGCTATGGGAGGATTGTGCTTTGTTTAATGTAAAAGACTCCAGTGATTCAGAGTAATCCTAGTTATGCTGCTGTGTAACTTTTACATTCAGCTTCCACTAAATTGCTATCGAGTTTGCTCCTCAAGCAGGAAATAACTTGAGAGCTTTAAAAGGTTCATCGCTGAAGAAGGTACCAGGAGAAATACTGTAATCATTGCTGTCAACTAGCAGAATGATGCATGCAAAACGGATGAAGTGGTCTATTCAGTCTTATGAAGAATTAACTTCATTGTGCCGAGGATTTTACACTCCTCCAATATGACCCACCTTGCATCTTTTACTGCTCTCTAAGTTCAAGAATGGAAAGGTGATAGGACTGTTAGGAAGGGTCACTGCGGTTTAGCGAAAGGAACGTTACAGAAAAAAACATTGGAAATCTTGACAACCAACCCGGAGCCTAAGCTTTTGCAACGATTTCAATTTCAGACAGATACAAGTTACTTCATTGTTGTAGCTCTGGCACCTAGTTCCAAGTTACTTCCTCCTGGACTACTGGGCACTACAAGAGTTACTTTTTTAACCGCATGCGTGCGGCGGAATTCCGCTCGTACGCTGAGATTTTTTAAAGCTCATTTTACGTGACGAGCTGGGCTAGTCATCAGCGTGCGAGGAGGCTACGCCATGACGAGCCCAGCTCGTCATCAGCGTGGAAGGGGTTAAACCACACAAACCAACGCACATACAGACACATGTGTGCTTTCCTCCTAAGTTTAGTCTCTCTGATCAGAGTATCACAGTTAAGCCATTTGGAGGGGGTATTCAACCATTAACATCACATTGGCAACGCTGAGAAAACGATTTACTGATACTTTGCATTTGTCTTCCTTTTAGACATGCGAGAAGACTCTGGTATCCAAACCTTTTTTCGAAGATCATAATCAGCATTTCATAACCCAAGAGTTCATATCTGAAATGCATTTTTACCTGGGCAAAAAGCAAGCACTGGAGCTCAAGTGCCCACTTTCCACATGATATCCATAAGGACATGGTGCTGAAGACAGTCAAGATGCCTTTGACACTACAGCAAAAACATTCACACCTTTTGGCAGAATAGTGCCATTGCATCTGTACAACTACAGGCCTGCTTGTAGGGTGATCAACCACCATAAGAGTCAACGAGTCTTGCCCAGGGCACATTAGAACGTAAATAAAAGAACAGGATATCCTTTGAACCATACTGTGCTAGAACCAGACATCGACCACATTTTTTTTAAGAAATAGAAAAACAAATGAAAGGGGTGGAGGAGTGGCTCAGCTGGCAGAAAAAGGCTACAAGCCTCCCATTCCAGGCTCTCTGGCAGAAAGACTGCAGCCCGCCCCATCCCCACAGCTGCACAAGAAAAAAAAAACCTTGAGAACACCAGAGGATTGTCAGTGTTAGCAATGAATTTTATAAACCGAGAACACAAATGAAGCATCCCAACAAAATACCAGTAAATTATTGAATTCGAAAACTAGAAATTATTAGTGTGGGTGACCGTCAAGAGCAATCAATTTGTACTTAGTACTCAAAACCAACTAGATACATGAATTTGGGTAATGTAAAGGAAAGGACCCTTAAGGAAGTGGCTCGATAGTAATCTTCTGGGAAAGAGCCCAGTAATAAAACACTGCTCCATTAACTTTACTGCCAACAAATAGTAGAAAGAAAGCTGCATGGACAGTTTTCAATCGGAGTTCAGGGTGTAGGATGACCATGAGGTGAGGACAACGCATCTCAAAAAGAGGAAAGGAATGCAGGCAGGGCTAAAGACAGACAAAAAAAATCCAAGTAATCTGTTGAGCAAATATGTAGCATCAAATTATGCAGCAGTTTGGTCATTAATATCCACAAAGCGGGTACTCGCAATCCAATCTCCACACTTATACCATACCCACGATGCATACAAATTGAGTTTCCTATTGAATCTTATAATTTGGCCTTACGGTTTTATGGTATTCATTTTTTTCACATTTGCGTCTATTTATCCATATCTATTTTTCGCCAATTTTATCTGTATGTATCCACATTTATTTCCGGGGTTTTTGAAAAAGCAAAGCTGAAACTTGTATATGCCCACATTTATTTAACTAAAAATATATACTCCTACTAGAATGGCAGACCAGCTTCAATTATATGCACACCCACAGATAGATCAATTAGTTTATATGAAAACATGGAAAATGTAATCTCGACCTTGTGCTTATACTGTTAAAGTCGCATTACTAAAATGTTTTTTTAACCCTTTTACCCGTCAATTTGCACAGCGTTGACAGCGCTTATAATCACTAAAACGAAACCCAATTTCCAATTTTATCTACATTTAAAAAAAAATACAGACAGGAAATTAAATGTGTGTCTATCTATGTGAATCAGTAAAAACAGAGAACTGGGAGCCTTACTTATAATCAAATATATCTTTTACCATTAAATTAATATTTTGTTTATCACTAAAAAGTCGGAATTAAGTATTCTAAAATTATTAGCTATGATGTTCTATTTTAAGTCCCAGCATGTTGTTTTCTAAAGGAGGCTATTGCAGTAATAGCTAGCCTCACAGATGCTACTCCTCAGGTAGGTACACAAACAAACCAGTACTGTGAAATGGGGAAAAATGACATTAAGGCTTTTTGGGGTACATGAAACTACATTCGACAAAGTAGACAACGCCCTTTTAGCTCTTGACCGCAATGAAACATGTCTGCTAGTCCTGCTCGACCTCTCAACAGCCTTCGATATGGTCAACCACGACAAACTTCTAAGAAGACTAGAAGACAGGATGGGCTTCTCTGGCACAGTCCTTCTATGGTCCAAATCCTTTCTGGAAAATAGAACGCAATCATTCATGACCAACAAGATTCTTTCTCTAGCCTCACCTAACTTACTAGGAGTACCACAAGGCTCTACCCTATCACCCACACTATTAAACTTATATGTCGAACCACTCACTGATCTACTACAGCAGGCGAACATCTCCTACCACATGTACACGGACAACACCCAACTTTACGTTAAAATCCCCTCAATTGAAGAGATAAAATTAATTAATCTAGCTCTCGAAAAAATCGTCCAATGGCTAACGACCAACTTCCGCAAGCTAAACTCACAAAAAAACGAATTTCTTTGAATCTCCCTCCCATAATAACTCACAGGAAAAAAAGGAATGGACCCCACAATATCAATTGGAATCACACTGGATAAGAACCTTAACATGCAAGCTCACATTAACTAGATGGCTAAAAACGCCCGCTTTCACCTCAGCTATCTCAGAAAAAAGATGTAATTCATAGAGATTCCCTGACCTTAGTCATTTTAAGGCTGGAATACGGATGCTCCGCCCTTTCAGGGCTTCCCAAAATCTCTACCGCACCTCTAAAAGCCGGTCTCAACGCCGCAGCAAGACTCATAACAGGATCGAGGAAATTTGACCACATATCGCCACACCTGAAGGCACTCAACTGGCTACCCTATGAAGCTCACTTAAAGATTGCTTGCATTACTCACAAGGCGCTACACCACAACACCCTGCAGTTCCTAGCCCAAAAACCTACACTATCTGGAGGAAACCGACATTCTAGGAGCATAGATAATCTACTCCTGAAACCCTCACGGTTCAACAAGACTAAAACCTCCAACAGAGCATTTTCTGGAGCGGCGTCAAGAATTTGAATCTGGCTTCCGCCATTCATCAAAAAAATTGCCTCGATGCCCCTCTTCAAAAAGGAAGCAAAATCATTATTGATTTGCAAATTCCTCCCTTTAAATCCGCACAAACACCACGCTAGTTTCAACTTCAAACTAATGTAATCTATACTCTTCGTCCTTTTATATTTCGAAGCTGAGACTTGCACAATCTCAAATTGACTTTTGCTCAGACCAGTTCTCTACTTTACCCTCCAAACTCTATTATCTTTTGTTGTTACTTGAATGAGTTGTTTTTGTATGCTTCGTTGTTACCAAATGTGCTATTCATACCTTGCTCACCATGTAAAGCGCGCTGTTACCCTACCTTGGGTCTGGTCCGCGCGATAGAAAACAAAAAAATAAAATAAAAAAATTAACCAAAAAGTTCCAACTCACACCCCATTTCTGATCAGAGCAATGTATGTGTGTCCAACTCATACACCGCGTCAAAGTAAGTGGATTAAACATGATGTGTAATGTAACCATGGGGACAATACAATTATGGTTCAAAGTCACTAAATTTCAGTCCCAATAGGTGACGTGGTAAAACATTTTTCGGGATAGAGGGATGCTATTTGAGACCTTTAAAAAAGCACGGATAGGCAGATTCTGAAGCAATGTACGAAACTCCATGAAAAAAGACAGGAGCGAAGCTTATAAGTCGGGCTGGACTGTTCCTACTGGAGAAGGGCAAACTGACTTGCATGGGGTGTCTGCATTAACAGTGACACAGTGAGGAAAAGAAAGGGACCTGAAATGTTGCCCAAAGTATCCCATGGGGTAGAGATGATTTCAACTCATCTGCCCAATGCTGGGTCCCCTAAGTGTCTACGACTAAAGATAACCAGTAAGCCTAAAAGAGGTCTAGCCCTGCTTATGCTCCTGTTTAAGTTCAGGGACAACTGTTACTATAGAAATAGAACCAATACTGATTTGAATGTTTTATCCCTGTCTGGAGTGACAGAAGACAGAAAGTTGACTAGCATGCAGCCTAGCATAATTGACAGATTCAGCTTTTTCAACCATCACATGCGCATAGAAAACCTGTTAAAATGAGTCATACATTCAGGCACTTATCAGCACCACATTTGTGCAAATATACGACGGCAGCCTCACCAACTGAATTAGTGGTGGGATGTAATGCCTATTTACAAACTCCATTCTATCAGATAAAAACTGCTTAAAAGCATACTGTAGGTGATGCAACATGAAGAATATGTTTTAGACATCAGCCACAAGACATACACAACTGTCCTCCAATATTCTTGGGTCATGGGGCTCCTTGGGCATAAACAGGCACAGCCAATTTTGAAGAGACCCAGGTCCACAAGAATTAGACCAATGATAAACTATGAGCAGCACTGACAAGAACGTGGTTCTGCAAGAGGGAGACTTGCTGCATGTTCAACCAAGTGGTCTTGTCCTGTCAGAACAAATATCTTGGGCATACCGCTAGCGTAATTTTTTTTTCTTAGTTCCCTTCCATTAACAAGTAATTAAACGGTGTTCGCAGGATGAAAGAAGTCCAACAGATCAACATAGAATTTTCAAAAAGTTCTTTTATTGTCAGGTATGTAGATTCATTCAAAACCAAATTCAGCCTACGCGTTTCGTTCTCAATGCGTACACCATTTAATTACTTGTTAAGGATCTGGATCATAGTGACACCATAAGACGGTTGGTGTCAGGGTTTGTTGCGCGGGATCAAAACAAGAGAAAACTGGTATAGGAACAGTCCACCGTCATCTCCGCTCTTTTTCCCTGCCATTGATTCAGGAAGCCAGGACCAATACATATGATTCTACAAAGCACATCAGGACTGTGAAGGCATACAGGTGGTGATTAAAATTTGATGTTAGGGGCGTGGACAGCCGGCAACGAAGACGTCCGCACTTTGATAGCGCTCCGGAGATCGAGCATTAAATGCCCCTAAATACCCGTCCAATAATCCGCATATGCAAAGATACAAATCCTAGCATGGGAGCCTTGCGCATCCGGGAAAAGCAAGCTGAAATGGCGGGACTCTGCTATACTGGACCATAAGCAGGTCCCGGAGTGTAGAGCGGAGTGCAAGGAGAGGCCTCTCTGGAAGGCGGAAGGTGCGGCGTTCGGGAGAGTGAGACTGCAGAGAAGTTTAACAAAGATGAGCAGTGGCCCCCTCCTACCGTGTTGCGTCTGAGTAGCGGCCTGAAGATGCCGGAAACTAGGAGATAACATTGCTGTGTATCGGTTGGGAGCGCCCGGGAGGTGGAAGAGGAGGTGGGCGGTGCCTGGGCCTGTGCAGCCGAGGAATCCAATGGGGCATCAAAGATGAGGACTAAGGCCTGTTTCAGCCCTCAAAGCTGTTGTCTTGCTAATGGCAATGGAAGATTAGATCGCATCAGGAACATCTGAATCTGCTCTGAAATGGGTCAATGACAAGGTACCCTAGAGGAGCCTGGGACGTAGGCCAAACTCAATGGTGGAAGTGGTGGATTGTCAGAGACCCATGTTTGGAACCCTTGTGGGTTTTTTTTACTTCTTTGGCTTACCTGAACTCTGATTAAGGCAGGTCACAGGACTGGGAAAGCGTCCATGTCCCCGAAAGATACCAATTAATTTTTTTCTTTTGCAGAGTTCAGCAAGGGAAGTTTAGTTTCACAATATTAGAGACTTGCAGTTCTTCATGCAACACTCACGATGCAAAGTTGTATGTGGATCCAAAACACCACAGACTGATGTCAGGGGGAAATCAACAAGATGAGGACGCGGTTAAAAGTTTCTATCAGGAAAAGGTCAGTTTCCACACAGTCTTGGAATCTTTGCCCTAGAGAATCCTAGAAAAGCTGAATGTCCACCAGATGATATTTGATAGGATCGATATAGAAAAATCACACCTTTTTTAGGATCCAATAGGTGAAGCCTCCTACTTCGAGGGGTGATGCGGGTCAAAGAATGTTGAATGAGTGACTGTCTAACGTGAAAAGCCGTAATCACTATAGGCAAGGTCGCCTTATTCCGCACTGCCACTTTGACTGGAAAAAAGTTGGTCGAAGTGGCTGAGCTGAAAGCTTGAAGTACCCTCATGTGATGAGCTGAGGTCACCACCACCAGGCACATGGTTTTCAAATTCAGAAGACATAATAGACAGCAGTGTATAGTTTTCAATGGCGTGCATATGAGGAAAGTGAGACAAAATTAAGATTCATACTGTGGAATCACATATGTTTTTGGAGGAACTCAATGAGTTAAACCTTTCAAAAATCTCATCACAAGTTATTTGAACAGGCACGGTTGGTCCAGTACACCTGAAATGCAGAAAGCACCAACAGATAAACTTTAACTGTGCCCAATGCAAGCCAACAGTTTGACCTGCAATGGATCAGTACGGCAGGTGCCACCAGTGTACAAACTTGTCGAAATGTTAGCATACACAGGCTAAGTAGAAATACACTTGGCAGCCAGAAGGAAATCCTCAAGTTAGGCAGGAATACTGAATACCATCAACTGCTGCTGCTCAATCTCCATACATAGGGGATCAGATTCGTGTGCAGTCTTGGGAGGAGATATGCTGCAATAGGAGGCGCTCTCGAAGCATGATCAGAGGGCAGACGCTCATTACCAGAACCTCTGGGCATCACTTTGCCGGTACCAACTAGAGGCAGCAGTATGATTTAGGCGTGAGGTTCGAGTTACTTACCTTTGGTAACCATGTATCTGGTAGAGATGTTGTTTAGCCGTAGATTCCTTAACTTAGAATATCCCCAGGCATCAGACTGGATCCGGAAATGTTTTGCAGCAGCACTTTTGCGCGCAGGGGGATAGCGTTGCATGACCTCGCCCGACGTAGTCCACGTACGTGACGTCAGCGAGGTCATACAAGTCCCTCCCGGCGCGCTGAAGTCAGTTTTCTTCGGAGAAACTTTTCCACGGCACAACGCGGAGAAAACAGAAACTGAAAGTATGGGAACAGTGTGAGAGGGATGAAAAATAGGTCAATAAAGAGGGAGGATGATAATGGAAGACATCGTAAATGACAGAATTAGACACTACCTACATATAAATGAAAAGCTGTGAGAAAGAGGCCGAGCAAGCTAAGCGAAGATCCTTCCCCGAGTGAAACAAGGGAAGAACATCTCAACAGACCGAAATATACTGATATTGCCATGTACAACTGTCGTTTAGTAAGGACGTAGCACAGAAAGAACAGTCCACTGTAGGAAGGTATGAAAAGACTGGCCTGTTCCCATTATAACGGAGGTTGGAGACAGAGCACAACCGACCCCCAAAGAGGACGACCAAGAGGAGAACCGGACCCCACGTCAATAGAGAAGACTGAAGGAAGGGAAGGCAACTGGAGAGGAAATCAAATCTCCTTGTGAATGAAAAAGCACCGTATTGCAGGAAATAATCCCCTCACCAGAAGGTAACTGTATATGGAAACACTCAAGGGGCGCAATAAACTGAACTCCCTTGAGAGATAATCCAATGGCAACTGAAGAGTCCAGTGGAGAACACCACTCGGCAAGGTTCTTGTAGATCGGGGAGGCTGGGTGGGCGTTAAGGAATCTGAGGCTAGACAATGTCTCTACCAGATACATAGTTACCGAAGGTAAGTAACTCATACATCTGATAAGACATCTAGCTGCAGATTCCTTAACTTTGAATAGATACCACAGCCATACCCCAAGGATGGAGGTGGGTCTGCGACCGAGCAGGAAGTGCCAAGCATCCGATCCGGCAACAGAGTGACGGCTAAGGGGCGAAAACTGTGGCGGAACAGCCAGACAGCAACCCAAGCTGCTTGAAAGAGCAGAAATAACAGGAGAGACTATATCCTAAAAACGCCAGAATGGCGCTACACCATACCCGCATAAAAATGACCGGTAGAACGGCAGGAGCCCTATACCAGAGCCAAGAAAGAGAGAAAAGACCACTCTACGTTTAATGGCGCACAATGAGTACACCGACCTGACCTCGAAAGGAACTTTAAGAGATGCAACCAGACCCTAACGTACAAGTTACTTACCTTCGGTAACAATGTATCTGGTAGAGACGATTCTAGCCGCAGATTCCATCACGTAGAATTCTACCAGGCGTGAGACTGAATCCGGAAACTTTTTTGCCAGAGCATCCCAGCACGCCGGGGGCTGGCGACACCACGCGACTCCACCCAGGTGTCGTCCGTGTATGTGACATCAGCGAGGTCACATAAGACCCGCCCCGGCACACCTAGGTCGGTTTTCTTCGGAGAACATTTCCACACCACAACGCGGAATCACCAGATAAACTGTGGAAGCATGGGAACAGTGTGCGAAGAGCAGAAAAATTGGAAAGGAACGGTGATTAGCAACACCACACAGAGCAGTGTCAACACCGCAGAACCCAAAGGCAGGGAAAGAAGAAAGAACAAGCAGAACCCTGCGCAGCCACCCTGTCAGCACAGACAGCCTCCCACTCGCGTGCCCCAGAGGCAAGGAACATGCGTAAAGTCATGGCACACGTAGTAAACCTACCACCCCCATCCAGAGCAAGGAAGGGGACCAGTCCCAAGACAGACAGGGACAACAAACCTCCAAGCCACCCAAATATAGAGGGCAACCACCCACAAGGACGAGACATTTCCAGATGACCCTTAATCAGGGGTTAGCAATGGAAGGATGGGAGGACAGGGATAGAAAGCAATCCCCCCAAACCTGGAGTAGCCAGAGCAGCCGGGCACCGGAACCCCATCCTCCAAAGAACCAACGGAGAAATGGACCGCCCCAGACGGAGCCACCCGTCAAGAACAAGGAAGGCACTCACAGGAGAGACAGCCCCGCACCGGGAGGCGAGTACTGAAGACCTACCCAAGGGTCCTCGCAAAATAGGGGAAGAAGGGCAGGCCGTGAAGGAATCTGTGGCTAGAATCGTCTCTAACAGATACATCGTTACCGAAGGTACGCAACTTGTACATTTGATAGAGACTACTAGCCGCAGAATCCCTCGCGTACAATAGATACCCTAGCAATACCCCATGGGAAGGAGCGTCAGCAAAAGGACCCTACCAGCCAATACAGAACTGAGAGCCCCACAGGGGACCAGATCTGTGGACCAGGTAGAACCTCGTCCCAAGGCAATGGGACCTCCCACAAGCAGAACCCCACTGACCCAAAGAGGATGTAGGAGGGAGAAGAAGGCTGAAGAGGCCCGTACACGCACGGCACAGGAACCAAGGGCGAGGTCAGAGAGGTCGCAGCACTCCACTCCTCCCACAAGGCAAAATAGCTTCCGCCCCATGCCAAGACAAGAAGAGGTAGAAGAAGCCTAAGGACCAGAGGAAACGAGAGAAAAGGCGGCAAACCCATTCCCGAAGCCAGGCATGGTGACAGAGAGCGACTGAGGAAGCCATGGCCCGGCCCAGCACCTCAGATGTCCAGAGCGGAGCGGCGAATAAACGCCGCAAGCTCCCGGCCATCCAACGCATGATGCCGTAAGTCCACCTGATCAGTCTCCCAAGACGCTGCGGAGCCCAGAGACTCAGTCGAGTCCCATCAACAGGAGGAGGCCCTAGCCAGAACACGCAAGGTGTTAAAGTCCCGCAGGGCAGCGCTGGTCGAGGTGAACATGTTTCGCCCCCAAGAGTCCAGCCAGCGGGCCTCACGGGACGGCGGAGTCAACAGTGGTGGCAGAGAGGGAAAGGCAGTCCGCAAATGGGGGCTGGCGGAAGATGGGTGAAGGGAAAGACACGCTGAGTCACGCGGCGCCGGAAGGTGCCGGTGCAGAAGATGCAGAGGCACTGGATCCCCCGTGGCAGGACGCCTCCAAGCCGCCGTCAAGGAAGAAATGAGCAAACCTTCATAGAGTAGTAAGATTTTCCTCCCATCAGAGCCCTGGTTGAGGACTTCCAATAGATGGTCCGCGGAAAGTGAGCCACCGGGCCACCCATGCACAGAATGCCCACACCGTGTGAGCGAAGGCCGCACCCGCCTCCGTAGGGCCCCACGGTGGAGAAAGCAGCTCCTCCGTGGGCGACGGCTGCAAACTAATGCAGCCGTCCCCAAGACCAAGCGGGACAGGCAAGAGCCATACCTGGAAGTCAGAAGGAACCGAGGAATGAGGGACCTGGCGTTCTCCCAACACACACCTCTGCCTCAGGAAGGGTGGGAAGCCGCCCTGCAACCCCGGTTAAAAAGACACCACCCAGCGACCAGTGTCCAGGGAGGACAACACCAATATACAGCCTGCCTCCGGAGAAGAAGCATCCGAAGACTAATCTGAAGTACAACCCCTGCGCGGAGCCGTAGAGTCCGCTGCATGAGGCAGGATGTCAGCACCATCCGGCGTCACCGGACAAAGTTCCTCCAAGTCACCCAGTAACGGAGACCGGAGTGGAGACTAAAGTGGAGCTGGAGCCGAACCGGCTCCGGAACGACGCAGACTCCGGCTAAGGCAGACACCTGCGTGGGGGAACAGGAGGGGCCTGGGGAGTGACACAGAGCCCTCCGCGGCACAGAATGTGGCGGAGATCACCCGGCAACCCATGTGGCAGTGCCAGGGACAATTCAACCTCCAACTAACCCTCCGACGAGGCAGACGCCTGTGGGGAGGGACGAGCGGGGCCCGGGAAGGGACAAGGGGTCCCCACCCGGCCTCGACCCGGAGCGGGACGAGAAGAGTCCACCGACCCCTGTGGCTGCGCACGATCCAGCTGGTGCCGTAGCGGCGACACCTCTTCCTTAGACAAGACCACCTTGCCAAAGGACCGAGAGGGGCTCGGGGATGCGACCCGAACCCCGGCGACCTCCCACACCACCACAGGGTCTCCCGCGGGAGTTTGCGGCGACACACAGACGCCGTAGCCTGAAGGGGGTGCCCCGGGGGAGATGCACCCCAACTGCACCACATCCTCCAAGCCTGGATCCGAACCAATCGGCGCCGGGGCCGCAACCTCCAGCGGCGCCGTGGAGGGCCCTGCACAAGGCGAGGGGTCCGCCAACGCCCCAGGAGGAAGGAGGAGGAGACGCCAGCGAGGCCTGCAAAGCCGCCGCATATGTCTCCATCTGGACTCTCGATGCCCCAACACCGGGAAACGGTGGATAGGACGACACACGGGCCGCATCACCCGCGGAGAGTTCACGCCCCCGGCAGGCAGGAAACCACCCCCGGGGACAAACTGCGACACTTACCCAACGGGGAGCGACGCTCACGTGACATCGGAGAAGTGCAAGGATGACGACCACGGCCGTATCTGAAGCAGTCCGCCGAAGCAGACCGAGGGGAGGACGTCGACCGGGAGAAACGTGCCGAGAGTAGTTTCATCCAGCGCTCCCGCTGAGACTTCGGCTTCAAATGTTTGCACGCCGCACAGTCAGTGGAGCTGTGATCCTCCCCCAAACACCACCTACAAATGAGGTGAGGGTCCGTCGCCGACATAAGACGCCCACAAAGAGTGCAAGTTTTGAAGCCTGAAGGCATTCGCACACTGTTCCACCAAAAAGAAATGAAGGAAAAAAGGGCACTAATCAGGCCCGTAAGCAAGACCGGATCCGTGTTGCACGCGGAAAAGGAAAAAACTGCCGAAGGCGCACCGGGGCGGGTCTTATGAGACCTCACCGACGTCTTGTACGCGGACAACACCTGGGTGGAGTCGCGTGAAGTCGACTTGCGCCCTGGTGTGCAGGGATGCTGTGGCCAAAAAAATTCCAGATCCAGTCTCACGCCTGGGGATAATTCTACGTGAAGGAATCTGCGGCTTGTAGCCTTTATCAGATAGACTAGCCCATAGAAGAAAGCAGAAGGAGCCAGTGTCAAGAGCCCAAAGGCAAGAGCTAGAACCTGAACAATGCGTTGGGATTAACCAGCAGGACAAAAAACACACCAAGTGCACTCCCAATCCTAAAAAGGGGTCAATTAGCATAAATTCTAAATCAGCTGAAGCAGGTAGAAAGAACAGGCAAACTGCTATAGAGACCTTAAAATGTCTCTCACAAGAAGTATAAGAGTGCCCGAGCAGGAAGTGGAGCCAAAGAGAGAAACAACCCACATTATAGACTTGCAGGCAGTAGCCAAAGACCACTGCCATCAGAAAAGCTGTCCCACAGGTGTAGCTTTAACAATAGCAGATGATAATTTGGAAAAAAGGCATATCCGAAGGAAGTTGCCAAAACACCAAGTCAACAAAAGACACGTACAGCATCGAACACAACAAAAGGAGCATATGTCAAATCTGGAAATCACAACAGTAAGCGGAAGCAAGGAGGAACCCATGGCAACTTACAACTCAGAAAAGCTCCCCCCACACCTGGAGATATTGGTCCAGACATCGCAGCCTCGAAAGAGGTGGCGACAAAAGAAGAGGAATACCAGGGCAACCGGCATGTATACAGAAATGTATAAACATAATTATGTAGAGACAGAACTAGCCAGGAGCATGAACATGTCCATACCGGATCCTACCTAGTACAGTAAGGGCAGGTACGAGCCGTTTTCGAAGAGGAGACCATGAACCCTCCCAAGGAGGCGGATGACCATGGCGTAAGCAGATGGCTCCAGGAAAAACAACACCGTAAAACGGACCATCAAGCGACGCATGGAGTCCACAGCGTCTCCAGTCCCAGGTAAGATAAGCAAAGCTATATGATCGCATACAAGTACCCCACATGGAGTATGCATACCCCAAACGGGGGACACCTCTTAGGGCAACAAGCCAAGCCAAAATAGCACAGTAACAAACTGAACCTGTGAACATGAGTTCTGAGCCGTTTGACGTTACCGAGCTGAGCCACCAGCTGAATACCATAGTCAGAGGACCAAACAGCAACCTGTGGAACACGGCCATAGCAGGCCAACAGGCAGCTGAAAGCAAAACCCATCAAAGGGATGCCAATAAAAGGGTAATTACCCTTGACCACAGAAAAAAGAAGACGTAAGGCGCACTGCAAGAAAGTGGCTCTATATATACTGGACCAAAGTAAGGTACAGTGTGCATAGAGTCCCCAATCGCCAGAAGTTTAACAGAGGTCAAAGTCAGATCTGACCTTACTCTCTAAAGTGGTAGCTTGGTCGAGCAGTAAGGCAGTATCAGAGAACAGTGTAAAACATTTGTTGTACACAGTCCGCAAAAGGTTTCTAGGCCAATGTTTTTTTTAATCAAAAGATATAGTTTTATTTTTAGATCCAACAGGTATCAAAGTATACTTTTCTCAATATGAGTGACTTTAAGTACATGCTTTGCAGAAAGGCAATAGACTTTGTAAGTACAATAGCTACAGGGGTTGAAATAGGCAACAATTCTAAACACAATTTAGCATTGAGCTCAATGGGTTTTTCTACATAAATGCAGTTGATTACTTTAAGGATTACTTTTCTAACCACAGGGCTGGATCCTGGATTCAGTCCTGGGACCTAAGCTGTAAACAGTTAAGTAAAAGCGTATTGATTACAGTTGTGATTTTTAAAGAATATAAATGTATTTTCAAAGTTGACACTTAGAAACTTTTCAGTGAAAAACTAGCAATGTTATCCTATGGAAGGAAATTCAAGTCACAGGTAAAGTAGGTTCTTGTTACTTTTGTAATCCAGTACTGAACTCCTAGGTTCAGCACTGGGTCCTCTACCTAAGACAGGTAAGTAATTACGTTTTAGTATTTGGTACGATTTTTAAGGAACATTTCTAGTTTGCAAAAATCGACAGAAGAAATTTCAGAGAAAAACAGACAATGGTTTCCTATGGAAGAAAATTCAAGTTACTGGTAAGTCCAGTTAGGATTACTTTTGCGGTTTAGTACTAGGCTAGAATGTACAGTACTGGCTTCTCTCCTGATCACAGGTGAGTATTTCGGAATTCAAAATTCGGCTGATTTTAGATGAATATTTTTAAGTTTCTAAACTCCACACTTGTTAGCCTATGGAAGGAAAGTGAGTTATCGGCTTTTAGGTGAGTACTCGACTGGTGGAGTTAAGGTTCTGGGCATAGACTCCGGGGTCTCCCAGGGTCGGAAAGGTACAGTTGTTACACCCTCAGCGGCACAGGGGCAGCCGGGTGCAGAGAGAGTAGGCCCAATGCAATCCAATGGAGGGAAGGGAGTTTGTAGTTGGTGGCTGCAAGGAAGCAAGCCATGCGGCTGTGGGAGCTGAGCTCCTGGTCACTTACTATGGGCAAGTACAGTAGGGTAGAAGTCACACTTCCAGCGGCACTCTGGCGGCTAGGTGCAGGGTGTTCAATGTTGTCCAACGGGAAAGGTAAAAATTGAACAAAGGCTGCACTCTGGGACTGAGATTCTTCAGGTGCGACCACCATTTTGAGAGGTAAGTTGGGATCTTGTAGAAGAGGTAGGTACCCCCCCACCCCCCCCCCCAAGGAAGGTACAGGGGGCCGTGGGGTGCCGGGGTGTCTTTTGGTGTCGGGAAATCTTACCCTCAGCTGGTCGCGGTTGGAGGGGTCCCTGGTTCTGAGGCTGCAGGCGTCGTCTGGGTCGTCGAGAAGGGTCTTTTGGCACTGGACTTCGGGTCCCAGTCACCGGGGGGACGTCCTCGTGGTCTTGGATCACTCAGGCACAGGCCGGGCTTGGCGGGTGCAGAGTGGGCTGGATTTGCGGTTCCTGGCTGGCACCAGGGGTATTGCTGTTGGAGCAGAGCCTCTGCTCATGGGAGTCCCAGTCTTTTAGAGGGTCAAGGCAGGCAGGTCCGCCGAGTTTTCCGAGGTTGCTGTCCACAGGAGTGGCCAGGATTTAGCAGGAGCAGGTTCCAGGATCGACATGCAGGTAGGGCTGGGGCCAAGTCAGTTGGTGTCGTCCTGTTAGCAGCTGCACGGCAGGACTTCTTGATCTTCTTTCTTGTTTTCTTATCGAGATCTGAGGCAGGAAGGTTCAGAGGGCCCCTAAATACTACATTTAGGGGTATTACAGGTAGGGCAAGGCCAGGGACCAATAGGTCCCTGTCCTGGGGTGGGTACACCCCCTAGTCTGCTCCTCTCCCGTGGGAGGGGGCAGGAGCCTAGCTGTAATTGGGCAGGGCTCCCCATCTTCAAGATGGCCGGAGCCCAGGGTCATGCTTCACCTCGCCTCTCCCACCTGAAGGGTGGGGTTGGCACAGGCTGGCACACCCCCCTTCCAGACATAGGGTATTCCTGCCAGTCTTCCCGCCAGAGTGGGGTTCAGAACTGGTGGGGTCCAGTTGCTGAGTACAGCAAATCATCTGGAGAAGCTCACAAAGGCGGAATGCCTTTGAAGCCCATCCTGGGGAAGGAGATCTAGCACCGCGCCCAGAATGTGCATTGTTGCAGGTCCAGGAGAGCGGGGGTCTCCACCCAGGGGTCCAGCAACATGTCTGCTGTGTGGCAGTCGAGGCAGCCTCTCGGGCCAGACGTGGATTGTAGGTTGGGTTTTAGGGGGCATCTCTAAGATGTCCTCTGGTGCATTTTACATTAAATCCCACACTGGCATCTGTGCGGGTTTAATGTGCCGAGAAGTTTTATATCAAACTTTTCAGTCTTCAGTGAAGCCATCATGGTGCTGTGGAGTTCGTACGGACGACGTCCCAGCACCATATACTCTTAATGGCAGCACTGCACTTCCAGTGCCCAGGAATGACCCTGGGTACTGTAGGGGCACAGGGCTCATGCACCTGTACCCACACCACTGGCATTGGGCACCTAGTTAGAGGGGTGACTGATGGATGCCAGGGGAGTGGGATTGTGGGCATGGCACACAGGGATATGTGCCATGTCGACTCTGTTTAGGTCTGTACTTAGACACTCAGCCTGCAAAGACAGTGTGGGGGTGTCAGGGCACAGGGCCCCTAAGGGTGGCACAATAAGTGCTGCAGCCCTTAGGGCTCTTCTCTTGTCATCATGCCCTGGGTACCTACGGTATCAATTACTAGGGGCTGACAGGTGCCAATTGGGTTTTAGTTTCAACACAGTTTTAGGGACGGAACACAGGCCCTGGGCACCTGGTTGGCAGGAGACCAGGGCACACTCAGTCAAAACACATCAGCAATTCAGCAAAAAGCGGTTGTATACCCATGCAGGAAAGATGGCACTTTCTCACACTCACTGCCCATGTTAAACACAGAGCAAATCTAAGGATGCGAAAAGAAAAAGTACCACCACGGAAGATAGTCTAAGAAGACCTAAGTGGGAGGACAAAGGCCTGCAAGGAGCCGGTGAACTGCCGACTCGGCATGAGCATCAAACAGCAAAATCCCATCAAAGGGCAAGTGAACAAGTCGCTCCCAGATTTTTCAGGGAAGACACTGTCTCGCAACGAAGTGTGACACTTTAAGGCAACAGAGCCTGCCATAGCTCGGCCCAAATAATCCGCAGTATCTAAGGCGGAACAGATTGTGAATTCGGCAAGGGACCCTGCCCGACCGAAAACACAATGTATTTAAGGACCGTAAGGACGCACTAATGGATGCAAAGATGTATCTACCCCACGACTCGAGCTATCGGGGCTCCTGAGAGGGAGGAAGTGTTAGTGCGGGCAGAGAAGGAAAGGCAGTCTGCAACACAAACCCCTGCACATCAGGGTGCACAAAAAGACAAACAGGATCATGTGGAGGTGGGGGTGGCGGTGCAAAACCAAAGGAGCCACTGGGTCACCTGAAGCAGGTCGGACCAAGGTACCCAAAAGGACATCATAAAGTGAAGCCTCAAAGGGAAAAAGCAGCTCCACGGTGAAGGACCTCAAGCAAGGGGTCCATAGGTAAAGGGGCAGAAGGGGGTTGCATGTTTAAAATGCAGGTGGCCAATGAGACCACTCGCAAAAAAGCCACACCAGCCTCGGTAGCCCTCCGCGGAGGGGACAACATCTCATCAGTGGGGGAGGGTTGTAAGCTGACCCTCCCAATACACAGAGTGTGACCAATGCTCCATTTAAGGGAGTCCCATGGAAGAATGAGGATCCTGAAGGGGCTCCTGAGGAGGCGATGAGCCTGCCGGATCTGGGAGCTCCTGAGGAGGCTCCACAAATTTCAAGGGGAAAACTGGCAACAATACCTCCAGCGACGCTGGGCGAGAGGGTGACGTCAAACTCTCTCCAAAGGCCTCTAGACAAGAGTCCAGAACTCTGCATTGACAAGGCGGCAAAACGACAGGCGTCTGCGCCGATCGTGCCTAGTCAGGTGCTGACTCTGCTGCATCCGGGGTAGAGTCTACGCTGTCCAGCGCCAAAACTGACACGCTCGCCTTCCGAAGGAGAAGGCGCCAGAGCCGGCGAGGCAAGCTTTCGGTGCCGCCCCGGCGCCGACTCCTCCAAGACAGGCTCTGACTCTGGGGAAAGAAGCAGAGGCGGAGTCGAGCTTCTGGCGCCGACCCCGGCTCTGGACAAGCGGCTGCCTGCCCAGAAGCCCGGGGCATGCTCAAGGCAGGGCTATGCAGCGCAGGGAGCCCAGCGGGGCTATGCGGCGCGGCGCCATGAGTCGTAGAGGTGGACCCGGGTGGGCAGCGCCCCAACGACTCCATGTGGCCCGTAGAGGGGGACCCAACCGTGCCGCCCAATAACAACATCACATCTCCGACGTTCCTGGGAGGCATAAGCTCAATTGGCACCGGGGCAAACCCGCTGGCGAGTCCATCGGGGACCCCACAAGAAGGGGAGGCCCTGAGGACGCCCCCAGGTACGGGAGAGGACCCAAGGGAGGCCTGAACAGCCTTGGTATATGCCTCCACCTGAGCCAGAGTCGCCCCCACACCCAGAAAGAGCAGATAGAGGGGGGACGACTGTCAGGAGCGCACGTCCAGATTGTTCCAGGAACCAGCGTCCCTAACAGAATGAGATGTCGAAGATATCGGCAACAAGCACCTGGACTTACCAAGCGGCGTACGACGTCCCCGGACGCCAGAGGGCGATCGACGGCGGAACCGGATCCGGGTGTCACGCAGAAAAAGAAGGAAACTGACATCAGCGCGCTGGGAGGGACTTGTATGACCTCGCTGACTTCACGTACGTGGACGACGTCAGGGCAGGGTCGTGTGGCGCCGTCCCCTGGCATGCAGAGGTGCTGCTGCAAAAAAATTCCGGATCCAGTCTGAAACCTGGGGATATTCTAAGTTAAGGAATCTGCGGCTAGATGTCTATCAGATCATCTTCACAACTCAGGCCAGGAAATTTAGCGGAGAAAAGGCACACAGGAGGCCCGTGAGCCACTATCTGGAATGATGGTCAGAGAGGGAGCCTGCATTGAAACTCCAATAAGCAAATATTTTGACATAACATGTTTTCTTCAGTGGCAATCAGATCTAGCCATGGTTCTGGCCAGTGCTGGAAGATGCCATTTCCCACCTAATAGTGCTACTGGCACTTGTAATCCTGCCAGTTGTCACCGGCTGTGCTCATCTGCCCTGGCATTTAAAAATCTTGCCAGATGGTTCACGAGCAGGGAAATACCCTTTCACTGCATCCACCGCTAGAGGTAAAGCACCTCCTGGCATAGGACCCAGGACCCCACTCTGCCCTGCAAGTTGCAGTACCACGTGATGCTGGTGTTGTGTGCGAGAACCTGCACCACCCTCCCTTTGATAAGTAGTAGGAAGGCTTTCAGCATCAGGTAAAAAGAGACTGTACTGGATCCTCAAAACTGGATTTTCGGAGTTATAGGCTGATATGGAAGAGGAGCTGGATCCGTTGATGCTTGATGCTAGAGAGCAGGAGGAGTTGATGTGGATTCCTCTGTGCCTTCTTCTAGACTGCTCATGATCATCCATGGGTGAGGCTGTGGAATACCTTGCTTGCTCCATAACAGGTGAAACAGCTAATGCCCTTGATACTTAGGGATGTCAGGAAGACATTTGTTCATCTTTTCAACATACATGTTGAATGTTTTCTCTTTGCCAGCGACGGCGTGTGATGCATCTCAGATGATAATGCATGTATGTGTGTTCTAAATGAGAATGATTCCATAAAGTCGACATTGACTGACCTGAGAGTCTATGATATGGCAGCGTTGATCTTTGCCTCAACAGTGAACAGGTCAGTGCAGATGTCGCAATGTTGTCATCAGTGATAGACGTCATCCTCTAGTGACAACAAGAAAGGTGGAGTTTTCTACATTTGTCTCCTTCTGTGATGGTCTTTTTCAGAGGATGAATCAGACAGATACTGGTTGTGAGACAGATCTCTCTACCCTCTTGTTTATCTGCCCTCATGCCTCTCAACTGATTACATGTCTGCCTTCCAATGTTCAATTTGACATTAAAAATTGAGACAGAGGGAGACATGCCACGCACACTTTGTGCATTTGTCACAGCCTTCTTTCGCCCACACGCTCAAACTAGAGTAAACATTATTCACTTGACAAGAGATCTTAAAAGACGTTGAGTGAATTAGATGATATTTTTCAATGAAGAATAAATGTTTAGTTAGAGGAAAAAATACCGAAATTCTCAGTGAAAAGAAGCAATCCATCCCACAATAAAATATTTCTTTTTTTAAAGGAAAAATACACACACACACATATATATTATATATACACACACACACACACACACACACACACACACACATAATATATGAATTATATCCAAGCATGTGTAATTCACAAGCACACTTTTGTATACACAGTATATACAATAAACCAAACTGAAAAATTTGTCCCACACACCATACAATATAACATCGTTAAAAGACAAACACCGGAAGTGACTCGCATAAAGATATTGCTGTTTGACAAAAGCATCTACCAAAAAAAAATCAATACTACCTAAAAGAAAACAAAAATTAAACCCTTACCAGCAGCAAGCACACCCAATCACACTTACACCTTCAAGTAGTAACAGATCATATGCGCACATAAAGAACTCTCAAGGACAGTAAAGTACAGAGAATAATAGATGCATACTAGAGAAAGACCAAATGTCTTCAATGAGACAGGTAACATTTAACCTCCAAGAGGAATAATGCCTGCTACGAACATTGCAGGAAAAGGAAGAGCTTATAGGAAAGCCTAAAATTCTCCTATGTAAAACATGGCCGAAAACAGCCTGAAGAAAAACGTTCAGACAATGCCTCTCAAATAACTAGACAGCTCATATAACCACCATGTTCTAAAATTAAACACAGGAATTACATATACTTTCCAACAAAGGAGGAAACCAATATTGAGAGTATTCGAAAAAAATACACAACAGATTGATCTTAACAGCGGATGCTTCAAAAAAGTGAAGCACCCACAATGAACATGCACTTCGTTTAAGTAGCGAAAAAGGGTTACGCTGATTAACCAGACAAGAAAAATCAGTATATGCCAAAACGGATATACACCCTCTGTCCTAGGTCTCAGAACCAGCATAACAATATGACTATAAGAAATACTGAAGGACAGAACCCAGGCAAATCCAGCATACCTCACTTTTTCAAAGAAACATATGAACAGATAATATTCCCAACAGGAAGACACTTCTTTCAATAATCCTCTTGAGTGTATAGCTCATCTTTAGAGGTAAAAGAATAAAGGGACACAACCATACTCCACCCAAAAAGATGTTGATCCAAAAACATCTGCTCCTCTCAGGAACACCATCAGGTGCATCAAAAGGAGTAGTTTCTGTTCTGTAACTCCAGTTCTGTAGTAGGGGTATCTCTGTTATAGTCATAATCTAGTGAATAGTCCCGCCCATGTGCGTGGACCCCGGCAATCAAAAATAATCTCTTAAGTTGTCAAAAAATTGCAGAACTGCAAAGACACTTAAGAGAAAATTTAAAGACAAATAATGCAGCCTATATCCACAGGCTACACTGTCCAGTACTTCAACTAGAAATTCCACCAAAAATCCACAAACAGCAAAGCCTGTCCAGATTTCCCTTGCTTTTACTGCAAAAACCCCTCAGAAATGATAGAGAGGAAGGCCTGGACAGACAAGCCCCATAGGCTGCCATTATGTGGCTTAAACAGGATACTGTGCCTTTAAGGAAACCTTCTAGAACCTTCTCCCAGTATCCCAGAATGCATAGCAGGTCCCACTGACTTCAGTTCTTTTTGAAGGCGTAAAAACGCCAGACCTGTAGCATTAAGTACATGAACAATTCTCCACCGGGGAGGAGGGCGGGCGCTTATGACTATAACAGAGATACCCCTACTACAGAACTGGAGTTACAGAACAGAAACTACTCCTTCTGTAGTAGGGGATCTCTGTGTATAGTCATAATCTAGTGAATAGAATGGCAAGCCCATCCCCACACCAAAGCGGCGGTGGAGAAAAAACATGATGCCACTACTGTGCGAACAAATTCCGCAGCGAAGCCTGCCCAACCTGAGCGTCTGCCCTGGCATCAGAGTCCAGGCAGTAATGCTTAGCAAAGGTATGAACCGACTTCCAAGTGGCGGCCTTGCAGATTTCTGCAATCGGCACATTATGGAGCAAGGCTGTCGTGGCAGCTTTGCCCCTGGTGGAATGAGCCTTAGGCTTACCTCCTAAGGTCTTATTAGCTTTTTGGTAACACAATTGAATGCAGGACACAATCCACCTAGAAATGGACTGCTTAGAGGTAGCAAGACCCGTCCTGACTGATCCATAATTGACAAACAATTGGTCTGACCTACGAATATCTTTGGTCTTATCCAGATAAAATTTCAACACCCTCCTAACATCCAGGGAATGCAAAGAACGTTCCGCCGGAGAGGAAGGATTCTGAAAAAACGTAGGTAAAGTTATGGTCTGGTTGACATGAAAATCAGAAATAACCTTGGGAAGAAATTTAGGGTGAGTACGCATCACAACCTTAGCAGCATGAAATACAGTATAAGGTTCAGTACAACACAACGCCTGAATTTCACTCACCCTGCGGGCCGATGTAATGGCCACGAGGAACGCCGCCTTCCAGGACAGGTGCTGCAACGAAGCCTTGTGAACGGGTTCAAAAGGCTCCTTCATCAATCTGGACAGCACCACATTCAATTCCCATGAAGGCGAGGGAAGCCTGACAGGAGGGAACACCTTCTTCAATCCTTCCAGAAAGTCTTTGATCACAGGGATCTGGAAAAAAGAAGTCTGTGAAGGGCATTTCCTGTAGGCAGTCAATGCAGCAAGATGAACCCTAATGGAATGAACATTAAGGCCAGACTGCGCCAAACGTAAAAGGTAAGGAAGGATGACATCTTCCTTGCAGGTCGTAGGGTCATGGTTCCTAGACTGGCACCAGATACAAAACCTCTTCCACTTGTAAGCATATGAAGTCCTAGTGGAAGGTCTCTTAGACTCCTTCAGTATGTCCATGCAATCCGCGGGCAGATTCAGATGTCCATACTGCACTATCTCAGGAGCCATGCCGCCAAACTCAAAGACGAGAGGCTGGGGTGCAACATCCGCCCCCCGAACTTCGTGAGAAGGTCCGGCCTGCACGGCAACCGAATGTGAGGAAGGAGAGAACGGTGAAGCAGGTCCGTGAACCACCACTGCCTGGGCCACTCCGGGGCAATGAGAATCATCCGAGCCCTGGACCGGGTCAGCTTGATGAGTACCGCCGGAATCAGGGGAATGGGAGGAAAAGCGTACAGAAAGCTGTTCGACCAGCTGATCCATAGCGCATTCCCCAGCGACCCCGGCTGGTAGTACCTGGAGGCGAAGTCTCGGCATTTGCTGTTTTCGGCGGTGGCGAACAGATCTACGTCTGGAGTTCCCCACCTTGCGAAGACTTCTCCCAGCACTTCGTCGTTTATGACCCATTCGTGGTTTTCCTGAATGAGTCTGCTGAGTTCGTCCGCCTGAACATTCTGCACACCTGGCAGATGGGTAGCCGTGACCGTCAGTCCTCTGGCCAGGAGCCAGTGTCAGATCGCCTGCGCCTCCTGTGACAGAGTGCGTGATCTCGAGCCCCCCTGCTTGTTGAGGTAGTACATCGTGGTAGTGTTGTCCGTTTGCACAAGCAGGGAGCTGGTCTGGAAGGACGGAAGAAAGGCCTTCAGCGCCAAGTGAACAGCTCTGAGTTCCAGGAAGTTGATGTGATACGTGGCCTCCACTGGTGACCACGTTCCCTGAATCTGTAGAGTCCCGGAGTGCGCTCCCCATCCCAGGAGAGAAGCATCCGTCACGACAGTCTGCCTGGGAATGTCCTTGTGAAAAGGAACCCCTCTGAGGAGATTCTCCGCTGAACACCACCACTTCAGAGACTGAAGAGCATGCAGAGACAGTCGTATCCTGTCGTCCCAGGATCCTGTCCTCTGATCCCACTGGTCCTCCAAGCACTCCTGCAGCGGTCTCATGTGCAGTCGTGCGTGCGGCGTCAGGAAGATACAAGAGGCCATCGAACCCAGTAGAGAAGACACCGTCCTCACTGTTGTAGATGGAGTCGACATAAGAGCCTGAGCCTTCCGAAGGAGAGATAATCGTCGCTCTTCCGAAGGAGACACGCTTGCTGACAGCGTATCGATGGAGGCTCCCAAGTACTGTATGCATTGGACCGGAGTCGGGACCGACTTGGCCATGTTGATGTGCAACCCCAGCTTGTCCAAGAGAACGCACGTCTTCTGGAAGTGTGCTCGCGCTTCCGAGAAGGAGGATGCCTTGATCAACCAATCGTCCAGGTACGGGTAGACAAACACCTTGTTCTTCCGCAGGTGCGCCGCCACCACCGCCATGCACTTCGAGAATGTTCTCGGCGCAGACTTCAGTCCGAATGGGAGTACTGTGTACTGATAATGATTGGTGCCGACTTGGAACCGCAGGAACTTCCTGTGTTTGCGCGCAATGGGCACATGGAAGTATGCATCCTGTAGGTCTATGGCACAGAGCCAGTCCCCTTGTTGCAACTGAGGATAAATCTGATGCAACGACAGCATGCGAAACTTTTCCCTGCGAATCCACTTGTTTGCCTGTCGCAAGTCCAGAATGGGCCTGAACTCGTTCTTGTCCTTCTTGCGAACCAGGAAGAACCGGGAGTACAGGCCTCGTCC
The DNA here is from genome assembly GCF_964261635.1 of Lissotriton helveticus. NCBI lineage: Eukaryota > Metazoa > Chordata > Amphibia > Caudata > Salamandridae > Lissotriton > Lissotriton helveticus. The sequence goes on along the minus strand of NC_136069.1, from coordinate 1,595,861,839 downwards.
CCTCTGGGACAGAGGCACGTCTTCTATCGCCCTTTTCCTTAACAGGGTATCGGCCTCCACCTGGAGCTCGAGCAGCTGAAACCGCGAGCTGACCGGAGGAATCGATGGAGGCGGGCTGGTGAACCGAAGACTGTATCCATTGCAAACAATATTCAGCACCCACTTGTCCTGAGTAATTTTTCTCCACTCTGCCGGAAAAAATTGGATGCTTCCCCCTACCGGAGTGGGTAACGGATCCGGGGGAAGTAAGTTCCTAGGGCCTAGACCCAGCCTGGCCCTTGGGCGTTGGAGCCGACTGCTGGCCTCCCCTGCCCCTCTGGCGTTTCTGGAACGGCTTACGGAACTGTTGTTGCTGTTGCGAATGTCCCGAAGCCTGGCCACGTCCACGGCCTTGTCCACCGGACCGCCGTTGGAATGAGCGGTACGGCTTCTTCGTCTCCTTAGGCTTCTCGAGGCCCACCGCCGTGAGCGTCTCGGCCTCCGCCTTCATGCGGGCCATCTCGTCGTCCGCATGCTGCCCAAAAAGAGACTTGCCGGAGAACGGCAGGTTGGCCACCCTCTGCTGTGCGTCCGGTTTCAGGGACGTAAGACGGAGCCAGGCGTGGCGCCTCTGGTTGACCCCATGGCAAAAACCATGAGCAGCCAACAGGGAAGAATCCGCTGCCGCACTGATGATCTGGTTGGCCACCAGCATCCCTTCACTCAGCACTTCCTGAAAATCCTCACGCTGTTCACGAGGCAAGTGCTCCGCAAACCGCTCCAGGGAGTCCCAGAGGGAGCGGGCGTACCGACCCAGCAGAGCCGTGGCACTCGCAGCCTTCATGGAGGTGGCGGCAGTTCCACAGACCTTTCTCCCTGCCGAATCCATCCACCTGGACTCCTTATCCGGGGGAACCGTGGATGACGGAGCTGAGGCATGTTGTTTGCGTGCCGCCGTCACAATGACGGAGTCCGGAGGTGGTTCCGCTCTCAGAAAAGCCGGGTCCGAGTCCGGGGCCCGGTACTTCCTCAGCAACCTAGATGGTGCCGCCTTTGTCACCGCTGGGGTGAGGAAAAGGTCCATAGCTGGTTCCTCCAGGCCCGGTACCAGAGGAAGGAGAGGGCGAGACGAGTGTTTTTGGCGCAACGTCTCAAAGATTACGGACGTCTTCGGCGTGGGCACTGTCAGGGGAATGCCCAGCTTCGCAGCGCCCCTCAAGAGGACATCCTGGAACGCCACCAGGTCATCAATTGGGGACACCCTCGTATCCGGTGATCCCGACAGGGTAGGAGAACGATCCCTGGAGCCAGAGGATCCCGTGCGGGAGCGAGACTCGCGCCTCCTATGGCGGCGTCTCGACCGCGAGGACGATCTGTGCCGCGACCTGTCCCGTCTCCCCGAGCGAGAGCGAGAGCGAGACCTGCCAGTCCGTGGCCTCCCCACCGGTTTCCGTGGCGGAGTCTTCCTCGGAGCCTCCTTGGGCGCAGGTTTCGGGGTCCCCTTAGGAGGTACAGGCAAAAACGGCAGCGAAGTGGACCTCGGAGGAGGAACCTCCGGCTGCGGTGCCGGCCCACGCGGAGGAACCGGTGGAGGCGGGTCGTCCGCTGGAAGTGGAGGCAGCGTCGGCGGGTCCTCTCGAGGCAGAGGAGGAGGAGGAGGAGTGACCGCCTTCGGACCAGGTGCATGCGTCGACCGAGGCCGAGAAGGAGTGTACACCGCAGAGTACACCGTGCCCTGTGATCCTTTAGGCGAAGAGGGCTGAGAGCCCGCCCCTTCAGCCGGAGACCGCTCCCTCTTACGTCCCCCGCTGGAAGCAGTGTGACTCCTGGGACTAGAATCCCTCTTGCGACGCTTCGGAGAGCCTGACCGACTCCTAGACGTCGACCTCCGTCTGCTCGACGTCGAGCGTCGCTTTTCCGGCGTCAAAGGGCGTTTCCTTGACTCCGGCGTCGAACGCCGCCTCCGCGACGTCGACCTCTCCTTCCTCGGCGTCGAACGCCGATCCCTCGACGTCAAGCGCCGATCCCTCGGCGTCGACCTCTTTCTTCTCGACGTCGACCTCTTTCTTCTCGACGTCGACCTCTCTCTCCTCGACGTCGCACGTCTCCTCGACGCCGAACGGTCCTTCCTCGACGATGAGCGTCGCCGACGTCGTCTGGATGTTCTCGACGTCGAGGATCCCCTCGACGTCGACCGGCGGTGTCGCCTCGACGGCGAGCGCCGATGTCTACGACGTCGGTAAGAAGCCCTCGACGTCGACGCCGAAGACGACGTCGACGGCGGCTTCGTCCGCGGTGGCTTCGACGTCGAGTCGTCCCGATGTCTCGTCCCGGAGCCCCGGGGAGAAGGGGAGCACACCGCCGTCATCCCTCTCGACGTCGTCGTCGAGGCTATCGACGTCGACGGAGACCGGGATCGCTTGCTGGGCTTCCTGCCTCTGGGGAGCCCCCCAGAGGCCTCAGCAGAGGCAGAGGGAACCTTCCCTGACTGCCCAGACCCACCTGCAGCCTGCAGGCGCCTCTCCTCAAGGCCAGACAGCCTGATCTTCGCCCTTTCCTTCAGAGTGCGAGTTGTAAACTGCTGGCAGATGACACACTCCTCAGGGACATGATCTTCAGGGAGGCAGACGATGCAGACATCATGGGGATCACCTCTGGCCTTCTTCCTCTCACATGCTGGACACTTCACAAAGAGTCCAGGCATTTTAGAGCCCTAAAACACCTGAAGCAGCACACAGAAGAGAAGAGAAAGCCAAGAAAGTAAACTGCAACACTTTTAGTATACAAAAGTGCCAAAACATGCAATAACCCCTTGAAACAAGGGAGAGCTCAATGCCAGGGTCCTGTAAGCAGGAGCCGGAAAAAAGAACTGAAGTCAGTGGGACCTGCTATGCATTCTGGGATACTGGGAGAAGGTTCTAGAAGGTTTCCTTAAAGGCACAGTATCCTGTTTAAGCCACATAATGGCAGCCTATGGGGCTTGTCTGTCCAGGCCTTCCTCTCTATCATTTCTGAGGGGTTTTTGCAGTAAAAGCAAGGGAAATCTGGACAGGCTTTGCTGTTTGTGGATTTTTGGTGGAATTTCTAGTTGAAGTACTGGACAGTGTAGCCTGTGGATATAGGCTGCATTATTTGTCTTTAAATTTTCTCTTAAGTGTCTTTGCAGTTCTGCAATTTTTTGACAACTTAAGAGATTATTTTTGATTGCCGGGGTCCACGCACATGGGCGGGACTATTCACTAGATTATGACTATACACAGAGATCCCCTACTACAGAAGTGGACATGACAAAGCTTAAACGTTGACAAAGCTTGCATCACCTATATAATTCAAGCTTAGGCCAAATAGCATATAAACAGAATAAGGAATTATGACACTGTATTCCTTCGCTTATCACGAAAGTGCCTTAAGAGCACATCAGCCTGAGCCCCACAGAGGTGGGCACAATCAAATGGCATGTCGACTAAAGTAGAGTGTACAGCCTCCGAAATAACCTGAAGCTGCCAACCAAGCAAGACGCCATAGCACGACTGCAGATGCAGTGGCTCGACCTACCGAATATGTAGTGTCCATGCCACCCCTAATTGAAAGCTTAGCTGCATATGGACCGTCTCTTATCAAGCCAGCCACCTCAGAATGGAGGTTATCAAGAAGATACAGCAACATATCCTGCAAAGAATCACACAAAGCATGTGAAAAACGCCCCTGCACACAAGATGTGCAGGCGGATCTCAAGACAGAGCTGGCAAAAACATGTGTTTGCCACATGCATCTTGACTCCTTGAACTCTTAGTCACGCGAGTCATAGGCGCAGAATCCACATCATGAGAAGATGTAGCTAGAATCACCAGGCTACGAGTGGAAGGATGTCTATGGAGGGAAACTGGATCTCCAAGTGCAGGCAGTTGTCTGCGAGAGATATTCCGATCCACCGAGACCGCCGACTCAAGCTTGGCCGAAGTTCTAATAAGATATCAAACAGGGCCTCATTGTACGGGAGAACAGACTCTGCCCCCAACTGCCCTTAGTAAAGGACATCAATGAGAGCTGCACCATAGGTAGCGGCAAGTCCAAAACTGTAGCCACTCTCCTCAGCATACCTTTGAAGGAGGAACTCGCCTGAATAGGGGGGTGGGGGGGGGAAGTAACCCTGGGGGGGGGGGGGGGGGGGAGTAACCCTGTGGCCGGGAAGTCTCCGAAGATTGCAACGTACGTGCTGCCAGCAACTTCATACGACGCTCTTGAAGCAGCTTCAGCTTTTGGCAGGAGCCGCAATCACTGGCGGTGTGGTGTTAGCCCAAACACCACATACAAATCGTATGCGGGTCTGAACCGACATCTGCCAACTGCAAGATTCACAAGGCTTAAAGCCGGAGGACATGGAGAAAAAAAAAGAGTATACTGTTCCAAACGACAACAAACTGTCGAAGTAGGGCAAAAAAAGGCCTGAGGAACTGCTTGCAGTACAGAAAAAAGAAACTGACGTCCACGCGCGGAGGGGATTTATATGGCTCCACTGATGTCCTAACCAGAGTCGACGTCTTCATGGAGTCTTTAAGGTGGTGCGCAGAGGTACTGCTTAAAAAGGAGTAGTTTCTGTCCTGTAACTCCAGTTCTGTAGTAGGGGTATCTCTGTTATAGTCATAATCTAGTGAATAGTCCCGCCCATGTGCGCGGACCCCGGAGCAATCAAAAATAATCTCTTAAGTTGTCAAAACATGCAGAACTGCACAAACACTTAAGAGAAAATTTAAAGACAGATAATGCAGCCTATATCCACAGGCTACACTGTCCAGTACTTCGACTAGAAATTCCACCAAAAATCCACAAACAGCACAGCCTGTCCAGGGTTTTCTTACAAAGAAAAACTTGCCTGTAACCGCAAAACCCTCTGGAATGATAGAGAGGAAGAAGTGGACACACAAGCCCCATAGGCTGCCATTATGTGGCTCAAAACAGGATACTGTGCCTTTAAGAGAACGTTCCAGAAGCCTCACAGTATCCCAGAATGCACTGCAGGTCCCCTCCACCTTCAGTTCTTTTTGAAGGCGTAACACGCCAGACCTGTAGTATCTCTTACATGAATATCTCTCTCCACCGGGGAGGAGGGCGGGCGCTTATGACTATAACAGAGATACCCCTACTACAGAACTGGAGTTACAGGACAGAAACTACTCCTTCTTTAGTAGGGGATCTCTGTGTATAGTCATAATCTAGTGAATAGAATGGCAAGCCCATCCCCACACCAAAGCGGCGGTGGAGAAACGAGAAACAACACCACTACAGTGCGAACAGATTTTGCAGCGAAGCCTGCCCAACCCGAGCATCTGCCCTGGCCCCAGAGTCCAGACAGTAATGCTTAACAAAGGTATGGACCGACTTCCAAGTGGCTGCCTTGCAGATTTCTGCAACAGGAACACTACGGAGCAAAGCAGTCGTGGCAGCTTTGCCCCCCGTGGAATGAGCCTTAGGTTTACCCCCTAAGGTCATATCAGCCTTTTGGTAACACAATTGTATACAGGACACAATCCACCTCGAGATGGACTGTTTAGAGTTAGCAAGACCGGTCCTGACTGATCCATAAATGAGAAACAATTGGTCTGACCTACAAATATCGTCGGTTTTATCCAGAGAAAAATTTCAACACCCTCGTAACATCCAGGGAATGCAGAGACCTTTCCGCTGGAGATGAAGGATTCTGAAAAATCGTAGGCAAAGTTATAGTCTGGTTAACATGGAAGTCAGATATAACTTTTGGAAGAACTTCAGGGCGAGTACGCATAACAACTGTAGCAGCATGAAATACAGTATAAGGTTCTTGGCAACACAACTCCTGAATTTCCCTCACCCTGCGGGCCGATGTAATGGCCACGAGGAACTCCGCCTTCCAGGACAGGTGCTGCAATGAAGCCTTATGAATAGGTTCAAAAAGCTCCTTCATCAATCTGGATAGCACCACGTTCAATTCCCATGAAGGCGAAGGAAGCCTGACAGGAGGGAACACTTTCTTCGAGCCTTCCAAAAACCCTTTGATCACAGGAATCCGAAAGAAGGAAGTCTGTGAAGGCCATTTCCTGTAGGCAGTCAGCGCAGCAAGATGAACCTTAATGGAATGGACATTAAGGCCAGACTGCGCCAGGTGTAGAAGATACGGAAGGAGGACATCTTCCTCACACGTCGTTACGTCATAGTCCTTGAACTTGCACCAGATGCAAAACCTCTACCACTTGTAAGCATAAGAAGACCTAGTGGAAGTTCGCCTAGCCTCCTTCAGTATGTCCATACAAACTTCTGGTAGATTCAAATGGCCATATTGCACTAACGCAGGAGCCATGCCGCCAAACTCAAAGATGAGAGGTCAGGGTGCAACATCTGCCTCCCGAACTTCGTGAGAAGGTCTGGCCTGCACAACAGCGTATGCGAGGGAGGAGAGCCAGGGGAAGTAGGTCCGGAACCACCACTGCCTGAGCCATTCCAGGCCAATCAGGATCATCCGCGCCCTGCACTGGGACAGCTTGATGAGTACCGCCGGAATCAGGGGAATGGGTGGAAAAGCGTACAGAAAGCTGTTCGACCAGTTAATCCATAACGCATACCCCAGCGTCCCCTGTTGGTAGTACCTGGAAGCGAAGTCTCAGCATTTGCTGCTTTCGGCGGTGAACAGATCTACGTCTGGAGTCCCCCACCTTGCGAAGACTTCTCCTAGTACTTCGTTGTTAATGACCCATTCATGGTTTTCCTGAATCAAGCTGCTCAGGTAGTCTGCCTGAACAGTCTGCACACCTAGCAGATGGGTAGCCGTGATCGTCAGTCCTCTGGCTAGAAGCCAGCGCCAGATCGCCTGCGCCTACTGCGACAGAGTGCGCGATCTCGAAACCCCCTACTTGTTGAGGCAAGACATCGTGGTCGTATTGTCCGTCTGTACAAGCAGAGAGTTGGTCTGGAAGGACGTAACAAACGCCTACAGTGCCAAGTGAACAGCTCTGAGTTCCAGGAAATTGGCGTGATACGTGGATTCCATCGGGGACCACGTTCCTTGTATCTGTCAGTCTCTGGAATGCCCCCCCCCCCCCCCAGCCGTGGAGAGACACATCCATCACGATAGCCTGTGCGGGAATGTCCTTGTGAAAGGGAACCCCTCTGAGGAGATTCTCCGCCGAACACCACCACTTCAGAGACAGAAGAGCATGCAGAGACAGTCCTAACTTGTCGTCCCAAGATCCATTCCTCTGATCCTCCACGCACTCCTGCAAAGGTCTCATGGGCAGCCGTGCGTGAGGAAGATACAAGAGGCCATTGACCCCAGTAGAGCAGACACCGTCCCCACCGTTGTAGATGGAGGGGTCATAAGAGCCTGAGCCTTCCGAAGGAGCGATAATCTCCTCACCTCCGAAGGAGACACGCTTGCTGACAGCGTATTGACGGAGGCTCCCAAGTACTGTATGCACTGGACCGGAATCGGGACAGCCTTGGACATGTTGATGTGCAACCCCAGCTTGTTCAAAAGAACGCACGTCTTCTGGAAGTGTGCTTGAGCTTCCGAGAAAGAGGCCTCGATCAACCAATCGTCCAGGTACGGGTAGACAAACACCTCGTTTATCCTCAGGTGTGCAGCTACCACTGCCACGCTCTTTGAGAATGTTCTGGGCGCAGACGTCAGCCCGACTGGCAGTACTGTGAACTGATAGAGTGGTGCCGACTTGGAATCGCAGGAACTTCCTGTGTATGTGTGCAAAGGGCACATGGAAGCACTCATCCTGTAGATCTATGGCAGAGCCAATCTCCCTGTTGCAGCTGAGGAAAAACCTGATGCAACGATAGCATGCGAAATTCCTCTCTGCGAATTTACTCGTTTGCTTGTCGCAAATCCAGAATGGGCCTGAACTCGTTCTTGTCCTTCTTGCGAACCAGAAAGAACCGGGAGTACCGACCTCTTCCCCTTCGAGACAGAGGTACGTCTCCTATCGCCCTTTTCCTTAACAGGATAACGGCCTCGGCCTGGAGCTCGCGCAGCTGAAACCGCGAGCTCACCGGAGGGATTGCTGGAGAAGGGCTGATGAACCGAAGACTGACTCAGACCCGGCAGACCTTAATCCGCCGAGGAGCATCAAGCTCTCCCGCGTATGCGCACAATATACTTGTGAAGCATTAAAGGCGGCCCGGGACCACAGACAAATCCTGGGAGGAAAAACGCCGCTAGAAAGGGAAGAAGGCCTCAAGCCGTTCTCCACGCCCCAAACCTACAGCCTTTCAAAAGTCTCCAAGTCAGACTTATGCGGGCCACTCACTACCCTCATGGCAACCCAATTGTTGCCCAAAGAACGGGAGAGTAGATGCACACTGCTGAGCCGTAGGCTGCAGATACGTCCGACAAATACAAGTATGGCAACGTAGGACAAACCCACAATACCTGGGGGTCGGCAGGAGAGAAAACTCTGCCCCGACACCGATGTTTAGACCTGAAACTATCAGGTCCATAGACTATCTCTTGTAAGGCTTCCCTCCTGTCTCTCGGCAGGGGAACCACAAATCAGTGAAGAAAACACCCCCACACAGGGATCTTACCACAACGCCCCAGCAATAGCGGGCCACCGCATGACGTCTACATGCCGCCACCCCTGCGACCAAGTCAGGAGTACGTTCGAAGCCAGAACCTCCTGGCAGGTGGTAGCGGACCAAAGCTAAGCACCGCCAACCAGTTAAGAGTCGGAGAGAGACTCCTCGTACTTCATGGAAGACGAATCCCTGGCAACAAGGCACGGGGAATCGCAGACTGAGGAGCCAAAGGCCCCATGGGTGGTGGATGGGAAAGGGAACCAAGTGAAATCCGAAACATCCCTGGTGGTCACATCAGTGGTGGCAGAGCAGGAGGCGACCTAGCCGATGAGTAGGTATGCGAAAACTCAAACCTAAGCAAAAGGACCAACGTCCCTCTCTTACATGTGGTGAGTAGCCACAAACTCCCCATCAGAAGTGTTACTCGACACTGATCAACTGCTCGGCGTCGTGGGTGGACGGTGCCGGGAACACAAAGTCCCCTCCTACGCAGAGGGGGCTCACAACGGAGCGAGGCCTGGAACAAGACCCAGGCCGCAAGCGCCGGCAAGTATACTGCGGCTGTAACCCATGACGTCGACCTCACTACGACGCCACCATCACTAAGACAGTGACTGTCTGTACGACACCAACACTCCGAGGTCAAAATGTCACTACGGTGTAAAACACAGACACCGAGCCATCCATAAAGGCGATGTATGTACCCAAAGGAAGATAGCGGAGCACAAGCGACCAACGCCCCAAAAGGAGCACCACGTCTCCACGACGTCGAGCACCACGTCTCCACGACGTCGAGCACCACGTCTCCACGACGTCGAGCACCACGTCTCCACGACGTCGAGCACCACGTCTCCACGACGTCGAGCACCACGTCTCCACGACGTCGAGGCAGCTCCACAACGTCGGGGCAGCTCCACAACGTCGAGGCAGCTCCACAACGTCGAGGCCGACCGGAACCGCGTCATAGCTCAGACGTGCCCTTACCGGGGAGAACCCCAGAGGTTACAGCATGGGACTCGGTAGAGGATCCCCCCTCTCCTTACCCAGAGTCTGAAGATGCCTTCAAACTCCTCTGTTCTAAACCTGGGAGCCGAAGCTTCCCAGAAAAGAAGTTACAGAGAAGACAGGTGTCAAAAGACACAGGCAAACACAGAATACAAACCTGTGAGCTTCAGCTTTGGCCTTTAGTACAGCTGCAGGCAAAGCACTTGTCAGACTAGAAGTAGTATAAGACAAGAATACTGCAGAAATTCTGCCCAAAAAACACAGCAGAATGTAGATAAAGGCCAAAGACGTCGAGTGAAGCTGTAAAAATCCAAATGTATCAAAAAAAAATAAAGAAAAAGCTCAAAAAAGAAGAGCTAATGCTCCAGGGTCCTGCTAGCAGGAGCCGGAAAAAAGAACTGAAGGTGGAGGGGACCTGCAGTGCATTCTGGGATACTGTGAGGCTTCTGGAAAGTTCTCTTAAAGGCACAGTATCCTGTTTTGAGCCACATAATGGCAGCCTATGGGGCTTGTCTGTCCACTTCTTCCTCTCTATCATTCCAGAGGGTTTTGCTGTTACAGGCAAGGTTTTCTTTGTAAGAAAACCCTGGACAGGCTGTGCTGTTTGTGGATTTTTGGTGGAATTTCTAGTCGAAGTACTGGACAGTGTAGCCTGTGGATATAGGCTGCATTATCTGTCTGTAAATTCTCTCTTAAGTGTCTGTGCAGTTCTGCATATTTTGACAATTTAAGAGATTATTTTTGATTGCTCCGGGGTCTGCGCACATGGCGGGACTATTCACTAGATTATGACTATACACAGAGATCCCCTACTACAGAATGTCCAGATCCAGTCTGACGCCTGGGGAGAATTCATCTGTCCAACAACCTTGACTCCCTGGTGGAAGTTAACAATGGCAAGGTGGAGGAAGCCTGGAAGTTAAAAGCTGCATGAACAACTAGGCCCTGAGCTCTAAGGTGAAGGGGCAGGCAGAGTGGATCATCCGGTGCAGGACCGTGTTGAAGAGCAATGGCCTGATCAACAGGGTCACCAGAGGAGGGCCTCGCCCATGTGCCAAGCATGATGTCAAACAAAGATGCCCCAAGGGGCAGCAAAGGCTCCACTTCAATAGGCTCCATGTGGAGAAGATCCAGTAAAGGATCAGATGGCAGGGAAACAACAGGCGGCTGAAATTGAAGAATAGATGCCGCCCTGTGAATAGCCCGTGCGTAGGCAGCACTAGCCTAAGTTGCCATCCGGGGAGGCGACAATAAACAGTCAGTAGGAGACTGTTGGAGACTAACCCGTTCACCAGACAGCAAAAGTGGAGGAGATGGAGGCTGATCCAAAGGCCACGCAATACTTGGTACCTGCACTATGGACTGAAACTACCTCAGATCTGGGGAGTCCAGAGGAACGTCAACCTCTTGCAAAAGAGGAGGAGTAGGCGCCGGCGTCGATCGATGCAGTGTGGGAGTCGCATCGACATCCGAGGATGGAGGAACACCAATCTCATGCAAAAGTGGAGGCGTGGACGTCGGCACCGGAGTCGACCGTGGCAGAGTCTGAGTCGACTCGATGTCGACAAACTCCAGAAGGGACTCTGCCTGGGCGCTGTCCGACGTCGATCCCACCACAATCCGCGGGGAGGAAAGACATCAACAGGGTGTGGAGCCTGGCGCCGCCTCAGATGTCCGCGCAGGAAGCCGCGCAGGGCTATGCAGTGACTGAAGTGCGACTGGGAGGGCCATCTTGGCCGTGGTCTGTCTACGTCATATTGACTGCGGAACCGGAGTCTATGCACACAGCCGGCGCTGCGGAAGAATCCGCCAGCGAGAACCCGACATGAGTGCCTCCCACCTCTGAAGGACCCGAAGGAGCACCAGGGAGAGGGGGTGACTTAAAGTAGGAGTGGAGTGCTGTGGAATAAGCCTCCATTTGGCCGCGATGCTCCAACTCCCAGAAAAGGGAGGGTACAGAAGAGACGACTGCCGAACGCCCGTGCCTGACAGGGAGCGAAATGAACGGGCGCCACTATCACGCGTATGGGAAGAAGACCTCCGCGACTGGCACTTGTGCGTACCCACCTCTGAACGATGTCCGCGGGACGACCTCGAGAACGGGTCCAATCCCGAGAGGAGCGCCACAAAGGTGCAGTACCGGACAGCCGTGCGGCCAGCAGTTTCATACGACGCTCCCTCAAGGATTTCGGTTTCATTTGTTGACAGGTGTTGAACTCTTTGGAGTCGAGGTGCACTCCTAGGCACCATGTTGGAAATGGGATCCCCGGCTGGCCAGAGCTTTCGCCAAAGTCAGTCAGAGACCACCACCCCCAAGTCAGGGCAAGGGAGTTACACGCCAAGATAACCCCTACTCACCCTCTAGGTAACGTGGCGCGAGCAGCAAGGCTAAACTTGGAGGCGATGTAGGCTAAGTATTTGCGCACGCACCCCAGCAACAACAACCAAAGGCCCACCACAAAGGAAACTCCACACAAGGTTATATAAAAATAGCCTTTGTATTACACCAAAACACATTAGATAAAACACACACTTTACAATGTGCCAGAGGCACGGGCAGAATTTACAGGGGATATTTACAAGAGAGGGCCACCTGGACCACTGTCAGGAATCAGAAGTAACACTTTCAGAAATAGCACTTAGAATGTAAAATTACTTTAGCACAAAATATAAAAATAGAGCACACAACCAGTAACTACTGGTAACAGGACCTCACTAGCACCACCTGTACTAGGGAGAAAACAACCACCTATGTATCACAATACCTGTAGGGGTGTAAGAACATAACACATGATGCAATGCATAACATTCATTCAGAGGTGTAAGCAAAATGAACAATTGCGCCAAACTCACGTAAGTCACCACCTGTGACTGTCCCTAGGCCAACTGGCCTTGTTGGGGCTAGGACGCCCTGTGTCCAAAGTCCAGGGGAGGCTGCGCAGGCAGCACAGCACACAAGCCTAAACGTAGCAACTTGTCCACTAAGTGCTGGACAGTTGTAAATAACAGTTAGGCAAACGTTGGAGCCTCGTGGGCTCAAGAACAAAGGTGGACAAGGAGCCTCTCAGGGGCTCGCAAAGCAAAATGTGCCAATTAGAGCTCCAGCGCTCTTAAAATAATCAACAATGCCCCAGAGCCTCTCTCAGGGCTATAAATCACGATGGGGGCTGGTGGAGCCTCTCTCAGGCTCGTAAATCAAATGGGCACTCGAGCCTCGCGGGCTCTAAATGAACAAAGGGGCCCCGGGAGCCTTGCAGGCTCGCCAACACAAATGGGGGCGTTGGAGTCCCTCACGGGGGACTCAGGATCAATAGGAATGCCCCACGGAGCCTTGGGCTCGAAGAAATGCCCCCAGGAGCCTCGGGGCTCCCCAAAGAAATGCAGCAGCATTGGAGCGGCCCTCTGCCAATCGGGGCCGCTCGACGAACAAAGGACCCTGTCCCCGCACTCACCGGTATCTCGCTGGTGCTGCGGGGGCAGGAACACTGCCGGCTCTCCTCCTCTGCAGCGCGGGGCTCCTCTTCCTCGGAGCCTCGCTGGCGGCGCCTCTCTCCTCGCTGCCTGGTTGCGGGTCTTCCGGTCGGCCTCTCAGGGGCCGCGCTGCGATTGGCCGGTCGGCCAGAACACTTCCGGGTCGTCGCGGGCAGCGCGGCGGCCCGTTCCAGGTAGGCAGGCGGGCTCCCAGTACCCGAGGAGTGGGCTCCCTCGAGGTATTTACAAATCCAAGTACGGGGCAATGCCGGGTGGCACCGGCGCTCAAATTAAAAGTCAAGCGAGGTGGCACTCGCTAATGCCGCAAATCGGCAAAATCAGGCGGGCAGATGCCGGGTAGGCACCGGCTGCATACAGCGCGCTCCCAAGCGCTTAGGGGCCACAGAAAGCGCGCCTAGCGCTAAAAATAGAAGCAAAGCGCTATTGAGCGCTGGGGCACCAGGAAAGCGCGCCTAGCGCTATAAATCAAATAAGAGCGCCTCCAGGCACTCTTAAGCCAAAAGCAAAAGCTCCAGCAGGGACTGGAGGCAGGCAGAGGGGCAGGGCAGGGCCAGAGCCAGCACACTGGGTCTCCAGGCAGGGAGACAGTCCAAGTGGCAGTCCTCCTGGCCCCAGCAGCAGCAACAGCCCCCTCTGGCAAGGATCCACAAGTAGAACAACCTCTGTGGGGACACAGCCCCATTTTTATACAGCATTTCCCTTTGTCTGAGGGTGCAGAGTGGGGGCGGAACCAGTCGCAGCTGGTTCTTGAGTACTCTGTTTACCTCAACCACCCTCTCTATTCACTGGCAGGGCCTGGGTCATTAGACACCACAGGGGGGCGGAGCCAGCATTGTGTGGGGAAAACCCAGCCCATCCAGGACACAGGTACACTCCTCCCACACATTACTCATGCAAATCTCCCACTCACCACCGGGCAGACCCATCCAGACTTCCTGGAGCCTGGCATGCCAGCCAGCTCCAGCCAATCACACGCCAGCACCCTCACAGCACACGTACAGCCATGTCTAGAAATGGCGCTTCCCTACTAGACACATACATGCTGCATACACCATCTCGCAGCATTCACTCTCACGAGTTCACACATACCAGACTCAAGCCTGTACACCCCACGCATCAGGAACTACCAGGGACACATACATTCCCCATGCATTCCTATGGGCGGGCAGGCCTAGCTCAGCACATGCACTCAGAGTGCGCACGCACTTTCCACTGGGACACAGTGAAAGTGCGCAGAATGCCAAAAATCACCATTGCCAGGTCACCATTTCAAGCAAAAAGTCTAGGGGTGAACCTGCCCTAAGGGCCCAAGTCCAACACACCACATACAGATGCTGTGCGGGTCTGTGACAGACATCTGGCGCTCACAGGTCTCACACGCCTTAAAGTCCGAAGGCAGTGCACACTGTTCCGCGACGCCGAAGGAATCGAGAAGGCTTGTAAAACAGGCCAAGGAACCGCTGGTTTTCCAGGATCCGTGTTGGGACACGGAAAAGAAGAAAACGGACGTTGGCGCGCCAGTAGGGGCATATATGGCTACTCGGATGTAATGTTCGCGGACGACGTCAAGAAGGTGCGGCGGCGCCTCCGGCACGCACAAATGCGGCTGTGCAAAGTTTTCCAGATCCAGTCTGACGCCTGGGTTAAGTTAAGGAATCTGCGGCTAGATGCCTCTATCAGATGATGTTCTTATTTATGCTCAATTAAGATATAACACTAACTAGTGCACACAACAACAGCATTTTCTTTATACCGTACAGACTAATTACCAAAGTATTGAAAAAAGCACTTACTTGAGAAAGCAGTTTTTGACGCTCGTCCTGGAACTTCTGCCTTTCGTCCAGTACTTTCTTTTTAGCATCATTATATTTAAGGGTCATCCCTTCCAAATTTTTGGTGGTCTGTTTGGAACTCTCTTTGATATCATCAACAAGCTTTTGATATTCTAATTTGAGTTTGGATTGGAGGTTTTCCAGCTCCTGAGCATGCTGCACCTTAATGTTATTTAGGTCAGTGTCAAGAAGCTTTTTGTCTTGGCTGATTTCCTCAAGGAGCTCTTTGTTCTTTTCAAAGAGTTGGTGGTTAGATTTTTCAAGTTTGCACACTTGTAATTGGATGCTGGCATTCTCATCTTTCAGGGTCTTCACCAGGAGCTCCTGCTGAGAGAATCTATCGTTTAAACTATGGTATTCAGCAATCTCTAAAGAAGCTTTTTTAAACTCAAACTGCAAACACTCCAACTCTTTCTGCTGATCTTCCATGACTTTCCTTTGTGTTGCAGAGAGTTCCACCTCTTTTTCCAGATGAAGGTTTTTCTCAGTTAATGCTTCAATCAAGTGTTGGGTACTGGAAAGTTCCTGCTGTAGAGAAGACATCTGCTCTTCCTTCAGTTCAGTCTTCTGCTTCCAAACGTTCCTTTCATGATCAAGCTCTACTTTCAGGCCTTCCTGAGCAGCAAGGTCCCTTTTCAACCCCTCAACAACACACATCTGCTCTGCTTGCTTTTTGAAGTCCGACAGATCTTTTTTTGAATTCTCAGATGCAGAAGCTGCTATTTTCAATTCAAGCTTGCACACACGCTCTTCCAATTCTCGATTTTTGTCAGATTTCTCATCAATAAGAAGTTTTAGCTGGGCACGTTCCTCCTCCACCTCAGAAATCCTCAAGTGATAGTTTGCTAGCTCATGCTCTAAAGCAGATATGGATTTATTTTTCGCATCAGCTTCCTGAAGGCACACAGCAATTTGGGCCTTCCAGTCATCTGAAGCCTTCTGCAACTCCTGCGTTTGAGACTGCATAGACGACAACTCTTCTCTTTTAGAAATAGCTACTTCTTTGCTGCTCTCCAGATCCTTCGTTTTATCTGAAATCTCTGCCTTCAGAATTTTTATGGTGCTCTCTAGCTCGCTTTGTGCTACTCTAGAGGCTTCAAAAAGTCCTTCCAGCACGGAAATCTTTTCTTTCTGACTTACAACTTGAGTTTCTAGGGCATGCAGGTGATCTTGTTGGCGTTCTGCTGTTAATGTTTTTTCTGTAGCAACCTGGTTAGCCTGGGATGCATCGCTTTGCAGAGTTGTTATAACATCTTGCTGCTCTCTGCATTTAGACTCTAGCTCATTCACTTTAGAATGTAAAGCAGCAATATCACTGAGATTTGTTTGTTGCAAGTTTTGGATAGTTTCCATTTCGTGTGCTTTTTCACGAATACTCTGTTCTAAGAGTTCAATTTTCTTTTCCCTATCAGCTATGGACACCTGTAAGCTGTTTATTTCTGTAGAACTTTTTGAAGCAGCTTCTCTATAATTCTGGATCTCATTTTCCTGTTTGTACACTTGTTGTTGCAAAGCTTTCATGGCAGCCACCTCTTCTTGGAGAACGTTCACAGTCTCATGCTGAACACTCAACTCTTCATGTTTGGTAGTAATATCCTCTGCAATTTTGCTCAGCTGTCCTTCCTTCTCACTAATAAGCTGAAATGAATGAGACAATTTGCTTTGCAAAGTGGCGAGCTCAGTTGTTTGCTCTTCTATCAATTGTTCCAGCTGGGTCACTAAAGCTACTTTGGAAGTCTTCTCTGTTGCAAGATCAGCCATGATATTCTCTTTATCCTCAGCAAGCTGCTTTATTGCCTTATCCCTGCAGATCAAATCAGTTTCCAAGGCATGCAGGCGATTTTGCTGCTGTTCTGCCTCAGATGTTTTTTCTGAAGCAACCTGGTTAGTCTGGGCAACATTGGTTTGCAGACTAGCTATAACATCTTTCTGCTCTCTACATTTAGACTCCAGCTCATTCACCTTAGAATGCAATGCAGTGATATCACTTAGCTTTTCTTGTTGTAAGTTTTGGAGACAGTCTATTTCTTGTGATTTTTCACAAATGTTCAATTTTAACAATTCAATTTCTTTTTCTTTATCAGTTACTGTAACCTTAAGGCTATTCACCTCTGTGGTGCTTAAATCAACAGCTTTTCTATAATTTTCTATCTCACTTTCTTGTTTGGATAGTTCATCTTTCAACACTTTCATGGCAACAACTTCCTTTTGGAGAAAGTTCATAGTCTCTTGCATAATCCTAAATTCCTCATTTTTGGTGGCGGTCTCATCTGTAATTTTTTTAAGTTGTCCTTCTTTCTCATTCACTAGCTGGACAGAGCGAGACAATTCACTCTGCAAAGTGGATAGCTCCATTTTCAGTTCTCTGATCGATTGGTCCAGCTGTGCCACTACAGCAACCTTAGAGGCCTTCTCAGTATCTAGAGTTGCCATCAAGTTACCTTTCTCCTCTGTTAGCTGCTTTATCTCCTGATGCCAGTGGGCCACTTCATTTTCATGTTTTTGCTGAATTTCTTTCATTCTAACCTCTAACTGCTGAAGCTCACAGGACAGCTTCTCTGCCACCAATTCCTTTTCCTTAACCATCAACACATTAGAGTCAAGAGCAATCATTCTTTCAGTTCTTTCCACGTCAAGTTGCTTGAGACTTATTTCCAGCTCTGTTTTCTTAAGCTTGTGATCAGAAAGCTCCTTTGAGGCGTTGTCAAGGTTCTCTGTCATTTTCTGTAACTCCTTCTCCAACTGCGAAACCTGTTCTACTCTAGCTACCTGAACCACTTCCAGCTTCTCTTGCAAGGACTGGACAAGTTCACGGAGTCTACCTTCTTCAGACACCCTCTCTTGCAGGAGAACATTAGCTTTAGAAAGGTCAGACTGAAGTAACATCAGCTTATCATGCTGCTCAGCACTCATCTGCTTTGAGTGAACCTCCAGCTCTGCTAGTTTAGCCCTCTCCGCACAAAGTTCATGAGACACTTTCTCATGTTCATCTTTTAACATTTTTACGTGATCATCCATTTGAGAGACACTCTTGGCTTCTCCTTGCCGAACTTCTTCGCATTGCTTACGCCAGGAACTTACCTCATTAATTAGCTTTTCACATTCAGCTTCTTTATCCGTAATAATGGCAGACATTTTAGAAATTTCAAGCTGCAGTTTTACGTTTTTATCTTTGTGACTTTCTTCTAGCTGCTTAAGCTGAGCTTTCATCCTTTCGAGTTTCCTTTTTTCTTCAATCAGGTCTTCTTGAGCTCTATCTCTTTGGCAAGCCAACATCAAAATCTGACTATCTAGCTCCGATAGCTTTTTGCCTCGTTCTTCAAGACTGTCTGCATATGTCCGCCTCTCAGTCTGCAATTGATCCTGCAAATGTTTGATATTTTCTTCCGTGGCAAGTAGTTGACTTTTAAGCTGGACGTTTTCTTCACTCAACAACTCATTATGGGTTAATTTATTTTTATATTCTTTCAGCAGACTCTCCTGCTCAATGAGCTGTGATTTTAACGACTCAATGGAATCAAAATGAACTTTACACTGAGCTTCATGTTCAGCATCCAAATTTTGGCATTTACCAATCAGATCAAGAATAGTATTGTCCAGCTCTTGTACCTTTTGGGACAATTCAGCTTTTTCTCTCTTGAGCTCATCTGCCTCAGCTTTGCAGGTTCTACTATGATCTTCCAGATTTTGGATTTGTTGAGCCAACACATCAAATTCAGTTTCCTTTATGTTCTTGTATTCATTAAACTCTAACTTGACTGAATCTCGTTCACCAAGAACCCTTTCGTGCTCCACAGTCAACCTTGCCACCTGACAGGTCTCATTTTCTACCTTCTGGCTGCAAATCACAAGTTTGTCCTCTGTATGCTTCAGTGTTTCACTAAGGCTGTCAACTTGTAGGCTCAGTGTTTGGATACTCACGTTGGCAGTCTCCTCTTGCTTCTGATAATCTATCACTAACTGCCCCTTCAGTCTCCTTTCTTCTTCCACCTGATGGAGCAGGCCCTCTACCTCTTGATCCTTCTGTAACAGGCAGGCATTTAACCTTGACATTTCAAAATCAAGGTGATTTATCTGAGTAGTCAAACGCTCCTCTTGAGCCTGAGCATCATACTCCAGCTTTTCCTTCTGGACAGTCAATTCAGAAAATGAAGTCTGCAGTTTTGCAATGAGGTCAGCAAGCTCACCTTTTTCTTTATCAAATTTTGTCTTTTCGGAAAAAAGTTCTGCCTGCAGTAAAGCTTTCTCTTGCTCTAGGAGACTGATTTTATCCTGGAGCTCCTTCACCTTCACAGTTAATCCCACCACTTCTTGTTTCAATGCTTCAAGCTGGAGAGGGCATTAAAAGAATGTAGTTACTAAGTTTAAAAAAAACAAACAATTGCAGACACTTAAATACAAATGTATTGTGCCAAAGGACACTTTGATACTTAAACAGCAGTAAAACACCAACATGTTACACTCTGACTGGCTCTGTAGACAATTAATATCCAGTTAATTGACATCAAGTAGAAATAGTGAAAAAAAAACTATCCTTCAACACAACCTGAACTTTAGCTTTTTTTTTTATTATAGATTGAAACTAAACCTCTGCCTAATGCGGTTAATTACATTTCTATAGTTCATACTGTTCTAGGCAGAAAGAATTTATGTATGGCTTCCAGCAAGCAATAAACGAACAAGTTACTTAACTTTGGTAACGATATATCAGTAAGAAACATTAGAAGTGATAGATTCCTTACCTTAAAATTACCCCAAGGCGTCAGACTGGATCCGGAAAATCTGTCAGCAGTACCCCTGCGCATCGGCAGGGGGCGTTGAGCAGCTCCGCGTCTGTCGTTGGTGTCGTGGTCACCGAGATGACGTCGCGGCAGCTACTTAGACGCCGCCCTCGCCGCGCAGACGTCAGTTCTGTACATGACTTGCCACGACAGAAAATACAGAGCCATGCAAGATACTGACCACTGGTGCCTTGAAACAAGGGTCCTGAAAAGGATGACCTTAACTCTATAAATCAGGTCGCAGAACGGGGAGGATGGGTGGGGCAGTAAGTAATCTATCACTACTAATGTTTCTTACAGATATATAGTTACCGAAGGTTAGTAACTTGTTCATCTGAAAGAAACAGTAATAGATTCCTTACCTTAGAATAGATACCCCAACAATACAAACCCCGGTAGTGGGGCTGCGAACCAAGACCACACCAGGAAGTCTGGGATAACAGAACGGCCAAAGAAGCTGTCTCTCCAGACTTGGCTGTTCAGGCAGTAGTACTTCGTAAAAGTGTGCAGCGAGGCCCACGTAGCTGCCTGACCGATGTCTTGCAGGGGGACACCACGTCCCAATACTGTAGTGGCTGCAGTCGCCCTGGTGGAATGGGCACGCAGCCACAACGGAGCTTCCATTATAGCCAGAGAATAACAGGCTTTAATACACAAGACGGCCCATCTGGAGATAGTTTGCTTGTGTACGGCCCATCTTTTTTGGCGCCAATGTAGCCAAACAGCTGGTCATCCACCCGTGTTGTGTGCGGTTCAAGTAAAACGAGCGCGCACATTTTGGGTCCAGACGGAGGAGCCTCTCTTCCTCTCTAGAAGGATGTGGAGGCGGAAATAAGGAGGGCAAAGTGATAGTCTGTGATGTGAAAGGCAGTGACAACCTTTGGCAGAAAGGATGGACATTTCCTGAGCACAACCTTGTCCAGATGGACAGATAGAAAAGGAGGCTTAAAAGAAAGAGCATGGAGCTCACTCACTCTCCTGACAGAGGTGATGGCAACCAGGAAAGCAGTCTCCAAGGTCAGCAGACAAAGAGGACAGTTAAGCAGAGGCTCAAAGGGAGCGCACATTAGATACATAAGAACTCGATTCAAGTCCCAATATGTCATTACGAAAGGAATAGGAGGGAAAAGATGAGTAATGCCTTTGAGAAATCTATTTACAACAGGGAACTTGAAAAGAGAGGGTAGATCAAGGAGCCTGAGAAAGGTCGAAATAGCAGAAAGGTAGGCCTTGATAGTGCCCAGAGCAGAGTCCTGCTGGGCCAAGAAAACAAGAAACAGAAGAACTTCTGAAAGAGGGGTAAAAAGGGGATCCACAGCCTTTGCTGTGCACCATTCCACAAATGTGTTCCAACTGCAGGCGTATACCAACTTCGTGGAGGGAGATCTGGCTGCCAGAATAATATCACAGGCTTCAGGAGGCAAGACAAAAGAAATCAACAGCCACCACTCAATCTCCACGCAAAGAAGTGGAGGCTGAACAGGTTCGGGTGGAGGACCGTCCCCTGCTGATGCGACAGAAGATCCTCAAAGAGGCAGTCGGATCGGGGGATCGATGGTCATAGTGAGTAGCTCGAGATAAAATACTCTTCGAGCCCACTCCGGAGCCACAAGAATGACTTGGGCCCGGTCGTACCTGATCTTCAGCACTCTGGGTAGAAGTGGTATAGGCGTTAAGGCATACAACAGACCGCAACGCCACTCGCGACAAAAATCACCTAGCGAGTGCCGCCTTGGAAATTCCAAAGCGCAGAACTGCTGACATTGTGTGTTCTCGTCGGTGGCTAATAGATCTAACCAAGGCTCTCCCCACTGTTGAAAGACCTCGCGCCACGTACGAGTGAAGACGCCATATGTAATCCATCATGCACCTGCGGCTGAGTTCGTCCGCCATGGCGTTCAGTGAACCTGTCAGGTGTTGAACCACTAGGGAAATGTTCTGTTCCAGCAATGTCCAGAGGTGCAGAGCCTCCTGACATAGGGTCCACGAGCCCACCCCGCCCGGTTTGTTGCAGTACCACAAGGCGGTGGTGTTGTCTGAACACCTGCACCACTTTCCTTTTGACAGAGTAAAGGAATGAATTCAGTGCAAGTCGCATTGCCCGAAGCTCCAGAAGGTTGATATGGAGTTTGTACTCCGCCGGAGACCAGAGGCCTCTGACTCCCATGTAGCCGCCCCATCCCAGGAGGGACGCGTCAGTCACCACTGTGTGCTCCGGTTAGGGAAGGGAGAGGGATCTGCCCTGGACCAAATGTCTGTTTATGAGCCACCACTGGATCTATTGTGCAGTGCCCTCCAAGATCTGAACGTGATTGGACAGGTTCCCTTGATGCTGCGCCCACTGAAGCTTCAGGTCCCACTACAGAGTCCACCTATGTCACATGGCATGATCAACCAGCAGGATGCAGGAGGCCATGAGGCCCAGCAGCCTCAGGGTCCGCCTGACCGATACCCAGGATGGAGGCCGAAAGATCGGAATCATAGCCTGAATATCCTGGACTCGCCGTTCGGGATGATAGGTCCGAAACTGCTTCATGTCACGAATGGCTCCGATGAAGAGGAGCTTCTGAGAGGGAATCAGGTGCGACTTTGGCACATTGATGGAGAACCCCAGCAAACGCAGGTGGTGGGTCGTATCTTCTACAGCCAATCGTCGAGATAGGGGGAAGACTGGAACCCCTGATCCGCCATCACTTTTGTGAACACCCGAGGGGCGCTGGTAAGGCCAAAGGAGAGTACGGTAAACTGAAAATGCTCATGGCCTACCATGAACTGCAGGTAACGCCAGTGGGCCGGCAGGACAGGAATGTGGAAATATGCATCCTGCAACTCCAACGCTACCATCCAGTCTTCAGAGTCTAGACAGACAAGACCTGAGCCAGAGTCAGCATCTTGAACTTCTCCTTCCGGAAGAAACGATTGACATCCCTGAGGTCCAAGAAAGGACGCAGGCCCTTGTCCTTCTTGGGCACCAGAAAGTAGTGGGAATAACAACCATGTCCCACTTCCGGCACAGGAAAGCGCTTGATGGCCCCCTTGGCCAAGAGGGCAGCGACTTCCTGTTGAAGAAGCGCCAAGTGTTCCCCCGAAATGCAGTGGTACTGGGGTGGCATGGCTGGTTTGGTAGTCTTGATGGGGAGGTAGTAGCCCCTCCGCACTAGGTCTAAAACCCACCTGTCCATAGTGATTGTGCGCCAGTGGGGGAGGTGATGGTGAAACCTGCTGTCCACTGGCGTTAGATGGGCCTGAAAGACAGGACTAGGAAGGTTGAGGGGCAGTAGTGGTCGGGTGGAAGTGGACTGGCCCGCCCGCTGGCCACCTGAACCGCATCTGCGGTTCCCACGTCTGCGCTGAGACTGCTGCAGCCTGTGGCTCTGAAGCAAACGTGCTGTGGTGCCACTTCTGTGGCCACGAAACAAGCGAAAAGGAGAAGGCAGAGGAGAGCAAGTGGCCAACAGACCCAAGGACTTGACCGTAGCCCTTGAGTCTTTAAAAACGCCCTACCTAGTTGCCAAAAAGGTGAATGCCATCAAAGGGCATGTCCATCAGGGTGTTTGGGATATCCCCTGAGAAGCCAGTGGTCTTCAGCCACACGTGGTGGAGCGCCACCGTTGTGGATATTGCTCTGCCCAGCGAGTCGGAGGTGTCAAGCCCACAGAGTATTGTGAACTTGGCTGCATTTCTCCCCTCAGCAATAGCCTTCGAAAGCACTGTCCGCGCCTCCTCTGGACACTGAGGCAGCACCTGCACCACCATATCCCACACAGAGTGGGAGTAACGGCCCAAGAGGCATGCGGTGGTCACAGACCGCAGCCATGAACCGTCGGAAAATCTTCCCAAATTGTTCCAGTCTCTTGGATTCCCTGTCCAGGGGTGCGGAAGGGAAGAAACTCTGGGACGTTGATACAGACAACCAAGCTCTCAGGGGTAGGGTGCTGAGAGGGGAAAATGGGGTCGCCTGGGGCGGGCGATGGCGTTGAGCCACGTTCCTATCCACAGGGGCCCCTGTGTGGGCCCTGGACCAGGTGCACAAAAGAACGTCAGAAAGTGACTCATTGAAAGGTAGCAGTGTCTCTGCAGAGGTAGCGGCCGGCTTAAGCACTCTGTCAGGAGGTTAGTCCTGACGTACAAGTTACTTACCTTCGGTAACAATGTATCTGGTAGAGATGATTCTAGCCGCAGATTCCTTATCGTAGAATTACCACCAGGCTTGAGACTGGATCCAGAAAACTTTTTTGCTACAGCACCCCAGCCCACCCCTGAGCAGCCACCCTACCAGCATGTAAACATGTAGCAGGAGTGTAACCCCAACCAAGAACAACGAAGGGGAACTAGTTCCAAGACAAACAGGGAACGACAAACATCCGAGACAAACCCAGCACAGAGTGTGACAACCCCCCAAAGGAACAAGAGCAAAGCACGGCCAGATGACTCCCACCCCGAGGTAAGCAGAGGGGCAGGGCCAGGCTTAGGAACAAAAGAGGGAGGGAGGGTAGGGACGAGAGTAAAGGCAAGCCTCAACCCCAGAGCAACCAAAGCAGAGGGGCACAGGAGTACCTATAGACCCATCCTCCAAAGTGCCAAAGAGGAGGAAAGGAACAAGAAACAAAAAAAATCATCCCGTCAAAAGAACGAAAGAATGCACTCACAGAAGACATAGCCACCCACCGCGAGGCGAATGCAGAAGCCAAAGGTCCTCACAGAACGGGGAGGAAGGGCAGGCTGTGAAGGAATCTGCGGCTAGAATCGTCTCTACCAGATACATCGTTACCGAAGTTAAGTAACTAACATCTGACAGACTACTAGCTGCAGATTCCTTAACGTAGAATAGATACCTTAGCCATACCCACGGGAAAGGAGGGTCTGCGAAAGGACCCCACTAGCCTGGACATAACAGAGGGTACCACAGGGGAACACCCACAAGCAGAACATCACCGACCCCAGGAGGGGTGTGGGAAGAAGGAGGAAGTCTGTGCACAATCAACAGTGGAACCAAGTGCAAGGCCAGTGGGAGGTCGAAGCATCTCACGCCCCTACAAAGCAACAGAAGCCCATCCGAAGCCAGGAAAGAGGAAGAACAACCTAGAGGGCCCAAGGAGACTAGGGAAAAGAAGGCAAGCCCCCCACAGTCGGAAGTCAAAAGACCCAACAGAACTGCGCCGACAGCAATAAGCAGTCAGAGGCAGGAAGAATAGCCCTGGGCCCTCAGGAAGACAGGGCAGGCTGCGCCCGAAAGGAGGAGGAACACCAAACCATCGCAGCCCCCAGGACAAAGAACAGGGAGGCGAAGAAGGGCCCTGACGAACCTCAGGGAAGGGCCCGGACACACCTCAGGGAGGGGACCGTATGCACATGACACAAAGAGGAGGAACCAGAGCCATGACGCCAGGCCGCAGACAGCAGGTCACACCTGGCAAACAGCGCAGCAACCCCGGAGAAGGACACCCCGGGGCACCACCAAGACATTCCAATCCAGCAAAAGAATTGCACCTGCAACATACATAAACGCCGTGGAGAGCAGAGGCCCAAAAGCGACCACACCTCCCCACACAGCACAAGCTATAGAACAGCTACCACTACCCCACATAGTGTATGTTAAGTCCCAAGACATGGGAACCCTCTTTGGAAGAAATTTCCGCAGCAGAGGACAAGAAAGATCCGCGGGGAAAAAAACTCCAGCAGAAGGCTTGTCAAGCAGCCGAAGAGAGAAACAGGAGGCCTAATCTCAGGGCCAACCCGGTGCAGATAACCCAAAGCAAAAACAGTGAAGAAGCGCTGTCCAGCAGCCAACGGAATCAGTCTCAACAATGACTCAAGTGGCCATGAAGCACACAGAACTACAACAACGAGAGCGACTCGTCCAAAAAGAGGAGCATCTTCAAGAACTAGACCAACTCACTTGTGACTGAGGGGGAAGAGGAGGCTGAGGACGACGACAAAGCCCTGCCAACAACCTCCGGATGGCCAAGTCTGCCGGGGATTGGAACAGAAGAGTGCCATCGAAGGGAAGGTCAACCAGCCGTTGCCTAACATTTTTCGGTAAACACAGTATCCCGAAGCCAAGCATGGCGACGAAGGGCAACCGAAGAAGCCATGGCACGACCAAGCACCTCAGATATGTACAGAGTGGAGCAAAGAATAAACTCCGCCAGCTCCCAGCGATCCAACGCATGGTGCCGCAAATCAACCAGAGGATCCTCTTGTGACACAGCGGATCCCAGGGACTCAGCAGAATCCCACAAACAAGACATGGCCCTAGCTAACACACAAAGTGTTAAAGGCCCGCAGAGCTGCACTCGTGGAAGCAAACATGTTGCGCCCCAAGAGTCAAGCAAGCGGGCCTCCCGTGATGGTGGAGACAACAGCGGCGGCAGGCAGAGAAAGCAGCCGCAAAAGGGGGCTGGAGGCAGAGGGGTGGAGGGAAAGACACGCCGGATCAAGTAGCGCTTGAAGGTGCTGGTGCAGACGTGTTGGGGTACTGGGTCCCCCCTTGATGGGACGTCCTTAAGTCCCCATCAGGGAAGAAAGGAGGGAACCCTCAAAGAGAAGCAGCAGCTCCCTCCCACCAGAGCCCTGGTGGAGAACTTCCAGAAGGTGATCCACAGGGAAAGGGCCAACCGAATCACCCATGCGCAAAATACCCACAGCCATGGACACAGCACGAGCGAAGGCCGCGCCCGCCTCCGTAGGGTCCCGCAGTGGGGAAAGCAGCTCCTCCATGGGCGATGGCTGCAAGCTAAGGCGGCCGTCCCCAAAGACAACCGGAGCGGGCAAAGGCCAGGTCCGGAAAGGCGAAAGAGGGACCAAGGAGTGGGGGACCTGTAGCTTCTCCTGTGAAAACCGTGGCAACAGTGAGGAACCACCTTTTGATGAAGTCGGGGAAAAAGCCACGACGCGACAGCCCGTCTCCGCCAAGAATGACACCAGCAGGCGTCCAACCTCCAGAGAAGAGGGGGGAGTCCGAAGAAGACTCCGCGTGCAAACTGCTGTCCGGCGCCATAGAGCCGCAGTCCGAGGCAGGACGTCATCGTCCGGCGCCAAAGGAGAAGCCGGACAGGCCTCCTCCACACCACAAGAGCTCAGGGGACTGGGGCTGGGCCGGAGCCGAGGTGGCTAAGGGAAGGAGTCGACTCAACCTCTGACGAGGCAGCCGCCTGCGTGGAGGGATGAGCGGGGCCGAGGGGGTGACAAGGAGCGCCCGGCCAGCCTAGACCCATATCGGTACAAGGGGGGTCCGCCAACCCATGTGGCGCCGCCATGGCAGACTCAACCTCCGACTCTACCTACGACGAGGCAGCCACCTGCGTGGAGGGACAAGAGGAGCCCGGAGGGGGACGAGGGGTCCCCCGCCAGCCCGATCCATAACGGGACGAGGGGGGTCTGCCGACCCCTGTGACGTCGCCAGGGCCAGCAGCTGCCGGCGCCGTATCGGCATCACCTCGGCCTCAGACAAGGCAGACGCCTGTCCAGAGAGCCGAGGGGGGTTCGGCGATGCGACCCGACCATCCGCGGCACCACAGGGACTCCCGCAGGAATTTGCGGCGAGACAGCGGCGCCGTGGTCCCAAGGAGGGACCCCCGAAGGACCACACCCCAATGGCACCACATCCTGCAAGCCTGGAGCCGAGCCAGTCTGCGGCGTAGCCGCCAGCGATGACGCAGATGGCCCCGCACGACGCAGAGGGCCCCGCACGACGCGGAGGGCCCCGCACGACGCGGAGGGCCCCGCACGACGCGGAGGGCCCCGCACGACGCGGAGGGCCCCGCACGACGCGGAGGGCCCCGCACGACGCGGAGGGCCCCGCACGACGCGGAGGGCCCCGCACGACGCGGAGGGCCCTGCACGACGCGGAGGGCCCCGCACGACGCGGAGGGCCCCGCACGACGCGGAGGGCCCCGCACGACGCGGAGGGCCCCGCACGACGCAAGGGATCCGCTGACGTCCCAGGAGGGGAAGGAAGAGGAGAAGCCAGCGAGGCGTGCAAAGCCGGCGCATATGTCTCCATCTGGGCTCTCGACGCCCCCTCACCGGGAAACGGTGGATAGGGAGACAATATGCGGGCCGCATCACCCGCGGAGAGTCCACGCCCCAACAGACCGAAAACCAGCCCTCGGGCACAAACTGCAACACTTACCAATCTGGGAGCGACGCTCTTGCAGCATAAAAGAGGGATGTGGATGACGGCGATGATGGCCGCTTCGAAACCCTTCCACAGAAGCAGATCGAAGTGACGAAGCCGACCTGGACAGACAAGCCAAGAAAAGTTTCTCCACGCCGACGAGGTCATCACACTACAATGGCTCCACATGTGGCTCTGCATGACATCACTGGAGCCATAAGAGAACCACGTCGGCGTGATCTCAGTTCCACCCATTTTTTACGTGCCTCCGAAGCGAACGGGCGGACCGACCATAGAAACAATGCACACACAGTACACAGTATTCATACAAATAAACACAGTGTAAAGTGAAAAAGGAAAGCAAAAGAAAACCAGCATTTCCTATAAGCCTACACAAAGGCAAACAGAGGCAATATAAAATGACAATATGAAACAACCATATTAAACAACGCCTCTTTAAAGGTATAAAAGGGTGGACAGCAATTAGGAGGGCGGTTCAGTGAGGAATCCACAGGCAGATACTATATCCATCAGAAAAAGCGTTACCGAAGGTAAGTAACTTATTCTTCTGATGGATACATCTGCCTGTGGATTCCTCACCTCATGAATAGAATCCCACAGCAGTCCAACCTCCGGAGGGTTGGTCCTTAGGTGTACCCTTGGACAGGACTAAACCCTGAACTACCATGCTCTTCGACTGGAACCGAGACTGAACCAAGGAAGACCCTCAGTTCTTCAAGTCTTTTCCATCATCTGTCTGTGCTTCAACCAGGTTCTTCAACAGATCTGTGGAAATCAAAGACACCCGAAGAAATCTCCCTTGGAGTGAAGGAGCCACTCCCCTGCATCTGCAGTCACAGCTACGAAGCTGACCGGTCTGCTTCTATCGTCCTACGGACTTCCAGAGGTTTAGCAACACAGGTAGTGGTTCTGCAACTCCCTTGAGGTCTGACCTGCTCTCTGAAATTTTGAGGCCAATATCCATTGTCGGAACTCCTGGGACTGAACCCCTGTGCACCAATCCCAATCGCTTGGGCAAGGACAGCTTGAACCTCCTCAGAACACTGAGGCAAGAGCTGAGCAACATAATCCCACACTGCATGGGAGTAACGGCCCA
This sequence comes from Lissotriton helveticus, assembly GCF_964261635.1. Classification (NCBI taxonomy): domain Eukaryota; kingdom Metazoa; phylum Chordata; class Amphibia; order Caudata; family Salamandridae; genus Lissotriton; species Lissotriton helveticus. The sequence goes on along the minus strand of NC_136069.1, from coordinate 1,595,832,958 downwards.
ACAAGCAAGCGGTTGTTCTCAGCCAGCCCTAAGCTGGCAGAGAACAACCTCTTACCAAATTGTTCCAGCATTTTAGAGTTCTTATCCGGCGGAGCCGAGGGAAAGACTCTGCGACGTCGAGGCCTGAATGAGCAGGCTCTCCGGCGTAGTATGAGTGGTCAGGAAGGCGGGATCACCAGGTGCGGGCGGCGACGCCTCGCGACGTTTTTATCCACCGGCCCAAGTGGACTTCTGTAAGGGCCTCATTGAAAGGGAGCAGCGGTTCGGACAATGCAGACACCGTCTGGAGCACCTCTGTAAGGAGGTTGGTTTTAAGGGCCACTGTAGGGAGGTCGAGATTGAGAGCCTCCGCAGCCCGACGGAGCACCACGGTGTAAGAAGCACCCTCCTCCATAGTAGGCGGTGGAGAGGCAAACTCCAGGTCGGAAGAAACAGTTTGTCCGTGTCTTCCTGGTCGTCCACTCAATCTTGCTTGGAGTCACATTGCCGGGCAAGAAGGTCCTCGGACCAGTCCCAGACGTTGTCCGCCTCTGCCAGAGAGGGAGCCGAAAACAGCGCCGGCGGAGGCCAAGCCGGAGGCGCTTCCTAATTTGGATCCGAGGCCGGAACAAAATGGTCCGGGAACCGGAGCAGGGGTGGGATAAACAGTACCCAGTGCGGCGCCGGGGGTGGTGCCACAGTCAAAGCTGGCAGTGCTGCACCTCGTGGCGCCGCGGCCGGAGACAGCGGCGCAGGATCCTGTGGTGCTGGGGCCGGATCCGGTGGCAGAGCCGCCAGGCCAGCAGGATCTGGACACGGGACCGAAGGCCCGCCAGCAGGAGCCCGGGGCCTAAAGTGTGGCTCACTGGTTAGAGGAGGCAGACCTGGAAGCAGAGGTCAGCCCGGGACCAGGTTCAGTTCCCGGCTCGGCGGGGTCTTGAGTCCTAAAATGTCCATGGACTCGACAATTCTCGCTCCGGTGCCTACTCAATTCACGGGTTCACACTCTGCGACTCTGGGCAATAGCTTGCTTAATCTCCACAACGGCCCCTCGCGGCGGGATGCCTGGCTTTCACCTTGCAGATACCCTGCCGGGGTTATCTCACAGGGGAATACCAGGACGGGTTCCCTAAGCAAGCGCTTAGAAACCGCTTGGTGATTTGCGCTATATAAATTCCTGTACATTTACATTTACATAAAAAGGCAGTCCATGGCAGCAAGAAACTCTTGCATCTGTTCGGAAGTCGCCGACTGACTCTGGTAGGGCGGGTAGACCGTGGAAATGTCCCCCCTCGTCCGGCTCCGAGGAGCAACAGAGGGGGGGAGTGGACATGTTGGAGAGCGAACACGCTTCTTCAACTTCTATTTCTGGCGTTGATTACTGGAATCCGAAGGTGACGCCTTGGAGCCCGAGGAGCGACGGCTCTGGTCTCGCAAGCGGTCGCGGGAACGACCTCTGGACCCAGAGTGGCAGTGTGACGAATGCCAAACCTCCAGCAATTTCCGACGCCTCTCCCGCAAGCCTTCGGGGCCAAGGCTCGACAGTCCCAGCAGGCCCCGGAGTTGTGAACGGTCTCCAGGCAGTAAAGGCACACATCGTGGGTACGCCACAGACGCACAAGTTACTTGTGTAACGATATATCTATAGGAGACATTAGTTAGTGAGAGATTCCTTACCTTAGAATATCACCAGGTGTCAGACTGGATCCGGAAAGTTTTTCTGCTTCGCAGTACTTCTGCGCGCCAGTAGGTGGAGTCCTGCAGCTCCGCGTCCCTCACTGGCGTTGTAGGCGCCGAGATGACGTCATGGAGTGTACTTAGGCACCACCCATGCACGCTGACGTCTGTTCTGTACACAACTATTCTGCAACTAAACGCAGAGCCATGCAAGATACTGACAATTGGTGCATAAAACTAGGGCCCTAAAAGGGGATGACCTTAACCCTAGTAATCAGTTCGCACAACGCGGAGGATGGGCGGTGCGGTAAGGAATCTATCACTAAGGTCTCTTACAGATATATTGTTACACAAGTAAGCAACTTGTGCATCTGAAAGACACCTTAGTGATAGATTCCTTACCTTAGAATAGATAACCCAGCAATACCAACCGCGTGGAGGGTCTGCGAACAGGTTTACACCAGAAAGTCACAGAGCACAGAACAGCCAAAGAAGCCATCTCTCCGGATCTGACTTTCAAGGCAGTAGTGCTTGGTAAATATGTGCAGCGAGGCCCACGTAGCTGCCTAACAAATATCCTGCAACGGGACACTGCGTCCCAAGGTAGTAGTGGCTGCAGTGGCCCTGGTCAAAAGGGCACGCAGTCCCACAGGAGGCTCTTTCTTGGCCAAGGAGTAACACGGTTTGATGCCCAATTTATTTTGGCGCCCACGTAGCCAACAAAGAGCTGATCATCCACCCAAAACTGCTGTGTACACTGCAGATAGAATGCGAGCGCACGTTTTGGGTTCAGACGGAGGAGCCTCTCCTCTTCCCTGGAAGGATGCGGAGGAGGAAAGAAGGTGGGCAAAGTGATTGTGTGCCCAATGTGGAAGAGCGTGACAACCTTCGGTAAGAAAGAAGTACGAGTCCTCAGAACCACCTTGTCCGGATGGACAGAAAGGAAAGGAGGTTTGGAAGAAAGAGCCTGGATCTCACACTCTCTCCTGGCAGAGGTGATAGCTACCAGGAAAGCAGTCTTGAGAGTAAGAAGACGTAAGGGACAGTTATGAAGGGGCTCAAAGGGAGCGCACATCAGAAAAGTCAAGAAAAGATTCCAGTTCCACAGGCATTATGAAGGGCACTGGTGGAAACATATGCTTAATGCCTTTAAGGAAACGGTTAACAACCATGGACTTAAAAAGAGAAGGCTTATCTGGAAGCCATAGAAAGGCAGAGATGGCCGAAAGATAACATTTGATAGTGCCCAGAGCAGAGCCCTGCTGGGCCAAAGATAAAAGGAACAGAAGGACCTCAGAAAGAGGGGGAAGGATGGGGATCCACAAGATGTTTTCTTTCCAAGTAAATCCAGCCTCTTGGATTACCTATTCAGAGGAGCTGAAGGGAACGCACCCTGGGCTGTAGAAGCCTGCGAACCAAGCTTTCAGTTGTGGGGTTTTGGCTGAGGAACCAGAGCCTGGCGAAGGGGGCGTGCAATTGTCCTATTCACAGGAGCCCGTGCGCTAGGCTTGGACCAAGTACTTAGAAGGACATCAGTTAGTGCCTCAGTAGGGCAAAAAGTGTTCAGAAGCCGAAGCCCCAATTTGAAGTAATTCGTTCAGGAGAATATTCCTAACCTGCACTGAGGGCACCTATAATCCAAGGAAGTCGGCTGCCTCTTAACCACCATGGAATAAGATGCTCCCTCCTCCATAGCCACAGTTGGCGGAGAGAGGATGCCAGTATCTGGCAAAGGGTCCAGTCCATTGTCCTCTTCCAAGTACCCCATACCAGTCCTACTGCTCTGCAGTGACATCCTGGTGATCCAAAGGGTCCAAAGACCCCTCTCATTCCTCTCCCTGGCCTAAAATATCTTGAAAATGTTCAAGCGACAACATAGAACCCCTGGGTTCAATCGATGTCTGAATCTACATCGAGACAAGCAGTTTTGGCTCAGTATTGTTGGGGGTAAGGATGGGGCTGGCACAGGCGGCACCACAGGCACCGACTCCAGCTCTGTCGCTAGGGAAGATCGCAAAGGGCATGGTCGGCATCACCTCGGATCCAGGATCCATGAGGCAGCACCAGTTCCGTGGCAGGAGCAGACTGTGTGTAATCCATTGTGGCCCACTCTACCCCCACAGGACCCAAATTCTCACCAGAGGGGTCGGCCCGTTCAAAAACATGACGCAAGGAGTCGTAAAATTCTTTTGAGCCGGGGTCACTGCCTCCCAGAAAGGAAGGGAAATGAGAAATCTATCCTGGCTCAGGTGAACCATGCAAAGAGTGTCTGTGCTCCTTAGCTCTTTCGTCAACGGACTGCAGTCAAGGCAAAGATTAAGTCTGCTTTGACATCTTGTGCCTCTTCCCAGAGTGTCCCGAAGACCTGGAGTGGGAAAAAGAGGACTTGGTGCACCATGAGCAGTCCCGCTACCTCCTCTTCTTCGACTGGGACCTGGAACTCCACTGAGTCTCGCTGGACGGAGTTCACTCCCGGGCCGTAGGTAGCTTTACAGCCTGCTCCCGCAAGGCCTTTGGAGCCATAGCCTGACAGACATCAGAGACAGACGAGGTGGGGGTCGGTAATAGAACCCAGTCTTCCTCATAGACATTCTTGCAAACAACGTTGAGAAAATACCCCAAGTCAACAAAAAGTCAAAAAAGGCCAAGGTCAAAAAGCATCAGAGGGGTAGCTCTTCCCAGATCGGTGCATAACTGGCACGGAAAGGAAAGAACTGACGTCCGCATGCCTCAGTTGTGCCTATATAGGTGACCGTGACGTCATAACTGATGTTGCAGACATCAAACACAACGAATGGAGCCAAAGGCACGCGCAAGGCGTATTGCTCAGCAAATGTTTGCAGATCCAGCCTGATGCCTGGGAAATTCAAAGGTAAGGAATCTGCAGTTAGAAGCCTATCAGATAAGGGAATACTGGTATGTCCAACATTCAGAGATAAGCTGTAATCATTGCCATCACCATTGTGAAGACCCAAGATGCAAAAGTAAGAGCAAAGGTAAGGACAAGAAATAAAAAATTCTGAGAAACCACCGTAAAACAGAGGTACTGCCTGTGTGCAATTAGCAAATCGATCCAAACCATCCAGTCATTCTTCTCCAGCGCAAGGAGGTGTAGAGGAGACTAAACCATATGCTAAAATAGTGAAATGCCAACCACAAGCTGAATCTAGAATGGAACCAGAAGAGCCGGGGACCCAAGGAGTGAGCAGCATGGGAGCAAGACCGTGTGCTCAATGTTAGTCAAAAAGTAAGTCGCAGTTGCAATTTTGAAGGACCCTTCCCAGCGGAAACCCAGTGTAAGATGAAAGGTTGGATGGTAACACCACCCGTGGATACCCCAGGAAACCGCCATAGACCACAATGGAGTACTACGGAAAAGATGCCGCTGGTGAAGCAGGTGAAAGTGTCCAGTGGAACCCAAAGGTGTGACCAGGAGGCACGGTAGACGAATGGAAACAGATGTCTGAGATGCAGGAGTTGACAGTGCCCTTGAAGTTGCAGCTGTACGGACCAGGCGACGCAGAGGACAAGGAGCCGTGCAGAAGCTGTCCCAAGTCGTATGGCAAGAGCCAAGGGGTCAGAGTCTGGCAGGGGCACCAACAAGCCATGGCAACGGTAACCAATGTAGTTGAAAAGAGTGCAGTGTCTGGACCAGCAAGGTCCAAGTGACTCACCACGGGCAGGTAAGTCAGAACAGGCCTGAGCAAGCAGGGGAGGCCACGGGAACCAAAGAAGACCCTCGAGGGGACCCACGGCTGGAGGAATTGGAGTCGCAAGAGGGCCGCGAGCAGCTCACCCAAGAATGAAGGCCCATGGTGTAAAGGATGTGATTCAGGTGAAGATCTTGGCTGTCGGAGATCTCTGGAGTAGACAGTCAACAAGCCTTGGCAATGGCAAGTCAACGCAGTGCACAGTGGTTCTGTTCCAGCGGTTCCGACGAGGGCTACTGGCCTCAAACTCTGTGAGAAATGACCTGTGAAGAACCTGTATGGAGCACAGGTACAGACGTTACAGCAGACTTGCAGGACAACGAGACCAGGAGCAGCACAAGTCTTGCCAGTTGCAGTCTCAGTGCCGACAGAGCAAAAGTCCAGTAAGGTCCAGAATGCCCAGACAGTTGAGGTTGCAGTGGTATGTGATCTAAATCTTATCCCATGACGAATCTAGAGACTCACCCACAGGCAAGCCCATAAGTACCCCAAGGAAAGGGTTCCGTCCAAGAGGATGGGTGTGAGAAAGTGGCTCTATATATACTGGACAATAATGAAGTACAGTGTGTATAGAGTCCACAAACCCCAAAGGTATAACAGAGGTTAAAGTCAGGACTGACCTTACTCTCAAAAGTGGTAGCTTGGACGAGCAATAAGGCAGTACCAAAGAGCAGTGCAAAGCATTTGTTGTACACACTCAGTCAGCAAAGGATTTCACACACTCAAAGACTGAACTCCAGGCCAATGGTTTTTATATCCAAAGATATGATTGTTTTATTTTTTGAACCAACAGGCATAAAAATATACTTTGCTCGATATGAGAACTCTCGTAATTACTTTGCAAGAAAGCAATCAGAAAACAAGTTACTTACCTGTAACTTTGGTTCCCCAGTATTGGTAATTTTCATAGATTCCCATAGCTTGTATCATTCCCCGTCGTCGGAATGTGAGTCTCGGTAACAAATATAACATAGCAGTAGGTACAAAAGAGAAAGAAAAAAAGGCCTAGGCCTCATTCCCTTTTGTAGCATATCCGCCTCTTTTTGTAAAAGAGACCAAACTAAGCCTCAGCCAATCAGAGGAGCCTCACCCCATAGAACCCTCCTGAAAGAACCTCAGATTTTCGTATCCGTTGTGTAACAGTAACCACATCTGCTGAAGGCTGAGCTTTCCCAGGGGAGGAAGGTGGGCGCATGGAAATCCATGAAAGGAACAAGTTACTTACCTTCGGTAACGCTTTTTCTGGTGGATACAATATCTGCCTGTGGATTCCTCACCTTGTGAATATCCCCCTGCATCAGCAACGTTCGGAAAATTCTTCTGTAGCATGCCGGCATGGACAACGTCACAGGAGTATGGCATCACGCGCGACTCCGCTGACGTCACCGACCCCATAATAGGCCTATGTCGGCGCGATGACATCTGTTCTGCCCTTTTTTCGCTGCCTTCGAGGTACACAGACGGACCGGACCGACAACTATCTATCTATATATACATATACACACACACACACACACACACACACACACACACACACACACACACACACACACACACACACAGTGTACACAGTACAAAATAACACGTAGTGTGAATAAGACATAGCAAGTCAAGTACAAAAACACACTTCTTTTAAGATAACATGTATACCTTGAAGCAATGCCATAAATCAGATATACAAGAGTGGACAACAGGGAGGCGGGTGGGCATGTGAGGAATCCACAGGCAGATATTGTATCCACCAGAAAAAGCGTTACCGAAGGTAAGTAACTTGTTCTTCTGATGGATACATCTGCAAGTGGATTCCGCACCTTGTGAATAGAGTCCCACAGCAGTCCCCACTCCCGAAAGGAGGGTGTCCACTCTCCTATACCAGCAAATCCTGGAGGACAGAATGCACAAAGTGGCGGTCCTTCCTCACTTCGGAATCTAAGCAGTAATGCTTTGCGAAAGTGTGGAGGGAAGCCCAAATCGCCGCTCTACAAATGTCCTCTACAGGTACACCCCTAGACAAAGCAGATGTAGAAGACTTTGCTCTAGTGGAGTGAGCTCTTATACCCTCTGGAGGGTCCTTACCCACCAGGGAGTAGCAGATCTTGATGCATAGTATAATCCATCTTGAAAGTGTGTGCTTGTGCACAGCTCTTTCTTTTCTGCAACCAGCAAACCCAACAAAGAGCTGGTCATCCACTTGATAGTCTCTTGTCCTATCAAGATAAAAGCTCACCGCCCTCTTACGGTCCAGGCGGTGAAGTCTCTCCTCCTCCTTGGAAGGGTGAGGGGGAGGATAGAAGGCAGGTAGGGTAATGGACTGTCCTAGATGGAAAGGAGTTACCACCTTAAGCAGAAAAGCAGCCCTGGTCCTGAGAACCATTCGTTCAGCATGGATGGTCAAGAATGAGGGCTTTGAACTAAGAGCTTGATGCTCACTTACCCTCCTTGCCAAGGTAATTGCAACCAGGAAGACAGTCTTAAAAGATAAAAGTCTCATGGGACACTTGCACAAAGGTTCGAAAGGAGAACCCATCAGAAAAGTTAGCACAAGATTCAAGTCCTATTGAGGCACAATAAAGGGAGTAGGAGGAAATTTATAAGACCCTTCAGAAACCTTAGAACCACAGGAGATTTAAATAAGGACGGCTGATCTGGGAGGCAGATAAAAGCCGACAAGGCTGAAAGATAACCTTTGACCTTAGCCACAGCAAACCCTTGCTGAGCCAAAGTAAGTGCAAACTGAAGAATATCAGACAACCGAGCCCTCAAAGGATCAATGGACTTCTCCCCACACCAAGTAACAAATTTAGACCATCTATAAGTATAGATATTTGGTGGAATCACGCCTGGCCGATAGGACATCCACCACATCATATGGGAGAGAAAAGGAATTCAGGTTGCTCCATTCAATCTCCAGGCATGAAGGTGTAAGGTCTGAAGGTGGGGGTGTAGAACCTACCCCTCCATCTGAGAGGGGAGATCTGTACTGAGAGGGAGACGGAGCGGCGGGCACGAGGAGAGGTGGAGAAGATCTGTGTACCACACACTTCTTGGCCAATCCGTGGCGATCAAAATAACTTGGGCCCGGTCTTGGCGAATCTTCCTCAGAACCCGAGGAATCAAGGGTATGGGAGGAAACGTGTAAAGGAGTTGTGAGTCCCAACTCAACTGAAACGCGTCCCCCAAGGCTCCCTGCATCGGAAACTGGAGACTGCAGAATGACTGGCAGTGAGCATTCTCGTGAGTGGCGAACAGGTCCACCCGAGGAGTTCCCCACGTCCAAAAGACGTGATGAACTCCCTCTGGATGAAGCCTCCACTCGTGGTCGGCTGAGAACTGCCGACAGACTGTCTGCACGCACGTTCAGAACTCCGGCCAGATGATTTGCAATCAGACAAATCTGATGATCCTGAACCCAGGACCAGAGACGCAGAGCCTCTCTGCAGAGACACTGTGACCCTACTCCTCCCTGCTTGTTGACGTACCCCATCATGGTGGTGTTGTCCGTCAGGACCTGAACCGACCGACCGCGAAGGGAAGGGAGGAAGGCCTTGAGCGCTAGACATATCGCTCACAACTCTAGAAGGTTGATGTGAAGCAACCTTTCCTCTGGATACCAAAGACCCTTGATCTCCAGATCCCCCAGATGAGCACCCCACCCTAGAGTGGAGGCATCCGTGATCACTGTGGCAACCGATAGAGGCAGATGAAAGGGCTTTCCTTGAGACAGATTGCCCTCCACGCTCCACCAAGACAGATCCGCTGCAGTTTCTCTGGAGATCCTGATCGACTCCCTGAGATCTCCGTTGTGTAGATACCACTGCCTGCGGAGGCACCACTGGAGTGCCCTCATGTGCCAGCGTGTATGGTTGACCAGCAGAATGCAGGAAGCCATCAGACCGAGCAGACAAAGGACCTTCAAGACTGGAACGACTGCTCCATTGTGAAATAAAGGTATCATTTCCTGTATGTCGCGAATTCGTTGTGGAGGAGGGAATACCCGACATACAGTTGTATCCAGTACCGCACCAATGAACAGGTTGCGCTGGGAGGGCCCCAGGTGAGATTTGGGTACATTTATCGAAAATCCCAACCTGTACAACAACTGAGTTGTGACTTGCAGATGGAGAACTTTCTCTGGAGATTCCGCCTTGATTAGCCAATCGTCCAGATAAGGGAATACTGGAATCCCTGACCTTCTGAGATGTGCCGCCACCACAGCCATCACCTTGGTAAAGACTCGAGGCGCAGTAGTAAGACCAAAACGGAAGGACCGCAAACTGGTAATGCTGGGATCCCACCGTAAAACGGAGATACTTCCTGTGCGACTTCAGGATTGGGATGTAAAAGTATGCATTCTGCAAGTCGATCGACACCATCCAGTCTTCTTCCAGCAGCGCTTAAAGAACCTGCGCAAGGGTGAGCATCTTGAACTTCTCCTGCTTCAGGTAAAGTTTCAAGATCCTGAGATCCAGGTTTGGACGAAGTCTGCCATCCTTCTTGGGGATCAGGAAATACCGGGAGTAGCATCCCTGACCCCTTTCTTGCTCCAGAACTACCTCTATCGCACCCTTTCTCAACAATGCCAGGACTTCCTCCTGCAGAAGTAGCAGGTGGTCCTCCGAGCAAAAACTTTGGCAATGATGGTAATTTGGAGGGAATTCCCGAAAGGGAAGTGCATACCCATTCTCCACGAGATTGAGAACCCAAAGGTCCGACGTGACCAATTCCCAATCCCATAGAAAATAGGTAAGACGACCCCCTACAGGACCCGCATGATCCGGAATGGCGGATCTAGGGCTGCTTTGCTGTAGTAGGAGGGGGGGGGGTGGGTAGAGGAAGAGGAGGAGGAGACCTAACGTCCTAGAGGACGACCTCTTTGTTTGCCCCAGTAAGATTTAGACAACGGATTTTGTTGCTGTTGCTGTGATTGCTTGTAGGGACGAAAAGAAGATCTTCCAAAGCCCCTATATCTTTTGCCCACAGATCCTCTAGTTTGCAAACCTAAAGAACTGGCTGTAGCCCTGATCTCCTTGAACCTCTCCAATGCAGCATCAGCCTTTTTACCAAAAAGGCCTGAGCCATCAAAGGACAAATCCATTAAAGCAGCCTGAATATCTGCAGAGAACTCAGAAGTCTTTAACCAGGCAGCTCTTCTGGTGGTAATTGAAGAGTCCATGACTGTAGCAACTGAGTCAGCTGTGTTCATTCCACTCTGTATGACCTGCCGAGCAGCAGCCTACGTGTCACTAATCACCTCATTAAAAAATGTTCTGTCCTCCTCAGGAAGTTTAGGAGACAATTGCTTCATAGTATCCATCAAGGCATGGATATAACGGCCCAGTAGGCAAGTGGCATTTGTCGATTTAAGGGCCATGCTGCCTGATGAAAATACGTTCTTGGCGCATTGGTCCTGGTTCTTGGAGTCCTTATCACCAGGTACCTGGGGAAAAGCACCTGCAGATTTTTTAGGCAGGCAGCTTGCACCACCAAACTCTCCGGCAAGTGATGAGTGGACAAAAATTCAAGGTCATTAGGAGCCACTCTATAACGTCTTGCAACGGCCTTAGAAACCGCAGGAGCTGTAAGAGGCCTACTCCACACCTCCAAGAGAGGATCCGTCAGAGCATCAGTAAAAGGAAGCATATGCTCAACAACAGATGATGGAGAATGGAGGACTTAAGTCAGAATGTTCGATTTATACTCAGCAGTGGGCAAAGTCAAGTTCAGCAAATCCGCAGCCTTTTTAATAACCACATGGTATGGAGCCACATCTTTAGAAGGAGCATCCAACACAGAGGCCAATTCCTAATCAGGAGACAGTTCTAGTCCACTTGCCTCTCTCAAATCATCAAAACAATCATCCTCCTGATCCTGAAGCTCACCCTCTTCATACTCAGCATCCCTAGAACTCTGCTCCTCCAAAAGGCACTGAGCTGCACGCCTCTACCTCTCCTTTTGAAGCAACGTTGACGGATCCGGAATCGACTCCGAAGGCGCCGGAATCGAACGTGGAGCTGGCATCAAACTTAGAGTTCGAAGATCACGAGCTCGGTCCGGAGCCGGTGAAGCCGTAAACGGCGTCTATGACCTCAGCGGCACCGAGAGATGCCAAGGAGGACCCGGCGTAGGCATGAATTGCGCCGGAGCATAAGATTGGGGAACACCCAAATTATATGCCAATGTACCCATGGGACCAGCCGGTGCACCACAGGGGTACATGGCTCTCGCATCAACACCATACATGGCGTTTAAAAAATGTGAGGGGTCCTGTCCTGGACCCGGAAAAGGAGGATACAAACCCACCGGCTGCTCCTGGGGTAGCTGCACCGGAATAGATTACTCTTGTTCCTCGGGCTGGTGAACTGGAGTCGCAGAGTCCTGAGGAACAGGAACCTCTTCCTCTTCATTTCCCGGAGACTGATAAGGAACCGGAGATGGATTCGACACCGGAGTCGGTGATTTTTCCGTTGTCTCCAGAGGTACGGCCTTCCCCTTCATGATTTCGAACCGGAGAGGGAGAAACCATGTCCTCACGATGCAGTCTACCAGACTACTTCGCCTTCGAATCCGATGACTTCGCTTTCGAATCAGACTCCTTTCCGAATGGTGCCTTGATCCATGCTTCCCCTTATGTTTTTTCTTTGATGATCTGGAAACATGACCCAAAGACTACTTCGAAGCTGACCTCGACCGGGACCTCTACTTCGAGCGCCTCGATCTCGGACTCTTCTTGGTCTCTTTACCTTTTAGCTTGGCAATCAGGAATTTAGCCTCACGTTCACGAAGAGCCTTCGGATTCATCTTCAAACAGGATCGACAACTTTGGACGTCATGATCTGAACTCAGGCACCATATATATTCATCATCTGGATCTCATTTTTACGCATTCATCACACGGCTTAAAACCAGTCTTCTTAGACATCTCGACAGAAGACAGCGACACTGGAAAGATACAGAAATCCTTCAAAAGCAACTAAGTTACTATAAACGAAACAGAAGATCCCTCAAAACCGTTTGCGTCGATGACGCGGAAAAAAGGGAACTGATGTCATCACGCAGACGTAGGCCTATTATGGGGTCGGTGACGTCAGCGGAGTCGCGTGCGATGACGTACTCCTGTGACGTCGTCCACGCCGGCGTGCTCCAGAAGAATTTTCCGAACGTTGCTGTCGCAGGGGGATATTCACAAGGTGATGAATCCACTGGCAGATGTATCAATCAGAATTACCAATACTGGGGAACCAAAGTTACAGGTAAGTAACTTGTTTTCTTGCCTCAGTATTGGAACTTTCATAGATTCCCATAGCTTGTATCAGAGTAGCCAACAGTAAGAAATAAAGCACATTTCGTAACATGAATAAAGAAACATGTTTGCACCCGTATCAACATGAAAGAAGGAGGAAATTATATACTAAAATAACTTGTAACAGTAAATACAAAATGTGCAGAAATAGGAAAGAGGGATAGTAGGGAAAGCTCACCAATTAGTGGATGAGGTTCCTCAGGACTGCCTGGCCAACAGCTGTGTCTTCCTGTGTCAAGGATTCCAGGCAGTAATGCTTCGTAAAGGTGTGCACGCTGTCCAAGTCGCAGCTCTGCAAATGTCTGATGTGTACTCCCGTGAAGAGAGCTGTAGATGAAGCCACGGATCTTGCGGAGGGTGCTCTAATCCGGCTGTTCAGCGGTTTACCCGCTGTTGAATGGCAATAAAGAATGGTAGTGGAAATCCATCTCGCAATACTTTGTTTTGAAAGTGGAAGGCCCTTGCGAGGACCACCAAAAGCAATGAATAATTGTGTAGATTTCCGAAATCCCTTGGTGTGATCCAAATAAAATTTCAAGCACCGCTGCACATCCAGAGAATGAAGTGACCTCTCTCCGCTGGTTTGGAAGGGTGAGGAAAGAAAGACTTAAGAATCACTGGTTCATTTAGGTGAAAGTCCGAAGGCACTTAAGGTATGAACCTCGGATTTGTTCTTAAGATCACGGTATTCCTTTTGAACTGGAGAAAAGGTTCCTGTATTGTGAGCCTGCAATTCCCCAATGCGTCTCGCCGATGTGAGGGCAAGGATAGCCAATTTCCATGAAAAAAATGTCATGTCCGTCCGATGTATCGGTTCGAAGGGATTCTTCATGAGTTGTGCGAGAACTAAATTCAGATGCCAAGTAGGAGGTGGAGGCCTCACCGGGGAATAGACTCAGAACAAGCCCTTGAGAAACTGTTTAATTATTCTTGAAGACCAGAGAGAAGGTCCAGATGCAGAACGTCTGTAGCGAGAAATCGCTGCCGAGTGAACTTTTATGGATGAATGAGCCAGTCCTGTCTTAGCCTAAGACAAAAGATAAGGTAGAAGTTGATGAGGCTGAGAAGAGAAAGGGTTAACACTTTCCTTCAGGCACCAAATGCAAAATCTCTTCCATTTTAAACGGTAAGTCTTATCTGTGGAAGGAATTCTAGCCTACTTCATTTGAGATGGGAAGGTTCATGAATTCTCGCTGCTCAGGAGGTATGCAGTCAGGTGTAATGAATCTGGATCCGGATGCTAAATCTGTCCATGCGACATCGTGAGAAGATCCGGAATCGTCCGCAAAGGAAGAGGAGGGACGAGTGATAGAAGATGGATTTCTGTGAACCTGAACTGTCTCGGCCAAGCCGGCGCTATCAAGATCATCTTGCACGGTTCCACTTTGATTTTCCTGAGAAGCCTCGGATCACCGGAATGGGGGGAAATGCGTACACAAATGCTCTTGACCAAGCTATCTAAAGCGCATTCCCTAATGACCCTCGATGGTGATGCCTGCTTGCGTAAGTCCGGCACTTCTTGTTGGTCGGGGTGGCAAATAGATCTATTGAGGGTTTGCCCCACTGTTGAAATGAAAAATTTCTTCCAAAACCACTTGGTTCAGTTCCCATTCGTGATTGACTGATAGCCTGCTGAGTCTGTCCGCCTTTTCGTTTAGGACTCCTGGTAGATGTCCTGCCTGCAGCGATATTCTGTGAAGAATAGCCCACTCCCAAATCTTTTGGGCTTCCTGAGACAGAGGAGATCTGGTACCCCCTTCCTTGTTTATGTAGTGCATGGCCATGGTGTTGTCCGTTCTGATGAGAACCTCCGACCCCTGCAGTCGAGGAAGAAATGCTTGAAGTGCCAGCCTGATAGCCCTGAGTTCTAGGAGGTTGATGTGAAGTAGATGGTGCTGGGACAATCCATGCCCGCTGACGAAGATCTGAAGCACCTCAGCAGTCCAGTGACGCATCAGTTGTCATCACTTGAGGAGACGGATTGCCTACGAAGGACAGACCTTGGGAAAGGTTTTCTGGTTTTGTCCACCACAAGGCTGCTCTTTTCATTGCAAAAGTGATCGTCACCTTGTCGTCGAATGAGTCATGAACTTGCTTCCACTGTCTAGCTGCTCTTGAAGAGGCTGCATCCGCAATCTGCCGTGAGGTATTAGAGGGATGCATGAGGAGATGACCCCCAGAAGGGATTTGTGACGGCGTACTGAAAGACCTTCTCAAGAGCAGTGCCATGGCTCGCAGTTCTTCCTGCCTTTCTAAGGATGGGAAAGTCTTGTTGAGATTTGAGTCCAAGATGGCCCCCAGGAAACGTGCTGTCCTGGACGGAATCAGATTTGATTTTTCCTTGATGAGAGTAAGCCCCAAATTCTGGAATAGGTTTGTACATGCGTTGACTGCTTCCCTCGCAGCCTCCCTGGACGGGGCCTTCAGTAACCAATCGTCCAGGTAAGGGAAGACCTGAAAGTGAGGTCTTCCCAGGAAAGCTGCCACCGGTGCCAGCACATTGGTAAAGATTCGTGGGGCAGAGCGAAGGATAAAACCCTGAATTGGAAGTGCCTCTTGGCTACTGTAAATCGTAGAAACCTCCTGTGTGCTGGGTGAATGGGTATGTGAAAATACGCATCTTCCAGATCGAGAGTGGCCATGAAATTCCCCGGATTGACGAGACGTAAAATATCCTGAAGGGAAACCATCCGAATGGATTGGGATATGAGATGGGTGTTTAGCTCCTTGAGGTCTAAAATAGGGCGCCATTTCTCCAGCGACTTCTTCACCAGGAAGAACCTGGAATAGAACCCTTTCCCTCTGAGATGAGGAAACCAGCTCCACAGCTCCCTTCAGGAGCATTTGATGAACTTCGAGCTGCAAGAGACGCAGATATTTCAGTGGAATGGCAGCAGGGGGTTTGGAAGGTGGGATTTGAGTGAATGCCAAGGTATGACACTTTCGAATTATGTTGAGCACCCAATGATCCGATGTTATCTGAGACCAGTTGCGGAGGTATTGTGATACCCTGCCTCTGTAGGAAGGTAGATCCCCGACTATGGTTGCCCCCAACTTTTTGCCTGGTGTTTTGCTGGTTTTCTGACTTAGTTGACCTGGGGCCCTGCTATTAAGGACCCCAGGCCCACTGCTCTCTCTGTTAAAATGGATTCCATGTACCCTAGGTACATATCTGATTGGATACTGAGTCACCTTATCAGTCCCTGTTCAGTATACCTTAGGTATCCAGGGCATAGGTGTACCCAGGGCCTACCAGGGGCTGAAGCATGTATTATGCCACCCCTGGCTGGCCATCCAAAACTGACACAACTAGCTGCTTGACAGCTGGGGCAAGGTGGTGTAATCACCCTTTGCTTTAGATATAGTATACCTATATCTAAGCCTAAAATGGGCACACAGATCTCCTATCAGTCACTCCTATGGCAGGCCTTAACAATCCTGGAGGCAGAGTGCTTGGAATCGTGTGAGATAGTGCTCTGGCATGAGCTGAGCCTGTCTGCGGCCTTCGGGATCTATCCCTTAGCCGTTTCCATGATAGCGTCAGATCATATACTCTTAAGTGCCTTATAATCCTCGCGGTTATGGTAACTTTGGTCTGACATTATCTAAACATGTCGTGTAAGGTGTCATACGCTTTGGAATACTACCCCCTCGCCAGTTCTGGCGACGGGGGTAGCATTCCACCCCTCTAGAGGGAGAAGACATGTTGGTAGCTGTAACCCCGGTTAAAGTTGAACACAGCCTCAGCTCCACAAAATGGATGCTGCCACCGAGACACAAGTCTGCCCTCCTGCTGCTGGGAGCCCTTCCAGCAAGGGAGGCCTGGACAAAGGGTTTCCTGTCAGGGGCGGTGCCAGCACCATCCCAGACAGGATTTTGTGTATCCCAGGTAGGCAGGGCTGAAAGGAAGGTGACTGCAAGTGGCACCCCGGTGCTCACTGTGCATATGCCGGCTCAAACCAGTTCCTGGGGCACCCCAGCCCCTAAGCTGGGGAGAGACCGGACAAAGGAGAGGGGTGTAACCACCCCCCTCCTGGTCCCACCCATAGGGCAGGACCTAGTCGCGTGCCAGACCCTTTTCTTAGGATAAAGGTAGGAGCAGGCCCCCTTCCCAAATTAGATAATCTTGAACTACTTTCCACGAAAGGAACTCTTGACTTTCTCTGAAGACTCTCCCTTGTGGCTAAGGAGTAGCCACCCTGCACCAGCAGGCACCATCGAAGCTCTTGCGGTCTGCTGCACGTCCATCCTCCGGATCAAGACTGCCTAGCTCGACGAGACCCGGATTCCCTGCCATCTCTGACCTCTACCTACATCATCCAGCCCAGCTGAGATTCGTGGGTGTGACGAGACCCGTGGGACCGGCCATCTTCAAGACCTGCACGACGCTTCACCAGCATGACCCCCGAGAGGCCCTCGAGTAAGTGCACTGGGGTTTGAGCAGCCCTAACCCTAAGCAGCTCCAGCACCGAAGTCCAGCCCCCCAGCATCCACGAGATCTGCGTGGGGCCCTTCTGCTTCTTTGCTGCTTGCCACGTTGTCCGGTCACTTGCCCGTTGGCTAGTGACCCTCTTGACGACGTACCACGACGTTTTCACCGCTGGTCTAGGTCCCCTAGACTGGCCCTTGCTTCTTGTCCAACAAGAAGTGCCCTGGACCCTCCTGGTCCACTCCAGACGCCATCGTGACTCCACCGCGTGGGCTTGCCTTTGCCAAGGTTTGTTGCTCAAATCCTGAGTCCAGCATCGCCGACAGCCTCGTGGGACAGCTCGCACCTCCAGCCTGGACGCCGACAACGCCTCCTGGCCCGTGTGACTGCAGAGTCCAGCGTCGCCCACTCACCTGGTCGAGGTGACTTTGTCCGGTGCCATCCTGGTGCCCACATAATCACTGGCTAGTGATTAAGAACTAAGTCCCCTCTGCTTTCAGGTCGTCTCCTTCACTGATCCAGCCTTGGATCACACCGAACATCTTCACTGGTCGCCTGCCAGCAACTTCTTTCAGGCTCCATAGACTTCAACGAGGATTCCCGACGTCATTTGAACCCCTATGCAGCCGCGGCCCCTGGGCTAGGTAACTTGAGTATTTCGGTGCTCCAGCACAGGTTCACTATCCAAGTGTCCAGATCCTTTTTCGTTTTCAGTCTATCTAGTCGGATTCGTCCGGAAACAGTAACTTTAGAAACACTAGCATCCATAGACTTCTTCCCGATCCCGCGTGAGAGTGCACCCGATCTCCCTAGGCCTCCTGCTCCTAACCTTAGGGTTCAGTAGTGTAGTCCTAGCGATCCTGAAGCCTCTGGATCTTGTTACTTACCTGCTAGTATTTTGCATTCCACTTTTTGTGTATATGGTTTTTCGTGCCCCTCGGGCATTTGTGTAAATTGTGCAACTTGAAGTATTTTCATAAGAGTTTTGTATTGTGCTTAGCTCCCCGACTCAGATTTCAGGGTAGACTTGTTATTAATAAATATCCTATATTTTTAAAACAACTTGTGTGGTGTCCTTTCACTTGGTGTTCAAGGGGTATATGTGATGGTAAAACAGCTGGCTTAACACGCGCTCTAGAGTTTAGCCTAAAGACTGCTCTGGTCCACGCTACTAGGATAGCTGGTCTAATAAGGTTGACTTACAACCAATCAATAAGGGTTGTTTGGTATGATACAAAGTGATCACTAGAATAGTGAACACTATATATCAGGCCAACTTCTCACAGCCTCCTACAGATGTTGTCCTGGAGGTGGGCACAGCAGGAAGAGCCAGAACGCCGCTATTGCCTCTTGGACGTATCACGTCCCTGGCGGTTTGGTTTCCCTCTTGTATTCGATCTTGAGAAAGTCGAGGTTTGACCCGGTTTCTGATGATAGGGCTGGTGATAGTGTTGTGATGCTGATCCATAAGACTAGTACCACTGCTGCTGGTATGAGCCTCTGTATGTGGTACTCCTGCCCCTGGCACCCATGAAAGGAGCCTTCCGGTATTGAAGCGTACCAAGAGACAGCCGTCTCTGTATCCTTTTTAATAGCTTGGAGGGCATAATCTATGTGTTTTTCAAACAATGCCTCTCCATCGAAAGGAAGGTCCAAGATCTTATTCTGGACCTCCGGCCTGAACCAAGTCGCTCTGAGCCATCCTTGGCGATGAAGAACCGCTGCCCCAGCTAGTGAGCGAAAAGCCGTTGTGGCAATGTCCATGGCACAATAGATTACCTCCGCTGATGTTGTTTCGCCTTTCTGTAGTATGTTCTTCGCGCCACCTTTCGCTTCTTGGGGAAGTTGATCTAAATAAGGTGAAAGGTCACACCATAACTGGCAATGATACCTGCCCAGTATCGACAAGGCATTAGCTGCCCGCACCAGAAGACTAGCCATTGAAGAGAATCTTTTTCCAGCGTTATCTAGTCTCCTGCCCTCTATCAAGGGGAGTAGTCAAAGGCCCAAAGGGTTGCGGTACTTTCTCTGTGCCGCCTGCAAAATCACAGAGTCTGGCGCCTTATATTTCTTTTCCAGGGGCGGTAGGACAAGGAACAGCGTAGCCGGGTTCTTCATAGCCTTAAGACATTCATCCAATACATGTTGTACAATCGGAATAGATCTTGTCACCTTCTTAAATGGCTCTTTAAAGTCTTAGAGAAAACACTCAGTGGCAACCGAAGACAGGCAGTTGGAATCTGCTAGATGCCCTCTCAATTAACTTATGGAACCCCCCCAATATCCACCGGACAGGAATCCACAGGATCTGGACATGGTGACGCCGGGGGATTACGTACTCATCCCATTCTAATCCCTGATTAGGCCGGTCATCGAGATTTTGATCCTCATCTGAGGAATCATCCTGTATGTCCGGTAGTGTTGACGGTACATGTGGAGCAGGTGTCTGTGGCTGAGAGACCATCTGAGTTGGCAATTCTGGAGAGATCATCACTGGGGTTGTAGGGGCAGGCAAGGTTCGAGTAGCCGGAATAGCAGCAGGCTGAGAGCACCTTGATTTGTAATCCTGCAACATGTTATGGAGATCTTGCCAGAAAGAAGTAGGAACAGATACCACCTCTTGGCCTGTGAACCCCTGTGGTTGAGAAGAATGTTGATATGAACACTCCTGAAGAAATTCTCCCTCCGAATCGGTCTCCTGACATTTAACAAGCAGTTGGGATGGACTGTGCGCATACCCAAACGAGTCCTGATCATCATCATCAGAATCTTCATCTTCCTCTTCTAACAAAGCAGGAGACAAGGGGGAAACCCTCCTTGGACACGTCATGTTCGATGTCGTTGATGGAAAAGCCACCGTCGACGGACGAACTGCAGACAACGAGATGGGCGTAGTCGACGCTGTTGACGAGACCATCGGCACCCCTGCCGTCGTCAATGTTGCCGTCGTCGCACTCGTCGACGACGAGGGTGTCTTAGTCGTCGCTGTCGTCAATGTTCCCGTCGATGTCGCTGTCACCACGGTCGACGACCCCATCGACGGCACTACTTTAACCTTGGACTTCGACGTCTACGTCAACAGAGCCTTCTGCTGCGTCGTCGACTTGGAACATTTGTCTGACTTCTCAGATGACAGAGAAGATTGCTTTTTGAAGGCTGGAGCAGTCTTCATCACAGTGGACGGCATAGATGGTCCCTCCCTCTCCTTTACACCATGGTGAGGAGATTTCACAGGACTTTGGCTCTCAGACTCACGGGGGGTCTTTTTTTAGGCCTTCACTGGACGCTCCACATAAGGTGAAGGGGAAGCCCTACCCCTTTTGACTGACCTTCTAGAAGATGAAGCTGAAGAGGAGCCCTCACTGTTGCTGGACACCGTGTCTTTTCTATACTTCAATTTCTGGAGCCAAGTGAGGAGCCGACCCTCACGGTCCCGGAGGGTCTTAGTAGAAAAGGTGCAGCAGATCTTGCAGTCCGCAGCCTTATGATCCGGGTACAGGCAATATATACAGTCCTTATGCCTGTCCTCTACATACAGCCTTTTCTTGCCACAGGTGGAACATAACTTGAAAAGGGCCTTCTCCTTATCAGACATCCTGGTAGGAGCAGCCAACAATCCTGAAGAAAGAACTGAAGAAAAACCTCCAAAGAGTAGAAGATTGAGCAGAGCTCAAAGGAGACTCCCTAAGCACAACGTGCGGTAGAAAATCTGAGGCTCTGAGGTTCCTTCAGGAGGGTTCTATGGGGTGAGGCTCCTCTGATTGGCTGAGGCTTAGTTTGGTCTCTTTTACAAAAAGAGGTGGATATGCTACAAAAGGGAATGAGGCCTAGGCCTTTTTTCTTTCTTTTTTGTACCTACTGCTGTGTTATTTTTGTTACCGAGACTCCCATTCCGACGACGGGGAATGATACAAGCTATGGGAATATATGAAAGTTCCAATACTGGGGCAAGGTTGATGAACACAATAGGTACAGGAGTTACTTAAGGCAACTCCAGTCTAGACACTTTAGCATTGAGCTCAATGAATGGATACCATAAAAGTACAGGTGATTACAGTATAGATTACTTTAGTAGTTCCAGGACTAGATCCTAGATTCAGTCCTTGGGTCTAAGCTGAAACCAAGTTAGCAAAAGCGTTTTAGTTACTGTGGTGAATTTTCATGAATATAAAGCTGTTTTAAAAGTTCACACGTAGAAACTTTTCAATGACAATCCGGCAATGTTATTCAATGGGAGAAAATTCAGGTTGCAGGTAAAGTATGATCGTGTTACTTTTGTAATCCAGTACTGGGCTTCTAGGGCCAGCACCGGGGTCTGAACTTAAAACAGGTAGGTAATTGCGTTTCAGTAGTTCGTATCATTTTTAAAGAATATTTTAAGTTTTCAAAAGTAGGCACTTAGAAGAAATTTCATAGAAAAGCAGACAATGGGTTCCTATGGAAAAAATACAGATTACTAGTAAACCCGGTAAGGATTACTTCTGCGGTTCAGTACTGGGCTGCAAGGTACAGTACTGGCTTCTCGCCTGCTTGCAGGGGAGTACTTCGGAATTCGGACTTAGGCTGATTTTATATGAATATTTGCAGTTTTCATAACTTCACACTTAGAACATTTTCGAGTCAAAAATGGGTCAATGTAATCCAATGGCAGGTAAGTGAGTTACCGGTTTCCAGGTGAGTACTTGACTGGTGAAGTTAAGGTTCCAGGTGTAGACTCAGGGGTCCCCCAGGGTCAGGTAAGTACAGTCGGTTCCGCCCCAGCAGCGCAGGGCCGGCCGCAGAGGTAGGTAGGCCCTATCATATCCAATGAGGGAAACGGGGCCTTCGGTTGGTGGCTGCTGGCTAGCAGGCCACTCGGCTGTGGGAGCTGGGCTCATGGTCACTTGCTTAGGGTAAGGGGGGGGGGTGGGGGGGGGAGGAGTAGGATAGGACAAAGGTGGCACAGCCAGCGGCACTCAGGCGGCTGAATGCAGTGTCCTCTTGAGCCGTCGGGCGTTCAATGTTATCCAAAGGGAAAGGTCAAAAAGTAACAAAGGCTGCAGGCTCGGGTACGGAGATTCTCCAGGTGCGACCAGCACTTCGGGAGGTAAGTTGGGATCTTGGAGCACAGGTAGGTACCCCAAAGGGAGGCACATGGGTCTGTAGGGCGCCGGGTGCAGGGGTGTCTTTGGGTGTGAGAAAAGTTTACCCTCGGCTGGTCGCGATTGGGGTGGCCCCTGGTTCTGAGTCTGCAGGCGTCGGCTGGTTCGTCGAGTAGGGTCTTTGGGCACTGGACTTCGGGTCCCAGTCGCCGGGGGGACATCCTCGTGGTCTTGGTTCAGTTGGGCCCGGCGGGTGCAGAGCTGGGCCGGAGCATCCTGGTTGGCAACAGGTGGTTTGTTGCAGCAGAGCCTCTGCTGATGGGAGTCCCATTCTTTAAGAGGGTCAAGGCAGGCAGGTCCTCCGGGTGTCCCAAGGTTGATGTCCGCAGGAGTCGCCGGGATTAGGCAGGAGCAGGTTCCAGGATCAACAGGCCGGTAGGGCTGGGGCCAAGTCAGTTGTTGTCGTCCTGTTAGCAGCTGCACGGCAGGTCTTCTTCTTGATCTTTCTTCCTTTCATATCGGGATCTGAGGAAGGAAGGTTCAGAGAGCCCCTAAATACTGAACTTAGGGGCATTACAGGTAGGGCAAGGACAGGGACCAATGGGTCCCTGTCCTGGGGTGAGTACACGCCCTAGCCTGCTCCTCTCCTGTGGGAGGGGGGCAGGAGCCTAGCTGGGATTGGGCAGGGCTCCCCATCGCCAAGATGGCCGGAGCCCGGGGTCGTGCTTCACTGCGTCTCCCCCACCTGAGGGGTGGGGTTGGCACAGCCTGGCACCCCCCACCCCCTGCCCAACGTAGTTTATCCTGCCAGTCTTCCAGCCAGAGTGGGGGTCAGAACTGGTGGGGGCCAGTTGCTGGGTACAGCAAATGGTCTGGAGAAGCTCACAGAGGCGGCATGCCTTTGAAGCTTCCCCCTGCCCATCTTGGGGGAGGAGACCTAGCACCTCGCCCAGGATGTGCATTGTTGCAGGCCCAGGAGAGCGGGGGGCTCTCCACCCAGGGGTCCAGCAACATGTCTGCTGTGTGGCAGCCTCTGCAGCCACTCAGCCCAGAGGTGGATTGTAGGTTAGGGTTTCAGAGGGCATCTCTAAGATGCCCTCTGGTGCATTTTACATTAAATCCCACACTGGCATCAGTGCGGGTTTAATGTGCTGAGAAGTTTGGTACCAACTTCAGTGTAGCCATTATGGTGCTGTGGAGTTTGTAATGACAACCTCCCAGCACCATATACTCTTAATGGCATCACTGCACTTACAGTGCCCAGGAATGGCCCTGGGTTCTGTAGGGGCACAGGGCTCACGTCCCTGTGCCCTCACCTCTGGCATAGGGCACCCAGCTAGAGGGGTGACTGAAGTATGCCAGGGCAGTGGGTTCTGTGGGCATGGCACACAGGGATGTGTGCCATGTCGACTCTCGGTTTAGTTCTGTACTTAGACACTCAACCTGCAAAGGTAATCCAAAGAAAAATGTCCCACAGCGGATCAACTGACAAGCACCTCGAATTTCCAAAGTCCCATAAAGTATTACATATAGTTGTGCTGTAAACCTCCAGGACCTGCTGTGATTAGGTCCCACTGGAATCCCAGACGTAAGATGTCAAGAGTAAATGGAGGCAGCACCAAGTTTAAAGTCAATAAACGGAGCCAGAAGTTTATTCAAAAAATATTTTTTCTTTTTATTTTCTTATTTCTCAAAGTGCACAAGACAGCCAACGCGTTTCGCTCCCACAGGAGCTTCGTCAGGGCAATTATGATGGACGATAAGTCTTACAATAGTGCAGTCAAGTTGGATGGAGAAACTCTAACCAGTATGATAGGACCCGGTACTAGTATAAGTATTCCTAGCCAGGAATAGAAATATCACAAAGGGCCGTCGGGTAGTAAATACAGATTTCATAGGCGGATTGTCCCAGAGATATATATTAGTATCCTAGGTACAGGGCATAGAACGACGTCTGTGCAGTCCTTGATAAGCTGCCAAACCACGTGCTGCGAGAGAATATTCAGCACGAACGGCCCACCGCGGAATCACTCAACCTGCAAAGGTAGTGTGTGGGAGCCAGGGTACAGGGCCCCTGAGGGTGGCACAATAAGTGCTGCAGCCCTCAGGGGTCTT
Source organism: Lissotriton helveticus (assembly GCF_964261635.1). Lineage (NCBI taxonomy): Eukaryota > Metazoa > Chordata > Amphibia > Caudata > Salamandridae > Lissotriton > Lissotriton helveticus. The sequence continues at coordinate 1,595,808,667 of NC_136069.1, read as the reverse complement.
CTCTGGTCACCATGCCCTGGGTACCTAGGGTACAATTTACTAGGGGCTGACAGGTGGCCAGAAATGCCGATTGGTTTTTTTAGTTTCAGCACAGTTTTAGGGAAGGAACACAGACCCTGGGTACCTGGTTGGCAGGAACCCAGGGCACACTCAGTCAAAGCACATCATCAGTTCAGAAAAAAGTTGGGGCATACCAAGGCAAGAAAGATGGCACTTTCTCACAATGGGCTGGACAGTGGGGAAGATATCTTCATGCCCTTTGTCCAGTTTGGCTCTCTGAACTGGTTTGGGCTGGAATGAGGGCTTCAGATGTGCCCTTCAAGCTCTCTGATTGGTCCTGGCAAGCACCCCCACTCTGTCCCAATACACACCTCACTCTGACAGGACACCCATTTTCCTGCCTTCCTCTGCTCAAGTTCGGCTCAGCAGCAGGAGGGCAGAATCATGTCTCTGGTTGACAGCACCCATATTGTGCAGTCCGGGTCTAGAAGACTAGTACCAGGAGCATTGAGGGCTTGTCGGAGCATAGAGGGCCTGTCGGAGGGGCTTTACAGTGCATAGAATCCTACCTCCCACACCATTTACGGTGTGGAGGTATGATTCAAACAGGTTTGATATCAAACATGACAGGGTTAGTCACAGCCAGTTTCGAGATGGTCATAGCGTAATGACACATGGTCACTATGTATCTTAATGGCTGATGCACTTACAACCTGGGAGAATGAACTCCGATGGTTTCGGGGTGTCCTGCTCATGCAAGGGCACCCGCAAACTTAAAACTGAGCACCCTGCCTTCAGGATTGGAAGGCCTGCCTTAGGGGTGACAGGTTTTAAGTGTAGTAACCTCAGACATAGGGATACCTATATCTGTCACAAGTGGTGCTAGTACCAGCTTACAAAGGCTGCAATTGCAGGCCTATAGTCACAATTTGAGTGGTCTTAGTGGTGGCATAATGCATGATTCAGCCCATGGGAGATCCCTGGTGTACCTCTGTAGTGTGTGCCTTCGTACCATATACTAGGGACTTATCAGGGTACACCAGTAGCCAATGTGGAGTGCACCAAAGTACTAACCATGCCAAATTTAGGGAAGAAGCACAGAGACTGGGGCCCTGGTTAGCAGGATCTCAGTTAGGCTAGTCAGTAAAGCATAATGACACCAGTAAAAAAAGGGGGGGAATTGAACATGAAAGCAGATCCTACTTTCCTACATCCATTGAGGGAGAAAATAGGCCAGCCTTCCTCCGACTGGCAAGAATGCTCCAAGATGGTAAAGCTACAGCTGCTTTTTTGCAAAATTGGCAGGGGAGGAGGAGAGGAGACTAGCTGATTGGCAGCTCCACGTCATCTACCACTGCCCTGTCCTCTACAACTCCTATAAAGGGGATTGGAGAGCTCTTACTGAAATTGGATTCTTCCACAAAAGGATAAGTTATGGCAAAAGTTCTTGAAACTGCAAAACTGTCTGTAGTCTTTAGGCTGCATTTGAAGAAGGTCTAGGACTGACTGAATTACCTGGCGGGCAGCCGCCCGATTATCATTCGGCAACACCGAAAAATTTGCATGACGATCACCACCGCCTTGGCTGATTCCATCAAAGCATGGATGTAACATCCTAACAGACATATTGCATTGGTAGACTTCAGAGCCATGCTACCAGAGGAGAAAACCTTTGCAGATTACTCCCAGCCAGAGTTGTAGGAAAAGACCCAGGTGTCAACTTTCAAGAGCAGGACGCTTGTCCCACCAAACTCTTCGGTGTAGGATACATGGACAAGAACGGGTCACCTGGAACTGGCATTACAGGTCTTGCAGGAGATCTAGACGCGGACAACATAGGCTTCAGCCAAATATCAAGTCCAGGCTCAGTTAGCTCCTCATTAAAAGGTACCAAAGGCTCAGTTACAAAGTGGGAGAATGATGCACCTCAGCCAACAAATTAGATTTTAGTTATGTAGGAGGTAAAGGGAATAGCAACATATCTGTTGCTTTCTGATCATAAGATGATAGGACATGGCATCTGGTGGAGCAATATCCACTGGTCGACAACTATTCCCACTCTAGAGAAGTATCAAGGCCACTCCCCACCTCCAAGTCTTAAAACTCAGGACCATCTCCTCTTCTGCCAGATCCTGATTTCCTCTGAACACTGGCACTGGAGTTTAAGGCCCGGATTGTTGAGGAACTGGAACAGAGTTATGCGGTGCCGACTTCGATCCAGTCAACACCGGAGATGGCACACACGGTGCTGGGGATTCTTGCTGCACCTACTGGTGACTGTCAGTAGAGGCCAGTTTCACTGAGTCATCAGCATAAATGGCAAGAACGGGTTCTGCTGGTAGTCTCCCAAAGAGTAAACAAGTGCACCCATGGGGTCCGCAGGCTCACCAGTTGGAGTCCCAGACTTTGCTAAAATGCAATACATAGCAACAATGACAAAGAACCAACGGCGAACCACACTAGACACACCTCTCTGCTTTGTTCCCCTTATGACTGTTGACAGTAGTAATTGAGAGTGGTGTACACAAAACTCCTACACCTGCCACTACAAGGTGCAAACTGCCAAGCAGATTGGGACACTTTGTCACAGCTTGTTTATATGTATATTCATTTTATTTATGTTATCATTTTTCAGCCCTGACGAAGTTCAAGCAGTTGAAGGAAACGCGTTAGCTGGAGCTCATGTGTTTTTCTTAGAACTTAAAATAAAGAATTGATTTATACTAAGGAACTAATCAGTCTCCGTCATTGATAAAGACATGTTTGGGAGTGCACTGCTCCAGATCTTCACAGTGCTATACATAGCATTCAACAAATTCAACGGATCTGACCCTGTAGTCAGGAACGTCGGATAAACCTGCTCCTATATATGGGGCCCAAAACTGCAGTGGAGGAAGAACTGGATCTGGTACTGGCTCAGGACTCCCAGGCAGATTCACCGCTTTCGAACTCTAAGGCGACACAGGAGAGAACCCTTGAGACTAAGTAGGAGAAATTTCAACTCTAGAAAATAGACATTAAGTACCAGATAGCAGGGTGTATCCTTTTGGAACGCCTCCAATGTTGGGCATAAGAAAACAGCATAGTCTCAGACTTGCAATATGGGTTTAGGGAAGGACTTGGGACAATCGACCAAGTATTAAACCTTACTCTGTTAATGGAAAAATATGTGTCGGCAAAAGGTGGGCCACTGTACATGGTCTACGTAGACCTTAGTGCAGCATTCGACTGCGTAAGCCACTCAAAACTCTGGGCAAAAATTATGGATATGGGAGCCGAACCCACACTGGTTAATTTTCTGAGGGAACTTTACTCCAACGCAACAGCAAGGGTCAGATTTGGGTTACATGGAGAACTCACCAAGTCATTCAAGGTACAGAGGGGGGTCATGCAAGGGTGTGTCCTGGCCCCCTTCCTATTTACTTTGTATACCAACAGCCTTGAGCAAGAAATGGTGAGAGACAGTAAAGATCTGCCTGCCATAAAGCGTCGCCCAATACCGGCATTATTGTATGCCGACAACGCTGTTATCTTGGCGAGAACCCCTGTTCAACTTCAGCGATCGGTGGACAGATACTGCGAGTACATGTCCTCTCTGTACCTAAAAGTAAATATAAAGAAAACTTTCACTATGACTGTGGGGCCAAGGAAAAAGAGCAAAAAAAAAGGATATATATATTAATAATTCTGTCCTAGATACGACAACTTCTTATCCTCATCTATGAATCTTGGTTGATAGCAAATTAACATGGTCAAAAGCCATCAACACAAGGAAACTATCCTTCCTTAGGGCCACAGCAGCGCTAACTGCTTTTGCCCAAAAACTTGGGAAGAGAGCACCTGAGGAAATTTTAAAAATATTTCAGGCCAAATGTATTAGCGTTGCCAGTTATGGCGCGGGTATATGGGGATATTCAAACACAGATGACATACAGAGAGTCGAGAACTCTTTTCTTCGCTATCTCCTCTCAGTCCCCAGAAGTACAACAACATACGGGTGTCACCTAGAATTAGGCATGGACTATATCACGGACATCCTAAAAATCCAACCTATAATGATGTGGAGGCGTATCTGGACTAACGACCAATGCCTACTAACCGGAGTCCTCATCCTCCTCGATCTCTCTTCAGCATTCGACACAGTGAAACATGAAAACTTACTCGAACTCTTAAACACAAGAATGGGCCTCTCTAGGACTGTTCTTCGTTGGTTCACTTCCTTTCTACACAACCGGTCTCAAAAATTCAAGAGTAAAAACTTGATGTCCTCCCCAGTACCGGTATCGCTAGGTGTCCCACAAGGATCCTGCCTATCCCCTACTTTGTTCAACCTAGTTATGGAACCTCTCACCACCCTGCTACAAGCATCCAATGTACACTTTCACATGTACGCCGATGACACTCAACTATATCTCAAGATACAATCCCCCAAAGACATCTTGCGTCTGAACTCAACGATCAGAAGCACCCAATCTTGGCTGGCCGATAACCACCTCAAACTCAATGCTATGAAAACCGAGTTCCTCCTAATCTCACCCCCCACGAAAATATCTTCCGCACAAACATGGCTTAAGCACCTAACAGCACTCAATGTCCAACCGACCATCGTGGACTCAGCAAAATCTTTAGGCATAACACTTGACACCAACCTCAACATGCAGCAACATATCAGCAAGGCAACTAAGGGGGCGAACTTCCAAATAAATACCTTGAGGAAACTTAAACCCTTCCTCCCAGCAAAAGACTTCCAAACCGCAGTACAAGCACTAGTCATCCCTCGCATAGACTACGGCAGCGTGGCCCTCTGCGGCCTCCCCCTAACTACAACTGCACCCCTCAGAGCATCACTAAACGCAGCAGCAAGACTCATCACTGGATCTAAAAAACATTTGCATATCTCCCCTGACTTTAAATCCTTGAACTGGCTGCCTCTTGAAGCCAGAATACACCTGAAAATTGCCTGCATGACGCACAAGGCTATACACCTGAAATCACCCGGCTACCTCACTCATAAGCTGACAATTTCCGGCGGTTCCAGAACCACCAGAAGTACAAACAATCTTCTGCTGAAACCTCGAAGATTCCGGAAGGAAAAAACCTACAAACGCTCCTTCTCAGGAATGGCGCCTAGGATCTGGACCGCACTCCCTCCTGAAACCATCTCCTCCACTCTTCTTTTTAAGAAAGAAGTCAAAAATATCCTTATGGCTAAATACACTTGAACAACTACGTTTGAGTTACAATGCGATCAGTATTACCGGTCCGATTCCTATGCACATGTGTTTTTATTTGTATTAGACTAAAGTGTTTAGGCTCTTGCCCCCTCATATCTGTATTATTTTCTATTTTTGTATTATCTACATTGTTGATGACCTACGTTCCAATTATGCCATGCTACCGCATAACTGTAATATATGTAATAGTTCTACTATTTACATTAACTTGTTGACCTGCCTTCCTGCTATGGTCCCCTGTTTCCCCACCCTTTGTAAAGCGCTCTGTTATCTGCAAAGATCTTGTTCGCGCTATATAGAACTTTCAAAATAAATTGAGGATTGTATGTCATTAGATAAAGCGCACAAAATAAGATGGCTGGAATACGTAACATTGTTTTTCAACTATCTGGGTATCCAGAGCTTTTTTTCCTGACCCGATTAAGATTTCCAAAATTCCAAAAAAAGAATTAAAAAGGTCATGTTTGTCACACATGAGACCTCAGATTGGTTCAAGAAGCTGGTAAAAATTCAGCACAACACCTACTGTCTGTCCAAACCACCTTCTTGTTACAGCCATATTTAAAATACGATTTGAACCATTTTGAAAAATTCCTATTGACTAGATTTAGACTGGACAATTTTTATAGGCTTATTTCTTTTCCAAAACAAAATGACTGGTCGACTCAACTTTCACCCTGTCCCTGTGATTGTTTCTATTCAAAGTAATATTCACACAGTATTTTTTTGCAAATTCTTTGCAGCCCCCCGTACTCATTGGATAATCCCAATAATAAAGATTATGGGACTCCGAACATGCCGTCCAGCCTTCCTAGCTTTGCAAATGCTGGATAATGAAATGTATGCTAAATCGATTGCTTCTTTTTTCAAATTCTGTATTAATCATCGTCCTAATCTCAATATTGAGTGATTATTATGTCCAAATGAACGTAGCTAATGTGTAAATCAATTTAACATTTTATATTGTATTTTAAATGGGAAAAATGTTTTTATTGTTCTTTTATGGTCTTCTTCGAAAACCGAATAAAGATGATTTTGATTTGATTTGATTTGACATTGAGAACCATTACACCACAGCATTTGCTCTCTTTTGGACAACTAGAAGAGTGGGGAGACTGCGACTCCGATCAAGGACAAGACTGACACCCTCATTTGTCAAGTCTTGCCATAGCCATAAAGAGCTATGTCTCCTTTTCCTTAAACGCCTTTGAATTCATATTCTGGCATGGGTGGACACTGTGACCTGAGCTTAGACACCAAAGGCAGTAGTCGCATGGGTCAGAAATCGACTACTGACCTTCACATTCCTTGTAGGGCTTGAAAATGGACTTCCTCAGCAGAGACTGTCCTTGCAACAATGATGCAACCTATAGAAGATAAAACTCCTACACTATTCAGCACAGAAAAAAAGTTAAACGTTGAAGTCATGGAAAAAAGGGAACTAAAGTCAACACCCCAACTAGGTCTTATGGCTCCGATGACGGCACGTGGAGCCATGTGCAGATCCGTGGCATTATGATGTCCTTGAAGAGGGAGAGCTGCAACGGAAATTTCCAATGGAATGCTGGCGCTTTGAGATAGTTAAAAGGTGAGGAATCCACAGGTATATGTGTCCATCAGACCAAGCCATACTCATCATTATACTAGAGTGCTCCCTCTTCATGTGCAGGATCAGAGCTGCCAAAAAGAGAATGGAGCCTATGTTGATAGTTGAGTTGCAGAAGTAGTAAATGTAGGTAACCTGGGTTTTCGTTGCAGTTTTACCCCCACGTTTTGCCCCCTTTTCAGCTACCAGATGCTGGTTTTCAACTCTGAAAGTGCACTGAGGCCTACAAACCAGACCTCTGTGCCAGTGCTCTTGCCTTAAAACAAGGTTAGGTCTAATTGTAACAATTGGCAAAAGACCTCAGAACCCCTGTAAGTCCCTAGTAAATGGTACCGCTGATACCTAAGGCATGGGTACTAAAGAGGGTCCCTAAGGGATGCAACATATCTTATGCCACCATAAGGGACCCACAAACAAATTCCACAGACTGCCATTGGGGGTGCACACCATAAGTGAACACATGACCTGGCACACTCCTGTGTGCCACGCCAAAGTCACTGCATTTAATATATGTAAGTCACCACTACAGCAGGCCCTTGAACCCTAAGGCAGGGTGCATTATATTTTAGGTAAGGGCACATCTGCATGAACTGATGTGAACCCTGTGATGTCTGGATCTATTACTAGATCTTGCAAGTGAACAGGGAAGCCATCTTAATGCATGTATTGTCAGTGGTAAAAACAAGTTACCCACCTACATAATGGCGTCACAAACGTATGGTGTTTGGAATCAAAGAACAAGTAATTTACTTTCGGTAACACATTATCTGGTAGAGAGAATATCTAGCTGCAGATTCCTTATTTTGATTTTCCCAAGCGTCAGGGTGGATCCTGAAATGTTTTAGCGAGAAGTCCCCCCCTTGAGCACACAGGCGAGTGGCTCCGTACAGCTCTGCATGACATCTGCACTGTTAGCTTCAGTTAAGACGTCACGTCACCTAAATAGACGCCAACCAGGCGTGCGCACACCAGTTACTGTTCACTTTTCCACACAAGAAGAGCAGAGCCATGAAGTGAACTGACTTGTCACCACTAAGGACCTAAAAAGGGAGGAATCCTAGCCCTATGAAAGGAGTCCGCAGTGCGAGTTGGCATGGGTGGGTGTGTAAGGAATCTGCAGCTAGATCTGGTCTCTACCAGATAATGCGTTACAGAAGGTAAGTAACCTTGTCATCTGATCGAGACTTCTAGCTGAAGATTCCTTACGTTTGAATAGATACCCATGCCATAACCTGGCGGGCGGCTGTGGACAGATTTCTTAAACAAAAAAGTCCTGTAGGACCGAATGAGTGAATATGCCAGTCCCTGCGGACCAGACTGTCTAGGCAGTAATGCTTGGCAAACGTGTGCGGAGATGCCCACATTGCTGCCTTACAGATGTCCAGGACTGGGACACCGGAGCCCGCGCCGTGGTATCAGTATTCCGCCTGGTAACATGGGCTCATAAGCCCTCAGGGGCTGCTTCCTAGACAAGGCATGCACATTTAAAAGTAGAATGACCCAGCAAGAAATGGTCCGTTTCTGCACTGCCCGAACTTTAGCTTCCACATAACCCACAAACTTGGTCATCCACCTGGAACTCTTTTGTGCAGTCAAGGTAGAACAAAAACTATCTTTTTGGGTCCAGATGATGGACACTACTCTTCCTTAGATGGATGTGGGGGAAGCAAAAGAGGTGGGTAGCGTGATCGATTGACGCAGGTGGAATGGGGTCACCACTTTTGGCAAAAAAATGAAGCATGGGTGCGAAGCACCACTTTATCCACAAAAGTAATCATGGAGAGGGTTAGCATGATAAAGCCTGCAACTCACTTACCCTCAAGGCAGATGTTATGGCTACCAAAAAGGCGATCTTGATGGCAAGCAGATGGAGGGGACAATTATGTAAAGGCTTGAGAGGAGCACACAAGGAATGTGAGAACCAAATTAGGGTTCCATTATAGCATGACAAAGGGTGTAAGTGGAAATATTACATTTACAATAGGGGACTTGAAAAATTAAGGTTGGTCTGGCAGTTGCAAAAAAACAGACAAATAACCCTTGAGAGCACCCAAAGCAGAGACCTGCTGGGCATGGTTAAGAATGACTGAAAAGAAGACTAGTAGAGAAAGAGGGTCAACAGACCATTCTGTACAATATATATATTTTTTAATTGCCAACGTAGACTGTCTTAGTGGAGGGCCACCTGGCCACCAAAATAACATTACATACTTCGGGAGGAAGGTTAAAAGCTATCAACTGTTGCTCAATCTCTACGTGTGGAGGCAGAGAGTTGACAGGTTTGGGTGGAGGACCCTCCCCTGCTGCTGCGACAGAAGATCCTCAGGAAGAGGCAGCCTTATCGAACGATCATTGCTCAATCAAAGCGGATCTGGATACCAGAATCTCCATGCCCGGTCTGGAGCCACAAGAATGACTTGGGCCCGGTCGTTCTCAGGTTGTCGACAACTCTTGGCAGAAGAGGTATGCGCAGAAAGGCGTACAGAATGCCTGCGCTCTACTCACGTCAAAGCATCCCTGAGTGATAGCCGCCTTGGAAACTCCTGCACGCAAAACTACTTACATTGCATGTTCGATTCAGAGTCTAATAGATCTAACCAAGGCCCTCTCCACTGCTGAAAGACTGCTGAAGACTACACTCATGATCTGCTAGGCATTGGAAGCAGAGTTAGTCTGCCCTGGCACACAGAGAACATGCCAGGTGTTAAACCACCAGGGTTATGCCTTGCTGTTCCAGCCACATCCAGGGACGCATGACAAAGGGTATACAACCCCACTCCGCTCGTTGCGGTACTACATGGCGGAGGTGTTGTCCGTCAACACCTGCCCTAACTTCCCCTTGACAGAGGGAAGTAATGCTTTCAATGCCAATCGGATTGCCTGAAGCTGCAACAAAAGGATATGGAGCTCCGTCTCTGCCGGACACCAGTGTCCTCTGAACTCCACCTCTCCCATATGACCGCCCCCATCCCAGGAGTGACAAATCTGTCAATATTGAGAGATCTGGTTGGGGGGAGGGGTCTGCCTCTTACCCAATCTGGGTTAATTAGCCACCACTGCAAGTCTGTCGCAGTTCCCTACGAGATCTGGACCATGTCCGAGAGATTCACATGATGCTACGCCTACAGAAACTTCAGGTCCCACTGCAGAGCCCGCGTACACCATCTGGCGTGCTTTACCAAGCCATGAGTACCAGCAGCTTCAGAGTCAATCTCACCGTTTCCAGGATAGAGGCTTAAACATGGATATCATACCCTGAATATGCTGGACTAGGAGCTTGAGAGGATAAGACCGAAGCAGCACTGTGTCCAGAACAGCTCAGATGAAAGGGAGAATCTGAGAAGGAGTCCGGTGCGACTTCGGCATGTTTACAGAGAACCCCAGTGAATGCAGGAAGTTTGTCGTAGTCTAAAGCTGGGAGACAACAGTCTGGGGCAAAGGTGACTTCAACAGCCAGTTGTCAAGGTAGGGGAAGACTGACATCCAAACCTGCGCAGATGAGCTGCGACCACCGCCATCACCTTGGTGAACACCTGAGGGGCACTAGTAAGGCCAAAAGGTAGCAGGGTACACTGAAAGTGATTGCGACCTACCTTGAACCGCAGTTAACGTCTGTGGCATGGCAGGATGGGGATGTGAAAATCTTGAATTTCTAATTTTTGAGGAAGAGAATGACAGTCCGAAGGTCCAAAATGGATTCAAACCCTTTGTCCTTTTTCGGAATTAGAAAGTAGAGGGAGTATCAACCACTGCCTACTTCTGAAATAGTAACTCCTCCTATAGCTCCCTTGGCCAAGAGAGCAGTATTTCCTCCCGTCGTGCTTTTGGACTTGCTTCATTTCTTTTCTAAATAGAGAGCGGCTGGGTGCTGATTGTGGGCCGTAGTGAAAGGATTCCTGTTTATTGCAGCACTGTCATGTGCTGCAATTAACAACAATTTTCACAATGGGCCACAATCAGCACCAGGCTGCGCTCTATTTAGAAAAGAAATGAAGCAAGTCCAAAAGCACGACATATAAAGCACACGTCGTGCTTTTGGACTTGATGAGCATCTTTTCTGAATAGAGAGGCTGCGGGCTGATTGTGGGTATTTGTGAGAGTATTCCTGTTAATTGCAGCGCATAACGGGAGCTGTGATTTTCACATATACTTTCACAAAGGCCTCAGGCAACTGGGAAATTGCCGTTTTTCGTTGCTCGCGTTTTAAAAGCGGGCTACGGCGCGAACGGAACACTGCGCGCTCGGTACCTTGAAGGTGCGCAGGCGCGCACATTACAGGGAACGCTGGGTGAGGGGTCACTGGGCTTAATGTAAATCAATAGATGCTGGGGGCACCTCAAAGAGGAACAGTTTGCAGGCAAGTACCCATGACTTCAGGGCACAGGCCTCAGGGGTTAAGATCAGCTACACGATCAGTGGCACAGGGACAGCTGGGTGCACAATAAGCGCCCGGCGCCCAATGGACGTTTTCTTTCACACAGAGGCTGCATGTAAGTTGGATGGGTGGGGGAGGTAGAGTCATCGTCAGTTGGGCGGAGGATGGCCGGAGGGCTGAGGATGCAGGGGTACCTTTTGGTGTTGGATCTTCGGGCTGGAGGCGGTCAGGTAAACCCTTCATGTAAAGGCTGCATACGAATTTGTGGGGTCAGTGAAAGGTCATCCACCAATGGAGACAAGGTCAGGGTCGCGAGGGAGACTTCACTGGGCAGATGACCCACTCAAACTAGGGCGTTGGGTGAAAGGGAAGGGGTTGCAGATCCGCCTGGAGCAAGAATCCTTGGTATTGGAATTTTCTGGACAGGGCTGCTGTCCTCAGATCTGGTCGTTAAAGAATGAGAGTCTTCCTAGTTACCAGCAACGGGACAGACGTGGTCTTTGCAGGCTCGACAAGGAGACAGGCCGGTAGGGCTGGGGCCAAGGCAGTAGGTGTCTTCTTGCTTTGCAAACGACATCTTCGTCAGTCTTCGTAGGTTGCAGGAATCGGACGATCAACGTTCCAGGGATCCCTCTAAATACTGAATTTAGGGGTGTTACAGGCACTGGCAGATGGTAGCCAATGGGCTAATTGCCTTTAGGGTGACCACACCCTTACAATGTCCCCACCCTTTGGGGATTGGGCGTACCCCTAACCTGACTAGGTCGAATCCTTCCATTCAACATTGAGGATTTCCTAAGGAGGGGGGTCACTTCAGTCCAGGGCACCTTGGGGCTGGTCCTGGCAGAGAGGACACCTCTCCTGACTAATTTTTCCACTGATCATGCACCCAAACACAGGGGCCGGTCATGGGGGGGCCAACATCTCCACTATATTGAGGGGCCTTGGCTAGCATATCAAAGCCTTTGAGGCTCATTGTCCTGAATGCAGTTGCTGATTGGGGGTAGGTGTGAAGTACCTCTATCCCAAGCAGCCTTTGTTCCTGACCCACAAGAGCACAATGGCTCCCACCTCAGGGGGTCAGAAATCTGTGTGTGGCAGGCTGGTGCAGACCAGTCAGCTGGACACAAGGGTGTTGGTCGTTTTTCAGGGGCATCTCTAAGATGCCTTTTGAGTACATTTTGTAATAACTCTAATACTGGCATCAGTGTGGGTTTATTATGCTGAGGAGTTTGATATCAAACTCCTTGGCAGTCAGTAAAGACATCATGTAGCTGTGGAGTTCGTAAAGAAAACCTCCCAGTCCATGTACTCTACATGGCTCCACCGTACTTACAATGTCTGTCAATGGCACAGACACTGTTGGGGCACATCGGTAATGCAGCTGTGCCCTCACCTGTGGAATAGTGCATCATGCCTTAGGGCTGTGAGGCCTACTAGAGGAGTGACTTACCTTTGGTTGGTGGGCATGGCACAAAGGGATGTCTGCCATGTCAACTCTTAGGTTTTGTCTGCACCGAAAAACACAGTCTGCAATGGCAGGGCACAATACATGCTGCAGCCCTTAGAGACCCTCTCCGGTCACAAGGCCCTTAGTACCACTGGTTCCTTTTACAATGGACTTGCATGTGAGCCAGAGGTGTGCCAATTGTGGGAGAAATGGTACAGGTTTGAGAAACAACACAGGCCCTGGGAACCAGATTGTCAGGGATCCAGGGCACTTTCAGTCTAAGTGCATCAGACATCTGGCAAAAGGTGGGTTGGGGAGGATTACTGCAACAGAAACCCACTGTCCTACATATAGTATACACAGACCCAGCTTCGTAGAGTCAAGTAGTGACTTTTCTTCGTCCTTCTGTGGATCTGTCAAATCTGAGTTCTTGGGTTCGGTAGGGTCATTTAATACTCAATTCAGGGGCATTATGGGGAGTGACAGGTAGTATCCAATGGGCTACCTACTTTTAGGGTGTCAAATCCCTCCATATGACCACTTCCTGTGGGAAGTGGGCATAACCTAGACCCCAGAAGGCTGATTCCACCCAAAACATGGACGAATATGAAAAGTGGGGTCCACATCAGCTGACCCACTCCAGGGGTTGTGCCGGCTTAATATGGGCACCACCTCCTCAATGTTCCTGCTGTTCTTGCTGCCATAAAGTGGAGTCAGGACAGGGGGTGGCCTGGTGATTACCGGGGTCAAATAAGGGCAGTAAGGCAGCTTCCTGCCCTGAAATGTCCATCGTGCTTAGGAGGTGGTATGAACACCTCCACCAGAGCAGGCGTTGTTCCTGTCCCCTGAGAGCTAGAGCGCTCACCTAGGGAGGTTAGTAACCGGTCAATGGAGGCTGGCTGGTCGAGACCAGTCAGTCCACACGCTAGTAGTCGGTAGGTTTTCAGAGAGCACCTCTAAGGTGCCCTCTGTGTGAATTTATTAATAAATCCAGCACTGGCTTCAGTGTGGGTTTATTAAGACAAGGTGTTTGGGACCAAACACCTTGGGGGTACAGAGAAGCTATCTTGTAGCTAGGGTTGTCTTAATGACTAGTGTCAAGCCCATGTACTCATGGCTTCTGTGTGCACTGGTAATATCCAAGGGTGAACAGGACATATCTTCTTTCGCTGTTATGCCCTCACATGGTTATGGTGCATCCTGCCTTAGAGCTGTAAGGACTGCTGTAAGGGCCTTACCTATGCCACTTGTAGTGCTGGCAGGCATTGCACACAGGGATGTGACATGTCGACTTCGGTTTTCTCTGCGTCAAGACAGGCTGCAATGGCAGTTTGCATGAGCTTTGTGAGGGGACCCTTACAGTGGCAAAATACGTACTGCAGCCCTTAAGGACCTTCCTTAGGTCCAACGCCCTAGGTACCGGAGATACCACTTACTAGGGACTTAAAACGGATCACTAAGGTTTGCCAATTGTGGAACAATCACACAAGTTACTACTTGTGTAACGATATATCTGTAAGAGACATAAGTTAGTGATCGATTCCTTACCTTCGAATATCCCCAGGCTTCATCCAGAAAGTTTTGCTAGCAGTACCCCTGTCTGTACGTCAGTAGGTGGCGTACTGCGGCTCCGCGTCAGTCGCTGGCGTCGTAAGCGCAGAGATGACGTCACGGAGACTATTTAGGTGCCACCCATGCGCCCTGACGTCAGTTCTGTACACTACTTTCCGCGCCAGGAACGCATAGCCATGCAAGAAACTGACCACTGGTGCCATAAAACTAGGGCCCTGAAAGGAATGACCTTAACCCTAGTAATCAGTTCACAGAACGGGGAGGATGGGTGGCGCGGTAAGGAATCTATCACTAACTAATGTCTCTTACAGATATATTGTTACACAAGTAGTAACTTGTGCATCTGAAAGAGACACGTTAGTGATAGATTCCTTACCTTAGAATAGATACCCCAGCAATACCAACCCCGGAGGTGGGTCTGCGAACAGGATTACACCAGAAAGTCACGGAGAACATAACTGCCGAATAACCAGTCTCTCTGGACTGGATTGTCAAGCCAGTAATGCTTGGTAAATGTGTACAGCGAGGCCCACATAGCTGCCTGACAAATGTCCTGCAAGGGAACGCCGCGTCTCAAGGCAGTAGAGGCTCCTTCTTAGCCAACGAGTAACAGGCCTTGATGCAGAGAACGACCCACCAAGAGATGGTTAGTTTGTGCATGGCACAACCTTTTTAGGTACCCACGTAGCCAACAAACAGCTGGTCATACAGCCAAAACTGTTGTGTGCTGCTCAGGTAGAAGAAGAGCGCAAGTTTTGGGTCCTGAAGGTGGAGCCTCTGTTCCTCTTTAGAAGGTGGGCAAAGTGATTGTGTGCCCGATGTAGAAGGGCCTGACATCCTTTGGCAAGAAAGAAGGACGGGTCCTCAGAACCACCTTGTCCGGATGAACAGAAAGGAAAGGAGGTTTAGAAGAAAGAACCTGGAGCTCACTCAATCTTCTGGCAGAGGTGATAGCTACCAGGAAAGCAGTCTTGCGAGTGAGAAGACGCAAAGGACAGTTGTGAAGAGGCTCGAAGCAAGCGCACATCAGATATTTCAAGACACGGTTTATGTCCCATTGAGGCATGATGAACGGCACAGGAGGAAATGTGTGCGTAATGCCTTTAAAAAAACGGTCAACAACCGGGGACTTTAAAAGAGAAGGCTGATCTGGAAGCTGTAGAAAGGCGGAGATGGCCGAAAGATAATCTTTGATAGTGCCCAAAGCAGAGCCCTACTGGGCCAAAGAAGGAAGGAACAGAAGAACCTTGGAAAGAGGAGCAGAAAGGGGATACACAGCCTTCGCTGTGCACCATGCCACAAACTTGTTCCACCTCGAGGCGTATACAGTTTTTGTGAAGGGACGCCTGGCTGCCAGAATGACATCTCAAACTTAGCAGGGGGGGGATTGGAAAGGTATCAGCTGTCGCTGCTCAATCTCAACGCATGGAGGTGGAGGCTGGGCAGGTTCGTATGGAGGACCGTCCCCTGCTTATGTGATAGAAGATCCTTCCGAAGAGGCAGTCTGATCGGGAAATCGATCGCCATGCTGAGTAGCTCAGGATACTAGTATCTTCGTGCCCAATCCGAAGCCACAAGGATGACTTGGGCCCAGTCACGCAGAATCTTCTTCAGCACTCTGGGCAGAAGTGGTATAGGCGGAAAGGCATACAACAGACCGCAACTCCACTCGCAACATTGCACACTCTCTTCGGTGGCATATAGATCTAACCAAGGCTCTCCCCACTGCTGAAAGAGCTTACGCCACATCAGAGTTCAGACACCATTCGTGATCCATCAAGCACCGGGGCCGAGTTCGTCCGCCCTGGCGTTCAGAGAACCTGCCAAGTTTTGAACCACCAAGGTAATGCCTCGATGTTCCAGGCATGTCCAGAGGCGCAGAGCCTCCTGACATAGGGTCCAGGACCCCACCCCGCATTGCTTGTTGCAACACTACATGGCGGTGTTTTCAGTCAACACCTGCACCACACTTCCCCGGACAGAGGAAAGGAATGCCATAATTTCAAGTCGGATCGCCCGAGTCTCAAAATCTTTCCTCCGCCGGAGACCAGAGGCCTCTGATCCTCGCTTCTCCCAAGTAGCATCCCCATCCCAGGAGGGACGCATCAGTCACCACTGTGTGCTCTGGTTGGGGAAAGGAGAGGGATCTGCCACTGACCCAATCGCGATTCGTGAGCCACCACTACAATTGTCTTGCAGTGCCCTCCGAGTTCGGGACATGATCGAACAGGTTGTCCTGATGCTGTGCCCACTGGAACTTCAGGTCCCACTGCAGAGCCCGCATATGCCATCTCGCAAGTGTCACCAGCAGGATGCAGGAGGCCATCATGCCCCGAAGCCGGAGGGTCATCCTGACAAACCCGGGACAGAGGCTGAAAGATCGAAATCATAGCGTGAATATCCCGGACTCGCTGTTCAGGAGGATAAACACGAAACAGCATTGAATCCAGAACCGCTCCGATGAAGGGGAGCTTCTGAGAGGGACCCAAGAGTGACTTCGGCACGTTGATGGAGAACTGCAGCAAATGCAGGAGATCGGCCGTAGTCTGAAGGTGGTTGATGACCGCCTGGGGCGAGCCCGCCTTCAACAACCAGTGGTCGAGGTAGGGGGAAGACTGACCCCCTTGACCTGCGCAGGTGAGCTGCGACCACCCCCATCACTTTTGTGAACACCTGAGGGGTGATGGAAAGGCCAAAGGGGAGCATTGTAAATTAAAAATGCTCCTGGCCTACCGTGAACCGCAGGTAACGCCAGTAGGTCAGTAGGACGGGGATGTGAAAATATGCGTCCTAGAAGTACAACGCTACCATCCAGTCTCCAGGGTAGAGGCCAGAGAGTCAGCAATTTGAATTTCTCCTTCCGGAGGAAGCGATTGACGTTCCGGAGGTCGAAGATGGGGTGCAGGCCAACTTTGTCCTTGTTGGGGACCAGAAAGTAATGGGAACAACAAATACTCCCTACTTACGGCCCGGGAACGCACTCGATGGCCCCCTTGGCCAAGAGGGCAGCGACTTCCTGCTGAAGAAGCACCAAGTGATCCCCGACATGCGCTGGCACCAAGGTGACATGGCTGGAGGGAAGGACTGAAAGGGAAGGGAGTAACCCCCACAGATGATCTGCAACACCCACTTGTCCGATGTGATATTGCGCCAGTGGTGGGGTGGTGCCAGATCCTGCCACCTACCGGCGTGGGGTGCTCCACAAAACTCTGATTAGAAGCAGCGTGAGGAGGTTGAATGACCCCCACGCTGATTCCCAGACCCGCCCCTGCGGAAGCAGCAGTTGCGGGGAGGCTGGTTCTGCACAGGCTTGCTGAAGGAACCTGCCTGGGCACCCCTGCCTTGGTCACAAAAGGAACAAAAACCAGGAGTGGCCGGGCTCTTTGCAGAAAGACCCATGGACTTGGCCGTGGCCCGCGAGTCCTTAAAACACTCTTTATCGCCAAACAGGCGAGTGCCATCAAAGGGCATGGCCATGAGCGAGCTCTGGACATCAGGCGAGAACCCAGTAGAACGCAGCCAGGTGTGGAGACGCAGCGCCACTGTTGTAGAAATCGCCCTGCCCAACGACTCAATAGTGTCCAAACCACACTGAATGGCGAACTTAGCCGCCTTACTCTCTGCAACCGCTTGGGGAAGAACAGCCTGAACTTCCTCAGGACACTGAGGCAACACCTGAGCAACGGTATCCCACACCGCATGGTAATAACGGCCTAATAAGCAGGCGGTGTTTACCGACCGCAGCCCCAAGCTGGCCAAAGAGAACAACCGCTTACCAAACTGTTCCAGCTTCTTAGAGTCCTTATCCGGCAGAGCCAGGTAGCGACACTCCCGCGACATCGGAGAAGGGCGAGGACGATGACCACAGGCGTATTGGAAGCAGTCTGCCAAGGCTGATCAAGGGGAGGAAGCAGACCTGGAGAGACGCGCCTAGAATAGTTTCATCCGGCGCTCCACCGCGACATCGGCTTCAACTGTTGGCACGGCTCACAATCAGTGGTGACGTAATCCTCCTCTGAACACCACATACAAATGAGGTAAGGGTCCGTTGCAGACATAAGACGCCCACACGACGTGCAACTCTTGAAGCCCAAAGGCATTAGCACACTGTTCCACCAAAAGAAGAGACAATGATGAGAAAAAAGGGCCCCAAACAGGCCCGTAGTAAAGACCCGATCCACGTTGCACGCGGGAAAGGAAAGAACTGACTTAGGCTCGCCGGGGTGGGGATTGTGTGACCTCGCTGACGTCACGTACTCTGACGACGTCTGGGTGGAGTCGCGCAATGCTGCCCCCACCTTCGGACTGAAGGGATACTGTGGCAAAAAGTTTCCAGATCTAGTCTCACGCCTGGGGATATTTCTACGTGAAGGAATCTGCGGCTAGTAACTTCTATCAGTTACACCACCACCGCCAAAATAGCAAGAGAATTGCATCAGCAACATACATAAACACCATGGAGAGCAGAGGCCGGAAGGTGACCACAACTCCCAAGCACAGCGCAAGCTATATAACAGCTAACACTACCCACATAGGATATGTTAAGTCCCAAGACATAGGAACCCTCTTTGAAAGAAACTTCCGCAGCAGAGTCCAACGAAAAGAGCCACGGGGAAAAAAACAACCCCAGCAGAAGGCTTGTCAAGCAGCCCAAGAGAACAGAAGGCCTAATCTCAGGGCCAATCTGTGCAAATAACTCAAGCAAGACATACGGAGTCAACAAGGGCGTCCAGCAGCCAACAAAGCCATAGTCTCAGCAAGGAGGACTCGAGTGGCCATAAAACACAAAGAACAACAAGGGCGACTAGCCCAAAAGGAGGTCCAAGAACCGGATCAACCCACCAGTCACTGAGGTGGAGGAGGGGGAGGAGAGGGAAGAGGTGGAGGGGGAAGAGGTGGAGGGGGAAGAGGTGGAGGGGGAAGAGGTGGAGGGGGAAGAGGTGGAGGGGGAAGAGGTGGAGGGGGAAGAGGTGGAGGGGGAAGAGGTGGAGGGGGAAGAGGTGGAGGGGGAAGAGGTGGAGGGGGATGAGGTGGAGGGGGATGAGGTGGAGGGGGATGAGGTGGAGGGGGAAGAGGTGGAGGGAGAAGAGGTGGAGGGGGAAGAGGTGGAGGGGGAAGAGGCGGAGGGGGAAGAGGCGGAGGGGGAAGAGGCGGAGGGGGAAGAGGCGGAGGGGGAAGAGGCGGAGGGGGAAGAGGCGGAGGGGGAAGAGGCGGAGGGGGAAGAGGCGGAGGGGGAAGAGGCGGAGGGGGAGGAGGCAGAGGGGGAGGAGGCAGAGGGGGAGGAGGCAGAGGGGGAGGAGGCAGAGGGGGAGGAGGCAGAGGGGGAGGAGGCAGAGGGGGAGGAGGCAGAGGGGGAGGAGGCAGAGGGGGAGGAGGCAGAGGGGGAGGAGGCAGAGGGGGAGGAGGCAGAGGGGGAGGAGGCAGAGGGGGAGGAGGCAGAGGGGGAGGAGGCAGAGGGGGAGGAGGCAGAGGGGGAGGAGGCAGAGGGGGAGGAGGCAGAGGGGGAGGAGGCAGAGGGGGAGGAGGCGGAGGAGGAGGAGGCGGAGGAGGAGGAGGCGGAGGAGGAGGAGGCCAAAGCTGCGCCAAGAACCTCTGGATGGTCGAGTCTGCCAGGGCATGGAATAACAGAGTACCATCGAAGGGAAGATCAACCTAACATTTTCCGGGAACACACTGTCCCAAAGCCAAGCATGGCGGCGGAGGGCAACCGAAAAGGCCATGGCACGACCCAGCACCTCATATGTCCAGAGAGGAGCAAATAATAAACGCTGCTAGCTCCCGGCCATCCAGCGCATGGTACCGCAAGTCAACCTGATCTGAGTCTCTTGTGAAGCAGCGGACTCAAGGGACTCGGCCGAGTTACACAAACAAGAGGTGACCCTAGCCAACACACAAAGTGTTAAGGGCCCGCAGAGCAGCGCTCGTCGAGGCGAACATGTTGCGTCCCCAATAGTCCAGTCAGTGGGCCTCCCGGGATGGTGGAGCCAACAGTGGCGGCAGAGAGGGAAAGGCAGTCCGCAAAAGTGAACTGGAGGCAGAGGGTTGAAGGGAAGGTCACGCGGTGCTGGAAGGTGCCAGTGCGGGTGGTGGTGGGGCACCGGGTCCTCTGTGGCAGGACGCCCCCAAGTCCCCATCAGGGAAGAAAGGAACGTACTCTCAGAGAAGCAACAGCTCCCTCCCACCAGAACCCTGGTGGAGAACCTCCAGAAGATGATCTGCAGGGAAATTAGTAACCAGATCACCCAAGCGCAAAATACCCACAGCCGTGGACACAGCGCGAGCAAAGGCCGCACCCGCCTCCGTAGGGCCCAGCGGTGGGGAAAACAGCTCCTCTGTGGGGGTCGGCTGCAAACTAAGGCGGCTGTCCCCGAAGCCAAGCAGTACATACAAAGGCCAGACCTGAAAAGTAGAATGAGGGACCGAAGAGTAGAGAACATGTCGCTCCTCCGGCAAAAACCGCGGCCTTGGGAATGGCGAGGAGCCGCCTTTTGATGACGCCGGGGAAAAAGCCACCACGTGGCGAACCGTCTCCTGTGAGGATGACCCCAGCAGGCACCCACCCTCCGGAGAAGAGGGAGCGTCCGAAGAAGAGTCTGCTACTCGCCGTCCATCCAGCTCAGTAGAGTCCCCAGCCTGAGGCAGGATGTCATCACTGTCCGGCGCCAAAGGAGACACCGGACAGGACTCCCTCACATCACACAGCGCCGGGGACCGGAGCTTATCCGGAGCCAAAGTGGCCAAGGCACGGCGGCGGAACGGCGCAGACTCTACTTCCAACGAGGCACGTGCCTGTGTGGAGGGACAAAAGGGACCTGGGGAGTGACAAGGAGTCCTCTGCCAGCCTCGACCCAGAACAGGATGTAGGGGGTCCGCTGACCCATGTGGCGCCGCCAAGGTCGATTCAACCTCCGACTACTTCGGACGAGGCAGCCGGCTGCGCGGAGGGACGAGGGGGCCAGGAGGGGGAAAAGGGGACCCCTTCCAGCCTCGAATCACAGCGGGACGAGGGTGGTCCGTCGACCCCTGTGGTACCGTCCGGGCCAGCAGCTGCCGGCGCCAGAGCAGCGCCACCACCTCAACCGTAGACAAGGCCACCACAGGGGCTCCCGCAGAAGTCTGAGGTGAAGCAGAGGCGCTGTGGCACGAAGGAGGGACCCCCGAATGGCTGCACCCCAACGGAACCATATCCTCCAAGCCTGGAGCCTAACCAGCCGGAGACGCCGGCGACGCCATGGAGGGCCCCGCACAGTGCAAGGGATCCGCCAACGTCCCAGGAAGGGAATGAAAAAACTGACAGAGGCGCGCCGGGGTGGGACTTATGTGACCTCACTGACATCACGTCAGCGGATGACGACTGGGCCGAGCCGCGTGATGCCGTCCCCCCGGCACGCAGGGATGCTGTGGCAAAAAAGAGTTTTCCGGATCCAGTCTCATGCCTGGGGGTAATTCTACGTTAAGGAATCTGCGGCTAGTAGTCTATCAGATAATAACCCTATTTTTCTCCATAGGATTGCACTGACTGTCTTCCGCTGAAAAATGTGTGAAGGGTGTTTTCTAGGGAAACCTAAGAGAAAAACTGTTTTACTTACCTTGTATCTAGGAAATGTCCTAGTGTGATAGCTAGGCATTTCACACCAAGTAGAAAAAGTAATCTAAAAAGTAATCACAAAGTAACTATACTGGCTTCTCAAAATTTGACTTACCTGGAACAAGGCAAACAGCATTCAGTTACATTCAAGTGTATTATTCTGCAAAATACTATACTTACCTGCATCAAGTCCTGCTTGGTTCTAAAAATAAAATACATGATGTAACCTTCTAAATGTCGATTATTCATGTTCGCTTCGTTGACTCTGTATGATTCTCTATGCTCAAATGTTTGTATATTCTACTGTTGCTTGTACTATGGCTAATGCTTCCACCGGCTGCTTAACCTTGATGCATTGATACACTTGTCCTTATTTCTCCTTCCTTTTATTTTTCCTTCCTTTGGTTTTTTGTAGGCGTCATTTATTGCCACGGCTGTATTAATCTAAGTATTGGAAGACTTACTGTATTGTCTTTGCTTTCTGTTTTTCAATCTTCAATAAAAAAGATTTGAAAAAAATAAATAAAATAACATACAACAAATATTTTTATACAAAACAATTGGTCAGTTTTTGAGTGTGTGAATCATTTCTTACCCGAGTGTGTACAATAAATGCCTAACACTACCCTCGGATGAAGTCTTAATGCTCACCCACACTACCACATATAGAGAGTGAGGTATTATGTAATTTGACCTGTGCAAGCCTTTGGGGATCCACTGGACTCTGTGCACACTATACCTTACTTTGGTACAGTATATACAGAACCAGCTTCCTACAGTCGCCAGCTTAGGAGACCTCCTTGACTTGCTGTACAATGCTGGGAAGAATAGCGAGATATTGACTCCTCTCGTAGGCTGGGGTTAATATTTCGAGCAGAAAACAGTTTTTTTCCACATCCGTTGCCACCCTAAAGACTTCTGCTTCCTTCCTAACAGCTGTATAGTATGCAGAAATTTCATCTGTAGGGGATGGTCTTGAGGGATAGGATTCTATCTCCTCCTGAGGTGAGTCAGCCTCCAAATCCTTCCACAGTATTTCTTACTATGGTTCGTCGAGTACTAAGTTTTCAGGAGCCAAGGACAAAACATGAAGTGCGTGCCCCAATCAGCATCTCCGAGGCACCTCCCAATCCAACAGCAGGGAAAAACACCTAAGATTGTCGGCACACACAAGCACAGTGGGATTACAGTGGACGGTCATGTCAACTACCCACAAGCGGACAAGTTTTTTGCAGAAAAATAAATACACTTCAACCACTAGATGCCGGATTGTTCTAAGCATGTGATCCTAGAAGAGATTTCACCCGGCAAAGGTTTCATGGGTATTAAAAGGAGCTAACACCTGCATAGGTCAGGTACAGTCCTGAAGCAGAGCAATATTTTCAAAGACAAACTACTAAGAGTGGGAAGTGTGAAAAAGTAATTTTGCTGCCACTGGATAATGAGCCTCAAGCTGAAAATAAAACATTTTAAATGACAGCAATGTGTCTCACAAAGATAATGCATCAACAATATGAGCTCAGACCAGTTTACAACCCACATACGCCAGAGGAAAAATATAAACTGGTTAGACTAAATCTAGGGTTGCCAACTAATTATATGATGGAACAAGTAGGTATACAGCTTTCAATGCTTACATTAAAATGTTTTGAGGCATTTCTAATAACTCCACAGCACAAAGGCACCACACTGAGCAGTTCTGAAAAGGAATGCATGGCCATACAATGTTTGCAGAAAAGTTAAAATAAGTAACATTCAATATTACTTTTTGTAATACAGATATTCACTTGAATTTACCCATGCCTTACTAGACTGCAGTAGTCCATACTATAGTCAATATGGTCCTTTTGGCCTTTTTCCTTTGTCCCCACCATATACAACCCAACTCAATACTATACATTTGTAAGTTAAAATTATCCACCTACAGTATGCATCTGTACCTTCAGGATATCGCCCATAACTTCGCCTTTCTCCTGTGTAGCACATTCTGCCATCTTTTCCAGTTGATCTTCCAGCAAAGAGATTTTGCCCTGCAGGATGAGGATGTACTCTTCCATGCCTCGCTGAAAGAATCAAGATCACAAAACAATTATGGTTTCTGCACAAGACAAAATATGGAGAATAAGGAACCATGCCTATATACAGTAGTTACGAGACAATAGTTTTTATGGATGGTTATGAAAGAATTTACAACATCTGAAACGAAAAGGAATTTTTATCACTTTCAAAGATCTGCTGACAGCCAAGGTTAATTGCCCATAGGGAATAGTATTAACGTACAAGTTACTTACCTTGGGTAACGATGTATGTGGTAGACACGATTCTAGCCACAGATTCCTTAACGTAGAATTAGCCCCAGGCGTGAGACTGGGTCCGAAAAACTTTTTGCCCAGCATCCCTGCGCTGGCGGGTCGGCATCACGCGGCTAAACCCAGGCGTCATCCACGTACGTAACGTCAGAAAGGTCACATAAGTCCCACCCCAGCACGCCTACGTCCGCTTTCTTCTGAGAACTTTTCCACGGCACAACGCGGAGCCATCAGACAAAACTGTGGGATTATGGGAACAGTGTGCGAAAGAGCAGAGAAAGTGGAAAAGAATGGAGACGAACACCACCATAAGGAGCAGCGTCAACACCTCAGCAGCCAAAGGCAGGGAAAGAAAAGAACGGAGTACAGCCCTGAACAGCCACCCCGCCAGGATGTAGATAGTCCCTCCTGGAGACAAGGAACACACACACATTTGTCACAACATACAGCAGGACTACAACCCCACCCAGGAAAAACAAAGGGGAAACTGGTCTCAAGAAAGACAGGAGCGACTAGTCTCCAAGGGAACCCCAACACAGAGATCGACAACCACACCTCCCCAAAGGAACATGGGTAAGTTACTCGTACATCTGATAGACTACAAGCCGCAGATTCCTTAACGTATAATAGATACCCTAGCCATACCCACAGGGAAGGAGTGTCTGCGAAAAAACCCACTGGCCTGGCCATAACAGAGGACCCCACAGGGGACCAGGCCAATGGCAAGGCGAGGAGCCTCATCCCCGCAGGCAAAAGGAACCTCCATAGCAGAACGCCACGGATCCCACGTGGGCGGGGGAAGAAGAAAAGGAAGAAGAAAAGGAAAAAAGAGGAAGCCCATTCCACTCAAAAGAGGAAACAAGGCAAGGGGAGGCCGCAGCACCCCACTTCCTTACAGGGCTACAGAACCGCCATCTAAGGCCAAGGCAAGGAAGAGGAAGAAGAGCAACCCAGAGGCGCCAAGGAGACAGGGAGAAAGAGGGAACAGCCAGGGGCACCCAGGGAGACCGGCAGGCTGCGCCCCAAAAGACGGAAGAACACAAGAACCTTCCCAACCCCCAGGCCAGTGAACATGAGTGTGAAGAAGGCCCAGACACACCACAGAGAGAGGTATGCACACATACCTCAAAAGGAGCAGAACCAGTGAGACGACGCCAGGCCTCAGACAGCCGGTCAGATTTGACTAACAGCACAGCAACCCCAGAGAAGGACACCTCGGGGTGCCACCCAGGCATTCACATTCAGCACAAGCGCCACAGAGGCAGAGACTCTAAGGCGACCACAACTCTCCAGCATATAACGAGCTATATAACAGCTACCAGTACCCCACATAGGGAAGGAGGAACAGGAAGGAGGAAGGAGGAAGGAGGAAGAAGGAAGAAGAAAAAGGAGGACAAAGCCCCGCCAAGAATCTCCGGATGGCTGAGTCGGCCGGGGCGTGGAACAAGACGGTGCCATCAAAAGGAAGATCCACCAGGCCTCCCACACATTCTCCGGGAACACACTGTCCCGAAGCAAAGTATGGCTGCGAAGGACAACGGAAGAAGCCATGGCACGACCCAGAACCTCAGATATCCAGACCGGAGCGAAGAAAAAATGTCGCAAGCTCCTGGCCATGTAACGCATGGTGTCACAAGTTAACACCAGCACCCTCCTGAGAAGCTGCAGATCCAAGGGACTCCGCAGAGTCCCACAAGCATGATGTGGGCCTAGCCAAAACACATAAGGTGTTAAGGCCCCGCAGAGCTGCACTGGTTGAGGCAAACATATTGCGTCCCCATGAGTCCTGACAGCGGGCCTCCCAGTAGGGTGGAGACAACAGCGACGGCAGGGAAGGAAATATTTACAACAAGGGGTGGTGATGGACAGAGTCTCTGAATTAAGCAGAATACTCTCACCCAGTCAAGAGATCAGGGCTAAATCCAACACCGTTTTTTAGCTCATTGCACCATCCCGGTTTCAGAACCTGGCTGTATGCAAATTAGTCTGTCCCTGGCCCAGTGCATCATGGGAACAGGGCAGAACAGACTACAAAAGCCAATTCTTACACTGGGAAGGAAACAAGCTTCCGGGGACCGGTTTCTGGCATTTCAGCCGTCTTCGGCCCGGCTTGCATGAATCCTGATGGTGCAATGAGCAAGGGACTCACATCTGAGTATACCCTTCCACGCTTAGGGTGGACAAAAATATTTACAACAAGGGGTGGTGATGGACAGAGTCTCTGAATTAAGCAGAATACTCTCACCCAGTCAAGAGATCAGGGCTAAATACAACACCGTTTTCTAGCTCATTGCACCATCCCAGTTTCAGAACCTGGCTGTACGCAAATTAGTCTGTCCCTGGCCCAGTGCATCATGGGAACAGGGCAGACCAGACTACAAAAGCCAATTCTTACACTGGGAAGGAAACAAGCTTCCGGGGACCAGTTTCTGACATTTCAGCCGTCTTCGGCCCGGCTTGCATGAATCCTGATGGTGCAATGAGCAAGGGACTCACATCTGAGTATACCCTTCCACGCTTAGGGTGGACAAAAATATTTACAACAAGGGGTGGTGATGGACAGAGTCTCTGAATTAAGCAGAATACTCTCACCCAGTCAAGAGATCAGGGCTAAATCCAACACAGTTTTTTAGCTCATTGCAGCATCCCAGTTTCAGAACCTGGCTGTAGGGAAGGAAAGGCGGTCCGCAAGAGGGGGCCACTAGCAGAGGGGTGGAGGGAAATACATGCCGGGTCACACAACGCTGGAAGGTGCCAGTGCAGAAGGTGTTGGGGCACCGGATCCCCCGTGGCAGGGCGCCCCAAATCCCAGTCAGCGAAGAATGGAGCCAACCTTCAAAGGGGAGCAGCAGCTCCCTCCCACCAGAGCCCTGGTGAAGAACCTCCAAAAGATGGTCAGCAGGGAAATGGGTAGCCAGATCTCCCATGTGCAAAATTCCCACAGCTGTGGAAACAGCACGAGCAAAGGCCGCACCCGCCTCGGTAGGGCCCCGCGATGGAAAGGCAACTCCTCCGTGTGGGACAACTGCAAACTAAGAGGTCCATCCCTCAGACCAAGCCAAGCGGGAAAGGGCCAGGCCTGAAAAGGAGAAAGAGGCACCGAAGAGTGGGCGACCAGTGGTTCCTCCGGCAAAAACCGCAGACCCGGCGACGGCAAGGAGCAGTCTTTGGATGACGTCGGGAGAAAGCCACGCCGCAGTGGCCTGTCTCCGGTGAGGACTACACCAGCAGGCACCCAACCAATGGGGAAGAGAGAACGTCCAAGGACGAATCTACCACCTGACGCCTGTCCGGTGCGGTCGAATTCGCAACCTGGGGCAGGGCGTCATCGTCATTCAACACCACAGGAGACGCCAGACAGGCCTCCATTCAGTCACAAGGTGCCGGGGATCGGGGCTGGGCTGGAACCAAGGTGGTCAATGGGCTCGACACCCAACGAGTCGGCCGCCTGCGTGGAGAACGAGAAGCACCCGGCGAGCAACTATCAGTTTCCCGCCAGGCTCGAACCATGGGCGGGACGACAGAGGTCCACTGACCCCCACGGCGGCGCCAGGGCTGACTCTACCTCGGACGAGGCAGCCGCCTGCACGGAGGGATGAGAGGGACCCAGGGACCGACAAGGAGCCCCCCCCGCCAGCTTCGACCCATAAGGGAATGAGAGGGGCTCTCCAAACCCTGTGGCATCGCCAAGGTCGACTCTACCTCTGACGAGGCAGCCGCCTGCGTGGAGAGAGGAGAAGGGCCCGGGGAGGGATGAGGGGTCCCCTGACCCCAGTGGCGCCACCCGGACCAGCAGCTGCCAGCGCCGTAGCGGCATCACCTCTGCCTCAGACAGAATAGCCACCTGTTGAAAGGGCCGATTGGGGCTCGGGGATGCGACCCAGCACTTGCGACCTCCCGCGACACCACAGGGACTCCCATAGGAGTTTGCGGCGAGGCCAAAGATCCATGGTCCGAAGGAGGGACCTCTGAAGGGCCGCACCCGAACAGCACCACATCCTCTAAACCTGGAGCCAAACTAGTCAGCGCTGGGGCCCGCATGGCGCAAGGGATCCGCCAAACGTCCCAGGAGGCGAAGCCAGCAAGGCCTGCAAAGCCGCCACATATGTCTGCATCTGGGCTCTCGATGCCCACTCTCTGGGGAACGGTGGATAGGGGGACGATACGCGGGGCCACATCACCCGCGGAGAGCCCACGTCCTCAACAGGCCGGAAACCAGCCCTCGGGGAACAAACTGCGACACTCACCCAGAGGGGAGCGTTGCTCTTGCGGCACAGGAGATGAGGACGACGTTGACGATGACAGCCGCTCCGAAAACACTCCCCAGTAGCTGAGCGAGGAGACTGAGCCAATCTGGATATGCGAGCCGAGAGAAATTTCATGCGACGTTCCTGCCGCGACTTCGGCTTCAACCGCTGACACACCTCGCAGTCCGTGGAGCTGTGATCCTCCCCCAAACACAACATTCAAAAGACGTGAGGGTCCGTCGCCGACATCAAGCACCCACAGGACGAACACATCTTTAAGCCCGAAGGCATCCGCTCACTGTTCCCACAACACATAAGATCGAAGGAAAAGGCCTTAACAGGCTCAGAACAAGAATCGGATCCGCGTTGCATTCGGAAAAGGAAAACACTGACATAGGCAGGCAGGGGTGGGACTTGTGACCTCGCGGTGGTCACGTGCGTGGAAGACGCGTGAGCGGAGCCACCTGATGCCGTCCCCCGGGCGCGCATGGATGCGGGGCAAAAAGTTTTCTGGATCCAGTCTCACACCTGGGGATAATTCTACGTTAAGGAATCTGCGGCTACTAGTCTATCAGATAGACAGCTCAGCTATCAGATAACACTTCAATTCTCCAATTGAGTCAGAATAGGAATGATTTATTTAGCCAAAAGAAGGTAGGCAGTTTGCAGGTTGGTATGCAGCAGCTATCTGGAAAACAAGAGCACTGCTGGAGAAGGAGTAGTTTCTTACCTGTAACTCCAGTTCTGTAGTAGGGGTATCTCTGTTATAGTCATAATCTAGTGAATAGTCCCGCCCATGTGCGTGGAGCAATGGAAAGTAATCTCTTAAGCTGTCTTCAGTGCAGTCCTGCATAGACACTTAAGAGAAAATTAAAGACAATAATGCAGCCTATACCTGCAAGGCTACACTGTCCAGTACTTCAACTTGAAATACAAAGGATATTCCACCAACATCACATTTAACACACTGTTAAGTTTCACCCATAGAGAAACTTCCCCTTCACAAAATCCTTGGAATGATAGAGAGGAAGGGATGGACAGACAAGCCCCCATAGGCTGCCATTATGTGTCTGGAAAAGGGATACCGTGCCTTTAAGGAACTCTTCAGAGACCCTCGGTATCCCATGATGCACAGCAAACTCCTTTTACTTTCAGTTCTTTTTTCCGGCTCCTGCTAGCAGGACCCTGGAGCATTGAGCTCCCCCTTTTTGGGTGTTTTTAAATTTTTTGGCACTTTTAAAGTGTTTGGAGTGTTTCACTCGATGTCTGACTGCTTCATCCTGTTTCTGGAGATTTGGCCAGTTTTGCCCACTCTTTTGTCGAATATGCCAGCCTTGTTCGACAAGTGCCCTGAGTGTGCCAGGAACAAGGCAAAGTAAGACCCTCACAGGGTGTGTATCCTCTGTCTCCCTTCCTCTCATGTCCCTGAAGACAGAGATTTGCCAACATTCCTCCAGGAGGACCCTGAAGGACAGAGAGAAGATCCGGCTCCAAGGACTGCAGCTCAGGAGACAGCAGGACCAAGGTGGGTCTGGGCATCGAGGGACTTAGTCCTCTGCCCGTGCTTCGGCCTCTGGGGGGCTCCCCAGTCAAGACAATGCCAGGAAACGGCACAGGTCGACGTCATTGGCCTAGACGTCTGCGTTGAGAGGGTTGACCACCATCTGCTCTGTCGTCCCAGGGCTCTGGGTCGAAGCGACGTCGCCGTTCGACGTCGAGGGGTCCGGCGTAGAGACTCGGACAAGGTCGAGGACTGCGTCGACGTCGAGACACCGACGTCGAGAGGGGTCCGGGAGACACCGGCGCTCGCCGTTCGTCGTCGAGGGGAGACTCGACGTCAAGGGATGTATCCACGTCGAGACGTTCGACGTCGAAAAAGAGGTCAACATCGAGGAAGGAGAAGTCGAGGTCCAGGGGGCGTTCGAGAGCAGGACTGTGTCCCATGACTCGGTTGTCACCCTGTCCTCTGCATCCACGAGCCTACAGTCGCGGCGGCACCGGCGCTCGTCTAAGAAGAGATCGGCCTCTAGGAGATCCTCATCAAGGCCTGCACAGAGGAAGAAGAGAAGAGTGGTTCGATCTGCGGACTCTGACTATTCTCAGACCTTCTCGCCTGCTAGGCCTAGGACGCCTACGCCTCCTCCGTTGCCTAAGGATCCTCCTCCTCGTAATCCTACTCCTCAACCACCTCCGCCTCATCTTCCTCCTCCTCCACCACGGCCTCCTCCCCGTTCTGTCATTGCCGCGCCTCCCATCGCCGCCTACGGGGCCTCCACAGCCTAGGCTTCCGGTTCGGCATCCGCAGCTTACCCCTCCAGTACGGCCAGTGGATCGCCCTAGGCCTAAGAGGTCAAGGTCCAGGCGGAGACACCGTTCAAGGAGTGACCCTCGATCTTCAACACGGTCCAGACACCGTATTTGGAGGGACAGGTCCAGGTCCCGTCACGTGGACTCTTCCAGTGCCTGGGACTACTCACCCACCTTATCGGATTCACCACTTACGAGGGTGTCACCGGTGAATGACATTGTGTCGTTCCAAGAGGTGTTGTTGAGAGGGGCGGCGAAGCTTGGAATTACCCTGACGGTTCCCACACCTTCTACGTCAGTCATTTTCGAGACCCTGCACAAGAGGCAGTTGTCTCGGCCCTTTTTGCCCTTGGTGCCAGGGCTGGAGGAGCCAGCTATGGAGCTCTTCCTGACTCCGGCGTCGACAAAATCTGCTCCTTCCCGGCTGCAGAAGAAATACAGACCCCCAGACTCTGATCTGGCGTTCCTTAGATCGGATCCGGTGCCAGATTCAGTGATCGTAACGGCAGCTAGGAAGCAGCACACTACTGCCCCGTCCTCTACGGTGCCTCCGGACAAGGAGAGCCGTACGAATGATTCAGCGGGAAGAAAGGTGTGTGGTACGGCAGCAACGTCAATCAAAGCCGCTAGTGCCACGGCTCTCCGGGGTTAGTATGACCGGTCTTTATGAGACTCCCTACAACAGTTTCTGGAGTAGCTTTCTAGGGACAAGAGGGAGGACTTCCAGGAAATCATCCACGAGGGCATGATGGTATCCAACCAGGTGATCAGCTCGGCTGCAGATTCCTCTCTCCTGGCGGCTCATGGATTATGCCACGGGATTAATCTGAGGCGTCATGCCTGGTTGCGCCTGACTTCGCTAAAACCAGAGGCGCAGCAGAGAGTCGCCAACCTGCCGTTCTGTGGTGCTACGCTATTTGGAAAGCATGCGGATGAGGAGACGGCCTGCATGAAGGCGGAGGCTGAAACCCTGACGGCCGTCGGGTTAGAAAAGCCACAAGAGAAGACCTTCCGTCCCTTCCAGAGACTATTCGGTGCCCAGGGAAAAGGGCAAGGTCGTCAAGCTGGGCAACAGTAAAACCAGCAGCAGCAGTACCAGCAGCGTCCATTCCAGAAACGCCAGAGGGGTAGAGGTGGCCAGCAGTCCTCAACCCCTAAAGGCCCGGCAGGGTCTAGGCCCTGAGGTGCTCCTTCCCCCTCGTCCGTTACCCACCCTGGTGCGGGGAAGCATACAAAATCACTTGGCAGAGTGGAGAAAAATGACTCAGGACAAGTGGTTGCTGAATATTGTTTGCAATGGATACAGTCTTCGTTTCGTCAGCCCGCCTCCAGCTACTCCACCGGTTTGCTCACAGTATCCATCACGATTGTGAGCCCAGGATGGGGATGTCAGATTAGCCTGCCACAAGTTAGGTTGATCTCCAAAATCGACCAAAAAAGTTACTGAGTTGCTTCCTCCGATGTGCTATGCTATTTGAAAGGCAACCCCTAGTCAGTGCTGTGAGAAGTTGGCCTGGTATATGATGTTCACTATTCTAGTGAACACCTTGCACCAGTCCAAACAACCCTTATGGTGATGGTTGTAAGTCAACCTTATAGACCAGCTATCCTAGTGGTAGCGTGGACAGAACAGTCTTAGGCTAAAAGACTCTTGAGGGCGTGTAAAGCCAGCTGTTTTACCATATGTAACCCCTTGAATATCAAATGAAAGGACACCACACAGGATATATATAAAATATATGTATTTATTTACTAACACACTCCTCTGAACTCTTTATGAGGTCAGAGGCAAAAGCACATAACAAGTTACTTAATCTGAATACTTTAAATAGCACAATTTACAGTTAGGCCCTAGGGGCGAGTAAAACCATATACTAAGTAAGTGGTATAAGAATCACACTGGAGAAAAGGAAAGGCCTAGAGATTCGCTGGGGCTACACTATCTGACCCTTAGGTTAGGAGTAGGAGGCCCACAGGCGGTGCGTGCAGTGTCTTTACACACGCGCGATCAATGGGAACTTAGCGTTTAGAAAAAGAAAGATTTAGGACACTTCCGGTCTAGCTAGAAGGAAACAATTAAAACCTAGACACTTGGATAGTCAATACCCTTGGGAGCACCGAAGTACTCGTGTTACCTCACCCACAGGAAGCGGGTGCATAGGTGTGAAGATGTGCCGGGTTTCGCCATTGAAGTCTATGGAGCCTGTGAAGAAAGATGCTGCAGGCGACGAGGAGGAAGATGTCCGGGTGGATCCAAGGGTGGATCGAGGATGAAGACCTGAAAGCAGAGGGGACAGAGTCTGGGTCACTAGCCAGTGACCGGGTGGAACCAGGAAGGAACCAGACTACGTCGAGGAGCAATCAGGTGCTGTCGTGAAGCTCGTCTCTTCAGCCACGCGGACGAGGAGGCATCGAGGACGACCAGATGCTGGAGAGGAGCTGTCCCACGAAGGTTCTCGCAGATGGAGGGGGCGACTGCCGGGTTGGAGTCAACAAGCCTTGGCAAAGGCAACCCACGCAGGATACAAAGAAGGCTTCTCATGCAGACCAGCAAGGTCTGAGGTGCCTCACCTTTGCAGGGAGGCAAGGGCCAGTCTGGAGCAACCAGACCAGCGAGTTGGTTCAAAAGGATTGTCGTCACAGAGGCTACTAGCCAACGGGCCAGCAACTGGACAACATCGAGCAGAACACAAGCAGAAGGGCCCCACACAGAACTCGTGGAGTGTGGCGGGCTGATCTTCGTTGCAGGTGGAGCTCGGATTCGGGGCTTCTCAATCCCCAGTGCACAGCTGCGAGGATACCTCAGGAGCTGCACAGTTAGCAAGTCGTGGACTTTTCAAGATGTCCGGTCACACGCGTCTCGTCGCCTCCATGGATCTCAGCTATGCTGCAGATGTGAAGAGAGGGTGAGAGAGGTCTGTAAGTCTGGGTCTTGTCAGGCTCTGTGCTCGGGTCCCGGCGGGAGCGTCGACAAAAAGCCATGGATTTGCTGGATGGTGCCTGGTTGCCCAGGGTGGTCCTTGGCCACAAGGGAGATTCTTCAGTCTTCAGCAGAACGTCGAAGGTCCAGAGTTTCGTTTCAAGTTTCAGTTCAGGATCAAATCTAAAGTCCTGGGTTTCAGCTCCTACCTTTATACAACTAAAAGGGGCTGGATTACTTTCTAGGTCCCTCCTATGGGTGGGACCAGGAAGGGGGGTGGTTACACCCCCTTCACTTTGTCCAGTTTCGCGCCAGAGCTGGGGCTGGAGTGCCCCAACACCGGTTTGAACTGGACTATGCATGGAGCACCTAGTGTGCCCCAGGCAGTGTCTCAATCTACTCAGCCCTCCCTGTCCCAATACACAAAGTCATGTCTGGGGTGGTGCTCGCACCTCTCCAGGCAGGAAACCTATTGTCCAAACCTCCGTGACTGGAAGGACTCCCAGCAGCAGGAGGTCAGACTTGTGTGTGGCAGCAGCGTCCATTTTGTTACGCTGGGGCTCTGGTTAACTTTAACCGGGATAGTCAGCAACAACATGGCTTCTCCCTCTAGAAGGGTGGAATGCTACCCCCGTCACCAGAATTGGCGAGGGGGTAGTATTCCAAAGCGTATGACACCTTACACAACATGTTTAGATAAAGCCAAACCAAAGTTAGCATACAACCGCAAGGATTATAATGCACTTAAGAGTATATGGTATGGCGATATCATAGAACAGCCATAAGGACATGGTTCCGAAAGCTGCAGACAGGCTCAGATCATGCTAGAGCACCATCTCACACATAACCAAGCACTCTGCCTCCAGGATTGTTAAGGCCTGCCACAGGAGTGACTTATAGGTTACTGTGTGTCTATACATAAGGGTAGATATAGGAATACTATACCTAAGCAAGGGGTGATTACACGACCTTGCCCCAGCTGAGTGATCAGCCAGTTGTGTCCGTTTGAGTGGCCAGCCAGGGGTGGCATAATACATGCTGCAGACCCTGGTAGGCCTTGGTTACACCTAGGCCCTGAGTACCTAGGGTACACTTCTACAGGGGTGAACCAATTCCCAATTGTGGATGTACCTAGAGTACATGGTGTGAATTTAGAGAGAGTGCATCTGGGCTGTGGGTCTGATTAGCAGGCCCACAGCCAAATCTAAGTCGAAAACCAGTAAATTAAAAGCAAAAAGTGGGGGTGACCATTGGAAGCAGATCCTACTCTCCTACAAGTGCCCACTGCAGTCTGAAGTTCCATAGCAAGACAGGCATGTGTTAATGACATGATGCACCACCATTAATCACAAGGTCAGGAGACCAAGCAGAATCACAACAGACTTGTCGTTTGTCAGCCTTCGAATTGTGTTTCGAGTCAAGACAAAGGCAGACATTGTGTGCATCTATGAGCCACTAAAGAGTTACTCAAATTCACTAACTCGTTCTGATGGATGCTTTTAACTGCATATTTCTTACCTTGAGAACATTCCTCAGGTGCCAGACCGGATCAAGAAGATTTAACAGCATTGTGTCACACACAGTGGGGCTCAGCATTGGCTTCTCTTTGCCACAAAGTGACAGTTGTGATGCATGTATGCGCCACCACAGCCCAACATCAGGTTCTGGACTCTTTCCATGCCCTCTGACACACAGCACAAAACAACTCGAAGTACCAGTGTGCAGATAGCGGATTTGGAACTTTTAGATCGGGAAAAAAAGAGCATACACAATATAGAACAGCAAGGTGTGAGGGCAGTGAGGAATGCGCAGTCCCCACGAGAAAAAAACCATTACAGAAGGCAAGTAAATTGATCTTCTGATGGATAGTTCTAACAGCAGATTCCTAACGTTTAGAGCAAATACCAAATTAGTATCACCAAAGGAGGAGAGTTTGGAGTCAGCCCTGCCCAAAAAGTCATGGAAGATAACGGGCAAAACGTCCTTTGCATCATACCTGGCAGTGAAAGCACTAGTGCTTTGGGAACATTTGAACAGACACCCATGTCACAGCCTGTTCGATGTCTAGAAAAGATGTATCCTCCTGGTGCGCAAGATGGTCACACTGCAGTGAGGATCATGCCATAAAGGCAGTTATTCACCATCATATCCATATAAACATGACTCCAGCAAACATAAGGGAGGGAATTATTGACCTCCCCTGCCATTTGACAACGCCAATACCAGCTCAAAAGCTCTACCCGGCTTGTCAGTGCTGAGATGGGATGGGAAGTCGCGAGGGAGCATAGTAAGATGACAGCCGCAGCTGTAAAATCCTGATGCTGAAGTAGAGTCCGCTCCAGGGGATGCGGGCAGAGGGGCACTCATTGAACTAGCTTCCCCCGCAAAAAAATAAATAACACCTCTAACACCCGGTACTGGGCTGCTGGGAGAGGCAATAAGCAGTGACCTAGAAGAGACAGCCCCTTTGGCAGGAAATATCAGGCAAGTGGAAACAGCAGAGCCACCAATGAGTGGTTGCAGAGGGAGTGAGTTGGCAAATTAGAGAACTCCATTCGGGGTAGGTGAGCGCTGGTACACTATGTGCCTTTCCAGCAGCATATCGAATAGACTACAGAGGACAGCGTGCCCGTTGAAGGCGCATCAAGGGCCCTGAAACATTTTTACTGCTGAAAAGGGAGATGGGAGGATGTCTCCCACCCAAACAGGGGCGAGTACCCCTTTTTTTATTGATCTGAAGGGACTCGATGGGCCATGGCTCTCTTCCCAAAGTCTTGCTTCAAATTGCCCTTTTAGGAGGAGTACGTGGCCTATTACTTTGGGTGGGTAATTATGGAAGACGACATGGTCAACTGCTGATGTATGGGTCTGCTCATGCCTTCCCTTGTCAATCTGTTGCCTAACCCGAGGGTGTGGTGTGACCACAGTTGGGAGCTGTCCAAGAAACTCAATCCGAATAAAACGATGCTCAAAATAAAGGATGAACCCCAGTGACTGTGACGACAGGACTTCACTCATGTGAGTGGAGGTCAAAATCGCAAGGAACTTGTTGAAAGATGGGGTTGCCCCCTGGTCAGCTTCAATCCAGGATTGGTAACCCAATCCCTAAACACAATTGTGATAAGACCACCACCATATTAAGTGCACGAGATAGATTAGGAAAGTGGATTTGGGTATTATTTATTCACTACGTCCACTTATCTGCTACTTCATGTCACTCATGAAGGTATGGCAACCCCCCAACTAGCCACCGTGGGTCTCCAGCCTTTATGCGACACTTATAAAAAAAACCTTCATTTATTACACAGACATAATTTAAGAGATCCACAATTCACACTACTGAATATTTTCTTACATTATCATCGGCTGAGAGGTATGAGCAAATCATCCTTCAAACGATTCCTTGCAGAGCACGTTGCCTGCCAAACTCTAGAAAGGCTAGAAGTGGCATACTGCTCAGTCCAGGAGGAAATGCCCACAGTGGCACATGTGGCTTGGATGGGCTGGGAGGGGAGGGCACGATGGGCCTAGAGCTGCCTGGGAAGATGTGCAGGTTTTGCTGCACTCAAACTTGCATGATATCCAGAAGCAGCAGGCTACGCATTATTCACTAAAAAGTTTATATACCTTTGTAGCCCTCTGGAGGTCTGACCTTGGGTAGAATTCAAAAGGAGACAGAACTGGCACTCCACAAGCTAACTTTCTGCACCTGGCGTGGTCATGCACCAAGGTTCAAGTATATGGGCATGAGATACTGGCCAATATCAACACTTTGGTGGAGTGCCAGGTGCAAATGAACCCAGGATTGCTCTTCTGGGAGTGGTGAAATGGCTTGTTTTACCGCACTTTGGCTCCCTACTGGTGAAAAAATAGGTA
Organism: Lissotriton helveticus; assembly: GCF_964261635.1. Classification (NCBI taxonomy): domain Eukaryota; kingdom Metazoa; phylum Chordata; class Amphibia; order Caudata; family Salamandridae; genus Lissotriton; species Lissotriton helveticus. The sequence goes on along the minus strand of NC_136069.1, from coordinate 1,595,771,183 downwards.
GCATGTCGAGGTAGGCAAAATCCCCGAATTTCAAGCAATGGCTGAATGTCAGACCTGGCACCTTGGCGTGAGTTTACCTTCCACTTTTTGCTGATGTGCCTTAGATGTTTTTGCTGGTGTCCGCTGCTCAGGGCACTGCGCCATGGCCAATCCGTGCCGCAGTGCAAGTGCTCCCTATGTAAAGTGTAACTGTGATTGATGTCCATGATTGGTTCATTGGATTTACTGTCAGTCCCCAGTAAAGTGCACCAGGAGTGCCAGGGCTTGTAAATACCAATACTGCTAGTGGGCCTGCAGCGCTGGTTGCGCCACCCACAGAAGCAGCCTTTTAAAATGAGTCTAGGGTCTGCCATTGCAGAACCTGCGTGCAGTCTGGTACTGTCATGCTGGCTAGGCAAGTGCACACACTTGCCAGCCCCTAAACCTTCCCTTAACTTCATATTAGTCACCCCTATGGTAGGCCCAAGGGCAGGGTGCATTGTAAGTGTAAGGTAGGACATGCTCTGATGAGTGTGGCATGTCCTAATAGTGAATTACTGCCAAATTCGTTTTTCACTATTGTAAGGCTACCTGTTCTCTTTAGGCCAGATGGGCTGCTGGAATTATTACATTCTATAATCCCAGCAGGCTCAGGGAACATGGTAGACAATAACGTTTAGTATGCCTGAACTCCGAATAATCAAATACTTCTTTTAGTAAAGTTTATTTTAATATCCTGTGTTTGCAAATGCTACTTTTAGAAAGTTAGCATTTGCTTGCCTAACCATTTCAGCCCACCTCTGCTTGGATGTGTATCTGACTGTCTGGGTTGTGTGAGTGACAGGGCTGGGGGATGACAGGTGGTGAATGCAAGGATTACACCTTAGTGGGAGGTAGGAGTGCCCCTGGACTCTAATCAGGCTGTGCTCTGCCACCACAATGCTGGCTCCGCCCCCCTGGGGAGCGACTGATGACTCAGCCTGCACCTGGCCCAGGAGAAGCGAAGCACTGTCATCAAGGTACTCCTGGCTGCCCCGGTCCACACAATGCTGGCTCCGCCTCCCTGTGGAGCGTCTGATGTGCCTGCCCTCACACTGAAAGCAGAAGCCAGAAGTACCCCCAACAAGTGCTCAGAGACTGAAAGCCGTTATGCAAAGGCCCCCCCTGGCCTGAGAAGACAAAAGAAATGCTGTATAAAAGTAGGAGCCCTGCTCCTTGTAAATCAGAATCCTGTTTCCCCACAAAGAACCTCTGCCCGACTAGAAGGAGAAGACGACGCTGGAAGGACTGGCCTGCTGCTTGCCTTGCTGAGAAAGGAGAGAAGACTTTTGAAAAGACTTTGCTGACTTGTGCTAGAAACTTTCTCCAAGGGCTTGACTGAGCTTGCCCCCTGAACTGAACCCCAGGACCAGTGGGTTCATTGTGTCTTCGCTCGTTGCCATCTGCCAGCCGGGTGTGCCTCCCGCCGGAGTAAGACTGCGCCCCTCATCGCCCCCTCCTAGGGCTGTGGCACTCGGGAGCTCGCCTGCCCTTCACCCGTGAGAGCCTCGCTCCTTGGAGTCGCTCTCTGCCCCCGGGTCAGGCTGCCTGCTCCTCTGCCCCTGCCTGCCACTGGAGCGCGCTGAAGTGCTCTCACCCCTCCCGCCGGAATTTCCTCCAGGCCGGTGACCTAAGCTGGGACTGCAGGTGCCCTGCTGCCCCCGCTCGCCAACCCGAGGAGTTTACAGGCCGCGCCGCCCCCCTGTTGGGAGACCCCAGTACCACCTGTACCGGGGTCGTGGGCCGCGCCCACCTGTGTGCACCCACCTGCTGCATACAAGACCCAGAGACACTGCCAGAGAAGAGTCTCTACAACTCGTCCCCCCAAGGAAGGAATTCAAACCGGGCTCGGGACCCACAACGTTTTATTTCCCCGTCAGCCTTCCCTGTGCCTTGGCCCAAGAGGCTCCTCTCATCGCCTCCCTGCTCCTAACTGCAGCCGGGAGCCCCCACCTCTGGAAAAGGCCCGGGGCTCCTCCAGACTCCTCTCATCCCTGCTTGCTGCTCCCCAGCTCAGCCCCCACCTCCGGAAAAGGCCCAGGGTTTGTCAGGTCCCTCTCTGGTCTCCATTCCAAGCGGACCGCGAGATGCGTGAGCATTGGTAGGGCCCAGGGTTTTCTTCCGTGTGGAGCACAGAGGAGCGCTGCGAAGCCCACAGAGGCGCTTGGGAGCGCCATACCTTCCAGGAACAGGGCAAGAGGCCCAAATTATTGCATAACTGGAACTGAGAGAACTGTCTAAGTGAATTGAACTGAAGAAGAAACATTTGAACTATAACAAAGAACTTGCCTATTTACAATCTTGTGGCTTACCTAAAAAACGTTATATTGGTCTTGTGATTAAGTCTTGCCTGAACATATATATTTTTACATAAAGAAGCAGTATTTTTATATATTCACAGCCTGGTGTCCATTTGTGGGGGGATTGGTACATTTTACTGTGTGTGTTATTACAAATGCTTAACTGAATAACGCCTGAAGAATAGCCTTGGCTGCTCACGCCACGCACCTAGAGGGTGAGCAAGGGTAATTCTAAGGGGTCATCCTTTGCCCTGACTTAGAGAGGGTCCCTGCTTGTCGCAAGTGAATACTTGCGCCAACCAGAGCCCCCCAATTCTAACATTGGACGCAGCGGTGAGGAATTGCGAATTTGCATTTGTAGTTGACATACAGTGAATTACTGATCACCACATAGCGAGAGCAGACCTATAACGCAGCCACAGATTTCCATTTTTGATAATTTTGTTGAGACATCTGCCATTGCTGAAGCCATGCCTGGCTCACTCCCTGCTGGAAGAGCACCCTCTGTGATTTCTGGAATTGAAGATGTGAATTGGGAACACAGAGGACTGGAGGGTTACACAGTGGAGCAGTTGAAAGGCTACTGTGTAAAATTCAGAGTTGCACATACTGGGTGCAAAAAGAGAGGCCAATACATCAAGGCGCTGAGAGCCTGGAAAGAGTCTAGAGAACCACAGAATGCGGTGGATATCATACCACCAGATGGCATTGTGGAGCCCAGCAGAGGCCTGTCACCAGAGGAGCTGGCGGACAGGGCAGCAGACAGGGCCCATGCAATGGAGATGGCAAGATTAGCTGGGCAAATGGAAATGGACAAGCAAAGATTGGTCATGGAGGCGCAGCAACGCCAAATGGAGCATGACCCAAGATTGAAGGAGTTGGAGCTGAGAGGTTTGGGAACAACTCCTTCTGGTGGCAGCACAACGCCGGTGCAGGTAGAGTCCAGGGTGTACATGCCCAAAGATGTAGTTAAGGAGTTCTTTAGGGGGGATGACATAGGACAGTGGTTTAGGGCATATGAGGTAGCCATGTCCTCCCACCGGGTCCCTGACAAGGATTGGGGAGCGGGGTTGTGGGGGAGGTTCCTCAGCGAAGGGCGGGACACCCTCCTAGATTTGCCTCTTGAAGAACAGAGTTCCTACCCCCGCATGAAAGAGGCCTTAATGACCAGGTATGGGCTTACCCCTGAAATGTATAGACAGAAGTTCAGGGAGAGTGTAAAGCGTCCTGGGAATACGTATGTGGAGTATGTGACTGGATTTTGAGGAGCACTGGATGGATTGGTGAAGGGTAGTAAGGTAAATGATTTTCAGGGGCTTTTTGATTTAATTGCATGGGAGCACTTGTCTGATCACTGTTTTCCTGAGCTACGCCAGCACCTGATTGATAGCAAGCTGTCCAACCTGAGGAAGCTTGCTGAGGAGGCGGACCGCTGGCTCAGCACCAGGGTCCACAAGGGTCCAGTGGGAGACTCCGCCAATGGTGGGCAGGGTCCCCAGCAGAAGAGTGGGGGGGACAGGGGTAAACAAAGAGGGTTCCAGCGAGGCCCCTAAAGTAATCCCCAAGGGAACCAGTAGCGAGGTTCTCAGCCTCCCCCACCCCTAAAGCAGAACGGGGCCCCGACAGGTACGCCTGTTCCAAAGGGGCCCTTCAATTGTTTCAGATGTGGTGACCCGGGGACATTGCCAGTGACCCCAAGTGTCGCCTGTTTGGTAAACCAGCACCCACTGGTGCTCCACCCCGGCAAGTAACTAGTGTTAATTTGGGAGAGGTAGTAGTAGTCCCCGGGGGTGGAGATCCTGTCCAGATGACCCTAGTCTCGCTAGGAGACAGTGAGATGGTCCCTGAGAACTACCTGCCCTCTAACACTAAGAAATATGGGCAGGTGGTGACCATCAATGGTAAGCAAGCTGAGGCTCAGAGATACAGGAGCCAGTGTGACTGCAGTGAGGCTGCACCTGGTGTCTCAAGAGCAGGTTGTACCCCATGTCTACTGTAGGGTTATCAATGCTGATAATTCAGAGAGTCAGTGTCCGATGGCGCAAGTTCCCTTCGAGTGGGGGGGGGGGGGGGGGGGGGGGGGGGGTCTCTGGTACTCTGCAGGTCTGTGTGAGGAAAGCCATGCCTGTAGACTGTTTGCGAGGGAATGACTTTGAGGACTCCCCTTGGGAAAAGGTGGAGAAGACGACTCACCTGAGGATGGTGGGTCTGCCTGACTGGGCGTGCTTGACCACCCGGTCAATGGCAGCCAGTAGGGGTGCTCAAGAGATCCTGGGGACTGAAGGAGAGGCCCAGGAACCGGCCTTAGAGAGAAGGCGCAGGGGGGGCGGGAAACCGGCCCCTCAAGTTCCCACGGTCCAGGAGGAAGCAGACCTTGAGGGGGATTCCCTGGAGCCTACAGGGGAACAGATTGCTGAACTGGGGGACCTGCCTGAGCTGACCCATTGCCTGCAAGGAGGCCCCTCCAGGGAGGAATTCTGCAGGGAGCAGAAAGAATGCCCTTCTCTCGTGGGGATGCGGCAGAAGGCTGCAGACCAGGCCAATGGTGTTCAGGCCAATACACATTATGTGTACTGGGATAATGACCTCCTGTATTCTGAGCCTAAGGTTGCTGAACCTGGGTCAGCCCGTGTGCTGGTGGTACCCCAGAAGTTCAGAGCCTTCCTACTGGGGTTGGCTCATGGTGTGCCATTAGCAGGACATTTGGGGATGGACAAGACCTATGACAGGCTTGTCACCCACTTTTATTGGCCCCAAATGCACAAGAGCTCAGATGCTCATTGTAGATCTTGTCAGACTTGCCAGGCAAGTGGTAAGAGCAGAGGTAGGCACAAGGCTCCTCTGCAACCCTTCCCCGTGGTCGGTACGCCATTCCAGCGAGTTGGTATTGACATTGTTGGGCCTCTGGACCCCAAGACAGCCATGGGCAACAGGTTCATCCTGGTCTTGGTGGACCATGCCACCCGGTACCCTGAAGCCATCATTCTGAGGACAGTGACGGCCCCCGTGGTGGGACGGGCACTGATGGGAATTTTCTCATGAGTGGGATTCCCTCTAGAGGTGGTGAGTGACAGGGGGACCAATTTCATATCCAAGTATATGAAATCCCTTTGGCAAGAGTGTGGTGTAACCTACAAGTTCACCACCCCTTACCATCCCCAAGGAAATGGGTTGATTGAGAGATTCAACCGAACCCTGAAAGGCATGATCATGGGCCTGGAAGGTCCAATGAGGCGTAAGTGGGACGTCCTCTTACCATGCCTTCTCTTTGCATACCGTGAGGTACCACAGAAGTCCCTAGGGTTCAGCCCCTTTGAACTACTGTACGGTCACCCAGTGAGAGGACCTCTGAGTTTGGTAAAGGAAGGCTGGGAGCAATCTCCCAGGAAACCTCCCCAGAATGTAAACAGTTACATGCTGGCCTTCAGAAACCAGACCAGGCGCTTCAGGCAACTTGCTGAGGCAAATCTGGAAGCCAGCCAGGAAGAGATGAAGCGGTGGTACGACCAGAATGCCACTCTGGTGGAGCTTCAACCTGGGCAAAAGGTGTGGGTCTTGGCCCCAGTGGAGCCTTGTGCACTTCAGGATAAGTGGACAGGTCCATTTGAGGTTGTGGAGCGCAAGAGTCCGGTAACCTACTTGGCGGACATGCAGTCTCCCAGGAACCCTTTGAGGGTCCTACATGTTAACTGCCTTAAGCCCCACTTGGAGAGGTCTGAAGTGGGCATGTTGTTGGCAACTGATGATGGAATGGAGGAGTCTGAGCCTCTTCCTGACCTCTTGGTAGCCTCTGAGAAAGATGGGTCAGTGGATGGAGTTAACCTCTCACCCACCCGGACGCCTGAGCAACAGGAAGACTGCCGCCAATTGCTGGGGCAGTTTCCAGATCTGTTCTCCCTGGTTCCTGGTGTCACAGATTGGTGCGTCCATGATGTGGACACAGGAGACAGCTTACCTGTGAGACACAAGGCCTACAGGGTAACTGACAGGGTCAGAGCCTGCATCAAGGAGGAGGTCTCCAAGATGCTTGCTCTTAGGGTGGTTGAGTCCTCCAGCAGTCCTTGGTCCAGCCCCGCGGTCTTTGTCCCAAAGGCTGCTGCGCCGGGAGCCACACCTTAACTCCGGTTATGTGTGGACTACAGAGGGCTCAATTCAGTCACCAAGACTGACGTGCACCCTATCCCCAGAGCTGATGAGCTCATTGATCGGCTAGGGGCTGCCCGGTTCCTCAGCATGTTTGATTTAATGTCTGGGTACTGGCAGATCGCCTTGACCGATGGGGCAAAAGAGGTCCGCATTCTCTACACCAGATGGGCATTTCCAGTTCCGGGTCATGCCATTTGGAATGAAGAATGCCCCTGCCACCTTTCAGAGGTTGGTCAACCAGGTGTTGGTTGGGCTGGACGAGTTCAGTGCCGCCTACCTGGATGACATTGCAGTGTTCAGTGGTACCTGGCCAGAACACCTGCGACACCTCTGGGAAGTGTTGATGGCGCTGCGCAAAGCAGGCCTCACAATCAAGGCAAGCAAGTGCCATATTGGGCAGGGTTCAGTGGTGTACTTGGGACACCAAGTGGGGAGTGGCAAGGTGGCACCCTTGCAACCCAAAATTGAGACCAACCTGGCTTGGGAACCCCCCAAGACCCAGACTGCAGTGAGAACCTTCCTGGGGCTCACTGGGTACTACATGAGGTTTGTCAAGGTCTATGGCACTATTGTGACCCCCTTGACAGAGCTGACTTCGAAGAAGCAGCCCAGGAATGTGATTTGGACTGACACCTGCCAGAAGGCTTTTGACACCCTGAAAACTGCCATGTGCACGGCGCCCGTGCTCTTGGCTCCTGATTTCTCCAAGGAATTTCTAGTGCAAAAAGACGCTTTAGAGCATGGTGTAGGGGCTGTTCTCTCACAGATGACTGAGGAGGGCTGGGACCAACCTGTAGCCTTCATCAGTAGGAGGTTACTTCCACGGGAACGTAGGTGGAGACCAATAGAGCGAGAAGCATTTGCTGTGGTCTGGGCACTGAAGAAGCTAAGACCCTACTTGTTTGGGTCTCACTTCCGGGTTCAGACAGACCACAGGCCCCTCAGATGGTTGATGCAGATGAGCGGTGAGAACCCAAAACTGTTGATGTGGTCCATCTCCCTACAGGGTATGGAATTCACGGTGGAACATCGCCCTGGCACAGATCACGCCAATGCTGACGGTCTGTCCAGGTTTTTCCGCCTTAGTGATGAGGAACTCCCTGGGGAAGGGTAGTTCCCCCCACATTTCAGCTGGAGCGGACACGTGTTAGACCTGGCACCTTGGCGTGAGTCTCCTTTCCACTTTTTGCTGATGTGCCTTAGATGTTTTTGCTGGTGTCCGCTGCTCAGGGCTCTGCGCCACGGCCAATCCGTGCCGCAGTGCAAGTGCTCCCTATGAAAAGTGTAACTGTGATTGATGTCCATAATTGGTTCATTGGATTTACTGTCAGTCCCCAGTAAAGTGCACCAGGAGTGCCAGGGCTTGTAAATACCAATACTGCTAGTGGGCCTGCAGCGCTGGTTGCGCCACCCACAGAAGCAGCCTTTTAAAATGTGTCTAGGGTCTGCCATTGCAGAACCTGCGTGCAGTCTGGTACTGTCATGCTGGCTGGGCAAGTGCACACACTTGCCAGCCCCTAAACCTTCCCTTAACTTCATATTAGTCACCCCTATGGTAAGCCCAAGGGCAGGGTGCATTGTAAGTGTAAGGTAGGACATGCTCTGATGAGTGTGGCATGTCCTAATAGTGAACTACTGCCAAATTCGTTTTTCACTATTGTAAGGCTACCTGTTCTCTTTAGGCCAGATGGGCTGCTGGAATTATTACATTCTATAATCCCAGCAGGCTCAGGGAACATGGTAGAAAATAAAGTTTAGTATGCCTGAACTCCGAATAACCAAATACTTCTTTTAGTAAAGTTTATTTTAATATCCTGTGTTTGCAAATGCTACTTTTAGAAAGTTAGCATTTGCTTGCCTAACCATTTCAGCCCACCTCTGCTTGGATGTGTAGCTGACTGTCTGGGCTGTGTGAGTGACAGGGTTGGGGGATGACAGGTGGTGAATGCAAGGATTACACCTTAGTGGGAGGTAGGAGTGCCCCTGGACTCTAATCAGGCTGTGCTCTGCCACCACAATGCTGGCTCCGACCCCCTGGGGAGCGACTGATGACTCAGCCTGCACCTGGCCCAGGAGAGGCGAAGCACTGTCATCAAGGTACTCCTGGCTGCCCCTGTCCACACAATGCTGGCTCCGCCTCCCTGTGGAGCGTCTGATGTGCCTGCCCTCACACTGAAAGCAGAAGCCAGAAGTACCCCCAACAAGTGCTCAGAGACTGAAAGCCGTTATGCAAAGGCCCCCTTGCCTGAGAAGACAAAAGAAATGCTGTATAAAAGTAGGAGCCCTGCTCCTTGTAAATCAGAATCCTGTTCCCCCACAAAGAACCTCTTCCCGACCAGAAGGAGAAGAAGACGCTGGAAGGACTGGCCTGCTGCTTGCCTTGCTGAGAAAGGAGAGGAGAAGACTTTTGAAAAGACTTTGCTGACTTGTGCTAGAAACTTTCTCCAAGGGCTTGACTGAGCTTGCGCCCTGAACTGAACCCCAGGACCAGTGGGTTCATTGTGTCTTCCCTCGTTGGCATCTGCCAGCCGGGTGTGCCTCCCGCCGGAGTAAGACTGCGCCCCTCATCGCCCCCTCCTAGGGCTGTGGCACTCGGGAGCTCGCCTGCCCTTCACCCGTGAGAGCCTCGCTCCTTGGAGTCGCTCTCTGCCCCCGGGTCAGGCTGCCTGCTCCTCTGCCCCTGCCTGCCACTGGAGCGCGCTGAAGCGCTCTCACCCCTCCCGCCGGAATTTCCTCCAGGCCGGTGACCTAAGCTAGGACTGCAGGTGCCCTGCTGCCCCCGCTCGCCAACCCAAGGAGGTAACAGGCCGCGCCGCCCCCCTGTTGGGAGACCCCAGTACCACCTGTACCGGGGTCGTGGGCCGCGCCCACCTGTGTGCACCCACCTGCTGCAGACAAGACCCGGAGACACTGCCAGAGAAGAGTCTCTACAACTCTTATTTCCGCGTCAGCCTTCCCTGTGCCTTGGCCCAAGAGGCTCCTCTCATCGCCTCCCTGCTCCTCACTGCAGCCAGGAGCCCCCACCTCTGGAAAAGGCCCAGGGCTCCTCCAGGCTCCTCTCATCCCTGCTTGCTGCTCCCCAGCTCAGCTCCCATCTCCGGAAAAGGCCCAGGGTTTGTCAGGCCCCTCTCTGGTCTCTATTCCAAGCACACCGCGAGATGCGTGAGCATTGGTAGGGCCCGGGGTTTTCTTCCGTGTGGAGCACAGAGGAGCGCTGCGAAGCCCACAGAGGCGCTTGGGAGCGCCATACATTCCAGGAACAGGGCAAGAGGCCCCAATTATTGCATAACTGGAACTGAGAGAACTGTCTAAGTGAATTGAACTGAAGAAGAAACATTTGAACTATAACAAAGAGAACTTGCCTATTTACAATCTTGTGGCTTACCTAAAAAACGTTATATTGGTCTTGTGATAAAGTCTTGCCTGAACATATTTATTTTTACACAAAGAAGCAGTATTTTTATATATTCACAGCCTGGTGTCCATTTGTGGGGGGATTGGTACATTTTACTGTGTGTGTTATTACAAATGCTTAACTGAATAACGCCTGAAGAATAGCCTTGGCTGCTCACGCCACGCACCTAGAGGGTGAGCAAGGGTAATTCTAAGGGGTCATCCTTTGCCCTGACTTAGAGAGGGTCCCTGCTTGTCGCAAGTGAATACTTGCGCCAACCAGAGCCCCCCAATTCTAACACTGAATGATTTGGTCTGTTATAAGGAATGAATGGAGCGCCATGGTAAACTCACAGCACAATCCACATGTAGACACAGTTGGGGACCTCTCAAGTTGTACTTGCTCAATTCGACTGCGCAATGAAGCTGCAGTAGTTCCTAAATGTTTGTTAGAGTTCCCTTACTAGCTGTTACCCTACCCTATGTCCTTTCCTGGTAAGCAAATTAACAATGCAATATAATATGCAGATTTCTATCATTTACATGACCTTGTCATTAGTACTGCTCTCGTGGTTAGTCAGAAGGTTGATCCTCTCGTAGATCTATTGTGATTGTCTGGCTAATTTTATATAAATAATTATAAATGTGGCAAGGTGCTACAATCTACAGCCACACTATTTTTCTCCTGAGTGTATAATCCCATATATGAGGTCTTAAAGCAATGGTGTATGTTTATTTTTCCTTCTTTGCCTTGTCATACTGTTATTTTGATAAAGCGGTAAATAAAAGATTTGAAAATAACCAATAGTCTCCTCCTTCGAGAGGTGAGGTAGAGCAAAGAACATTGGGAGGGAGATACATTACCCAAAGTGAAAAAGTCACAACTGGGCAGTTTGTCTGGAAAAAGGCATATTTAGGTAGTTGCAGCAAGAGAGCCTGGAGCTCAGTCGTGACGAGCTGAAGTGATTGTGACAAGTTTTTAGTGCCAGAAGACGCAATGAGTGCATAGGCTCAAAGGGAGTACACACTAGAAAATAGCATCACAACCTTTTTGGGTAGGAAGAACAAGTTATCAACCTACAGTAACTAATAAAGTCAATGGTGGAGGGTGATGGTTTCTGGATATGCCTATATTTAATGAATGTGGGTATCTATGTTGCCACTCATCCTTGGTGAATGGGAGACGCCTAGCCCATTGATCCTGAAAGTGTACATATGAACCAGGACAGGTGAGTATTTTCAAAATCTTCCTACTACTCTGGATAAAGAACTGGTGACTTCGCAGGTAATCTATGTGAGAGGTTGGCCTGGTATATGCTGTCTACTAGTTAAAGGGGGGACCTTGCACCAGTCCAAACTCCTTTACTCCAAGGGAGATTCTTCTGTCGTCCAGCGAAGTGTAGACCGTCAAAGTACTTGGGTTCTGTTGCAGAGTTCAGTCCAGGTAAAATCCAAAGTCCTGTAATCAGGTTTCCCACTTTATACCCAGGGAAAGGGTTGGACTGACACTGAGGACCCTCCTAGGGAAGGGGCAAGACAGAGGGGTGGCTACACCCATGTTTGTCCAGTTTCATGCCAGAGCAGGAGCATATGGCTTCTGGGACTGGTTTGAGCTGGACTATGCATGGGGACACCAAATGTGCCCCCAGTGCAGACTTTCTGGCACTCAGAGTGCACCCACCCAGCCCCAATACACTAAAGCCTGTCTGGGAGGTGGCCACACCTCCCTGTGACAGGAACTCTATTTACAGGCCTTCCTCAGCTTGAGCTTGGCTAAGCAGCAGGAGAGCAGACTTGTGTCTGTGGCTGGCAGCATCCATTTTGTGCTTCCTAGGTGGAGAAATCTGGTACCAGGTATACCGTCGATCCACGTAAGCCTTTCTAGGAGGATGGAATCATGCCTGCCCCGCTAGTTAATGGCGGAGAGGTATGATTCCAAGGTGTTCGACACCAAACACAACATGTTTCTAAGCAGCAGTTTTAAAGATAGCATTTGCCGTGAGGTTATAATGCACTTAAGTATATATGGTTGGCTGCATCACAGAAAACGCCGGAAAATAGGTTTCCAAGGCTGCAGAGGGGCCCTCTCACACAAAACCCATCACCCTGCCTTCAGGATTGTTGAGGCACGCCATAGGGGTGACTGATAGGTTTATGTATGTAGTGATTTAGAAGAGATATAGGGAAACTATATCTAAGTAAGGGGTGCATGCACCTCCTTACAGAGGCTGTAGTAGCAGACCTGTGGTGTCAGTTTGAATGGCCTCTCAGGGGTGGCACAATACAAGCATCAGCCCTTGGGAGGACTCTGGGACACCTATGCCCTGGGTTTATGGTGTACTATAGACTAGGGACTGATAAGGGTACCCCAGAATCCAATAGGGAGTGTACCTAAAGTACATGCAATCAATTTACAGGAGAAAGCAGATAGACTTACTGGGATCCTGCTATTCAGGACCCCAGTCCAAGGCAAAAACAGTGATATATCAGCAAAAAGTGGGGGTAACCATAAGAGGCAGATTCCACTCTCCTACAATGTAATATTAGAGTCTTAATTTTCAATGGTGAACCAAAGTGCCAAAATTATTCTTTAAAATCAGAACCGCTAAATCTAGAAACACAGCAAACTCGTGTTACGCCCCCTTAATGTCACGTAGGCCTGGGACTTTTTCAAGGCCGAAATAGAAGTATTGTACAATTCATGTCATGTGCCCTCAAATTGAAAATCCGAATTTTTATGGCAAATGACATTAAATGTACAATGCTTCTATTTTATGATTTTGCTCATGTACAAAATCTTGACATTACAAATATATTTTAAAATATTACTTAGGGTTTGCTCCTTGTCATCTACTGCGAATGGTGGACAATTCTTGTGTTCTTTACACTACATTGGATGATCACGATATCTTCACTAATATGATTACAAACATTTTCATTATACCAACGTATACATTTAACTATATTCATGTGCTCAATACCTTTGTGATGAATATTGTAATGTTTTGGTTCTTTCTGTTTTGACTTTTGCTATAATGGTTTTACAGATCGGTTGGTCTTTTCTCTTACTTTGGCTTTAAATCTTTATGATAGATATATATATATATACACACACACAGTGACTGTTAGACCGGTCAGCCCTTTGGGTGGTCCCTCCTAATTTGTATCCCCTTTTTGCCTTCTCATTTGTTTTGTCCACTACAATTTTTTTTTAGTGTGTTGGCTTTAAAACTCTGGGCGCACCATCATTACTAATTAATGGGGAGGCGCAGGTGCTCCTCTAAAATGGAGGATTGGTGCTCTGTCCTAAAATGGTGGCCTGTCAGAAATTCTCACCGCTGCAGCCCAGGGATTTCTCTTGTGTGCGAGGCCGTAGGAGTTGGGTGCCGGCCTCCGCTCCTGAAGTGAGTGCTGCTGATGCAATCTGATCAGCGCAGCGGGCCGGGCTGAGAGGGGAAGCCAGGCCGTGTTGTGAGGAAGCTGACTGAGGACCGGGAGAGACGCTGGGCGGGGTCGCCTAGTGACCGAGGCCTCAGCCCAGCACGTCACTCTCCCGCGTCAGTGCTCCGCCTCCGGCTTCTGCCGATCGACGCCGTAAGTCCGTCCCCGACATGGAGAGCCTGTTGGGGATTCCGAGTGAGGCGAGGTTGTGGCGGTGGGCCCCCCGCCTTTTTCTTCCTTTGTGCGAGCAGCGGCCTCCTTCCATCAGCAACGAACCTCAGGTGAGAAGTGGAGGGACTCGCACCCGCTGGGACCGATGTGAGGAGAGATAGGAAGCGACCTCAGTTTGCGGGCTAATAAGAGTGTTTTTCTCCACACGTCTGGAAGGCCTTACGAGGTGGAACCAGACTTGACGATCAGAAGCATAGAAAGCTACCAACAACACTGGGAGGGAATTGAATGGGAGAGCCAGCCAACTAGGGGTGGAAAATAGTAATTAAGATCTTTCCATTCCAGTGGTGACTCTGCAAGGGCTTGAACCTGTGGTTAAACTAGTCCTATTACTTCAGGTATCCGGATAATGCTCATTGTTGACCATTCATTTTCTTGCTGGAATGTAGTGCTAGCATTAGCCATTTAGTCTGCTCTCTCCCGGAGTGAGTTTGTCTGAACTGCCTTCCCAGTATGTAACAAGAAAACGCTTTACTGAGATAATTCCAACCTCTGTTACTGTATGTTGTTATGACGAGTAAGAGGGTAATAAATCGTGCCATTTTCCGGAACCTGGACGTATGATAAGTGAATAGCTGGCCAAAAAGACTTGATGGTAAACGAATATAATTTACTACCTTGGGACTATTTATGTATTTATTTATTTATGTAATAGAAGATGCAAATAACCACCTAATGTTTAACCAATACCATTAGTCCCTTGCTTGGTTATAGTGTGCTACATACAGCACCTTGACCTGATTACTGAATATTGCTTGATAACGCTCTGAATTAAGTGAAACAGATTCGTCTTTTCTTTATTTAAAGTTTATGCTGGGATTTTGCCTTGCTAAGAACCTGATTGATGAAATGTGTTGACAATTTCAAATACAAGGATTACACGAAGATAAAGCTTTACTATTTTTCTAAAGACGGTGTGGTGTCATTTTTGGAGTGGAGGTACGTTGAGTTACTGAATTGTGTGTGACGCAAGTACAACACAGACATCTTGGAGTTAAGCCTTTACCCCCTGTGCCAAGCTACCCTAGGTGGACCGGAGACCCCGTTTTGCACATGTACAAAATCTTGATATTACAAATATATTTTAATATATTACTTAGGGTTCGCTCCTTGTGCATCTACTGCGTTGTACTGCGAATGGTGGACAAATCTTGTGTTCTTTACACTACATTGGATGATCAAGATATCTTCACTAATATGATTACAAACATTTTCATTATACCAACGTATACATTTAACTATATTCATGTGCTCAATACCTTTGTGATGAATATTGTAATGATGTTCTTTCTGTTTTGACTTTTGCTATAATGGTTTTACAGATCGGTTTGTCTTTTCTCTTACTTTGGCTTTAAATCTTTATGATATATATATATATATATATATATATATATATATATATATATATATATATATATATATATATATATATATATATATATATATATATATATATATATATATATATATATATATATATATATATTTATATATATATTACAGCTCCGAAAAACACCAAAGCGCCGCACTCCCAGGCGGGTGCTTCCGTTGCGAGGGTGCACTCGCAAATCAAGTACTGCTCCACCTTCCAGTAGCGTATCTCCCGCAGGAAGAAAGGAAGCACTCACGGAGGTATAATTTTCCAATTTATTGAACTACAGCAAACTGACGCGTTTCGGTCGGAACCTTTGTCTAAGTTTACCGAACCGACAGAGGCGTTTACTTTTAATGCATCCGGGTCATGAAAATAAACAAAGGACATGCCATCTAGGAAAGGACACGGGGAAAGGAAAAGAATGGGAACATGAGCGCCATATTGGAGTCTAGATACCCCCGAACAAAAGTTATACTGACACTTCAAAATAGCAAATTCAATATATATTACAATCAAACAGTGCCTGACTAAATAATAAATCAACACTGATATCACACGCCCCTTATCAACACTTGATTTGATTAAAGCACAAATGAGCAATGTTCAGTGTAAATCCACGTTATATAGTCCATATCCCCATAATATTTCATTAGTGTAAAAACACACAAGATGCAATCAAGCCCTGGATGGGCTAATAAACTAATGATTCGGCTGATGAACCAAGGAGGACCCTCACTCCATACATTAAAACAAAAATCAAAAGCAAAAACAAGAACAAAACCAAAGCTAAACAAGAACAACAAACCTAAAACCTCTCATCAAAATCAAAAGTATATGTAGCAAGAGGAAAATACTAGGAATGAATTATCCCTGAAACCCAATAGTGAATAATTGATCAAATTCAAATTCATATATCCAAACCCATACATGATCAATGTATGAGAATTTCAAAATTTACATAGTTTGTATATTGCAAAAAGCAGGATGAAGGTGAATGCCAGATAGAAACAGAGCAACCAACTACATCATAATTCCCAGTCATCAATTAAGTAAACAAGCAAACAAGCAAACAAACAAACGAACCAACGAGCATTGAATGTTCATCCTCTAGGGGTATTAGCAAGGTTACCAGGTCGAAAGTACATAAAGTTTCCAATTAATATTCGACCAAGGGTACCCTAAAATACACATCTACAGATGGAATGATGGACTCTACTCCCCCAAATGAGATGACAATTCTTCATGTATATTCATACCCATTGGTATTTTCGTTTGTAAATCAATTATGTACCTGGACTCGAGTCTACGGAGTCGGACAAGCCTGTCCCCTCCTCTCGGGTTCAATGGTACATGATCCAGGCCAAAGAAACTTAACTGGTCCCTATTTCGTTTGTGAGCTTGGTCGAAGTGGCGTGCCACCGGGTACGCCTCATCGAAGTTGGCTATCGCACGCATGTGCTCTAAGTCTATATATATATATATATATATATATATATATATATATATATATATATATATATATATATATATATATATATATATATATATATATATATATATATATATATATATATATATATATATATATATATATATATATATATATATATACACACATACACATACACATATACACACACACACACACACACACACATATATATAGACCACTCAATTTTTTCATTTTCCATTTGTATGAACTATCAAGCCTTGAAAAGCTCAATAGGCCTGCGTGCCGTTAAGGGGGCGAAACAAGTTTGCTGTATCTTTGGATTTAGTAATTCTGACTATAAAGAATCATTTAGGAGCTTTGGTTCTACATTTAAGATTCTCATATTACATTAACTGCAACATCACCAGTTCATTATCCAGAATAGTAGGAACATTTTGAAAATACTCATCTGCCTGGGCTATTAGTAAAGTAACTGTTGAATACAATTCCATTACGCTACAGAAGGTGGAGTTGTGCACATAGTAGTAAATTCTGTACCACCCAGAAGTGATGTTGGGCCTAAAGAGAACGGCGATCTACACAAATTTACATTACATTTGTCTCTTTTCTGAATTCAGTTTGCATTGTCAGCCACAAAGCCCTTAGTAATCAGACTGTGCCAGCGTGCAGATCCTCAGATCGATGAGGAATCTGAGGTTAAAGAATCCAATAGAAGGTGATTTAACAAAGGAACGTCATTTGCTCTTCTGCTGGATACTTCTAACCGAAGAGTCCTCATATCTAGAATAGATAAAGTAGTAGCTTTCATTGTGGTGGGACTATGGAAAGGTTTGTATCAAAAAGTCATGCATAATCTAACAGCCGAAATACCTTCTCTTCAGGCCTGCCTTTCAAGGCAATAGTGCTTTGTGAACATGTGTACTGACACCCACGTTGCAGGCAGTCAGATTCAGTGTACCAGTGCAGTGGTAGCGGCTGTGAATGGGCTCTCAAGTCATCCAGACGCTGAGTCTTGGCCAGGTGAGGAGGAACAAAACATTGGGAAAGTGATGGATTTCCAACGGGAAAAGCAGCTTGGTCCTCTGCATCACTTAGTCACTGAAAAAGGTGGTGCAAGGTGACTACAGTGAGAGTTCACTTAAGCGACAGACTCTAGCTAACTTAATTAACAAAGTCTTCAACATCAGGAGGCAATGTGAACAGCTCTGCATGGGATTGAATGGTGCGCACCAAATTTAAATCCCACAATGGAAATCACAAAGTTTTAGGGAGGGAGATGTGTCAAACATTTTAGAAACTTGATCAGAGCTGTTGATTTGAACTTGGATAGCTGGTTCAGTAAACATAAAAAGGACGAAGGCACAACAAATCACCTTTACCTTCATTAAAATTCCAGCAGGCAAATTTTTGGACATTAAACAATCTCGGCAGTGGCAAAAACATTGGCAGGATTCTCCTGCCATTCGTGATCAGACAGGTGCTGCAGCTGAAATAGTCCACCTAGCGGTCAAAGTTTCCGCCAGTTGTTTCACAACCAGGCTAATGCCCCAGTAATGCAGTCAGCTTCAAAAACAATATACTTCTTAGACCAGGACCCTGGATTCCACCCCACTCAAGTTGTTGTAATACCACACTGTAGGAAGGTTCACCATAGTCACCCCCACCTGCTGCCATTAGTACTGGTGTTTTTTTAACTGATGTGCACAAGCAGTTATGCTTATCAGAGGCTAAGCATTTGTTGTACTCACAGACACAATACATGAGACACCATAAATCACACCAAATTAAAACAAGCATTTGCAATGCAATCGGTCGTGCTTTAGGGACCTTATATGTATATAGCTATGCAGCACATTAGCCTGGGTGCTGAAATATTTACTGTTGCTTAACATGGAGGGAAAGTAAGCACCAAACTGCGTGAAAAGCCTGGTATGGAAACACATGGAGCGAAATATTGCCTTTCAGCTGGAAATGGTATAGTCCAAAGCTCTGTTTTTAATATGAAATCAGGGCCTTCGGGGGTCGTATCACTGAAAATACAAGATTTGAAAAAAATATTTTCTACGGGTGCTTGTGGAAGACAATTTCTATGGACTGGAATCTTGACAATACTAAAGTGATTCTGGTATTTTACTGATTTCTGCAGGTCGTTTTATATTGAGTAAGTTAAATAGAGGCAGTTGCCAGAAAGCTATTCTGGTATTTTACTGGCCTCTACTGGTCTTTTCTATCAAGACAGTTACATAAAAGCAGTTGAACAAGCAGAAAGCAATTCTGGTATATTACGGACCACTACTGGTCGTTTTCAAGACAGTTAAATAGAGGCAGATGAACATAAAAAGTCCCTACACGGAAGCAGACAAGTCCTAGGGCTGATCTCCAGAGGCCACAAAGTACATACACACAAGTATATACTAAACAAGCATTTGCAATGCAATAGGTCTCGCATTAGGAAAGTTTGAGCTATTGGTATTGTAAATGACAAATGTTTTATTTATGTGTTGGTTTTGAAAATAGCGAAATTAATAGCTTTGTCATTTACAATGCCAATAGTTTTAACTTTCCCAAATGTGACACCTATGCCTTGTCTTTCTCACAACCACACTATCAAAGCAAATGCTGTTTTATTAGAAATAACTTACAACGGTTTGTCCTTGTAAAATAAATGATATATGGTCACCCTGGCTCTAAGCTACTTAACTCATGCTGCGTTTTCCAGTGTTTCATATAGAAGGCAGTACGTACTACTTCTTCTGGTTTTCCTTTGGCAACACTGTCAGTAAGCATTACAAAACCTGCCACGTTTTCCAGCATTTCGTACAGAAGGCAGTACTGTTGCTGGAGTTCCTTTGTCAACATGGTCAACAAGCATAAAAGCGATTTACATGAGAAGCACATCTATACTAAAGCTTACCTTTCTGCCTCCGTGTCTTGGGGGAGGTCCATCTGAGCTCCTGGTCAACTTCCTGTGTTTCTGGGAAACTCACTTAATCCCCCGCTCCACAAAAACGAGACCTATTGGCTATGCCAATGCTTGTTGGAATTGACAAGTGTGAATAAATCGTGGAGTTGGACTTGGAGTGGGGCAGTTGTGCAGGTTAACATATGTGAAACTGTGCTAGGGGTGTTTGGTTATGGGCTTTGTGAACGTGCTGTCAAGTTCCCCAATACCGCTAGTCCAGTTTTATTTTTGCTTTGCATTCTGGAAGTTGTAGTCCTAATTTTATAATCATTTTAACCGTCTAGAGGTCCCTGAAAGTAAAGCAAAAACTTGGAGTGAATGAGCAACTCTCACAAAAACTTTGGAAACTTTGAAGCTCTGAGCTTTATGCAGTGTACGGTTTGGTTAATAATCTGGGAAGACACTGACATTGGAAGACAAGGACCATGGAAGACATTTAGAAGTCCGGGGAGGGGTTATTGGTACAAGTCCTGGATAGACTAGGCGGTGCGGTGCCTGTGGAGACACTGGAAGATCCGGACAGTAGAGCCAGGAGGAGACGGCCATAGAGACACTATTTCTTTATTTAATTGATGTTTTAAAAGGAGAAAGGGGAGAACATAGTACGCAGGGACATGAGGCAATAAAGAGCACTGAAAAAAAAAAAGCCCGGGGTAAAGTAAACAAGTGGGAGGGATGTGGGGGGGTGCATGCACGGGCAGCCCTGACCTGTGGTGCGTGGTGTGTGGAGAAGAGTGTTAACAAATAGTACAACTCCTTAATTAATGTTGTAGTCCCTGTGCGGTGGGTGCGGTCCCAACAGACCAGCATCTATTTGGTTTGTTGACCCTATTACCCCAATGCTGAAAAATAATACGGCCTTTCCCTGTGCTACATAAAATATATTGGCACAATCAGGAAAGCCACAATTAATTTCACACAAACCTGTGCACATACAGATATATGGAAGCTTTTGGCAACACAGACTTGACTAAAGCTATATATACAAGCATGCCACCGGGCCCTATCCAGACGGTACACTCCCGAGTTTTAAACACAACACACACTCCGTCCCCCAAACATGATTTTAACGGCCCCCGCCTGAAACTGCCTGTTTTAACATAAGTCAAGGGGGAAAATGCATTTGCACAATTTTTTAAAAAATCTTACGCTCTCCTAATGAAAAATGTTGCAATGTTTGCTCTGTATGCACTGCCACTTGGAATCGAACCTTACAGGTTGGAAAACAAGATCCGCAGCCCGGCTTGAACAGGAAGCCGGGCTAACTGTGTTGGGACAGGGGCGGGGCCGCAAAAAGACAGGAAGCAGACGGGAGCCTACCCCGCGCTCCTGTGCAGAAGCGCTCCTGTGCCCGTCAGCCGGAAGATTTGCGTGTCAGCTAGCGGGGCTCCCGTGCTCGTGGAGAGCCCCGCCTGCTGCGGAGGATGACCCGCTGCCTGCCGAGGGAGAGAGGGACACACGAAAAGAACTCGGTGAGTGGGGTGTGAGGTGGGGGGATGAGTGCGCGCGTGTGTGTGTGTGTGTGTGCGAGTGTGTCTGTGTTTGTGCCTGTGTGTGCGCGTGTGTGTGTGTGTATGTATGTATGCTTGCATGCATGCATGCGTGTGTAAAAAGAGCTGATGACTGGTGGGGGGATGGAAAGTGAAAGTAACCAGCGCGCGTGTGTTTCAGTCTGTGTGGTGGCTGGCTGTGTGCGCACACGTGGACGGAGCAGACGTGCGCGTTCGCGCACCCAAATCCAGGAGAAAAGCTCGTAACACCCTTTTGTCCCTCATTCCCCCGAGACAGGCAGCTATATGTCTCCAGCCTGGACGCATCCTTCGGATGCTAATTCCAGGCGAGACCTAAAAATATACAAGATGTCTAAAGTACCAGGTAGGACGCTCCCCCTCCGCACAGCACTGCCTGTCTCCCTGCCCCAGCTGCCGCTGCTGAGGAAGTTCGAGGCCCTCCACCAACCGCAGGGGACCACCTGCACCTCATCCCTGGTGGTCAGTGGTAGGCCATAGGTAGGTTTGTTCATCCTCCGCTTTATTGCTTTTATTGTATTGCCTGTATTTTCATTGTTGTGTCTGTGACTGCTGTTGTCGGTCTCCCCCTGCTGCCTGTAGGTGGTCTGTGCCACTTTTTCTTCCCGCTGTACCCCTCGCTGTCCCCGTGCTCTCTGCCTGGTCTTTGCTTCTATACCACTCGCTGTTCCTGCCCGGTTTTCCCTTCTGTTCCCCTCGCTGACCCGTGCCTCTCTGCCCGTTCTGCCTTCTGTTCTTGGCTGCCCCTGTATTTCTGTATTTTTCCTCTGTGCCACTCGTTTCTCTGGTATTTGTGTGCCCTTTTTGCCATCTGTGCCACTCGTTTTTACCTCGTTTTTGTGCCCCTTATGCCTTCTGTTACACTCGTGTTTTTTGTGCCCTTCTGCCCCACTTTTTTCCCCCCTCGTTTTTGTGCCCTCCTGCCCTCTGTGCCACTCGTTTTTTGTGCCCCTCTGTGCCACTCATTTTCCCCTCGTTTGTGCCCCTTTTTCCTTCTGTTACCTTCGTTGTCCATCACCGCCTTCGCCGCTGCGTCCCCAGCGGCACTGCCCCGACTGCCCACTGCCCATTCGCTGCCCCCACCTCCCAGCTGCTCCTCCCTCCCACCTCCCCATATATGCCGGCCGCACCGCTGGCGCGCCTAAGTCAAGCCAGTCTGTGCCTGCCTGCGCACGTCTGCACCTGGACCGTGCCCAGCGCCAGAACGCCTGGCCCCGCACCAGACAGCCGCCACTACAACGCCAGCACTCTGCATTCTCTCAACTCCGGACGGAGCCACACCTGCTTCAAGGCCGCCCCCAAACGCACAACGGCCCCTTCACCTGCCGGAACTGCAGCTACACCAGCCTCAGAGCCGACGAACCACCTGCCAAAAAAGACCCCTACCACCTCCGATGCAGACTACTGAACACCCGCTCCGCACGCAAGTATGCCATCGAGCTCTGGGACCTGCTAGACAACATCCCCGGACTTCGCCTTACTGACAGAGACCTGGTTTAATGACTCCTCCGCACCAGACATCGCCATCCCAGACGGCTACAAGACCACCCGCAGGGACCGCACCAACGGAATCGGCGGAATCACCATCGTCCACAAGAACAGCATCAGGGTCTCGACTAGCACCGACGACGTGCTCAGCACCGCCAAACTCATGCATTTCCAGATCCACACAGACGCAACTCTACCTTCAAAGACACCTTTGTCTACCGACCCCCCGGATCCCGCCCCCAGTTCAGTGACTCCATCGCCGACTTGATCAGCACGCACGCCCTGACCTCCGACTACATCCTCCTCGGAGACCTGAACTTTCACCTTGAGAACAACAACAACTCCACAATCCTGATAGACAACCACGCCAACCTCGGACTGAAGCAACTCGTCACAACGCCCACCCACTCCGCCGGCCACACGCTTGACCCAGTCTTCTCCTCAAGCCTGCACGGCTCAGTCAGCCACACCACCTAACTCCTCTGGACCGACCACCGCTGCATCCACTTCGCCTTCCAGAAACCCACCACACAGCACCGTACCCAAAAGATCCCCTGCCGCTGCTGGAGCAAGACCAACTACACGCAAACCTCGCTCTCAGCCCACACACCGAACCCTTCAACACCGACGACGCTGTCTACAGCCTCAGACGCTGGATCGAGGACTGCGCATATACCCTCGCCCCACTGAAGAAACTCCCACACAGAGACACCAGCAAGAGGGCCATCTGGTTCACCACAGAACTCCTAGCCTCCAAGCAAGCCTGCCGGAAACTAGAGAAGAAATGGCACAGTGAACAAACTCCGGACAGCCACGCAGCACACAAGGACGCCATCCGCAACCACTAACACCTCATCAGGGCGGCCAAGAGGACCTCCTTCAAAGACCGCCTCGACAACGCACACAATAGCAAGGAGCTCTTCAACATCATGAAGGAACTCTCCAACACCAGCACCAACGACATCCCGCCGTCGCAACCCCTGTGCGACTCCCTCACCACCTTCCACCGCAAGATACCAGACATCCATGACAGCTTCAACACCCAGACAGCCCCAACAGACAGCAACACAACAGACCCTCCTCACACCATCGACCACGAACCCCTGCTAGCCTGGGCCAGAGTGAGCATCGATAACACCATCAAGACCATGCGCACAATCCACTCCGGCTCTCCGTCAGACCCATTCCCGCACCACGTCTTCAACAGAGCAAGCAGCTCCATCGCACCCCACCTTAGCAACGTCATCAATCTCTCACTTGAGACCACGACCTTCCCAGAGATCTGGAAACACGCGGAGCTCAACGCCCTACTCAAAAAACCTACGGCAGACCCAAGAGACCTCAAGAACTTCTGGCCCATCTCTCTGCTCCCACTCCCAGCCAAGGTCATCAAGAAAACTGTCAGACAGCTAACCCGATACCTCGAAGAAAACAGTATCCTGGACCCTTCCCAGTCATGGTTCCGCACCAACCACAGCACCGAGACTGCCCTCTTCGCCGCCACCGATATCAGGACAATGCTGGACAGCGGCGAGACCGCAGCACTCATTCTCCTAGACCTCTGCCGCCTTCGACACAGTCTGCCATCACACACTACGCGCATGTCTCCACGCCGTGGGGATCAGAGACAAGGCTCTGTATTGGACCACCTCCTTCCTCTCCGGCAGAACCCAGAGCGTCCGCCTCCCCATTCCATTCCAAAGCTTCCGAGATCATCTGCGGCGTACCCCAGGGATCCTCACTCAGCCCGACGCTGTTCAACATTTACATGGCACGGCTCGCACACGTAGCCAGACAGCACAAACTCAACATAATCTATGCGACACTCAGCTGATCATCTCCCGCACCAAGGACCCCATCACCGCTAAAGCCAACTCCACAAAGGAATGAAGGCCGTCGCCAGCTGTATGAAGACCAGCCGTCTGAAGCTGAACTCAGACTAGACGGAGGTCCTCATCCTCGGCTCCAACCCTTCTGCTTTGGACGACTTCTGGTAGCGGACGGCACTGGGGCAAGCCCCGACACCCACCGACCACGCACGCAACCTGGGAATCATCCTAGACTATATGGTCTCAATGACCAAGCAAGTCAACGCCATCTCCTCCTACTGCTTCAACACCCTCCGCATGCTCCACAACATCTACAGATGGATCTCGACAGATACAAAAAAGACAGTCACCCAGGCCCTTGTCAGCAGCAGACTACTACGGAAACGCCCTCTAAGCGGGAGCCCCGACCAAGCTTAAACAACTACAACGCATCCAAAACGCCTCGGCACGACTGATCCTCAACAGACCACGCCACATCACCCCCCACCGGAGAGACCTGCACTGGCTCCCCGTCAACAGGAGAATATCCTTCAAGTTCCTCACCCACGCACACAAGGCACTCCACAAGACCAGCCCAACCTACCTCAACAGACGGCTCTCCTTCTACATCCCCAACCGCCAGCTACGCTCCGCATACCTCACTCGCCACCATCCTGCGCATCCGAACAACCACCGGTTGGAGATCCTTCTCCCACCTCCCGCCAAGACATGGAACACCCTCCCACTGAGCCTACGACAGACCCAAGACCTGGCTGTTCGATCAGTAGAGCCCCCACCAGCACCTTGAGACCCTCGCGGCTATGTAGTGCGCTTACAAAAGATTGATTGAAAGTATATACAAGAGGTCTTGAATGCTCGACCTATAAAGAGCACTTTCTTTATATACATATTTTGAAGCCAAGAACTTAGTTCAAAGGTAAGTATAGTTGGATAGAAATATTCACAGGAAAGTAGAGTATTCAAACCTGTACACTTTTACACACAATGCAATCCTATGTGAAGAAAAGTCGTATGCAGAACAGTAAGTGCAGTCTGTTTCAGTGTTTCACCTTCTGGGGTTGGAGAAAACGTGGGCCAAGGTTCCAAGAACCACCAGTAGTAGTTTACTCGAGCCGCAAGGGTTCTACAGGGGGCAGGGTGATGATGAGGCTGGCAGCTGGCACTACAGAGAAGGGGGGGCTACCTGAAAAGAGGCTGCACAGGGGGACTTGGGGGCTAGACAGAGGGCTTCCAAAGGGGAGCTCCGGTAGCAAGGGGTCTTGGAGAACGGGAGCTAAACCAGTTAACCAGGGCTGGGGGTCTCGGGAGCAGAAGGGGTTGGTCGGCTGGCTGGGTGCGCCAAGATGTACCTCGTTATTAGGAACAAACAGCTAGAAGTGGCAAAATCAATGCAGCTGGGCAGGGGTGTAGGATTTAATAAAATATCTACTTGCCCATGGGACAGGTTGCTTCAAAAATCCACTTGTGATGTAACATCCACTTGTACCTTTTGTGCCATGTAATACGGTGACAAATTATGGCAGCAATCATTATATAAGAGCTCTGATAGAGCCTCTGATTATGCCAGACTCATATCATCGTAGGGTTTGAATACTAGCCATTCCCTTATGTTGCTACGTTTACGCAAATCTACATACTGGGGCTGTTCCAGGGTTCGAATGCCCTTTTGAGTCTGTGCAAACCTACTAATTTGCATGTTAAGGATTCTCACCAACTCTTCACTAATCTTTTCCCATACTGAGAAAGGTAGGAACTTTACTCATGGAAATGGTAGATGTGAAACTTCATCCAGGGTTGGGAAAAAAGTGGTTGGAGGGAAAGTTAATTTGAAAACACAGATTTAAGCATGGGCAAATCTAAACATGCATATTTGCTCATGCTAAAATGCAGTCCACAAATATTTCTTGGTCTACTTCTGTACATTTTTGTGAATTCAATAAAGTGGTATAGTAGCACGTAATGCAAGGATATATACCATGGGTGCACTTTTGAGATTTTCTTTAATAATTGGGCCCTTAATTAGGTCTAGTGTTACCCATGACCTTATGTGATTATTAAAATTCAGTCTCTCTCGGTCTATCAGCTGGCTTCACTGTAAGTGGCAGTCATCTGCACTTTCACAGGGAGCATTTCTGCACACAAAGAAGTTTAGTTCAGTGCCAGGAACTACTGTGGCAATGTGTGCTTTTTTTACGCTAAAAAACATTTTTGCTTTTGCCAATATTTGTTATATAGGTGAGGGCCCAGCAGCTCCCACACCAATAAGGTTTTCCAAAAAATATGCTAAAACAAGTCACAATGACAAAAGCAAAATACTGACCATCGATTTCAAACCTGCTGGCTTTGTCAACGCTTGTTTATTTGTAGGTTTCCAACAATCATATTGAAACTGGTTACACTGATTTTCCATTATGAATATGTTTGGGATATGCTAGCATACATCAACACATTTTACTAAATGATATTGCAAAGAAATGGTACTTAACCATTTTACAGTAGTTAAGCCCCATTTTTCTTTTCCTACTTGCATTTTTTTGTGAACTTTTGTTTTTAAAGCAAAAACTCCAAGCGTTTGCAAATATTTTCATCTAATAAGAGCGCTGTCTGGGAGCAGAATACATAGCCTCCTGTTGCTAAACTTTTAAAACATGTGTACAGGAGGGCAGGGCCAAGAAGGCGGCGTGAGCAGACGTGCTGCTCTGAGGCTCCCGCCGACGGCCCGATTTCGCACCGGCCAAAGGGCCGTTATTGCACCCGTCGGCCCTATCTCGGTGCTGGGAAGTGGTCCTGATTGCACGGAGTGGCTCCCTGAGGCGGTGGCGGCGGATGGAGTGGTGTCCTCACACCGGCAGGAGAGCTGATGGTTCACACGGCTCTCGGTGCGTAGGAGTAGCCGGGGGCACTGACTGGGCTACGGGGAACCAGAGAGCCTGCGCATCGCCCCGGATGGGACCGGGGGTCCATACGAAGTTACAGGAGCTGCACAGTGAGCAACAGAGGGCCCGGTTGTGGTTGCCGAGCAGGCCCCCGTGACTGGGAACGGAGCGGAACCGGGGCTATCCTACGGCCGCCATTTTGTCACGGGCCTGAGACTGAGCGTGGGGATGGCCTGTGAGTGCGACTGTGCAGCGGAGCCTACAGGGGGGAGCGCTGCCGGAGGAGACGCTGAGGGGAGCACTGGAGCCGCCGGTTCCACAGCAGTTGGGGCAGCGGAGAATCAGTGGGCCCTCAGCTGGTGGGAGCAGAGTCACGGCGGACTTGTGCGAGCTGCCATTTTGGCGCGTGGCTTGGCCGTGGTCGACGGAGGCCTACTTCGCAACAGGCTATGGCAGAGAGGCCGAGGAGCGCTGTGACAGAGCAGTGGCCGAGAGTGCGGGCCCTTGCCCTGGAGCTGCACGAAGGTACCTGGCATTTGGTGGTGGGAGGTTTCCCACTGTTGCAGCTATCCGGAGACGGAACCCGGGGCAGGCGACCCAGCAGGGTTCCCGCCGGTGGTGTTTGCAGCCGACTACAACCTGTGGCCGGGAGGTAGATAAGCTGTGGCTGCCGCCCTGGGAGGCTCTGAGGCTGGCTGAGGCGCTCTGGGATCGGAGATCCGGTGGTGGTGTCTAGGCCCTCCCATACCAGTGCGGGGAGGACGCTAGAGGGGGCCTGCTCGGAAGTGACTGTGGGAGGAGCTGGCGGCCTCCGGCCCCGCGGCGGCAAACTGAGGAGATCGACCGTGGTCTGGGGAACTTGCGGAGTCAGGGGGCTTGCCGAGGGAACCTGAGGCGGCTCCCAAGCAGTGGGCATCGCCTCGAGCCGGAGGAGAGCAGAGAAGGCCTACGGAGTCCTCAGGGATACAGGGCAATGTGGCTGGCCATTAAAGGAGCCCAGAGGCCCAGCATAGCACCGGCCAGGAGTGGTCTCGAACTGTGGAGAAGCCTGGGGGAACCTTGGACTTCGGGTGAGGGTCCGCGGTGGGTGACGGGCTCGGCAGCACGTAGAGACTGGAGTCTTGGTCTCGGCTCGGTGCTGGACGGGGTCTGCGCCCATTTTCAGGACCTTTCTGCCTGCAATCTACTCCGGAGAGGTTGGCGGAAGCAGAGGGGTGGACCCCCCCCCGGTAGCTTGTCGGTCCGCGTGGGTCTCAATCTGGGCCCGGGCAAGAGGAGACTCACTGGACCGGATGGGGCCATCGAGGGAGTCGGACAGCCGGTGAGCCTGCAGTGGAGGACAGTTTGCCTGGCGGTAGGCCTAGCAGTCAGACTGAGTCACAGGTGGGTGCAGTTCAGCTGACGATACAGGGAGTGCCCGGCGGTGGGCTTGCCGCACATTCGCATTGGCCGGAGAGTTCTGGGGGTCAAGTACGCTGGGGCTGCGAGCTGCCCTTTCATAGCCTGCCCTGCGGTACGCAGTGGGGCCACGCTTGGCGGTGGAACGCTTTTGTGGAAAGAGAGCGGCCTACCAGGCTATCTGAACTTGGCGAGCAGAACTGGTGTGGGGAGGGTCTGACCTGGTATAGAGCGGGGAATAGCGGGGTCGCATCACCCGGTACAGCATGTTGGTCGTCCATAGCCTGACACGCGGCCTGCAACACTGAGGCACCAACTGAGCGACGTCGCCACGTGGAGAGGCCGGCTGCTTGGGCACTTTGTGACCAGTGAAAGACTCCAGAAGGGAGACCCTTGTGCTCAACATACGTATCCTGTCCGTCTCGCGGGTTCGTAAAAACAAATCAGTGAAGGACCTGTTTGCTAAGGCCCAGGCAACCCAATCACCTAAAGACATGGCTGCAGCTGCTGCCCGCCCGGCCACAGGTCCTGCGGACGGCTCAGAGCCCATCACGAAGGCCTTCTTAGAGTCCCTATTCACTGCAATGCAAAACGACATTCATACCTTTAAAAAGGAATTCTCGGAAGAGCTCAAGGAGGTTCGCAAGGATTTTGACGGCATAGGGGAGCGCGGAGCTGGAGACCAAGAATGACTGGCAAGACACCGAAATCGAGGCCCTACAGCAAGAGATACTGCGGCTCCATGACCAGCAGGTAGACTTGCAAACTCACATGGAGGACTTGGAAAATCGTTCTCGTCGCCATAATGTGCGGATCCGGGGAGTAACACTGGCCGAAGATACCACGGATCTGTTTGGATTTACCAGAGAACTTTTTAATCACATCTTGGGACGTCCGTTAGAGTCAGAACTTCGACTGGACAGAGTACATAGGGTGGAACCTCCGCGGGCTATGTCGGCCCCTCCACCGGTTATCTTAGTAGGTGTGCAGGACTACCGCACAAAAGAGGACATTCTTCTGAAAGCCCGACAGCTACACCCCATCCTTCAGAAATCAATCACTGGTCTTATTCCAGGACCTGTCAGCACTTACGCTGCAGAAGCGAAGGACTTTCAAGCCTGTTACAACGTACCTCCAACAGCACAACATCTCCTACAGCTGGGGCCACCCATTCCGCATAGTTTTCAAACTCGACAACAAGCTCTATCAGCTCCGCTCACTGAAGGAAGCATGTCGCCTGCTGGGAATAGATCCACCAACAGAGATGGGGCAGTCAGGCCACTCTGGGGGAGCTGTTAAGATTTGATTGCATTACCCCGTGCTAATACGTTCCCGATTACCTATGAAGGTGATGGACTATGGACTTTTTAACTGAGTTTCTTGATGATGGGGCAGTATGGGGGAAGGGGGGGCTTTGGTAGGGGGGGGGGGGTGTCCAGTGCTCCAGGTTCGACTTCAGCTCACGGCTAGCATGATCACACATGCCCGAGCGACCTCTTTACACTATACATCTGCCTGCACCAATGACACTGCCCACAGGCTTTCCAGCACTAGCCTGACCTGGCTACTTACCAGTTATGCCTCCTACCACCCTTAAGATCTTGACCCTCAACGTGCAGGGTCTCAATAACCCTGTTAAGCGACGAGAGATTTTGTCCTGTTTAGAAAACACACAAGCTGACATATGTTTACTCCAGGAGACCCACTTGTTGGCGAGCGATTGCTATAGGCTGCGCTCCCGTAAGTTTCCCACTCAGTTCTTCTCCTCATGCTCTACCAAGACGGCGGGGGTGGCAATTTTAGTGGCGCGGCGGTTCAAGGGGGAGGTAATGCATAAAAGTGCGGAACTCAAGGGGAGGCTTCTGACACCGTTTCGCCTTAGGCGGCCTCATGTTTACCATTGGTTCCCTCTATGCCCCGAATGAAGGTCAAGAAAAGTTCTTACAGTCTGCCCTTACAGAGGCCACAGCCACGCCAGCCCGTCATATTATCTTAGGGGGCGACCTAAACCTGGTGTTTGATCATCTCCTGGACAGATCCAGTCAACTCACCCACCAAGCAGGTGCACTTTCTGCAGACTGACTCGGGCGATTGCGCGACTCAGACCTACACGACCTTTGGCGTAGGTTCCATCCCCAAGATAAAGAATAGTCCTATTATTCTAATGCACACAAAACATACGCTAGACTAGACCATTTCCTAGCTTCAGGCCCAGTATTCACGCTCACGAACACAACTGAGATGGGGGCTGCATCGCTTTCAGATCACTCTCCAGTCCTCGCCACCCTTACCCTCCCACCTGCATCACACCCCCCCCCCCCAGAGTCTCGCGCCTTAGGGACACGCTATTAGACAGGGCTGACGTTGTGAAACGCATTCAGGACACCATTAGCGACTACCTTTCTAATAACGCCAACTCAGATACAACCCCTGCGACCCAGTGGGCTTCCCTGAAGGCGGTAGTTCGGGGGGAATTTATTGCCCTCTCAACGGTGGATAATAAGGAGCGCCAGCGTAAACGCGATGAAATTACACAATGCGTTCGCAAGTTAGAACATATGCACCAGAGGACGGGAGCCCCGAGAGTGTGGAGGCAACTTAAGGCCATGCGACACAAACTGACGGCACTTGATCAGGACCGCGCAGAGTTTGCAGCCCTGAGACAGCGGCACGCCTACTATACTGGGGGAGATAGGTGTGGCCGCCTGCTGGCCAACAGGTTACGGGAGGCACGTCAGCAACAAAGGGTTAAGGAGATTGCCCGGCCTGATGGGACTTGCGTCTGGGAGGACGCTGAGATAGCGGAGGCCTTCCGCGCCGTTTATGCCACTCTTTATGCTCGCAGCCAGTTGGATAGCTCCGAGGGCGCCTCCTTTTTGGATTCGGTTACGCTACCCTCTCTGACTGAGCCCCAGGCGGAATGTCTAGAGAGAAATATTCAAACAGAAGAGGTCATCACTGCTATTTCCCGACAAATTGGGTAAAGCGCTAGGGGACGGCTTTTCCACAATCTTCTATAAGAAGTTTTGCGCAGTGCTCGCTCCGATCCTTACCCGACTGTTTACGTTTGCGGAACAAGGAGCGATACCGCCTGACCTTTTACGGGCTTCTATTGCAGTCATCCCGAAACCCGGGAAGAACAAGACAAAATGTGGGGCTTACCGCCTGTTATCCCTATTGAATGTTGACCTTAAACTGTACACTGGCATCCTGGCGGCCCGACTGGCCCCTCATATGCCCGGACTTAAAGATCCGGTTCAGGCAGGTTTTATTCCCGAACGCCAGACAATAGATAACACTAAACAAATTCTCTACCCAATAGAGAAAGCTACCCGGCTCCCTAGGGAATGTATGATGTTGGCGATAGATGCCGAAAAGGCCTTTGATCGTGTCCACTGGCCCTATCTAGAGCAGGTCCTGGAGAGAGTGGGGATCAGGGAGAAATTCCGCACCTTTATTTTTAATTGCTACACATTCCCAACGGCCGTGGTCAGGGCGAATGGCTACAGCTCTGCCGGTTTTACCATCGAGAGGGGCACGAGGCAAGGATACCCATTATCGCCCCTTCTCTTCGCCTTATACATGGAACCTCTGGCACAGAAAATACGACAAAATCAGGCAATCACAGGGATCAAATTTGGTGGTTATATTCACATCAGTCTCTACGCAGATGACGTACTGATCTCACTAGACACCCCAAAGACGGCCTTGCCGGCGTGTATAGCAGTACAAAAGGGGATGATGGACGGAGCGTTTGAACAAATAAAACACTCACCCCAGGTCAACTGATCTGGGTTTAATCCATCACCATTCTTTAGTTCACTCAGCCACCCCAGTTCAGACATGGCTATATGCAAATCAGTCTGACCCTGTGCCTTATGGGAACAGTCCAGCCCGAACTGCCAAGCCATGTCTTCCCTGGACCGGAAACAAGCATCCTGGGACCGGTTTCGGATTCATAATCCTCATCAGCCAGGCTATCTTGAATCCAGTGGCCAAGTGAACAAGGGACTCACGTCTGAGTATACCCTGCCACACTTAGGGCGAACAAAGCGATACATAAGGGGGTGATGGACGGAGCGTTTGAACAAATCAAACACTGACCCCCAGTCAACTGATCTGGGTTTAATCCATCACCATTCTTTAGTTCACTCAGCCACCCAAGTTCAGACATGGCTATATGCAAATCAGTCTGACCCTGTGCCTCATGGGAACAGTCCAGCCCGAACTGCCAAGCCATGTCTTTTGTACCGCGTGTATAGCAGATCTAGATGCCTTTGCCCGGGTTGCCGGGTTCAAAATGAACGCAGACAAATCAATATCCTCGGATATCTCACTATCTCCCCACACAAGATCTTACTTGCAGGGTCTATTCTCCATTCAATGGGCAACGGACACAATGCTATATTTGGGGATCCAATTGACCTCCTCACTCCCCACTACAGTCGCTACCAATTACACCACACTCCGCGGGAAAATTCGAGGGGGAGATTAACCGGTGGAGACATTATCCACTCTCCTGGTTGGGTAGGATTGCGATGGTCAAAATGACTATTTTACCTCAGATCCTTTACCTTTTTCGTGCACTCCCGCTACGACCATCCGCCGGGTCGATCCGGCAGACACAATCCGATCTGGCCCAATTTATCTGGGATGTCCGGAAGCCCAGAATGCAGAGAATGTTGGTTACGCTTGCCCCAGAGATGGGAGGTTTGGGGGTTCCAGATCTCCACAAGTATTACCAAGCATCGCAATTGTGATACCTGGTTGAATGGAGCAAGTGGGAGTCAGAGAAACACTGGCTATTTCAGGACCAGGCGGTGGCGGGACGACCACTGCAGGAAATCCCTTTTCTTCGCAAGCCCCACAGGCCACCTAACCTGTACGCCTCGTACATAACACGGGTTCCCCTGGAAGTGTGGGACGCCACTATCGCACACAACCTCACGACCTTCCCTTCCCCACTCACTCCGTTGGTTGATAATCCAGACTTCACCCCGGGCGCAGTGGGGACGACTTTTGCCCATTGGAGGCCTGCGGGTTGCCGCTTCCTATATCACATTTATGGAGTTGAGGGGGTCGTTCCCTTTTTCCAAATCAAACAGAAGTATGGCTTTCCAGAGACCGAACGGTTCTGCTATTTACAAGTGAGGAACTGGGCACAGCGACCGCTGGTACGCGCAAGCGCGGATAGACGCCTCCTCCCATACGAGCGATGGCTCACCTCCCGCACGTCCGATGCTAAACTCATTTCTGATCTCTACAAGATGCTACAAGCTACACAGACGCACATACACAAACCAGGCAGGGAGCGATGTGAGAGAGAGAGTTAAGTAGGACCCTTAGCTACAAGGAATGGGAGGGGGATCTACTACAGGGCTCGACACTCAATATCACATGTGGCTCATGGAGACGTTCACGAAAGTAGCGACATACTGGTACTACACCCCAGAAAGGCTACATGCGATGGACTGCAGTCGAGAGGCGACCTGTAGCTGTGGCCAGGTTGGCAACCTAGTACACTTGCTGTGGGACGGTGTACAGATTCAACCCTACTGGACGCAAGTGCTGCATGAAG
Organism: Lissotriton helveticus; assembly: GCF_964261635.1. NCBI lineage: Eukaryota > Metazoa > Chordata > Amphibia > Caudata > Salamandridae > Lissotriton > Lissotriton helveticus. The sequence continues at coordinate 1,595,737,166 of NC_136069.1, read as the reverse complement.
TAGATAAACACTGAGACGGAACTCCAACGCTTCCCGGCTTATATCCTATTAGGGCTTCCTAACCCACTGACCTACCCCTTACGATCCTGCAGAGGTAGACAAATAGCTATTGCACTGGGCTCGGCGGTACAAAACACTCACACACTGGCGTACCACCACCATACCCTCCTTTATCGGTTGGCTGCACAGGTTGTGGCATGTGCTCGGAATGGAGAAATTATCACTCACTATGGCGGGGGAAGGAGACAAATATGAGGATCAATGGCAACCATTTATGTCACTCTTGACCACAGAATTTAGGGAAATCACATGCCCCAGGTATCCGAGATTGTTGAGGCTTACGAAACCAAAGAAGGCAGATTGTTAAATCGAGCATAGCGGCAGGGGCACTGTTGGTTGGAGGAGCTGGGGTGGAATAGGGGCGGAAAGGGAGCACTGGACGAGTGGGAGGAGGGGGGGCTTTGGGGAAAGGGGGATGGTTTTTTTTATGTTGCGTTATTTCTTTTCACCCTTTTCACACCATGTACGAGCACTTGATTGATTGTACCTTGCACACTGAGCCCATGACTATAATGGACTTTATTTGATTGTATGTCTTGCTATCGAAAGTTCACAGCTAAAATATACATGGAGAGGTTTCTCTGTCTTTCCTAGCTGATATCAATAAAAACAGTTAAACCATAAAACATGTGTACACATTTTTATACTGGAAATACTGTCAGTAGTGCAGTTCGAGCTGACACCATTTACTTAGAGCGCTCACCTTAATAATAAAGGCTTTGCATTAATGAACCATAAACAAGTTTGAACAGCATTAACAAATGGACACTAATATTACCTTAAATGCAGGGAAAGCTCTTCCCTGATCCATAATGTGGTACTGCAAACTGGCCTCCAAACAGTTTGTGCTGCAGTAGGCTGGGCCTACTTGTTCCAAGACCAAAATACACATTAAAACATTTTATCCTTGGCCCCAAACAATATGTCCTGGGCGTCGGGCTATAGGAATTCCACATCCCTACAGCTGGGCCACTCTCGAAGTGGGTAGGTGATGCAGATGCCCCTCGGCGGCTGTTTGGTCCTGGTACAGTCATAATCCAGGCTGGACACGCATTGTTAGTGTTAGGTGCAGGGTATCCGGTACCCTGGAGATTGGTACTGAACGGCTCTGGTTGGTTTTGCTGTCTTCACACTCGGTTGGGAGAAAGATCTCATCTTTCAGAGTACGAGTACCTTCTCATGATTGTCTGCGGCATGAGCCGGGCATAGGAGCTGAAAGACGGTGGACCAAAGTCTACTTGACTGTGCCTGTGGTCTGCAGGCGAGTAGCTCCTCTACTCCAAGAGAGACTTTTAGTGTTTGTTGAAGTGCTGGCAGTCTTCCTAAGGATTTGGTAGTTCTCCAACTAGCAGGACGAATCACTCCATCGCGATTGTCGAGAGAGGGCTGAGTATTGCAGGGTTTCGCGCCAAAGTTCTGCTGCAGTTCTCACCAGGGAGTGACTTCTTCATCCGCCTGTTGATCAGTCAAATCTAAGTTATTGGATTCAAGGGTGCCACCTAAATATTCAATTTAGGGGTGTTTTGGGGGAATGACAGATATTAGCCAATGGGCTACCTACCTTCAGAGTGCCTACATCCTTTATATGACCACTTCCTGTGGGAAGTGGGTATAACCCTCACCCTAGAATACTAATTCCGTCCAAAACATGGAGCAATCTGAAAAGTGAGGTAGGCAATCAGCAGGCCCACCAGAGGCGTGGTGTTGATCGAATGTGGGCACACCTCCTAATCTCACTAATTTTCCCACCTGTATTGCCGCCAAAAAGTTGCGTCAGGACAGGAGCTGGGCACATCCACTATCTGGAGTGGGCCGGGTCACATGTCAAAGGTGGCAAGGCCTTTAAAGCTTCCCCTCCCCCTCCCCATCCCCTCCCCCCCCCCGGGATGTCCATCCTGCTTGGAGGTGGTGTGAACACCTCTGCCCTGAGCAGGTTTTGTTTCCGACCTCTGAGAGCAAAGGCTCTCACCTCAGGAGGTCATAACCTGGTCAATGGTGGCTGTTTGGTCGAGACCAGTCAGTAAACACTAGTAGTCCGTAGGTTTTCAGATAGCACCTCTAAGGTGCTCTCTGTGTGCATATGTTAATAAATCCAGTGCTGGCATCAGTGTGGATTAATTAAGACTAGGTGTTTGGTACCCAATATCTTGGGGTACAGTGAAGCGATCATATAGCTGGGGAACTTGTAATGATGGGTGTCCAGCCCCTGTACTCTATGTGGCTTCCGTGCGCATTTGTAACATCTAAGGTGAACATCGACACCCCAGGGTACACCCACTCAGGCAGATATGTCCACACATGGGTATAATGCACCCTCCCTTAAGGCTTTAAGGCCTGTCAGAGGGTTGACTTACCTATACCTTATGCAGTGTTTTGCTCACATGGGACACAGGTGTGAGCCATTTCGACTTCGGTTCTCTCTGCACCGTGACACGTAGGTTGCAATGGCAGTTTGCGTGAGGGTTCCCTTAGGGTGGCACAATTTATGCTGCAACCCTAAGGGACTCTTTAAAATCCAAGGCCCTAGGTACCCTGGGTACCACTGACTAGGGACTTACAAGGGTCCTAAAGAGGTGCTAACTGTGGAACAATGGTACAGTTTAGGGTAAGTACACTGGTGCTGGGGTCATGGTTAGCAGGAACACAGCACTCTTTCGGTCAAGTTGCATCAGATACTAGGCAAAAAGTGGTGGGTCACCATGTCAAAAGAGGCACTTTCCTACACCTTCGATAATGTTCCTTCTAGTAGAGACAAGCTGCAGATTACCCACTTATTGAATACCACCCAGGCAAAAGTCTGGATGCAGAAATTCTAACAGTATCTCTGCGTACCAGTACGTAGCACAATACAGCTCTACACAGACACCATTCCTCTGCGAAAATGATGAACAAGTAACTTACCTTTGGTAACACCTCATCTGATAGAATGTGTAGATGCAGATACCTTGCCTTATAATCATCTTCAGGGGTCAGACTGAACCTGGAAATCTTTTCGTGAGCAGTACCCCCCTGTGACGGTAGGTGGCGTTTTTCAATTCCGTGCCGGTAGTGATGCGAGTGGTGCCTATGTAGGCACCACCCCAATGCAGTGATGTCAGTTTTTCACTCCTTTTCAAAGCCAGGAGCACAGAGCCACGAAGAACACTTACCACTGGTGTGGGAATCTAGGGCCCTGAAAGGGGAAAGCCTGGTCCCTAAAAATCCATTAGTGGGACGGATGGGTGAGTCGGTAAGCAATCTGTAGCTAGATAGTCTCTCGACCAGATAAGACGTTACTGAATGAAAGTAACATGTTCATCTCATAGAGACTTCTAGCCAGAGAATCCTTATCTTAGAATAGAGACCCAGGTGGGGTCTCTGGAACAATTTCACACCAAAAAGTCCTGCAGGACCAAACGGGCAAAGTGCGAGTCCCTATGAAGCTAACTGTCCAGGCAGTAGTGTTTGGTGAACATGTGCAGAGAGTCCCACTTTGATGCCTGGCAGAAATCCAGGACTGGGACTCAGGGTGCTTACGGAGTGGTTGCAGAAAGCAAAACACAGAGATGGGAGTGCTGAAACTTTTCGGATGCTCACTCCCAGTCACAGATCTGGGATGAATCCATCATCAATCTTTAGCTCACTTTGCCACCCCAGTTCAGACATGGCCATATGCAAATCAGTCTGACCCTGTGCCTCATGGGAACAGTCCAGCCCGAACTGCCAAGCTATGTCTTCCCTGGACTGGAAACAAGCATCCTGGGACCGGTTTCAAGCTAACAGCCCTAATCAGCCAGGCTAGCTTGAATCCACTGGCAAAGTGAGCAAAAAAACTATGGATTTAGGCCCAGGTCTCTGTACTGGGGTGAATGTATGACATTGTTCTGCAGTCTGTCCATCAATTGTACTCTTTTCATTTGTCACCCCGAGTGGGACTGATCTGCCCATACGCGAGTCCAGTGCTCTCCATGCCACTGGAGTCAAAGTATCCTGACTGATGAGGGCTGAAAGCCCGAAACCGGTCCTAGGATGCTTGTTTCCAGTCCAGGGAGGACCTGGCCTGGCAGTTCGGGCTGTACTGCTACCATTGGGCGCAGGGTCAAGACTGATTTGCATATGGCTGGGTCCAAGCTGAAACGGCATGGTGAGCAAATAAACAGTGGATTTAGGCCCAGATCCCTGTACAGGCATGAATGTATGACATTGTTCTGCATTCTGTCCATCAAGCGTTCTCAATGCAGTGGTTTCAGCACTGTCCTAAGGGGAAGCTCATGTCAATCAAGGAGTGTTAGACGTCTGAGGAAAAGCCCGTGGAGGGAATCCAGGTGTCGCTTTGAAGCACTACACTGGTCTGGACTGTCCTTTCCTAATGTTGGACTCATTTCCTCTGGGACAGCATGCAAGATGTCTGCCACAATATGTGCAAGTACCTGCCCAACAGGCAAGAGGTATTTACTGGGAAGAGAGCGAGGATGGCAGAGAAGTAAATGTTTGGAATAAGTCTTTGTTAGACCTGGCATCATTGGCATGAGTCTCTCCTCCATTTTTTCTGTTTGCCTCCTCTGTTTACAACGTTTTTGTTTTGGGCACTGTGCCACTGCTGATCAGTGCCACGTGCAAGTGCTCCCTATGTGAAATTGATATTGATTGGATTCCATGTTTGGCTTATTTGGTTTACAGTCAGTCCCTAGTAGAGTGCACCAGGAGTGCCAGGGCTTGTAAATACAAATGCTGCTAGTGGGCTTGCAGCACGTGTTGTGCCACCCACAGAAGCAGCCTGGCAAAATATGTCTAAAGGTCTGCCATTGCTAGACCTACGTGCAGTCTGGTACTGTCACTCGGGCTGCGCGAGTACACCTACTTGCCAGTCCCTAAACCTTCCCTTAACTTAACTTCATGTTAGTCACCCCTATGGTAGGCCCAAGGGCAGGGTGCATTGTAAGCATAAGGTAGGACAAGTCCTGATGTGTGTGGCATGTCCTAATAGTGAATTACAGCCATCTTCGTTTTTCACTGTTGTAAGGTTACCTGCTCTCCATAAGTTAGAATGGGCTGCCAGGATTATTAAACGGTATAATCCTAGCATGGTACAATATCGAGTTTGGTATCCCTGAACTCGGAGTTTAATAACGCATCCGTTTGGGTGGATGGTTTTTGGACTCTGGGTTTGAAAATAGCACTTTTAGAAAGTGGCTATTTTCTTGTCTGACTGTCTACCGGTCTCTGCTGGTTCTGGTGTGTGTGGCAGGAACTGGGTGGCTCCAGAGGTCTGAATGAGTCAGTGTGGGGTGAGTGAGGCATCTGCCTTGAGAGTAGGGGAAGAGTAGCTCCTGATAGCCTGCCCTGCCTGACACAATGCTGGCTCCACCTCCTGCCAGGCGACTGATGGCTCTGTGCCTGCCAGGGACAATCCTGGCTCCACCTCCTGCTGGGCGGCTGAACCCACTGCCCTGCACAGTGAATAGGCCAGGTGCCTCGGCCTGGCAACACCCACAACAAACCCAGGATGGGGGGAATTCCCCTGCATGGACAAAGGGATCAAAGCAGAAAAGGGGTACAAGAGAAGGACCCCTGAACCAAAGATTTAGATCAATTCTGACAAGGAAACCTGAACCAAGGACAAGAAGCCTGCTGATCCAAGAACTTGCCTACCCTTTCTGCCAGTGTGCTGGGGGGAATCCTGCAGTCACTTCTTTATTTTTGCCAAGGAACCAGGAGAGAGGAACTGAGTGTGCACTCTCAAGCTTTGCCAAGGAAATCTCCAAGGGCTGGAAGAGTGCCAGCCTCCTGTTGAAGTCACAGGGCTAAAGGACTTCACCATATGCTGAAAGTGCTTGTTGCTGGAACCTGAAAGTCCAGCACCTCTGAAGAATCCAGCAATCCCGACGCCGCCCAATCCAGCCCGACATCGTGATTGCAGCTCCAGTGTCCCGCACCTTCGACGCCAGCCGCCGGGCCCGATCGACGCTAGTAGCGAAGCCGCTACAGACGCCTCGACACCGAGCCCTCTCGACGCCGTGAGCGCTGCTCACTCTTGCAACATTGACAACGCCGTATCCTGCTTCGCCTCGAACTGTGATTTAAAGAAGAAGAGTTGCTTTTGTTACTAAAGACTTTGTGCTAAGAAGAAACTACATTTGAACTATTATTTTTCCTTCCAAGAGTATTTATTAAGATTGTGGTATATTGTTGTCATTATTTGGTCTTGTGCTAAGCCTTATGTAAACATCCTTATTTTTATAATACTACTGTGTCGTGTCCATTTGTAGTGTATTCACTTTATTACTGTATGTGGTCATAAATGCTTAACGCACTGCCTCTGAGATAAGCCCGTCTGCTTTGCCAAGCTACCAAGGGGGTGAGCAGGGGTTCTCTGAGTGTGTGATCCCCTTGCCCCGACTAGAGGTGGTGGGTCCCTATTTGACAGAAGTGTAAACCTCTGCCAACTAGAGACAGACAATTCTAACAGTCTTCATCTGTTTAGCCTCTGTCAGGGGGAGAGTTGGGGAATACATTTGGGTTCAGGTGACTGGTGGATACCTGAGCCCAAGCTCTCAGTAGTAGGATTCTGGAGGATAAAATACAGCTCTCCAGGAGTGAGTCTGTGCTACCTTGCCACTTGTATATTCACTAGGGGTCAAATTCCTGGGTTCGCTCAAGTGCCCAGCAGCACATCAGTCAGGGCCTCATTTAAGGGTAACCGAGGTTCTTGGCTGGTTTTGCCCAGAAAAGAAGAACCCTTAGTAAGTTTATTTTCACCTCAGTGGAATCTGAGATTCAAAACCTCTGCAGCCATTTTGATCACGGTGGCAAAGGAAGCAGATTCTTCCATTGCCATAGTCTGGGATCAGAAGCCAATATGCGGGATTGTATCTAGATCGCCGGAATCAGGAAGGTAAAATATATACTGCCTTTGTCATATTGGTCTGGGTCCTCCATATTGCCCGATCACCATAGTGGTGGACCTATATATATCGCCCTGCGCCCTTGATGGGCCTGTGTGTCAGGTTCTGACTGGGCATATTGTCAAGCGTTGACAATATGCCCAATATGTTGACAGCCTTGGAGCCGAAGAGGGAACTGTACATGGCAACAGGGACAGTTTCCAGAGAAGAGGTTAAGGAAGAGACCAGCCTGGAAATTAGGTGAAGAGGCACAGTTTGCATCGGAGACCGATTTGCCATGGGTAACCAGATTGCAGGGCCCCCTCAGATCTTTGGTGTCCAAGGAACACCAGAAGGACCATGGTCGGGCACCAAAAATGCTGTCTAAGGCGGGTCTCAACTCTTGTAGCAGCTGTGGCATCAATTCCCCAGGGAAACCCGGGAGCATCAGAATTAGCCATGGAATCAGTTTCTTAGTGAAGGACGGACTCCTTAGCCTACAGGTTCCCAAAGCGTCAACTGACATCAAGTGGTGTTAGTGGCGAGACAATGAAGACAAGTCTGGCCTTGTTCTGTTTCTTGGTCTTTTTCAACTGACCTGAACTCCCATGATCTTGATTACGATCAGCCACGAGTTGTCTCAAGAGTGTTTTGTCCTCAAATGGGATTGTTTAATTGACTTGTGAAGTTTGGAGGTGGCGACTTCCGATTTACTGTCGCGGAAGACCCTATGGTTCATTTGGCACAGCAAACATACCTGGAAGAGTTGATTGGAGCCAAGGTACCACAGACACGTCGTGACTGTCGGTCAAAGACATTGGACGATGCCAGACACGTCATGGATTAAAAGAACAGGTTAATTAATTAATTATGTGCTTATATAGCGCTGGAATCACTCCCGAAGGGGTACCTCCGCGCTTCGACCGCTGCGAAACCCTTCCTGGCTTCCCTGAGAGATGGTCCCTTAATGGGTATCTCCAGGGTGAGACCAGGCATCTCCGGCGGTCTGGTGGGGCCGTTAGTGAAGATGAGGCAAGCTAGTGCCCAGAGTTGCCGAGTGTGATCGCTGATCAGAGTGGGCACCGAGGCGAGAGAATTATCGAGTCCGCTGACCCTGGTCCAGAAACCTGCCGCGTCGGGAATCGAACCCTGGTCCCGGGCTGTCCTCTGCTCTCGGGTCTGCCGCCTCTAACCAGTGAGCCACACTACTCCACTACCTTTGGTAACGTTACCGTTACCTTTGGTAACGCCTTATTTGGTAGAAACTATCTAGCTGCAGATTCCTTACCTTTGAACATTCCCAGGTGTCAGACTGGATCTAGAAGAATTTGAAGTAGTACCTCTGTGGGGCAGTAGGTGAAGTAATTTGGTTAATTGGCGGTAGATTTGCCCACATCAGGAGTGACATGTGCGGTACCTATACAGGTGCCACCTTGGCAAGCGGACGTCAGTTACTTTTGTGACTTTTCACGCCAGGAGAGAAGAGCCACCAAGAGAACGGACAACTGGTGTGTGTTAAAAAAAAATATATGGCCCTGAAAGGGGAGTCCCTCATACTTGAACCAGTGCAGAACAGAGGACAAGAGTCGCTATGTTATCTGCATATAGATAGTCTCTCTACCAGATAATTTGTTGCTGAAGGCAAGTAATTTGTTCATCTGATAGAGCCATCTAGCTGCAGATTCCTTATCTTTGATACCAAAGTAATACTACCAGAAGGTGGGTCTGTGAATCTAATTGAACCAAAAAATCCTGTAGGACCATACATCACGACGGGCCTGAATGTCCAGGCAGTAATATCTTGTGAACATGTGCAGGGAAGCCCACATCGCTGCCTGACATATCAAGGAGAGGTATGTGTTTTAATGCAGTGGTAACATCCTTGGCTCTGGCAGACTAAGTCCGCAAACCCTCCGAGGGCTGTTCTTGGCTAATGCTCAGCCGATCTTAATAGACTGGACAATCCATCGAGAGACACTTCTTTTGGGTAACCGTTTCCTTTCTTTGCTCCCACTTAACTCACGGAGAGTTGATCATCCAGTCAGAACCCCGCATAGTCATGGTACAATGATAACGCTATATTTGGGTCCAAGCAGTCCTCTTTGGAGGGATGAGGGGGAGAAAAGGTAGGCAGGATGATGTTCTGCCCTACGCTGAAAGGAGTGACAACTTTTGGCAAGAAGGAACCAAGTGTCCGGAGGACCAGTTTGAGAAGGAAAAAGTGGTACAAGGATGGTGCTCCCAGAGAGCTTTGAGTTTGCTGACCCTCCTGGCAGAGGTTGTGGTCATTAAAAAGGCAGTTTTGATGCTCAACAACTTAAGACGACAATTGTGCAGAGGCGTAAAGGAGGCACACATGAAAAAGCTAAGGGCAATGTTGAGGTTCCACTGAGGCATGATCTAGACTTAAGTGAAAACACATGTTGAAGGCCTCTACAGAACATAGCCACAAACAGTGACTTCAAAAGAGAAGGTTGGTTCAGCAACTGGAAAAGAGCCAATCTAGCAGACCGGTAACCTTTAGCTGTGCCCAAAGCAGAGCCCTGCTGGGCAAAACAGAGTTCAAACTAAAGAACTCATGAACAAGGTTCAGATAAGGGGCCGACAATGTGAGAGGCCAACCATGATGCAAACGTTTCCCAATTGAAGTCATACACCGTCTTGGTGGAGGAACTCCTGGCTGCCAGAATAACATTACAGACTTCAGGAGGAAGGCTGCAAGCTGTCAACTTGTGCCGCTCAATCCCCTTGCATGGAGGTGGATGGTGCACAGGATTGGGTGCAGAACCCTACCCTGGTGCTGCAACAGAAGATCTTCCTGAGCTTGACTAGAGAACTGATGGTCATGTTCAACAGCCCGAAATACAAGCCTCTCTGTGCCCAATCCAAAGCCACAAGAATGACTTGGGTCTGGTTTTTCCTCATCTTCTTGAGAACTCTGGGCAGGAGTGGTATTGGCGGAAAGGAATACAGGAGGCCGGAGCTCCACTTGAGACAAAAAGCGTCTCCAAGTTAGTTTTACCTTGGAAACTTCAGCATGCAGAACTGCTGAAATCGCACGTTCTCATTGATGCCAAACACCAAGGGTCTCCAGACTCCTGAAAAATGACCTTGGACCACCTCCAAAAGGAGAAGTGAGGCATCTGCAGCAGAGGTTGGGGTCCGTTAGCCACCACTGCAGGTCTTTGCAACTCCCTCGAGATATGGACCATGTCAGACATTCCCCTGATGCTCTGCCCACTGGAACCACAGTTCCCACTGCAGAGCCCACATATGCCAGCAGGCATGTGTCCCAAGCAAGATGCAGGAGGGCCAGCAGCCTCAGTGTCCGTGTCACTGAAATCTAGGATAGAGGCTGAAACTTCTGTAATACAGCCTGAATATCCTGGGCTCACCATTCAGGTGGATAAGTCTGAACTGCACTGTGTCCAGATCAGCTTCAATTAAAGGGAGCATCTAAGACTGGATCAGAAGTGACTTCAGCACGAGGATAGCAAACCCCAGCAAGTGCAGGTGGTCCGCTGTTTTCTGGAGTTGACAGAACTGCCGGGACGAGCACGCCTTTAACTGTCAGTCGAGATAGGGGAAGACTGACACCACCTGGCCCAGCAGATGAGCTGTGACCACGGCAATCACCTTTGTGAAACAGAAGGGATGCTGGTAAGGCTGAAGGGGAGCACAGCGTACTAAAAGTGCTTGTGGCCTACCATGAACTGCAGACAGTGTCTGTGGGCAGGCCGGAAGAGAATGTGGAAATAAGAATCTTCCGAATCCATCGCTACCATCCATTCACCTGGATCCAGGTCAAAAAACTTCCTGTCGTTCTTTGGCACCAAGAAAGTAGCGTAAGTAGCAACCACAACCTACTTCTGATGCTGGAACTATCTCTATAGCGTCCCTTGGCCAAGAGAGCCTGTACTTCTTAAGGGAGCAAGGAGAGAAGGTACTCAGTCAGCCGATTGTAAGTGGGTGAGATGGGTGGAATGGGTGTCACGAAGGGGAGGGAGTAGCCCCTTTGGACTATCTGTAGTAACCAAAGGTCTGAGGTTACTGACCGCCAGTGAAGGAGGTGATGGCATATCTGGACTCCTACTGGGAGTCCATGATTGTCTGAAGGTGGACTGAAGAGGCATGGAGGCAGCAACTGATAAGAGGGGTGGACTTACCTGACCACTGGCCGCCTACATACATGGTCACTGGGACCTGCGCCTTCTACCACAAAGACTGGGATGGTATTTCCCACAGGGTAGCACCTTCCGAAGACACGAAAGAGGAAGAATGAAGATTTGGGTGGACTAGGAGGCCCCAGGCAAGCCCAAGTACCTGGGTGTAGCTCTGCTCTTCACAAAGCGCACCATCCCTGATTTTGCCTTTTCTCCAAATAGGCAAGATACATCAAAAGGCTTGTCCGAGAATAAGCATGCATGTTTCTGGTCCACTCCATGGAGTAGCCATGTGCTTTACAAATACGAGTTAACATAACATGAGGCACAGGGTCAAGACTGATTTGCATATAGCTGTGTCTGAACTGGGGTGGCGAAGTGAGCTAAAGAATGAGGAGTGATTCAACTCAGATCTGCGACTAGGGGAGAGTGTCTGAAAAGTTTCAGTACTCTGTTCATCATCTCCTTGTGTTTGCCAAGAAGCAGCATGGACACGCCCAGTAAAACTAGGCACTCTCAGCCAGGTGCGACAAGGCCACAGACTACAAAATTGCTCAGACTAGTGACTCAGTCGTGTCAGGTCCACATCAGATGTTGAACTTTGCTGCATCTCTCCCCTAAGCAACCATCTGAGTATGACCCGGGCCTCCTCCGAGACCTTGGCAGCACTTGCGCAACCAAATTCTACAGAGTATGGGGAGAGCAGCCCAATAGACATGCAGCGGTCACGGATAGCAGTGCCAGGCTGGTGGAAAAGAACACTATTACCGAAGGTGCCTCTTGAATTTCATATCCGGAGGAGTAGTATGGAATGCCTGATGAAGAGGCTTGGCCCACCAAGCTTTCCGGGGCAAGTTGGTGGGTAAGAAAACTGGGATCCCCGGGAGCAGGGCAATGGGCAATCACCCATTGACAGGAGCCCCTGTGCAGCGCTTAGGCCAATCCCAAAGTAGCACATCCGTAAGTACTTCATTAAATGGAAGTAAGGGTACTGAGGGGGAAACTCCCAGATGAATCCGCTGTGTGAAAACGTTAGTTTCGACTGTCACTTATGGCAGGTTAAGGTCCAGGACCTCAGCTGCTCTGCGTACCACCATAAAAGAGGCTCACTCTTTCGTAGCCACAGTAGGAGGGGAAACCAGGCCAGTGTCAGGTGAGGTGTCTAAGCCTCTGCCGTCTCACAGTTCCTCATACAAGTTGTCCTCACTAGTTCCTCTCCATAAAGGTCCATAGACCCCTTCCAAACGTCTCCCTCTCAAGGCCTTTGAATTAAATAAGGCACTGGCTAATCTCCTGGTAGGACGTCCTCGGTCTGCACTGGAAACAGCGTCGTCCAACCAGCTCCATGTAAGAGTCGGGTAGGACGATGGGGATGGCACCTCCTAGGGCCGGCGGCAGCATCGGTATTGGACCAGGCATCGAAGGTCTCAGTCTCACCAGTGGCTCCACTCGTGTCGTCGTCGTCCCCCCCCCACAAAGGAATCCTTGGGGCAAAACCTGCACCAAAGGCGAACCCGCTGGCCTAGTTCCAGGAGGGACCCCTGCCCACGGGGCCCAAATACGAACCAGAGGGGACAGGCAACAACAAAATTACATGCATTACCTCAAAATTCTTTTAACTGGGTGGTGGTCACTCTGGCAAAAATGTGGAGCAGACTCACGTTCAGACTAATGGCCTGTAGTGCAGACGCTCCCACATCTTGTTGGATGACTTCGATGGAGGTGGGAAAGTTGAACTGCTGCACTTCTTCCACTTATTTGGGTTGTGGGACTTACCATACCTACCCTATGACTTAAGAGTACGACAAGGATTGCCGGGATAGGCTCCAAGAACAGCCCTGTGTCCTCCCACTTGCACAGGACCACAAGCGTCAAAGATCCGACCAAAGTCAGGCAACGAGGAGCTTGAAGGACTGCTGCGTCTCTTCTGATAAGGATGTTTTACCAGGTCCGGGTAAGCAGATATGGACAATACAGTTTGCTTTGTTTTCTCATTGTTGCAGTTTTTCGCTTCCAGTTTGAGAAGAGCACTTCAAATGTGTGTCCATCTGAGGTACATATTATCTACACTAGGTATGGAGAAGTGCTAATTCTGGTTGCTTTACTTATGTTGCTTCACTTGAAATATGCTGGCATGGAGCAGAAGCCAGTCTTGTTTCATCAGGTTTGGAGTTAAAGCATTCAATCTACCATTAGACTATCATGGAACGGAGTATGATGGGTGAGACCACAGGGCTGTACAAAGCCTCTTAGAGACAGCTAGGTTCGTATTCATGTCCATTACCCTGCACTTGTCAATGCAGGATATACAGCTGGTGCTGATGGGAGCACTGTTAGCCAGTTGCATTGTATTTTTGACAACATGTTGAACTGGATGAAAAAAGAAAATTGCATACTTAATCCACTGAAATGGGGAAGGTTCAAGAAAGCTATAAGCCAGTAATGTGGAAATACTGCAACGATGCCTGGCAGTCTGAATAACAACAGTTAAAAAGAACAAAAACCGGGGAGGAGCCAAGCTCGCGAGCGTAATGGTCGCCTTGTAGCTCGGCTCCGTCAGCCCTCTGGCCTGACTCGCATATCCTGTTGTATATCCTGCCCAGAGACGACACAATTCCGAAGAAATAGCAACGCAACGTTTCGCTCTTACTCACTGTTTGGCCTGGAGACTTCGGCGTGCTGCGGTTCCGAAGTTGTGCCCCCCGAAGGGACCTGGGCCTTCGTGGTGTTGAGACCAGGGCCTCGCCTATCGGATCCGGCCTGGCGTTGTGGTGACCGTCGGCCCCGGCCGAGAGAAAGCGCCACTGGTGAGAGCCGTTGTGAGAACATCCCGGTGACCCTGATCCGGGCCCGCCCTGACGGCCGTGAGGCTGGTGTGGGGCGCGGTGCTCCGTGGACTGATCGTGGAAAGGGGTCCCCCCGCCGCTGCTCCGTCCACCGACCCTGGACCGTCGTCTTCGGACCTTGTTTGAGAGGAGCGCCAGCGATATTGCAGACGGCCCCCCGCCTTGGGCGAATCTCCTTTTTTCACGGAGGCTGCCGTTGCTGGGTCCCCCGGAACTCTGTAAAGGCCCACATTTTTGAACTGTTCCGAGAATCGCGGAGGGTGGTGAGGAGGCTGAACTCACAAAATGGCTACCGACGACCTGTGCTGTGGGTCTCCTCGTGATGGCGGCCTTGGGTTGCTGGACTGCGCGGGGGCCTGGACGTGTGTGCATGAGCCTACGATTGGAGACGTTCTTGCTGCCTTACGATCCTTACGCGTGGCCCTGGCCCCCGGTGCTCCGGAAGACTCGCTTTGTTCCACCGCCATCTTGGGTGACCGTTCTTTCATGGTCCCCTCTTGTCTCCGTGATGCCACCGCCTCGCCTCCCCCGATTGCTACGAGGGTTACTGTCGCTATCCATCGACGGGTCTGCTGGCCGGTGGATTTGGAACCTCCTGCTCTTCGATTTCTGGAGTTTGGGGACTTGGATGTCGTGCAAGGCTCCGATCCTCCCCGGGTGCCTGAGACCAATGGTGGACCGCTGCCTGTTTTTGCCTTGATGAGGTCGTGTTTCTATTTTGCAGGGAAACCCCCGCTTTTCCTCACGGCGAGACTGAACTCCTGTTTATTATTGCCCTTGTTGCTATTGCTGAGACATTTGAACTGCCTATTTGAACTTTTGCCCGCTTGCTTATTGATTGCCCTCCCTGGCCTATGTTTTGCTCGTACTCTCTTTCAATTGTGTGCTTGCCTCGCATCGTGTTGTTTACCTCACACTGTCCTGTGGTGGGTGGTAACTGTGGTTAAGAAGGGCCTGGGGTGAGATGCACGGCTCCCGGTGGTTTATTGATGTACAGATCTGTGGCGAAGTTGCTCATAATTCTAGTGCTGTGGGAGACCCCCCCTGTACGTATTTTGGTGCTCGAGATTATGTCGTTCTGGTTCACATGTAACGCGATCGTATGGTTGGGTGGAGGGCTGTGGCCGACCGTATTTGTTTCTGCCCATTTGCTCCACCCTCCCATTTCTTTCCTTTGTTTTGATGTCCTTTTTAGTCTCTATATTCTTCTTTCTCTTGTCTCTACTACATTTCGGGTTCTGGTTTAGGGCGACAGGCGCGCTGTTTGGAGGGTAGGCCGTAGCCTTCTGCAGGGGTGCTGGGTGGGATGGGTGGGTTGGGTCTTATTTGATGTTTTATTTTCCTCAGTTCTATGGCCCTTTTGTATCTCTTTCTTGGAGTGCCGCGTCTGTCCTTGCCCTCCGTGGAATGATTGGGGTGGAGTCTGTAATGTCGCTGTTCTTTTTGTAGTTCTGCTGCTTCCCATTGAGACTCCCATGCCCTCCTCGTTGTTGATATTATTGCTCTTTTATGTGTTCCTTGCTACGGGGAGCTTGTTTAGGCGTGGCGTCTTTTCTTCAGTTTGTGTTTTCCTTTCCCTCTTTTCTTTCCCCTTCCCCCCCCCCCTCCCTCCCTCCCCTTTTTCCTTCTCTCCCAAGGTCAGTATGACGGGTTAGTCTTGGTGTTGTCGCTATTCCGGCCCCTTTGTTCTGTTTCCGATGTGCTACTGGGTGGTGGGTATGCAAAGTTGTTCTTAATTGTATACTGACTTGTGTTCACGGCTCTGTTTTTATACTGACATATACAGTGCTGACATTCCTGCATGGCTGCCCTTTAGCCTTTCTGTTACCGATGGTTTGATTTGGGAATCCGGATTCTTCTATATTGTCGCCGAGCCTGTCATGCTCCTTATCGCTTTATTATAAAAAAAAAAAAATAACCAAAAAAAAAAAAAAAAAAAAAGAACAAAAACCAACCTGCAACTTTATGAAGAATGAGGTCTACTGTAGGAAAGTGCCCCTTTTGACAAGGTTACAACCATACTTTTTGCCTGGTATCTGATGCAACTTTGAAAGTGTAAGGGGTTCTGTCTAACGAGATTTCCAGGACCACTGTTTTGGCCCTAAACTGTACTTGGGACTCCATGCAAGTCCCTAGTAACTGGTACACCTGGTGCCTAAGGCACTGGGTCTAAAGAAGACACTGAACGGTTGCAACACAGATTGTCCCACCCTAACGGACCCCTAACCAAGCTCATGCAAACTGACATAGCAGCCTCCATGTCTTGGTGCAGAACAAAACAAGTTACTTCCCTTCGGTAACGCTTTTTCAGGTGGATACAGTATCTGCCTGTGGATTCCTAACCTTGTGACTATTCCCCTGCGTCAGCAACGTTCAGAAAATTCTTTTGTAGCACGCCAGCATGGATGACATCATAGGAGCACGGCTTCACGCGCGACTCTGACTGACTCCTTATTAGGCCTACGTCGGCGTGATGACATCAGTTCCACCCTTTTTTCCGTGCCTTCGAGGCACCCGGACGGACCAATGACAATAGATATATACAGTGTACACAGTACATAATATCCAAAATAACACATTGTGTGTAGACAATGTATGAAAAACATTATATATATATATATATATATATATATATATATATATATACACACATACACATATACACATACACATATACACACATATACACACATATACACACATATACATACATATATACATATACACATATACACATATACACATATATACATACATAAATATAATTTTTACCCAATTTCTTCTTCACACTGAAGAAAACCGCGCACCAAGGATTCAGCAAACTTTTGTTTTTATTCTTCCAGTAGCACTGCAAATTTCCACACCCAACCACCACCAAAGCGTTTCAACCCCTACCGGTCTTGCTCACGGTATGCGAGTCCTTTCTTTGTGTTACCATTTATAGTTCCCCATGTTAGCCTATTAGGAGGCATTATGGTATTTGTAGTTCAGTTTCTTTATTTCACCATTTTGCGAGTTTGTTTTTCAGATTTGGTTTCAATGAAAAGAGTTCTCGGGTATCATTATTATTTGACTAAGTGTCAAAAACCTCCAGCTATGATGATTTTGAGTTATGGAGCTTTATTCATGCTGTCTCAATCATTAGGTTTTCGGTAGCATTTTTATCTCAGTGTCGTTAGTGTCGCTGTAGTTTTCTTTCTCTATTTCTTCGTTATTTGTTGGGTTTGTTTAATGGAAGTTGATTAATATCTCTCGGCATTTGTCCAATTCAGGTTGATGCGCAGTAATGGCTTAGTGCCCGACAAAGTATGATATTAGTTATTGCTATCTACCTCATGATCAATTTCGTTAGCCCAAATGTACATGTTGGTCCTCATCAGCGTTTAAACCATGGGGAATTTTCGTTTTAAATCTTACAATCATTTTCAATTCGAGTCTCCGTAGTTTGAGAGTCCTGTCACCCCCTCTATCGTTTTTTGGAATGGTCGCTAATCCAAAGTATCTGATATCCTTCCATGATTTCTCTGTGTGGCTTTTGAGATGTTTAGCAATGGCGTAATTCAGATCATTGTTATGAATCGCTCTTAGATGCTCCAGGATATGTTTCTTTAGGGGACAGATCGTGCTCCCTATGTAGAGTCCACAGTGGCATTCGATGAAATATACCACGTATGTAGTTTCACATGTTATTTTCTCCATGATCGAAAAAGGTTTTCCCAAAAAGTCCTTTATCATCCGAGTGTTTTCCCTATTTTACAGGCTTTACATTTGTTGCACTGCACGAATCCTTTGTTTTTATCGGTTAACCAGTCTGTTTTTCTTTGTGATGTCATGTGACTCTTGACCAGTTTGTACTTTAATGAAGGAGCTTTCCTGTATGAGACGGCCGGTGTTTCACCGATTGTTTTTCAAGTCCGGGTCCTTTTGTAGGACATGCCAGTATTTTTTCAGGATTGTCACAATCTGATAATTCTCTTTGCTATAGGTTAAGATGAGTCTGATTTTATTGTCTTCAGTCTTTTTGTCTTTTCTGTAATGTATTTATTCTGAGCAAGTTTCGAGCTTTTTCCTGCCCTATTTTTACATCCTGGATGTTATATCCTCTTTGTAGGAATCTTTGTTCAGTTTCATGGAAAGTCTTTTCCATCATGTCTTCATCGGAGCAATTGCGTTTCATTCTTATAAATTCGCCATAAGGAATGCTTCTTTTGAGTTGTTTCGGATGAAAACTTTGCCCATGCAGGATAGAATTTGTTGCAGTTGGTTTTCGAAATACTTTTGTTTTCATCTGATTATGCTCAATGTAGACAGTGATGTCTAAGAACTGTACTTCCTTGTTGCTGATGTTATAAGTGAACTGTAATCCTTCCTCGTTCGTGTTCAGGATGGTCATATAGTTCTCAAATTCACTTTTGCTTCCGCTCCCAAATAAGAAACAGGTCGTCGATAAATCGCAACCACAGTTCAGTTTTGGCAGTGAACTCCTCATTGTCTTCTCTCCAAGCTATGTGTTTTTCCCACCAACCCATGGTAAGGTTGGCATAGCTTGGAGAGAATGACATTCCCATAGCACAACCGCAGATCTGCGTGTAGATTTGGTTATCAAAGATGAACACATTGTTCCTTAGGCACAATGATATAATTTCCTCCAATATCCTCGAGTGTTTTAGTTGGTGTACATTACGTTGCTTTAAAAAGTAACTGATGGCATTCATTCCTACATCGTGGCTTATTGATGTATATAAAGATACCACATCGATAGTCGCAAGAAAAAAACCCTCTTGCCAGCCCACATTAGATAGGATTCTTAAAAAGTCGCCTGTATCTTGTATGTAGGAACTTAAGTTCATGACAATAGGATTCAAAAAAGAGTCCACATAGGTGGAGACATTTTCATAGAGGGCATTACAGCTTGAAATAATAGGCCTCCCTGGAAGATTTATTGGAGTCTTATGTACTTTCGGAAGAAAGTACATCGTAGGCAAAACCGGACTTTTGTTTCTTAGGAATGCTTTTTCATCTTCCGATATTAGGCCATCTTGATGCCATTTTCTGATTCTGGATTCAAGATCAAGAGTTAAGTTGTTAATTGGATTTGTCGGTAACTTGATGTAATTTTTCTTAACGTCCAATTGTCTCCGTGCTTCCAAGATGTAGTCTTTTCTATTCAGAAGGACAATATTGCCCCCCTTGTCTGCTGGTTTTATTATTAGATTGGTGTTATCCATTAAACTGGATAGTGCTTGTCTTTCTGATTTGCTCAAGTTTTCTTTTTTCTTTTGATTGATTGTTTTCCTCATTGCTTCTAAATCAGTTACTACCAAGTCATGAAAGGTGTCTATCATGTTTCCAGGACTCAGCATAGGACAGAATTTCGATTTGGCTTTGAATCCAGTGACTACATCTTGGAAGCACGGAGACAATTGGACGATAAGAAAAATTACATCAAGTTACCGACAAATCCAATTAACAATTTAACTCTTGATCTTGAATCCAGAATCAGAAAATGGCATCAAGATATGTGGTTTGAATGAAGTATGAGTATGAATGTGGTAGCATTTTGAGATTGTGTGTAGGATATCAAGTGGGGCTTTTCCTTTGATCTATCTTATGTTACATATAATTTTTTTGTATATATTTATTACTGCAGGATATATCTTTTTTGTATTTTGTTATGAACTTTGATAAAAATGTTTATTAAAAAAAAGTGATGAAATGTCTTACAAAATAGTAAACAATGTATAAATTAATATGATGGATAAACTGAATTACATTTTTTTTAATAAAATAATGAATCTCTGTTATATATTTGTCACCAAGTATAGATGAAATAATATGATGTATACTATTGTTTAAGGATTAAGGCCAGTGCTGGAACAACCCCTTCGTAGTGATATTTCCTTCTCTCCCCTCTGTTCCTTGGCCATAACTTACCTGTTGAGGGGGTCCCATCATACCTGCTATCAGCATTCACGGTTTTTCAACCGTGGGATTTTTCTGCTCATGTATTGTTGATTTAAATATTAGTGTTACCTTGCTGGATTAATCATACGTTGCTCTCACATGACCGCTGGCTGTTTGTTATTTTATTTGCACGTTTGGGTGATCCTTTAAATATTTGTCTCTTTTTTCATTTTTCTTTTCTCTTTTAGATTTTTATTTATTCACATTGGGATACGCGAGTACCTTTTCTCAACCTATACATAGTGGAGTTGAATATTACCTATCCTGAGAATGGACAACTTTCAAACGTTCGGGTTTACTGATGACGATTTTAATTCTCTGATGGGCAGAGTCATGGGAGATAGTGGTCCCCGTACTACCCACCAATTGGATAACAGTGAGTGGCAAAATTTACTAAATATGCAGAAAAAATTGAAACGCATAGAGTCCCATACATATTATATGTTTGAGTTCCTTAAGGCAGGAGTAATCCCCTCAGGATTAAGAGTCCGTAATGCCCCTGCATTATTTGTCGACATCAGAAAGTTCCTGGAGCGGTGGTCACCTATTTCTAACCCCTGCTCCAGGGACTGGATAATGTTGATTATTGAAACAGCGAAGGATATAGCATCCAACCTTTTGCAGGAGATTAATGACCTAGAAGCCAAACTCAGTGCATCTACGGCTGTAGATGAAGCCAAGAACAGTCTTGAAAAAATTCAAACAGAGATGAAAGATTTTGATACCTATCTCACTAATAAAAAAACAGAAAAGCTACGCAAGGACGTGAGATGGTTTACTAAAGAAAAGATCTACCCCTACCTTACTCCTAGTTACTATCAAGAGGGAGCATATGGTAATGATAATCCAAACTTCAATGGTTACTCAGGTAGAAAGTATACCAATTTTTCTGACTCTGGTTCCTCTGGATCAGATGGAGACAACTATCAGGACATGAGTAATGGCCAATATAACTCTAGGCCATTCAGAGGTAGACCGACTCAACGCCCATTTCAAGGAAGGTTTTTTTTACCCCGGGGCCAATACCGAGGAAGGAATGTACGATGGCAGGATCATGGAGCTCAAGCACAAATGAGCCCTCAACCTCCGCAACAGTACGTGAGGACACGCAACCACCAATACTGGTGGTAGGAGATACATTGGTATCTCCACCTACCATCGAAGAAAACTTACCGATCTATAATCTCTCATCCATGTCACTTGATCCGGAGGACATGGAGGTGTTGAGCAAAGGTTTATCATTTGTTCCGAGCGTACATTTGAATAAATTTAAATTACATGAGGATCTATTTGCCTTTTTTAGGAAGATCAGATTGTGTAAATTCTTTGCGGACCGCCCCACTAATGAGGAAGATAACAATTTATCCAAGTGTAAACCTCCATCTACTTTCACTCCCACGCTGGATATGGTAGGCACTGATGTGCATATCTTTGAACAGAACGTCCTTTGTGATATTCCACGAGTCATTAAGAATCCCTACAAACCACAGTCTAACCTTTCAAGATCAGAGATTGTATCTCTCAACAAATTGAAACAAATCCTTCTGTGATCATTAAACCTTGCGACAAATGTGAGTGGATTGTGTTGTTTGACAAGAATACTTATGATGAAAAGATGTCTGCAATGCTGGCAGTAACAGATCATTATAGGCCAGCACAAGGTAGAGAATTGGAAAGACTTAATAAGCATATTCAAGTAATAACGCAATTGGCCTTCACAGATGGGCTCATCTGTGAAGATGAATATACTTTTTTAAACAAACCCTTTCCAATTATCTCTGCCCTTTATGGGCTGCCAAAGACTCATAAATCAGAAATAGATCCACCTATGCGGCCTATTATATCTACCATTGGGTCCAGTACAGAACCTTTATCAAAATATGTGGATAAATTCCTGTGCCCTTTTACATATAAATATGCCTCCTATATTCGTGACACCAGTGATATAATTAACAAGAAAGAGGGTCTGCCATTCAATCCAGACACAGACATCCTTGTGACGCTCGACATTGAGGCTTTATACACCAATAACCCTCAGTGTCGAGCGTTACAGGCTGCCTCAGCTCTACTACAGAGATACCCAGAGGATCGACCTGATGATTTCATCTTACAATGTTTGGAGGCTGTTCTTTTCAACAACTTCTTTGAATGTGATGGCTGCCTTTTTAAACAAATTAAGGGCACCTCAATGGGGGCCTCTTGTGCTCCCAGTGTGGCGAACACCTTTATGGGCGAGTGGGAGCTAAAGAACATTTACAATGAACTGGCCTCATTTTTTGAAAATGTCTCCACCTGGAAGCGTTTCATAGACGACATCTTTTTTGTTTGGCGCGGTCCGGTGGATCTTTTGCAGGCATTTATTCTTTGGCTGAATGCTAGTGATCCCAACTTAAGATTCACAGTGAATTTTAACAATTACAAGGTTGACTTTCTGGACATCAGCATTGTAGGCGTGGAGGGGTATCTAGAAGTGAGTCTTTTTAGGAAGAGTACAGCTAAAAACACCATTCTGAAGTTTGACAGTTACCACCCTAACTGCCAAAGGGAGTCCATTCCCTTTGGGGAATTCTTACGAATCCGTCGCAATTGCACGGATATTAGCACCTTCCACAAACATGGAGATGCACTTAAGGATAGACTTCTTAAGAGGGGTTACCCACATCGGCTTGTACGGCATGCCTACAAGAGGGCAAAATACTATGACCGAACCGCACTACTCCAGGGGTCGAAACGTCCTAGCCAGAATCGGATTACATGTGTCATTAATCATTCCACTCTGAACTTCAAAATTAAGAACATCATTAACAAGAACTGGCGTATCCTGAATTCTGATGAAAATGCTGCCCCCTTACCATTACCCCTATTAGCCTACAGAAGAAACTAAAATCTTAGGGACATGTTAGTACATACCCGGCAAACGAAATGCCCCTCATCAGATGGCCTTCGTTCTATAACGGGCCTTCCAGTTGTTTTAGGCAACCACAGATGTGGCTCATGCCACGCCTGTAATGCAGCCATCATTTCTGAGGTTATTAAATATAATGATAAGGAAATCAAACTCCGGCATTTGACAAATTGTCGTAGCAGCAATATCATCTATATTTTGTTCTGTAGCTGTGGTTTGGCCTTTGTGGGAGAAACAGGCCGCGAATTTCGTCTCCGATTTAGTGAGCATAAGTCTGCCGTCAGGACTAAGAAACTGACGGCACCCTTAGTTCAACATTGTCTAGAAAAGAACCACAATGAACAAGATATTAAGTGGTCCATCCTAGAAAAGGTCCTTCCGAGAATGGGTCAATCCACGGACAGTATTCGGAAGAAAAGCGAAACCTTCTGGATTTACCACCTTGTGTGTGTGAAACAGGGCCTTAATGAGGAGATATCGTGGTATGTTACGAAATGAATGTCGTGCCTCTAATACAGGGTTCATATCTGTAATTCTAACTAGTTTGAGCCATTCTCTGCTCTCCTGAGCCCTGTTAATAAAACTGACATTACTTATATTTATCTTTTTCCCCAATTGCCGCTATACCCTAGATGGTTACAATCTCATATCCAGAAATGACTTGTAAACCACTCAGACGAACACACCGTAATGAGACCTTGCCGTTTGGAGTAGCTTTGTCAGCTCTATATAAATAATGGTATTTCTCTGAGCCCTTTCTGCAACACAGGAGCATATCTCGATGAGATCTTGCCAATTGGAATTTGGAGGAGCCTTGCTAGCTCTAGATAAACATTGATGTCTTTTTAAGCCCGTCTTGCAACTTACGATTAATACGGGGTTGTTGTAAATTGATCCTTAGGAATTGGTTGTTATTTGCAGATCACCCTGGGTTTATACTAAAAGTTGTTGACGTCCTCCTCAGTTGCAATTAATATCAGAGTTGTGCATATTTTTGCGATCATATAATAGTCCGTTATTTATTTTTATCATTTACACACTCTCGAGATCATGTCGGGTTTCTGGGAAATATCGCGTTAAAATACGCTTCCGTCTAGGACTTAAAAGGTTGAGTTTTGACTATGAACAGCGTTTGTAAAGAGGATACCAGACAGAGGAATACGTGGATGTACACGACATACGGGATCTCGGTAAGAAATACCCTTGTTTTGTATTAGACAGGATATACGCTTTTAAGTGACGAGTGCGCCCTTTTCCCTTGACTGAGCGTATTTAGTGACATATCCTGTTGTCATATTTTAGATTGTTGACGAGTCGTGCAAGCCATCCTTGCCCCTATGAAACTAAGAAACTCTGGAACAGTATTATAAACCGGACATATAGAAAACGGACTCCATTGCTTGTAAGACAAGGTGTGTCTCTTACCAATTGCCATGGGACCGTACATGCCAGTAACGTGTTTTGTGTCTTAAACCATATATTTCTAAATACGACCGTATTCTCTAGTTTTAGTACCTGATTGAAGATTAGACATGTACCATTATAAAGCATCAACTTGACACCAAGATTTGGCCCCGCATGTCTTATGGAATCGGTAAGAACAGGGTAACCAAGGGCAGCAAATAGGGAGTCATGAATTCATTCGAGGATATAATCGTTTAAGGTGGGGCATTTCTTTTTACCTCTTAGGTATCCTTTAGACGTTTTTTGTGACACTATTGAAGCATGTTGTCTCACATGAGAATTTGAGATATGGAATAGAAACTAAAACTTGCCTTTCATCGTAAGTAGACCTATGCTTCCTAATAATGAGTCATGTTTCTGATCCCCGTGTTTTGGTAACCCATAGAAATGGATCCCCTTGGGTCTTTGTCATCGTGAACATAATTCTAATATAGTTATTCAAACACTGCCTTTTTGTGTACCAGAACCCTATGTGTTTCTTCGACATTTTGTTTATTCCTTTTCCTTTGTTAAATGCACTTCTTTCTCAGCGGGTCATGGTCATTGCATGAGCTGCGATGTTAATCTGAGCAACGTTCTCCGATTTTTGTAGAATTTGTCCTTTTCTCTCACGTATAGGAGAGTACATATCGTGACAGTAAAATATTGTCTTTGTATATACATTTTAGGTGCCCGTGATATCTTGGATTTGACTGTATGAAAGAGGTCCTGAGGAAGGTGGCCTAGAGCCGCCGAAACGCGCGTCGACCTGGTGCAGGGTCCCATTCTGGTTTTTGAGACCCATAGTTTGGCGTGAAGACTCTGCCATTCAAGACTCAGTTCTTCTTGTATTTATGTGGTTTGAATGAAGTACGAGTATGAATGTGGTAGCATTTTGAGATCGTGTGTAGGATATCAAGCAGGGCTTTTCCTTTGATCCATCTTATGTTACATATAATTTTTTTGTATATATTTATTACTGCAGGATATATCTTTTTTGTATTTTGTTATGAACTTTGATAAAAATGTTTATTAAAAAAGTGATGAAATGACTTTTACAAAATAGTAAACAATGTATAAATTAATATGATGGATAAACTGTGAATTAAAAAAAAAGTTTATAAAATAATAAATCTCTGTTATATATTGGTCACCAAGTATAGATGAAATAATATGATGTATACTATTGTTTAAGGATTAAGGCCAGTGCTGGAACAACCCCTTCGTAGTGACAATGTGTTCATCTTTGATAACTAAATCTACACTCAGATCTGCGGTTGTGCTATGGGAGGGTCATTCTCTCCAAGCTATGCCAACCTTACCATGGGTTGGTGGGAAAAACACATAGCTTGGAGAGAAGACAATGAGGAGTTCACTGCCAAAACTGAACTGTGGTTGCGATTTATCGACGACCTGTTTCTTATTTGGAGCGGAAGCAAAAGTGAATTTGAGAACTATATGACCATCCTGAACACGAACGAGGAAGGATTACAGTTCACTTATAACATCAGCAACAAGGAAGTTCAGTTCTTAGACATCACTGTCTACATTGAGCATAATCAGATGAAAACAAAAGTATTTCGAAAACCAACTGCAACAAATTCTATCCTGCATGGGCAAAGTTTCCATCCGAAACAACTCAAAAGAAGCATTCCTTATGGCGAATTTATAAGAATGAAACGCAATTGCTCCGATAAAGACATGATGGAAAAGACTTTCCATGAAACTGAACAAAGATTCCTACAAAGAGGATATAACATCCAGGATGTAAAAATAGGGCAGGAAAAAGCTCGGAACTTGCCCAGAATAAATACATTACAGAAAAAAGACAATAAAATCAGACTCATCTTAACCTATAGCAAAAAGAATCAGATTGTGACAATCCTGAAAAAATACTGGCATGTCCTACAAAAGGACCCGGACTTGAAAAACAATCGGTGAAACACCGGCCGTCTCATACAGGAAAGCTCCTTCATTAAAGGACAAACTGGTCAAGAGTCACATGACATCACAAAGAAAAACAGACTGGTTAACCGATAAAAACAAAGGATTCGTGCAGTGCAACAAATGTAAAGCCTGTAAAATAGGGAAAAATACTCGGATGATAAAGGACTTTTTGGGAAAACCTTTTTCGATCATGGAGAAAATAACATGTGAAACTACATACGTGGTATATGTCATCGAATGCCACTGTGGACTCCGCTACATAGGGAGCACGATCTGTCCCCTAAAGAAACGTATCCTGGAGCATCTAAGAGCGATTCATAACATTTATCTGAATTACGCCATTGCTAAACATCTCAAAAGCCACACAGAGAAATCATGGAAGGATATCAGATACTTTGGATTAGCAACCATTCCAAAAAACGATAGAGGGGGTGACAGGACTCTCAAACTACGGAGACTCGAATTGAAAATGATCGTAAGATTTAAAACGAAAATTCCCCATGGTTTAAACGCTGATGAGGACCTACATGTACATTTGGGCTAACGAAATTGATCATGAGGTAGATAGCAATAACTAATATCATACTTTGTCGGGCACTAAGCCATTACTGCGCATTAACCTCAATTGGACAAATGCAGAGAGATACTAATCAACAGGCATTAAACAAACCCAACAAATAACAAAGAAATAGAGAAAGAAAACTACAGCGACACTAACGACACAGATAAAAATGCTACCGAAAACCTCATGATTGAGACAGCATGAATAAAGCTCCATAACTCGAAATCATCATAGCTGGCGGTTTTTGACACTTAGTCAAATAATAATGATACCCGAGAACTCTTTTCATTTAAACGAAATCTGAAAAACAAACTCGCGAAATGGTGAAATAAAGAAACTGAACTACAAATACCATAATGCCTCCTAATAGGCTAACATGGGGAACTATAAATGGTAACACATAGAAAGGACTCGCATACCGTGAGCAAGACCCATAGGGGTTGAAACGCATTGGTGGTGGTTGGGTGTGGAAATTTGCAGTGCTACTGGAAGAATAAAAACAAAAGTTTGCTGAATCCTTGGTGTGCGGTTTTCTTCAGTGTGAAGAAGGAATTGGGTAAAAAATATTTGCGAGGACTGGCCTGTCCTCTCAACCTGCACCTGCTGTGAGACAGCGCGCTCTCCCTGAGGCCAAATGGTGGAAAGATATATATATATATATATCTACACACACATATATATATATATATACATACACACACATACATACATATATATATATATACACACACACATATAAATACATATAAATACATATAAATAATGTCATGAACTCAGGTATAGTAGAGTGGACAACGGGGAGGCGGGTGGGCATGTGAGGAATCCACAGGCAGATACTGTATCCACCAGAAAAAGCGTTACCGAAGGTAAGTAACTTTTTCTTCTGATGGATACATCTGCCAGTGGATTCCTCATCTTGTTAATAGAGTCCCACAGCAGTCTCCACTCCCGGAGGAGGGTGTCCACCCTCCTATACCAGAAAATCCAGGAGGACAGAACGCGCAAAGTGGCCGTCCCTCCTCACTTCGGAATCCAAGCAGTAATGCTTCGCGAAAGTGTGGAGGGAAGCCCAAGTTGCTGCTCTACAAATGTCCTCTACAGGTACACCCCTAGACAAAGCAGATGTAGAAGGCTTTGCTTTAGTGGAGTGAGCTCATATACCCTCTGGAGGGTCCTTACCCGCCAGGGAGTAGCAGATCTTGATGCATAGTATAATCCATCTTGAAAGCATGCCCTTGTGCACAGCTCTTCCTTTTCTGCAGCCAGCAAATCCAACATAGCTGGTCATCCACTCAATAGTCTCTTGTCCCATCAAGATAAAAGCTCACCGCTCTTAAGGTCCAGGCGGTGAAGTCTCTCCTCCTCCTTGGAAGGGGGAGGATAGAAGGTAGGTAGGGTAATGGACTGTCCTAGATGGAAGGGAGTTACCACCTTAGGCAGAAAAGCAGCCCTGATCCTAAGAACCATTCGTTCAGCATGAATGGTCAAGAACGGGGCTTTGAACTAAGAGCTTGAAGCTCACTTACCCTCCTTGCCGAGGTAATTGCAACCAGGAAGACAGTCTTAAAAGATAAAAGTCTCATGGGACACTTGTGCAAAGGTTCGAAAGGAGAACCCATCAGAAAAGTTAGCACAAGATTCAAGTCCTATTGAGGCACAATAAATGGAGTAGGAGGAAATTTATTTGTAAGACCCTTTAGAAACCTTAAAACTACAGGAGATTTAAATAAAGACGGCTGATCCGGCAGGCAGAGAAAAGCCGACAAGGCTGAAAGATAACCTTTGACCTTAGCCACAGCAAACCCTTGCATAGCCAAAGTAAGTGCAAACTGAAGATCAGACAATTGAGCCCTCAAAGGATCAATGGACTTCTCCCCACACCAAGTAACAAATTTAGACCATCTATAAGAATAGATAGATTTGGTGGAATCATGCCTGGCTGATAGAAGGACCCAACACGTCATGTGGGAGAGAAAAGGAATTCAGGTTGCTCCGTTCAATCTCCAGGCATGAAGGTGTAAGGTCTGGAGGTGGGGGTGTAGAACCTGCCCCTCCATCTGAGATTGAAGATCTGCCCTGAGAGGGAGACGGAGCGGCGGGCACGAGGAGAGGTGGAGAAGATCTGTGTACCACACCCTTCTTGGCCAATCTGTGGTGATCAAAATAACTTGGGCCCGGTCTTGGCGAATCTTCCTCAGAACCCGAGGAATCAATGGAATGGGAGGAAACGCGTAAAGGAGTTGTGAGTCCCAACTCAACTGAAACGCGTCCCCCAAGGCTCCCTGCATCGGAAACTGGAGACTGCAGAATGACGGGCAGTGAGCGTTCGAGAGTGGCAAACAGGTCCACCCGAGGAGTTCCCCACGTCCGAAAGACGTGACGAACTACCTCTGGATGAAGCCTCCACTCGTGGTCGGCTGAAAACTGCCGACTGAGACTGTCTACACGCACATTCAGAACTACGGCCAGATGATTTGCCATCAGACGAATCTGATGGTCCTGAACTCATGACCAGAGACGCAGGGCCTCTCTGCAGAGACACAGCGACCCTACTCCTCCCTGCTTGTGGACATACCACATCCCGGTGGTATTGTCCGTCAGGACCTGAACCGACCGACCGCAAACGGAAGGGAGGAAGGCCTTGAGTGCCAGACTTATCGCCCACAATTCCAGAAGGTTGATGTGAAGCAACCTTTCCTCTGGATTAGAACTGCAGTGCCCCTGCACTAAACACAATAAGTAGCGATATTATGGTACACATAGAGTGGTTACATGCAAAGGTAAAGCTTTGTACAGCAATCTAAACACGTAGTGGAAATTCAAAAATCAGTGATCAAGAGCACAAGTGGAAGCTGTAATAAGATCTATAGCCCGTTCTTGTATTGTTCATTTTCTGTTTAATGTTCCAAATCATAAGCCAACACGTGTTTCATCGCAGGGAACAACTGCGAATCTTCAGGGCTGGAAAGGATGACTTAGACGAAAAGTGTTTCGAATTGAGAAACACCAAAATAGAGGCGAAAAGAGGCGGTCAGTGTGTAGACTCTGGTTCTTGTCGGGAAAAAGACGTTTCGGTTCTTAATTTGTGTAAAGAGCTTTAGCCTGGTCTAGGCGGGGTGTGGATTCCCAAGTTTTCAGAATTCCAAATAAAAGGCTGATTTTATGGTTACGATAGATCTCGATTTTTCACGTGTAGGGTCCGTACCAGGAACACGGCGCCGGGAAACCTAAAGAGGGAGATTTTCGTTTGACTAGACTAAGCACTCCGTGAACTGAGGCACACCCGCCCCATCACGAAGACCCTTCTCCTCCCGGTTTTCACCCTACACGTGAAAAATCGAGATCTATCGTAACCATAAAATCAGCCTTTTATTTGGAATTCTGAAAACTTGGGAATCCACACCCCGCCTAGACCAGGCTAAAGCTCTTTACACAAATTAAGAACCGAAACGTCTTTTTCCCGACAAGAACCAGAGTCTACACACTGACCGGCTCTTTTCGCCTCTATTTTGGTGTTTCTCAATTCGAAACACTTTTCGTCCAAGTCATCCTTTCCAGCCCTGAAGATTTGCAGTTGTTCCCTGCGATGAAACACGTGTTGGCTTATGATTTGGAACATTAAACAGAAAATGAACAATACAAGAACGGGCTATAGATCTTATTACAGCTTCCACTTGTGCTCTTGATCACTGACTTTTGAATTTCCACTACGTGTTTAGATTGCTGTACAAAGCTTTACCTTTGCATGTAACCACTCTATGTGTACCATAATATCGCTACTTATTGTGTTTAGTGCAGGGGCACTGCAGTTCTAATTCGATACAGACCAGTTTTCTGGTCTAATTGAGTGGTTGTGAGGTATTACCACTCGCCCCTTTGCCTACACTGTTTACCTTGTTGACAAATATTACTCAGTGGTTACCCTGGTGTGCGCCGAATTACTCTGTAGCACTAAAAGACCTCAGCAGTTGTGTTTGTAACCTTTCCTCTGGAGACCAAAGACCCTGGATCTTCAGATCCCCCAGATGAGCACCCCACCCTAGAGTGGATGCATCCGTTATTACCCTGGCCACCGATTAAGGTAGCTGGAAGGGCTTTCCTTGAGACAGATTGCCCTCCACACTCCACCAAGACAGATCCGCTGCAGTTTTTCTGAAGATCCTGATCGACTCCCTGAGATCTCCGTTGTGTTGATACCACTGCCTGCGGAGGCACCACTGGAGTACCCTCATATGCCAGCGTGCATGGTTGACCAGCAGAATGCAGGAAGTCATCAGACCGAGCAGACGAAGGACCTTCAAGACTGGAACGACCGCTCCATTGTGAAATAAAGGAATCATTTCCTGCATGTCGCGAATCCGTTGTGGTGGAGGGAATGCCCGACATACAGTTGTATCCAGAACTGCACCAATGAACAGGTTGCGCTGGAAGGGCACTAGGTGAGATTTGGGTACATTTATCGAAAAACCCAACCTGTACAACAACGGAGTTGTCATTTGCAGATGATGGAGCACCTTCTCTGGAGATTCTGCCTTGATCAGCCAATCGTCCAGGTAAGGAAATACTGGTATCACTGACCTTCTGAGATGTGCTGCCACCACCTTGGTGAAGACTCGAGGCGCAGTAGTAAGACCAAACGGAAGAACCGCAAACTGGTAATGCTGCGATCCTACCGTAAAACGGAGATACTTCCTGTAAGACCACAGAATAGGGATGTGGAAATATGCATCCTGCAAGTCTATTGACACCATCCAATCTTCTTCCATCAGCGCCTGAAGAACCTGTGCAAGGGTGAGCATCTTGAACTTCTCCTGTTTTAGATAAAAGTTCAAGATCCTGAGATGCAGGATTGGACGAAGTCTGCCATCCTTCTTGCGAATCAGGAAATACCGGAAGTAGCATCCCTGACACCTTTCCTGCTCGGGAACCACCTCTATCGCACCTTTTTTCAATAGTGCCAGGACTTCTTCCTGCAGGAGATGCAGGTGGTCCTCCGAGCAAAAACCTTGGCAAGGAGGGTAATTTGGGGGGAAATTCCTGAAAGTG
Source organism: Lissotriton helveticus (assembly GCF_964261635.1). NCBI lineage: Eukaryota > Metazoa > Chordata > Amphibia > Caudata > Salamandridae > Lissotriton > Lissotriton helveticus. Next base: position 1,595,705,367 of record NC_136069.1, on the reverse strand, counting down.
AAGAGCATACCCATTCTCTACGAGATTGAGAACCCAAAGATCTGATGTAAGCAATTCCCAATCTCGTAGAAAATGAGTAAGCCGACCCCCTACAGGACCCACATGATCCTGAATGGCGGATCTAGGGCTGCTTTTCTGCTGTGGGAGGGGGTTGGGAAGAAGTAGAGGAGGAGGAGGAGAAGGAGGAGGAGGAGGAGGAGGAGGAGAAAGCCTGACGTTCGAGGACCAGCTCTTTATCTGCCTCTGTACGACTTGTACAGCGTATTTTGCTGCTGCTGTTGGGATTGACGATAGGGACGAAAGGAAGAACGTCCAAACCCTCTGTACCTTTTAGCTGTCGAACCTCTGGTCTGCAGCCCCAAAGATCTGGCAGTAGACTTACTGTCCTTAAACCTTTCCAGAGCTGCATCAGCTTTTTTACCAAAAAGTCTAACACCATCAAAAGGCAAATCCAACAACGCTGCCTGAACATCAGCAGAAAAGTCAGACGACTTCAGCCAGGCAGCCCTTCTAGAGGCAACAGAAGTTCCCATGATGCAAACAACTGAATCAGCAGTGTCAAGCCCACTCTGAATCACTGGACGTGCAGCTGCCTGGGTATCGGCCAACACCTAATTAAAATCCTTAAGGCTGTCCTCAGGAATTTTAGATGCCAACTGTCGCACCGAGTCCATCAGGGCATGTATATATATCCCCAAAAGGCAAGTGGCATTCGTCGATTTTAAGGCCATATTTGCTGAGGAGAAGACTTTCTTGGCAGTCTGATCCTGTTTCTTGGACTCCTTATCCCCAGGCACTTGAGGGAATGCATCAACAGCCTTACTCGAGCAAGCTGCCTGAACAACCAGACTTTAAGGCAAAGGGGGAGATGTTAAAAATTCAGGATCCCCAGGTACAACTCTATACCTCCTCGCAACACCTTTTGCCACTGCAGGAGCTGTTAGAGGCTTGTTCCACACTTCCATTATAGGCTCAGAGCTTCATTAAAAGGAAGTAATGGTTCCACAATTGAACTTGGAGAATGGAGGACCGCAGCCAAGAGATTTGATTTATACTCAACTGTAGGCAAGGTTAAGTTTAGAAGATTCACAGCCTTCTTAATAACCATGTGGTAAGGCGAAACGTTCTTTGAAGGGGCATCAGACACAGTTGACAGATGCCATTCAGGGGAAAAGCTCCAAACCACTGGCTTCCCTCAAATCATCAACAGTCCTCCTGAAGCTCTCCTTCTTCCTCTTCAGCCTCCTCTCTAGATCTTTGCTCCTCAATAAGACGCTGAGCATTCCTTCTGGACCTCACTTTCAGGCGCCACGCCGTCGGATCCATGAACGACTCGAGCCGGTGACGACGTCGGGATCGAATCCGGAGGCACAGGTCTCTGCTCTCGAGGTCGAATCGGAGCCGGCGACTATAGCATCGGCGTCGAAGGCTTCGACGTCGACGCCACGCCGTCGGATCCGTGAACGACTCGAGCCGGTGCCGACGTCGGGATCGAATCCGGAGGCACAGGTCTCTGCTCACGACGTCGTCGGCGCCGGGAAATGCCAAGCCGGAGTCGGCGCCGGCATGAAAGGCATAAAAGGAGCCGGAGCACAGGAGTGAGGAACTCCTAAATTATAAGCCAGAGGACCCATGGGACCCGAAGGCGCACCAGAGAGTACATGGCTCTAGAATAGACTCCATACATCGCATTTAAAAACGAAGTAGGGTCCTGACCTCGAGCTGGGAAGGTAGGGTAAAGACCCCAGGCCGATCCCTTTGAGGCTCCGGATTCACCTCCTCCTCTACAGGTGGATGGGTCGGAATCTTCGAACCCTCAGGCATTGGAGCCTTTTCTTCCTCTCGAGCCGGAGACGGCGCCAGAGATGGATTCGAAACCGGAGCCGGAGAATGAACCGGTGACTCTAAAGGTGAAGCCTTACCTACTGGATCCAACTCAGGAGATGGAGACACTACATCCTTTCCATGTCTCCTCTTCGGTGACTTCGGTCACAAGTCCGAATCCCTACCGGAGTGATGTCGAGAACCATGTCTTTGCTTTTTATGCTTCTTCCTGGACTTCGAAGCATGATCAGAAGACTACCTCGAAGGCGACTCCGTGCAGGATATTGACCTAGACTTCAACCTTGCCTTTTTTGAACGCGATCTCAAAGTCCTCTTCTCCTTTTTTTCTTTTAACTTCGCCACCAGAAGTTTAGCTTCCCTCTCTCGAAGATCCTTTGGGTTCATTTTCTTGCATGAAGAACAGCCTTTGACGTCATGGTCCGAACTAAGGCACCAAATACATTCTTCGTGAGGGTCCGTTATCGACATCATTTTGCTGCACTCCCCACAAGGCTTGAACCCGGTCTTCTTAGTCGACATCTTCGACGAGACAAAGAAGCAAAAAGACAAAGAAACCGTTAGTGTCGATGACTCGGAAAAAAGGGAACTGATGTCATCACGCCGACGTAGGCCTAATAAGTAGTCAGTGACATCAGTCGGAGTCGCGCGTGATGCCGTGCTCCTATGACGTCGTCCACGCCGGCGTGCTACAAAAAAAAAGTCCGAACGTTGCTGACGCAGGGGGATATTCACAAGGTGAGGAATCCACTGGCAGATGTATCCATCAGAAAGGCTCTGCGCATTGGAATAATATACACTATAGTTTTGACATAGGAAAGAGGTCAGTATGTATCTATCGAATACATTAAACTTAATTACTTGTGTGTGCCAGCTAACTCAGAGGTCACTAGAAACTTCTCGAATGAACAGGGGATTAGTTGGACAGCCGCATAAACATGACAACTTTGTTTCCCTTAGATTCGGAACAATCTCAGAATCGTGGAAACAATACATAACCGTTTCACTCAGTCAATCGTGCATGCTTTATTTCTACAGAGGTACACAGAAATAGATAGAAGGGAGTTTCAATAAAAAGGGTTTATTGAAAAGTTCTTTCTCGTGCAAGAGATATGAACTGCTACAATCATAAAACAGAATGCGAAGTATAATACGTACAGCGTTAGCAGGTAGATGAAATAATACTGCAATAGCATGGCTTGTAGCTATGACATTCATAAAAATACATACATAAATAACACAGGCTAAAATACTCATCTGGTGCTTCTAAAATAATCCTACCCCAGTGTACCTAATCTAAGTGTAGTACGAGGGCAGAAGTAGGTGCCATTAAGCTATAGTCTAGTTTAGCTATAGTTGCCAAGATTTGACAAAAGTCCCTCTAGGTTCTAGTCCGCTTCATACCTTAGAATGAGTGAGGTTGGAATCTCTTTCCGAGTCTCGCTCTCTAACACCCCGCAAGGGGAGTCAAACACTGGAGCTGGATTCTGTGCAAGAAAGGATGGTAGCGTCTGGTCAATGCGGCAGTTGGGGATTTCACCTCCGTCCAGACTTGCCGTGGCGAGCCGCGTCGTGCAAGTAAACTGCCTAACCGTGGACCGTGATTCGCCATGGCAAGTGAAGGTATATTTATACCTTGAAGATGTTTAGGAATGCCTGACGTAAAAGTCTGCATAAGAACGTCGTGAATGAACCCCTAAGGAATAGATGTTCATGTATATAAATGAGTACTTGGAGAAAGCAATATCCAAGTAAAGGAAGTCCTAAAGGCTTAAGTGTCTGGTTTTCCAAGAACTCGCTGTGTAGATGAACGGATGTAGGTGGCCATGCCTGTATTTCATTAGCATGGAGCATGCCTAAATAAGGGCTGGATTTCTATGCCTAAATAAGGGCAATGTGAATTGTACCTATAAGGGCATAAATCAGGAAATCTATATACGGAATCTAAATCGACACAACAATTAGGTCTCTGATGTATTCTTTGTGTGTGTCATCTATTGACTGAGTAAAAATGCTTAGCACTACCCTCTGATAAGTCTAACTGATCGCCAACACAACCACAAAACAACATTAACGAATTATGCCCCTGTAGGCCAACTAGGGACCCACTGGACTCTACATAGTGTACGTCTTTTTAGGGCACTATATAGAGCCAGCTTCCTACACTTACTGACTATGCAAAAAGCATCTCCGCTAACAAATCCTTAATGCCAACACTTTACAAATAAACGGTCTTCAACGTAGTCTATGAAATACATCATTTAACCACTAACATTTCTTTACAGATTTTAGATCACTTGTTTCTAATAATTTCCATGTTCTAGTACGAAAGGTTAGCAAAATTTTACATACAGTGTTCACTGAATGTTTCTGTACTACATGCATTGTATAAGATGTATCTACTTTCAGCAATATACGCAAGATCAAAGCACCGGCAAAGCTCACATTTGTATAATGGATATTATGCATACCTTTTCATCTAAAGCAATGACCAGGTCGGACTCCATTTGCTGTTCTTTTAATTTCCACTCATGATGAGCCTTTGCATATTCATCAGAAATCTCATTTAGTTCAGTTTTAGTCCGCGTAAGCCGATTTTCTGTTTCGCGAACCTGAATCAATAGAAGCAACAGTTTTATTACATATCCGTTTATTTTGGACTGTAGATTATGCTTACCTCAATATTTTTAAAGTAACCTTTACAGAGAAGTGGGTTTCCTCACCTAAACCGAAGTTGTGTAATGTTTGTGCAAAATGACACTTATTTGTGAGCATTAACAGTCACACAGTTTCGGATTTCCGTTTTAATAGAAAGCTGAAGTCTGAAGCAATGGCTTAAAAGCTTTGGTAAATTATGCCAACAGAAGCTTTCATTTAGTTTTGGAGCACATAAAACTGGTATTTCAAAAATGTCATCTGCTAAACTGAAAGCTTCTAATTTTTTCAACACCCACATGGAGTAATTTGCGGGACAGCACAAACTAGAAACCATAATAGCAATTCCACAAATAGGTGGTAAAGTATAACCATGTGTGTACTGACAGTGTACTCTCACGCATGAGAAATGCATCTTACACTCATGGATTTAGGCCTACAGAACAATTTAATTACCTTAAGCAACAATCTTTCGAGTGGATCATCTATCTACCTGTACATCCCACACATCTTGAATCTACGAAGGCACCCTACTGGATATGGAAAAATTACAACTGCTCTCCTGCTCCCATCATACAGCTCCTAAGTATCAAGTAGGACTGTGTATCCAGAGAACATAAACCTCAAAATATGGGGACTGAGTTCACACACAGTATGTTGGCCCAATTCCTAGCTAGCTCACAGTGTGCCATCTGGACCCCTAACCTCACAGGGTACTGGATCTCAGAACATGACCAGACTTATTCCCAAAGGAAATCGTTCAAATAGATCTACCCTTTTGTTGTTACACAGACTTGCCTTAAGAGTCAAGAAATATACAAATTGGCTTTTCAAAGATTTATTGAAGCATCTGTATTCTTGTGAAAAAAACATGAACTCCAATTATTAGCAGAAGAAAACAAAGCATTGTAACCAGCATTATAAGAATGGGGAACATGATACAGTTCAACCATTACGGCAATATTGTATGATTATATGAAAATGATTATACATCTACTTTTACTCTTACAAAGTACTACCTACATTGTCGAGAGAATAGTGGGAAGTACACTCTACCAGATCTATTAGGACAACCCAACCCCCACCAAACCTGTGTATGATGCATCTTGAAGCCAATCTGGTGTAGAACACGTGACCATCCTTTGAAGGATACAGATCAGAGTCAGGAAGGCTGCATCTCAGTCACAGTAAAGCATTCCAGGATAATCTGTAGAAGTGCTTATCTGACAAATGTGGCTCAGATGGTTTCTATAATAAAAGCACTGTTCCAAATGCACTGTGTCAAAGGTGCAGCGCTGATGTGATTATCTTGTGACTCAGAGCAGTCTCAAAACGGAAACCAAAAGCAAGGGCATCATGCTCAGTGTTCCTTAGCCTTGGACAGAGTGTACCGGCAACATGATAAAATGATCACTTAGAAATATGGTGCAAAGCGAATAATTTTTAAGTGTGTTATCATGTAAGTGCAAGGCATGAAAAATATAATTTAAAAAAAAGATGTCAAGCTTAAACTTGCAGTACAAAAGACTATGTGCAGGCTATGTTGAACCTTACAACACTCCGGTAGGTGGCCATTTAGTTCACCTCAACACCAGACACGTCTCAGAACTCAACATTAGTGGAGACCTATAAGAACCAGTCCAGCACATCAATGATTTATTGTCAGTCTCAAAGAGGCAATAATGAGTGCAACTAGAGTGACAATTCATGCTTAAAGCAGTATATTAATGGACCTAGATAATTTCAGTACTGGGAGGAGGGCAGGATCATTGAGAAATCTGTAGGCCTATTGAAGAACCGGAATAACCCACTTACTGGGTCACGGCGGCAGGGGAACTGCCCAAGTCTTCCATACCCTCCATACTTAATAAAAGGAGACACAGGAGCCTTCATCTGCAGGAGGAACCCAGATTTATTCAAAGAGCCCGGGCTATGGAACAGAGTCCCAAGCATTAGAAACAAGACAGAGGAGGCTGCTGCTTTACTCCGCAGCTTACAAGCCTTTAATACTTTTTTATTCCACTCCTTTTGGCAGTTAGTCCATTGTTCAATCAGGGCAGTGTTTGCAGTAATAACCAGATCCAGACGATGTTTGTAGTTAGTGATCTGGTCAAGGCTTGGTACTCAAATCATTGTTCACTCCGCTTGATCAAAGCTCGGTCATTCAAACCATTGTCCAATCACCCTGATCAAGGCCCAGCAGTCAGACCATTGTCCAGATAACCTGATCACGGTGTCAAGGACGTTTACCAGGCAGGGAGCAGGAGATGGAAAACTAATCATTTACACAGGGCGCGAGTGTCTCATGGCTTTCTGTTGAACTACAAAGAACTGGGGGGGGGGAAGCTTGGGTGCAAAAACAACGGAGTCCTAGCACAAAGGAACGCCGACCAGAGCACTTTTCCTCACTATCCATCAGAATAATCTTGATATATGAAATTAACTTGTTCCCATGGATACTTCTATCTACAAACTACTCACCTCGAATTCATACCTAAGCAGTATCTCCATGTTGTGGGTCTGGGGATATGGTTGAATTAAGACGACCAGCAGAACACACCTGTGAAAAGCCATCCATATGGACTTTAGAATAAAGGCAGTAATATACGGTAAAGGTGTGGATTGTAACTTCGGGGCAGCACACCAGATGTCCAAAATAGGGACACCTCTGCAAAAAGATAAAGAAATGGCCTTTGGTTTGGTGGCAGGGACCGTGAGTCTGCCCAGAGGCTCATTGGAGGCAATAGCATAGCCAATCTAAGTACACAACACAACTGACCTTGAAGGTAGCTTCTTCTGAATGGCCCCGACATATTTGGCACCCAGATACCTGCTGGACAGCTATCAAATCAGTATTCTTCTGGTCTTGACCATGTAGAGGCTCAAAGCCCTGAGAAGTTGCAGGAGGTGAAGCCATTCCACAACCTTGAAGGGAGTATGAGACAGCGGCACGGCGATAGACTTGACTAAGTGAAACAGTCACCACTTTAGGCAGGAACAAAAAGTTACTTACCTTTGGAAACACTCTCAGTTGATATTTCAACCACATATTCCTCACAATTTAGAATATTCTCAAGTGTAAGACTGGTTTTGATGATTGTTTTTTCCAGCAGTGCTGCCCACACATCAGTAGGTGGGTTTGTATGGCTTTGGAAGGACTTCATACAACCCAAAAAGTGACACGGCGGAACCCCAAATAAGTGCCATCCCTACACACACGTCAGTTGCTTAATCTTTCTCCTGCCCCATCTTCCAACAAGTAACGCTTCAAACAAACTGCAGCTAGAGTGCCAAAATATAACCTGGAATCTTAAGAAATTCAGAAACCCACTCCAGAAAGCAGGGTGATGAGGGCAGTGAGGCATCTCCTAGATTTACAGTATTCACCAGAAAGACCATTACCCACTATTAAGTAATTTGTTCTTCAAATGGGTACTACTAATTAGATTCCTCACCTTTACAATAGATACCACAGTAGTAATTCCAAAGCATAAGATACAACTTTCTTACAATAACAAATACCCAAATTAGTTTTTCAGCACTCTGAGGCATACTCCTCTCATCCGGTAGCATTGGGAATTTCTGGATACACTTTTGATCTGTAATTCCTGATCAGAAAATCGTAGCAGTAAAATTTGTTTATATCTTTGCAATGGTTATAACTCCTCTTTATTGGTAAAGTTGGATTTAACGGAAAAGCTACTCAACTTCAAAAATGCCTTACAATATCCCAGGTGTCAGGCTGGATCTGGAAGACATTTGACCGAGCAATACCCTTGCACGCCGGCAAGTGGCGTCAGTCGGCTCCGTGTGACTTTGTCCTCGCTGGAAGCGAAGTCCGCCCCACCTATAATGAAGTCACTTGTTTTTCACAACTTTTAATGCCGGGAGCATGGAGCCATGAAGTGGACCGACAGTGGTGTGTTTAGAATAACTAATGCCCTGAAAAGGATCTTCTCTGACCCTAAAAACCTGACTACCGTGCAGGGAGGATGGGTGGGTGAGTCGTTAAGGAATCTGCAGCTAGATTACATCTACCACATTAGGCGTTACCAAAGGTAAGTAACTTGTCCATCTGACATACCCATGTAGACACAGATTCCGTACCTTAGAATAGACACCCAAGCAATACCATTCCCGGGGGGACTGCGGACAGATTAGACCAAGAAGTCCTGCAGGACAGAGGGTCCAAAAAGTGTGTCCTTTTGGACTTGACTGTCCAGGCAGTATGTGTGCAGGGATGTTCAAGTTGCTGCTTGACAAATGTCAAGGACTGGAAAACCACACTGCAACGGTGTGGTTGCAGCCTGAGCTCTGGTAAAATAAGCCTTCACAAAGCTGCTTTGTGGCCAAAGCGAAGCAAATTTTGAGGCAGAGGACAAACCATCATGACAGACCTCTTCTGCACCGCACAACCTTTCTTTGATTTACCGTACCCTACAAAGAGCCGGTCATCCACCGTGAACTCTTTTGTGCGTTCATGGTAGAACAATGCTCTTTTTTGGATCCAGACGGAGTCGCTCCTGTTATTTAGATGGGTGCGGAAGAGTGCAGGAACTGGGCAACATGACATTGACCCACATGGAATTGTGTTACCACTTTCAGCAGGAAAGAGGCCTTAGTGGGAAGCACTAATTTATCAGGGAAGATGGTCAGGTAGGGAGGCCTGTATGACTGAGCCTGCAATGTGCTCACCCTCCTGGCAGAAGTTATTGCCACTAGCAAAGCTGTGTTAATGGTAAGCAACCAGAGTATGCAGAGGTTCAAACCGAACAATCAGGAAGGTGAGAATCAAATTAAGGTCCCACTGAGGCATGTTGCAAGAGGCAGGTGGAAACATATGTACAAGCCCCTTAAGAAATCTATTTACAATAGGGGATTTAAATAAACAGGGTTGGTCTGGCAGCCTCAAAAAGGCATACAGAGCCGAAAGGTACCACTTAACCCCTTCCGTTTTCACAGTGGAGCTTTGCTCATGACGAGCTGAGCTCGTCATAACGGCCGCGGCCCACCCACACGCGGCTAATTCCCCACCTGTGCGGGATAATTAATCAGTGGGCGGGTCTGTGACTAGCTCAGCTCGTCATGAGCACAGCTCCTCTGTGAGTCATTGAGTCATGACTAGCTCTGCTTGTCATGAGCACAGCAGGGCCGCGGACAACCCCCCCTACTTCCCCCCGCACCGTGGGGGAATTACCCAGCAGCCAAGGGGTTAAAGATTGCATAGAGCAGAGCCCTGCTGGGCAAGGGTCAAAATAAAAAGGAGTTGAGAGAGAGAAGCAGAAAGAGGATCAATAGACGTTCCTGTACAATATTTTGCAAATTTATGCAAACGGTAGGCGTACATGATCTTGGTAGAGGAACCCCTGGCAGCCAAATCCATATCATAGATTCGGGAAGCAGGTTGAATGCCATGAAGAGCCACCGGCCTATCACCATGCAAAAAGAAAAAGTTGACTGGTTTGGATGGAGGACCCTTCCCTGCTACGGCAACAGAAGACCCTTCCGAAAAGGCAGCCTGATCAGAGGATCAAGGCTCAGTTGGAGAAGCTCAGGATACCAGACTGTGCCCAGCCCGTAGCCACAAAAACGACTTGGGCCCAGCCGCTCTTGATCTTTTTGAGCTCTGTGGACCGTAGTGGAAATGGTTGACAAGCATGCAGGAGGCCTGAGCTCAACTTGAGACAAAAATTGTCCCCGAGCTAGTGCCGCCTTGGAAACTTCAGGACAAAAAAGGCTGGCATTGCAGATTCTCAGAGGAGGTAAACTGAACTAAGGCTCTCCCCACTTCTGAAAGACCTCTGGCTGGAGACGCCATTCATGATCCACTAGACATGGACGGCTGCGTTTGTCCACCCTGGCATTCCCCTATGGTGAGGCAATGTGCACAGCCAGGTATTGAACCACTAGGGATATGTCTGGTTGTTCCAGGCATGTCCAGAGATGCAGGGCCTCTTCACAAAGGGTCCAGGACCCGCACCCACCCTGTTTGCTGCAGTACCACATCGCTGTGGTGTTGTCGTGAACACCTTAAACAGCTTTCCTTTGATGGAAGGGAGAAAAACTTTCAATGCCAAGTGACTCACTCTGAGCCCCAGAAAGTTGATGTGGAGCCCAGATTTCGACTGAGACCAGAGTGCTCTGACCTTCACCTCTCCTTAACAGCCACCCCATCTGGGGAGTGACGCATCGGTCACTACTGTGTGATCTGGTGGGGAAGGGAGAGGGGTTTGCCTCTGACCCAATCGTGGTTGTGGGCCATCTCTGCAAATCCTGTGCAGTTTCCTTCCATATCTGGACATTGTCTGAGAGATTTCCCCCGATGCTTCACCCACTAAATCTCCAGGTCCCAACACAGAGCCCGCATATCTGGCATGTGTCACTAGCAGGATGTAGGAGGCCATGAGGTCCAGTAGTCTTAGTGAAAGTTTCATCAAAATCCAGGATAGAGTCTGAAACATCAGCATCATAGCCTGAATATCCTGGATTCGCACCTCTAGAGAATAGGCCCGAAACTGCACTGTGTCCAGAACAGCTCCAATAAAAGGGAGCATCTCAGATAGAGCCCCGTGTGACTGTTATGCTGATCGTGAACCCCAGCGAAAGCAGGAGATTTGCCGTAGTCGGGAGGTGGGAGAGGACAGTCTGGGGAGAGCTCGCCTTCAGCAGCCAGTGGAGATGCGGGAAGACTGGCACTCATGATATGCACAGATACACTGCAATCACCGCCATCATCTTGGTGAACGCCCGAGGAGCACTGGTAAGGCCAAAGGGGAGCACGGTGAACTGAAAGTGCTCGTGGCCTACCATGAACTGCAGGGAGCGCCGAAGGGCAGGTAGGACGGGAATGTGAAAATAGGAGTTCTGCAAGTCCAATACTACTATCAAATCTCGGGACTAGGACAAAAAATACCTGAGCCAGAGTGAGCATTTAGAACTTTTCCTTTTTGAGGTATTAGTTGAGGGCTTGCCGATCTAGAATAGGCCCTTGTCCATTTTTAGGACAAGAAAGCAGCAGGAAAAGCTTTTACAGCTTACCTCTGGCGCAGGTACCCTCTCCACGGCCCCCTTGGCCAAAAGAGTCCAGACTTCCTCCTGAAGCAACTTCGGGTGGCCCTTAGGCAGCCAGTCAGAGGCATAGAGAGGGGTAGTGTCAAAGTGCAGTGAGTAGTCCCTTCAGACTATCTGAAGAAACCAGTGGTCCGATGTGATGTTTTGCCAGTATTGGAAGTGATGTCTGATCCTGCCACCAACCGGCCACCCATGATCTTTAAAGCCCAGACTTGGAAGCTTTAGAGGCAGCAGGGGAGGATTTGACAGACAACCTCAGGCCACCTGACCCACGGGGTCTTCCAGCTGGGAAATGGCTGGCACGACTGAAAGCCCCTTACGTGGCCACTAAAGGGACAAAAAGCAGACAGGGGACGGGTAGTCACTGAAAGGCCGCAGCCTGTGAGTCCTTAAAGCACTCCAGAGCCATGTCTGCCTAGCTTGTTCCATTGTTGAATTAGCTATCCTGGTAATAAGAACAAGCATTTGCAATTCCATACGTCTCGCATTTACACAAGTTAAAGCTATTGGCATTATAAATGACAATGCCTTTTATTTAGGTTTTAAAAATGAAAACAAAAATAAAAGGCATTGTTATTTGCAATATCAATAGCTCAATACTCACAAATGCGAGAACTATTGCATTGCAAATGCTTGTTCATGTTGCCCATTCCACACCTGTGGGTACATAAAAAGATCTGAAGGCTAGCCATCGCTGTTACAGAGGTAGAAAACCTCAAAAGCGAACAGTCACAGACTAATCTGGAAAGTATCAACCAAATTACCACTATCAACAAAGGTTGGCTACAGAATGGAGGTTCTACAGAGATTAACTGGATTTTTTTATGGTATAATGTCATCCCGAATCCTTGCCACACTGCCAGACCTGTGTTAATACAGAAATCTAGGTTTGATTACCTCTATGGTTAGTGAGGTGGTAACCAAACTCAGGATGCCCCACTGCATCTCCTGACATGCCTTACAACACAAAAGAATAACTACAGCACTGATGAGAAGGTAGTAAACACCCAACCACTCCTAAGGCCATAACAAGTGATATGTTCAAGCTGGTGTACTTTCAGATTGCTATGATAAAGCAATCCAGGGCTGTTCGATTCAGTGGTCAGACTCATTGTAGGCACCGACTTCTGCCCTTGAGTTTTCAGAGGCAATAAACAGTTCAATGCATGCAAAAGCTTGAATTACATCCTGCAACTGAGACGTCCATCCTTACACCTGGGAGCAGTGGGCTATGCGAACCGCACATTCAATAAACAGTAAGGCAATACAGCACTAGAGACACAATGTTTTAATACAGAACCATATTAAAATGGGCGCTACATCAGGCCACACCTTTGCTACCTAGAGTACGCATCCAAGGGTAGTCCATTCCAACCCAACACAAGGTATGCACTTTGTTCTTTTATTCTAGTTTACAACAGAGCAGGTTTCTAAGAAAATTCCAAGTCCATAAAGTGATAAAGCAGTCATTTACAGTAGTGGCAGTAGACAAAATCAGTAATAAAGTGGCCAGATGTTGTTGAAAGCCTCAAAGTAATTAACAATTCTGAGACAAGAAGTATATGCATTAAAAACGCACGCCCCGGGCCATCGTGGAGTTGAGACTTCCATCCTTCCAGGCCAAAAAATGGAGCACTATTAAACTGGTTAGCAAGTAACACCTTGTATTTATGGCGCTAGGAAGCCGCAAAGGGATGTATAAACCGCTAGACTACAAAAAAGTTCCTAGAACATCAGGATAAATCCAGAAACAAGGAGAGAACCAGAGGATAAACTGAAGAACTACATCTGGCAAACAAAATGCTAGCGGTTAAAGGAGTGGCCGTGTAAAGCACACCAGCTTACTATCAGATAAATAGTTTCCTGCAGTTCTCAGATACTAGTTTCAGCTCATTTTGCCTCTTTCTGGGTAGCTAAAATAAGTTTTGTCCTTGGTCGCTTTTACAGAACTTCGAAGGACTGCTCCCAGTTACCCGACCTAATCTAACTGAGCACAGGCATTTAGCATATGAGATGCTTTTCAAGGTAGACATTTGATTTTATTGGACTGTGCTATGCACGCCGTATATGTTGTCGCAAAGAAGAATGCAGTTTCATCGTGTCTATAGTTGTGTGTCATTGTAGGTATCTAGTGGCGCTAGAACCTTCTATTTGGAAGCTTAAAAAGCGCCTGGGTTTGTAAGTAGGAAGATTTACCACTATCTGTGTGTGGCCTGCATACATGGCTTTTCTCTACACAGTGGATTGTGGTGTATTTAATTTTTAAAAGATGACACTATTTTGTTGAACCAGCAGTTTGTGCTGGTGTGAAACTAAAATGTTGTAAAAAGTAGCGTTGTTGATTTTTGGTGTTTAACTACTTTTGCACTTAAACTGACAATTGTTTTTCAACAGGTTTGTCTCTGATGAAGGGGCAGTCGTCCCAAAATGCATTGGCCTTAGTCATACCATTTTTTTATGATTGAATAGAATGTATATGTATTATGTTAATGATTTTATGATGAATGAACTGTACGAAATATGTTGTTTTGTTTGAAATGTGATGTATAGGTGTACAACGGCAGCACTGGACAGCACTGACCCTGTGCTACCTAGTAAAATTCCGGGTAGAACACAGAAATCTGCACCGTGGTACGATACTGCACTGCGTACGGCCAAAGCAGAATGCAAACGCCTTGAGGGGCGCTGGATGAAGGGATTCTCAGTCCAGGACAAGAGGGAGGACCATGATATGCGGAAAAAAATACCATAGGCTCATTAGACGAGCTAAGGCAACGCACTATCAGGATAGATTTGGGGCAGCGGGAAATTCGACGAAAGAACTGTTCAAGATCTATAAGGAGATTTCTTCCCTAGGGACCCTTGCTGTGCCAGTCTCCGGTTCGGAAGAATTGTGTAACCGTGTGGCAGACATCTTTGCAGTTAAAGTGGAGACAATCTACTCCACCTTTCCAGAGTCTGCAAAGGAGGGTCTTGAACCTGCAAAGGATGCCAAGGTGGCCGGAGAGTGAATATGTATGGACAGTTTCATCATTACTACCCCCCCCCCCCCCCCCCCCCCCCAGAGCTGCTAATAAAAACTTGACTGAGTGTCAAGTCGGGCTCCCCCAGAGATCAAGCCTCCCCCAAAGTGCTTGTGGAGAACATTTCCATCATTGAGCACTACATCAGACATCTCTTGGAGGTATCTTTCCGGTCTTGCACTGTGCCAGGTAGTTGGAAGGAAGCGGTGGTCCTTTCCATTACCCAAGAAACCCAATGTCAGCATAGAGAAACGTGACAATTTACACCCTATTTCACTACTCCCGTACTTTGCGAAAGTGGCGGAGAAGGTTGTTAATAATGGCACATGTTGAGAACCACAACCTTCTACATCCATCCCAATCTGGCTTCCGTGCCTTACACTCGACGGAGTCTGCTCTGCTCTTTGCTACGGAAACCATCAGACAATGCACAGATGCCGGGCAGACAACGGCCTTAATACTCCTGGACTTGAGCACCGCCTTTGACACTGTTGCTCATCACACCTTGCTGCAGTGTCCGAATAAAGGTGGCATCTCTGGCTCTGCACTGAAGTGGATGAAATCCTTCTTGGCAGAACGCAGTTTCCAAGTGAGGCAGGGATACCGCTACTCTAAAACTATCAAACTGAAACATGGGGTGCCACAGAGATCGGCCCGGGGCCTGACCCTGTTCAATCTCTACGTGGCACCTCTTGCTGAGATAGCGGATGGGTTCGGGATTAGGGTCGTGTCCTATGCCGATGATACCCAGCTGGTGGTCTCCCTGACTCAGGCACCCGACTTGGCAGCCTCCAAATTTGTGGCATGCATGAAGGAGCTTGCTTCCTGGATGGCTAACAACTGACTGAATATGAATGGAGACAAGACCGAGGTGCTAGTTGTGGGGAAGGCTCCATCAGTATGGTCCTCGGCTTGGTTGCCCCCTAGCCTGGGTCCCACCCCCACGCCCTGCACTCAGGTGAAGAACTTGGGAGTGTGGTTGGACTCTAAATTGTCCTTGGAGTATCAAACCAGACGTGTAGTGGTTACCTGTCTGGGAGTCCTTAAATGCCTCCGGAAAACTCTGGATCTGCTTCCTATTGAGGCCAGGAAGACTATGGTACATGCCCTTGTGACATCCCACCTGGACTTTGGCAACATATTGTACCTGGGCACCAATGCCAAATGTATGAACAGACTTCAGGTTCTACAGAACGCTGCTGCTCGCCTGGTTCTTGTGCAGCCTAGGAGTGACGCCTCTAGGAAAGCCTTGGCCTCCCTCCATTGGCTTCTCATTAGGGAGAGAGTGCTGTTGAAGGCATTCTGAGTGTGCCACCGCATCACCCAGGGAATTGGTCCATCGTACTTGACGAACTTGCTCACTCAATATATCCCCACAAGGCTTCTTAGATCATGTGGGAATGGTTTGTTGCTTGTTCCTAAGGTCAGGAAGGCCAGGATGTGTGGTCTGTCTTGCTGCTTTTTGGCTGCACATAACTGGAATAAACTTCCCCTGGGTCTCCGGCTGGAGGCATCAGAGGTTAAATTTAGGAGAGATCTGAAAACCCACCTTTTCTCCCGTGTGCAGGGATAGCCCGTTCAAACTGGATTGTGATTGCCCGTAAGTTGACCCCCTTTCACCACAGCGCGGGGACACACCGGTTGGTGTAACCAGGCGCTTTACAAATGTACCTATTTATGTCTTGATTGTATTTTTTTTGTGTGCGCTTCAAAACATTGAGTAACAAACATACTCTTGAGTTAAACAAACAGCTGGTCTAAAATATTCATTTAAATCTTTAAGGTAACGTCAATAGAGCTGTGCACGCTTGAGTCTAAGTCAACTCAGGGACTTGGCCACATTTTGCTATACAATTTATATACTAGGCAGGCATTCCACAAGCGTGGCAAGCTGATCATCCCACATTGTTGATAAACTTTGATTAATCGAAACAATTCTTGAGTGCGGAATCTACCCGCCTTTTCCATCTGTCTGGGTGGAAACATGTTTGCGGACAACAATCAACGACAGTAGGGGAAAGATTCAGCTGTGATGAACAAGGAATGTTTTGCATTCGGGAAGCACTGTGTTCATGGACTGTGACAATGTTTACTTTTTGGGCCAAGCCATCAGCTACTGTCCACAGGTCATGAGCAGGACGGCCCCCCAACCAAGGAGAGCCGCCTCTACAGGAAATGATACGCTTGGTGAGAGTGAGCAGTGTTTGCTAGTAACCGTTTGAACACAGCAAGTACAGTGGTTGAACCCCAAATTGCTAATATTTACTCTATGGCAGTTCCACCCTTCTGCTTTCCGGTCCAAAGTTTAACACAGAAGGGGAAACAGTCGAGCAACGGTGGAAGCATATGCCCAAACATGTCAATGTCCACTTTTGTGTCTTTTTTGACCAGTACTCAACATTTGCATTACTCTGCATCAGCAGTGGGAAATAAGGGGCAGGAAATAGGATACAGTGGTACAACCTGAACCAAACAACATTACACAATGTGAGGAAGTCAAAACTCAAAGCCTGCTTTTTGTAGTTTCACAGTTACGGCAGGTAGTAACTAGAACTCTTCTAGATGGACGTGTACAGACATTTGCCTACTCAATCTAATCACTTTAGGCTACTGAGCAAACAATTTAAAACAAAATGTTTTAATTGGCCAAGTCAGAGGTACAGATGTATAATTTTGCAGAGACTTCCACGGCTTTTGAATCCACACCTGAAAAAATTATCACCCTCCAACACACAACCTCCACTCTATCTGTGCAAGCAGCTACTGCACTAGTTTCCAAACCCATCCCCTCCAATAAGCTCTACCCCTTAGTCCTCTGTGCCCCGTCCACCCAGTGGGCTAAGTGCAAAAGTACTATGTGAACTTGTGATGAAGTACAAAACTACGGGATTGGCCGGGTGAAGGCAATGGGATTTACACAAGCAAAAGAGCGATGCATTCACCAACCGAAACATGTTCCAGAATGCAAAGGAATTCTGCCAAAAAATCCATACATGGATTAAGGTGTTACACATGACATGGGGCCTTTTTTGACGCACTTAATTTTGCATGAAAACCAAGCAGTCTTAGATTTTGAAACTGTGAAGCCACTTCTTGGAGGAAATTCCGAAAGGGGGGTTAGTTCAATCATGGAGGTGTGCATTCAAAACATCTTTGTAAAACATTTATATCCGATCTGACAAAAAGGAGCTTACTAACAAACTGTTACACAACATAATGAGAGCCCTAGGATAAGGCCGCCATGCAGTCCCACCACCCCGGCGATAAGGTCTGTAGAAACTGTGTGCGTGTGTTTGAAAGGGAACCACCCTATGGTGAGCTAGGGAGCCCCTGCGGGTCTACCACTCCCTACATCCGGGTACGGATTAGTTACTTACCTGTAATCCTAGTTCTCTTCCAGGGGTATCCTCATCAAAGTCATAAGCACTGAATATTCCCGCCCATGTGCGGGACCCCGGAAACGATATAAAAATATATATGTAAAAAACACATATATCTCGCTCCACATATATGTATGCACATATATTATTTTTCTCACACCAATGCAGCTCCATAACTGAGGCTAAAAACAATGTAAACACATATACATGCACTGCAATTAGCAAGAAAAGCAAAAGAAAAAAACATGTCAAATAACCTTTGAACTTTGTGTTTTAATGAGTATACCACTCATAAATTCTGAAAATTGCTTGTAAATAGACATTGTTAGCCCTCAGGCTGCATTGCAAAACAATAGCATAGAAAATGAAACCATTTTCAACAAAAAAAACTGGCACCGTGCCTTTAAGGCAGCCATGACCCCGGGCTTCCCATCATGCCTCAGGGGTGACAGTTAGGTCAGTTGTTCTTTGCATAACCCTGAAGACAGGGCTCAACCACAAGAGTGACATAGTACCAAAATCTCATTTACCTGGGGAGGCGGGTGGGTTGCTTATGACTTTGATGAGGATACCCCTGGAAGAGAACTAGGATTACAGGTAAGTAACTAATCCTTCTCTTCCAGGGGATCCTCATCAATAGTCATAAGCACTGAATAGAATAGCAAGCCCATCAACCACCTGCAGGTAAATGAGAAGTACATGACCCAACCAAACCATAACAGCCAAATAACTCAGCTGTTAAACAGATTCCTCAGTGAGGCTTGGCCCACCTGGGTATCTGCTCTAGTGTCAGAATCAAGACAGTAATGTCTGGTAAATGTATGGACAGACCTCCAGGTCGCCGCTTTACAAATCTCAGACATGGGCACATCATGTAGATAAGCCGTAGTGGCCGCTCTACCTCTGGTGGAATGTGCTTTAGGAGTAAACCCCAGAGGTTTTTGCGCCAATTGGTAAGCAAGCTTGATACACGAAACGATCCACCTGGAAATGGAACGTTTCGATGCTGCATGGCCAGTTCTGATCGATCCGTAATTAATAAACAATTGATCAGAATGTCGAATAGACTTGGACCTGTCCAGATAGAACTTTAAAACCCTTTTCAGGTCCAACGAGTGTAAAGCCCTCTCAGCTGGAGTAGAGGGATTAGGAAAGAAAGTGGGTAAAGAGATAGACTGATTGACATGAAAATCTGACACCACTTTCGGCAGGAAAGAAGGGTGCGTTCTGAGCACCACTGTTCAAATGAAAAACTGTATACGGTTCTTTAGTACATAGGGCCTGAATTTCGCTCACCCTACGGGCTGACGTAATTGCTACCAAAAAAGCCGCTTTCCAGGAAATATGCTGTAAAGTAGCTTTATGAATGGGCTCAAAAGGAGGGCCCATCAACTTTGATAGTACTAAGTTCAGCTCCCAGGGAGGAGAAGGAGGCCGTACAGGAGGATATACCTTTTTCAGACCTTGCATGAAATCTTTTACTGCTGGCAACTGGAAAAAAGAGGTTTGCGAAGGTGATCGCCTATAAGCAGTTATAGCGGCTAGATGCACCTTAATGGAATTAAACTTCAAACCTGCTTTGGCCAGATACAACAAGTATGGAAGAACTGCTTCTTCCTGACTCTTCACCGGATTGTGACCATTCTGCACGCACCACATATAGAACCTCTTCCACTTGCATGCGTAAGAATGTCTCGTGGAAGGACGTCGTGCTTCTCTCAGAATGGACATGCAGTCTTGTGGCAGTCCTAGATGGCCGTACTGAATGACCTCAGGAGCCATGCTGCCAAGTTCAGTGATGGAAGGTTGGGATGGTGAATCCTCCCGTTCATCTTCGATAATAGGTCCGGCCTCCAAGGAAGCCTCTTGTGAGGAGACTGACAGGTGAAGTAGGTCCGTGTACCACCATTGCCTCGGCCAGTCGGGGGCGATCAGGATCATCGTTGTGCACGAGTGGTTCAGCTTGCTCACCACCTTCGGGATCAGCGGAAGTGGTGGAAAGGCGTACACAAATTCCCCTGACCAGTCGATCAAAAGAGCATTCCCTCTCGTTCCTGGACGGTAAAACCTTGAGGCGAAGTTTGGGCATTTGCTGTTTACGTCGTCCGCGAAGAGATCTATGGAAGGACGACCCCAAGACTGGAAAACGTCGTCTAGCACTTCGTCGTCTAGCACCCAGTCTTCTCTGTCCTCGAAGTGCCGACTTAGTGCGTCCGCCCTCACATTCTGCTCTCCTGGGAGGTGGACTGCTTGAACAGACAAATTGCGAGCCAGAAGCCAATGCCAGATGCTCTGAGCTTCTAGTGACAGTGTCCTTGAGCGTGTCCCTCCCTGTTTGTTTAAATAGTACATAGTGGTGGTGTTGTCTGTTTGTACTAGAACCACCTTTTCCTGAAGCGAGGGAAGGAACGCTTTGAGAGCCAGGTGTACTGCTCTCAACTCCAGCAAGTTGATGTGGTAGGTGCTTTCCTTGGGAGACCACAGACCCTGCACCTGAAGAGGGCCCATGTGCGCCCCCCAGCCTTGTAATGACGCGTCTGTGATGATCGTTTGTGTAGGAGGAGGCTGATGGAAGAGAAAACCCACTTGCATGTTCTGCTTCTTCATCCACCACTGAATGGAGGACCGTGCCACCTCCGACAAAGTGATCTGATCGTCCCAGCGATCTGATTGCTGGTCCCATTTGTCCTCCAGATCCTGCTGAAGAGGACGCATCCGAAGTCTGGCGTTCGGTACCAAGAATATGCAGGAAGCCATCGATCCTAAGAGAGAGGCTATCCTTCGCACTTTGAGACCTGTTGCGAAGAACTTGCTGGCACTTGAGTGCTATTGAAGACTGTCTCTCCTCCGAAGGAAACACTTTTCCTACCTCGGAGTCTAGCAGAGCTCCTAGGAAGTGAATCTTCTGAGTGGGATGGGAGACCGACTTCTTGTGGTTGACATGCAGACCTAGATGTTGACAAAGTTCTATGCATGTCCGAAATTGATTCCTCACGCTGTCTGGAGTTGGACCTTTCAACAGCCAATCGTCTAAGTATGGGTATACGAAGACTCCCCTGCGACGTAGAGCTGCCGCTACCACTGCGACACACTTTGTGAACACTCTGGGAGCCGCCTTCAACCCAAACGGGAGGACTTTGAACTGGTAGTGAGAGGTCCCCACCAGAAAACGAAGGAATCTTCTGTGGTCTGGACGTATCGGGACATGAAAATATGCGTCTTGAAGGTCCACCGAACACATCCAATCCCCCTTCCTGAGATGTTGATATATCTGGTGGAGCGCCAACATGCGAAATTTTTCTTTTCGTACATGTAGATTGAGCGTTCTCAAGTCCAGAATGGGCCTGTATTCCTCTTTCTGGCCCTTTTTTCTGACCAGAAAATACCTCGAGTATACTCCTTTCCCCCTTTGCACCACCGGCACTCTCTCGATGGCTGATTTCTCGAGGAGTGTCGCTACTTCTTTCTTTAACTTTTGTAGCTGGTGACTTGACGTTGACATCGGAGGAACGGGTGGAGGTAGACGATGGAAACGAAGACAGTACCCATTCTGCAGCGTAGACAACACCCATTGATCTTTCGTAATGGTCTGCCACTCTGTCCTGTGATGCGCAATGCTTCCCCCCACTGGAGTGGACAACGGCGCTGGGGGAAGTGAAGACTCATTGCTTCTGCTGAGATTTATTGAAGTTGTTGCCTTGTCGCTGATTCCCATTGCCTTTGGAATTGCGCTTGCCTTTGTATTGCGACTTTTGTTGACCTTGCTGGTTCTGGCCCTTCTGCCAGTGAGGGGTTTGAACCCTCTGCTTCGAAGAGCCCTTGTTGTCCGAACGGAATTTCTTACGGAATTCCTTCTTCTTTTCAAGCCCCACGGCTTTGAGGGTGTCTAACTCAGTCTTCATCCTCTGCATCTCCTCATCAGCACTCGCTCCAAAGAGAGACTTGCCTGAAAAAGGAAGAATCCTGGCTTGAGCCTCGGGTTTCAATGCTGTAAGGCGCAACCATGAGGATCTCCTCGCTGTGATTCCATGCGCATAACCATGCGCAGCCAGCGTTGCTCCATCTGCCGCTCCATCTGCCGCCGCTCCTATCATCTGATTGGATACTTGACCGCCCTCCAACAGAATCTCCTCAAAATCCTTCCTATCTTCCGGAGGAAGTTTATCAGAAAATCTCTGAAGTGAGTCCCACAGAGATCTATCATATCTGCCAAGCAGCGCTTCCGCATTGGAGACCTTAAGGAAAGAAGCCGAGGTGTTACAAACTCTTCTCCCCCATGAGTCTTGCACCTTGCTGTCCTTATCCGGCGGTACTGTGGATGAAGAAGCTACCGCATTGGATTTTCTAGCCGCCGCAATGATTACTGAATCAGGCGGGGGATCAGATTTGAGGAACAAAGGATCCTCATCAGGAGGACGATACTTCTTGAGAATTCTAGCTGGGACGGACTTCACCGTTGCCGGAGTCAGGAAGACTTCATTCACTGGGTCCATTATACCCGGAACCAACGGCAACAAAGGTTTGGGTGTCGTTCTGTGCTGTAGGGTTTCAAATATGACTGTCGTCTTGATCTGAGGAGCAGTCATAGGCACTCCTAACTTCAGGGCTCCCCTGCCCAAGATGTCCTGGAACGAGAAGATATCCTCAGTTGGAGATATCCTCGAGCGTGGACTGTTCGTCAAGGTCGGAGAGTAATCCCTGTGAGAACGGTTCCTCGAAGAACCTGAAGAGCTACGGGTCCTCCTGGACCTAGATCTTCTACTTGAACGCGTTCTAGAAGGAGATCTATCTCTGTGACAAGATTTTTTCGCACTTGAATGTCTAGAACGAGACTGTTCCTTTCGGGGAAGAGCCTGGTTTCGATATGCCTTTAGCCAATCAGCCATCGCCTTGTCCTCTGCCCAGTGGTGAAGGGGTCTATTCCACCTTGGAGAAAGATGAATAGAAGGAGATTTGTGAGTGGTATCCTTCACAGGTGAACGTGGCCGTGGAGGTTGATCCACTTGATCCTGTTGCGATCCTGCATGGGACTTGGATCTCTCCCTATGTGAACCGCTGTTTCGTCCATCCGAGGATCCGCCACTGTGAGATGAGGAGGACGAGGATCGGCTCCTTTGAGATCTAGAGGAAGATCCCGACCGAGATCTCTTTTCTGCAACCCTCCTTTTCTTGGCAGGGGGTTCATGCACCGGAGATTGTCCCACCTCCGCAGCCGATGCTGATCCTGGAGAACCGAATTGAGACCGAGACTGGTCCAATGGTTCACCTTCCGTCTCCTGCAGCACCTGCCTCAAAGGCAACCTCTCCTGTGATCTTGTAGGAGTGATGCTCACTGACTGGGAAACACTCTGTTCTCTGGCTCTCCGCTGATCCATAGACAGTGGCTGCATCGACGCTGAGCTGATATACGCTCTCTCGACGTCGACCGCGGTTTCCTCGACACCGATCCCTTCGGCATAGCGCATCTCGCCGTTGAAGGACGTCCACTCGACGATGACTGAGGCTGCTTCGACGCCGATCGCCTGTGCTCTGTCGGCGACGGGGTGTGTCTCGACGCCGAATGCTGCTTGCTTGAATGCGACGGAGGCTGCCTCGACGTCGAACGCCATTGATCGGGCGTCGACGTGGGCTACTTCGACGTCGATCGACTATGTGTCGACGAAGGCTCCCTCGACGCCGAACGACCATGACTCGTCGTCGGCCGGAGGATGACTCGACGTCTAACGCTGGTGGCCTGGCGTCGACGGAGAAAACCTCGACGTCGCAGCATGACGATGCTGCTTCGACGTCATGTGGCTCGCCGTCGAACTCTTCCGCTTCGACGGCGACCTATCCCTCGACGCTGTCTGTAGCGGAGGTACCTTGGATGTTGACGCTGAAGACATCGTCTTCGTCACCGTCGACGCCGACGTCGGGGCTTCTTTCGACGTCGACCGCGCCTTCCGACTTTTCTGCTTCTTGGGAGATCTTCCTCTCTCAGAAAGCCCATAAACACGAATTCTCTCACGTTCCTTAAGAGTTCTGGTTGATAAAACCTGGCAGTGTTCACAGGTCTTCGAGGAATGAGAAGCTGGTAGGCACAGGATACACACTGAATGAGTGTCAGTCTTGGCCATCTTCCTTCCACATGAAGGGCACTTGTCAAAGAGAGAAGGCATCTTTGACAGAAAAATCACCTTTTTTAAGCCTAAAAAAGGTAGCAGTAACACCCTAAGTCCAAAAGACGTCGAGTGAAAGCAAAAAATTGTAGATAAGAATATTTTTTGACAAAAAGCCAACAAAAAGCCAAAAAGAAAGGGAGCTGTTTCACCAGGGTCCTGACTGAAGGAGCCGGAAAGAACAACTGACCTAACTGTCACCCCTGAGGCATGATGGGAAGCCCGGGGTCATGGCTGCCTTAAAGGCACGGTGCCAGTTTTTTTTGTTGAAAATGGTTTCATTTTCTATGCTATTGTTTTGCAATGCAGCCTGAGGGCTAACAATGTCTATTTACAAGCAATTTTCAGAATTTATGAGTGGTATACTCATTAAAACACAAAGTTCAAAGGTTATTTGACATGATGTGTTTTTTTCTTTTGCTTTTCTTGCTAATTGCAGTGCATGTATATGTGTTTACATTGTTTTTAGCCTCAGTTATGGAGCTGCATTGGTGTGAGAAAAATAATATATGTGCATACATATATGTGGAGCGAGATATATGTGTTTTTTACATATATATTTTTATATTGTTTCCGGGGTCCCGCACATGGGCGGGAATATTCAGTGCTTATGACTATTGATGAGGATCCCCTGGAAGAGAACTACATTTCTTCGCCACATTCTCAGAGAGGCTGCACCTGATACAAGGCTGCTGCTGTTCTGTGAACATATTCTTTTTCACGAAGCACAGCAAGGAATCTGCATTAAGGAACAAATGCACAGGGGATGGGTAAGGTGCAGGAATTTAAAGGTACGGGCTCCAGTTATTCCAGTTCTGTTTTCATATAACAGAATCTTTTCTACTCCACTGCAAAGACATGGGCTGCTGACCATTGTGAGATACCCGCAGATCATTCGATGCCATAACTGCGTAATTACTTTATGGATCCTCATGCAACGAAAAAGACTCGCAAAATCACACAAACCCAACAAAGGGGTTTCAAACATGCAGCAGCTCAAACGTCCCATGAGAACCACACGTGACACTCCCCTTCATGTTGTTCCAAGGTAACCCGAAAACAATCAATACACGCACTCCAGACAAAACTGGATTCTGGAAACAAGCTGTCACCGTCAGAGTTGGTAACCCATTGAGAAGCAAGAGAGAAAGCCTCATGCGATCGCTGTGCCTCACACAATGCCTGAAACGCCGAGAGCAAAAGAGATGGCCGTGCACATCTCCTGTCCGGGCAGGCATGGAAAACAGGAGACAGGGAGGGAGCAAACATGCCTCCCTTCCAATCAAGAGAGCATTTTGGATGCATGCTAATTAGATGCATGGGTGGAGCTTCCAGCCCGGTTCCAAAGCAAAACAGACGACCATAGTCTTGCAATTGAGCAGCACATGCGCTGTCGCTAAGCAAGACCTAAAAATGAGTCTCATTGGAACCTTGTTTTGATATATTATGCACAGTAAATCCACGAACAAGCAGAAGACCAAGTTTTTCTAGGCATGGGACCCTGACGAACGCCAGACAGACTTCTCTACTGATCCAGTTCCCACTCCAGATCCACCCTCTCGCCATTGATCAGTAAATCAAAAAAATATTGAAGGACAGATCAAAAAAGCACAAGCACTACCAAAGAAGGGGATTCCTGTATGTCATTTACCTTTACAAGCGCCAGGATGCCCGTAGGGCGACAGTCAGCGCTATATAAGTATCAAATCAATCATCAATCAATCATCATTTGTGTTAGGACCAGCTGCATGAATCCATGCCCTCTGGCTTTGTCTTCATGGACAGAACTAGTTGATGTGACCATGGCGACAAATCTAGCTTCAGTGCCAGACGCCATGACACCTTTCAATGCTGGCCTTATGCGTCCGCTATCCAGTTGATTAATCATTTGGACCCGTGGAGCTGTTCTGTTTCCTGAATGTTCATCCATCACCCCAACAGCACCATCTTCAGAGTCACTGCTTTGAACTATAAACCATCCTGATAAGTTCTAGATTGCAGCAGAACAGTGAACGAATCACTGTCTATGTCCCTGCATGAGTAAATACTGTGACATTGCATGACCTGTTTGGGTTAGACTCCGATCCAACTCATTGCAGTGGGTCACGTGACAATGAAAGCAGTGAGAAAGACCATATTTTCTTGTTTCCAACCACTGATGCAGGCTGTTTCAACCTACAGATTGCAAGTAGCTGAGATACCTCTTCAGAGGTTGACCTAGAATGCCCTCCCCCTCAGATGGAGGTAACATTTACAGAAATCTTGAGAAAGGTGACGGAGGTTCTGGAGGTGATCTTACCCATGGAGGAAATTAAGTGAGCATCACTGATATTTTGAAATTAACAACTTGGCACCTTTGCTCCTGTTCAATGAAGCCTTCATGGAAGCCATTTGAACGGAGTTGAACAAGCTGTTTTTGGGTTGTTGATGAACCGTCAAGCCACCACTGCTCTTCCCCTGTGAGCCCTAAGCTCCTTACTACTCTGTTGTTGTTGCAGTCTGATCGTGCAGGGATGCACCCTTCTCCAGGCAGAACCCTGGCTCTTTCCCTGCAGCTCCCCTGTAGATAGATGCTATTAAGGGGGTCATCGGGCACTTTGCTCCTCAAATGTGACCTGTCTCAGAGCGCGCTACATGTTATTGAGAATGTTACAGATGGATGTGCCTGATTTGCCAGCTCTTTGCATGACCATAGTGCAGATGATGTTAGAGACAGTCATTATGCAGTTAGATTAATTCTTAGGTCTGGGCTGCATAGTGTAGAGTTGGTGGTACACTTGATGGGTTCATCTACTGCTATCGTCTACTGCTATCATCTGACATGTCTGGCTATGTTCCACTAGATTTTCAGGGGACGTCCAGCCTAACCGAATAGTGATGGCACTCGATTCTTCCTGTTCAGAGAAACGGCTGACTCGGTTCCCTGTGGTTTGGTACCTGAAGAACAAGTTACTTACCTTCGGTAACGCTTTTTCTGGTAGATACAATATCTGCCTGTGGATTCCTCACCTTGTGAATATCCCCTTGCGTCAGCAACATTCGGAAATTCTCTTTTTGTAGCTTCACGCCGACGTGGACTTGGACATTATAGAGACACTGCATCGCACGCGACTCCGCTGACGTCACAGACGCCTACAATAGGCCGGCGTGATGACATCAGTTCCGCCCTTTTTTTCGTGCCTTCGAGGCACACGGACGGACCAATGACCGACATATACACAGTATACGCAGTACAAAAATCAAGGTAACACACAGTGTGAAGCAAATGCAATAAAACATTTGAAATAAACAACTCCTTGACAATAAAATAAATACATTACAGAAACTCTGGTATAGAAGAGTGGACAACGGGGAGGCGGGTGGGTCAGTGAGGAATCCACAGGCAGATATTGTATCTACCAGAAAAAGCGTTACCGAAGGTAAGTAACTTGTTCTTCTGATAGATACATCTGCCGTGTGGATTCCTCACCTTGTGAATAGAGTCCCACAGCAGTCCCCACTCCCGGAGGAGGGTGTCCACTCTTCTCTACCAGAAAATCCTGGAGGACAGAGCGCGCAAAATGGCCGTCCCTCCTCACCTCGGAATCCAAGCAGTAATGCTTTGCGAAAGTGTGGAGGGAAGACCAAGTTACCGCCCTACAAATATCCTCTACAGGAACACCTCTAGCCAAAGCTGAGGTTGAGGACTTAGCTCTTGTAGAATGAGCCCTTATACCCTCTGGTGGTTCCTTACCGGCCAAAGAGTAACAGATCTTTATACAGAGGACGATCCATATTGACAAAGTTCTTTTATGGACCGCTCTTCCTCTCTTGCAGCCAGCAAACCCAATGAAGAGCTGGTCATCTAAACAATAGTCTTTAGATCTGTCCAAGTAAAAGGACACTGCCCTTTTGGGGTCCAGACGGTGCAACCTCTCCTCCTTGGAAGGGTGTGGGGGAGGATAAAAGGTAGGGAGGGTAATGGATTGACCAAGGTGGAAAGGAGTAACCACCTTTGGAAGAAAAGCAGCCCTGGTCCTAAGAACCATTCGATCAGCATGAATGGTCAAGAAAGTGGGCTTGGAACTAAGAGCTTGAAGCTCACTCACCCTCCTTGCTGAGGTTATTGCAACGAGGAAGACGGTCTTAAGAGTCAAAAGCCTCAAAGGACATTTGTGAAGAGGCTCAAAAGGAGCACCCATCAAAAAGGTCAAGACAAGATTTAAGTCCCACTGAGGCACAATAAAAGGAACAGGAGGGAACTTATTTGTGAGACCCTTTAAAAACCTCAAAACCACAGGAGATTTGAAAAGAGATGACTGATCAGGCAAACCGAGAAAAGCCGACAGCGCAGAAAGATAACCCTTAACTGTGGCAACAGCAAGCCCTTGCTGCACCAGAGAAAGGGCAAACTGGAGATCAGACAAATGGGCTCTCAAAGAGTCAATAGATTTTCCTCCACACCAAGTGACAAATTTTGACCATAGATGGACTTAGTGGAGTCACG
The DNA here is from genome assembly GCF_964261635.1 of Lissotriton helveticus. NCBI lineage: Eukaryota > Metazoa > Chordata > Amphibia > Caudata > Salamandridae > Lissotriton > Lissotriton helveticus. Next base: position 1,595,676,752 of record NC_136069.1, on the reverse strand, counting down.
CCTGGCTGACAAGATGACATCCACCACGTCAGGCGGGAGAGAAAAGGAATTCAGGTTGCCCCGTTCAATCTCCAGGCATGAAGGTGTAATGTCTGGAGGTGGGGGTGTAGAACCTGCCCCTCCATCTGGGAGAGGAGATCTGCCCTGTGAGGGAGACGGAGCGGCGGGTGAGAGGAGAGATGGAGAAGGTCTGAGTACCACACCCTTCTTGGCCAATCCGGGGCGACCAATATGACTTGGGCCCGGTCTTGGCGAATTTTCCTCAGAACCCGAGGAATCAAAGGTATGGGAGGAAACGTGTAAAGGAGTTGCGAGCTCCAACTCAACTGAAACGCGTCCCCCAAGGCTCCTTGCATCGGATACTGGAGACTCCAGAATAACGGGCAGTGAGCATTCTCTTGAGTGGCAAAAAGGTCCACCTGAGGAGTCCCCCACGTCCGAAAGACGTGACGAACTACCTCCGGATGAAGCCTCCACTCGTGGTCGGCAGAGAACTGCCGACAGACTGTCTGCACGAACGTTCTGAACTCTGGCCAGATGATTTGCCATCAGGACCAGAGACGCAGAGCCTCTCTGCAGAGACACTGCGACCCCACTCCTCCCTGCACCACATCGCGGTCGTGTTGTTCGTCAGGACCTGAACAGACTGACCGCGAAGGGAAGGGAGGAAGGCCTTGAGTGCCAAACTAATCTCCCTCAATTCCAGAAGGTTGATGTGAAGCAACCTTTCCTCTGGAGACCAAAGACCCTTGATCTCCAGATCCCCCAGATGAGCACCCCACCCTAGAGTGGAGGCATCCGTGATCACTGTGGCAACCGATAGAGGCAGATGAAAGGGCTTTCCTTGAGATAGATTGCCCTCCACGCTCCACCAAGACAGATCTGCTGCAGTTTCTCTGGAGATCCTCACAGACTCCCTGAGATCTCCTTTGTGCTGATACCACTGCCTGCGGAGGCACCACTGGAGCGCCCTCGTGTGCCAGCGTGCATGGTTGACCAGCAGAATGCAGGAAGCAAACCGACCAAGCAGGCGAAGGACCCTCAGGACTGGAACGACCGCTCCATTGTAAAACAAAGGAATCATTTCCTGAATGTCGAGAATCCTTTGACGAGGAGGGAATGCCCGACAAACAGTAGTGTCCAGTACTGCCCCTATAAACAGGTTGCGCTGTGAGGGCACCAGGTGAGACTTGGGTACATTTATCGAAAAACCCAACCTGTACAACAACTGAGTTGTCTCCTGCAGATGATGTAGCACCTTCTCTGGAGACTCCGCTTTGATCAGCCAGTTGTCCAGATAAGGGAATACTGGAATCCCTGATCTTCTGAGATGGGCTGCCACCACTGCCATCACCTTGGTAAAGACTCTAGGCGCAGTAGTAATTCCAAACGGAAGGACCGCAAACTGGTAGTGTTGCGACCCCACCGTAAAACAGATACTTCCTGTGCGACTTCAGGATTGGGATGTGAAAATACGCATCCTGCAACTCGAGCGACACCATCCAGTCTTCTTCCAGCAGCGCCTGAAGAACCTGCTCAAGGGTAAGCATCTTGAACTTCTCTTGTTTCAGATAAAGATTCAAGATCCTGAGATCCAGAATTGGACGAAGCCTGCCATCCTTCTTGGGAATCAGGAAATACCGGGAATCCCTGACCCCTTTCCTGCTCTGGAACCACCTCTATCGCGCCTTTCTTTAACACGGTCAGAAACGCCTCCTGAAGGAGACGGAGATGTTCCTCTGAGCAAGCCCCTTGACAAGGAGGGTAAGTTGGAGGGAATTCCCTGAAGGGAAGAGCATACCCATTTGCCACAAGATTGAGAACCCATTGGTCTGTAGTGACCGATTCCCAATCCCGCAGAAAATGGGTAAGCCGACCCCAACAGGACCAACATGACTGGGAATGGGGAATCGAGGGCGGCTTTGCTGTGGTGATAGGAGGAGAGGAAGAGGAGGAGGGTTGACGACCTAGAGGACGACCTCTGTTTCTTCCTCTATAAGACTTATACAGCATATTTTGTTGCTGTTGCTGCGGACGAGGCTGCCCTTGCGATCGAAAGGATGACTTCCCAAATCCTCTGAATTTACGAAAGGACCCTCTAGACTGGGACTGCAAGCCAAGTGACCTTGCCGTGGCCTTACTATCCTTGAATCTTTCAAGTGCGGCATCAGCCTTCTTACCAGATAGACCCGTACCGTCAAATGGTAAGTCCAACAAAGTAGCCTGAACATCTTGCGAAAAGTCTGAAGACTTTAACCAAGCTCCCCTTCTCGTAGCCACTGCAGAGCCCATAATCCTTGCCACCGAGTCAGCGGTATCCAGGCCACTTTGAATGACCTGGCGCGCAGCAGCTTGGGTATCATCCAAAACCTCCTGAAAGTTCTTCCTGTCCTCATCAGAAAGTTTCGACATCAACTGTTTAGAGGAATCCATCAAGACATGGATATATCTTCCCATTAGACAAGTTGCATTTGATGACTTCAGTGCCATGCTCGCCGATGAAAACACCTTATTAGCGGACTGGTCAATCTTTTTTGATTCCTTGTCAGCTGGAACCTGTGGAAAAGCTCCTGAAAACTTCCTTGAGCAAGCCGCTTGAACCACAAGGCTCTCAGGTGAAGGGTGAGCCGACAAAAATTCTGGATCCTCCGGTGCCACTCTATATCTCCGTGCCACAGTCCTAGAGACCGCAGGAGCAGACAAAGGTTTTTTTCCAAACCTCCAACACTGGCTCCAGAATTGACTCATTAAAAGGTAACAAAGGTTCAGTCACAGAGGAAGGAGAATGCAACACTTCAGTCAATAGATTGGACTTAAATTCAGTGGTTGGAAGATTAATGTCCAATAACTCTGCAGCTTTCCTCACTACTGTGTGATAAGGGATAACCTCCTTAGAAGGAGCATCTGAACCAGGAGAAAAATCCCACTCAGGGGAGACATCAAGACCACTTGCATCTTTTAATTCCGCACAATAGTCCTCAGAATCAGGAAGTTCACCTTCCTCCAGGTCCTTCTGATAGCGTGCCTCTTCTACAACTCTGTGCCTCCCTCCTGGAGCGGATCCTCGGGACCGGAGTCGATGGATCCACAACCGACTCCATCGGATTCGGAACCGGCGTGAACGCGGATCAGACGGCGCCGCAAGAGCTGAACGAGGACGAACAGACTGTGCCGGCGATTCTAGATATGGCGCCGGAGATTCGATACGGCGCCGGAGATTCGATACGGCACCGGAAAATTCCAGGACGGCGTCGCTGGAAGAAAGGGCATAAATGGGCCATGGGCATATGCCTGAGGGACACCCAAATTAAAGGCTAAAGTACCCATGGGACCCGCAGGCGCACCAGAAGGGTACATAGCCCTTGCAAAGACTCCATACATTGCGTTCCGATAGTGAGATGGGTCCTGGCCTGGAGCCGGAAAAGGGGGATAATTCCCCGGCGCCAAAGCCGGTGTACCTGGAGTCGGGCCAGTCGGCGCCGACAAAGGAACCTCTTCAGGCTGCTCCTGTTCTGGCTTGGCTTCACCCGAATCTGAAGAATGGACCGAATCCAATGGTGCCGGCGTCGGAGATCGAGAGACCTCGACTTCAGGAGACACTTCCTTCTCTGGCGAGTCCGGTTTTGAATGAGACGGTTCGACATCACTACCGCGACGTCGAGGAGAAGACGACTTCGGCGCCGGTTCTTTATCAGAGAGACGCCTTGAAGAGTGCTTCTTTCTCTGTCTCTTCGACTTCGAATGTCCCGACGCAGACTTCGATCTCGACCTCTATCTTCTTTTACTTGCCTTCTTACTCTTCATTTTAGCAATGAACAACTTCGCTTCCCTTTAAAGCCTTATAGGTCATCTTCCTGCAGCACGCACATCCATCGACGTCGTGATCGGAAGACAAGCACCAAATGCAGTCCTCGTGTGGATCCGTAATGGACATCAGTTTCCCACACTCCCTGCAGGGCTTGAAACAAGATTTCCTCCCAGACATCTTCGAAAGGAAACGAGAAGAACAGACAAGAACAGCTAAAACAACAATGTAACTACGGAGAGTCCCAAGAAACCGTTGGCGTCGACGGCGTGGAAAAAAGGGAACTGACGTCATCACGCCGACGAGACCCTATTATGGATCCAGTGACGTCAGCGGGGTCGCGAGCAGAGTCGTACCCTCTGTGACGTCGTCCGTGACCTCGCCGGCGTGGAGAGCTACAAAAGTTTCCGACTGGCTGCTGCGCAGGGGATATTCACAAGGTGAGGAATCCACTGGCAGATTTATCTATCAGAAAATAAAAAGCAACAAAAGAAATAATTTATACAAACAATTGGTCCAAGTTCAGTCTGAGTGTGTGACATCATTTCTTGCCTGAGTGTGTACAATAAATGATTAACAGTACCCTCTGATGAATCCTCAATGCTCACCGACAATACCACAAATGGAGTGTAAGGTATTATCTACTTTACCCTCTGTAAGCCTTTGGGGATCCACTGGACTCTGTGCGCACAAACCTTACCTTGGTATAGAATATACAGAGCCAGCTTCCTACAATGTGGCACAATGTGGAACATTCTGTGGCACTTGTACATTACTACTTCACGAATAACCCGCACATTTTGGCTAGTTCTGAAACACCAAGCCCTACAATAAAACTAGGACTCTCAGCGAAGCATGCCAGCTAAAGCAGAATTTGATAGAGGACTCAAGTCTGTCACAATGTTGCATCTGGAACAAGTTGTCCTCTTATCACACTGACAGTACCAGTGGATTCACCATTGCAGGTTTTGGCAGATAAGGTGTGAGGATTTCATCAACTCAACTAGTTGCCGCCCTACATAAAGCTTAAACATTGCACACACGTCTCCAAAGTAGATCAACATGGAAGTCATTCTGACCAAAGAAAATCATCAAGGAAGGCTGCACTTGCACAGTTCAAGATGATTAATGTACCTGTAAGATAAGCACTAGGAAACTTTAGAGCAAGTTCCAAGAGTTATTCAGGAGGAACCGTGTGGATGGGCATAAAGAGCATCGCTGAGGTCCGAGATGGGAAGGTGATCATAAGTATTGAGCCACACTACTATGGCATTAATTATAATCCAAGCATAGCATGTAGCAAGCAAAATATCCCATAGTACAAGAAATCACAAGTAAGGCTATATGATAAAGCAAGTGAACTTCGGAGTTCTTTGGACGAACCAGATGAGAGTTCATTGCATATGTCAAGGTAGAGAAAAAGGAAAAAATCATGGTAAGCTAAGCAACAGAGCATCAAGCACTCTTAGCACAGACACTTCAGCAGCATCAGAGGAGCATGCCTGAATGGGGCTGAAATAGAAGAATCGAAAATTTGAACTCAATTGCTCTAATTGAAAGGATTTTAAATAAGCCATACAATTAAAAGCTCTGCCAGGGAAAGTGATTGAGGGAGTAATGCACAACAGGACATTAAGCCAAGGAACGTAAATACTCAGGTGCTTGTATAACTTGTGCTTGTACGCAAACCACAAGAGCAGAAACAAAGCTCCTAAAAATGCTAAAATAGTGGTTGAACCTTATATGAAAGATCTCCTTTTTCTTCCAAAAGTTCGTCAATCTTTCGCTCATTCTGGCTCTTGTCAGTCTTTAACCCTTGGCACTGCTTCTGAGTGTCACGAAGCCGAATCAACAAGCTGTAGGAAACAGAAGAGGGGAAAGAAAGAAGGGAATAGAGTGATGAGAAATTATCTCAAGAAATTCAGCAAGTGAAAATAACAGAAGTGTGTAGCATTATGGCTAGGAACTTGGTGAAAAAAAAGGAGGTTGCGAAAAGGATTGACAGTCATGTGAAGGTAACTTCAGAAGTTGTGTTTCCATAAGCTTTTCAGATTAAACGAGAAAGGCATTCATGTGTAATCCCATCTCAGGCCTTGGGAACAATTCTCACTTCATTTGTGGCAGTGGGACACATTCCCATACCATGCTTTTCATTTCATCATAGCGCCATATAAATAAACGAATAAGTTACTTACCTTCGGAAATGATATATCTGTAAGAAACATTAGTAGCGGACTGGATCCGGAAAGTTTGTCAGTAGTACCCCTGCGAGTTGGAAGGCGACGACATGCGGCTCAGTGTCCGTCGTGGTCGCCGAGATGACGACACGGCAGCTACTTGGACGCCTCCATTGCGCGCGGACATCAGTTCTACAAACTACTTTCTGCGCCAGAAAACGCAGAGCCGTGCAAGATACTGACCAGTGGTGCCTTGAAACTAGGGCCCTGAAAGGGATGACGTTAACCCTAGAAATCAGGTCGCAGAACGGGGAGGATGGGTGGGGTGATAAGGAATATATCACTACTAATGTTTTACAGATTTAGCATTATCAAAGGTAAGTAACTTGTTCATCTGAACGAAACATACCGATAGATTCCTTACCTCGGAATAGATATCCCAAGCAATACGAACCCCGGTGGTGGGTCTGCGTACCAAGATCACACCAGGAAGTCTCGGAGAACGGAAAGGCCAAAGAAGCTGTCTCTCCAGACTTGGCTGTCCAGCCAGTAGTGCTAAGTAAAAGTGTGCAGCAAGGCCCACATAACTGCTTTACATGTCTTGCAGGAGGACACCACGTCCCAATGCTGTAGTGGCTGCAGTCGCCTTGGTGGAATGGGCGCGCAGCCCCAACGGAGCATCCTGTTTAGCCATAGAATAACAGGCTTTAGTACACAAGACGACCCCCCGGGAGATAGTCCACTTGTGTACAGCCTGACCATTTTTGGCTCCAACGTAGCCACAGAGCTGGTAAACAACCTGGAACTGTTGTGTTTTTCGAGCAAAACGAGAGCACACATTTTGCGTCCAGATGGTGGAGCCTCTCTTCCTCGCTAGAAGGATGCAGAAAGAAGGTGGGCAAAGTGATGGTCCGCCCGATGTGAAAGGCAGTGATAACCTTTGGCAGAAAGGATGGGCGTGTCCAGAGTATAACCTAGTCCGGAAGGACAGACAAAGGAGGCTTACAAGAAAGAGCCTGGAGTTGACTCACTCTCGAGGCAGAGGTGATTGCAACCAGGAAAGTAGTCTTCAAGGTCAGACAAAGAGGACAATTGTGCAGAGGCTCAAAAGGAGCGCACATTAGATATGGAAGAACTATATTCTAGTCCCACTGTAGCCTTACAAAAGGAATAGGAGGAAAATAGAAGCAGTGTCTAAGAAATATTTTTACAACTGGTGACTTGAAAAGAGAGGGCTGATCAGGGAGCCTGAGAAAGGCCGAAATAGCAGAAAGGTAGCCCTTAAGTGCCCAGAGCAAAGCCCTGCTGGGCCAAAGAAAGAAGAAAAAGAAGAACTTCGGAAAGAGGGGCAGAAAGATGATCCACCTCCTTTGCAGTGTGCCATGCCACAAACTTGTTCCACCTGCAGGCTTATAGTAGCTTTGTGGAGGGCCACCTGGCCGCCAGAATGACAGACTTCAGGAGGCAAGTCAAAATGAATCAACTGCCGGTGCTCAATCTCCACGCAGAGGTGGAGGCTGGACAGGTTCGGGCGGAGGACCGTCCCTGCTGCGACAGAAGATCCTCCTGAAGAGGCAGTCTGATCAGGGGATCGATTGTCATACTGAGTAGCTCGGATACCATACTCTTGGAGCCCAGTCCGGAGCCACAATAATGAATTGGGCCCAGTCGCACCTGATCTTCAGCACTCTGGGCAGTAGTGGTATAGGCGGAAAGGCGTACAATAGAGCGCAACTCCACTCGCAACAAAAGGCGTCGCAGAGTGTCGCCTTGGAAATTCCAACGCACAGAACTGCTGACATTGCACGTTCTCTTCTGTGGTAAATGGATTTAACCAAAGCTTTCCCCACTGTTTAAAGAGACCTTGCGCCACATCAGAGTGAAGACGCCATTCGTGATCCATCATGCACCTGCGGCTCAGTTGGTCCGGCCTGGCGTTCAGTGAACCTGCCAAGTGTTGAACCACCAGGGAAAAGCCCTACTGTTCCAACCATGTCCAGAGGTGCAGAGCCTCTGGAAATAGGGTCCACGAATCCACCCTGCCCTGTTTGTTTCAGTACCAAATGGCCGTGGTGTTGTCTGAACACCTGCACCACTTTCCCTTAGACAGAGCGAAGGAATGCCTTCAGTGCAAGTCGGATCGGCCGAAGCTCCAGAAGGTTGATATAGAGCTTGAACTCCGCCGAAGATCAGAGGCCTTTCATCTCCGACTCTCCCATGTGGCCCCCCCAATCCCAGGAGGGACACTTCCGTCATTAATGTGGGCTCCGGTTGGGGAAGGTAGAGAGATCTGTCCTGGACCCAAAGTCTGTTTGTGAGCCACCACTAAAACTGCTGTGCAGTGCCCTCTGAGATCTGGATGTAATCGGACAGGTTCTCCTGATGCTGCGACCACTGGAACTTCGGGTCCCACTGCAGACCCCGCATATGCCATCTGGCATGAGTGACCAACAGGATGCAGGAGGCCATGAGGACGAGCAGGCTCAGGGTCATCCTGACCGAAACCCAGGAGAGAGGACGAAAGAACGGAAACATAGCCTGAATATCCTGGACTCGCCATTCGGGAGGATAGGCCCGAAACTGAGTCTTGTCTAGAACCGCTCCGATGAAGAGGAGCTTCTGAGAGGGAATCAGGTGCGACTTCGGTACATTGATTGAACCCCAGCAAATGCAGGAGGTCGGCCGTAGTCTGGAGGTGGGATACGACTGCCTGGGGCGAGCCCGCCTTCAACAGCCAGTCGTCGCGATAGGGGAAGACTGGAACTCCTGATCTGCGCAGATTATCTGCGACCACCGCAATCACTTATGTGAACACCCGAGGGGCGCTGGTAAGGCAAAAGGGGAGCACAGTAAACTGGAAATGCTCGTGGCCTACCGCGAGCCGTAGGAAACGCCGGTGTGCCGGCAGGACAGGAATGTGGAAATATTTGTCCTGCAAGTCCAACGCTACCATCCAGTCTTCAGGGTCGAGAGCAGACAAGATCTGAGCCAGAGTTAGAATCTTGAACTTCTCCTTCCGGAGGAAGCACTTGACGTCCCTGAGGTCCAAGATAGGACGCACGCCCTTGTCCTTCTTGGGCACCAGAAAGTAGTGGGAAAAAACAACCACGTCCTACTTCTGGTGCAGGAACGTGCTTGATGACCCCCCTTGGCCAAGATGGCCGCGACTTCCTGTTAAAGTGCCAAGTGATTCACCGACATGCGGTGGTACTGGGGTGGCATGGCTGGAGGGGTAATCTTGAAGGGGAGGGAGCGGACCCCCGGACTGTGTCTAAAACCCACCTGTCCGAAGTGATGATGGGCCAGTGGGGAAGGTGATGGTGAATCCTGCCACCCACTGTCGTTTGATGGGCCTGAAAAGGCAGACTAGGAATTTTTTGGGGCAGTAGTTGCAGGGGTGGAAGTGGACTGACCCGCCCGCTGACCCCCTGAACCGCCTCTGCGGTCCCACGTCTGCAGCCACGCTTGGACTGTTCCTGCTGTGGCTCTGAAGCAAACGTGCTGGGGCGCCCCTTTCGTTGTCACTAAAGGAGCGAAAAGCAGAAGGCGAAGGAGGGCGAGTGGCAAACAGTCCCAAGGACCTAGCCGTAGCCAATGAGTCCTCAAAACGCTCCAATGCGCTATATGCCTTATTGCCAAAAAGGCGAATGCCATCAAAGGGCATGTCCATCAGAGTCTTCTGGACGTCCCCGGAGAAGCCAGTAGTCCTCAGCCAGGTGTAGCGCCACTGCCATGGAAATCGCTCTGTCCAGCGAGTCGGCGGTGTCAAGGTCATAACAGATCATGAACTTGGCTGCATCTCTCCCCCTCAACAACTGCTTCCGAGATAACTGTCCGCGCCTCATCCGGACACTGAGGGAGCACTTTCGCCACCGTATCCCACAAGGGAGTGAGAGTAACAACCCGAGAGGAATGTGGTGTTCACAGACCACAGGCCTGAACTGGCGGAAGAAAAGATCTTCTTCCCAAATTGTTCCACTCTTGGATTACCTATCCGGGGGTGCAGTAGGGAATGCACTCTGAGACGTCGAGGCTTGGACAACCAAGCTCTCAGGGGTGGGGTGCTGGGAGAGGAAAAGATGGTCGCCCGGGGCCGGGCGAAGGGCCACGTTCCGGTCCACAGGAGCCCCTGTGTTGGGCCTGGACCACGTGCCAAAAAGAACATCAGAAAGTGCCTCATTGAAAGGCAGCAGTGGCTCTGCAGAGGTAGCCGCCGGTTGAAGCACTTCTGTCAGGAAATTAGCCCTGAATGCCACAGCAGGGAGCTTGAGGGACTCCACCGCCCTACGCAACACCACTGCAAATCTTGCACCCTCCTCCGTAGCCATAGTAGGAGGAGTGAGAATGCCAAGGTCCAGAGAGGTGTCCAGACCCCTGGAATCCCCCAGATCCTCAACCCAGTCCAGGTCATACACACACTGAGCTTTGAGAGGGTTCTCAGAACCCTACCAGACCTCTCCTTCCTCCACAGGCTGAGGTACAGGCCGAAAATAAGGAGGCTGGGCATAGGGGTAGAAATGCCCCATCGGTGTCGGAATCGGCGTAGAGCGATGTCGTTCTGGCTCTGTGACTCGCTCCTCTCCCTCGAGCAGAGTGGTCGCTCCCGGTGTCCCTGGCGACATTCGGTATCGTTGTGCTGCCTGTGCTGTTTATTGTGCCTATTATTCATTGCCTGCCATTTGCCTGCTTGCCGCTTTGCGTTTAATGCACTTTTGACTGTTCACTGTGACTTTCACGCTGTTTGCGCGTTGTGCCCCAAGAGCTTTGCTGTGCTGACCCCCACGCTGCCATTTTGAGTGTTGTTGTCGTTCCCTGGAGCCCGCCCCGCCTCCCAGCTGAGACGCCCTCCCACTAAGCTGAAACAGCGCTCCCTACCTGAAATCGCCGTGACTCGCTCCTCTCCCTCGAGCAGAGTGGTCGCTCCCGGTGTCCCTGGCGACATTCGGTATCGTTGTGCTGCCTGCGCTGTTTGTGCCTATTATTCATTGCCTGCCATTTGCCTGCTTGCCGCTTTGCGTTTAATGCACTTTTGACTGTTCACTGTGACTTTCACGCTGTTTGCGCGTTGTGCCCCAAGCGCTTTGCTGTGCTGACCCCCACGCTGCCATTTTGAGTGTTGTTGTCGTTCCCTGGAGCCCGCCCCGCCTCCCAGCTGAGACGCCCTCGCCCCTCCCCCTTCACCATCCATATATGACAGTAGCTCCCGCGCGCAGCGTTCACGCACAGCGACCGCGCCCAATCCGCGCCGAAGGTGCGCCAAAGGTAAGCCCGTCTACGCCCGTCCACGCCTGGACCGCGCCCAGTGCCAGACCCCCTGCCCCTCGCGCTGCCCAGCCCTCCCGCATTACCTACGATGCCGCCACCCTCCTAGCCCTTGACCCCGGCCGCGCCCCCAACTGCGTCCAAGCCGCTCCTGGACACACCCATGGACCTTTTTCTTGCTACTCCTGCAAATTCATCGGCACCGTCAACATCTCCGCTACGACCACACCACAGATCCCCGACCCCAATCACCTACAATGCATCCTTCTCAACACCCGATCAGTCCACAGACACGCCATTGACCTATGGAATCTACTAGACACCATTTCTCCGGACATCGCCTTCCTTACGGAAACATGGATGAATGCTTCCTCCGCACCAGACATCACCATTGCCATCCCTGAAGACTATAAGATCACCCGCAAAGACCGCACCAGCCACACAGGAGGAGGAATCGCTATCGTCCATAAGAAATCTATCCGCATCTCAACCAGCTCCGACGCCAACCTCGCCAACTCCGAACACCTTCACTTCCAGATCCACATCGACCCCAAAACCACACTCAGAGGCACTCTCCTCTACAGACCACCAGGACCCCGCGCAAAATTCAGTGAAGACATCACGGACTTCATCACTCCACACGCGCTCCCCTCCAAAGACTACATCCTTCTGGGAGACCTCAACTTTCACCTTGAAAAGAACTACGACCACAACACCACCACCCTCTTGGACAACCTCGGCAACCTCGGACTTAAACAACTAGTCACTTCCCCCACCCACATCGCAGGTCACACACTCGACCCCATCTTCACATCCAGCAATCATGTCTCCTTCAGCCACACTACGGATCTCCTCTGGACTGACCACAGCTGCGTTCACTTCACCTACAACAAGCCGAAACCCATCAACCACTCCCAACCTACCCTGCAAAGAAACTGGAACAAAATTACCACGGACCAAATCTCCGCATCGCTCCTTCGAAACTCCCCAGCCCTCCCTTCTAACGCCAACGAAGCCGCCGCCAACCTCACCCTATGGTTATCCAACACCGCTGACACCTTAGCTCCAATGAAAAAACGTCAAAGCAAACCTGGCAGCAAGAAAGCCTCATGGTTCAGCGATAATCTCAAGAAGTCCAAGAAACTCTGCCGCTCCCTCGAAAAGGCTTGGAAAAAAGAGCCAACCACCAGCACCAAGGACGCCTTCAAAAACGCCACCCGCACTCACCACCAACTGATCCGAAAAGCCAAGAAAACAGCATTCAAGGATCGACTTGACAACAACGCCCACAACAGCAAGGAACTTTTCAACATCGTCAAGGAATTTTCCAATCCCTCGGCCAACTCCAACGACATCACCCCCTCTCAAACCCTCTGCGACTCCCTAGCCTCTTTCTTCCACAACAAGATTGCAGACATCCACAACAGCTTTGACAACCAACCCGGAAACCAACCCACCCTACCATCTGCTGACCATCTTCCCCCCGAGAACACCCTTAATGCCTGGAACCCAATCTCCACTGAGGACACCATCCGCCTGATGAATTCCATCCACTCAGGATCCCCCACAGACCCATGCCCTCACCACATCTTCAACAAAGCAGACTCCGTCATAGCACCGCACCTCCGAGACGTCATCAACTGCTCCTTCAACTCCGCCACCTTCCCTGAAGACTGGAAACACGCTGAACTCACCGCCCTTCTGAAAAAACCCACAGCTGACCCCACCGAACTCAAAAATTACCGCCCCATCTCGCTTCTTCCATTCCCGGCCAAAGTCATCGAGAAAGCCGTCAACAACCAGCTCGCCGCCTTCCTCGAAGCCAACAAATCCCTCGACCCCTCACAATCTGGCTTCCGAGCAAAACACAGCACTGAGACCGCCCTCATCGCAGCAACAGACGACATTCGAACTCTACTGGACAATGGAGACACAGTCGCCCTCATCCTCCTCGACCTCTCTGCAGCATTCGACACAGTCTGCCACAACACCCTTCTACAACGCCTCAATAACATCGGAATCCAAGGAAAAGCACTTGAATGGATCACCTCGTTCCTCACCGGAAGAACCCAGAGAGTCCGCCTTCCTCCATTCAAGTCCGAAGCCTCTGAAGTCATCTGCGGTGTACCTCAAGGATCATCACTCAGTCCCACCCTCTTCAACGTATACATGAGCCCCCTCGCGGCCATCGCACGCCATCACAACCTCAACATCATCTCTTACGCAGACGACACTCAACTGATCCTTTCTCTCACCAATGACCCCAGCACCGCCAAAACTAACCTACACGAAGGAATGAAAGAAGTTGCTGAATGGATGAAACACAGCCGTCTGAAACTGAACTCAGATAAAACAGAAGTCCTCATCCTAGGTACCTCCCCCTCCGCATGGGACGACTCTTGGTGGCCGGAAGCCCTCGGAAAAGCACCCATCCCGACGGACCGCGCACGAAACCTTGGCGTCATCTTGGATTCCTCACTTTCAATGAACAGACAAGTCAGCGCCGTATCCTCTTCCTGCTTCAACATTCTTCGCATGCTCAGAAAAACATTTCGCTGGATCCCCTCCGAAACTAGGAAAACAGTCACCCACGCTCTGGTCACGAGCCGACTGGACTACGGAAACACCCTCTACGCGGGCACTACCGCAAAACTCCAGAAGAAACTCCAACGAATCCAAAACGCCTCAGCCAGGCTCATATTAGACATCCCACGCAACGAACACATCTCTGGTCACCTTAAAGACCTCCACTGGCTACCCGTCAATAAGAGGATCACTTTCCGACTGCTTACCCACACACACAAATCACTCTACGACATCGGTCCAGATTGCCTCAACTCACGATTGTCCTTCTACACCCCCTCCCGCCAACTACGTTCTTCCAACCAAGCCCTCGCCACTGTACCTCGCATCAACAAGACCACCATGGGAGGCAGATCCTTTTCATACCTAGCTGCTAAAACATGGAACTCACTCCCCGTTTACCTTCGCCTCACCCAGAACCACCTAGCGTTCAGAAAGCAACTTAAAACGTGGATATTTGACAAGTAATCCTCCTCCCCTTCCTAAGCGCCTTGAAACCCTCTGGGTATGTAGTGCGCTATACAAATTTTATGACTTGACTTGACTTGTGTCCAAGTCATGGCTGAAACCGGGGGAGGCGGCGTCCGGTGCCACAGGCGTAACGTCGGTGGTGGTGCCGGTGGAGTGGACGTCGGTGGAGGCGTAACGAGGTCAACCAGGGTCCATGCCTGGATCCTTGGGGGCCCTGCGGCGCCTGGGCCGAAGCAGACAGATGCCGGAGCCGCCGACAGTGAAGGGCAAAGACCCCCATCCTGGCCCTCCGGGCCAAAAGGTGCGCCGTCTGTGCCAAACGGCATAAAGAGGCAGGCCAGGTCTGCCAGAAATTCCTGGAGCTGGGCCAGAGTCGCCGACTGACCCGGGAAGGGCGGATAGGCCGAAGGAGACACCTTAGGCTTCGCCGGAGCCACGAGTGAGGCACCACCTGCATCCTCAGCAACTTTTGGAACCGCTCCTGCAAAGTCTTCGGCGGCATGGCCCGGCAGTCGTGGCACGACTTTCGGTCGTGGTCATGCCCCAGGCAGTAGAGAGACACTGTGCGGGTCCGTCACCGACATCATCCGATGACACTCCCCACACGATTTGTAACTGGGCATCCCTACGACACCAGGAGTCGAACTGACGTCACAGCGAAAGAGCAGTGTTCAAGAAGCTGGCGCGACATCATCTCAGCGACCAAGACACCAACGACGGACGCGGAGCAGCAAGACGCCACCTTACGACGCACAGGGGTGCTGCCGACGAAAACTTTCCGGATCCAGTCTGACGCCTGGGGGTAATTCTAAGGTAAGGAATCTATCACTATGTGTTTCTTTCAGATATCTCATTTAGGACCATGGGTGTTTTACCTAATTCTTTGGTGGCTGTGGGTCATACTTACAAGGCCACAAAGAGAATTGAAGAAAACAATCCTACCAGCCCAAGATATTCAATTTTCACTTAATTCGTCATGGGGTCTGTGAAGAAATGGGGAGTATTATATGGTGTGGTTGTGCGACTTCACGGTGTAATATGCTCCCCAACCCCTGTAAGACCCATAGGTTTTGTTGGTCATACCTAGTTGGCTGTGGCTCAAGCAGCAAAGCTAACACAAAGTAACAAGTGTAAAGCATTTAAACAGCACCAACACAATTGAAGAAATTGACAAGACACCCAAGGAATCAGACACAAAGTTATTAAAATAGACAATTTTAAAGCCTTTTTAGAAAACACATTGAAAAAAATCCACCGGTAGGTTCAAGAGAAAGATTTTACAAGGTATAGTCACATTTCACTGAACCACGAATAACTACTGGAAAATCCGCAAATTTAACAGTTAGAAACTTCTTTAGTAAAGAGTTGGCAAAGTGGTTATGTGGTGGGTTAGAGTTGCTTGGGCCAACCAATTCAGTCAGAGCTAGTCAGGGCTCTGAGAAACAGTTACTTCCACAGAAGAAGCAATCTTCAGGTAGTTCCAGGCCCTTTATCCTTGTCCAATTAACTTCTGTGGAAGTGCTTCTGATGCTGAGGGAACCTTCGGTCGATGGGGGTCTTCCTGCACGGACTCACGGAGTCGTCCGGTGCCGCAGTCAAAGCCAAATCCTTCCCCGGGCTGTAGCTTTCCTTCTGGGCAACCAAGCTGCACTTCAACAACTCTCAGGTCCACCAGACTTTGGCGCAACTTCTGAACATAAGGTCCTGGTCTCTGGTACTGCACAATGGTATGGCACAGCGATCCAAAGATTTGAGCTACCATCTGCCCTTAGCAGGCTTCTTCAGGTATTGTGTCCCTGTGAAGTGGCCAGTTGGCTGATCCTTGTAGTCATCTTGCTTTGGCTGGGATTTGGAGGAGACTTCCCCTTGAGAATGATACAGCAGACATACTCTTCTTTGCTAGCCACCAGGCGCAGACTATCAGTTCAGTAAAGATCTAAGTTCTGGGAGCCAGGGGTGTCGTATTTATGCACACAAACGGTCCAAAGGGTATGATGCAGTTGCTAGCCAATTAGCCATCAGGTTTTCTCCCTCCAGTTGACCACTTCCTAGGAAGTGTGGGATATGGCCAGGGGATGCACCATTTCGCTCACACCCGAGGAGGCAGAACACCTACTGGCATCCAGAGCCCTGTAGTCCCACCAAGGGGTGTGGCTACCAAGGGAGCTACAAGTCACTGAAAAAACAATTAGACAAGGTTTTCCCTCTGCTTCCCAGATGCCAGCCTTTATGCCTAAATAACAGCCCCTCTCTCAAGTGTTACAATTTGTCCTTCAAAGGAAGCGTCAGCTTTCATGCTTGCATTTTGGGTCAACACCCGAGGTGGCGTCTTGCAGAAGGGAGTAAACACCTCTCCAGTGCAGTCCCCTATTGTCTCCTTTCCTAGGAGTCATTAGCACTTTTCCCGAGAAGGGCAGAAAGCGGTCTCTCGTTCAAACTCCATGTGCAACAGTTAAGGGCACAGGGGGTTTTAAGGCAACAAAGTGGCAATTTAGTAAAAGTTGCACATTGTAAATTGTTACATTTAGACTTGAGAACCATGTCGGGTTTAATGTAACAAGTTGTTTTATACCTTGGCGTATCAACTTAGGTTGCACTGTTCAGGAGTTAGCACAGCTGACGGGTCAGCATGTAAGACTGCACTAGTCAACAAGGTGAACAAGTCTTTCCGCAGTAAAAATGACAGTTTTGATTTTTTATTGCCAGAACATGTAAAATACATGTTATGTCCATGGAATAAGCAGCACCCTGCCTTTGTGCTCAGTAGGCCTGCCATAGGGGTGACTTACACATTTTTAGGGGATGGTTGACTTTGTTATGGGCTTTTAACCACTTGGATGCTAATGACAAGGGTAACTAGTCATGGAGTGCCCATTCATTTCAATGGAAATTACATGGGAGGATGGAAAATACCTTAGCATCCAAGTGAATGGCTAAGTTGGACTAGCAGTTGAAAGCTGCCCTTTCAGTCTGCAATGGTGGACTGGGAGCCTCATTTCATTCTTGCCATCCCAAGGTTGGCACAAGCAGCTCTGCAATCCCTTGGAGAGGGGGGCTCCAACTTAAAGGTCTTTACCATATTCTAGGGTTTTGCAGGCAAGTTAGGCTATGCCAACTGGGAATAGTCAATTTAACTTTATGCCTACGGGTTTAGTTGGGCTTCCTATAAATTTAATAATAATAATAATAATAACATACATGTTTGGGATCAGGGCACTGAGGTCAGGTTAACAGTCCTGTCAAAAAATACTGCAGCATCGAAATACTTAGGTGTGACCATACCAAAGAGGCATTTCTTTACAGGTTGCACAAGCGGTTTCACCTACTTTGCCTCCATGCTCCCGATCGCAGTGGCCTTAAGGAGTATGGGGGGTTGATAATCGGCAAAATTCTGCATCCACGTTCGGTGGATGAACGCCTGAACTATTTTGAGTGTGAAGAAGTGTGTTTGGAGTGGAGCCGCAACTGATCCAATGATCTGCCTCTTGACCGGGATCAAGACAGTCGCAGAGCAACCCAGATAGCATAGAGCTTAAGGGACCGCTCCCTCAAGGCTTTGGAGTGCATAGTCCAGCCTTCCCTGTAGACATCCTGGCCACACCAGGACAAAGTCAAAAATTCTTCGACAAAAGGTAAAAAAAAAGTCAATCAAAAAGTGACCAGCGGCAGCTCTTCTCCAGATCTGTGCTGACTTGTACTGAAAGAATAGAACTGATGTCAGCATGCTGGGGTGGATCTTAAATGGGCAGCGCATAAGTCAGTCACTTCCGGAATGGGAGCATCAGCAACTATGTGGAGCGAAACACCACCTACTGGCACGCAGAGGTACCACGCAAGAAAAACTTTCTGGATCCAGTCTGATGCCTGGGGATAATTCTTAAGTAAGGGATCAGAGGTTAGCAGTCTCTATCAGAGGTTGAGACCTTGGGTGCTAGGTGATGTAGAGCTTTGCTTCATGGTCCTGTATAGCCCTCAGGTTTATCAACAATAAGTCACTGCAAGCCTTTGAGTCATGGCACAACCCTAGGCAAATTTTGCGAGGTTTGGTCACAGACATTTGTTTGTGACCATACCTACGGGGCTTAAAACTTGGTATTTTGGGATGTGACATATCCCTCAAACACTGTAAAAAATGTGCCTTAAATAATGGCCTCAACAAGAAAACATGTAGCTCTGGATCCATGTTTCTTGGCGCAGAAAGAAATGTCAGCACGCAGGAGTGGTACCTATATAGGCCCTACCTGTCATTTCTGGAGCATTCCTGTGACAATGTGGGGCGAGGCAGCACCACCTACCGGCTCACTGAGGTACTGTTGAAAATGTTGCTTGTCAAGTATTACGTCTGGCAAATATTCAATAGATGAAGACTATGCAGCCAGAAGTCTTTCAGAAAACACATTTTGAACAAGCGCAAATGAACACCAATTCACAATTAATATTTGTAGCCAAGTGCCCCTATATGACATGGTCTCCCCCAATTTTCTCGTTTAATTGATGCAATTTTGACAAAAGTTAACTGGGTTCCTGACTAACAAGTTACTTACCTTTGGTAACGCTTTTTCTGGTAGATACAGTATCTGCCTGTGGATTCCTCACCTTGTGAATATCCCCCTTGCGTCAGCAACGTTCGGAATTTTTCTTTGTAGCACGCCGGCGTGGGCGACGTCACAGGAACGCGACACCGCGCGCGACTCCGTCTGACGTCACCGACCCCTTATTAGGCCTACGTCGGCGTGATGACATCAGTTCCGCCCTTTTTTCCGTGCCTTCGAGGCACCCGGACGGACCAATGACAGGAAATATACATATATACAATGTACACAGTACATACAAACCATAATAGCACACAGTGCGAAGCAAAGGTATCAAAAAAACAATAAATATACAAATAAATATACAAATAAGACCAGGTATAGCAGAGTGGACAACGGGGAGGCGGGCGGGTCAGTGAGGAATCCACAGGCAGATACTGTATTTACCAGAAAAAGCGTTACCGAAGGTAAGTAACTTAATCTTCTGATAGATACATCTGCCGTGTGGATTCCTCACCTTGTGAATAGAGTCCCACAGCAGTCCCCACTCCCGGAGGAGGGTGTCCATTCTGCTACACCAGGAAATCTTGGAGGACAGAACGCGCGAAGTGGCCGCCCCTCCTCACCTCGGTATCCAAGCAGTAGTGCTTCGCAAAAGTGCGGAGGCAGGCCCAAGTCGCAGCTCTGCAAATGTCCTCAACAGGTACACCTCTAGACAATGCAGAAGTAGCATACCTTGCTCTGGTAGAATGAGCTCTTATACCCTCAGGAGGGTCCTTACCCGCCAGAGAGTAGCAGCAAATCTTGATGCACAGGATTATCCACCTGGAAAGTGTGCGCTTGTGCACCGATCTGCCCTTCCAACAGCCAGCAAAACCAACAAACAGCTGGTCGTCAATCCGGAAGTCTTTAGTTCTATCCAGATAAAAGGACGCCGCCCTCTTAGGGTCCAACCGGTGCAGTCTCTCTTCCTCCTTAGAAGGGTGAGGGGGAGGATAGAAGGTAGGAAGGGTAATGGATTGTCCTAGATGGAAGGGAGTTATCACCTTAGGCAGAAAAGCAGCCCTGGTCCTAAGAACCATTCGTTCAGCATGAATGGTCAGGAATGGGGGTTTAGAACTAAGAGCTTGAAGCTCACTCACCCTCCTTGCCGAGGTGATCGCTACTAAGAAGACCGTCTTAAAAGACAAAAGCCTCATGGGACACTTGTGTGAGGGTTCGAAGGGAGAACCCATCAAGAATGTTAAGACAAGATTCAAGTCCCATTGAGGCACGATAAATGGAGAAGGAGGGAACTTATTCGTGAGGCCCTTCAGAAACCTCAAAACCACTGGAGATTTAAAAAGAGACGGCTGATCCGGCAAGCAGAGAAATGCCGATAACGCCGAAAGGTAACCTTTGACTGTGGCAACAGCAAATCCTTGCTGTGCCAAAGAGAGCAAACTGCAAAATATCAGACAGTTGAGCCCTCAAGGGGTCAACAGCCTTCTCCCTACACCAAACAAATTTAGACCATCTATACGAATAGATGCACTTGGTGGAATCACGCCTGGCCGAAAGAAAGACATCCACCACATCGTGAGGGAGAGAAAAAGAGTTCAGGTTGCCCTGTTCAATCTCCAGGCATGAAGGTGTAATGTCTGGAGGTGGGGGTGTAGAACCTGCCCCTCCACCTGAGAGAGGAGGTCTGCCCTGAGAGGGAGACGGAGCGGCGGGTGAGAGGAGAGGTGGAGAAGGTCCGTGTACCACACCCTTCTTGGCCAATCCGGGGCGACCAATATGACTTGGGCCCGGTCCTGGCAAATCTTCCTCAGAACCCGAGGAATAAAGGGTATGGGGGGAAACGCGTAAAGGAGTTGATTTCCCCAACTCAACTGAAACGCGTCCCCCAAAGCTCCTTGCATCGGATACTGGAGACTGCAGAATGACAGGCAGTGAGCATTCTCGCGAGTGGCGAACAGGTCCACCCGAGGAGTCCCCCACATCTGAAAGATGTCGTGAACAACCTCCGGGTGAAGCCTCCACTCGTGATCAGCAGAGAACTGCCGACTGAGAACGTCTGCACGAACGTTCAGAACTCCGGCCAGATGATTTGCCACCAGACAAATCTGATGGTCCTGAACCCAGGACCAGAGACCCAGAGCCTCTCTGCAGAGACACTGCGACCCCACTCCTCCCTGCTTGTTGATGTACCACATAGCGGTCGTGTTGTCCGTCAGGACCTGGACCGAACAACCGCGAAGGGAAGGGAGGAAGGACTTGAGCACCAAACGAACAAGTTACTTACCTTCGGTAACGATATATCTGTAAGAAACAGTAGTTAGTATTAGATTCCTTACCTTAGAATATCCCCAGGCGTCAGTCTGGATCCGGAAACTTTTGCGTAGCAGTACCCCTGCGCGTTGGTAGGTGTCGTCTGCAGGCGTCCCCTGCGGCTCCGCGTCCGTCGTCGGCGTCGTGATGACGTCGCTGGAGTATATAGACGCCGCCTCCGCGCGCAGACGTCAGTTCTTTGCACACAGCTTTTCTGCGCCAGAACACGCAGAGCCATGTAAGAACCAACACTGGTGCCATGCGAAACTAGGGCCCTGAAGGGGATGACCTTAACCCTATGTATCAGTTCGCAGAACGGGGCGGATGGGCGGGGCGGTAAGGAATCTAATACTAACTACTGTTTCTTACAGATATATCGTTACCGAAGGTAAGTAACTTGTTCATCTGAAAGAAACAGGTTAGTATTAGATTCCTTACCTTAGAATAGATACCCCAGCAATACCAACCCCGGTGGTGGGTCTGCGAACCAATACAGCTTACACCAGAAAGTCCTGGAGGACAGAACGGCCAAAAAAGCCATTCCTCCGGACTTGACTGTCCAGGCAGTAGTGCCTCGCAAACGTGTGCAGCGAGGCCCACGTAGCCGCCTGACAAATGTCCTGCAAGGGGACTCCCCGGCCCAGGGCAGTATTAGCCGCCGTGGCCCGAGTGGAATGGGCTCGCAGCCCAACAGGAGGCTCCTTCCGAGCCAAAGAGTAGCACGCTTTGATGCACAGGACGACCCACCGAGAGATGGTTCGTTTATGTACCGCCCTTCCCTTCTTCGCACCCACGTAGCCAACAAACAGTTGGTCATCCACCCGGAACTGGCGTGTGCGATCCATATAAAATGAAAGCGCACGTTTTGGGTCCAGACGATGGAGCCGCTCTTCATCCTTTGAGGGATGGGGAGGCGGGAAGAAGGAGGGTAAGGTGATGGACTGCCCGATGTGAAAAGCAGAAACTACTTTGGGCAGGAATGAAGGTCTAGTTCTCAGAACCACCTTGTCTGGATGAATGGACATGAAAGGAGGTTTGACAGAAAGAGCCTGGAGCTCACTCACTCTCCTGGCAGAGGTGATGGCAACCAGGAAGGCCGTTTTTAAAGTCAGGAGACGGAGAGGACAGGAATGAAGTGGCTCAAAGGGAGCACACATCAAGAAGGTCAGAACCAGGTTCAAGTCCCACTGAGGCATCACGAACGAAACAGGTGGATACATGTGCGTGATGCCCTTCAAGAATCTCGTTACAATAGGGGACTTGAACAAAGAAGGTTGATCAGGCAGCCTTAGAAAGGCCGAAAGGGCAGAAAGGTAGCCCTTGATAGTGCCCAGAGCAGAGCCCTGCTGGGCAAGAGAGAGAAGAAAGAGGAGAACCTCGGAAAGAGGGGCAGAGAGAGGGTCCACAGCCTTTGCTGTGCACCATGCCACAAATCTGTTCCACCGGCAGGCGTATACCGACTTTGTGGAGGGACGCCTGGCTGCCAGAATCACATCACAAACTTCAGGAGGCAAGTCAAATGGCCTCAACTGTCGCCGCTCAATCTCCACGCATGGAGGTGGAGACTGGACAGGTTCGGGTGGAGGACCGTCCCCTGCTGCTGCGACAGAAGGTCCTCCCGAAGGGGCAGGCGGATCGAGGGACCGACTGACATGCTGAGTAGCTCGGGATACCAGTACCTTCGAGCCCAGTCCGGAGCCACAAGGATAACTTGGGCCCGGTCGCGCCTGATCTTCTTCAGCACTCTGGGCAGAAGTGGTATAGGCGGAAAGGCGTACAACAGACCGCAGCTCCACTCGCGCCGAAAGGCGTCGCCGTGCGAGTGCCGTCTTGGAAACTCCAACGCGCAGAACTGATGACATTGCGCGTTCTCTTCTGTGGCGAATAGATCTAACCAAGGCTCTCCCCATTGCAGAAAGAGGCCTTTCGCCACGTCCGAGTTCAGACGCCATTCGTGATCCACCGAGCACCGACGGCTGAGTTCGTCCGCCCTGGCGTTCAGAGAACCTGCCTGGTGTTGAACCGTCAGAGTCACGCTCTGACGTTCCAGCCAGAGACGCAGAGCCTCCTGGCAAAGGGTCCACGACCCCACTCCGCCCTGCTTGTTGCAGTACCACATGGCGGTGGTGTTGTCCGTGAACACCTGCACTACACTCCCGTTGACAAAGGGGAGGAATGCCTTCAGTGCTAGGCAAATCGCCCGCATCTCCAACATGTTGATGTGGAGCCGGGACTCCGCCGGAGACCAGATGCCTCTGATCTCCGCCTCTCCCAAGTGGCCTCCCCAGCCCTGGAGGGACACGTCCGTCACAACTACGTGCTCCGGTTGGGGAAGGGAGAGGGATCTGCCTCTGACCCAATCGCGGTCCGTAAGCCACCACTGCAACTGTCTCGCAGTGCCCTCCGAGATCAGGACATGGTCGGATAGGTTGCCTTGATGCTGGGCCCACTGAAACTTCAGGTCCCACTGCAGAGCCCGCATCCGCCACCGGGCTTGATGCACCAGAAGGATGCAGGAAGCCATCAGCCCCAGCGTCAACCTGACCGAAACCCGGGATAACGGCTGAAAGATGGGAATCAAAGCCTGTATATCCCAGACCCGCCGTTCCGGAGGATAAACCCGAAACTGCGCCGAGTCGAGAACCGCTCCGATGAAAAGGAGCTTTTGAGAGGGACACAGGTGTGATTTCGGCACATTGATGGAAAACCCCAGCTCATGCAGGAGGTCCGCCGTCATCTGAAGGTGGTGGACGACTGTCTGGGGCGAGCCCGCCTTCAACAACCAGTCGTCGAGGTAGGGGAAGACTGAAACCCCTAACCGGCGCAGATGAGCTGCGACCACCGCCATCACTTTCGTGAACACCCGTGGGGCGCTGGTAAGGCCGAATGAGAGCACGATAAACTGAAAGTGCTCGTGGCCTACCGTGAACCGTAGGTAACGCCGGTGGTCCGGCAGGACGGGGATGTGAAAATACGCATCCTGCAAGTCCAACGCCACCATCCAGTCTTGCGGGTCTAGAGCAGCCAAGACCTGAGCCAAAGTCAACATCTTGAACTTCACCTCCCGGAGGAAGCCGTTGACGTTCCGTAGATCCAAGATAGGACGTAGGCCCCCCTTGTCCTTCTTGGGTACCAGAAAGTAGTGGGAATAGCAACCACGCCCTACTTCTGGCCCAGGAACGCGTTCGATGGCCCCCTTGGCCAAGAGGGCCGTAACTTCCTCCTGCAGAAGTGTCAAGTGGTCCCCCGACACACGGTGGTTCTGCGGTGGCATGGCTGGAGGAGTGGTCTCGAAGGGGAGGGAGTAGCCCCTTCGGACGAGCTGCAGCACCCACCTGTCAGATGTGATAGAGCGCCAGCGGTGATGGCGAACCCTGCCACCCACTGGCGTCACATGGGCCTGAAAGCACGGACTAGGAGGATTTGGAGGCTGATGCTGCGGGGGGAGGTGTGGTCTGACCTCGCCGTTGTCCCCGACCGCCTCCACGGCGGAATCCACGGCCGCCACCGCGTTGAGAAGTGTTCTGCGGTGCGTGGCTGGCAGCACGTGTGGGACCGCCCCTTCCTTGGCCACGAAAGGAGCGAAACGAACCCGTTTGCTGGCGCTGGGTCGAGAGACCCAAGGACTTGGCCGTGACCCTGGAGTCCTTGAAGCGCTCCAGCACGTGGTCCGCCTTGTCGCCAAACAGGCGACTGCCATCGAACGGCATGTCCATCAAAGTATTTTGGGCATCTGCCGAAAAGTTAGCGGATCTCAGCCAGGCGTGGCGACGAATCGCCACCGTCGTGGACATCGCTCTGCCCAGCGAGTCGGTCGTATCAAGACCACACCTGATGGAGTATCTTGCTGCATCTCGGCCTTCAATCATAGCCTTGCCGAGCTTTGCCCGTACCTCCTGCGGGCATTCTGGCAGCAACTCCGCGACCGTATCCCACAGAGAGTGGGAGTAGCGGCCCAAGAGGCATGCGGTGTTGCAAGACCGCAGTCCCAAACTCAGGGACGAGAAGACCTTTTTTTCCATACTGGTCGTACCTCTTGGATTCCCGGTCGGGGGGGGCCGACGGGAATGCGGTCTGGGAAGTCGAGGCCTGGATCACCAGACTCTCAGGGGTGGGATGGGTGGACAGGAACTTGGGGTCGTCCGGACACGGACGGTGGCGTCTGGCCACGTTCCTATCAACAGGCGAACCTGAAGCGGGCCTGGACCACGTGCCCAAAAGAACGTCTGTCAAGGCTACGTTGAATGGCAGCAGAGGCTCCTGTGGGCATGACTGCGGTTTGAAGACCTCAGTGAGGATGTTAGGCCTCACGACCGCGACGGGGAGCTCAGGGTGTAAGGCCTTGGCAGCCCTCATCAACACCACTGAATAAGCAGCCCAGCCTCCGAAGCCACAGTAGGAGGCGAGACAAAACCAGGGTTAGGAGAGTCGTCCAGACCACTGGCGTCACCCAAATAACCTGTCCAGTCCACATCGTACTGACACTCACGTGACAGAGGGTCCTCAGACCCCTCCCAACCCTCTCTGTATTCTACATCTTCCCCATATTCGGAGTCAACAATGTAGACCGGCTCCTCGGGGTCCACAGGCCCCATCGGCGTCGGACTCTGCGTCGGGCGACGCCGGTCTGACTCCGCGTCCGGAGTCGGAGAGGTTATGGGGACGGCGCCGCCCGGAGCCGGCCCCGGAGCACCGGCGCCGCGCGGTGGCGGCGTCGGGGGCAACCCCGATGGAATCGGCGCCGGAGAGGCCGGTAGACCAGCCGGCGTCGACCCCGAGGGTCCCTGCGGCGCCGGGGTCGGAGCCGTCGGCGGCGTCGGAGCCGGAGCACCCGACGGCGTCGAGGCAGGAACACCCGAACCGCTAGGGCCCCT
The DNA here is from genome assembly GCF_964261635.1 of Lissotriton helveticus. Classification (NCBI taxonomy): domain Eukaryota; kingdom Metazoa; phylum Chordata; class Amphibia; order Caudata; family Salamandridae; genus Lissotriton; species Lissotriton helveticus. Next base: position 1,595,650,735 of record NC_136069.1, on the reverse strand, counting down.
GGATGGGAGGACAGGGCCCAAAGGCGCCGTAGGCCCCGTCGGAGGAGACCGTGCCCTCATGGCCATAAGGAACTCCTCTATCTCCTCAAGCGACGCGCCTTGCCCAGGGACCGCAGGGTATGGAGCAGGCCGCGCCGGCGACTCACGCGGAGCCGCGGGGGTGGGGCCACCCGAACCCCCGGCCGCATCGCGCGAGCGTCGGGGGGAGTCGGGGGTACGATGACGACGCCCCGACTTCTTGTGTTTCCTACCTGAGGAACCAGAGGAATTGTGACGACTTCCGGAGCGCTCGTGATGGCTCCGCGACCGCTCCCTCGACCGCTCCCTCGACCTCCGGCCGGACCGGGACCGTTCTCGACGTGGGGCCGACACCCGCAGTTCGAGTAGCTTGCGGGACCGCTCCCGCCTAGCTTTACTCGTCAGGGCCCGGCAATCGACAGTCGTCCACGGCGTGGTCGGGGCCCAGACACCGGAGGCAGAGTCGGTGATGATCCGTGACCGACATCGTGCGGTCACAACTGTCACAGTTCTTAACACCGGGCATCCTACCGGCACCGTAACAAGAATCAAGATTCACAAAAACTTTGGTCAAAAGACCGGAGTACTGCACTTCTCGGATCTGCGCTAACTGGCGCGGAAAAAAGAAGAACTGACGTCAGCGCGCGGAGGCGGAGTCTATATACTCCAGCGACGTCATCACGGCGCACGACGCCGGACGCGGAGCCGCAGGGGACGCCTGCAGACGACGCCTACCGACGCGCAGGGGTACTGCTACGCAAAAGTTTCTAGATCCAGACTGACGCCTGGGGATATTCTAAGGTAAGGAATCTAATACTAACCTGTTTCTTTCAGATGTATCGCCGCAACTCTAGAAGGTTGATATGAAGCAACCTTTCCTCTGGAGACAAAAGACCTTTGACCTCCAGATCCCCCTGATGAGCACCCCACCCTAGAGTGGATGCATCCGTTATCACAGTGGCCACCGATGGAGGCAACTAGAAAGGCTTTCCCTGAGAAACATTTCTTTCCACACTCCACCAGGACAAATCCGCCGCAGTCTCTCTGGAGACCCTCACCGACTCCCTGAGATCTCCGTTGTGCTGATACCACTGCCTGCGGAGACACCACTGGAGTGCCCTCATGTGCCAGCGTGCATGGTTGACCAACAGAATGCAAGAAGCCATCAGACCTAGCAGACGAAGGACCTTCAGGACTGGAACAACCGCTCCATTGAAAAATAAAGGAATCATTTCCTATATGTCGCGAATCCTTTGAGGTGGAGGGAATGCACGACATACAGTAGTGTCCAGTACCGCACCTATGAACAGGTTGCGCTGGGAGGGCACCAGGTGAGACTTGGGTACATTTATCGAAAAACCCAACCTGTGTAACAACTGAGTTGTCTCTTGCAAATGAAGGAACCCCTTCTCTGGCGACTCTGCTTTGATGAGCCAGTCGTCCAGATACGGAAATACAGGAATCCCCGATCTTCTGAGATGTGCTGCCACCACTGCCATCACCTTGGTGAAAACTCGAGGCGCAGTAGTAAGTCCAAACGGAAAGACCGCAAACTGGTAGTGTTGCTAACCCACCGTAAAACGGAGATACTTCCTGTGCGACTTCAGGATAGGGATGTGAAAATAAACATCCTGCAAGTCGATCGACACCATCCAGTCTTCTTCCAACAGCGCTTGAAGAACCTGAGCAAGAGTGAGCATCTTGAACTTTTCTTGTTTCAGATACAAGTTCAAGACCCTGAGATCCAGGATTGGCCGAAGCCTGCCATCCTTCTTGGGGATCAGAAAATACTGGGAGTAGCATCCCTGACCCCTCTCCTGCTCCGGAACCACCTCTATCGCACCCTTTCTGAAAAGTGCCAGGACTTCTTCCTGCAAGAGAAGCAGGTGGTCCTCCGAACAATAACCTTGGCAAGGAGGGTAATTGGGAGGAAATTCCCGAAAGGGAAGGGCATACCCATTTTCTACGAGATTGAGAACCCAAAGATCTGCTGTAACCGATTCCCAATCCCGTAGAAAATGAGTAAGCCGACCCCCTACCGGACCTGCATGATCCAGAATGGCGGATCTAGGGCTGCTTTGCTGCTGCAGGTGGGGGGGTGGGTATTAGAGGAGGAAGTAGAAGAGGAAGAGGTTTGACGTCCACGACCTTGGTCTACCTCTATAAGACTTGTACAGAGGGTTCTGTTGCTGTTGCTGCTGTTGCTGTTGGCCTTGCCTGAAAGGACGAAAGGAAGATCTGCCAAAACCTCTGAACTTTCTGGAAGCTGTACCTCTCGACTGTAAACCCAAAGATCTAGCCGTCGCCCGGCTATCTTTGAATCTCTCCAGAGCTGTATCTGCTTTCTTTCCAAAGAGACCAACCCCGTCAAAAGGTAAATCCAAAAGAGTAGCCTGTACATCAGTGGAAAACTGAGGATTTTAACCAAGCAGCTCTTCTGGTAGCTACCGAAGAACCCATTATCCTAGCCACGGAGTTAGCAGTGTCCATGCCACTTTGAATAACTTGGCGGGCCGCAGCTTGAGTATCCAAAACAACTTCATTAAAGTTTTTTCTGTCCTCTTCTGGAAGTTTAGCAGATAATTGTTTGACTGAGTCCATTAAGGCATGCACATATCTGCCCAGTAAACAAGTAGCATTTGTAGATTTTAAGGCCATGCTACCAGAGGAGAAGACTTTCTTAGCGGCCTAATCCAACTTCTTGGAGTCTTTATCTCCAGGAACTTGAGGAAAGGAGCCAGCTGATCTATTCGCACAAGCAGCCTGAACTACCAGACTCTCTGGCGAAGGGTGAGATGATAAGAACTCAGGATCCCCAGGAGCCACCCTATAACGTCTCGCCACCGATCTAGATACTGCTGGTGCAGACAAAGGCTTTTTCCAAACCTTCAGAATTGGTTCTGTCAGAGCTTCAGTAAAAGGTAGAGTAGGCTCAATGATAGAAGAAGGTGAATGTAAGACTTCTGTGAGGATATTAGGTTTAAACTCAACAGTTGGTAAAGTTAAATTTAATAAATCAGCAGCTTTTCTAATAACCATATGGTATGGAACGACATCCTTGGAGGGTGCATCTGAAACCACAGGTAATCCCCATTCAGGAGAAAGTTCAAGACTGCTAGCAGAATGAAGATCCTCAAAATAATCATCATGCTCCTGAAGTTCACCTTCCTCCATTTCAGATTCCACAAACTCTTTTTCCTCAAGTAGACGCTGGGCTCTACGTCTCGACCACTCCATACGGATCGACGTCGACTGATTCGGTAACTACTCCGATGGAGTCGGAGCCTGCGTCGACCGAGGAGCCAGAGCAACCGGAGTCAGAGAAACAGGAACCGGCGTCGAGCCTCGATCTGAATTCCGAGGTCGCTCCGGAGTCGGCGAAGCCGTGCGCGGAGTCGAAGACCTCGGCGGCGCTGAACCGATCCAAGGAGGACATGGAGTCGGCATGAAGGGTAGAAAAGGCGCCGGTGCATAAGCTTGTGGGACACCCAAGTTGAAAGACAAAGGACCCATAGGACCCGCAGGTGCTCCAGTGGGGTACATTGCTCTTGCATACACTCCATACATAGCATTTAGGAAATGCGATGGATCTTGACCAGGACCAGGAAAAGAAGGGTAAGAACCCATAGGATTCGTAGGAGGCTGAAGTGGATTTGGCTCCTCTTGGTCCTTTAGGTTTTCTGGTTCATCCTCCGGAATCGGAGATTGAGGGACCTCCACGACGTCCTCATGCTCCGAAGACTGACCCGAAGCCTGATTCGGGTCCAGCACCGGCTCCAGTGTACGCTCGAGATCTTACCGGAGTGGTAGCATCCGCAGGAGATGGAGACACAAAGTCCTTGTGATGCTTTCGAGAAGATTTCTTCTTAGAGTCCGAAGATCCCGAATCATGGTGAGAACTATGCTTCTTCCTCTTATGTCTTTTCTTCGAGGAACCCGAAGCATGTCCAGAAGCCGATTTCGATACCGACTCCGATCTGGACCTCGATCGCGACCTTGAGGACTTCGATCGCGACCTCGATCGTGACTTCGATTTCGACTTCGGTCTCGATCTGGAGTGTCTCGATCTTGATCTCAAAGATCTATCGGCTTCTTTACCTTTTATCTTGGCTAATAAAAGTTAAGCTTCTCTTTCACGCAGAGCCTTCGGATTCATTTTCGAACAGGATCGACAGCCCTTGACGTCGTGATCCGATCCCAAACACCATAAACAATCCTCGTGTGGATCAGTAATTGACATCATCCTGGTACACGAGCCGCACTGCTTGAATCCAGTTTTCTTCGACAACATCCTCGACGAAGAACAGTAACAGACAAAAAGAAACAAAGTTTCTATCTGTAACTACAGAAGATCCCTGAAACCGTTAGCGTCGATGACGCGGAAAAAAGGGAACTGATGTCATCACGCCGACGTAGGCCTAATAAGGGGTCGGTGACGTCCGACGGAGTCGCGCGCGGTGCCGCGTTCCTGTGACGTCGCCCACGCCGGCGTGCTACAAAGAAAAATTCCGAACGTTGCTGACGCAAGGGGGATATTCACAAGGTGAGGAATCCACAAGGCAGATGTATCTATCAGAAAACCAGGTCCCCGTGTGCCAGAGCTTTCCCTAAACTATACAGTTGTTTTCTCAATAGGCAATACCTTTAGCACCCCCTGTAAGTCCATAGTAAGTGGCTCCCGTGATCCTAGGAAAAGGAAGTTAAACAGGGTCCCTAAGGGCTGCAAATTGTATTGCGTCACTCTAAGGGATCCCTCAAACTCACACAGGCTATCATTGTATGCTGCATGTCTTGGTGCAGACCAAAGTGATCACACAACATGGCACACAGCCCTGTGTGCCATGACTGCAGAAAACGCATAAAGTAGAGCTATAAAAAAAAAAAACAGCGGATAAAGACGACCTTAAGTCTGTCCAATCATTAACATTCCTACTATTTGAAGCTCCTAGGGAATTGTGCCCAGGTACAACTATGTAGCCACATTCATCAATTTCAGCGTCTAGATCAATTCTAATCTGGCTTTCGTCAGGGAGATAGCACTGAAAAGGCCTTGCCCAGACAGTGGATGATGCTTTAAAAATGCGGGATTGGAACGAGGCTCGCTTTCTATGCCTCCTTGACCTTTTGTCAGCTTTTGATACGGCCAAACATAACAACCTCCTTCACTTACTGGAATACAGTATGTGTATCAGGATCAGTGTTAAACTGGTTTGCCTCATTTCTTCACAACAGAACACAAAGAATGAAAGCCAATCAATCTCTCTTCAACTCTCTCACCCAAGCTCTTCAACCTGTTCATGGAGCACCTCAAGCAAAAGCTCAAATCATCCAATATACTCCATCACATGTATGAGGACGATACTCAATTGTACCTGAAAATCTTCTCCCCTGAAGATATCAATTCGCCCAACTCGACCCTACTCAAAACCCAACACTGGTTGCCTATAAACCATCTCAAGTTACACTCAATGAAAACTAAATTCCTCCTTATCTGTCTTCATAAACAGGAGCCCATTATTGTCAAATCTATGAAATGCCTAATGTCCCTCAACTGTAGACCAGACATCATTGACTCCACTAGATCTCTTGACATAATACCTGATAAGTCCTTGCACAAGAAGGAGCACATCAGTTCTACCACCAATGAGCAAACTTCCAAATGAGCAGTCTATGAAAAATAAAACCCACCCTTCCTCCGGATGACTTAAAGTCTGCTATTCAAGTGCTGGTCATTTCCAGGTTGGAGTATGGTAGTGCACCTCTCTGGTCAACCTAGCTACAAGTTGGCACTGCTTAGGACCCCTCTGAATTTGACGGCAAGGCTTCTCACAGGATCCAAAAGAAATAACATCACTTCAGTTCTGAAATCCCTAAACTGTTTCCATTTGAGGCTAGGATACATCTTAAAATTGCTTGCATGACCCACAAAGCCTTAACCTTGACACTTTGTACCTCGCCCAAAAACTGGAACTCTCGGGTGGCTGCCGATCTTTGAGGAGTTTCAGTAGCGTACTGCGGAAACCACAAAAATTCGAAATAAATAAAATCTATAACCGATAACAGAGCCTTCTCTGGTATTTCCCAAGAATCTAGAACTCCAACCAGACTGAATCCCTCAATGTCTTCTTTCAAAAAACAAGTGAAAGCAGTACTACTGGTTAATTTCTAAACTTGAAATGTACCTACTCACCCCTTGTGACCATTCCATGATGCCTCCTCCTCACACTTGTTTTTTCCTCTTTCAGACTTCCTCCCCGAAAGGGGCAGAACATCCTGTTTCGTCCCTGAATGTATGTCTGTTTTCAATACCCTTATTAGTTATTCCTTCCATATGCTCATGTATATTGTATGAGCGGTGTTGAGATATATATGTCCTCTTGTATCTTGCATATTCAGGTTGTTTTGACCTACTTGTCCCTGATCACCTGTAAAGAGCTCTGATACCCTCTTAGGTAATGTTTACGCTATATTAAACTTATCCATAAAAAAATAGTTAAGTCACCCCTACAGCCTTAAGGCAGGGACCACAATACCAGGGCTTGAAAAATCAATTCCCCAGCTCTCATTTGCGAGCCAGATTTAAATAGAATGAGCTATTTTTAGGTCCTACTCGCCCTTTCTGGTGAGTAGGAAGTCAAACCGACTTGACCTTTGCCTCTGAAAGCAGAGCAAATGTGACAATATAGCAAAATGTAAAAGAACCTTTAATTGCTCATTCACTTTGTGAGCAATAAAGGGCCTTTAAATCTTGTTCACATTTGCTCAGCTTTCAGAGACCGAGGTCAAGTGCATTACAATTCGGTTGAGTAGATGTTTCAAGTTACTAGACCTGCAAGACTAGTGACATTTTAATGATTTTTCGAGCCCTGTATACTACATGGGTGGACATATCTATAGGACTGCTGGCCAGCTCAATTACTGCTAGAACAAGCGACCACGGAAGCTGGTCACAAGTCAAAAACAAGCTCCCCAACTACATAATGGCTTCACTGAAACCAAAGAGGTTTAGTATCAAACATCTTTTATTAATAAACCTACATTGATTCCAGTGATGGATTTATCAATGCATGCACCATCATGGGGCACCTTATAGGTGCCCCCTGAAAACCTACCAACTACTAGTGTGACTAATTCTGATCAGCCTACCACCACAGACTAGTTTGACTACTTTCTGACCCCCAGGAGTGGGAACGCATGGTCTCCGGCCACGATCAAAGCCTGCTCTGGTAGAGGCTGTTTTACACCCCCTCCAGTAGACTGACCCGCAAAATAAGATTTCAAGAAACGGAGCATTAAGGATCCCACCATCTTTGGTAGGCAAATCGAGCTTCCATCAGCAGTGAAGGGATGCCACCTCCCCCCCCCCCTTTCTCCCTACACACAAATAATCCTCCTCCACCTTTTGACTAGGGCCCATTTGGTGCCTAGACAGGCAGAAAAACTTGCAGCCAAAAGAGTTTTGACCCTCAGGGTTATCCACCCCTCGGTAAGCTACCTGATGTGGACACAAAAAATAAAAGTCTCCCATAATGGCGATAAAAAATTAGGAACTCTGGGCAGGGTTATGCCCGCTTCCCACAGGAAGTGGTAATTTAGGATGCCTTGTGACCCCAGGCATAAGTAGATGATTTGCTACCACCCTACACTGCCCCAACGCCCTTAAATCCATTATTTAGGGGCGTCCCTGGCACCAGGAAATCAAGTCTACCTACCTTAAAGACCGATGATGAACAGTCACAGAAGCAAGACCAGAGGAACAGCAACTGCCTTGGTGCCAACCCTGCCTGCTTTCCTCGACAATTGCGCCAAAGATGACTCTCTCCGAAGCAGCTGTGCCTCCAAAAGCCTGAGAGGACTACCATCTCTTCACCCAAGACCCAGGAACTCCTCCTGTGGAGTAGTGTAGCTGCTACCCTTGATCCTGCAGGCGGCTCGAGAGAACTGCAAGGATTCCTGACCTCCATAAACCCGACACCAGAAAGCACCAAGGCAATCATGCCTCCTAGCCTGAGTCGAAGTGGACCCATGGTGCCAGCATGGTCCCCCGACCCTCAGATGAAGCCTACCTTGGGTTTGCCAACAGTGGACTAACCAACGCCTTCGTGCAAGCCCACTCTACCCAAACTGTCTCATGTGGTGAAAACCCTAAGCCTTATAACACCGCTGCATTCGGCCCAAGAAGAGGACCAAAGGTGTCACCAAGCATTGCAAGACCTGAGATCTCTTGTTGGTTCAGCCGTAGTGCACATGGAACAAACATGTAAACTGTACGTGCAGATCCGCGGAGTGTAATAGGCTATTAAGATTGCTGAGACAGAGGCCCATTCAGCATTTCCTACTTAAACCAAGACCTTTATAGCTAATGTCTGGTAGCTAAAAATGTAATGTTATGTTAACCGGATTTATTACGCGCACAGATGCCCCAGCAAAGGGGCGTCCTGGCGCGAGAACACAACCAAAAACCGGACAGAGACCAAGAACACAACACAGCAAACATAACTAGGGGACCAGGGGAAAGAGGAAGGTTTTTACTGCCTTCCTAAAAGCAGAAAGCCCCTCGATGGCACGGATATGCACAGGCAAAGAGTTCCACAACTTGGCGGCAAGAACTTGGAAGGAACGTCCGCCTGTCCTGGATCTCTTAAAACGAGGAACGATAGCAAGATGAAGAGCAGAGGACCTCAGAGTACGAGCTGGCACATAGGGAGAGATTAGATACTGAAGGATCGGAGGGGAAGAAAATTTAAGAATTTTGAAAGTTAGGATCAAAGATTTAAACTTTATTCTCTGTGCCACCGGGAGCCAATGAAGATTGTAGATGGTTTTCCTGGCTGAACAGAATTTGGGCAGGCCAACCAGAGCCCTGGCGGCGGCGTTCTGAATGCGTTGGAGGCGAGAAAGCTCAGCCTGGTTGACTCCAAGAAAAAGAGAGCTAACATAATCCAGTTTGGACAGGATCATGGCTTGCACGATAAGCTGACGAGTGGGAGCGTCAAAAAATTTGAAGGTGGACCGAAGCTGACGCAAAATCCCAAAGCAGGAAGCAGCGGTCTTTTTTGTATGAGTGGTGAAACTCAAATGGGAGTCAAACCACACCCCAAGATTCTTTACTTCAGTAACAGGGATAGGAATGGGTCCGAGCTCTTGAGGCCACCAGTTATCATCCCACAGATGAATTTGCTTTCCCACAATGAGCACCTCGGTTTTTTTTGCGTTCAATTGTAGGAAATTGTCATTCATCCAGTGTGCCACAGAGATAAGTCCCTCACGGAACTTGGCTGACTCGAGATCGGAGGCCCCACTAATCGCAACCGCCAGCTGAGTGTCGTCTGCGTAGGACACGATGGAAAGGTTCCCACGCATGGCGACATCAGCTAGCGGCTGGACATAAAGATTGAATAGGGTGGGGCTTAGAGCCGATCCCTGTGGTACTCCCTGGGCAATCGCATGTGGTTTAGATTCGAAGGGGGGAATGCTGACCCTGAAGGAGCGATCAGATAAAAAAGATCTGAACCAATCAAGGGCCACCTTATCTACCCCAGCCTCAACCAGACGTTGGAGTAAAATGTCATGGGAGACAGTGTCAAAGGCGGCACTTAGATCGAGAAGCACAAGTGCCGCCGTATGACCCGAATCAACCAACATGCGAAGGTGTTCAGCCATGTATAGGAGCGCAGTCTCAGTACTGTGACCGGGCCTGAAGCCATTCTGCGTAGGATCTAAAATATTCGCAGAATGAAGATGGTTTGCAAGAGTGGCATTTACGTGAGCCTCAGTCAGTTTGGCAGCCCACGGGAGGAGAGAAATGGGACGATAGCTTTCAGCTTTACCAGGATCTAAGGTAGATTTCTTCAAAATAGGAATTACCTGCGCCTGCTTCCAGGCGCTAGGTACGGAACCCGAGGATAGAGACAAATTGATAAGCTCACAAAGCGGGGGAAGACAGAGAGAGGAGGATTCCCTAAATTGTGAGGGCCGCAAAGGGTCTTTGGGCGAGCCTGATTTCACTCTAATAGCAAGCTTATCAACTTCTTCCATAGAAAGCTCTGGGAAATAGGATAGTGCCATGGAGGTTTTAACCGTAGCCGTACTATACTGCCGAGAGCCAGTAGAACTGGGAAAAGTGCGATAAATCCCTTCCACTTTATTGATGAAAAAGGTGGCCAGATCCTCGCAATGAGAGGGGGAACTGATCGCCGTATTGGAAGTTCTACAGGTGGCAAGGTCTTTCAGTGCTTTAAAAATAAGTTTGCTAGGATTGCTACTCGCACTGAACTCACGAGAAAAATACGAAGCCCGGGCCCTACAAATGGCTCTATGGTAATTTTTGGTGGTAGTGCGGTACACAGCTTTACTGACCGGGTCATAGGACTTACGCCACAGTCTTTCGGCTTGTTTGCAGGATTTTTTTAGTAGCCGAAGAGCGTCATCATACCATGGACTGGAGTGGTTGCGCTGTTGTTTGGTCAGAGTAAAGGGAATAAGTTTATCCAGCGCATTGGTAAGCCAGCTACAATAAGAATTGTAGCCGGACTCCACATCTGTAAAAGGGGCCAAAGGGACCTCGCCTAACAACTGGTGAAAATCTTGGAGTTTTAACTTTTTCCATGAGCGCCTAAGAATGGCAGGAGTAGAAACAGCTATAGGAGGATCACTAAGTAGAAGATGACATTCAATTAGGTGGTGGTCTGTCCAAGGCATCGGTCTAGGAGGTAATACTTTGGCCGATGTTATAGAGGTAAAAAAAGGATCAAGGATATGACCACCAATATGTGTACCATGTTGGACTAATTGAACGAGTTGGAGAGCCTCCAGGTCAGCACAGGTACTGCTGGCTACCGAAGGGCAAGGAGAGTCAAAATGCAAATTAAAATCCCCGATAATATTAAAATTAGCAGTTTTCAAGGCCAGAGAGCTAACTGCCTCAGGAAGGGCGGCTCTAAAAGCTGCATCTGGGCCGGGCGGCCGATAAATAAGTAGACCCGAGAAGGTAAAGTGCGGGTTGACAGATACCGAGAAATAGGCACTTTCACATCCCGCGATATCCATGACCTTCCAAGAACATGGATATCTAGTTTTAATCGCGGCAGCGATACCGCCGCCTCTAGAATCGCGATTGAGAGCATATATAGTATAATCTGGGGGGAGTGCCGAATTGATAGCTACTGATGCGTCATTATGTAGCCAGGTCTCTGACATGAAAAAAATGTCAGGGGCCTCGTCAAGTAAATCATAGACGTCAAGATGGTGTTTGACCAAAGATCTAACATTAAGATGAAAGATCTTGAAGGTTGTCGGCTCTAAAGACGCAGCAGAAGCAGGGCAAAGAATAAAGATAGGGGTCGGAGCAGGAAGCGCAAAGGAACAATCGGGACAAGTGAAAGGGCCAAGCAAAGGATACAGGGAGTGGTTTGAACAGGAGCCAGAGATGGGGCGAAAAGATAACAACTCGGATCTGGAATACATGGCTAATAAAATACAACAATAAACAACAGGCAAAGCTAAAGTAATCATAACATAAGTGAGATAGTAGAACCACAAAACTTCACAAAGGCTAAATATAGCCAAAGGTAGCACAGACAACAGAAGACGGGGGTTCGGGTATCCAGATATCCTTACAGAAGATCAACTCACCCGGTCATCCCTGCTTAAGACATCTAGAGCACGTTTAACTCTGATCTACATTTTCAAAGACTGAAAAAAAAAAACTGCATGAGAAGGTGTTTTTGCTTCTGTGAATGAATTAGTTTAGAAATTGTGCTGGAAAAACAAAGCGCTGTGGATTATTGTATCTCGCTCATGTACCTTGTTGTGCAGAAGAAAAGGCTTTGAATTACTTATAAATACTATGCCATGAATATACATGCTTTCTAAGCAGAATATCAAAATATAAGCCAATAATAAGTCATTCATAGAGTTGCAACAGAGCGTTATGCAATAGCGCATACATTAGAGGTGAAGAATTATAAGCTACAAGTGAACATGACATGGGGCAAGCTTGAGAGGGGACTGGGGAAACAGCATGACACATTAAAGACTTGAATGTACAGAGCATTATGAAGGAATAAAAATCGCAGAGTAGGAAAAAACTGGTATACCATGATTGCATTGAAGACCGATGGAAATTAGGCAACCTAGACAGATGATAATTACCTCTCATGTTTTACTCGAAGTTCCTCCAGTTCTGTTGGTTCTTGCTGGTCTGCCTGCTTCTCACACTGACTAGTCAACCGTTCAATACGCTGTTGCATCAATAAAATCTGTGATTCTGAGTAGAAAGTTAATGAAAAACTTTGAGCAGAGCGGTACGATTTCTAATTGCAATATATTAAGGCTCTCCTCTTGGCTTCAAACTAGAACTAAAAATCCCACCGAAAGGGAAACAGTCATCATCAATGTAAACATATCCACACTGAAACACCTGTACAACCACAAACTAAACTGCAATTCAAGGAAAGCGAGAGTGTAATTTGTATTCCTTCCTTAAGGGGTCAACACAATGTAACTTTGTTAAACAAGGTAGCAGCAAGAAAGACTGTTGTAAGATTATTTTGCTTTGGTTATGTTGTTTAATAATGCCACTAAAGTATTGTTTCTTCCTATTGTTCCCTCCAATTTTGTGTGCATGAATTAAAGATGCAGGGTTGAGAAGCAGGTTCTAGGTCTGATATAATTATTGTATATACTGCAAAGAATCTGGGAATAATAAAATCATAGCTGATCTTTTGGCAGTGTAGAATTGTTTCAATGAATGGTAAAGTGGCTAGCTCATAAAAATCATGGCCAATATATACTATCACATTTACTCATCTAGAGAGTGAGCAAAACTCGTTGATACATTAATCTCCTTTTACAACAAGCCAGTATTGATGACAGGTCAACTGCCAACCACCACAAGATTTATACATGGAGCGCAAGATGTAGAGAAAGGTACCCCTGCACATGAGGTAGTGATGAAATTACTTTCCTCATTCTAACAAAATTAATAGCTACAAGGTGTCCCATGGTGATGTGCAACACCTTCAGCTAATCTAGAGTTTTTACCCAACTTCACTTTAATGGTTGGCCTTTTGAGTCCATAGTTGGAATGTTCGCACCAACATTTCTAGTCCCAGAAGCGGGGTCTGTTACAAGGTCATGACATACTTAAAGTGAGACACTTGCCTAGAGGACACTTCACAGCTATGAATGTCCACCCAAAAGCCAGTCCAAATTAATGGAGTACTGCAAAGAATGCAGAAGAGCAGTGGCGAGCATGCTTAAAGCTTCAGCTTTAAGGTGTTTTAAAATGCAGGCCTACAAAGTAATCTGGCCAAATTCGAAACTGTAATGGTTTCACAAGGTGCTATGATATTGGCAGGGTTGACTACCCATACAATGTCAAAAGCTTCAGTAAGAAGAATGTGAATGACCTCCCAAATGTGTCCAGGAATGTTTATTAAACATGTAAATATAGCACTCGTTAAATCCATTAATAGTCATGTAACCCAAACAGAGTCCTGATAGTGTGTGGAAGAAGTAAGGAGAAGCAAGAGAGCAGTACACATACTTGCTGTACTTAAAACAGTCCAACATAAGTCCAACAGGAAGGCAGTCCATACCATGCATTACTACTTCTTTAAATTAGATATGTGCGTATTTACATTCACTGCAAAAAAACTATGTTTTGTAAACAGTGGAAAAACAATGTTTTGCCAATTTGTGGGGCTAAGCGGCTAACTAAACAAAAACACTGATTTAAAAAGGTTTGGAAAAGGCTTTGAAAATACCATTGATATTCACAAAACACAGAAAAACAGAGCCTAATTACACTACTGGTCAAACAAGCTAGAACTAACAAGAAAATGGGGACAGAGATGATTTTGGCATAGCTTAATCTTGTGTTGGTGTGATGATTGTAAGAAAGTGCATTATTATTTGGGGTTGGACAAGAGCCCACCTCACATAAGGCCATCAACTGCTAGGTCACAAATTAAATAAACCTGTGCTCAATCCCTGGAAACCACACAAAGACGACAAGCTTAAACCAAAACCAATGAGTAAAGTACTTAATAAGTACATACACTGCAGAAAAATTCACACAAAAGACACCAGGACAGACAATTTGAGGCAAGGTTGAAAACACCAAGTGGATTGGTCCCAGTAAATGTCTGGAATTCAAAAGATTTTCAAGTCCTACTGCAGAAAGGAACATTGACACATTTTGAGGAGACAAATCCTCCCAGATTGGACCATCGCTAAAATTGTAGCGGTACCGTAGAACCTAAGTCGAGCTAGTCCCACCTGAGCTTTTAGAGACTTTGTAGTAGGCTGGCTTAGTATATGGTGGATGCTTATTTAAGTGAAGCACCTTGTACTAATCCAGGCAGCCCTTATGGTGATTTTAGTGGTCTTTGATCACCTTTGAAAGCTCTTAAAGTGGTAGCTGTGGAGAGCAGCCTCAAGCTTATCTTGTGGTGTGTTAGGCAGCTTGTTTCACCAGTTGTGGAGTGTTAAGCAGCTTGTTTCACCAGTTCTAATATTAATGTAGTGTAGGTTAAATGGAAAAGAACCACAAAGTGTAGATATAGAGGTCTATTTATTACACATCACTAAAAGAATTGGAAAATTTCCCAACTGGAAGTATAAACACAAAGACACAATACTAATGTAATTGCTATAAGGTAAACACCACAAAATGTTGTGGTCTTCAGTGGGAGACCAAACCATATATTAAGGAAGTGAAATGCGAACTGCGACAAAGTCAAAACTTGGACCAGGAGACACAGTAGCTGGGGACACAAGTAACGACCCAAGACAAGGACCCAGGAACACCACGGAGGCTGTGTGCAGAGTGGAAACACAGGTGCCTGTCCAACAGACGTCAATGGGAAAGTTGCGTTTGCAGTTTTGGAGGAGGATCCTTCCCTGTGGACGCCGAAGAAACCTCATAGCAGACAGAAGGTTGGAGAGTCTCGCCAACCATGGGTACCCCAGGAACCAGGATAACAAACACATGTTAGACCACAATGGAGGACTTCAGGAAGATGCAGCTGGAGAAGACTGTGCAAGAGTCCGGTAGAATTCAAGGGTGGATTCTTGAAGTGAGAACCTGCCAGGAGAGAGCACAGAGTCTGCCACTCAGAAGTGACCTGGAGGCAAGGAAGAGCAGTGCGCACCGATGTCGGATGGGTTCAGAAGAGTGGACGGTGACCTTCTTGCTGCAGCGGTGGGGACAAGGCAAAGCTGAGCAAGACCAGAAGGAGCAGTCCACTAGCTGTCTCAAGTCAGAAATCGAGAAGCAGTAGGTTGGTGTCTGGCGGGAGCACCAACAAGCTGCAACAGGTGTGGAAAGCAAAGAAGGAGCAACGTTAGGACCAGCAAGGTCCAAGGGACTAATTTCTACTAGTGGGCAGTGAGGTCTCTGATGCGCACGGTCTAATGCTTTCAATAGCTAAGCCCAAATTCACAAAAGTTGCATCAAAGGGAACTTAAAACAGCCACCACCCCACGCTGTTAATACACAATTGCAGGCAATTGCTAAAGCTACACCAAGATTGGTTCCCTGAGCAGTAACTGAATATATATATATCTCTGTATTATACAGTCAAATTCCTGATCGTAGGTCCATAAAAAATTGAAAAATTTATGACAACAAATGTTAGTCTGCAGTCTGTCGTATTCTGTTCGGAAGAAGACTTATTTACACACAAATTCTCTGTTCTCAGATAATACAGCCGACACATGTTTTGTCTATGATATAATTTCCAAAAGACTTCCTCAGGGCTGTAATAAATAGATATACGATCACCATCTACCACATCTCTCAGTCAAAGTTAGGCCTAACCTCCACCAAAAGAGGGGAATAAGAAACTGAATCCGAAAAAAAAACCCACCCAAAATGTGCATACCACCTACCAACCACCAAATAAAGTAAATAGAGCCTGGTTAACATCATTAGATAAAATCATATGATGATCCAACACCTTTGTTTTCAAACAACGAACATTAAGAAAATCAAAACCTATTCATACATCAAACACAATAAGTGCATTCCAATGTGAGTCTAAAGGACAACCAAAAAACCCCATGCTCTACAACTGCCAAACTTAAGCTACTGACCTTGAGCAATATATTCATAATAAGCAACCACTTCTTCATTCATATATATCCCCATAAAACCTAATTTAATAAAAGGAGAACAAAACTACTAACAAATCCGGTCCTGGTATTAAGCTCTGTTCTATATTATTTATTAGTACATTTCATAATAACTAATCCTATTGAATTGAAACATGCACTTACCAAAATCCAAGTATAGTGCATCTCATTCAAGTAATTCGGGGTCAGTGTTAACAATCTTTCAAAGTAACCAATTCACGGACAGTCTTCTCCTGTCCAGTGTCTCCTAACACAAAAGAGACATAAGCCTTATTAGGAAGCTGAATCTCACTTCCTCAAGAACCTGCCAAGAGAGAGCACAGAGTCTATGCCACTCAGAGGTGACCTGGAGGCAAGGAAGAGCGTTGCTCACCGATGTCGGATGGGTTCAGAAGAGTGGACGGTGACTTTCTTGCTGCAGCTGTGGGGACAAGGCGAAGCTGAGCAAGACCAGAAGGAGCCGTCCACTAGTTGTCTCAAGTCAGAAGTAGAGAAGCAGTAGGTTGATGTCTGGCGGGAGCACCAACAAGCTGCAACAGGTGTGGAAAGCGAAGTAGGAGCAACTTTAGGAACCACAAGGTCCAAGGGACTCATCAAAAGCAGGAGAGTGAGCAGGCCCCGATCAAGCAGGGGAGCCTACTGGAGCAGAAGAAGACATTGAAGAGGACCCACAAGGCCTTAGTCACAAGCGTTGCAAGAGGTCTTCAAGCAGCTCAACAAAGGTGAAGACCCACGGTGCAGAGTATGCAGTGAGGACACTGTACTTGACAGGAAGGGATGCTGGAGCTTCTCGTTGCCCGAAGATCTCTGAAGTGCAGAGCAGACATGCCTTGGCAATGGCATTTCGACGCGGTGCACAGGGGTTCAGTCCCAGCAGTTCAAATGAGGGATACTGGCCTCAACATTGCAGAGAGGACAGGTCAGGCCTCAAAGGAGATGCAGAACCACCACCTGTGTTGCTGAGCCGTGGCATGTCAGGAGCAGCTGACCAGTGAGCTTCGTTGTGGTGCCTGCAGATGCAGGGGAGTGACTCCTTCACTTTAAGTGAGATTACTTCAGATGTCCTTGATGCCCACAGCTCTGCTGAAAATCATGGAAGTTTGAGAACCAAAAGGGGATAGGTCCATAAACACGTAGTGGGGGCTAGACCTTATATTTAAATTGCAAAAACACACAGTACCCACACCACAATTACTCATTCATTATTCTAGAAGGGTAAGAAACTAGTTTATTGTAACCACCCTTAGACAGCATTACTCTGTGTCTATCATTTTATGCTTTTTTTCAATTTTTCAAAAAATCATAACAGAATGAAGGACTACGTATTGAAATATTTACAAGACTAAATACACTTTGTACGTACATCAAAAGACAAACATTTACACACTAAAAAACGTTTCTGCATCAAACATTACAGGAGAGTTAGCCTACCTTACTGGAGTATCTTGTTCCTAAAGGTTTAAAGCGAGAAACCGCAGTCACCGTCCTGTAATAGAACGAAACGTCGATTTCAAACATAGATCTCTCAAAATTATTGAATGAATGCTCAGACCGCGTTAAGGAGGTGTTTGTAAATACCTGCTCCTCTGCCACAGCACGCCCGCACTCGGGTCTGCTTTCTTTCAATAAAGATGGCCGCCGCACGTTTGTTTTATACTTCCTGGTGCAAAATTGCATTATGGGACTTGTAGTCGCATTTATTCAAATCGCATATTCTAGGCGCCATAAAGACACATATATGCGACATGTTTGCCTATCCATTTTCAACTTCACGACACTAGGACGACTGGTCCAGTATTTAAGCGTGTACAAGCTACTAAGTTGCTTATATCCCCCTGGAAATCATTTTTCTTCATGTTTTTCATTGTAATATTTGTTGGTTGTGATGTAATTATAATTTTTTGTAATGTTTGATGCAGAAACGTTTTTTAGTGTGTAAATAATGTTTGTGTTTTGATGTATGTACAAAGTGTATTTAGTCTTGTAAATATTTCAATACGTAGTCCTTCATTCTGTTATGATTTTTGAAAAATTGAAAAAAAAGCATAAAATGATAGACACAGAGTAATGCTGTTACAATAAACTGGTTACAATAAACTGGTTTCTTACCCTTCTAGAATATTGAATGAGTAATTGTGGTGTGGGTACTGTGTGTTTTTGCAATAAAAATAATGGAAGTAGCACAGACAACGAAGATTTGCGGAACGAGACCAGAAGCAGCAAGAGCCTTCCTTGATGCAGTCTCAGTTCCAGTCGAAGTCCAGCAAATATCCAAATATCTAGACGGTCGAAGAGTGACGTGGTTTCAGCGTTGAGTCTTGTCCCAAGACTAATTGGAGGACGCACCAACAGGAAGGCCTAGGAAAGCGGTTTGGATGACTCAGGGGTCCCACCCAGTGGAGGGGCTGGACAGAGGGGAGGATACTCCCATGTCCATTGTCCAGTTTTGCGCCAGAGAGAGAGTCAAGGGCTCTCTGAACTGGCTCAAACCGGAGTATGCAAGGAGGGCCCCAAAAGTGCCCTTCAAAGCAGTCTGTTTGCGCTGGCAAGAACCCCACCCCAGCCCAATACACCAACTCCTGTCTGGGAGTAGGTCAAACCTCCCTATGACAGGAAATCTATTGTTCTACTTCCCTGTTTGAGCTCCACAGCAGGAGGTCAGAATCACGTCTGGGGGTCGGCAGAAGCACCAACTTGCTGGCAGACCCTGAAAGGCAGTTATCGGGAGTACATCAGGCTTCTCTGAGGAGCCCCTCAGTGCATGGAATCATACCTGCAACACTGGTAACGGTCTTGGGGTATGATTACAACTTGTTTGATACCAATAATGCCCCAGTTCGGCACAGCCACTACACATAGTAAGCCATAGCGTAATGACTGATGGCCACTATATGTCTCAAACAGCTGGCCGCACTTACAAAGCCTGGAGAATAAACTCCTGAGTCTGTAGGGGTGTCCTGCTGCTGCAAGGGCACCCTCACACTTATAACCCAGCACCCTGCCTGGAGGACTGAAAAGCCTGCCTTAGGGTTTACTTATAGGTTTAAATGTAGTGACCTTTGATATAAGAATACGTTTCTGTTCCAAGTGGTGCTAGCACCAACTTACACAGGCTGCAACGGCAGGGCTGTAGTCAAAGTTTGAGTGGTCTCTTATGGACGGCACAATACATGCTGCAGCCCTATACCTATGCCATGGGTACCTATTACCATATACTATGAACTTACAAGGGTACACTAATAGCCAATTGTGGATGTACAGAAGTACTTACCATAGTCAATTTACAGATAAAACAGTGAATGGGGTTCTGATTACCAGGAACTCAGACTAGTCACAAACAAGCGGAAAAAAAGCAGATCCAGCTTTCCTACAGTCAGTAAAAAATCTGGGGCTAGACTATGTCTCTACCAGATAAGGTGTTATTCAAGATAAGTAACTTGCTGATCTGATAGATACATCTAGCTGCAGATTGTGAGAAAGTGGCACTATATATACTGAACCAGAATAAGGTACAGTGTTTATAGAGTCCACAAACAGAGGTATAACAGAGGTTAAAGCCAGGTGTGACTACTCTCTAAAGTGGTAGCTTGGTCGAGCAGCAAGGCAGAACCAGAGGACAGTGTAAAGCATTTGTTGTACACACTCAGCAAAAGGTTTCACGCACTCAAGAACTGAACTCCAGGCCAATTGTTTTTATATCAAAGATATAGTGATTTTATTTTTAGAACCAAAAGATATCAAAATATACTCTTCTCAATATGAGAGGTCTCAGATGAATACTTTGCAGAAAAGACAATAAACTTTGTAAACACAATAGGTACAGGGGTTGCAATAGGCAACAATTCTACACACAATTTGAGCTAAATGGGTTTTTCTATATAAACACAGTTGATTACTTTTGTAGATTACTTTGGTAGTTCCAGGACTGGATCCTAGATTCAGTCCTGGGGTCTAAGCTGAAAACAATTTAGCGAAACAGTTTTAGCGATTGCAGTAATTTTTCAGGAATATAAAGCCATTTTAAAAGTACGCACTTAGAAACTTTTCAACATAAATCTGGCAGTGTTATCTAATGGGAGAAAATTCAGGTTGCAGGTAAAGTATGTTCGTTACTTTTGTAATCCAGTACTGGGCACCTGGGCCAGCACTGGGGTCTCAACTTAAAACAGGTAAGTAATATATTTCAGTATTTCGTATGATTTTTAAAGAATAATTCAAGTTTTCAAAAGTAGACAGAAGAAATTTCATAGAAAAGCAGACAATGGATTCCTATGGAGAAAAAAACAGGTCATGGGTAAACCCGGTTCGGATTACTATTGTGATTCAATACTGGGCGACAAGGTACAGTACTGGCTTCTCTCCTGATCACAGGTGGCCGAAGTCCCCGACCCGCTGAGACCCCCAGACGGGGCCGCTGGGCCCGAAGGTGCCGCAGAACCCGACGTAGGAGAGAGCAACCTCATGGCCATGAGGAAGCGCTCCATCTCGTCCGGCGTCACGTCCCGCCCAGGGACCGGTGGGTATGATTCAGGCTGCGACGCCTGCGACTCTGACGGAGCCGCGTGGGCGGTGTCACCCGAACCCCCGGCCACATCGCGCGAGCATAGGGGAGAGTCGGAAGAGCGATGATGCCTATACAACTTCTTGTGCTTACCTGAGGACTTCGAGCCCGAAGACCGATTGTAGGAAGGTGGATATCTGACTATGGTTACCCCCAAACTTTTTGCCTAGTCTTTAGCTGGTTTTTGACTTAGTTGGCCTGGGATCCTGCTATTCAGGGCCCCAGGCTAATTGCTCTCTCCTTAAAATGGACTCCATGTACCTTAGGTACATTACCAATTGGAACTGGTTCACCTTATTGGCCCCTGTAACTGTGTACCCTAGTTACCCAGGGCATAGGTGGTTCCAAGGCCTACCAGGGGCTGCAGCACGTATTGTGCCACCCCTGGCCTGGCCTCCATATTTGACACAACTGGCTGATCACTCAGCTGGGGTAAGTCAGTGTAACCACCCCTTACTTAGGTGTAGTATGCCTATACCTAACCTAAAATGGACACATATGTACCTATCAGCCACTCCTATAGAAGGCCTCATCAATCCTGGAGGCAGAGTGCTTGGGAATATGTGAGATAGTGCTCTGGCATGAGCTGAGCCAGTCTGCAGCTTTCGGAACCATGTCTTTTAGCTGTTTCATGATACTGCCATACCATATACTCTTAAGTGCATTATGAACCTCGCGGTTAAATGCTATCTTTGGTTTGGCTTTATCAAAACATGTCGAGTAAGGTGTCATACGAATTGGAATACTACCCCCTCGCCAGTTCTGGCGACGGGGGTAGCATTCCACCCTTCTAGAGGGACACGTCATGTACCTAGCCTGAACCCCGGTTAAAGTTAAACAGAGCCTCAGCATCACAAAATGGATGCTGCCACCACAGACAAGTCTGACCTCCTGCTGCTGGGAGTCCTTCCAGCGAGGGCAGCTTGGACAAAGGGTTTCCTGCCTTGGGAGGTGCTAGCACCACCCCAGACAGGATTTTGTGTATTGGGTAGGACAGGGCTGAATAGAATCAGACATGCCTGGGGCACACAAGGTGTCCCTGTGCATAGGCCAGTTCAAACCGGTGCTGGGGCCTTCCAGCCCCAGTCCTGGCGCGAAACTGGACAAAGGAAAGGGGGTGTAACCACCCCCCTTCCTGGTTCCACCCAGAGGAGGGACCTAGTAGGTGATCCGGCCCCCCAGATTCGAATAAGAGTGGGAGCTGTGTCCTGAGACTTCAGATCATCCTGAATCAACTTGAAACAAAGACGACGACTGGACTTCGACATTCTGCTGCACAGAAGACTGAAGAGCATCTCCCTTGTGGCCTAGGAGTGGCCACCCTGTGAACACAGGCACCATCCAGCAACTCGACGTCTGCTTTGCCGCCGCCTCCCGCCGGAGCCCGAGCCCAGAGCCCAGAGCCTGACAAGACCCAGACTCCCAGACTTCTCACAGCCCGATCCACAGTCCCTGCAAAGAAGGGACCCGTGGACCGAGAGACGTGGGACCGGACCTCTTGAAAGACCCCCGAGAAGCTGACTGCGCAGTATCCGAGGCACCCTCGACATTGTGCTTTGGGGTTTGAGAAGCCCCAACCTCGAGCAGCCCTTGCACCGAAGATCAGCCCCCCAGCATCTCCACGATCTGCGTGGGGCCCTTTTGCACTGTGCCACTCGACGCGCCATCCCGGCCACTTGCCACGTGGCTAGCGGCCATCTTGGCCACGAAAACGACAAACTACACCTCTGGTCTGGTTGCTCCAGATTGGCCCTTGCTCCCCTGAAAAGGAGCACCCGCTCTGACCTTGCTGGTCCGAGTGAGAAGCTTGAATCACTTCCTGCGTGGCTTGCTTTAGCCAAGGCCTGTTTGCTCCAATCAAGTTGCCGACACCGCCATCAGCGAGAGCCTACGTGGGACAGCTCGTGGCCGACTTCTGGACGTCCTTGACCTCTTCGTGTCCTCTGCTTTCAGGTCTTCACCTCTTCGGATCCACCCTTGGATCCACCGGAACTCTTCACATCGAGCCGCCTGCAGCATCTTCAGCTCCAAGCACCATCGACCTGCATGACGAAACGCGACACTACTTCGACCCTGTGCACCCGCTTCCTGTGGGTGAGGTAACTCAGCAACGCCGGTGTTCCCACACTGGTATATACCTCTAGTATCTGTGTTTAAAGTTTCATCCTTCTAGGTCACTCGGAAGGTTCCTTAATAACTAACTTTGTAACTTTTACGCACCATTGACATTGCATTTGTAAAGCGTGCACTTTACGCACTGCACCAGAGTCCCGCGGGCCTTTCCCAGACTTCTTCACTGCTAGTCCCGAACAGCTCCAGCGATTTCCCAGGCACTAGGCCTCTTCACTTTCCCCATAGTGGTTCTTATACCACTATTTTAGTATATGGTTTAGGTGGCCCCTAGGGCTCATCCATAATTGTGCAACTTTTGTATATTTAAACTGTGTTTTGTTTTAACGCATTTGATTCTGTGCTCATAAAGAGTATCAGGGTTATTTGTAGAAATAAATCTATATATATTTTCAATATATATCTGTGTGGTGTCCTTTCATTTGGTATTCAAGGGATTGTGTATGGTAAAACAGCTTGCTTCACATGCCTTTACAGAGTTTAGCCTAAGACTGCTTAGTCCATCCTACCCCTAGGATAGCTTGTCTATAAGGTTGACTTTACAACCTGCACCATAAGGGTTGCTTGGCATGGTACAAGGTGATCACTAGAACTAGTGAGCATCATATACCAGGCCAACTTCTCACACCGATGATGACTCCCGGAGCTATGTTGGCTCCGACCCCACGACCGGTCCCTCGACCTCCGTCCGGACCGGGACCTCGTGCGGCGCGGGGGCCGACTGCCAGAGCTCGAGCCGCTTGCGGGATCGCTCCCGCCTAGCTTTGGACGTCAGAGCTCGGCAGTCGGGACAGGTCTCGCCGTCGTGTTCGAAGCCCAGACAGTAAAGGCACCGGCGATGGTAGTTGGTAACCGACAGTCGGTCACAGTCTTCGCAGGGTTTAAACCCGGGCATCCCTACCGGCACCGTCTGAGTCGTGTAGACTTCGAAAAGGATCAAAAATGATCGAAAAAGTTTAGTCAAAAATTGACTAAGGGTACCACTTTTTCAGGATCGGCGCTTGCTGGCGCGGAAAAAAGAAGAACTGACGTCAGCGCGCGAGGGCGGCGTCTAAGTACTCCGGCGACGTCATCCCGGCGCCAACGACGCCGACGACGGACGCGGAGCCGCAGACGACGCCTACCGACGCGCATGGGTACTGCTACGCAAAAATGTCTGGATCCAGTCTGACGCCTGGGGATATTCTAAGGTAAGGAATCTAATACTAACCGGTTTCTTTCAGATGTAGGGTTTCCTGCCAGTCTTCCCACCAGAGAGGGGGTTAGAACTGGTGGGGGCCAGTTGCTGAGTACAGCAAATGGTCTGGAGAAGCTCACAGAGGCGGCATGCCTTTGAAGCTTCCCCCTGCCCATCCTGGGGGAGAAGACCTAGCACCTCGCCCAGGATGTGCATTGTTGCAGGCCCAGGAGAGCAATGGGCTCTCCATCCAGGGGTCCAGCAACATGTCTGCTGTGTGGCAGCCTCTGCAGCCACTCAGCCCAGACGTGGATTGTAGGTTAGGTTTTATGGGGGCATCTCCAAGATGCCCTCTGGTGCGATTTACATTAAATCTCACACTGGCATCAGTGCAGGTTTAATGTGCTGAGAAGTTCGAGACCAAACTTGTCAATATTCAGTGTAGCCATTATGGTGCTGTGGAGTTCGTAATGACAACCTCCCAGCACCATATACTCTTAATGGCATCACTGCACTTACAGTGCCCAGGAACGGCCCTGGATACTGTATGGGCACATGGCTCATGCACCTGTGCCCACACCTCTGGCATAAGGCGCCCAGCTAGAGGGGTGACTGAAGTATGACAGGAAAGTGGGTTCTGTGGGCATGGTACACAGGGATGTGTGCCATGTCAACTCTTTGTTTAGTTCTGTACTTAGACACTCAGCCTGCAAAGGCAGTGTGTGGGTGTCAGGGTACAAGGGTGGCACAATAAGTGCTGCAGCCCTCAGGGTCTTCTCTGTGTACCATTTACTGGTGGCCAGAGATGCCAATTGGGTTTTAGTTTCAACACAGTTTTAGGGAAGGAACACAGGCCTTGGGTAACTGGTTGGCAGGAGCCCAGGGCAAACTCAGTTAAAGCACATCGGCAGTTCAGAAAAAAGTGAGGGCATACCAATTCAAGAAAGATGGCACTCACACAGATTTCTTGCCTTCGAGTAGATACTCAAGCAAGACCATCCCAGGAGGAGGGACAAAGGACAAGTTTAGACCAGGAAGTCCTGCAGGACAGAGCGGCCAAAAAGACCATCCCAGCGGAGTTGACTGTCCAGGCAGCAGTGCTTAGTGAACATGTGCAGTTATGCCCATATTCCTGCCTGAAAAATGTCAAGGACTGGAACACCACGTTGCAACGCTGTGGCCACTACCATAGCTCTTAAGGCTTCAGGAGGTGGTTTTGTGGCCAGAGCGTAGCAAGTTTTGATGCTCAAGACGACGACCCATTGTGAGGTAGTCCCCTTCTGCCCCGCACAAGCTTTCTTTGATTTTTAAGATTTGGCTGTCCACCCAGAACTACTTAGTGCTGTCAAGGTAAACTAACAACAATTTTGGAGTCCAGATGGAGTTACTCTTCCTCTTCAGAGCGGTGCGGAGGACCAAACAAAGTGGGCAAGGTGACGGATTGCCCCACAAGGAACGGTGTTAACACTTTCAGTAAGAAAGAGACCCTAGCGCGAAGCACCAATTTATCAGGCAAGCTGGTCACATAAGAAGCCTTGTATGACAGCCTGCAATTCACTTGCCCTCCTGGTGGAAGTTACAGTCACTAAAAAGGCAGTTCGGGTGGAAAAGCAACCGGAGGGGAAGTTCTTGAGAGGTTCGAACAGATGCAAATCAAAGGTGAGAACCAAATTAAGGTCCCAGTGAGGCATGATGAATGGGGCAGGTGGGAACATGTGTACAAGGTCTTAGGAAATCTATTTCCAATTGGGGATTTAAATGGAGAGGGTTGGGTCTGTGCCTTGTGAAGGCAGACGAGGCTGAAAGGTACCCTTTGAGAGTGTCAAGAGAAGAGCCCTGCTTGGCAAGAGTCGAAATGAAGAGAAGGACTTGCGAGGTTAGCAGAAAGAGGATCAATAAACCGTTCGGAACAATATTTTAAAAATATCTGCCACTGGCAGGCGTACACAGTCTTGGTAGAGGGAAGCCTGGCTGCCATAACCACATCAGATTTCAGGAGGAAGATCGAATGCTGTCAACTGGCTCCGGTCAATCTCCGCACAAGGCGTAGAGTTGAACGGATACGGTGGAGGACACTCCCATGCTGCTGCAACAGAAGGTCCTTTCGAAGAAGCAGCCTGATCAGAGGATATAGGCTGGGGATTCCAGACTCTCCTTAATCAGTCTGAAGCCACAAGAATGAATTGGGCCCAGTCACTCCTGATCTTCTTGAGCACTCTGGACAGGAGTGGATTTGTTGGAAAGGCACACAGGAGCCTGAGCACCACTCAAGACCAATTGTCGCAGAGTGCTGCCTTGGAAACTCCAGCACGCAAACTAGCTGACATTGCGCATTCGAGGTGGAGGCAAATGGATCTACCGAAGGATCTCTCCAATTCTGAAAGACCATGCACCAACTCCGGATAGAGACGCCATTCGTGATCCGCTAGACTTGGACGGCTGAGTTAGTCCGCCCTAGTTTTCAGGGAACCTGCCAGGTCCTCAACCACCAGCCTTACTGTTCCAGCCATGTCCAGTGACAGAGGGCATCCTGACAAAGGGTCCACAACCCCACTGTGCCCAGTTTGTTGCAGTACCATAAAAGATCCATAAAAGAATTGGAATTAATGAATGAGACACTAAAAATGACACTTCAATGGTTAATGGCAAACCACCTGAAGCTGAATGCACATAAAACAGAGTTCCTATTAATCTCTCCACCAAAGAGGAATATAGAAATAATGGAATGGATGAAAGTCGCGACTGCGCTAAACTGTACCCCTACCCTTGTCAACTCAGCCAAATCACTAGGAATCATCTTAGATGAGAATCTAGACATGAATGCCCACATTAACTCAATGGCGAAAAGTGCCCGATTTCACTTGAACTACCTAAGAAAATTGAAACCTTTCATCACAGAGTCAGACCTCAAATTGGCAATCCAATCCTTAGTTATCTCGAGGATTGAATATGGGTGCACCACCTTGGCTGGATTACCAAAAATGTCCACAGGACCATTGAAAGCCTGCCTTAACGCTGCAGCAAGACTTATCACCGGAACTAGGAAATATGACCATATATCCCCACACCTGAAAGCATTAAACTGGCTACCATATGAAGCAAGAATCCAAATGAAGTTAGCATGTATCACACATAAAGCATTACACGACAACACCCCAAGATATCTTACAAAGAAAATTCAGTTGTCTGGTGGCAACCGAACATCTAGGAGTGCTGGGGAGCTGCTACTACGACCAGCATTCTTCCGAAAGAAAAAAACTTATGACAGAGCGTTCTCAGGAGCGGCCCCCAGAATATGGAACTCACTCCCTCCAAACATCAGGAAGATCCAGAATCTGGTAACATTCAAACGGGAAGTGAAGAGCCTGCTGATGAATAGATACATTACTTAATGAAGATCACTGATCTTGGATCTGCTATAATACTGCCTTAGTACAGATCATGTACGCTATCAAAATAGGAGGCTCAGACAATACTATAATGGAATATGTATCCTAGGATATGGGAACAACCCAAAGCCAACAGGAATGGAGATTGGATTGAACAGAAGAACAATATCTTTCATGAATCTATACAGTGCTACCTCATACATGAACCTATACCGTGCTACCTCATATTTGTTATATATACATGTCTTGTATTTTATTTAATCATAGCTTACTTACTTTTGCTAACGTCACATGTGTTACGAATTTATATGTCATCTACCTCACTGCGATTGCTTGCTAACGACGTATACATATGTAACCGTGTTTCCTTTTACTACCTCATGTTAAGCGCTCTGATACCTACGGGTCTTGTTCGCGCTATACAAAACTTTATAATAAATAAATAAATAAATAAATAAATACCATATGGCGCTGGGGTTGTCCGTTAACACCTGAAACCGCTTTCCTTTGCTGGAAGGAAGAAAAGCTTTCAAGGTCAAGGGAATCACTCCGAGTTCCAGCAAGTTGATGTGGAGTCCAGATTCTACCTGAGACCAGAGTCCTATGATCGTCACCTCCTCTGAAAGGCCAACCCATAAGTAATGCATCTGTCACTGTGTGATCCGGTTGGAGAGGAGTCTGCCTCCGACCAAATCAAGGTTGGTCAGCCATCACTGCAGATCGTGAGCAGTTCCCTCTGAGATCTAGGCCATGTCAGAATGATTTCCCAGACGCGCCCCCTGGCCCTTTAGGTCTCACTGCAGAGCTCACATATGCCATCTCCCATGTGTCACTAGCAGGATGGAGGAGGCCATGATGCACATCAGCCTCAGTCAGTCTCCTAGAAATCCAGGATAGAGGCTGAAACATCAGTAGCATAGCCTAAAGAACAAGTTACTTCCCTTCGGTAACGCTTTTTCTGGTAGATACTATATCTGCCTGTGGATTCCTCACTTTGTGAATATCCCCTTGCGTCAGCAACATTCGGAAATTCTTTTTGTAGCTTCGCGCCGACGTGGATCCGGACGTCACAGAGGCACAGCACCGCTCGCGACTCCGCTGACGTCACCGACGCCTATAATAGGCCCACGCCGGCGTGATGACATCAGTTCCGCCCTTTTTTCCGTGCCTTCGAGGCACACGGACGGACCGATGACAGACATATACACAGTATACGCAGTATAGAAATCAAGGTAACACACAGTGTGAAGCAAATGCAATAAAACATTTGAAATAAACAACTCCTTGACAATAAAATACATTATAGAAACTCTGGCATAGAAGAGTGGACAACGGGGAGGCGGGTGGGTCAGTGAGGAATCCACAGGCAGATATAGTATCTACCAGAAAAAGCGTTACCGAAGGTAAGTAACTTGTTCTTCTGATAGATACATCTGCCGTGTGGATTCCTCACCTTGTGAATAGAGTCCCACAGCAGTCCCCACTCCCGGAGGAGGGTGTCCACTCTTCTAGACCAGGAAATCCTGAAGGACAGAGCGTGCAAAATGACCTTCCCTCCTCACCTCGGAATCCAAGCAGTAATGCTTCGCGAAAGTGTGGAGGGAAGACCAAGTTGCCGCTCTACAAATATCCTCAACAGGCACACCTCTAGCCAACGCTGAGGTTGATGATTCAGCTCTCGTAGAATGAGCCCTTATACCCTCTGGAAAAGCAGCCCTGGTCCTAAGAACCATTCGATCAGCATGAATGGACAAGAAAGGGGGCTTGTGACTAAGAGCTTGAAGCTCACTTACCCTCCTTGCCGAGGTTATTGCAACGAGGAAAACCGTTTTGAAAGTCAGAAGCCTCATAGGACATTTGTGAAGAGGCTCAAAAGGAGCACCCATTAAAAATGCCAAAACAAGATTTAAATCCCACTGAGGCACAATAAAAGGGGTAGGAGGGAACTTATTCGTGAGGCCCTTCAAAAACCTTAAAACTATAGGAGATTTAAAAAGAGAAGGCTGGTCAGGCAAACAGATAAAAGCCGACAGCGCAGAAAGATAACCCTTCACTGTGGCCACAGCAAGCCCTTGCTGTGCCAGAGAAAGGGCAAACTGGAGAACATCAGATAAATGGGCCCTCAAAGGGTCTATAGACTTCTCCCTGCACCAAGTAACAAATTTAGACCAACTATAATAGATGGACTTAGTGGAGTCACGCCTGGCTGACAAAATGACATCCACCACATCGTGAGGGAGAGAAAAAGAAATCAGGTTGCCCCGTTCAATCTCCAGGCATGAAGGTGTAAGGTCTGGAGGTGGGGGTGTAGAACCTGCCCCTCCATCTGAGAGAGGAGATCTGCCCTGTGAGGGAGACGGAGCGGCGGGCGAGAGGAGAGGTGGAGAAGGTCTGAATACCACACCCTTCTTGGCCAATCCGGGGCGATCAATATGACTTGGGCCCGGTCTTGGCGAATTTTCCTCAGAACCCGAGGAATCAATGGTATGGGAGGAAACGCGTAAAGGAGTTGCGAGCTCCAACTCAACTGAAACGCGTCCCCTAAGGCTCCTTGCATCGGATACTGGAGACTGCAGAATGACAGGCAGTGAGCATTCTCGCGAGTGGCGAACAGGTCCACCCGAGGAGTCCCCCACATCTGAAAGATGTTGTGAACTACCCCCGGATGGAGCCTCCACTCGTGATCGGCAGAGAACTGCCGACAGACTGTCTGCACGAACGTTCTGAACTCCGGGGAGATGATTTGCCATCAGACAAATCCGATGGTCCTGAACCCAGTACCAGAGACGCAGAGCCTCTCTGCAGAGACTCTGCGACCCTACTCCTCCGTGCTTGTTGATGTACCACATCGCGGTTGTGTTGTCCGTCAGGACCTGAACCGACTGACCGTGAAGGGAAGGGAGGAAGGCCTTGAGCGCCAGACGTATCGCCCGCAATTCTAAAAGGTTGATGTGAAGCAACCTTTCCTCTGGAGACCAAAGACCCTTGACCTCCAGGTCCCCCAGATGAGCACCCCACCCGAGAGTGGACGCATCCGATATCACTGTGGCAACCGATGGAGGAATCTGGAAAGGCTTCCCTTGAGACAGATTGCCTTCCACGCTCCACCAAGACAGATCCACTGCAGTTTCTCTGGAGATCTTCACTGACTCCCTGAGATCTCCGTTGTGCTGATACCACTGCCTGCGGAGGCACCACTGGAGTGCCCTCATGTGCCAGCGTGCATGTTGACCAACAGAATACAAGAAGCCATCAGACCGAGCAGGCGAAGAACCTTCAGAACTGGAACGACCGCTCCATTGCAGAACAAAGGTATCATTTCCTGTATGTCGCGAATCCTTTGAGGAGGAGGGAATGCTCAACACACAGTAGTATCCAGTACCGCACCTATGAACAGGTTGCGCTGTGAGGGCACCAGGTGAGACTTGGGTACATTTATCGAAAAGCCCAACCTGTGCAACAACCGAGTTGTCTCTTGCAGATGATGGAGCACCTTCTCCGGCGACTCCGCCTTGATCAGCCAGTCGTCTAGATACGGAAACACATGTATCCCCATTCTCCTGAGATGAGCTGCCACCACTGCCATCACCTTGGTGAAAACTCGAGGTGCAGTAGTAAGACCAAACGGAAGGACCACAAACTGGTAGTGTTGTGACCCAACCGTAAAACGGAGATACTTTCTGTGCAACTTCAAGATGGGAATATGAAAATACGCATCCTGCAAGTCGATCGACACCATCCAGTCTTCTTCTAGCAGCGCTTGAAGAAACTGCGCAAGAGTGAGCATCTTGAACTTTTCCTGTTTCAGGTAAAGGTTCAAAATTCTGAGGTCCAGGATTGGCCGAAGCCTGCCATCTTTCTTGGGGATCAGGAAATACCGGGAGTAGCACCCCTGACCCCTTTCCTGCTCTGGAACCACCTCTATCGCACCTTTTCGGAACAAAGCCAGGACTTCTTCCTGCAGGAGAAGCAGGTGGTCCTCCGAACAATAACCCTGGCAAGGAGGGTAATTGGGAGGGAATTCCTGGAAAGGAAGTGCATACCCATTCTCTACAAGATTGAGAACCCAAAGATCCGATGTTATTAATTCCCAATCTTGTAGAAAATGTGTAAGCCGACCCCCCACTGGGCCCACATGATCCGGAATGGCGGATCTAGGGCTGCTTTGCTGCGTTGGCAGGGGGTTGGGAAGGGGAGGAGGAAGAGGAAGAGGAAGCTTGACGCCCTCTAGGGCGGGATCTTTGCCTGCCCCTGTACGACTTGTACAGCGTATTCTGCTGCTGTTGTGGCTGCTGCTGAGATGGTCTGTAAGAACGAAAGGAAGATCTGCCAAATCCTCTGAAGCGTCTTCCAGTAGTACCTCTGGACTGGAGACCCAAAGATTTTGCAGTGGCTCTACTGTCCTTAAAACGTTCCAAGGCAGCATCAGCCTTCTTACCAAACAATCCTGAGCCATCAAAAGGCAAGTCCATCAAAACAGACTGAACGTCTGCAGAGAACTCCGATGATTTAAGCCAGGCAGCCCTCCTAGTGGCAACGGAAGAGCCCATGACCCTCGCCACCGAATCAGCAGTGTCCAGACCACTCTGAATCACTTATCTCGCAGCTGCTTGAGTGTCCGATATCACCTCCTGAAAATCTTTCCTCTCTTCCTCAGGGATTTTCGGAACCAACTGCTTGACAGAATCCATCAATGCATGAATATACCTCCCCATCAGACAAGTTGCGTTAGTTGACTTAAGCGCCATACTGGCTGAGGAGAAGACTTTCTTAGCGGTTTGATCCTGCTTCCTGGATTCCTTATCCCCAGGAACCTGCGGAAAAGCCCCAGCAGACCTTTTCGAACAGGCAGCCTGTACAACTAAACTCTCAGGCAGGGGGTGAGTTGACAAGAATTCAGGGTCACCTGGAGCAACTCTGTACCTCCTCGCTACTGTCCTAGAAATTGCAGGAGCAGACAAAGGCTTCTTCCAGACTTCAGATAAGACTTCCAGACTTCAGATAAGGCATCATTGAAGGGTAACATAGGTTCAATAACAGATGAGGGTGAATGAAGAACCTCAGTTAAAATATTTGGCTTATAATCAGCAGTGGGCAGAGTAATGTTCAATAAACTCGCTGCTTTTTTAATAACAGTGTGATAAGGCACCACATCTTTCGACGGTACATTTGACACTTTAGTCAAGTCCCACTCAGGAGACAGTTCAAGCCCACTGGCTTCACCCAAGTCCTCAAAAGGATCTTCAGAATCCTGTAACTCCCCTTCTTCAGTATCTGAATATTGATATCTTTCTTCAAGTCTCTGAGCTTCTCTCCGAGATCTTTCCTTCACAATAGAAGCCAATGGATTAAGAATAGACTCCGACGGGGTCGGTGCCGGCGTCGAACCCGAAGTCGGATGAGGTTGTTTTATACGAGGTCGAGCAGAATCCTGCTTCGGAGTCGTAGGTATCGGCGTCGATGGAACCGGCGTCGACGGAGTCGGCGTCGACGACACCGGTGGTGTCGGAAAATGCCAATGCGGTGGTATAGCCGGCATAAAAGGCATGAAGGGCGCAGGGGCATAAGCTTGGGGAACACCCAAGTTAAAAGCCATAGGACCCGTGGGACCAACAGGTGCACCAGACGGGAACATTGCCCTAGAATAAACTCCAAACATGGCGTTCAGGAACTGAGATGGAGCCTTACCTGGAGTCGGAAAATCCGGATATGGACCTCTTGGTTGTTCCTGAGGAGGCGGAGTCGAAACGACGTCGACCTCTTCATCGAGTCCAGGAACCGGGGTCGACGAACCCGCAGGTACCGGAACCTCGACTTCACCAGCGCCCCGCTCCTCACCTTCATCCTCCGGACCAGAAGGATTGGATAGAACTGGAGAATGGACCTGCTTCTGAGACTCGGGCGAATTCGGATGGGAAGCCTCACCAACAGAGTTATGATCTTCCGATTCCGAAACTTCCACTTCCTTACTCAGAAGTTTGACCTGGGACTTTGGTCTTGAACTAGAGTCCTTTTCTGAGTGATGACGTGACTCATGGCTTCTCTTCTTGTGGTTCTTCTTCGAAGATTTCGAAGCATGAGCCGAAGACGACTCCGAGCATGACCTCGAACGAGACCTCGAACGCCGAGATCGAGACTTCGAAGACTTAACTCTCTTATTCTTTAGTTTTGCCACGAGGAGTTTCGTCTCCCTCTCTCGTAAAGCCTTCGGGGTCATCTTCTTGCAGCAAGGGCAATCTTCGACGTCATGGTCGGAACTCAGGCACCAGACACAGCATTCATGACATCTCGAAGAAATTAAAGATAGACACAGTAATAGAATAATAGTAACAAAGTTACTGTGAAGCTACAGTACGATCCCAGAAAACCGTTAGCGTCGACGACGCGGAAAAAAGGGAACTGATGTCATCACGCCGGCGTGGGCCTATTATAGGCGTCGGTGACGTCAGCGGAGTCGCGAGCGGTGCCGTGCCTCTGTGACGTCCGGATCCACGCCGGCGCGAAGCTACAAAATTCCGAATGTTGCCGACGCAAGGGGATATTCACATGGTGAGGAATCCACACGGCAGATGTATCTATCAGAAAATCCTGGACTCGCCACTCGGGAGGGTAGGCCCGAACTGAACTGTGTCCAGAACAGGTCCGATGAAGAGGAACATCTGTGAGGCAGTCAAGTGAGACTTCAGCACGTTGATAGTAAACACCAGCGAAAGGAGATTTGCCTTAGTCTGGAGGTGGGAGAGGACAGTCTGGTTTGAGATTGTCTTCAACAGCCAGTCGTCGAGATAGGGGGAAAGACTGGGACCCCTGATCTGCGCAGATAACCTGCGATTCACCACAATCAACTTGGTGAACAGCCGAGGGGCGCTGGTAAGGCCTGAGGCAGAGTGAGCAGTTTGAACCTTTCTTTCTGAGGAACTAGTGGAGGGCTCACAGATCTAGAATACGACAAAGGCCCTTGTCTTTTTTCGGGACCAGAAAGTAGCGGGAATAGCAACCACAGCCTATTTCCGGCACCGGAACACTCGCTTTGGCTCCAATGGCCAAGAGTCCTGACTTCCTCCAGAAGCAAATTCAGGTGGTCGTTCGTCAGCCAGTCATAAGTCAGAGTCATGGAGTGAGCAATAGTCTCAGCGGGGAGGGAGTAGCCCTTTCGTACTAACTGAAGAACTTGCTTGTCCGAAGTGATGTTTTGCCATTGGTGGAGGTGATGGCTGATCCTACCAACCAACCGGCCGCTCATGATCTTGAAGGGCCGGACTAGGAAGGTTTAGAGGCTGCAGGGGAAGTGGACCGACTCCAAATCTGGCCGCCTCACCCATAGGGTCGAAGTGAGCCACGCCGAGGTTGCTGAACTTGCGCAGCCTTGTGGCTGAGAAATGGCTGGCACGGCTGAAAGACCATTGCGTGGCCACGAAAATGGTGAAAAGCATGAAAAGCAGATTGAGAACAGGTGGTCACCGAGAGGCCAAAGGACTTGGCTGTAGCATGCAAGTCCTTAAAGCGCTCCAGGATCATGTCTGCCTGGTCTGCGTAGAGACGTGTGCCATCAAACGGCATGCCCATAAGGGAACCCTGGACATCCCCAGAAAAGCCATACGTTCTCTACTAGGCGTGGTGTCAAACAGCCATTGATGATGACATTGTCATGCACAGCAAGTCGGTAGTGTCAAGTGTGAGAAAGCACTCTCTTTCTGCATGGTTGCCCCCACTTTTTCTGAACTGCTGATTTACTTTGACAGTGTGTGCCCTGGGCTCCTACTAATCAGTTACCCAGAGCCTATGTTCTTTCCCTAAAACTGCAATGAAGACCTAACACAATTGACACTCTAGCCACAGGTAAATGGTACTACAGGTAACAAGGGAACTGTGACCAGGAAAAACCTTTAAGGGCTGCAGCACTTATTGTGACACCCTTAGAGGCCATGTACCTTTAGGCTGCGTGTTTTGGGGCAGAACAAAGTGAAAGGAGTTATGGCACACATCCCTGTGTGCCATGCCTACAACCCACTACCCTGGCATTGATCAGCCACCCCTCTAAGTGGGTGCACTGTACCAGTGGTGAGGGTACAGGTGAATGAGCCCTGTACCCCTACAGCGTCTAAAGCCAATTCTTAAACATTGTAAGTGCAGTAATGTCATTAAGTGTATATGGTGCTGGGAGTTTGTCATTACGAACGCCACAGTACCATAATGGCTTTACTGAAAACTGAGAAGCTTGGCATCAAACGTCTTCGCACATTAAACCCATACTGATGCCAGTGTGGGACTTAATAAAAAATGCACACGGAGGGCATCTTAGAGATGCCCCCTGACAAACGATCTAACACTAGTGTCCAAGCTGAGTGGCTGCTCCCCAGTTGCCGCCACTTGATATGTTTCTGGACCCCTGGGTCGAGAGCCTGCTGCTCTCAGGTGCCTGAAACAATGCCCATCCTGGGACACTGTGCAAAGCCTCCTCCCCCAGGATGGGATGGGTCCATGAATGGGAAGCTTGCTGCCTTTGGGCGCTTCCCCAGGCCTTTTGCTGTTTCCGGCAACTGGTTCCCACTAGTTCTGACCCCCACTTTGGGCAGGAGAACCGGCGGAAAAAACCAAGTGAGGAAGGGAGGTGTGCCCACCTTTGCCAACCCTACCCCTCAGGTGGGGAGGCGAGGTGAAGCAAAACTCAGATCCTGCCATCTTGCAGATGAGGTGACCCAGCCAACCAGAATGAGGCATATGCCCCCTCCCACTGGAGGGTGGCATAGTAGGGGGTGTACACACTCCAAGAAAGGGACCCCTTGGTCCCAACCTTTTACTTACCTGGAACGCCCCTAAATCTAGTATTATGGGGCACCCCTGAACCTTGCCTCCTAAGACAAGCAACGACCAAGAAGAAAAGGACCGAACAGCTGTGCTGAAGCATAGAAAGAGGACGCCTACTGACTTGGCCCCAGCCCTACCGGCTTTTCCCCACCTTGAACCTGCAGAAGCGAAACTCTGGTGTGTCCTGCAGCCAGCAACCTAAAGAACTCAGAGGACCTGCCCTGCCTGCCAAGTAAAAGACTTTCTATCCCGTGAACACCAGATTTGTTCATCCACAAGCTCCAGCTCAGGCCAAATCCGCACCACAGCCGGAGTTAGAGTGGCCCAACACCACAGGGTCCCACTGGCGATTCGGACCAGAGATCTGGAGGATTTCCCCGCCCCCTCGACCGCAACCAGAGCTGGTAAGAGAAACCCAACGCCTAAAGACACCCCTGCACCCAAATCCCCACAGCCTTGGGTGGTCCAACAGACTGTCCCAGCATCCCCAGGAATCCCACCTTGCCTCTCCTACAGGTTGTCACCTCCAGAAGATCTGTCCCCGAGCCTGAAGTCTTTGTTGAAACCGGAGATTCTCCATTGCAATCAACATGGCACCCGACGCCAAAACAGCACCCTGCACCCAGTCGCCCCCAGTGCCGCTTGGGGTGTAGTTTGGGTGCTAACTCGGATCCCCTTTGCTCTGAGCTTAACACCAGGAGCTTTGTTCCCACAACCCAGTGGCCTGTTCGTAAGCAGCCACCAACTGGAGGCACCCTATCCCCCACTGGATAACATGGGCCTAAGACCCTGCACTCGGCCGCCCTACTGACGCTGAGGGTATAACGAGAGTGCAACCTTGACCCCGGGGGAACCCTTGTGCTTATCCCAGAAACTCAAACCCAAAGACAGAGTTCTTACCTGGTAACAGTTAATTTCTCTCAATGGGAACCTATTGACTGTTTTTCTCTGATCTAATTACTTAGATTGCACAGAAAGATATTGCGATCATTCACACAGTAGTCTTGTGAGATTTTAAGTAGGGTGTTATTACCATGCAGTAAATCCACCATGTTAAATTACAGTTACTGCCTTAAAATATTACTCCGGACAGTTTTAATGAATAATTAAAACTAATAGATCAGAAAAGGAATAAAACTACCCTTTTTCAGTTTTACACAGTTATCTACTCTAGCTCATATCAACCACCACAAATTCCGATAGGCAATACTCAGGATGGCGGGCGGTGTATTAAAAAAAAAAACGGTTAAAGCACTATTGGCACAGAATGTCAAATGTGATGCACATATTTTGTGCCCCGCTTCACGTTTAGTGCAGGTCTCTCAATCAGCCTGTCAACGGTTTACTAGTGCTTTGAAGCAATCGATTTTAAAACTAGATTTACATCCAAAAATAAAAATCAGAAGACGAAATACCCAACTGTATTTTGTAGGAAACTGGCTCTATATATACACACACCACCAAAATGAGGTATGGTGTGTATAGAGTCCAGGTGACCCCAGAGGTAGGCAGAGGTTAAACTTAGATAGAATCTTACTCTCTAATTGTGGTAGAGTGGTCGAGCAGTGAAGCAGTATCAGAGGACAGTGTTAAGCATTTGATGTACACAGTCAGTAAATGAATTCGCACACTCAAGAACTGAAGTCCAAGCCAATTGTATTTGTATAAAAATATATACTATTTTATTTTTAGAACCAAGCAAGCCTGGCACAGGTAAGCATTAAATACTTTATAGTAATAAGTTACTGGATAAAGAACAGTTTGAAAATGCAATAGAAATTGTACTTTGTTTGATTTACAGGGGATACAGTAGGATGCAGCACTTCGCAAATACAGTACATTGAAATGAATAGGCTTTTTCAGTAAATTACAGGTAAGTTACTTAGTATGTTACTTTTCTTACTCAGTGCTGGATACCTGGATTCAGCACTGGGACATTTCCTGTAAACAGGCAAGTAAATAAGTTATTTGTGCGATTTTTAAAGAATATTTTTAGATTTCAAAACGCCACACTTGGAAACTTTTTAAAAGAAAATTGTCAGTTATCCTATGGAGAAAAACAGGTTAAAGGTTCACAGATAAGTAATCGACTGTTAAGGTTCTGGGGTTAGACTCAGAGGTCCCCCAGGGTCAGTGACGCACTGTTGTTGCAACTACAGCGGCACTAAGACAGCCAGGTGCAGAGTGTTGAGGCCAAATGTTATCCAATCGGGGATAGGGGGCCTCCGGTTGGTGGCTGCTACCAAGCAGGCTGCTGGGTTGTGTGAGCAAAGCTCCTAGGGTTAAGGTCAGGACAAATGGGGAAACAAAGTAGCACAAAAGGTGCACCCTCAGCGGCACTGGGGTGGCCAGGTGCAGAGTGCTGTTTCGACGTTGGGCGCCCTGAAGGGTTGGTTAGGCAGTCTCGTTGGGCACCCAAGGCCGTGGGGCTTCGGGTGCAGGGGTGCCTTTTGGGGTCGGATCTTCTTAGCAGCTCCTGGTCGCGGTTAGGGGGCCTTCTGGATTTAGACTGCAGGTGTCGGCTGGAGGCAGGTCAGGGATCACCGGATCTCAGGTAAGGATCGCCAGGGTGACCTCCTCGTGGTGTTTTTCCATTCTAACTCGGGCCGGGTTCGGCGGGGGCCGAGTGGGCTGGATTCGTGGTCCCTGGCTGCTTCCAGAGGTTGCTGCTTGAACAAGTCGTTTGTTCACGGGAGATTCAGACTTTGAAGTGAAGGCAGGCAGGTCATCCGGGGTTTTTGAGGTTGCTGGCTGCAGGACACACCAGGATTACACAGAAGCAGGTTTGAGGGGAGACCGGCCTTTAGGGCTGGGGCCAAGTCAGTGGACGTCGTACTCTTGTTAGCTCTGCACGGCTCTTCGGTCCTTATCTTTTCTTGTCATTTCTGAATCTGCCTCCTTGGTTCATGGCTGCCCCCTAAATACTGTAATTAGGGGGCGTTTTAGGGGTCTTGATGTCAGTAGCCAAGGGCTACTGACCTTAGGGTGACTACACCCTTGGTGTGCTTACCCCACGTGGGGGAGTGAGCACAATTTCTAGTCCTGATTGGGGAGTGCCTTCCAACTGCAAGATGGCAAGTACTGGGGAGTGGGCTTCACCTCTCCTCCACCACCTAAGGGGTGGAGTTGGCAGAGGTGGGCACACCTCTGGGCTGGCTAGTTTTTCCCACCTGTCTTCCCGCCGAAAGGGAGGCGAGACAGGAAGGGGGCCTGCTCCTGATAGCAGGAGAGGCTGGGGGTCCCATTAGAAAGGCTGCCAGGCCTTTGAAGCTCCCCTGCCACAGATGGCTCTTCCTGGCCTAGGAAAGGCTTTGTTTCTGGGCTCAGGGAGCGAAGGCTCCCACCCTAGGGGTCCAGAAACATGTCTTGTGGTGGCAGGCTGGTGTGTACCAGTCAGGGAACCCACCATAGGCTGGTCATTTTCCAGGGGGAATCTCAAAGATGCCCTCTGTGTGCATTTCTCATTAAATCCCACACTGGCATCAGTGTGGGTTTAATGTGCGGAGATGTCTGATACCAAACTACTGCAACAGAAACCCACTTTCATACATATTTCAATCTTGATTACCTGAACTTCACAGTTTAACTTAAGGCATAGCACTGCTCATCAATTAGCACTAAAATGCGGTTAATCATATACATTTCAAACCTACCTTAACTGGAGGCAAGCCTATACCTTTATACTGATGAAGCAAGAAGTACAAATAAAAACAATGGCGAATGTAGCTTCTACCTACCCTTTTCGGTAAGGCACTTTCGGATCTCGGACAACTCAAGCTCCAGCTCATCTCTAAGGGTTCGCTCATCTGTCAGCTGCTTCTTTAGACGGTGCAATTTGAACTGCGGTGTGTGAAAGACTTCATTTATGGGTGAGGATGGTGAACTGCAAAGGAAAGTGACCACTGTATTAGGATACCCCAATCTTGTGGGATAGGAAAACTAAAATGTAGGTAATCATCCACAAGCAGGAATATTTATTATTTCTAAAATCAGTTAATGCAGACGTGTACAATAATTCACAAACGTTTGTAAGCACACCTGCAGAACACACAAGGAGCCTGGTGTGATGTCTGCGACTGAGTGATAAGTGCTGTTAATATGGCACAGCAGACGTAGGGGCTCCAATTCACAAGGTGTTGGTAAGGTTTGTCATTCGAAAACAGTGTGGAGGAAAAATGCAGCATCTGGCAGACAAACTTGCACAAAAACCATTGCGATAGCACGTTTTCTGTTGAGCAAGCAATGCAGGAGTTATACTTAAAAAATGCACATGTATAACCCACACAAACATCCTAACACCCTTGCAAAGTACATGCCTGGAAAACGCTACTGGTACCACTTTGGCTCTGGGAAAAAATTGAGTACAGGCAGTTGATTTATGGGAAGCCCTTTGCAAAATTTAGCAACTGGATATTAAGCTGGAAAACCTTAATACAATCACAGTTGCAAGAAAGTAGACAACCATATGCAGTGGATAGGGGGTCAGAAGAACTGAGATGAACAACAAAAGTGATATGCAAACCTCGTTGTCTATCATGTATACATAAAACTTAGTTATAAACCCTGAATAGATCACCCTGGAGTGGCAGCCAAAGGCACTTTCCACTAAAGGTTAGATCTCCCCAGACCAACTTTAAAAATATGCATAAGCAACACCCTTCTGCAGGAAATATACTTAATTGTGGTTATTCTATTAGGAGGCGTAGTGTCTTTAAGCAAGTTGTATATAACAAACTAAACCGTGGATTCTGGAAAAAAAAGTTTAAAGAAAATACAATTGAAATGAGTGAACTGAGCCATGCAGCCACCACCACCTTATCAAGCTCCACATTGGTGGTTGGTCTACCCGTACCGTGTCAACTGGACCACAGTATCTTGAACTGCCCTTTAAACAAAGTAAGCTACATTGTCAATTGCTTATTACTTCAATGAAGATTCCTCTGGCTAAAAGCTTGTGTTAAAATTATATTTTAATCATCACTGCAGCTTCATTTATAAGACTTGAACAGAATCGCATGACCGGTCCACAAAAGTGGTAGTCTGCAATGAGTCTACCCCACACCAGTTAAGAACATAGTAACAAAATGGTTACTTACCAGTAGGAGTAACCCCAGCGTCCTCCACAATAGTGGCCAGGGGTCTAACGTAGATGTTGAATAATAGAGGACTAAGTATAGACCCCTGGGGCACGCCGTACGCCGATGGACAAATTGCAGATGCAGCTTTTTCAGAAAAGACCTGGAAGGTACGCCCACTTAAGAAGGAGGTAATCCAGTACAGCGCAGGACCATCCACTCCCAGGGACCGAAGAGATGCAAGAAGAATGGAATGGAATGGGACACGGAATCGAACGCAGCACTCAAATCCAAAAGGATGAGTGCAGATGTTTCACCGCGATCTATACCGTGCCGCAAACTCTCGGTGACTCCTAGGAGTGTGGTTTCGGTGGAGTAATGCGCTCGGAAACCAGACTGGGAAGAATGTAAAAACCCCGAACTCTCAACAAGATGACTTAACTGTGTATTAACATGCCTTTCCAGGACTTTGGAAAAGAGAGGCAGCAAGGAGATAGGTCTAAAGTTGGACAAGTTGGATACGTCCGCTCCTACCTTCTTAAGGAGAGGAACAACCATCGCATGTTTCCATTCCTGCGGAACATAGGACTCAGATAGGGAGGAGTTAAGAAGTTTCATCAGTACACGACGAGAGCTAGAATCCAATAGTTTCAATACTTTAGCAGGTAAAGGATCACGTGGGGAGCCAGATCTGATGCTGTTCAGACAAGAAGAAAAGGAGGCATTGTCAAACAATTGCCATTCCCTGAGCTTCACA
Organism: Lissotriton helveticus; assembly: GCF_964261635.1. Lineage (NCBI taxonomy): Eukaryota > Metazoa > Chordata > Amphibia > Caudata > Salamandridae > Lissotriton > Lissotriton helveticus. Next base: position 1,595,608,680 of record NC_136069.1, on the reverse strand, counting down.
GCAAAAAATTGTGAATTCTCTAAAGTCAGTACAGATTCTGTCAATGATTCATCAACCATAGTAGAGGGGCTCAGGGAATCAGATACGTTCTACCTTGGCAATAAAAAATTCAGCAATGGAATTACATTGAGCTTCATCCAATGCAGGGGGGACCGGGGTCGTGTCTGCTCCTGTTAGTTTCTTTACCACAGAAAAAAGTGTACGAGGACAGTTCTGGGCATGCGTCACCGTGTTGACAGTGTAGGCTGCTCTTGCCATTTTGCATTGTTTATGGTACTATTACACTCGGTATAACGATTACAGCAGATCTTCCATACAGTGCATGTGCACTGCCGTGCAACTTAAAAAATGGAAGTCACATGGTAGGCTGCCCTTTCATTTGTGTAGGTAAACAGACTAACGATTCTTCGAGAGAGGGAATAACCTGTTGCAGAACTAGTTTTCCAGGAGTTGGACTGAAAACACCTGAGGGGTGCAACAAGAAGTATGTCTCCGAAAAGGGTCCAGACATCTCCGGCAGCCCCAAAGGAAATTATGTAAAGTGGTTAGGGTTGACCCATGGGAATAGTAGCCCCTAAGGTTATTGAGCCCCCACCCATTTTTTCAAACTACAAACCTGAAATTGGCATAAAAGTAGAACCTCTTGGCAACCCAACCCTTATCTTAGATCACTATACGACTTGAAAGACAACATAATACGGTCTGGCCTGCTGCTACTTGTACCGAGCAGAGACAGGCTGCAACAAAAACTGAACTTCACTTGCTGAACTGGAGGGACTTGAAAAGTGGACTGTGCTTGCTGTGCCAACTAGCGGAAAAGAGATCCACTTTTTAAGTGACTCCGAGTGCTAGTTGGCTAGCCTCCGGTTAAGCTTCTGGACAACCAAAGGCTAAGGAATTCTGCACTCAGACCAGTTACCCAGGAACGCCTGACCGCCACTGGCTACCGAAGTGCAGCTGAGAGATTTCCACCGTTTCTGAGGTGTCCCCAAGTCTGTGGGACTTGTTGCCAAAGTGGATCCTGTTCCCAGAAAAAAAACAATTTGTTTCCCTGTAAGCCACCGCTGAGACTGATGGAAATGGTTGACCGTTTAACCAGTGGCAACTGGACCTGCAGGGGACATCCCTGCTGCAAAGTGGAATAAATTCTGGGGCTAGAGACTGCTTCGGACGCTCATGGATACCAGGGTGATCCTCAAGCACACTGACCACTTCTACAGTGACAGACAGAGCCATGGTTTTACCTTGTTGTACAGGAGGGAGCACTACCAGTGCTTCAGTCCAAGCAAAACACCTCAAACTACAGTCCATAAGTATCCCCGGTACCATATACTAGGGACTTACAAGTCTTTATGCCAATGTGGGACCAGTCATTTAAACATACACCCTTTTAAGGGTCAAAGCACATGCACGAGTCCTGTTTAGCAGGGTTCAGAGTATTTCAGAGCCATTACACCAGCACCTAGTAGTCAAAATGGTAAAGAGCGCTGCAAAACGATTGTTCCCTTACAAGCATGCAAAACTGCTGACAGTGCTCATTCTCTGCAGTGGCGAACAGATCTAAACAGCTCCCCACAGCTGAAAGAGACTGGATGGAGACACCATTTGTGACCCGCTAAACATCTTCATCTGTGTTTCTCCGCTCTGGCATTCAGAGAGCCCACCAGTTGTTGAACCACCAGGGAATGGCCATGACCATCCAGCCATGTCCAGAGACGGGGCATCTTGACACAGGGTCCATGACACCCACCCCGCCCAGTTTGTAGCAGTACCACATGACCATTGAACACCTGCACCAGCCTGCTTCTTATCAAAGGAAGGAAGGCTTTCAATGTCAGACCTGTAAGCAGAGAACTGCCCGGGACCAGGGTTCAATTCCCGACGCGGCAGGGTCTTGGACCAGGGTCAACGGACTCGATAATTCTCGCCTCAGTGCCTACTCTAACCAGGGAACACACTCGGTAACTCTGGGCATTAAGCTTGCCTCATCTCTACAACGGCCCCCCACAGACGCCGGGGATGCCTGGTTTCACCCTGGAGATACCCAGAAAGGGACCATCTCACAGGGAAAACCAGGACTGGTTCCCCAGCGGTCTTCAGCGCCAGGACACTCGGGTAGAGTAACAGTGCGCTTTACAAGTATCCCATACATGTCAATCAAATCGCCGGAGGCACAACAGGTTGATGTAGAGATCAGACCCGACCACAGTTCTCAGATTTCCACCTCTCCCACTTGGCTGCCCTATCCTAGGAGTGACGCATCTGTCATTAGTCAGTTCTGATTGGGGAAGGGAACCACTGCCTATCTTTTGCAGTTCCCTCCAAGATCTGGGCCATGTCAGAGACATTCCCCTGATGAGGCGCCTAATGGGACTTTTAGGTCCCACTGCAGATCCTCAGAATCACTTCTTTGTTGGACTGTGGTAGAGGAGAACAGTGCACTGATGACCAAGACTGCTGGCCCTGGACCTTAGTTATCCCCTTAACCTGCTCCCAACTCATTGCAGCCTGTCCAAGTGGAGAGAAATAGCCACAGTAGCCAATGGGATAAGAACTATTAAACTGCTCACTACAGTTTATTGCATTTCTTAAAAGTGACTACAGTGATTAACGTACCTTCAAAAAATTCATATTTCCAGGTTTCCTCAATAGTTTGTTATTTTGGTATCTAACTTACGACAAAATACACTTTGATATCAGGTTTTTATTTATTGTGTGGGGTTTTCTACTTATGACTGTTTTGGTACTGCTAAATGCTTTACATTTGTTTTTTTATGAGTTAAGCCTGACTGCTCTGTGCCACAGCTACCCAGAGCTGAGCTTAGGGGTTTATTAAAGAAACCTAACTGTAACTGACGGAGATTGTGACATTACAGGGTGTATTGTCACACCACCACATAATTCAGTTTCCTACAGTGCACGTTTCTTGCAATGTGATGGAGAGACTGACATTTAGCATCTGATTTTAAATCGCACTTACAAGTTTACAACTCCAGGTGGTTTGTCATGATTCTCTCCTCCCTTGGGAAACCCAGGAGGCATGTCAAATTTCTAGCCTGCTTACAGCTCCTGTTAAATCACACAAAAAAGGAAGCAAAGAATTCTCTTCACTGCAAATCGTTCATTGACTCTTCAAGTAAATACTGTATGTGTTGCAACCTTTGGAAATGTTACCATGTTAAGCCAGCTTTGAAAGGCCTTTGCTGGTTACAGTAGTCTCAAGAATAACATTTTGAACTCTGCTTCTCACAAGGGCTTTTTAAAACAAAACCCTGGATGCCTGCATAGACTAGCACCAAACTGTTACAACAGCAAATCTACAACTTCGCATCAAATTCAACAATATTACTTCAAATACGGTACTGACTCAGTGAGCATACTGAGAGCCAAACTGTTAAGCACTCATTTCCGTACTTGACTGAATGAAAAATCATCAATTAAAAGGACTAAAATAGACCGTTTCTAACAAGCATTGACCAGAAACAGGATCTTCACCTGCAAAAATTGTCTGAATAATATCTTGCATCCAACTAGACTTCCATTTTCTTCATTTGCCGATCTGTTGACAATAGTAAATAGTTGAGCGCATAAAGTAACCCAAAGTAGATGAGCGGTTCATTACAAAAAACCTAAGTCAACAGCTTCGCTCACTGCATCTGAAGCAAAATTAATGAACATGAAAACATGAAGATGCAAAGAGGACACAAAAGAAGCCTAAGTCAGTCATGAGGAAACCACAGAGCAAGTTCCAGCCCTCACTCAGTGGCACAAACAAAAGTGTCAAACCAAAAGGGGTTGCTGTACTGTTCCTAAGGAAGGAAGCGATAGGAAAGTTCTTGCTGGCGTGACCAAGGTGGGGAAAGGAGAGGGATATTATTGATACCCTGGGGCATCCATTGTGTTGGATATATTTGCCTCACACACCCCGAGGAGTGTCATGCTTCATCATCGGCGGTTGCTCCTCGTCGGGGAGGCGGTGCAACCCCCGACGGGCACACCTCAGAGAGGGGCTCTTTGGCGGAGATCTTTTTTCCAACTGCCTATAGGTGAAGTGGGGGTATGTGGGCAGGGCGGTGTAAACCTATGGTGAGGTGGCTAAAATGTAACAAGGGGTACCGGAATGGATTTTATTCTGGGGGTCCCCTAGCTACGGTTAAAAAGTGAAGCTAGTTCCCTAGGTGTCAACCTATTATGTTGTGTTACCCTAGAAGATACTAGTGGTGCATGTGGTCAACATGTTTCTCGCATTTGGTATATTTACCGCGATTCTTCAGGACCAAAGTGAAGACAACAACATGCTCATGTCATATGTGTTGTAAATTTTACCTTAGTGGATCCTCCTATGCCTATGTCTAATGATCATATCCTAGGGGCCACATGAGTGTTCGGCAGGGCTGAACTACAGCGCTGAGCCCAGGGTGTGGCTGAAGTCTGCTGTGTCCGGGTGCAGTGACCTACCCGTCCCCGCCGAGCTCGAGTAACTAAAGTATCTAAAGTATCCCTCTCCTTTCCCCACCTTGGTCACGCCAGCAAGAACTTTCCTATCGCTTCCTTCCTTAGGAACAGTACAGCAACCCCTTTTGGTTTGACTCTCGAGTACTCTGTACAGACACTAAGCTGTTACTGGACCTTCCACCATCTTGAGTGGTAAATGGTGTCCTTTTGCCTCCCTTCTTTTTGAAACCCACAAACAAAAGTGTGGCATGTAGAGAATGCACAAAGGCTAGTGAGGGGATAAAACAGTTATTACTGATTACAGATCACTTGGCAAATTTGAGTGGAATTTACGGAAAGTCAGGATACGGATGAAGACATTAGGTGCATAATCATCGACTTGCAAATGCTGTCTGAGGATACTCATACAGAAGAGACATCTTCACAGTGAGACAATAAGCTATTTAAATGAAGCATGATGAAAGAAATGCACTTCAACTTACTTTTTCACAAATGATGTTGATGCAATCTTGTGTAAATCTATAAACCGGACCTCCGGCTCTCTCCTCCGAATTACCGGAGAAAGCTCTTGATCCATAGGGTCAACGGTGCTGCTGGACGACAATAGGGCTATAAAGGATGAAATCTTGAGTTAATTACAAAGGTATCATGAATGTGAAAACATTTACATTTAGCACATTTACTGGATTCTTAAAAAACAGGACGCTATATTTTTTTTCAACATTCATAACCGTCTCAATCTACGTTCAAATTCCAGTTTACTTTTCAACATTTTTTTTTCTCAACTGGGTTAAAAGTTAATGCTCCCTATTCAGGATATTTCCACAGCCATCGTAATTGCAGAAGCTTGCATTGAGGCCCATCACTTCATTTTGCTTGGATTTCTTAATCGGTCATATAACCCAAACATCTTAAACGTAAGAGTCATTTCAAGTATGTGTAAACAAGATACTTATCCAGCACAGCATTCCTCACCCACCAGAGTTACTCTGAGGCACTGGTATGAGGTTGGATATATAAACTTAACACTTGGGAGGTGATTTAGGCCACAAAGCAGCACCAAAGCTATGTCACCAGTGGCACAAGAGCAGCGGTTGCAGGGTGCAAAATCAGCATCGGACAATACGTTTCACTGGAGGTCGTCGGTCACACAAAGAGGCTGCAGGCTCTGACCAGGAGGGTGGCTTAAGGTGACCACTGGCTCGGCAGTGGAAGGGGCAAAGGGGGGGGCACATCTCCACTATCTGGAGAGTTCCTGGCCAGCATATGAAAGGGCAGGAAGCCTTTGAGGCCCACCGCCCTGAATGCTGCTCCTACTTGGGGTTGGGTGTGAAACACCTCCACCCAAAGCAGCCTTTGTGTTTGACTCACGAGAGAACAAGGACTCCCACCTGAGGGGGTCAGAAACATGTGTGTGTGGCAGGCTGGTGCAGATCATTCACCTGGACACGAGGGAGGTGGTTGTTTTTCAAGGGGCATCTCTAAGATGCCCTCTGAGTGTATTTTGTAATATATCCAACACTGGCTTTAGTGTGGGTTTACTATGCTGAGGAGTTTGATAAACTCAGCATTCAGTAAAGCCATCATGGAGCTGTGGAGTTCATAATGACAACCTCCCAGCCCATGTACTCAATATGGCTTCACGGCAATGTCTGAATGGCACAGACCTTGATGGGGCATATTGCTCATGCAGCTATGCCCTCACCTGAGGATAGTGCACCCTGCCTTAGGGCTGAGAGGCCTGCTAGAGGGGTGGCTTACCTATGCCACAGGCAATGGTTTGTGGGCATGGCACACAGGATGTGTGCCATGTCGTCTTTTAGATTTGTCTGCACTAAAACAAACAAGTCTGCAATGGCAGTGTGAAAGCGTTTGGTTTGGGGCCTCCGGGGGTGGCACAATATGTGCTGCAGCCCTACGAGGCCCTTTCTGGTCACAAGGCCCTTGGTACCACTGGCACCCTTAACAAGGGACTCGCATCTGAGCCAGAGGTGTGCCAATTGTGAAAACAAAAGGTACTGTTTTGGGAATGAACACAGGCACTGGGAAACTGATTGGCAGGGAGTCATAGCACACTCAAAAGGAAATCAGATATCAGGCAAAAAGCGGGGGTAACCATGCAAAAAGGCGTTCTTTCCTACACAATACATTTGTATATCAAATAGACGTAAGAGAAGATTGTACATTATTGCAAGGAAGACAGTCTGCCCTAAGAGGGTACGTTTTGAGACAGTAATGGAAATACGTAAAATGTGGTGCATCGTCTTCCCGGCACACCAGATAGCTATACATTTTCATAACCCCTTTGAGGCAATCAATTCTTAACAACAATCTTTTTGGATGCAGCTGCTTGGTCTTGGCACTTTGTATAATTGGCCTACTGCCAAGACTGATAATCACTAAGGTTTAAGTACTTTTGCTGCTTCACAACTAGTATATAACCTTCTGCATAATACTGGAAGCATTTACAAGTAAGACCATTTGCGATGAAGTCTCTAGTAACACTATACGCTGGAGAGGAGTAAATGGGGTAATGAAACCAGCAACGGAGTGGATGTCCAAGACGAGGGTTGCATGCCACAGACATAATTCAAATGTTTGCTAGCGGTCTACTTCTAAATCAATGCTGGTCGGATTGGTCACCCCAAGTGGGACGGGTATTCCCAGACGTGGTTCCCGTGCTCTCCATGACACTGGAGTCAAGCTAGCTTGGGAGGACCTGGCATGGCAGTTTGGGCTGTTCCCCACCGTCACGACTGATTTGCACATGGCTGGGTCTGACCTGGAAAGGCATTCGGAGAAACAAAACAATTGATTTAGGCCCAGATCTCTGTACTCGGGTGAGTGTTTGACATCGTGCAGCATTCTGTCCTTCAATTGTTCTTTTGCATTGGATATAGTGCAGCAGTTGGCAGTATCTACAATGTGATCTACAGTTGATTGTAAGATATGCTGGGCCTTAAACAAGAAGCTAGTTAACATGAAGCCACTATTTTTATTCCAATTTTAATTGCTCGCTTATGCATTGCTAGAGAATGCATTAAACCGACACCTCTTACTGTATAAAAAGGAGTGGGCATTTTTCGGTTAGGTTTACGATACAGAGGCTTCCATTCTCCAGCTCTGGGGCAAAGGGGTGGAATTTGGTCACCCAGTTGTTAGTTTGTTTTATTGTCTCTCTTACCGCAAATATGAAATGTGTTACTGCTTCGCTGCTTGGTATACATTTTCCTTTTGTTTATTTTTCTCTGTCTTAATATTGTATGTGTTGAGCATTTGAAATTACATCCAATTTTTATTAATACTTTTTTTAAAAGGACAATCAATAGAAAATGATTTATCGACTTCATCATGAAACATTTTTTTTAATCCCCACAAAACAAAAAAGGCTATTTAAAACAAGGTAGCAGTATTGCGCCCCTGAGTCACCCCATTTCAATTCTTAGTTTACCAATTGAAAAACTATGGGGTCTTTTTGTAACAAATTTGTATTGGTTTTCGGAAGAAGCCATATGGACAGCCCCATGGGCAGTACAAGGAAGCAGTTCGGAAGGCAATATGCACTACAATTACAGACATTGGCATTCCTGAGGTCCTCCCAGAACCGGGTGCAATCAAAGAGTCCCACCAAGGAGCCCTCAGGAGCATTCTACTGGCCCCAGCCCCCTCCCCCCCTCCGCCCCCAATAGTCAATTCAGCATACAGCTTGGCTCTCCTCCACACATATTCCAGTTCACAAACTATGGGGTCTTAAAATATTAGATATACAATTTAAATTTGATATACAAAGTCATTATATACAGAAACAAGATTTTACTAAATTGAGACAGTAGCATGGCCACTAGAGCAGAAATATTTTTGTTAAGCAACTTCTGGTGAAAGGCTTTAACATTTTCCTCTTTGTGAACGTTCTACATGGTTGGGGCAGCAAGTGGCAGTGAACTTTAGAGCTGGTTTGAAGGTGGTCCCCAATGAAACCGATCAGTCATTGCTTTCCACATTCTTGCTTCGCCTCAAAACAGCCTTAATGCAAGAAGATTTTCTCACAAATGGCCATGGCAAGAGAGTTCACACTTACTTGTGACCCTACAGTAGTGCTGTGCAACACATCAGCATATAATCAGATTTGGGAGGAGAGGGGTAATGCTAGCATGCCCAACCACCACACACTTCATCTCACCATAGCTGGTGGTACAATTATTCTTTAAGACTAACAAGAAACCGTAGGAAAATTCAGGCTGTCAGAACCCTGCAACAATGAGATCTGGCAAGCAGTCAACTGTAAAGTTCTCAGAAGATTCTAACTTTTCTTTTTTTTAAACTTTTTATTGTAGTTGCAGGTACATAATACAGTCATAAGGTCACCTTGAAGTTGACAGTACCGAATCTTACATTCTTGCCGCTTTAAACCATCTTAGGTACCGTGTAGTCATATAAATAGCAAGTGAGTTGTGCACCGGTGTGCCAATGCTCGTACCCATGTAAGCAGAAATCAGTCCCATGAGTATAGTCTATATGACCTGTAGCATTCTGTGTGCGTTAAACAACCAACAATACATAAATTTTAAACAGTAAAACCAGTCATCACAAGTAGGTAAATTTCCACATTCACACCGATCTGTTAGCCATCCCTCACGTTCCACAGAACGTCTCAACAGAGTCTGCAATTGTATAGCACAGTGTCTGACAGGTCCACTTCAGTAACCACCCCCCAGCCCGTTATTCGTCGTCCTCTTCAGAGTCTAGGTCTTCTTCTTCTGGCAACGGTTCACAGAGGTCCCCTCTATAAGTGTTCCACGCTGTCCATACCTTGTTCCATTTGCGGGGGCAGGCCCTTAGCACATAGACCGCCCTTTCCGTAATCATCAGTTTGTCCATATTGCTACCCCACCTATAAGCTGTAGGCAAATCTGGTGTTCCCCACTTTTGCTCAATGTCTCGTTTAGCCACCATCATGGCCAGGGTAGCCCATATCAGTGCATGCCTATTCAGATCAGTAGGGTCCCAGATGTTCAATAAGCATTTGCGAGGTTCTGGCAAAATGGAGATCTTAAGCGTTTGCGAGACAGTACGCATAACCTGCCTCCAGAATTCTTGTATGTGTGCGCACTCCCAGATTGTATGATACAGCGTCCCCTCCTCCCCGCACCCTCGAAGACAAAAGGGATGTGGTGCCCGGTGTATTCTGTGGAGCAGGGTCCTAGTGTAATAAATACGATGTAAGATTTTCAGTTGCACCAATCTGAATTTTGCGGAGATGCCAACTTCTTTCGGGGAGGCCAGTGCCTCATTCCATTCAGAGTCAGTAACCTCTCCTATTTCACCCACCCATCTCTCACGTAATTTTACCGTTGGGTCCCCTAGGTTGTTGATCAGTTTTTTATATGTGAGGGAAGTCTCGCTTTGCGGCATATATTCTGTTAAGAGCCTGTCTTCTAGTGGTGAGGACTCTGGTACATCCGTGCCCGCTGGGATCGCTTGGAGCAATGCGTGTCTTATTTGCACATATCTAAACGTCTCGGTTGTGTTCAGGCTATATTGCTGTTGGAGCTGTGGGAACGCGACCACGGAGCCTTTGTCCCATAGGTCCCCGACCGTGGAGATTCCTATGCAGTCCCACTGCGCAAAGCCCTTGTAGGATCGTAGGGTCCCCAATGATTTTATGTCCCACAGCGGTGTCATTTTGGTGATTTTCCCCTGCCATCCCATCCGCTTTTGAGCAATGTGCCACAGGGCCGCTGTGTGGTGCGTCGGGCCCATTAAACTTTTGACCCGTGATTTGTTATATAGTGCTGCGAGCATGCAGTCTGACCCTAGTTGTGACCAGTCAGCTCTATACGGCGGGTCATTCCTCGGGGCGTGTATCCATTGATTTATCGTTTTAAGATGGGCTGCCCAGTAGTACAGCTGTATGTTAGGCAATGCTATACCTCCTTCATACCAGCTCTTTGTCAATTTATCATACGCTATACGCGCCGGGCCATTATTCCAAAGCAAGCTCGAGACCAGCGCCGCGACCTGCTTGAAATATCTCGGTTCCACAAAATATGGAGTATTTTCCAGCACATAGAGGAACCTGGGAAGTGCCATCATTTTATAAAGCGCTGCACGCCCAAGGAGAGTCAGTGGCAAGGCCGCCCAATGTTTAACATCTGCTCGAAGGCGTTCTATAGGTGGTTTCAAGTTTTTGTCAAAAAAGTCTGCGGCGTTGTTCGCAATAATAATGCCCAAATACTTAAAGGAGCCTCGTGCCAGCGCCAGGGGGCAGTCTTCCTGTAGCACCGGTTCTGGACCCTGTAATGTGTATATAACCGACTTCGTCCAGTTCAGGGTATATCCTGACGATTTTCCATGCGCATTGCAAAGATCCAGCAGCGCTGGGATCCCGCTTTCAGGCTCTACCATATAGATCAACATATCATCCGCATAAAGGGATATTCTATCTTCCCACTCCTCCTCCCATGTGATCCCTTTGAGCAACGGTGTAGTTCTGATCAGGATTGCCAATGGTTCTATCACCAGGGCGAAGAGCAAGGGTGACAATGGGCACCCCTGCCTAGTCCCCCGTCCCAGTGGGAATGTTTGCGAGACATGCCCATTGGCTACTACCTGCGCCACCGGTTTCGTATATAGTAATCTCACCCAGGCTATGAACTTTGGTCCAAAGTCCATACGCCTCAACACCGCAAATAGATATTCCCATTCTACCAGATCAAAAGCCATTTTGGCATCAAGGGAAAGAATAACTGCCTTCTCTGGGATAAGGTGTGCTCGAGCCAGTACCCCATGAATTCGCCTGAGATTCAATGCTGTACTTCTGTGAGGCATAAAGCCTGACTGATCAGGGTGTATCAGTGTCTGCAGGTGTTGTACCAAACGGGTGGCCAGCAATTTTGCTAGAACCTTAGCCTCCACATTAATCAGGGAAATGGGGCGGTATGAGGAGCATTGAGACTGAGGTTTGCCCGGCTTTGGGATGGCCACAATCGTGGCTGTGCGCTGGTCCAGCAGCAGTTCCGCCTTTTCCAGGCTTTCCATATACATGTGCCGTAACGGTTTACTCAGTGTGTCGGCCCGTGCTTTGTACCATTCTAGAGGTATACCATTGGGTCCCAATGCTTTACCCGAATGTAGTGCCTGAATTGCCAGTTGAATTTCATCTTCTGTCGGGTCGAGTTCAAGCTCTTGGATTGCCTCTTGTGGAAGCCTGGGGACGTCAATGTTTTCAAGCGAGAGTGTTGCCGCTTGAGCAGTAACCACTCGTTCAGGGGTATATATTTCTTGGAAGTGACGCGCCAAGGTGCACACTATGTCTTCCGGGTGTGTCTGTGGCTCACAGTCGTGTGAGTACAGTCGCTGTATACCTTTATTACCTCCCCCCCTCTTGTCTAGCCACACCAGCAATTTTTCAGCTTTGTCACCTATGTCGTATATCTTATTTGCTGTGCCCGTGATATGACCCTGGACTGTCGTCGTAAGGTGGGCCCGGTATTGTTGCTGCCGTAGTTGTAATGCGTGTGCTGTGTCCGGTGAGGGGTCTGCCACGTGGGCAGTGTTCGCCGTGTGGAGCGCTAACTCGAGCTCCGCGAGTTCCCTCCGGCTTTCCCTTTTATGCCCCGTTATCGCCGCCATCACTCCCCCCCCGCAGGACCGTTTTGTATGCCTCCCATAGGACCGAGGGAGAGGACACCGATCCCGTGTTTTCTGCAAAATAGCGTGTAGTCACTAATTGAAGTTCCTTCCTGATCTTTGGGATTGTAAGGTAGTTCGGATATATTGGATAAATTCTAGCACGTCTTTTTTCTTTTGTGGTGAGTGACAGGGACACCGGTGAGTGGTCAGATATGCCTCTGGGCAGGATGTCTATATGTGTACTGTGTCCCCGTGGGGTGCAGTTGACGCCAAACGTCTGTAATGCCCATTGCCTCCAAGAATCCCGGGAGTGTTGCAGTCCCCCTAGGGCGTTCTCGAACGGGAAAGGTGTCCACTGTCGGGTCCATTATTGCATTGAGGTCGCCCCCTATGATCGTGTCACCCTCTGGGAGGTCCAAAAGGAATTTACCCAGTGCGGGCAAAGCTACAGAGTGTAGTGCCGGGGAGATGTAGACTGAAACCACGTTGAGGGGCTTCCCTTCCCACTGCCCATGTAGTGCCGCGAAACGACCCTGATCATCCGTCTTGCGGTGTAGTATAAATGGGGTCGTCTTTTTCATGAGTATCCCCACCCCTCGTGAGCCAGATGTGAACTCTGCATGCGTTGCCATAACATAACCACGTCTATCAAGTGCTTTACACGCAGGCCCCGTGAGGTGTGTCTCTTGAAACAATATGAGGTCAGGGCCTTGTCGTTTAATTGCTTGGAGTACCAGCCCCCTCTTTATTTTATCCCCCAACCCTCTGACGTTCCAAGTGAGTAGCCTCAAGGGGGGTACCTCAATTGTCGTATGCGCCCCTTCAGGGGTGTAGCGTGCAACTGATGGGACATTAGATTGCCTGGGTAGTGTCCTATGCGCCATAGTATCGGTCTCAGTGTACTTGTATCGCTCTATGTTGAGGTGTAGGAATAGCACGGTAGCCGGTGCAGTCATGTATCGCGTGGTGCAAGTGATGACTAACAAAGATTCTAACTTTTGAGAATCATGGAAGATAGACTTTTCTCCAAAGGAAATACAAGTGCCATCTGTATATAAAGCAATTATCATTGGCAGCTGTTGGATTAACTTAGGGTTGAAGTAAAGTTTATGCTGAAGTCCATTGAGAGCAGCTTCGGTCTTTTGAAAAGATTTCAAGGCTTTCATTAGCGAAGAGTCTCAGTATGGTGCTTTCTCAGATGAGTGGTCACCAATGCCAAACACTATGAAAAAGATTACTGGGTCAGATTTTAAGCCAAATGAAGGACTTTCTACTGGCAATGTTTATTTTGAAAAGAAATGTAACATTTTCATATAGAAGTGCAAAATATGCTTCTTGAAGGTCTATAGAACACATCCAATCCTATTGTAAGAGCGGAGTGCATCAGTGGCATTTTGTCTATCTTTTTAACCATTTGCTTGCTAATTTCAATTAATTTTACGGTTTAAACTTTAAGTACCTTCTTTTGAAACAGAGTGCAATTGCAATAAGTTCAGTTTTCCATTTGGGAGCTGTTCCACTGTTTGCTTCACTAAATGATTGTGTACATCCTGAGGGAGCTTGTTCTGTTGTGTTTGGTAAAGCTTTTTGGGGGAATGGCTGTAGGAGAGGTATGATCCTCAAAGCAGTGCGATTCTGTACAATACATTACACCCAACTATCTCTTGTGATTTTTCAAACACTACATTGTTCGGAATGCTTCCCACTACAAGAGTTGTGAACGTAAGAGGGAATTAAAGGGATCAAGGATTTGAAGGCAGCTTTACTGTTGAAGCAGATGGTTGTTGACCCTCACTCCCTTTTACAGGCTGCCTGTGCTGGTAGTAATGCACCTGTTTAATTGTGGCAACAGAGGGGTTTGAACCCTCTGTTGTGAATAATGGTACTCAAGGGAATTTATTTTGCTGTAATTTTTCCCTTTCTATAGAAGGTTTTCCACTCACTCTACATTTGTGGCACCTTCTTTTAAGCATGTGAACCTAAATGTGTGAAATTGGAAGGTTCAAAATTCTAGCAGTGCTTCAGATTTTAGTCCACAAATATAAAGGTTAGAAATGTAATGCAAGACCATTATAATTGCTAGCTGTATAAATCAGCAACAGCACTGATTACTTGATTTGCAACCACCATGACTTCATGCAAGACTTCCTAAAAGCCTTCCCTTTCTAGCGAGTGAGCTACTCGATCAATTGCTGAATTCCATATGAATCCATCATGTTTGCCAAGCAGGGCAGTAACACTGGCTGTCTGCATCAGCCACTGAGGTTCCACAAACTTTGTCCACAGACAGTCTGGATTCTATTCTTTCACTGCTCACTTAAGAAGCTACATTTTTCATTTTGTTTAAGCACTCAAAGAAAGTACACATTTTCAAGCTATCTCGCCTCGTGTGCTACTCCTCCCCGTTCCCTTGCCTCTGCCGAATGGTGCTGGTGTTGCAAACTCTGTCTCTTCATCCCGTCCCCAACTCATGCACTGCTTTCCCATTTCCTGTCCATTCTGTTGCTCCACCCCACTCCATTGCTTCCCCCCCTACCTCTGCCCACTCATCCGCTGACCCCCCAGTCCACAGCCTAGGTACGCATGGATAATACAAAATGACAACGCATCAGCGCTTATAAGAAGCACTGCCTCTGAGGGACATTTGACCATCTGTTCTTTTTAGAAGCTTAGCAGCTGTTGCTTCAGCCCAGTGAGCACTCCATTTTCCAGCCAGACTTTGAACATGGAGGGATACATTTGCTACACTGCATCTAGTTGACTGGCACTAGGTTTAGCGTCACACTTAGCTCAACAAGCCGCAAGAAAGCGGAGATGATCAACATTGTCCATTAAGATTACATTGGCTATAGTCTTCAAAGTGAATTCTAGTATCAACCATGCACAATACGACAAATGTTTTGATTGGTCTCTCAGTCCCAGAATCCACTACAGTTTAAACAATTTAAAAGGCCCATCCTTACTTAGCCGTTAAATCATTTGTATTGAGTCTATCAACTGCTAGAGATAGTGCCAAGCTGTAGAACAGTTTCAAATCTACCGTCTCTAAATATTGACGGACTATTTTTAGTAGAGTAGTGAAGAAATAGTGAAGCAATGCCCAACGGGATGGATCAGGTTGTCAAAAGAGGATAATAGAGGGGGTAGTATGTGGACTTCAGTGATGAATTTGAGAAGCAATACAAATTGAGCTGAAGGAAAAAAAGCATTTGCCACTTAAACTGCTTATTATACTGGATTAGATTTTCATCTGCATTAGTGGAGGTTGGACAAGAAGGGCAAAAATGTTAACCATATGGCTGACATCTGAACTTCAGAATTTTCCAGTCATCTTACTGAAGATGAGGAATATGTGAATTCGATTCAACACAGAACTACCGTTCATAAAACATCCCCACACTTTAGCCCTACACATCAAATCTGCTGCTTTCATTGAGTCCTCGAATAAATGATTCACCGCTCACTCTACAGCCCAAGGGATGCGCCCATGTTCAGTTCAGCCCTTCACCTGCTTCACAGCTTCTGGGCTGTGCCAATGCACCCCCACTCAGTGATAAGCATCCTGGCAGCACACCACCTCAATTTAGAACAGACCTAGGAAAAACATCTGCTCATCCAAAATAGTCTTCATAAATACCCCCCTCTTTCTTTTTGATCTTTGAAGCACAATAACATCCAGACCCAAATCAAAATGGCTTCTACAGGCAGGTAATCCGCTTGGTAAGGAAAAGCCTTAAGGAGCATCGGATGATGGTGTCCACAGGGTCACATGCAGGAGGGTCATTTCACTTTTTATTTGGAGTAAAGCGCTGAGCATTATACATGTTCTTTTGGGCCACATTCATTCGATAAAATGGAAATATTCTAAAACTTACCAGAACAATCATTCAGTTTAGTAAACTTTATACATGAATAAAATAAATAGCATCAAAAACAGACAAATGTAGACTGTCAAAATCAAGGCCATGCAAGCATACTAATCTAGTATCACCATCACACATTTGCCTCCATAAATGCTAGGATGAATGTTTTATTAGAACACTCACTCCAACTGTAGGTGGGAAGTTAGTTTAGCTGAAATCAAATAATTATTTGGACAGCTTGCAAAAATATCATGGGTCCAAGTAACCTGATCCAAACATGTAACACTTAAACACAGACATTAGAAATTATTGCAAGAAGGGACTTAATTTGAAATTATGTCCCCAAAATGGCTTCTTATGAAACAGAAGTTAATTTTAATTTGTGTAAAACAACCTATCCAATTTTTGTGGCTTTATTGTACGAGTTACTTACCTTCGGTAACGATGTATCTGGTAAAGACGTTGTCTAGCCACAGATTACTTAACTTAAAATATCCCCAGGCGTCAGACTGAATCAGAATTTCTTTTTGTAGCAGCACCTCCGCACGCCGGGGGACGGCGCCACACGACCCCGCCATGACGTCAGCGAGATCATACAAGTCCCTCCCGCCCCGCTGACGTCAGTTTTCTTCTGAAAAACTTTTCTGTGGCACAACGTGGAGCCACCAACAAAATTGTGAAAGTATGGGAACAGTGTGCGAAGAATGAAAAATCTGTAAATAAAGAAGGTGTATGGTGCAAACCACCATCATAAGAGACAGTATCAGACACTGTCTACATATAAGTGGAGTAAAAGCAGAGCAAGCTCTGCGAAAGAACCCCGCAAAGCGAAGCGTGGACCCACCCCAAAGGCTGAGTAACAAGGACAATAGCTCCACAGACAAAGGTAGACTTATTACCACGTAGAACTGTGCCGGCCAACAAGGACGGATCACAAGAAGAACAACCTACTGAGAGAAGGTATGAAAAGAATGGCACTTCCCTATAGTAATGCAAGGCCGAAACCCAACCCAGCAGATCCCCAAAGAAGACTACTATAGAGGCGACAAGAGCCCTAAGTTAATGGAGAAGGCGGGAAGGCAATAGAAGAAGAAGAAGAAGAATCTCCTGATGAAGGTGAATCAAAAAAACAGTTTTACAGGAAAGAAGCCACCCAGAGGGAGGCAGCCGCATATGACAAGTTTTAAAGGGGCCGCAATAACGTGAGCACCCTGGAAGTAAAGCAATGGCAAAGTGAAGAAGCCCACCTGGCAAGGTCCTCGCAGAACGGGGAGGATGGGTGGCCATTAAGGAATCTGCGGCTAGACAACGTCTCTACTAGATACATCGTTACCGAAGGTAAGTAACTCGTACATCTGATAGAATAGACACCAAAGCTATATCCTAAGGGGGAGGTGGGTCTGCAACAGATGAACAGAAAGTGCCCAAATCACTGAGCTGGCAACAGAGTGACAGACTATGGGGAAGGCTGTGGCGGAGCAGCAAGACAGCAACCCAAGTAGCTCGGAAGAGCAAAAGACAACGGGAGACAAGGTACCACAAAACTGCCAGAATGGCGAGATACCATAGGCGTGGGAGTGTGAGATTTAGTAACAGCACTAGCCATATCCCATATCAGAAGAGAGAGAGATAGAGAGCCCACAACGAAGGGAGGAAGAAGGACTACTTCCAAAGCTCAATGGCGCACTAAATTGACACCAATCAAAGCTAGAGGACAGCATGGAGAGATGTAACCAGAGACTACCAGGCTAGCCCACGCAAGGGAGGTCAGAGAGGCAGCATCCACGAAGCGAAGGGCAAGAGGCAGGAACCGAGCAACGTCTCAGAAGTACAGGCGGGAACAAAAGACACCAAGTGCACACCTAGTCACGAAAAAGGGGCGACAGGGGTTAACAGTATCACACTGAAGCGGACAGCAACTAAAATATGCACATAGCCGACAGCCACTGAGACATGGCATAGCTAAATTGAGCAGGGGTCTGCCTAACAAGGCAGCTTGAAGGCCAAGGTGAGAACTCACCCACGAGAGACAGACACAGCACCTAGGACGACCTACATCAGAGGCTCTGTCCCGCAGGCGTACAGTAGGGAGACACCCAATGAAAAAGACACATCCGAAGGGAGTGGCAACAGAGGCACCAAAGGTGCCAATAGGAGCTGTGAAGAGGAACACACAACGGTTGAGAAGAACCTCAGATCTCCAGACCACTTCCTCCGACTGGGAGGGGAAATACACTCTCTACAGAAGAGTGTGACTGTTTAGTACATAAACTCCAAGAAGGAGTATCCTGAAGCGGGGTCCATCCCTGGGAGTGGAACGCAAGGAACCCTTATTGCCGAAGATGCAGGAAAAGGCACAGAACTGCACTATAAACGTACTAAGAAAAGACACCACTGTGCAGAACGAGGGCAAGCTAGAGTACAAACACTGAATTGCTCCTTGAAATAAAGATATAGGACCAGACCTTGTATTAAAGTGTATAAAAAGGGATACCCCACGGGCAATCCGTAGTGTGGTATGTATATAATACAATACATCAAAGGAGGCGAGCCATGACCACACAGCCACAGGTGTCCTAGGAGGAACCCACCTAGTGCACCTGTGGCAGGAGGTAGCTGCATGTTGAAGCGTGTTGAAATACATTGAAACCCTCCAAAAGAGTAAAATGAGGCACATAGGCAAGGCTCAAGCAAGGCGAGACCCATGGCGTATAGGAGATAGCGCCAAAGGGCACAACACTGAACACCATGCAACGGTAAGATAATGGCAACAGTGGACGTAGAGCCCAGAGCGACCTCCATGCCTGCGTTGTAAACCAGTCAGAGGACAGAAGAAAAACCTGTGGAACACCGCCACAGTAGGCTTACTGCCAGCCCAAAAATGCATAGTACAACTGGTGGATGCAAAATTAAAGGTAACTACCCCAGAGCATGACAAACTGAGTACAGATCTATGGGGAGGGCGAAAGCCCGCAAGGAGGCGCTGAACAGCCAAATCAGCATGGCCATCAAACAGAAGGACTCCATCAAAGGGGAGGTCAACAAGGCGTTCCTGGATATTCTCTGTGAAGATGCCATCCCGCAACCAAGCATGAAGCCGTAGGGCAACCGAACCAGCCATAGCTCTGCTTAAGGACTCTGCGGTATAGCTCAGCTTAAGGTATCTGTAGTATCCAGGGCCGAGCAGATTGTTAACTCTGCCAGATCACGGCTGTCACGTAGAAGATGGAAGAGGTCAACACGAGCGCCCTCAGAGGTGGAAGATAGATGAGACTCAGCAGAGTCCCAAAGGGCAGAAGCAGCCCGAGCCAAGACGCACACTGCATGGAGTGAGCGAAGAGCTGCGCTAGTGGAGGCGAAAATACTACGAACCCACAACTCCAGCCATCTGGACTCACGGAGAGGGAGGACACAGCAGCTGTGGCAAGGAAGGGAAAGCAGCTTGCAGAACAAACCCCTGAACGTCTGGGTGAACAAATAATCAAACTGGATCACATGGAGCAGGACGGTGGAGGTGCAAGATAGAACAAGCCACCGGATCACCGGAAGCTGGCCGAGTCCAGGGGCTCAAAAGGGCATCATAATGAGAAGCTTCGAAGGGCAGAAGTGGCTCTATATTTCTCGACCCATGGTGGAGGACATCCAGCAGAGGGTCAACAGGCAGGGGGACCGAAGGGGGTTGCATAGTCAGAACACGGGCGGCCAAGGAGACAACTCGTATGAACGCCGCACAAGCTTCTGTAGCCCTCCGAGGAGGGGACAGCAACTCATCTGTGGTTGAGGGAAGTAAACTGAGCCTCCCATTCCAAGGGGGTTGTCTAATGAACTGAGGAGAAGACCAATGTCCAAAAGAAGGAAGCCCCCCCCCCCATTGGCGAATGAGGGTCCTGATGGGGCTCTTGAGGAGGTGGCGAGTTCGCCGGTGCCACAAATTCCAAGGGGGAGGGGGGGAATCTGGCGTCACCAGACGTTGAGGCGATGCCGAACTCCCCCCGGAAGTCACCGGAGAGGAGTCATCCGATGTCGAGGCGGCGCCAGGGCGATCTTGGTCAGCCCTGACCCTGCCTCCGGCTCAGACTCAACCACAACCACGACAGGCTCCGGTTCCGAAGAAGGGGGGCGGTGCCGGAGCCGGGGAGGCAAGCCTACAGCGCCGGACCAGTGCCAACTCAGTCTCAACCACAACAGGCTCTGACTCCGTAGTAAGGAATGGAGTCTGAGCAGGGGAGGCAAGTCTACGGCACCGAACCCACCTCCGACCAGGCAGCCGCCTGTCCGGAAGGCCGCTCGAAACAAGGCTGCGAGCACCAGCAACCACCTGCAACGCCATAGGGAGCCCCACTGGACTATGCTGTGCGGTAGGGGTGCTATGGGTCGAACAGGGGCACCCAGCCGGGCTACGGCCTGACGCCATATCTCCATCATCCCTAGAGGCAAGAGGCTCAGTCGGCGCCAGGGGGGCAAACCTGTCGGCGAGTCCGCCGGAGACCCTGCAGCAGAGGCTCCGAAGACGCCCCTGGGAGAGGAGGGAACCCAAGGGAGCCAGTTGGGTCAGAGTTGCCCCAGCGTCAGGATAAGGCAAATAGGGGAGGGACGACTCCCGGAGGAGCACGTCCAGAGAATTCCGGGAACTAGTGCCCCCGACAACGGAAGGAAGGGAGGTCGAGGAGCTTGGCGACATGCGCCGTGATTAACCAGGAAGGGGCGAGCGACGCACCCTGGAACCAGACAGCGACCGACGCCGCAAATGGAACCCACTGCCACCGGGGCCTGCCGCCGAAGAGGAACTAAAGGCCATGACGACTCAGACCGGGACAGGCAAGCCGAAAGCAGCTTCACCCTGCTCTCCCGCCAGGACATCGGCTTGAGACGCTAGCAGGCGGCGCAATCCGTCAAGTCGTGGTGTTTGCCCAGACACCACATGCAGATATGGTGTGGGTCCGACGCGGTCAGTTGCCGTGAACAGGAGGTACACGTTTTAAAGTCCGAAGGCATCGCACACTGTTCCAGATGTGAATCGTCAAAGGGGGTCTGAAAACAGGTCAGAGGAACTCCTTACTCCGTGTCTGCGTTGCACGTGGAAAAGAAGGAAACAGACGTGAGCGCGCCGGGAGGGAATTGTATGTAACAGAACAGTTCCAGCAGAAAGTTAGGCTAATCTATAATAATAATCAAATGCACAACAAGCATTTGCAATGCAATAGGTCTCGCATTTATAAGAGTTTGAGCTATTGACATTGCAAATAATGCCTTTTATTTTTGTTTTTAAAAACCTAAATAAAAGGCATTGTCATTTACAATGGCAATAGCTTAAACTCATGTAAATGCGAGACCTATTGCATTGCAAATGCTTGTTTTACCTTACGTTTTGGCAACCCTGCCTGATGGACTGAGATGATCAATCGTGTGATCTTTTGTAGGGTGGCTATTCCGGCAGTCTTGACTAATGTGGTCACAAAAACCAACTCTAATAATATCAGCAGCTCCCGGCAATTTTCACTAAACAAGAAACTCCTGCCTGCATTCCTACGCCCGCCGGGATAACCATCAGCATGCAGCCAGCAGCATTTCAGCACAGAGACATTTCAAACACCACTGAATCTCTGCTCCCTTATACAACCAGCACCATTCACATTACACACACCAGTGACTGCTGTACATACGGATATTACATCACAGAACAGGATAGCTCATTTACCCACGCGACTGCACGAGTGGTAAAGCGATGAGCTGTAGAGGGACTGTGACTGAGACGGGTAGAACAGTCCTAGCTGGCAGTCTAGAAGGGGGGTACACCCAGGACAGTTTTTACACCCATGTGTGAAGCACAAGCTCTGCATCCCCAGGGGCAGCTGCTGCCTCCCAGACCTGCTAATTCCATCAGGGAGAAGAGTCCCACCCAGTTACCAAATGCTCCCTCTGCTGTAATTGTGCTCACACGTGGTGCAAGAGCTAAAACTCACGTGAAAGGATTGTCCGCCCCCACCCCTCTCGTGCAACAGAAAATACCCCGGGACCAACCAAAAATAGTATCCTTGAAGGAGGAGCTTCGCGGGCATCCAAGATGGTCGTGTGAGCAGAGGGCTCCCGAGACCCGCGCCACCCTTCGCACATATCCTTCCTACATCCTGATTTTGAAGATGGGCGTTTGACGAACTCTTGCCGATCCCAACATTCTTTGAAGAATTGAGATAGGATGCTGGGATCCACTTTTACGCCGTCTCGAACTTTGCGGCGCGCCCCGGGACCAGACCGGGGTTTTGGTTACTTTGCCAGCCGGGGAGTAGTTGAATATCAACGGCCGGAGGGGTCTCTCCTCCAGAGGTCCCCTGCCTAACTTTCAGTTTCGCTTTCCTACTCCCGGCGAGGATCAGCTGAAACGCTGCCTGGATCTACCCTTGGCCCTGCCTGGTGCTCCCACACCGTGGTGTGTTCTCCTGGCGCTTCGTCTTTTGCTCTGCACTATCGACATTGACGTTGATTTTGGCCGGTTTCACTGTTTTTGACCACATCCCGGCCTGCCATTTTCACCAGGTCGCGCGGGCCCCCACGGGGTCCTTTCTCCAATATGGCCACCAGACCCGAGACGTAAGATCAAGACGCCTCACCAAGGGGGACAGACCCAGACGAACATCATGGATCACTACTCCCAATTGAAGGGATCCCCCAGTAGTGCTGGCCGCACGCCTGATGACCCTAAGGCTGCCTGGGGCACGACACCAGGAGTGTCGCTGCAAGATGTAATGGGCGCTATCACCAGTATGGAGGCCTCCATGGGGCAGCAATATGAGGCTCTTGCCTCCAAGATCGACACGGTGGCCGTGGATGTTACGCTGATAAGAGCGGACCTGGCAAAGACTAACGAGAGGGTCAAGGCGTTAGACCTGAAGACTTCCAGCCTGACCACTGATGTAACGGACGTTCAGACCGAGATTGGGAATCTGCGTTCTTCCCGGGATGTGCTGGCTCGTCGTCTGGAGGACTATGAAAACAGGTCCCGTCGCAACAACGTGCGCCTTATTGGGGTCCCTGAAAATCCCGAGGCCTCTGCAACCGACCTCCTGGTGGAAGATCTGGTCTCCAACTATCTTGCTCCGGACGGACCTTCTAAATTCTTTGCGGTCGAGCGTGCACATCGAATCCCTGGCGGAAAGGTCCAGCCGGGTGTCTCTGGTACTGCTGATCGTTTTCCCCCAGGGACTTGGCTAGATCCCATATGTGGTTGAGCGATTTACTTGATGCCTTTGGGCTCATAGATAGCTGGCGGTTGATGCACCCTACACAGCTTCAATACACCTTCCATTCAGGGGCACATGGTAGTCTCTCAAGGTTAGACTATTTCTTAATGCCATCGGCCCAATCCTCCTCCATCAGTGAGGTTCGCCATTTTCCCAGGGGTATTTCTGATCACTCCCCCTTGTGGCTTCGGCTTGCGGTGGGTGCGGGCAGTGTAGGCAGAGTGGCTCCTATTAACCCCTGGTACTTTCGTGACCCAAAAACCCGTTCTGAACTTGTTAAAGCCATGGATCATTACTTCAATGACAATGTGGGGTCTGTTTCTTCGTCTGTATCTTTGTGGGAAGCTTTTAAGGCTGTCATTCGTGGGCATTCTCTTTCACCGATTGCTGCTGCCAAAAAGGCTAAAAATGAGGAACTGGTGCGCCTAGAAACTGAGATAACTGCACTAGAGAGTGACCTTGATACAGGAGTAACACGTTTAAAAATGCATTCTCGGAGGAGGAGCTTAACGCGCACCCAAGATGGTCGCGTGAGCTCAGAGCTCCCGGACCTTCGCCACCTCCATCGACTATCCTGCAACTAATCCTGATTTGGACGACGGGCTTTTGTGGTCGAGAACCTGCTGATCAATTATCCGTTTGCGAATTTCGATTTGGTCTCCGGGAACCAAAGATATGGCTTTTTGAATGTTGGCGGCCTGCTCCATGGCACTGCCCCGGGCTTGCCTACTCTGCCAGCCGGGTAGTAATTGAATAACAACGGCCTGCGCTACCCTCCCTTGCCCGGTCTTTTACTTTCGGTTTCGATTCTGACGACCCTACGTCATTGACCTTGCCTTGGTCGCCCTGGTTGCTTGCTTCACTCAACTATTCGCAACATCGCTCGGAGATCCGGACTTTCTTGCTCTTTGCCTAGTGATTGGTCCTCACTTTATTCTCTGAGTTTCTGCGGGCACATCGAGTGTAGCCATTTTCACTAGGTCTCAGAATACCCTCCGGGGCACACGACCTAAGATGGCCACCAAGCCTGAAGCAGAGAGGCGCAAGACCAGACCGGCAGCGCGAGGCGATTCTGTCCAATCCAACGTCATGGACCGATATACCCTCACTAAGAGCTCTCCGAGCAGAATGGCTAAACCCCCGGCCGGCCTTGTGGACGAATCCCTGCTGGGTGATGACCCGTCGTTGAAAGACGTCATGTGCGCCATTGCTGGGATGCAGGCCGTGATGGGACAACAGTATGAGGCCCTAACCCACAAGCTGGACACTGTTGCCATAGACGTCAATCTGATCAGGGCGGATCTTGCAAAAACCAACGAAAAGGTCAAGTCTCTCTACCTGAAGACTACTAGTCTTATCACCGACGTCTCTGACCTCCAGACGGAGGTCGGTAATCTGAGATCCGCCCGTGACTATCTCTCCCGTCGCTTGGACGATTTTGAGGGCCGAGCACGACGGAACAACGTCCGACTGGTCGGTGTCCCGGAGAAGACAGACTCGTCAGCTGTGGACCTACTGGTGGAGGACCTTGTCCTAAATCATTTAGCGCCCAAGGGCCTGAGCAAATTTTTTGCAGTAGAACGGGCCCACCGTGTCCCGGGTGGCCCGCCCAAGCTGGGTGCCTCTCCGCGCCCCATCATTGCGCGGATTTTCAACTTTCGGACAGAGATGTGATACTGCAGGCTTCCCGCACATCAGGCCCCACGGAATATGAGAACGCTGCGGTCAGCTTTTACCCGGACTTCACCCAACAAGTCCAGAAACAGCGGCTGGGATTTCAAGGAGTGAAGAAGAGACTGAGAGACAGGGACATGAAATATGCCATGCTTTTCCCGGCTCGATTGCGTATCGTCCATAACGATAGAACATTTTTCTTTGACCATCCTGCAGAACATTTTTCTTTGACCATCCTGCAGCGGCTAATGACTGGTTGGACTCGCTGCCTACGGGACGAGGGCGATTTGAACAATCGGAACCTTCCGGTGGAGCGGAGGGCGGCCCGACGGAGCAGGAAGAGGGAGTGACATCGGCCCCCGGACCAACGTTTTGACTTTCGGCAGTGGTTCGCTGCTATATTGATGATTGCTATTCCGTTGTCTTACTGGGGTGTGGGTGAGGGGTGGGTGAGACTTCCTCCTCTGGGGTTCTTTTCGTAGATTAGTTGTATGTTAGGGCGACAGGCACGCTGCGAGTTGGGGTGGCTTTTGAGTCTAACGCAGGGGTGCGGGGTGGGGGGTATGATGTTCTGGGGGGTTGGGAAGTTCAGGGATGTGTTTCTTTGTTTTTTTCAAGGCATAATACTGATGATCTTCTGTGTTGTGGTGTCACGGCTGGTGTGGGGGGGGACTTGGGGTGGACTCTGGGATGGGGGGTAGGGGACTACGGATACTGTGTTGGAATGTAAATGGTCTGGGAGACAGAATTAAACGGGGAGTGGTCTTGCAGTTACTGAGACGCTTGTCCCCTGATGTGGTTTTGCTTCAGGAGACGCACTTGCTGGGTAATACGTGCCACGCCATGAATAGGCGTGGCTATCGTCTCATTGTACACTCAGGTTTCACTTCTGGCTCCAGAGGGGTGGGCATTCTAATCGGGACCTCCCTCCCCCTCGCTGTTGACGACATTATACTTGACGATAGAGGGCGGTACGCCGCCATTGTGGGGCGTTGGGAGGGTAGGGTGGTTACATTATTTTCTGTCTACATACCCCCAGGTCTTCAATCTACGACCTATGCAGATCTGGGAAGAGTGATTCTGGGAGTCCCCGAGGGTTTGCTTGTGGTCGGGGGAGACTTTAATTCAGTAGTGTCTGGGATGTGTGATCGTTACCCTCCCCGAGTTCTCGCTAAGTTCCAATCCTGGCTTGGGGACTTCATGGAGGCGCTGGTGCTGACCGATTGTTGGCGCTTACATCATCCTGGACAACAACAGTATACCTTTCACTCTGGGGCCCACGGCAGCCTTTCGAGATTGGATTATGTTTTGATGCCCTCCTCCCAGACTTCCCGTATAGGGGAGGTGAAACATCTTGCCAGGGGTATTTCGGATCACTCCCCACTGTGGTTGGTTGTGAACGCGCATGGGGGATCGGAGGGTCGAGTGGCCCCGATCAACCCATGGTACCTCCGTGATCCTAAGATTAGAGCGGAACTACTTAAGACAATTGATCAATACTTTGCCGAAAATGTGGGGTCAGTCTCCTCTTCTGTCTCCTTGTGGGAGGCGTACAAAACTGTAATTCGGGGGCAGGCCCTCTCGTCGATTGGCAATGTTAAGAGATGTAGACGAGAGGAGGTTGTCCGTCTTGAGACTGAAATTACCGTTCTTGAGGGAGAGTTTGATGCTGGGGTCTCCCCTGAGAGGCTTCATCTGTTGGACCTAAAACAACAGGAGTCCAGAGCTCTGGTGACTGATGCAGCGAAGGAGATGAGTCGTGAACAGCAGGGACGTCTGTATGATGTGGGTGATAAGGCTGGGAAGTTGCTTGCTTGGTTGGATAGGAGAGAATGCGCGAGTCGAGTGGTTCCTGTTATAGTTGACGCGAGTGGTGACAGTATCACGGACCCTGCTGGGATTGTTGAGAGGTTCGCCGATTATTTTCGGGTAGTGTACTCCCCTGTGTCCGATAGACCGGAGCAGGACTCTCACATGCTTTTACGCGATATTTCGCTACCATGCTTGTCTGATTCTGAGAGGGACCTGCTGGAAGCTCCGCCCACGGCGGATGAAGTTGCGACCGCTATCCGTTCGATCCGCTCCGGGAAGGCCTCGGGCCCTAATGGACTCCCTATAGAACTTTACAAGCTCCGTCCGGATGTGCTGGCACCATATCTGCGATCTATGTTTTTGGAATCACTGGCAGAAGGGTTTCTTCCTCCGGACCAGAGATTGGCTTCCATAGTGGTTATTCATAAAGAGGGTAAGCCACGTGACCGCTGCGAATCTTACAGGCCTATTTCCCTCATAAATGCTGAACCCAAGATCCTGGCCAAAGTTCTTGCTAATCGTTTGGTGGCTGTTATAGGCGATCTGGTTCATCCGGACCAGTCCGGATTTATACCACATCGCAATACGGCACTTAATCTTCGGCACTTGCATGGAGTCCTCGCGCGAGCGGGGACATTGAGAGAGTCGGCCATCTTGGCGTCTTTGGACGCCACCATGGCGTTTGACACGATTGAATGGCCCTATCTTTGGGCGGTCCTTTCCAAATTCGGGTTTGGGCCCACCTTTATCCGTTGGGTTCGATTGCTTTATGCTGATCCCTTAGCCCAGGTAGTGGTGAATCGACGTGTCTCGGCCTCCTTTGCTCTTGGTAGAGGTACGCGCCAGGGCTGTCCGCTGTCCCCACTCTTGTTTGCCCTTGCTTTAGAGCCACTGGCGGCTTGGCTGCGATGGGAACCATCCATGACGGGCATTCGATGGTCTCCGGAATTTGAAGACCGTGTATCTCTGTATGCAGATGATATCCTTTTGTACCTCACATCGCCTCGAAAATCGTTAATCGTCCTTTTCGACGTTTTGACTTCTTTCCGTAAAAATTCCGGCCTAGTTATAAATTGGTCTAAGTCTTGCGTTTATGTTCTCTCCGGTGATACTCCTCTCCTGCCCCGTGATTGTCCTATTCCGGTGGTACTAGATGGTTTCAAATATCTGGGAATCTTTGTCACCTTGGACCCCACACTTAGGTATGAGCGCAATCTGCTGCCCCCTCTCAGACGCCTTCGGGCGGATGTCGGGACTTGGAGCAGACTCCCCCTTTCTCCCTTGGGACGAGCTGCGTTGTTTAAGATGATGTCGCTCCCCCGATTCCTTTATGTGCTTCAAAACACGCTTGATGTAGTGCCAGCGGATTATTTTCGTGAGATTGAGAGTCTACAGAGGCAATTGTTATGGGGGGGCCGTCCTCGCATCGCCCTCTCGAAGCTTACACTCCCTTGGTACGATGGCGGCATCGCTCTCCCGGACATTCGTCGCTATTACTGGGCCTCTCAATTGGGGGCCATCAACCATGGCACCTACACTCCCCCACTAAACCCGGCTTTTGCGATGGACAGATGGTTGCTACCCGGTGGGGACTACAATAGGGCTCTATATGCGAGATCAGCTGGCGAATCTCTTACGGGCCCCACCAAAACAGCAGTGCAGGTGTGGCGTAGAGCTACGGCGGCCACGGGATGGGCTGACAGGCCGACCCGGGCTACCCCACTGTATGCTTCGGATAAACTGGGCTCCCTTTGGCAATCGAAGGCATTTGATCGGTGGGACATGATCGGGATCAGTAGGGTAGATGACGTATGGATCAAGGGCAGGGTCAAGACGTTTGAGGAATTGAAAGTTGAGTATGGGTTGAATGATAAGGAATTTTTCAGATATGCGCATGTCCGGCATGCGGTCTTGTCTGTTTTTCCACTAGGCTCGGACGTGCCAGAGGCGTCCCCGCTCGAGGATCGGATTCTGGATGGCCACGTTCCTGATGGCACGATTTCGCTAATTTATAAAAAGTTGATCAATACCAGGACTGATCTACTAGATAGTCTTCGAGGGTTGTGGACCAGAGATGGTCCAGAACTCGATGATGAGGACTGGCAGTCCGCTATTTCTTCCCCGAAGGAAGTAGCTATCCCGGCACGTCTTCGGTTCGTTCAACTGAAAATTTTGCATAGGGTGTATGTGACTGGCCCACGTCTGGTTCGAATGGGATTTTCGATGGATGGCTTGTGCAGGCGCGGATGCGGTATGGTGGCTACGTTCCTTCATATTATCTGGGAATGCCCTGCTGTGCTACGTTATTGGAACCGCATGCATGAAGTAATGAGTGAGGTCACGGGAGTGCGATTGATGCCTGAAGCGCGAAGATGCTTGTTGAACGTCTGGGAGCCGAATGACTACAATCAAGCGCAGCTCCGTTGGGCGACCTTGGGCAACATGGTAGCCAAGCGTGATATTGCCCAATTGTGGGGCGCTCAGAGGCCTCCGACACTTCTGGGGTGGACACAAAACATGGATTGGTGCATGTTTCGAGAAAAAACTATGTTTCCCGTGGCAGACCAGGCAAGTGGGGGAAAGTGTGGACCCAATGGAACGCATACCGTGGAGATATATGTACTCCCCCAATGTCGGAATTTGATGATGATTTGTCTTCCTCCCAACCTGACGTTTCCTCCGCAGGAATATAGTTGTATTGTATATATTTTGTACTCCTTCCCCCCCCCCCCTCTCCCCCCCCCAATTATTGATTGCACTACCGCTTGATTCTCTATGTACCCCCCCCCCGCAGACAACGTGATGACCCGTTTTAATGTACTGCCTTGTTTTGTATTGTTCTTTTGTTTTCTTGTTTTAAAAATCAATAAAAAGTAAAAAAAAAAAAATGCATTCTCTCAGTCTGAAACAGGCCGATTATAGGTCTGTCGTCACTGACGCGGCTAAGGTGATGAACAGGGAGCAAAAGGGCAGGATGTATGATGTGGGTGACAAGGCCGGTAAATTGATTGCGTGGCTGGACAAGAAAGAAAGAGTGAATCGCGTTGTCCCCGTGATTGAGAGGCTGAATGGTGAGTGTGTCACTGACCCTGTTGGGATTGTAGAGTGCTTTGTTGACCACTTTCAGACGGTGTATGCTTCTGTCTGCGATAGGGACGAGGAAGACTCCCGGTTGTTGCTTCGTGACATTGCGTTGCCCTGCCTTTCCGAAGATGACAGACCTCATGGATGCACCCCTTACGGCAGACGAAGTAGCGGGGGCTATACGTTCCCTCCGCTCAGGCAAAGCAATGGGCCCCAATGGATTACCCATTGAACTTTATAAACTGCGACCCGACAAAATGGCGCCCCACTTGAAGGATATGTTCCTTGAGGCCCTGGACTCTGGTTCCCTTCCCGCTGATCTTCGACTTGCCACAATTGTGGTAATTCACAAGGAGGGTAAGCCACGGGATAGTTGTGCCTCGTATAGACCTATATCTTTGCTTAATGCCGAACCCAAAATTCTAGCTAAATGGTTAGCTAATCGCTTGATTAAGGTGATCGGGGACTTGATCCATCCGGATCAGTCAGGGTTCGTTCCTCATCGGAACACCGCCCTTAATCTTCGGAGACTCCATGGAGTTCTCGCGAGGGCTGGGACCCTCACTGAGTCGCCCATTTTAGCTTCCCTTGATGCTACCATGGCTTTCGACACTATCGAATGGCCCTATCTTTGGGCGGCCCTCTCAAAATTTGGATTCGGCCCCGTGTTCATCGCTTGGGTGAAACTTCTTTATGAGATGCCCCTTGCCCAGGTGGTGGTTAACGGGAAGGCGTCCGGTGTTTTCGCACTCGGACGCGGTACTCGGCAGGGCTGCCCGCTGTCTCCATTGCTCTTCGCCCTCGCATTGGAACCGTTGGCGGAGTGGCTCCGTTGGGAGCCTTCTATAAAGGGCATTCGGTGGGCTCCCGATTTCGAGGATCGTGTCTCGCTATACGCAGATGACATTCTCCTATATCTGACTTCCCCTCAGAAATCCTTAAACGTGCTCTTCGATGTTCTTACCTCCTTTGGAAGAACTCGGGTTATTAATTGGACTAAATCCTGTGTCTACGTTTTGGCTGGTGGTCTCCCCCCCGTTGCCCCGTAGATTTCAGATTCAAGTAACGGAGACCGGTTTTAAGTACCTGGGGATATAGGTCTCCTTGGACCCCACCGTTCCCTATGAGCGCAACTTGCTGCCCCCTCTTCAACGGCTGAAGCTAGATGTTACACGCTGGCATCTTTTGCCACGGTCACCGCTCGGACGTGCGGCTCTCTTTAAAATGATGTCGCTGCCTAGATTTTTGTATGCGCTCCAGAACTCGTTTGACTCCGTTCCCTCTCGTTACTTTCGGGAGGTGGAGTGTCTACAACGGCAACGGATTTTGGATGGCCGTGCACGCGTTGCTCTGTCTAAACTCACGCTTCCGTGGTATGACGGAGGCATCGCCCTTCCCGACATCAGGCGCTATTACTGGGCCTCCCAATTAAGTGCGGTCAATCACGCAACGTATGTTCCCGGTCCCGCCCCTGCCTTCGCAATGGATAAACACCTTCTGCCGGGGGGGAACTTCAATAGGGCGCTGTATTCCAGGGGGCTCTGTAAAACACTGACTGGACCCACTAAAGTCGCGGTACGTGTGTGGCACGATGCGAATACGGCCTTGGGATGGAAGGATAGACTCACTCGCGCGACCCCCCCCCCCCTCCCCTTGTATGACTGAATGTCTGGGTAATTTATGGCGAACAAAAGGATTTGACAAATGGGATATGATTGGAATCACTAAGGTGGAGGATCTTTGGTCTAAAGGCGATGTCAAGACCTTCGAGGCGCTTAAGACGGAGTATGAACTTGGGGACAGAGAATTCTTCAGGTACGCTCAGGTCCGACATGCCCTCCTGTCGGTCTTTGCTGTGGGTACAGATATCCCTGAATCCTCACCCCTTGAGGATCGTATTCTGGATGGCCATGTGCCCGACAGCACTATTTCATTAATTTACAAGAAGCTGATCTATAACAGGGCTGACCTGCTTGTGCGCCTGAGGGCCTTGTGGATTGCCGACGTTCTAGAATTAGATGAGGACTGGCAGTCCGCTCTGTCCTCGCCAAAAGAAGTTGCCATACCCGCACGCCTTAGATTTGTTCAACTTAAGATCCTCCACCGTGTGTATGTCACTGGCCCGAGTCTGGTGCGCATGGGTTACTCTTCTGATGATTTGTGTAAGCGTGGTTGCGGTATGACTGGTACCTTTCTCCACATTTTATGGGAATGCCCGGAGGTGGTCGAGTTTTGGTCCCGTGTGCATGTCGTCATGGAGAGGGTCACCGGGGTGGCGTTACTGCCCGAGGCCAGGCGCTGCCTCCTGAATGTCTGGGAGCCCAATGACTACAATACGGCACAGATTACCTGGGCGACCCTTGGCAATATGATCGCCAAAAGAGACATTGCACAGCTCTGGGGTTCCCGTAGGCCTCCGACCGTAACATTGTGGGCAGAGAATGTGGACTGGTGCATGTTTCGCGAGAAGACTGTCGCGTGGAAGGCCCAAAAAGTGGGGCAGAATCTGGTCACAATGGAACACATACCGTGGCAATATATGCACCCCCCCCCCCACAAGATTTGTTTCGTGATGATACCTTGTCCCCCTGATTGACATTCCGACTATTAATTTAATTGTATTGCTACTGGTTTCCTCGCTGCCCCCCCCCTCACGAAGTACCGTGACTGTGTTATGTATGCAGCAATGCTGAAGCACCAAGTACATGGACCCATGAGCGTATTCCTGATTCTCTTGCCTTGTGTAACCGGTTACTGTTAATTTTCAATAAAAATTTTAAAAAAATAGTATCCTTTTGGGAGGGGCTTCATCTCACATGGCAATAGAAGGCACCCCTATAACCAGCTGCACATCCCTTTTCAAGGGGTGTGCGATATAATTTAATCTAGATATGATTCCCCTTGGAAAAGCGTTTAGAAACTCTCCCTTATGCCCCACCACAAACGTGATGATAAATGATGGATTCGTCTGAATGAACAAAAGACGTGACCTGTGATAAAACCACTTGCACGAGTAAAGTTTACTTCACAACCAACCTGTGGCATGAAACCCCCACAAACGACCTGCAGAAGCTTATCTTTGACCCACCCCCAGTTGCCTGCAATGACCCTTTTGTGAGAGAACCACCTCAACGTGAAACAGCACGTGGCAGTTTTCTGACATGCAGCCTTAAAACATAGCACACCCCTCCATGGAGGGATTCCAACACATAACAGACACAGGCTGAGCGGCACTCTGTGCGGACTGGCACTGTTCTCTGGTCCGCAGGCCCCTTTGTGGTATTTCTTCTGTTCCAAGTGGCAGTAAGCGCTTTATAAATATTACGATAACCCAGAATGGAAAGAATTTCTCTGACATCTGCTTCTAGACAGGACCAAATTGAAAATCCTTTCTGCCATTCCCAAAACTAAGTGAAACAGTGTGTGTTTTTATTTTTTATTTTTATTTAGTGCTTTGTGTCTCCCTTCTGTTGTTCCCAGGCACTTCTGCTGCTTCTGCTTTTCAAATAAACCCAGTTACCCTTAAAATACAGCCCCTGTCACACCCGGCTAGCCGCTTTGCACGTTATCCTAGAACAGATTTTTATGTGATAAACTTGACGGGGTGGGGGGTGTTGGGGTATGTGTGTGTGTTTATACAAATTTAGCCGCGGTGCGGGTGATTTATGGCGTGGCGTGGTTCGGACGGCACACGCCCACCATGACGCATGCAAGGGGTTAAAAAGAACTAAAAGCCTGTATTTGTGTCCAGGCTGTCTGTGGCGTAGGACATCTTCCGCAGGCACGTGTGATCCTTGCCATGCTTGCACTGTTACTTTGGGTACCTCATACCTGCCCGGGTCGTTGTTACCGTTACCGGGGCGGGGGGCGTGAGATGCCTCTGCGCTGCTGTCTAGGTGACTCTGCTGCAGTGGGGCGAGGGTGGGGGGAGGGCTTGCACCTTTGTTCTCATTGTGCAGGGGCTGTGAATGGTCTCAGGGGTGGAGAGGGCTGGGCATGTCTTCATTCAGGCTTAGATAAACAGCTGCTGCCCACCGAATACCTCATCCCAACCAGCCCTATGTGGGGAGGGGGGCTGTGCAGGCTTGGGGTGAGTTCACGGATGTGAGCAGGAGAGAACCTCTTGTCTGAGCCCCGACTTAAAGCCATAGTAGCTGGGTGATGGAGTGAGTGTG
This sequence comes from Lissotriton helveticus, assembly GCF_964261635.1. Lineage (NCBI taxonomy): Eukaryota > Metazoa > Chordata > Amphibia > Caudata > Salamandridae > Lissotriton > Lissotriton helveticus. The sequence continues at coordinate 1,595,574,747 of NC_136069.1, read as the reverse complement.
GGTCTGGGTCTGTGGGGATGTGCACTGCGCACACAGGGCTGACTGTGCACTATGGATATCTTTGCACTTTTTGTAGCACTTTGGAAAGTGGCTCTCCCATTTTTGAAAAAATGAGAACTCTAATAAGACACACACATGCTGGCACACACACACACACACACACACACGCGCTGGGACACACACACACACACACACGACAAGGCCGCGAAAACCCTGCGAGGAGCGTGCGCCATCAAAAGAGACTCCGTACGCATGCACATCTCCTGACCGGGAGTGCACATCTTCTATCCTGAAACGCAGACAAACGCTGAAAGCGTGCACATGTCCTGTCCCCCTTTCGAACTAAAGTAGACAGCAATAAATCTCACCCAGGCGAGCAGCGCAACCGCTGCGTCGCTAGGCGAGACCTAAAAACGGGTTAAGTTGATGTCAGAAAGAAAGAGGGCCTTGCAGACTTTATGTTCACATTCATTCTTTTTATCAGATTTGTAAAATTTGAATTGATATATACACACATACAAAGAAAAAACAATAGTGCTTTTGTGACCCCAAGTGAAATGGAACCACAAAACAAACAATGAAAAACATGTAACGTGTACAGCTTAGTTTCCACATTTTCTTTTCAAAAGGCAACCTAAGATTAAATTAGTAATGATTCCAGCTTCTGTGTACAATAGTCGGCTGTTAAACTGATTCGCTTTAAAATCCAGTCGACGGCGTTACGACCCTTTTGCAGTGCAGGGTCTCTTATTGCCCAGGGGATATGGGGACAATCGGATGGTGATTGTTCAGCCTCGTGAGACAGTAAAATAAGTGACACAGGGTAAGTGAGAGAGGAAAAGGGAATACTCACACGGGGACCCAGTCGGGTGCCCCGTATGAGAGACGAACTGGTGGGCTGACAAACGCCTGGGGATATTCTAAGTTAAGAAATCTGCGGCTACATGTCTATCAGATTTGTTTATTTAGGCACTCTCGCTCAACCAGGCCTTTTCACAAGGAACCTGAACATCAAAGGAGAGAGAACAATAGACTGAAAAGGAACAGTTAAACATTAGGGAAAACACAAAATAACATGCTTAGCAAACTAGACAACCTTGAAGAACATTCATTCCAATAGTCCGGAAAATGACGCCACCATTCACCAACCATTGCCTTGAACATGGCTGAAAGCGCTTTCCATAAAAAGGTCAAGAATTTATTGTCTTACCGTCCTTCTTTAAAAAATTTGTCAGGGTGTCATTCAAACATAGATGATCAATGTTCTCCATAATAAAGCGCAGAATGGAGACCAGCTCTGCCTAAATGAGAAGACAAAGTAGGAAGAGTGTTTAACTGAAACTCAATGTATACACTTGCACTAAGTGAAAGAGTAAAATGATGAATACAAACTAATTCCAAGGACATTGTAGTATTGAGCAACTAGATGTTAATACAAGAACCACAGATATATACTGACCCTTTGTTGTACCTATACAAAAGCACAACTAGGTGTCTGCAACACCTTCTCAATTCATACTGCATCCAAACATTGTGCAGGGCTCTATTAGGGAAAGGACAGTGATTTGACAATTGGTGAGCCCTGCTAATAATCAGGAAGAAATGCCTATTTATCCAAATTATTTAAACCGCAAAATCTAAAAGGTTAGTAGCATAAGAGAGCAGGCAGTTCTCTCTGCAGACAAGTGAAAGGGGTTCGGAAAACGTACTACTTGTCCCTTTCTTCACCCAGAGAAGCAGAGCCTCCAAGAAATGTTGGAGACAGTCTACTCAACGCTAACTAGGCACGTTTTAGATGAGAGATCGAGGCCACTCCACAGAACAGGTGGGGGCGGAAGACAGTGAGAGCTATCTGCGGATAGAGTAGCCACAAAAAATAGTAACCAGAGTTAATTTGTTCTTTTGATGGATACATTTAATCACAATTCTATCATTTTAGTATAGATACCACAGGAGTACTTTTCAAATGAGGATAGCCTGTGAAGTGGACTTGAACCAAAAGGTTTTGAAGAAGCAAGGGGATAAAGTGACCTTTCTACCAGACTTGCATATCAAGACATTAGTGCTTTGGGAATGTATGCACCGATACCCACACCGCAGCTGGGCAATGACATGGGCTAGCGCAGTGGTATCAGACAGGTGTTGCATTTCCTAGGATCTAATTCGCTGCTACATGATTCTCAATTGGGCTTCGCCCGGGTTATAGCACGGAGTCCACTTTGTTAGAGGCATCAATTTGTTAAGTATAAGCTAGACAAGGGTTTGCCTGTGCTGCTCAAGCTGTTGGACTTGACCTTGGCTTTCGACGCAGTTTCTCATGCCACCTTACTTCCCTGAACTGAAACAATTGATGTCAGAGGTCACGTCTTGAACTGGTTGAAATCGTTTTTTAGATCGCTCCCAAGCGATTGTCTATATCTGGGCCTTCCGGCCTTTCTCCTGTAAAGGCTTCAATTCATTCAGAATTCGGCGGCCTGCCTCATTTTTAAAAATTCCCTCCCATCTTTCCATTTTCTCTCATCTATATCATCTCCACTAGCTTCCCGTGATTAAGAGAATTCAATTTAAGGCTCTTACTTTAGTTTTCATAACAGCCTTGAATATCAAGGGCCCTATATATCGGAGTAAGAGACAGCAACTTAACTTGCAATCCAGAGCCTTGAGATCCAAGAGTTTGAAATTTCTACACACTCCTTGTATTTTTAAAGCCAGACGAAGTGGTCACTCCTTGACCCACTTGGTTTCTAAACTATGACAAGCATTGGCATAGCCAATAGGTCTCGCCTTTGGGACCGTATAAGTGTTTAGCCATGCAACACTTTATGTTGTTGCACCAAGGAGATTGTGCTGGATAACTAAACACTTATAAGGTCTCAACGGCGAGACCTATTGTCTATGCCAATGCTTGTTGGATGACTTGCTGTTGTGAACTTTGGTTGACTCAATGCAGAGAAACCACATAACTCTGGAACTTTTGGGGCGCTAGAGGGCACACAAGCGGAATGGCCGCCATCTGGCGAGGCTCCCGCTGCCTGGATGAATGATCCTTTATTTATCCTTCTAAAAATAATTACCACATGGAAGAAACGGGGCGTCCCTGTGTAAGCTTGCTGCCCAGCCTCGCTGAAATGTTGACTGTTTTGGCGCTGCTGAGGCGTGTACTGCCGCACGAGAGTCTCCACCGGACCCTGCACTGGAGAAGTGTGAGGCGTGGCGAGCGGTGACCCAGGGTAGGAAAGACCGCGGCACGCCACGTTGCAAGTAGGCCCACAGTACTGCGGCGGTCGGCGCTGGCCGGTAGTTCTGCGGCCTTGCGGAGCCCGGGGTCGGCTGGGGTGTGCCTCGTGTGGGGGCTCCTGCATTCAACTACAGAGTGCTGCAGCGGCTGTCCGGAGCGGCGGATGTCACCCGGAGCGTCCTGGAGGCCTGTGAGACAGACGCCAAGGCTCGCGGGTAGGAAGATTATGGTGCCCCTGGGCCGGTGAGGCTTTACGCTGGCTTGTACGCGAAGTGAGTTGGCTCTCCCCCCTGGCTGCAGCGTGGACGAACCCCTGAAAGAGCTGGGACCTTCCATCGCCGCTGGAGGCGTGACACCTGAATGGCTCTTGTGATTGCCCTGTGGGGGCCGCACCGGACGGCTTCTTGGCTCGCCCACATGTATCGTGCTGCACTGACTGGGGCCTAAAAGTGTGTGATCCATGAACTAGCTACATAGCGCCTGCCTATTGTGACATACTACTGGGAGCCCTAGTTCCAGGGGCTGGTTGATGTGACACAGGTGAAGTTGTGACTGCTGCTGATTTGCTAACCTAGGGCCCCTGGAAACTTAGAGATAAGTGGTTGCCCTGCAGTGTGCTCCTTCCTATGATTGGCCTCTCGACGGATACATGCTGAATAACCTGGGCCCCTGGAATAAATACATGGTGGTCGGGGCCGCCACGTGCCGCCTTCATTCCTGACTCGCAGGACACCGCCCCGACCTAGTATTGGGGTGATACCCTAGGCGGCCGCAAGCTTGGCATCAGGTGAGAGACTGTTATTGTTCTTCATTGGCACCATGGTGAAGCCTGACAATCGTCAGTCGAAATTGTCCTTTGATGCGCCCTAAAGAGGACCTAAAACTGTCTCATCGGCGGCTGGTTCCCCTGCCGCAGACGTGGCGAGTGTCGGAGCTCCGTCTCCGGAATTGGATATGCACCAATTGTTGCAGGAAATGCGGTAGGGCTTCGCCACTGTGGTTGACAAGGTGGACCGTATGTCCTCCAGGATGGATGCGATTGTGCACAAAGTGGACCAACCTGAGGAAAGACTGAAAGAAGCCGAAAGGCGTATTTCTGACGCTGATGACGTGACCACCAGCCATGCGACGCAATCAGCGAGGATGGATAACTTGCTAAGGGTGATTGCGAGGAAGAATGAAGATTTGGAAGCCCGCAGTCGACGAAATAATATTCGCGTGACTAACATTCCAGAATCTACCAACACGTGACGAATGGAGGACTATATTGAGAAGCTACTCCTGACCTCCATCGGCGCAGAAGCCTTCTCCACACAACTTATAGTGGAACGTGCGCACAGGTCATTGGGACCGCGGCCTAAGCCGGGCCAGCCGCCGAGACACATAATTGCACGGTTGCTCAACTACCTTGACCGTGATGTGGCCCTCCGAACAGCACGCGCAAAGCATGATCTGGTATATGAAGGGTGCATTTCTCCATTTACCCAGACTTCACTCCATTAGTACAGGAGGAGCGCCACAAATTTCTTGATGTAAAAAAGAAATTGCGTGCTGCGCAGATCGACTATGCACTACTTTACCCGGCGAGACTCCGCGTGACCCACCAAGGCAAACAACGTTTTTTTACAAGCCCGCAGCAGGCGGTGGACTACTTGCGACAACTGAAGCGGACTCAACGAGGAGCGAATGGCGGTGATCTGGAGCACCGCGAAGATCTGCAAGATGGAGATGAGAATGCCTAAATTAACGTACCTATTGTTGACACACTAGCTGGAAACTGGCGCGACTGGCACTTCTAAGACTTGAGAGAGGCTGAAGACATTGCTTGCTCACTATCCATGGGACGCTTACAGTGCTTCTGGTGGTAATGTATTCCGGGCCCCGCCGCCCTTCTTCTGACAGAGCCCGCTGGCTGTACAGATTCCAGGGTCTGAAGTGGGACGGTGGTTGTGTGGCCATCTCATGCTGACCCCCTATGGGTGTTACCCTTTGTTGCAATGTGTCATCGCGTTGATGACGGTTTTGTGGGTGGGGGAGGGCAATGTTTTCTGGCAAGTTGGGGGTTGCTTCAGTGGGAGGGGGGTGGAGGTGGTGGACCGGAGGTGCTACTTCAAAGTCAGTATATGGGAAGGATCAGGATGGGGGCTGTACGACTGTCTCCTGGCCCCCTGCAGTCATTTCACATTATTGCAATTTTTCCAATGGGATGAGTGTGCTGATGTTGCCAGGAGGGTTGAATGGTAGGTGGACAGACTATTATGGCGAGTTGGGGATGCCTCAATGGGAGGAGGGGAGGGCAGATCAGCAACATGTACCGCGTTACTGTGTTTGTGTTACGAATTGGGGGGGAAATTAGCAGAGTGGTTTGTTGGATTTATAATGTTGGAGGTTTTTGTGTTGGTACACTCTGGGTTTGCACTTTGGCGCGATGTTCCATTTGTAGCATCGCCGATGATACATGGGCTGAGGAGCATTTGGACACGGCTTATCCTGACAAAGGTTGTTATAAGCTTACAGTATATGGCAGAGATGTATGGCTGCATGGCTTGTGTGGTAATGGGACTGCTAATATTGGTTTGACTTCCCCATGGCAGGAAATACTCGGACTGTCCTTACTTGGAATGTGAGGGGGTTGGGTGACCTATGGAAAAGACGCCAGGTATTGTCGTATTTAGATAGGCACAATGTCCACATCGCCTTCTTACAGGAAACACACTTTAGGCCTGGTGTGTCCACCACCTTTGCAAACAAATGGGCTGAGTACCGGATCTTCTCCTCCTATTCCTCTTATGCCAGGGGGACTATGATACTTGTGAAAAAAGGCACACCCTTTGTCTTAGTAGGTGAGAGAAATGATGGGCAGGGACGGTACTGTATTGCGTGGGGCTGTTTGGGGCACTTGTCTGTCGCGCTGGTGACCTGCTATGGTCCTAATGTCGATGACCCTCAGTTTTTTGTCGAGCTCTGGGCCGCTATAGCCGGCGCCAGCCCTGATCATATACTCTGGGGCGGCGACTTCAACACATCGCATCACCCGAACGAACAAGTTACTTACCTTCGGTAACGCTTTTTCTGGTAGATACTATATCTGCCTGTGGATTCCTCACCTTGTGAATACCCCTTGCTTCAGCAACATTCGGAAATTCTTTTTTTCGTAGCCTCGCGCCGAAGTGGACTCCTGACGTCATACAGACACGACCTCGCTCGCGACTCCGCTGACGTCACCGACGCCTATAACAGGCCCACGCCGGCGTGATGACATCAGTTCCGCCCTTTTTTCCGTGCCATCGAGGCACACGGACGGACCAATGACAGTAGAAATATACAAGTATACATAGTACACAATAATCAAGGCAAAACACAGTGTTAAGCAAAAGCAGGAAAGAAAATGGAACATTTCCTTGACAACAAAATATATATATACATTACAATACAGCAACTCTGGCAAAGAAGAGTGGACAACGGGGAGGCGGGTGGGTCAGTGAGGAATCCACAGGCAGATATAGTATCTACCAGAAAAAGCGTTACCGAAGGTAAGTAACTTGTTCTTCTGATAGATACATCTGCCGTGTGGATTCCTCACCTTGTGAATAGAGTCCCACAGCAGTCCCCACTCCCGGAGGAGGGCGTCCACTCTTCTAGACCAGGAAATCCTGAAGGACAGAGCGCGCAAAGTGACCGTCCCTCCTCACTTCGGAGTCTAAGCAGTAATGCTTCGCGAAAGTGTGGAGGGAAGACCAAGTTGCCGCCCTACAAATATCCTCAACAGGCACACCTCTAGCCAATGCAGAGGTCGAAGATTTAGCTCTAGTTGAATGAGCCCTTATACCCTCTGGTGGTTCCTTACCGGCCAAAGAGTAGCAGATCTTTATGCAGAGGACGATCCATCTCGATAAAGTTATTTTATGGACCGCTCTCCCTTTCTTGCAGCCAGCAAATCCAACGAAGAGCTGGTCCTCCAAACGAAAGTCCTTGGATCTGTCCAAGTAAAAGGACACCGCCCTCTTAGGGTCCAGACGGTGCAGTCTCTCTTCCTCCTTAGAAGGGTGGATAGAAGGAAGGTAAAGTAATGGATTGTCCTAGGTGGAAGGGAGTTACCACCTTAGGCAGAAAAGCAGCCCTGGTCCTGAGAACCATTCGATCAGCATGTATGGACAAGAAAGGGGGCTTGTGACAAAGAGCTTGAAGCTCGCTTACCCTCCTTGCCGAGGTTATTGCCACGAGGAAAACCGTTTTAAGGGTAAGAAGCCTCAAGGGACATTTGTGGAGAGGCTCGAAAGGAGCACCCATCAAGAAGGTCAAGACCAGATTCAAGTCCCACTGAGGCACAATAAAAGGGACAGGAGGAAACTTATTAATAAGGCCCTTTAAGAACCTTAAAACCACAGGTGACTTAAAAAGAGAAGGCTGGTCAGGCAGACAGAGAAAAGCTGACAGCGCAGAAAGATAGCCCTTCACTGTAGCAACGGCAAGACCCTGTTGCGCCAGAGAAAGGGCAAACTGAAGAACATGAGATAAACGGGCCTTCAAAGGATCAATAGACCTCTCCCCACACCACGAGACAAATTTCGCCCATCTATAAGAATAGACGGACTTAGTGGAGTCACGCCTGGCTGACAAGATGACATCCACAACGTCAGGCAGGAGGGAAAAAGAAATCAGGTTGCCCCGCTCAATCTCCAGGCATGAAGGTGCAATGCCTGGAGGTGGGGGTGTAGAACCTGCCCCTCCATCTGAGAGAGGAGGTCTGCCCTGTGAGGGAGACGGAGCGGCGGGTGAGAGGAGAGGTGGAGAAGATCTGTATACCACACCCTTCTTGGCCAATCCGGGGCGACCAATATGACTTGGGCCCGGTCTAGGCGAATCTTCCTCAGAACCCGAGGAATCAAGGGTATGGGGTGAAACGCGTAAAGGAGTTGACCTTTCCAACTCAACTGAAACGCATCCCCCAAGGCTCCTTGCATCGGATACTGGAGACTGCAGAAAGACAGACAGTGCGCATTCTCGTGAGTGGCGAACAGGTCCACCCGAGGAGTCCCCCACATCCGAAAGATGTCGTGAACCACCTCCGGGTGAAGCCTCCACTCGTGGTCGGCAGAGAACTGCCGACTGAGACTGTCTGCACGAACGTTCAACACTCCGGCCAAATGATTCGCCATTAGACAAATCTGATGGTCCTGAGCCCAGGACCAGAGACGCAGAGCCTCTCTGCAGAGACACTGCGACCCCACTCCTCCCTGCTTGTTGATATACCACATCGCGGTCGTGTTGTCCGTTAGGACCTGAACCGACTGACCGCGAAGGGAAGGGAGGAAGGCCTTGAGCGCCAAACGTATCGCCCGCAATTCTAGAAGGTTGATGTGAAGCAACCTTTCCTCTGGAGACCAAAGGCCCTTGACCTCCAGATCCCCCAGATGAGCACCCCACCCTAGAGTGGAGGCATCCGATATCACCGGGGCCACCGATGGGGGAAGTTGAAAAGGCTTTCCTTGGGACAGATTGCCTTCCACGCCCCACCAAGACAGATCCGCTGCAGCTTCTCCGGAGATCCTCACTGACTCCCTGAGATCTCCGCTGTCCTGATACCACTGCTTGCGGAGGCACCACTGGAGCGCCCTCATGTGCCAGTGTGCATGGTTGACCAACAGTATGCATGAAGCCATCAGACCGAGCAGGCGAAGGACCTTCAGGACTGGAACAACCGCTCCATTGTAAAATAAAGGAATCATCTCCCGTATGTCGCGAATCCTTTGAGGGGGAGGGAATGCGCGACATACGGTTGTGTCCAGTACTGCACCTATGAACAGGTTACGCTGGGAGGGCACCAGGTGAGACTTGGGTACATTTATTGAAAAACCCAACCTGTACAACAACTGGGTTGTCTCCTGCAGATGATGAAGCACAACCTCTGACGACTCTGCTTTGATCAGCCAATCGTCCAGATACGGGAATACCGGAATCCCCGATCTTCTGAGATGCGCCGCAACCACTGCCATCACCTTGGTGAAGACCCGAGGTGCAGTAGTAAGTCCAAACGGAAGGACCGCAAACTGGTAGTGTTGTGACCCAACCGTAAAACGGAGATACCTCCAGTGTGACTTCAGGATTGGGATGTGAAAGTACGCATCCTGCAAGTCGAGTGACACCATCCAGTCTTCTTCCAGCAGAGCCTGAAGAACCTGAGCAAGGGTGAGCATCTTGAATTTCTCCTGCTTCAGATAAAAATTCAAGATCCTGAGATCTAGGATCGGACGAAGCCTGCCATCCTTTTTGGGAATCAGGAAATACCGGGAGTAGCATCCCTGACCCCTTTCCTGCTCTGGAACCACTTCTATCGCACCTTTTCTCAAAAGTGTTTGGACTTCCTCCTGTAGGAGTAACAGATGTTCCTCTGAGCAATATCCCTGGCAAGGAGGGTAATTGGGAGGGAATTCCCGAAAGGGAAGGGCATACCCATTCTCTACGAGATTGAGAACCCAAAGATCTGATGTAACCGATTCCCAATCTCGTAGAAAGTAGGTAAGCCGGCCCCCCACTGGACCCACATGATCCTGAATGGCGGATCTAGGGCTGCTTTTCTGTGGCTGGGGGGTTGGAGGAGGTGGAGGAGGAAGAGACCTGACGACCTCGAGGACGTGATCTCGGTTTCCCTCTGTAAGACCTATACAAGGTATTCTGCTGCTGTTGTTGCTGCTGCTGCTGAGCTGGTCTATACGACCGAAAGGAAGAGCGACCAAACCCTCTAAACTTCCTGGTCGTAGAACCCCTGACCTGAAGGCCCAGAGATCTAGCAGTTGCCCTGCTGTCCTTGAATCTCTCCGAAGCCGCGTCTGCCTTCTTTCCAAAAAGCCCCTCGCCATCGAAAGGCAAATCCAATAATGCAGACTGCACATCCGCTGAGAAGTCAGATGACTTCAACCAGGCTGAACGCCTCGTGGCAACCGCCGTGCCCATAATTCTTGCCACAGAATCTGTTGTATCAAGTCCACTTTGGATGACCTGACGAGCCGCTGCCTGAGTGTCAGATAAAGCCTCTTCAAAGTCCTTTCTACTAGCTTCAGGAACCTTAGGGACCAAAGATCTTATAGAGTCCATAAGAGCAGGGATGTACCTTCCCATGAGGCAAGTGGCGTTAGAAGACTTCAAAGCCATGCTGGACGAAGAAAAAATCTTCTTCGCGACCTGATCTTGTTTCTTTGCCTCTTTGTCGCCAGGCACCTGCGGAAAAGCCCCAACAGACTTCTTAGAGCAAGCGGCCTGAATCACCAAACTTTCAGGTGAAGGATGCGAAGATAAGAAAGCAGGATCCTCAGGAGCCACTCTATACCTCCTAGCCACACTCTTTGCAACTGCAGGAGCAGAAAAAGGCTTTTTCCAAACCTCCATTATAGGATCCTTTAAGGCATCGTTTAATGGGAGCAAAGGTTCCACTGATGAACTAGGAGAATGGAGAACCTCTGTCAACAAATTCGATTTAAACTCGACAGAGGGCAAAGTCAGACCTAAAAGTCCTGCTGCCTTCTTCATGACAACATGATAAGGTTGGACATCTCTGGAGGGAGCATCAGATCCAGAAGGCAAAGACCACTCCGGTGAAAACTCAAGACCACTAGCATCCGCCAGGTCCTCGAAACAATCCCCTTCCAATTCACCTTCTTCCACCTCAGAAGATGAATCAGTAACTCTACGCTCCTCCAGAAGCCGTTGAGCCTCTCTACGAGACCTCATTTTGACTCGAAGTGCAGCCGAATCCAACGCCGAATTCGACGGCGCCGGAGCAGACTTCGGAATCGAATCCGAGGGCTTAGAAGGCTGCCCCATAGAATCCAAGGGAGTTGGTGACGCCGGGACCGGAGTCGTCGACTTCGGCCGAGCCGGCGTCGACCTCGGTGGAGCTTGGTACTGCCACAACGGAGTCGGAGCCGGCATATACAGCATGAAGGGTGCCGGAGCATACGAGTGTGGAACACCCAAATTGAAAGCCATCGGACCCATGGGACCCGAAGGTGCTCCAGAGGGGTACCACGACCTCGAGAAAACACCATACATCGCGTTTAAAAACGCAGAAGGGTCCTGACCTGGATTCGGGAATGGTGGATGCTCAGGCTGACCACGAGGCACATTAGAATCTGCTTCCTCAACAGGATTCGAAGTCCCTTCCTCAACAGGAACTCCATCGGCGTCTTCCGGAGCCGGAGATGGAGCCGGAGACGGAGTCGGAGTCGGATCTGGAACAGGAGTCGGAGAATGGACCACCGACTCCGAAGGTGAAGCCTCACCTACCGGCTCATGAGTAGGAATAACCTTCGACTTCATCCTTTTGGGAGACTGATCTGGAATGATGACGTGATCCGTGTCTCCTCTTCTTATGCTTCTTGTGGGAACCAGAAGCATGACCGGACGATGACTTCGAGGCCGACGCCTCTCGAGACCTTGACCTGGATCTCGACCTCGACTTCTTCGGACGCTTTGAGGATTTTTTAACCTTACTTGCTTTAAGTTTGGCAACAAGAAGTTTAGATTCCCTCTCACGAAGAGCCTTCGGATTCATCTTTTGACAAGATGAACAATCCTCGACGTCATGATCCGAGCTTAAACACCAGATACAGTCTTGGTGAGGGTCCGTAACGTACATCATCTTCCCGCATTCTCTGCAAGGCTTAAACCCGGTCTTTTGTCGACATGACAACAGAACAGAAATATTTGAGAATGGAGAATCGAAGAAACGAAGTAACAATGTACTAATGGCTACAGGGTATCCCGAAACCGTTAGCGTCGACGACGCGGAAAAAAGGGAACTGATGTCATCACGCCGGCGTGGGCCTGTTATAGGCGTCGGTGACGTCAGCGGAGTCGCGAGCGAGGTCGTGTCTCTATGACGTCAGGAGTCCACGTCGGCGCGAGGCTACGAAAAAAAGAATTTCCGAATGTTGCTGACGCAAGGGGTATTCACAAGGTGGGGAATCCACACGGCAGATGTATCTATCAGAAATGGATAGATCACATCCGGCACCCCATCATTACACCAGGGCGCGGGCCGAGTTGCATAGCATACTTGGAGAGGGCGGCCTGATAGATGCTTGGAGACACCATCACCCGAACACATGTGAGGGCACACACTTCACCGCGCACGCTGCATCATGGGCGCGATTGGTTTACATATTTTCGTCCCCTGCTCTGTGTCCTATGACTGCTGTAAGACACTTACCTCGCACTTACTCAGATCACGCCCGGTACACCTGACACTGAACGCTGAAGAACTCGGCCCGCTGCGTCCCAACTGGCGCATGGAACCAACTATGCTAATTGATGCTGCATTTCAGGAGGAACTTAGGGAAGAGGCTCTCGACTTCTTTGAGCGTAACAAAAGCAAGGTTGACAAGGTTGAGACCATATGGGAGGCCTTTAGGGTCACTTTGCGCTGGATCTGTAAAGCGAAGGGGTCTGGGATGTTAAAGAGTATTCACACTACGCTGCGGGATCTTGAAACCCAACTTAAATCTCTTGAGTCTTCTCGGGCAGCTTGTCCAGATGGGGCAGTCCAAAAAAACATACGTGAAAAACTGACGTCCTACGTGGAAAGAGCGGATAGAGAGGTCAAGTTCAGGGGGCGATATTGGACGGCTCGCCGCTATGGCGAGGGTGAGAGACCGGGTAAGGCCCTTGCCGCCATGTCCAAAATGGCGAGGCGGAGGAATGTTATCTTGGAAATGTAGGGACTGAACGGTGTGTGGTCTACTGAGATACTGCCTCTATCCTGAATGCATTTGTTTCACACTACACTGCGGTATATACTACAACTCGCACAGGCAAGCTAGAATTAGATGACTAGATGATATCTCACTGGCCTGGTTAAGTGACGCGCAGCAACAGTTCCTTAGTTCCCCGTTTGAAATGGATGAAGTTAGAGACGCTATTATGCACATGCAATCAGGCAAGGCTACCGGGCGAGATGGCATCCCAATTGAGTTTTACAAAACTTACATTGATTTTACGGCCCCAGTGCTGAGGGAGGTCTACGAAGATGCACTAGAAGTAGGTCACCTACCTCCATCTATGCGAGAAGCTTTAATTATATCCCTTTTGAAACCTGGGAAGCCACCGCAAAGCTGCGACTCCTATAGACCACTGTCACTGCTGAACTGGGATGTCAAAATACTGGCGAAACTTGTTGCCAATCGCCTCAACCTTCTCATGCCAACTTTAATATTGCCTGACCAAGTGGGGTTTGTCCCAGGCAGGGCCACCTCACACAATATGCGTACCCTTTTTACTGTCATGAATAATGTATCGGACAACCTACCCATGGCGGCTATTTTTCTGGATGCCACAAAAGCATTCGACTCGCTAGAGAGGGATTATGTCTTTGCTATCCTGAGACGTATGGGATTTCCGCCTATTTTTTTATCCTGGATTAAGTTGCTATATGACTCGCCTACAGCCAGAGTACATATTAATGGGAAAGTGTCACAAGAACTGCCAATCACGAGAGGTACGCGCCAGGGCTGCCCGTTGTCGCCCCTATTGTTTGCCATAGCGGTTGAGCCACTGGCAGCTAAATTGCGGCATCATAAGGAGTTGGGATTGCACTGTAATATGAGACAGATTCTTGTTTCCCTCTACGCGGATGATATAGCGCTTTATGTTCGCGACCCCCATCAGAACTTGAATACCATACTCAGAGAATTTGTACGGTTTGGTGGACTTTCAGGAGTCCAAATAAACTGGAGTAAGTCTTGCTTATTTCCCCTCACAGCTGCCGCGTCTCCTTTCCCCATGGATTATCCCATACCTTGATGTGAAGATGACTTCAAATATTTAGGGATTCAAATATCTAGGGACAGGGATGCACTAATGCGGCTTAACTATGGGGCGACCATGGTTCTTATATCGGAGGCCATTACGCGATGGATTGCGCTGCCACTCTCCATGGCTGGCAGAGCCTCCTTAAGATGGTAGTGCTGCTGCAGTTACTTTATTTGTTTTTGAATATCCCCTTCTATCCCGGAAGGTATTTCTTCCGGCACTTGCGTTCAGAATTGTCCAGTTTGGTATGGGGCGGTAAGACGCCAAGACTTAAGTGGGAGATACTCATCAGGCCGTACATACAGGGGGGCTTTGGACTCCCTGACTTCGAATTGTATTATTATAGTGCTCAAGCACAGTACGCTTTCTACTGGATGTACCCGCCTAGATACATGCCTCAGGTGGCGGCAGAACATTGGCTGACCCATCCGGTCCCTATTGACCAAGCGATACCTGACTCACTCCTGGCAGGGACAAGACTCCGACAACGGTGACAAGCACGGTCTATGCCTGGACCTGGATAGGAAAAAGCTTGCATGCGCCTATGCTGTATTCGCCACTTTTGCCGCTTACATATCATCCCGAAATGCCACTCTTGCAGGAGGCTGTATTCCGGAGACTGCCCAAGCGCACACACATCAAAACATGGGGAGACTTGTACCACGAGGGGGTTTTTCGTGCGATAGACCATTTGTTTCAAGACATACCACGTACGCCTCTTGACACCTTTCTTTATCTTAGGTTGCGTCAAGGCCTCAGGTCGCGTCAAGGCCTCAGGTCATTTACACCCGACTTTCCCGCGGAGCCCCCTGCACTTGTGCCATTACACCGCATACTCCAGGATGCTGCACCTAAAAAACTTGTTTCGACAATTTACAGAACACAAGCCCTGAGGGAGCTACCGCATCCTGTAGCAAGAACCAAATGGGATCTGGAACTGGGTGTGGTGCTGACAGACAGACCATGGGATTTTTGTACACAACAGACCGAGCGCATTTCCTCGAGTAGTAGGTTTCAGATCATTCATTACAAATTCCTTCATAGGCTCTACTACACGCCTGTTCGCCTCCATAGGTACCAGTTACGAGACTCAGATGAGTGTGCCAGATGCCATGCCCCGGGCGCCGACTTCTTACACTTAGCATGGTCCTGCAGTGTGGTGAATGCATACTGGTTGCATGTTATTGAGGCACTATCTCAAATGATTCATATTGACCTAGAACCATCCCCAGTGCTTGCTTTGTTGGGCTATGTCGAACCCATTCCAGCAGCCTAGCGTAAATTTGTGGCGCTGGCGCTACTTATGGCCAAATTAAGAGTAGCTTGTAGATGGGGTAGGGGCGGGCGCCGAAATTCAAAGAGTGGCTACATGACCTTATATATTGCCAAGAACTGTTATTAACGTTTGCTGAACTCATGCCTGTTGCCTCTCGGCCGACGGACATCTGGGCCCCGTTGAAATGCTACTTGCAAGCGCAGGCACACTGACACTGGACTAAATGTACCCCCCGTGTCCCATCCCCCCATCCCTCCCCCCATCCCCCCCTCTCCATGCGTTGCCTGCTGGGCCCTGTTCTTGTATGGAGGAGATGTTGGGACTTACATTGGTCTGGACTCGATGTCAGCGGGGATGCTTTCATAATGTATCGTTGCTGTACTTGCAGAATGGTCAGCTGTGCACGCTGTAGAAGTATTGGAATTCTAAAAAAAGAGCGTTATATAGCCTGTGCATTTATATGCTGTCACGGGTCCGGGGATGCTGATGCCTTTGGGGGGATATTGTCGAACATGTACAGGTGGCTGCCGTTTGTTTATGTATATGTCTGCTTTACAATGTAATGTTGCAGATATTGCACCGTGCCCATGATTGATTTCACCTACCCAATGTATTATCCACCCCTGTGCTCTATGTATCCATCATGTACAGACGAACTGATGTGTGAACTCTTGATGTATCTTCTCTGTGTGTACCCCGATGAAAATTTGAAAATAGAGTTTAAAAAAAAAACTCTGGAACTTTATTATTAATGCAGCCACTGTAGCCCCTGTAGTTTAATACCCTATGCCATGGCTCCTGTTTAAAAGCCCAGATCCTTTTTTTGATACTTTGATTTAAGATAGACGGGACAGGTGTAAATGTGTAGCATTAAATGCATAGAGCAAAGAAAGTAGGTTTTTGAGAATATGCATGTACTTTTTAACATGCTTCCTGATGTGGTGACGGATAATACATCATTGAATTAAAGGGGCATATCTGGTTCAGCTGGCAATGACTTCTAGAATTCAGTTTTAAATCTGGTTTTCCCCAAATGGACTGATAGTGGGTCAGGTATGGGAAATCTGCTGACTGAGCTTTAAGCCCTTGCTTTGGGCGTGTCAGAGGAGGAGCTAGGCGGTTACTCATAAGAGGATGATAATTTTCTCTAAATCGGCTCAGGTCCACAAAGGATCAGAATGGAGGAACGTGGCGCAGGTTTGAGCGTTCATTCTCCGAGTGCCTGGGGGAAGAAATACACCTCTCAGTGAGTATCTGCTTCAACTGAACACATCACGAGTAATGGAAAAGGGCTGTATGCAAGACCTGTTAGCAATCTATGTCGCGTCTGATTAGGTGGGATTAGCGGACTGCAGTCCTGTCTGTTGGTAATCTCCCAGGTACATAACTCGTCACCACGACACAGTCTGAATTCTGCAGCAGTTAGCGGTGTTTGGGGAGAAGTTGTGAAATTGTGAGGGGTGTCTGGGGGCAACAGAGCACTGTTTGCTTCCAATTAGTCCGCTGGCTCGATTTCGGCGCATTTTTGTGAATCGTCGCTCTAGCCTTGCAGCGATGCTCACCCTGGGTGGCCCGGATGAAACTATTAATCCTATTGGAAGGAATTGGTGTCATGAGACCCGCACTGGACTAGTAATAGCCAAACAAATTTTTGTTTGCTTCAAAACAATAGTCAAGAAAACAAGGGTTGAAACACACGCGCGGCCCTGCAAGTTAATTGTTGTGAGCGGGGGGGGGGGGGGCAGGTGGTGAGCCCGCGAGTGGTGCACGCGCTTAGGAGAGCAGTCTACTCATTTTCAAGCACTTCACTCTTGCTTGTGGTGCGCCCGTGCTTGCTCCCGCAAGGTGGATGCCGCCACAAGCGTGTGCTTGTAAATGAGCAGAGGGCCAGCTAAAGGCCCTCCTATGCAGCGCATGCGCGCTGCGTAGGCGAGACCTAAAAAGCACTGCCTCTCAGTCTTCGCTGCATTTTTTAGGAAACAGCCTTCAGAAGCAAGCTCAAAACCATCTTGTTTGACACAGATCTGAATGCTAAGTAACTTGCCCTTTTCCTTCCTCCCTTCGGGCTAGTCGCTAGGTAGGGGACACCTCTCCCGAGGTATCTGTGCTCTCTACAGATGGCCTGAATTGAATTGAGGGACACTGATTGCAAGTCAATTTGAAATGGTGTAATAATGAACATGTTCATTTAGAAGTTTGTTATAAATACATTTTGTACAAATATGGTTTAATAGTTGCATGTTTTACTCGCTGGTTAAGTGCTAATGAGAATGGATTGCCCCGAGGAAACTGATTGGTTAACCGTGAGTTGCCAATATTTTAGAAACCGACATGTTTGAAAATACAAAAAAAATTGTCTCAAGTGTGCATATGTGTACAATAAAGTGAATCAATAAAATACATGAATCACAAAGAAAAATTCTACTATATTATGTTTGCATTCAATTTTTCATTTAAAGACTGTACTGGTTAAATGACATAGGGATTAAAGTATAGAAAATCAAAACCAAAAGGTTACTTTCAATATAAATATCAAACTAAAATTCACCTGAATATTGAAGCCAAGTTCCTGGATTTCCATAGGCCCTGTATTGCTCATTGTAGAGTAATAAAGGAGAAGTGCAATGACCTACAACAAAACAAATATGAAAACCTTAAACTGAAAACGCCAAGTAGTATTCAGTACTTTCGGAAAAGGAAAACATTGACCTGTTAGAATGGTTTCCCCATAATTTGCTAAATTCACTGTATAACCAAAATCCCCAATCAAAAATAATCTACTCCTTGTCCAAGGTGCTTTGCCAGGTGTAATTAAGTATACTTACCTAAAGCAATAGCACTTGACTGAGACAAACAAAACCCATACACAGTTTGAGCAGAGGCAGGTGGATTGATGGCACCAATGAAGGATGCCGCCAGTACTTAAGTGCTCCTCACACTGCATCGCTCATTACCACTAATAAGTTTACCAATCCCTAGTACTTTGTAGCTTATGGTGGTGAGGTCATTCTTGTAGGATGGTCCAATATAATGAAGTGCATTGGGGACTATGTAGATGTAGGTATTTCAATAGCCACAGTGGTAAACTGCAACAGATAGTAAATAAGATGAAACCTTCCTCTGACATGACAGATAAGGTCAATGATGACTAGGAATACTTTTCAACTTCATTTCAGTGATTGAACCAATGAGATTTTCCATTTTTCAGTATTTACTTAGCGAATTTTGGGCAACATGCAACGAAGGCCTGGGGGATAGTAGAGTTTCACAAAGCACATAAGCTGCAGACAGTATGAGAAAGGGGTGCAATACGTAGTTTAGAAAATCTGAACAACAAAGGAAGTTAAGGACTGGAGGGTTGAAAAAGGTGTGTGCATTGTGTTTGTGATAGAGTGGAGGAAGCTGGCTTGAGTTATAATGGGGAGTATCTTTTCATGAATATATTCTACACATTCCAGGAACATCAAGCTTTTAAGCCAAAAATACTTACGCTCAATTAATTACATCACATTCTGGTTATTCAAAGAACATCCGATAAGGACAATAGTAAGAGGGAAGAGGAAAGATTTACTGGCTGTGCAGGTAGAACCCGCATTTATTGCTCCTTCCTCAGCAATGGACAGCGACCAATGAAAGACATTTTGCCAACACCCATGTGATTTTATCATTTACGCAGACTGTAAATCTCACACTGGACGTGCTTTCTAATGTATGGGTAGATAAATTAGGTGTTTTAGAGTAACATACTGAGAAATATGCACTCCATAGCATCCTGAACAGCTAAACCTAGGACTTTTTTTGCTTTTGGTGCACACCTGTGTTTGTCCGCTGCAACCGAAACCACTTTCATTGCTTTGAACAGGAATAATAAAAGGTCTTTCATGCCAATTTTCCAAGTCTTGTTTTTAGGCTGTACTGTGTGGGGTGTTTAGTTCTTAAATTAAATATGGCAGTCTTGCAATACTGTAGTATCCATTTGTCTGAACAAATATTCTCCCATTATTCTACACAGAACAAAAGTCTTCCTCCAACCTGGATGCTTGTGCTGAAGTTCAGAGTGATACAGTATTTTTCTGGAATTGGATTGGCACTTTTTAGGAGCTACTGTTCACTCAACCTTCTGGGTTGCTGCTCTAATGCTCCACTCTCCCAACATCCATCACCACTCATGATTTTCTACTTTATTTATCTTTCTGCAGGTGATAGATTTAAGAGGGGCAAGATAATTGCCAACGAGATATTAAACGTGTAACCTTTTGTGTTTTTGCACCCAAGTCATCAATGGAATGAGTTACCACCTACACCTTTCGACTTACTCCTGTCTCCACCCCAAAACAAAGTAGCAAGAACTTGGCGGAAGGCATTCTTCATCTAAACTAGGTACGACTCATTTGTGGTTTTGCAAATGGTTTGGAAATCCTGGAAACTGTAAGGGCCTCACTCATGAAAAGTTACACGAGGGGTTATTCTAAATCATACCTGTGTCCACCACAAACGACTGTTGCCTGGCTAGTAATGCAGTAGCACTGGTGACATTAATGTTTTTCTCTTAACAATTTTCTTTGTCCATGTTTTTTGATTCAAGATGCCCCTAAACTACAGCTCAAATACTTTCTGGATACTTTATTTCACTCGAAACTGGGGATACCTCAAAATGTTACGGTCACCAAGATTGCTTTTCAGGGTGAGCCACCTTGGATTCTTTTCTACGGATTCCTGGTTAGTGGTAGGTTTAAAGGCTTTTGTGAGAGGAGTGTGGCTGCACCTTAGTGTAGCTCCACCTAGAGAAGCCATCTCCATCCCATAAAAATATGGTAATGCCCAGAATAGGGGATCCATGTTCCCCCCTTGAAACTGATCTGTTTGCGTACATCTGAAGTTCACTTGGACAATATGCTTGGAGCCGCGTGATCTAGAGCTATGCCAACGGATATAGACAGGGATAAGCTTCTACAAGTATTTAGGTACCTCTCCAACAAAGCCTCTGTAGACTAGAGACAGGATTTTAAATTAGATTGTTTGCTCCACTCGAGGTCAATGGAGTTCTTAGAGTGCCGAGTAACATGGGCAGATTTCCTCTGATTCACGTTGCATTGACTTGATCCGTAATCAATTCAATCATTACCATAAAAAATATGAGTCTCAATCATCTGGTCTTCTTAAGTAAACCCTCGCACAATGCAGCAATAGCCCAGCTGTGGAAAAAATGCAAGGCTCCAACGATTGAAAATTGAGGCGTTTTTCGTAGAATTGGAAAAGCCTTTATTAACATCAAATAAGACTTGGAAACATAAAGGACCCAACCTGCTGTGTCAGCCAGTGTGACGAAGCCCAACTGTTAATAACACTATCAGTTCAAGTGTTATACAAAGCACACCCTTCAATATGAAAGGCTGCAGTTACCCGAGACACCTTTAATAGAAAAACACATACCTGCAACAGACATAACTTTTATTAAGTTGAAAGTTTAGTTTCAGATATTCTTTTTTGGAGCCTGCAATGACCGATGCACAGTAAAAGAGCTGGGTTCCAATTACGAGCAAGAAAGAAGACCTACAAGTTACTTTTTATACATTGCTGTAAGGAAACAAAAGAATGACACTTTGGAACCCAAAGATCTTGCCCAAGGCTACAGGAAAAGAAGGGAGGGGCAATTTTCTAAATCACAGATCTTTCATAATCTTATCAACCACTCTTTCATAGAACTATCGCGCCAGAAGTACACTGCATCATACTTCAGACATTCTTTTATAGGGAGAAACACCAGCCAAAAATCTTCCACTGGTAGTTGAGTAGGTCTCAAACAACTGTAAAGAACAATCATTACCAGCGATCACTTTGACATCAGCACACCAACATTACTTAAAAACTCACTGGTACAATCTAACTGAGAAAAACAGTTTATCTAAATCTCACATAAGGCATTCATGTTCACAGGGAACCATAAGGAAGCCTGAAGCTTCAAATTTCTTTCTGTATTATACCTAGTTCCCATCTCGAACTATTCACACATTTAAAAACAAAAAATTCCAGACACTTTAGTAAACAGCTCTGTCAACGGTTGGACAACTCTAATAATAGCATTAGCCTCTTCGGCACATCAATATTAGCCTTCTTCATGAAGATTCTGCAGCACACAACTTGCGCATCAGAATCTGCACTGGATTCTCCATTCTGGAGGAAACTCTATAGTATTCTTTAGGTATGGTGTTGTATTCACAGGAGGCATGACTATCTTATACGGTAAAAAGCTCTTGTCTCATTCTCCAGATAGCCTCAATTTAATTACATCTTAGTTGAAGACCACCATCATTAGGTCTCGTCCTATTCCATTTC
Organism: Lissotriton helveticus; assembly: GCF_964261635.1. Lineage (NCBI taxonomy): Eukaryota > Metazoa > Chordata > Amphibia > Caudata > Salamandridae > Lissotriton > Lissotriton helveticus. The sequence goes on along the minus strand of NC_136069.1, from coordinate 1,595,553,091 downwards.
GCAAGGAATGAATAGGACGAGACTATTGGGGCTAAACTAAGAGCTAAACTAAGCTCTGAAAAATGCGGATTTCCAGAAGTGCATGTGGTCTCGTGAACGCGCTTCTATCCGCCTGCCTCGCATCCCCACATGAAAGCCATTTGTTGCTTGTTCACACTTCTTTCACGGCCGCGAGGCCGTGCGTGCTTCAAAGGGATCCGCTCACTTCTCATCCCCCCTCGCCGAGAGCTTCACATTTCAAAGAGCTCTCCCCCGCCTCCTCTTCCCCGCCCCACTCTGACTTCACATTATTTCTTCCTCTTTTCTTCCATTATCCCATTTCCCTTAATCAAACTATGTTCCTCATGTACAGTTTGCAATTCATGTTTACTTGTAGGTTCATCGCTAGAGTTCTGATTACTTAATGTCCACTAAAAATATACATACTGCACAGCAACGACAACAGGGCAAATATGAATGTGATCTACAGAAAACATTTAAAAGTGAACTACACTTCCTTTTACCAGATGCAGGGTGCAGGGTGCAGATTCAGAGGGCAGATTCAGAGGGCAGATTCAGAGGGCAGATTCAGAGGGCAGATTCAGAGGGCAGATTCAGAGGGCATGATATGTCTGAGTTGCAGCATGTTCCCATATTCTTGAGATTGTCACAACATACTGTGTTAGGTTTAGCATGGTGTAGTCTATACTGCCTTCGATACATTCCTGTGTGTTCCATGGAGTCACATTTGCCGTCACCTCCTCTCACTGAGTTTAAGGTGGAAATAAGAGCTGCACAGTATCCTCCTCACTCTGCTGCATTTTTAGATCTTAAACTCTGATATCAGCATTCTAGGTTCCTGTCTATATAAATTCGAAAAGACAAACAATAACACATTTGTGATTAAAGCCTCTTCTCTCTGTAATACTTAAAACGGCTATCAGTATTCGAAGGATGAATATTTGTAAGAGACCCTGAAGTCCAACTTGATTGTCTCTGTTCAATTTCCTGGGCTGTTGCACTTACCAAAATGATTGTTTTAGACCCTCACGTATCAAATTTATATTGTTCTGCTGAATGTTTTTTAAAATGTGTCCTAAATAGTGGGTGAGGCAAACATTGTGATGCCAATTATGCTTGATCTCTTTATGGTGCTTTATATGTGGATGAAATGTTGCTAGGCTAGGGCTTTAAAGACACCCCAAACGTGGAAAAGACTGCTGTTTTTCTTTGGTTTTGTCCAATCTTGTCCAGACAGTCACGCCTAGTATGTTTACAACTATCTTTTCTCCTAAAAAATTAATATGCTGGATTGCTGAGGGGTCTCCCCCGTCAGTCCTCGTGGTTGTTTTTTGTGAAGCCCCTGCAAGAAATGGCCATAAAACAATTGGCTGTTTCAGTTGTCTAGAAACACCACAGATTCTGCTTGACCTGGGCGTGCACCATGACTTGCAAGTGGAACTTCACAGAGAACTACATCAAAAACAAGCATTTGCAATGCAATAGGTCTCGCATTTGCGAGAGTTTAACCTATTGGCATTGTAAATGACACTGCCTTTTATTTAGGTTTTAAAAACCAACACATAAATAAAAGACATTGCCATTTACAATGCCAATAGCTCAAACTCTAACTGCGAGACCTATTGCATTGTAAATGCTTGTTTTTCACTAGCCACCTCTTGAGTTTTTCCATGACTCCTTCCAAAAGAGACATCTTAGTCTCAATACACAGGATAGACTATTACAGATCACCTTCACAGACATTTCCAATCCACAAATGTGAGAAGTACGCCCAAAAAACGAAATATCAAACTTTTAAAATGATTGTGCCTCAGCCTGATGTCACACGGGGCTCGTGCCCAACCACATGCTTCGTTGGGAGCTGGTGTGAGCAGGGCGATGACTCAAGGACGGCTGATGGGGCTCGTTGCAGTCTAGGTTGCTACTTTCGCCCCGCAGTGCCATTAGCCCTCAGCATTTCAGGGTTTCCCCTACGGCGAAGGCCACTGTTGCCTTGCGGGCGGTGTCATTGCTGGCTGCCTGTTTAACTGCTGGTACGTTTGCTGGTCTGCCGGTCACGAAAGACACTGTACAGTGTCAGCTTGTGGAGGCAGAAGATTTTGGTGCAGGGCGGTGAGGCTGAGGAGGAGCAGCAGGTAGGTCAGCTGCAGCGGTGAAGAATGCCACGTGCCGCAATAATTCTCTGATAGATCTCAAGTTTGCTTCCCCAACTTGCTTCACACCATCATTGACTTTAGCTGTATGGGTGGAGGGGGTGGCTCTAGCCAGACCAGAAGGTAAGTTGATCACCACCATTGTTGGTTGCGCTGTAGGTCTCCTTTTGCTTGCCACTGCTCATCTTACCTCTACTGTCTACATTTTCTGTATCACCTCATTATCTGTCGCATGATTGTTGGGCAGTGGAGCTTTGTGGAATCACTGCGTGGCAATTTACCGCCCTAGCTTCGCCCTCATTCACGTACGAATATGCGACAGTGCAAAAAGGACAGGGAACGGATAGTACTCATTTTCCACCTAGGAGTAATAGCACTTTAGACACTTTCCTGGTACGAGCTGTAAATAATGTTGATAGGGAGATACTTAGTATGGAGGAGTCTATCACTGAATATAGAAACAGAACAGAATTTACCTCTTCTGAGAGGGTCTCATAGGTGTAGACTCAACGTCAGAGCCAGGCAGGGCGCTGCCGACGAACATAGTCTAGAATCTGTCACTAGCTCAGGTGAAGTGGTGGATAGGAAAACAAAAGGAAAATGAAGCCAAGCAGCTAACTAGAAGGCCAAAAAAACAAGAACATACGCTAGCCCTAATCAACTCAACCACCCGATTCTATATGCAGAAGGATCAGGTTATAAAAGGGGAATGGCTGACAACTACCAAGCCAACGGTAGTGACTCAAACACGTGCTGTGGGGAGGTCATTTCTGAAGTTGAGTGGATAGTGAAAACCGTGATTGTGCCTTTAGTAAACAGGATTAGTGCACTAGAAGGGACCTGTAGAGCCCCAATATTCCCAACATCGAAATTGGAGACCCTACTGGCCCCTTGATCATCAGCCCAATACTAAATCAAGTGTACGTATTGCAATGACTGACTACCAAGTCGAACCATAAGCTGTAAGTAGAGTCCTGCGCCACGGATATTAGCCCTTCAGTTGTGACTCCAGGGGATAGAACATAGTCCCCAGCAAGTTGCAGCGCAGCAGGGGTGGAGGAATTGGGGAGGATGATTCCACCAATGGTAAGGGGCTTGGGTAGGGGTAGGCCACAGGAACAAACGCTGCAGCTATCTGTTCCTTCCACTTGATTGCAGTCCTTATGTGGTAGTCCTAGTCCTTAGCACATCAAAAAGAGAACTATACAGACCTCAGGATCAAAGTCTGCCTCTGGCTTGTCTGTAATGCTGGCTTTTCTATGCATGAAATAGACAACATTTTGTTGGTACGGGGGACGGGATGGATAGGCCACACATCCAAAACTATAGAAGGGAACTATATGGTCCTGAATTGCAGGTATCCAAGTATAGCACTACAGCCGATTCAATAAGGTCACAGACATTGGAATACAGGTTCAGTCATTGGCATTGTCCCTTTAGTCTTTTTTGTTTTTAATAGACCTACTCAGCCTAGTGGTAGGAGGTCCCAGCTACAAATAGGGAACGTGGGGGATGCCTTCCTGGTCATAACCTATAATAGGTTCATGCCTCTATCAGGAGTGGATGCCAACAATTGACTTGTGCCAGTCCAGGCATAGGTCGGGCAATGGCCAACTTAAAGGGCAAGGTCAGGAAACCAGAGAAAACATTGTTGCTGTCGTATCATTGGGCCCTAATGAAGCTAGCCTCCCCTACTAGGGGGAAGAACGACTGATCCCACTGCATCCAAAGGTCCCGATTTACTGGTTCAATGACAATAGTGCCTTGCAGGCTAGCACCTTCTCCATTACTCAAGTGGAATTTTTTTTTAATCCTGGAACATTGTAGGTTTGATAAACAAGTTTGGTTGTCCGGAATGGGCCCACTTAGTGGACACATTCTAAATCTGTGCTTTTCAGGAGACCTGCGAAAATGGTTCCTTATTCTTAATTACTCTAAGTGAGGTTACTAAAGCCATAGACTGGATCACTCCTGGAAAAGTACGGAGGTTAAACAAGATGTCTGGGGACCTGTTAAGGCAGATAAAGTATGCGCCCCAAATTGACTTAAGTATTTAAATTGCATTCTGGAAGGTTTACACACTCCCCAGACCTCAGCAGAGGTCAATATTGTACCAATTTACAAGAAAGGCTCATGGCTCCTGCTATCTAATTATCAGCCAATCCGTCTTATTGACAGTTCCCAAAAGCTTTTCTGTTACATACTGTTTGATAGGCTGTGTGAGTAGGTTGAGGGCGCAGGTTTTATAAGCCCCCTGCAAGCAGAGTTTAGAACAGGGACCAGTACAATCGATCAAGTTCTTCAACTACAGCTTATATACTGGAAGTAGGTCGTTCTGGGAGGTGGTCAGCTTTATGCAGTCTTTCTTGACCTCCGCACTGCCTTGTGCCAAGGGAGGGCCTGTGGAAAGTCTTAATCGAACAGGGTGCCCCAAATGAACTAGCTGATGTCATCAGGAGGCTGCACTAAAAGACTTCTGCATAGGTCAGTTATGGCAAACACGGGGAGCTGACAACACGGATACCAGTCACGAGGTGGGTAAGACAGGGTTGTGTTCTTTCCCCAACCCCGTGCCTATCATATATTAATGATCTGGTAGCCCAATTAGAGAAGTGCAGTCACGACGCCCGAGCCTCGCAGGTATGAAGATCCCAGCCCTCCTGTTCGCTGACAACACCTTACTGGTATCCAAATCTCCTATGTGTATCCAAAATCTCATGTACCAGTTTGGTGTCTTCTGTGAGCAGAGAGGACTTGAGATCAACCTACTAAAAACCAAGTACCAGATTTTTTAGCTGGCCATACAGCCCACCCAAATTCATCCCTGCAGAGTGCTCCCCTTGTGCGTGGCCTTTGAATATTTGGAGCTCACTCGATGGAGACTTTGCTGGTCTGCTCAGAAACACAAGAGCAAGTTGAAGAATGAATACTATGTAGGGGGCATTTTGAACTGTTTTAAGTGTTCCAGCTTTCGATCTATATCTCTGGCCAGCAAAATGTTTTACTTGTAAGCTTTAGGCGGGACTCTGTATTGGGGAGAATTGTGGGGACATGAGAAGGTCACTGCACTAGAGGTGGTTGAGAACCAATTTATCCGATCGTCCACAAACCTCACTACCAGTACCCCACTCCTGCCATTGCGGATTCTACAACTGCGCACTTTCACTGCTAACTGGAGGCTTCATGACAGCAATCCAAACCGGACCCGCCCCTTTTGTCCCCAGGCGAAAAAGTATTAATCAAATTTTTCTCTCAGCGCTATTCAAACAGAAAGAAGTAGATATTTCCACTCTGACAGAGGGGGGATTAGGGACTTCAGGGTTGTTTGGAGAATCCTTGAATCAAACACAATACCCTTGACCTGCCTCAACAATTTGCAATTCATCATTGTTTAAAAGATACCTAACCATCAGTATGGAGGTGTATGTATTCAACAAGTTTACTTGTGGAGCACAACAAACTGCACTTTTAGCAAAATGTGTTATTGACAGGAACACTACTTTAGGGAGCATGCACATGATAAATACCCTGCTCATTTGCTTGCATGGGTGTGTGCTGGAACGGGGCAGATATGACAGGCTATTTGGATATTTTCATGTTGGGATCTGAAAACTGGCACTGCATTGGTGGATGAAGCACAAGCATTCTTGCCAAGGGCTGGTAGTAAGTTCATTAGGAGTGTAAACCAATAGCAACCTAAGGAGTAAACCATCTATCTGCTTAGTTCAGTGTATGTGTTGGATCATTATTCATGTTGACACCAATGCTTATCTCTTGTCTTCTCTCAATTATTGTCAATGTGGATGCTGAATTTTAAAGGGATTTGCAACTCAACATCTGTTTTTCCACCATTACAACAGGACTAAAAGATGATGTTACTTTCATTCAGTAACGCTTTTCCTGGTGACAAGCCTTCTCATAGCAATAGCTCCTGCGCACCAGCAGGCGGCATCATCAGATTCTGCAAGGACTTCATCAAGTCTCTGGAATTTAGGGCACAGAGCCATATACAGGTGGCACACCAGCACAATTATGTGAGTATACCTTTGAACTCTTCTGCACTCTCAGACCAACCATCCTAGTCAAACTGAATACTTGGAAGCCTTTTAGACCCCAAAAGTGCACTCCTCTGAATGGGAGGAGGAATGGCAGTTAGCTACAATAAGCACCAAAAAGTGTGTTACCTCAGACAAGTAACTTATACTCTTGCAGTACCTCCCAACAAATGGGGGCTCAGAGGAGCAGTACTAAGCAGGTACAAACTGGCCATGTTGTAGGGGCAGGATCGGTGAGAAAGTAATGCATGGTGTAGGTCTGTTCAGATGGCCGTGTATCAGTTTGGCAGATGGCCAGCACTAGAACGACTCACAGTCATGTTGCAATCTGGTAGAAGGGGCCTGCAGACAGTCAACTTCATCGTCTCAGCCCCAGGACAAAAACAGCTCCAAACAATGAGAACTAACAGATTTGGTAGATGGTGCCTAGCCGCAAGGTTAATATCCACTACTTCAAAAGGTAAATCAAATGCTCTCAGCTAGTGCTACCCCAATCTCCATACTAGAGGGGTAGGGTCTGGAAATTAGAGTGCAGGGCCCTGCCCTGTTGCTGACACATGGGGTTCTGAAGATCAACAGCTTCAGGTACTTTACCTCCTGCCCCAATCCAGGAGTTTTCTTGATGATCTACGCCCAGTCTATCATGATCTTTTAAGAACTATAGGGAAAAGAGGCAAAGGTGGAAGACATACAGGAGGCAGCGTTCTATTTACAGATGGATTGGGTTTCCTAGAGAATCTCTTAGCGGAATCTCTAGTGCACAATACAGTTGACAGCAGATCCTCAGCAGTGACAAAAGGTTCCATCCAAGGAACTCCCCACCAGGCAAAGATGCCTTGGACAACCTCTAGATGAAGAGGCCATTCATGGTTTGCCAGTTGAAATATGCCAAGCTCTGCCACTCTGAAATTTGGCAAGCCCGACAAATGATTCACTGTCAGAGTGCTCTCTTGACGAGCCACCCATTCCTGGAGATTTCATGTCTCCTGGAACAAGATTTGTGAGGCCCACACTACCCAGTTTGTTGCAGTACTACAAGGCAGATGCGTTACTCTTTGAGAACAAACACTGCTTTTCTTTGATGGATGGAAAGAAAATCTTCAAAGCCAACCAAGTGGCACAAAGCTCCAGTGTGTTGAATGGGTGGCTTTGCTCTGCCGGGGACCAAAAAAGCCCCAATTAAGACTTCTCCTTGACGACCACCCCAACTCAATTTATGCATCCCATAACTATGAGCACTGGGTGGGAAAGAAAGAACGGTCTGCTGCAGGTCAGACTGTGGTCAGACAGTCATCACTGAAGGTTGTTACTTCCAAAATATGGATGCTGCTTCAGTGCTGAGCACACTGCAAACAATGGTTTCACTGCAATGCTCACAAGTCCCAATGGGAACATAGGATCTGCTGGATGCAAAAGGCAAAGCAGCATCAGAATCAACAGTGCTAGAACCCAGGAAAGAGCCGAAAACATTGGACCATAGCCAGAACATGTCAGTCACTGTGTCCAGGATAGGTTCTGTAAAGGGAATCCTATGCACAGGCTCCAAGTGGGGTTTAGCTTTGCTGAAGGAAGACCGCCATGGATATTCGGAGGACCGTGGTTTGCAGGTGATTCTCGAGTGACTGCATTGAGCCCACCTTTGGAAGTCAGCCATCAAGATACAGGAATCTATACATCACAAACCTGCAACCATGGGCCTAGATCATTGCCACTGCCTTCATAAAAACCAGTGGGTAAAAAATAGGCGAAGGGGTAAAACTACAAGGTGCTCCAAACCCACCAAAAATTATAGAAAGTGTCTACAAGGCTGCATGGGGCCTCATGAAAGAACTCATCCTGCAAATCAGAGGACACCATCCAGTCCCCTGGATCAAGGGCAGAGAGAATCTGAGAAAATTCAACATCTTTAACTTTTCCTTCCAAAGGAACACGCGCAGAAGGAGATGGTTCAAATTCAGCCTGAGTCCTCTAGCTTTATAGAGAACTTGCACTCCCGGTAATTCTCTACCTTTGGGAATCTCGAAGGCATTGTTAAGACAGTAGCAAGAGCACTTCCTGTACAAGGAGAGGGTAATTATCTGCATAAAAAGGGTAGGATATGAAGGTAGCTTGGATGTAAAGGGGACCTTGTTGCCAGAACTACCGCACCCACTGGTCTGACATTCTAACAAGTCAGCCACTGAGGAAGAATCAAATTCTGCCCCTTATGAGTAATGCATGACCATAGGAATCAAAATCAAAGCAGGTTGGCCTTAGCAGCAGAAGGGGAAGAGGGAAAACTGCTGCTCTGTTGGTGGTGTTCATGGTCTATCACCACCACAGCCTGTTCAGCCATGAAAGGACATCTGCCAGCCATAGGGTTGACCTCTGGCGATAGGAGACACTCCAACAGTATCATCTGAATTTTTGGTGGATCTGACAGGCTGGAGAAAACATGTCCAACAAGTAGGCCACAGCACTGTCTAAACAATCCAAAGTATAATCAGATTTCAATCCGAAAAGGATGGAATCATCAAATTACAGGTTTTCTAGGTCCACAAGGGATGCCTGCTTGCATGTCCCCAGAAAATGGTGTTGCACGGATCAAGGCGTTATACACGATTGCCGCTACGAACATATTAAGGCATCATGTCAGTCATGGATTGTCTGAGCAAAGGCATTTCAGAATTTGTTCGAGACAGGCAGGTAGATCTCACTTTACATATCCTTCACAGCGTGCCCCAAAAGGCAGACTGCATTCAGGAACCTCAATGCTACACTGACAGAGGAAGATTCAAAGGTCCAGCAAAGCAGCAATGACACTCTGGGATTAAGCTTGCGGGTCACAAATGCAAGCTCTCCAGCAGTGGGTCTATGAAGTCTAGCCACCTTACTATGGTAGTGAAGCAAACCACCATCAAGGTTTCTCTAGAGCCTTAATAATAGACAGTAAAGGTAAAGATTGGAACCCAGAGTGCATGATTTTTGTGAGCTTACCTTAGACTCAAAGTTAAGTAACTGTAGGTCAAACATTCACCTGTTCTAGAAAGGGGGAGTTCCTGTTTGAGAGTCCAACTATTTCTCAGAGAACATACCTAGGCCACTGGCATTCTGTAGATCTAACTACAGGCCAGTATCGGTGTAAATTAGGTGTGAGGATCCTCTCCCTCTTCATAGTCCTCTTAGTAACTTTGAATATCATCTGATACGAGGGCTTACAGCCTAACGCACATGGTCTATTCTGTTGAAAATTAACTTTTTGTGATGGTAAAAACCAACAAAGTTGGCAGTTGGTACCTTTTGGGACGGGAAAAAGAAGGAACTGATTTAGTCGCAGAAGGGAGGCGCCAATTTAGGATTCGATAGAAGCACTCCCAAAATCAAATCAAAGTTAGAAGAGTCTGATGGCATAACCTGCCAAAGCATGAGAGCTATTGCAATGAAACATTACCGTTCCAGTGCTGTGCATAGGGAAGTTAAAAAGGGGAGAAATCTGTGGGTAGAAGTGTACCTAATAAGTGATAGCTGTTGCTGAATATGTATGCTACAGACATTATCACCTTGGACATGGCTATACAACGCACATTTGATCTAAAATCATCTCAGTTATTGTTAAAGAATAGATTTTTCAAAACTAATGTAAACAATTATAAATGAATGTAATTCTAAAGATGTGCTAGTGTGGATGTTTTTTTAGAGAAACTCTTAAGTTTTTAATATTTACCTTGACCAGCTCCAGTTCTGATGGCACCCCCTTGAGGAAACCTTCCCAGTCCAGCAAGCACTCGGTGGTTGTGCCATACCTGCAGTGTCCTGAAATGATAGAGAAAGTATAAATTACCATCACGTTGGTTATAGCACTTCTACTTCTTCCGTCTCAACAAGAGAATCCAAATGGCAGCACAGCAGTCCGGAAAGATAAAGGACTTTACCGCTTTTAAGTTTAAGCCGAGGATCCATTGGAAGTATTCTTCCCAATGCACAAGTTCATAAGGGGAGAGGTGGGAGGATTGCTGTGAAGGAGGGCAAACGAGAGCCCCAGTGTTTTGTCTTGAAATCTATATATCTCTTATTGTACCCAATGTCCAAATAAAGTGGGCTAAGATGAGAATCTCTTGCCATATGTCCTAAAAATGAGTGGGAAAAAAAAGGAACTGTGATGAGGGATGCAAGGAACGCTGAACAATAAGCCTCTAGAATGAGCAGGACTTTACAGACAATTACTTTTAAAGTACAATGAATTAATCGTTGTAATGCAACTAACACATTTTTTTATGCGCCGAATGTGGGGTACAGAGGAGTGAAATTCCTATAGTCCGATGCCCAGGACATTGTTTGGGGACACAGCAACAAGTTTATGTTCATTTCGTCCTTGAGACAAGATCCAACCTCCTGCAACATAAACCCCTTGGCTGCCAGTTTCCAGCATCACATTATGGTTCAGGAAAAGGCATTGTCTGCACATTGTCTGCAGTTACGGTAATATTTGTGGCCATATGTTAATGCTGTTCAAACTTCCATTTATGGTTAATTGATACAAAGCATTTATTATTAGGTTGAGCGCTGCAAAGAAATGCAAGTTCAGGCTGCACCAGTGGTTCCAGTATTAAAAAAATGTGTACACACACGTGTACACTTGCTCATGCGAAAATTGTTTGGGCAGTAAGAAGTTCACTTTCTCACTTACCACTTTTTTCCGCTGGAGGAAGTTTTACTTTTGCCCTGGTCCTTAGTAAATTTCCAACCTTTCTCTATATGAGAAAACATTGGAGACTAGTAGATGAAACCCATAAAACATGCAAGTTAGTAGGTTTGCACAGACTTAAAAGGGCATTCCAACCATGGGGAACTATTTCTTACTGATACCTCCAGTCCTAGTCCCAGTCCCAATCCCAGTATGTAGATATGTGGAAAGGAGTCAAAATAAAAGAATTGCTAGTATTCAGATCCTACTAGGGTCTAAGTCCTTGCATTATCATAGCTACTATATAAGGAAATTGCTGCCGTAATTTGTTGCAGCACTACATGGCACCAAAGAGACAAGGGGATTTTGTTACAGAACAAGAACATTTATAAAGCAACCAGTCTCATGTGCATGTACATATTTTATTAAATTCCACAACCCTGTGGGGTATAACCTAGACTGTTAGTGCAATGCCATTGTGGGCAACACAATTTGTCAACGCAGAATGAAGAGAAGAAAGTCTGTCTACAAATGAGGACAAAAGTCCATCTACAATTAAAGTAACCTTAAAATAAGTGGAACCGTATTATACATTGAAAAGACTAGTGGAAAGCCCCTCGCTGGTTTTACAACTAAGATTGTGAAAACAAGATAAGTCTCAATTGGACAAATAGCTAGTAAGTGGAAAACCCATACACTAACTGATATTTCTTCTAGGGCACGAAACACCACCCACAGGAATCCTTCAGGGATAACTGCAGAGAAACTAAACAAAAAAGAACCGAAAAACAATCAGCGGCAGAAAAGCAAAACCGAACGAGAAAAAGAAAGCAGCATAGAAGAGATACTGATAACCTGAACAGAGTGCTTTGGTCAAAAGATTTGGGGTACGTAGTCTGCTGAAGGTTGATCGTTCCACGGCCTAAGTGCAGGAATCAGAATGATTGTGCCCCAAATCAGGCCTTGTGAAAACAAGAAAGGGACAGCATTTAGAGGAGGCTGCTAGCCTAAGGGGCTTCCCTGGATATTAGCGTGAGATCAGAGAGGACTGGCTCTTGGGGCAGTTAAGCTACTAGTCCCATAGACAAAGCAGATTATGGAACTGGATACACTGTTTGACCGGTAGCCAAAGGCGCGATGGGCATCGGATAAACCGCCGACTCTTCAAAGCCTGGCAGCAAAGCTTACAGCCATGTTTTTGATTCTCTACAGTTGGATCTCAAAGTCAAGAAAGTGGAAAGAAAAAGAATTGTTGTAGCCCAAGTGCGCTTTTACCTCCTGCTCACTTGTCCAGAAGGAGAAATGGCAACATTTTCTTGCAGGCCTTATATGCTAGAAAATTACATTTATTTCTTCTGGATTTAATTTTCAAAAGTAGTCTTGGTAAAAACGTATCCGAAGACTTAGAGGTTGACGCTAGAGTAGGGAAAGCCCCCCCTTTAACTATAAAGGCCTAAGATTCTCTGACTAGGCAGTCATTGAAAATGTACATCTTTTTTTATCACTATTCAACATTAAAAAACTGGTTACCATCCATGACTTTACAGCTTTGAAGCAGTCCTAGGGGCAGGAGGTAAAGTTTTGTAGGGTACTTGAAATGTAGAAGGATCTGTATATTGTCGACTCAAGACAGCACATGAAAGCCAGAACCCCTAAAGATGCCCCAACAATAACTAAAACAGCCAAAACCGCAGATCGGCTAATCACAGAAAATCTAATTTCTATTACTTAATGTGCCTTTCCAGGCCAGATAGTATACAGCTACAAAACACAGTGCAAAGTATGAATCAACACATATTAGCTTCTGTTTTTTTGATTTTTTTTTTACTAGTGTGTTCCACCAAGATGAAGTTTGAAGAGTTGGTTACCACTGTAACCAAGCAATGGCAAAGTCAATAGGTTTGGTCTTCTTTTGCTAAAGCATGCAAACTGCATTTGCATATGCCTGTTGCAGCACATTAAAGTCAGACGCATTGTCTTTGCCAGTGTGGATTATTAATTCCAGTTCTTAAACAGGGCATTACTGTCAGAATAAACCAACTCGATGATTTTCAATTATAAGACAACAAAGGAAGCTTTGGAAGTGGGGTGGATGAAACCAAGGAGGTGCAGAGGCGTGCGTAAAATTAAAAAACCAGCACAGTTCTGTACTGACATGAGTCCCTTGCTCACTGCACCATCAGGATTCAAGCAAGCCGGGCCGAAGACGGCTGTAATGCCAGAAACCGGTCCCCGGAAGCTGGTTTCCTTTCCAGTGAAGAATTGGCTTGGTAGTTTGGTCTGCCCTGTTCCCATGATGCACTGGGCCAGGGACAGACTAATTTGCATATAGCCAGGTTCTGAACTGGGATGGTGCAGTGAGCTAAAAAACGGTGATGGATCAAGCCCTGATCTGTTGACTGGGTAGGAGTGTTCTGATTAACTCAGATACTCTGTCCATCACCACCCCCTTTTTGTAATTATGCGGTTGTAGTGTTCGGCACACACTATAAAAACTATTGAAGACGTTTTGAAAACTTGGTGGGACCCTAAAGCTTCATCCATAGCGTGAAGGAATAGCTGTTGCAGATTACAGATATTAGGAAGAAACAAAAACATTCTACTCTTGCCTGTAACTTTTTGTTAAAATAAAAAAATCGAATTCACCTCAGACTGCACACAAAAAGAATTAATCACCACATCAAACTGCAAACCTACCACTAATAACTGGCAGCCTAATCACAACTATGGGCTCATGGAACGTTGAGGATCACAAGGTAACGAAGGGTTGAGAATCTCAGAACCGAATACCCAGACACTCCCATTTTGAACCCAGCTACCCCCACAAATTAAATATTCATCTATGCAGACCTAAGCATTAACCCATACATTCTAAACTCTGACATGTATAACGGAATCAAGAGGAGAAATTACATAACTAAATTACTATTCTAGACATCATGATATATTTTCAAATGTTCCATGCCAAGATAAAAACATTGGTACCATTCAACAAATAGATAATAAACATATTATAATGGGTTGATTATTCAAGCAAGTTACAAATACCTAAAATGATACTGGTAATGTCAATAGGTCTAGATTATGAAAGCTCCTGGTGAGTTCAGGCACTCAAAACCCATCATACAGCAACTGTTAGTCGCCCTTGAAATCGTGCATTCACATAGCCACACACTAATTCATTCACTCAATTACAACAAAAAAAACATACAAGATAAATTAAGCAATTTGCATACCCTAATTCCAGCAAAAGAGAGCTGGCTGGGGACACAAGCAGAAGTTATAGGCCTGCAGCTGCCTGAATGGTAATCCCTATTTCAGCCAGTAAGGAACAGCTGCTGCATCACTGGAGCTAATGAGAGCACCATAAGAGTTGAGGAGCCTGGGCGTTCTCCCTCACCAGATGACACCTACTCAACATTCCTACCGAGGTATATCAGCCTCAGTAGCGCAGACCATTCAGCCTCACATTGCAGCCTTTCTGTCCCTTCCTATTCACCCAGACCATATAGGATAGGCAGGCCAGGGAAGATTAGAGCTGCTACAGCTAGACTCACTAGCCTCAAGTACACCAGCCAGCACCTAAGCGAATTACAGAGGCTTTCAACCTGCATGACCCTTTTGGAACTGGTAGTGCAGACCCAGAGGTGTTCAAGCTCCTAAGGGACCTGGCAGACTGAACATCATGGCGACCAATTCCAGATCATCTCTTACCACAAGCCCTCAAGTTCACAATGGGCAGATAGAACGTGGCCTCAGTGACACTACTGAGGCCACTAAGAGGAGCTCTAATCTAGTGACGCCAGGAGGCTCTCCCATCAAAATATCACCAGATCCCTTTGAAATCATGTGAGAGGACACAGCCCCTGACAAGGATCCATACTTTCGCCATAGATGTTCCAGCATAATGAAGACCGTTTTAAAGACCAGATTCCAGACTGCTATTATGACTAGGATAAGACTTAGTCATAAACACATACATACATGTTTAATATCCTGGAACATGCAGAAGTGCTGAAGGTTGCAGTAGGAGGAACAACATTTGTATAATAGGCCTTCCAGAGAACCGAGGGTACAGATTACGCTTTACACTGAAAACTGGTTACAGACCACAATTTTATCTCCAGGCCTCTCATTTATATTCATGGTGGAAAGAGCGCACAGGGCCCCCGCGAGATAACCCACACAGGGTGCTCAACCAATATTAGCCAAATCTTAAACTTGCAGGACCAGGACACTATACATCTAGAGCCTGGACAGCCCCGGGCCCCCTCCCCTTTATCAATTCCAACATTCTGATCTTTCTCTATTACAACACTGGCACTGGACATACAGCCATGGGCGTTAAACAGATCTATGTATTGATTTCCCATCAAAACTGAAAATTTTGGCCTATCAGCAATCCCACTTCTTTACAGATCGAGAGAACGCCCGAGCTTGGCTCAACCGTACCAAACATCGCTGGCCACAGAGATGGATAAGAGCCCTTCCTGTTCACCTCTCTCCGCTGCATGACTTATGTTGACGAATGATGTGCTCCTGTGGAAGCTGATCTGGAGCTGCCCCCACGAAGTGGAGCAAGAAGCAAGCAATGCAAGCATTAGTCCCTGACTTTTCATCTAGTGGAGGTTCCGACAATTCAGAGGCCAGCAACGACTTCTGTAAGGGCACAGCAGTGACTCCACAAACAGCACATGAATTACTATGAAACAGAGCGATCTCCCCTCGTACGGACACTGAGCCCGGTCTGCTTCAAATCCCATCCTCACACCTCTTTTCCCGGCCTTAAAAATAGATTACAGTGTTTATCTGCAACAAACTGACCACCAACTTGACTAGTTCAAGAACTAAAAGGATCTCAAAGGTTCTACGGTTCTTGGGCTCCATCTGGAACATACACCCAGCAAATTACCTCCCCCAGTATTCCGTTACCCCTGTTGAAACTGCCCGGTACGAGAAAAAATTGGGGGGCTGGAATTACAACCAGGGGGGACCACTTGGAAACCCACAATACAAGGGCGCCTCCGACCAGCACATAAAGGGCAGAGGAAAAGGAAAAAAAAAAGAAAAAAAAAGAGAAAACCCCGCATTACCCCTGCAAAGCTTGCAGAACGAGCCACTCCGCAGTAAGGGCTGCCAACACCCCCAAAAACCATACTGGGGACAGAAAACCACAGCATAGCATGCAGAGATAGAGCAGATCAGGACCAGGTCCCCTAATATTGGAGTTTTGATCTCGCCGTAGCGAACACCGGTTGTCCGTGTTGCCTAAAGTCGTGTTACTGCAGATAGCACGTGGAATTCAAGCCACGCCTGTCCCTCGCTTGCCTTATCCTAGTGGACTCACAGCGTATATATAAAGGAAGATTTCCTTGTCTTGGGGCCAGATAGTGATCTCTGCCCCATCCCCACACCCCCACGAGGGTGGGTGTGTTTGCGGGCTGCCAACACCTGTCCGAGAATTTACGAGGACCGATAAGTATAGAGTACCCATTGTCCTGATGAAGCCTACATCTGGCTGAAACGCGACCGCGACGACACCTTTTGCTTCAATTGGAGTCCCTTGTGATGATGAAATAAGTTGTTGGATTTTTTTCTGATTGGCACCTATATAAATATAGATTGGGTTGATTTTGTAACCCCCAGGTGCTTTACTCTTGGGACTACCATTGTGTTGTGCTCTCATTATAAATTAAGTGGAGGCACCGATCCGAATTAGGATTATATATATATTTTTTTTTTATATATATTGTTTGTTTTGTTTGGGGCACATAGAAACGTGATATTGTAAATGTAATGTATATATGTATATGTGATATTTTGTAGATAGACTGTTGGTTGTTGTGTTCCCCTTGATGTCCGCTCATATGTGTGCTGAAGAATTTATATATGAAAAATATTTTTTGCATGTTTGATTTCTATGTCGCAAGAGAACTAACTGTTTCTTGTTTGAAAATTAAATTTGGATCAATCCCTTTGGTACCTTTTGTTACTACTTTTTCATCTTAGGATGTCTCCTGCTCAGGTATGGGAGGGTTAAATGGGCAGAACCCCTGACCATTTTTTTGCTAGTCAGGTCCCCTAATAGGCGCGCCTACGAGAAGCAGTGCATTCGTGATTTCCTTGGACTGAGTACCCCCGAGGGCAGCGGAGTAACAGAAGAAACGAGGGTTTGAGGACTTGTGGCAGGGGCAGATACACAAGTAGGTACTATTAACTGGAAGAAGAAGAAGGTTCTTTATTAATTGGTTAAAAAAAAAAACATTTACAATTTACGACATGACAAAAAATAATAGAAATGACTGATCAAAGTTTTAAAACAATTAGTTTAAAATATCTTAAGATTCCGGGGGCCAATAAGATCTGATAATGTTCGATACAGTACATAAATCTGGGTTTCTTGTAGTCTCTGATTTTGATGTTGTGTCGGTTAACTCAACCGCTCTGCTATGATGGGGAGACTTTGGAATGGAGAGTGGCTTCAAGGAGTTTTAACGCTTTATGGACAAATTTCGAAAGCCCGATGTTTAACTTGGTGTTGTCAGGGTCGAGAGCGGCCATTATTGCTTGGCGGCAAGATCGAACTCCCAACATACTACAACATACTAAATATAGGACTACCTTCATTGGATCCCTAACCGTACCACACAGGTCTCAACTGCACTAAGTACCTGCTAAATCCACATGCACGGAGGGCCACTGATATGATAACGTGCGAAGAACGTAAACCGCCTGGACACCGAAGCAATGGGGAAGCCTAGAACCAAACTCTGGGAAGCCCCCAATGAGGGACAAGACTAGGCACAAGGCCCAAAACATACACAGATTAAGAACAAAGCACCCACCCCCTGCAGACCCGAAAAAATAGCAACTTGACAAGATACTGGAGGACATCACAGATTCCGGGAAAACCCTCCAAAATGATACAGGAGTGGTATCAATAGGACTGGGTTTACTAAGGGTAGAACACCATAAATTAGCAGACCGTGTCAAAGGAGTTGAAAAATTTCACAACTTGCAGCCAGAATGCACGTCACACTCCAAACTAATGTTGGGCTAATGTTGTCTACCAGTTATAAAAGCGTGCAGAAGATGCGAAAGGCTGCAACAGGCGCAATAACATAAGGGTAGTAGGCCTTCCAGAAGGAACAGAATCAGGGAACATGGTGAACTTCTTAGAGAATTGGCTATGGATGGAAGTGGCCCTGGGGTATCGGACCCCCTTCTTCACCCTGGAAAAAGCACGAGTCCAGTCGAGACCGTTGGCCCCAGGTAGACCTATGGTAGCCAGATTACTGAACTATAGGGATCGAGACACCATATTACAGAAAGCCCAGACAAAATGGTCCCTTCGCTGTGGCCAACCAGAAAGTGTCCATAAATCCGGATTACATGGGCAACAATGCAAACCAAAAGAGCATCCTATGTGGAGGTCAAGAGAGCACTTCGAGACCAAGGGATACAATATTACCTAATGTTCCCATCAAAACACAATCATTGTAGATGGTTCCACGCATTTCTGTGGCATGCCAGATTTGGCTTGGGAGTGGCTGGAAGAGTACAAAGCTGGGGTGAACCCACAGACCACACATCAAAAACCACTCCCTTAAAGGAGAGGGAGGTGTGGAAGCTTTCGCAGGAAGATGCAGATCGACACATGGGTGGTCCTTCACCATCGCAGACAAATGGCAAGAGCGGCATAGTTGCAGGCGGTAGATGAGATAGGATCGGCTCAACAGAACAATAAGGACAAAGACTTCTCCTCAGACTAGAAATCAAAGAGATGGGACTCGGTCTCCTCAGAGGGGGAGGAAACGGAAACTCCAGTAGTTACGCCCCAGACTGCAGATGGCATAATATGATATCCTTATATCTGGAAGTTGAAAAGAAAAGGGGGGTAGATCTGGAGAGAAACCAGGCTTCATGGGATCTTTTTGAGATGAGGAGGAGGGCTAAAGTAGAGAACTCTATACGCATTTCTTACATGGGGAACTGCAAGTGAGCAGAGACAACCTTAATCTATACACTAAAAAACCGGGATGGAGTGCAGCATCAGATTGGTTAACACACCCCTCTTTGCACACCCCTTCTGGTAACACCTTTATAGGCAGGCCAGTAGAGATGGTCTTAAATTGTATGGTTGTAACAGTTTGGATGGTAGGCGGTTGCTGTACTGCCCTGGGATTCAGGAGTTGTTGGGGTTTGGTTATTCCTTTCATTTTTTTTTTTTTTTTTTTTTTGTATCTCACACCTTAATCTATATGGGGAGCACAAGCCGAATATGGACGGTGGGAAGGGGAGTGGGGGTGGCCACGGTGGAGGAGAAGATCTGAAGCACTGGCATGGCACACATCTAAACCAGCATGAACAGCGACCTTTGTGCCCCGGAATGTCAAGGGAATGGGATCCCCTTCTAAAAGACTCAATATTCATAGGTATCTCAAGGGTAAAGGGGTTCAGGTCGCCATGCTCCAGAAAATGCACTTGGCGGGGGTCTGAGATAAACTAAGATGGAGATAGCGAGGCCAGCTTTATGCCACATTCTACTCAACATATGCCAGGGGGACCTTAATATGGATTAAAGCTGGTAGGCCACTTGAATTAATCGACTCCATCATAGAAAAAGAGGGCAGATATGTTCTAATAGAAGGTAGAGTATATGGTTAGGATATTACTCGAGAGCATTTACGCCTCCAATCAGAACCAACTCGCTTTCCTTAATTCACTCTACAAACATTGCAGGTGCACCCCAGGCACTTTCCTGTTGGGAGAAGTTTTTAATGGAGTACTAGACATACATCTAGATCGGTCCTTCCCCCCTCTAAAAAAGGACTGTGGTAAGGAAACTGACTCAAGGATTTGGGAATTGGCTTGAGCACTGGGTGTTAATATATGTCTTGCGGACGCAGCATAGTATCAACAGCACTTTCTCCTATTTTTCACCTGTACACAAGTTCGATACTAGAATAGATTGCTTGATGTGCTCCCACGACCTGACCCATAATATCACAGTCTGAATATTTGGGGAGAACTATCTCAGACCATAGCCCACTGCTAGTGCGATTTGCCCCTATAGGAAAGTGTCCACTTGCTCCAACGCGGCAGCTCAACACTGCCTCACTAGAAGATGTGCGTTACCAAAACACGATAGAGTTGATTTCTAGCTACTTTCTCAATAATCAAGGACCCGCGTCCACGAGGCTACACAAGAGGGAAGCTTTTAAGGTGGTAGCGAGAGGGCAATGTATAGGCCAGACGGTAGAAATCCAAGCAGAGCTCCGTAAGGAGTTACAAACTCTGGACAAAAATATGTACATTAAATTACATTATTGGTATGCATCAAGAGCCCCAACAGAACCACAAGACACATGAAAACAATGCAATGACATATTAGTGAAATTAAGAACACACGATCACAAACAATACATAAACCACACGAAGAAGAGGGCAAAGCTGGACAGCTGTTAGCATGGCTAAAACCAGAGTCCAGGGGTGCCCCTGTCACTAGGATACTAACTCGAGAGGGCCAGTCCCTGCACTCCCCCCCACTCTAATTAATCAGGAATTTTGCAACTATTACACATCTTTATACGCAGAGCCCTCTTCTCTCCTGAAGGCGACACTAGATGCATATTTGAAGCAAATATCTATGATACAGCTGGCCAATGAACACTGTAAAGAGCTAGGAGCTCCTGTCACTACCCAAGAAATCCATATAGCGGTAAAGGGGTTGGCGACAGGTAAAAGGCCTGGCCCAGACGGCCTTCCAACTGAATTTTATATGAAATACCTAGGGACCCTGGCCCCCGATTTAAACTATATGCAGAGTCCTGGAGATTGGGAACCCTCCCAGAAACCACCAGGAATGCAGTAGTTATACATCTACCTAAGAGCAAGGAGCCAAATTAACCGAATTTCGTCCCTTGTCCATGCTAAATCTAGACTTTAAAATCCTCAGCAAGGTATTGGCCCTCAGACTTCTCCCACATAAAAAGCAGCAGGTACATGCGGAAAAAGATAGGTTTATCCCTACACGCTACACCTCCCTTAACCTTGTACGGCTTTATAATGTAATGTACCACCCGGTAACACAAGCTAATCAAAAAGCAATGTGGATGTCGGTTCGATGGGATATTCTGTTTGTAGTAATAAAATGTAGGGGCCTGGGTGACGATTCGGTCAAATGGGTCAGGTTATTATACACAGCTCTGACAGCAAGAGTCAAAACAGGCTCCACACTATCGACGCAGTATCAGGTCCATAGGGGCACTCCGCTGTTTGCCTTAGCAATTGAACCCCTATTTCGTTATTTGCCAGCGATATTCTCCTGTATTTCAGAGACGGGGACGTCCCTAAAGCCATGGAGCAGCTGCAACGCTTTGAGTTGGTATCTGGCCTAAGAGTTGAATCCAAAACGCACTTATTTCCCCCATTTTAGGGACTGGAGAAACCTCCAGAATTGCCAGCAGACCCGACTTGGTCCCCCATTTCCACCTAGGAATACAAATATTCCATTCGACAGAAGACTTGCGATACAGGAATCTGGGGGAGCACTACGCTCACTGAAATCATGTGTAACCTTTTTAAGATCATTCAACTACCCCTTAAGGCCTGGATATCAATCTCTAAGATAGTGAGGCTACTAAGGCTCCTATCTTTATTTACAAACATGCCAGTATGTATAGCGGCTTCCTAGTTTAAACAACTAGATAGTTTAAAGAGACCTGATATGGAATGGGAACTGCCATAGGGTGTCACTGGCAATGCTTAGACGTCCCATTGAAGAGGGCCTCGGGCCCCAAACTTTGAAAAATATTTTTTGGCATCCCACCTTCAGTGGATCACACTGTGGTTAGATGGGGTTAACCAGGAGGAGAAAAGGCAGTCGAAACAGGTGACACACATTGCCCGGTTGATGGCTAAATTACTTAATCCCTCAATAGTGATCCCCAAACCCTGGATATTGTAGGCAACAGCACGAAAATGCTGGCGCAGATGTGTGCTGAAAACTGTAGGAACGCCTTTGTACACACCAGCTTTATCTAAAGCAGGACTGCCACACGGCAACCCCCTCACTTACTTTACACAAAGGCAATTAACTGCATGGACAGAGACTGGACGGATTACAGGTGGAGACAGCTACGATCAGGGTGCACTGCTCCAGATAGAGGACCTGATAAATTGCTAACAGCTACCCCATGGTCAGTTTCTCATGTACGAGGCAATATATCGAGCATTTATGGGGTTGTGGGGGAAGGAGACCGAACCAGCGACACCTGACGTTCTGCAACTGGCGGTGCCCATGGGGCCACGACACACCTAGTGACATGGTTTTATAGGTCCCTAGCAAGCATAACCCATAATCCATCAACTGCTCTATGGGGCAGATGGGTAAGATGGAGAATGACAAAAAGTGATCGATACCCCAAGAAGATCTCCAGAAACACTAGGTTAATGTGTATAACCAATTCAATTATGTACACATGACCTACAGGACACCACACAGGCTTCAGGTTACATATAGTGGGGAACCTCACCTTTGTCCGCAATGTCAGCACAGACGCAGACTTCGTGCATATGCTGTGGGAATATGCAATCTTCCAACTTTACCGGCAGGAAATACTATCTGTTTTAGACGTTACGCTAGGGCAAACCCGCCCTCTTCCTCTTGGGGCAGACTAGAGGCCGGCTCCAAAGAAAGTGGGTACTAGATTTCTTGACCTGGCGCTGGGATTGGCCAAAAGGCGAATAGCGATAGAGGGAAATCGACAGAAGGCCCTAGAGTAAAACATGGAAGTCAGAAGTAACACAGTGGGCGAAAGGGCCTTGTTGAGGGAAGAAGCTAGAGGAGGGGTGGGGTGTAAGAATCCGTCCAATAGCAGATCTGTGGACAGAAATACTGAATATGTGGGAAAAACCAGAACGTGGAGAGAGAACTGAGCCGGATATAGATACAGACTCCATTGATGAAGATAACGAGTTGCCAACCGACCCAGTAGGGGATGCACAAAATAGCTAAAGGGTAGAAAGATCCACACAGGACTAAGGCCGTTAAGATTGTACTAAAAGGAGACACCTGGTCCACCTGACGTCCCTGGGGCCAACACTCCACACCTGACAACATTTTGTAGGATACAGGTGGAGGATTACTCAGTAATACAGCTAATCCACTAAATAGGAATTGTATCTCATTCTATTTGCTGCCCCCGCCCTTTTCATTTTTTTGCGGTTTTACAGTTTTGTTAGCTCTAAAAAAGGTTTTGAGATATAGGTCACTGGAAGCAATATGTACGTAAGAAAATGCATAATATCATGTATACCTCAAACAGCAAATGTAACTGACCCCTCCAATTAAAGTTACAATGTATCACAGCAAAGATACAGAATCACAATGTATGACTTGCATGATGTTATACAAGATAATGTGTGTGAACAAAAAACAAAATCCAATAAAAAAAGGTTTACAAATAATTTATATAATGGGGTATGCGGAGAGGATAGCAGATTAATCACCTTGGATCGCCTCACAGTTCACTGGATGGAGAGAAACGCCCACAACAACGGCCTCAAGAGCAGCTCTGCTGTCAAACCGCAGTCGACCAACGTTTAGCAGAAATGGAAGTCCTCGACAACCGTGGCGTCAGGAGCTTCATTTATCACTCCCGCAAGGCCTTTGGTTTCAACTGTTGGCAGGCGTCGCACTCTTTGGCATCGTGGTGCTGGCGCAAGCACTATATGCATATAGAATGAGTATCCATACTGACATCTGTCGAGCAGAAGATCCACAGTATGTAAACCCAGAAGGTACTTCTGTACCTTCTGGGTTTACATACTATGGATCCTCTGAATACTTTTTCAGACTAAACTCTCCACAGCAGGCGAAAAAAGGACAGAGCTACGCTTCAAAGGATCCACGTTACAGTGCGGAAAAGAATAAACAAACAACTGCACGCTGGAGGGGACTTATATGGCTCCACTGAAGTCACAACTGGAGTCAATGTCATCACAGAGCCCTACGGCGCAATCCCTCGGCTCGCAGACGTATTGCTGAAAAATTTCACCATGGAATAACAATTTTAATGCAAAGAACGAACCATAGAGAGATGGTTCGTTTTTGCGTGGCCCGACCTTTCTTGGCACCTACATAGCCAACAAAGAGCTGATCATCCACCCGGAATTGTTTTGTGCGATACAGATAAAATGATAGGGCACGTTTTGGATCCGTAAGGTGGAGCCTCTAATCCTCCTCCTTAGAAGGATGCCGGGGACGGAGGGAAGGGGGCAAAGTGATGGTCTGTCCTATGTGGAAAGAGGTAACCATTTTGGGAAGAAAAGAAGGTAGATAACCTAGGATGTTTAGAAGAAAAAACCTGAAGCTCACTTACCCTGCGAGCAGAGGTGATGGCAACCAGAAAAGCAGTCTTTAAGGTCAAGTGTGAGAGGACAATTACGTAGTGGCCCGAAAGGAGCACAATTTCCACCCGATTTAGTTACATCCAGCCTTTTCAAAATTTTAGAAAAACATCCAACAACTAACGCAGTTTGTGGACTCCCAAAAAATCTTACATGCATCACAATCTGGTTTTAGAGCTGGGTTCTCTACAGAAACCACGCTCTTGGGAGTTACTGAAACTCTGTGCCAACGTCTCGACATGGGTCAAACTGTGGCACTCCTAGTGCTTGATTGGAGTGCTGCTTTTGACACTGTCACACACTGCACTACTAAAAGTTTAACAATCCTTGGGCATTGTCGGTTCAGCACTAAAATGGCTTATGGACTTTTTGACCGGTCAGACTTTTCAGGTCTTTTCCCCGTCTACAAACTCCAAGTACCACGTCTCTCCTTACGGAGTACCGCAGGGTTCGATCCTCAGCCCATTACTATTTAATATCCATGTTAGCCCCTGAGCCACAATAGCGGAGGAGGCTGGGTTGTCTATCTTCTCATATGCTGATGACACCCAGCTAATATGCTCTGTCCACCAATGAGGCATCTATGATGTTATCTCTCCAGGTAGGGCTGCAAAAGATAGCCAGCTGGATGCATGCCAATCAGACAGAATTAAACAGTGGAAAAACTGAAGTTCTAATTCTTGGGAAAAACAAAGATCTCTGGGGCCCTCGTCATTGGCCTCCTCAAATGGGTGATCTGCCTCAACCGGTGCAATCTATTCGCAATCTAGGCGTAGTCGGATTACCAGCTACCTACGAGGCAGCAGGCTGTCAAGGTTGCCTCAACCTTCTTCACCATCCTAAAATGGCTCAGAAAAATACTCTGGATGTTGCCTAACCACACACAAAGAACAGTGATCCAGGCCTTGATTACGTCCAGGCTGTACTATGGCAACATCATGTATTTAGGGGCCAATAAGCAGGTGGTTCGAAAACTGCAGGTAGTACAGAATTACGTGGCCAGACTGCTCTACAAGGTGCCCAGAAAGGCCTCTATCTCAGGCTCTCTGTGACCTCCATTGGCTTAAGATTGAGAATCGTATCAAATTCAAGGCCCTATGCTACATGCATAAGATCAAATAGGGCACAGCGCCTCAGTATTGGAGTGCCTTAGCCCATCCCTACCTCCCAACGCACCACCTTCGATGCTCCTCTAAGGCCAAATTTTTAGCACCCCAGGATCAAACAGTTGTGTATGGGTGACCAGTCTCTTACCTGGCCCCTTCACTATGGAATTCGCTCCACACGCCACTCCGACACAAAACCAGCTATAACAACTTTCGCAAAGGCCTAAAAAAAACTTGGTTATTTAACTAGTAGTTGTTTCTCTTTCTTTTGTGTTGTGTCGGATGGCGCTGGGAAACTTTGGGGTAGCTGTGCGCCTTATAAAAGGACGAGTTGGGGTGTGCCTAGAAGGCCAAGACCTCCTTCAGTGTATTCTAACCATTCTGACAACAGTAGGGGCCTCTGACTCTTTTCATAGGAGGGATACCACCCAGGAGGAGAGCGAGTGCCAGCTGAGGTTTGAAGAAGCCCAAATGGAGATAAGGAAACAGAGTAGCCTTGGAAAGGGAGTCCCTAGAGCTTGAAAGAGCAAGAAAAAAGATGGGACTAGAGTCCCATGATGGCAGCAACATCCATAGTGGTAGAGATAGGTCTTATGACCATACAAACTTGAGCAAGATAGTCCCTCCCTACAAGAGTGGGGATGACATCCACAAATGGATAACTGCACTGGAGAGGGTCTGCAAAGGACAGAAGGTCCCCCAGGAGCAGCGGGCAGCAATCTTGTCGCTCTCCTTTGCAGACAAAGGTAGAGACAAGCTCCTCACGGTCAGAGAAGAGGATGCTGATAATTACAAAGTCCTGAAGGGTGCTCTAATAGATGGGTTTGGCCTATCCACTCAGAAGTATAGAATACAGTTCAGAGATACCCAAAAGACAGACTCAGGACTGGGTTGACTTTGTTGATTGTGCTACTAAGGCTCTGGAGGGCTGGTTATGGGCAGTAAAGTGTGTGATTATACAGGATTGTATAACTTGATAATGAGGGAGCAGATCATTAATAACTGTCAGAATCAGCTGTTGCATCAGCACCTGGTAGACTCTGATCTGACCTCTCCCCAAGAATTAGGAAAGAAGGCATACAAATGGGTCAGAACCAGGGTGAAGCAGAAAGTACAGAATCAAGGTGGTGATCAAAAGAAGCAAGATCCTAATAAGGGTGGGGAGAAGGGTAAAGACCAGAAGTCTTCACAAGCTTCTAATGGTAGGGATCCCCAAACTTTCCAAGAAAGGCCAAAAGAAACCATGGTGCAAAATATGTAAGCAGAACAGCCATTGGACTAGTGATTGCACTAGAAATAAAGACTTCACTCCAGACACCATTGCCCCTAAGGCAACTGTTCCCCCTAGTTCAGCTCCAAATGGTGGTACTCAGCAGAAGGGTGTAGTAGGGTTAACCCTGGGTACTGAGATGGACTCTGGCCTAGGCAGAGTACCAACTCAGGCTGTTCTGATCTGTGATGTAGGCATGGATATGTCCTCCTGTGTGAGTCCCAGTAACTTGGGCAAATACAGATAGCAGCCTTTGATCAATGGAAAAGAGGCTTTGGCCTACAGGAGCAAGTGTCACAATGGTGACACAAGACCTTGTGAACCCTGGACAAATCATACTTGGTAACTTTACCAAGTGACCAATGCTATCAATGTCAGGACCAACCATGCCCTGGCAGTTAATTTCTCCTGGGGAGGGGTAACCGGCCTTAAGAAGGTTGTGGTAAGTGCAGACCTCCCTGTAGAATGCTTGCTTGGCAATGATTTAGAGACTTCAGCCTGGTCTGAAGTGGAGGTTAAGGACCCATGTAGAAATGCTAGGAAGGATTAGTTACTTAACTGTAATCCTAGTTCTCTTCTAGGGGTATACTCATTAAAGTCAAACACTGAATAATCTCCGCCCATGAGCAGGAACCCCGGAAAACATAACTAAATACATATATATGTGTAAATATATAAAAAATAGTACTAAACAAATTATACGCATATACATGTATAAATCAATAATATGCAGCCCATCCATAACCTATAGGCTAATAAGGCCATCATTACATACTTTCTGCAGCATGAAAATACACCATATAAATAATGCAATAAACAGGCATGAGCCTAAAATGCATTCCATAAATAGCAAAACCTTTTATTTTCAAAGAACCTGTAATAAAAGGCAATTAGCCTAAGCAGGCTGCATATAGAAAAAATATCCGTGTACAGAAAATCAGACTGACACCTCGCCTTTAAGGCCTCAGAGAATCTGAACACTTTGCCTTCAAGGCCTCCAGGGGAACTCTACTCCCATCATGTCCCACAGGTGACAGTTAGGTCAGTTCTTTTGTACGGCACAGTAAACCTCGCAGGTATCTGCATATAGAAGTGCAATAATAACATATTAAACCATAAAAACCACTGCTCGCCCAGGGAGGCGGGAGGGTGCTTATGACTTTAATGAGTATACCTCTGGAAGAGAACTAGGATAACAGGTAAGTAGCTAATCCTTCTCTTCCAGGGGATACTCATTAATAGTCATAAGCACTGAATAGAATAGCAAGCTCATACCCCCTTAGAAGCGAGCGAGTAGAAAAAAAAGGAAATAACAGCTTTGACACACATCTTAGCTAGAATTAGTAAATAGATTCCCGAGCGATGCCTGCCCAATCTGAGCAGCTGCCTGTGTGTCTGAATCAAGACAGTAATGGCGAGTAAAAGTATGAACTGAACGCCATGTAGCTGCCTTACAGATGATTTCTGCCAGATATATTTCTAAGGAGAGCTGTAGTGGAAGCTTTCCTTCTTGTTCAATGAGCCTTCGGTCTCCCTGACAAAGACCTGTTTGACAACTGATACGCTAGGAGAATGCAAGACACAATCCATCTAGATATGGACCTCTTAGAAGCCGCAGAGCCCGTATTAATAGGACCATAGTTAATGAACAAATGGTCTGAGTGTTTCAAAGTCTTTGTTCTGTCCAAACAAAACTTAAGAACTCTTAAGATCTAAGAGTGTAGAGCTCTTTCAGGAGGATTGGTAGGATGTTGGGGAAAAGTCGGCAAGGTTATAGTCTGATTAATGTGAAAAATCGGACACTACCTTGGGCAAAAAGGCAGGATGCATCCTGAGTACCACTCTATTAGCATGGAACACAATGAAAGGTTCCTTGCAACACAGAGCCTGGATCTCGCTCACTCTACGAGCAGAAGTAATGGCTACAAGGAATGCTACCTTCCAAGTAAAGTGTTGCAAGAAGGCCTAATGTATAGATTCAAAACGAGCACCCATTAACTTAGTTAACACCACATTAAGCTCCCAAGGTGGGGAAGGTGACCTGACTGGCGGATACACCTTTCTTAAACCCTCCAGAAAATCTTTCACTACAGGCATCCTAAAAAAGGAGGTCTGAGCAGTCTATTTTCTGTAGGCCGTGATCGCTGCAAGGTGGACTTTAATAGAGTTAAACTGAAGACCAGACCTCGCCAAATGTAACAGATAAGGTAGAATCACCTGTTCCTGACCATGGATAGGATCAAAACCATTTGTTCTCACACCACAGGAAAAATCGTTCCAATTTAAAACCATATGATTTCCTTGTAGAAGGTCGTTTCGCCTCTTTAAGGATATGCATACACTCTGGATTCAACTGCAAGTGTCCATACTGGATGACTTCAGTAGCCATGCTGCCAGGCTTAAGGAGGACAGGTTGGGATGAAACACTGTCCCCTTCTGCTTGGACAGAAGATTTGGGCGACACGGCAACCTCCTGTGTGGCACTTCCGACAACTGAAGGAGATCTGGAAACCACCATTGGCGTGGCCACTCGGGGGAAATCAGAATCATTCTGGACTTGGTTTTGTACATCCTGTTGAATACTGTTAGTATCAGTGGGATCGGAGGAAAAGCGTACAGTAAGTTCTGACACCAGTCTATCAAAAGGGCATTCCCTTGAGACCCGACTTGGGGAAACCTGGACGCGAAGACGGGGCATTTTGCATTTTCCACGTCTGCAAACAGGTCGATATCTGGCATACCCCATGCTTGAAAAATACTGTTTGCGACCTCCTCGTTGAGAACCCAATCGTGAGCCTCGACGCAGTCCCTGCTGAGGAAATACGCCTGCGAGTTGAGGGACCCGGGCAGATGCACCACTGTTATCGAAAAGCCTCTCGCCAGTAACCAATTCCAGATGGTCTGGGCTTCCATGGAAAGAGTCCTGAAACCCCCCTGCTTGTTTAAATAATACATTGTCGTTGTATTGTCTGTTAGCACTAGAAGGGACCGAGACTGGAATGATGGAAACAGGGACTTGAGAGCCAGATGAACAGCCCTTTGTTCCAGCAGGTTGATGTGAAAGCCCTTCTCGGCGTCTGACCATAGCCATTGTACTTGCAGAGGGCCCAAATGAGCAACCCAACCCTGGAGAGAGGCGTCCGTGATCAGAGTTTGATTAGGAGGCTCTTGATGAAATGGAACTCCTTGCATTAAGTGGGACCTCTTCATCCACCATCGGATGGAATCTTTGGCGGACTGATGGAGTATTCGATTCTTCCAGCACCCCGTCCTCCGTCTCCATTGATCTTCTGAACACTGTTGCAGAGGACGCATGTGCAATCTTGCGTTTGGAACTATGAAGATGCACGACGCTATCAACCCCAGGAGAGAGGAAACTTGGCGAACTGTCGGTGAAGTGGCTTGAAAAAGAAGCTGACATTTCATCCTGATTGATAACCACATCTCCTCCGAAGGACACACGTTTTCTCTTTGTGTCCAAGAGCTCCCAGATAGTGGATTTGCTGGGTTGGGTCCATTATCGATTTCTTGAAATTGACCTGAAGACCCAACTTGTGCATGAGGTGAAGGCATATTGAAAGATGCTCTTCCAGAAGAGATGGAGACAAACTTTTCAGGAGCCAGTCGTCCAAGTAAGGATATATGAAAACCCTCTGTCTCCGAAGAAAGGTAGCTACCACTAGAAAGTTCGGGGAGCTGACTTTAGTCCGAACGGAAGTACTGCATACTGGTAGTGATGAACACACTTGAAATCTGAGAAATTTGCGATGCCTCTGAGATTGGAACATGAAAATATGCACCCTTCAGATCGATGGAACACATCCAGTCCCCCTGATGTAACTGGGGAAATATTTGATGGAGCGCTAACATCCGAAATTTCTCTCTTCGAATGAATCTGTTCAACAATCTTAAATCCAGTATAGGTCTGAATTCTGCATTGGGACCGTTCTTGCTCACCAAGAAGAAGCGGGAATACAGACCTTGGTTTTTCTGTGAAAGAGGAACTTCCGCTATGGCATTTTTGCACAAAAGGATGTTTACTTCTTTTTGTAGAAGTTTTTGACTTTGATGAAAAACTCTTTGGATTCATGACAGGAGGTGATTTGAATTTGAGGAGATAACCATTTTGGATTATGCCGATGACCCACTTGTCCTTTGTTAATCTTCTCCACTCGTCCAAGTATAAAGCAATGCTTCCTCCTACCAGAGTGGACCACAGCTGTGGAGGAAGTTCTCTCATTGCTTTTGAGGCTGTTTCGCAGCAGAGAACTGCTGTCTATTTCCTCCTCTGCCTCTCCCAGGCCTGCACTGTTGAAACTGCGAACTTTGTTTAGACTGGCCCTGGTTTTGAGACGACCAGTTCATGTTTGCCCACGCTGTTGAAACGACCTCTTGTCGTAGGGGCGATAACGACGGCGGAACTCTTTTTTCTCTAGGCCAACCGCTTTTAGGGTGTCAAGCTCCACTTTCATTTTGGCCATCTCATCATCCTCATGAGATCCAAATAATGTCGTCCTGTTGAATGGCAGATTGACAATTTTCCTTTGGGCATCTGGCTCAAGGCCCGTGAGGCGCAGCCATGTCGACCTCCTAGAACATATGCCGTGGGCATAACCATACGCTGCCAGATCTGCAGAATCAGCTGCCACACTCATACTTTGATTTGCAACCAAACCACCTTCTTCCAAAATCTCAAGGAAATCCTTCTGGTCTTCCTTAGGTAGCTTCTCCACAAACCTAGACAGAGTCCCATAGGAGACGATCATAGCGACGCAGCACTGGCAACTCTCATGACTGATCCAGCCGTGTTACACATCCTCCGCCCCAAGGAGTCCATGTTTTTACGGTCTTTCTCTGGCGGAGCAGATGAGACAGACGTAGCCAAGTGAGCCTTCCTGGCCGCCGCTACTATAAGAGAATTTGGTGGTGGATCTGTACACAGGAAAAGAGGATCCTGATCAGGTGCTTTATACTTGTTTGCAATTCTTGAAGGTCCTGAGCCCACCGTAGCTGGTGTCAAGAAAGTCTTCATTGCCGGTTCCAGCAAACCAGGCACCAACGGAAGAAGAGGTCTAGCAGAGGATTTATGATGTAGAGTTTCAAATATGACAGAAGACGTCACAGGAGGCACTGCCATCGTTATATTAAATTTGCTAGCCCCACGGCACAATACCTCATTGAAAGTTCCCAGATCATCCACCGGAGATATCCTGGAAGGTGGTGTTGATGAGATCGTGGGTGAATAGTCTCTGTAAGACGACCTCAATGGAGAGGAAGAGGCAGGAGATCTATGCCTTCTCTTAGGAGTAGAAGAACGATGAAACCTACTGCGCTCCCTAGAGTGCGAACGGCTCTTCACCGAGATCTAGATCTTCCCGGAGAATCACCAGCCGGTGGCCTTGAAGCTTCCAAAGTAAGATGCCTGTCATTGGGCCTTGGCAGCATCTTCCAATGGCGTATGCTTTCCAGCCATCTAGGAGACATGTTTACAGGAGGTGTTCTACGCACCAGAGAGCCCTCCGGAGTAACCTGCACAATCTGAATTCCCATTGAGGAAGAATACGCTGAGGAAAAACTCCAAATAGACTGTGGAGATCTTGAAACGGCCTCTTTAGGGATCAATTGTCTCTCCTTTGACGTTGAATGTCTCGACGTCGAGCCAGAATGCGCCACAATGGAAGATTCTTTATGCGGAGAGGCTCGGACTACTGAAGACCTGTCCACAGATGCCCTCAACGTCAGGTTTTTCGACCTAGACCTTGGAGGGTCCTCCAGAGCCCTCGACATCGGCTCAGACCTCGACAAAGACCTATGAACGGTCTGAGAGGCCGAACTGGAATGTCTCAATGCCGACCGTGAGGCAGGTGGCAAAGACCTAGACTTCCTCGACGTCGACAGATCCCTTTCACGCCTCGAGGCATGTCTCGACGTCGACCCATGTCTCGACGGTGACCTTGATCATCTTCTTTTCTCAGGTCTCGACGTCGTACCTTTATCTCTTGACGTCGATCTCACTTTCTCTCTCAACGTCAATCCTCTCACTCTCGACGTCATCCTTACAGCAACCGACATCAAATGCCTCGACGTCAACAAGCTTCTCGACGGTGACCTCGATCTCCGCTTCGACATCGACTTGTGCCTTAACGGCGATGACTTGGACGTCGATGTACTTTTCTCCATAGGTCTCGACATCGACATACCTGACGGCGATCTAGATTTCGTCGAACTCACTTTCTTCGACGTAGACTCTTCCTGATGTCGTTTTTTCTTGTTTTTACCTTCAGGAGAGGCAGACTTTTGACGTTTTGCCAAAGAAGAGGGCTTTCCAGATGACAACTCACTTCTTTCCCCCTTTTCATGATTTCTTTCTCTCTCTAGAAGTCCCAACAGCCGAATCTTCTCTCTTTCCTTCAAGGTTCTTCTGGAAAGCTTGAGGCAATGATAACATTTTTCCACATCATGTGTGGAAGGTAGACAAACCACGCAAACAGAATGGGGATCTGTTTTAGACATCTTCTTCCCACAGGAAGGACAGTTGTAGAATAAAGGTGGCATAACTGACTAAAAGAATTCTGAAGAATTAGTCAGAAAAAGGTAATTACCACCAGCAGCAAATACTGTCAAATAAGACAGGAAAAAACCAAATTTTGACTGAAAACCAATCAAATTCAGCAGAGCTCAAGTTCCAGGTTCCTCACAGAACAAGCCGGAAAAAAGAACCTAACTGTCACCTGTGGGGCATGATGGGAGTAGAGTTCCCCTGGAGGCCTTAAAGGCAAAGTGTTCAGATTCCCTGAGGCCTTAAAGGCGAGGTGTCAGTCTGATTTTCTGTACAGGGATATTTTTCTACATGCAGCCTGCTTAGGCTAATTGCCTTTTATTACAGGTTCTTTGATGAAAATAAAAGGTTTTTGCTATTTATGGAATGCATTTTAGGCTCATGCCTGTTTATTGCATTATTTATATGGTGTATTTTCATGCTGCAGAAAGTATGTAATGATGGCCTTATTAGCCTATAGGTTCTGGATGGGCTGCATATTATTGATTTATATATGTATATGTGTATAATTTGTTTAGTACTATGTACTATATGTCTATAATTTGTTTAGTACTATGTACTATTTTTTATATATTTACACATATATATATGTATTTAGTTATGTGTTCCGGGTTACCGCTCATTGGCGGAGATTATTCAGTGCTTATGGCTATTAACGAGTATCCCCTGGAAGAGAATCTCTGTACATGTGTTTGCTGTGACTAGATCACAGGCCAAAATGTCTAAAATTGAACAGGCCCTGGATTCTGGAATAATGGACCAGGTGCCTTCCAAGAAAATGAGCAGTAGGGTTAAGGCAGTGCCTTCCCCCCCCTGACTCAGAGTGATGATCAGTCTCTTGAGGGAGATGAGTGTGCTCCTGAAGAAGGAACTGTCCAAGAGGAGCTTGAGCCTGACAGGTTGAGTTCTTGGGGACATGGGGCCCTTCCAGGGCAGATCTGAGCCAGGAGCAGCTGAGCTGCCCTTATCTTGAACCCCTCAGACAGCAAGCTGCTGGTGAGAATGCTAGTGGCAACCCTAAGATTGATTGGGATGATGGACTCCTGTACTCGGACAGTAGAGACTCCCAAGCCTGGTGCAGCCAGGAGGTTGGTTATACCTTTGAAATTCAGGGGCTTCCTATTGGCACTAACCCATGGTATTCCCTTAGCAGGACACCTGGGCCAAAACAAGACTCAGGACAGAATTGTTCCTCACTTTCATTGGCCCCACATGTCTGAAGACACCAAGGAGTTGTCTCGCTCCTGTGTCACCTGTCAAGCCAGTGGTAAGGCAAGTGGTACCACAAAGGCCCCCCTGATACTGCTACCTGTGGTGGGGGTTCCCTTTGAGAGATTGGAGATTGATATTTATTTATTCAAAGTTTTATATAGCGCGAACAAGATCTTAACAGATATCAGAGCGCTTCACAGTAGGGTGAGTAGACATAGTAATTGGGTACAGTATAGTGAACGGTAGCATAATAGGATAACAATCATGTGCAATAAGATACAGGTAAACACTCAGCTAGACAGTAAAATAAGGCGGTGCAGAGTGGACCAATGGATCCTCAGATGCACCTGGGCACAGAAGGGGGATGGGAGCACACTGATTCACCTCCCAGCACAGTTTGCCCCTTTGCATCCTGGTAAATGCAGTTCAATTTACATGCTTACTTGAAGTTTCGCAGAGTGTTTCACCAACGTTGGTGCAGGTTAGTGCTATTAATGTCTAGACACGTGTTTCTGGATTTTATCCTTCATCAGAGATCAAACGAAATTCATCTGGGGTTTGCTGAGAATGCTGCCACATTCCTCTCAGGTCTCTGTGGTTGTATGACTCAATAACTACTTCCTGAAGCACGACCTCCTTTACCGCGAAAGTTTTTAGAATGATCTATTCGTTACAACTACTTGTTTTAGTACGACTTTCTTTACAATGAAATTCCTCTAATTAGTCTTTTTGTGGGGTGTAATCCCCCCACACCCCCCAAAAATCCCTTTATAGTGTTTTGCTTGATTTGATATTTTTTATTCGTCATATTTAATACAATTTTAAAGCAACGCATTTTTAAGACTATACTTTTAATAATAATTGTAAGTATTAATTACAATTTTCTTTTTAAGAAATGTCCTACCTAAGACGCCAGTCAGGGTGCAGACGAAACAATGGTAATGTTTTTTGTTTTTTTTTCTTAACCTATCGTGGGAGATATTTTGTGATTGGGCAGTGTTAAGTGACGTATCACTCCAACAAAGCCCAATCGTATTGAGTGTAAGGGGATTGTAGGCGGAAGACAGCGGAGAGAAGTGACGTGGCCGGCAAGTCGTGGTTCCGGACGTCGTGGTTCCGGCTTTCGATGTTGAGCAGTCTTCGTTTTTCTCTTCTCGTGGTTCAGGTGAGTCGTTGCTCAAGAATCGTGGTGTAGGATGTTTCCCGTCTCTGTACCTCTCCCTGGCGCACAGGTGCATCTCCAAGAGCTCGTCAGCTGAGAGGCTCAAGGGAGCCTTTTCAAACAGAAGGGGGATGGGAGCACACTTCTCCCTTCTCCTGGGCGTTCTGTGCTGGGAGGTGAAGCAGTGTGCTCCCATCCCCCTTCTAGCATCTCGGCACAGGTTTATCCTAGTGGAGGTGGACCATGCCACTAGGTACCCAGAGGCTAAACCCCTTAGGACGACTACAGCACCTGTTGTGGCAAGAGCCCTTTAGGAAGTGTTCTCAAGAGTGGGGTTCCCTAAGGAGGTAGTATCTGACAGAGCTCTAAACGTTATGTCAATCTACTTGACTGCAATGTGGTATGTGTGTGGGGTGAATTACAAATTCATCACACCCTATCACCCACAATGCAATGGTTTAGTCGAAAGATTCAACAAAACCTTGAAGGGTATGATCAAAGGTCTCCCAGAAATGCTTAGGCGGAGATGAGCTATCCTACTGCCCTGCCTTATTTGCATACAGGGAGGTTCCTCAGAAGGGGGTTGGCTACAGCCCTTTCGAACTTCTGTTTGGGCATCCTGTAAGAGGCCCATGGTGTCTTGTGGAGGAGGGATGGGAGTTACCTCTCAAACCCCCTAAAAAGGACAGTGAACTATGTACTTGGTCTCTGCTCCAGGATGGCTGAGTATATGAAAAAGGCAACTAAAAACCTTGAGGCTAGCCAGGAATTACAGAAAGCCTTGCATGATCAAAAGGCTGTACTGACTGTTTACCAGCCAGGGCAGAAAGTGTGAGTGTTGGAGCCTGTGGCCCCAGCAGCTCTCCAAGACAAGTGGAGTGGACCCCACACTATTGTTGAACTGAAGGGAGAGCTTACCTATTTGGTAGATCTTGGAACACACTGGAGCCCTCATTGGGTGCTTCATGTCAACAGACTGAAACCATATGTTGACAGGGCAGACTAGGCTTGCTCATGGCTACTGATGGGGGACAGGAAGAGGAGAGTGACCCTCTCCTAGACCTGTTCTCAGAGAACCCTGATGATGGGTCAGAAGATGGTGTAGCCTTGTCAACAGCCTCACTGATCAGCAGCAAACTGATTGCAGACAAGTGCTCAGTCAGTTCAGACATAGGTTTTCTGACTCCAAGTCAGACCACTTGGTGCACTCATTAAGTGGACACTAGGCAGACCACCCAGGATATAGCGGCATAAAAGTGCAAATTTTGCGGCACAAAAATGTAAATTTAGCGGCACAAAAATGTAAATTTAGCGGCATTATTGCGGCACTTTATTTTACTCGAAATAATTCCTTTTCAGCCCTAAATCAATAGAAACTGTTTTAGCATAGTATTCCTCTTTGAAATAGGCATGGTTAAAGTTTCTGCAGCTCTACAGAAGCACAGCTCCAATCTACTAACCTACTAACCTTGTGGGAGGGGGTGTATTTCTCCCTGGGATTTTCTAGCGCCCATGAGTGCACCCCTGCAGGGGCACCACTTTCAACGCACCCTGGGTGCAGTCGCCCAGCTCCCCTTTGCTCCATGTGTGCAGTCACACAGCCCCCATGTGCTCCCTGTGTGCAGTCACACAGACCCCCATCTCCCCCTGGGTGCAGAGGTACAGCCTCTTGTGTTGCGTGCACTGACTCCCTTTTATGGGTAGTGCTGACAGGGCAGACATCTCGCAATAATCATCCTTCAGAACCAGGTTCCCCAGTTCCAAATTCAGTAGCTCTGACCATGGTGTCACATCCTCTCCCCCACTGAGAGAAACTCACACTGCCTCAACTATAACCCAATTGTGCCCGCTATAAACACCTGGATGCGGCTCAATTTAAATTACACACTAGACAAGAGCAATATCCTGCCTACAAAAAAAAAAACATTATCCTGGAAAAAGCAAATACTCATAGGGAATACAAAATTAAGTAAAGCATGTGAAATGTAAGCAGGAAAAACATGGTTACTTTAACGCTTTTACACTCACTATTCAGATATCAGTGAGTGCTTTTGCCTGAAAAGTTAAGGGCACAGAATGGACCCATTTCAATGTCCATTGCTTATATCCTTACAGAATGTAAGCAGTATAATAAAAAGACCAATTCCCTGAACACCGAGACGCAGTACACATTTTGTTTTCCAATCCATGTGTTGCAGTGCCTCCAGCACTGGTGCACTAGTTCCACGCCAGGGGGGAAACAACGCTATTCAAAGAAAGACAAGTAAACAAAAGAAGAGCTTCACTAGCAAACTCTGTAGAGTGGCGCAAATGTGTTTAGGTATGAATAAAGTCAATCAGCCCACTTTGCTATCACTCTGTTTGGCTTTATTTAGTTATTTCTCATGTTTTTAACCTTTCTTTCCCACAGCTTCACTTTGGAACATTGCTTTCATTGGGCCGGTACCGTCCAGTACGTAGTACACAGCATTTTTTTTATATTGAGAGAGAGAGAGTACCGGCACTTCTCAGAAACAAGCAGGTACTCTGTTACAGAGTACCTGCACTTGTATTTATCTATTTCAAGCACTACTTTGTGTTGAAATTTTTTATTAAGAAAATTATAAATAAATTGCAAAGATAGATACAAATGCAGAGGAAAAAATGAAACATAATATAAATGAGGAAACCATACATTAATTAAGTATAGTAAAGAAGGCATAAAACAATACATCCTCTGGAATTCATAAGGCAGAAAATGGAAGTGAAAAAGAGAGAAAGGGAAGAAGGGGGAAGGAAAAAAAAAAAAAAAGGGGGGGGTGGGCCCCAGAGTAACAAACTGGTTATGAAGAGAAAAATGGGAGTAAGAAGAATGGTAAGAAACGGAAAAAAGATTTGTGGAAGAGAAATTAAGAAGGAGAAGGAGCCGTAGAAGAAGAAGAAGTAGAGACAGGGTCATTATCCACTGTGGTCTCTAGGAATGGGGACCAAACTTGAAGAAAGATGGAAGCTTGGTCCTGTAGATTATAAATTATACGTTCATAAGAAGCTGTTTGTATCATTGCCACCAACCACTCCTCCTGGGAAGGAGGCAATGAAGACTTCCAATGACGCAGTATACAAATTTTCGCCGTGGCTAAAGCAGTATGGAGGAGACGGGTCTGGTTTAGTAAACTTTGAAAGGCCACGAAAGTCATGTAAAATTATATTCGCAGAGGTAAAGGGTAGGGATAGTGGCATAGAATGAGCCAAGGTATTTCGGACAAAGATCCAAAATGATCTGGTACAAGGGCACTCACATATGATGTGCGTTATATCACAACCGGAAGCAGAGCATCTCCAACACAAGGAATGGGAAAGTAGCTTAGCATGATGTAATTTGACCGGGGACCAAATTTAAGACGAGCTTCTCGAACACCCTTATGCAAACCTTCCAAAATGAGATCCCATTGAGTATCTGAGCATGTTACAGAGAGGCGTGTTTGCCATTTTAATTGAAGGGTTTTTGAAAGGGGTTGTGAGAATAAAGGGTGTAGGAAAGTCTTATAAAGACCAGAGGTGACTCCCTTAAAAGTGCCCCATAAATTCAGATAAGATAAAATAGGAGAAGCGGATAATAGATCAGGTGGGGAACCTAGATGTTTTATGATAGCTTGTTGAAGATGAGAATATTTACAGGATTGCGTGGGTGGGAGGTGAAATTCCTCACTCAATTGGGGAAAATATTTAAAATTATCACCATGAAACAGTTGTTCCAGGGAATGAATACCAGCTTCCTGCCACAAAGGCCAGGAGACAACGCGACCACGAATCCGAATAGCCGAGTTAGACCATATAGGAGCAGTAAAATGAAGCCGCGAGTTAGATTTGAGGAGACGGTGGCTTCTTTGCCAAGACTTAAACATGGCAGATAAAATAGGATTTTTAGGGTCAAGAGAACTGGATCCCTTGCCATATAGAAGGGACAAACCAGTGCCAGAAGCCAATAAATGACGTTCAAGTGGAACCCATTGGGGGATGTCCTTAGATTTAGGTAAAAAGAAAGAGATGAGAAAGATGAAGAGCAAGGGAATAGTGCTCAATAGAGGGAAGACCTAAACCTCCATGCAATTGATGGGACTTTAATTTGGCAAAGGCGAGACGCAGTTTAGCTGCACCCCATATAAAAAATTTAATTTTTGAATCAATAGACCGAAGAGTAGCCAGAGGAATAGTCAAAGGGAGCATACCCAGAACATAAAGAAAACGCGGTAAGGTGACCATCTTAATCGCCTGAACCCGCCCCCCAAAGGGATAAACTAAGGGCCTTCCATTTATCGAAGTCTCTTTGCATTTGCGCAATCAAGGGAGTGAGATTGTCAATGACAACGTTATCTAATCCTCTATTGAGAAGTATCCCCAAGTATTTAAGCCGAGAAGGTTGCCAGTGAAATGGAAAACCAGAGATTGCATCCTTTGTAGTGCCAAGGGACATAGGTAAGGCTTCGCTCTTGTCCCAGTTTATTTTATAACCGGAAAAAGAAGAAAATTCGTCAATGATATGGAGGAGAGCAGGGAGAGAGCGGGGAAGATTAGTAAGTGTAAGAAGAATATCGTCCGCATATAAATAAATCTTTGAGTGACCAATTGGAAGAGGAACGCCCACCACAGCAGCCGATTGACGAATTGTAGCAGCTAGAGGTTCCATAGCCAAAATGAAAAGAAGAGGAGAAAGTGGACAACCTTGACGAGTACCCCGCCGAATGGGAAATGGAGTAGATGGAAAACCTCCACAATTAACTTGGGCAGATGGGCTATCATAGAGTAGTCGTACTTTAGCTATGAACTGGTCACCTAGTCCACATTTTTGCATTATGGTAAAAAGGTATTCCCACTCAATACGGTCAAATGCTTTTTCAGCATCCAAAGAAAGAAGGAGGGCATCACTGGAAAGATGTTTAGCGGACCATAGGACATGGGAGAGAGTACGTAAATGATTGCGGGAGGAACGACCAGGAACAAAACCTACTTGGGAGTTATGGATTAAAGAGGGCAAAACCTTGCGGAGTCTTGATGCTAGAATGCTGGCAAGAATTTTAACATCAGAATTTAAAAGAGATATAGGACGATAACTACTACACAACAGAGGATCCTTACCCGGTTTTGGTAAAACTGCAATGATGGCTTTATTAGAGATAGAACCAAGAGAGGACTCCTCCACGGCTTCCCCAAAGGCAGCATGAAGAGTATCAAGCATACTCTGACCAGTCCATTTAAAAAATTCAGGAGGAAAACCATCATCTCCCGGAGCCTTATGGTACGGTAAGGCAGATATAGCTGAAGAAATTTCGTCCTTCGTAATAGGTCCCTCAAGTAGAGCCCTGCCATCATCGGAAAGCCGCGGAAGATGAACTTCATCCAAAAATTTTGACATCGCCATCATATCCACCTGAGTGCCTGGGGAATATAAAGAGCTATAAAAAGAAGCGAACTCCTCAACAATCTCTTGTGGCCGAGTAAGGATATCACCACCGCTTGATCTTATTGCTGGAATCGCCATAGCGGCCTCCCTTTGACGCAATTGTGCAGCCAATAAGCGACCAGCTTTTTCTCCTTGTTCATAGTGGCGGCCTTTCATTTTTTGTAAGGCGTATTCCGCCTTAGAAGTGAAAAGAGTATTAAGGGACATACTCGCCTGTTCCAGTAACTTCCGGTTTTGGAGAGATGGTTGCGAAATATATAATTGAGAGAGTCGGCGAATATCTTTTTCCAAATCAATTTGTGTGGCAGCGTTCTTTTTATTATAAAGGGCAGCGTCTCGCATAATTTGGCCTCTAATAGTTGCTTTAGCAGCTGCCCAAACCGTCCGTTTAGAAGAAACCGAATCGGCATTATTGAGAAGATAATCATGGAAGTGGGACTGCAAAAGAAGTTTACCCGCAGGCGTTTTATATTTGTTGATATTCAAACGCCACGATTTGCGCCCCGGACTCATAAGACCCAAATCCAGAGACAAAAGGACAGGTGAATGATCAGATATAGCCGCTTCTAATATCCTGGAATCAGTAACTAGTCAGACTGAATTTTGCGAAAGAAGAAAGTAGTCAAGACGCGAGAACGTACCGTGGGTAGAAGAAAAAAACGTATATTCTTTGTCCTGTGGATGACTGAGTCTCCAGTGGTCAACAAGACCAGCGTCAGCAAGAATGTCACAGAAGACGGCTCTGTCCGAAGCGTTAATAGTGTCAATGCAACCTGTTCTGTCAAGAGCAGGATCCAGTGCCAGATTCCAATCACCACCAATGAGAAATTGAGAAGCATTTATTTCCGTAAGAAGGCGATTTAAACGAAGAAAAAATTGCTTTTTGGAACCAAGCGGGGCGTATACGGAACCAAGACAGAGAAAGGAATTGCCAATCTTCAATTTAACAAAAACATACCGACCTTCAGGATCCGACCATGACTAAGATTGTGAGAGGAAGTGACTTCCGAAAAAGGATGGCGACTCCGCATTTACGAACAGGGTTAGGGTTGGCAGGATCAGGTTTAGAGACTGAACTGTGAATGACTACCAACCCAGTCTCTGTTGAGCTTAGTAGACTCAATGTCATCCAAATGAGTCTCCTGCAATAGAGCAACATCCACATGCTTAGAATGTAAATAGGAAAGACCTTTTTTGCGTTTTATGTAATGAGTAAGGCCAGGAACATTCCAAGAAACCACAGACAACGGACGGATAGAAGGCATGATGGTAGGATTGAGTTAACAAGAAGTGAGGAAGAACAGAGAGAAAAGAAGAGAAGAGATGTCACTCTGGGAGGAAAAAGGAGAAGAAAAGAAGGAAAAAGAAAAGGAAAGTAAATAAGAACAGTAGAAGAAAAGAGCAACCTAGACTGTTAACTGCGGGTCTGGGCGCACTTAGAGCAACACCAGAGGGAGCTGGACCCCCTTCGAGAAAGAAAGAATAGGGATCTAAAGGATAAATGATAACATGAAATACATAAAGCATAAGAGAATAAGATATCATCATCCAAATCGGGATCAATCTTTGTATTTCCCTACAGGAGGCTGTCACGAAATATGATAAGAAGAGTAACCAACACATCAAAACCTCCCGTATTCTGAAGATGACATGAGAAGGACATGAGAAGAATGAATAAAAGTAAGAAGAATAAAGCAAAAGGAAGATGTGAGACCAGAAGAGGAAAGTAGAACCTCTTGAAGAAATATGTGAAATCGTACTTATCAGAGTAACGAAAATAAATAATACCCCATTTAACAACCAGTAAAACAACATTGGGAGGGAGATGCATTGAAAAAGGGAAATTGACATAAGTGGTACCAACTTCAAGGAGAGGCTGCGATCAAATAAATACTCTGAGGAGTTCAATCATCTAATTCAAAAAGAAAACGTAAAAGAACAAGGAGGTATAAGCTACAATATAAAACAGAGAATGGGAATGATTACATCAGAAAGAGGAACACATCAGTAAAAGAGAACCTAGACGAGAATAGTATGACAAGAACAAAAAGAAAAGACAT
The DNA here is from genome assembly GCF_964261635.1 of Lissotriton helveticus. Lineage (NCBI taxonomy): Eukaryota > Metazoa > Chordata > Amphibia > Caudata > Salamandridae > Lissotriton > Lissotriton helveticus. The sequence continues at coordinate 1,595,509,998 of NC_136069.1, read as the reverse complement.
AGCTAATAAGAAGAAAACAGTAAAGGGAAACATACCAACATTGTCATTGAAAGGGAGGGAAAGAGATATTAGATATAAGAAGAAGAAGACATACCCTAAAGCCAGACAGCCGAGAAGAAACAGAAGAAAGATGGTCAAACACCGTTTGAATCAAGAAAACAGAAAAACAAAGAATCATAGAAAATTGGAGGAAGTAAGACATGTAAGACATGAAATAATCAGAAATAAGCATACCAACATGAACAACATTATTCTTATATTATATGATAAGCAGACCTGAAAGTAGTGAAATAAATGCCAACTGTATAGAACGAATTCTATTGTAGCATGCCGTAAGACCTCGGTGAGGTAAATAAGCAGTGAAAGCATCACGAACAAGAAACACTTAAAACAGAGAAAATAAAATTTCAATCAGTATCAGAGGGTGTTGCAAGAGGCGTTTGAAGCAAGAAAACAGAAAAACAAAGAGACATCATAGAAAACCGGAGTCAGTAAGACATGAAACAATTGGTAATAAGCGTAACAGGAACAGCATCATATCTAGGAAAATGGACAGGAATAGAGGAAAATCCCTTGAGGGATGAGGGACATTCTTATATTATATGATAAGCAAACCTGAAAATAGTTAAATAACTGCCAACAGTAAATCACATAATAGTAAATATAGAAGGGCAATAGAGCACTGAACCCTATATAAAACGCTAAAAAGAATGAATCCTATTGTAGCATACCATAAGACCTCGGTCAGGTAGATAAACAGTAAAAGCATCATGAACAATAAACACTAAAACATTGAAAAAATTCAATCAGCATCAGAAGGTGTTTTAAGAGGTGATCTAGACTTGTCCCTTTGCTGTGTGTTAGTGTGAGAGGAGACAGAGCGTAGAGCCGAATCTTTGCCATCCTGAGAACGAGGTAGACGAGTGGGATCTCTGCCACGTTGCTTAGATACATGAGAGGAATATAATGAAGATGTTGGAAGATTCGTAGATGAGGACTTGGACTGAACAGAGTGAGCAGAGGAAGGAGACTGTGTTTCCATATCGTCGGACCTGATATCATTCAGAAACTGTTGTAGTAGTGCAGGATCACAGAAGTCTTTGGACTCTCCATTCCTAGTGATACGAAAACGAGCAGGCTCAAATAAACCGTATTTGATGTCCATTTGACGTAGTTGGGGTCGCATGGAAAGAAACGCCTTCCGTCGTTCATTCGTTTCTCTAGAGAAGTCTGCAGCCAAGTAGATGGTATGACCCTGGAACAGAAAGGAACCACGAGTGCGAGCCAATGATAGTACTTGTCTGGTTTGCTCATGGCGAAGGAAACAAGCAATGATTGGTCTAGGTCTTGCAGAAGGTCCAGGACGCGGTGGGCCCAATCTGTGAGCACGTTGGAGCTCAAGAGGAGGAGTAAAAGAAATTCCAGTTAGAGTGGGAAGAGCATCACAAAGAAAGGACTTCATATCTTGCTTTTCAATATTTTCTGGAAAGCCAAAAAAACGGATATTGTCCCTACGACTGCGATCTTCCAAATCGATGATATTACTGTGTAGGAAAAGTAAGTCTTGATCGGAACCCTGAACCGAATCCAGACGACCCTCTATGTCCATTATTTTGGAGTCCATTACATTAATCCTGGAGTGAAAGGTAGTGAGCTCTGCCCTGATGGACTTAGTTTCTGTAGTCAAGGAAGCCATAGTAATGTCCAGACCTTCTAACCGCCGGTTGACCCCAGATAGTTCTTGTAAAATGCGTTGCATAGTGTCAGATAAGGATTTATCACTCTGAGGCAACGCAACTTGCGATGAAGGAGGTGACGTAGATCCATTACCTTTAGCTGCCACAGGACCGGATTGCTTTACCACTTCATTGAAAAGTGGTTGCTTAGGCCCACGGCCCCCATTTCTGTTAGACATGTTCGCGCACCACTTCAATGATGGTCTACAGTAGCGAATGGAGGAAATATTGGGATATGAGGCAATGGTGAAGCCAGGAATGTACCAAATAGCAATGAGGCAACAGGGTGTACACAGCAAGAAAAATAGCTAATACGAACAGCAGATAAGTAGCTCCTGCAATTGGAAAATTATAACCAAACCTGCGTACGTAAATTACCTCTTTAGCAAAGCATGTGAAAACAGTAAATGACTGCAGAGAAAAACAAAGCACATGAGCCCACAATAGAAAATAGTGACTGCAATTGAGAAGTTAGCCGTCAACCTATTCCAATTGCGTTTCCCTGTAGTAATAGAACTGGTAAGGTACCATATTAGGGGAATAAGGCAGATAACACAAATAGGAATAGCTGAGAAGGTCAAGTCAATCTGACACAAATAGCAGCTAAGCAAATATGCAGAGATCAGGTGGTGAAAATGAGAGGGAAAAATAAACCAGTACTCTTGCACGTGAATCTGCCAGTTCCAGTATATCTGCCCTTGCAAATGATATTCACTTGTTACTGCCACATGAAACAATGTAATAATAGAAGTGATAATGCAGGCAATATTAATTGTTCCCCCCAATGCTGAGAAATTAGCTGGGCACAAGTGGGTATTAAATTAATTAGCCATGGTGCCTCGAAAAAGAAGTATGCCAGTCAATTAGGTTGCATTTCAGTCTTTATGGTGATGCCTTTCACAGTTGCCCCTAATAAAGGGTAAAAAGCCGGAGCAGTGCTTATAATCCTATAGATAATCATTAAGTACTGTTAAGGCAGCAAGAACGTGCTGAAAGAAATTCCCTCGAAGAATATTACCAGGAATGCTGAGGGTAAACTTTTCCTAAATGATCCTGGAGAGGGCAGCATACATCACAAATACAGTACTATGGCAGGCAAAATGTATTTTCCCCCAGCTCAGAGCCCAATGTGAATCTGCCAGTACTGTTAATTTTTGTCCCTTCAAATGACAGTCACAGTTTACTTCCACTCAGCAAATAAATAGTAAAAGGAAAAATTCAGGTAATTTTCAGCTCTGCCAATACTGATATTACTGCTGTGCACAGTTACTGGGATAAACACACTTCCGTGGAAGAATTATGGCAGTCTTTCATTGTATCCTTCATTTCTGTCAGAAGGCATTCTCCAAATAACCTGCATTAAAACTATCCTGAAAGGAGCCTGAGGAGGGCGCTGCTCATTGGAAACCTGGGCATTGAAAAAGCCCACAGAAAGTCATCCTGCAACAGTACCGTCAGAGGAGGCGCGGCCCTGATGTGAAGGAGGTGCGGCCTTGTGGTAGCTGGAGCGCCGCCTCAGCTGAGGAGAGGCGCGGCCACGAAAGCGCGCGAATGCCGGGGCGTGCGCTGCTGAAGTCGGCCGCCTCACCGTCACTCCGCTGCCGCGAAAACGAGAGCCGCCATCCGGGAAAGAAGGACACCTCTGCAGTCCTCACAAGCTCCGGAGCCCTGCCAGCGCCAGAGAGACAACCCACTCGAGCAGGTGAGGCGGAGAAGCTCGTCAGGGGTCCGTCCCTCGGCGGAGCTCTATTAGCAGGCGGCCATCTCCCTGCGTGGCCAGACCACGCCCCCCCAAGCACTACTTTGGAATTGTAAAATATCACAAAAAGGCGTCAATTACAATGTTTTTCTTTTTTGGATCCATTTCACAAGGGCACAAATCAAGGAACGAAGAAAAGGGACTGAGAGAACCGTTTCTGAAAGCAGGGATTTCAGTAGGAGAGAAGCTGCTACACAAAGAGGGAAGAAAAGGGAGGAAGAAAGAAAAGGGAGGAAGAAAGAAAGGGGGGAGGGCAGTTGAAGCGGCAAAGCAGACAGTGTATTCTGTGCGCAAGAAGAAAAAGACAGTCCTTTCCCTTCTCTGCGCCCCCCTCCCGTCCCCGAGCTGGAATCTTAATTTTTTATTTTTTCCAGTCCCTGCAAGCTGAAGAGAAGCGATACTTTCCACGCCTCGCTCCTCTTTCATAACTTTTGTAAATAATCGAGGAAGCAGGTATCTAATAGCACCGTTTGACGGGGTGACGTATGGGCGCACAACCAATGAAATTGCATCATTTTTTCATGCCTACCGGGAGAGTTATTTTCGCAGGCAGTTAGGTAAATATCGCGCCCTTCGCGCTTGCCAGCTGATTTCACAATTTTTTTTGTGAATCGTGAAATCGCGAAATGCTGGAGGGTCTGACTAGGGACAGTCTGCCTGCTAAAATTAAGATTTACAGGCAACCTGATCATGCCAGGGACTGTATCAGGACTGAAGTCCAGAAAATGTTGGATTTCGGAGTTATTGAACCCTCAGATAGCCCTTGGGCTAGTCCAGTGGTCTTGGTATCAAAGCATCACACCCAGGACGGTAAGAGAGAGATTAGGTTTTGTGTTGACTACAGAGGTCTCAATGCAGTCACTAGGACTGATGCCCATCCAATACCAAGAGCAGATGAGCTTATAGATAGGGGGAGGGGGGGGTAGTAGGAAAGTAGGATCTGCTTACTATGGTTACCCCCACTTTTTGCTGTTTTTCGACTTTAGTCTGGCTGGGGCCCTGCTATCCAGGACCCCAGCCTAGCTGCTTCCTCTCTACTTTACTTGAGGTACACTCCAGATTGGTTACTGGGTTACCTTTGTGAGCTCCTAGTATATGGTACCTTAGGTACCAAGGGCCTAGGTACCCCAGAGGCCTACCAGGGCTGAAGCATGTATTATGCCACCCCTGGGAAGCCTTCCAAAATGGCACCAAAGGTCTGCTACAGCAGCCTGGGTAAGGTGGTGCATGCACCCCGTACTAAGATATAGGTTATCTACCTTTAATCACCGACACATAAACCTATAAGTGACTCCTGTGGCAGGCCTTATCATTCGTGAAGGCAGAGCACTTGGTTTTGTGTGGGAGGGTGCCCATGCATGAGCAGGACCTCTCTGCAGCTTTCGTAATATATTCTCCGAGGCAGTTCTATGATGCAGCCAGACCATATACTCTTGCATTATAACCTCGTGGTAAATGCTACCTTTGGAATGGCTGCATGTGTTTGGTGTCAAACACTTTGGAATCCTAACCCCCCCGCCCCCACCCCGCGCCAGTCCTGGCGGCAGGGGTAGAATCCCACCCTTGTAGAGGGAGAAGACATGTGCACACTTACCTAACCAGTAATAGTTTAAAAGAGCCCAGCATCATAAAATGGATGCTGCAGCCACAGACACGAGTCTGACCTCCTGCTGCTGGACAAAACTCCGGTAGGGGAGGCCTGAACAATAGGTTTCCTGTCACAGGGATGTGTAACCACCTCCCAGACAGGCTTTAGTGTATTGGGGCTGAGTGGGTGCATTCATAGAATGCTTTTCGGACAATCAGTCAGTCATTTGTTAAGCGCACTACATACCCGCGAGGGTCTCAAGGTGCTTGGGGGGGGGGGGGGGGGGGGTGGGGGGGGATGGGGATGGGGGGGATGGGGATGGGGGGGGTGCGGTGGGGGCCACTACTATTCGAACAGCCAGGTCTTTAGTGTCCTCCTGAAGGTCAGCAGGTCTTGATTCTGTCGTAGGCTCAGTGGGAGGGTGTTCCAGGTCTTGGCGGCGAGGTGGGAGAAGGATCGCCCACCGGTAGTTATTCTTTGGATGTGTGGGACGGTGGCGAGTGAGAGGTCGGCGGAGCGTCGCTGGCGGTTGGGGGTGTAGAAGGAGAGCCGTCTGCTGAGGTAGGCTGGGTGGTCTTGTGCAGTGCCTTGTGTGCGTGGATGAGGAGCTTAAAGGATATCCTCTGGTTGACGGGGGGCCAGTGCAGGTTTCTCAGGTGGGGGTGATGTGGTCGTGTCGTGGTACATCGAGGATCAGTCATGCCGAGGCGTTTTGGATGAGTTAGTCGATTTATGAGCTTGGTCGAGGCTCCCGCGTAGAGGGCGTTTCCGTAGTCGAGTCTGCTGCTGATGAGGGCCTGGGCGACTGTCTTTCTTGTATCTGACGGGATCCATCTGTAGATCTTGCGGAGCATGCGGAGGGTGTTGAAGCAGGAGGAGGAGACGGCATTGACTTGCTTGGTCATTGAGAGCGTGGAGTCTAGGATGATTCCCAGATTGTGTGCGTAGTCGGTGGGGGGGGGGGGGGGGGGGGGGGTCGGGGCTGCCCCAATGCCGTTGGCCACCAGGAGTCGTCCCAGACTGACAGGTTGGAGCAGAGGATGAGGACCTCCGTCTTGTCAGAGTTCAGCTTCAGACGTCTGATCTTCATCCAGTCGGCGGCGGCCTTCATTCCTTCATGGAGGTTGGCTTTGGCGGTGATGCGGTCCTTGGTGAGGGAGAGGATCAGCTGAGTGTCGTCGACGTAGGAAATTATGTTGAGGTCGTACTGTCATGCGACGTGTGCAAGCGGGGCCATGTAAATGTTGAACAGTGTCGGGCTGAGGGAGGATCCTTGGGGTAACCCGCAGATTATCTCGGAGGCTTCGGAACGGGGAAGGCGGACGCTCTGGGTTCTGTTGTAGAGGAAGGAGGTGGTCCATTCCAGAGCCTTGTCTCGGATCCCTGCAGCGTGGAGGCGTGCGCGTAGTGTGCGGTGGCAGACGGTGCCAAAGGCGGCTGATAGGTCTAGGAGGATGAGTGCTGCAGTCTCCCTATTGTCTAGCAGGGTCATGATGTCGGTGGCGGCGATGAGGGCGGACTCGGTGCTGTGGTTGCTGCGGAACCCTGACTGGGAAGGGTCCACGATTGTGTTCTCTTCGAGGTATCGGGTTAGCTGTGTTAACCATTTTCTCGATGATCTTGGCTGGGAAGGGGAGCAGAGAGATGGGTCAGAAGTTTTTGAGGTCTCTTGGGTCTGCCTTGGGTTTTGTGAGTAGGGAATTGACCTCGGCGTGTTTCCAGATCTCTGGGAAGGTCACGGTCTCAAGGGAGAGATTGAGGACGTTGCGTAGGTTGGGTGCGATGGAGCTGCTTGCTTTGTTGAAGACATGGTGCGGGAATGGGTCTGACAGAGCCGGAGTGGATTGTGTACATGGTCTTGGTGTCATCGACGCTCACACTGTTCCAGGCTAGCAAGGGGACGTGGTCGATGGTGTGCGGAGGGTCTGTTGTGTTGCTGTCTGTTGGGGCTGTCTGGGTGTTGAAGCTGTTGTGGATGTTTGCAATCTTGTGGTGGAAGAAGGTGGCAAGGGAGTCGCACAGGGCTTGCGACGGCGGGATGTCTGTGTTGGAGCTGGGGTTGGAGAGTTCCTTCACGATGTTGAAGAGCTCCTTGCGGTCGTGTAGGTTGTTGTCGAGGCGGTCTTTGAAGGAGGTCTTCTTGGCAGCCCTGATGAGGTGGTGTTCCAGCGGCGGCGGGGAATCGGTTGGGTGCGGTGCGGTTCTGGAAGGTGAAGTGGATGCAGCGGTGGTTGGTCCAGAGGAGTTCAGTGGTAAGGCTGACAGACGTGCAGGCTTGAGGAGAAGACGGGGTCGAGCGTGTGGCCGGAAGAGTAGGTGGGCGTTATGACTAGTTGTCTCATTCAGAGGTTGGCGAGGTTATCGATCAGGGTTGTGGAGTTGTCGTTGTTCTCAAGGTGAAAGTTCAGGTCTCCGAGTAGGATGTAGTCGGGGGAGGTCAGGGTGTGCGTACTGATTAAGTCGGCGATGGAGTCGCTGAACTGGGGGCGGGGGGTCGGTAGACAAGGGTGCCTCTGAGGGTAGAGTTGGGGTCTGTGTGGATCTGGAAATGCATGTGTTCGTCGGTGTTGAGCGCGTAGTCTGTGCTAGTCGATACCCTGATGCTGTTCTTGTGGACGATGAGATTCCTCCTCCGACTCCATTGGTGCGGTCTCTGCGGGTGATCTTGTAGACGTCTGGGATGGCTATGAGGATGTCAGGTGCGGAGGAGTTGTTCAACCAGGTCTCTGTCAGGAAGGCGACGTCCGGGGAGGTTGTGTTGAGCAGGTCCCAGAGCTAGACGGCGTGTTTGTGTGCGGAGCGGGTGTTCAGTAGTATGCATCGGAGGTGGTCGAGGTCTTTCTTGGCGGGTGGTTCGTCGGCTCTGTGGCTGCTGTAGCTGCAGTTCTAGCAGGTGAAGGGACCGTGTGTGCATTTCTGGCGGCCTTGAAGAAGTTGTGGGTCCGTCCGGGGTTGAGAGCGTGCAGAGTGCAGGCGTCGTAGTGGCGGCGGTAGTAATGGCGGGTGCTGGGGCCAGGGGTTCTGGCACTGGGCACAGACGGGCTTGCTGCTCGCCAGCGGCACAACCGCGCATCGGCCGGCATGTATGGTGAGGTGGGAGTGAGGAGCAGCTGGGAGGCTGGATCAGCGAATGGGCAATCAGGGGGGCGGAGCCACAGGGGACACAGCGGTGGGGGCGGTGAGAGGCGACTAAACAGAAGACAAAAGGGCACAACAATTGAGGGGGCAACGAGTGGCACAGAGGGCAGAAAGGTCACAAAAAAGTCACAAGAGTACAGAAGGCAAAAGGTCACAAGAAGGGCAAAAAGGTCACAGAAAAACGGGAGAAATGAGTGGCACAGAAGGCAGAAATGTCACAAATTCAGGGGCAGCTAAGCAACAGAAGGAAAAACCGGGCAGAGACACCGGGGCAGCGAGGGGAACAGAGGGAAAGAACGGGCACAGACCACGTACAGGCAGCGGGAGAGACAGACAACCGCAGTCACAGACACAACAATGAAAATGAAGTCACTACAACGGGAGCAATGAAAGAAAATACAGGCAATACAATGGAGGATGAGAAAACCTACGGCCTACCACTGGCCACCAGGGATGAGGCGCAGGAGGTAGCCTGCGGGTGGAGGAGGGCCTCGAAGTTCCTCAGCAGCGGCAGTTGGGCAGGGAGGCACAGACGGTGCTATGCGGAGGGGGAGCTACCTACCTGGAAAAGTCAAAGGTTGCTCTCCTCACCGGGCAGCGGCCGGCCTACATGGGGAGGTGGGAGGGAGGAGCAGCTGGGAGGTGGGAAGTGGGGGCAGCAAATGGGCAGTCAGGGGGGCAGGGCCACAGGGGACGCAGCGACGAGGGGCGACAAAGGAAACAGAAGGCCAAGGGCACAACAATTGAGGGGGAAACGAGTGGCAAAGAAGGCAGAAAGGTCACAAAAAGGGCGAAAGGTCACAAACAGTGGAAACGAGTGGCACAGAAGTCAAAAAGGTCCCAAGAAAGGGCAGAAAGGTCACAAAAAACGGGGGGAAACGAGTGGCACAGAAGGCAGAAATGTCACAGAAATGCAGGGGCAGCTAAGCGACAGAAGGCAAAAACAGGCAGAGACACCCGGGGCAGCGAAGGGAACAGAGGGAGAGAACGGGCACAGACCCTGTACAGGCAGCGGGGAAGACAGACAACAGCAGTCACAGACAATAAAAACGCAGTCACAGACAACAAAAACGCAGTCACTACAACGGGAGCAATGAAAGAAAATACAGGCAATACAATGGAGGATGAGCAAACCTACGGCCTACCACTGGCAACCAGGGATGAGGCGCAGGTGGTAGCCTGCGGGTGGAGGAGGGCCTCGAACTTACTCAGCAGCGGCTGCTGGGGCAGGGAGGCACAGGTGGTGCTGTGCGAAGGGGGAGCGACCTACCTGGAAGGCACACTTGGTGTCCCTGTGCATACCCCAGTTCAAACCCTCTCCCCAGACCATCCCATAGGTGGGTCCCCAGAGTATGCCCAACCCTCTAACTTAGAACCCAGTCCTTAGGACTTCAGATTACACCTGGACTAAACTCTGCAACATATATCCTGGAACTTCGACATTCTACACGACTAGAAGACAGAAGAATCTCCCTTGGGGGGGGTCAAGGAGTGACTCCCCTGCTCAAGCAGGCACCAAGAAGCATCTTGCTGGTCTGCATTTGCGAGGCTCCCGCCGGACCCCGAAGTATTTGCAACTCAGTACATGGACTTCCAGACTTCTCAGAGACAGACACGAGATCCCAGCAAAGCTGAGACCTGCAGCCTTCACGAGTGAAGTGGGACCGGAACTCCTGGACACCGTACACATTTGCAAGTGCATCGACTTCCCGAGCATTCCCGAAGTTGTGCATTGGGTACTTTAAGTCCAAGCCCGAGCACCATCTGCACCGAAGATTGTGGGCATACACCCACTTCTAGCATTTCTGCTAGAGGCCCGTTCATGATCCCTGGTCCGTCGACTGGTGGGTCCCTATGAAGGTAACTTCTTTTCCTTGGGCTTCCCTGGTTGCTCCAGATGTTCCCTGACTCCTCTCCAAAGGGTGAGTCCCTCAGACCTTACTGGTCTGCATCAAAGCCAATCTTTGCTTTCTGCGTGGGTTGCTGTTGCCAGGGCTTGTTGGGTTCAATCCGGAAACCGACACCGCAGCACTCGACATCCTTCGTGGGACAGCTCTAATCCAGCTCTTGGTCATCCTAGACGCCTCCTGGTCCTCGTGGCTGAAGAGTCAAGCTTCACCTTCTTCACCTGAAATCACCAGACATCGGTGGGCATCTTCTCATTGCCTTCCTGGTCACCTGCAAGTGACCCAGACTCTGTCCCCTCTGCTTTCAGGTTCTTCACATCTCAGACACTTCACACTTGGTCTGCAGCACTTTTCAGCAGCTCGCCATTGAAATGGACAACGAAATCCAACACGAAAAGACACCTATGCACCCGGCTTCCCTGGGTGAGGTAACTCGAGTACTCTGGTGCTCCCGTGGGTGTTGACTCTAGAACTTCCTATTTCTAAAGGGCTTTGCTCCAAGTCCTCTTCTAAGTGTCCTTAATCTTTAAAATTCCAACTGCGACTTTCCCCATAGAAGTGATTGGTGATTCGAGGCTGTGTTTAGACACTGCACGCGTCCACTGTAGGTCCCCTGTGTCACTACCTTGGGTGGTTCCTGGTGGCCCCAGCGGTTCTAAAGGCTCTAGGCCTTGTATCCCTCAGTCGTGGTTCTTATACCACTTTAATATATGGTTTGGTACGCCCCTAGGGCTCAACGTATATTGTGCTGATTTACTGTGTGCTAAATAAATTTACTGAATGTACTTTTGCATCTAGCCTCAAAGAGACTAGAGGGATGTGTTTAGAATAAATACATATATTTTATATGTATACCTGGTGTGGTCCTCCTTTCATGTGGTCATTTATGAGATTATAGATTGGTAAAACAAGCTGCTTTACATTCCTTCAAGACTTAGCCTGAAGGCTGTTCTCCACAGCTACCACCAGGACAGGTTTCTATATAGGTTGCCTTTAAACCTACCATCAATAAGGGTCGTTTGGACTGGTGCAAGGTGCTCACTAGAATAGTGGACAGCTTAAGCCAGGCCAACTTTTCACACCACATGAATGCAAAGCACCACTTGTGACAAGTGGTACAACCCTGGCAACTACCATCTACTATGATGTTCAACCATCACCAAAGCAAAATACCTCAAATACAGTTGATGGGTACAAATATATCCAGGCATTGTTAGGAACATCCAGAGTAGGTGGTTCCACTTTATTTTCTTTAAGACTGAAGAATAATAAAATAAAAAATGTTTTATTGTTGAATAGGGATTGGACAAACGTGCAAGACACTGAACACTCGGGCCCTTGGTCCCCTTCGTACCTTTGCCTTCATAAGAGGAATTTATAACCAGTTGAGAAGGAACAAGAGTAGAAGCATAAACAGCAATTATCGACGTGTGAAACTCGTAATTTGGGTTTGTGTAATTTTGGAAAATTACACAAAATCGCATGTAATAAAACAAAATGCAGATCAGTCATTTTGAGAAATATTTTAGCAATAAATTAGTCATCACATCCATTTATGATGCAAACACTTTTGCAAAAAAAATAGTGCTAAAAAAACGTACAACAAACATGTTCTGTTCCAGTGCGTTTGCAGTAAATGTTTACCGTGGATGGCCATTTTGGGTGTATTTTTACCAAGAACGATGAGTAATTAAGCAATGTTGCATGAGCCCAATTTGATGAATTTTAGCAAACCTAATGCAAAAGTCCCATAATAACGCAAATGACACCAGCATACTTTCAATTTTACCGATACTTTATTAAAATAAATGCAGGTGAAAACAGTCTATGAGAGACTATACCTTTCCTATCTTGAAGCTACTATAAAAACCATGGAACAGCACCATCATAGGGATGAAAAAATAGAAAAAATGAACATACAAACCTATAGTTCTACACCCCATGCAGCTGTTCAACAAGGGGGATTTTTTTACATTGTACTCAACACCTCATTACTATAATTAGAATGATAGAATAGATGCCTCCCATTCCGGTGGAAAGGTATGCGCCCGGTGTAGGGGCTATGGAGGCTGATAGTAGTGGCCCCAATGCCAGGAGCACTTAGGCCTTCTACTGACAGGCATGCATGCTAAGGTCTCATGATAGAGACACCGATCCTTCTAATAGGCAGCCGTGTGAAGCTGAAAAGTGTTCAGGTTGAAGGTGCACCATCTCTACACAAACACACATTTTAGATTCAAGTTTAGAAGGTGGTAGGAAGCGGAGACAAAAACAAAAGGAGGAGCTCGAGTAACAGCATTTTCTTTTGTTAAAAAAAAATGAGAGCTTTGTGTGTTGATCAAAACTGTGACACAGACTACTGCTCTGTGTCACGGTTTCTCAATTTGAAGCATCACCTAGGGTGAGGCGTTTCCCCAGCACAAACAACCCAAACAAAGTCATTAACACTGAGCTCACAGTAGCCACTGACTTCTCAGATCAGAGCCATTGTCGACCGAAGTGTGGCCAGAAGAAACAAGTCATCAACCAGAAACAAGGAGGAGCCTAGAAATAGACTGCTTCCCTTATGTTGTAAAGAGGTTTCTTTGCAGCTGTATACTATATGAAAGTTTAATTGCTTAATTCCTACATCCCTATTCAGCCTAAACAGAACAAAATACCAGCTGGGAGTAGGACTGAGCACAAAGAACTGGTATTTAAAAATGTGGGTTACTGACATTTACAATTTAGCTATAAAATACAAACCAAGAGAAATACAACTATATGGTCCACAAATCAAGAGGAGATCCAAAAAAGCAAAAGCCATTAAAGCGAAAGTACATCTCAAACACCGATTAAGATTTTTTGAGGTGCCACCACAATTTTTTACATCCAACTGGTCTGCTCCAGGCCTTCCCGCCCAAGGGCTGATAAAATGCATATGTGGTCTTAGAACATTACTAGTTGATATTAGGAGTTTGCATTGGAGAACAATGCTCTATAAAATTGCTGGCCGTGCAAAGGTGTAAGGGAGTTAGGTTGTGCTAGTACTCAAACACAAACGTGTGTAGACATTAGAAAAGAAATGCATTTGTCTGGGTATTCGTTATAGCACTAACCTGGATAGGGAGCATCAACTTTTTTTTATAAAAAACATTTCATTTTAGAAGGTGCATCTCAAATATAATGTGATGTACATGTCAACAGAAAATGTGCAAGCGAGAGCCGGGTTAGTCAACACAACAAATTAAACCAGGCTATGACACAGAGCAGAGGCAGCATGGAGCTGGGACAGCACCTCAATTTTTTACTTGACACTCAAAACGTAAGGTAGCAGGACACAGCTATATGGAACAGATTCTAACACCTTTTGATTTAGCCCCAAAGCTATGGTTAGAAACCAAATCTCCTGGATGGAAGATACCCAACAAAACTGCTAAACCAAACCCCTTTCCCAAACTACAGAGTGTTGGGAATGGGCTTACCATTGCATTCATCATTTAAAACTATCAGTTAACAGACCATGATGGAAAATAAGTTATTTTTCTAAGCTTAGTTCTCCATCGCAGGTATATTAAGTTAATTTCATTACACCACCTGCTATCCCTAAAATCCTTTGAATAAAGAAACTCCCACATTCTATATGTAGAATAAGAGGGGGCCTGGCAAGATGGCAGATTGGACGCACTGAGGTAGATCTCCGCCGCCCATATATAAACTCATGCGGGATCCTTAAAATGCAATAGTCATTCTATACCCAAAACTAACAGATTACCATCAAGCTATCCTGGCTCCCTTCCTGGGCAAAACGGAACGGAATACAGCTCTAACAGTGAGCTGACGGAAACCATGCTGCAGACTAACAGACTGCGGGACCCAGCACTCAAGCCAGAAATAGAGAGCAGCGCCTGCACGGAGCAAAGTCGAGATATAAGGCGAGCCGGCGGAGGACAAGTACCAGGGCGGAGGGCCTGGGGAGATCCTTTTCCCCGATCTGCTTACCACACACATGAGACGGGGTCAGAGTGACTGACTCGCGGCAGAAGGTGGAGTGGTCTGTTGCGTCTTCCCGAACACAGCTCCAGCGCAGAAGCACCGGACGGACTTATTTTATTTTTATTTTGAGAGTTTTATATAGCGCGAACAAGATCTTTGCAGATAACAGAGCGCTTTACAAAGGCAGGTGGAGGGCAGGGGAACAAGGGGGCATAGTGGGGAGGTAGCTCAACATGATCATGTACATAGCACCAATATAGTATATAACATAGTACCAATATAACGTATAGTACAGGTAGGAGGTAGCAGGCATAGTTGGAGCGTAAGTCATCACCAGGTTCATGTACATAGCACCAATATAGTATATAACATAGTACCCATATAACGTATAGTACAGGTATGAGGTAGCAGGCATAGTTGGAGCGTAAGTCATCAACAGGTTCATGTACATAGCACCAATATAGTATATAACATAGTACTCATATAACGTATAGTACAGGTACGAGGTAGCAGGCAAAATTGGAGCGTCGGCCATCCACTCGCTGTAAATAAACACGTGCATAGGAATGTATAGGCAATATCATAGCGCCAGACTGGTAATACTGTTCTTAATGTAAAACACGCGAAATTGTTCAAGTGTATTTAGCCATAAGGATACTTTTAACTTCTTTCTTAAAAAGAAGGGAGGAAGAGATGAGTCTTGTTTCAGGAGGAAGTGCGTTCCAGATCCTGGGCGCCATACCAGAGAAGGAGCGTTTGTATGTTTTTTCCTTCCGGAATCTTCGCGGTTTCAGCAGAAGATTGTTCGTGCTCCTGGTGGTTCTGGAGCTCACAAAGAGGAAGAAGCAAGGGTCGAGTCTCCTGGGGACGTGGGGAGAAAAGTTCCTCACCGGATCGCCCTGCTGCCGGAGTCAGGCTCGGGGGACAGAGCAGCTCCAGGGGTGAGACGCGCTGCAGCGTCGGTGGGGGGAGGAGGGTTGCTGCTTCTCCCCCCCCCACCTGTCCTGACGCGGCTGAAGAAGGAATGAGAGGATGGACTGCATAAAAAGCAGTGTAGTGGACGGCAGCATGAGGAGTCCATGAACGGCGAGAAGAGAGACTGCTGGCATGAGGATTGGCAAAATAACTCACTAGAGAGCAGCGGACTGGGGCGGACACTGTTGCATCCTGACCTGCTCCACAGTGGTAATGCTGGGACGGAGCAGGGGGCTAAGGCGCTGCGGTGGACAAGACCCAAGGTGGAGTGCAGTACATGTGATCAAGGTAAAAATAAAAGTAGCAGGCTGCAATGGAAGGTTGCTAGGAAGAGCTGGTGACTGGAGAATATAGCAGGCAAACCAAGGACAATGAGAGACGGGGGAGGGGGAAACAAAAGCACATGCACAGACGAGGTTGCAGTGGGACGAGAGCTCCGACCATCCCCAGAGATTTCACAACTCTAATACAGGAGGAAAAGGACCTAACCAGCAGCCAAAGAGAAGGACTGCCTGTGGAATTAGGAAGCCCCAAATAGGCGGATAAGACGGGTCCCACTAACCATGGGGCACAAGATGGGGAAGGATAAAACAAACGAAGGGCAACAAACCAACACTATAACGCAATATGCCCAATCGCGGGCATAGCAGCAGAGGTTTACAAGACAGCCTACGAAGCGGAGATTGTGCAAGAACCCTCACGAACAGAGTTAATGGCAGCAATACAGTGCACATTCAGTGCCTTGAAGGGAAAAATAGAGACATGTCCACTGAGGTGGGCCTTATCCGTGCAGACCTTCGCAAGGTCTCGGAGAAGGCGACAGTCCATGAACACAGTATTGAGGAAGTCTTGCGGGAGGTCAGTGCCCTTGAGGAACAGGTCAGGAAACTCAAATCTGACAGCAACACTGAAAAACTGGGCAGAAGATGCCGAAGGTAGATCACAATGGAATAATTTATGCTTTTTGGGATTCCCGCAGGGAGCGGAAAGGTCCACGGAATCCTTTATGGAAGACTGGATATGTAACACCCTGAGGCCAAAAGAACGGTCACCGATGTTTGCAGTAGAAAGGGCGCACAAGGCATTGGTGAGGAGGCCCACTCTGGGGGCGCTAGCCTGGGCAATAATTGCAAGCATTTTTAATTACCGGGACTGTAGCCTGAGAGTGGTACGAGAGGCTGGTGCCTTAGAGTTTGAAAATCGCATCATCACGATATGTCCAGACTATACGCGGAAGGTGCAAGCACAATGCAAGTCATTGTGGTAGCCAAACAGGCAATGGGACTGCAATACATGCTTATGTTCCCGGCCAAGCTCTGTGAGAAGGGTATGCCCAGACGTGGGTCCCGTGCTCACTACACCTCTGGATTCAAGCTAGCCTGGCTGATGAAGGGTGATGCCCTGACACTGGTCCCGGGATGCTTGTTTCCGGTCCAAGAAGGACCTGCCTTGGCAGTTCGGGCTGGACTGTTCCCATAAGGAACAGAGTCAAGCCTGATTTGTATTTGGCTGGGTCGAAACTGGGGTGGTGTGGTGAGCAAAAGAATGATGGATTAAACCCAGATCCTTGTAACTGGAGGTGAATGTTTGCATTGTCCAGCATTCCGTCCATCAATTGTTTTTTTTTGCAAGCTCTAAGTAGTAGCGCAAGGCAAAAGACATTTCTTCAAGAGGCCTGAGAAGGTCTGGGTCTGGTTTGCAGATTGGGACAAGCTGCTATCGAGGGAGAGGGGCACACAGAAAACAGAAAAGAAGCGTAGAGGAGGAGCACGAAGAGTGGAGAACTAGAATGCGTCCCCTGGAAAAGCCATGGAGACCCCTCGGATCGAGGTACAGGAACACAGCTCGCTGCTGGCGGTGAAACATAGGGAAGCCAAGAGTGATATGGAATGAGGAGGCAACGCCCAAGATCTGATGCAAGGGACGCCAGAGCCAGTAGTCCGAGAGGAAGAAAGCTGAATACCGCTCCAGATATTCCGGACTGAGAAAATGGAGGAGGTATAAAGTGGGACATTGGGGAGGGAGGCCAGATTACCAGAGGTCGAGAAGTGGGAACATCGGGGACTTGTGGGAAAACAGAATATGTACATACCTGCTGAAGGACAATCAATGGAACTGATGTGGTTATACAAATGTATGGGATAAGGATAGGACAGCAGAGGTAAAATCCAGTGGAGTCTTACTCTACCCTTGAGGGAAGGGAAGCCAGCTGGACACCGTAAATGTAATGTGTTTCTTGTATAGCGCGGGCTACACTCCATGGAGCATCTTTGCGCTTTTAGCAAGAGAAACCTGAGAACGTAAAGCCAGGGGTCTAGAAAACTGATACATATTAGATTAGAGATATACATTGTGTTTCGGGTAGGGCATAGATCCAGGTTTTAAGGGTCTTTCTAAAAATGGATTCAGTGAGGATTGAACGAAAGTGTGGTGGAAGCGTGTTCCAAGCTTTAGAGCCCAAAACTGCTAGGGCTTTACCTCCTCTCGTTTTGAGTCTAAACTTAGGGATGGTGAGGAGGTTGGCAGTTTGGGATCTAAGACATCGTGAGGGAATGTAATGCTTGAACATACTCTGTATGTAGCTCGATCCTCTGCCATTGAAGGCCCTGTAGGTGATCAAAAGAATTTTGAAAAGCACCCGTTTGTGGATTGGCAGCCAGTATAGGATGTTCAATGCTGCTGTGGCTGATGTTCCTTTTCCATCCCAACACCAGTCTGGCTGCAGCGTGCTGCACCATTTGAAATTTATGGCAGATCTCTCGGTTGGTCCCTGCATAGAGGCTGTTGCAGTAGTCAATGCGGGAAGTTATAAGGGCTACTGCAACCATTTTCCTTGCTGATAGAGGAATCAGGTCGAAAACTTTCTGAGCCCTTTTATAATGCCAAAGCAAGTCCCTGCTACGGCCACTGCTTACTGTTTGAAACTAAGGGAGGGGTCAAATTTATCCCTAGGTTTCGGACCGAAAGGGCAGTGTTGGGTGGGGCAATGGCATCCTCGGGCCACCAGGATTCAGGATTGAATTGATTTCCTTTACCAAAAGGTAAAATCTCGGTTTTACCAGAGTTACATTTCAGGTGGTTCATATCCATCCATTTAAAGGTCGCTTTAAGGCAGTTCTTGAGTACCATTTCAGCTTCACCGGTGTTGTCCTCCATGACCAAGATGAGCTGTGTATCATCTGCGTAAGATATAGTATCTATGCCGTAAGATGATATAAGGGCAATTAAGGGGGCCATATATATGTTGAAGAGCGTAGGGCTCAAACAGGAGCCCTGGGGCACTCCTGTCCTAGTGATTTTTCTTCTGACCTAGATTGGCCTAAGATGACCACTTGTCTAATTGCTAGGAAGCTTTTAATCCAATTCAGCACATTTCCAGTGATCCCTGCCGCGGCTAGACGGTTTATCAGGATGGTATGTGACACCGTATCAAAAGCCGCGGACAGGTCCAGCAGCACCAAGACTGCTTTCTTACCCTGGTCTAATGCAGCTCTAAGAGTTTCCGATGTAAATATTAAAGCTGATTCAGTTGAGTGCTGAGCTCTAAAGCCTGCTTGATTGGGGTGCCAGATGTTATTGGCTTCCCAAAAAGCGGTGAGCTGTTTGTTAACTGCCTTCTCAGTTAGTTTACAAAAGGTAGGAAGGAGGGAAATGGGGAGAAGGTTCGTGAGGATTGCAGGATCAGGTAGTGGCTTTTTCTGCAGGGGCTTCACTGCTGCGAGCTTCCATTCCTTAGGGACTGAGCCTAGATTAAGTGATGAATTAATAATATTATTAATGAATGGATTGGTGATCTCTATCAATGTATGAAGGACAAATGGAGGGCAGGGGTCAAAGGGTGAGCCTGATTTGAGCTTTAAAATCTCAGTCCGAGACTCCTCTTGACTGACAGATAGAAAGGAGGACAGAGTGTTCTTCTTTATGTTGACACTGTCCATCGGGTTCTCCTCTTGAAAATGGGGTCGAGGGAAATCTTTGATAAGCATTTGGATTTTTGTATCGAAGAAATCCGCTATGGTGTCACAGACTTTGGGAGAGGGGAATGTCCCTTTGCATGGATTTAGGGTTAGTAATGGTATTCACGATGCTGAAAATGTCTTTCTGCTTATTATTGCTTTTGATAATAGCTTCTGTGAAGTATTCTCTTTTAGCCGTTTTAATCATCCCATGAAAAAGTGACCGTGGCTGTGACCGTCTGGATCTGATCCTAAGAGGTCGCTCCCCCCACGCTCCCTGGCCACAGAATCTGCTTGCAATCCTCGTCTTGAAGCGCCTCTGCCGATTTCACCGTGGTATCGTAGGCATTTAAACAGCGCTCTGATCGCGATTGTAATAGACATTTAACCATAGCGCATTGACTGTAATACAGCGCCGAACCTCGCACGATAATTAACATCTAAGCGCAACTTTGTCTGTTTGTATTGTAACTCCTGCCGCCTTTGACTCACTGTATATCCGTGCTGCTTTACTGTGTGCATTACTTTGAGCAATTAAGCCTTGTAGTAACCTGCCTCCGTTTCACGTGCCATCCTCCATTTTGTCATCTGGTTTGTTTGTTGTGTACTCCCTTGGCCCGCCTACCCTCCCCTGCTACCGCCTCCCATCTGACCCTCCCACGCTCCGCCCCCCCACTCTCCATTTAAGATTGATGGTCTTACGCGCAGCGTCCACGCCGAAGGTGCGCCGAAGGTGCGCCAAAGGTAAGCCCGTCCGCGCCTGGACCGCGCCGAGCACCAGACCCCCTGGTCCCCGCCACTCCCAACCCACTAGATTCACTTATGATGCCGCTTCTCTCCTCGTCCTCAACCCCGGACGCACTCCACTATGCTGCGAAACTGCCCCAGGACGTACCCACGGCCCATTCGCCTGCCTCTCCTGCAAGTTCAACTGCTTCCGGTCCCTCTCCAAACCCACTTCCTCCTCACACATCTCCGAACCCAACCGCATGAAATGCATCCAACTGAACACCCGCTCGGTCCACAGACACGCAACAGAACTCTGGGACCTAATCGACACTGCGTCACCTGACATCGCCTTCCTTACTGAAACATGGATGAACGCATCTTCTGCTCCCGACATCGCCATAGCCATTCCGGACACTTACAAGATCATTCGAAAAGACCGCACCAATCAAACTGGAGGAGGCATCACCATCGTCCACAGAAACTCCATCAAAATTACAACCACCTCCGATGACAATCTTGCAACCGCTGAACACCTCCACTTCCAGATCCACACCGACCCCAGGACCACCCTTAGAGGCACCCTCATTTACAGGCCTCCAGGCACCCGCACTCAATTCAGCGACGACATCACAGACGTCAGCCCGCACGCCCTCGCCTCAGAGAACTACATTCTTCTAGGAGACCTCAACTACCACCTTGATAACATACTCGACAGCAACACCACCACCCTTCTGGACAACCTGGCCAATCTCGGACTCAAAACAACTTGTTGACACCCCCACTCACACAGCCGGACACACGCTTGACCCTATCTTCACCTCCAGCAAGCACATCTCCTTCGATCGCACTACAGCTCTCCACTGGACGGACCACAGCTGTGTTCACTTCAGCTACATAACCACCCTGACCCACAACCGTCCACAACCCATTCCCCGGAGAAACTGGAACAAAATCACCACCGACCAACTCCTCACATCACTCAACCAAAACCCTCCCACCCTCTCAATGGACCCAGACCAAGCGGCCACCAACCTCAAGCAATGGATTACCCACAGTGCTGACGAATTAGCACCCCTGAAAAAGCACCAGTTAAAATCAACCAGCAAAAAGGCTCCCTGGTTCAATGATGAACTTAAAAAATACAAGAAGTTATGCCGCACCATGGAGAAGAATTGGAGAAAAAACCCAACCTCAGACAACATGGCCTCCCTCAAGGCAACCACCCGCAAACACCACCAACTGATCCGATTCGCCAAGAAATCAGCATTCAAGGACCGTCGCGACAACAATTCTCATAACAGCAAGGAACTCTTCAATATCGTCAAAGCATTCACTAACCCCACCGCAGCATCCAATGACATCACTCCCTCCCAAGACCTTTCCGACGCGCTATCCTCCTTCTACAACAAAATTTCCAACATCCACAACAGCTTCAAGAATACTCCCAGCGATCAACCCGCCCCTCCCCCTTTAGATCCCACTCCTCCAACTAACAACCTCAGTGCCTGGAACCCAATCACCACTGAAGACACCATTCGCCTCATGAACTCAATCCACTCTGGCTCGCCTTCTGACCCCTGTCCCCACCACATCTTCAACAAAGCTGACTCCATCATCGCTCCCCAACTCCGCGATGAAATCAACTGCTCTTTCAACTCTGCCACCTTCCCAGAAATCTGGAAACACGCCGAACTCAGCGCCCTTCGGAAAAAACCCACAGCTGACCCCTCGGAACTGAAAAACTACCGACCCATATCCCTCCTCCTTTTCCCGGCCAAAGTCATCGAGAAAGCCGTCAACAGCCAGCTCGCCGCCTTCCTGGAATCCAACAACTCCCTTGATCCATCTCAATCCGGATTTCGAGCCAAACACAGCACCGAAACCGCCCTCATTGCAGCGACCGACGACATCCGAGCACTCCTGGACAACGGAGAAACAGTGGCCCTCATCCTTCTCGACCTCTCCGCCGCTTTCGATACAGTCTGCCACAGCACCCTTATACAACGCCTCAGCAACATCGGCATACAAGGAAAAGCATTGGACTGGATCATCTCGTTCCTAGCTGGAAGAACCCAGAGAGTCCGACTTCCCCCATTCTACTCTAAGGCCACCGAAGTCATCTGCGGAGTACCCCAAGGATCATCACTCAGTCCCACCCTATTCAACGTCTACATGAGCCCTCTCGCCTCTATCGCGCGTCAACACAACCTCAACATCATCTCTTACGCCGACGACACCCAGCTAATCCTTTCCCTCACCAAAGATCCCAACAACGCCAAAACCAATCTTCACAAAGGCATGAAAGAAGTAGCCGAATGGATGAAACAGAGCCGCCTAAAACTCAACTCGGACAAAACAGAGGTGCTCATCCTAGGATCCTCCCCCTCAGCTTGGGACGACTCTTGGTGGCCTTCCGCCCTGGGCACAGCACCCACACCCACAGACCATGCACGTAATCTCGGCTTCATTCTAGACTCCTCCCTCTCAATGTCCAGACAAGTCAACGCCGTCTCATCCTCATGCTTCAACGTCCTTCGCATTCTCAAAAAGACCTTCCGCTGGATCCCCCTCGAGACAAGAAAGACCGTTACCCATGCATTGGTCACGAGTCGTCTGGATTATGGCAACACACTTTACGCCGGAATTACAACAAAATTACAAAAAAAACTCCAGCGCATCCAAAACGCGTCAGCGAGACTCATTTTAGACATCCCGCGCCAAGATCACATCACCGGACACCTAAAAGACCTTCACTGGCTCCCCGTCAACAAAAGAATTACTTTCCGCCTTCTCACCCACGCACACAAGGCCCTTCATAATCTAGGACCCGAATGCCTCAACACTAGATTGTCCTTCTACAAACCCACCCGCCAACTAAGATCAGCCAATCAAGCCCTCGCCACAGTCCCGCGCATCCGAAAATCCACCATGGGCGGCAGATCGTTCTCCTTCCTGGCTGCCAAGACATGGAACTCACTCCCCACCCACCTCCGCCTTACTCAGAACCACATCTCCTTCAGAAAAGAACTAAAAACATGGCTATTCGACAAGTAATGATCCCTCCCTCTAGCGCCTTGAGACCCTCTGGGTGAGCAGTGCGCTATATAAATGCTTGAACTTGAACTATAAAGGCGGCGGAGGCTTTATAGTTGTCATGATCTAAATCTATACAGTTGAGGCGCCACCTCCGCTCGAGGACTCTAACCTTCCTCTGTTCTGTTTTTAAGGTTGGGGAGAACCAGGGGGCAGAGGGTCTCTGTTTCCTACCAGGCTTTAGACTAGGAATGGCCGATCCCTCTCCTGCGCCAAGTGTATTAATCCATTTTCTAAAAGACTGTCTTTGTCGGGGTCTCCCGTCGGAGGGGGTCTAGATGCTGTTGCGCTAGTCAAAGTCCGACTGTTTAATCAGATCTTTCTAACAGGGTACCTCCTGGGGAGAACACCATTCCCTATCCCCTGTGGACCGTATGTAAGCTACTCCTGGGAGTTCAAAATGGACAAAACAGTGGTCCGTCCATGTTAATACTAATGGGGTTTTAACTATGAGTGTCTCAAGGTTGTCACATATACAATCGAGTATATGTCCTGCCTTGTGCGCGGCGATGGTAGTAAGTATTTTTAAGCCTAGGACATTCATAGTGTCTGTAAAACAGACTGTGGCCGGGTATAAGGGGGAGTCTAGATGTATATTAACATCACCCAGAATAGTAAAATTGGCTGATTTAAGGGCTAGACTACCCAAAGTTCCTCCGATGCTTTCCATGAAGTCTGTGTATGACCCGGGCGGTCGATATATAAGTGCGCCTGTGAAAGTGAAGAAGTCGTGCACCTTTAGCATGAAGCCTATACTTTGTCGCCTTGAGACCTGGGATAGTAAAGGTCTGACAGTCTAAGGTGTCGCGGTAAATAATTGCAAAGTCGCCACCCCTCTGAATAGGTCTATCCACTCTAGAAATTAGAAATCCCGGAGGAAGGGAGTTTGTAACATTCGGGTTACTGTTAGGTGTTAGCCATGTTTCTGTCATGAACAGACAGTCTAGTTTTTCTTCATCTATTAGGTCGAAAATATGTTGGGTGTGCTTACACATAGACCTAAACATTAATGAGTCCGCAGCGTAGGCTTCTTGATTGCTTGGGTGCCAGAGTTTTTGCGGGTCCATTTAGACCAAAACTCTTCCCGCAAAACCTGCAGCTCCAGGGTCCTGTCCAGTTTGCCATGATGTGTGGTTGTATCAGGCATTTGGACCAGGATTTAGCCTTAATAGCGTTTCCCTTGAGTAGGTTTTAATTATGACATGGGGGGTGGCCATTGGCTCGGTCGAGGCGCGGATGGCGCGCCATTGACGCGCACGCTGCGCTGGTCCTCTGCGCGTACGAGAGATGTATGGCATTTTGTAGTGGGAGGGCCGATTCTCCCGCACCACTAGAGTGCCAACCTTCCTCCCCCAATATGGCGCCTGAGCAGGAAGTGCTCGGTTGCCTGATCCCGCGGTCCAGGAGCCCCAAATCGGCAACCTGAGAGAGCGTAGACCCTCGTGGGGAGCGCGTGGGGAATGAGAGTAAGTGCAATAGTAAGTACAATCAATTTAAAACATGTGTCCAAGTCACACGAAGTTTTCAAAGTAAATTTTAAAACGTGGAGAAACAAAAAGGTAACACCGATGCAAATTGTTACACAGTTCTACAAGATAAAATCATCAGCCCCTGACTCCCGGCTTCCGCCTCAAGAGTCGAAGTTCTATCACTCTGTACCTCCGCACAAGGGAGGGGAATATAGAGGACAGCTGGTGTAGGAGGAATCTTTTTCTCAGGAGGACATATGAGGGGTTTTGGGCACCGATGCCCCAACGGGTGGGCAATCAAAGTTCTAGTTATTGTGTTCACATGATTGTCCGGGTAGGGGGTACACATTTTTGTAAAGGTTATAAATTATACAGAGCAGTGCGGTACAAAACCAACGGGGCTGAGAGAAGTGGGAGCGAAGGAAGACACGTTGGAGCACGGTGAGGGATATATGGAGGACCCCTGCACTGGCAGGAAGAATAAGGGGAGAATGCCACCGCTATGACAACGGTACAAGATAGTCTTGTGAAATGTCAGGGACATGGGTACTTATGTGAAGAGGTATAGAATACACTCACACCTGAAACGCACGGGAGGGAGTATAGCCTGTATTCAGGAGAAACGCCTCACAGAGCAAGAAGCCAAGAAGTTACCGAACAAATGAAGGAGACAGCTATACTGGTCTACATATTCCTCCTATGCACGGGAAGTGGCAATCTGGGTAGCTCCTGGGATCCCGTTTCGCCTGGTGTACTCTGAGGCGGATACACAAGGAAGATAAATAATGGTACAGGGAGTGCAAAGACCTGACTATACTCAATGTGTACGTGCCCAATGTGGACGACTGGGTTTTTCCCTAGACTGCAAAACATGATCACAGACAATGATAGAAAGGCTGATCTGGGTGGGGGACTTCTATCTATAGTGGCCTCCAGTACACAACTGATCACCCCGAGTGGTAGGACTAAGGCAGGCAGGGTAAACTCACTCAAAGATGTAATGCACAACTTAGGTTGTAAGGACCTATGAAGGGAACAATACCAAAACCAACAGAAATATTCATGTTACTCTACATCCCACAACACATAGTAGATTGGACAGAGTGCACGGTACTGAAAACATGCAGGCGGAAACACACAGAGTAGGATATTTGGGTAGGTAATTATCTGATCACTCCCAGCTATTGTTGGAGTAGGAGGGAGGAGTAGCAGGTCAGGGAAATAGAACTTGGAGAATGCAACCAGATGTGCTAACGGATGCACCCTTTCGATGGGAATTAGTTAAAATCACTGAGTATATTGAGGGGGGATTAGGACACAGCGGTAAGCCGGGGCATGGAAAAAGAAGTGGTGCACAGAGAATGCATGGGTAAGATATGTGGAGTAAGGAGACAGTTACAAGCGGAATGGAGGAGTCTGGGGGGTGAGGCAAGGAGGACAATGGTGACAAAGAGCTCAGGGTGCAGAGACAGTTGGACTGGATAAATTCACACGCAGAGAATACAAGCCACGACTGTAGGGTGAAGGTGAGAAGCTTAGCAGAATGCTTGCGTGGCTGCTCACAAGAGAAACAGCCAGGGCTCCTATAGTAATTCTGCGGAGGCAGGACGGATCAATAGCCACTACACAGAGACTGATAAATGGCGCTCTAAAGTAACATTTTCAGGAAGTCTACATGAGGGGCAGAGCTGACGGACGGGGAACTTGAGGAATATCTAGAGGGGGCGGGACTTCCCAGACTGGAACAGGTCAGCGAAGAAATCAAAGCGGACCTTACTTTAGAGGAAGGAAAAGAAGCAATCAAGGGACTGAACAAGGGCAAGACACCGGGAAGTGATGGATTCCCCATAGAGAACTACCAGACATATAGGAAACAGTTTGGCAGGGCCGTTATTAGAGGTAAACAGAGAAGCAGGACAGAAGGGGATAATGCCTCAGGCACGGAGGGAAGGAGCGATGTGTGGTGCCCAAACCAAGGTGGGAATGGGGAGGTGGGGGGGAGAAGGGGGAGGGGGGGGAGAAGGGGGAGGAGGGGGGGGGGGGGAGAAAGCAACTGGACCAGCAGCATACCGACCTTTAACAATGCTGAATGTCGACAGCAAGGTACTAAAGGTTCTATGCACGATACCGTCGGCGAGATGGACAGGCGTAGTGAGGAAATTAGTGCATGAAGACCAGTGCGGATTCATCCCGGGGCAGAGCACGGCATTGACTTGGTGTAGGCTGGCACATGTAATGCATGCAGTGAAAGATAGTCAGGAGGACATAGCACTTCTGTCTGTGGACATCACATAGGCCTTTCACACGGTCGAATGGACATATCCACAGCGGGTGCTGCAGCACACAGGCTTCGCCCAGAAATTGTGTCACTGGGTAAGGTACTATACACTTTCCCAGGAGTACGGGTGAGTAGTTGAGGAATTCTCTCAGAAGGCTGGGAGGTGAGATGGGGCAAGAGGCAGGGCTGCCCAGTCTCCCCATTGATATTTGCAATGACAAAGGAACCCTTGGCGTAATTATTGCAGAAGGAGGCAGATATGATGGGAATAAGAGTAGAAGAGGAGACACACTTGATCACACTATAAGTGGACGACGTGATGTTCTATTAAAGGGAGCCAGTGACAACAGTGCCACAGCTCCTGCAACAGCTGGACAAGTTTGGTTAAGTCATGGGTTTGCGGGTAATCAGAAAACTTTGTTATTCCCCCTGGGAGGGCTGGAGCAAAAGGAGACCAAACAGCTACCACAGGTGGGTTTGCAACGGGAGGTGTCGTCCTTTAGATACTTAGGGGTTACAGTAGGCCATGGCCTTGAGGACCAGTAGCACTTGGTGGTAAGCCCGATGATTTAAGGACTAACCAGGTTCATTCAGTCTGGAAGACTCTACCGCTCTCCACGATGGGGAGGGTGGCGGGAGCCAAGATGGTGTTCCTCTCAAGAGGTCTGTATACGGTCCAGAATGTAATGTACACGGTTCCCTGCTGTGTGTCCCGAAAATTGGATAGCCTCTTGATCCAGCTGGTATGGGCGGGGAAAAAGGAGCAGGGTAACACTGCCGCATTTGAAACAACACACAGGAAGGTGGGATGGGTCTCCCAGATTTGGAATTGTATTATGACTCTAAACTAAATTACGTGGCACAATGGGTGTCGGATGAGGACCACACCGAGAAGCGAATGCGGAGGGGAACACATGGAACGCTCGCATTGATGGAATTTCTCATGCTGGGAAAAGGGGTACCAGAGGGAACTCCTTATCCCGTAAGTCAAACAGCAGAGCTATGGGAACAAGTGATTAAGAGAGTGTTTAAGAAACCATTTGCCAGGGATCTAGATATCTGGACGCTTCTACCATTTCGTCATATAGACTGAGACGTCGATGGCACAATGGAGAGAGGGTGGATACATTACACTGGGCGACCTATACCCGGGAGACACATGTCTGACTTTTGAAGAAGCACAGGAGACATTCGGGGTGACAAGGGGCCAGTTCCTTCAATATGCTAAAATAACACACACTGAGGGAAATATGGACAACTTCCCGAATGCTCAGAGGGAGAACGGCACCTTGCAGCTCCTGCTGACTGTGAGGGATACGAGACATATGGTGACCTTTCTATATAGAACGCTGAAGGAAGACAGAGGAGTGAGGGAAATGCCGTCCAGAAGGGCATGGGAGGAGGATTTAGGAGGCACCTTCGGAGACACTGAATGGAGTGCAGCATGTGAACTGGTTTGGATTGTGTCAAGAAAAGCACGCTTCAGGTTGACACACTTTAATTACCTGCATCTAACATATATGACACAGATTAAACTTAGCAGAATATATGCGGGAAGGAGGGCAGTCTGCCCCAGATGTGGGATGGATGGTGCTTCGTTCTTCCACATGGCATGTGAATGCCAGGCAGTTCTACAGTATTGACAGGAAGTGGCGGAAAAAATGAGTAGCCTGACCGGATTAATTCGGGAGACACTGCTGAGGGAATGCCTGTTGGGTATGGTTAAGAAACCCAGGAAAGACCAAACAGGTTGGAAATTCCAGCAGTTAACGTTGGTGCTGGCAAAAAGGAGGGTGGCTATAGGATGGATGAGTGCGAAGATGACTTCTATAGATTTATGGCATAAGGACGTATTAGAATGGGCACGAGCGAAAGAAATATACATGAAAAAGATCCGTACGGATAAGCTGGAGGAGCACGTAATGAAGTGGGTAGCGTACATGGGCAGCATGACTAGGGATAGAGGAGAGCACGACGAAGACACGGAGGGAGGATAACATGACAAGGTGACATTCAGGAGAATCAGCCAAGTCAGGACTAGCAAGGGAGAGGTATAGCAGAGGCAATTTTCATACACCAAAGGTTTATAGGTACTGAGCTGTACGTGGGGTACATGGAAAAGAAGGGATTGCTCCAGAGGACATCCGAGAACAGCCAGTGGAAGGAGGGAGACTGCATTGTAACATGGGGAGGGGGGGTGGGGGAATTGTTAATACATAATTAATTTTCCGGTCAAGGTGATCATACAGATGTATAAAAGTGCTGCACAGATGGACATATATTTGAGAAATATAACACTAACAATGTGATTAAACTGTCAAAAGACGTTCAATAAAAAAAAAATTTTAAGTAGAATTATAAAACATGTTTTAAAGTTCAATTGGCAGTTCTAGCCAATTTGTAAAAAAAAAAAAAAATACAGCTTTCTTCATGGACCAACCCAGGATTTCCTCTTGTTGAAAGAATGCCATTGGCAATTGAACTATGACCGCTCCGTGCAATGTGTTAGACATCAAAAGAGTTTTCCTCATCAAACCTGGCATTCTTAGTCCAGCTCGAAGTAAGGGTGCTAATACTGAAACAGACATGAGTCAGACACCATAGACATTGAGTGATAGTTTTGTCAATCCAGATTTCTTATTTTTTAGGTTCAATCGAATTGCTTAACAAGATGGTAAAGGCAATTGAGGTTTATTTAACAATCAGCCTTTTCAATTTCTGATGCATCAATGTTGTGTTATCAGAAGATACCACTGGCCTGCGTTTCAATTTTCAGTTATTACATATCAGAACTATAGATTTCAGGATTTCAGGATGTGCAAAATGTGTGACTAACAAACTTTGCAAAAGCTGGATCACAAGCAAAGAGCTGGAATTAATAAGGCAAAGAGTCAAACTATACTAATCATTAAGCCTATAAGGCCACACAGCCACAAATTATTTATGAACTAATCTCCATACTACTGCCCATAACAAAGGCCCTGCACACAAGTTGGCATACACAAAGTAAACACTCCACAAGCTTTCACAACTTTGCTTCAGTCCATCACCAGTACTCACTGCCAATGCTCTTACTCGCGATAAAACTGCTGATGAATTGAAACCTGTCAGGAAGGGTCTGTTGCAAAGTTTCTCTCTCCTCTTCACTGCCACTTCTGAAATAAAATATTTAAAAGCCATGTTAAATTTAGCACTCCTCTGATATACTTAAAATCTTATATTATTGAAATTATTAAATGAATAGGCAATATTGGTATTAACACTTACAAAGCACTTTAAGGACAATTTTACTCTCAACATGCATAGTACCATCAATAAATTGAGGCATAGAAGTAATTGTGTGCATTTTATCTAATAGTCCAATTTGAACCAAACAATATACAACACAAACAGAAATAAGCCTGTTATTTCAGACAATATGAATATCCAGTAAAACTATAGGGATACAGTGATCTGTCAAAAAAAAGATAGAATAAACAGACAAGAGTACTAGTAGAAGCGGGAGTACTGTAGTACATTAAGGCTCACCAACCCACCGTAGAGTCATGCAAAGAAAACTACCAACTACAGAATAATAGTGCAATAAAGTAAAACAAACAAAAACCTAAGTCGCCCAAAAGAACCCAATTAATACCTTCGACTGCTGACCTATTAAAGAAAAAAGATGGTTCAAAAGTCAGTCTGAACATAAGAAAAAATTTAACAGTTAGAATTGATGTCAGCTAGAGCACTAAAATGAACACAGATATGATGCAAGTGTAAGCTGCGGGCATCAGGAAGGATTTGAAGGACCGGACCAAAAGGATGTAAGGCAATAATCAGAAGTCAACCAGTGGGATAATTCAGACCTAAAGCAGACCAAGATGGCTGAAATGCGAAAGGACATGACAGATTTAGAAAACCTGCAAATGTTTTGAATACCAGAAGACGCAAAAGGAAGGTGTGGCAAGTTAGATACTGACTGACTATCTCTGCACCATGGATTCTTCATTTTCAGAAGACAGACAGAGACCTCAAAGACCCATCTTAAAAGGAAAGAAGCCAAACTTCAAGGTCAATAATTTTTCATGAAACAATTCAAGAGTATTCTCAACCAGAAAAAAAAACAAGCATTGGCTAGTCAAGCAGACAGGACTGTCTTAATGAAATATAGCTGTGTGTTGATTGGTACGTTTGTATGTGTGGTTGGGTAGAGTTGCTGAACTTAAGAACTCAAATACTTGGAGGATGAGTAAGTGCATGGGTGAATAGATAACACCGATGAGGGCATGGAAGGACGACTGGAGCACAGTATGGAGTAATACAAACCAACTGCACCAATTTCATGGGCCGATGGGTCAAAAAGCAATAATAGAACTAGAATGGCAATAACTGCCAATATTATGTTAGTGCAAGAATTACACTAGAGCTCAACACCATCACGTCCATACCATTAACTTTCTACAGCAATCATGTGCACACAATTGCCAAGATTCTTCTTCCAAAACACCCCAAAAAAATTACAAACGCATGGTACCTTACTTCCAACACAGAGGCCCTAATTTAGAAGGTCTTTTCAAATTCACAGGAAACCTCAGCTAACGCACAACCACAATCCTATGTTCCCGCCCCCCCAGAGTGCACACCCCGCTTTACCAAAGTCCCAAGTGTTTTTCATGGATAGCTCTGGCTGCTCCAGAAACTAGGAGTAAGCCTTTCTTTGGTCACTTCACATCTTTTAAAAAGACAAATATGAGAAAGGTAGTTCTCTCTTGGTGGGTGGCACTGCAAAGAGATGGGAGAACCCTGCTGTGAAGGGGGGTAAGCCATGTCAGGCTCTGTGATGGTAGGAAGTTGCTCAATTAACCTGGAGGAGACAAGCACCCATGGGGGCATCTGAGAGATGAAGAAGCAGACTATCCAACGTCATCTGCTTCACAAGTCATTGGTAAAGCCAGTAGGTCTTTCTTTGGCAACTATAGTCTTTGCCAAAAAAGAAATTCATCAAAATACCTATAAAGTGGCCACCCAGATCATTTTGTAGGTGCATGCACTATGTATGAGCCTAATAATCAATTGCAGTTGGATCAGTAAATATAAAGAAATAAGAGCTAAAGCTTTTTTTCTTTTTCGAAAGTGGGTAGGGGAAGCAATCAGACAGGCAGAAGCAACACTGATGGTATGGGCTAGACCAAAAAATATGGAAAACACAGAGAAAAGCAAAATAGAGAGAAAGATAGAAAATAGGAGGACAGGCGGAGAAACACGAGCAAGAATGCAAAGTAGGGGAAAAGCCCACAAGGGCAAGAGTATCAAAGGGGGAGAAGCACACTGATGTGAAAGGAACACAGAGCACACTACGAAAGAGAAGCACACTACAGAAATATCCAGCACAGGCATGCACTCTCATGGAATACTTAAGGCAAAAGAAATACGTAGTTCCCCAAAATTGAGCAGTGGAACAAGTACATTGGCAATGCTGCACGGGAAGGAAAGACAAGGTAAGACATCGAGGAAGAAGCAGACAAAGAAGAGTGACTGTAAATCCAACCAAGAGGGTACAATACACTGTTTTCGGTTACTCTACACTGCCTTTCAAAACCAGGGCACTCAACCTAAAAAGGAAATACGAGAGCGTCTAAAATAGCACGTACTGACTAGAAAGGCCAGCTTTGAAACACCATTTAGCAACTAAATGCCAAACCTAACACCATCACCAGCTGCCCAAAGCTCTTACATTTCAAGCAAGAGCAAAGCATGGCATCAGATTGGGCAGTGCTAGCCTACCAAAGTCTGCTGTTGGGAGCCAGGCTATGTAAACATGCTGTGCAGCGCAGAGACAAGGATTTTAGAAGCCCACAGTGAAGATGTGTCTTCAGTGAGGGGAAGAAATCAGAGAGATGCCTATGCTCCCTACTGTTGGTATCAGGAGGAACTCATGTTAGGTTTTTCATAAGGTAGGTAGCTGTGGCTGGGATACATCAGTCACACGTCAGACATACCGTGGCACTGCCAAGGATGCAACCAACTTACCCCAGTACTATAGGTCTTTCAGATGCAGAGTCAAAAAGTATCCTATTTTTATAGTACAGCGAATATCACAAATATGATTGGCTCTTGCAATGAAAAGGGCAGTTATCAAGCAAAGTCTTGGGACTATTTTCATCATGTCTGTAAGAAGAAATGCTCAATTTGCTGTCTTTGAGATCCACGTGTCTCTGTAGCAGGAGCCTATGCCTTCTAAATTGTCACGCAGAATTTTTCTTGCAATTAGAGCTAAATGGGTCTGTTAAGCAATGGTCAAAGCCTACCTTAACATTTCATTTCCGGGGGCGTGGCTTGACTGCCGAGCGGAATGGCTGCCTGAAAGCGCAGCTCCGCCGATCGGGTGAATAAATCCGCCATTTATCCGTTATCCTCCGACTCTGGGGCTCGGGTCTGAGGTCCCGGACAGGCGCGGAGCACTCCGCTACATCTGGCAGTGCCTGCTTGTGCTGCGCCCACCGTATTGCTACACATCGCCCCCCTGATCTGCTGGCGCTGAGGGGCCTGCGGCATCGTGCGAGGCCGGGGACTTGCGCAGAGACTGGCCGACCGGAAGTGGTAGGCGACCCGACGTAGCGCTTGCTGACTGTGCAGCTGTGGCCGAAGACTGGGACCCCGATTGCGCCCACTGCTCCTGACCGCCTGGCATCGGCGACTGAAGGCGGAGACTGCCGCTTGCGCTGGTGGGCTGACCGCTGGCGTGTAGGCGCCTGACTGGCGAAGAGAAGCCGCCTGACACTGAGTGCGGCGCGACCCGTGAGCCCGGGACGCAAGGCGGGGCGGAGACGCTCTGGCGGAGGTAAGGAGCTGGTGGTCTGCCGAGTGTGCGAGGCCCCGCTACGCGGACCGGGAGTCTGCTGCCTGAGGCACCTTCGGCTCCCCTCTCCGTGTGCACTACCTGGTGGGGCGCTGATTGAGAGCGGAGGTGTACACGCCGCCATTTTGTCCCCGCGGATAGTCTGCGCCTCTGGCAGTGGGCGCCGACAGTGAATCACTCCCTGCATGTGGGTCATTGCTACGCTGACTGGACATCTGCGCTGCGGAGCCTGGCGGCTGCTGGACTTTCCACGCTTCTGCCCCCACTAGCCGATTTCATCCGCTGACTGTGGCACTGTGTCACCCTGCTGAATACTTTTGGCGCTTGCTGCGCTGGGCTCCCGTGAGGACGCTGCTGTCCATACATTAGACGCCGAGTGGCGGAGAGCTCCTCGCGGACTCCTGGTCCGTCACAACCACAGCCATGGGCAAACCAGACACCCGGCAGCCCAAGATCATGTTCGACAGATCGGCGAAGAAAACACAAGGCCAGGAACCACTAGATCAGGAGCCTTCGGGGGCGACACAACTAGCGATGCCGGCAGACGACGTCAAAGCAATGTTTCTGGACTTGAAAACGAGCCTGAAAGGTATAGATGACAAAATGGACGCACTGGCTGCACGGAATGTCCAGGAGAATGGACAAACAAGACGGTGTCATCGGGGTGCTGGAGACGCGCGTGACAGACACGGAGGAATGTCAGTCAGACCTGGATAAGAAATTACGCGGTATGGACAAAATACTCTCCCTGATCCAAATGAAGAATGAGGATTTGGGAGCGAGGTCCAGAAGGAACAACGTGCGCGTCACGGGCGTTGCCGAAACGACGGACATTGCGAATATGGAACAGTATGTGGAGCAAATGATGAAAGACCTGTTTGGGGAGCATCTCTCCCCCATGTTTCTGGTGGAGAGGGCACACCGCTCACTAGGCCCGGTGCCCAAGCCTGGAGCTGCGCCTAGAACCATTCTTGCACGTGTGCTGAACTATAGAGACA
The DNA here is from genome assembly GCF_964261635.1 of Lissotriton helveticus. Lineage (NCBI taxonomy): Eukaryota > Metazoa > Chordata > Amphibia > Caudata > Salamandridae > Lissotriton > Lissotriton helveticus. The sequence goes on along the minus strand of NC_136069.1, from coordinate 1,595,475,556 downwards.
GGGACACGATCCTGAGGCTGGCACGCAATATTGCGGACTTGCAGTACAAGGGAAATCACATTGCCATGTATCCGGATTTCACTCTTCAGGTGCAAAATGCGCGTCGAGAATTTTTGCCCGCTAAGAAAGCTTTCCAGCAAACAGGCACGAAATACTCTCTGATTTACCCGGCCAAACTGAGGGTGCAAGGTCCGGGTAAGCCTACATTTTTCACGGACGCAAAAGCGGCATTAAAATATGCCAACCAGCTCGCCAGAGACCTGAAGGGACGATCGGAGGCCGACAACCACAGGGACACTGACCAGCTAAGTGATATAGAATAATGTCCTGTATTGTTGGATGAGCTGGCACTGGGGCTTGTATGTTAGGGGGGGGGGATGAGGCATGGTAACGCAACCAGTTGGGGCGCTCACTGCTTAACTGTGAATGTACTGTGTTCAATAATGCATGCTCCAGACAGCGCTTTTTGGGTCCTTGATGCTTTACATGGTCCGGGGCACGATGGGCCCTGTAGCGTACAGAGTCGGGATGCGCTCGATCGCCCTGTCAAGAGTACAGGGTTAGAAGGCATAAACCTGCGCACCCCAAGGGATGTCTCCCACTTCTTGTTTTGAGCATACTATGCTGATGTTATTTGGTTCTGTTGGGATGTTACGGGGAGGGGTGAATGCACGACCTAATTGGGGGGTTGGAGCGGGTGGGGAGGGTGGATTGAGGGTTCGTTTTGCTGTGTTGGTTCCATTACGCTGTGAGAAATCTGTGTTGAATACGTCACTAAACATCTCTTTTCCTGTGGTCATTTGCAACTGTGTGGCGTACTGGGAATGGCTCCTGTCGAGGCCGTCTACCCAACGGCCCTTGAGGCTGGGGCTTCAAAGCTGTACACTCCCTGTCTCTCACTCCTTCTTTGTCCGCTTGCCCATTGAAGCGTTGTCATCATGATGGCCCCTGTAGCTAGCTCGGAGACTGCAGTGCCCGATGGCTCGACGGGCCGCCCCGAGTTGAAGTCCATCACATGCTTGTCCTGGAATGTCCGTGGTATGAATGACAGGCGGAAGGCGAGACTGGTGCATGCCTATTTGTTGAGGAAACATATTGATATTTGCATGCTGCAGGAAACACATCTAGATTCCAGGGATGCCTCACAACTAAAACACGCACGCTGGGGAGAAGTGGTGCATGCCCCATACTCGAGTTATGCAAGAGGGGTGGCGATTTTGGTTCGCAGGGGCCTGCATTGGGTGACACAACAGGTGTTGAGAGATGGGGAAGGGAGATACGTCTTGGTATTGGGAATGCTGTGCGGAATGCAGACGCTGCTTGTGAATGTATATGGCCCGAATGATGACAATCCTGGCTTTTATGAGGATCTGTGGGGGAAAATGCGTCCATTTAGCGATGCTGCGATCCTATGGTCAGGCGATTTCAATGTGGTGCTTTCTGACACACTAGATCGCCAGGGAGCTGCCCGCGAGCATCATCCGAAGGCAGCTGAGGCATTAAGGGGCATTATCATGGAGGCGTCCCTGGTGGACTCCTGGAGGCAACTGAACCCCCACACGCGGGCGGGTACTTGCATGTCGGCTCATAAGGCCGCCTGGTCGAGGTTAGATTACTGGCTGCTCTCCAGGGATATACATACTTCGGTATTGACTGCATTGCACTTCCCCAGATCGCTGTCGGACCACGCACCCGTGAGTGTATCGCTGGCCACCCCTGTCCAATATGCCCAGCCGTTCAGCTGGCGTTTCCCGTCGCAGGCCTTACTTGATCAGGTATTCAAAGAGGAGCTGCGAGAGAAACTAGAAGATTTCTTTGAATTAAATGAGGGAACCGTGGAATCGCCTGGCACGCTTTGGGAAGCCTGTAAGGCAGTGACTAGGGGGCATTGTATGGCCCTGAAAACGGGTATACTCCGCTCCATCAGGTCCACGCTGAATGCTCTAGAGCGAGAATTGGCAGCTCTTGAGACTGAAATGGTTGGGTCGCCCACTGCCGGGAGCAGAGCGGCGTTCAGGACTAAATTGACGCAGTATCAGGAGGAGGCTGATAGGGAGGTGAAGTACTTGCATAAATACGCTCAGGCCCGGAGATACGGTGAGGGCGATCGTCCTGGCAGGACGCTGGCCGCGATGCTTAGTAAGCCCAGAGGTACGGACTGTATTTTGGAACTGGCAACAGAGGCAGGCGGGGCAGTCAGAACTCCTGACGATATCTTACACACTATGGCCGACTACTACGAGAACCTATACACCTCCAAGATACATCCGACAGATGGGATGATAGCGGACTACCTAGACACTGTTGCACTGGCATGGTTCAACAACGGTGCACGGGAATATATGGACTTACCATTGACGCAAGACGACATACGTAGGACAATAGCTGCCATGCCGTCTGGCAAGGCACCAGGACCCGATGGCCTAACGGCGTCCTTCTACAAGGAGTACGCTGACATCGTTGTCCAGAGGTTACATAGGGTGTACATGGAGGCAATCGAAACTGGGTGTCTTCCCCCCACACTCCGTGAGGCCCTGATAATAACGATCCTGAAGCCGAATAAAGCTCCTGCGAATCCGGATTCCTACAGGCCACTCTCGTTGATCAACCTAGATGCCAAAATTTATGCTAAACTACTGGCAGACCGACTGACACCGATGATACCCCAGATAGCGCTCTCTGATCAGTCTGGATTTGTGGCGGGCAGATCTACCTCGCACAACTTGCGCACACTGTTTGGACTGCTCCACTACCTCGACCCCGGGGTCCAAGCCACTGCCGCCTTGCTGGATGCCACCAAGGCATTTGACTCCCTCGAATGGAAGTTCCTTCAGGCTCTGTTTGTTAGGATGGGCTTCAGTAACTTATTTATACAGAAAATAGGCATCCTCTACAACTGTCCTATGGCACGAGTGAAGGTCAACGGCAGGGTCTCGCAACCTATAACCATCACTAGAGGGACCAGGCAGGGCTGCCCATTGTCGCCGTTGCTGTTCGCCATCGCAACGGAACCGCTGGCGGCGAGACTCAGGCAGCACCATACTCAGCGGAGTATTGGCTTCACTTCCAGGGGACTGTTGGTGTCCCTCTATGCAGACGACATAACAATCTTTATGCGAAACCCGGCGGACAATTTTGATCCCCTCATGAGAGAACTGGTACGATATGGGGGTTTGACTGGCATTACAATAAACTGGGCCAAATCCTCGATGCTACCGTTAACAGATGGAACGGCGAAATGTTCTACTGAGTTTCCAATCACCTGGGTAGTGGAAGACGTGACCTATCTAGGTGTCCGCATAAGCCGCACGATCCAAGAATTATGGCTCCTGAACTATGGCACGGCAATGGACTGGCTCGAGACAAAGGTGAGGAGATGGGTCACCTTGCCGCTATCGATGACGGGCCGCATAGCCATAACCAAAATGGTTGTGCTGCCTAAATTGCTGTACCTGTTTGCAAATATACCCCTGCCTCTGACCCTGCCCTTTTTCAAACGAGTGCGATCTGCGCTTTTGAATCTGATATGGGCGGGAAAGCAACCGAGGGTACAATGGAAGGTCTTGACGCTTCCTTTTCGGCAGGGTGGCCTGGCGGCCCCGGACATTGAGCTGTATGCATACTGCGCTCAGGCCCAGTATCTGCATTTCTGGCAACACCCGATTCCGTATCAGCCCCATGTGGCGATTGAGAAAGACGTTTCGGCGCCCATTCCTCTGAATACAACGGCCTACCACCCTTATAAACGTTCGCCAGAGGATATAAACACCGTGGAGACGGTTCGGTGGGCGTGGCGCAACATAGCAAAAAGGGCGAACATCGCTGAACTTTACGCGCCGTCTATGCCGCTGGGCGGAAACCCCTTACTGGGCCCTCTGCAGGACCCGGCGATAACTGAGAGAGCGCGCAACTGCGGGCTTCTTGTCGCTAGTGACCTATACCCAGACGACACGTTTCTGGCGCTGGGCGACATGTGTGCCTCGGACAAGCCGACAGCAACTGAATTGCTCCTTTATTATCAACTTAGAGCAACCTGCAAGGCAAGGTACCCGATGTTCCCAGCTGCCCCGCCCTCGCTCTTAGCGCTGGAAGAGGTGCTGGCGAACAAATCCCCGAATAAGTTGATTACTAGGATTTATAGGACAACGCAAAACACGGCGCCATGGACAAAGCCAGGGTCGAAAATGCAGTGGGAAACGGACATGGGTCTACCCATCACGGATAAACAATGGACGTTCTGCTGCAGCCAATTGGAAAACCTATCACCCAACTATAGGCTGCGACTTATACATTTTAATTTTCTGCACAGAACTTATCGCACGCCTGCGCAGCTCTTCAAAATGGGGCTGCTGTCTGAGTCCCAGTGCTGGCGCTGTGGTGCTGCGGATGCGACCTTCTTCCACATTACGTGGACGTGTCCTCCAGTGCAGCGCTACTGGATAGAAGTGTTTGAGAAGCTGGGGCGAATATTAGAGGAACAGTTGCCACCTGATCCACTGGTGGCTCTGCTGGGACTGGTGGCTGATGTACCCCGAGCCTCACGAAAATTGGCGGCTATGTTGCTTCTCCTGGCAAAGAGACAGATTGCACTACATTGGAAACAAAAGACTGCTCCGGAGGTGAAGGGCTGGATTAACTCTGCCTTGTATTGTCGGGATCAGTTAACTACGTATGGGGAACTCCTGCCGCTCAGATCTAGACCTACTGATATTTGGCAGCCATTGTCGGCTTGGTTGAATGTTGGAGACGGGGAGGGTTAGTGGGGAGCGGGTGATGGACTTGCAATGCTCTGTTGGACTGTAGCTGACGCGTGGGAAATTGCTTGCTATGTTACGGTGCTTGTGTGCTGGGACCTGACTGGTGTGCTGCTCGTAGGGGCATAATTGCTTGTATGGAAATGATTGCGCCTTGCCCGGTGACGTGGCCCTGGTCCCCCCCCCCCCCCCCCCGACTTCTCGATCCTGCCCCTTCTCTCATTGTGGCCTCCCAGATATGCTTCACTGACAACGACTAGAAAATGCGCATATGATGTGTCCAGATGTACCACAGCACGGAACTCTGTTGATTTCGTTTTACATGTTTGTTTTCCAGGTTTTTCTTATCTCATTTATAATACACGTAGACATCTTGGAAGTCATGCACGAATATGTATGTAAATTGTCTGAACAATGTGCTCAGATGGATTACTCAGATGCTGCCTGCCTCCGGGTTGTTGGCTGAATAGCGGTGTAGTGACTTGCACATTTGAATAAAAGTCTTTAACCCAAAAAAAAAAAAAAAAAAAGAAAAACATTTCATTTCCATGAAAGAGACATATTGGAAAATACATCAAAACTAACCTGTTGACTGCTTCATTTAAAATGTAGGTCATAGGGTTTTTGCAAGTGGGTGCATGGGGGAATGGTGCATATATATATTGACCACATTTTTAAGTCTCGCCTGAGCGTGCATGCAATCATCTTTTGCATATTGAAAAACTCTTAAAAGAGGGTGGGGGTGTTAGCCCACTCACTAGTTACCATTGGCTGGCTTGATAGAAAATAATTTCCTTGCTTCTCATTGGTTACACCGTGTAGTTTCACTTTAGCTCTTCCCCTTCTACGACGCTGCATTGTACACGGCTAAATTTGATGCCACTACACTCTACACAAATGCAACCTACACAAGTCCACTATACTCTATCCCACTCCCCTGTAACCCACGTTATGCCATTGCACTCTACCCTGCGCTACACTACTCTATGCCACTCTATTCTGCATCAAAGCACCCTAGTATACCACACTTTAATCTATGCCACTGCATTCTGTAATGCAGCATTGTACACCACTGAATTCTATGCCACTGTGCTCCAAGTCACTACACTATGCCACTTTACTCTGCAACACCCACCAATGCACTCTACACCGGTCCACTCCACTGTACCCAATGCCAAGCGACTCCACTCTATGCCACTTGTGAGAAGTTGTCCTGGCATATGATGTCCACTATTCTAGTGGGCACCTTGCACCAGTCCATACACCCCTTATTGATGTTCGGTTTAAGACAACCTTTATAGAAAGCTATCCTAATGGTAGCTGTGGAGAGCAGCCTTCAGGTTAAGTCTTGAATGTATGTAAAGCAGCTCGTTTTACCAGTCTATATTCTCTTGAATGATCAAATGAAAGTACACCACACAAGGTATATATCAAATATACATGTATTTATTCTAAAGACAACCCCTCTAGTCTCCTTATGAGGCTAGAGGCAAAAAGTACAATACAAGAACTTTAAATAGCATACAGTAAATAGCACAGTATACGTTTTGCCCTAGGAGCCTCACAAACCATATACTAAAATCGTGGTATAAGAACCACATGAGGGATAGAAGTGAGGCCTAGGGCCTGTAGAACCGCTGGGGCAACCAGGAACCACCCAAGGTATGGACGCAGGAGGCCCACGGTGGACGCGAGCAGTGTCTAAACACAGCCGCGGATCACCTATTGACTTCTATGGAGGAATATAAGTTACAATTTTAAAGATAGTTCAAGTTCAAGTTCAGGGATTTATATAGCGCACTACTCTCCCAGAGGGTCTCAAGGCACTTGGGGAAGGGGGGGTTCAATTTTTGTCGAATAGCCAGGTTTTAAGTTCTTTTCTGAAGGAGATGTGGTTTTGAGTAAGGCGGAGGTGAGTGGGGAGTGAGTTCCAGGTACTGGCCGCCAGGAAGGAGAAGGATCTGCCACCCATGGTGGATCTTCGGATGCGCGGGACTGCGGCGAGGGCTTGATTGGACGATCTAAGTTGGCGGGTGGGTGTGTAGAAGGACAGTCGAGTGCTGAGGCATTCGGGTCCTAGTTTGTAGAGGGCCTTGTGTGCGTGGGTGAGAAGACAGAATGTAATTCTCTTGTTGACGGGAAGCCAGTGGAGGTCTTTTAGGTGTCCGGTGATGTGATCATGGCGAGGGATGTCCAATACGAGTCTCGCTGATGCATTTTGGATGCGTTGGAGTTTTTTCTGTAATTTTGCTGTGATTCCGGCGTATAGTGTGTTACCATAATCCAGTCGACTCGTGACCAGTGCGTGGGTGACAGTCTTTCTTGTTTCGAGGGGGATCCAGCGGAAGATCTTTTTGAGAATACGAAGTACGTTGAAGCAGGAGGATGAGACTGCGTTGACTTGTCTGGACATCGAGAGGGAGGAGTCTAGGATGAAGCCCAGGTTGCGTGCGTGGTCTGTGGGTGTGGGAGCTGTGCCCAGAGCAGAAGGCCACCAAGAGTCGTCCCAGGCAGAGGGGGATGATCCTAGGATGAGCACCTCCGTTTTGTCTGAATTGAGTTTTAATTTACAACAAGGGGTGGTGATGGACAGAGTCTCTGAATTAAGCAGAATACTCTCACCCAGTCAAGAGATCAGGGCTAGATCCAACACCGTTTTTTAGCTCATTGCACCATCCCAGTTTCAGAACCTGGCTGTATGCAAATTAGTCTGTCCCTGGCCCAGTGCATCATGGGAACAGGGCAGACCAGACTACAAAAGCCAATTCTTACACTGGGAAGGAAACAAGCTTCCGGGGACCGGTTTCTGGCATTTCAGCCGTCTTCCTTGTAGAAGGAGGATAATGCATCGCAGAGGTCTTGGGAGGGAGTGATGTCGTTAGATGCTGCGGCGGGGTTGGTGAATTCTTTGACGATGTTAAAAAGTTCCTTGCTGTTGTGGGCGTTGTTGTCGAGACGATCCTTGAAAGCGGATTTCTTGGTGGATCGAATCAGTTGGTGGTGTTTGCGGGTGGCCGCTTTGAGGGTGGCCATGTTGTCGGTAGGTGGTTTTTTTTCTCCATGTTTTCTCTAGGGTGCGGCATAGCTTCTTGGATTTTTTACGGTCATCATTGAACCAGGGAGCCTTTTTGCTGCCTGAAATGATCTGGTGCTTTTTCAGGGGTGCTAATTCGTCAGCGCTGTGGGTGATCCATTGCTTGAGTTTGGTGGCCGCTTGGTTTGGGTCCAATGAGAGGGTGGGAGGGTTTTGGTTGAGTGATGCGAGGAGTTGGTCGGTGGTGATTTTGTTCCAGTTTCTCCGAGGAATAGGTTGTGGGTCCAGGTGGTTTTGTAGCTGAAGTGAACACAGCTGTGGTCCGTCCAATGGAGAGCTGTGGTGCGGTCGAAGAAAATGTGCTTGCTGGAGGTGAAGATAGGGTCGAGCGTGTGCCCGGCTACATGGGTAGGGGTGTCCACAAGTTGTTTGAGTCCGAGATTGGCCAGGTTGTCCAGAAGGGAGTTGGTATTGCTGTCGTGTTTGTTTTCAAGGTGGAAGTTGAGGTCTCCTAATAGAATGTAGTTCTCGGAGGCGAGGGCATGTGGGCTGACGAAGTCAGTGATGTCATCGCTGAATTGAGTGCGGGTTCCTGGAGGCCTGTAGATGAGGGTGCCTCTAAGTGTGGTCCTAGGGTCGGTGAGGATCTGGAAGTGGAGATGTTCGGCGGTTGCAAGATTATCGTCGATGCTGGTCGTGATTTTGATGGTGTTCCTGTGGATGATGGTGATACCTCCTCCTGTTTGGTTGGTGCGATCTTTCCGGATGATCTTGTAAGCGTCCGATATGGCTATAGCGATGTCGGGTGCTGATGTGTTCATCCATGTTTCAGTGAGGAAGGCGATGTCCGATGACGCAGTGTCGAGTAGGTCCCAGAGTTCAGTGGCGTGTCTGTGGACCGAGCGGGTGTTCAGAAGGATGCATTTGAGGTGGTTAGAGTCAGAGCTATGTTTGGAGGGAGTGGATTTGGGGAGGGTCCTAAAGCAGGCGAACTTGCAGGTGTGACAGGCGAATGGGCTGTGGGTACGTCCTGGGGTGGTTTCGCAGCATTGTAGTGCGCGTCCGGGGTTGAGGGCGAGGAGAGTTGCGGCATCGTATGCGAGTCTAGTGGGCTGGGAATGGCGGGGGCCAGGGGGTGTGGCGCTGGGAGCGGTCCAGGCGCGGACGGGCATAGACGGGCTTACCTTTGGCGCAGCTTCGGCGCGGCCACAGCGCGTGGACGCTGCGCGTAAATCCATCTGTCTTAAATGAGGAGTAGAGGGGGGCGGAGCGTGGGAGGGGCAGCTGGGAGGCGGGGAGGAGACACGGTCCACGAGTGACCAAACAAAATGGACGGACGGAAAACGAAACTGGGGCAAAGTTACACGACCACAATGAAGACAATAAATAAACAAGGCAATGCAGCGCGATATGCAATAAATGTAAATACAAACAAACGATACCAGGCGCTATGTTAGCTTCGAGGCGCTTTTGAAATGCAGGCGATGTCGGAGCGCGATCACAGAGGCAGGTGATGGGAGTCAGGAGCAATCACTGGGGCAGGCAGTGGGCAATGCAACCAAATTCAGCAGGAGGAGGGGAGCAGTCAGCCAGGGGATCCAGGCGGGGAGCGTGGAGGAGCGACCGCTATGGAACTAATCCAGCTGGTCAAGATGAAGGACACTTCGGGGTGAACTACGATGGAACCCTTTTAGACTTAGACACTTCGAGAGTCAAGACCCACGGGAGCACCGGAGTACTCGTGTTACCTCACCCAGAGAAGCCGGGTGCATAGGTGTCTTTTGATGTCGGGTTTCATTGTCTATTTCAATGAAGAGCTGCGAAGAAGTGCTGCAGGCGACTAAAGGAAAAGTGTCCGGTTGGATCGGAGATCTGAAGAACCTGAAAGCAGAGGGGACAGAGTCTGGGTCACTAGCAAGTGAACAGGACGGCAACAGGAAGATGCCGGCCGATGTCCGGTGTTTTTAGGTGAAGTGAAGCTCGACTCTTCAGCCACGAGGACCAGGAGGCGTCGACGACGACCAGGAGCTGGATTCAAGCTGTCCCACGATGGATGTCAAGTGCTGTAGCTTCAGAATCCGGATTGGACCAAACAAGCCTTGGCAACTGCAACCCACGAAAGAAGACAAGATTGGCTTTGGTGCAGACCAGCAAGGTCTGAGGGACTCACCCTTTGGAGGGGAGTCGGGGCACGTCTGGAGCAACAAGGAAAGCCCAAGAAACAAAGGATTGTCCTTTGTGGGGACCCACTAATCAACAGACTAGAGATTGCGAAGGATCCTCGAACTGCAGTGAAGAAAGGGGACTCACGGGACACTCGTGGAGTGCTGACCTCTCAGTTTCGGTGCAAAAGGTGCTCGGGGCAAGGGCAACAAATAGCCCAATGCACAGCTTCAGGAAACTTCGGTAAGTCAGTGTAGTTGCAAAATTGCAGGATGTCCAGGAGTTCCAGTCCCACGTCTCTCGTGACGGCTGCGGGTCTCCGCTTTGCTGAGATCTTGTGTCTGCCTCAGAGATGTCTGGAAGTCCGTGTCCTGTGTCACAGATTCTTTCGGATCTGGCAGGAGCCTTGAAAATGCAGACCGGCAAGATGCTCTTAGGTGCCTGTTTGAACAGGGGGGTCACTCCTTGACCCCAAGGGAGATTTCTTACGTCTTCCAATCGATATGAAATGTCGAAGGTCCAAGATTTCTGTTTGAGTTTCGTCCAGGGTAATCTAAAGTTCTAGTGACTCTGTTCCTGGACTTATACCAAGTTTAGGGGTTGGACTAACTCTAGGGTCCCACCTATGGGAGACCCTGAGGAGGGGTGGTTACACCCCTTCCCCTTTGTCCAGTTTCGCGCCAGAGCTCAGGCTGAGTGCCCCAGCAACCGGTTTGATCTGGGAAATGCATGGAGCACCTTGTGTTCCCCAGGCAGTGTCTGAAAAGCATTCACTGAATGCAACTCATCCTGCCCAATACACTAAAGCCCGTCTGGGGAGTTGCTGGCACCTCCCTGGACAGGAAACCTATTGTCCAGTCCTCCCCTGCCGGAGTTTCGTCCAGCAACAGTAGGTCAGACTCGTGTCTGTGGCAGCAGCATCCATTTTGTGATGCTGAGGCTCTTTTAAACTTCTACCGGGTATACCAGTGTGCATGTCTTCTCCCTCTAGAAGGGTGGAATGCTACCTCCGCCGCCAGAACTGGCGGGGGGTAGTATTCCAAAGTGTTCGACACAAAACACGACATGTTTTGATAAAGCCTAACAAAAAGTTAGCATTAACCGCGAGGATTATAATGTACTTAAGAGTATATGGTATGGCTAGATCATAGAACAGCTATAAGGAATGGATTCCGAAAGCTGCAGAGGGGCTCAGCTTCTGTGGTGCCATTTAGGAAGGCTTCCCAGAGGTGGCACAATACATGCTTCAGCCCCTGGTAGGTCTCTGGGGTACGTATGCCCTTGGTACCTAAGGTACCATATACTAGGGGCTCATAGGGGTGACCCAGTAACCCATCTGGTATGTACCTAAAGTGCATGAAATCAATTTAGAGAGAACAGCCAGGCTGTGGTCCTGATTAGCAGGGACACAGCCAGACTAAAGTCGATAAACCAGTGAAATACAGCAAAAAGTGGGGGTAACCATAGGAAGCAGATCCTACTCTCCTACACCACTCTATTATTCGCCATTACACACCATGGTGAACACTCCACGCCACTCTCCTCTACGCCACAAACCTTTAGCCATGCTGAACAGGAGCCATGTTAGTGTAAACAGGGCTAAAACAATTGACAAAACCAACAGCTATTGTATAGGAGGTACCTATTGGTTTTGCCAATTCTTGTTTTTGCATGTTTCCATTGACATTGCCCAATTGATATCCAGCAACCCTTTATTACACCCAGACACTGCCCGCTGCTTTGCCAGCCCCCATAACATGGCTGACACGGTTCTTCCCAGAAAAGCACAGACATCGCGCTAAAGTTTCAGAGAGAGCGATGTGTGCGACATAACCAGAACTGTCGGTGGCTAAGATGCTAGTTTACCTCATTTTGCCTGCAGCCTATTGCCTACAATGAATGGTAGGCGATCGGACCCACTCTGTAGCAGACCATGTGCATTCTACCATATAATTTGGAACTGCCCCAAAATGTTATCCTACCGGGACTCAATATACAGTGCATGATCAGGCTACATGGTGAGGCGATGCCGCTTTTGGTCAAGTGGTGTCTGTTAAATGTGTGGGAGGCTATGGAACTGGCGAGGGGACATCAGATCAGGGTGACAATGGGCCTGATGATTCCAAACTCAACATAGCACTTCACTGGGCAGCTGAAGCTATACCACCCCTTCATGAGTGGAAGAGGGGACATGGATTGCTGTATGGTATCTGAAAAAACAGTCTATGAAAATAAGTGAAAACTGAGGCAGCCCTCAAAAATGGGGAAGGGTGTGAAAGATTATGAATGAATACAGAGGATTCCCAAGCACCATCCCTGGGGCCTGAACGCTACAATCTTTGGTTAATGAAGACAACAAATAAATGGGAATCCTGGATGAGTAACAGTGAATCTGCACTGTACTGGGATGGAAGGAGAGGGATAAATGTATTCTGTGGTGTTATTCTGATATATAACGGTATGACTACTTTTCATCAATAAAAAGATGTTATGAAAAATAGAAACATTTACTGCTCCTACATTCCATATCTGGAGCCCATTTCAGAAATACACTGGTATTCTTGACATAATGAAAAACCATTGTAAGGAGTAGATGAGTTGTTGGCTCTGGTTACTTCGGGTTCTTGGACACCCTATAAACCATATATACCCTTACAACCAGGAGCGTCTAGCGGAAATAATAGTACTTTGCTTTTGTAAATCGGCCATCCTGACAAAAAGTAACAGATTAAAACGGTCACAAATGGCCATTTTGTCCTATTCATTTTCAAGATTTCCATTCTTCAACAGATTCACTGGGAAAACTTTCAGGGATCTACACGTATGCCACTTTGCTAAATTCATAATTTGGTGTATTTTTCAGAAATCAATAGCTTTCTTGATAACATGGGTTGTACACCGGTTTCCACTTCAAACTTGACATAGGTTAAACACAGAGAACAATAAAAAAAATGGGCAACCTCTTTAGAAAAATGGCAAAACTGTGGTTAATATTTTTTGTTTTTTGATTTAGCTCTGCATGTTCCTGAAAGCAGGAAAAATTGACTTTAGCAAAGCAAAGCAAACTTTTTGTTGAAGGAAAACAATAGATCACTTTTCTGCAGAGCACTTTTTCCCCCAATTTTTTTCCCTAAAACCCCTATAATTGAGCTATCTTTTGGCTATTTTATCAGTACCCCTCCAGGGGAATCCACAAACACTGGGTACCTTTAGAGTCCCCAGTATGTTGGGGAAAAAAGACGCTAATTTGCAAAGATATCTTATGTGGAAAAAAGGTTGAGCCCCAAGAGCAAACAATCCCAAATAGCCAAAAAAGGGCTCATCACTGGGGAGGAAAGTCCAAGCACTTATCGGTTTAAATAAGAATAGTAGTGTTGACATTTCATAGGCGGATTGCACCACAACACAGCGATGCAAAGCTAGGGCAAGGCCTTGTTGCTTGCCTTTACAGGAAAAAAGTCTCCCAGTGACCAAATGATACAGGATACACAAGTAAAATGCTTCAGCTGACCATCTCTTACGAACACAAAATCCCCTACAAGAAATGTATAACTAGGTTTGTTAAATTTGGAATACACAGATATGAAACGCCCAGTCTTCTCTTGGATTGTTAATCACTCACATTTTTTGTACTACTTTGAGTAGAATGGTTCCATCCGCAAGCTGAGTCAGTTGCTCAACTGGTTCATGTACTTTAAGGCTGTTTATCTAGAGAAGGAAAAGAAATTAGCAATATTAACCTGAAATGATACACGTGGAGATGAGCCTTTAGAAAGGAAATAATGTGAATTTGCTTTACAGGAATTTAATTTAGAAAGATGTTAGAGAAACCACCATTAAATGCACATTAACTTCAGGTGCATAAATGAAGTACCGGTCAGTAACCATAAAGTTTAATAAAATTAGCCCTGGGATTCCTTAAGCTGGAGTGAGACTACTGGAAATAGTTTAAAATATTAAGAGTGAAAGACCCCTGTCCTCCAAAGTGCCCCTGTAATTGATATTCATTTGCCAGTCTTACTCAGGGATTGACTGCTTCAACTCCTCCACCTCCTCCTCCTCTGCCATTCCCTCACCCCTCATGGTACATGTTTTACTAAGGTTGTAACCAATTGTGACTGAGAAGGGCATGGGACAGCTTGAGATGCCGGGCTGGACTACTATACCTTTACGCTCCCTCCATTCCGATAATCAACAACCCACTGACACCGGCAGTGGTAGACTCCAATACTGAAGCACATCAGAAACAGCTGCGCAGATTCCTACCCAGGGGGACAGTTCCTCCCCCCTCCTGGAAACTGAGCGCCACCCAACAGTCAGTCACAGATTTCCCCCTATACCAGCTCAGAGCCACTCGAAAAGCGATACATAAAACCTTTGCGGAACCCCCATCCACCCTAAACGCCTTGAAGCACATACTGACTAATGCCATAAGTTGATAACGCAGCTGTTCACCATTATGCAGAGCAGGACATGGGTGTGCACACCAGGAGCTTATGCCCAGTGGGTGGCAGACACTACCCCTTCTATAACGGAGAACAATGGGCATACTGCTGTGGGCAAACTGAGGCCCTCTCTCCCAACTATAGACTGAGTCTTATACATTTTAAGTTCCTCTATACAACATAACATACACCAAACAGTTGCAACATATGGTATTGAGGGAGGACTCACGATGCATACGCTCCTCGATGCCCCAGGCCTCCTTTATGTACCTGGCCTGGGAATGCCCCAAAATTGAAGAATATTGAACAGCAATATGCCATACCCTCCAACAAATCACGTGTCGCACCAAAGCACGGACACCAGTCAACCTTTTGGGGTATGTTAAGGAGGAACCACTAGAAACTAGATGACAGGTAGCCATGCTCCTATTACTAGCTAACCGGCAAGTAGCTACACACTGGGGAGGGAGAACTGCACCCTGAGTAGACCACTGGCTGCGAGATGAGGCCTACTGCCATGACCAATTAGCAGCCTACTGGGAGCTGCTGCCACTGGTGTCACGGCCCGGGAGATTTGGGAAACACTTTTTATTTCTAAGACTACGAGACACCACTACTCCTGTACTTCTGAAGAAATAGGGAACAGTGATTATGGAACCTGTACCACAAGAAATTGGGCGGGGTGGGAGAAGAGTAGGGAATAGGAGACCTGGTTACATACCTACAGCGCCTACTGAGAAAAAAAAACAAAGGGCTTCATGGAGAAGACAATTGTATGATAAGTAATTGTAAGGCCACAAGAGATGAAGCAACTAGTGGGATCCTCAGGCTCTGAATGCGCATGAACACCTACCTAGGTCTTTCCCTCTGTCCTTCCCCTCACCACCTCCCTTGCTCCCCTCTCTCCCCCCAAGTTGTCACTTTTCTCTAAGTTGTATGATTTGAAAATCACTAAAAATAAATAAAACAAACAAAAGTAGTCCCAATTAACTCCAAGTCCCCGCCCAAGGACCATAAATTACAAAAAAAAATGGAGGATAACCTACACTTTTACAGAAGTCTTGAATTGCGTCTCCGATTCACAGATTTTGTTTGTGGATGGGACATTTACTCTACAGCTTTATGAAAGCTATGACGCCTGTGCAAGAGTGTCATTCTTCCTAATCCACTTAGTTGTGATACATTATTAAGAAGCCTTAACATGTTCAAAGTCTAACATGTTCAAAATATAGTCCATTTCCACATCTTGGAGAAACATTAGCACTGCTAGAGAATATGATCCACAGGGTGAACTTGCTGCATAGATATAGCTTGTGGGGCCCAAACTGTGCTTCTAAAGCATCAGAATCCGTGTCTAAACTATAAATGGGGAGAGGGTTCTCTGTTAAGGGTTCACCTAGTTCAGTTGATCTTAAGAACGAAGCCAAATCAAGGCAGGAAACCATTACTCCTTGATAACGTCAGAATTGAATTATAAAATTTAAAAATCCCATCTGCCACCTCTTCCTCCCCCACTAACTCCACACCACATTCTCTCTAAGTGACATGGCACATGGGTCCTTTACCAGGTCCTTCTGTTGGATGGGAATCCACAAGGACCTGTCCGATAAGCTTCCTCTTTTGTGCTAGCTTTGCCCCGAGACTAATCTAACTTCTGTTAATGCATTTACTGACAAAGATCTCACACAAGTTTTAATTACAAGGGCAGCTGAGGAGCAAAAAAGAGGATTACTACTTACCCACGCAATGAGAGCATCCACTTTGGAGCGGCAAAGGGACATCTTTTAACTGGTCTATAGCCTGGAGGGAAGAAAAAAAAATAAGATTTATTGCAGATGCCAAGAGAAACAACGCTACAATACCTCGAGTCAACATTATGCAGAAAGGAGGCAATCATTTCCAAACAACCAAGGCAAGGATGTGTATATAGCAAATAAATATTAAAAGCCTAGAACAACTATCACTGCCAGATAAGAACATTTAGGTATTCATCTGGCACATTCACAACTTAAATACAAATACTTATTAGCCTTATGGTGCTCCGGGGACCCCATTCTTGGGGTCAAAACCTAAGAGTAGGCAGTGTATGCCGTTCCCATGGACCGAGCCTCAGTAAGTCCTGGGGCCTCTGTTTAAAAGAGGAGGTGGGGGGGCTACACAACCCTACTCCCCGTGGCTTATCAGGCCCAGGACCCCATCTCATGGGGCCAGAACCAATTAAAAGCGGTAGGGGGCATGTGGCACCCCTTGCCGAACCTTTATAAGCCCAGAGGACAACATCCCCAGTGGCCGTACCTTTCTTTGCCATTTTGTTTTTAAATGGCAGCTGCCATGTTATAAAAATATATTGAGATTAATAGGGCCTACCCTCCCCATCCAGCAATGCCAGATTGTGTTTTTATGGTCCTGCTGCCTAAATAAAAGGGAGGGGGGGCAACACAGCCCCCACTGCCTGAGGCCCCTACAGGAGCAGCCATGAGGCCGCTACAGGAGCAGCCATTGCTCCTGCCCGGAGGAAGCAGCTATTTATGCTGCTTCCTCCGGGCCGGAGCAATCTGTTGTTCAGTTTATCTGCCCATATCAGCGCGAGCAACCAGAGACCAGTCTGCTCCCTGCCGGCATGAGCATTTATAAAGTCCCTTCCGTCTGGGAACAGACTGTTTGCTCCCGTTGTCATGTAGTCACACTTAAACTCATTGTAGGCAAGAAGGATCTGCTTTCATGGTCACCCCCATTTTTTGCTCTCGTCATGGTTTTACTGACAAGTCTGATTGGGATCCTACTAATCAGGACTCCAGTCTCTGTGCTTCTCCCCTAAATTGGACATGGTGAGTACTTAGTTACGCTGCAGATTGGTTACTGGTGTACCCTGATAAGTCCCCAGTATACTCTACTAAGGTACCCAGGGCATAGGTACACCAGGGGTCTCCCATGGGCTGAAGCATGTATTATGCCACCCATGAGAGACTACTCAAATTGTGACTATAGTCCTGCCTTTGCAGCCTGTATAAGCTGGTGCTAGCACCATTTACGACAGATGTACGTTTCCTTACATCTGAGGTCACTGCAAATAAAACCTAGAAAATCACCCAAAAGGCAGGCCTTTTAATCCTGAAGGCAGGGTGCTAGGTCCTAAGTGTGAGGGTGCCCCTGCACGAGCAGAACACCCCTACAACCTAAGGACTCCATTCTCCCGGGTTGTAAGTGCATCACCATTACAATACATAGAGTGGCCACACGTCATTATGCGATGGCCATCTCGACACTGCCTGTAACGAGCCCGGTCATGTTTGGTATCAAACACGATGGACTCATACTCCAACACTGTAAACAGGTGTGGGAGGTACGATCCATGCACTGTACAGCTCCTCCAGGAGGCCCTCAGTGCTCCCGGTACCAGTCTTCTAGACCCAGACACTACTACTGCTGCTGCCGAACAGAGACACAATTCTGTCCCCTACTGCTGAGCCAATCTCAAGAAGAGGAAGGCTGGACAATAGGTATCCTGTCAAAGGGAGGTGGGGCCATCTCCCAGGCAGGACTTAGTGTATTGAGATGGAGTGGTGCTGGCAAGCACCACCACCCTGACTGCTAAAAGGGCAACATTTGTCACCCTCCTTCCATACTCCAGTGCAGGGAGCCGTTTGTTCCCGCTCTGGACGAAACCAGACAAAGGACATGGGAGTATTCTCCCCACTGTCCAACCTCTCCTCTGGGAGGGTACCCTGAATCGTTCCAACCTCTTCCTTAGGGTACATAAGGGATTACCTGTGGGTGGGTCCCTAGAGTCGTCGTGGGTAAAGATTCAGATCTCATACCACGTCCACTGTCCGGTCATTCTAGACCTCTCTGGACTTCGCGTTGGGAACAGAGTGAAACTGGGAAGACTCCTGCTGCTCCTGGTCTTCTCGTCCTGCAAGGGTGCTTCAGAGTCTGTGCCTGTGCTCCATACAGGTTCAGCAATGGGCCTGTGGACTTCCAAGACACTCGAAGGCATCTCCCTTGGGGTGAAGGAGTCACTACCCTGCATCAGCAGGCACCGCAATGCAACTTTCCGTTCTGCTCATCCTGGGCTCCCATGGACTCTGAAAGGCTCTGCAACACAGGTGGTGGTTCTGAAACTTCCTTGGGGCCTGCACGGTCTTCTCACAGAGTTTGAGGCCAGTATCCCTCTTCGGAACCGCTGGGACAGAACCACTATGCACTGCGTCGACTTGCCATTGCAAAGGCTTGTTGACTCTCTCCTCCAAATATCTTCTGGATCCAAGAAGCTCCAACCTCAAGCATCTCCTGCAGCCAACATATTCGCCTGCAACGCATCCTTTGCACCGTGGGCCTTCATCCTTTGGTGAGCTGCTCGAGGTCCTGTTAAGACACCTGTGCTTTCGGCTCTTGGGTCCTCTTGAGGGTCTTCTTTGTCTTCAGTTGGCTCCCCTGCTTGGTCGGGGCCTGCGCTGACTTACCTGCTCATGGTGAGTCACTTGGACCTTGCTTGTCCCAACACTGACACCTTTTTCTTTAACTACATTAGTTTTTGTTGCCAAATACTGGTTAGTGCCCCATCCAGGCACTGACCCCTTGGCCCCGGACATCGACGTGGGACAGTTTGTGCACAGCTCCTGGTCCTCTTCTGCATCGCCTGGTCCATACAGCTGCACTTCAAGAACACTGTCAAGTCTCCTGCATTCCCGACATCGGTGGGCATTAGTCTACCGTGCCTCCTGGTAACTCTTGATTGACGTAGACTCTGTCCCCTCTGCTTGCAGGTACTTCTCACCTTAAATCCACCTTTGGGTTCCAACTGACATTTTCGCCTTCTTCGCCAGAGGCATCTTCATGAAATCCTCCATTGTGGTCTACTGCGGTTTCCGACGTCACTTCGCACCTATGCACCCGGCTTCCCTCATGTAGGTATCCGGTTTCCTGGGGTATTCACGGGTGGGATGACTGTTCAACCTTCCATATTCCACTGGGTTTCTTCAGGGTCCACTGGGAAGGGTCGTTCTTGAAAACTATAACCGCAAATTACCTATTGACTAACATTGAGCACTCTGTCGAGTTCCCACTCTGCACACGACCTCGTGGGGTTCCGAGATAATCACCTTGGGTAGTTTCTTGGGTCCGTTCTTGAATTATGTCATGGTTCGCATTCCACTATTTTAGTATATTGTCTGGTCTCCCCCTGGGGGCCCCTGGGTATTCTGTACTAACTACGAATTCTATTGACAAAGTATGGTGTGAATTGTGTTGTAGATAATACATTGTGTTAGTGAGTGTTAATAAATACCTATTTTATAACTACACTGTGGTTCTTTTTCACCTACCCTACACCATAAAGATTAAGTACTGGTAAAACAAGCTGCTAGTCCTGAAGGCTGATCTCCACAGCTACCACTTAAAGAGCTTTCGAAGGTGGTCTAAGGCACTAAAATCACCATAAGGGGTGTCTGGATTGGTGCAAGGTGCTACACTTACATAAGTGAGCAGCATATAGTAAGCCAGCCTCTCACACTAATGTTTTATATTTGCCATCTTTTATTAAACGTTGACATTTGACAAACATTTGCTTGTGTCCCTGTGCATGTTAATATTCTCTGAAATGGCGCTGCTTACATTTACACATTATCAAGTGACTTGAATATCCTGTACAAGGGATAAGTTAACTACGCAAAATGCTGTTCGTTATTGTACACTCCGTGATTGAGCTATCATGAAAGAATCAATAATAATGACCTGACTGGGGCTCTGGCATGATTGCACGAGTTCAGTTTATTATATAAACCTCATTCCTTTGTTAAAGCACAGGAGCATTTTGTTGGCACTACTAAGGCCGCCCTCATTCCGGAATGCTTACCTCTTACAAGGGATGATTCCATTCTCCCCACCACCAAGACGGGCTCCCTGATGACACTTAGCAGCAGGTAACAAGGGAGGAGGGGGAGGCGGGGGGGGGGGGGGGTTTAGATCACCCTATTGAAATTCTAGCAGATTCATTCATCCTAGGTAGCGCTAGTTATAGGAGTATGAAATATACCTGTATTTATATGCAAGCCTATATTCTCTGCAACAGCACAATGTTGACTTTTTATATTCACCATTCTCGTACTGCTGATCACACTATTCGGTTTCCTTCTATAGATTATTGCGGCACACGGATTTTACACTGGAATCCTAATGCTTCAATAAATATTGAAATGCCATGTTGTGTATTGCTGGAGTATCTCTTTGGGTATACATGAATTACCAAACAAAAAGGGTTCTAGATCGTTTCCACGATTTCCTAGGGGAGCCAGAGTTGTCCTGTTCGGAGGTTGCACATTTCCCCCCGTCACCTTGCCAGGTTAGGGGTACAGAAGGTGCACTGGGAGCTAGCAGGACTAAGGCCAACATATCCTGCTTATGTCCGTAGAATCAGTCTTGCACCCCATAGACCTGTAACGACTGCCAGCAATATTTTTCTCATGTTGCTGGCCGCCAATCCGAACGCTTGCTCCAGTAGGAGTCCGACTCCTTTGGGGGAGAGAGGACCCAGGGGGAATAAAAAAAACTCACTGGTCCAATCAGAACACTATTTTTAAATTGGCACTCCTGCAAGACACTGGCAGATAACAGTCCAGATTTACAAATATTTTTTAAACCGTCATTTCTCGAAAACTACTGAACGGATTTACACCGAAAAACAAAGAGCACACTTTCTGATCTAGGCTCCTGCCAAATTTAGTGTAAAACTGTTCAGTGATCTAGCATTTAGCTGTATCTAAAGGTCCTATGGAACAATGACTGGGGAAAATGCATTTTGGGATGCCCCCACTGCTCTTTTTTCTCTGCTCCCGCTTGAGCTTGACAAATCACCACGAAACTTCCCATGAGTAGTCAAAAAGTAGCACTTTTTGGGAAAGTGTTGTGGAGATATGTCAAGCTGCGCCAAAGTTAATAGCAACACAAAAGGCATTTCCTATGGAAACACAATCCTAAATAGAACTACCCAGTGGCAACTGAAGCAGGGTTATAGATAGAGAGATATATAGATATTAAATTAAATGGAAATTCCCTTTATCCATTAATCTTAACAAAAAGCCCTCAAATTCTTGGAACAAAATATTTAATTATGATTTCAGGTAAAATTTAAACATTTTCTTCTTCCAACAGGAGAAGCAGAAACATTTCCTACCCATGACCTTTAAGCCGACCATCAGTGTTCCATAAATGTATTCGACTAAGAACCATAAAAGTTAAGAGTCAGATTAGTTGTGTCAAAGTACTGTTCCATAATTAAGTTACGAAGCTTATAAAACTATCCTATTAATTTACATAAATATATAGACTAATAATGTACATCTGAAAAGGTGAAAATGTGTTGAAATATGAATTGTTAAATGGAATTAAAAAAAGCAGAGAAGAGAAAAGCTTTGCTCTTGCCTGGCATGAGCATTTTTTAACTCTCACCCACAAATAAGTGCTAACATGGGAGTCTGCTCCCAGCCAGTGGGAGATTCAAAACTGCTCCCAGCCAGTTGAGAGCAGACTTGTGTTCCGTTTACCCGCCTGCACTCCTATGGGCAGGGAAACAAAACACATTGATCCTGCCCGGAGGGAGCATACAAAAAGCAGCTGCTCCCTCAAGGTGGAAGCAATGCTGGCTCTCGCACCGTGCACGGAGTGAGCTGGGGCTTCAGGGGCCATGGGGCTCCTCCAACGGGGACCAGGCCACCCACCTATTATAAAGAGAGGCACGGGGTCCCCGGAGCCAAGAAGGTGCGCCTCCCCCACCCCATTCACCCCTTTTCAATAAGATACAGCTCTGGTGGATGATGGTGGGTCTGCGAACTGAACCGTAAAACTAAGACTAACTGGTCATAGCAACCAGGCTGTTTAAAGAATCACAGGTGAGGCAAAAAGATGCCACGCTATAAGGGCTGTGGGAAGCACACATGAGAACATGGACAACATAACCTGCCCCAGAGGAATAAGGAAGTGTTGGAGAAAACACTTGATAGAAACAATAATACTATGAAGTCCGGCCACAGATAATCAACCCATGACTAGACTTGGTTCAGGGGCCAAGGACACAAACCCCTACCTTTGAATTAGATACCAACTCTTTGCTGTGGAAATTAGAATGGGATCTAACCGCTCTCTGTGACAGAGGAAGAATAATCTCCGAGAACATCCACAATAAGAGACACCCCTACAATGCTGAATAAAAGCACTGCAAGAAGAGCAACAATAGTTGATAGAGCACCCTCTCAGCCAAAAAACACTCTGAGAGAAGACAACCCTCCAGGACTAATGAACGTAGAAGCCCAGGAGAAGCAAAAGAAATGCATAACGACCAATCCAAGGTCGAACAAGAGTCCAAAAAGGAGCGCAGCAAACCAAAGCAGACACATACTCCCTACGGGCATACTTACAACTTATACCTGTATATACGTGAACACATACGCCTATAGATATAGAAATATAAAGTATTATCCCCCATACGGGAAGCGAACCCCTCAGCCACCTTCAGCAAGGGGGGTGACTGACTAGTGTAGGAACAAGAAACCCTCTTATAATAGAGGTATGCATTGAAAGATATACATACCAACATATATTGATAATAGACCAAAGCTGCACAGCAACAGAGTGATTATATACAGATATTTTCAATAAGCTGGAAAACCAGCAATCAAAATACCATTTAAGAGGAGTGAAAAACGACAACCGCCCACGAGCAAACCCTACTGCCTGACAAGGCTATCAAGACGAGGTTATCCAAAAATAAAAAGATAGGTGTAAAATCTTCCGCTATAAAGGAAATAAAGACCACCACTGAGGTCCATCGAGAGCTACAGTCGAAAAAAAGGCCAACACATTAAAGTCCCCAACAGATCACAGGTATCAGATCAAATCCTGACTGATACTTCATCTCTTGCTACAAGAAGTCAAAGTCGTAACAGGATCAAGCCCTACGAAATGGAAGTCTTGAAACAATGGATGGCAGTGCATGGAGCCAAAAGGATTGAGGCCATAAAGAAATGTCCTAGCCTAAGACACAATGTATTCCTGACTAAAAAAGGTAATACCAACCCCATCCTCCAAAGTAAGAGAAAGGGAAAGAAGAGAAAATTCCTCCACTCAGACAAAATTCACAAATAAGGTGAAAACGGTATAACAGACATTTGAGCGATCCAATACCTATCTAATCCCATTAGGAGGGGGAAAAATCTCCAGGAAATGGATGGTAAGAAAGACCTTAACCTCCTTAGAAACCAATCCTCAAAAGAATGGCCTAGAACATCAAAAAAACACATTCCAGAAAGAAACCTTTAGATGAAAATTAGCCACAATACCATCAAAAAATGAGAAGTGAGACAGCAACATCTGTAAAACAACCAGATAAGAAAATACTGATTGTAACAAGACTTGGTAAATGACTAAAGCCTATAGGAAGCAAGTAAAATAAAGCATTCCAGATACAGGAAGAAACATCTACTCAGAGATTAAGTAGAGAAAAGGAATCGAATATAGATATTCATCAATTGTGCCAGTCGTAAAAAATTGCCACAAACATGTACCACATGGGCATATACATTATATAAAATTGTGTCACACTATACTGAAGAGTTGCCCGACTACTCAGTTTTGTGGCCCACATTTACTGCTGGACCGCAGGCATCAACAAAGCTTGCCCCCGCATGTCCTTCAGTGTCATGGACCGACAGACTGAACAGGACTCCAAGCCATGGGCACACTCCAAATAAATACCAAGGCAACAACTAACTGTCTCAAGAAGTAACAGCCATGAATTCCCAAGGGCTTGTGAAACACAGAGAAAATGGATACACACCGAAGAAGACAGGTAATACAGAACCTTCAGACCAATGCAAAAAGCATTGTAGGAATTCCTATGAAGCCTTTAAAAAAAAAAACTCTAACCATGAACTGTATGACCGAAAACAGCTAAGGAATCTGCAGCTAGAAATCTCCATCAGATGGTTTCCGACACTGCCTATCACAAAGCGCAAGATAGTGAGTTCACCCCATCAAGTTCGAAGGATGAACAAATAAATTACCCATCCCCTCCCACATAGGAGAAGGCCTCCAAGTCTTCCATAGCATACACCATAAACTCTGAATTTACTTGCAGAACTCTTCAAAAATTGAAGCACTTATAATAAATATGCAGTCCGCTCAAAGAGACAACAACCTGCCATAAAATGCATAGTCCCAAAGGACTTTAATAATGAAGCACAAGAGCATGTATTCAAATGATTACAAAGCATAGGCTCTAAATCCATCAGCGTGATAATAATATGCACACCACAAGAGTAGTGTGGACGTACCACGCTGATTATTCGAACGAGTAAAAACTAGAACGTTCCGATATACCAGACTTACCACTGGCATACAAACACGTCCCTATGAGACAACGAAAGGTCAAAATCATTCAAATTTTTTTTTAAAACCTTTATTTTGAAGTTTTCAAGTGACATTACATCAATCAAGAGGCGCAGTTACAAGTACACAGTGCACATCATAATTAGCAATGATAAGGGCATGTACAGAGGTGGGGTCCCCGAGTCTAGACACGGCTATAATCCCAGTGCAGCAACATGTCAGCCGGTCTCAACACTCAAGGCCAAAGTTACATCGCAGTCAGATCCTTCTGTCGTGCCCAATTCCAGTAAAAAGCATACAGTAGCACAGTAAATTCCAGTTACAGTGTAATGTTAATACCTCAGTGTGCTCCACACCTCCACATTGTCAGTTCAGAAGACATAGGGGCACTTAATTCTAAAACCGCTCCCTCAAAGCTCACACATATTATGGCCCTGTGTCTCTGATGTCGCGAGTGCGTCGATATAATGGGGGCGTTTGTGACGTGTACATAGTCGTGTCGCAGCAAATGGGCGGAAGGGCATCTAAGTATGAGTCTCATCCACTTAGTCATCACTCCCTCTGCTCAGATAACATTTGAGTGGGCCCCAGATATCAGCAGGTCATGAGGTTATGGGCAATAGCTCAGAGTACGTGGTAATCTGCTCCTGACAATGTGAGGTCACGTAGCCAGTCCTTGAATTTCGGGGCCCTACCCCTGCCCCATCTGCATGCCACTCGCCTCTTGGCCATGAGGAAGGCAAGTGCAAGAAATTTGCGGTGCGTTGCTGGTATAGATGCTACGTATCCCAAAAGTGCCATGAGAGGGGACGGGTCAATGGTCAAATCTATAATTATTGGGAGGGCAGCAAACACCTGACACCAATAGCTCTGAACAGCTGCACATTCCCACGCCAAGTGGAGAAAATCTGCACCTGGGGCACGACACCTATCACAATTATCTGTAGTGCGAAGTTTGAAGCGATACATCCGGGCTGGAGTGCAATAAAGCCTACGCAAACATTTATAATGAATAATCCTAAATCTGCTGCTAGATGAGATGCGTTCAGTCTGCCGAAGGCAGAACTCCCACTGTTCTTCTGACATTGGGGTCTCTAGTTCTTGGTCCCATTTAGCTCTAGCCGGTACTTGCGGGGGCCATCGATGAGTGGACTAATCTATTGATAGTTGAAACCGATTTGCTAGGGGTATCGTCTTGTAGCATGCGCTGCAGTGGGGGGCAACAATAAGGGGATCCTCCGGAAAAGCGGGTGTAAGGGCCTGAAGACCTTGCTTGAGTCTAATGTAGAGAAAGACATCGAGTGGGGTCAGTTGTACACCTTCACCGAAATGTTCTATGGAGCGGAATGTTCCATTGTGATATAGGTCACCCCACGTTTTAACATTAGTTTTATGAAGTAGCTTACGGAATCCTGCCTCATGAAGTAGGGGCAAACTTGGGTGATAGGCAAGGGGCTAGAGTGGTGCGTACACCATGTCTATGTCCAATTTTCGAGTCAATTGGGTCCATGCCGTCACAGTGCTCAGCACTGGTGTGGCTGTTTTATCTCTGCCAGTGACCAAAGTATATATCGCACCCTCGATGGGTATTGGATGAGCCAGCCAATGCTCTGCTGCCAATTGAGGCATGTATCTCGGCTGTTTCACCCAATAAAAGGCATAGTGAGCCTGCGCAGCTTGATAATAGAGCTCAAAATCAGGAATGCCAAATCCTCCTTTGTTATATGGCTTAATGAGGACATCCCATTTGAGCCGAGGTGATTTCCCGCCCCACACTAATCTGATAAGTTCCATTCTAAGTTGTGAAACAAAATATCGGCCTGGATGGTAAGGAATGTTTAAAAATAAATATAACAATTGAGGCAAGATCACCATTTTGATCAATGAGGTCCTACCCGCCATTGAGAGGGGCAATGTGATCCACCGGGAGATATTATCTGTGATGCGATTCATTGCCGTACCATAATTGGCCCTCATCAATTCGTCTCGATTTTAGTCTATGTGGATGCCCAGGTATTTGAAATCACCCTCACACCAAGCAAGAGGGTAATCTAGCGGAAACTGCGTCGTAGAGGCCGTGAGAGGAAATATACAAGATTTGCCCCAGTTGATTTGGACTCCGGAGAGTCTACCAAAACGCACAAATTCACGAAGGATCGGGTTTAAATTGTCGCCGGGGTTCCGTACATATAAAGTAATATCGTCTGTGTACAGAGATATAAGTATTTGTCGTTGAAAACATCTTAGCGCCTTGTCGTTGTGTCACTGTCTCAGTCTCGCTGCAAGAGGTTCTGTTGCTATAGCAAACAACAGCGGCGATAATGGGCATCCCTGCCTGGTACCTCTAGTGATAGGGAATGCCGCGGAGAGTTTACCATTGATGAGCACCCTGACCTCTGGAGCTTCATATAGTAGCTTGATCCAAGAAAGGAATAGGGTAGGAAATCCCATGCGTTCCATCACTTGGAACACATAATCCCACTCCAAGGTGTCAAACGCCTTGGTGGCATCAAGGAAAACAGCCGCCAAAGGTAGATCTTCAGAGACCGTGTTCAGGATCGAGAAAAAGGTCCGCAAGTTGTGCGACGTTGCCCTGCCAGGCACGAAGCCCGATTGGTCTGGTAAGATCAGATTAGGGAGCAGGAGACTGATACGTGTTGCAATCAATTTAGCCAGAATCTTCACATCACAGTTAAGCAATGAGAGTGGTCGATAAGAGTCACACTTATTTGCCGGTTTGCCCGGTTTCAACAATGAGGTGATCAGGGCAAGGCGCATGGACGGGGGCAAGTGGCCAACTTCCAAGGCATCTTCGTAGACCTCTCTCAACACCGGCGCCATAAAATCAATGTACGTTTTATAGAATTCTATTGGGATTCCATCAAGTCCTGTAGCCTTCCCTGATTGCATGTGCATGATTGCCCCATTTGAGCTTGATGAGGTGAGAGATGCTTTCAGGAAGGCTCTTTGTGCATCACTGAGCCATCCTAGAGATACATCAGCAAGGTAATCTTGCAAATTTAGCCTGTCCGTTCTAGAGGACGTATATAGAGCGCTGTAGTGGTTCACAAATGCATTAAGTATCTGCATAGTGTCCCTATATACCAGGTCTTCTGAGTGTTCTAGTTCCAATATTACATTAGTGGGCCTCAGTTTTTTAGTCGCAGCTAGTGCCTTTCCCGGCCTCTCACCCTCACCAAATCAACGCGCCGTCCAATATTTGCCTCTGAATTTGCTTTCCCTGACGGCGTCATCCGTATATTCGGTCAATGTGTCGCGGATACTGGAAAGGGTGGCATTGTCAGGATGATCAATAAGAACATTCTCCAGGGCCTTAAGCTTGTCCTCTAAAAGCGCCAATCGATTCACTATGCTCTTCAAAATTCCTGACCCTTTTGCCATACATATGCCCCTTAGGGTTACCTTAAAGGAATCTTTGTTGCGTCTGAAGAAGTCTAGGCACTCCTCCCGCAACTCCTCTTGGAATGCATTATCTAATAACATCGTGGGCTGTAACCGCCAAGAAGTCGGAGGGGGACCGAGGTCCGTTGATCGCAGTGTGATTTGGACAGGCGAATGATCAGAGTAGGTTCTGGGGAGGTGTTGTGCTGTAATGAGCGCAGTATAGAGCTGTGGTGAGATGAAGATGTAGTCAAGCCTCGCCCATGACCGCGCATGTGCCGTGAAATGCGTACCTTCCCTTACATCTATATGCATGTGTCTCCAGGTGTCCAGAAGATTGTGATCATTGATGGATTCAAGTAGCGTTTGTCTAGCTTTAGTGTAGTGATGTGGGGCAGGGTGCGATCTATCTACAGTAGGGTGGAGTGTTAAAATCACCTCCCCAGAGAATGTGCTGCGGACCCGTGCCTACAATTGCCGCCCACAGGTCTTCAAAGAAATGGGGGTCATCCGTGTTGGGGCCATAACAACATACCAACGTAATAGCTATATTTCCCAGTCTGCCCCACATTATACAATATCGCCCTTGTCCATCCTCTTTGGTGCCTGCTAGTACAGAGGGTGTGCCTCTCTTTACCAAGATCGCCGTGCCTCTCGCATATGTCGAGTAAGAGGAGAAGAGCAAAAAAAGCCTTACAGCTAGTAAGGACAATTCCTGGGCACTCTGGTGTGCACAAAAGTGCGTGATTCGAGTTATGAACACTCCTTCAAATGAATGACTGTAGTCATAGTAGTTCAAAGGTTTACTTCAAAGAAATTATTATCCATAGTGACGATACAGTTCAATTTTTCAAACAAATTCCATATTCCTTCATATGGTAATGTTGTGATTCAAAACATGGGTCAAAGAATCATGATGGTAATTTTAACTCCGTGGGTTAAAAGGAGAAGGCAGTGCACACCGCCCATCTACTAGCAAATGTGGGAACTGGTCGGTGGTTGAAGTGGGTCTCCTGCAAAAAGGCTATGTGTATTGAATGGCGATCCAGGTAGGATAAGATTTGTCTCCTTTTTCTCGTGTCTCCTAAGCCCCGTACATTCCATGATAGTACATTCAAATCAGTACCTCCCATGTGTGCGGCTATGCTCAGGGACTGTAGAGTGTGTCAGGAAGTACCACAGCAACCAGACATTGCGACCAGCTGGCAGACGAAGAGCACAGAGTGCCGCTGCCATGTCCATCCACCCATACAAGCCTCCCCGATCCGTACATGCCAATGTGTCTCCATCAGAAGCGTGAATGTGTACCATATGCACCTCAATATACGTTCTATCAACATGCTCATCAAGCGATCCTGTAGGATCCAGGTTAAACAAGTCTTCGACATTCGTTACTTCCAAGTTAACCATAACATTCCCGAACTCCCCCTCCCAGCGCCCCATAACTGAAATCTCCACCCCTTAGTAGAGCCAAACAACCCCAGTGCTTCAGCATCATCTATATCCGCAGATACATCACATGACAGGCCCACATTTCGGAACGTTAGTTGGGTATTGAGAGGCATAGCTAAAACTTCTCCTTGCCTATTATCGTCCGAAGCAGATATCATGATATGGGCCCAAACATCTGCGCCGTCCATTCCTTTTTTTAAAAGGGCACAAATCTCACTATTGAAGCAGTCAACACTAAACATTCTTACCAGATATGCATCAATACTGCCTGTGACACTGCTGCACAATAAGTCATACAAATAGAGCATCAGTCCACCCACCACCCACTGAAGCATCCCCAACTTGCCAGAATCCCCATGCCACCCCCCACAACATCCAAACAACTCAAGCTTTGCAAAATAAGCAACAAGGTCAATGGGGTATACCCTATGGGGAACATCAAGAGGTAAGCGCAGAAAGCCACCCCCCACCACCATACCCAGCATCCCGTACGGCCTCCAGTGGGCATAGCCAAGGGGAAGGGGGGGGGGGGGCCTGGAGTACATTACCGCCAACAGTCCAATATCTGTCCATGTCATTGTCGCGCAGCAGCAGCGTCATCTTCTCAATCAGCGAACTGGTAGGCCACCGAAGTAATATCCACAAAACAGTCCGATGTGAAGACATCGGGCCTCGGATTCATAGCTCTTCATGTAGCGATTGCTCGTCATCACGGTCTCTGTTGTCATAATTTCTGCGCTCAGCTCTTGCACGCCGTAGGTGTTTCAAGAATTCTTCCACTTGTTCTGGATTGGTGAAAAAGCGTTGCTTGGCTTGGTGGGTTACTCTTAACTTAGCAGGGTATAATAACGCACAGTCAATCTGTAGAGCACGGAGTTTTTTCTTTACATCCAGGAATTTCCGCCGTTGTTCCTGCACCACAGATGTAAAGTCAGGGTAAAATGGAGAAGTTGACTCCATCACAGGAGAGATTGCGGCTGGTGCGCGCTGCTCTCAGCGCCGTGTCGCGGTCGCGGTAGTTGAGGAGACGCGCAATTATAGGCCTCGGTGGGGCACCTGGTTTAGGCTGCGGCCCAAGTGATCGGTGTGCTCGTTCGACAATGAATTGCTTGGAAAAGGCTTCACTGCCGACCGCAGCAAGCAGTATCTTTTCGACATATTCCTCCATGCGTCCTGTGTTGGTGGACTCCGGCACACCTATCACGCGAATGTTGTTCCTGCGGCTGCGGGCCTCCAACTCCTCGTTCTTAGCCGCGATGACTCTGAGGACGTTGTCCATTCGCGAGAGTTGTGTGGAGTGCGAGGCAGTCGTATCATCGTGAGCAGATATGCGCCGTTCGGCTTCCGTAATGCGTTCCTCGTGTAAATCCATTTTTTGTGCTATAGCGTCCATTCTGGATGAGATCCGATCCACTTTGTCTACTATCGTAGCAATCCCCTGCCTCATTTCTTGCATCAATTGCTGTATTGCGGATTCTGAGGAGGCGAGACTCGTCCCAGCTGTCGAGGGGCTCAGTGAACACGCTGCATCTTGCGTATTGCGCAGTCCTTTCTTGCCGCCTGTATTTTCGAATGTCAGCTTAGGTTGCTTGTTGTCGGGTTTCCTCATTTTAGGCTGTGTGTGTTGGCCCGCTGTGACAGATGATTGCCGCAGTTCTCGTGGAACTCGGTAAAGGCAAGTATTCGTTAGCCTGTTTATGGCGCAGTGCAATCAGATGACCGTAGGTCTAGTGTATAAACAGGTAGTCAGATCCCAGAGGCGCCTCGACGGTGCGGGAGAATGGGCAACCACACCACCTCCACTAGAACAGTGTATGCTTCGTGCAGATCCAGACGACGACAAGGGTGAGCGCTCAACACCAGGCCTGCCAGGTATGGTATTGTTGTTGCGGGTTAGTGCAGCAGTCCGGGACGCCCGAGGGGGCAACGTGCGCTACGTGTCTACGATTCGGGTCGAGCGTGCAGACAGTCTACAACCCACATCCTCACCGCTCTTCAAAGTGGTCGTTCGGGGAAGGGGCCACTTAATCAGGTTCGCATCCTTCTCATTAAAGCATCTGAGACGCTGTAGGGCAGCACACCTGAGCCAAGCAAAAATAGCAGCCTTCATGCGCCGTCTTCGAGCCTGTGTGCAGCGCGGCACCCCGGAGCGTCAATGGGCCCACATGGCGTCAACGTAACACAGTACTGTCCTGCAATATATATTTCGCCGCCGAGACAAAGGGGAAAGTCAAGTGGTGTAGCGCTGATCTGGCGGCGCCTCAGGACCACACGTCAGCCCCACAGCGTGTTCTGTGAACCCACAGCCGTCAACGCGCCTGCAACGCCTGTACCGTGATCCGCCGCCTAAGTCTCGCAGCAGCCGTGGATCTATCTTTGTAGCTTGAAGTTCTGAATTGGGTCAGCTACTGCTCTGACCTTAAAGTAGGGTATCTTGCCACTCCACTGCTCGGGCTCGGCGAATCCCAGGTATCACGGATGGCAGGCACAGGGCCCCTCAGTCACTGCCGCCGCGTCCAGAGTGCCCCTGGTTATTATCATAGGGAGGGGCGGAGGGGGGAGTCAAGTCTGGCCTTCCTGATGTCCGCAGTGGGGAGTCAGCCCCCCTCGATCCCCCAGCCGGCCGATGCGGTCGAGAAAGGCCCGCCGGTCTTTCTGGGCCCAGCTCCTCACCTCAGCCTTGAGTGTTCCCCGCTCCGGCTCATCGTCTCCTCAGACGCGGCGCGCAGGACGTCTCCGTGTGCCAGGCCGTTGTCACCCAAGTCGGAAAAAAAGCACCGCGTCCTCCGCGAGGCAGCAACTCCGAGGGCAGGCGCTTCTCCTGCTGTTTCTCCGTGTGAGGCCTGTTCGCCTCGTGGTGCGCCGCGGTCTGGAGTAGGGTCCCGGCCCCAGCAGTCAGCTCCGCCACCTTCTAGCACAGGTCACGGCAGGGGAATCTCTGCTTCCAGTTTCGCCGTGCTTGGTCGTAGAGCCTTCAAAGTTGCACCGCTGTTGCAATGAAGTGTTCTCAGTATTCGAGTGTAATTTCGACAGACATGGAGTTGGTTTCAGCAAATAATTAAAGGATTAATGATCCAGGCAGCAGGAGCCTCACGCAAGTGCGGCCATTCTGCTTGCGCGCCCTCTAGCAAAAATCATTCACATTTTAGCATACTGAACTGCGTCAAAGAAGCTTGTGTCAGAAAATCTTTCACACAAGACACATCTCTGGACAATAACCTCTTGAGCACAAAGCTCAGCCTCAGAGGGAAAGGGACAAAGTGAAACCTCCCTCGGTCATCTAAATCAATACCAACTTAAAGGAAGGGAAAAAGGTACTGAGAATAAAAAATACTGCAGGAACACCAAGTGTTCAAACCAACAACGGACATGTGTAATACCCTAACAAACCTTACTCTCTTATATAGAAATAATCTGCATTCTAAGCATAAAGACAAGTTACACCAGTAACAAAATGAAAAGCTAGGACTCTGAAGACCTCTGTCTGTCATGGAAGTGTCTTAACGCTGCATCAGCTTGACTTCCAAAAAGACAGGCACCATCAAATAGCATGTCGACCAAAGTAGACTGGACAGCCTCCGAGAAACCCGAAGTTGCCAACCAAGCACGACGCTTTAATGCCACTACTGATGCCATGGCGTGATCTACAGAGTCCTTAGTGTCCATACCACACATTATGGTAAGCCTAGCAGCCTGCTGACCATCTCTAATCAAATCACCAATCAATGAGCGTAGGTTATCCGGAATAGATGGCAACAAATTCTGTAGCGAATCACATAAAGCATGGTATTATCACCCCAGCACACAAGCCGTGTTCGTGGATCTCAAGGCTGAGCTTGCAGAAGCAAAGATGTGTTTACCACATAAATCAAGACTCCTAGACTCCTTACCCGCTGGAGTCTTGGGTATAGAATCTATGTCCTGTGAAGAAGTCACAACCTGAGTGACCAAGCTACATGTGAAAGAATGAGAAGACAAACTTGGTCCTAAGGGGCAGGCAGGCGTCTACATGCAATATACCGGTCCAATTATGCCCCAGGCTCAGGCTTGGCCCAAGTACCTAATAAAATATCTCACAGGGCCTCCCAAAACTGTACTGGTTTTTCCCCTGTCTGTCCCTGAAAAAGGACCTCAATCAAAGGGTCTGCGGACCTTTACACCATAGGAAGTGACAAGCTTAAAACCGTAGCCACTTCCCTTAGCATGTCTGCAAAGTAGGAACTCTCCTCCATAGCAAGGCTAAAGGGAGAAAGTAGCCCTGAAGCTGGTGAAGAATCCAGGCCACTAGCCTCTCCAAGAGCAGAAAACCAGCTCTCCTCCATCTGAGGCATATTAATGACAGGAATGGGCTGAAAGAGCCCTGCCTCAGTCGACATAGGCTGTCGTTCCACAACATCTTCCTGAGAAGGAATCAAAGGTTGCCTATTCCCCTCAGTTTGAATAGTCAACTCTGCATCCGACATCGCAGGACGCCTACACGGAGGAGGAGAAGCAACTTAGACCGACGCCGTCAGTGTCAGTTGATCGAAATCAGGCATCATAGGCAGAGATCCCGAAGGACTGTGGACCTGCGCCAAAGCAGAGCCAGCTGAGTTCGACCGGCGTAGACCCATCGACTCCAAAAGCTCAAACGTCACAGAGGACAAACCCTCCAACACTGCCCCACTCACCTCCTTGGGGCCTTAAAGGCGCTCCGGAGGGAGATGGTGTCCCAAAGATGAGGTGCAAGGTATTAGAATATTCCCACAACTGAACCATCAACGCCCTGGCTCCTGGAAACAAGGGGAGACGCGGTGGGGAGTCGCATACAGCCTCCTCAACCGTCAAGCAGGAGGAGCCATGGGAGACTGAGTCTCCACGCGGTGAAGTCCAAGAATACAGCAACTTCAATTGTCCCAGTCCTTTTAACTTCCCCAGAGACTTACTAGTCACACCTCTGGGTTGGGCTAGAGAGGATTTCGAGACGTCAACCCTGTGACCTGGACCACCTAATCCACTTCGTGGGCCAAGGAGTGGCCACAGGAAGACCCGCAACAACATTTCATCTACAGCATCCTAGAGTCTAAGGAGATGCCTCTTTTTTGTATGTTCACTGCCAAGTTTTCTGACTGATACAGCTGTTTTTCAACTCATATTGCACTGAGGTTTGCAAAACAGCCCTCAGTGTCAGTGCCCTTATCCTTAGATTGATATGTCAAATTGGCTTTTACCCAATTGCCTGAGCTAACTTACCTGTACGTTCCTAGTAAACGGTCCAGAGGGTACCCCGGGCATGCAAGCTATAGGGTCCCCCCCAGAGATTACAGCACTAGTGCTACCCTGGGCGGGACACTAGTAAAATGAGACTCCCAGTCCGCCATTTGTAGGCTGGAAAAGCATTTCGGACTGCTGGCCAGATTGCCATTTAAAGCAATGGCAAAGTCAGGCTTTCTCCTGGTATATGTGCAAGTCACCCCTATGGCAGGCCTATCAAGTTCTACGGCAGAGTCCAACATACTCGAAAGGCATAACATGTAACTTTACATGTCTAGTGAGTAAAAAGACGCGTCATTTTTACTGTGGAAAAGCTTGGTCACCCAATTGGCGAGTGCAGAGTTATACACAGACCCCTCAGCTGTGCTAACTCTGGCACGGTGAGGGCAAAGTGGGTCATCCAAGGTATCAAACAACTGGTTACCTTAAGTCTGACTTGATTGTCAGGTCAAAATTAACATAAGTTGCTGTGTACAACTTTAGCAAAGTTGCCACTTTGAGGTCTTTAGTCCCCTGTTCTCATACTAGTTGCATAAGGGTCCTGTCACTGAGACAGCTTTCTGCCCTTCAGGGAAGACGTGCTGACGACTCCCAGAAAAGGACATAATATGGGGTAGGTTCTGGAAGGAGTCCTCATCTCCCTCCTGCAGAAAGCCACACAGGTTTAGATCTAAAAGACAAGCTTCAAAGGAGAAGCCGCCACTGAAGTTAGTTAACACTTGGGAAAGGGGCTGCGCCATTGCTCACGCAGTCAGGCTGGCACTTGGGGCATGAGAAGAGAAACCAGTTGCCAAACCGGTTTCCCAGGTGCATGTAGCTTCCTTGATACACAGACCTCTGGATTTAGCTAGGGAGCTACACACGGAGGGAGAAGGGTCCTAGAATATTGGAAGTGAGCAGAATGGTGCATCCTGGGACGTTCAGGTGCTACACTTTGCAGAAAGTGGTCATCAGGTTGGAGGGAATCTGGTAGCCTTTTGGCTACCAAGCGCATCCTGCCCGGAGGGCCTATTCGGAGTATAAGCAGGGGACCCAAAATTCTGATCCCAACTGGGACTGGAAGGACTGCCCTGCTGCACCGTGGAACAAGCAAAGAAAGGCTGCACCAGTGTGGACTGCATCTGGTAGCTAGCAAAAGAGGTACAGTGCCTGCTGTGTCCTGATCGAGGAGAAGTCTCATCCAGAGCCTGCCAAAGCCAAAAGACTCTAAAGGACATTGAGCTGGCCTCCTGTTTACAACACAATGACAACTGCGGTAAAGCATGCTGGGGAAAGCTAGTGGCCCAAAGTCGTCAAGCCGCCAACTGCCACAATGCACCACCAAGGACCAGGGCCCAACACAAAGTTGCACCAAAGTTCACTGAGTCAACGAGTGCTGTCAGAGTGCAGCTTGAACCACCAGAGGACAAGTTGTTGACTCAGGAAGGACTGGCCCATGACCAGGATACTGGGCAACTGGGAGTCCAGTAGCGACTGGACTTCTGCCAGTACCGAGGGGACTTTGAAGGACGACCAGGACCGCCTCACCCTCTTCATGAACCAAGGAGAAGACACAACAAGACCCCATTCAACCGCATCCTCAACATCTTTTTGAGCATCTTCAGCATAGTTCAACCCTTGCATCAGGACCACTTGCCTAGAAATGCCCTGCAAAGGATAAAAGTGCCTGGAACTGACTGAAGACTGCTTCACCTGCTGAGGTTATCTTTTGATGACCTTGCTGGTCCCCGACTGGCTCCCTACTGGAGTTGGTCGTCTAAAGTGACTCCAAATGTCTGCGTTACACAAAGCCCAAACATTTTAGTAAAAACGTTTCAGTATCAAATTCTGTGAATTTGCCAGTGCTTGCTCACGGTTGAGTGAAATGCTTCGATTTACAATACTGTGTAAATTCTCTCTGGAACCCTCCTGGAAATCTTTTTTTTTCTTTATCCCACGATCATATAAACTTTCAGCCTTTTGATGATCCAGATAGATTTTCTCTGGCCGTTAACTATCTAGATTTAACCACCTAAAGCCTCTAAAATGTATTGACAATTACTAATATAAAAAAAACATTAAAACATAACGTGTCAATAAGCATCTTGTATTAAGTACTTTGGGCAGTCTATTACACATAAAGGAAAAATCCAAATATTGTTAGATTCCACAACACTTTTTCATCAACAGATCGATCAATACCTCTTTGAATACCATTAACTCCTCTTATTTTATTTCATGCTGGTATTGTGCTGAGCCTATTGGAGCTCTTTACATAAAAAATCTAAATGTACAAAGGTGAAGGATTTTTGGATTCAAGTCTGGTCAAAGATTACTGGAATCTTATATACTTCCATTTCCGGAACACCTTATTAGGCCGTTTGATTAAAGAATGTCATGTTTTATCCACTTAAGAATAATATTATAGACGTATTAATTGTTGCCAAACAGCTAGGTATCGGAACCATTAATTGTCCTATATTGTCTGAAGGAACAAGAAGTGTTTTAACCAAAAGTTGATGGAATACAACTCTATAATTTTTAGAAAATCTGATTTGGAATCATCTGGCATTGCTACTCCCCAACATGCATTCGGTTTACATTCATACGTCAATTAATGCTGATGTTACTATGCCTCCATGGGTATTCAGTGTTATTTAATTCTAATTACAAATGTGAATAAAATATGTTTAGAGTTCTCGCCATCACTCCATATATTTTTAATATCTGTACTTTCTTACAATATCATTGATGTATCTTACTATATGCCAGTTTGTAAGACGCTGGCTCTGTATATACTATACCAAAACAGGTATTGTGTGCACAGAGTCCAGTGAGCCCCGAACGGGATGGCAGAAGTTAAAGTAGAAAATCCTTACTGTCAAATTGGTGGTAGCTGGACTGAGCAATTGGGCTTATAAGAAGGTAGTGTTACATTTACTGTACATACTTAGGCAAGAAATGACATCATACACTCAAAGAATGAATCCAGACCAATAAAAAGTTGTTACTTTGTTATTTTATTGCTAGAACCAAGAATGACTTTGTGCAGGTAAGTAATACTGCTCGTAAAACTGACAATAATTTTTAAGATTACAGTATGGTTTTATAAATGCAGTAAATACTTTGACATTTAGTAAAATATGTACTCAAATACAGTTATAGACTTTGCAATGATAGATATGCAATGTAATGATAAAGTTAAATGTATTCCTATCAAGTAAAAGGTTAGTGACTTACAAGTTCTCAGTTTTGCAGTTCAGTCTCGAGCTGGTGGCACTTACACATGATAGGGGTCAGGTAGGTAAAGTGTGCAACATCAGCAACACATGAGCGGCTGGGTGCAGAGGTCAAAGGAGAGGCTGGGCCCAATGTTGTGCTTTGGAAACAGGGCACACTCGGGTAGGTACCTGTTGGTTCTGGATCAGGGCCCAGGGAGGAACAAAGGGGGCTACAAAAGCACATCTCCAGCAGCACTCTGGCAGCAGGGTGCAAAGTAGGTGTCTGACTCTCAATGCAAAGAAAGGGAGGATGTCTATTGTAAAGAAACACTGCAGGTTCGGCACAGGATGCTTGGAGGAGGGATCCAGCGACGAAGGCAAAGTTGAAGTGTTGCTGGACACGGGTCCACAGTCAGAGACCCCAAGGCCAGGGGGTTGCGAGTGCAGGGGTGTCCTTCCGTGTCAGGTTCTCTTCAGATCCAGTAGGGGGGATCCTTCAAGATGAGGCTGCTAGCGTTGCAGTGGAGGTTGTCCAACACTGGATCCCGTGTCAGGATCACCAGGGGGACCTCGCTGTGGAATTGGGCAACTCCTACTCGGGCCTTGTAAGTCAGGTTCAGGCATGCGGTTCAGTCCGGATCCGTTGTATGAGCTGGAGTTGATTGATGGACAAATACGGTGTCCGTAGGAGATCAGTCTTTTTTTAAAATATTTTATTGATGTTTCTTCATCATACATTTCCATATCATTAATGAACAATAAACATCTCCCTCCGCAGTAAATTGTACATAGTACATCCCATGGCATACATGATAAACATCTCACATCGTAGAAACTTACACTACAACAGATTACATTACTGTCTTAACATTCCTCTCAGAACCAACAACATCATATTATTCATTTCCGTAGTTCAGTCTATTCAGCCCTTCCTACGATCACGGGCTCGCTTCAGGGGTTGAGGTAGTTTGTGGAGGCTCACATATGTTCCCCCGGAATACGTTCCATTTTCCCAAAATTCGGGACCATTTTTTGGGACATCTCCTGTTGGTGTAGACCGCCCTCAGCCACCTTTGCGAAATCCATGTCCCTTTCTCATTGTTGATGCGTAGGCAACACCCCAGAGCCCCAGTCTTGGCTATAATTCATTTAGCGATAGTCGTCCTGAGCGTGGCCCAGTTCTGCAGTGCTAAATTTAAATCAGTAGGTTGCCAGACATTTAGGAGGCAGCATCTGGGATCTCGTGGGATCTTGCGGGACCTCTGCCTCTGCCTCTGCCCCTCCCCCATCCCCATCCCCATCCCCATCCCCATCCCCATCCCCATCCCCTCATCCCCATCCCCATCCCCTCCTCCCACATCCCCTCCCACCTCCGAGATCTCATTCATCACCCGTTCCCAGTAGGATTGTATACCCGGACAGTCCCATATGATAAAATGTGCCATTTGCCCACACCCTCTGAGGCAGACTGGATCAGGGGTGTGCCCAAGCTTGTGTAGCATGGTACGTGGGTAATATATACGATGTAGTACTTTAAGTTGTATGAGTTTTAACCTAGATGGGATCGCTGCCTCAGGGGCCGATGCCAGTGCGTCCATCCAATCGGATTCCTCCATGTCTCCCAAGTCTGCCTGTCACTTTTCCTTCAGTGTCGCCATGGGGTCTGGTTGGTTATTTACCAGCTTACGGTACGTCTGTGAGATGGCCTTTTTGTCCATATAGTCCATGTGGAGCCTGTCTTCGAGCGGGAGGACTCCGCTAGTGAAGTGTCTGGGGGGATAGCGGTGTGGAGTGCGTGTCTAATTTGGATATATCGATAGAGTTCAGTCCCCGCCATCCCATATTTTTCCCGCAGCGTCGCAAAGGAAAGGATCTCACCCTTCACCCCGAGATCACCTATTTTAGTAATGCCGATAACGTCCCATTGCCTAAATCCCTTAGTGTTGGCCAGGGTGCCCTAACGTCGAGTATCCCAGAGGGTGGTAGCCAGCGTCCGCACTCCTTCCCGGCCCCGTGCCCTTGGAGGAGTGTGCCATATGTTAATCGCGTGTGCCGTCTGGCCTGTGAGTGTGTCACGTCTCTTGTTGGTGTAAAGGGCTTTCATCAGATGTTCTGCGGGTAGGAAGTATCTATCTATTCTGAATGCCTGTTCGTCCTGTGGGACGTGCAGCCACTGGTTTATCACCATTAGTTGTGATGCCCAATAGTATAATTTAACATTAGGTAACGAGATTCCTCCATCGTACCAGCTACGTACTAATTTGTGTTGCGCCATGCGGGGTGGTTCCCTTCCCACAGCAATGTGGATATTTCTGCTTCAATTGCTTTAAAATGAGAGGAGGGGACTGGGAATGGGGTATTCTGAAGGGCGTAGAGGAACCTAGGCAGGGCCAGCATTTTGAAGAGCGCCCCCCTCCCCAGTAATGTAAACGGAAGGGTTCTCCAGTGTTTGACATCTGCCTGGAGCCTTGCTAGCGGCTTCATCACGTTTTCCTCCGTGAAGATTGTCTCCTGCGGGGTAATATATATTCCTAAATATTTAAATCCCATCGTCGCAATTGGCAACTCACAACCTCGGTGGAGCCTGGGAGTAGGACCATGCACCACATAGAGCAGTGATTTTGTCCAGTTGATAGTATATCCTGACACTGTCCCATATGTAGTAAAGATGTCCAGAAGAAAGACCAGGGATCTTGCCGAGGGTTGTTAAGTATATTAACACGTCATCTGCATAAAGCGAAATCCGGTCTTCCCAGTCCGCCTCCCACCTCATCCCACGGACAGACAAATCCTGCCTTATCCATGGTGCAAGTGGTTCCAGCATTAGGGCAAAGAGGAGCGGGGACAGTGGACAGCCTTGCCGCGTCCCCCTCACCAAAGCGAATTCTCGCGATATACGTCCATTTGCTACCACTTGTGCAAGGGATGCCGTGTATTCAAATTCTATTCAAAATCCTGCTCATCACCTTTAGGGCAATTCATAAACTAGGACCGTTGTATTTGCGGAAAAAATTTATCAGATACCATCCAACCCGAATTCTCCGCTCGACCAACGCCAATCTTCTGGCAGCTCAACCATTCAGGCTTAAGACCCGTGGGGGTAAGTCCCTTGCGGTGCTAGGCACAAAAGCCTGGAACACACTCCCCACCCACATAAGAGCCTTGGATAGAGAAATTGAATTCAGGAAACAACTAAAAACCTGGATCTTTACTCTACCTGACACCACGGCCAGACTCCTAGTGTAAGAATTCTATCTGATCAGCCATACAAGTGGGCGCCAAGATGCTCCTTGGAGCGATAGTTGCGCGATATAAATAACACATTACATTACATTACATTACATAATAATCTGATCCATTCTCAGAACTTTGGACTGAACCCCAACTTTCGGAGTACTGCAAACAAAAACTGCCATTCCACAAAGTCAACGCCATTGTGGCGTCTAATGAGAGGATGGCCGCATTCTCTTGGATCAAC
Organism: Lissotriton helveticus; assembly: GCF_964261635.1. Taxonomy (NCBI): domain Eukaryota; kingdom Metazoa; phylum Chordata; class Amphibia; order Caudata; family Salamandridae; genus Lissotriton; species Lissotriton helveticus. The sequence goes on along the minus strand of NC_136069.1, from coordinate 1,595,433,995 downwards.
TGTGTCCGAGCCATTACCCCATGCAGGCGTCCTAAATTAAGGGAGGTGTTGCGTCCTGGCATAAAGCCCGACTGGTCTGGGTGAACTATCGTCTAAAGGTGTGGCTGCAGTCGGAGTGCCAACGCTTTGCCAGTATCTTGGCTTCTGCGTTTATTAGGGATATTGGGCGGTACGAAGAGGCAGACGCTGCGGGTTTACCTGGTTTCTGTATTGCCACGATCGTGGCTAATCTTTGGTCCCTGGGTAATGTCCCCCATCCCAGGCATTTATTATAAATATTAAGTAGATGGGGCGTAATCTTACCCGTCACTTTTTTGTATAGCTCTACTGGTAACCCATTAGGTCCTATTGCCTTTCCCGTGTGAAGCGCTGCCGGTGCCACCCCCAACTCTTCTGCCGTAAAATCTACCTCCAGATCATGCATGGCCTCCAGTGGTAGTGTAGGCATTTCCATGTCTCGGAGAAACAGTGTGTTTTCCTCTACCGTGGCTGCAGCACGCGGTGTGTAAACCTTTTCATAATAAGTTGCCAGCTCTTCCACAATGAGTTCGGGATCAGTCGTCATGGTACCGTCCTCTAACGTCAGTTGGGCAATCCATCTACTCGCCTTCTCCCTTCTTTCCAAACATGCAAACATTCTCCCAGTCTTATCACCCAGCTCATACAGCCTATGTAAGGTATCCGAGTGTCTGACCTTCGCGGCTTCCCATGCATAAGCCCTGAATTCTTGGGTCGCCAGTGTCCGGGTTTGTGCTGTGGTATCAGTAGGATTTGCGTTATGTGCTACTTCCGCCCTCTGCACTGCTTCTTCTAAAGTTTCTAGGTTCTTCCTGTGGTCTTGTTTATGACTAGTGATGACAGATGGCTTGACCCCTTATCACTGACTTATATGCCTCCCATAAAATGCCTGGCGAATCCACCAATTGTGCGCTCTCTGTAAAGTACTGGTCAGTGGATTTCACTAGTGCCTTAGCTATCTTAGGGTCCTTCAGGTATCCAAGGTAAAGCGGAAAAATTATTTTCCTCCCAGGAATCTGTGCAGTGTATAGTAATTGTATAGGTGAGTGATCTGAAATGCCTCTTGGTAAGTGTACCACTTCGCTCACCCTCTCCGGAGTTATTGCTAGAGTCAGTATATAGTCTATGCAGGAAAGACTTGTGGACTCCGGAGTGAAAGGTGTACTGGCGGTCTGTAGGCAGACCCTCCAGAATTTCGCGGTTACCCGCGAAATCGGCACTTTTGCAAGAATGCAGCGATTTTTACGAAAGTGCGCGCGAAATCTGAGGAATTTGCCCCCTTCTATTGGCCCGGTGGCTCTTGCCATGGAGCCAATAGATGGAGGGGTCCTCGGGTCCTCACAGCAGGCAGGCGAGAGGTGGAGTGCTTATTTAAACCCCTCCACCCCTCCCCTTCCTTGCTGCTGCTTCCTCACCTGCTCACCTGCTGTGAGACCTGGCTGCTGAAGGTAGGTCTCTTCATTTAGCTGCTGGGCTCGCTGCATGCCCCTGTGCGGCGGGCCCGGTGGCATGGTGGGCCCGCCGCACAGGGGCACGCGGCGGGCCCTGGGGGGCATTTAAAAAAAAGTGTTTGGCTGCTGGGCCCGCCGCATGCCCGGTATACAGCATTCCCAGGGGGGCATTCTTTTGAGGCCAGCTGGTTATGCGGGTCTAGGGGGCACATGGGGGTGCTGTGTGGTTTTCAAAGAGGCGTAGTGGGGGAGGTGGGACAGGTGCCATGGGAAGGCCACCGCGTCAAGCCTCCTGTAACTCTTTTCTTTTTGTAGAGTCCCAGAGGGAAGAATCGTCTGGTTCAAGAGCCATTGGGCCGTCTGGCAACTAATATATGCTTTCTGCTGCACAGAACGGGTACGTTTTGGTTTCTGTACACTTCCGGGGAGACTAATACCACAAACGCTAAAGCGCAGAAGCTGGAGGTCGCCACCCATATTTGTGAAGTCCTACTTGTGATGGGTGGGAGCGCAGTGCATGGTTTGGTGATGGGATTATGCGTGATCATGTGGGTTTCATACTTGTAATTTTATTTTTTGTATTTCTTGGGGCTATCTTGGGATTTTCCCTAGACACCCGTTAAGCACTGTTGGCCCCGCCCCCCAGTGTAAACGCCAGGCTTATGTGCTCCTACAAAGTACACTTGTACAAATTTGTTTTGAGCAGTTAGATTTCGCTTTCTTCGCAGCTGGCTCATCCTTCCCCTTCTTCCAGTTTTTGCCCGAATGTGATTTTTTTATTTGCAGGCACTTTGGGGCACAGTTGTTTTTTGGGTGAAAACACTTTTGCCTTGTGTTTTTTATGTTTACCTCACACCCCCACTGCCCTCCACACACGACTCAAAGTTGCCTAGCGGCACCACACAAGTGTGCCATTTCACTGCAAAGGACCTCTGCCTACCTGTATGTTAACGCGCCATGTATGTAATTTTGCCTCACAGTTACACGCATTTTGATCACGTTTAACCTACGTTTTCTTGACTTTTCATCCAACAAATGCAATGTCCTTTTCCCCTTTGGAACAAATCTAGTAACACCAAATATATTTGTAGGTGAGCTACGTGAGTGCGCCACAAGCCTGAGATCTTTTGGATTCCAAGGGAGCAACAAGCCACTACAACAAAAGCAGGATGGAGAAGTTTCTGCAGCCTGTGAAGACTGAAGCACCGATCACATTTGCCTACCCAGATAACCGCAGCAGATCGGGCCAGAGACTACAGTACTGTGATGCATGCTGATGGTGGCGTGCTGTTTTGCAGTGTGTGCAATGTGGCAGTGGACCACATCTGGAAACACACAGTTGATATGCATGTGCGGTCCCAAAAACACTTGAAGCGCTGTTCAGATGATCCAGACCCTCACTCTTCGCCAAAACGTGCCCGTCAGATGACTGTGAACTCGCTGTTCACAAAGAGTACAGCTGCCGGTGCCTCAAACCAGGAAATTATAAGTGAGTGGGTCAATGTCTGCACAGCGCTGAACATTCCACTGAGCAAAACCGACCACCCTGTGTTGCGCAAGTTTCTCCATGAGCGACTACGAAATGGTGGAGCGATACCTGGGAGTCATCAGCTTCAAGAACGTTCTCTCCCAGAGAGAGATATAGTAGCAAAGAACGAGCTGAAAGAACAATTGCAAGATCAGAAGATCAGTGTTATATTTGATGAAACACCTGATGTCGAAGGGCGTTATGTATTGAATGTGCTATTTGCAGTGGTCTCTGCGCTGGGTGGACGCAAGGTCCACACCCACCTAGCAAACACACTGTAGCGCAAGCAGTTGTGAAGGTGCTCACAGACTACAGCATAGCCTTTTAGGACGTTATTTCCTTTAACACTGACAATGCGGCATATATGCTCAAGGCATACAACACTGTTTTGAGAAATCTGTACACAAACTCCATACATATCACCTGCTTGGCACACATAATGAACCTTAATGGAGAGTCATTTAGGGAGTCTTTCGTGGAGTTAAATGCTTTCCCTCTGTACTTCTCGCGCATCTTTTACATGGCCGGTAGCAGAAAGAGAAGGTACCTGCACCATCTTGCTGAGAACCATAGAATGAAACCACGGATGGCTCCTGACCCCTGCAGTACCCGGTGGAATTCTTGGTTTGCTGCTGTCCAGTACCATTGCAAGCATTTTGAGGCCTATGCTGGGTTTGTTGAGTCTGAGATGCAACTCAGCAAGTCTCCCCCAGATTCCCTTGAAAATCTGCAAAGGATTTTGAACAGCGACCAAAGAAACTGCATTAAAGTGCAATTGGACATTGTGGCCGAATAATGGCAAAACATTTTACATGTGATGGACAGAGTCAGACACCAGTGACAATGAAGGTGTATGATTATTTGGAGGTCCTTCACATTGACCTAACAAACAATTCAGTCCTCACTCTGGAGTCACTAGAACCATTTGTACAGACCACTGCAGGGGCTAAATTAAGTCTGACACAGAAAAAAAAAAATATAACAGCCCAGCTTAATGAAGCTTTTGAAAATTCTCTGGAAAAGGCGGGCAAATACATGGGGGGGCCCAACCAGGCATTGGGTTCTTGAAGCAAGTGCGCCTTTTCAATCCTGCACAACTCTGCATCCTGCCTAAGGACAAGAGTGCATATTCTGACATCCCTGGTTTCAGCAAAGTTTCCAATCAGGAGCTTTGCCTCTACTTTGAACATGTAGGCCCAGAAGCAGTAAAGGCATCTGTTTCTGGGGTGATTGACACCGACATCTTTTGGCGTGGGATGGCTGACCGCATTCCAGTCCTTTCATAGCTTGCAGCTGTGTACAAGGACTGTGTGACCAGTTCTGCAGATGCTGAACGGAGCAACAGCATCTACAAAATTATTTTGTCAGCCAGACGACGGTCCCTCTCAGAGCAATCCATCCGGGCATTATTGTTTTTGCATTATAATCAGCAGCACAATATTGGGCTAGATTTGGACGGCTCAGCAGAACTGCAAGATTAACACGACAAGCATACATGTTCCGTGGGCATTTATTCATTAACATGTTTATGTCCTATATGTAGCCTTGAAACCAAAGTGTCTACATTGTAAATAAACCAAATATACATAGCTTCATGTTGTTAAATAACTCAAAAACGAAGATATCTGTGTTTGTCGTAGCAAAAACTGTCAAATAAAATGCCGCTAAATTTCCATATTTGTGCCGCTAAATTTCAATATTTGTGCCGCTAAATTTGCTAATCCATGCCGCTATATCCGGGGTGGTCTATGTAGAGTGTTTAACTCTCCAAATATCAGTCAGCCCAATTGCATCTACGAATTCCCCCAGGGCCTGATTGGACCCGTTAGTGTCTCTGAGCGGTCTTCGGTTCTTGGTAGCGTCCATATCGGCGTTAAAATATCCACCAATAATCAGTTCACCATCAGGAAGGTCCAGTAGGAACCTCCCAAGATCCTGAAAGGCCGTCTGATGAAGTGCCAGGGGGACATATACCGAGACCATATTGTACATCCGGTCCTCCCATTGACAGGACAATGCAACAAATCGACCCTGGTCGTCAGTCCAAGTCCCCTTTACCACCAAAGGCGATCTCCTATGTACCAGGGTACCCACCCCCCGGGACCCAGATGTGAATCCCACGTGGCTACCATTTTGAACCCCCAACGGTCCAGTGCTTTACAGGCCGTGCCCACTAGATGTGTCTCCTGGAGTAGTGCTACCGTGGGGCCCCTCCGTTTTAGATACTGAAGAACCAGCCCCCTCTTGATCTTGTGCCCAAGTCCATTCACGTTCCACGATATTAAGGACAGGGGAGGGCCTAGCGATCATGGCGGCTGAGAGCTAGCGTCCAAATCTTCCTGTTGTGGCATAGTGTGTGTGATATGTGGTCACAGAGCTGTTGGTACTGTTTGTAGTGACAGAGCAAAGGTGCATACCATGCGTATGAGCACACTGTACAATTATCAACCAGTTTCTTAGGAGAGATACGTTAAGAAAAACAGAACACCCATTTAAGCCCCCTGATTCTCTTAACCCAACCCCCCCCCACCCTGCCTCCCTGCCCGGTGTTTCAGAAACTGCCCGCCCCCCAAATGAGCAGAGGTCTTAGATTCCCAAGTAAACCACAACATTCGTGGGGTGAGTCTTCCGCGGTCAGATCAAAGCACTCCCTGCATTAACTGTCCTTTCAGTGCTGCCCCCCCCATCTATTAGATCCTACTTGTGGGGGCCCGACCCCTTGATCAGGATCCGTAAATCGAGTGTCCCAGCCCCAATCTATTCATGGGCCACATCGGTCTCATGTAGCAGTGTTCAACCAAGGGTTCTCTTCAAAGTTACAGGTGCCTTATAGTAGGTCACTAGCCGTTGTATCCTATATCGCGTTTGTCCAGTAGGGGTCTTTAGTTCCAGTCTCTCGGTGGTGTGCCTCCTCTTTGGGTTCGGTCCTTCTGTTTCTCAGCGGGCGGTGTGCTCTTTCGCTCTGTTCTTGGGCCCTCGGGCTGGCCTCCATCCCTCTAGCCAGTCCTGTGCCTCTCCCGGTGTTTCAAAGAATAATGTTTTCCCTTCCAATTCAACCAGGGGCTTTGCTGGAAAGAGCATAGAGTACTTCAGTTCCCTGGCACGGAGTTCTTTCTTAACCTCTGTGTAACTACGTCTTTGCTGTGTGGCGGCCGCTGTGTAGTCAGGATGGAAGGTGATTTCGGAGTTATCTACCTTTATTGGCGGTGCGATGCGTGCGGCCTGCAGGACTGCGTCGCGATCTTGAAAATTGAAAATTCGCGCCACGATCGGCCGTGGCGGTTTGCCTGCTGGTACACGGTGTGCTCTTTCTACAGAAAATAATTTGGAGATCCCCCGCGGCTTTAGTTGGTTCTGGATCAGGTCTTCTACAAAAAGATCTAGGGCTGCTCCCCCTGCAGTCTTCGGCACGCCTACCAGGCGTACATTGTTTCGCCGAGAGCGGCCTTCTTGATCGTCCAGTTTGGCCTTCATCATTTTGTTGTCCTCTTCAAGTCTCTGCACTTGTTGTTGCAGCGTTGCAGTGTCTGTCGAGAGCCCCGCGGTTGTCTTCTCAACCTCCACCAGCCGTTCTGATATTTTTGCGTAGTCTGCTCGTATTAGTGCGACATCCGTGGACATAGTGCTCATTGATGACTGCATTGTCCATAGGGCCGCCGTGGCCTCCGGTGCATCTGGAGGTCGGGCATTAGGTAGCGCTCCTGCGGAGTCCTTCGTGTAGGCGTATGTATCTAGCCTGGGAGTCTGCTGTACTTTGGGCCCTCTTCCACTCATCTCCGCGGCCAATTTATTCCTCTCGTAGGTTTATCGCCCAGTGTCCCCAGGCTTATCCCGACCAGGTGTTGTACGTCCACTGACCGCGTTTACGTGCCATCTTGCCTATACCTGAACTGTGTTGTGGCAGTGGGCCCGGCGGGTCCCACAGTCTTTTCTTTCGGGCTCCCGATGGTGTTTGACGTACACCCTTGAAAAGTTGCCACTCCTACTGCTGTGTACAGATGGTGTGCGTCTACAACTATGTCGGCAATCGCCACCTCGTGCCCCAGTCTTATCACAAGTCGGGTTCTGGGTATGTCCCAATGGCGTGGTATGCCCCCGTTGCGTAGGGCCTGGTGGGTGCCTGGTGTTCTGTTCTGCTGATGATGTGCACCCAGGTGTCTGTTCCCCACCCCCCGACGCAGGGTCAACAGCAGATCACATCTAGATGTGGAGGCAATATTCAAGGAGTCCCTGTGTCCAGCACCGCCTCAATCCTTCGTTGTTCGGGGCCAGTCCCTAGTCAAGGCCCCGGCTTCACTGTAGTCCTAGGCCGTGACTCCTTCCGCGGCCACTTACAGCTACCTTGTACTCTGGGGTCTAGGTCAAATTGCGCCGCATTGGGAATGGTGCACACCGCTTCGTTTCCTGGCTTGTCTGGTGCTCTGGCCTTTTCAATTCTGCCGGCAGGGGCGATCCCGCTGGTTCCCCCCAGCACTGTTGGCCCTTCTCCGCGAGGATCGCGCACTGCTTGCGGGTCGCGCACCGCTTCCTGTGCTCCCGACAGCAGGTAAAATCTTTGGGCACCGCACAGCAGTCAGCTCCTCTCCAAACCTTCGCGCCAAGCGCCCACACCTCCAGCGCCACCTACCTCCGTCCGGGGTACGAGTGCACTTTAGGTCCCGGCGGCAACATGGGCCCAGGCCCGATGTTCCCGGCCACTGATCTCGGCGATCTCTTGGGCTCCGGAGCAGCACGTCCAATGCCGGAGGTTCCCCTGCGCAAAAGTCTCGGTCCAGCACGGAGTTGGAGACAGGATTTGTGTGAGGATTGATGCAAGAAGGCCCCGTCTGCCATGGAGCTCAGTTACATTGTGGCCATCTTGTCTGGTCGCTAGCCACGCCCCCCAAATCAGTCTTTCTTGAAGGCAGGGGAGGTCCCCAGGGTTCTTGGAGGCTGCAGGACATGCGGGTTTCAGCTAGCAAGAGTTCCAAAGCAGGAGACCGGCCGGTAGGGCTGAGGGAAAAACAGTGGTTGTCCTCTTTCCGGCAGCACACGTCCTTCTCGTCTTTTTGAATCCAAGGAGCAACGTTCAGGGGGGCCCTTAAATACTAGATTTAGGGGTGTTACAGGGGTATGCAGGTTGGGACCAATGGGTCCCTTCTCTGGGGCTTATGCCACCTTCCAATGTGAGGGGGGCATATGCCTCGCCCTGACATTAAGTAAAAAAGAAACATCTAGGTAAACTCTGGACATATGCAAGGGACTTGGTCCAGGATGATGTGCACACATCCATGCATGGAAAGAGCATACTTGCCTCTAGTAGTCACCACAAAGGTAAATTGGGTTATAAATACACATACACTATCGAATCTATGGTATATGCAGCCTGCCAGGAAACCATAAATAGATTCAAGGGTGGCTTGTATACACTTGCAAGTGTGGATTCCTGTGCCACGAATGCAGAAAAGTCACTACTTCAATCTCACTAAAGATGGAAACATCCCTATTCTCTAACTTCAAATTATTATGTGCCTATTTATGCAACTCCCTATTGCCCTTGAATAATCCTCAAAAAAGTACCTCATTTAATTCTTGTTGGGCCTTTATTTTTTTTTAGTTTCCATAATCACAGCGGTAATTGTAGATATAGTTTAAACTTTTACAGAGGTGATTCACTGGAGCTCTTAAAATACACATTTGACTTGTGATCGTGAATAAAGGCCCAACAAGAATTAAATAAGGTACTCTTTTGAAGATTATTCAAGGGCTATAGGAAGTGGCATAAATGGGCTTCAAGTAAAATTATATAACAATGTTTCGTTTTTTTAGAATTTGCGCATAGCAACAAAAATTATTGAGTTGAAGTTGGGATGAAGGATGTAACAAAGGCTCAAAAAGAACAAGCATTTGCAATGCAATAGGTCTCGCAATAGAAAAGTTTGAGCTTTTGGTGTGTAAAATGTAAAAAAAAAATTCTTTTTGTTTATGTTTTTAAAATGATAAAAGTATTAATTTTGTTATTAGATATGCCAATAGTTACGAAGTTAGCAAATGTTACATCTATAGCATTAGTAAAGGTACATGTTTAGTTTCCCCCTGTCTTACATGTATTGATCTTGTTAAAACATTGTGATTTGTCAGAACAGAAGTGAAAACATTTAACATCTTTTTATGACATTTGTAATAAAGCTTTAAACATTGACAGAAAATATTTGAAACAGTTGTTGTTGAATGGTTGCACAGATTGATGTGGTGGCGCTGAGTGATGTTGTTTTGGGGACAAGTGATGCTGTGGCGTTCATTGATGCTGTTGTAGCGCATAGTGATGTTGTGGTGCCCCTGAGTGATGGTGCTGAGTGGTGCTGTGGTGGTGCACTGCCGGCTGGTGGTGTGTGTGCCTGGTGGAAGCATGCACTGACGGCTGGTGGTGTGTGCGCCTGGTGAAAGCGTGCACTGACGCGCCTGGTGGAAGCGTGCACTGACGGCTGGTGGTGTGTGTGCCTGGTGAAAGCGTGCACGGACGCTGGTGATGTGTGCCTGGTGAAAGCGTGCACCGACGGCTGGTGGTGTGTGTGATTGGTGAAAGCGTGCACTAATGGCTGGTGGTGTGTGTGTGCCTGGTGAAAGCGTGCACTGACGTCTGGTAGTGTATGCCTGGTGGAAGTGTGCACTGACAGCTGGTGGTGTTTGTGCCCGGCGAAAGCGTGCACTGATGGCTGGTGGTGTGTGTGTGGCTGGTGAAAGCGTGCACTGATGGCTGGTGGTGTGTGTGTTTGTGCCTGGTGAAAGTGTGCACTGACGGCTGGTGGTGTGTGCCTGGTGGAAGCGTGCACTGACGGCTGGTGGTGTTTGTGCCCGGTGAAAGTGTGCACTGACGGCTGGTGGTGTTTGTGCCCGGTGAAAGCATGCACTGACGACTGATGGTGTCTGTGCCTGGTGAAACTGTGCACTGACGGTGTGGGTGTGCGTGTGGTTGTATGTTGTATGGCGGGCGTGAAACTTAAAGTACGGCCGGCCGTAAAAAAATTATTATGGGAGGAGAAGCCCTTTGATGTGGTGGCGGCCGTGAAAAAATGCAATTAGGAGAGGGGAGAGTGGTGAGGAGAGTGGTGGTGAGAGTGGTGGTGAGAGGGGAGAGTGGTGGTGAGAGGGGAGAGTGGTGGTGAGAGGGGAGAGTGGTGGTGAGAGGAGGAGAGAGTCAGGCCTGGAGAGAGTGAGGAGAGGGGTGAGTGAGGAGAGGGAAGAGAGGGAATTGAGTGAAAGGGAGAGGGAATTGAGTGAAAGGGAGAGAGGAAAAGGGGGAGAGGGTAGAGGGAGGGTAAGAAGAGAGGTGGGACGAGAGCAAAGGACGGAGGGGTGAAAGAGGGGAGGGAGAGAGAGAAGAGAGCAGGCAGAGGGGGAGAGGGAGAAAAAGGAGAGCAGGGGGAAGGTAAAGAGGTAGAGAGGAGAGAGGAGAGAGGGTGAAGTGAGGGAAAGGGAGAGAGGTAGACGGAGAGAGGGAAGGTGAGAGTGAGGGGAGGGAGAGAGAGAGAGAGAGAGAGAGAGAGAGAGAGAGAGTGAGGGGAGTGAGAGAGAGGGAGGATGAGAGGGAGAGAGAGGGAGGATGAGAGGGAAGGAGGGAGAGGAGAGGGAGTGGAGGAAGAGAGAGGAGAGCACGGAGAGGGATAGAGGAGAGAGTGAGAACCATGTTATCGACTCCAGCAGATGTAAAGATACTCAAAATAATACAGGAAAAAAAGGCATCAGCCAACTCCACCTTACAAGGCTAGTACGGGTCAAGAGCAATCAAACAAAAGCAGAGAACATGTGTACCCTCTGCTTAAGGATCGGGATGCCTTAAGCAGCTGAATGGGAACACCATTCCATGTAGCAGCTCATTAGCTCATGGTGGTGGTGAGTGTTTCTGCTGAGTGGTACTGTGGATGTCTTTGAACCACTAAGATGTGACTGACTGGAAAATGTGCACTAAACTAAGACGACTTCACATTGAGCGATGCCAGGCGTGGGTGTATTCTAGTGGCCAAACTGTGTAGTAAACACGCATGGAGGACAAATAAATAGAGAAAGTAACGACAAATAAATGTATTTGCGTAAATAACCGAAATGCCAAATAACAGTAGCTTCGCACACTGCAAGATTTTCGAATACATAAACCTCACAGGGAAGCGAGGAACAACATTTATAATGGGGCCAGTAATATATAGTTACATGGGCAAAGTACTCAACCTCACGTTTACATACAGAAAAGGCTGTCCTAGAAAGAGTACACACAAGTAAGAGGAAATGGCCACGAGAGATAAAGGTTCACACTCATCCACTGAATTACCAGTCTTTCCAGCTTATAAACATTGCCAAACGACCAAATATGGTTAAACACAGGCACATACAAATATAGTACCCACACGCATGTTTGTCAGCGGCTAGAAGAAGCTGGCGTGCGCAGGCCTGATTCATCTCTGGAGCTCGGTCTTTCCCGACTGTCAGCTGTATTTGTATTTATTGGGTCAGCATCTCCGACAGAAATTCTGCACAGGGTGCGCAATAAATGTAGATCACTTGCAGGGCGGCAGATGAAACAATACATGCTTAGAAATTGCAAAGATGCACTATATAACAAGCAGCTGAAAAGGAAGCCTAGCATCTGGCGGAGAGGGAGGGATAGAGAGGAGGCGGGACGGGGAGCAGAGCCGGGGAAGTACATGCGAGTCACGGCCTGCGGCCGTGAATAAGTGACGGCGGGGGGCGGGGCAGCGGAAGCCTTTGATGTGGCAAATGCTGCTGGCAGGGGGAAGGCTCGGGAAAGCTCGTGCACGAGGAGCTTGTCACGTGATTCGCTTCTCGTGAACTGTTGAAAATCCGCATCGTAAAAGTCAGCTTTGTGGATGGGTGCCATTAGGTCTCTCTGCGAGACCTAAAAAAATAAGGTATGTCTCTGATGGCAAAGAAAGGTGGATTGAATAGTCATACACATGACCTCTTGGCAAATATAGAATGCTTTTGGAAAAAACATGAACTTTCATGAACGAGCAGTTAATAAGAGTTAACTTGGGTACATAATAATTTGAAGTTGGAGAATAGGGATGTCCCGGATATCTATAAAATAAGGCAATGGATGTTATGCTTAGGTAATGACCTGGGCATTTGAATGTTATGTCAAATATGCAATTGTATAAGAATGTGGTGAATAATGTCAAGGAATAAGAATGAGAGTTATATAATGTGCAAGATTTATTAATGAAGGGTATCATTTATGACAAATGAATACAATTGAAATCTGGTCCTGGGAGGAGGGTTATTAGAATGGAGATAGGCAGGCATTGAAATGTTTAAGTAGTATTGTGGATTTTAATTGATTTTGGGAGTAATGCTTTTGCATCAATGTAATGTAGAACATAGTAATGAATCATATTGCATTGAATTGGTGTATATATTTCCTTTTTTCAGCCCAGAGGAAATCCTGACTTAGGACGAAACGCGTAGGCTGAAAAGATTTGATGAAATTGAATCAATGATATATTATTTGCTTTCATTAATATATTTGGAACATTATTGTTGGAATTGAAAAACTGGCCTGTGGGCTGCACTTTGAGAAATTCAATGATTGAGAACATTGAAATACGGAGAAACGCTCCTTTCCTATTGGTATGGTTTCATTGAGGACAGTAGCCTGCGAGCAGTGGACCACGGGGATTTGAGCGTTGTCACTGAAATTGGAAGAATAACGACTAGTGCGCACATGTCAAGCCCTCACCGTCTTGTGTTTAGTGAATTATTAAAGACAGCAATAGTTAGGATCGAATCCTGGGGGACAGTCCAGAGATGTATTCTTGAGTGAATACTGTGCAAAATACAAATATATATTACATAGCGGCAGTCACCACTCCGGAGGTCTATTTATATCAGTTTTCAAATGAAGAGTATATTTTGCTTCGATAACTATGGTGCCATTTGACAAATCTGCATCGAACTTTCCTAAATATAAAAAAATGTCAAGAAAAGTAGGTTAGATCACAAAACACTGATTTTCCCATGTAAATTCCTATAGGAACCATGGCTCCATTAAATAAAAAACAGCTGAACGAAATTACACCAAATTTGGCACAAGGTAGAACTTTACTCCGAAAGCAACCTTTGTATAATGGAGTAAATCTGTACAACCGTTTGAGAAATTCACCTTAAGAGATGCTCAGGTACCAAGCAATCTATTAGCAAACTACAACCAAGACCAAAATGTTTTGGATGTTACTTCAGGACTCTTTAACTCAATTTCCAGGTCTGGAAAACGTTTTTTAAATAGGTCAAGAAGGGGCACGGTAGGGATACCCAGGGGTGTGGAATTTATTAAAATATCTACTTGTCCATGGGGCAGGTTGCTTCATAAATCTACTTGTCCTGTAACGAAATCCACTTGTCCCTTTGGTGCCATGTAGTGCGGCGACAAATTATGGCAGCAATGTCATTATATAATAACTCTAATATAGCCTCTCTGATTATGCCTGGGCTCATACTAGTGTTTGAATACTAGCAATCCCTTTATGTTGCCATGTTTCGGCAGGTCTACATACTGGGACTGAAGGTAGTGGTAAGCAATAGTTTCAGAGTTGGAATGCCCTTTTGAGTCTGTGCAAACCTACTAACCTGCACGTTTAAGGGTTTTCAACAACTCTTCTCTAATCTTGTCCCATACTGAGAAATGTTGGAAATGTACTCCTGATAATTGCAGACACAAACCTTCTTTCAGAGTTAGGAAAAAAAGTGGTTGGAGGGAAAATGATCTTGCAAACACTCAGGTTTTCGCATGAGCAAATTTACACGTGCACATATTGCTCATGCTAAAATGCAGTTCACAAATATTTTCTAGGACTACAATTTCTTGTCCTACTTCTGTAAATTCTTGTGAATTCACGAAAATCATATCGCGAAACTTAATGCAAGTACATATACCAAGGGTGCACTTTTGAGACTTTCTTTAATAATGTGGCCCCTAATTTTGTCTGGCCTTAACCATGACCTTTTGGGATTAATAAAATGTTCTCTTTCTCTCTGTATTGGCTGGCTTCCCTGTGAGTGACAGTATTCTGCTCTTTCACAAGGAGCATATCGGCACACAACATAGTTTTGTTCAGTGCCAATAACTAATTTGGCAGTGTGTGCTTTTTGAGACCAAAAACAATTTTTGCTTTTGGCAATGTTTGTTGTAATGGTGAGGGCCCGGCAGCTCTCACATCAATAAGGTTTTACAAAAACAATGCCAAAACACGTTGCGTGTTTCTAAGCAAAATTTCAGACCTACTGGCTTTGCCAATGCTTGTTCATTTTTATGTTTTCCATAATCTTATTGATACTGGTTACTTTGATTTTCCAATATGAATACCTTTGGGAAATACTAGCATGCATCAACACATTTTACTAAATGATGCTGCAAAGAAATGGTACCTGAAATTTTACAGTAGTTTAGCTAAAAAAATGTTTCCCTGCTTTCATTTAGGAACATTTTATATTGAAAGCTAAGAATCATTAATCTTGCTTTCAAGCTTCTGCAAATATTTGCATTTAATCATAGAGCATTATGCACAGCCTCATATTGCTAAACTTCAAAACCGTGTGTACACATTTTTATACTGGAACCACTGTCAGTAGTGCAGTCAGAATTTACATTTATTTAGAGCGTTCACCCTAATAATAAAGGTTTTAAATGAATGAACCATAAATACAAATTTGAACAGCATTAACATATGCATACAAATATTAACATAACTGCAGGCAGTGCCCTTCCCTGACCTTTAATGTGCAAACTGGCAGCCAAAGGGTTTGTGCTGCAGGGGGTTGGGCCTACTTGTCCCAAGGACAAAATACACATTAAAACGTGTTGCCCTTGACCCCAAACAATATGTCCTGGGCGTCGGCTTTAGGAATTCCACATCCCTGATACCGTGACCCCCAGGTACTGTTCAGGAGAAAACCAGAGGGACACAAAGCCTCCCAGAGGACGTTTGCGTGGCACTGCGGTGCCATGGGGGTGAAGCTTGAGCTGCAGCCAGCTGTGCGCAGCACGGGATTGGGTTCAGGGCCTGGCCTCTTGAACAACCCCCGCTGCACGCAGCTAAAGGCCATAGACAGTGGGGATTGATCACATGTGGCAGGGTTCGGAGAAGGCCTGGCCTTTGGCCAAAGGCCATTAACAGCAAGCGAATTTGCTGAATAGGATTTAAAAAAATTAAGTTAAAAAAAAAAACAGGAATTCACTTAACATATCAGTGATTCCATTTAACATATCATGTGTGATGTATTATCTGAGGTCATAAGCAGTGCATAATAAAGGCACATTTTATAGTTCTCAGTAAACTACAACTTGTGATTTTTTTTTGTTTTTAAACAGTAGCTTTTACCTTTTTTCAATGCCTAACTATAAGACCACTTTAATCTTTGTTTTTTCAGTGTATATACATATTATATTTTTTTCCTTTTCTTTTTTTCCCCTTCATTTAAAGAGGTAGTACACATTCAATACGATGATAGTTGGGAGTAATATCAGGTGTTTGAGGGAACCAGAAGTAGACAGACAGACGGACAGACAGAATAAATGCCTTTCAGTCAGCCCTCTTCAGCGAGACGTCTGCTGAAGTGGCATTCACAGTGTTTCTTTACACCAACCAAAGCATGGAGCACTACTTCACCCAAAGGCTTACCTGACTGAGTGACATCCTGCTCTTACACAATATGCATTTCTGTATAATAAGTATCCCGCTTCAGTGCTAGCAACTACTGCTGCAAAGTGTGCTTTCACGTAAAAAAAAAAAAAAAACACACGTTTTGGCTTTTAGACACTTATTTCTATTCAATGCATGCTTTTAAAAAAAACATTAACAAGCAAAATAATTATTGGGAAAGTCAAAAGCTTGCTAGCCAACACCTGACCCATTAGCTTTGCCAATGCTTATTATTGCTGTAACCTCACTGTAATGACTGCCATTTACATGGTATACCTTTGAATGAATACTTGTTATATCTTCTTGCAATACACCACATTAGTCCAATAGTACATGAAAAACGCAAAATTGCACGCACCCTCAAAAGGCAGTCATGGAACGAATAAAGCTACCTGCGAAACAAATTAGACAGAACACATAGCAATCACTGCACAGACATGCCATATAGTTCAGTGTCAACGTGCATGCTACCATTAAATAAAAAACACTGCACAAAAATGAACTCTCTACATACAATTAACAGCACAGATATACTGATTAGGCGGATATCTATGTACTCACACCATCATCTCATAGCAAAACAGTGCTAAATTTGTAAGAGAACCCGCGGCGGGCCGAAAGTTTTGCTCAGATGTCAGTGTTTCACAAACTGTGGGTCGCTGAGCACTGATGGGTCAATAGCAGATTTTTGGTGGGTTGTTCAAGTCCAAGCAGTAAATAAAGATGCCTTTAAATTCTGTATTCATCTTGTCACATTTAATGAGCTTCAAAGAAAGAGGTCAAATGTCAGGCTATATCTGCTCACATATTGCTGCTTATTGTCTAGGGACAGGTAGTATGAACATAACTGCTACAAGATGTCACTTTTGAAGCAAAAATGAAGCACATTTTTGTAATTCTGAACTGTGATTTAAACAAATATTTTAGTAGGACCAAAACAAATCAAGTCATTTTAATTGATGATGCACAAATGATAAATATTCACTGAAATCCAATTTCCAAACATTATCTTTAGTGTGCACTATAGACAGTAAAACTGTGCAAACGTAGTGTCATTTTATTGGCAAATGTGCGGTCTGTAAATGACAGTGCGCTACCAACACGATGTTGTCGTTACATTATAAAAATATTGCCTTGTGTCCATTAAAACTAGGTGAGTCGCGAAAGTGTCTCTTTTTAAAAATTGGGTTATGGATCTAAAGTTTGGGAAACTGTGTTAAATGAAAGATGTAAGTAACTGCGTCCTCATTCAATGTTTAATTTAACATAACTTACGGTGAGGTTGCCCAAGGATCAAATCAGCCATCCACGTAAATCAAAAGCTCAGCAAATCTGAACTACTACATCAGCGTAGCTAAGCTACACCTCGATTCTAAGGCATTAAAGGGGAGTAAGTACATAGGCTGAAAGCCACCCAAAGCTTCCTTAAAAGCATTAATAGTGAGCCACATTCTACAGTGTCCCACGCCCCCTTTACTGATCTGCTTTCCCATTGCTTTCTCCTAATGGACTTATAACTTCGGCTGAAAAACAAACAGTACCTCTAGGTAAGGGACACCAGAATGATTAACGGTGTGCACATTCTCCTGGGTTGGCTGCTTTCCTGCTGCACCGGAGACTAAACTTGGTTAGCACACTTATTTCAAAGAGGTAAAGAGTCTGAAAATGGTAATGTCAACTAAAACGTTAAGTTGAGCAAATATTTGCACCGACTTTCGATGGAGCAAGGAGGAGAAACAAAACTTTGTGTACCCATAGGGAAGTCAAACTTCCATAACTATAACATGAACTAATGTAATGATGTGTGGAATTAATCAATCTAGAGTAAAATTGCACCTACACAAGTACACATGGGAATTAACTTTGCTTATGTTGCAATTATAATTAACTGTGATTTTGTTGTGTCCTAAACTAATAAGCAGCTTCGAAATAATAAAATGCAGCATAAATGCGCTTTTGTTTACGTATTTGTGGCAGAAACCAAAGGATAAGTAAGTATATTACGCCTAAATGTTGCTTATCTGCTAGGTAACTACTAATAGGGAAAACCTTAGAAAGGGGGGAGGTAAACTGAAGGGTTAAAATTCCTAAATTAACGTTTGCGTTTGTTTCTATGATAGTTCCCATTCGGGCCTGTGAGGCCTAATAAAAGATGGCTGACTTGCTGAACTGCGAATAGAAAATGAACTGAGCATGCGCAAGCCCGACTCAGAGTTCGAATGCGAGCTGCTTGTCCCTGGAGTGAAAGCGATTCAAGGACAGAGTGGCCTGTAAGTCCAGATGGCTGCCAAAGAATTTTGCACAATGGTTATGAACGTGAGAGAGTTTGGTAGAGTTACCAACTGAGAACAGGACTAGGCCGGACATGGCCCAAAAACAATGACCCATTGAAAATCTGGCAGATGGAAGCGGAATAAATGTTGTAATGATGAGATGATGCTCATCCACCCCAAATTGTCCAATCAGAACTCTAATTTATGCTGAAAGTTACCCTTTTAGATAGATAGTTAGTGAAAAAGGTATAAAAAATGCTGATTTTAGTGAAAAAAACTCCTTTTCGATTTCCTCTCGAGATGCTGTACGTATGCTGATTTTTCCTGAGATGTAAGACTTTGAAGAATTTTCTTACTTCTTTAGAATGAGATTTGAACTTTAGGTGAGGTTATTAGTCAGGGAAGTTAGGAGAAAGAATAAATTTTGGGAACTATCTGTCTTTTGCTAAAAATACTTTTATTTCTGCAATCTAAATAAATGTCTATTTCTGAATTTTCTAAAATAAATGAAATTAACTGTTTTGAAATAAATCCTTATTTTCCTTTTAGTGTTTTTAAATAAAGAAATAAATCAAGTGAATAAATTTTAGACATGTTAAATTTGCTTTTAATAAAAATTAGATAAACGGAAAATTAAGCTGGTCTTGAGTTTTCCTACGCCTAATTTTTTACTAGCAGATCCGTCGACACAGTGGCGGCGTGTTTAAGTAAACGTTTTGTTAATGAAAACCATGGTAAACTCATTTAAACTGCAGGTGTAAATAGAATAAATATTCTGTTATAGTTTAGACATCCCGCTATGATACAGCAGCTCTCCTTTGAATCTCACCGATCCATGAAGTAAGGTGTAAGTATTTTGTGAGTAACTAGCAGTGTAATGGGCCCCACTGTTGAGTATATGTATGATTTTGTACTTCACGGAAAGGTGTCATGGTTTTAGAAATTATTTCCGGAGAACAGCTGCATCACTTTACTTAAATATCGAAATACAGTTTACATGAGAAATTCCCTCATTAAGAGCACTGGTGAAGAAGCTGCCAGAAATCAAGACATAATTAGGAAACGAAATCATTGATTCCAGCTGTCACACTGGAGTAGCTTACAGATGTGCAAACCCCAAAGCCAGCCCTCCCCTAAAAAGATGTCCTGTTGTCCCCTTGGGGGTGGGGGGTGTGTGGCACAAGATAAAGTTGTATTTGTTAAGGAACTCCTACGGAGCTCCACAAAATGCATCAATACAATAAAAAAAAATAACAATTTTAAATACAATACAAAAAAATATTTCCCTTTTTTACCTAAAATACAACAATAGATTAAAAAGTGCAGTAGAAGGGTAAATATACTTTTTGTACGGTAATGGCAACGAATAGCGAGAAATTTTAAAAAAAAACCCTAATAAAGAGCCAAAAAAGTTTTTAAAAATTGGAGTATCCTAGAACAGACCATTTCATTTGGTGGCGATAAAACAAACTTTCTGGCCTCCTGGGCTGAATGAATATTAAATTGGCACGACTGGAACAGCTGTGACCTAATAGTAGCCCGGGGCGTATATAGCTCTCTAAACATCTGTCCAGCGCCCAAAAACACTGTACAAACCCCAAGAGGTCTCCCAGACGGAAGGGGGAAATGGGATTGATTTTCAACCCAAACTGTCAATTACCGCGAGCGTCTCTCTCGGTCACTAAAGGCGTTAAATAAGGTCACAGGTGAGGTCATACCTGCGGGGAAAGCCCGATGCTCCGGTAACTTCTGTCACCCAATGTCACCGGCGACCCCTCCCGGCCCCGCGCGCGCACCCAGCTGCAATTCAAACCTCAGCGCCGCGAGATACAATTGGCTGACTCCTAAGGAAGAACACATGGGAGATCACGTGCACACACAGCAGGCGCTCCCATTTGCCACGTCGACCAATCAGTGAAGTGCTAGTGCGTAAGAAAAAAAAACGGAAATAGCCAATTGGTCGATGGAAAAAAGTTTAGGCGAGACTTGCCCCCCCAAGCGGAAACTGATTTCACAATCATGTTGGACGTGGCAGCCATTTTAAGGCAGTGTAATTCACCCGGGGAAACACTTGAGGTTAAGGGAATAGGGGTATTTTTTTGTGGTGATGTGTGTTTGCTCAGGGCAATGTATCCTAGACAGCAGAAAAGGGGTCCGTGACGCCGCGCTTATGGTATACGCTCATTGCGGAATCACAAAGCAGACCATCGCGTGAGGTTTTTTAAGTTAACATTATTAAAGAAACCAACAGTTTCTGCTGTACTCGAAAGGAACACACTATTTTCAAATTATGTTTTTATTTTTTGTTTTGTCTCCGTGGCATAATTACTTCTCACATGCATTATGAAACGCTATTCTACTTTTTTTCAGAAAAAAACACTTTCCAGCGTGAGACAGTTAGAATATCCTGAGGTTCGAGTTACTTTTGTCGATTAACTTTTTAACGGGATCGAATACAGCTCTTCGCGGCGGTCCTTTCCTGAGGGTGTCATCCTCTCCAACATGGCCTCTAAGTGGAAGCAACCCGATGTCCTTCATTTGTTTCTATGCCGCGCACAGTTGCCATGGGAATTCTAAACGCGTCTCTTTTAGTGATAAGACAGGAGCTCCGGAGCAGGAAGCCCAGAGGAGGATGAAAAGGAACCTGAGCCACTGACCCAGCGCGGGACAGCGGGCCGAACACCCCCCGCAGGATGACAAGAGGTAAACACTGCCAGGGAAAGGCCGCTGAATCACCGGCTCTTAATTTATTTATTTATTTATTTATTTAATGCGGTTTTCTATAGCGCGAACATTACCCGAAGGTGTCAGAGCTCTTTACATAAGAACCAGTTGCAATACATAAGGACTTAGGATTACACGAGTTACATAAAAGATCCAAATAGAAAAAAATTGCAAATGTACAAGTTGTAAAGTCACTCAAGGAAGAGATACAAATAGAAACAAGCATTTACAATGCAACGGTTTCGCCTTTGCAAAAGTTAGAGCTATTGGCATTGTAAATGGCAACCTTTTTATTTATGAGTTGATTTTGAAAACAGATAAATAAATGGCATTGTCATTTACAATGCCAATAGCTTAATCTCTCGCAAATGCCCCCCACACACACAGCCCTCCCCACACACACACCCACACAGAGCCCTCCCCACACACCCACACAGAGCCCTCCCCACACAGAGCCCTCCCCACACAGAGCCCCCCCACACAGAGCCCCCCCCACACAGAGCCCTCTCCACACACACCCACACAGAGCCCCCCACACAGAGCCCTCCCGACACACCCACACAGAGCCCTCCCGACACCATATACGTTTCCGCTCTCAGACCTATCATATGAAAGAACAGAAGTGAAGGTTGGCAACTCTATTGTTTTTAGTAAACTTATACAAGACTCAGCACTGTACATGCTGTGCGCACTTCTCTAAAGTGGAAAAGACACTGGCTTGATGTCTGTAAATGTACCGTGTGTTTTTATGCAGGGGGCGGTCTCTGCCAAATGCTGGTTACTTTGAGGCGAGGGGGGCACAAGGTATCTAGTGTGCAGCCAGAGTTGAGACTGCTGGGCGGGCGGCCCTTGACATGAAAATGAAAGTAAATAAGAAACTCAGGTGATCTGTTCGAGGGACGGCCCCGCTAACGCAAAATGCTACAACGGGGTAGTGGGGGCTCCACACAATCGTGCCAGAGGTCTCAACACAGACTGTTCCAGCCCACACAACCACCCCATCCCCAGGGCTTCATGTTATCCGGTGGGTGCAGGCGGGGCCCACCGGCACTCTTCTTTGGGGACGGAACTCATTGATAGCCATTAGTCTTTGACCCAACGGCGGAAAGAAAGAGGGAGAGCAAGACCGACAACAGTGGCAAAGGGAGAACACACAGATGAAAAGGAACCCAGGCGTGTCCAACCTAGGTGCAGGAAAGCTATACTGGTGGATAAACAGACATGGTGTGACATACAGACTAGACGGCCTTGGCATTTGGCAACCCCGTCATTCTGCAACAACGCCAGCAACATTCTTAGAAACATGTAGGCGCTAGGACGTATTCTTCTCCATAATAAAGCACTGCCCACCTCTGACTGAAGCTCCCTAAAGACCAGGCAATAAGTCTCAAAGACTGCACCGATCTTTCAGGTGATGGGCTGGAAATAAAGTGGGGCAGGAAATAAAGCGGCGCACGTTCGGCAAGCACTTGTGTAATTACTCAGCTCCCAGCAGAACATGACCGGTCCGAATGCGTGATTCTACACCTAAATCGAGCTCTAGATCGACCTGGTAAAGATGAAGGGCGCAGTCAGTTCTGCAGGTACACAACGGGTCAATGCAAGGTTCCCGAAGTAATTCTTGAAAAATACACGCACGTGAACGTCGCCTTGATAGACGTCTACATAAGGCAGCTGGGTGCTCTAAATAAGTTTGGCTGGAGCCGTCTCTCTTTTTGAATACTAGTTTTTCATCCCAGCTGAGAGAACTGCACAGACCACTTACCGTCACGCGCCGCTGTCCTGCGCAGTGGCGGTCTCGTCTGTACTGCGCTGCAAGTTTCATGGCAGCGTGGGAACACCGACGGAGCCCCCCCCAACTTCCCAAACACGGGGCGACACCTACCTTGAGCGGGGTCCGGGGCCCTCCGCTTCTTCGGACCGGCATTGTGGTGGCTCCCGGCGCACTGTACACAAACGAGAGGCCCGAGGCGGCGAGAGCTACCAGCGGGGACAGGCAGCCGTCCGCCGGCTCCCTTCGCTGCCCCCGGCGGCCCCTGACAGCTCCTGCCGGACAGCAACGAAGTTTCTCCTGAGCGGCCGCCTCCATCCACCATGGAAGGGGGGAGCAGCGCTAACATCGGAGCGCCCTGAAGGCAGTATCACCTGCTAGCCCCTAACGGTACTTGTAAAGCAACATATTACACCGTGATTAAAAGCCAAGAAATGCTGAGTGTTAACAGAATGCTAGCGATAGGCGTTTTCATGCAACGTTTTTCACCGGAACCCCCATTTGGGACAGTTGGTTCGTACCAACCGTAGCTTCAATCACAGAGGAGTTTAGTATGCCCCAAGGCTCGTGTGACTTGGACAGCAGGACTTTACTACTCTTTGTACAAAAATAAACCCTGCAAGGGACAGATCATAAGGGGCAATCCTGCCGACCGTGGGAATATTAGCGCTTCCGTCTTTAAAAAAAAAAAAAGTTTACATGATAGATCAGAGATTCAAATCACACTCCCCAGGCCAAGAAGCATGCGATTAAAGTATTTTTGTTTGCCTCTCACGCCATACCTGCCAGTTAATGATGACCTCGGATGCATATTTGCCAACACTTAAGAGCTTTCAGTCGGGACACGTAATTATGGGCTGACTGGTATTTAGACAGTTTCAGAGGACAACAAAAGGAAACAAGAAAAATACGACATCATTGAACGAGAATACAAATAAAACAACATGCACTGGCAAAGCCAGTAGGTCTAGCTTGCATTTTGAGTGATAACTAAATCATTAAAAAGCCTGCTACAGTGAAAGCACAAAACACAATAAATTATTACTTGCTGTATACAATGTATCAATGAGGCAGAAACCTTATTGTCTTATTCATTCAGGGTTCTGTTGGGATGGAAACTAGTCCCTCATATGTTGCAATGTAAGCATTCCATATGAGGCGGAATGATGCATAAAACCTTCAATGGCATGAGATGAAAGAATTGTAGGATCACCTCTGGGTGGAGTTAACGCCCACTACATTTTAAATCATTGCAGCACAAGTCCATATTTAAAAACAAATGGCAACATGGTGTTTATATGCAGAATGAATTGCAAATACTACCCCATATGCTGAAATTTCCTTGTAGCTAGAGTTTTCTTTACAAGGAAAATAGCCGTTTAGGACACTAACATAGATCAAACAATGTAACGAGAAGGGGTAGGCGTCCTAGCTCATAAATGGGCCTCAACTCCATGCTGCATCATTGAATCTGCAAATTAAAGGCACAGCTCACTATTGTATCATTGCAGTATGACTTTTCAAATTCTGCCAAATACACGTAGGCGAAGCATAGGGCATTTTCCAAACCATGTATTATTAAAACAAGCATTGAAAATGCAATAGGTCTCGCAATAGAAGAGTTTGACATTTTTCGTTTTGCAAATGGATGAGTGGTGTTGCGTGGATGAGTGGCGTTGCGTGGATGAGTGGCGTGTGTGAGTGGCGTTGCGTGTGTGAGTGGCGTTGCGTGTGTGAGTGGCGTTGCGTGTGTGAGTGGCGTAGCGTGTGTGAGTGGCGTAGCGTGTGTGAGTGGCGTTGCGTGTGTGAGTGGCGTTGCGTGTGTGAGTGGCGTTGCGTGGATGAGTGGGGTTGGAATGCAATAGGCCTCGCATTAGAAAAGTTGTAGTTATTGGTCTTGTAAATGACATAATTTATTTATTTTTTCGTTGTTAAAATTGCTAAATTGATGGCTTTGTCATTTACAATGCCAATAGTTATAACTTTTGCAAATGTGACACCTATAGCATTTGGAATGCAACATGTATTGTATTTACGTTACTTATATGGCAGCTCTGGTCGTTATGCTACATCCCTAGATAGTTTTATCTTTCGCAAATGTGACACCTATTGTAACACAATATGTGTTGTGAGGGTGAGTGAGGGTGAGGTGTTGAGGGTGAGGTGTTGAGGGTGAGGGGTTGAGGGTGAGTGAGGGTGAGGGTGAGTGAGGGTGAGGGGTTGAGGTTGAGGGTGAGTGAGGGTGAGGGTGAGGTGTTGAGGGTGAGTGAGGGTGAGGAGTTGAGGGTGAGGGAGGGTGAGGGTGAGTGAGTGTGAGGGGTTGAGGGTGGGTGAGGGTGAGTGAGGGTGAGGGTGAGGGGTTGAGGGTAAGTGATGGTGAGGGTGAGTGAGGATGAGGCTGAGGGGTTGAGGGTGAGTGAGGGTGAGTGAGAGTGAGGGTGAGTGAGGGGTTGAGGGTGAAGTGTTGAGGGTGAGTGAGGTTGAGGGTGAGGGGTTGAGGGTGAGTGAGGGTGAGGGGTTGAGAGTGAGTGAGGGTGACGCGGTGAGGGTGAGTGAGGGTGAGGGTGAGGGTGAGTGAGGGTGAGTGAGGGTGAGTGAGGGTGAGGGTGAGTGAGGGTGAGTGAGGGTGAGGGGGTGAGGGTGAGGGATTGAGGGTGGGTGAGGGGTTGAGGGTGAGTGAGGGGTTGAGGGTGAAAGGGTGAAGGTGAGGGTGAGTGAGGGTGAGGGGTTGAGGGTGAGTGAGGGTGAGGGTGATTGAGGGTGAGGTGTTGAGGGTGAGTGAGGGTGAGTGAGTGTGAGGGGTTGAGGGTGAGTGAGGGTGAGGGGTTGAGGGTAAGTGAGGGTGAGGGTGAGTGTGGATGAGGCTGAGGGTGAGAGGGTGAGTGAGAGTGAGGGTGAGTGAGGGGTTGAGGGTGAAGTGTTGAGGGTGAGTGAGGGTGAGGGTGAGGGGTTGTGGGTGAGTGAGGGTGAGGGGTTGAGGGTGAGTGAGGGTGAGGCGTTGAGGGTGAGTGAGGGTGAGGGTGAGTGAGGGTGAGGGTGAGTGAGGGTGAGGGTGAGTGAGGGTGAGGGTGAGTGAGGGTGAGGGTGAGTGAGGGTGAGGGTGAGTGAGGGTGAGTGAGGGTGAGTGAGTGTGAGTGAGGGTGAGTGAGGGTGAGGGGTTGAGGGTGAGTGAGGGTGAGGGATTGAGGGTGGGTGAGGGGTTGAGGGTGAGTGAGGGTGAGGGGTTGAGGGTGAAAGGGTGAAGGTGAGGGTGAGGGGTTGAGGGTGATTGAGGGTGAGGGTGATTGAGGGTGAGGTGTTGAGGTTGAGGGTGAGTGAGGGTGACTGAGTGTGAGTGAGAGTGAGGGTGAGTGAGGTGTTGAGGGTGAGGGGTTGAGGGTGAGTGAGGGTGAGGTGTTGAGGGTGAGTGAGGGTGAGGTGTTGAGGGTGAGTGAGGGTGAGGAGTTGAGGGTGAGTGAGGGTGAGTGAGTGTGAGTGGTTGAGGGTGAGTGAGGGTGAGGGTGAGTGAGGGTGAGGGGTTGAGGGTGAGTGAGGGTGAGTGAGGGTGAGGCTGAGGGGTTGAGGGTGAGTGAGAGTGAGGGTGAGTGAGGGGTTGAGGGTGAAGGGTTGAGGGTGAGTGAGGGTGAGGGTGAGGGTTTGAGGGTGAGTGAGGGTGAGGGGTTGAGGGTGAGTGAGGGTGAGGCGTTGAGGGTGAGGGTGAGTGAGGGTGAGTGAGGGTGAGGGTGAGTGAGTGTGAGTGAGGGTGAGGGTTGAGGGTGATTGAGGGTGAGGGTGATTGAGGGTGAGGGGTTGAGGGTGAGTGAGGGTGAGGGTGAGTGAGGGTGAGGGTGAGTGAGGGTGAGGGTGAGGGGTTGAGGGTGATTGAGGGTGAGGGTGATTGAGGGTGAGGGGTTGAGGGTGAGTGAGGGTGAGGGTGAGTGAGGGTGAGGGTGATTGAGGGTGAGTGAGGGTGAGGGGTTGAGGGGGAGTGAGGGTGACTGAGTGTGAGTGAGAGTGAGGGTGAGTGAGGTGTTGAGGGTGAGGGGTTGAGGGTGAGTGAGGGTGAGGGTGAGGGGTTGAGGGTGAGTGAGGGTGAGGGGTTGAGGGTGAGGGTGGGTGAGGGTGAGTGAGGGTGAGGGGTTGAGGGTGAGTGAGGGTGAGTGAGGGTGAGGGGTTGAGGGTGAGTGAGGGTGAGGGGTTGAGGGTGAGTGAGGGTGAGGGTGAGGGTGGGTGATGGTGGGTGAGGGTGAGGGGTTGAGGGTGAGTGAGGGTGAGTAAGAGTGAGGGTGAGTGAGGGGTTGAGGGTGAGTGAGGGTGAGTGAGGGTGAGTGAGGGAGAGTGAGGGTGAGTGAGGGTGAGGGGTTGAGGGTGAGGGTGAGGGGTTGAGGGTGAGGGGTTGAGGGTGAGGGGTTGAGGGTGAGGGGTTGAGGGTGAGGGGTTGAGGGTGAGTGAGGCTGAGGGGTTGAGGGTGAGTGAGGGTGAGTGAGGGAGAGTGAGGGTGAGTGAGGGTGAGGGGTTGAGGGTGAGTGAGGGTGAGGGGTTGAGGGAGGGTGAGGGTGAGGGGTTGAGGGTGAGTGAGGGTGAGGTGTTGAGGGTGAGTGAGGGTGAGGGGTTGAGGGTGAGTGAGGGTGAGTGAGAGTAAGTGTGATTGAGGGGTTGAGTGTGAGTGAAGGTGAGGGGTTGAGGGTGAGTGAGAGTGAGTGCCTTGTGTTATTTTGTATGTAATGTAAATGTGTGTGTTTTGTAATATGTGTTGTGTTATGTGTGTGTTTTGTGTCTGTTGACTCCCGTATGTAAGTGAATAATTGTAAAATGGAGGACGCAATGCGTGTCCTTGACGCTACCTACGTTAGCGTTCTAGTTTTTTTTTGTATTGTTAAATATTGTTTTTGATTGACGTTTATTTTTAGCCAATCGGAGCGCTACGTTTTTGACGTAGCGTTCCGATTTGCTTACGTCAACGGTGGAAATGCCCAGAAGATCGAGAAACTTCGGGCGCGGAAGGCGTGTGCTTGTTGGTGTGGTGTTGCTGCGTCGTTTGACAGGTAAGATATTATTTGTAAGTGTTTTGTTATCTAATTAAATGTAGTATCCATAGTATGTACAAAGTAATTAATTATTAGGAGTGTGTTTATATAGATATAGAACTTTTTTGTTAGCGATTGTAATTATTGTCATTTATTTATGTAAATTAAATTTAATTAAGTGTTTTTCTTGTTGATATATAATGTATATGTTAGCGACAACTCTAATTTAATTATTTTGTAGCTGCTGTTCGTTATTTTACGTACATGAAATGATTTTAGCACTTAGAAGGGCTATTTCGTTTCGAGTATATTTATGTATAAATAAGATGTACTGTTATTTAATGTGTATAATTTAAACTTTTTACAAACTGCTATTTTGTAATTGTATGTAATACTGTTCGTGATATTTTTAATTTAGGGTATGTAAATATTGTGTTCTAGTTGCGTAAAAGTCAATTTTAATCCTTACTGATGGGATGTTTTCCTGAAAGTTTTAGTGAGAAGCCAGTTATAAATGTTCTGGTCCTTGTTAAGTAAGCTTTGTTCCGTGTACCTTTGCATGTTTATGGTCACTGTCTATAACCAGATGTACTAACAATGTGGAAGTTCATCCATCTTGTGACTGATGATTTTTTGAACGTGTATTTGTTATATTCATTTGTCTTTGTATTAGACCGTTTATTATTGTACTTAAGTTGTTGCTTGTAGACATCTTCTTTCCCTTATTGTTTCGCATACCTTAATGAATTTTTTACATTCCTTTGCTTACTTAGAGTGGAATACTTTATTGTATTTTTTGCAGAATTGCAATTAGGCTGTGAAGGCTCGTGCTTTTGTGATTACGCACTTTGTTTGTGTTTTTGAATTACTCCGGCATGGTTTAATGGTTTATTTTCCGTTACTTTAGTAAGTGCTTTATGTTGTGAATTGGTGTCCTTTTGATGGCTTTGTCCACTTTTAACGTGTTGTATTTGCTGTGTATTCAGATGTTTCCCTATTTTTTGTGAATTTATGTTATATGTTAAAAAATGG
This sequence comes from Lissotriton helveticus, assembly GCF_964261635.1. Classification (NCBI taxonomy): domain Eukaryota; kingdom Metazoa; phylum Chordata; class Amphibia; order Caudata; family Salamandridae; genus Lissotriton; species Lissotriton helveticus. The sequence goes on along the minus strand of NC_136069.1, from coordinate 1,595,405,503 downwards.
TTTTATTTTACAATCTCTTTCAGCATTTTTGTGTACTAATTGATGCACTGTCCTTGCGTTGCATTGTTTTAATTTTTGAATAGCTCCAAGTGTGTTATCCGATTTTTATTTATTAAAATAAATGTTGCCTAACGCTATTTATGTGTGTAGTTGGAGGGTGGAGTTATATTTGGAGGGTAGAGTTGTAGGGTGGTATTGTAGTTATAGGGTGTAGTTTGAAGGTGGACTTGGAAGGTGTGAGCGTTAGTGGATGTGATGGTCCGGGGGTGTGAGGGTGTGTGAGGGTGATTGAGTGTGACCGTTTTAGTATGAGTGAGGGTGTGAGTGTGTGTGAGGATGAGGGGGTGAGGGTAAGGGGATGTGAGAGTGTGTCATGATAGGTGTTGGTGAGTGAGGCTGAGAGTGATTGTTGTGAGGGTGTGAAGGTGAGTGAGGGTGTGCGAGTTTGAATGTTGAGGGTGAGTGTTTCTGAGGGTTGAGGGTGTGTGAGGGGGTGTGAGGGGGTGTGAGGGTGAGGTGGTGATGTTGAGTGATGGTGTGTGTAAGCTGAGAGATGTGGCATAACAGAAGGATTGGTAGTGCGGGCACTGCTGCTTGGGGTATCTGCGCGATTTGTGTAAGTAAATGGAGAGGGGGGAGAGAGTTGGAAGAGAGAGTGAAAGAGGCAGAAACGTGGAGAGTAAAAGAAAGAGCGAAGGAATATGTAAACTGAGAGATGTGGCATAACAGAAGGATTGGTAGTGCGGGCACTGCTGCTTGGGGTATCTGCGAGATTTGTGTAAGTAAATGGAGAGGGGGGAGAGAGTTGGAAGAGAGAGTGAAAGAGGCAGAAACGTGGAGAGTAAAAGAAAGAGCGAAGGAATCTGTAAGCTGAGAGATGTGGCATAACAGAAGGATTGGTAGTGCGGGCACTGCTGCTTGGGGTATCTGCGCGATCTTCTTTCCCTTATTGTTTCGCATACCTTAATGAATTTTTTACATTCCTTTGCTTACTTAGAGTGGAATACTTTATTGTATTTTTTGCAGAATTGCAATTAGGCTGTGAAGGCTCGTGCTTTTGTGATTACGCACTTTGTTTGTGTTTTTGAATTACTCCAGCATGGTTTAATGATTTATTTTCCGTTACTTTAGTAAGTGCTTTATGTTGTGAATTGGTGTCATTTTGATGGCTTTGTCCACTTTTAACGTGTTGTATTTGCTGTGTATTCAGATGTTTCCCTATTTTTTGTGCATTTATGTTATATGTTAAAAAATGGTTTTATTTTACAATCTCTTTCAGCATTTTTGTGTACTAATTGATGCACTGTCCTTGCGTTGCATTGTTTTAAGTTTTGAATAGCTCCAAGTGTGTTATCCGATTTTTATTTATTAAAATAAATGTTGCCTAACGCTATTTATGTGTGTAGTTGGAGGGTGGAGTTATATTTGGAGGGTAGAGTTGTAGGGTGGTATTGTAGTTATAGGGTGTAGTTTGAAGGTGGACTTGGAAGGTGTGAGCGTTAGTGGATGTGATGGAGAGGGGGGAGAGAGTTGGAAGAGAGAGTGAAAGAGGCAGAAACGTTGAGAGGAAAAGAAAGTGCGAATCTGTAAGCTGAGAGATGTGGCATAACAGAAGGATTGGTATTGCGGGCACTGCTGCTTGGGGTATCTGCGAGATTTGTGTAAGTAAATGGAGAGGGGGAGAGAGTTGGAAGAGAGAGTGAAAGAGGCAGAAACGTGGAGAGTAAAAGAAAGAGCGAAGGAATATGTAAGCTGAGAGATGTGGCATAACAGAAGGATTGGTAGGGCGGGCACTGCTGCTTGGGGTATCTGCGCGATTTGTGTAAGTAAATGGAGAGGGGTGAGAGAGTTGGAAGAGGGAGTGAAAGAGGCAGAAACGTGGAGAGTAAAAGAAAGAGCGAAGGAATATGTAAGCTGAGAGATGTGGCATAACAGAAGGATTGGTAGTGCGGGCACTGCTGCTTGGGGTATCTGCGAGATTTGTGTAAGTAAATGGAGAGGGGGAGAGAGTTGGAAGAGAGAGTGAAAGAGGTAGAAACGTGGAGAGTAAAAGAAAGAGCGAAGGAATATGTAAGCTGAGAGATGTGGCATAACAGAAGGATTGGTAGTGCGTGCACTGCTGCTTGGGGTATCTGCGCGATTTGTGTAAGTAAATGGAGAGGGGGAGAGAGTTGGAAGAGAGAGTGAAAGAGGCAGAAACGTGGAGAGTAAAAGAAAGAGCGAAGGAATATGTAAGCTGAGAGATGTGGCATAACAGAAGGATTGGTAGTGCGGGCACTGCTGCTTGGGGTATCAGCGAGATTTGTGTAAGTAAATGGAGAGGGGGGAGAGATTTGGAAGAGAGAGTGAAAGAGGCAGAAACGTGGAGAGTAAAAGAAAGAGCAAAGGAATATGTAAACTGAGAGATGTGGCATAACAGAAGGATTGGTAGTGCGGGCACTGCTGCTTGGGGTATCTGCGCGATCTTCTTTCCCTTATTGTTTCGCATACCTTAATGAATTTTTTACATTCCTTTGCTTACTTAGAGTGGAATACTTTATTGTATTTTTTGCAGAATTGCAATTAGGCTGTGAAGGCTCGTGCTTTTGTGATTACGCACTTTGTTTGTGTTTTTGAATTACTCCAGCATGGTTTAATGATTTATTTTCCGTTACTTTAGTAAGTGCTTTATGTTGTGAATTGGTGTCATTTTGATGGCTTTGTCCACTTTTAACGTGTTGTATTTGCTGTGTATTCAGATGTTTCCCTATTTTTTGTGCATTTATGTTATATGTTAAAAAATGGTTTTATTTTACAATCTCTTTCAGCATTTTTGTGTACTAATTGATGCACTGTCCTTGCGTTGCATTGTTTTAAGTTTTGAATAGCTCCAAGTGTGTTATCCGATTTTTATTTATTAAAATAAATGTTGCCTAACGCTATTTATGTGTGTAGTTGGAGGGTGGAGTTATATTTGGAGGGTAGAGTTGTAGGGTGGTATTGTAGTTATAGGGTGTAGTTTGAAGGTGGACTTGGAAGGTGTGAGCGTTAGTGGATGTGATGGAGAGGGGGGAGAGAGTTGGAAGAGAGAGTGAAAGAGGCAGAAACGTTGAGAGGAAAAGAAAGTGCGAATCTGTAAGCTGAGAGATGTGGCATAACAGAAGGATTGGTATTGCGGGCACTGCTGCTTGGGGTATCTGCGAGATTTGTGTAAGTAAATGGAGAGGGGGAGAGAGTTGGAAGAGAGAGTGAAAGAGGCAGAAACGTGGAGAGTAAAAGAAAGAGCGAAGGAATATGTAAGCTGAGAGATGTGGCATAACAGAAGGATTGGTAGGGCGGGCACTGCTGCTTGGGGTATCTGCGCGATTTGTGTAAGTAAATGGAGAGGGGTGAGAGAGTTGGAAGAGGGAGTGAAAGAGGCAGAAACGTGGAGAGTAAAAGAAAGAGCGAAGGAATATGTAAGCTGAGAGATGTGGCATAACAGAAGGATTGGTAGTGCGGGCACTGCTGCTTGGGGTATCTGCGAGATTTGTGTAAGTAAATGGAGAGGGGGAGAGAGTTGGAAGAGAGAGTGAAAGAGGTAGAAACGTGGAGAGTAAAAGAAAGAGCGAAGGAATATGTAAGCTGAGAGATGTGGCATAACAGAAGGATTGGTAGTGCATGCACTGCTGCTTGGGGTATCTGCGCGATTTGTGTAAGTAAATGGAGAGGGGGAGAGAGTTGGAAGAGAGAGTGAAAGAGGCAGAAACGTGGAGAGTAAAAGAAAGAGCGAAGGAATATGTAAGCTGAGAGATGTGGCATAACAGAAGGATTGGTAGTGCGGGCACTGCTGCTTGGGGTATCAGCGAGATTTGTGTAAGTAAATGGAGAGGGGGGAGAGATTTGGAAGAGAGAGTGAAAGAGGCAGAAACGTGGAGAGTAAAAGAAAGAGCAAAGGAATATGTAAACTGAGAGATGTGGCACAACAGAAGGATTGGTAGTGCGGGCACTGCTGCTTGGGGTATCTGCGCGATCTTCTTTCCCTTATTGTTTCGCATACCTTAATGAATTTTTTACATTCCTTTGCTTACTTAGAGTGGAATACTTTATTGTATTTTTTGCAGAATTGCAATTAGGCTGTGAAGGCTCGTGCTTTTGTGATTACGCACTTTGTTTGTGTTTTTGAATTACTCCAGCATTGTTTAATGGTTTATTTTCCGTTACTTTAGTAAGTGCTTTATGTTGTTAATTGGTGTCCTTTTGATGGCTTTGTCCACTTTTAACGTGTTGTATTTGCTGTGTATTCAGATGTTTCCCTATTTTTTGTGCATTTATGTTATATGTTAAAAAATGGTTTTATTTTGCAATCTCTTTCAGCATTTTTGTGTACTAATTGATGCACTGTCCTTGCGTTGCATTGTTTTAAGTTTTGAATAGCTCCAAGTGTGTTATCCGATTTTTATTTATTAAAATAAATGTTGCCTAACGCTATTTATGTGTGTAGTTTGAGGGTGGAGTTATATTTGGAGGGTAGAGTTGTAGGGTGGTATTGTAGTTATAGGGTGTAGTTTGAAGGTGGACTTGGAAGGTGTGAGCGTTAGTGGATGTGATGGAGAGGGGGGAGAGAGTTGGAAGAGAGAGTGAAAGAGGCAGAAACGTTGAGAGGAAAAGAAAGTGCGAATCTGTAAGCTGAGAGATGTGGCATAACAGAAGGATTGGTAGTGCGGGCACTGCTGCTTGGGGTATCTGCGAGATTTGTGTAAGTAAATGGAGAGGGGGGAGAGAGTTGGAAGAGAGAGTGAAAGAGGCAGAAACGTGGAGAGTAAAAGAAAGAGCGAAGGAATCTGTAAGCTGAGAGATGTGGCATAACAGAAGGATTGGTAGTGCGGGCACTGCTGCTTGGGGTATCTGCGCGATTTCTGTAAGTAAATGGAGAGAGGCAATAGGCTCGCAAAAGACCCCTGACATTGAGGCTTGCTATTTGAACTTCCAATAAAGTCAGTCATGGGAGTTAAATGGATAAGCAAGCGGGACTTCTGAGAATAAAACTGGCAACACTCGAACCCATTGAAGGGAGTCTGATCGAACTAGTAGGCAAAGATCTTTCAGACAGACTGTATAGAGTGAAGGAATAAAGATTCAGTTAACATAGTTCAAAAGAAATAGCACACAACAAGAAAAATGTCTAACTATTCTATTGCGAGACCTATCGCATTTCCATTTGTGTAAGTAAATGGAGAGGGAAATTGTAAAACATACGGAGAGCATTGCTGTGGGGAGGGGGTGTAGGAGAAATGCACAAGGCGGGCAGGGGAGGGGGTGGAGCGGGGAGAGCGGCATGTGGATTGTAAAACAGACGGAGGGCATTGCTGTGGGGAGGGGGTGTAGGAGAAATGCACAAGGCGGGCAGGGGAGGGGGCGGAGCGGGGAGAGCGGCATGTGGGTGTGAAGAAGCCGGGGCCTTTGAAGTGAAGCTAAGCTTCACTTCAAAAGGTGTCGGAGGAATGCGGGTGAGGGAACAGATGGCGATTGCGGCTGTGCACGCGCTTTTAAGCTCAATGCACATGCGCATTGAGCTTAAAAGTCACGGGCACTGCAAGGAATCGCCACGATTCCTTGCTTCTTAGTTAAAGGTTGTTTAAGCCGCAATAGGCTCGCAAGCTCGATGCGCATGCGCATCGACAGGCGAGACCTAAAAATGAACAGCGCAATCTATCTCGACAGCGCACCCCGCAGCATTTGCTCACTGGACAATTTTCTGTTACAAAAGCGAGAGAGACAGGATGGCACAGGAGAGTCAGTGAGTGAGTGCTGGGTGTGGAGAGGAGACACAGTAGGATGGCGTGCGAGATTAAAGAGGAGGAAGATAGAAGTGAGGGAGTGAGTGCACGAGAGAGAAAGCACAGGCAAAGAAGCAGGTGCGTGAGAAAGGTAGGAGTGCACAAGGAAGAATGAGACAAAATAGACTTCTTAAAGGGAGGCAGGATCTAGAGAGAGAGCGAGAGGACACACCCATGTCATAGGAATGTAGGGAAGGGGAGCAGGGTTTTAGAGAGAGAGAGAAGACACAGAGGTGACATGGGGATACTAAAGAGCAGGCAGCTGAAGGAGAACGGAGGATGAATGGGTGAGTGAGGTGAGGGAGACAGAAGGAGAATAGCGCAGAGACCCAGACCATGCCCCTGTCTTTGTGCCGGTGAAGGAATGTCACATCCCTCGGGTGACACCGCTGTGTGAACAGGTGCCCCTCGTGCCTCTGGGGTCTCTCACGCCACCAGGCAAGAAGAGCTGTGTGTATGTGCATATGCACGTGGGTCATCTCGGGCAGAGGCAGGGTATCCAGCGATGAATAGAAGTGATTAAATTAAGCGCACAGAAGCGGATGATTCCCGGCACCGTCTTTGGTGTAACCTGATTACAGCAAACGGAGACAGAGTATCTATTGGCGAAAATTAATATGGTTAAATATATAGCGCATTGGGGCTTTGATCCAATTGCTTTAATGTAATCTAACCTCACAGAAGCTGGCTTTTCAAGGCGCTTCGAAGAATGTGATCTTATGGAGCGCCAGATTTCGAAGGTTAAAAGCAGTGAAAATCATGCAAGGTAATATCGCATACAGAGGTGAAGGCTTTCAGGCACTGAACTGAAGGTTATCACATAGCGCATAGCGGCCAGTACTGTGAGGCACTGAAAGGGAGCTAATCTTAGATAGCCTCACGGACAGCGGGAGGGGGGGGTGGTATGGTGCAGCTGATAGCGGGAGCTGGCATGGGAGGCGAGGCCGCAGTCTAAACAAACCCTGGAGGAGCCCGTAGGCCTCACGGACAGCGGGAGGGGGGGGGGGGGTGGTAGCCTCACGGACAGCGGGAGGGTGGGGTAACGTCACGGACAGGCTCCTGCGCGTTTAGTGAAGCTGGCCACATTATTCCATGCTTCTATTTAGAGGAATATATACAGGGGTTACCTACAGGACGCAGCACTCCAGCAAAGCCACTTACGAGCACATGTGGAATGAAATCAGTTACCACATACAGAGACAACAGGAAGCAAAGAGCAGGCAGACAAGGAGGGAGGGGGCGGGAACGGGGCACAGGACAGCGAGGGGGGGGAGGGGGCGGGAACGGGGCACAGGACAGCGAGGGGGGGGGAGGGCGGGAACGGGGCACAGGACAGCGAGGGGGGGAGGGCGGGAACGGGGCACAGGACAGCGAGGGGGGGGAGGGCGGGAACGGGGCACAGGACAGCGAGGGGGGGGAGGGCGGGAACGGGGCACAGGACAGCGAGTGGGGGCGGGAACAGCACACGGTCAAAAACAAGCACTCACCCACCTGGACTTCCTCCAACGTCGGTCGGCCGCAGAATGAGAGCAACATGGCGCCGAAAAAAACAAAAACAACTCCGCCCACCGCCGCATGACTCCACAGAGGGAACGCCCAGGGAAAAAATCGAGGGAACGTCCACGAATCTGGTCCGTGAATGACGGACAGATCTCTGTTCCAATGGCTAGCCTCCATTTATGGAGCTAGCCAATGGGACAGGGGGGGCGTATTCCATTTTCCTTACTGAAATCAAGAGATTTCTCTGGAGGCGGAGCTAAGAGCTCCGCCCTCCAGCGAAACCTAAAAATTGCAAATGTACAAGTTGTAAAGTCACTCAAGGAAGAGATACAAATGGATAAACTCTAAGAATCACATAGGAATGGTAGTGAGTACAAAGATCTACTACATATACTAGTGTTTAGAATTATCTCTGTATACATAAATATATATACAAATAGTAGGTTTTCTCAGGATTCCATTTTGCCAGTGATTCGGCTTGGACAAGTATATATCACATCACTGCAGTCTGGATGGTGGGATTTGTGACAAATACTTATGAGAAGAGCAAGCCTACAAGTCCCAGAATGTATTTTTGTTCGCTTCTAATTGACTTATTAAAGCTGTCATCCAGGAATTTGGGTAACCTGAATTTCGTTATTGAAATAAAGTTGGTGTATATATTTGCCTAATTTATAATTCAGTGATTTAGCGTTTGAAGTCGCAATTATATGTACGTATGCGTTTTCTGTGGCTCTTATTTTTGCCTAGCTACCACACTTTATATTTTATGGGGATATTACCCCTGCATCTCTCGTTCTCGTCCCAGCCATTACAAAGTGAGACATTGTCACCTAACGACAGAGACAAAGAATAGGAGAATAATCGAAGGCTAGTCCCACCTGTAGCATCCTACCCAGTCCAGTTGCATTCAAAGTGAGGCCGGTGTCAGCCAGCAAGCAGGATACTTGTGCAAGGGCTTTGTCATGTTCTTTTCGAGTATCTCCAAATATATCATCACTATAATTAAACGCCTGTGTGACAGGTTGTATTATGCGGCGAATGACATCCTGAAAAAGCTCTGCAACTGATGACACCCCAAAACGTAATCTTTTATATCTAAACAAACCAACATGGATTGAGAAGGTGGTAATGTTCCTGCTGTTTTCCTTTAGTTCGAGTTGATGTTACCCCTTGTTCAGATCAAGATGAGAAAAGACTTTGGCACCATTCAGCTGTGTAATCGTGTCTGCAATGTGCGAACCTGGATGTCTTTCGCTCTCAATTGCCTTGTTAGATAGACGTGTTGTGTTTCTATCTAGGACCCTAATTCGATATTCCCGATTTATGCCCTTGTATGGCTATAATAAATAATATCCTTATAAAGGCATAAGAATCATATCCATATTTAGTAATAGCCCATGCAGTCCAAATACAGCAAGGCTACTCCCCTAGACTCCTAGAAAGTACAACGGGTTCTTTAAACAAACCAAACCTCCAGCAACCTGGGAATCCCCCATGCTTTTGTTTTGATTTGTCCTAGAACTCCTGCGAGCACTGAAAGAACGGCCAGTTCTTAGTGACATCGTTTATTGACGTCTTATGTCCAACCTTACGTCAAACCCGGCACCTTTCAGGTATAAATATACCAACGTTGCCTTAAGCAAACACACGGAGGTTTGGAGCAGAGCGGCTATCTACTTGCCCGAGAGCCCAGCTGATGCGAGAGCCCACGGACGCCGCCCCTCCCTTTTAACGCACTGAGAAAGACGCTGTCTTTTTCTCCAGCCGAGAAAATCCAGCGTGTTTCCGGTGTTTCCAGCCGCCCTTGCGGGTTGCTGGGATATTGAGTCCTGAGAGAGAGATATCAGACCTTCTACATTCTATTACCAAGGTACGGAGCTGACTAAACCCTTAAGAGAATTCTTGATTCAGATTCCTTGGCAAACCCAACTTAACTTAAACTGCAACTTACTTACTCCTTCCCACGTATTAGGCTTAGGTCAGGTACACCGGGGTAGGCGTAGATTAGAAGCACCAGTTGAGTACGTTAGTCAATGTTTTTATGTATGTATATATTTTATCCATTTTAAAGTATCATATGGCTAAGAAACCATATCAAGGCTTTTACAGTATTATTTCATAATACTCCTTTTACTGTACGCACTTTACTTCATGATAAGTATTGCAATTGTGGCAATTCATTTCTCTTGCATGAGAAAGAAGACTGCTCAATAAATAACACCTTTTATTGAAAACGCCCCTCTCTCTATTTCTCTGCACTCTGGTGAAACTAAGTATGCACGATTGACTGAGTGAAATAACTGTCTATTGTTTTCACACGACTCTAGAGATACACTCTTTATTCTGAGGGAGCAAAGTTGTCATGTTTATGGTTGTCAGAAGCTAATCCCTTCTTGTCAATCCAGGGAAGTTAAACTCCTCCTTGTTTACTCGAGAAAGTTTCTAGTGACCTCTGAGCTAGCTGGCAAAACTAATTAAGTCTAATATCAGTCAGTAGAGACCTAGTCGACCTCAGTCCTATGTCTACACTGCTGTTTATATTATTCCAATGCGCAGAGCCTATTGGGAATATAGTCAGTCAAGTCAAATGATCTTTATTCGGATTGTAAAACATCCATAAAAGTACACATAAAAACCAACAGAAAAAGAACACATGTTACATTTGGTTACAAGTTCATAGCAATACATCATTTTCCATGTGCAAAGGTGCAATCGTTAGTGCAAAATGTGCAATGTGCAATAAGCAAGGTGCAAATTGTGCATAGTGCCAGTTTCTCAGTCTGTTAGCATGGAGGCACGGGACCGAACTGCTGCTTTAAAAAAGCAGCTCATTCTAAAGATGACCTCGTCCGTTTTCAACAGCGACAGATCTTTAAAAGCTAATTTAAAATCCGTCAAAGCATGTTTTCTGCAGTGCGGCATTATAAAGTGCAAAGTAAGCATTCTGTAAAATCCGCAAAAAAAGATAAAATGAAGCAAATTTTGTTTGCCACCTATATTACAGGGGCAATTTAATTTTTCCACATTTTTGTTAAAACCTAGGGGAAAGCTGAGTAAGTTTATAATGCTTCCATCCCTAAACCGGAATAACAGGCTCCTGTTCCACCTGCCAAGCTTTAAACGGAGATAGCCCTGGGGCAAAGTAGATGGTTTGTCGATTTGCTCCATAAGGGAAGTGTATCTAACTGTGGTCGGCTTGGCCTGGTCACGCATTAACCCTCTCCTTACGGTAGCGATCGTAAAGGGCCTTTTTTAATACATTCTTATGTGTATGGTTAATCGTTTGCGGTGATGTAAAAAGGTGACCCAGCCCCACACTTGATAAGTTACTATCCACAGCCTTAAACCAAGGTATAAGTTTAGCCCTTTCACAGTTTAAGCAGTCAGTGATGATGTCACGTGACAGGGAGGCAGCAGGGTTACACCAGATTTTTGTCCAAAATAGTGGGGGTCGAGATCTTATAAAATCGTCATTGTAGTGGAGGTTAAGTTCTCTATGACAGATATGGGTTGGTGCACTAATTACCCCCCCCCCCCCCCCAGGATCTTCCGACAAAATCTATTTTCTTCAGACTGTAGTTGGGTACAGTTGGAGTAACCCCATACCTCGGCGCCGTAGGTGCCAACCGGAAGACATTGTGTTCTGTAGATTTGTAGCAGTGACATAATCACGTCTGCCTGATGAGGTTGGCGAAGGGAAACTAAAGAATTTATAGCCTTACTCATTTTGTTCCTTCCTTGCGCTACATGTGGTTGCCAGGAGCCGGTATTTGAAAATAGCAACCCCAAGTAGGGGAAAGTGCATGTGCTTTTTTTATAGCTTTTAGGCCCGCAGGACATTATAAAAGATTTTCTAAAATTGGTACATAGTCCCAAGTCTGCCATGTATTTAACAAAACCCGAAATTAAAATTCGCAGACCATTGGGTGTGCGGCCCATAAGGACCGCATCGTTTGCATAAAGAAGTGCAGGGACAGGTTTACCTTGGACTTGCGGAACATCATTAGTTATTTTAGCCAAGGAAACACTCAAATCATTTATGTACAGAATAAAAAGCAGGGGGGCCAGGACACAACCCTGTCTGACCCCCCTGCCAATTAAAATATCATTGGAAACTTCACCATCATTGTTAATGCGGACTCGGGCTTTCAGGTTGCTATGAAGATGTGCCAAAAAATAAACTAAAGTTTCATCTAGACCATAGTTCAGCAAGACAGACCATAAGCGGGAGCGATTAACAAAGTCAAAAGCAGAACTTAAATCCATGAAACCAAAATATAGGGGGGATTTTTGGGCGATCGTGTATTTGGCCATGAGTAGGTTTAAGTTCAAACACTGCTCCACCGTGCCAACTTTACTTCTAAAGCCTAGCTGGCAGGGGTGTAAGATGGAGTTTTCTTCCGCCCAAGTACTGATTCTGCTAAAAAGGACCCTACCTAAGACTTTTAATGTATTGTCGATTAGGGATATAGGGCGATAGCACCCGGGGTCGAGTCTGTCGCCTTTTTTAAATATAGGGACAGTGGTGCTGCAGGACCAAGTTTCAGGGACAGTATTGAGTGATAAATTATTAAAGACGTTGCATAGCAGGGGAGCCCAGAAGTCCGGTGCGGATTTAATTTGGTCAATGGATAGGCCGTCTGGGCCAGGGGCTTTGTTCCCCGCGCTTTCTGCGATAGCGTCCTCCACCTCCGGCAACAAGATGTTTAAGGGCTTAATGGCTGGGGTGGGTTCAAACAGCTCACCCGCCGCTGGGGCATCATAAATCTTAGAGAAGTGCTCAGTCCACACATCCCCAGTTATGTTACAATTAATGGGGGAGATATTAGAGCCCAGTAATCTAAGATTCCTGACTTCCCTCCTAATCCCTGCAGCGTCTCGTAGGGTTGCTGTGCGAACAAGCGAGTCCCAATGTTCTTTTAATAGCTCTTCCGATCTAACTTTCAGACAATGTTTGTATCTGGATCTCAAAGTCCTTACTAAGGACGGGTCACGGGGGGCAGCAGATAAGACTGCCCTTAAATCATGGTTAGCCTTAGAACATGAGGCATCAAACCACCTGGGGTTGATATTTTTTAGGACAGGGACGGCTTTGGAGATTTCAGTTTTTATGGCCTTACAGAGCTCACAGAATGAATTTACAATGTCGAGCCCCGAGCTGGGGGTAGATAGACAAACCGAGACAAGAGTGGGATGTTTTTTGATAACTCTAGCCAGGACATCCTGGTTGTCTATCCCCTTCCAGGCTACCCTTAACCTGTCCGTTGATACTGTTAAATTTTTGGCCCCAATTTCGGTTTTCTTCCTCAGAGTTTTAATTGTTTTAAGGCAAATAGAAATGGGATAGTGGTCGCTGTATACTGACCTAATAACCTTAGATTTTAATAAGAGATCCTCAAGGAGAGAAGAGATAAATACATAATCTATAGTTGTAGAGCTCCCACGCCCTATGTAGGTAGGAACGGGTAAATTAAATGCAACAGTATCTAGTTTCTCCATTACATTAACTAGATCACGTGATGCCAGCAGATCGCGTAATTCATCTCCTCTCCTACATGGTGGGACTCTGGGATGGATATGAGCATTAAAATCACCTCCCAGGCAAATGCCGTCAAATTTGCCATATTTTTGACCCTCCTCAACTTCGTCAATAAAGTTAAACAAATTCAAAAAGTTAATGTTGGGATGGGTTATAAAGTTATTATTATAAAAGTTGATAAAACATAACTTTAACCGGCCCATGTATTTCAACGCCATAAAACTATTATTATTAGTTGGCAGTAGTTCCGTGTTGACTCCATCTGTAATTTTGACCCAAATTGATAAAACCCTACTGGGACGGCCAATGGGAGGGGAGGGGACGATCAGATTATGACAACTATAGCCCTCAAAGAGTAGGGGTCTTGTACACCAGGTTTCCTGCAGCAGTAAAACATCAAAACTGGTAACCCAATCAGTCCAGGGCTTAATGTTCATTTTGGCATTAAGGCCAGCAATGTTCCAGCTCAGGATTGAGAATTCATCGGAAACTGAAATGGGGCCATGGCCCTGGGCACCACTAGAACAGTCCGATGACAACCTATGCTTGCCTAAAGAATTAGGTGATGTTACAATAGGGCAAATGGATGGAACACCAGCAGAAGTTACCTTACAAATGCAGTTACCAGCTGAAGTGTGAGATGAAATTTCTAATGGTCAGTCCAAACTACAAGTGTCTTCAAGTGCACTATATCTGTTAAAAAGTGGGAAAGGGGCTGGTACTGGAAAGAGTGGAAAGGATGGTGGGGCGGAAAGGAGTTGCCCAGGTGGAGGCCTATAAAAGTAGGCCAAAGGCAAGGGAGTAACAATAGTAGATGGGGCAGGGTAGATGCTATTACGGTTAAGTATGTGTTTAGCAGTCCCAGGATACCTAAAATTTAGAACAATGCAGTCCCCGTTAAAATCTTTACGTAAGGGGCCAACCCAGCTTACACGGCGGGCAGACAAAATTTCGCGTGAAATATCGTGGCCAACCCCCTTGTGTTTAGTTAGCCAGTCGATACACTTGTTGTTTAGCTGGACCCATGACTCCCCCTGTCCCTCCTTCAGAGGTGGGACGCCTGCCAGTACTAGAAAGTATGGGCAGGCGTCAGGTGGTAAGTGGAGGGCAGATTCATGAGGTTGTCTGGGTCTGCTGGCTGCTGGTTGTTCCTTCCTAACGTTGTTACTGCTTTGAGTCACTGATTTCACCGGAATTGTATTAAGGCCCTCCTGTCGTGTGCCATTAGATGTGGTGGTGGTGTTGGAAGAAGCGGCAACAACGACAGGAGTAGGCTTAGGTTTAGGGACGGATTTAATTTGCCCAGTGTTAGTGTGACTATGTGTGTTGTCAGCCGTAGAGGTACTGCTGACAGGTTTAGGGGCTCCCAACGTGCTACTACTAGGACTAGGTGCGCCACACAAGAAAACCTTGCCCGCTGACTCCAGGTCTTTCAAAAGACGATCGCCTCTCAACTGGTCAAGGCTGATCGCCCCTTTCCTTTTTACCTCTTCCTTTTTTACTAAGTTTTCAAATTTATCTAATCTTTTAAAAACAGCATTAAATTGTTTGATCATTTGACATTCTAGTTGTTTAACAATAGAGTCCACAATTGTCTCAATAAAATTCCCATTGGGTTTGGGTTGAATAATGCTCTCGGTCAGAAACTCTGTCTGAGTACCCAGGGAGTTGGAGTCATCAATGGAAAGAGTTATAGGGGTAGCTAAATCAATATTTAGGGGCAGTTCAATATTAGCAGTGTTGGCCTCAGATTGTTGTTGTTTCCCTCTAGTCCACATGCTCTGAGGAGTAGGTTGATTTTTATTGCGCGCCGGTTGCTTCCTTTTGTTTACAGTTAATTTCAGGGGGCCCCTTTTCCTTTTGCCCTCTTCAATTTTATTTCCTGTTGGCGGGGGTGATGTTACAGACTGTACAGTGCAGTCAGGCTGAGAGGCGATGGTTATAGCCTGACTGCTATCCCCAAACGGCATTTCTAACGATGGTGCCAGGATGGATGATTTCGTGATGGTAATTGTTGGTGAAAACTGACAAATGTTTGAGGGGCTGCTTTGTGGTGACTGTATAACAATGGCGCTGCAACCCAGTGACATCCTTCTTTCGGTATTAGCAATTTCCTCCTGGACCATTGTTAAGGCGTTTTCTAATAAACATTCAAATGAAGGTGGTGGAAAAGGGGGGCTGGCAGGGCAGGTGTTAAGGACGTATTAATATTACGCTTTCCCATAATGTATTGAGCCCAGCTCACCTCTTGTTGTGGATGTCAGAGCTGTGGCCCAGCCCGGCCTCCTCTGGCCTCTGAGGGCCTAAGAGGGCCCGCCCTTTGCCCGGGCTTCGCCCGGCGCTCCCGCGATGCGCGTGCCCCCGCTGCTTAAGAGCGCCTCCGGGCGCGGTGCTGGGCGTCGGCGGCTTCCTACCGCAAGCACTGCTGGGACCTGTAGTCCCCCTCACTCGGCGGCCGTGCCTGATGTCAGGAGGCTAACGGCGGCGGAGAGGGACCGGTCGCAATGCAAGGTGCCAGGTGAATGATGGAGCAGCCCCCGTGGTCAGTGTGCAGGGTGAGGCAGAGTTCCAGTGAGCAGCGTTTCACCGCTGCTGATCTGCGGCGTTTGTAAATGTCCCCCGCTCTGTCACTTGCCCCCGCTGCTTAAGAGCGCCTCCGGGCGCGGTGCTGGGCGTCGGTGGCTTCCTACCGCAAGCACTGCTGGGACCTGTAGTCCCCCTCACTCGGCGGCCGTGCCTGATGTCAGGAGGCTAACGGCGGCGGAGAGGGACCGGTCGCAATGCAAGGTGCCAGGTGAATGATGGAGCAGCCCCCGTGGTCAGTGTGCAGGGTGAGGCAAAGTTCCAGTGAGCAGCGTTTCACCGCTGCTGATCTGCGGCGTTTGTAAATGGGAATATAGGAACTACACTACAGACGCATGTTGACGTAGATGCGCTTAGCACCTTCACTGTCCTTTTTATGCACTACTGCTATGGTTGAAACCCATGGTGTCAGACAAGTAAAGTGTTCAATGATATCATGCTTTAAAAGCATTGCCAGTTCTTTCTCAAGAACTTCCTGCATGTGAAAAGCAATTTGACGATGTCGGTGAGCAATAGGACGAATATCCTCATTGATGTGAAGTTGCACTTTCATGGTCTTAAGCTTTCCTAGTCCATGAAACAATGACGGGAAGGTTTTTACTGCTGCCATGTACATTTATGTTATAGTTGATGGAAATCAGACCCATGTCGGCAGCAGTACTGAAGCTGAGTATACATGCACTTGACGATGTACCTTGAAGAATATGAATCGGTGCTTGTACTTTTGACTTCTTGTTTGGCATGTTCGCTGCAAAGGATCCTTGACTTTGCAATGGCTGGGAGGCAGCCCATGTGTACACCTTTGTCTTCGATGGTGTGACAGTTCATTGCACTTCCCTGCTGGTATGATGTTTATTGATGCACCTCTTTCAATGATAAATGGTATGGAACAACCATTCACCTTTAGTGTGATCTTGGGGCAATGGCCAATAAAAAGTAGTTGTGTCACGTGGTGCTTTTGCTTGGACATGGACTCTTCTCTGCTTGAAGCCTGTCCCACATACTCGCATCTTTCACCACTCGACATCATTGCACAGTCATTTTCTTCACTGTCGCTCAATAATGGCTTTGAGGAACCTTTGGAAGATGAATTCGATGATGATCAACCCTGTTTAATTTCCACTTGCCTCAACTGGCTTCACCGCTTGGTCTTGTGGGCATGGCTAGAGGGTTTCTGGAATTTCTGGCTTCCATTATCTCTTCTCGACGTGGCGCCCTCGGTTTCTCTTTCGCTTTGCACACCATTACAAAATGCTTATTTTTCTCTCAACCTTTGCATGTTTGTCCAATGGTGGGACATTTACTTTTGTGGAGAAAGGAGAATCTGCATTGGAAACACAATTTTTTCTTTTTCTAAGACATCACCAAGTGGCCCTCGGCCTTGTGTCTCTTCTTGTTTTTCATATGCCAATTGATTCTGGGCTACTCTAGCGTACATATTGCCAGCTTGTCGATCTGTGCGTTCTTCTGCTGTGACAGCCATGAGCTCGCTCTGTAGCCTGTCTCACTCAGTATGCGTTGTCCGAATGAGTCAGAGAGGCAACCATCAATTACTCTGAGACCGATGACTTCTGCATCATTGAATTAATTGAACTTTCAATGCTTGATGATTGCCTCATGTCTTTCAGAAACTCATCCATCATTTCTCCAGCTTGCTGTCTGACTTAATTGAATATGTACCTTTCATAGTCGACGTTGGGCATTGGATTAAACTGTCGACACAACAGACTCCAGAAAACTGGGCTGGGGAGCTACTCTGTTGGACAGGCCCTGCCAATTCAAGTGGTCTTTCCTGAATAGTTGCAGATCATCGAATTGCAGGGAGTTGATGGCAATCTTCAAAGCACTGAAGGTTTTCCATCACCATCTGTCTCAGAAAAATAATGTGTTGATAAAGGCAGACAACACAGTAACAATCCCTTACATCAACCATCAGTGAAGCACACATTCAAAATCCCTCTTTGCAATAGCTACACAATTGGGCTCCTGGGCAGAGATCAACCTGTTGCATCTGTCAGCGGTGCACATCAAGGTCACCAGCATCGTGGCAGCCGACTGCCGCAGTTGGAAGTTTCCAAAATCGCAGGAGTTAACATAATCCAGGTTGATGTGTCAAGAGATATGCAGAGGGTTTGAAAAACCTATTCTGGATCTCTTTGCCACCAAGGACAATGCTCATCTTCACAGGTTCTGCTCCAGAATACCATAAGAGGGAGCTTGGGATGTGGATGCATTGGTGATGAAGTGGCCAAGACATCTCCTTTAGGCTTCCCTCCCTTCCCGGTGATCCAGAAGGTTCTCTCCAAGTTCCAGCACGAAGGAGGGAGTGTGATTCCTGTAGTCCGCTATTGATTACTGAGGTCATGGTTTTCACTTCTGAAGTACCTGGCTCTTCTACCTCCTTGGATACTGCTGAAGTTTTCGTCTCGTCTCAGAACTTCGGCTCCGGCCTTCCAGCTCCAATTCACTCTATCGGTTTGGAGGTTGGGAAGTCTGTCCCCTTTCTTGGGTGAGATAATTCAGCACTCCAGAAGGCCTTCCACTTTGAAATCTTACTCAAAGCACTGGAAGTCTTTTGACACACGTTGTTCTGCTCATCATTCTTCTGCACCTACCTTAAGTTTTTCTGATGTCTTGCACTTTCTTCTGGATGGGTTTACAAGCTCAGTGGTTTGCAATTAAGACTTCTATAGACTTATCTGAGCCTTCTTCGATGATTAAGGCCTTTGTGTCTAGACTGTTTAGGAGCTTTTCGGTGGTAAGAGTAATGAAAAATACCCTTTCTCGGTTTAGTGATCTTCCTACTGTTTTACAGGCCTTGGAATTCCATCCATTTGATCCTTTGGATGCTGTAGATTTAAAGTTTATTTCCAATAATTTTCTTTTCCTTGCTTTCTAGCACCTAGGCTAGAAGAATTGTGTAGCTGGGCCTGACCCTACCTTTGTTCCTAAGGTTAACTCTATGTTTCATACATTCCAGGAAATAATTCTTCTTTCTTTCTTTACTTCTCCCTCCTCTGCTGAGGCACAATTTGTTGAATAAACTTGATTTTAATAGAGCTCCTTTGATTTATGTTACCATGTCTCAGCAGTTCAGGAAAACTGACTCCTTGTTTGTGACTTTTGCGGCAGTCTGTTCAAGGCAAGAAGGCGACTTCTATGTCTCTTAGTAGATGGATTAAGTCAATATTTTTCTTGGCTTTGCAGCACGTTTCAGAAGACCTTCTAGTTCAGGGAAGGTCCACGAGAGGAATGGCCACCTCCTGGGCACAGTTTCAGGGAGTATCAGTCCATGAAATCTGTTGTTTACAACAAGGGGTGGTGAGGGACAGAGTCTCTGAATTAAGCAGAATACTCTCACCCAGTCAAGAGATCAGGGCTAGATCCAACACCGTTTTTTAGCTCATTGCACCATCCCAGTTTCAGAACCTGGCTGTATGCAAATTAGTCTGTTCCTGTCCCAGTGCATGATGGGAACAGGGCAAACCAAACTACAAAAGCCAATTCTTACACTGGGAAGGAAACAAGCTTCCGGGGACCGGTTTCTGGCATTACAGCCGTCTTCGGCCCGGCTTGCTTGAATCCTGATGGTGCAATGAGCAAGGGACTCATGTCTGAGTATACCCTTCCACGCTTAGGGTGGACAAAATTATTTACAACAAGGGGTGGTGAGGGACAGAGTCTCTGAATTAAGCAGAATACTTGGCTTTTGTAGTCTGGTCTGCCCTGTTCCCATGATACACTGGGCCAGGGACAGACTAATTTGCATACAGCCAGGTTCTGAAACTGGGATGGTGCAATGAGCTAAAAAACGGTGTTGGATCTAGCCCTGATCTCTTGACTGGGTGAGAGTACTCTGCTTAATTCAGAGACTCTGTCCATCACCACCCCTAGTTGTAAATAATTTTGTCCACCCTAAGCGTGGAAGGGTATACTCAGATGTGAGTCCCTTGCTCATTGCACCATCAGGATTCAAGCAAGCCGGGCCGAAGACGGCTGTAATGCCAGAAACCGGTCCCCGGAAGCTTGTTTCCTTCCCAGTGTAAGAATTGGCTTTTGTAGTCTGGTCTGCCCTGTTCCCATGATACACTGGGCCAGGGACAGACTAATTTGCATACAGCCAGGTTCTGAAACTGGGATGGTGCAATGAGCTAAAAAACGGTGTTGGATCTAGCCCTGATCTCTTGACTGGGTGAGAGTACTCTGCTTAATTCAGAGACTCTGTCCATCACCACCCCTAGTTGTAAATAATTTTGTCCACCCTAAGCGTGGAAGGGTATACTCAGATGTGAGTCCCTTGCTCATTGCACCATCAGGATTCAAGCAAGCCGGGCCGAAGACGGCTGTAATGCCAGAAACCGGTCCCCGGAAGCTTGTTTCCTTCCCAGTGTAAGAATTGGCTTTTGTAGTCTGGTCTGCCCTGTTCCCATGATACACTGGGCCAGGGACAGACTAATTTGCATACAGCCAGGTTCTGAAACTGGGATGGTGCAATGAGCTAAAAAACAGTGTTGGATCTAGCCCTGATCTCTTGACTGGGTGAGAGTACTCTGCTTAATTCAGAGACTCTGTCCATCACCACCCCTAGTTGTAAATCATGAAATCTGTTGGGCGTCTACTTGGTCCTCAGAAGATACATTTGTCAAGCGTTATCACTTTACATTGATGTTTCAAGTTTACATTTGAATTTGGGTAAAGGTGTTTTGAACTCTGGATTATGATTGCTATGTTCTCATTTTGTTTGGTTATTGGTATTTGCATGCATTAGACCTGGGATGATTCACTTCTGGGTATTCCTCACTTTGTAATGACTGGGACAAGAAATGTATGGGCAATACCCCGGTTACCTACCGGTAATTTTCATTACCTTTAGTCCATCTCGTACTTGTCACAGTCATTACATCCGACGCACGCTCCCTCCTTTCAGTCCTTTGGCGATGACTTGGATTTGTGCAGGAGGAGCCAGGAGTGCCGGCCCCCTTAATGACACCTCGGTTGGGTGGGTGGGGCTAGCCATCAAGGATCCTCCTGGTATTTGCCCCTGTCCCAAGCCGGGGCAGCTCCTCCACTATGGGGGAGGAGCGTCGCCCCACTGCTGTCTCGCAGTACAAGAAAGCCAAAACATAAAATGGTAATAACTTTTAGTTATTACCATTTTATGTTAGCTTTGCGCATTGCGGGTCGGCGGGACTGCTCTGCTCTTTGAGCAGGGCAGGGGAGAAGTGGTTAGCCCACTCCTGAGTGCGCAAAGTTTGTTTGGTCTGCCCTCTCGGGCCGCCCAAACCAGTCATGCACACTCTGCTACCAGCCTGCATGGAGAACATGCCCACCACACTAGCCACTGGCTGGGCGCCGTCCCAACCAATCACAGCGCTTCCATTGCAGCATTGGGGAGGGAGCCTAGCCACCTACTTCCTGTTCCTGTTGGAGGCAGGAGAGCTGAGAAGGCACGGGATCCTGCGGAAAGGTAAGCTTAATTTTATTTCTTGTATTGTTTTATTTTCCTGCGACACCATCGCGATGACCCCCACCCCGAGTAATGCCGGCCACTCCTGTTTCCAAGTGACAACATCTCACTTTGTAATGACTGCGACAAGAAGGACTACGGGTATTGAAGATTACCAGTAAGTAGCCAGGGCATCGTTTATTGATTCATGCATTGTTTTAGTTATGTTGCCCTTGCAAAGCTCGATAATGGGATAAGGAGCATGTCACAATGTTAGATTTTTCTAGAGAGCTAATAATGCAAAGTTGAGATTTTGGCATATTTATCTTTGAATCGATGTTTTGGCTATGGACGTCCTTCTGTCTGTTTTTTCACAGTCTTGGCCTTTCTTATTCAGGTGTCAAGGTGATTTGTGATTTATTTGTGCTTATTACCTGTACAAAGAAGTTATACAGACGTAAGTGGCATCTACAGTATGACAATGCAAGCTATTACCATTACCACAAGACCATTAAGCAGTGTGTTATTTTTAGGTTACTGTAGACCCGTCCAAAGATGAGTCAAGCGGCGTCTGCACAAGAAGGCCTTCTGGCGCCCCCTGTGGATTACTCCTTCAAATACATCAACACCATGGAAGGTACCCCTCTGTCTTCTTTATGGGTTCTATTCTTTCTGTGCTGGGATGAAGAGGTTAGCACGAGCCTCTAAGACTGTGCAGTGTGTGTGTCAGTGAGACTGCCAGTGCCCTGCAGTGAAGGACCGCAGCACAAAGGGTCAGTGAGATGAGCCTGTCAATGGCCCTGATTTTCTAATATAAAATGCATTGATGTGAAAAGACAGGCGCACAAAAGGGCTGCATTTCATACTTTTTCAATGCTGTTCTGTTGATTGTGTGTGTGTACCCCCCTCTTCACTCCTAAATCTCATTGGTCAGAGTTTGTGGGCAGGAAAGCCTGTTCAGGGAACAAACCTGGTAACCCGCTCACAAGGAAGCATTACACAGATCTCCAAACACAGATGTGCAGGGTGGACAAAGATAACACAAGTAATTTGCAAATGCCTCTTATTTGGACACTTACCATAGGTCTCCCATATCTTGTCAGCGAGGAGACGAATATTGCAGAGGGAGGGCACATTTTACGCAGGGCACAAGTCCCAAAACAAGCATTTGCAATGCAATAGGTCTCGCACTTACGCAAGTTTGAGCTATTGACATTGCAAATTAAAATGCCCTTTATTTTTGTTTTCGTTTTTAAAACATAAATAAAAGGCATTGTCATTTACAATGCCAATAGCTTAATCTTGCGTAAATGTGAGACGCATTGCAAATGCTTGTTTGTTATGTAAAACCACACATTGCACTAGTAGTCCCTGACACTGAAAGGAACTCCTTACTGTGCGGATGCGTGCATTGTGCAAGAACAGAATGTCATCACTCACAGTTAAGCGGCCAATGGCCAGTGCAGTCTAAGCCTGTGCCAAGCTGTAAGCTTTGATGGGCAGATGTAAAATTTGAATGCCGTTACATCACTTCAGCACTACAGCAGATGAATGGATGGAGAGAGCTAATAGAACTCCATTGTAAGTATGTATAGCGTATATATTTTTGTTAAACAAAAAAAATATGACTTGGTTAATGCCAAACGGACAAAAACAGTACATAATAGCCACAACAATTATAACATGCTCAACCAGACGTCAGTCTGAGATGGTAACCCAGAAACAAGTTGACGCTAGAAGGCTGTAGTACAGGCAGAATATGCTTTCCCTCTACCCCTCATCACCTTTGCCCCTCCGCTGTGAAAGCTGCATTATAAATCTTCCCTGTGCCTCTACTTTTAAGTAGTTGCGCTATTTATCTGGTGAAATCACTGATGTTTTCTGGCCTTCTTTTGTTTAATTTTTTTATGCAAATGCAACTTACACCATTAATTTGAATCCAGCCACTTATTTAACTTTACAATGCAGCCTTTTTGTTTCTTTTTTCGTCAATGAGTAGCTCCAAAAGAAATGTTGCGCACAAGTTACACCAAACAGAATAAAGGAATACATAATCAGCGACACTAAGCACAATACAAAACAAGGCTTATAAACGTCAAGCAAACAAAATAAGCAAGCGGAAACATGAAGGAGCCAGCCATAGAAGGAAAAGTATGGTTGAAAAGTACTGTCCACTTGTAGAAGGTGTACAGTGAAGGGACTTGCATTTGTCTCCCTGCCACGGAGATAGACGCTGTAAACACTGGAGCTCACCCCGTGAAAAAGAAAGAATCGCCGTCGCCACCCGGCCGGAAGTCAGGCAGGCAGGGGGCGGTACGACAAGACACACCGGAAGCCCAGGCTGGAGCCTGCCCAGCACTGGGACGTGTGGGCAGGAGGAGAAGGGCGGCCGGCGCTAGCGGGGCTCCCGTGAGGTGAGAGAGCCCCGCACTGAAGGAGGAGACCGCCGCCACCTGCAAAGAACCCCTCCTTGAGTGCCGGAGACGAGTACCGGTGAGTGGGGGCCTTCTTCCCAGGAGATTGTGAACGCGCGCGCGACCTGATCCGATTCCGCAAGGTTGCGCGTGCACATCAGTTGTCTCCTGTCTCCCATGACTCCTTGTAAGCAGAAATGATTACAATAGAGTCTTGCAGCAATGATCGCTTCGCGGTCGGTTCGCAGTGAGAGACCTAAAAAGAAGTGGGGGGACGTTGTCACCGGAAGTGACGTCACGACAGGAAGTGACGTCACGAAAGGTGGCTTGCCCCATCGGGCTCATTGCCTCCCCTCGCTCACGTGAGAAGTCAGCACGTGAACAGCGTGCTGTGAGCTCCGAGCTCCGAGTCCCAGAGAGGCCAAAGAGTGAAGTCCAGCTGTTTGGCAGGGGGGACGCAGTGGTAAAATAAGTGGGGGATGCCATCCACCGCGTGGTACCCCGACTCGAGCCCTGATATTACGTTAAGTGACAGACACCTTGAGCCTGACGCATCACAGCTCGGGTTGCAGAGCAGTGGCTGTTTCTGCCCTGTGGCCCGCCTTATTTTCCACAAACCTGTTGCAGCACACAATAGACATTCAGTGGCAGAGATGAAGCTTTCATGGGTGCAGCAAGTGCGACAGCACCGAGGCCCAGAGGGGCCCACGGAACCCTGATTGTTGCTGTACTTCACAGTTCAAACATAGCCCAGGGAGCCCACTTCTTTCCTTGCACCGGGGCCCATGTCAAACTCGCTGCACCATTGTTCAGTAGGATTCACAGAAACCCTGCCATATAAATATGATTTTGTCAGGATTCCCACCAAGAGTCCCACTGAATGGCTGTGAATGCAGTAATGGAGGCTGGCAAGGGACAGCAGGCCTCCTTCACTGGACAAGCGGTGCAAACTGCTGTGTTTGCGCCCCCCCTCTTAAAGGGACAGGTGCTGCAATTAATGAGAAATTTGCATGATGCGAATGGACCACTCCCCGCCTTCCATCACCTACGCTTGCCACCCACATTCTGAAGGTGGAAGGTCGCCCTCCTGGACAGTTTCTAGTTTGTGGATGGATAGCTGCCCCTTTGAGGTGTGGATCTAGGCCCGGCTTTAAGGCAGTGCGACCGGTGTGGCCGCACTGGGCGCTGACCTACTTGACTTAGTCTATTAGTCAAGTGGAGAACTGATTGATTCTGGTCCTATACCAAGCCTAAACTTCTGATTCATGCGTTCGGCTGATCAATTTGGAGACTATTGATGTTAAAGGTTGCGGAACCCTCGAGAGATTTCCAGCAAATTCATGGTGCAACGTTACCGTCCTGAAGATGGTCTTGTGGATCTTATAGACTGTTAGTGAGACCGAAACGTCGAAGCTACTACACCTTTTTGTTTTCATTTATGTTTGCTGATGCATAATGAAATTAATGTAAATACATGATTGCTTTCAATATATGGTTGATTCTACACTGCCCATTTGTTTGTTTGTTCTAAACAAAAGGTGTGTGTCATTACTGTGTAATATATGTATTGAGTCAGTAGTATATTTGTTGCCGTATATGATATATCTGATGTATTCTTTGTTTCTCGTTTTTTGATAATTTGGACTAAATCAAATATATATAAAACACGAATTTATGAGAAATTCCCTGACTGTCGAATATTTTGTTCACACATGTGACAATTAGAAATATCAAGTTATAGATAAATGATTCCTCAAGGGACATTTGTATTTTGTTAATGATTATACCCAGTTCCTTGGGGACTATTGGGTTGCCCTATTTTTGTATTAGACCTACATGGGGGGCACTGCCAGAGAAGGGGACGGGGTGGGTGGGCGGGCTGAGTTTAGAAATAACGTAGGAATTAAAAGCTGCTGCTGCAGATTTCCTTGTGCATCTAGGTTCCAGGCAGCAATTAAAATGTCATGATAACCCTTGTGATTAATGTTCATGTTAGAGAGAGAGATACGAGTTTTACCTAGTAGCAGTTTCGACTCACTGTATTTTATGTGGATAACTGAGTGGATTAGTTAAAGCCAGCCTATGCCAGTGCTTTAAAACAAGTGAAATGAATTTAAAAGAGGGGCTGTGGAGAGATGAAGAGCCCTTTTGCAGGGTGGTAGTGAGGGAATCTGAGGAGGAGTCATATAGAGAGCAGGGGGGGCGCCAAAAAAGATAGTCTCACTGGGCGCTACAGCACTAAAGCCGGCCCTGTGTGGATCCATTTGCCGTTGCGAACCATTGATATGTATCTTTCTACCCCGGAGTCACAAGGAAGGATAGGTACCCCCTTCATGCGCCTGGATCATTCCAAATCACAAGGAGTCTCGGTGTCAACATTGCGAGTTTCGATCCATTATAACCTCTGCTACGGTGCTGAGGTTTTTTTTCCACACCAAAGGTTCAGCGAGCCTTTAGTGCATTAGGCCCTTTGGTCTTTTTTTTTCTTTGGATGTCCAACTTTATTTTCTTCAACAGGATCATATACTGAGACTCTACTTAAGCTCTAGGTCAATCATTGCGCTTACACAATAAAGTGTGTATGTGTGTACGTGTGTACCTGCACACCTGCACCATAGAATTCTAACCATTTGTCTGCCGTTCAGTAAGCTCAAAGACTGTACTTACATCTTCGCTCTCCCACTAAACTACATTTGCTTATTTCTTTGCATGTATACACCTATATCAGTGGTTGCCAACATGGTCCAGGGACCCCTGGGTGTCGACAAAGACTCCTCAGAGGTCCACGACTACATAGAACATTAAATAATATTAACAGTTTTTTTTTTTAAATAATATTAACAGTTTAATAAGGTATAGATAAATAAACAAGCTAAATGTACAATTGAATACTGTAAATGTGAAGGAATGAAAAATTGGACGCTTATAATTAAATTAGTATCTTCAGATTGATTTGTGGGAGAAGTGCAGGTGCATTGAACAGAATATAGTATAGACAATAAGTGACCTCGATGGAATTTAGTAAAGCTCCAACCTTCCTATGAAAATGTTGATTTTTTAAAATTGTATTTATGTGTTTGAGAATTAAATAAAATGTGTAATTATTTGTGCATTTGTTTGATGAATGATTTAGTCTGCATTTTTTGTGAATTGTTTTGCAGTTCAAATTATGAGCAGTGCTTAGGCCGGTGTCCCCGGCTGTCAGTAATGACTCAATGGGGTTCTCCTGGATTCCAATAATGATTCAGTGGGGGTCCCCTGATGCCAGTAATGATTACGTGGGGGTCTCCAGAAGTCAAAAGGTTGGGAACCAGTTCAGGTTTTATGCACCATGTTACCCAAATGTAATACAAAAAGCAATTATATGTTGATAGTAACTAAACAATACCATTAATTTACTTAAGAAAATCATTTATTTGCAAGCTTTCGTGATTAAACATTACTTCTTTGGACTTTGTGAGAATGCAACCTGAAATCAAAATATGCCCAACATTTCTTTAACTAGTTCCATCTGTTTTCTCTATGTCTCTATAATCTTCAGTGAATGTCTTGTGTCACAGTAAAAAAGAATGCAGCCCATTTCATAGATCCTAAAAACATAATTCTCAATATCTGCAATATTGTTCTAGTTGTTGCGTGCAGTACAGTTCTGGATAACACAGGGTGGCGCTTGTGAGAGGACATTGAGTATAAAAGAGATGTCGTTTGGGCACTTTTGGGCCATCTTCTTTTCTTTTTCTTTCTTTTTAGAGTTTTATATAGCACGAACTAGACCCGAAGATATCGGGTATCAGAGCGCTTTACATAACACTAGTTTCGTTACACAAGGACACATTCATTTTTGTTAGGCACAGGGAGATTAAGTGATTTGCCCAGAATCACAGGATATTGAGCGTCATTGCCGAGACTCGAACCCGGTTCCCCTGCTTCGACGTCGACTGCTCTAGCCGTAAGGCTACATCCTCTCCCCTCTTCTGAAAAACTTGTGGTCTAGAGTAGAGTCAACCCCATGCTAAGATCACTGAGAGTCTGTCATACCAGGCACAGATGTGGGGTAGAAAAAGTCACACGTCAGTTTAGTCTCTGAGAGACCACTTTGAATGGTCATATCAAGCCTAGGTCTTGCTGATGTCTGTAATAAACTGTTATATCTGTGTCAGAACTATTTAAGGTACTTTCTTTGAGAGGCCATCGGGGAAAGCTTCATCAGTCAGATGGCAAGCCATTACCTCTACAATGTTAACCTATAATATAGCCAGCCATGTAGCCTGCTACTTCTGTTAGGACCGCTAACTAAATTTTAGATTCAGTTTTTAGGTTGAGCCTGGGCAGCACATGCACTGCTCTTCGGCATGCTGTTTTGGAGTATGTACTTGAAGCCCTTCCCACTCTCCGACTTTAATGGTTATTGGCTTGTGTCATTGTCCTTTGTAAATGCTGGCTTCTGATTCGTTATTAGGCTTGTTAGTCTCTCCTTAGGACCGCCCTGTCTTAATTTGTAACCTCCCATGAGGACTGGCCCTTTTACTTCAGTTGTTACAGGGTACATCTTCTTTAGTCTGTGAGCACTATTTTCTTTAATGAGTTTCTCTTACTGCAGTAGGGTCAAGCATTTGGATGCAATAGGTCTCACATTTGTGAGAGTTTAAGCTTTTGCGGCCAGATTCATCATACTAAAATCGGCTCGCAAAGGGCCAGATTCTGAGAATCTGGCCCTTTGTGAGCGCAATTTTTGCATTTGGGATTCATCATCCCAAATGCAAAAATCGCTATACTAGAAATCGCTATATTGCGAAGAATCGCATTTAAGGAATCTCAATTAGAGATTCTTTAAATGCTATTCATTAACCTTTTTGAAATTGCGAATTCGCAATATGGGGCCGCTATTTACCGCGAAGTGTAACTTCGTGGTAAATAGCGAAAACTTAGAAAAATGCACTTTAGTGCATTTTTCTAAGTTGTATGTTACACACACACATGTCCTTGGACATGTGTGTGCGCAACATCAGTCTACATTTTCATTTCAGGGGTGCTACAGGGTGTCCTTTGGACACCCCTGGCACCCTTGAAATCGCTTCCTTATTTGCGAATCGCAAATTGCTAATCGCAAATAAGGAATGACTCCCCATTCATTCCTATGGGCCTAAAGGCCCATAGGAATTCCTTCCTTATTTGTGATTAGCAATTTGCTAATCGCAAATAAGGAAGCAGTAGAAATCGCAAATAATATTGCGATTTCTACATGAATCCCGTTTTGCGAGTCTTTAATAGTGATTCCTTAATAATCGCTATTGAGGACTCGCAAAACATGACAATGACGAATCTGGGGGTTGGTATTGTAAATTACAGTTCCTTTTCTTTATGTTATAAAAACCAAAACATAAATAAAAGGCATTGTCATTTACAATGCCAATAGCTCAAATCCGCATATTTACGAGACTTATTGCATTGCAGATGCTTGTCTATTTAGTACTCGAATTTCTCAGGCCTGAACCTTTGGTGCTTTAACTAGGATGAAGGGAGGGGAGGCGGGTGAAAATGGCCTCTTAACTCCATGGGCGATGCCACGAATAACCAGGTTTCATGGATGTCCAGAAGTGTCTAGCATACATACACCTTCACTCTGAATCATCCTTCTCGTGGAACATAGAGTTTCCAAGCACTGGGTTTCTATCCCTGTTATGTACTTGCCTCTACATGTTGGTACATTATGACTTTTTTTCTATAAGCTTAAAGTATCAACATGCTTTAACAATTAATCCAAATGCTATCTGAAGCCGGTCGGTTGTACTACCTTTCTTTGTGTAAAGCATTTTATTAACATTCCTGTAACATATACTGCAAATATCACCTTTGATATACACAGTTACCATATGACCCTCCAGGGAACAATGCCTCCTACATGAATTACAGATGGGGTGAGACGTGCAAAAAGGTAAGTATATAAGAACACCGACCGCCATGTACTATAATTCTCCTTTAAGCAGTCCCCAGTTTTGGGAATTAAGAAACACTAACAGGACCCCATTCAGGTCGATATCACAAACTATTCAGAAATCCTCCCTATATATGAGACTGCTGTTCAGCTGCTTTCATTTTGAGTCTGTTACCACCTCCCCCATAGTTATCATCTTTCAGTATCCACAAAGCACAGTACTTCTCCCTATCTGAGCAAACAACGATGTTACTCTTGTACGACACTGGCACATAGGCAGAGGAGATGATGCAGGCATGCCCCCTAGTGCCAGCAGTCCCTGCACATCTATTTAATTTATTTTCTCCTTTCTTTTTTTGTCTACCAATTATGTTATTGTCATAAATGAATTACCGGGGGGGCGTGGCCAAGATGGCAGCCTGAACGGACGCAGGTCTGCGTGGCTCCCTGCCCTGAACCCCCTTTAGCACCCCTAAATAGAGCATACTGCCCCCAACCCGCCGCCTTTTGGGGGCCCTACTATCCGCCACCCTCTCACGCATCCCCAGAGCTGCAGCTGAGCCGGCGGCGCCACCGGGAAGTCCGGAAACCGGACGGGAGACTTTGCCCGGGTGACGCCTTGGCCCGGAGTGGAGAGTGACCGGTCGGCGCCAAAATTGAGGCCCCGGGCTGGGCCTGGCCGGATCGGCCGGTGGAGCGCCGGTCGGGCGGGTCCGCAGCCAGGGACGCCGCGTTCCGGCCCCTGACCCCCGGGAACAGAAGGGACACGTCGGACGGACCAGGCGCGCTGGGCCCCCTGCGGTCAGACCTCTGTGTAATGATGTATGTAGGCACCAATGATGACTCTGAGCCCTTGCTGTAGTTATATCTTCTTTAATGGTTATAACTCGCTAACAACCCAAAGAGCGCCGAGCCTCCGCTCCGGCGCCCGCTCTTCCCTCTGTGGTTTCGCGCTCTCCGCGCTCAGCCACGCCCCCAGCACCCGCAGCCAATCCTGGCCGCCTGCACGTCACGTCCGCCGACGTGCCGTGCAACATCTAGAGCGTCTCTACATATCTCCCTTTTTTCACACAAACATGCAACTTACAGTCCGTCGCTCAAATCATAGTCTCTGAATCTCGTTGGCCTCACCACAGCTCTACCACTCCGTGTCCGTCTCGCAGGGGTGGTGTTGTTCTCTTCTTCGCCTTGTCTGTCTCTGTTATCGCCGTTCTCCTCAACTCTTATCTCCTGCTCGCTGTTCCTTGCTTCTCCTTGTCTTTGTTCTCCTTCTTTCAATGTGATCTCGTTCTCCTGATGTTCTCGCTTCTCACTCTCGCATTCTTCTGATTCTCCACCTGCCCTTTCACAGTCCCAAACAAGGATCTTATTACATCTAGCCATGCGGTCTTGTGACCATATGTTGCCGTCACTCAGCCTGGCCGCTCTTCCCTTAATTTCCTTCACCTGCAGGGGCTTGCTGTATTTGCTCTCTCCTTTTCTTTGCAGAGTGGGCAGCTTCACTCTCACCCATTCTCCTTCTTTGAGTTCTGTGTCTCGCACGTTCCTCCGGGCATTATAATGTCTTGTGTATACTGCCTTGGCTTTCTCAATGTTAGCCCGCACCACAGCAGGGGACCATTCACTTACTATTGTCTTTTCCTTCCACACCCGATTGTCCTGGGTGAATGGTTCTCGGCCGCGCAGCAGCTGGAAGGGGCTGTATCCTGTACTTGTGGGAGTAATCCTGTACGCCCACAACATGTGCCATATGTCCTTCTCCCAGTCTTTGTTGTCCGAGATGGCTGCTTGGATCGACCCCATCACCACCCTATTGAAGCGTTCGACTTGACCGTTTCCTGCTGGGTGGTATATCGATGTGTGCTTTGCTTGGATGCCATTCCTTCCCAGAAAGTTGTCCCACTTTTCCGATCGGAACTGGGGCCCATTATCACTGAGGATAGACTTGGGTATGCCTTCCCTCACAAACGTGTCTGCCAGAAATTTCACTATGGTATCCGTGTCCATGGCTTCCTCTATCTTGATCTCTGGCCATTTCGAGAACCTGTCAACAAGGACACACACGTACTTCTGGACCCCTTGGGTGTCTAGGACGGGGCCTAAGATGTCGACAGACAACTCTTCCCAGGGGTTCTTTGGTGTTTCGAATGCACCCAATGCTGGGCGTAGAGGTTTTAGTGTCTTGTCTGCGCCTTGGCACCTCACGCACTCTCTTACATGTCGTTCCGCTCTTATGTCCATTCCCGGCCACCAATAGTTCTGCTTGGACCTCAGTTTGAGTTTCCCTATGCCCAGGTGTCCTTCGTGCAACATGTCCAGCAGTCGGGGTATGATGTTCGTTGGAGGGACAACTTTCTCTCCTCTATATACAAATGTTCCTTGATTGTCCAGGGAGAGTTCCTCCCTCACTTCAAAGTAGGGGTTGAGTTCTTTCCGGACCCGTCTCTTATCCGGCCATCCTTGAGTGATGTAAGTTTTCACCTCTTCTAACGTCTGGTCCTCTGCATACGCCTGTGTCCATTCCTGAAGGCTGATAACCTTTTCATGATCCTCCATTAGTGCCACCCATTCTTCTGTGCATGAATTGTCCTCTTCACTAGGTTCCATAGCCGCCGCTCGGCTCAGGTAGTCTGCTACCTTGTTTTTGCTGCCTGGTATGTGTTCCACATCATACCTAAACTCTAGGAGCTTTAGCGACATCTTCGATATCCGGGGTGTCGCCTCTGCATGGCCACTCGATGTCAGCACTCTCAGTAGTGGTTTGTGGTCGGTCCGTAATTGAAATCTGGTGCCCCACAGGAATTGTCGAAAGCGCGTGGTGGCCCACACCACCGCCAGCATCTCCTTTTCAATCACACTGTACTTCCTTTCTGTCTCACTCAGTGTGCGCGAGGCGAAGCAGATCGTCTCCAGCTGACCTTGCCCTCGGTCTTGCATGAGGACTGCACCCAGTCCCTTGTCGCTGGCGTCTGTTGTGAGGACGGTTTTGCCTTGAGGGTCGAACCCTTGAAGGGGTATGGCCCCTGCCACTTCCTTTTTGATGATCTCGAATTCCCTTTGTGTGTCCTCTGACCACTTGAATTCCGTGTTCTCCTTCGTTAGCTGTCTCATATGATGAGTCTTAGAGGCAAAGTGCTGCACAAATTTTCCGTAATACTCTGCCATCCCCAGGAATGACCTGACCCCTTCCTTGGTGGAGGGGGATGGTGCCTCGCAAATCGCTCTGACGTTGTCTGCTTTGGGGGTTACGCCTTGCGCTCCTATCTCATGCCCCAGGTAGGTTACCGAGTCCATCCCTATTTTGCATTTGGACCATTCAGCCGTGAGTCCTTTTCCTTCTAGGATCTTCAAGACTTCTGCCAACTTCCTGTCGTGGTCTGGTATGTCCCTGCCCATCACCAGGATGTCATCTTGGAAGTATTGGACTTCCTTGATGTCCTTGAATAATTGGTGCATCATCTTCTGGAACACCGCCGCTGCAGAAGCTAAACCGAATGGCATCCTGCGGAATTGATAGCACCCAAACGGGGTGATGAACGATGTTAGTTTGCGGCTGTCCGGATGCAGAGCAATTTGATGATATGCAGAGGTCAAGTCTATTGTTGAGTACCACTCCACAGTACCGTTCACTGGCCTTCTCATTTACAGACCTCCGGGTACTAGGTCTGCTTTTAGCCAACACATGCTTAATTTGCTAGAGCCACATTTTGGCTGCGAGCATTTTACTGTCCTGGGGGATATGAATTTCCATTTAGAAAATCTGGAGTCAAAGGATACTATATCCCTATTGGACATCTTTTCCGGTTGTGGGATGAAACAACTAGTGAATGATCCCACCCATCAAGCAGGTCATGTGCTTGATGGGGTCTTTTCTAACGACCCCCGGCTTATCTCTGGGACCCCCATCCCTCTCTCCTGGTCGGATCATTTTGCGATCCCTTTAGAACTAACATCTCCGACTGTCAGGATTAAGGGAAATCAGCCTAGCAAAATGGAACTGAGACGTAATCTAAAAAATATTTCTAATGAAACGCTTGCCCCTAGATTACCTAGTAGGATGCTTTCCAACGAGGAAGATGTAGGGAAAGCAGTAGACAGATTTGACGCTGCTATTAGAACGGCCATTGATGATCTGGCCCCTGCCTCACTCTGCTATTCCGCGAGGAAAAGCCCCTCGGCACCGTGGTTTCCCGAATCACTAAGACTCCTCAGACAGGGAGTTCGAAAGCAGGAACGCTTGTGGAGGACTAGCTGGGATCCGCGAGAGAGGGATAATCATAAATCCCTCCTTAAACAGTATAAAGCTGAGGTTATAAGAACTAAACAAGAGTATTTTACCTTGCTGACCTCCTCGCTCTCCTCGCCCAAAGAGCTGTTTAAGATCGCTGACACGCTTACTTCTTTGAAAATACCGGACCCCGTGGTCAGTTCTCAGCGGCTCTGTGATGATGTTGCACAATTTTTTCAATCAAAAATTGTGGACATTTACTCGGCCTTAGAATCTCAGAGGTCGGCATTGCCTCCGTCTCAGAGCGTCCGGGTCCCTCCACTTACACCCTTGGAGGAGTTACCGTTAGGGTGTTTTTCCAGCTTTCCCCCGCTCGCCATGGTGGATCTGGAAGTTCTCCTTTCGAAGACTAGGTCGGGGTCTCCTCTGGACCCTTGCCCTTTAAAACTTCTTAAACAGTGTAAGGAGACTCTTCTGCCCTGGCTGTTAGAGATTATGAATAGGGCAATGAGAGAGGGGACCTTTCCACTACAATGGAAAAAGCGGTGGTTAAACCACTGTTAAAAAAGCCTACCTTGGACCCGGGAGTCCTTAAAAACTTCCGCCCCATTTCACTGCTCCCAGCCCCAGCAAAGATGTTGGAAACCCATCTGAACCAGCATCTGTCTGCTTTCCTGGAATCCTCTGGCCTTCTAGATCACTCGCAGCATGGATTTCGGAGAGAGCATAGCACTGAGTCAGCCCTTACCACGGTGCTTGATAACATCCGTACCAGGGTGGATAAGGGCATGACCACTCTCCTCATCCTATTGGATCTTACGGCTGCGTTTGATACCCTGTCTCCCTCAGTGTTAACATCACGGCTGAGGGAGATAGGGGTTGAGGGGCCGGCACTTAGTCTGCTTTCCTCCTTTCTTGGCCAGAGGGAACAGAGAATTAAGCTGGGGGAGTTTCTATCTCCATCCCTTCCTGTGCGTTGTGGGGTCCCTCAGGGGTCGGCATTAAGTCCGACCCTTTTTAACATCTATGTGACCCCACTCGCCAGGCTTATTAGATCTTTCGGGATGGAGGTAGTCTCCTATGCCGACGACACACAGATAATGATGTCTCTCGCCCATCCGGTCATCTCGGCTGCCTCCAATTTTAGACACTGTATGGAGGCAGTGGCTCAATGGATGATCTGCAATTCATTGAAGCTTAATGGCGAGAAGACCGAAATTCTGGTGTTCGGAGGCAAGGAGGACATTTGGTCAGCGGAATGGTGGCCTTCATCTCTCGGAGTGTGCCCCATACCCACCGTCCTGGCTAGGAACCTAGGAGTTATGATTGACCCTCATTTAGGGCTGGGACAGCAAGTAAGCAGGACCATCTCTACTTGCTGGGGCATAATAAATATCTTGAGGAAAATAAAACATTATCTGTCCCCCCCAGCAAGAAAGCAAATAGTACTTGCACTGATAGGCTCAAGGCTGGATTACTGCAATGCCCTATATCTTGGCATTAACAAAAGTCACATCACGCGACTTCAAATGGTGCAGAATGCGGCCGCAAAGTTTGTATTAGATCTGCCCAGGCGGGCCTCTGCTACGGCTGCTAGAAAAGCACTGCATTGGCTCCCAATAGAAGCCAGGATTTCGTTCAAGTCCCTCTGCTTGATCTATGGGGCCCTGGCCTCAAATAGGTCAGGAGGCATAAGGGATCTGCTAAAAATGTATACCCCCTCCAGATCCCTGCGCTCGGCCAATAAAGCCCTGCTATCTGTCCCCCGTGTCCGTAGGGCTAGGTGGGGTGGCAGAGCCTTTTCAACCCTGGCCCCAAGGCTGTGGAACTCTCTGCCTTCTGACATTAAAACCCTCCCTTCAAAGCAGGCCTTCAGAAAGGCACTCAAGACATGGCTTTTTGCCAGTGCATATCCTTAGCTTGGTTTCTGCCTTTTTTGATCTTATTTTGTTAGGCGCCTTGATGCCTACGGGCTTAGTTGCGCGGTATAAATTTCTTTTCATTTCATTTCATTTCATTTCATTTCATTTCATTTCACTTAATCCCCCTGGTGCTGGCCAGCATCTCCTCTATCCTGGGCAAGGGGAATCTTTCCACCACAATGTTTTTATTCAGTTCTCTCAGGTCAACGCACAACCGGACCCTTCCGTTGGGTTTCTTGACCACTACCAGGGGCGCCAGCCACTCGGCGCACGTGATGGGTTCTATGATCCCCTTGTTTTCCAGGTCTTGTAGTTCTGCTCTCACAGCGTCTCTCACTGCCAACGGGACATTTCTAGCCTTGTGGGCCACCGGGACAGCGTTCTCCTTCAGGATGATCTTGTGGGCGAACTTTTCCAGCTTCCCCACTGTACCCCCAAATACCTTTGGATATTCGCTTTTCCATTTGTCCAGACTTGGCCCTGCCACCTGGTCCGTCAGAAGAATTTGCTCCTTGCCACCCGGATCCAGCTTGATTCCTAGGTCGCCCTGATCCAACCAACCCAAGACTGACGGCCCTCTCTCCGATACATAGAGTTTACAGTGTGCTGACCGACCTCGAAATTCGAAAGTCAAGCGTCTGAATCCTGCCATGGGGATACGATCTCCGTTGTACGTGACCGGGCGGATGTCTAGCTTTTCTAGCTCTGGCCCGAGTCGTGGCGCAAATTTCTCCTCCCACACTGCTCTCTGGATGATGGTGAATGGAGACCCTGTATCTGCCACCACGTTGATCTTGACACCGCCTATAGCCATCTCCAAAACCGGTTTCATCGTGCGTCTACCTTCTCTGTCTAGAACTTTGCCCTCCGTGCTTAGTACCTGATCCTCAATGTAGATCACCGTGACTTCTTCTGGCTCCGAATCGCCGTCCGGGTCGTCGTTGCCTTGGCCCACACATCTCACCATGCTCTTGGAGGCCTTCTTCCTGCAAACCTTCTCGTAGTGGCCGATTATTCCACAGAACGCACACTTGGCGCGGAACGCGGGGCACTTCCGATCGTGCGCCTCGTGCGACCAGCTCCCACACCTGTAGCATGACTTCCTATTGCTACCCGCTTGTTTACTCGATGTGTTCGTGCTGCTTTGCCACTTGCTGGGCCCTCTTTCTGTTGGTTTCCTGTTTCGGTACTCTCTGCTAGTCCCCTCGTCATCTACTTTGTTCACCATCGTGCTGGACGCCATATCTTTTTCCGTCACTTCAGCGCATCGCCGGGCTAATTCAGCTCTCTTCACGATGACCAACACCTCCTTCAGTGTAGTGTCTCCACTAGCCCATAGCTTGTCCTGCACATTCGTGCACGTGGTATGCATCACCACCTGGTCCTTGATGAATTCCTCTTCCCAGTTGGCGTACCTGCACGTGGCTGCTAGTCGTTTCAGTGCCGCCACATACTCCTCCACTGTTTCTCCTTGCTTCTGCTTCCTCTGTTGGAAATTAAACCTATCCACCGACACGCACACCGCCGGTCTGAAGTGTTCATTGAGGTCTTCGAGCGCATGTGCGTATACGTCGTCGTCTGTGGATGTCCTCTGTTTCGGGACCAAGCTCTTGTAAATCCGGAGTCCTTCTGGGCCTAAGTTCAGTAGCAAAATGCGTTTCTTCCTCTGGGGTTTGAATACCTCTTCATTCTCATCTTCCAGTACACCTATGAAATTGTCGATGTATTCTCTCCAGTCCTCCCACTTCATGAGGGGTTCTCCTGGGCGCGGTAAGAACTGTACCGGAGCCATCGCGTAGCCTGCTTGCGCACTCATCTTCTCGCTCTTCGCTGCAGGTAGTGATCTTACTTGGCCACGGGGACTCCCTGGTGCGTCGTCTTGTTCTTCTCCACTTGCTGGGGTTCGGGGACTGTCCGTGTCGGCCCCCTCGGCTCCTTGTGAACCCTCCAGCGCTTGCTCACTGGTCTGCTGCTCGCTGGGTGGGTCGGCGCTCTTCTCCTGCCTTACTTCTAGGTTTCCAGGGCTTTTCCTCCCTGTTTTCCTTCCTCTGCGCCACACCCTCCGGTGTACCGGGCTCTGCCGCGCTCTTTGGGGTACCTGTTCTCCTGCACCAGGTAGTCTTGCTCCCCTGTACCTCGTGGGGTGGTCCTGAAGCTTCTGGTGCTTGCTTGTCGCATAGGGCTGAGTCAGTGGTTCTGCCTTGCAGGGGGGTCTTCAATCCCACCCTCGTCGCCACTGTAATGATGTATGTAGGCACCAATGATGACTCTGAGCCCTTGCTGTAGTTATATCTTCTTTAATGGTTATAACTCGCTAACAACCCAAAGAGCGCCGAGCCTCCGCTCCGGCGCCCGCTCTTCCCTCTGTGGTTTCGCGCTCTCCGCGCTCAGCCACGCCCCCAGCACCCGCAGCCAATCCTGGCCGCCTGCACGTCACGTCCGCCGACGTGCCGTGCAACATCTAGAGCGTCTCTACACTCTGCGGCGCGGGGGAGATTGGCCCGTGATCAGCAGCTCAGGACAGGAGGAGGAGAGATCCCAGTGGCCTGCGGAGCCCCCGGCGGTGAGTGATTGAGCGGGCCGGGGGTTCGCGCATCGGAGGCCTGGTCGGGGCCCGGCGGGCTGGTGAGCTCTGAGCTGCAGTGGGGCTGCTTCCCCCTGGGACGACGGGGGCGGCCCTGAGGTGGGTATCTACGCGTGCCCCCCCCACCCCGTGGGACATTTGCAAAATCACCGGAGGCCCGGTCAGGGGCTGGGGCACCAGCGCCCGGAGTCCTCCCTACAAGAACGCACACGGGGCCTAGTGGTGACGGCCCGCATTTGTTGCAGAGCTCCAGGGCCGAGATCTGACAGTGGAGCCCTAGCGAGAAGGCACGAAGGGTGCTCAGACGCGGTGCAGATAGGCGGTGAGCCCGTGCGCAGGGGACGCACAGGCTGCAACCCCAAGAACAGGTGAAGCAACGCGGACGGGTCCGGGGTGGGCGCGCCTCGAGGTTGGCGGACCCCACTCCCGCACCGGCCACGCTAATGACCAGGCTCCAGTAGGCCCCTCCTGACGGCCGGTAACTGGCTAGAGTGCAGCGCCGAAGGCATAGCCGCGGAGGTGGGACACAGCGGACATCGCCGCCACGGAGGAGATATCTGGTACACAGGGGGCTCCCCTAATGAGTTGAGCTCCCGGCAGCTGACGGGTGGTGGAACCGGGAGCGTGCAAACTGGGAGCCCGGTCTAGGCCTACTACACGGTGTACCGGCAGAGCGCAGAAGCAGTGGGCAGGCAGGCAGCGGCGGCCTGGGCTGGACAGTGACTGGCGAGGAGTGAAGGCACGCAAGGGCCCCTGGCGACGTGTGCGGTGAGTGAGGCAGCTACGCAAGCCACCCTTCCCAAATTAGCCATCCCCCACTGTTCGGTAGCCGGTCGAAGCGCCCATTCATAGCCGTAGACAAGGAGAAAGGGCACGGCAGGAAGCACCAAGATGGCGAATGTGAACCGCAGAGGAGGCCGCTCCATCACTGATCTCCTGGGGAAGCAGCCACCGAAAGGGGACAAGTCTCAAGCAACGTCGCCGTCATCCACGCCCGCCACCAGCAAGGACGTGGCCCAAGTGGAAGCCCCGGTAACGAGGTCCTTCCTGGAATCCCTGTTCGGCACGCTGCGAGACGACTTCCAAACCCTGAAACAGGAGTTGCTGAGTGACCAGAGGGAGCTACGCAGGGATCTAGATGTCTTGGGGAGAGAGTGGCGACGATGGAGGACTCCAACCATGTCCGCTGTGAAGAGCTGGTGCATCTATAGCAGGAGGTCCTGCGGCTCCGAGATCAGCAAATGGACCTTCAGGCGCATAACGAGGACTTAGAAAACCGCTCCCGGCGGAACAACATAAGGGTCCGGGGTGTGCCATCAAAAGCGGAAGGGAACAGCGTCACCATATACCTCCAAGATCTGTTCCGGGAGGTCCTCAAGGAATCAGCGGACTTTCCCATCCGCATAGAGCGGGCGCATCGAGTGGGCTTGGCACGCCGGGCTCCGGCCCCTCCGCCGGACATACTAGCTTTCCTCCCGAACTTCCCACTCAAGGAGAGGATTCACAGAGAGGCGCGCCAGTCCCAACCCCTCCGGTTTAGAGACGCATCTGTGGAACTCTTTCAGGACCTCTCGGTGATAACACTCCAAAAGAGAAGGGAGTTTAAGATTGTCACCACCTTCCTGAGGGAACAAGGGGTGTCCTATTCCTGGGGCCACCCGTTTCGACTCATCTTTCGGTGGGACAGAGCCCTCTACCAGATGCGCTCCCTCCAGGATACTTGTGATCTTCTAGGGCTCGAGCTGCCCGATCAAGACCACAGCGACAACGCCAACACGGAGTCGTCACAGGAAAATCAGTCCCGGGCACGACGGGATGGCTGGCAGAAAGTCCGCAGACGGCGAAGGCCCAAATCCACTGCACGTCCGGACAGGTCAACAATTGCACAGGAACATGCTGCAGCGGTCCGGGAGGTGGCGAAAGACACCTCGGGGCCTCCATGAGACTACAATTGTGGGGGCAATTTTTGGTTAGCTGCGACATCAGGGGGGGGGCGGGGGGCCATAAGGGTCGCTGAAGCCACACCTCCAGTCCGGTCTTGACCCCACAGGTTTGGATCTGAGTTGACTCTGGTTACTCTACAGGTCTGGGCTACTCTTGACTGACCTGGGACTATGA
Organism: Lissotriton helveticus; assembly: GCF_964261635.1. Taxonomy (NCBI): domain Eukaryota; kingdom Metazoa; phylum Chordata; class Amphibia; order Caudata; family Salamandridae; genus Lissotriton; species Lissotriton helveticus. Next base: position 1,595,365,433 of record NC_136069.1, on the reverse strand, counting down.
CTTTCTCTTGGGTTTTCCTGGTTGGGTTTGGGGGGAGGGGGGTGCGTTTTGGGTGGGGGGAGGATGGCACAGTTGGGGTTGCCAGGGAGGGCTCTTTTTGGGGGGGGGGGAGTTGGGGTGGGGTGGGGGGGAGGGACCTCCTTGTCCACTAGTGCTGAGAGACACCGTTTGTCCCCTTTTTCCTTTTTTTCTACCACGCCATCAGTTATCGCATTTAGAGCGCTTGCCCTCACTGTATGCCCGGGATGAATCAGCCCCTGACGATTCTCTCCCTTAATGTGAGGGGACTCAATAACCCAAACAAACGCAGAGCAGTTCTCTCTTACCTGAGAAATTCACAAGCAGACATCTGCCTACTGCAGGAGACACACCTACTGCGCAAAGATCACCATAGGCTTAAAACCCGCTTCTTTCCGGAGCAGTTTTTTTCGTCGGCATCCAAGAAAGTAGCGGGAGTGGCGATCCTTGTAGCGAGATCGTTTAGGGGACGGGTGTTACAAAAGGAGGCAGAAATTAAGGGTAGACTGTTAATCCATTGCTTCCTGGTGGCGGAACAGACGTTACTAATAGGCTCAGCGTACGCACCTAATGAGGGGCAGGAGAGATACTTACACTCAGCGCTGGAAGCGGCCACAGCTAACACTCACCCGCATTTGCTAATAGGAGGGGACCTGAACATGGTATTTCATAACACTGCAGACCGCTCTAACCAGCGCTTCGGACAGGTCGGGGCGCTCTCCACAGAGGGGCACGCACGTCTGGCTGATCTGGGCTTAGTTGACCTGTGGAGGCTCTCCCACCCGCGCGCTACAGCTTACACACACACTATTCCGCAGCCCACAAATCGTATGCGAGGCTAGACTACTTCCTATGCTCTACTCAACTGGTGACGCGCGCGCGAGACGTCGAGATCCTCCCGGCCTCATTGTCGGACCACTCCCCAGTGGTGGCGTCCTTCTCGGTTCCGGACACTCCCGGCCCGCAGCGGCGCTGGCGTTTGCGTGTCGGTCTCTTGCAAGACCCTGCCACGGTGGAGAAAATAACAGCTGCTATCGGCCACTTTCTGGTTGATAACGCCAATGACGACACCTCCAAAGCCACTCAATGGGCTGCGCTTAAGGCGGTCCTGAGGGGGGAATTTATCTCGGTGGCCGCTGCTAACAATAGGGAACGCGCGAAGAAGAGAGCGGAACTCACGCAAAGGGTGGCAGAGCTGGAGCAAATGCACCAGCGCACGGGGGCTGCCAGGGCTTGGCGCCAACTATGCGCAGAGAGGAAGATGCTAGCGGCCCTGGATCAGGACGTGGCTGAATTTGCTGCCCTGCGCCTAAAACATGCCTACCACACCGGAGGGGACAGGTGTGGGAAGCTGCTGGCGAGCAAGCTAAGGGAACAACGTCAGAGGCAACAAGTTCGAACTATTCAGTCTAGCCTGGGTGGCCCGATTACAGAGGATGCGGCTATAGCAGCGGAGTTCGGTCGCTTTTATGCCACCCTGTACGATGCGGAGACGCTAGACGTACAAGCAGGCAGCGATTATCTTGATGGGGCGACCCTCCCAGCCTTGACCGAGGCGCAGGCGAAGTTTCTGGATAGGCCCATTGGTCTAGAGGAGGTCATCTCGGCGATATCACACCTCAAGATCGGGAAAGCTCCGGGACCCGACGGCTACCCTGCGGCTTTCTATAAGAAGTTCTGTCACCAGGTGGCCCCCCTATTGCGGGATCTGTTTAACACCTTTGATCAACCCGGAGCTATTCCTCCGGAATTACTGGAAGCTGCAATCTCGGTGATACCCAAGCCGGGTAAGGACCCGACCAGATGCGGCTCATACCAGCCGATATCCCTACTAAATATCGACCTCAAACTCTATACAGGTATCATAGCTAGCCGACTGGGCCCCTATATGCAACAGCTGGTGGACCCGGACCAGGCTGGATTCATCCCCCAACGGCAGACAACTGATAACACGAAGAGAGTCCTTCATCTGATCGAGGCCGGTTCCCGGACGAAGCCGGGCTGCATGCTCCTCACGGTCGACGCTGAGAAGGCGTTCGACCGAGTGCACTGGCCATATCTCGATCTGGCATTACAGCGTTTCGGCTTCGGGACTACTCTTCGAAATCGTATCTTTAACTGCTATAGGCACCCGAACGCCACGGTCCGAGTAAATGGCCACACTTCACCACGCTTTCCGATTAACAGGGGGACCAGGCAGGGCTGCCCGCTCTCCCCCCTACTATTCGCGCTCTACATGGAGCCCTTGGCGCAGCGGATTAGGCAAAACCAACTCATCAGGGGCATCCCCTTCGGGGGAGATACCCACAAAATCAGTCTCTACGCAGATGACATTCCGCTCTCACTCATGGACCCAATGCAATCCCTGAGAGCGCTCTTTATTGAGCTGCATACATTTGCCCAGGCCTCGGGCTTTAAAATCAATGTAGATAAATCGGAGGCGCTGAATGTGTCTCTACCTCCGGAGGTACTAGCGGACGCTAAAGCTGAATTTGACATACAATGGTCCACCTCCACAGTTCCCTACCTGGGAGTCCTGCTAGCGCCCACGATACCAGCCACAGTGGAGGCCAACTATTCCAGACTTAGCACATGCCTTACTGAAACTCTTAGGAAGTGGAAACACCTCACATTGTCCTGGTTAGGCCGCATCGCGGCTGTTAAAATGACGCTGCTCCCACAGGCCTTATATGTCTTCCAGACGTTACCGCTGCGCCCGCCGACGGGCTGGCTCCAGAAAACGCAGGCCGATTTAGCGCGTTTTGTTTGGAATGGCCGTCGCCCCAGGTTTAAGCATTTAATCGCCACGCTTCCTCCAGCACATGGGGGAGTAGGGTTACCTGACCTAACCTTGTACTTTCAGGCGGCCCAGTTACGCGCGCTTGTGGAGTGGTTCCAGCTGGAGTCCAGCAAACACTGGCTTTTTCAGGACCAGGCGGTGGCGGGCCGGACACTCCAAGGCGTACCCTTCCTGCCACTGCGCCATAGGCCGCCTAACCTGTATGCATCGTATATCACCGGCACGGTCATGGAAATATGGGATAGGGTGGCGACCCGGAGAGATCTCACTTCCTTTCCCTCCCCGCTCACGCCGATATTTGACAACCCGAGTTCACCCCAGGCCTGGATGCACAGGCGTTCGCGACTTGGAGGACTACGCCCTGGCGAGAGGTAGGCCACATGTTTGATCTTCAGGGCATCCTCCCATTCAGAAGGTAAAAGTGGCCTATGGCATCCCGGAAGCGGACCGTATGCCCTACCTGCAGGTTCGGCACTGGGTCTCATAGCCGCAGATCAAACCAGGGGCGCAGCGCTTTCTTACACCCTACGAAAAATGGCTGCTAACGCGCACGTCAGATAAGAAACTGCTCTCGGACATATACCAACACCTGCTGCTCACTAACAAATACACCTACAGCGCAGGGCAGGCTAGATGGGAAAAGGACCTAGGAAGGCAGCTCACGCGCAAGGAATGGGAGGGGATCTACCACAGGGCCCGACACTCAGCCTACCACACAGGCCTCACTGAGACGCTCACAAAGGTAGCCACATACTGGTATCACACCCCCGGGACAGCGGGGGGGTTTTCTTTTCTCAAATAATGTTTGCATTGTTGCTGCGACCGACTGTTTCTCGGTTTTTCAATCGCGGCCGGCCCAGCTGGGTTGTAGGCGACATGCCGTGTTTAAGTTGCATCGTAAGGCATCTGCATTTGAGATGGCGTAGCATCTGTATTGTCTCTGTTCGACCCCTGCTTCCAGCTGCACTGGTCGAGGTATTTGCTTTCAATAAAAAAGATTTAATACTAAATGAATTACCATAAAATAACAGCAAATACAGTGACATGCAAGTCCAGCATGAACCCATATTGAGATACAAATGTTGATTGCGATGCATGCACCAATACCAAACAATAGTAAGATGTAAGAAAGGGAGAAAAAGGAGTGGGGTGAGAAAATAAGCCATACAAGGAGAAAAGGAAAGAAGGACAGAAAGAAAAACAGGGAAGGAAGACTGACTACAAAGCAGGGAAGAGAGGACAGGAAGATGAGCCGTTCGGGCAAAGCCCAAGTGTAGTAATGCGAAGGGAAGGGGCGGGTGCATTGACGGTGATGAGGTAAAATGAAGAGTCATTGCGAATTAGGGGGGGCATCCTGCAGAAAGGAGGACCATGTGTGTTCATTGGAATCTCCCTCCACCTGTCTCGGTCTGCCTCCCCCCTTTACTGCAGTTGACCCGGGCTGTTTGGGCTGTCAATTTAGCTTCACAGGCCCCAAGGAAAGGCAGCGTCGCCAATGGATTTCATCAGCAAAACCATCATTTGTAGGTTGTCTGTGGGCCCGAGGTGAGCCTCTGTGTTTCCCCCACTTATAGGCCCTGAACCACATTCTCAGGTGAAGAGGACCTGATGACAAGAAGCTATCTTGTGGAGCACATGGAACTGTAGCCTACCTTCTTGTTTTACCACCTTTAATTTATGACATGCTTCATGGTGTTATGTTTTTAAAGATTTAATAAACAAGCATTTACAATGCAATGGTTTCACCTTTGGAAAAGTTAGAGCTATTGGCATTGTAAATGAAAACATTTGTATTTATGTGTTGGTTTTGAAAACAGATAAATAAATGGCATTGTCATTTACATTGCCATTAGCTTAATCTCTGCAGTCACTCTGCAGTCCCATGGCACTCCATAGCACTCCCTAGTCCCTCTGACTCCCTAGTCACTCTGCACTCCCTAGCACTCCCTAGCCCTCCCTAGTCACTCGGCACTCCCTAGCACTCTGCACTCCTTAGCACTCCCTAGTCACTCTGCACTCCCTAGTCACTCTGCACTCCCTCGCACTCCCTTGCACTCTGCACTCCCTTGCACTCTGCACTCCCTAGCACTCCCTAGCATTCTGCACTCCCTAGCATTCTGCAGTCACTCTGCACTCCCTAGCATTCTGCAGTCACTCTGCAATCCCTAGCACTCCCTAGCAGTCACTCTGCAGTCCCTAGCACTCTGCAGTAACTCTGCACTCCCTAGTCACTCTCCACTCCCTAGCACTCCCTAGTCACTCTCCACTCCCTAGCACTCCCTAGTCACTCTCCACTCCCTAGCACTCCCTAGTCACTCTCCACTCCCTAGCACTCCCTAGTCACTCTCCACTCCCTAGCAATCCCTAGTCACTCTGCACTCCATAGCACTCCCTAGCCACTCTGCACTCCCTAGCACTCTGCACTCCCTAGCACTCTGCACTCCCTAGCACTCTGCACTCCCTAGAACTCTGCACTCCCTAGAACTCCCTAGCACTCTGCACTCTCTAGCACTCTGCACTCCCTAGCACTCTGCAGTCACTCTGCACTCCCTAGCACTCTGCAGTCACTCTGCACTCCCTAGTCACTCTGCACTCTGCACTCCCTAGTCACTCTGCACTCTCTACTCTGCACTCTCTACTCTGCAGTCACTCTGCACTCTCTACTCTGCACTCTCTACTCTGCACTCACTCTGCACTCTCTACTCTGCACTCACTCTGCACTCTCTACTCTGCACTCTCTACTCTGCACTCACTCTGCACTCTCTACTCTGCACTCACTCTGCACTCTCTACTCTGCACTCACTCTGCACTCTCTTCTCTGCACACTCACTTTGCACTCTGCACTCACACTCTGCACTCACTAGTCTGCACACTCACTACTGTGCACTCACTACTCTGCACACTCACTACTCTGCACTCTGCACTCACTACTCTGCACACTCACTCTACACACTCACTCTGCACTCTGCCTTGCATCGCCTTGTGCAACCTACAGACAACGCAACACCTTTTATAAATCTGGGCCTCGGTATTCAATTTTACACTGAAATCAACTCAGCAAACACATTCTGCAAAGTCTGCCTTCCATCCAACATAAACAGCTCCACGCCGACTGCAGCCCCACCGCATGCAAATTAAAAGGTCCACTGGATTGTGGAATAAGTGACAGTTACTTGCTCTTACAGAACTAGAGACCGAATATACATACTGAAGCTGAGGGTCTCCCTCTCCCAACTTGGCCACAAATCAGCAAAAGCACCTTTGACTGGGGGCTTACTGTTTTACTCCAGACAAGTAAACACTCTCCCTTTTACTCAAAATGTGCTCTATACTTTCTCTTCCGTTTAAAATAATGTAACCACTTCACCGTTTTTGCAGTCTACTACGGATCGACTGATAAGAATCCATTTCGATCATATTAGCTGTTGTGAGTGAGCACTTGCCTGGCCCGTCCTTGCTTTTGTTTTGCAGTTTCCATCTTGAGAGGCCATGCACGCGGGAGAAGGGTGGGGGAGGGTAGGTGGCCTGGCTCTTTAAGGGACTCCTTTCAGGGCTGGTCCAGCGAGTTATTGATTCACGCTCTGGTAACGAATATTAGATTACATTACATTGAATAACGACCAATCTGCCTATATGCAGGCTGCTATGCAGTTCACCTCAAAATACGTTCGGACTACTGTTTGTGCAGTATTCTATTTTTTTTTTAAATTCTGCAGCCTTTTAAATGCTATATGACTTATATCCTGGCCTGTATTCATATTACCTAAAATGTATAAATGACACACGCAAATCAACTGTATTACGTTTATTGACTTTGCACGGATTAAGGATAGCTCAGCTCTATCGATTATGTGGCTTAAAAATGCACCTTCTACACCAGCCGCTTGACACCAGGCGAGCCACACGCTCGCTGTGAGGTCCAATTATGCCAACCCCCAGTGCAGTCCTCTATCTCGTGCGTCACTGCACGCACAACAGGAGGTCGGAGCCCCTGAGTTCCAAAAGATGCAAAAGATGGGACAGAATGATAGTCGCCACCAGGTCACAGTTAAACACCCTCCTGTGTCTGCTCTCCCAAATTGGGTTTCATTTTGTAAGGCACTTATTTATGTTCCTTAAAACAAACAATTAGTCATGACCAGTCTAAGCAATGATTGCGATCTCACCGCCCGAGCGTATCGACATCACATAACAGGCTAAATAAATTGCTGCAGCGGGCCCCGGACTCACTGCCTACCCCAAGACTGCCTACCCGAAGGGGTGCCACTAGGACAGCGAGTCTGCAAAGCAAAGCGGACCCTTACAATATCTCAACCCATCTGCTGCATCGTATCTGTCTCACCCGCCAGGGAAAGCAACCACGGCATACCATGCACCATCTGATCCTCAGCAGGCTGCCCGCAAACCGGTCAGGCCGGGCCCGACCCCCAACCTTGCGCCATCGCTGCATCTTAGGGTGGGGGGGTTGCTTTGATGGGGGGGTTGCTTTGATGAGGGGGTGGAACGCCCCACTGACCACGCGCGTCTTCACCTATGAAGACGGCGGAGCACTACCTCGTGCCATCTACGCTCGGGCCGCCCGGGCAAGCCTCCCCATAACCTCGGAGAAAACCACCTAAAGCGGCAACCACCAGTGATGTGACGCCTGTTAGGGAAGCGACGCACCATCCCTGTGCTCCTCGCTGCACGGCCCCCACATGGGACACCAGCTCCATTCCTCGGCCACACCACGTGCACCAAATCCCCACCGCAGAAGGTGGGGCTTGAAACCACAACCTTGATCATGAGTCGATGCCTACACGAAGAGCTACGCGACACAACAAAACAGTGTGACAGCCAGGGAAGTAACCGCCGACAATAGCAGTCACACGGAGCACGGACAGCGGGAGGGAAGGCGGGAACGGACAGCGGGGGGGGGGAACAGGCACATGGACAGCGGGAGGGGGGGCAGGAACGGGCACACGGACAGCAGGAGGGGGGGCGGGAACGGACAGCGGGACATTGCGCAACCCACCCCTGAAAACCACACTTCCAAAATGGCGAAAATAAAGCTTGAAAAAAAAAAAAAAACACCGCCCACCGCCGCATGATGTAGGAAAAGGGGTGGGATGAGTAAAAGTCGCGGGAACGCCCACGAATCTGCTCCGGCCATGACGGACAGATGTCTGTTCCAATGGCTAGCCTCCATTTATGGAGCTAGCCAATGGAACAGAGGGCGGATTCCCAAGCCACATACTTGTAAACATTAGATTTCGCCTGCGCCGAAAATCTGCGCGGTGCGCAGCTTTTGACGAGGCGAAACCTAAAAAACACTGAAAAGAAGAAGTTTGCTGCAAAAATGGTCTTACAGTTTTTCCAATATATTAAGGATCATCCTCTAGGTTGGCTTGACTTCTTTAAGAGGAATTCACATTGAAAGGATCCATTTGAAACATTAGTGGGTAGAGTTGACTCTGGGTTGTTCAGTGGTATTCAGACCTTTTGTGTGCATTCCTCATGTAATGTGTTGACATTCTCAATGGTCCTCGTGAAATGGTGTACCTTGTCAGCAATCATCACTTTTCTTCCATAAATGGTTTCCTGTTGACACTGTGGTCAGTTATGTGTTTTTTACTGTACCTTGCCGTGCCTGTTTGAAAGAAAGAACCTAGGGCCAGATGTATGACCGAATTTTGCCGTCGCTAAGGGAATTTCAGCCACTTTGCGACCACAAAAAAATGTCAGGCCAATGTACTAACCGTATTTTGGGAGTCGCTAATCACCTAGCGACTCGCAAAATAGGGTTAACGACTTGCTATTTGGAAGGGGCATGCCAAGGGCGTTTCTTCCTAATAGTGACTCCAACACCTATGTAAGAATGTTTTGCGACCGCATTTGCGGTCACAAAACACACGCAGTTTAACACCCTTCTCAGAAGGGTGGTAAAGCACGCGCAAACGGGAAGGGGTACCAGGGGACCCCTTTCCCTTTGTGAATGCATGTTGCAATTATTTTTTAAATGCATCCCGTTTTCCTTTAAAGAGCACAGGCTGCATTTAATTTGATAAAACTGCTTTATTTAATAGCAGTCCCAGACATGGAGGTCTGCTGATTCCAGCAGGCCACAATTCCTGGGAGTGCCGGTCATTCCCAATGGGCTTGCAAATTGCGACAGTCATTAATTGCATGAGGCATGCAATTTGCGACCCCATTGGGAATCACAAACAGTGTTTCAGACACTGTTGTACATTGGATTTTGCGACTCCAAATTGTGACTCGCTATTTGTCGCAATTTGAGAGTCGCAAATTCCAATGGTCATACATCTGGCCCCAAAAGTCGATTGTGGAAATGACTTTTAAATTAAAAGAAACAAGTACAGGTGGCTTGTGATTTTCGGGGTGAAAAATCAAGAGATGTCCTTGATTCCAATCAATTAGAATCCTGCTGCGAAAAAGTGTATCCATATTCCGAGTACACGATGAAACCATACCTATGGAAGATACACGCTATCCGAAAGCAATCTATCTCTAGATCTATTACCCACTGTGTCGAATTTTAATGCAAGGCAGCCTGAGAGCCTTTACAGAACCAAGAGCCTTCCTGACTGGTAATTTCTGAAGATAAAACATACCTTTGGTCTTTTGTATTAGTGTCTTTTTTTCCTTATGGAATAATGCTTTCTGCAAAGACATTTTGCTATAAGTTGAACGGATAAAAAGTATAATCAATTTACACTTGACACTCCCTAATCTTTGTCTAGGTGAAGGCCTTCTCTTTCCTTTTGATCTCTCTATGGTGAGCTCCAAAAGGAAGGAGAATCAAACATATTAATAACTAGTAAACACATTGGCAGTGCACACTGCCCATTCCCTGCTGATGAATCTCCAACACTTCGGTTTCTCTGCCCAGCTAGATGATGGTCAGTCTAAGCTCGGTCAGTGGTCTGGCATTCATACCTGCTCTTCCTATCCGCGTGTGCTTCTGTCTAGTGGTGTTGACGAGTGCTCCTACTATTGTTTGATTTGGCCTGTGAGCTGCGGTGGGTGGTTTCTAATCCATGTGAACAGGGCAGAATGTCCATACTAATATAGTCCACGTGTACTGGTTGTGTGGCATTCCTCCTGAGGTGGCATTATTGTGTAAAACTAACCTTACAGCCTCTTCCTTTTTTAAAGTATAAAGAGTTCAGCATGCATCTCTTGTCTCAGTTTGTGTTTGATCTACTGGTTTGAGTGAATGCCAGTGGTCCTTGTCTAGTCTTACCTACCGGACAACACAAGCTGTCTGGTTGCAACAGACCAGCTGTGGGCTCACCAGCAAGGTACAGTGGCCTCGCAGCCTGCCTATTGCTTGCCTTTTGTTGGCTTTATGGTCAGTAATATTAGCTTGCATTTAATTCAGTGGTTTTCCATGTCCCAGCTTTTGTCTGGCCCTCTTCTGGAGAATAGCCTCTTTACCATCCGTTTGACTGGCTGACTTGTGTTCTTCCTCTGCTCACTTATAGGGAATTACTTTTTTTCTTTTTGGTTAAGCACACAATGAGTGTGTGTGTGTGTGTGTGTGTGTGTGTGTTTTCTAGCTCTCTCTTTTCAGTGATTCGCCCTCTGCCAAACTGACAGACTCAAGCTCATGCTCTGCGTTGCTCTTCCGCTCTTGCAAGTATCTGTCTCTCTCTTGTTCTGCACCTTGCCCCATGTTGCTCTCTTCTCTGAGTGCAGCTCTCCCCAACTCCCCAAATTCCTGCTGGTTGTTCTGCCTTACAAAAAAGAGATTTCACTGTACTGCAATTTCATTTTTGTAAATGTACAGACCCAATTTGGATTGGTAAATAAAAAAGATAGCACCTCTTCCTTTTGTAGGCATACACATCCAAGAATGTTTCTTCCCGATGCTGTACAGTATCACCTAAAAGCATTGGCCAAGCCATGAGGTCTCAAAGGCAAGACCTATTGGCCTTGCCAATGTTTGTGTATACTTGCAAATGAGAAAATAAATACTTTACAGACTTGTCGAGATTCAAGTGTGAGTTTGAGTCTCTGCTGTCCTTCCGGCTGCTCCCGGAAGACTTGTGCAGGGAGTGAAAGGAGAGTCATGGGCTTTAGAACACACACTTTGCCATTGTTGACACAGATGATGCTTCAGCACTTAGGCCCCAGCTCATAAACACCGAAATCACACTCACTTAGTGCAATGATAAAGAAGCACTCACCTCCCAGAGAATGGGACCCATAACTCATCATGGCCAGCTGAACCAGGATCCAGCCTGTGATGATAACCTTCCAGCAGACTGGAGCTGCACCAGACTGACTCTACCACTGTGACGTGATACCAAATAAGGTGTATTTATTTCATACTTTATGAAGTGCAAGTTAACCAGGGAGGTGTCGGCGCACTGTCCGTCAGAACAACTTGGCGGAGTGCTAGTATCAACTTCTTAGAAAGAGCCATCATGAAATTGCTGAATGGAGGTGACTATAAGACACTGTTAGTCATTTAAAGGTCTTCCCCCTGTAGACCTGTGGGGGGACAGAATTCAGAAAAGAACATGCCAGAGATGGCACTGAGCTTTAAAGGGAAAAGGAATAGAGGTGGGAAGGAAGCTGACGGTAAAGATGAGGACTCTAATCTTAGTGGGTTCATGGAGAAGAAGAAGGCAGAATGCGGTGAAATGACAAGCGGAAAAGGAGGGAGCGCAAGAGGGAATGAAGTACATGATAGCAAAGAGAAGGTTGGAGAGAGGTGAGATCATGTGAGAAACGGTGAGAGAAGAAGGGGATCAGATGCCGATAAATTACTAGATAGCCACAAGGGTGCATGTGCACTTTAATAACAAAAAACTATAGATCCTTACCTTTGAGACAGAGAGCAGCTGGACAACACTGGGAGTGACGTCAGCCTTGCAGGGCAACATCAAAATAGTTGCATTAAAGTATCAGGCCAGATTCTGATGTGCCCAGCTCTGTTTTTGCATCATGGAGAGGTTTCATTTCTGGTGTAGAGGAGAAATCCTCGCAGACAACCCACGTCAGACAGGCTTCAAGCATGCATGTGGTTGCAATGCAGAGAAAGTAGGCACAGCCCATGCTCTCTTGCTCTAGCAGCGATTGCGGAGGTCCTTTTTCAGGTCACAGACACCGTGAAGAAGGAGGCGGGCTGTGGCATGGAGTGGTCAAGGTGCTTGGTGACGAGTAATGGGAGAAAGTTCAGTGTGGCTGTCTTGTGTAACGCTTCCAGTGCAGCTGCTGAAGTGTGAGCTGCAAGCTTACAAAACACCAGACTGCCATTGGCTGACTTCACCAGGCTTCGAAGAATACACCTCATCAGAAGCTTTCCCTGGCAGGCAGCCCTGCAGGTCAGTGTACAGTCCAAAGGTAGCAGTGGGATTAGATTAGGGAGAGAGTGGAATGCCAACACGCGCAAGGAATGTGACAATTGGCAAATAATCATATTCCATCCGTAGTAGTCAGAAGCAAAAGAGTGATCTGGGAGAGAGGGCTTAAACAATTTTGGGTGCAGTTATTATATTGTTATGCTTCCCACTCAAATGACATTTTCCTAATTAAAAATAATACCTTATCTGTGGACCTAATTAAACTTGGTCTTGTTTCAAGGATGTCACAACAGCACCTAGAAAAATCTGTAACAAGGGGCACAGGAGTAGGAAAGTGCACTCCTAAGCTATTGATCTTGGGCAGAAATGGAAAACCGTGGCTTGGGGATTCCACGCTTCATCAGCGCAGGGGCCCCTAGGGCCACCATGAAGTGTCCATGTTCAGGTCTCCATGAGCGACCATCAAGGAATAGGTGGATGCTGAGCACCGCCAGCTGGGTGTGAGGCTGGTCTGCTGCATTCATCTGCACGCGACTCGTGTCCTTCCCATTTGGTATTTTCTCCCTGTGTGTCTGTATTTGGGATTGGGCAAGGCTGTTAAGGGTTAGTTTCCTTGCTTGATTACCCCCTTTGGTTGTGAGATTTGCTCTTTCATGGTAGGAGGTTGGACGGTTTCTCCCGCGTAGGTTGACCGTCTCCAGACCGTTCTGAAGCTCATCATTGATCCCTTTGGGCCAAGAGTCTAAGCTTTGTTTGGACTGATATCTTCGTTCCAAAAATCATCTATTGCTCTTAATATATTGTGGTGTTTATCAGTGTTCCTGTTTCTTAGTACCTTAGCGTCCACCTGAACTCAAAACACTGCTGCATTCCCCATTTTTGCTGCGTAAACCGCATTACCCTGACTGCATCCATTTCTGGTGAAACTTCTGTCTTTCCTTTCCAAATTCTTCCTCTATGGATTCACTTTATGTGTGGTATTCAGCCTTGAGTGAATTTTAGGAAGGCAAGGTATTACAAGGGATCCTTTTCTGATTCTTGATATCTTGTCAGCTGTGGTCTGGGAGTTACTAAAGGTGGTGAGGAGTTAAAGGGTGCAGCAGCCACAGATTTGACAGTCAGACAGAGGTAAGGAAAATTATACAGCACCCTGGGTAGAAAATAAGTCCGACAGAATATTTTAGCCCTTTTATTTGTGGTGAAAGTATGGTTTTGCCGAAGGATTGGAGTCATGATTGAGAGATTCCCTAGAATTGTCTTCCAGAAAGTTACATCTAAAACTGAAATTATGGTTGTATAATATACTTTTTTTGGAAAGGGAAATATAAGGGAGTTCAAAGTCAGGAATGTTTCTGTATGTGTAGGGGTTCAGCCTCAGCAACACTACTGCATCTCACACGGTATTGCCTATTCTTAGTTCCCTGGAGAAACGCATTGTTCGGGAAAATATTTGGAAGCATTGAAAATCCAAGCAGATCAAGAACTGTTGAATTTTTTTATCTTCTAAATCCATGCAGACTCATGGTTGTAAATGTTTTGAGCAATGAACTATGATGGTGCATGTAATGTCATAAATATTGATGATGTTTTATGATGAATGAGGAACAATGTAATGGGTGTTTTTTGATATCTGGGTGATGTAAACACAATTTGTAAACTATACATATGTTTTTTTAAATGCCACTTGGGCGTGTGAGCAGTGTACCTGGGTCCATGTGCAGACATCCATTCACTCAGGACTTTACTTGTTCTAAGGCACATGCTGTCAATCAAGGAGAGTGGCCACCCTCAGTGGTGTAGTCAGTGTGTCATGGATCCCAGTGCTTGGAAGGAAATTGGCCGCCTGGCTGGTGTTTGAACTGCAAAATAGATCAATAATCAGGGTTCACTGGGCCACTCAGGCCTCAGGGCCCTGGTGCCACTGCACCAATGAAAGCTATGGCTCTGGCCACCATCTGCGTAAGGGTTGAAAGGAGCGCAGGTCTCAGAAGGCGGAGTTATGAAACTCTTCATTTCATGGAGCGTGGGGCTTGCAGTTTCATGTTTTTATTGAATCCGGTGCTGTTTAGGATATGCCCTACTTCCAGAAATTCCTTCCACTTTTGATATTGTTGTCGTGGGGGCGGATGGGCGAAGGGGACTTTTGTTGTCAGTCCCTAACATTGAAACACTCCCATAATTACATTTTTTATGATCTTTACATTTGTCTCAACATAATTTTTTTTACATTGGGCATTCACTGCAACAGACAAAAACGTGATGGAAGAAATGTTTCAATTCATCTTCGCCCCTGGTGATGGCTCGGGCTGCATTCCAGACCATTGGTTTCTGTTCAGTATCTGACTCGTGACAGAGACCAGCCACCTGCAAATCAGTCTTGGTCCTTCTCCAACAGGAACAGTCCAACCGGACAGCTGGGTCAGTTCCCCTCCAGATGGGAAACTAAGCAGCCCAATGAACTGGAATTCAAAGCAACCCATGCGTGTCGTAGTTGTAAGGATTCACAAGGTATTTCCACCGGAGTGCCAGGAACCGATGATAAGCCCAACCCTTCCCCCTCAACACCGACACGCCTACCAGACCGTAGCACGTGGAGGTGATAGGAGGGAAAGGAGGGAACAAAACAAGGGAAGGAGGGAACAAGACACCTTGGACCAGGAGTTTCTGTACGTCGGATACTGGCACTGTAAGGAAAAAAGGACAATGAACAATGTACAAAGTGAAAAACCTCACCTATGTCTGTTTTCCCAGTTCCACCCCTCCCCTGTCACTTTACCTATAGATAGTAAATAAGATTCCTCTCTTGAACACTCTACGTCCTTTGGTAACTGCCACAGCTACTCTCTCATTATTTGTTGCTATAGGTAACTCTAAAAGGAGAAGAGACAAAATAATAAGAAAAAGATGTATGTACCAAATCTTAGGAGAACTATCTACTACTACAGGACTTACCCTAATGTGAGATATGATGGCAATATGGATGGTTGGGGCTGAAAAGAGGTGTTGGGTTGAGGATGGTTTCTGTATCACAAAAAGATTCCGTGTAAACAAAGGTGAACAATAACACTAGTGAAAGAACTCATAAATAGCGCCAGGCGCCTGTACCAGATCTTCTGTGCCTCCTCAGCTGCAACCCCTGCCAATTCCGACACACCAAAGACTGGTCTGTAGATGCCGCAAAATAAGTAAAGATTTGAGGGGGATATAAATACAGGGTAACTTAGGCAGACTACGAGTCCCACATTGCCCCTAAAAAGACCCCGCACCCGTTCTACCCAAGTCCGGCCGGCCAACGGGAACCAATTCTGGCTGGCGGGCAGAACCGGGAGCAACAGGCAGGAGTCCGGTACAGTAGGCAAAGTAGAGAACCAAGTCAGTGCCTAGGATAAATGGTAATGAAAATGCTAGCACCACTCTAAATATCCAGAGCGGAGCCGCTAGCGGTGCAATGACGAGTATGCCAGAAACGAAGTCGAAGTCCCCGTGAGGAACATCAAAGGGCACAGGTCCTCAGAAGAGCCGGGGTCTTAATGGCGGAAAGTAGTACCGGCAAGGAATGCACGATAAACAGGAACAGAAGCGAGAAGGGCTGAGGGCGGAAGTGACACAACGCAAGGTGTACGAACACTAGAGCGCGAAGCGTCGGAATTCAGGGAAGACAGGCTTTTGACTACTGCCTGACCCTCTCGCTCATGCGCACAGCGGCGCGGCCATCTTCATGTATGTTTGGCGAATTGGCAGGCGTGACAGTAGTGGACAAAAAAAACGAGCATTTGCAATGCAATAGGTCTCGCCCGAGGGACCTTATAGGTATTTAGCTATGCAGCATATTAGCCTGGGTGCTGAAACATCTACTGCTCTTTAACATGGAGGGAAAGTAAGCACCAAACTCCGTGACATGCCAGATATGTGAACACATGGAGAGAAATATTGCCTTCTAGCGGGAAATGGTATAGTTCAAAGCTCTGTTTTTAATATAAAAGCAGGGCCTTTGGTGGTCAAATCACTGAAAGTACAAGTTTGAAAAAAATATTGTCTACGGGTGCTCGTGGAAGACAATTTCCATGGACTGGAATCTAGAGAATGCTAAAGTAATTCTGTTATTTTACTGACCTCTGCTGGTCGTTTTCTATCAAGAAAGTTAAATAGAGGCCGTTGCCAGAAAAATTTAAATAAGAAAGTCTCTCCGCAGAAAGCAATTCTGGTATTCTACTGACCTCTGCTGGTCGTTTTCTATCAAGACAGTTAAATAGAGGCAGTTGAATAGAAAAAAAAGCCTAAGCGGAAGCAGACAAGTCCTAGGGCTAATCTCCATAGCCCATAAAGTACATACACATATAAATATATACTAAAGTATATATATGAAAGTGTATATCTACGAAAGCAAAGTATATATACTAAAGTACATACAAGAGGTCTCGAATGCTCGACCTAACTATCAACCCGAATTCGGCCCCAAGTAAATATCAGTGGCTGAGATAAATTTCAAACATTCCACCCATCACTTTTTTTTTATTATTATTTTTTTTTTACAGAGGGTTCTCTTCTTTTGATACAGCTAGGAGGCAGCAACCCAGTTGTATGTTGTGCAGAGGAATGTGATGATTTTAACTAGTAATGATTACAATAAGTATACAAATGTATATTGCACTGCTCATGAAAGAGAAAGGAGTGAAGTATGTAAAACGTGTTCAACATTTTGAGATTTGAATGTCCCATGATCGGGTGCTATCTTTCAAGTGGAGGGATGACACTCCTCAACATTTTACCAATCATCGAAATTGAAAAAGTCATGCCAGTTTCAGTAGTTTTCTCCCCCACCTGTGATTCTCAAGGAAATCGACACATTCACGGCAGTTATTGCCTCTGAACTATTGTATTCAGTTTTCCTCCACCTGTCATTGGTAGCAGACTATAAACTTTCCAGAAGGCTGGAGTTTTGTGTCTATTGTTATTTCCCAGTAATGAACAATTGTACCTTTTTTCAAGCATCAGAATCTTCTTATGAAATAAACACAATACTCTCGTCCTCCATTTTTTATAACCCTCTGTGATGATATAATACTTGTTCCTGCTTCAAAAAGAAATCCATGATGGTACTTGGGGAGACAAAGGTCAAACGCAACATGGCAATCCTTAATTAAGATCCGTGTATGAAAGGATTTTGTGGTCACAAAGTGTGCGATTTGCACAATTGTAGGCTTTGCAACTGCAAGATCCAAAGTCGCATTGCTTCAAAGGTACTTTGCGAGTTGCAAATGTGTTTACAACTTTCTGTAGGATTGACAAAGAGAATCCTGCTTCATTAACATTAATGAGACAGGATTCTCCAAATCCTGCTAAATGTTTTCTGGGACGGGTCATCTATCACAGAACAAAAACATTCTAGTGTCGCAAACCAATTGGTGTGCAAAAACAGCGACTGGTTTGTGACCTGGGAATGGTAAATCAGGTGGTAAGTCCCTTGGATATTCAATGTCAAGGGTGGCAAGTGTTTCCTGGTCCTCTCCTTGCACTAAGAGATACTTTAAACCTAATGTGGCCTTTCTTGGAAGGTTAGGCTTTTACTTGGCAGGCCCTTCTTAGATGACTTGGTACATAGAACCTCCATCACAGTAGTATTTTCTTAGATACATACAAAAATAAATGCATAGAAATATAACACTATTCTTTTGACATGCCTTCTAGAATGGACTGTTTTCTTTGCGTTATATTCTAATTTCTCTTGAAATACACTGTTATGTCTTAAGATAACATTTCTAATGTACCACATATCGATTGCATGTATCTTACAGCAAAATGAAATGCAAAAATGTGGATTTTAAATGAGTAAATAAGAGAACTTAGAATGATTGTTTACCCTGCCACTTACTGTTTTGCCCCCTGTAGATGTGCTGGTAGAAGATCCCCGTATTGGCCCCAAGCTGCTAAAACACACCGTTGATGGGAAGGCGATCACCCATTCGATCCGATTGAGTAATAACACCCTGACAGACCTGACGGGTTTCAGGGAAATGGCTGAGGCGGTCTTGGCTGACCCCTACCAACTCCGCTGGATCGACCTCTCGTTCAATGACCTGCTCTCCATCGATTCCGTAAGTTGTTAGCACCAGGGGAGATCTCCTTGGCTCGCGAGAGTTTAGGACATGTTGGATAACCATAAGAGAGTCAATGTATTTAGAGCTGGAGATCACAGCTTAGAGCCTCTTGACTCTAGGTCTTTCAATCAAATATTCCTCAAAATGTATGCAATGAGAAAAAGCATTGAACGAAAACAATGTGGCAAGTGCGAAAAAAGAGCCACACCATAGAAAGATGAGCTAAGCCTGTAAAATGGCTCTGTGGACTAAGCCATCCACTGCACAGATCTCTGTAATTTAGAGAGCCAACTATATGATACAACATAAAATGCATTACAGGCCAGATACCACTGTTCTCTGTAAATACAGGATGCAGAATTATAAGTAATCCCCTATATCACATTTATAAAATGAGAAATTCATGTGGAAATTGGTCTTACCCAAGGCCAGTGGAATTATGCGGCACCAAAGGGCCGAATTATGTCAGGGTTAATTACATTATGCACCAAGAGAAAGGCTAATTGTGCTGCATAATGCAGGACTATTGTCATAGTATTACTTGATTATTTTGTCATGTTTAAAATTGGTAAATCTCCCTGGGCATTGGTTGTACCTCACAGAAAGGTGAGCAGTCTAGCTCTGCAAAGGGTCGTCCACGGCGCTGCAACATGTTGCTGCATTCTTAGTAATGTTTGAACCGTTTGAGGTAGAAACAAACATTTTTTGTTTGTTAAAATCTGCAGATTATGCGACAGATTATCGATGGTCGATTATATGGCAAATTCGGTAAATCTATAGTTATGCATAAATAGTAGCGGCTGCACAGTGGTATTACTCCAGTGGCCCTGGTCTTACCATACAGATTTTCCTTATTGTGCTAACAAATTCCACCAGGTCAGACTTAATGATTTTGGTCCTGATTTATTGTTTTCATTTTGCATGTGGTAATACATCAAGCAACATTACTGCATGGCTCATTATACCAATTTGTAAAGAATCTCCTGTTTCCACCCAAATTGGTTAGGTATAGCATAATTGTAATCCGACCAATGAATGCAAAAAGAGTTGTTTTACATTGTGGTTATGCTGGAAATCTGAAATGGGTCTGTCCTCCAGTACGACCTACATGGAACACCTTTGCTGATTCACATATCATCCTTCCAAGGTAGACAACATGACTGGCACTTAGGTGAATAATATCTGCACTTTCCTTTTTATGTCTGGCTTGACGGCCCAGGTGCCAAATGACCTAGGGCCAGATGTACAACGTGATTTTGCATGCGCAAACGACTTTGCAAACCCGTTTGCGCATGCAAAATCACTGTTGGCCATGTACAATTCATAAAAAGCGAGTCGCAATTTATTTGCGACTCACTATTTAGGAATTGCGAGTTGCAATAAGAAAGGGACGGTCCCTTCCTAATTGCATCCACAATGCTATGTGTGAATGTTTTGTGACCGCAATTGCGGTCGCAAAACACTCTCAAATTACCACCCTCTTCAAGAGGGTGATAATGCAGTCGCAATTTGGAAGGGGTCTGTCTCAAAAAATATCTTTTAAGGGAAGCACTGCCTGCCCTTAAAAAAATGAAACGAAAACGGTTCTTTTTTTTAATTTATTAAATGCATCCCATTTTTCCTGGGAGGGCTGGCATCCCCAATGGGCTCACAAATTGCGAGAGGCTCATTAATATTAATGAGCCTCGCAATTTGCGACCCCATTGGGAATCGCAAAACAGTGCAATAACACTGTTGTACATTTCATTTAGTGACTCACAATTTGCGACTCGCTAAATGAAACAGCCGTACATCTAGCCACTAATGTTATCAAATATACACAGAGTAGGCTCTGTTTCTGCCTAGGCGAGTATTTCTCTTTTACCTCATACTGTTGGTTCTTTGGTGTGTCATTCCGCCTCCTGTGAAATGCATGGGGTCTATTTTACATTTCCAAAGTAATCTGAACCCTTGCGCATTAAATTCTTTATTCATTGTATACAGGAAGCCATCGCTTTGTTCTTTTTTTTGTGTCACTGCAGCAGGTTTGTTTAATTTTTGAGCCAGGACTCAAAATGCAAGCTAGGTCTATTGGCTTTGCCAGTGATTGGTTTTGTTGCTTCAGCGTTACAAAAATAAAACAACTACTTTTTACATGAAAAACAAATTATTGGTACAATTTCAAATAATTATCCAGGTAGGCTTCCAAAGGGAATTAGTTTGGCTCTAACATATTAGTTAAACCGAACATAGTTCTTGGATTTCATGTGTTCAGACAACTAGATTTTTTGGGACTGAATTATTGTGATGTTTTCACTGGCGATATTTTTCTCTTGCATAGCATTTGGATAAGCGCAACATATTGCTTAATACGTAGTGGCGTCACTACTCTTTAACATTAAGAATTGTCTTCCCACGTGCCTTAGTATTAGAAAAGTGCAGATCCGCACTCGGTGAAATTTTCCTGAGTCAGGTGCACTTATGTTTGGGGGCTCTGCGTAGCAAAATTGGTGTGCTCCGAGTTGCAGAAATGAAGATTTATCCGAATGTGCTCTTGTGGACTGACCCATGTCCAGGAAGTCTGTATTCAATTGTTTCTACTGCCATGTAATTGATAGGAACTGCAAAGAATGGCGTTAGCAATTGATGTAGGACCGAAACCTGTCAACAGTCTTATCTGGCACTATCAGCACTTGCAGCAGGTTGCAAAATCACCAAATTGAAAGGCCATTACTTTTGCCGATTCCATGATTTATTAAGGCCAAAAGCAGTCTGTGCAGTATCATGCAAGTGTCATTACAAGCATTGATGAGGCTTGAACTGAAGTTCAAGAGTCCTTTATGGTTCAAGCCAATTGCTTTCCTATTACTGAGGCATGTATAGAATCCCTTTTGGGATTTAACTGAGCTCTTATTATATTCCTCACTCAGGTCCAGAGTCTCCCTTGGTGCTGGTGTATCATGAGCGGAGCCGTAACCTTTCAAAATCAAGGCAGGGCACTGTGGATTTTGACAGAATCCAATTCTCTTTCTGCCATGATTTGAAGATGTAATTGCCAGTTAGGGAATCAAGCAAACCGCCTCTTGCAAAGTCTGGTAGCCCAACGGTACATCCTGGCATTGTTCAAGTATTAGTGGAGAAGTGTGGCTCAATGGTTAGAGCAGCAGACCCTGATGCAGAGGTTTAGCCCGGGACCAGGGTTCAATTCCTGCCTCGGCAGGACTTGGGCTCAATTTCCTCGGACCTGATAATTCTCGCCTCGGTGCCCATTCTAATCATGGGTCCCACTCTGCAACTCTGGGCAATAGCTTGCTTAATCTCCACAACGGCCCCCACAACGCTAAGGATGCCTGGCTTCACCTTGGGGGTGCCCAGGAGTGGGCACTTCACAGGGAAAAGCCAGGAAGGGTTCCACAGCGGTATTCGTACAAGCGCCGAGATACCCCAGCTGGGGTTGATTCGTGCGCTATACAAGTACACTACATTTACATTTACATTATTCAGATGCCTTAATTTTTCACAGCATCCCTCAAAATGCACTATTATTTCCTTTAATAGCCTAACCTCCCAGTAATTTTATTGGTATCATTCCAACTTAATTGAATACGTTCTCCATTATCTGGATGTTAAACAGGCTTTGAGCTTCCACCTGGAGAGGGCCTCCTCATTCAGATCTCACTCACACTTTGACTGTAACTCTCTTGATAGAGTTCAAGGCAGTGTCTGGTTTGGGGCAAAACTAAACATATTCCTTCCTCTTTGAGGCCTAGTGAGTGGCAGAGAAAGAGCTGGAGTCGGTGCAGAGTTTGCTGTAGGAAGGAAGTACCTACACAAACAGTTGTCTGTATAGCCGAAAACAACCCCCCTACAAATGGGGAGACTGTTTGCCCCTGTCCATTGCCCTCCTAGCTTCATCATGGCCTATACTTCTCTCCACTTCTTTCACTTCTGTCATTTCCTTTTGCAACACACCTTCCCTGTAAATAAGGGCATTCTAGCTCTACACCTGTCTGTGTACTGATATAGAGACCTGTATTTCTTTTTGTGTTTCTCCTCAACAACGTCATGAAGCGGCTCAGTGAGAAGAAGCGTTTTTAACAAGCATTGAAAAGGCATTAGGTCTCGCCTTTTATTAAGCTAAAGCCATTGCTTTGCTATCCAATAACATTAGCAAAGCAAATGGCTTTAACTTAATCAAAGGCGAGACCTATTGCATTTTCAATGTTCTTATATTTTACAGTTTTCCATAGTTCAGTAGAATACACTCTTACCTCACCACCATCTTTCTTTGACCTCTGCTATCACACCCAGCAACCCCATCAGAAAAGCTTGGAGTCGCCATAGATGACAACGACCCGGGGACCACAAGTCAACTGCATCGCACCCAGGACACATAGCGACCTCCCTTAACTCATCAGAGCCTCCCCTCACTTACTGAGTTCCACAAGAAGCTGAAGACTTGGCTCTTCGTATACACACCTTGGTGACCACACACCTACAAACCTGCTCAAGTATCTATCTGGATACCTTCTTGGGTGATTAGAGCACTATACAAATCAATATCACATAATATAATATACCTGATAAAAATAGTTTATTTACAGACAGAGAATCGGGAAGATCATCTGCTTTGTTTCACAACACACGAGGATCAACATAATTGAGTTGAATTTGTGCATGAACTTCATCTATCTATACAGCGCACAAAGCGGTCAGTTGGCTCCAAACGGGCAATAATTAAGTTATTTGTTTATTAACTATACTTAAACCCTGAGTGGAACATCGTTGATTTCAAAGACCTCTGTGTGGCATAGATTTTCACATAAAGAATCAGATTTGCGTAATGCAATGAGTGGGCTATCCCTTAATACCGTCTGGTCACCAGGGCTGGTCGACATGTAACTTACTCCTACAACTTGTTTTGCACAGTGGGAATACAGTGCACAAAAATATTTGTGAATCAAACCCATTACTTGCAAAGTGTCACATTTAAAACACACCTAACTAGTCAATATTAAAAAAGTTCAAGGTAGTTAAAAAACGATTAAAGGAAACGAGGTGACCTGGTCATCTCCAGCCATTTTGCATCCAATACATTGATTTCCTATGAGAATCTGTATTCGCTAAACAAGGTGACCTTCCATGGTATTACAATAATCCAGCCCATTATTTATTATATAATTTCTGCAGTTATCAGCTATGAGGTGTAACTTTAAACACAATAAAACTAGCCCAGGGCGAAATGTTTGATCCTGCATAATTTCCAGCACTTCGTGTTACGCTGTTACATGAAATAATGCCACTTTGCCACATTGTGTATTTCCAATTCTTTTCAGGTAACAATCTTATTGAATGTTAACAACACGAATGAATAGAACACCAGCGCATGTATGCAGTTATCAGCTATTAGGTGTAACTTTAAACACAATAAAACTAGCCCTGAATGAAATGTTTGATCCTGCATAATTTCCAGTACTTCGTGTTACGCTGTTACATGAAATAATGCCACTTTGCCACATTGTGTATTTTCAATTCTTTTCAGGTAAAAATCTTATTGAATGTTAACAACATGAACGAATAGAACACCAGCGCATGTTGTTCGCTGCAATTGTGTTTTGCTCTTTCTTAGTGTGAAATGAGCCTTTGTACCCAAAATGGACACAACACATTCTGAGCTAAAATACATGCTAAATGCCAAATTTGCAATTCACCTCAATTTTGCATAATTTATATGAATTTTCATGTACTTATGCAAAAGGAAATAATTTGATAACTGACCACAGAAACAGTGATATCGCTGCCTTAATCCTATTAGAAAGGAAACACATGAAGACAGCAAATATAGGAACAAGCTGTAAGTTTAACAAGTCGCCCACTTTATGTATTTGGTGTTTGAAGCTGCCTGGGCCATAGCTGTACGTTTAAAAAACAGAAATAAATGTATCAGTTTCTCTTCAATAATCATATCAAAGTGTAAGGACTTGACATTCAACTGCGCATGCGCAAACCCCTTTCACAAATGATAGTACATTAGGCAACAAAGCAGCAGAATTATTGTTTACGGCAGCAGTGTGTAGATCATAGATATCAACAAAGCTAAACACAGGCTGCCCGGAGGACCAAATGAGGCAAAGCAACTCCACATGATGTACTGCCGTTCCCTATAAAAACTGTACTGTGAAGCATTCTGGGACCGGCCAGTAGATGCAGCAGCTTCTTATAAGTAAAAATAAATATAATGCGTACAATGCCAAATGGCACAACCATCAAACGGGTATTCATTGGCTTCAAAGCCCAGTAAACCTCTTCTTCGTACATTTACCTTGGGTGGCCAGTTGCCTCGGTTTTATGCCCACTTTTCAGCTGCTGAATAGAGGTACTAAGTAAAAAAAAATGATTCTCCTTCTTGCACAAGAGTACAGGCTAGACAGATGACCACTTGTGAAATTTACACAAGAGAGGTGAAAACTGTGTTAGAAAAATTTGAAAGCGAACGCGCTGACAGGATAATTAAAAAAAACAAGATGGCGTCGGACTGTCCACAGCAAATATGACACGCGTATGCCGTTTGCTTTCGACAAATGGCGAGTGCAGACATCTTTGTCCATGCAGACACGTGCATGTAAGCCTTTGAGAGAATTGATTGCAAAAGGCACTTGCATGGCGAGAGAAGCGCATGAGCTGCTATCGCCAGGCGAGACCTAAAAAGGCACTTCTCACCTTTTTCTAATAGGAAACTAGGGACAATGCAATCCAGGGATGTACTGTAACTCGGGACAGGGACAGGGGCGGGGGAGGATGGAGGTAAATCTAAAATTTCCCAACTAAAAAATCAGTGGGCTGCAGAGTGGAGTAGTGTGATGGTTCGGGTTGGACTGTTTCCATAAGGAACAGGGTCGGTTCAGATTTGCATTAGGTGGAACTCTGTCTAGAGTGGCATAGTGGATGAAAAACTAAAGGTTGGAATGCTCCCCGAGCAACTACCACTGGTTAGACTAGTTGCAAACATTCATCCCATCACCTTTTGGGTGTTTGATTGCCAGAAGTCTGCCAGGAAACTTGAGACTGACTCAGCTGTCGAAGGACACTATTGACAATTTTTATGAATTCCAAAAATGAGTACGTTTGCACCCATTCAAGGAGCACCTCTTTAGTTCTCTTTGGTAAACCAGTCACTATATATATTTAAGATCCTGATAAAAAAAATGTACCACTTAAAATCTCTTAGTGAAATGAAAGTGATTAGAAAAGCCAGCACCGACATAACAGAGCTGAATCGGGGCCCCCAGACCCAAATACCAAACCGAGAACGCATTTGAGGGATGTCACACTCCAAACACCCCTGCCGTTCCCACCTGAACCTCGTAGTTTTCCCCTAAGAACACATAACTATGGTCACGTACAACACAATGGCCTGAACTCCCTGCCTTGGGCCACTTATTCTAAATGTATTTTCAATTCATACACTCTTCTTTGTCTGTGCTACAAGAAGCTTTGATGGTAGAATTGTCAAATCAGTGCATTTGGGCAGGGCTCCATGTTTCTGGTCCTCGCCTTTTACACATCATTTGATCAAGTGACTACCAGCCCCGTTTTCTAAGCCCGAATCATAAATAGAGGAGGATGCACAGTCAAATTAATAGGATGAGCCGAGCTAGAGCGAGCCATTAGTCTGACTTGGATCTGAGAGTCCATGCACAAGCAGAGCCATGAAAGCATACGGCATATAAATCGTGCTACAATCATATTGTAAAAATATGATACAATTGTTTAAAAGTTCAGAAAAGTGTATTTCATTAACATGCAGAAGTGTTTCAGGTTAGTACATCAGATTATATCACGGCATAGACAGACATCTATTAAAAGTGAAACATTCACCTTTCCATCCCCCCATAACAATTAGTGAAGAAATGAGGCAAGTGAGTAGTCATGTAAACCCTAAATTTGGGTTATTTTCTTATAACAGATGGAGCAACATTATAGAAACTTAAATGTGCTTGGACTGCGCACGTCCTGAACTCAAGTATTTAAAAGTGCTCTCGTATCTGACACAAAAGAAAAAGGTTCTATGTCCATCCTCAACATGCACTAGGTGGAGACAACATTTTTCCATATGGTGTAGTGCTCCCCGGTCATAGCTCAATACTGGCGGGAGGTGTTCCACATTCTGTCATGGATCATAGAGCACCCCACAGACTACTAATGGGCTTACTTGAAGAGGTGGGGTGGAGGGCAGAGGGAAAAGATCGCTAGTGGAACTGGGCACCCTTTTTGCTGCACGTGATGTCACTCACGCCTGCAGCGACCCTCCCTCAATGCTAATGTGGCGTAAAGAAATGGACTGGTGCACGAAGCTTGATGAACCGGTGCATGCAGCCAGTGGATGCCCCTATAAACATAAGAAAATTTGGGGACGAAGGTTGACTCACTAAGGACTAGAGTGACTGTTGTACTGTTGGGCCGTCACTGATGCCTGAAGTGACCGGATTTATTGTTTGGATTTCTGTACTCTACTGCTTAAAAGATGCTTATATAAAAAGAAAATGAAAGCTATTGATTTAAAATATGTACCTAGGATCACATAATTTGTCCAATCAGGGAAACTGGTACTGAAATTGACCCACCAGATGGGTATATATGTCTCTCTCTCTCTGATTTACATGAAAGGTCACTGTTTTGTCTTCCATTCTTGGCTCAGGGAGAGAACAACAGACAGAGAGATACAAGAACCAACGTAGAGCCCCCAGACCGAACTCCCAAGCCAAGAATGCAGCTACTCCTTTCTGATCAGGAATTACAGCTTAAAAGTGTATCAAGAAATTCCCAATGCTACCGTATGAGAGGAGTATGCCTCAGAGTAGTGAAAAACGAATTTGGGTGTTTGTTACTGTAGGAAAGTAGGATCTTGTGCTTTGGAATTACTACTGTGGCATCTATTGTAAAGCTGAGGAATCTGATTAGTAGTACCCATTAGAAGAACAAATTACTTAATAGTGGGTAATGGTCTTTCTGGTGAATACTGTAAATCTTGGAGATTCCTCACTGCCCTCTCATCACCCTGCTTTCTGGAGTGGGTTTCTGAATTTCTTTAGATTACAAGTTATTTTGTCTCTCTGTCTGCAGTTTGTGTGAAGCGTTACTTGTTGGATGATGTGGAAGGAGAAAGATTAAGAAACTGATATCTGTGTGTAGGGATGGCACTTATTTGGGGTTCCGCCGTGTCACTTTTTGGGTTGTATGAAGTTATTCCAAAGCCATACAAACCCACCTACTGACGTGCTGGAAAAAACAATCAGAGAAACCACTCTGACACTTGAGAATATTCTAAATTGTGAGGATTATGTGGTTAGAATATCCACCGAAAAGTGTTTCCAAAGGTAAGTAACTTTTTGTTCCTGCCTAAAGTGGTGACTGTTTCACTTAGTCCAGTCTATCACCGTGCCTCTGTTTCTGTCTCGTACTCCCTTCAAGGTTGAGGAATGGCTCCACCTCCTGGATCTTCTCAGGGCTTTGAGCCTCTACATGGTTAAGACCAGAAGAATACTGATTTGATAGCTGTTTAGCAGGTATGTGGGTGCAAAATATGTCAGGGCCATTCAGAAGAAGCTACCTTCCAGGTCAGTAGTGTTGTGTATTTAGATCGGCTACGCTATTGCCAACAATGAGCCTCTGGACAGACTCACGGTCCCTGCCACCAAACCAAAGGCTGTTTCTTTATCTTTTTGCATGCAGAGGTGTCCCTATTTTGGACATCTGTTGGGCTGCCCCTAAGCTTCAATCCACACCTTTACCGCATATTACTGCCTTTATTCTAAAGTCCACATGGATGGCTTTTCACAGGTGTGTTCTGCTGGTCGTCTTAATTCAACCATTTCCCCAGACCCACAACATGGTGATACTGCTTAGGTATGAATTCGAGGTGAGTAGTTTGTAGATAGAAGTATCCATGTAAAGAAGTTAATTTCATATATCAAGATTATTCTGATGGATAGGCCTATAGATTTCTCACTGATCCTGCCCTCCTCTTAGTTCTGAAAAATGATATAGGTCCATTAATATACCGCTTTAGGCATGAATTGTCACTCCAATTGCACTCATTATTGCCTCTTTGAGACTGAAAAGAAATCATTGATGTGCCGGAGTGGTTCTTATAGGTCTCCGCTAATGTTGAGTTCGTAGACATGTCTGGTGTTGAGGTGAACTAAATCGCCACCTACCGGAGTGTTGTAAGGTTCAATATGGCCCGCGCACAGTCTTTTGTACTGCAAGTTTAAGCTTGACATCTTTTAAAAATATTTTTTATGCCTTGCACTTCATGTCATGATAGGATACTTAGAAAGTATTCGGTCTGCGCCATATTTCTAAGTGAGCATTTAATCATGTTGCCGGTACACTCTGTCCAAGGCTAAGGAACACTGAGCATGATGCCCTTGCTTTTTGTTTCCGTTTGGAGACTGCTCTGAGTCACAAGATAATCACATCAGTGCTGCACCTTTGACACAGTGCATTTGGAACAGTGCTTTTATTATAGAAACCACCTCTGAGCCACATTTGTCAGATGAGCACTTCTACAGATTATCCTGGAGTGCTTTACTGGGACTGAGATGCAGCCTTCCTGACTCTGATCTGTATCCTTCAAAGGACGGTCACCTGTTCTACACCAGATTGGCTTCAAGATACATCATAATCAGGTATGGTCCGGGTTGGGTTATCCCAAGAGATCTGGTAGAGGGTACTTCCCACTATGCTCTCGATAATGTAAACAGTAATATGTAAGGGTAAAAGTAGATGTATAATCACTTTCATCTGATCATACAATCCTGCCGTACTGGTTGAACTGTATTAAATTTAAATTAAATCCGTATTTGTAAAGCGCAAACTACTCCCCCTTACGGGTCTCAAGGCGCTGGGGGCCGTCGTGGAAATTAAGTGAGCTATTGCCCAGAGTCACATGGTGCTGAGCTGAGCTGCCGCCGTGGATCGAACCGTGAACCCTGTGCTCCGAAGTCGGCTGCCCTGGCCGCTGCTCCACACCTCTTCACTCAACTGTATCATGTTCCCCATTCTTATAATTCTGGTTACAATTTCTTCTGCTAATAATTGCAGCTCGTTTTTTTCACAAGAATACTGTTGCTTCACTAAATGTTTGAAAAGCCAATTTATACATTTCTTGTCTCTCTTTAGGCTTGTCTGTGTAACAACAAAAGGGTAGATCTATTTCAACGATTTCCTTTGGGAATAAGTCTGGTCATGTTCTGAGATCCAGTACCCTGTGAGGTTAGGGGTCCAGATGGCACACTGAGCTAGCTAGGAATTGGGCCAACATACTGTGTGTGAACTCAGTCCCCATATTTTGAGATTTATATTCCCCGGATACACAGTCCTACTTAATTCTTAGGAGCTGTATAATGGGAGCAGGGGAGCAGTTGGCCTAACGGCTAGGGCGCTCGACCTGCGGAACTGGGTTCGAGTCTCGGTAATGACGCTAAAAACATCCTGTGATTCTGGGCAAATCACTTAATCTCCCCGTGCCAAACAAAAATGAATATGTGTCCTCATGTAACCTAACTGGTGCTATGTAAAGTGCGCTGATACCCGATGTGGGTCAAGTTTGCTCTATGTAAAACTCTGAAAAAAAAAAAAAGTATGCATTTATTAGGGTGGGAGGGTGTCACACCCCAAACACTCTCCCCCTCCCCTAACTTACACCCTGTTACTAGCAGAAAAGCAAGGGTTCTCTTTGCAGATGGGGAAGAGAAAAGAAGAAAGAATCCTTGTTCAAAGCCACAGACTTGGGGTTCAACTTCTCAAACCTAACACTATACATTACTTTGCCTCATGGTCCCACACCTATCAGTCCTCTCGCTGAGAATACAAGGCTGCATGCTCTGTACTTTTCTTACAAATTGCATCCCAAGCACCCACCTGCCAAAACAATGAAAGGATGTGCACTGCTGCATGTAGCATGTGTAGGAGTTGCTATTACCCTAGCCCCCATCAACACAACAAGGTATTGCAGGCACCAAACAAGGGCTGGCTGTGACATAGGGAATAACCACAGAGGAAGAATACCAGGACCAGTGGCGTAACACAAGATGATGTCCCTCCTAGGGACCTGACTCTCCCATATCTCACAGATATTAATTTGCCTTGGGCTGATTTTGCACCTCTTAATGATTTGGGGCCCCCTGCATCCCAGGGCTGCAGGTACCTGCTTTACGTCCCTGCACAGGACTATTCCATTCATGTCGCCATTATGTCAATACTTACCTGAGGGAAGAAGTGTCAGGGACTGATGTTCGGAGAGTGCAGTAACTAAGAGAGGAGGAGAAGAAGGGAAGGGTTTGGCAGTCTGGCACCCTGAGACAGTCTCAACCACCCTTCTTACCTCCATCCCCCCTCCGAGGCACTCACACTTGCAACCTCCTCCACAGGCAGCCCCGTCCATCCACTGTTCCAGGCTGCCTAAAGCACTCCTCTTGTCAATTCCTCTGACGTACACTTGCTTGCAGTCTCCCAACCCCCTCACCAGGCTCTCATGCCTTTACCACCCTCCTAGGCTCCCTGGTTTGACTCCCGGACTGCCTATCCCTCCTCGTTAAAGCATTGATTGATAGTGGAGCCCGAACGATTGAGGGAGACAACCCAGTTTAGAGCACTAGAGGCTGCAGAAAAAGGTATGTATTAAGGAAGGAAGGAAAGAAGGTTACATATATATATATATATATATATATATATATATATATATATATATATATATATATATATATATATATATATATATATATATATATATATATATTGCCCCTCTGTTGCGTCAAAGAATCCGGGGCACTCGTAGGCGGGTGCCTCTCGTGGTGACGCCCCACGTCTCAAATTGCCGCTCCGATATCTTTACATCAAAAAAGAAATCCGGCACTCGCAGAAGAAGTATTTCGGTTTGTTTAATGTCAGCAAACAAACACTAAGCAGACAAACGCGTTTCGGTTTTCCTTCGTCAGTGTCTACCATTAACACGGAAGGAGGCAGGTTTAAGAAAACATTTCATCATTGTAGGCATGTACATAGAAAGGAGACTTACATAAAGCCCTGTGAGCATAGTCATAGCATTGTCTATTACATTCTCATAACATTATAAAGACGACATGCATTGAAATTCATATATATCGAATTTACAATTTTTCTCCTTTTTTATTAAAATAATTTAATTAGGAGACCTAAATAATTGTTTGATTACTGTGCCTTTTCCTTCATATAAAGGCACTTCTAGGTCGTCTTTATGGGTGTGTTATTAAGCCGTGGATCGGCATTTCTCACAGGGTGTTTAAAATTTTAGGATTTGGGCAAATTCTCCTCCTCTTACTTTCCTAAGTGAGATGATAATTCTTCATTCCTATTATATATATATATATATATATATAGTGAGCAAGGGCCCAGCCGGTGCCCGAAACGCGTTTGACAATGCTTTGCACCCTGAATGCACAAATAAAAGAAATTTACCTGTGATTTAAGTCTGGCTGTGGCGTCATTTGGTGTCCCTGTTCGTGTCTGCACAGGAAGTGCACTGAGGGACAGGTTGGAGTTTATATATATATATATATATATATATATATATATATATATATATACTCACGCTTGTGCCAACAATCGGGCGGAACTCGACCAGGGACACGGGCCTCAAGCGGCAGCCCAATCTACGATCTGGAAACCTCGAGTTTGCTGAGTCAAATAAGCAGTTCCCTGTCTTACTGCCTGACGCGTTTCAAATCATCTTCATCAGAGGCTTTTAGGCGAGGAAAGATCACGCTTGTGCCGGGCCAATGGTAAAGGTTTGCTTTATTCATTGCGCGCCGTGAATCAGCTGCTCTATGAGTCTGCGCATAGCCTTATGGTCCATGTAGTCCGGAGGGATTGTATATCCCCTTCCCTTATTTATTCAGCGTGTCTGATTTTCTGCTGACATTCAAGGCCCCCCAATGGGCCCCAGCTCACAGGTAGGTTTCCGCATTCAGTGTCCAAGGTTCACCTTAGGAGGCGCGCTGGATGCACACCCCCGTGGCCCCCAGGTTCTTGCGGTGGTTCCTCCCCAGCGGCTTGGCGGCCACTCGTAAATAGTATGCTCACGCTTGTGCCAACAATCGGGCGGAACTCGACCAGGGACACGGGCCTCAAGCGGCAGCCCAATCTACGATCTGGAAACCTCGAGTTTGCTGAGTCAAATAAGCAGTTCCCTGTCTTACTGCCTGACGCGTTTCAAATCATCTTCATCAGAGGCTTTTAGGCGAGGAAAGATCACGCTTGTGCCGGGCCAATGGTAAAGGTTTGCTTTATTCATTGCGCGCCGTGAATCAGCTGCTCTATGAGTCTGCGCATAACCTTATGGTCCATGTAGTCCGGAGGGATTGTATATCCCCTTCCCTTATTTATTCAGCGTGTCTGATTTTCTGCTGACATTCAAGGCCCCCCAATGGGCCCCAGCTCACAGGTAGGTTTCCGCATTCAGTGTCCAAGGTTCACTTCAGGAGGCGCGCTGGATGCACACCCCCATGGCCCCCAGGTTCCTGCGGTGGTTCCTCCCCAGCGGCTTGGCGGCCGTTCGTAAATAGTATGCTCACGCTTGTGCCAACAATCGGGCGGAACTCGACCAGGGACACGGGCCTCAAGCGGCAGCCCAATCTACGATCTGGAAACCTCGAGTTTGCTGAGTCAAATAAGCAGTTCCCTGTCTTACTGCCTGACGCGTTTCAAATCATCTTCATCAGAGGCTTTTAGGCGAGGAAAGATCACGCTTGTGCCGGGCCAATGGTAAAGGTTTGCTTTATTCATTGCGCGCCGTGAATCAGCTGCTCTATGAGTCTGCGCATAGCCTTATGGTCCATGTAGTCCGGAGGGATTGTATATCCCCTTCCCTTATTTATTCAGCGTGTCTGATTTTCTGCTGACATTCGAGGCCCCCCAATGGGCCCCAGCTCACAGGTAGGTTTCCGCATTCAGTGTCCAAGGTTCACTTCAGGAGGCGCGCTGGATGCACACCCCCGTGGCCCCCAGGTTCTTGCGGTGGTTCCTCCCCAGCGGCTTGGCGGCCGCTCGTAAATAGTATGCTCACGCTTGTGCCAACAATCGGGCGGAACTCGACCAGGGACACGGGCCTCAAGCGGCAGCCCAATCTACGATCTGGAAACCTCGAGTTACTACTACTACAATATATATATATATATATATATATATATATACATTTTGTGAAGATTCGCCAAACGGCGCCAAAGATATTGGCAAATCAAAAAACGCTTTTCCTATGGAAAATAGGTTCTAACTATAACTACCTACTGGCGACCAGTATATATATGTATGTGTGTGTCAGGGACAAAATGCTGTCCCTCACATGTTGTTGGTACGTCTTGGCATCTTGCAGGCCTCCATAAGATGGTTTCCATTGTCCACTCTTGGTAAAGCATAGCTCTCATATAATGGTGGGAACTTGTGGGCATCTGTGGTATGACATCCACCATGCTGACCATCGCATAAATATAGTAGTTCCTAATGTCCACCGTATGATAGTGCTTAGCTCTGGCATAATGTTGGTCCTGCCAGAAAGGAGGAAACTCTTCTCAGTTTGTGGGCATCCATTACACAATGGTGCCTAACCGTGGAATAATGTTCACCCCGGCAGAAGGGTGGTAATTCCTGCATATTGTGGCCCTACATACTACAGTCATGGTTCTGGCATGAAGGTGGTAATTCATCCCATATTGTGGACATCCACTGCCTGGAGGTGGTAATTTATTTTTATTTATTTTGAAGGTTTTATATGGCGCTAGCTCCATCCGAGGGTATCGGAGCGCTTTACATACCAGGCAAAATACACAGTAAAGCAGCAACACAAGTTCCATATTAGGTTATATACAAGTTAGAGGAACCATTTAGAGAATTCAAAGTGTGAGGAGTACAGATCATATATGCAGAATGACAATAACAGTAAACAAAATGACTTATTATGGGCATACATGTTACCAAATGCCGGCTGACCTACTGTGAGCATGCATGTCAGGAGAGTGCCAAAAGTAGCATAATGTCGGGCCTGGGTTAATGGAGGTAATTCCTAGCACTTTGTGGGCAGCCGTGTTATGATGGTGCCAAGGCACAAATGTCAATCATTTGGAAGTTCAGACAGGCTTGGAGAAGAGAGGAACCAATTCAAGTGAACACATATATTTTGAACACTAGCATATGTGCTTAGCCAACCATTTCTCAAAAACTCAAGGAAGATACCTCTACATCATTGCCAGGCTTTGCAGAGAAGGTGGACAAGGGGAAATCTATTGTATTTGCAACTGTTAGTTTCTCTTTGGCTTTGTCAAAAAACTTTGATTTAAAATTTTCAATAAAACGCATGGCTAAATTCATTTTTTTTTTATTACTGTACGTTTTTTTTAATTATGCTTTTTTCCACCCGTCAATTCATTTTTTGTTAATTAACTTGAAGAAATCACAGTATTCCATGTGTGGCACGCCACACTTTGGGAGCCTATTGACACACAACTGAAAATAATGTGTTTTTCTTTTTCCTTGTTCAGATCCTTACTCTCTATCCAAATCTTTATGTCCTCAACCTCCATGGGAACGACATCACAGAACTTTCTGAGGTTAATAAGCTGGCAGCTCTTCCCAATCTGAGAAGCCTGACCCTGCATGGAAACCCAATTGAGTCTGAGAAAGGCTACAGGTAGGACTTAAGAATAATGAATACATTAAAAAGATTGCCTAATAACTGTTGAACTCAATAACCAATGATTGTTAATAAAGACTGTTAAATACCATTTCAGTACCTGGCTGCAGACAGCTGAAGCTATCTGCTGGCAACGCTAATGAGTTCAATACTACCAGAGCCATGACACACCACAGATGTTTACTTTGTGCTTATGTTGCAGGTGAAAGGGCTACAGTGTCACTCTCTGTTGTACAATTTTATTTACTTTGAATAACGGTGCCACCATATGCCTACATTGGTAATATATAGGCAAGCCAGACGCCTTGGCTTAGCCCAATGCTTGTTTAGTAGTTCTCGCTCACAATGACTGCTGGATATCTCAGCTGCCTTTAACACAGATGGCCATCCAACCCTCATCCACTCCATTTATTTATTTTTAAAGTTTTATATAGCGCGAACAAGATCTTTGCAGATATCAGAGCGCTTTACAGAAACAGTAGGTAGGATAAACAAGACTCTTAAATCAATATGAGATTCCGTAGACAGTGAGATGCAAAAATAGGGTATCAATCATACAAGAGTATACAGAGTAATAACAATCAAGAAACAATAATATGGAAGCAGTACAATGTCTAAACGGATAAGATTGTAGCACCCCAGAGGGTGAGTAAACACAATGTTGAGAGGAAAGAAGTAGTCAGTAGTGGGTGCGTTGCAGGTTATTGAGGCACTCAAGTCCTAGTGTACAACCCAATAAACAAGTTGGAAATCAATAGTATAGCATCCGTGCAATGAATTAGATCCAGAAGCAGACAAAAAATGGACTGACATAGATAAGTATTCATACAGCCGATAATGTGGGGGCCAAATACTGTCATTGTTCCAGTATCAATAGTGTTCAGGTGTATTTAGCCATAAGGATGGCCTTCACCTCTTTCTTGAAGAGTATAGTGGACGGGATAAGCCTGGTTTCTGGTGGAAGTGCATTCCAGATCCTAGGTGCCATTCCAGAGAAGGAGCGTTTGTATGTTTTTTCCTTCCGGAATCTCCGTGGTTTCAGGAGGAGAGTGTTTGTGCTTCTGTTGGATCTTGAGCCTCCTGATATGGTCAGCTTATGAGAGAGGTAGTTGGGTGCCTTGTGGTGTACGGCCGAGTGTGTCATACAGGCAATTTTCAACTGAATTCTGGCTTCAATAGGCAGCCAGTTCAGGGTTTTTAAGTCAGGGGATATATGCGAGTGTTTTCTTGAGCCAGTGATGAGTCTCGCGGCCGCGTTCAGGGAGGCTCTTAGGGGAGCCGTTGTTGTCAGGGGGAGCCACAATTCCGTAGTCTATGCGAGGAATGACTAAGGCTTGTACCACAGTTTGGAAGTCCTTGGGTGGTAGGAAGGGTTTGAGTTTTCTCAGCGTGTTGATTTGGAAGTTGGCTCCTTTAGTTGCTATGGTAATATGCTGCTGCATGTCGAGATTGCAGTCCAGTGTGATGCCAAGGGATTTCGCTGAGTCCACGATGGTGGGTTGGACATTGAGTGCGGTTAGATGATTGAGCCAGGTTTGGGTGATGGCCTTTTTCGCAGGAGGAGAGATCAGAAGGAACTCAGTTTTCAGAGCATTTAGTTTGAGGTGATTGTCGGCCAGCCAAGCTTGGGTGTTTCTTAGTGTGGCATTCAACAGTTTGATGTCTTCAGGGGATTGAAGCTTGAGGTAGAGCTGAGTGTCATCGGCGTACATATGGAAATGTACCTTAGAAGATTGAAGCAAGGTGGTGAGTGGTTCCATGACGAGGTTGAACAATGTGGGGGATAGGGAGGAACCTTGCGGGACGCCCAGTGTTACTGGCACAGGCGAGGACAGTGCGTTGTTGATCTTGAACCTCTGAGAACGGTTGTGCAGAAAGGACGTGAACCATTTGAGAACCGTCCCGGATATGCCCATTCTGGTATTTAGGAGCTCCAGTAGATTCTCGTGTTTGACCGTATCAAATGCTGAAGAGAGGTCAAGAAGGATGAGGAGGCAAGACTCATTGTGATCAAGGATTTGGAGGGCATCATCTATTATGTGTGTCATGGCCGTTTCCGTGCTATGCTTTGCTCTGAATCCGGATTGGTGAGAGTTGAGGAGGTCAAACTGCTCAATGTGTTTTGTCAGTTGGAGTTGTACGCATTTTTCTAACAGTTTTGCTAGAGTGGTGATATTGGTGATAGGACGATAGTTGTTTAGGTCGGCCGGGTCAGCTGTGGGTTTCTTGAGTATAGGCGTGACTTGCCCAATCTTGAGGGAATCTGGGATGAGCCCTTGTTGCAGGGAACAGTTGATGATTTTAGTCCAGAGTGGGAGGAACAGGGGGGTGAGGACTTTAACAGCATTGGCAGGTAGGGGGTCTGTGTGATGATTGGCGGGTTTCAAGGTGACCAGCAGCTTGTGAATTGATTCTTCGGAATAGGTGTCGAAGGACGTCCATGAAGCGTTGTTTTTAGCATGAGTGTTAGTTATGCATATGGAGCCGGCGAATCGACTTACATCCTTGATGAGATCGCTTCTTATAGTGTTGTTCTTTTGCTTGAAGAAAGCAGAGAAGTCTTCGCAACTTGGGATAGCCTTTGTTAAGTTTGTCATGGAGTCTTGAATGGGTTTCACTAGCAATGCCCTTCACTGGTTGTCCTTGCAGCTTTCCAATCAACAGTTTATTCATTATTCGGTTTATTCATTGCTCTAGGTTGCGAAAAGATTGTTATCCCTTGCACAGTCCTCCAGGGTTTCACATTGTCTCATGTCATCTTCAATGTCTACATAGAGCCCCATGGGGCTCTACTAATGGATAACAGCATCAAGAGTCTCCAACATACCAAACATACACAACTCTACTTGAAAGTCTCCTCTACTTCAGACATCCAGTGTCTCAAACTCTGTCTGCATCACATCCAGACCTGTATGCCCATCTCCTACCCGAAGCTCCACCCAACCAATCGGAATTCCTGGGATTTGCCAAGAGTAATTTGAATTACATTTATAACATAAGAAAATTTGGAGACGGAGGTGGACTCACTAAGGACTAGAGTGACTGTTGTACTGGTGCAACATCTATCCATAAGCATCAAGGTGCTATGGTCACAGCAGATCGCTACAAAGCATCGGCCAAAACATGCATTAAATAGTACAAACCTGACTCAATTATATGACCATTGGTGGCATCAAACTCCAGTTTTCACCGAATGCCAATTGACTTGGTTTCATCCTGGACACCAACCTCACCTTCAAGGAACATGTTGGCAAAAAACAAAGATGGCCAGGTCCCAACTCTTTCTTCTAAAGAAAGTGAAACCGTTTCTTGTTGAACATGACTTCAGAAGTGCTGTTTAAGCCTTCGTTCTCTTGCATCTGGATGGTGGTTGCACATGCTCCATGGGCTCAAGATAACAGACTTGGAAAATTGAGGGCATCCTACACGCTACAGCACTTCTCGTGCAGGGCCGGAAGAAATATGATCACATAATGCTGTGATGGGACTCAACTGGCTCTCCTTGCTGGCCACATGTTCTTG
Source organism: Lissotriton helveticus (assembly GCF_964261635.1). Lineage (NCBI taxonomy): Eukaryota > Metazoa > Chordata > Amphibia > Caudata > Salamandridae > Lissotriton > Lissotriton helveticus. The sequence continues at coordinate 1,595,326,979 of NC_136069.1, read as the reverse complement.
AAAACCAACTGCATCACTTACAAACCAATCACGACCAAGACACCCGTTTATCTTGTAGACAAGCTTACCATACCTGGTGGCTCTCTGCACACCCACAGCCAGTACACCATCAGACCAGAAACTAAGAAGCGTAAAAAAAAGAAAATTAAGGCAGTAGACCTTTTCCATCTATCTAAGATCTATAACACCCCAGAATCATAAGAACCACTCCAACTCAGCTTCAACTTAGGAAAGAGTTGAAGACACACACGCCTCTTTAAAGATCATCACAATGCTGTAACCATCCACTAATCCCCAATCTCTCCTATCACTCTTTGGCCGAATGCCTGCCTTTGACCCTTTATAGCACTCTGCTCCCTTTTATGGTTAGGTTTGCGCTATACAACTACTACATACATATATCCATGATAAGCAACACATCATAAGTGACGAATCCATCTTGGAGACAGGAAGGAACCTGTTTTCGGGAAAGGGTTGGATAGAAGACAGTGAAGTCCCAACTCTATAAATGCAATGGTTCAAGGAATACAACATCTGATCCTAAGTTTGTTAGACACTGGTAGTCCAATTAAGCTTCCAAATCTGTGGTTGCTTCTTGTGTGCGCAGATGGCAAAATCTTTGTTCTTTAGGAACCAAATACCTTCTCCTATAAAACGGGGCTGCCAAGGTGTTTGCTGATTTTGCTTTTATACTTGAACTTTTCAGATGTTATGTTATGTGTATTTGTACAGCACACTGTCATCTGTGAGGGTATCCTGGTGTTGAGCAGATGTGTGTGCATATTCCTGCCAATGGTAGGTTAGTTTAATGAAAAGCCAGGTCTTCAGCTTCTTGCGAATTCAAGAAGAGAAGGGAAGTGGTGTAAAAGCACCCTAATTACTAATTGCATCCTAATTACTGTTATTTTACCATACACATTCTAACATTTTTGACTTAATCAAGGTGTAAATTATCTCTACCATTATCACCAACAGAAGGGAGACTGAAGTTGTGTAAAGTGGACCTCAGAAGACAAAGTGTCATTATTCTGTATGAAACATCAGAAGTTGGATGCAATCTAGCAGCTGCCCCACCAAGGGCTTTCACTGCTGTAGGTGAAAACTACATTAAGAAATTGCATAGTCCAGAATTCTTGACCCATTATCTGTTACACTTGATTTAGGTGCACCTTCAATAAAAATAATCTTTCCCCCCAAAAATGTGAGATTGTGAGTTTTCGCTGTTCTTACAAATGCATGTTACAGCCACTTTGAAAAATAATCCACTGCCACAATGAGATACTTCAAATCACTCTTCAACAAATTAAAAGAACCAGCAAAGTCTAAACCTATTTTCATCCAAGACCCTTCAGGTCAAGGCACAGGAGTCAAAGATGGAACAATAACCTTCCATTTCTCATCAGAACACAAACATTCCTTACATTTATCAACTAAACCTTTTAATTAATGTATGCGTTAAATACAAACTTTATTTACATACACCACATGTGAAGTCTCTTTTTTGACACTCAGTGTATTTATTATGTGAGAGTGCTGTGCCAGTACTTAACACATTGCCTCTGTGATAAGCCTGACTGCTCAGTGCCAAGCTACCGAAGGGTGAGCGCAGGTTATACAGTGAGTGTAACCACCTACCAATGCAACACAGGCCATATTCCTCCTGAGTGCAGTGGGTACAGTAACACGGCCACAGTAATGGGGGAATAGCACATATCTCGGCCCGCCCGACCCCAAAATGGCAGTTGTCATCCCTCACACAGGAGGCTTCCCTGTAGTCCCTTGGAGTTAAGGAGGACTGAAGTAAGGCTCCCTGTAATGCCGTAGGCAGATGTGAAGAAAGCACAGGATCACTGATATACAGGAGTATATAGCCACTGCCTGACCTTAAGATGGCCGCCACGTGACATTATTGCCTCAAGGGGACCACCATTCTAATCGTGCCTGATCATCGGACTCTGCCCAGAGGGGGCCGGAGTGCTACATACCCACATTCTATCTTGAGTTAGCGATGGCTCCCATCTAATTTGCATGTTTCGAACATATCCATGTCTCCCGTACTGAGCTGCTGCTGCATACTATTGGTTTTTCTGTGGATGCTCCCCAAGGCCGGGTCTGGGGTGAGGGGAATGGGGGCCACCATGATCTTTTGGCAAGCAAGTTTTTGAGCCCTCCCTGTTACTTCCTGTTGATCAGGCAGGGGGTCAGGGGTCAGGCAGGCCTGCCTGACCCCAAGATAGCTGCCACTGTGTTCCTTACCACGTCATGCTACTCCTCTGAGAAAAACCAGACTTTGACCAGACCTCAAACTCATCCCCCATCCGTCCTACCCTTCACAATACCAAATCTGTGAACCTACCTCTTACCGTGGAGACCTAGCTTTTTGACCGATGCCCGATGGAGCTACTTCATAGCTATAGAGGAGATGGGCTGTGGACTACCCCTTCGGCAGTCACCTACCCAGCCGGACATTGGGCAGACCATACTTCGGCTCTCTGTCGTACTCTCCCTCCTACCCCTTTACTCCACCCACTTTCTCCTTTACGCTCCATTTATTCCTCCTCTTTGCTCTCTGTTTTCTCATTGAGACCTAGCCTCTTGACTGATGCCCGGTGGAGCTACCTGATAGCTATAGAGGAGCTGGGCTGTGGACTTCCCCCTCGGCTGTCACCTACCCAGCCGGACTTTGGTCAGACTCTCCTTCGTCTCTCCATCCATCCTTTCTCCCTCCTATTCCTTTACCCCACCCCCTTACCCTTCTAAGCTCAATTAACCTCGTCTTCCAACGCTCTGGAAATGTTTTCTTGGTACTGATGTAACTTATGTAATTTTGTGGATCCTTATGTAAAGCGCTCCGATACCGCCGGGTCTAGCCAGCGCTATATAAAACTCAAATAAATAAAAAATAAATAAAATGGTATTTGATGATATGCAGATCATAAATCTATGGTGGAAAATAGTTACACTCCCCTAATCTGTGGATGAGGAAGACAATACACCACAATATTTCTCTTAAGAGCTCTGAGATCTGCACATAACCTAATCTCACCAGATTTGTTCCTTTTAATTACAGCTGCAGAAACTCATTTGCACATATTTTGTCCAGCAATGATTTCAATTCCTGTTTATTAGAAATAGGACAAGATCTATATCATACAAAACCTATATCATCACTAAAAACGTTGGCATACTTCTCTGGTAACATAACAATGTCTGCCCTATATTTACAACTATCTAAACTTAAAACTGGTACTTCACCCCAAACAACTGGTTCATCAACACCAGGTTTAGACACAATGCCAAATTTACCTTCCTCCTGCCACCCCATGATGTCCCTTCCTCTTTCAGCAAGACATATATATGTATACATTGTTCTACCTTTAAACATCACTACATCTTGAAAATATCCTTTCATAATTATGTCATATTCCCCAAACGTCTTGTGATTGCATGTGTTGTCTTTAGCTTTTTGTTTAACCAATATTTGTCAAAAGTTACATCTGAAAGTATAGTAATTGGTGGACCGGAATCTGCCATTAACATTTTCCATATCAATTTCACAAATACGACCTTTAAACATTTTCTTATGTGTGTGAACCATGCTCACACCAATCCTTTTCAAGAAATTTTATTGGATTCACTTTCATATTTGTTTTTAGATTCCAACACACAGCCTAAAAATGTCCTATTCTCTTACATGAATGTAATCACTTGTGCTGGCCATACTGGGTTGTTTCCCATATAACTTTTTGACCTGCACCTAAAACAGTAACCACAACTTTTCTTTTCCTGAGTTTTAGAGTCCTTATTCTTCCTATATCCAACAGACACACTAGGATCATCAGAGTGTGTCACATGAGGCATGGGGACATTGTCGTGTTCTCTAAGATAGCATGAGCACGCTGCAGAGTGTCTGCTGCTTTACACACGTTACTACACAAGTTTAATTTACAAGTGTCTAGTTTGCCGTTTTCACATAAGAACCTACTGTTGTGTTCACACTCTGCAGGTTCCTGGGATTTAGTCTGAACATTGTGACCAAGGTCGAACAACAATGCCCCTTGTTATTCTGTTCTAGTCAGGCCCTAGCACCTAGACAAAACACATAGATGCAGCTATTGTTTGGGAATACGTACTTTGGTCCTATTAGAATACACAAATAGGTAGCACACACTTGGAGAGGGACCCTTCCAGGGAGAAGAGCCAGACGGCACCTATGATGTAGATCTACCATCTATGGACTGAGGTACGGGTTCTGCAGATGACGCCCAGAGATCTTCTGATATATAATCATTCTTCTTCTATACAAGGGAGGGAGGTTAGGCTATTTTGTATTTTTATAATGACAACTCCTTTCATGATTTACGGACTAATTGCTATGCTTACTTACCATATTTGTGTTATGCATTTTCCTGCTTGTTGTGGCACATATACTCCATATTAGAGCACGTTAGTTAAAATAAATATTTTTAACTTGCTTGTGTCTCTGTCAGATCTTTTTGTGGACAAGTACAAGAGTGCGAGCTAAAGGGTGTGTTTTGTAACCGCGAGTAGGAGAGCAAGTGAGACACTATTGCTAGTCGATCCTGGGCTCATGGGTACTAAGATGGTAGGGGAGACTCAGTCCCTATCTACTAAGGTCCCATAATCCTACGCATAGTTCTGTGTTTACGCAGAATCCTTACAACAAGCGGATGACACAGGCAAACTGTCTTTCACCTCATCTGTGAGGGCTTTTGTGGACTTAGAATATTGTTCTATACTCTTAGCAATGTCTCTGACTTCAGAAAGCAAAGGATTCTAACAGCTCAGAATGGGTTCATGTATTTTTTTCATGGGCAATTAAACACAAATTGATCCCTAAGATAAACATCAAGATTACTGCCAAATTCACACTTCGCTGCAAATAGTCCTCAACTGATTCCTTCAATTTTTGTTTTATTTTGAAAGATGTGTGCCTCTCTAGCATAACAGATGGCTCATCAGAATATTGTTTGGTCATGCAGATACTGCCACAGTATATTCATCCCAGGATTCAGCCTCCACAGCAGGAGGAATAACATGAGGCAAATTGTCATAGACTCCCTACCGTGCATCACCTAGATGATTAAATAATAAAGCTGTGCATCTAAAAGCATCATATTTCTTGACATCAATTGTAATCATATATTTCTCAAAGATTTTGAGCCATTTTCTACACAGCATTAGTGGCTTTCCAGAACATTTAAAAAAAGTAGATTGCACAACGTTGTTCTCATTAGCCATGACTTTAGATATGTATATTCCACCGAAATATTTACAATCAAATCCAACACAGTTAATAGAATAGTCCTTAAAGGATGTAACCAATAGAGGTCTGACCAAAATTAAATCAAGAAAACCTTGAAAATACTTGAATGCATTCTTCCCAACAGGTAAAGAAATCCAAGATCGCAGAGTAGCTTTCGAATTGATCGACAGTTGCATAAATAAGAATTTATAAATCGTGGTCTGTGGCGCTGCTTGTAATTGAACGACTCCAACTGCCACCTAAATTAGAAGATACATCGTAGATCATGCCACTGCATTAAACGTATTGATACCAGCTTATGAACGAATAGGCAAATCCTTTCCAATTCAAGATGAGCACAAACGTGTGCGTACCATGTGATGACAAAGCTTGTAAATCAACGTAGAGCATGCTGACATCAATGCAACATGTGTGCCAGGTGAAGATTGCTCTGTAAACTAATCCCACGTGAGGGACTCGCGTGTAGATGACTGTTACAAGATCCTAACAGTAAGCACCTGATGCCATATTATAGAAAAGTCAGTAAAGCAAGCTTTAAAACACAGCACCTTCTCTAAACTATAGCGCTGTACTGTAAATTTAGCAAATTTCATCGGCTAACATCCAGATCTGTCATAATAAGTATCCAAATAATGGGCAAATTAAAGTACCATGCGTCTTTGGGTCTCCAAATAAACCAAATTGTCGCTAAAATGTAGTGTGTCCAGACCAACATGGAATGAAACTCAGGATACGACTTCTGGTAGATCCTTTATTGAAGGCTTATTTACAGAATGAGACCGACCACCAATCCCATAGATGTCTCTATAGTGATTGCCTGAAAGGAATTCCAGAACACCCACACCAGATGACATCCACAATATTCTAAATAGATAACATACACAATATTCAGAATATATAACTTTTAAACATCTTTAACATCTCCCTTATTATTATAACAAATACAACTGAAGAAATATAGCTACACTTAACATCTCCAACAGTGCTGGAAACGGAGGAAATATTTGGTTCTCAGTCAAATCCAAGAACTGAAGGTACCCTGCAGAATTCAATCTGATCAAGTCTATCCGCACGCCACCTGTTTTCTTGATAAGTTGCGTCCAATATGTAGCAAACTTTCCACACAAAGCCTGTGTTGAAGTGATCAGTGTGTTCATTTTCAAGGTGCGCTCCAATTTATTTTTCAACGCCATCACGAATTCTATGAGAACTTCTTGCTGCCAATACATTTTACGTTTAAGCATTATTATTTATATGGAGCTTCCTCAGAGCTAGATATAATTAAAACTAAATGCATACAACTTCATAAAATAGTCATGGGCCACAAATAAAACTGATTTCAGTACAAAATCTACTGTGGTGTCATCGTTATCCTTCCATATAGTTATAGAATTTGTGCCACCGACATTCCACATCAGTAATTGGTGGAAGGTGCAATCGGAACCTTCTCTTTGCAAAGAAACCCCAATATCTGAACGTTACCACCCGGTGCATAGAAAAACCGACTGATTTATATGACGATTTGCCAGCTGATTAACACAACCTGTGCAGTGTATAGTACATTATCATGCAGCATGAAAAGGAGTAAATAGATAACAATCAGGTATTTATTTAGGAATGATGTATACCATACCACCCCTAACTGTTCACTCTCACTCAGCATATCCATATCCAACCATTAGAAATATATTCCAAGTAGAAAAGCATAATCCATAGTTTATATCGATGGCGTTTCCTGTAGTATTGCTATGCAAGATTACTAAACGGTCACTACCTTTTCATATTCTGAAACTTCACAAATCAGTCCATTATATCCGAAGTCCATTGCACAGCGAGGCGCAGGATAATTATTTTGTATACCAAACATTTATTAACTGCTCATTTCACAGTCTAGATCTTCAATGTGACTAAAACAAACCAAAATCATAATCAATAAATCCACATCCTGACTTGACAAAAAAATGCTCTTAGCATCACATTACCATAAATGATTGTGGCCATCCAAAGCAATGCTCATCAAGCAAATGACCTAATACCCAAGACTATTCCAGGTAGAATTCACACATTTGTACTTAAATTTTAACCATGCGCATAAACGATGTCTTTGCATTCCAAAGTAGTTTTCACTCATGCCTGTTTTAAGATCAGAAGCCAATGTTACACTCAAAATTGATGCCACTACACTTAATATATAAAACAGAAAGTGTATCATGGGAGGACTACCTTCTTCACAGTCTTTACACTTGCATTTGTTAGGCTGGTAATCTCTTTAAAACTGAGAGATCAAAATAAAATCACAAGCTTTTTTACACTTCCTGACAGCAAACATTTTTGTTAATGGATTCTTCTTCCCTCAGATTAATTTTTCTGAAGGATCTCCAAGCTTCAGGCTGAATCCATTGCTTTCAGTGATTCTGCCCATCTTTTGCATGTCTGACACCAAGTGGTGTCAGACATGCACTCCAAGCAGTGTACTAACTGTTTACCAAGTGGTTTCAGACATGCATGCCAAGCAATGTACTTACTAACTCTTTACCAAGTGGTTTCAAACATGCACGCCAAGCAATGTACTTACTAACTCTTTACCAAGTGGTTTCAGACATGCACGCCAAATGTCGTACGGTTCTTGCTATCGCAGAAAGACTATGCGTTTGGGCAACATAAGCGTAAAAACTATGTGAGACTGAGTCTTTACATACCAAAAGAATATGTTTACCTAATTCCTGACTAACACACAGTGCGCCATCTGGACCGCTAAACCGTACTACCTGTTTACCAACTGGTGTCCGACATGCATGCCAAGCAGGGTACTTAGTAACTGTTTACCAAGTGGTGTCAGACATGCACTCCAAGTGTCTTCAACCTCAGAACATGGCAATCCTGATTCCCCAAGTAAATCGTGGGAACAAATCTTACCCTTTCGTTAGTAACTCAGGCATGGCCAAAGGGAGACACAAAGAATACTCAAATTGGCGTTTTCAATATTTATTGAAGCAATAGGACTCTTGTGTAAAATTTGTGTGCTGCAATGATAAACAGAAGGAAACAAAACAAAGTAATCAACATTACAATAATGGCAAAGATAAGAAATGGTTCTACCATTGTGCTGTTGCAATGAGTATATGAATTCATATATCTCTACTCCTACTCCTACCTAGCGCTTTCTATGCTAGAAAGCATAGGATGTACGGTCTGCCAGAATACCTTAGAGTGGTCCAACTCCTCATTTGCCTCCGGGTGGGGGCCATCTGGTAGCTAATCTTAGTGTTGAACAGGCCGGCGTCCCTCTCAGGATGGAGACGGTATTTAGCTGGGCTAGAATTCCAGCATAGGTCAACCTCGACAACCATCGAAATGCTCCTCTGCCTAAACAAAAGTGTGGTGCAGTTTATATATTAAACTGGACCCATTCATTCTATGCCTAAGCTCCGGCCCGCCAACTTTGACGATTCTACCCAGCCAGAATTGTCTCAGAAAGGAAAACCGCAAACAAGGCCCGTGCGCGCCGTGTACCGGGTCCTTGAGCAGAATGTCTTATAACATGATAATGTGCCTACAAAGAAATGTAACTGTAAGCAAACCCTTTCTGAGTAAACTATCTCATGCGGCATGAAACAATGTGTTGTAAAAGTCATAATTTAAAAGATGTCAACTTTAAACGTGAACATGTAAAATGGACGTATTTGTTCACAAGGCCTATGTAGCCTCACGACACAAGCAGTCTACTACCTTCTAAGTGGTATCAGACATGCACGCCAAACAGTGTACTTACTACCTGTTCACCAAGTGGTATCAAACATGCATGCCAAGCAGTGGACTACCTGTTTACCAAGTGGTGTCAGGCATGCACGCCAAGCAGTGTACTTACTACCTGTTCCCAAGTGGTGTCAGACATGCACGCAAAGCAGTGTACTTACTACTTGTTTACCAAATGGTGTCAGGCATGCACGCCAAGCAGTGTACTTACTACCTGTTTACCAAGTGGTGTCAGGCATGCATGCCAAGCAGTGTACTTACTACTTGTTTACCAAATGGTGTCAGGCATGCACGCCAAGCAGTGTACTTACTACCTGTTTACCAAGTGGTGTCAGGCATGCACGCCAAGCAGTGTACTTACTACTTGTTTACCAAATGGTGTCAGGCATGCACGCCAAGCAGTGTACTTACTACCTGTTTACCAAGTGGTGTCAGGCATGCACGCCAAGCAGTGTACTTACTACCTGTTTACCAAGTGGTGTCAGGCATGCATGCCAAGCAGTGTACTTACTACTTGTTTACCAAATGGTGTCAGGCATGCACGCCAAGCAGTGTACTTACTACCTGTTTACCAAGTGGTGTCAGGCATGCACGCCAAGCAGTGTACTTACTACTTGTTTACCAAGTGGTGTCAGGCATGCACGCCAAGCAGTGTACTTACTACTTGTTTACCAAGTGGTGTCAGGCATGCACGCCAAGCAGTGTACTTACTACCTGTTCACCAAGTGGTGTCAGGCATGCACGCCAAGCAGTGTACTTATTACATGTTTATCAAGTGGTGTCAGGCATGCATGCCAAGCAGTGTACTTACTACTTGTTTACCAAGTGGTGTCAGGCATGCACGCCAAGCAGTGTACTTACTACCTGTTCACCAAGTGGTGTCAGGCATGCATGCCAAGCAGTGTACTTATTACATGTTTATCAAGTGGTGTCAGGCATGCATGCCAAGCAGTGTACTTACTACTTGTTTACCAAATGGTGTCAGGCATGCATGCCAAGCAGTGTACTTACTACTTGTTTACCAAATGGTGTCAGGCATGCATGCCAAGCAGTGTACTTATTACATGTTTATCAAGTGGTGTCAGGCATGCATGCCAAGCAGGCCACTACCAGTTTACCAAGTGGTGTTAGACACAGATGCTTGGCAGTCAACTACTTTTTATTTCAGGTTCTATCATAGACCTCTACGATTCCTCAACAAATGTAATGGTGGACGCGCGCTAAGTTAGAGGTACTGGCGCTGAAGCTAACCTTTCTGATGTTCTATCGAACAGGCAAAATTACCGATTTTAAAAACAATTTCTTTTAAGCACTTTATGCTTTTTACTTGTTGAAAACTTTTCTTGCACACGTACCGTACTCTACTGCTTCTCTGACACCCACTGTTTATCCGCCAACTCCCTGGTCCACCGCGGGTTTTTTCCGGTTGTTGTGGAGGGAGTGAATGCGGCTTAGTCATTACTGTCCGGGTTAGAGGGCAGTGGGCGGGACTACTCTTAGTCAGACTATTTAGAGCAGGTGTCTCCAACCAGTAGCTCACCAGCACCCTCAAATTAGCTCTCAGAGGTGAAGCCAAACCAAGCCGATCTCAGAGATCCTGTGTACATTAAAGAAGGCAGCACTGCTCGTTTTATTATCCGTAAGAGTTACAGACAGCCAATCCAATGCCAGGGCCTCTTGATAACACTCAAACACACACTGTGTTGGCCAGTCAATCAATCAGGGATTTATAAAGCGCACTACTCAACTGTGAGGGTCTCAAGGTGCTGGGGGTATGGATTTGGGCAGCTCCGGTCATTCGAAAAGCCAGGTCTTAAGGCTCTTCCTGAATGCTTGCAGGTTGGGGCTTCATCTGATGCTGAGGGGGGGTTTGTTCCAGTTCTTGGCCGCGATGTATGAGAAGGTTCTGCTTCCTGTTCTGGCTCTGTGGATGTGGGGGATGTCAGCCAAGGACTAGTCAGCGGAACAGAGGTTTCTCTTGGGGGCGTAGAAGGAGAGTTTTTTTGTTGAGGTATTGGGTCTGGTGTTGTGGAGGACTTTGTAGGTGTGTGTGAACAAGGTCACTCTTTTTTTGACGGGGAGCCAGTGGAGGTCTCGTAGGTGCTGGGTGATGTGGTCTTGTCATGGGATGCTGAGAACGAGTCTGGCTGCGGCGTTCTGGAGGGTCTGGAATTTGTGGAGTAGAGATTTGTTGATTCCGGCTTAGAGGGTGTTCCGGTAGTCCAGCCTGCTGGTGATGAGTGCCTGGATGACAGTCTTCCTGTATTTGGGGGGATCTATTTGAAGGTCTAGCGGAGTATGCAGAGGGTGTTGAAGCATATGGAATCTACAGCGTTGGCCTATGGGTCTGCCACATGAACCATCTTTATCCACTTTAAATCTACCTAAGGAGATTGGCCATGTTATATGCCCTGCTCTATCAGCTGGACCATGTGTGACTTCAAATAATAGTGGCAGCTGTAACCAGGGCAGACCCACCAAAGTGTGTGACTGCAAGAACTAGAGTGAAAATGTGTTAGTTGGTAGCATGATCAACCAAAGAGCTGAGGAGAAGAGAGTATGCATCCAGGGCAGAGAAAATTAAAGCATCACATTTATTTTTGTGTGGGTGTGTGACATTGTGTCCTTTCCTATTAAACAGTGTTGATTCCTTAAAACTACTCCTAGTGTCAAGGACTGCTAAATATGTATGCTGGTCCCCATCGTAAGAGTATTACCTCTGACGCAATTGTGCCCGCTTATGGTATAATTGAGCCATAGCCATAATATTGTTAACCTTGACTATTTTGGGCATACAAGTCTAGTAATTACATACTTGCTGCCATCATTGACATATTAGGAGCATGACTGGCCTGCTTTTAGCCATTCCTGACAGAGTGGCAACCGCTTCTCCCATATTAATGCACATAACTGATATATGTTGTGCATCCAGCTGCGGCACAGTGGTAGCCCCGGTTTAATGGTGTGCATTATTAGCACAACAGAGGCATTCTTAGTGTTATGCTAAGCAAGCATGGCCCATGATTCCAATACTTGGGTATTTGAAGCAGAATTTGTCCATGAGAGGCAATTTTAGATGGCGTTACTCAATGAAAACGAAAAGATGATGTTTAGGGACTGTGTATTTTCTAACAATGAAAAAAATTTTGCTTTTTAAAGGTAAACATTATGCTTTTTCAGAAAAGGTTTTTCTTCTGGAAAATTGAGTTTGATTGCTGAAAGTAGGAAGTGGTTTTGATAGAAAAATATGTGTATTTTCAAAAACTAATATTCTAATGAAGACAAAATATTGCAATTCTAAAACACATTTAAAGTTGTTAGCCGAATGATAATTCAATTTCAGTTGGGGAGACTTACTGCTGTGATAATACCCTTTGTGGCACACAGCAAGTGATGATTTGAATGGTATTTGATTACAAGCATTTAATAGTAATAAACGTTTTCCTAGCATTCTGCTGATAACTTCACCTAGAATGTTTGGGTGGTTACTACTGATAATCGTGCTTAGGGTGGTCATAGTGTAATGTTAATACATATCATCAGCATTTTACAGTGATAAAATATGCTAGTAGCTCGGCAGGACTTTCCACAAGCAGAATTAGCTCCCACTACAGAAAAGGTTGGAGACCCCTGATTTAGAGAGCACATGAAAGTGACGCGCAGCGGACGCGTGCTAAGTTAGAGGTACTGGCGCTGAAGCTAACCTTTCTGATGTTCTATCGAACAGGAAAAATTACCGATTTAAAAAACAATTTCTTTTAAGCACTTTATGCTTTTTACTAGTTGAAAACTTTTCTTGCACACGTACCGTACTCTACTGCTTCTCTGACACCGCTGTTTATCCGCCAACTCCCCGGTCCACCGCGGGTTTTTCCCGGTTGTTGTGGAGGGAGTCAAGGCGGCAGAGTCATTACTGTCTGGGTTAGTTGGCAGGGGGCGGGACTACTCTTAGCCAGACTATATAGAGAGCACGCGACGGACGCGCCAAAGGCGAGCCCATCTGCGCCCAAACGGGGCCAGAGGCCATACCCTCTGTGCAAAATCATAAGGTTCCCTGTATATATTCCCATGAAGATCTCAGTAGGCTTCGCTCTTATCGCCAACAGAATTGTACGGTGATGACATTGGACAATCTGGCTCTCCCTTGCCCCTGCTGCAATTTTTCCTTTTCCTCGAGTCCTCAAACTCGTGGATTTGACACCACGGTCCATAGCGATTTTACTTCCCATGTGGAGCATAAAAAGGAAACATCTACTAAAGACTTTCTGTTCTTTAGCATCAGCTGCTGGTCTCTGCCAAAACAGAAAGAAGATATTTATGACTTATTAAGTAACTTCCAACCTAATGCCATCTTCCTGACGGAAACGTGGCTCAATGACAGCTCAGGACCTGACATTGCTATTGCAATTCCTCAGAATTACGCGATCCTTAGGATGGATCGCGTGAATAAAATAGGAGGAGGCATTGGAATCATTTTGAAAAAGGATTTCATTTGCAAATGGGAGGAACTTTCGCTAAATAATTGTGAAGCAGGCCTTTTTAAACTTTCTCATACACCCAAATTTACTTTCTCGGGGATGTTGATCTACCGCCCCCGGGTTCAGCAGAAGCCTGGGTGGCAGAGCTCCCGGATTTCATTGCCCCCTTTTTACTTGATGCCACCAATTTCTCGATTCTAGGAGACTTAAACTTACATTTCGATGATCATAACTGTTCCATTAGCTCTACGCTAATCTCAGACCTAGTTGCTCTGAATATGCCTCTATGCAACTCTGGCCCCACGCATAAAGCAGGACACCTTTTGAATCCTATTTTCTCCAACCTAAATAATATCACATGCGAACCCACATTACCTCTACTCTGGTCGGACCATTATTTAATTAGCTTTAAGCTCAGGCAGGTGGTGAAACATGAGCCACCATTCGCCACAGCCCACGCAATTTGGTCCAGAAATTGGAAAAAACTTAATATGGACCATCTAAATGCCTAGCTGTTAGACTCTAGACCAGATCTAAAGTCAGTTAGTACCACAGATACGGATGCCATTCATAACTGGCTAACTGCGTCGGTGGACATTCTTATCCCGCTAACGAAAAACAAAACTAAGAACCATCGTCTTCCAGCCCCATGGTTCTCAGAAAAACTTAAAGTAGAAAAAAACTAAATGTAAGGTGCTGGAGAGGCAGTGGAGGAAACATTACGCACCAGCTGAAAGGCTGTCTTACAAACAGGCCATTAAAGTCTACCAGACATTATGCAAAGCGGCGCGAGTGGAATATACAAAAAAATAATATTCTGGCTGCCCAAAATAATCCTAAACTACTTTTTAAGGTGGTACAAGAATTGTCGGGTGCAGCACACCAATCAGAACCACCAAAGTTAACGGAAACGCAATGCGAACAACTAGCGACCTATTTTAATGATAAAATTGATAAAATTTACAACTGGAGAACAGCTTCCTAAATCTAGTCAAATGTCAGCAAATCTCACCCCTCTCAGTGAGTCATTAGAATCTTCAGAAAATACACTTAATGGTTGGCAACCTCTAGATATAACATCTTTCATGGACACACTAAATAGCAGGATCCCCTCCCAGTGCATGTTCTAGAAAAAACTGGACCCTCTGATTCTGAAAGGGATTCTGGAACTTCTCAATGCTTCAATTGAGGAAGCAGTAGTGCCTGATACTTGGAAACATGCAATGATTCTTCCTTTGTTGAAGAAGGCAAACACTGATCCGGAAGTCTTCTCCTACTTTCGCCCCGTCTCCCTGCTTCCTGCATTTTCCAAAATACCGGAAAAACATGTCAACAACCAACTGACTCAATTTGTGAACTCCCAGAATCTTCTGCATTCGTCCCAATTTGGCTTCAGAACAGGCTTCTCAACTGAGTCGACACTCCTGGGACTGACGGAAACCATCCGTCAGCGGTTAGACAAGGGTAACACAGTGGCACTCATCTTATTAGATTTGAGTGCCGCCTTTGACACCATATCCCATGAGATCCTTGTTCAAACTCTTAAATCGAAGGGTGTCGGTGGTACTGCCCTGAAATGGTTGGAGAGCTTTCTAACTAATCGCACATTTCATGTTTTTTCAAAGAATAATAACTCCAGTTCTCAAGTTTCCCTTCACGGAGTGCCTCAGCGTTCTATTTTAAGCCCATTGCTTTTTAACGTTTACATTAGTCCCCTGGCAGCCATAGCAGGAGAAGCTGGGCTTACAATATATTCTTATGCAGATGGCACACAGACTGTCTTCTCTCTATCCACAGACCATAAGCTTAAGGTGTCCTCTCTTCAAATAGGCCTTGAAAAGATTGCCGAATGGATGCATTCCAACAAACTGAAGTTTAATGGAGGCAAAACGGAGCTCCTCATCCTTGGTGGTAGAAAAGATCTCTGGGGCCCACAGCACTGGCCGCACCAAATGGTCTCCTTCCTCAACCTTCGCAATGTGTCCGCAACTTGGGCATCATTATTGATGACCAACTATCCATGCGACAACAAGCAGTCAAGACCACTTCAATATGCTTTGCCATTTTGAAATGACTGAGAAAGTTCCTATGGATGCTGCCAGACGGGGCGCAAAAGACGGTGGTCCAAGCCTTGATTGTGTCAAGGTTGGACTATGGGAATGTCTTACACATAGGGGCCAATAAGGATGTCATTCGCAGGCTGCAAGTAGTCCAAAACGCTGCAGCCAGACTCCTTTACCGGCTTCCCAGAATGACCCCCATCACAAGATTCCTTCGCGACTTACATTGGCTAAGGATCGAAAATCTCACTAAATTTAAAGCACTCTGCTTCAGGCACAGAATCAACGCTGGAATGGCTCCCAGCTATCTTAGTGCGCTGGTTAAGCAATACATCCCCACTCCTCATCAACGCTCGTCACAGCAGGCCAAATTCGTGACTCCTAGGTTCAAACGGGTGGTCGTTCTTTTGCTCAACTAGCTCCTGCATTGTGGAATTCATTACCACTTTTACTTCGCCATGAGCATAACTATGTCAGATTCCGTAAAAGGCATCAAGACATGGCTATTCAATCAGTAAGCTCCATTGATTACTTCTCTGCTCAGCATGTGTCCATAGGCGCCAGGAAACCTCCGGGTAGCTGTTGCGCCATATAAGTTTAAATATAATAATAATAATAATAACTACCCTAGCATTCAAATATTGGGCACAATTTACCACATTTTGCACTTCAATACCCTTACACACACCTCAATACCTTGGAACACTCTACCGTTAGAAGTGCTATTGATAGGACACTTGTGCATTGTCTTTATGAACAGTATGTTTACTTGGCCTTAATCAACCCCCTCCATTGCCCTTAAGGTTGTGCTAAATATTCCAAGTCTGACTGTAATTACGCTTCACTGTAATTCTTGGCTGAGGAAGTCCCTTGATTGGACGAAACATGTTGGTTCCTTGCTTCAACAGAACAATTGCTGGGAACATAATTAACCACTGTGAATTTCGGCTGAATCTAATTGGATAATGAGACACTGGTTGTTTGTCACTTGAATTTGAACAAAGATCAAGCCTTTACAGTAAATTTGTCTGCTTCATTATGAATTATTTTATGTAGATTAAGTCTGCACAGAAGTGTGTGTAATTAGATTGTGTGTAAAATGAGTTCTATGTGACTTGCTTTTTTCGGTTGCTACATTTGATACCCAAGTTTTGCTCTTGTTTTTGAGACTAGAGTTGTGTTTATGGGCATGGGGGTGGTCATCCCAGTCCTTGATCATAGATGGTCTGGTGCCGAGTTGTGTTTAGGGGCAAGGCGGTATGCTCAGACGTGAGTCCCTTGTTCACTTGGCCACTGAATTCAAGATAGCCTGGCTGATGAGGATTATGAATCCGAAACCGGTCCCAGGATGCTTGTTTCCGGTCCAGGGAAGACATGGCTTGGCAGTTCGGGCTGGACTGTTCCCATGAGGCACAGGGTCAGACTGATTTGCATATAGCCATGTCTGAACTGGGGTGGCTGAGTGAACTAAAGAATGGTGATGGATTAAACCCAGATCAGTTGACTGGGGGGGAATGTTTGATTTGTTCAAACGCTCCGTCCATCATCCCCTTTTGTATCGCTTTGTTCGCCCTAAGTGTGGCAGGGTATGCTCAGACGTGAGTCCCTTGTTCACTTGGCCACTGAATTCAAGATAGCCTGGCTGATGAGGATTATGAATCCGAAACCGGTCCCAGGATGCTTGTTTCCGGTCCAGGGAAGACATGGCTTGGCAGTTCGGGCTGGACTGTTCCCATGAGGCACAGGGTCAGACTGATTTGCATATAGCCATGTCTGAACTGGGGTGGCTGAGTGAACTAAAGAATGGTGATGGATTAAACCCAGATCAGTTGACTGGGGGTGAGTGTTTGATTTGTTCAAACGCTCCGTCCATCATCCCCTTTTGTATCGCTTTGTTCGCCCTAAGTGTGGCAGGGTATGCTCAGACGTGAGTCCCTTGTTCACTTGGCCACTGAATTCAAGATAACCTGGCTGATGAGGATTATGAATCCGAAACCGGTCCCAGGATGCTTGTTTCCGGTCCAGGGAAGACATGGCTTGGCAGTTCGGGCTGGACTGTTCCCATGAGGCACAGGGTCAGACTGATTTGCATATAGCCATGTCTGAACTGGGGTGGCTGAGTGAACTAAAGAATGGTGATGGATTAAACCCAGATCAGTTGACTGGGGGTGAGTGTTTGATTTGTTCAAACGCTCCGTCCATCATCCCCTTTTGTATCGCTGAGTTGTATTTACAGGCATGGGGGTGGGCGCCCCTGTCCTTGATGGTAGATTATCTGGCGCTGAGCTTTGTTTATGGGCACGGGGTGGCCACCTCAGTCCTTGGTGATAGATGGTCTGGCGCGAAGTTGTGTTTCTGGGCAAGGTTATGGGTACCCCATTTCTTGATGATACATGCCATGATGCCGAGCTGTGTTTATAGGCAGGGGGTGAGCACGGCAGTCCTTGAAGATAGATGCTCTCGTGTGGAGTTATGTTTAAGGGCAAGGCGATGGGCATCCCAGTCCTTGATGATAGATGCTCTGGTGCTGAGTTGTGGTAATGCGAAAAATAATTGGTTCACTCAGGAGCTGGGGGTGGAATGTAAACAAATAGGTAAACACAGGCAACATAATTTTTTTACTTTTGGTCAGATTACAAATTCATAGACATATAAAGACAGAATGCAAAAAGCGAGTTTGTTTATCAAAAAAGTCATCAGTCTACAATAAACTATTGTATCATATAGTTACTGAATTCTAAACAAACAAAGGAGAAAAACATCTAAGCTTGTAAAAACTAATAATAGTCAATACTACAGTCCATATTGCAAAGCATTAGTAAGTCGACATTTCGACCACAATAGTTACATTGACCAGGAGGCCTTCATTAGGACAGAGGTGGAAAGACAATTTAATTGAACAGTAATCTAAAGAAATACCAAAGGTATCAAATATAGAAATTATAGGGGAACCACCTCTAGTGCACATGGAGGGAAGCCTAGTCCAATAGGTTCATCCTTTTGCTTTGAGGGGATTGGTCTGTTACCTACAGCCTCACATTATAATTAACCTCTGTCTTCTCCTGTATTGTGCTTTTTCATTGTCCTGGTACTTTTGCTGGCATTCATACACGTTCCATGATGGTTCCATTTGCAAGTAAGCTGTCACTTTTAGTGGGATGTTTTTGCCTATTGGACTAGGCTTCCCTAGTTACTCCTTGAAAATGTGATGCCTTGTCTACAACTCCAATTTTTTTCTTTTCAGGTTTATGTTCCATTCCTCTTTGGGCGCTAGAGGTTGTTTCCGTATAATTTTCATATTTGATACCTTTGGTATTTCTTCAGGTTGCTTTGCTTTTCATGTGTCTTTCAACAGCTGTCCTAATGATTACCCATGCTGTGGTGCTGAGTTGTGTTTATGGGCAAGAGGCTGGGTAGCCCAGTCCTTGATGTTGATAGTGATGTTGAGTTATGTTTATGCTGTGTTCTTCCACAGGCATATGGAAGCAGATATGGTTGGGGCAGTGGTTGTTCAACTGCACTACAATGACTGATTGTGTTTTTTCCCTTTTTTAATAGAAATTATGTTATTGGTCTGCTGCCTTGGCTGAAATCATTTGACTTCAGTGGAGTTACCAAACAGGATCGAACAAATGCTGAAGTCTGGAGGAAAATGAACATAAAACCTAAGCATGCAAAGAAAAAGAAGAAAGAATAACCGAGGTCTTAAATACAGAGGCATATGGTTATCCATCTGGCCAGGCAATAGAAGGGAAAAAAGGGAATGCTGGATCATGTAGGCATTTAATCCATGTGCTGTTTGCCCAAGTGTGACCGGATTACTTCAGGGAACGGAACTGTACAAGCAATACATTGAATAATTAAGGTTTACCACTCTTTAGGACTATCCTCAGTGCAGACTTCTACTTCTACCGCTGTCTCGTGTTGTTGAAGCCTTCAGATGATTGCAATCATGACCCTCTTCCTCTTGACCCATTGGACATCAGCAACGATAGTCAAGACAATGGCGCTTTTAACATCTATGGACCGTGTGTTGGGACAAATGAAAATTCCACTGAAGGAAGCAAAGGCAGACATGAGCTCAAGGGGTGTTTAACTCAAGGGTCAAATTTTCTGTTGGAATTGCAATGTCTGGAGGCTATTAGCAGTGCTCAAGGTTAAAGAAATTGGAAAGTAAAACCATCAAGGACGCTTGAAATATCCTCCTAGATTGTGTTATGTTGTTTATTTATATAGTGCTTTACATCAGGCTAAGATAATCTCCTTGCACTAGCTTGGGGTCAGGAGATATGTGAAATAGGGGCAAGATGTTGGTAATGAGGAAGGAGCCTTATGGCTGGAGCGCTTGGACAGTATAGTTGTCATAGCACGCCATCGATGCCCCCCAGTAAAAGTAACATTAAAATCACCACACAAATGAGAGGACATCTGTATGCATTGCCTAGTTGGCAACCTCCATGTTTGCCTCCTCCTAAGACCAACGCTTCACATGGGAATCACTCTGTATTCGCAGGCTTACTGCATTTACCTATTCTTATTGTTTTTAATTACCCAGCTATTGACAGCTTTTCATCCTTCTCCTTGATCTGTTTCTTCCCCTGTCAAATGTGTAATCAAAAACACTCTAAAAAAAAACTCTATGGATATCAACAGTGAAGACCACCGATATCCAGGGTTAGATCATGAAGACTCACATTTGTTTTTTTTTTCGTCTCTTGCCTTTTATCCTTAGATAATCCCGTGTCCAGTGTGCTGCATGCTTGGCCTTCGGTCCAGTGCTTGGCCCTCGTTTAGGAAACACGGTGATCCATTATTTTTATTCTCACCCCAGCACCTCTCTACTCAAAACAAGTGGCAGTGGTCCCTTGTGAGCAAGCGAAAGACAGGAATGGGGTGGTGGCATGGGGAAACTGAAGACTAATAGTCCTTTTCTTTAGAGCAGATCAAAGATTTTACTCTGATAATATATTTTGAGCCGAAAGGCTAAAAAAAAATCAAATAACAGTTTTTTGACATAGAAATAACTATAAACGTTTCCGTTTCGTAGGAAGAATGTAAGCTAAGGTTTGTTTTTAGGTGTGGGTAGGATGTTAACTTTAGAAGAGGTATTATGAAGATATAAAAGATCAAACAAGATAATAGTTGGTGACGAAACCTACACTTCCTTATATTTACAAATAAAATTATGTGAAAAGTTTGTTGCATATTGTCCTAACCGGTGCACCATATGAATCAATCAATCAATCATGCCATTTGTATAGCGCACTACTCACCCGGGAGGGTCTCAAGGCGCTTGGGGGGAGGGGTATGCTACTGCTCGAACAGCCAGGTCTTGAGTTGTTTCCTGAAGGCGAGATGGTCCTGGGTCAGCCGAAGGTGGTTGGGGAGGGAGTTCCAAGTCTTGGCAGCCAGGTAAGAGAAGGATCTTCCTCCGGCGGTGGCTCTTCGGATGCGTGGTACGGCTGCGAGGCTGGTGGACCGTAGCTGGCGGGTGGGCGTGTAGAAGGTCAGGCGGTCGTTGAGGTACTTGGGGCCCAGGTCGTGGAGAAACTTGTGTGCGTGCAAGCCATGCAAGCAATATCTGAAGGATGCCCTGATGTACTTGTGTGGCACATATTTACACCATCACTACAAGAGTCTGACAATCAAGCTTTCAATATCAAACCTATTTGCAAATAAATGGGACATCTGCACTTTGAGGAAAACCTAGTGGCCTTACCTTTTAATGAATAAGACTTGATTGTAACTGCAAGTTCGACAAAGAAACAGGGAACCGATATATTGCCTGAAAGTAAAAAACTAAAGTGAAATGGTTCTATGAACTACATAGAAGGTGAACTAGGGGACGTAAAAATGGAGTTTAGTGACAGTAACTGACAGCACTGGCTGAAATGTAAGCTAAGAAGTAGTGTGAAAATGCTTTTAATTAGGAGTGTTCCTATAGTTAAAATGGAGAGAGAGCACATCTGTGCTTAGTATTGCAGTGAAAAAGAAAGGTTATACAAGTCACAAAAATGATACATAACCATTTCTGTGAATGTGTTTAAGATGGCATGTGCTGGGGGAATCAAGTGCATCCAACAGCAAACAATAGGGCATTTAGAGGTCATGCAACCCTCAATGAAGCAGGTTTCACTGGCTTTTGTACCTGATGCTTTCCCAACTCTAGACTATGTAGCGTGTGTGGTAGCGGGCCTGTCCAGTCTTCAAATACCGAAAGACAGGAGGCTGGCTATGTGTGACTGTGAGATGTGTGGAGTTGTACACAGTGCTGGAGTGAGAGACATTCTCCTTTCAGTGGTTACACTAGACTTGGTGGTCGGTATGCCCATTTTTCCTGTAATGAGCATCAATGGATCTAAAGCATCCTCATTTCATCTATCTTGCACATGGGCAGAGCTAAATAGGTGGACAAAGAGCTGTTATTCGCAAAGCCTCTTGAAGTTGAAATAAAACAAAATAGCTCAACTCCAGTGCTGGGCAATGCTATCTCCCACAGCAACAGGCAAAGTAACGAGTTCTCGTATAAGCTCATCGAGTAAATTTTCTCCAAGAACGTATCCATCTATAATGTCATATTACTAAGACATTTCAATACACACTGGGGTGATTTCTCCGATACCACTACTAAATCCTGGCGTTGTTCCTTGAAGAAAACAATCTAAATCAATGTATAAAGTTCTCTGCTCATAAGGGAGGAACAATGCTGGACCTGATCATCGCAAAAGATAAACAGATCACAATTAAAGAACCCAAATTAGTGGGTTGGTCTGACTATGTACAGACACCTCCAATATCCCATAATCACACTCCACCATTAAATTACAATCCAAGTAGCTCAAGATGAAATACAAAAATGTAAGAATCACTAATACTAAAGCTCTAGTATAAACCCTTGCTAACAAGTTACTTCCTCTTTCAAAAAATAAAGATGCAAACTGTCGGGCTACATCATTGTCACAACTACGATTCTTGTTCTTGATTAAACAGCTTTCAAAACAGGCTCCTAAATTAGCAAAATATCTGCTCCATTATCCTCTTAGGAGCTAAAATGAGAGAAGAAGAGCGAGAAAACTTGAAGAATTCTGGAGAAAATGACAGTTCTCAAATGTAGACATCTGAGTTTAGCACAGAAATCATATTAGAAAGACTCTCAAGAGGCCAAAACCTGCTATTTCCAAAAAGAATGATGCAAGGAATAGTTAAGAAATATTAGACATGGTGAATACAGTGGTGAAACCTTCCTAATCTACCATCCAGGATCTACTGAGACAAATGTGAACAATTTGTCAACTTCTGTCAAAAGATAAAATGTGTCAGAAACATCTCGGTTTTGGAAGATGCTATATAAAGCTTAAACCTTCATGGAAAATTCAAGACTGAATGGGAATAATTTTAACCTATCTCAACTAAGATATTAGAATTAAAAATTCTACGTCGAACATTGCATTATAGCATCCCCATCACAGCCTTCTTCACGAAAACCATAAACAAACACAACTTACCTTACTGGATAAAACTCATAACCTACTTTCTAGTTATCTTTTTCTGATCTTGCGATATTTTATGTCTTATTTTGGCTTCTCTCTTCGGCATGAGGGTAAACCTTATTATGTGTGGAGTACTTGCTCATTCATCTTACAATAGTAAAGTAAATATATATTTAAGACAGAGGTACGTTTGCTTAACGTTATAAACTCCCCAACCATCTAGTCCCTGTTACAGACTCATTTACCAAGTTAGTAACCACACCATGACACTGTCATTGACTACACAGATAGGTGAAAAGACCGAAAAGGCCTAATGAGGAAGAGTATGCCTCAGTGTAATGAAGATTAGAATCATGTGTTCGGGTGAGTGCAGTAATCCAGATCCTGGAGTGATTGCCATTATTAGGAAGGTTAGCAGCAAATTCCCCTTGTTTGAGACAGCCAAGGACACAACAACCTTCTCAGAAAAGATGATTTACACATTTGCAAGACAACTGTTCAGAACTTTTTGTCTGGTAGCTAAGATTGCACCTTCATGGAAGCTGAATACTGTTCAAGTAGCAATAATGACACCACTATATAAGCCGCCCATTCACAGGGCTTCTCTGCATTTTATTTCCAGGTAACCGAACTTCTACAGGCAGTAATGTCTTGGACACGCAAGTCTACCTAATGCAAAACTAAGCTCCATGCCGACCATAGAACCTTATCTGAATTTATACAAAGACTAACTTATCCTAAAAACATATCACAAGCATACTGAAAATTTACTCCTCTACATCAAGATGTCTAACAATTTATTTGGACATCTGGTAGGAGTTTCAAATGTCCTATCAGTTATGTTCTCATTCACTGCTTTGTAGTAGTATCCCGAGTAGTATCCAGTGCTGTAGAAGAAAAGGCTACTGACCAGTAACTACATTTCACGCGCACTGGGATCTTTCATAGATTCACACGTGACAAACCATCCTCTGCTTTCGATCATAACATTTAATTGAACAACAAATCTCTAACTTAGTCTGCCAGACTTATGCATTAGGATATGCTCATAGTTCCCCGAAAGAAAGCGCTGGCAGAGATATAAAAAGCAAAAAACAAACACTTGCCCACCTTTACACACAGTGTTGAACAAAACTGAAATGTTTTAACATTAATACAGTCTATAGAGGGATCTTCCACTCCACCCTTTCCCCAGGTCATCAGAAGACTTGTCAGTTATGAGGTGTGTGCCTGTAATCAAGGACTTCTGACAAATAGCTGTAACGTTCTTAGGGCCAGATGGACGACCATTAAGTTTAGCGAGTCGCG
The DNA here is from genome assembly GCF_964261635.1 of Lissotriton helveticus. Lineage (NCBI taxonomy): Eukaryota > Metazoa > Chordata > Amphibia > Caudata > Salamandridae > Lissotriton > Lissotriton helveticus. Next base: position 1,595,302,600 of record NC_136069.1, on the reverse strand, counting down.
AATTGCGCAAAATTGTGACTCGCAATTTGCGACTTAAAACTTAATGTGCAACAGTGTCTCAGACACTGTTTGCGATTCCCAATGGGGTCGCATATTGCATGCCTCATTTAATATTAATGAGGCTGTCTCAATTTGCGACCCCATTGGGAAGGGCTAGCACCCCCGGGGATGGTGGCCTGCTGGGGTCAGCAAACCACCATGTCTGTGACTGCTTTTTTAATAAAGCAGTGTTTTAAAAAAAAAATGCAACCCGTTTTCCGCATTGAAAAATAAAAATGAAACTTTTCAGTTTCAATTTTTAAAGGCAGGCAGTGGTCCCTGGGACCACTGCCGTCTGCTCTTAAAAAATAATTGCAAACCCATTAACAATGGGGAAGGGGTCCCTGGGGACCCTTGCCTGTTTGCGAGTGGCTTGCGACCGCAAATAGTCCATATTCGCTCCCTGGAGGACCTTTTTGTCTTTAGAAAGGCTGTTAAAACTCATCTCTTTCCTCTGCCTTATTAACCTTCTTTTACCCTTTGTGTGTCATTAGTTGTGTTATCTGTTCCAATATAGCGCCGGGACGCCCCTTAGCTGGGGCAGCTGTGAGCTCAAAAATTTGAATAACATAACAAATGCGGTCGCAAAACAATCATACATAGGTTTGAGATTCGCTATTAGGAAGGGACGCCATTGGCACGCCCCTTCCTAATAGCGAGTCACCAACCATATTTTGCGAGTAACTAATAGGTTAGCGGATCGCATAATAGGGTTAGTACATTGTGCAGAGGTTTTTTGCGGTTGCAAAGGGGCCAAATTCCCCTTTGCGACCGCATAAAACTGTCATACATCTGCCTCTTAGTCTTACAGGGGAGAAACAGGAGTGTTTCAGGAGCTTGCCATAATCTAGTAAGGGAATTCATAATTTTTAAATTTACACCTCTTTTACTGCTAAGTTGTGCATTAGTTTTCCATCGTCATAAGTTGTACCAGTTTATGGAACTTGTGTGTAACATCCAGCGCAACCTTTGCTTCCAGTTTAATGTAATCAACATTTTACCCACCCCAGCAAATGTTCCCTAGTTGCCCTCTGGAGGCCCTGCCGCTGGTGATGTCTCCCCCCATCACTAATAAACCAATGTCTTCAGATGTCAGGAATCTCACCGCCCCTTTGAAATGCCTCCACATTTCTCTCCAAGAGATCTGTATTTAGGTGTGTGTGTGTGTAGGAACCTGTTCCCATTGAACCCCTTCAGCACATTGATAAAATTCTATGTACGCGTTGTGGACGTTGATACCACTGAAACATAACCATATACACCGATTTTCTGTAAGGAATACTCCCGAAAGCATCTGAGATACCGCCCCCAACCCCCTCCAGTACAGCCTTTCATTCGCCTACATTTTTCGTTTGATGCCTGTACCCGCCCTCACACACTTTCTCCCTTCCTCTTTCTCATTAACTATAACCAGGCCAATCATTTCCAAACCAGAATTTCCAAGGGATGCTTTGCAGAGCCCAACGGGATACCAAAACCTTCCTTTCTTGTGCGCTACAAAGATTTTAAAAAATGGATCACTTCTCCTGTGTCATGCAAGTTATCCACACTTCAGATCCCCAATCCCCTCAGTAGTAATCCTTTGGACCGAACACCCTCCCAGATCCTACCCTTCACCATATGATAAAAGTTTCTAGCCTCTCCCAGTTATCTCCATCTTAAACTTTACTATACCGCAGGCTGTAGTTTTCAATATCTCATGTGTCCCTCATATTTGGCCAACATTCACAATTTGTGAGTTGCTCTTCTGTCACCTCTCCTTGTTGACTTCATCCAGACCTAGCCTTTCCATTACTCTACCACTTCAAGTTCATGGTGATTGTAACCTCCCATGCTTGCCACTGAAATTTTATTGTGAAGCGGTGTAGACATCTGTATCGGATTTTCTTCTGGGAGAACTCAATGTTCACTAGTCGCAACTTTCATCTGCTCTGAAGGTCGATGCTTCCAAGTTGTAATAGAGATACTAGACTCCCTTCAAGGTCCCCGACTTTGAGGTATCTAGCTTTTTGAAGAATTATTTCCTTGGGGCAGTAGTCTGCCATTTTAGCAATAAAGTTTCTAGGCTACACTCCTGCTTTCTTTGACTTTCTACCAACTCAATGACCTATTATGCCAATCTGAAACTCAGACCCTTCCAGCAGTCACACTTCATTGGAACTAGCCATACCTCTTGTTTACCTTTATCACCTTCCACAAGTCTCGTCATGTTCTCAATTCCAGCATTCCACCAACTAGTTAGTCTATCTTTACTACGTACTTCATAGTCAGTGCCTCCAATCTCTATTATGGCTTCGTTTTCCCATGTGGGATTTATACTGTGCTTGTTTTCTGGGTAGGCATGTGTATGAAGTGGTTTAGTCTATGTAGTTTAACATGTAGCCGAGTGCTTGGGAACCTCCTACTCCGTGATTGGTCTCCTCCACGTCTCTTTGCATGCACCACTATTTCGCTCTGTCATCCACAGCTTCCAACGTGGGCTTCTTTGAAGGTGTTTGTAGCACAAATGGAAGATTTCAGGCAGTAAGTTTGAGAGTATTTTATTGAACTCAGATCACAACAGGCAAAGATTTTTTAACCATCCAGCAAGATTGAACTGATCAAAGAGACCATGACAACATCAGAATCCTGGTATAATTGACTTCTATTATTGGAAGAGATAAGTACTTCAACAGTGACCCTACACTATGAAGGTGCCTGCATTATCAGTGAGGTTTCACTCTTGGGGTTACCACTTAGCTGGCACTGTCACTTTGCCGCATGCTTATCCAAAACAGTTTATTGCGGCTGAGGTCGCTATGAAGAATTAATCAGCGTTTGATGCTGCTACACTGGTTGATGGTGTTGAGACATCAGCGATTACCCATCAGGTCCATTTAAAACAAAAGGAGCTAAGGGACCTGGCTGGAAACAGTGCCAGGACACATGCACTGGCAATGCAGAGGAAACTCAACGAAGTCTGAGACACAGCCAGTAAATTGCTACCTACAGTTGGGTCACGCACTTAGACATACCCCGAGGGAGGAGAGTTTACTGGAGTACACGCCCCTCGGGGTTAGGCTTATGCTAGATCCTATGTTGTCAAAGGCAGTTTCTTTAACATATAGGAAGATTCTCAATAACTGACTGGACCCTTTGGGTCCACTACGAGAGGCATGGGAAGCGAACATAGGTCTATAGGAGGAGGACTCCTGGGCAGAGGCACTACAGGGAAGTGGCCATATGTGCACGTTTTTGTCTGGTGCAATTATGAATGTTGCACAGGTCCTATTCCCATAGGTCGCTCCTGTACAAACTGGAATGCAGTGCTACGATCAAGTGTGCGAGGGGCTGCAGAGATGTAGGTTCATTTTTCTACATACTCTGGGAATGCTCGATTATCCGGGGATACTGGGAAGAGATTACCAAAGTTATGTCGGAGGTTACGGTAGGGAAGTTCACCTGGAGCCAAGATGGCTCATCCTATGTGTCACTGGAGAGGAGCCCAGGCACAAATATCAGAAACAGTGGCTCATGACTGCTGCCATGATGGCCAGGAGGAATGTGGCCAGGGCGTGGGGTACAGATCTCCCACCAAGGCTGACGGCTTGGGAACAAGACCTGGACTGGTGCTATCAAGCCGAGAAGGTCATATATCAAAGTAGGGGCTGCCCTAAGAAGTGGGAGAAGGTATTGGGAGGGTGGGAAGAGTACAGGAGGTGCTAGCGAGATTGTCCGGGACTCCAGAAATTATTACTCACATTGTTGTTGGGTTCCTGCATATGGGCCAGAGGGGATGCTCTCCTGTACAGTCGGGTATCGGGGATCCAACTGTTCCGGGGTAGGACAATAACTGAGGTAGCTAAATCTTTTTTTAATGGATCATAGTGAAATATGTGTATTGTACCTGAGCAAACTGTTGAATAAACAGAATTTTTTAAAAATTATCTATGGATCTCGCGGTTGTGGCCTCTTGCCCTATTCACTGTTGTGCACTGCCCATGTGTCCACTATGCTTCCATGCCCCCATCAAATTACACCCTTATGGCAATTTATCTGTCCCTATGCTCTGGACTGTCTCCGATCTCTTGCGCACATATCCATCGCACCTGGTCTGATGCCATTGCTGGTCATCAAAACTGCTGTTCAAGTCCCTTTTTGTCGAGAGGCCCCACAATGGCGTCTTCACCAGTATGCTCTTCTGTGGCACCCTGCTTCTCGAGGTATCCTTGCAGGGTCTGCAAATCCAAGTTCACTTCTTTCGAAGTAGAGGGCGGCCAAGCCTCTAGACAGTAATGGACCACGAATGCATGCCTAATGTGTGGCGGCCATCTTGACCTGAACCACCCTTTACTTTTATCTCATGCTCTTATGGGATGGGGTGCAAGTTGTGCGCTACTTCCAGGTCCAGCAGGGAGCAGAATATCAGACTCAAGCAAGCCTTATTTTGCAACAATGTGGTCTAAGGAAGAGCAAGCATGATGAATAACTTTATTGTGTAGGAAGTAGGAAACCAGTGAAACAATGGATTCTTTTAAGACTACCCAGAGTACATATCAGCCCATAGAAAATAGTGTTGCCAGTAGTGATCAAGTTGATAGTAAGTAATTCAATAAGTTGTTGAACAAATGCTAGTCTGTCCCCTTGTGAGTGGTTGAATGTTCGAAGGCATGGGGTTTTATAGGAGATGGATTTATCGCTTTTAATTGAAAAGTCAGAAACTGTGCATTTTTTTTACTTTGAAGCGGAATTCTCCACACCCCCACCCCCTTTCCGATTTGTTATGCTCTATTGAGGCAGAATATTTGAATATTATTATGGTATAGGGATGTATAGTACTGCCGGGGAGTCAGCAACGTTCCAGTTTCGACGATCAAGTCCAAAATACTACAAGGCATTGAGTCTGTCATCGCGCACTCAGGACAGAGGGAAGGAACTTGGTGCAATCAGTTTGCTTGGGGCATTCTTTGGTGTTCTGATGCTTCTAGGGGTTTTAGATTAGAAAGACCACAGTAGGCTATGGTGCTGTAAGCAAGGGGGACAAGTTCATAAAAACATCCTGGCCGCCTGCTGAAGGGCATTGTTCCCATTTACACCGCCAGGTAAAAGTCATTCACTCATTTGAAAAGTTGTGGAGCAGATCTGGTATCACATTTTCTGACAATTGACCGCGATAACATCATCAAGGAAATAGAAGGGTTTCAGAGAGAAGAGGGTTTGAAGCAGTGCAATGACTTCAATTTCAAGGAATTTAGACCAGCATTGTATTTAATATTTTAATGTAACGCCGCTCTTGTATAAATGTTTGGGTGCTTTACAGAACATCTGAAAATAAATTATTTTTACAATATAAATATAACGAGCAATGGCAAAGCCAATAGGTCTGCTCTTATCAGACAATAGATGCAAACACAGGCATGCAGAAATACATCTCCACGTGACAGCTCATGAAAGTATGACCTGTAGCTTTGTCAAAGTTCTGTATATGTGATGATTGTAGTGGTGTTGGTAGTGTGGTATTGGTGATCATGATATTGGTGGCAGTAGTGGTGATGGTGGTTGTAAGGAAACGACCATTAGTTGTGTGGCCTGCACAAGTAATAGGTCCACATTCGTCCTCCTCTGGGAACCAAACATTGTAGCGCTTGACTTTCTCAGGGTAGCAGAGCAGAGCAGTCCAAGGCGTATTCATGGGAGGTGGGATGGGCTAGTAATCACTATTCACTGGCACACAATCATAACACTCAATAACCAATTGTCCAGTTTGCTCCTTTTCTTTAGAAAAAGAAAAAAATAATTATTTCACACACACTACTAAACACTTTGCAGTCATTTACAAATATATGAAAAGCTAGTTTAAATACGTTTGATGACATTGCATAATCACATCTGACTCCCCTAAAGGGTCATAAAAGCACTTCAGGTAAGTCTCTTGACTTGGTCAAAGGTTCAAGATCAACAAAACACATGTCTGAAACATCATCATTTTAGGAATTAATGCAATGATCAATTTTAACCATGTGTAAATACACTAATTAATGTTATTAATGCACTTGCACTTTAATCAGTAATTACTGTCAACATAATTTTATGGCAAGACCGGAGGCTCCTATTATGCTTTCTTATCTTGCTTTAATCACCATAGCAGCCAAGATAAGTAAGAAACTACAGTTCCCAGAGGGACAAGCGGAAACAACTGGCCAATGGGAACACAATAAAACAAAACCTTATATCCAATCAGAGAATATCAGCATGAATAACGTCACAACTGACTGCAAACATTCCTCTTTTCTTGCTGCTCGCAGTCAGATAATTGACTTATCTTCATTGCTCTTCGCATAATTTGCTATTTGAACTTAATTGCGTTATGTTATAATGTATTTTACCATGTTTTTCCTTAGTTAATTCAGCTGCTTATTCCGGAGCTTCTGTTAGCTCGTAGTGCTTACGCCCCTGAGGGGAGTGTCCCGTTTGTGTTCCTCCCCTTCTGCTTTAGTTAACCCTTGCCTAACTTCGCTTTCCCTACCTCACTGAGGCCATGGAAATTGAAAGCTCCCCCAGTTCAGACTGGTAGCATGAGGAAGGCGAGGCCTTCAAGAATGATTTAAATACATTTATTAATAACTCTGTGGAGTCTGCGTTCGAAACGTCTATGTGGCGTTTTTCAAAGGGCATGGAAAATTCCATGATAAGTCTGTTGTCTAAAACATTGTCCCAGTCTGCGGGGATAGCAGGAAAAGAAAGGTGGTTCCCTCTGCTTCTATATCTGTTTCTAATACTGCGTCATGCTTGAAAAGCGAGGTTTCCTCGTGCTTGACTGAGGACTATGTGCCTCCCAGGCCTCCTTCTAAGGAGGGTTGTTAGGCTCAGATGGTAAACACAAAAATACATCGAAGCATACAGAGGTCCCCATAAAGTTGGTCATTTCCACCATTATGGACACAAACGATGACATGGATGACACAGATGATTTTTTGACCCATTTGATGTGTCTGACCCTTCCTCCCCTCCTGCTAAAAAATCCAAATCTGATTCCTTTACTTTTGAACCTGTCCTGGATTCGGAAGGGGTTCCCATGTTTGACTCTTCTTCCATTCGCCATCCTAATTCCACTAAGTGGTTTCCTGCCTCTCATGTTGGTGATTACATTTCCGCCAGACTTCCTCTTCCCTTGTAGGCTTCTGCTAGATCTAGGTTGAAGTCTGAGTGTCCTAAACCCTCTTTAGCTGAGAACGTTACCATCGTCCCTTCCATTGACCAACCTTTACTCACCTTTTTCTCAAAGTTTGGCACAAGGGGGTGGACAAGGCCTGGTCCACCTGCCAGGATAAATTACTTGATGTAGTGGGTCCTTTGGCGCGCATATTTGACTTGGCAGAATCTGCTCATCTGGAGGGTACTGATTTGTCTGCAGAATATATATCTCTGTGGGTCCAGCAAGCCTTTTGCCTTTTAGGGAATGCTAATGCCGCAATTACACACGAACGCTGCAAATGGCTTCTGATCAAACTTGACCCCAAATTGGCTAACTTGGCTCCACAGGACCCAGACATTTAGGCAAATGGTCTTCTTCTCTTTGGTGATTCTCTTGTTAAAGACCTCAGCAGGTTTGTCACTACATTTGCCTCCGTGGATAAGGCGCAACAGTCAATCAAAAAAGTATTTTCCCCTCGGGTTTTTGGACAGGCTGGCAGAAGCATGGGTCACTCTAACAGCCGTTCCTATCCCAACCAAGGCTCCAGAGGTTCCTTCAACTCCGGTTTCCAAGACTACAAGCCTCAGTTCTACCCATAAAGAGGCCGTGGATTCAGAGGACGAGGTCAAAAGAATTTCCGCAACAACAATCAACAAGGTAGGTCTTTCACCACCTCCCCCGATGGGAGGTAGTCTAAAACTTTTCTTTTTCTACAAAAGTGGCAAACTCTCAGCGCAGATCCTTGAGTCCTAAATACAGTCCAAGGTTATCTTATAGAGCTTTATGCGCTGCCTTCCCAAACTGTGTTCCCTCCTCCTCTGGTTTTCTCAGCGGAAATGTCTCAGCTCATTTCTCTGGAAGTCCAATGCCTTCTCCAAAAACAGAAAATTCAAATCGCTCCTTTAGATCCTACAGGGTTTCTCAATTCTATTTTCCTGGTTCAGAAAAAGAACATAAAGATGCGTCCAGTTATAAATCTGAAATGGTTCAATCAATTTGTGGTGTATCGCCACTTCAAAATGGAGACTATCATTCACTTACGAGATACCCTTCGACCAAATGATTGGATGATCAGATTAGACTTGCAGGACGCTTACCTCACCCTTCCGATTCACCCTTCTCATACTAAGTTACTTCAATTCCAATGGTTAGGTGTAACCTATCGTTTAAGTTCTCTTCCTTTCGATCTGTCTTCAGTACCATGGTGCTTTACAAAAGTCATGAAACCAGTGGTGGCTTTCCTGCGATCCCTCGGGATCAGGCTTAAAATATACTTAGACGACATTTTGATCATGAACACAGACAAACAGCATCTTCTGCCCGGTCTCAACACCACTCAATCTCTTCTCCTAGATCTGGGTTTCCTTCTCAATCACCAAAAGTCCATGCTCCTTCCTTACCAGCGCATCGAGTTCTTGGGCTTCCTCGTGGACTCTTCCACAGCGTCTCTCCTGCTTCCACAATCAAAGGTCTCAACCATCAAGTCAGAGATTTCTCTCATCCTTCGGACCTCCCTTATATCTCTCAGATCTCTCACAAGAATCGTCGGCCTTCTCTCCGCTTCCATTCAAGCCATCTTTCCAGGTCGCCTCCATTATCGTGCCCTTCAACGTTTAAAAATCAGACATCTGCGGCAAGGGCTAGCCTACGCTGACCTTATCGCTGTGGATCAAGAGTCTCGCATCGAACTTCAATGGTGGATAGACCATTTAGATGCTTGGGACGGGCGAACTATCTCGCTTCTGCCTCAGATCTTGTGTTAGAATCAGATGCAAGCCTGTCGGGTTGGGGCGCCTGTTGTGGACCAATATCGACTGGCGGTACATGGTCTCGAGAGGAGTCGAAATTGCACATCAATTGTTTAGAGATGCTTGCAGGCTACTTTGCGATCCAAAGCCTCACAAAGAACAGAGTTCGGTGTTCCATTCTTCTTTGTATGGACAATGTTTCTGCGGTTCGTTACATCAACCATCTAGGTGGCACCGAATCCAAGCCCCTCGCGGAACTAGCAAGAGAGCCTTTGGGAGTATTGTCTGTCAAACAAACTATCGCTGACAGCGGAGTATCTTCCAGGAGATCTCAATTCTGTGGCAGATTGGCATTCTTGCTAACTTCGGTACTCCAGCGATTGGATGCTTCTTCCATCCGTCTTCCGATCTCTATCTCAAAAATGGGGCCCTTTTTATGTCGATCTCTTTGCTTCTCACCTCAACACCCAATTGACTCTTTTCTTCAGCTGGCGCCTGGATCCTTCAGCTCTAGCTACGGATTATTTCCTTCAGGATTGGTCCCTTCACCTCAACTATGCCTTTCCTCCTTTCCTCATGATCAACAGAGTACTTTCCCAAGTACGTCGTCAATCGAGATCCTTGGTCATAGTGGTTCCTTTCTGGCAGTCTCAGATTTGGTTTCCTTCCCTTCTGGAGATGGCAATGGATTGTCCAGTTCTCCTCCCTGCCCGCAAAGACTTGCTTCTGAACAGTCTCATATTGGACAATTTTCTGGTTCTGGCTGCTTGTAAAGTCTACAGCCTGTCCCTCCTGACCTCCTCATTTCGCAAGAGGCTTCTCTCTTTATCAGCAAAGCCTGGGACCCTGGGACCTCCAAGGCTTACAAGTCTGCTTGGTCTTTATGGGCAAGCTGGTGTCTGGAAAGACAGATCGATCCGCAGGTAAGTCTTACAGAACAGTCAATTTGTATAGATCTGCCATTTCTCTTAATCATTCCCCGATTGACGGCAAGCCAGTGGGTGTTCACCCTTTGATCTGTTGCCTTCTGTGAGGAGTTCGGTTTTCCAAACCTCTGTTGGCGAAGTATTCAAGTTTAAGGGATGTTAATGTAGTTCTCAAGTTGTTTTCTGATTGACCAGACAATTCTGCTCTTTCTCTGAAAATGTTGTCTGCTAAGCTTACCATGTTACTGTGTCTTGTCTCTATCAAACGCGTTTCAGACGTTAAGGCTTTGGATATTTCCTCCCGTCAGCTTTCTCCTACAGGTGTTTTGTTTCAGATTAATAGATGGACAAAGACAAATGTAAACACTGTTTTTTATCCTTATTTCCCTTCCCATCCTAAATTATGGGTAGGTCAATGTCTCAAAGTGTATGAACAAAGAACTACTGATCTCAGAGCATCCTCTCCCTCCCAGCTTCTCATTTCTTTTTGTAAGCCCCATCTTCCTGTTTTCTCTGCTACTCTGGCCCATTGCGTTCGTTGGGTCATGTCCCTTGCGGGCATTGACGTCTCCGTTTTCGGAGCCCATTCCACCAGGGGAGCCATGGCCTCCCAAAGCTTTTTGGGCGGGCTCTTGCTTGGAGGACATTCTGAGATCAGCAGATTGGTCTACTGAAAATTGTTTTTCGAATGTTTTATTGTAAACATTGTGTTACTGTTGCTTCTTTGGTGGTTGATATGCTTTAAACAAGCAATTCAATTCAATTTCAAAGCTTTATTCGACTTTTAGTCATAAAAGCATACTTCCTAACCATAGTGCAATAAATACTAAGCATAAAAAACAGTTGATTAAAAAACATACTAAACATGAAAAGTCGATGCTGATAAGATCTAAAAATATACATTAAAAAATCATTTAGAGAAAGAATTTTAAAAACATGCATCATTAAAGGAGGCAGTTATTAATACATATTAACTAGTAGGCTTTAGCAGCACGTAATCTTATTACCCACGCCCAGGCCAAAAATGTTGCTACGCCTATTGCCGGTAATGTAGAAGAATCAGATGTTAAGATTCTAAGGGCTTGGGAGGAACAGCGAGTGCCCATGTTTTTACAAATTGGTTTTAACCATGTTCGCCGGGGGTTAACATATAGGGGGCAGACAAAAAACAAATGTGCAATATCTTCTATTTGATTTTTGCAATGATCGCAGTAGGCATCCTGCGATGAGGACCAGTTTTGTCTAAAAGCATTCACTGGGAGTGTTCCCACACGAAATTGGAAGTATAATTTCCTGTCAAATGGACGTTCTATTAAATCCCAATATTTTTCATATGATGGAAGTTGTTTAAAGTCCAAAAAGCGAGATGACAGGGTAGATTGCAGGCCTTTACGGTACATTGTAGCATACACCGAATCCCAATAAATGTCCTTCAGTTGTTTTTTTGTTGGAAATAAGGCGGCATCCGTGTTACCCCACAAATGGTCTAGGCCCAATTTCCCAAGTGTACCCCGGAGCTCTTTTAGCCAAATAATGCAGTGAAATCGGTCAAAATTCACAACATCAAGGAAAGCTGATACATAGTGGCTTAACTCTGGGGTTACCATTAGGCGCCTCCAATACAACAGAGGACGTAGGCGAGCAATATCTTCAATGTTTCTCCTGCCTAATTCCATCTTTAGTGGGATTATGGGGGTACTCTGTGGGGCCCCAACAAGCCCTCGCATAAATCTATTTTCCGCCCGCCCCAGATTACCTAGGTTCGAAAATCCCCATAGCTCAGACCCATATAAGCATGCACTCAGTACCTTCATGCTATAAATTTCGAGCGCACAGTTAATGGGTCTTGTCAAAGATGTATTATGTTTGATGGAGACCGCACCTGCTAGCTGATTAAATTTTAATAATGCCATGTCAGTGTGTGATTTCCATTTCATATCATGTTGGAGAAAAATGCCTAGGTAAGTGAATGCATCTACCCTTTCCAGTGGTTCGCCCTTATATTTTATTACCCCCTTGAAAGCCGATTGGGAACTTAGACACATGAATTTGGTTTTACTGGTGTTTAATTCCAAGCCACGACTGTCACAAAAGTCCCCAAAAGCGTCCACCGCTTTCTGCAAGCCACTGGGCGTGCGTGATAGCAAAAGCGTATCGTCCGCGAACATTAGTACGGGGACGTGTACACCTGCTACCAATGGGGCGTCAGTTGGGGATTTATTTAAAAATTCCACAATTCCGTTTATGTAAATTGAAAAGAGCGTTGGGGCCAGGACACAACCTTGCCTCACCCCCCGATCAACTGGAAAGCGGGCCGTCACTTCCCCCTGTTTGCCCCACCTTATTTTTGCAAAATTATTTTCATGGAGGCGGACAAGTAGAGTGAGAAGCTCTCCACTAATTCCCACATTGGCCAGAGTTTCCCACAGTTTTTCTCTCTGGACCAGGTCAAATGCGGCTTTTAGGTCCACAAAGACTGCATATAATCTACTATTTCGGAGTGTTACATTTCTCCAGTAAATAGCTAAAAAATAAAAAACTTGGTCAACACTGCTCGTTAAAGGGCGAAAGCCTGCTTGGAATGGCGACAATATATTTTGTTCTTCGATCCACTGCTGTAACTTGTTCTGGACCATACGACCCATTATTTTCTGTGCGGTGTCAATTAAACTAATGGGTCTGTAGTTTTTTGCCTGCGTTTTATCCCCCTTTTTAAATATAGGGATAATTTCAGCCCCTTTCCACGAGGGAGGAACTTCTCCACCCATGGCTATTGCATTGGCCAACCAGTTAAAATATGTGCACCATGATGGCCGATCGGATAAAAAAACATCTGCTGGGATGCCATCCATGCCTGGTGCTTTTCCGCATGACACGCAGTCGAGTGCCAGGCTAACCTCCTTTTCCGTAAATATTTGAGCTTTATAAAAGACAGTTTTTGGCAGAGATATGGCTGCATATCTCGGATTTCTGGCATACTGAGGTCGGAAAAAATGATTCCATCCTTCCTGGGACACGTGGTTTTGTGGTTGGGCTGCTTCCCCACATCTGTTCCATTTTACTAAGGCCCAAAACCGCTTTGAGTCTTTGTTAGTGCAGGCCTGTTTTAGCTCGCTCCAACCCTCCTCGTCCCAGCGTCTCTTTGATTGCTTTTGTGTCTGCCTGTAGATATCTCTTGCCTTTCTAACGGCCATAGGGTTCCCTATTTTCAGTTCTGTACTTAGATTTTGCCTTGCTAGTCTGCAGTTTTTATCGTACCAGCCTTTAACGGGATGGGATTTTTTAGGGACAGTTGGATCTACTGTTTTAAGAAAAAAGCTTTGAAGTTTAATAAACAAATTTTTGTGGGCCTCCATCATGTGTTCCACGAAGTTAGAGTTCCCATGGAGCAGCTTGATAGCACCAACCTCATCCTTTACTAAGTTTTTCAACTGTTCTAATTTCCTTTCGTTCCCTAGCAGCGTACCCCATTTCAGATGTCTTTGGTTATTAGAACACACAACATCTTGTGTTATCATCTTTTTATTATTTATGGGTGGATTAGCTTCATAGTAGGGATGAAATGACATATGCAAAGGATGGTGGTCGCTCTCCAAGCGTGGTACAACTGCCATGTCTATTAATTTGGACCATGCTCTAAGATCGATTAGAAAATAATCGATCCTGCTAGTTGCACGACCATTATCAAAGGTAAAATTTCCATTTAAATCAGACTGTGTCCTCCCGTTCGTGGCTCTTAATCCTCTAAAGAGGCAGAGACTCTTAATCCTGATAGCCGTTGCACTCCATCTTTTTATGGGGGGAATCTCTAATTGCGGTATTCCCCACCTGGTATCTTCCTCCTCCGTTAAGCTTCTATCCTCTTCTCCCAGGGGCTCGAAAGTTGAATTGAAATCGCCACCCACAACAACATGGGAGTTAGGTGGAAGAATTTCAAAATCTTGTTCTAATGTTGTGAAAACCTCAGATGGAATACCTGTACCCACCCCTCTAGCATAGAGATTATACAAGGCTAGCTCTTGGCCATTAGGCCATCTAATATTCAGGGCCAGGATGTCGTTGGATTTGATGAGTCTTTGTGATATGGTGCAAGTCAATGCTTGACGTACCCATATTATAAGTCCTCCAGAAGGACGCCCCTTTTCTCCTCTGATTGCAGGTATATAGAAGTTTAAATATCCCATACGGAATGCGGGGGTGATTGACCATGTTTCCTGCATCATAACTATATCATATCTATCGATATAATCCACCCATTCGGGAGTTAAAAGCTTATTCGCTATTCCTGCTACATTCCAGGATATAAAAGTCAATGGCCGTTCTCCTAGAGTTGGACCAAGTGTAGGAGTCACCTCCCTGCATTCCCTAGGGTCCTTAATTATCAATTCTCCCTGCTCAGGGCTAATATCATCTCCTACTATTCGGCTATTATCGGTTGGGCCATCTAGCCCTGTTATAAGCGTGTTATTATTTATGTTTGTAAGTGCCTTGTGATCTAGTGCTCCATTTTTTATATGTTGGTGTTGTGAATTGTCCGATTGGCACATTGGATCATTCCACTGATGTTTCACCACTTGTCCTTTATCTTTTAAGAGTCAATCACACTCATTCAAGTTGGATAATGGTGAGAATCTATTATCTAAACTCAATCCCCATTCATTTGGAGAACCCTCCCATGTTCTTCTACCGGGCAATGTTGACCATTTGGTACGCAGAACACTTGGTTTTGAAGACAAGCCTTTCCTATTGTAGAAAAAATCAAGGGAGAGTGGAATTAGTCCTGCCGTTCTCCGTTGAGGGGGAAATAGATTGTTCAGGATTTCCGGCAACACTTCAGGGCTTTTAAGATTCACAACCACGCAATCCCCAAGAAATTTCTTGTTCCCACTCCCTATCCATTTTACCCGTTTTGCAGATTGCAGATCTTCTGCCAATTTATGTTTACCCCCGGGACCCATATACATGTTGTTGCTTAGCCATTGTAATGCCTTGTTTAGTAATGAATCTGGGTGTTCTATCTGTCCTGCATTTAAAGGGGGGACGTTGGCGAGTACCAGAATAAGAGGTGAAGCTTCTACAATTAGCTCCACGGAATTATTTACCAAATTGGATCCCTGCAGTATACAGCCCCCTACAGAATCTGTGGGGGCGGCCCCAGGGAGAATAGTTTGTTCTGGGCCAGACTTCTGGTTTTCCTGGTGGATTTGTGGCGGCTCTTCTACGCCTAGGTTTGCAATTTCTAGTGGGGGATTTTCGGCAAATTTTTCTTTGAAGGTTGTCGAAAACTCCTCCACTCTATCGTGTGTTATTTTTAAATTGGCCTCCATTTTATTTATTTTAGCCGTGAGATGATCAATTTTTGACAGTAAGGGTTTTACGAATTGGCTTAACTTAATGTCCAGCATGCCCATGATTTTTTTTAATAGACCCTCGTCCCACCCATGTCTCATATCCCCTTCATTCCCATCTACGGTAATCTTATTGGGCGGGGTGGCTGGCCTTTTCCTGCTGGACCTTAGGCCCTCCCTTTTTGAAGCGGCCTTAGAAGTATCTTTTGTTACTCTTGGGGCCGGAACAGGATGTGGTAGAGAACTTGAGTCTATTACCTCAATATCTGGGGTTAGTTCATGCAAAGAAACATCTAGAGCCCCTAGTGTTGCTTCCCCATTGGTAGCTAGATTTTCCTCAGGTGATTCATTTTGTAAAACCCCCACATCCGAGCCTAGCGGAGCTGGAGATAAGTCAATTGGGGTATCTAGCAATATTAAGTCAGTGTGTAAATCCTCATTTTGAGGCAGAGTCAAGGGGATACCTAAGCCCAGCGAGGACCTCCGTTCATTGTTAATCTTTTCAACAACTTGTACCAGGTAATTGTCCATGGTGTTGGTCGGGGCGATCACATTTCTTGGCTTAGACATTGATGGTGTTCTTTTTAGCCTTATAACCAATGTAAACTGTATAGTCAGTAAGAATGGACAAGTTTCTTTACCTTCCTGTGTAGCTTTCTCAAAGGTCCTGGTTCAGAGTAGGCTAATAGAAACGGTGAAGGCCGATTTGCTTATGAACAATGAAGGTAGATCGTTTCTCCTGATTGCCTCAGTGGTAGTTCTTATCAGCTCTGTGCAATAGATGTTGGGGGGGGGGCCCGTCCCGTCACCTTAGGTCCCCTGAGGGCCACAGAGGGCCCGCCCTTTGCCCGGACTTCGCCCGGCATCCCGCTCGCGTCCCGCGAGACGGGGGTGACTGTGAACTTAAGCGCCTCCTGGCGCGCGATTGACGCGATTAGCGCTGCAGAGGATGCTGGGTAGTGTAGTTTTTATGTCCCTACACCGCGCTCCGCTCGGCTGCCAGACCCCGAGGTGGAGCAGGGGTCAGCGGCGGGAGGGCAAAGGCACCAAACACTGCAGGAACGAGTGTCCTTCAAAACGGCAAAGAGTCCTGTAAGCAGCAGTTCGTTATAGCAATGGTTCCCCCCCTATACCGGGGTGACTGTGAACTTAAGCGCCTCCTGGCGCGCGATTGACGCGATTAGCGCCGCAGAGGATGTTGGGTAGTGTAGTTTTTATGTCCCTACACCGCGCTCCGCTCGGCTGCCAGACCCCGAGGTGGAGCAGGGGTCAGCGGCGGGAGGCGGGAGGGCAAAGGCACCAAACACTGCAGGAACAAGTGTCCTTCAAAACGGCAAAGAGTCCTGTAAGCAGCAGTTCGTTATAGCAATGGTTCCCCCCCTCGACCGGGGTGACTGTGAACTTAAGCGCCTCCTGGCGCGCGATTGACGCGATTAGCGCCGCAGAGGATGCTGGGTAGTGTAGTTTTTATGTCCCTACACCGCGCTCCGCTCGGCTGCCAGACCCCGAGGTGGAGCAGGGGTCAGCGGCAGGAGGCGGGAGGGCAAAGGCACCAAACACTGCAGGAACGAGTGTCCTTCAAAACGGCAAAGAGTCCTGTAAGCAGCAGTTCGTTATAGCAATGGTTCCCCCCCTCGACCGGGGTGACTGTGAACTTAAGCGCCTCCTGGCGCGCGATTGACGCGATTAGCGCCGCAGAGGATGCTGGGTAGTGTAGTTTTTATGTCCCTACACCGCGCTCCGCTCGGCTGCCAGACCCCGAGGTGGAGCAGGGGTCAGCGGCGGGAGGGCAAAGGCACCAAACACTGCAGGAACGAGTGTCCTTCAAAACGGCAAAGAGTCCTGTAAGCAGCAGTTCGTTATAGCAATGGTTCCCCCCCTCGACCGGGGTGACTGTGAACTTAAGCGCCTCCTGGCGCGCGATTGACGCGATTAGCGCCGCAGAGGATGCTGGGTAGTGTAGTTTTTATGTCCCTACACCGCGCTCCGCTCGGCTGCCAGACCCCGAGGTGGAGCAGGGGTCAGCGGCGGGAGGCGGTAGGGCAAAGGCACCAGACACTGCAGGAACGAGTGTCCTTCAAAACGGCAAAGAGTCCTGTAAGCAGCAGTTCGTTATAGCAATGGTTCCCCCCCTCGACCGGGGTGACTGTGAACTTAAGCGCCTCCTGGCGCGCGATTGACGCGATTAGCGCCGCAGAGGATGCTGGGTAGTGTAGTTTTTATGTCCCTACACCGCGCTCCGCTCGGCTGCCAGACCCCGAGGTGGAGCAGGGGTCAGCGGCGGGAGGCGGGAGGGCAAAGGCACCAAACACTGCAGGAACGAGTGTCCTTCAAAACGGCAAAGAGTCCTGTAAGCAGCAGTTCGTTATAGCAATGGTTCCCCCCCTCGACCGGGGTGACTGTGAACTTAAGCGCCTCCTGGCGCGCGATTGACGCGATTATCGCCGCAGAGGATGCTGGGTAGTGTAGTTTTTATGTCCCTACACCGCGCTCCGCTCGGCTGCCAGACCCCGAGGTGGAGCAGGGGTCAGCGGCGGGAGGCGGGAGGGCAAAGGCACCAAACACTGCAGGAACGAGTGTCCTTCAAAACGGCAAAGAGTCCTGTAAGCAGCAGTTCGTTATAGCAATGGTTCCCCCCCTCGACCGGGGTGACTGTGAACTTAAGCGCCTCCTGGCGCGCGATTGACGCGATTAGCGCCGCAGAGGATGCTGGGTAGTGTAGTTTTTATGTCCCTACACCGCGCTCCGCTCGGCTGCCAGACCCCGAGGTGGAGCAGGGGTCAGCGGCGGGAGGCGGGAGGGCAAAGGCACCAAACACTGCAGGAACGAGTGTCCTTCAAAACGGCAAAGAGTCCTGTAAGCAGCAGTTCGTTATAGCAATGGTTCCCCAAGCATAATAGGAGCCTCCGATCTTGCCATAAAATGTAGATTTTCCTGATAGATTATGACGGAAAGTCTTCATTATATTAAAGACACAGAGGCGAGTATTATCCCACCTCAACACTTCTAATCTGTGTTTCTTCCTCCCTACAGCGACTCCAGCGTTGCCTCCTGCATCTTCGTGAAAGAACTAATAACCTGCAAGAGCATCCCAACCTCGTCTGGACACCTCTCCTTTCTGTTTGGATTCTTCTACGGGGATTCCTGCAGTTCGACTGTCCTGGTTGGATATTAGTCAAGAATTTTGTTCTTGGACTTTGGCCTTTTCTATTGTTTTATCGATTGTTCCGCTGTTTATTGACTCTATCTGAGTTGCTCGCCAGCAAAAAGAGGAATGTTGGCAGTCAGTTGTGACGTTATTCATGCTGATATTCTCTGACTGAATATAAGGTTTTGTTTTATTGTGCCCCCATTGGCCAGTTGTTTCCGCTTTGCCCTCTGGGAACTGTAGTGATTTAGTTCAAGGTGGTGCCTCCTCTGGTTTTGCTCCCACCTCCCTCAGGAACCCCTCCCAATGTAATGGTGTTGTAGGGTGTCTAGCAGAAAATTTGTTTTATGCAACCATGTCCAATTCAGCACACGTTCCCCTTTTTCGGTTTGGCTTAGGCATGTGGTCTCTTTCAGACATGCGGTATCCACTCTGTGGGCTTACAGCCCGCCCCTTGCTTTTGATTCGTTTCTTTGCAAAACCTTCCCAAAAGCTTGCTTCTATGTGAGTAATGTTTTTTTGTCCCTCCGTCTGGTGCTCTTGTTCCCTCCCATGGAGGAGTGGCCCATAAATGGTATCCTTTCACTTTTGTCTATTTCAGTTCGTGTATGTGCTCACTTTTTTTTAAATTTCTTTCAGCCCATGTTTTGGGATGGTTTCCTTTTGATTCTTTGTAGTGTTGATGCTTCTGGTGCAGTTTCTGTAAACAGCCCCAGACATCCCTTCTGTAACATTGAATACGGTCTTCCATAATTTTTAGGAATAATTTTTTTTTGGTTTGAATGCCAACGCATTATTTGTTTAATGTGCTTGTCAATCCACTGAGAGCTGTGCATATTAAGCCTCTGCAAGACTTGAAACCTAACCTCAAAGATGACTGCTCCAGTCCTCATGCCACATCCTTTACCTTTGCCCTCACACTCCATACGAGTGCATGTGTATAAACTCAGTCTCTATTTTTATTTTTGATTTTGCACATGAACACATTCATTTTTAGGTACAGAGAAATGTAAGTGATGTGCCAGAATAACAGGATGTTGTTCTGCTGAGACTAGAACCCGGTTTGAAGAATAGGGTCTGTACGTGTACTGGGGACGGAGGAAGGGGTTGCCGCATTGTTCACTGTGTGAGCAGAAGCTGCTCCAGTCATGTAAATAACACCAGTCTTTTGCATAATCATGTTGGCACTCTACAGTTTGTCTGCCCACTGCTTGAATTTAGTGCAAATGTAAATCAGTTGATGGCAACGCAAAGTTGCACGTAGTGGCAATTACTACTTGCTTCTTCACTTCAAAGCATCTTGGCATCCCTCCAATCAAAACTGTTTTATAAATAGCCCCTTTTCTGATGCTTTGACAGGGAACATGTTAACCATGTTCTGGTAACTTGTTGCTGTTTGTAAACCCACAGTGAACATGTGATTACTAGGTTTTTCCTGCAAGTGAGTCTTCACATGCTGGTAAATTTAAAATGCCAGGCTTGCTGTAAATTGGACACACGTCCCCTAAGGAGGTGTCCCCCAGGTTGTGGCGGTGTGACCTGGTCTTTCTAACATCAACCAGGAACGTCATGGCGATTTGCACAACAGCGAGACTCTGAGGGCTGCAAGGGGCGGGATCAGGCCCGCCCTTAACATTTCCATCAATTACTGTGACACTGGGCTAACATTCGAGTCTGGAAAGATATTATTATTTTATTTTAGGAATTTATAAAACGCAGCTGTCACCATTGCAGGCATCCTGGCGCTAGCAGAAAACAGAGGGGGGCGAGAGGCAGGGACAGATGGAGTAGGCTAACCGGGGAAAAGCCAAGTTTTCACCTTTCTTCTAAACTGCAGGAGTTCATTAATATGCCTAATCTCGGTGGGGAGAGTGTTCCATAGTCTAGCGGCAGCCACCTCGAAGGATCTGCCTCCGGCTCTGACCTTCCTAAATCTGGGAACAACTACCAGTTTAGCGTCAGATGAACGAAGTTGTCTGGTAGGAGCATACCATACAAACTTAGATTTTAGAGGGGCTGGACCGCAACCATGGAGGGCCCTAAAAACTATACAGAGGGCCTTAAATTGAATCCTCTGTCTAAGAGGAAGCCAGTGTAGTTTTGCCAAAGCAGATGGTCCATGAGATCTTCTCGGCAGCCCCAAGGCCAGTTTCGCAGCCGCAGATTGGACCCTTTGGAGCCTGTCCAGCAGAAACTCAGGGGACCCAAGCAGGAGGGCATTGCAATAGTCCAACCTGCTCAGGATGGTGCATCTAACCACTTGGGCACGCGCATGGGTGGGTAAGAGGGGCAGAACCTTCCTTAGTGAACGAAGGATGGCAAGGCAGCAAGCCGATGTTTTTTGCACATGGGTCTCCATGCTGAGCCTATGGTTCAACATGACCCCAAGGTTGCGGACAGAGTCCGCAGGCCGTACGTTGGAGCCTGTTTCCGGGGGCCAAAAGTTGTTAGGGAACGGTCGAGGGATCCTCGTGCCAGCACTAAAGAGCACCTCGGTTCTCCCGACATTAAACTGAAGTGAATTATAGAAAGATAGTTATGGCAAATCACAGCTGCCTCATTATAGGGTTATGAATGCAAGCACTGACAAAGCAAAAGTTTTCTCTTAAGTAAGATTGTGAGGGGCTAGCATGCCACCAGTTTAGAAAGGAAACTCCTGCTGCCTCGGATAACTCATGTAATAGACAACAATGTCTCAACCGGATTCAATGAGGAAGACAGATACATATGCATGTACACGACATTACAAGGTGAAGGCGAGACTCCCAGTATTTTTTCAAATGTGCTCATGGCATCATGTATTTAAAATCACAGTTTAAGACACAACAGTTCTAACAGCACTGCGGGCCAAAATTGCGAAGGCAACCCAAAGGAACTTTGTGCACCTTGTGCTCGTGATACAATGCGTGACAGTGCAAGTGACAAGCGGAACAACAGCGAGGGACGCAAAGTGACAAGGTGAAACAATAAATATATACAAGAATCAATGGTTCTCTTCAATGATTGGAAAATACGTAACTTTTTATGAACCAAGGTTGAATAGGCACCATTAATTGCGCTGTATAATTAGTCGAGGGCTTTTCGATCCTATTTAGTCAGGATGATCTTCAGGGCCGGGTTGCCAATTTTTTGGGTGAGGGTTTCACCGAGGCGGTCGAACGAAAGGAAGGAAGCAGGGTCGGGAAACGGATCCCCTGTGTGGGTCCCGGAGACGGTAACTGGGTGGCAAGGTTGTAGAAGGCAGGGTCGGATCCCCGATCCACTG
The DNA here is from genome assembly GCF_964261635.1 of Lissotriton helveticus. Taxonomy (NCBI): domain Eukaryota; kingdom Metazoa; phylum Chordata; class Amphibia; order Caudata; family Salamandridae; genus Lissotriton; species Lissotriton helveticus. Next base: position 1,595,280,952 of record NC_136069.1, on the reverse strand, counting down.
CATGGGTCCCGGGAAGGATACCTGAAAGGCGGGGTCGTTGGTCCACGGAGTAGATCCAGAGGCCGTAGGGACGCTGTGATTAGGTCCCGACTGCCACGGTTGTGTGCAGTCTAGCCCAGTGAGTCGGATAACTCATGCACTACTGCAAAAAAAGGACAATATTTACAGGCGCTTGCTGCTCAGGTTGGCCAAAGCTGGATACGGAGTTCAACAGAGTTACAACATTATTAGCAGCTGTTTTTTCTTTCTTTTTTTTGCCATGTATTGCATTTACATGCATCAGGGGATTTAGTTATGCACATACGTTGTTGTCCTTATGTCAAAATCTCCAAAGAGTTAGTTAGTTCCAGCCCCATTCCGAGTGAAGGCAGCAATGTAACAATTGCCTTTTGTGGTGTCTGACATTGTAACAACCTAAAATATGGCCTTAAGAACTTACAGAAAACTTATTGATGTAACTATCACATTATGTTGAAAATACAGTTTTACAAGTGTTGCCACTTTCCTTTAGTTTTTCCTTGGTTAGCATAAGCGCTGTAGCACATTCATTCATTCATAATGACTGAAGGATACTGATAACGTAGGTTACATTTGTCTTAGTGGTTTACATAAGAGAAGGGTTCACATTTGATCTTCTAGGGTCCCCGGTGCAGACTGGCAATCTTAAACTGAAAGCCCTCTTCCCCTCCCCGCTGTTACAATGACAAAAAGGGAAACAGCTTGGTAAAAATCTTGAGCCTTATGCAATGTGATTTTTACCTTTTGTAAAATCCAGCTTCTGGTTAAATACACTGGGGGAGATTTACAAAAATAGTCACACAAGGAAGCGCACCCCCTCGCGAGGCTGCGCTGTGTTGCGCGACAGCGAGTGAGCAGGAGAGCGCCATATCTTCAGAGATATGGCTCTCCGCTCCCCTTTCCCTGATTTCAGCAGCCGTGCGCCAAGCACACACTTTAGCACCATAGTGCTAGGATGTGTGCGTGAGTCTAGCACAGTAGATGTACAGGAAGGGTCTCCTTTAACAAAATATTACGCCTAGACACATTGGAAAGCTTTTCCCTCTTTGTATGCGTGCTGCACAGTGCAACACGCATGCAAAGCCGGAAAAGCACAGAGAAATTAAAGCATTTCTCCTGTTAGCGCCTCCTATGAGGGGGGTTAACTTTTGGCATAAAACCATGTCTACAAATCTTTGTAAATTTGGTTTTACATCAAAAGGCATGGGAACGCCCATGTCACGCCCCCTCTGTGCTAAGTAACGCAAAGCAGTGCTTCACGCTGCTTTGAGGGTGATTTCCAGCGCAAAACTTGTTTTGCGCTGGAAAGTAAATAGCAAAAAAAACTTTTTGCGCTGGTTAGCTTCCCTCTTTCTATTTATTACTATACATCAAAGCAGCATGACATAAACCACCTATGCAGATTTATGACTCACGGCTGCCTTGTGCCTACTCGTGATCACTGCAGGATCAAGAGTAACTTACTGTTGGGGGACCTTACATTTTTTTTCATTGTTTATATAGCATAAACTCAACCCAAACATTTTGGAGCGCTATACATAGGCGCCACCTACATTTCACAAGGACCCATTAATTTTTTATGGGCACAGAGATTCCGTGATTTGCCCAGAATCACAAGATGTTGAGCCGAGACTCTGACCTAGTTCCAAAGTCGGCAACTCTTGCCTTTACGCCACATCCTCTCCCCAGGGTTTCAGCTGAGATTACGAACTGACTTGTGCAACAAACGATATGAAAATTTTAAAGACATGGCTTGATATTTATAACTTGCTGTGATCGTGGGGTGTAGTCGGACCGGAATAACAAGCGGGGAGGCCGTATATAGTGGGCTATCTCTGAGCCGGTTTTATTGTCAATGCACAGGATATAGTGAAAGTTCAGGGGGGGGGGGGAGGAGAAAACACAGGAAGGAGATTCCTGAAGTGGTGCTTGGCCAGATGTCAAAACGATTGTTCCTCACGAAGGGATGGTGCTTGGCCGGAAGTCGTGTTGTGGTCTTCTTCCGAAGGGCTCTGGTCGGCTGGCCACCGGGATGATGGTTCCTCGGAGGTATGGGAAGGAGAGAGAAAGAGGGGCAGTTAATCCGGCTATCTAGGATCGGGCGTTGCTTTATACTGACACCAAGGGGTGTGGGAGAGGAAAGGTGCGTGAGGAAGGCAGGGGACGGGTCAAGAGGGGGAAAGAGGAAGATTAGGAGGGCGGAAGGGTGACGGGCGAGTGCGGGGGTCTTCTATACAGGGGTGCTCGTGAAGGAACACACGGGTGCTATACACAATATATACATGTACAGTGATGGGTGCAAGGTGTGGGCGTGACTGCTTTATACACTATTATTACACTCTCGATATAGCAGGGGATCAGTACTCACATGCCCCGCCGCAACTCTCCTGTGAGTTGCGGCCGCTCTCCAGCCTCCTCCAACGGACTCCACCAGTCCTCGGTCCAGAATTCGTCTTCTTCCGCTTCACCACTCTTCTCCTCAGGTTCTCCGCACGCTGTCTCCTGCCACGAGTCCACTTGCTTGAACGCACTGCAGTCTTCGGTTACGGCTTTTCCGCGCTCCGCCTCTGGGTTGTGGGAGGGACTTCCGGGGTTACTGGAGAGTCCTTCCGGGATTCCGCTCGTCGCGATTGGTTCCTGTAACGAAGGAGAGAGGGGTGGAGTCCAGGTTGCTATGGACGCCACAGGATAAGATGGCGAGGCCCGGGACCTTGAGGGAAGGCACTGCTTCGACGAGGTTGGGGTCGTGGCCCTTTCACACTTGCTGTTTGGCTATATGTTGCACTACTTATGCCATAATATGAAGATGTGCGACTGTATGATGCTAATTATTGAATTGGGAATTCTTCCGGGTTGTGTGGTCATTGTAAATTGGCGTAAGCAGATGTTTTGATTGGTAGTCTTTTTACTCTGTGCAATCTAGAAACAGGATTATTTCCAAGAAACAGCAGCATTTATTGACAGCAATAAGTATGGCTTTTTCCTATTTACGTGCTCTTTCCTGGTTAATATTAGAATTATTAGCCCTGCCTCATTAATCAAAGTTACACTTCTGCAGGACCAAAAAACTTTAATCGGCTGACTCTTGTGCTTTTTAAATGTGTTGAGTATGACTTCGTTGCGGAACAGGCACAGCAAACATTGTTCAGTTGTCCATGAACGTCGACTCCAGTTCCAGAGTCCAGCAGAAAATCACAACCAAGAGAGAGCTCTCCCCCTTGTGCAAGACCTTTTAAGTGGAGAGACGGAAGGTTCCAGAAGTAGGCATATCTGGCATATCCTGTGGGGCCACATCATCACCCCTGTCCTAACCCTCCTGCACAGCATGCTGGGACAATTCAAAACGGTACAAAAGGGGGTGGTGATGGACGGAGCATCTGAACCAATCAAACACTCACACCAAGTCAACAGATCTGGGTTTAAACCATCACCGTTCTTTAGGACCGGTTTCTGGCATTACAGCCGTCTTCAGCCTGGCTAGCTTGAATCCAGTGGCAAAGTGAGCAAGGGACTCACGTCTGAGCGTACCCTGCCAACTTATGGCGAACAAAGCAGTACAAAAGGGGGTGGTGATGGACGGAGCATCTGAACTAATCAAACACTCACACCCAGTCAACAGATCTGGGTGTAATCCATCACTGTTCTTTAGCCCACTCTGCCACCACAGTTCAGACATGGCCATAAGCAAATCAGTCTGACCCTGTGCCTCATGGGAACAGTCCAGCCCGAACTGCCAAGCCATGTCTTCCTTGGACCGGAATCAAGCATCCTAGGACCGGTTTCTGGCATTACAGCCGGCTTCAGCCGGGCTTGCTGCCCCCAGGAGGGCAGTGAAGTTGTATAAAGGATGTTCCTGAATAATGGAGGTAAATGCAGTGTTCTGTATGTTGTCAGAGAAGACATTTTAACACGAGTGATCGGCCAGCGAGGGGGTAGGACAGAGATGTAGAGGAGAAGATTCTTTTCGTCGATACTTTGACCAGGAATAAGATTGCGAAACTGTAGCTGGTCCAAGAGAAAAGGGTTTCAATTACAATGAAGAAAACAAATCAAGGATTTCTTCACCATAATATCAGTTATTTCCACTGTGTGAGTGGATGCTGAATGTGCTTTTAATGGCATGAACTGCAGCAACGTTTTATGGAAAACCTGACCATGGGCTGTAAAGAGGAAGTGTGCACAGTGGACAGAAAGGTCACATTTTCTGAGTAATGTCTTTTCAGTGAAATGGAAAACCAGGTTCCCAGGGATACAGTGGAGTGGTCTGGAAGGCTGGGCGGGCTGTAGCAGACTTGTGGTTATCAGCTATGGGACACACTGCTTCAGATCAGATCCAGTCCTAAGCCACTGATCCATCTCATTAAGACCAGTTGGTCCAATCAGGAAACAGCATGCAGGTGAAGATGGGCAGCCCGCGTTCTTGATGTGCTTTGCAGTTGATTATATTGCTGGACATTGAAATAGTTTTTTGTTTGGTTCAGTAGGGGAATACATTGCTGATGTGCAGGTGTTCAATGTATGTAGTTTAAATCAGTATGACACCACACTCACGGAATAGGGGTGCAGGAGTATTGTGCGCAAACGCCCTATTGTTGTACGAGTTTAAATGGTATGAAGAGGAAAGCTGGCTAAGAGATTCAATTGGTAGTGTTAGTTGTGTGCATGTATGGTTAATCGAGTTGGTTACCACTGGAACTAGTTAATTCATCATGTGGCTTCAGAAGAGATAGTCTACTCAGCCCATGGAGATCAAAACAGTAGGAGCCCAACCACAGGCAGGGTAAGGGAGTTTTATTGGTGGCCATGGATAATACTGATGCAGAAAACATGGCGAAGATGTGTGGTAAACTCTCTAAGTATGTTTTACAGTCGAGAGCCAGTGTCACACCCAGTTATAATCCTCCCCAATCAAGGGACAAGGTTGCCTTGGCGCCCACCTCACCATTTACCTTTTTGGATGGTGGTTTGTGGTGCATTAAAAACAAGTCCTTAGTGCATGCCTCAAGGCGTTCAGAGATGTGGCCTTCTTTCTCACAGGTCCCACAGGTTTTCTTTAAAATTTGGGCTTGCCCCTATACCGATTGTATATATTTATTATGTTGTATAGTTGTGAAATGCCTACGATTCTCCACTGAGATGCAATCAGTATTCAAGAAAATGCAACTGATCTACAACATCGTAGCAAAATTCAGAAAACTATAAATGGGTCAGAAATCTTCCTCGGGCTGTGCGCTTAAAATCCTGATGTTTTGATTCTAGCTAAACAGCATTTAGTTCAATAAATAATCTCCTTCGGGGCATTACTGAAAACACTTTCCAGCTTGTTCCACGTTCTCCCCCTACCTCACTAAATCCTTAATATCTGCAAATGAACCATTACATGCCAGACTCAAACCAGTGTATTGAAATCTAGAACCGTTCTTGGCATTTAGAACTATACAATTGAGGTCTTACTCCACCGGTCCACTACATCCAAATGTCATGAAATTGCAGGTCCAAACTGAGAACTGCTCTGGACTTCTGAACTTTCCTGGTCCACATGAAATACGAAAACCACAATTTGTACCATTTATCTTTTGTATGTTCTCGTATAGATGTTGCGTTGATACACTGTTTATCTGTTATCAGTCTTTGATATCGCTTCTTGGTTCCATTGTTCACTTTCAGTAGAGCTTATGCCTTGTGTTTCTCTGTAGCAGAAACCAGTTAATAATTGGACAAACTATGAGTGAGTTCTTGTTGGGTGGGAACCATTGTTGAAAGCCTAACTCAAATTGATCAAAAAAACAACACTTTAATCTATAAATATACAGTCAAACACCACCTCTCGGGTGATTCATCTACAAACAACAAACTTTTTAGAGATGAACAGCAAAAGCTGTAAATCTATAATAAAATTAACATTGAAATTAATAGTGAATCAAATACAGCCCACAAAAAAATCCCCACATCAAGGAAACCAATGCATGGTCAATGTACAACTGAATGGTTCAACAAATCACCCAAGTGTGCCAAACTACTGAACCTCCACGAACGCTCATTTTAAAATCCTACTCCTGGGTCTCTTTTGCACCAAACTAGGCATTTTATATTTGAGTGGCGCTCTTAAGATAAAGACTGTTCTCTGGAGGTTTGGTTTTAGAAACCTCTTTAAATCTACGTATAGGTAAACAGATGTATTTGTAGAGCTCGAACATAGTTAGGAAGAAGGAACCAGGGGCTGAACAGGGGCGGGAGCCCTCAATTACAGTTCAGGAACATTTAGAAGGATGCAAGATGCTCATGAATGGTGAATGCCACCTTGTAGAGATGTAATCTGCTCTGAAAAGGCGGGCCTTCAGCTCCTTTCTGAATTGCTGTGGGGCAGTTCTGACGTTGATGAGGATGTTCCACATGCTAGGAGCATATATGAGGAAGGTAGTATTCTTTATAGTTTTTATTTCCGTCTGGCTATGTCCTCGCTTCTGATGTTCCACTATCAACCTGAAGTAGTTAGTTGCTCTACCATACTGCAAGGTCTAGCTCTGGTTGCCTTTTATGTGATGCACCTAATCTGGATTATGGGACTTGGAGAGGAAGCCTTTGTAGTTCTATCCGGGTTGCAATGGTTTGCTAAAAACGTCTTTATGCCTTAGATGAGACATGCTGTCCCATGTATATTGCCTTTCAGAGTAGTCAGTGTGTCAGGTAGACTCGGAGCATGGAATTACCTCTATGTAGGTGCAAGAGGTCGAATGCTTGGCTTACTGTTCTGAAGCCTCTCTCTTAGGTAGGGTTTATCTTTCTTCAGGAAGGAACGTTTGCACCCAACTGTCTTCGTTATATATTCTTAGTAGATAGGTTGGTGTAAAGGGCAATTTCGTTTGGGGGCAGCAAGAGGATAAACCCATTTAAGTTGATTTCAAATGTAAGAGTTGGGATTCAATTTGTGATTGTTAGTTACTATGGGTGAACATGAGGAATTATGTATTGGTTGGTTTGGATTTTAGGAAGGTACAGGACATCCAATCCTACATGAGACCAAACTGAGTTTGGAGTCAATGAATGTTGTGAACAGTGGAGATTCCCAGGTGGATATCTGCTCCTTAGGATTTCAATTTTGTAAATGTATTTTGATACTTTAGTAACCGCTTAAGCATAAGAGTTGCATAAAGAACATAAAAATAGTCTGTGTTCTATTCAGTGACTATCACGCAATTAGCCAGAACACAAAACAAGCATTTGCAATGCAATATGGCTCGCATTAGTAAAGTTAGAGGTATTAGTATTGTAAATGACAATTTTTTTTTTATGTTTTTGTTTTGAAAATAGCGAAATTAATAACTTTGGGGCATATTAACAAGCTGAAGTATCGCCGCTTTCTCGGCACAATTCCCCGAGAAAGCGGCGATACTTCCAGCGCCCTCTTAACAAGGGCATTGCAATGCCTGCCTCAAGCCCACTTTGCATGTCAGTGAAAAACATCGCTAATGACATGCAAAGTGGGCGTTCCCACGTCCAAACACATGTACAATGTGGTTGGAGGTGGGAACACCCTATCACCAAGGCAGGCGTTGGGAGTAAAAGACCTGCAATAAACTCGTTTATCGTAGGTCTCCCAACGCCTGCTCTGACTTTTTTCCTGCGTCTCTGACCAGGCGTAAGGCATTGTTAACATGGGAGTGTGGCTCATAAAGCTGAATCCACCCCCTATATTATCAAGGCACACATTAGCGCGTGATAACAACGCTTATTTTCACGCGCTAATGTTTACTATCACCGGCTATCGCAGGATTTACTATCGCCTACGTGTTGCGCGTTCATAATATCGCGCTAACACGGCGAGAAAATCCGGCGATAGTGCGATGTGCGTTTTTAACGCACATCTTGTTAATATGCCCCTTTGTCATTTACAATGCCAATAGTGTTAACTTTTGCAAACGTGACACCTATAGCATTTGTAATGCAATATGTGTTGTATTTACATGACTTAGATGTATTAATATTAAAAATAACAATGGGTTGTATTTTTTTCAATATTTAATACTTAACCCCTTCAGTGCTGCGCGAATTTCGCTGCAGTGCTGAAGGGTTTAAAAGCGTATTTGCTCATGACGGAAATGTTCCGTCATCAGCACCGGAGCACCGACGCTGATGACGGAACCGTTCCGTCATGAGCATGGAAGGGGTTAAATAAAAGTTATTGTAATTTATAAAGGCAATAGCTTAAATTTTTGCAAATAACTTTTTGGAAGATTATGTTTAGTCTATTTTATTGTGATGAAAATACAAGAACAGAAGTGAAATATTAACTTTTTTTGTGACATTTGTAATAAAGTTTGAAACATTGAGAGAACATTTGAATCAGTTGTTGTTGAATGGTTGCACAGATTGATGCTGTGGTGGCTGATTGATGCTGTGGTGGCTGAATGATGTTGTGGCAGCGACGAGTGATGCAGTGGCGTTCAGTGATGCTGTGGTAGCGCATAGTGATGTTGTGGTGCCCCTGAGTCAATCAATCAATCAATCAAGGCATTTATATAGCGCACTACTCACCCAGAGGGTCTCAAGGCGCTTAGGGGGGGGGGTCTGCTACTGTTCGAACAGCCAGGTCTTGAGCTGCTTCCTGAAGGAGAGGTGGTCCTGGATGAGGCGAAGGTGGGTGGGGAGGGAGTTCCATGTCTTGGCTGCCAGGTAGGAGAAGGACCTTCCTCCTGTGGTGGCTCTTCGGATGCGGGGGACGGCAGCGAGGGCGTGGTTGGTCGATCGAAGCTGGCGGGTCGGAGTGTAGAAGTTGAGTCGGTTGTTGAGGTATCCTGGGCCTTGGTTGTGCAGGGCTTTGTGTGTGTGGGTGAGGAGTCGGAACGTGATTCTCTTGTTGATCGGGAGCCAGTGCAGGTCTCTCAGGTGTCCGGAGATGTGGCTGTGTCGGGGGATGTCCAGGAGTGATGCTGTGGTGATGCGATGGATAGTGAGGGCGATAGATAGACAGAGGGAGGGAGGGCGATAGATAGACAGAGGGAGGGAGGGCGAGGGAGGGAGGGCGAGAGATAGAGGCAGGGTGAGAGATAGAGGCAGGGCAAGAGGGCGAGGGATGGTGTGTGGGCGAGGGATGGAGTGTGGGCGAGGGATGGAGTGTGGGCGAGGGATGGAGTGTGGGCCCGGGGAGGGATGGAGTATGGGCCCGGGGAGGGATGGAGTGTGGGCCCGGGGAGGGATGGAGTGTGGGGCGGGGAGGGATGGATGGAGTCGGGGGAATGGATGGATGGATGGAGTGGGGGGATGGATGGATGGATGGAGTGGGGGGGATGGATGGATGGATGGATGGATGCAGTGGGGGGATGGATGGATGCAGTGGGGGGATGGATGGATGGATGGATGCAGTGGGGGGATGGATGGATGGATGGATGCAGTGGGGGGATGGATGGATGGATGGAGTGGGGGGATGGATGGATGGAGTGGGGGGATGGATGGATGGATGGAGTGGGGGGATGGATGGATGGATGGAGTGGGGGGATGGATGGATGGATGGGGTGGGGGGATGGATGGATGGGGTGGGGGGATGGATGGATGGGTGTGGGTGGGTGTGGGGGGATGGATGGATGGGTGGGGGTGTGGGGGGATGGATGGATGGGTGGGGGTGTGGGGGGATGGATGAGTGGGGGGGGTGGATGGATGAGTGGGGGGGTGGTTGGATGAGTGGGGGGATGGATGGATAGAGTGGGGGGATGGATGGATAGAGTGGGGGGATGGATGGATAGAGTGGGGGATGGATGGATAGAGTGGGGGGATGGATGGATAGAGTGGGGGGATGGATGGATAGAGTGGGGGGATGGATGGATAGAGTGGGGGGATGGATAGAGTGGGGGGATGGATGGATAGAGTGGGGGGATGGATGGATGCAGTGGCATAGATGGAGTAGGATGGATGGAGTGGGGGATGGATGGAGTGGGGGATGGATGGAGTGGGGGATGGATGGATGGAGTGGGGGGGATGGATGGATGGAGTGGGGGGATGGATGGATGAGTGGGGGGATGGATGGATGAGTGGGGGGATGGATGAGTGGGGGGGATGGATGAGTGGGGGGGATGGATGAGTGGGGGGGATGGATGAGTGGGGGGATGGATGAGTGGGGGGATGGATGAGTGGGGGGATGGATGAGTGGGGGGATGGATGAGTGGGGGGATGGATGAGTGGGGGGATGGATGAGTGGGGGGATGGATGAGTGGGGGGATGGATGAGTGGGGGATGGATGAGTGGGGGGATGGATGAGTGGGGGGATGGACGGACGAGTGGGGGGATGGACGGACGAGTGGGGGGATGGACGGACGAGTGGGGGGATGGACGGACGAGTGGGGGGATGGACGGACGAGTGGGGGGATGGACGGACGAGTGGGGGGATGGACGGACGAGTGGGGGGATGGACGGACGAGTGGGGGGATGGACGGACGAGTGGGGGGATGGACGGACGAGTGGGGGGATGGACGGACGAGTGGGGGGATGGACGGACGAGTGGGGGGATGGACGGACGAGTGGGGGGATGGACGGACGAGTGGGGGGATGGACGGACGAGTGGGGGGATGGACGGACGAGTGGGGGGATGGACGGACGAGTGGGGGGATGGACGGACGAGTGGGGGGATGGACGGACGAGTGGGGGGATGGACGGACGAGTGGGGGATGGACGGACGAGTGGGGGGTGGACGGACGAGTGGGGGGTGGACGGACGAGTGGGGGGATGGACGGACGAGTGGGGGGATGGACGGACGAGTGGGGGGATGGACGGACGAGTGGGGGGATGGACGGACGAGTGGGGGGATGGACGGACGAGTGGGGGGATGGACGGACGAGTGGGGGGATGGACGGACGAGTGGGGGGATGGACGGACGAGTGGGGGGATGGACGGACGAGTGGGGGGATGGACGGACGAGTGGGGGGATGGACGGACGAGTGGGGGGATGGACGGACGAGTGGGGGGATGGACGGACGAGTGGGGGGATGGACGGACGAGTGGGGGGATGGATGGACGAGTGGGGGGATGGATGGACGAGTGGGGGGATGGATGGACGAGTGGGGGGATGGATGGACGAGTGGGGGGATGGATGGACGAGTGGGGGGATGGATGGACGAGTGGGGGGATGGATGGACGAGTGGGGGGATGGATGGACGAGTGGGGGGATGGATGGACGAGTGGGGGGATGGATGGACGAGTGGGGGGATGGATGGACGAGTGGGGGGATGGATGGACGAGTGGGGGGATGGATGGACGATGGGGGGGGGATGGATGGGGGGGGGGATGGATGAGTGGGGGGATGGATGAGTGGGGGGATGGATGAGTGGGGGGATGGATGAGTGGGGGGATGGATGGATGGATGGAGTGGGATGGATGGATGGAGTGGGATGGATGGATGGAGTGGGATGGATGGAGTGGGATGGATGGATGGAGTGGGATGGATGGATGGAGTGGGATGGATGGATGGAGTGGGATGGATGGATGGAGTGGGATGGATGGATGGAGTGGGATGGATGGATGGAGTGGGATGGATGGATGGAGTGGGATGGATGGATGGAGTGGGATGGATGGATGGAGTGGGATGGATGGATGGAGTGGGATGGATGGATGGAGTGGGATGGATGGATGGAGTGGGATGGATGGATGGAGTGGGATGGATGGATGGAGTGGGATGGATGGAGTGGGATGGAGTGGGATGGAGGGATGGAGTGGGATGGAGGGATGGAGTGGGATGGAGGGATGGAGTGGGATGGAGGGATGGAGTGGGATGGAGGGATGGATGGAGTTGGATGGATGAGTGGGGGGGATGGATGAGTGGGGGGGATGGATGAGTGGGGGGGATGGATGAGTGGGGGGGATGGATGAGTGGGGGGGATGGATGAGTGGGGGGATGGATGAGTGGGGGGATGGATGAGTGGGGGATGGATGAGTGGGGGGATGGATGAGTGGGGGGATGGATGAGTGGGGGGATGGATGAGTGGGGGGATGGATGAGTGGGGGGATGGATGAGTGGGGGGATGGATGAGTGGGGGGATGGATGAGTGGGGGGATGGATGAGTGGGGGGATGGATGAGTGGGGGGATGGATGAGTGGGGGGATGGATGAGTGGGGGGATGGATGAGTGGGGGGATGGGGGGATGGATGGATGGGGGATGGATGGATGGGGGATGGATGGATGGGGGATGGATAGGAGGATGGATGGATGGATGGGAGGATGGATGGATGGGAGGATGGATGGATGGGAGGATGGATGGATGGGAGGATGGATGGATGGGAGGATGGATGGATGGGAGGATGGATGGATGGGAGGATGGATGGATGGGAGGATGGATGGATGGGAGGATGGATGGATGGGAGGATGGATGGATGGGAGGATGGATGGATGGGAGGATGGATGGATGGGAGGATGGATGGATGGGGGGATGGATGGATGGGAGGATGGATGGATGGGAGGATGGATGGATGGGCGGATGGATGGATGGGGGGATGGATGGATGGGGGGATGGATGGATGGGGGGATGGATGGATGGGGGGATGGATGGATGGGGGGATGGATGGATGGGGGGATGGATGGATGGGGGATGGATGGATGGGGGATGGATGGATGGGGATGGATGGATGGGGGATGGATGGATGGGGGATGGATGGGGGATGGATGGGGGATGGATGGGGGATGGATGGGGGATGGATGGGGGATGGATGGGGGATGGATGGGGGGATGGATGGGGGATGGATGGGGGATGGATGGGGGATGGATGGGGGATGGATGGGGGATGGATGGGGGATGGATGGGGGATGGATGGGGGATGGATGGATGGGGGATGGATGGATGGGGGATGGATGGATGGGGGATGGATGGATGGGGGATGGATGGATGGGGGATGGATGGATGGGGGATGGATGGATGGGGGATGGATGGATGGGGGATGGATGGATGGGGGATGGATGGATGGGGGATGGATGGATGGGGGATGGATGGATGGGGGGATGGATGGATGGGGGATGGATGGGGGATGGATGGATTGGGGGATGGATGGATGGATGGATGGGGGATGGATGGGGGATGGATGGATGGATGGATGGGGTGGGGGATGGATGGGGGATGGGGGATGGATGGATTGGGGGATGGATGGATGGATGGATGGGGGATGGATGGGGGATGGATGGGGGATGGATGGATGGATGGATGGATGGGGTGGGGGATGGATGGATGGAGTGGGGAGATGGATGGATAAATGGGGGATGGATGGAGTGGGGGATGGATGGATGGATGGAGTGGGATGATGGAGTGGGAAGGATGGAGTGGGAAGGATGGAGTGGGAAGGATGGAGTGGGAAGGATGGAGTGGGAAGGATGGAGTGGGAAGGATGGAGTTGGAAGGATGGAGTTGGAAGGATGTATGGATGGAGTAGGATGGATGTATGGATGGAGTGGGGGATGGATGGATGGAGTGGGGGGGATGGATGGATGAATGGAGTGGGGGAGCTGAAGGCAAGAAAAAACGAGTACAATCAGGGAAGCAGAAGGCAAGAAAACGAGGGAAATCAGGGGAGCAGAAGGCAAGACAAGAAAACAAGTAAAAATCTGTAATACAGCCAATAAAAACGTATCTGCTTTCAAGAAAAGTGAATGTTAAAACCAAGGCCCAAACGCACAAGTTTACCAATATTAAGCTTCGATATGCATCAATGGAGACCAAAAGAGATCTTCAATATTAATAAAATATGGCCACCACATATAGATTTAAACCTCCATAGTTCAATCACCCTGGTGGCTTAAAAACATTCACCTACTAGAAACTGAAGAAAAATCAACTGAAATAAAAAATAGAAAGCAGCAGATGTCTGAAGGCAAAAGATAAAGCGCTGCCTCCGGCAACTATTGAACGGATGGCAAAAACATCCAGCAGGCGGCCTCTATCATTCACTCCTCTTGAAACCACTCTGAGTAATACATCCGAATGTTTTACTGCAGTGTAGGCATAAGACGTTGCCCAATAATGCAGATCAGCTCTGCAGAGTAAATCTATGCAAAATAAACCGTTACAAAGCAACTTCACACATGTATTGCTAATACAAAGCAAAAGATGACAGCTTTATATAGTGAAATACTTCGGTGTTGTGCTAGTAATAGCTTAATTTAGGCCCACAGACACTGTAACCATCTTAAAGGTTTATGTGCTTATTGGTTCTCAGCCTGTTGTAGGTGGGAGAGTCCACTGGCACTGAAACGCTGAAACAACTCAAACTCTCCGTTAAAATTTACTGGCGTGCATGGATGCATTTACTAAGGATGTGGCTGATTTTCTAAGAAGGTGGACACAAATATTGGACCGTAAACAAGTGCAAGCGATGCGCTTAATGACAAATATCAGGGAGCTGGGCGGACAGCAGGAGCTGGGCAGGTAGGCCACTTGGAGTTGGAGCAAACATGAGTGCAGGGTTCCCTGCAGCTGGAAACCGTTCGCTGAAGAAGGGAAGAAACAGGAAGCTGGGGTGAAGCAGTAGGCAAAGATGGAACAGACAGGAGGCAGGGATACAGAAATGAAACTAGACGGTCCTAAATGTAAGAAGTGCCATGTGCTGCGGCGATAAGAGGGCGGAAAGGACGGCCGTGGGAGGAGAGTGGTGCAGGCGGGGGTGGGGGGGGGGGGGGGGGGGGCGGGGACCAGAGCCTTTGAAGGGAAGAATGGAGGAGCATGGAGAGGAGACATGTCAGTTGGAACGCAAAGAGGACAAGCTTCCTTCATTTGCTTTTAAAACAATTTAAGTTGATGATTCTGTTCTCGGTCATGGCACAAAAAATCTAATTTCAAGCAAAAAGTTAAAACTTAGTAGGACCAATAAGAAGAAATTCTCTGTATCCATAATTTTTGCAATGTAAAAAGCATTTTGATCGATGCTGTGCAATAAAATAGGGGGGAAAAACGTTTGGGATCAAGCGACTGTTTCTGGAAATGAAGCGGGCTCTATCTTTATCTTTTTTGTTTACCAATAAAAAATAAAATGGCAATTTGGATCGGGGGAAAAATCGAGTTTAATTTTAGTTTCACAAAAGCACTTTCTACACAGTAGAGCGGCCTGGCAACAAATTGCAGTTGCTGAGACCACCCGAAATATAAATGAAAAAAGATGGTTACTGACTGCAAGGGGCAGGACAAAGCAACTTGGAGTGTGCTAACATGGAAGTTACAAAACAGGCGCTTAAGGCTAAGCCACTAGGAGGCAAATATATACAAACCAGCTGGGAGAGACGGGAAAAGCAAATTAGAGCTTGGAAAAGGGGGAGATGAGGGAACAACACAGAGCATGGGAGAGGGGTTGCTCGACAGAGGAAGCAGCACACAAGCAAGAGAGACCTGTTGATGTAAACATTTTAAACAAGCTGTGAAACGTTCAAAGTAAGGCAGCAGTGATAAATGGAAAGGAAAGCCGATATAAAGAAAAGCAAAGCTGCCATTAAAATGAAAGTGCGACATGGGGAGGCCGTGGGCAGCAACAGCAGGGGTGGGAGGGGGAGGAGAAATGCGAGACACGGCCTGGTGGCCGTGAAAAGTGTGAAGCACACGGCCGCGAAATGAAAGCCTTTTATGCAGCAGGGGGCGGAGCGGGCAACAGATGGCTGGCTTTGATGTGGTGATGCGAGGCAGGCAGGCAGGCGGACCAACTTCTTGAGGTCGCACCCTGAAACACCCTTTGCCGACACTTACTTCTCATCGGGCAATGGAGCTCTGAATACTGATATCATCTTCCACACCTCACGCAGAGCCCAATGGAGAAAAACTTTCCTATCCCTACTCACAGTCTCCACCACCAGGAAAACAACTCATGGCTTAATTCTCACCATCACACCTTCCCACCTCTTCCCTGGCAGGTCTACCATTACTATCTACAATAACGGGATTGTCCTAATCCAATCCACGGACAAGAACCTGGAATTACTAGACAACCTGTTCCCCAAGTTCAAAGAGCACCTCTCCAAGCTGCGGACCCCCACCCAGAACTCCGCCAGCACTATCACCCCTGACGTCGCAGCCACCACCTACTACACTTCTACCCCCAGCACCCCAGTAAATGGCCCACCTGCTGTTAACGCTCCCCACTCCCCAAGGACAGTCACAAATATCTCCACCGCATATACTAGCAGCCCCTCTAACATGACCCTTCTTATCCCCACCCATACCCCCTCCATCCCTCTCCCCCCGGACAGAACATCCCCCACCCACAACACACCACCATCTGAACAAGCCACCGCCCAAAGTTTATCCACCCCCCACTCCCATCCCCCCACGACAGACACCTTTCCCTCCCCATCTCCCTCTCCACCCCCACCCACGAGTCTCTCACACCTGACACAACAACTCCCACCCACAACACGCCTACATCTGCACACACCATCACTCGGAGTTTATCCACCCATCCCCCCCATCCCCCCCACGGCAGACACCTCTCCCTTCCCTGCTCCCTCCCCACTCCCACTCCCACTCACAACTCTATCTCCCTCCCAACAAAAGATACAGAACATACCTCCTCCCTTACCTTAGCATCCCCCTCTCTCCCACCTCCTATTCTCAGCCCTCACTACCCTCCTGTCTCCCCCACTGTCTTCAGCCTTCACGCACTCTTCTACTCACCAGCACCGAAGTCACTACCTATGCATCCCAACCACAGCCTGCCACACCTCCAACACCCTCACCCCTCGCCCACAAACACGTCCACACCTTGAATACCATCCCACTCATTAGCACCGCGGAACCCCTCAACAACGCTAGTATACACCCCCCCCCCGATACCCTGCCTGCTCTCCAGCTCACTACTCCACCACTCACCAACGGCTCTCTCCACCAACACCTTCCCCAATGACCCTCCTGACCTGACTTTATCCACCCTCCAACAAGTCAAAGAGGAAATCTTACAAATCAAAAAAGACGTCCACGCAATCAAAGACCTTCTCTCCTCACAGCCTAGTCTACCTCCCACCACCCAACTACCCTACAAACGACGCACCCTCCCTACATACCCTCGCCCCCGACGACACCAGCAATGGCCTACTATCCCCGTTCGCAATAATTCCCACCGCCCCGTCGTGTTCTCAACCCCTTGTCGGACCGCGACCTATGCTCTCTCCTACGCTCTTATGGCCCAGGTCCGGTAAAAGACTTTTCCAACTCACACATCCCCATACCCACAATTCTTACTAACCCGCTGAGGCTCCCAACACTCAACAACAGAGGCTCCGTCCCTAACAACCTCAGAAAAGTTCCCCTCACACTAGAAAGCTCGACCACCCTTCTCTCTCCCAAACTCAAATGCATCCTACTAAACTGCAGATCGGCCCAGAAACATTCCTCCGACATCGCGGATCTCGTCTCAGATAGGGAGCTGGACCTAGCCATTCTAACGGAAACGTGGCTCACTGAAGCCTCTACCCCGATTATGGTCATACTAGTCCCCCCCAATTATCACATCATTAGGCTGGACAGGTCTCCTGGCAAGACGGGCGGGGGAATTGCATGCATTTTTAGGAGCAACCTCTCCTTACTCAAGTCACCTCCCCCTCCCTTTCCTCCTGTGAACTCCTCTGCCTTGACATCACCAGTGAGGGCAAACAAGTCTGTGCTTTACATCTCATCTATCACCCGCCTGGTGACAATCTCATATTCACCCAACAATTCATGGACCTGATCACTTCCAATGCCGGTCGGCAGACCACTCAAGTATACCTGGGTGACTTCAATCTCCACTGGAACGATCAGAAAGACACCGTGGTGAATAGTCTCAAAACTTTCCTCAATGCGCTTGACCTCACCCAACTATGCGATAAACCAACACACGACAAAGGCGCGATACTCGACCTCATCATTGCCAAAGAGAACGCTATTCAACTGGAGGCGATTCTACCCTGCGATTGGTCAGATCACCACATTATCACCTTCTTTATCAACGAAAAAGTTAAACCTAACCCTACGCAACCAATCAAATCCAAAACATGGAAAAGGGATTTGAAGAATCTTAACCCCTCCACACTACCTCCCCACATCGGCAACCTCCTCCCCTTCAGGTGCCTCAGATGTTCAATCACTGACTGACCACTACCTTGACTCTATGAATACAATAGTCAATGAAGTCGCCCCTCTGCAACTGAAGAGTCTCCACCAAAATTTCTAACCCCTGGTATGATGACAGGCTCAATGACGAAAGGCGTAATATGCGAATGGCAGAGCGCACCTGGAGATCGGACCCTTCAGCACTGCATCTCAAAAAGCTTAAGAACAAGAGAAATGCCTACTTTAGGAAAATAAAGCGCACAAAGTCGGACTTCTTCAGCCGCCAGTTGGACCAAGCGAAGAACAGGCCAAGAAAGCTGTTCGAGCTAATCAAGACCCAAACAAAGGCACAACCCACACAATCAAACAGCACAACAAATGACACCCCACACTGTGAAGCCTTCTCTGCTTTCTTTAAACTAAAGACTGACAACATAAGAAATGACCTCATCATGGATGTAAGCCGATACCCCAACCACACCAGAATGGCAGACACTCAACCTAAAAACAAGGCATCCTGGCAGTACTTCGATACCTATTCGGAAGAAGCAATACACAAACTGCTCTGCACCTTGAAGCCCTCTAATCACCTCACAGACCCTCTACCTGCTAATGCTGTAAAAGACTTTATCCCCCTGCTCCTCCCTCTCTGGACCAAGATCATCAACAGCTCTTTGCAACAAGGCCACATTCCAGACTCCCTTAAGGTGGGGCAAGTCACGCCTATACTCAAGAAACCTACAGCTGATCCGTCTGACCTAAACAACTATCGGCCCATCACCAATATCCCCACACTGGCCAAACTGCTGGAGAAATGTGTCCAACTCCAACTAACAAAACACATTGATCAATTTGACCTCCTCAACCCTCATCAATCAGGCTTCAGAGCGAAACATAGCACTGAAACAGCTATGACACCCATAATTGATGACGCCCTCCAAATTCTGGATCGCAATGAGTCCTGCCTCCTCATCCTTCTTGACCTCTCGTCTGCATTTGACACGGTCAAACATGAGAATTTGCTGGAGCTGCTAAGTACTAGAATGGGGCTATCGGGAACTGTTCTCAAGTGGTTTTCGTCCTTCCTTCACAACCGGTCTCAGAGGTTCAAGATCGACAATGTGCTATCTACACCTGTGCCTGCAGATCTAGGTGTTCCACAAGGATCCACCCTCTCCCCTACACTGTTCAACCTCGTTATGGAACCGCTCGCCACCTTGCTTCAAGCATCCAATGTTCAATTCCATATGTACGCCGATGACACACAACTCTATCTAAAGTTACAATCCCCGGAAGATATCAAACATCTGAATTCCACGCTTATTAACACCCAATCTTGGCTGGCCGATAATCACCTCAAACTAAATGCTCTGAAAACTGAGTTCCTACTCATCTCACCCCCGGCGAAAATCTCCACCACCCAAACCTGGCTCAACAACCTAACAGCACTCAATGTCCAACCTACCATCGTGGACTCGGCGAAATCCCTAGGCATCCCACTCGACGCCAAGCTCAACATGCAGCAGCACGTCAGCAAAGCCACAAAAGCAGCTAATTTCCAAATTAACATGCTGAGGAAAATTAAACCCTTCCTCCCGGCCAAAGACTTCCAAACTGCTGTACAAGCTTTAGTCATCCCTCGAATAGACTATGGAATTGCGGCCCTCAGCGGTCTCCCGCTATCCACAACAGCACCCTTAAGAGCCTCCCTGAACGCTGCCGCGAGACTCATTACTGGCTCTAGAAAGCATTCGCACATATCCCCAGACCTAAAGTCTCTAAAATGGCTGCCTTTTGAAGCCAGAATACAGCTAAAAATTGCAGTTATGACACACGCGGCCGTGCACCACAAGGCACCTAACTACCTCGCTCAAAAGCTGTCTATATCAGGAGGTTCGAGATCCAATAGGAGCACAAAAAATCTTCTCCTGAAACCTCGTAGATTCCGGAAAGTGAAAACTTACAAGCGCTCCTTCTCAGGGATGGCACCCAGGATCTGGAATGCGCTCCCTCCTGAAACCAGGCTGATCTCCTCCACTGCACTCTTCAAGAAAGAGGTGAAAACCATCCTTCTGGCCAAGATCTCCTGATCGTTATAGATGTTGGTTCAGAGACTCTGCATTGCTTTGTATCACTGCTCACCCTATCCCCTGGCACTATACTCTACTTGTTGGGGGCACTACTACGCTACTCTCTTACTACCGACCAAGATATGATACACGTTGGTTTACTGATCCACCTGTACACCTCTGGAGTGTGATCAATGACTTGTGCTGTCCTATATTACTCTCTTACCTGATTGTATATGGATTGGTTTTATGTATGTTTTTATTATCCATGTTATTGACTATTATACTGTTTCCCATTATCTCTGTTGACTCCTACTGCCCCTTCCCTGTCTTTGTGAAGCGCTCTGATATCTGTAAGGATCCTGTTCGCGCTATATAAAACTTTGAATAAATAAATAAATAAATAAATAAATAAATAAATAGAAGCGAGTTCACGAGACCACATGCACTTCTTGAAATCCGCTTTTTTGAGAGCTTAGTTTAGCTCTTAGTTTAGCCCCTATAGTCTCGCCTGTTAATCCCTGCGGGATATAATAGGCGAGCCCTAAAAATTAGTGTACCAAGATATTTGGGTTAACAACGACATCAACAAACTTTTATGGAGGTGAATAATTGCCAGCTATTAAAAAAAGACAAACATTTTCAATTGTTTGATATTTTACTGTGTGTAGATCTGTAGGTTTGAGATAATAAAGAGCCATGTCTCTCACTACCTTATTGGTTCGTCTTCTTTTGTACTGCCAAGTCATTTGTTCTTTCGCCAAACACTGATACAAGCACCATTTTACACTTCAGAACAGCAACAAAAGAACTTGATCTACCAGTTGCCTAAGACATCGTTTACCTGTAGCAAGGGATTTGCAGCTCAATGCTCTTCTAAATTCACATGCTGTGCATTATTCTAGGGAATGGGTCAGGAAGTGTTTGTTTTTTTCCACAATGTTTTTCTCCTGAGAGTCAACCAAGGAGATGTAAGTATGGCTCACTAGGACAGGGACAGCATCGCCACAATGCTACACTGCTTGACCCTCCTTTAAGATTTTTCAAGTAAAACACTAGCTTCCCTCCGAAAGACCTTAAAGCTTCCAAAACCATTGTTATAGTTAAGAAACTAGTTACTTTTACCACATTAATATCTTCTAGAGTGACTAGATAAATGAGCAGTATTTCTCCTAACCTCCTCAAGATGGCTTTAAGGCAGTAGTCACACCAGATGTTTCACTTCTGTCTGAGACTACCTTCTGTGCTTGTGCCTCTACACAACAGTACTTTGTGAATGCATGAATGAAGTACATAGGTCATTTAGAGACATTAGCCATGAAATCCAACATTCCCCTTTCTTTCTACTAGAATACCTTTGGTTTAACCTCAAAGGTCTAATATGACATCTTTTAACATGTTTGTATGGTTTGTGCTATCCATCTGGCAACGGTACTCCATTAGCAATAATACTTTGATTTATAATAAAATCATAAAAGGGTGGATCTTACCACCATTTGGTCGATATTTACATTTTTAAAACCACACAAAAACAGCTTCAAGTCAAAAATAAAACAAAGAAGGGTAAGAAAAGAAAAGGAATATAAAATTACAAGGGCTTTTCAGGAAAGTGGTCTTAGGGGAATTGTAAAATTTGGAGAGGTGTTATGAGTTGGATCAGGTTACACTTTTATGACATGAATTTTCGTGGGCTTTTCAAAAGGTGGTGTAAGAGGGAAAGTAAAACTTGGGGAAGCGATGTAAGATTGGATCAGGGTGCACTTTTGTGACATGAATTGAAGTGCTAGGGAAAGGGAACAAAAGAGTCCGTTAGGAAAATAAAGGTGGGTCCATGGGCGACTATGTCCAGACCTATTTTCCTGGGTCCTCCTTGGTTGCAGCCTTATTTCCCAGCTCCTGAGCAGCATGCTCCAAAAATTTTATGGTATTGCAAGACAGTTTTATTCAGGACCCACTGAGGCATATGATGACGGCCGCCCTGCAGGTTCTCACCTGAGCAGCTCTCAAGTGTGGTAACAAAAGCACTTTCCTTGGTTTCTGAAGTGCAGGGCATATACTAATTAAATGCAGTAATGATTCTGCGCCGTTGTTACAAAGGCGGAAGTCGGAAGTTGGCCACGACTGTTGCCATTTGGGGGTGAGATCTTTGCTCACAAAACAGCCCAACCTTAGCAAGCTTAATTTCCTTTTGTAATGGTCCCTGAAGCAGTCTTGCAAGTATGGATGAGGCTTCAAATTGGTGTATGATGACAGTACAAACCAGGCGTGGGTTTTACCAGCCACGGCAGCTTTGTCCATTAATAGTGACGCTTGTTTGGTTGCATTGTTGGTTCGCAGTTTAAAAGCAGTGTAAGTCATGGGTGCACGCCAGGATTCTTCCAATGCTAATGATTGAAGCGCTTGCCTGAGGGACTTATATATTGAATTGGGAAGTCCAGCCTGTTTTTCCACTTCCAGCCAGCACAGATGTGCCAGGGAGTGATCTTCTACGTCCCTCATTCGCCAGTAATATTTGACTAGCGCTCCTTGTCTTTCAGGGAGCTGATTTGTGAGACCGTATTCCAAGCGTATTTGGGATTGCGAAATATAACGCGGGATTGAGAAAAGGTTTTTAAAGAGGTTTGATTGGGCGAGGTTTAGCGCTGTTGAGTCCCGGGTTGCCATCATCTCAGAGCCATATGTGAGTGATGGCAAGAATTTGGCAGCTACGATCTTTAAGATGTGGGCAGTAGAGTTTCCAGGTAGATATTTTTTGGATTGTTTTGAAAGCAAATTGGAGCTGTTTAGCTTTTGATTTCCCCTGTTCCAAGTGCTGTTTATATTTTAGTTGATGGTCCAGTAAGATGCCCAGGTATTTATATTGGTCTACCTGGGTTAGTGTAGTGGAGTTTATCTTCCAGATAATTTTTTTTCTTTTCTTGCGAGAGCCAGAGAAACATAAGACATTTGTTTTTTTGAGGTTTATTTTAAGTTGCGCATTCGAGAGGTACGACGCTAGCTTAGAGATCATACGTTGTAGGCCGAGAGGAGTTTGTGACAAAAGCACTATGTCGTCTGCGTATTGTAGGCTCATTATGGGTAAATTACCCAATTTTGGTGGATCTCCCTGAATAGAGCGTAAATCGCTTTCTAGGTCCGCAGTGTAAATGTTGAAAAGGCAGGGGGCCAGTACGCAGCCTGGTTTTAAACCGTTGAGTGTGTGGAATTTCTTTGTCAGACATCGTCCGTCTCCTTTTTTCACTTGGACCCAGGTTTGTGAATACAGCTCTATAATTGCTCCCATTAGCTTTGGCGGCGCACCCAGGCTTTCATTTTAGCCCAGAGTTTGGATCTTGGCACATTATCAAAGGCCGCTTTTAAGTCTAAAAAACAAGTATACAGCGAGTTAGAGTTATCTACTGCCCTTTTTGCTAGTAGGGTTATTGCAGATAAGTTGGTGAGAGTACCCATTCCTGGGCGAAAACCTGTTTGAGTCGGGGGGATTAGCCCTATGCTGCTTACCCAAGCCTCCAGTTCTACCAGTATATTTGACACATAGATCTTTGCCTCCACATCTATTAAGGCGATTAGCCTGTAGTTATTAGGGTCAGAGCGAGACCCAGCTTTATGTATTGGATGTAAAATGCTGCCCCTCCACGATTCGGGAATATTCCCGGTCTTTACACTATGACAAAATAAAGGGAGTAATTGGCTCGCCCAAAACATGGGGTCTCTTGAATAGGGCGTTTGGGAGACCATTTGGTCCGGGGGCTCCATCTGCTCTCAATGATTTTATGGTGTTCAAGACCTGCGTTAGTGTCATCAGGTCGTTGTCACCTATATGCTTTATTATTGGCGGTTCGCAGGTAGCTTTGGGGTCAGCGGGCTTTGAGTCTGTCGTCGTTCTCAGGCTTGACAGGCGACACTCCGGAAGAGGCGCAACTTTATTTTCTAATGATGTATCAAGTGTGAAGTTGTATAATAGGTCGATGTGGCTACACGAAAGCTGGTCAGTCATGTCGGAGTTGAACTGCCGATGTTTACCGTTGAGCATGAAGTTTATTTTTGCCCAAAAGTCTTTTGAGTTCGCAGCTTACTAGCATGAAGTATAGTGCACGCTAGTTTTTCCTTATGCATTCTCTTGGCCAGATTGGTCTCTCTTTTAGCTCTTTTTTTAAGGCTACAATAATTTTCAGAGTATGTCGTGAAAAGTGAGGATCCTTTTTTTGTTCGGCCCTGAGAAATGCATTCAATTGCCTTTTTAGTTGTCGCAGCTTTGGGGTGTACCATTTCCCTCCTCTGTTTCTTATAGGTTTTTGTCCTCTGTGGTTGGATTGAAATTTCTTGTATAGGTCCACTACAATGGACTCCCAGATCTTTATTATATCCTTTGATGTGTCAGATTGTGAAATCAATGCATGGCATGACGCCATTAGCTTGGAGAGGTTTTCTTCATTCCAATTTAGCCGTTGTAAATTGAAAATCTGGGTGTTCATGGATAGGGGCAGCGCTTGCTCAGACTTTTTTACTTTGATTGTCAAGGTGAAGGTCTGTGGGAGATGATCACTTTCCCCGCGTTCCTGGATATGGAAGTTTCTGATGTGAAGGAATAGGTCGGGGTCAGCCAGAGTATAGTCTATAGTTGATCCTGAATTTTTAGAAACCCTCGTTAGGGCAGCCGGTGTATCCAGATGACCCCTTCCATTTAAGGTGTACAGTTGGAGGGCTTCCAATTCCATGGCGCATTTCCTTCCTATTGCACTTTGTCTGCAAAGGTTGCCCTGCCTAGGGGCTATATGGGTAGGGAGGCTTCCCTCCTGACGTTGGATTAGATTCATATTAAAATCTCCTGTTATAAGCATGTTTTCGCTTGGATAGGTGGACTTTAGCGCGTTGATTGCAGTAACTAGTTGTTTTATCCTCTTCCCCTTTCCACCGGGGTGCATATAGAGGTTCACGATCAGGAGGCCCATTTTTGGGGAAATTTCAGTTTTAACGCATTGCATCCATGTAGAATCTAGGTCAATATGACTGAGTTGCCATAGAAGGTCCGTCGATATAAAAATGGACAGGCCTCCTTTTGCCCTGCCGGATCGGGCCTCCTTTTGGGCTGGTGTGAAGAATTCTTTGTATCCCACAAGAGGCGCGTTTCCAGTCTGCCATGTTTCCTGGAACATTAGTATTTTAAATTGAGTGATAAACTCTATAAAGTCTTCTTCCTCCAGCTTCGCTTTTAGACCATTGACGTTCCATGAACAGAACGTACAGCCTTGCTCTCTCTTTCCCAACCACTGGTCTGCTGTTGGTTCAGTCTGTGTTCCTATGGATTGATGCCGGAGGGGCCGGATGGTGCCTTTCGGGCAGGTCATTCACCTGACGGGCAATCGTGATTGTAATTTGCCTGAGTTGTTGGCCTTCTTCTTCTATGCTGCCTCTTAACTCTGGTCCTTTAGCGTGTTTTAGGAGGCCTCGTTTTGGATTTTGTTTCCGCAACGGACTGGGATATCGAGCTGGCTCCACTTTCTTTAGATCAATACCCCATGAGGCAAAATCCTCCCAATGGGTCAGGATTAGTTCTGTGACGGTGTGATCAATCCAGGTTGTTATCGTGGAATCGGAGCCTGGTTGGAAAGGATTTGGTTTAAACTCTACTAATTCCAAATCACATGATTTTAAATGGCTCAGGCCTGGTAATTCCTCTAGGAGTCTTAAGATTGCCCCTCTGTTCAAGATGTCATGGGTCCCTCTTGAGCAGTATTTCGGAATTAGCTCAATTTTGTTGCTTAAGATGTGCCACTTTTGACTTTTTGGTCATCTGCACACTTTGATGAATGGGGGAGACATTCCTTCCCGGTCCATCTTTGGCTCAAAGGTGTGCTGATTAGCTGGCTGTGCACTGCTTATGATTGCTTGTTCGTTGAGGACTAGGACTTGTGGAGCTTGTGTGTCTCCCTCCTGCAGGTCCCGTGGATTTGGTTCTTTGATTTTTGCGGGTTTGTCTATGCCAACTTGTCTATTGTTTTCTAATACTTGAATGGATAAGATGGTATCCTTTGAACTTTTTCTTCGCTTGATGTTTGTGTTAATGACTTGCTCGTCATTTGATGACTTGCGATTTGGCTTATCTCTGGGTGGGTTGAAGATGCTGAACGTTTTTATTGCGTTCTGAATTGAATTTGTGCAATTTATGGCTCTTTTTAGAGGGGTTATAACCTTGTCAAGGGGTAAGCCTTTTAGGGTAGGCCCTTGCTCTGGAGTTGTTCTAATTTGAGGTGGAGTACCCTCTAACTTCTTTGTCTTCACTGTTGCGGAGGTCGTTGTTGGTTTTTTTGGGGAGCTTTGATGATGCGCCTTGCCTGTGAGCTTTTGCTTTTCTAGCTTTCATTTGGCGCTTCCTTTCCCTTTTGGTAAGCGCATGTACCTGAACGGTAAGATTGGGACTGAGTGCCGCAATTAGTGGGGACGCCGGAGTTGGATATGCTTCCTCTCCGTGGTCAGCTAGAGTATGTTCGTGTGCACTTGTTGGCGTCGTGATATCATTAGAGGTGGAGGGATGTAGTAGGTCTTGGGTTTCCAAGTTTTCTTAGCCGCTGCTAACCTCAGGCGGCCTACCTGGACCCTATTTGGTGTGCTGTTGGCTAGTTGCTTGTCTTATGGTTGTGGTGGTTGCCATAAGTAAGTTCGTTGGGGATTCCGTGACAGCCCCCAATATCTGCGTCATCAGGCTTGGTACTGTGGCTAGTTTATCTATTATGTCTGAACAGTGGCATGTATAGAAGGTGGAGTCCTTGTTGAGTTGCACCCTCGTGATCATGTTGTTTAAGTCTTTTAAGTTTGATTCAATGCCCTGAACGTGAAAGGCCAAGAGGTTAAGCAGGTCGACTTGCATGTCCAATTTGTCCGCATGGTAGGACATAGCGACGCCTATGGTTTCCATTGTCTTTAATAGTTGCGGCCAAATGGAGGCAGTTTGGGTACTCTCTAGTGTTTCCCCCTGTATATGGGTAAGCTTGGGTGGGATGAAAGGATGTGCAGAAGGATCTAGTTGATTGCGATGCTCGCACAGTTACGCGCTCCTTGACAATGACCTTTTGACATTGCCTTCCAACTTGCCAGGCGTTTGGTCATATTGGGCTGCGAACTCACGCATACTCCGTTCCAATTCTGCGATCTCGCTTGCGGTTACGTTTTCTTCCTGTGAATTCGATGTCTCACTGTGTTTGATGGCATCGGAATCTTCCATTACTAATCCGACAGATGGAAGATGATGCTCTTTAACTAGAGCCGATATGAGCTGGCAGCTCAGTTTGCTGGGAGAATTTCCTGATGGCAGCGAGTTTTGAATGTTGTTCACTGGATGTGTTTGTGTTTGTGAAGGGCCTTGGTTGTTATCGGGGTCGTTTTATGGATGGATTGTGGGCTTTGCTCTATAAAAACCGAGTCATTGCTTGCGTCCGGGGTCCAATGGACTAAGGCACGAGCCGGTGATATATGAGCTGTTTGTTGGGGCTTGGGAATTGGGTGCCCCTTGGTTTGGTCTGAGCCATTGGCTAGTTGTCGGGTAATTTGGTACTCATAGAAGCTGCTGCACCCCCCCTCAACCCGGAGGTGCAAATGCCTCAAAGAAATGCATGGTTTCCCAATGTCTTTTCTATCCAGTCACATCTTGGGTGTAAAGTGCGCTTTGAGCTGCATTTGCCACCTTTTTGAGATAGTTATTGGTTTTGCCAATTACTTTTTTTTAAGCAATGCTGTGAAGCATGACTGAAGAGTAAACAAACAAAAAAGGCACTATGACATGTCCACCTATATCATTTTATAGACAAGCGCAACATGCATGCACGTGCCTACACAATGATGCAAGCACTTTTTGTCATTTTTTTTTATCAATCAAAGTTGGATCGTGAATAAAAATCTAAAAGACCTAGCACACAAAAGTGTTTTCTTTTTTTGAGGCACGGATGGGGAGGGCTCGGAGAAACACGTAGGGTAAGGGGGAGGAAGCAATATGGTGGGCAGGGGCAAGAAACACGGCAAGAGAGAGGACGTGGAGGGTGGGGGAAGAGAAGCTCATTGCCTAGATGAAAGTGGAACTTTTGGGGTAAGCACAAGTGTGAGAAAACAATGCAGGACAAGAAGCAAATGAGGGGGTCCACAACATAGAGGGAGACATCTGGAGTACATGAGGGCGACATCTGGAAAACGCACACACTCTACCAGAGTGCTTACCAAAAAAAAAAAGAGCTTCCAAAGTGAGCAGTGGACACAAGCAAATGAGTGCGACAATGACGGCAACCAATGGGCGAACTCCGAGCCTACTGTAAGCGGACAATAAGTCTTTCCACCAACAGACAGCTTGTCAGGGAGGCACAACCTAAAAAGGAAGCAGAGTTGGTATTACAAGGAAAGGAAAAACGTTAAAATTTAGGATGGGTCCTCATCCATTCTTTATTCCAATATATTACCACAGTACAGTTCATGTACTGATAATGCCTGCAATTCACTAATTCTAAGTTCTTCTTAGTGCTGCAATGGTTATTAAAAAGGCCGATTTTAAGGTTCGAGGTTTAGAAGTGGTTTATGCATAGGTTCAAAAGATGGCTTTATTGGTCTCATCAAACCAGATTTAGATTCCACTTCACTGGCTGAGCAGCTTGTAGAGGGTGCAATCTTTTTTGTGCTCCCTCTAGGTAATGCTAGAATATAGGTGTGTTGTTAAGTGTACCTTCAGTGAGGCAAGACTGAATTTACACCCTAAGACAGATTTACTAGTTAACTAATGTTAGGAGTTGTTAGGGGAACACTAAGTTATCTTATACATCTTATTGCATAACACTTTCTTGTTACGTGTCTGAGGATCATACACTTCAAGAATGTAAAGATGAATGAGTTCAGAAGCCAAGCTGCAAGATGTCAAGTTTTGTGGTCTCGGTGTCACTAGACAGACGTCCGCTCAGTGCTTTGAATTTCTCCATCAATGTTGGAATAAGAGGTGTTAATGGAACTGTGTATGCAAATAATCTGCAGCAGCCTAACAACAGTGCCTTTCACATGACAGAGAAAGGTAGTGCCTGGATGCAAAAAACTAGGGACCGTTTTTCACTAGTGGCCTGTGCCCATTTCTAAAGTATGCTGCCCACACCCGGTAATTGACTTCTGCCAATTAAAATGTTTCTGGCAATCTCGAAGATTCAGCACTAACGTCTATATGAAAGTGTGGCCACCTACTGTATTGGCTAACAAAACTTGCAATATCTTGTTATATATCCGTCTTCAGAGCTAGAAAGCATTCAGAGATAGAAAACTGGTCTCCTTTTGTTGGTAATTTAAGTTTTATTTATTATTTAAATTTGTAGGGCGCAACACCTACCCAAAAAAGTGTTTCCCGGCGCCAGGCAGACTTTGTGCTGAGAAATAGCAAGGCAGCAAGATGAGATTATTGGTTAAATAGCCAAGTCTTTAGAGCTCGACGAAAGGTAGTGTAGACAGTTTCCTTGCGTAAGGCCAGGGGGAGAGTATTCCAGAGGAACAGACCTAAATAGGAAAAAGATCTTCACCCCCATCCTGGTTAGTGTTACCCTGGGCACCACAAAAGTGCACTTGGAATCGGACCGCAGATGGCGGGTAGGAGCATAGGGGCGAACAAGTGACTGAAGATACTGAGGTGCTGTGCCTGTTTTGATTTTGAACATATAGCTCAGGGCTTTGAACTTAATACTGTTCTCCACCCTGAGCCAATGTAAGCCACGTAGATGTTCAGTAGTAGAGGCGGATTTGGGAATCCTGCAGAGGAGTCTAGCTGCCGAATTCTGTACTAGCTGCAGTCTACGGGTCACTGCCTTATTAGATCCAAGGTACAGTACATTTCCGTAATCAAGCCGTGAGGTAATGAGGGCGTGGACCACGTTTTTTTTGGTGGCGACGGGTAGCATCCAAATAATTTTTCTAAGCCATTTTAAGATGGTAAAGTAAAGTGCTGTGGTTTTAACTGTTTGCTGTTGCATGGTCTGTGCATCGTCAATAATGATGCCCAAATTCCAGACATGGCTGGAGGGCTTTGGGAGATTACCCTTCTCAGCTAGCCAGTGCAGAGGACTCCAAAGGTCTTTTTTTGCCTAGAATCAGTATTTCGGTTTTTTCACTGTTTAACTTAAGGAGGAGATTATGATTCATCCAGTTAGAAATTTTTCAAACACCCTGTTGGAGAAGAGAAGATGCAGAAGGGTCAGAGTTAGAGAGGGAGAAAATAATCTGCGAGTCGTCAGCATACGTGAAAAGCATTAGATCGGCTTGTTCCGTGATGTCTGCTAACGATCTGACGTACAGATTGAAGAGCAGGGGACTAAGGATCGATCCCTGGGGAACTCCATATGTGGGGATGTGTAAACCTTGGAGAAAGCCGTGGCAGACGAAATTTGAAAAGTGCGGTTGCCGAGAAAGGAAGTAATCCAGTCTAGAGCGGAGCCGCATATGCCTAAGGACTTCAGTGTGTGGATTAAGAGAAGGTAGGAGATGGTATCAAACGGCGCACTAAGGTCTACAATATTTGTGCCACTGTCTGTCCGGCATCCATATGCTGTCGTAGTCTTTCAGTGACTCCCAACAGTACGGTCTCTGTGGAAAAGCCAATTCGAAAACCGGATTGAGCAGGATGAAGAATATTATTAGTTTCAGTAAATTGTGAGAGATGGGAATGAATAGGTCTTTCAAGAATTTTTGAGAAGGCTGGTAAAAGTGAAATTGGTCTATAGTTGGCAGAAATATCTGGGTCAGCGGTGGGTTTCTTCCAGAGGGGGGTCACCATAGCATGTTTCCAGAGTGCCGGAACCATGGACTCCAGCAATGAACAATTTAAGACATTTAGAATCACCTGAAGATGGGGGGTGTCTAGTTGCTTCATTATGGAAATTGGGAGAGGGTCCTTGGGTGAGCCAGATTTGATTTTATTCAAAATGGCTTTCAAGGAATCAAAATTTAGAAGTGGCCAGGAATCTAAAAATGGTATGGAGGTGAAGGATTCCAGTGGAGACTTGCATTGAGAAACAGTCAATGATTTCAGGGAATCAAAATTTAGAAGTGGCCAGGAATCTAAATGTGGTGTGAAGGTAAAAGACTCCAGTGGAGACTTGCATTGAGAAGCAGTCATGTGGTCAATAGGGAGAGGTACAGTACGGGACAGAGTTTTAGTTTGGGGCTCAGAAGTGCAAAAACAACAGTTGATGGACAGAATGCAGAACAATGTCATACATTCATCTCAGTACAGAGATCTGGGCCTAAATCCATCGTTTTTTTGCACTCCACACCACCCCAGTTCAGACATGGCCATATGCAAATCAGCCTTGACCCTGTGCCTCATGGGAACAGTCCAGGCCGAACTGCCAAGCCATGTCTTTCCTGGACCAGAATCAAGCATCCTAGGACCGGTTTCTGGCTATCAGCCGTCTTCAGCCAGGATAGCTGGACTCCAGTGCTGTGGAGAGCATGGGACTCACGTCAGAGCATACCCATCCCACTCAGGGTGACAAATGCAAAAACAACAGTTGATGGACAGAATGCAGAACAATGTCATACATTCACCCCAGTACAGAGATCTGGGCCTAAATCCATCGTTTCTTTGCACTCCACACCACCCCAGTTCAGACATGGCCATATGCAAATCAGCCTTGACCCTGTGCCTCATGGGAACAGCCCAGCCCGAACTGCCAAGCCATGTCTTTCCTGGACCGGAATCAAGCATCCTAGGTCTGCAAGAGTCAGAATTTATGATCTCCAGCTGAATTTTTTCAATCTTAGATGTGAAGAATTGGGCGAGATCGTCACATTGACATTCATTTAATGGCAGAGGGTTGGCAGTTATTTTGGATCCGCCCAGTTCTTTCACCAGGCTGAAAAGGGTTTTTGAACAGTTGGCAGCTTTGGAAATGGTGTCTGAAAACAAACTGGCCCTCGGAGAATTGCACAAATTATGATCTATATTTCTAGCTTTGGTGTAGATGATTTTAGATTCGGGCATGTAGTCTTTCCTCCATTTACGTTCTAACGCTTTGCATTTTGATTTTTCCTTTTTTAAGATGTCATTGAACCACGGTGCAGGAGGTCGGTGGTTATTTAGTTTTTTATGCGAGCGAGGAAGACAAGAGTCTATAGCATTAGAAAGCCAATCGTGAATGTTTGTAGTGAGTGCGTCAATTCGAAGGTCAGCAGGGGGTACATTTGAAGATAGAAATTTATTTAAAGCAATTAGGTCGAGTTTTTTTTAAATTGCTTTTCGGGGTCACCAAAGAAGGGAAAGGAGGAGCCAAAGAGATTGGAGAAGCAAGACTAAATTTGGAGAGAAAATGGTCAGGCCAGCTCAAGGGAACTACCAGAGTACATCTAATATGGGGAAGACTAGAAAAAAATCGGGTTCAACAGGTGACCAGCTGTAAGTGTTGGACCGGAATGAAGAAAATTTATGTTCAATGCAGCTAAGTCAGCGATGAAATTGGTATATGTTGAATTGGACAGATCATCTAAATGTAGATTGAGATCGCCCAGAAGCGAGAATTTTTGGAGCTCATAAGTAAGGGAGTAATGTAACTAGGAAATGAAGTAGTCCATGATGTTGGGTGTCCTGGTGGGCGATAAACAAGTAAACCAGTGGGCGTGAAGTTGGGATTTAATGCTAGCTTGAAGAGTGCAGCTTCAGTTTGAGTGCTTCCTAAAATTCAGTTTGCCTATATGTGTGGCCCAGGCCAAGTGTGATCTATATTATATTTTGTAAGGATAGCTTTCGGGACAGGTGTTCTGAAATGTCTTTCCCTTGTCATATTGATAATGACTCACCATTTCAGTTTTGTCTGCATCTTGCTTGTAATGACGATTCGCTCTTCCCACTTTCACTGCTTGTTTAACCATTACTAAATTGATGTATGTGCATTTGGAATCAAAGGAGTACATGAGGTCTTATTGTAAACTGTCTTATTACAGTTCCCAAAGTCAGGAACCGACATCTACTAAAACGAATCTGCATTTTCAAAGTCGCCTGCTACTTTTGGATGCGGAAGTCAATTGTCATTGCTGTATGGAGTTCTGCCCCAATAAACCATCATATTTACTGATAAAGGGCGATGATTTCTTTACGCAAACGTCAAAAGCCAACTGGTATACAAGATCCCCCACTGTCTGGAATGCATCTGGCCCTGTCGAAATGCATTATTCTTTACCAGCCAGTTGCCCAAGTTAGCGTAAACACGGATAGAATGTCAACTTATATAAGCTGCTACAATGGCCATGGTCTTGGTTAACAAACTTGGGCAGATGTTATGCGAAAAGGTATGTATGTTTCGAGTGAAATCTGATGCCATTTGTTGTCTGGAGGTGCATGTTGTAGCATCTCTATGTGATTGTCACCATATTTGTGCCTGTGATCTTGTGACTGACAATGTAACTTGTTTTGGTTTATCAAACATTTGAGAGATCTCCAGTGTGCCAAATGTATTTCAATGTGATAGACCTTCTCCTCGAATAAGGGTGATCACCTCTTGAAAGCCTGTCATGTGGAACCTCTGCTTCTTACCGAACGTATTTATGAGCCACAAGTCCAGAACCGTCTTCAGGTCAGACCCTGCTTGGGAATCAGGAAGTAAACAGAGTATACTTCGGTCTGTCTCTCTATATCTCTGAGTCGAACTTCCTCGGTCACTATCTTTATTAGGAAGTGCTGACCCTCTTGTTGTAGAACTTCTATTTGATTTGCATTGTACATTTTCTGTCTCTTTGAATTTTTTTTGTGGTTGGTGTCTTTATGAATTCGGTGCAATATCCCTTTTATCACGTTTAGCAATCACTTGTCCGATGTTGTAGAAAAGGTATAAGGTCATTCGGTCTCCTACTGATGATGACAAGGTGAGAGTCCTTTGGAAGCAGAAGTCGGACATGTGTAGGTGTTCCAATGAATAATGTAACAACTACACATGTCCAACTTCTGCTTTTTTACTCCACCTCTGAAATTATGTGTGGGCTGGTAAGGTGGTGGATAAAGTTCTCCAGAAGGCTGTCTCTGGGACTGTGTTGCATAACAGCATTCCTTGACCTGTCCTCTCTGCTGAGACTCTTTTCAAGGTTCTTCTTTCCTGTAATGATCCTATTACATTACTAATTTCATTGGCTTTCTTAATTTTATCTAGGTCTACTTCTGGACCAAATAGGTGATTTTCAGTGAAGAGCATGTTAAATATATTGTCCCTTACCTCTGCTTTAAAGCCTGAAATGGGCAGCTCTCTGGGTCTACATAAAACTGTACCTGTTGTCATCTGTTAGCTGTATCTGTTGAATCTAAAGCAGATTTAAAGGGAGTGTGGTAAATAGTTTTTTCTTCCTTCCCTAGTGATTTTGGCCTCTTATGATACTCTTCATGTAGGTGTTTCATCAAGCTGTTGCCGTCCTCCCACTACCGACGTGCATACCTATTCAATAGTACATTTGAATTTGCTATGCACCACTGCTCTCTCCATTTCCTACCCTGTCTGGGGGAGTTTTGAGTAGTTGGCCCCTGCTCCCTCGTCCTTGCAGTAGTCACTAAAATCTAATCTGGTTTCACATAGGTCTTACATTACTTAGTATCCTGAGAAGGGGATTTGTATTTTTTTCTCTTTAAGCAGTGTAATAATCAAACCAGCTGCTGCCCATTCTTCTGGAGAGTGGTAGGTTGATATTAATTTCTTCTTTGAAGAAGACGCAAGCAAGAAACATTACGTTTATTCTTCTCACCTCTATTTGGACTCCAGAAGTGTTGACTGCTCTTTTAATCAACCCATGACAAAAGGCAATCTGATTGGGCGAGTATGGCTTTGTGGGGTATCTACCCAATCTGCCATATTTCTCCAACTCTTGAATGAGGTATCTGGGTCAAATAACTTGACATCCTGCTCTGTGTATTGTCTATCATACCAGTATCTTCCTGTTCCTGCATTTCCTCTGGTATGACTAGAGACCTACTATTTTCATTGTTTTAATTGCTTCTGTTTTATCTCTTGGCCTTTTGATTCCTAAATGTATAGGTAATATCTAGCAATGGATTATTTTTCTGACATTTTCTTCGTCGTGAAGCTGCAGATCTGTGTTGTGCGCTCTTTCTTTTCAGCCTGGAGAACCTCAGAGCAGTTTGCCTGCTCCTCCGCTTTCGAGGCATCATGTTGATCTTTCAAATAAGAGGATCTCTTTCTCACCTTTCAAACTTGAACGTCCTGAAAAGTTGAGTCGATACCTTTTAGCAATTCTTTTCTGATGACCTCTTCTTTTGCCCACAAGGATGGGATTTATCAAACCCATGCAGGGGCTCTCTTTATGCAATCTTTCATTTTTTTTTTGTTTTTTAGCAGAAGCTTCAACGGTTTAAAAGTAGACCTGAATGCCTTTTTTTCTTACTCTGGATGTCACTGCAAACATAAGGTCTATTGTCTTTTGTAAGTCCTATGAGGAATTGATTGTTTTGCCTCAAAATTATGAGTGGAAACTTCTTCAATATAAGAATCTACATGTTTCTCTCCCCAACAATTCTTACTGAAATATTTTCTCCAAGCACGTCAAAAACCCCTTTAAAAACCGGAATCCTCAATCCCCCATTGCTCGTCATCTCATGAACCGATACCCACTTGATACCTCAATGTAATTTCAATGTTTTTGTTCAACTTTGTCCTCCTTCGACTTTCTCTCGACACACCTCTGATCCCACGGCAGAAAAAAATATGGCAAGTTAGGGTTGCATAGTATGGCTTTATGAAAGACATTGTAGTGATTCCGTCCAAATTCATGCTCAGGAGCAAAATGTTGTTATATAAAAAATAAAAAAAATAGAAACAGTTCCTTGGCTTATTGCAAGATGGTGGAATAATGCACAGGATATTTATCTAGCAGAGATTCATGCTACATAAGGAAGGAGTGCTTGTGAATGGGAAAAATAGGAACAGCTAGTGCTTTCCTCTGGGCCAGTCCCCCAATTTCTGCACTATTGATAGGTAAGTTAAGACAAAGCAGAGGAGATGTGGAGAGGCCAGTGAACACAGACTAAAACTCAGTAGCTGAGCTGGCCTAATTGCCCTCTAATCTGAGGCTTAGGTGGCACAGGATGGAAGATGAGGCCAAGAATATCTGTAGACTCAATGAGCCCAAATGGTCTCACCTCATGACAGCAGTGACCCAAGCACCGCAAAAAACATACGATTTGGCATAAGTGACAAAGTCTGACCCACACAACCTAAAATTCTGACAGACTATTTAACCACATTAAGGGCACTCACATTTTAAGAAGGCATAATCAGTGGTGCCCCTTTTGTGGCCTACAGTGTCATTTCAGTGATGTTTTTCAGTATAGACTAAATAAAGGGTATTTAACCGGTAATAAGCAATCATTGCATGAGTTTTGATGGAAACTGAGCTGATAACCACCATGATAGCAGAAATTACCCAATGGGTAATATATTTCAATTGACACATGCAGTAGTAATTTTGTGTTGCTTAGTTTCATAGTTGGTATGATTAACACCTTGGGTGCTAC
Source organism: Lissotriton helveticus (assembly GCF_964261635.1). Taxonomy (NCBI): domain Eukaryota; kingdom Metazoa; phylum Chordata; class Amphibia; order Caudata; family Salamandridae; genus Lissotriton; species Lissotriton helveticus. The sequence goes on along the minus strand of NC_136069.1, from coordinate 1,595,244,312 downwards.
TGATATTTCTCCTCCTGCGCTGAACTTTGAATTTTCCCATTGTTTGTGACAAGGTCAACTCGTCATAAGCACAGCGCAGGTAACACCCATGACGAGCTGACCTTGTCACAAGCATCGAAGCGGTTAAAGGAACTTGGAAAGACATCAAATTGTGTAGAAAATGCATATTAGAAGATTGTGCCTTCTATATTTACACCTGGCCTTTTTTTCAGGGTTATTCCCAAACATTTTGCCTTCCTCTTGTATTTTTTCTGACCTGTTTTGGTTGGCTTTACCACAGCTATTCAGTGCTAAAGTGCATGTGCTCTTTCCTTTAAACATTGTATGATTGGTCTACACCAGTTTGGCACATTTAATTTACCTGCAAGTTCCTTGTATAGTGCTATCCCATACACCCAAGGCCTGTGAATTAAATGCTACTAATGGGCCGGCAGCGCTGCTTGCGCCACCCACAGAAGCAGCCTTTTAAACCCTGTCTCAGTCCTTTGCAGGGCCTACGTGCGCAGTTTACTGCCACATGGAATTGGCATTTGAAGTTACTGGTCAATTCTGAAAATCCCCTTTTACCACATATAGGTCACCAATAAGATAGGCCCTAGGTTGCCCTATGAGCAGGGTGCTGTATAGGTAAAAGGTAGGACATGTGCTTTTATTGTGTGGCATGTCCTGATAGTGGCAAACAGCCTATTTGGTTTCTCACTGCTGTGAGGCCTGCTGCTTTCATAGGTTTGCATTGGAAATTCTCTGATCTATTTTTTGGTGGTAATTTCTGGTCTGAAAGGAGTAGCTTTGCCATGTTTGGGAAAAGTGGTGATAAATCCTGCTTATTGGTGTAAGTGGATTTTTTATTACTATTGTAGAAATGCCACTTTTAGAAAGTGGGAATTCCAGTGTGCTTATGACTCTTTGTGCTTTTGACTCTTTGTGCTTTGCAGCCGGACTCCAATCCACATCTAGGGTACAGTGACAGCTGGGCTTTGCGCATACTTTCCAGACAGCCATCACAAAGGAAGGGTTGGGTGTAACAGTGTTGCATCTGCATTCACCTGCATACTGAATGGTCTTCCAGGGCTGGGAGAGAGGGAGGGAGGTGGGCCACACTTACATTTGTGAAGGCTGCGCACTGCCCTTATACAAAGGGCTTGTTTACCCCCTACTGATTCCTGGAGCCAGAGCCAGGATTGAATGGGGGTATTGTTGTAGGGGTTATTTTGAAGTTACCTCCACATCAAAGACATTTTGAGAATAAGTACAGGGGCTCAGACCCCATGATTTTAGACACTGCGTGGGACTTGTAACCAATCACTGCTGGCTCTACAGACTCCACCATGCCAGAAGAAACCGCCATTGGACTCCTTTGTCCATTGTACGGACCTGTGGCCTGTTGGGTTGCAAGAAGGACTGCCTGCCTACCGACAGGGACTCTGTGTGCTGGCTTGCTGCCTACATTCCTGCTTTGGTGCCTACAGTGTGCTACAGAGGCTTTTCTCCCCTCACCCTGTTCTTGGAAGGGTTCAGGAGGACTCCTTGCACTTGCCTAGCACACGGAAGTGCTCCATATGGTGATCAGATTTTGTCCCCAAGATGCCGGTGAAGAGCGCTTCATTTTGGCCTTAAAGAGGAAGCACGTGGTGAGCGATATATTCTGGGATAGTGAGACTTCCGCCACGCGCTGAAATGGCATTTGATTCCTGGTAAGGTGCTGGGTGGAGGCGGGAGCTTCTGACCCAAAAAACGCTGGAAGATGCTTGCAAGTTAGTGCGCTCACCTTAGCCAAGAAAAAAGCCACGCGTGCTGGATGCCGCTGCCCTGTAGCCACCAAGGAGAAAGCAGCAGGCCTGGTTCAGCAGCGTTGTTGGTGCTGCGGGCAGAAGAAAGGCTACGGGATCAGCAATGGGAAGCTGCTCAGTACATTCACGAGCAGCTGCCTTGTTCAGTTTGCACGTGGGGAACCCGGCGAGGTCTTCCTGCTAAAAGCTACAGTTTGTGCCCCCCTTCCTCACCTGGAAGGTCATACCCTTTGGGGCTATTTGTCGCTTGTCACAAAATGGGGGGAGACCTCGGAGGCCCCCACCTTCATTAATTCAGGGAATAAAAAAAAATGACAGTTTCCTTGGTCATAGGCACGCAGGTGCTCCTGCGAACTACGTGTTACATCAATAAGCCATCTGTTCTTTTGCAACCAGGCTCACAAGCATTACCACTGTAACCCAGCTATTAGGAGTGCAGGGTTTCTGGCCTATATGGTGTTACTGTTGCTGATGCGTTTAAGGTAATAACTAGTACTGTTAGTTTACTGTGAGAAAACACATGAATCACCAGGTATCACTAACAGCTGCATTTTATACCGATTGATGTCGTTTTTGCCTTGCAGCGTCAGGACAACTAGTATTATTTCCAGGAGTTGCATTTTTTTGTGCAGTGATGGTGTTTATGTGAAGTGTGCAACATATAAGTCTTTATCTTATTGTTCTAACTATGATGTTATGGAAATTGCCTGGTTGTCAAAGTGATCATTGGTTCCTGTTGTTTTGGTCTATATTTATACACAATACAGATATGCATTTTTATATACTACTGCATAAAGTCTCTTTTGCGTCAATGATGTGTGTGTGCTTTATGCAATCGCTTTACACATTGCCTCTGGGATGAGCCTGACTGCTCGATCAAAGCTACCAAGGGGGTGAGCCGGGGTTATCTTGGGTGTGTGACTCCTTTACCCTTACTAGAGTGGTGGGTTCTGCTTGGTTTAGGTGCATACCCTAGCCAACCAGAAACCCCATTTGTAACAATACCTTTGTGTATCTACATTAGGCACACTATTTCAATGAAGCATGCCGCTGCTGAAGGGGCACTGCAGTTCATAGCTGTGGACAACAAGTCTCGTGTAAGTGCATCAAAACCAGGAAAAAATTAAAAGACAAAGTATTGATGAATATATTTATATACTGTGACAGAAAACAATCCAACCATTCGAAATGTAAAAAATAGGTGTGTTAGAAAGTACAAACTTTCTGACAATTTCGATTCTCACATACACACGCTAGTCACAATTATTGGTGGTGCTCGGTTAAAAAACAAAATAAACAATAATAACAATAATCTGTTTCCAAGCCATAATATTTCTTTGACCGTTTACGGGTAAACTGCAGGTGCAAAGGTATGGTCCTTACCAGGAGCTGAAATGTTAATCCACTTGATAAAATATAAATTCTTGGAAACTAATCTAAGGCAGGAGTTCCAAATAGCAACCCTTGGGGTCAACAAGGAACATTAACAAAAATCGCTTCTGAAGTAAAGGTTCAAGGTATTAAGCTAAATAGACTGGGCGTGTTGGTGTTCCTTTTGTCTTTCTTAACCGTGCTAGGCCAACGCCAGTAGGCAGTCCTTAAAGTCCAGAGGGTCAAATCCCTGGTTTTAAAAGAACTCTCACATTTTTAACCAGAACAAAATATTTCAGTTTACATCCCTCCAGAATGATTACTAAAGTTAGTGATTTTAAGATAATTAGAACACGTTATAGGAATACCATCAATCTATCCTCTGACAACGATGAACAAAGGGATTTGTTTTAGAATGGTTTCAACTTTTTAAACACAATAAAGAAGTGATGGTTGTACCTAGAAACCCATATTCGAGAGATTCAACAAGTGCTTAATAGATCATATTCCCATAAAAGCCTTGTGAAGTTTTTTTTTCTTTTTTTAGCACCTCTTTGTTCAGAGTGGAGAAATCCAGATCCAGTTAACAAGAGACATAATGTGGGCTGCAGACTTATTACCACCGGTGCCACTTCAAGTTCTTGTTACGTGTAGAAGATTCAGTGGTACACTTTTCATTCACAAAATAAATACATATTTTACAATTATAGGTGAGTTTGTGTGTTTGATTAGGGGGGGGGGGGGGGGAGTACACTGAACTAGTTCTTTTTAGACCATAACGTTGGAGAGTTCTCTATTAAATATGTGATTTGCCAGAAAAGAAAGTCAAACCATTCTATCAAAGCAGTATAAGCCTCTTTAAACATCTAAATCAGCCTAAGCCCTGGATTTGAAGCATGCTGGAGGTACCATGTGAAAGCAACCTGTACAAGCGGACCGTTGTCTTTTGACTTTCACATTCCAAAAATTGGAACGGGAAGCACCTGGTAGGTGCTGGTAGATGTGACTCAGTAGGTACTTGGCAATGAGTGGTTGCCTATTTGATTAGTAGTAAATTCTGATATCTGTACATATTCCCTAGTGGCAAGATGCCATTGTAGAAAGACTGAGCGAGAAACGGGGAAGGAAAAAAAAAAAAGATAGTGAGAGAGAAAGAGCGAAAAAGCAACAAGATCTCATGGGATCCCAAACTGTACAACCAAGTCTTCTTTTGCATCCACACGAATCTGTGACAGTGCGCTAAAGGCATAAGCAGCAATCTTTGACACCTGAAAGAGAAAACAACAAGGGAGTCAATAAAGGAGGATTGTGCTCACCAGCATACTTTGATGAAAGCTTAGCTCCCAAACACCATCTACAAACAATAGCAAACTGTATTGCAGTGCACACAACAGCAGAAGTGAAATTTAAGGAGCACACTCTGCAAAAACAACCAGTCTGTGAAAACAGTATACTATATGAAAGCGTGTTGGAATTTAGAAAGTATTAAGGCGAAGATTTTGAGAAATAAACTGCTCAAATGTGAACATATGCATTTTTCGGAAAAACAGATTGTTCTTTGACACACACACAAAGTTAGATTTTAAGGAGTTATGCACACTATAGAAGCCTGCAACCAAGCACATCCCATTGCAAAAACACAAACATGTCAATCCACAAAGCAAAATTACCTGCTTGCAACCTCCAAATGCTGGGGGTTGGGGGTGGTTGCTAATTGAGAATGATTTCAATCCCTATCAAACTTGGTCATTGATTTGGATAATACCACAATGATTTACTCTTCAATAGAGCATTGAACCCGGTTCATGCTCCAGACAACACTGTTAAACAGCCTTAAGAAGCATTTTCTGGCCCTGTTGTTTGATGGCTCAAAATTACCAAGTGGAGAATGGAATAGAACCAGGGGAAGTAAGAAGAAGGAGCTACACCTGTTCATGTGGACTGATGCTGAACAATGCTTCCAAGATTGTAGGCTTTCCACAACAGCAATGGTCAAACACAAGACAGACCATACACCAGTAATTTCTCATTTTTTGGTAACCATTTTATTATTTTTCTTTGTTTACAATACACGTTTATCACATGTTATCATTCAACATAGATTACATGTGTAGCTCCAAGAAATATAAGTACATGCTAGCTCAGATGCAAGCTGCTTGTCAGATGTGGGCTGCGGGTATTGTGGTGTGACTTATTTTGCCCAAAATGGGGTGGGGATGGTGGTCCCGTAGTATGTTTTGGACTATGCACCAATATGGTTTCAGGGTGGGGCAGTTCCAGAATATGTGCTGAAATGTTGCATTGGGGGCCTTATAGTGTGGGCTTAAAAACTGTTTCGGGATAGTATCTCTGGAGACGTGCTGGTGTTAGGTATGCGCAATGTAGGATGAAGAATTTAATGTTTTTGAACCGTGAGTTACTGGAGACTTTCTTTGGGTACTCCAGAGCCTGCTCCCATTCTTTGTTGTGTAGTGGCCGCTTGAACTCCTCCTTCCACTTGTTTCTCAGTGGATTCATGATGTGGCCGTAAGTTAGTGTATGGCTTTGTATAGTCAAGTAATTAAGTGGCGTCAGGGGCCCATGTGCAGCCCTGTGTGAAGAACTGGGTGTGTCGCCAGCTCTCTCTTGGATAGGTCCCAAAGTTTGCGGCAGTCGGAGAGGATGTGTCTGTGAAGGAGAAATGGCTCTCATGGGAGACCACTTTCCTCTGCCAGACGAGCAAATGGGAGAAGTTGGCCATCCGCAAACAGGGACTCCATCTCGAGGAGCGAGTGGTCTGTCCAGGTCTGCATAGTTTGGGCTGTGTAGTATTCTCTACCCCGGTGTAGACAGGCCAGAGGTAGCAGGGGAGTGTAGAGTGGAGCCCCTTGAGACATACAATGGATCCATACATACACATGCAGGCTATTGTTACCTGTATAGGGTCTGTCGAGGTGGGGCGAATCCCTGGTAGAAATAAGCAGCGAAGTGCTGGTATCGGCAGAGGTCCGGCTCTTGAGCTAGTTTCCTCCAGATGGAGCACAGCTATCCAGAAGACTAGCCGCTGGAGTTCTGCCACCAGGATGGAGCCCCTATTCCCCCTTGGTCGATTGGTAGCTGGATCTTTGTGAGGGCTGTTCTTTGGCAGCCCTTAACCCATATGAGGGAGCTGAGCAGGGAATCTAGTTCCCAGAAAAAAGGAGCTGGGAGGAATGATCGGTATGTTGGCAAAATGGTACAGGAGCAGAGGTACTATAATCATCTTCGCTAAGGCTATTCTACCATCTGGGGCCAGGGATAGGGTCTTCCAAAAATCCAACAAGGCCCCTATGCCTGTCAGTGCCTTATAGTGGTTGCCTTCATATAGGTCGGCTGGGGTGTGATAGAGTGTTTATAAATTAGCGTGGAGCCTGAGAGCTCCAATGGAGTTTGGCGTCTCCTACGTGTACCTCCCGTGAGGGGGCGGGGGGGTCTGGACTCAAGGGATTTACGGTGTATTTTTTTCAGTTTACTTATAACCCAGCTGCGGCCGCGACGTCTGAGAGTGGCCCGCAGAGGGTCCCGGTTCATTGTAATATCCCGCACACAGAGCAGCAGGTTATCTGCGTATAGGGACACGCTGTGGATGGTGCCTACCAATGGGATTCCCCCGCGCCCTTCCCCTCTCGGCGTAGACGGATTGCCGGGGGCTCCTTTGCCAAGCCAAAAGCAGGGGGGAGAGCAGGCACCCCTGTCTTGTACCACGTTTCACTTGGAAAGATGCCAAGATGTAACGGCCCAGGAGTATTTGGAATGTGTGGTTTGTATACAGTAGATTTGTGTATGCTAATAGTTTGGGGCCCACTCATCTGTTGGAGGACTGAGAAAAGATACGGCCGGGTATCAAAGGCCCTCTCCAGGTCCAGGAACAGGCACACGGCGTAGGGGAAGTGGCCCTGCACTGGATCCTGAACATGGAACAGTCTGCGGATATTTCCGGTAGTGTTCCTACCCGGCTCAAATCTGCACTGGTCTGGATGCATTAGTGCTGGAAGACCTGGGCGAAACGGTCCGCCAGGATCTTACAGTCTACAGATAGCAGTGTAATTGGCTGATAATGAGGTCAGTAGTGTCAGGTCTTGTTCTGGTTTTAAGAATGATATCAAGAGGGATTCGTGCAGCGAGCCTGGGAAACAGCCCCCACTCCAGTGCCGCCCTGTACATTTCCTCAAACCGAGGTGCCAGTAGTGTAGAGTATGTGCGATAATATTCAAGGGGCAGGCCGTGTAGGCTCAGGGCCTTGCCACGCGCCATAGCTTGAATTGTGTGTTTCACTTCTGCGGATGTGATTACTGTGTCTAGGGAGGATCTTTCAGCTGCAGGGATTTGGGGATGGCCAAGGGGACAAGGAATGGGTCTACCAACCCCATGCAATCCTGCCAGGGGGTCCCATACATCCTAGCATAATAGTCGTAGAAGAGCTGCAGAATGTTTACCTGTGAGTGGGCCAGGACCCCTGCAGGGCTGAGTATCTCTGTAAAGTGCCGGATGGCTATGTCCTGGCGAACCAACCAGGCCAATAGTGCTACAGCCTGGTCCTCCTCCTGGTGTATTTTTGCGGAAATCACCTTAAAAGTTGCATCTTCTTAGATCTGCTAATGCTCTTGCATAACACGTCTTTGCCTCTGAGACTTCAGCTGGTGACGCCTTTCCAGCATCCATGGCTTTGGTCAGGGCCGCCAGCCTGCCCTCTGTCGCCAGTAATTGGCGATTTAATGTCAGGCAGACCCATGCTATCTGTCTAATACATGCCCGTCTAATGATCACTTTGAAGGTATCCCATCCTGGAGGACGCCGTATGGGCGTTTGCTGTATAATAGCTTTGAATACGGTTTTCCTGGTCATGGTATAACACTGGGTCTTCGAGGCAATCTCGTGGTAATCTCTATGTGGGGACTGGAGGTAGAGGGGGTTGCCACCTGAGGGCAAGAGATGCGCATCATGGTCAGACAGGACCCTGCCCAGATAATCCACATGTTGGGTCATGGGTATAATTGTTGGCGTGCACAGAAAGCGATCAAGGCACACTCGTAGATTGGGGGGGGATGGAGTGGAAGGAATAGCGCTTAGTAGTCAGGTATTGATTTATCCATGCATCTATGGATGACCAATGTTTTACCCAGGACAGATATCGTTCCATTTGTGCGTGAGCTAACGTGTGGGGGGCGGGGTGGAGGGTGGGATATGTCCAAGGAGATGTCTAATACACAATTATAGTCTCTCCCTAGGATCCAGGGCAATGTTGAGAATTGAGCCAGGAAACATGACAGAGTCCCAAAATCTACCCTGCCCCATGTTTGGTGCAAGCTACCTATTAGTACGGGTTGGCCATCCAGGAGCCCCTCCAAGGGCGTGTACCTTCCTTCTGTGTCCACCACCCTGCGGGTTTCCTGAAATGCGACCCCGGGTCGGAGCCATCTCATCGACCCCGGGTCGGAGCCATCTCATCGACCCCGGGTCGGAGCCATCTCATCGACCTTAAACCCTCGCGCGTAAACAGAGTACTTGGTAGCACAAAAAGTGCATGGCCTGCGCAGTCGTTCTAGTTCTGCCTTTGTGAGGTGTAATTCCTGTAGCAGGGCTACCTGTGCTTGTTGGCGCTTGATATAAGAATAGAGGGCATAGTGTTTACTCGCTGTGTGCATTCCCCGGATATGGAGGGTGATGAAACTAATGTCTGTTACTGGGGTCATGATGGGATGCGGAGGATGAGCGGTGAGGGATGGTCGAGGAGTCCTCATGCGGACCCTGACCCTGCCCTGTGTGTAGCCAATCATGAATAGTTGCAATGTCGACCCACTTAGGGAGTCTGACTATGGTATGGGGAAGGAGCCGGGGAAGGTTAACAACTGTGGTGGGAAATTATCCCAATGCTGCGGACATACAACAACCAGTATTACACTAGTACAATTGCACAATGTTTAGTTTGGACGTACTATGAGGGCCATGTGCTTTCGCGTCCCAAGAGCTTGCGGCGCATGCATGGCCCTTACAGAGTCTAGGTGTTCGGTGGGCCGTCGTGGTCTTTGGGCCTATTAAGTGGGGCTAAAGTCTTTACATTTTTGTCTAAAGATGAGGTGAAGGAGAGAGGGTGAAGGAGAGAGAGAAGGAGAGAGAGAGAGAAGAGAGAGAGAAGGAGAGAGAGAGAGAGAGAGAGGAGAAGGAGAGAGAAGGAGAGAGAAGGAGAGAGAAGGAGAGAGAAGGAGAGAGAAGGAGAGAGAAGGAGAGAGAAGGAGAGAGAAGGAGAGAGAGAGAGAGAGAGAGAGAGAGAGAGAGAGAGAGAAGGAGAGAGAGAGAGAGAGAGAGAGAGAGAGAGAGAGAGAGAGAGAGAGAGAGAGAGAGAGAGAGAGAGAGAGAAGGAGTGAGAGAAGGAGAGAGAGGAGTGAGAGAAGGAGAGGGAGAAGGAGAGAGGGAGAGGGTGGGAGAGGGGGGGAGAGAGGGGGAGAGAGGGGAGAGAGGGGGAGAGAGGGGGAGAGAGGGGGAGAGAGGGGGAGAGAGGGGGAGAGAGGGAGAGAGAGGGGAGAGAGGGGGAGAGAGGGGAGAGAGGGGGAGAGAGGGGGAGAGAGGGGGAGAGAGGGGAGAGAGGGGGAGAGAGGGGAGAGAGGGGGAGGAGGGGGAGAGAGGGGGAGAGAGGGGGGAGAGGGGGAGAGGGGAGAGGGGGAGAGGGGAGAGGGGGGGAGAGGGGGAGAGGGGGAGAGAGAGGGGAGGGGAGAGGGAGAGGGGAGAGAGGGGAGAGAGGGGGGAGGAGAGAGGGAGAGAGAGGGAGAGAGAGGGAGAGAGAGGGAGAGAGGGGAGAGAGAGGGAGAGAGAGGGAGAGAGGGAGATGAGAGGGAGAGAGGGGAGGGAGAGAGAGAGGAGAGAGAGGGAGAGAGAGAGGGAGAGAGAGGGAGAGAGAGGGAGAGAGAGGGAGAGGGAGATAGAGGGAGATAGAGAGAGGAGAGAGAGAGAAGGAGAGACCGAGAGAGAGGAGAGAAGGAGAGAGAGAAGGAGAGAAAGAGAGATGTTGCATGTGTCCTTCAGAGGAGCGAATCCGCCGTTTGGGTTGTCACCAGCGGTGAGGTCACCGATTCCGCGCTAGATATACCGGTGTCACTGGATTCTTCTTAGGACGTGAAAAATGTGGGGCCTCTCTTGCTGCTCAAGACCTCAAAGGCAGGACCCAGGCCTGCATCCACCTGCAGGGTCTTTTTACTTTCTGCCATGATTTGTTCCAAGTTGGAGGGGGGGACTTGTGACGGCACCTTGTGGTTGAGGTTTGGACCGCTGTTGGGTTTTCTTCCCGTGGCTACACCAGTTCCGTGGCTCGTGTACATTTTGCGTGGCTTACTGATGTACATTGTCCTGCATTTGGACCTCCAACCAGTTGTATGAGTCTTTAAAGAAAAAGTTGTGTTACATACTATAACTTAAAAAATAAAAGTTACAGTATGTAACGAAACAAGTGTCGGCTGCCATCATCCCTCAAACATCGAGGATACACTGGGATTATGTTCATTGTTTATTTAGATACTATATGTTAGCTATTATGCTTTAAGAAACTTGATCCTTTTGACCTTTGATTATCATGTGAAGTACCGCTCATGGATAATTTAAAAAAAAATGTTGGGACAACTAATCTAAAGAATGACTTATTGAAAGCTTTACCTGATTGTGGGCAGTTTCAAATAACAGAGTTAAGACTCTTTTTTGCTGACTAGCATAGACTAAAATATGGACATTTAGAGTGCTGAGACGCATTGTTTGTTGCTCTAGTAACACGGAAACTCTGCGGAATTCCCGTGCAGCGACATCCTTGGGTATTGGGATGTTTTTGTGTTCGAGAGGCACCAAGATTTGGAATTAATTATGGACAGCAATTTGTCTATTCGATAGGATTGATGTGCTCCTGTACTTGCCACCACTGCCCTTGCTGTGTTTATACTGGCAGGAAGCGCTCGAATCCCCTAGAGAAGTCGCCATCTCTGCTAGATTAAGGCTTATCCAACTCAAGATCCAGTACAGAGTTTGCCTCCCCAGAGCCACACTGGTCAAAATGAGTAGAGGCGCCACTATATACTGCCAACGAGCCTGCAGACAAGAGGGTACATTTTTTTACTTGCTTTGGGAATGTCCAATGATCCAGGAACGCTGGGGAAAAGTGGTCAACAAAATAGCAGAGTATGCAGGAGAGACCTGGAAATAGAACCGAAGATAGGTCTTCTGAATATCTGGGAAGGAACTGGCTTAGGCCGAAAGACCTAACATAGGCAACACTGGGGATGATCATAGCAAAGCTTAACATAGCACTACTCTGGGGAGCCCAAATTACGCCGACACTCCGAGACAATGTAAAGGACGTGGATTCTTTCATGATTAGGGAAAGAGCAGTCTATAGCAATAGAGGATGCCCCCAGGAAGTGGGCCAGATATGGAGTAAGTGGAACACACACTGGGGAGGAATATCTACTAGCCCATCTGAGAGTCACAGAGCGGCAATAGGAATTTGGGTGGGGAATTGAGTTGCACTGTACGGCAGATTAAAATTGAAACCTATGGTGCTCAGTCTAAAATGCTGCATTCAATTGTATACGTTAATGACAAATAAAAAGAAATTATATTTAAAATGAAAAACACCCACTTAATCATATTTAAACATCCTTTCAAAACTCAGTGTCTCTTTACAAGGGTGGGTGTTTTTTCCACCATTGAAAGTGAAGGGTTAGGGTAGAGAATGAGGAACTGTGGAAGGCTGCCGACGTGAAAAATGTGGTTAACAGCCAGAAACGTTTATGGTGGTACATTTTGCAGGTACCATACCAGCCTGGAAGTATACAAACAAGTACTGTTGTTAAAGGCATTAATAACAGGCTTTTCTGGGGTAACAATCGAAGAAAAAGCACCCATATTCCGTGGGGTGTTCCTCCAGAGGGAAACTGTTTTCATGTGGAAAAACGTTCAATATAAATATTTACATCTCTGCATGAATTAGTCATGAATACTAATTTTTGTGGAGTAGAAGTATTACTCTTGTGGTCACAACTCACCAGTTACACAGTACACCAGTTGTAAAGTACTGTTGACATTTTGTCTCATGCAAAGGGATCTCCCAAATAATCTCACTCTTCAACCATTCACACATCACGTTTTTCATTGCAGTGCAGGAGAGCAGCCGCTTTAAAGACACCAAGTCACATGGCCCAAAAACGGAGGTACCTTAGGTACATCTCAAGCACCCCATGATGCAGTCATTAAGGAACGGCCAAAGAAGCTTTAACGTACTGGTGCCAATACATGTAGAGCAAACAACTGAGCTCAGAGTGTGGCCTGTGAGGAGGGGTGGGTACTACTGTGGCTTGGTTTCATTTTTGTCCAGCAAAAATACCCATTTTACAGCTAAATGTACTTATTGTGAAATAAAAGAAAAGTGTGGGGGAGTTCCTGTTTCATGTCCCCTTTTGTTTTTGACCACCAGTCTACGATAAGCTCCTTTTCTTTGCAAGGCTGCTTAGGAGAAGCTGGCTGATTACTTGTGTAATGTTCAACCATGACACGTCCTGTAAACTCACCTGCTGTATGTCTGCAAACTGGACTAGGTCGCTTGCGAGCACCTGGTGCGGTTGGTTGGTTAGCGAAATCAAGGGCGGTAGCTTCTTCCAAGCCGTCAGGTTGTTACTCAACATCGCCAACCTCGTGCTATCGGGGAAAGAAACACATGAGGAAACCACCGTTAGAGGCAAGGATGACCACAAGTACAGACCACTTCAGCATGTGCAAACTGAAATAGGCTTGCTCTGAGCTTCCTTCCTTAGGAGAGAGAGAGAGACAACTACTTCTTGCTGGTCTCTGCCATTGCAACTGCCTGGAGATCAATGTCAGAGACCATGGGAGGAGGATGATGGCTCTGATCAAACACATCCGGACACTTCTCCCCGACATAGACAATGATTAAATCACCATAATGGGGCATGGAGACCATTTAATGTATATAGCCACCTCTAGGTACTTACGGCGTGGTGCCACAATTAAAATCATAGGCTTACACTTGAACAGGTTGTACCAGAACCGAGTTTTTTTTTTTTTAACAAGACATTTATTGTTGGCATGCGTTCAAAGTACACAGCTTATTGCCCACAACCTTAGATAGGCCGGCAGCATGACATTTACGTTAAACAACAGTTGCTGGGTTACACAGCAAGTCGCCTACAACCACTGTGGGCCGGCCGCGTTATTGAGGTTTCTTTTTTTTTTGGTCTCGGTTTTTTACTTTTTTGTTCTTTCCTTTAAATAACACTTATTTAACATAACTAGATCAGCCCACTACAGCATTCCGCACTCAACCCTACAAAAGAAATGACATGCAATAGTCGAAACCTCTATATATCAATTGTAGTCATTAAGCCATGTGCCGTTCAATCCTCCAATTGTGTGTTTAAGTCATTCGTGAGATAGGTCCAGTAATCCTTGGGTCTGGATCTAGCGGGAAGTGATTCTTCGTATGTACTAAGTGTATCTTGACAATAGGACATGTCTTTCAACCACTGTTTGATTTGGGGTGTGTTCGGGCTGTCCCAGCACATAGAGATTCTGCGTTTGGCTAATAGTAATGCTATTACACAGAATTTTCGTTTCGTGGCCTTTACATTATGTAGTATTCCCAGGAGACAGTTCGTGATCGTACATGTCAGTTGCACCCCTACCATGTCTGTCAGTTTTTCCATCACCACCACCCAATAGGCCTGTATCTTCGGACATTTCCATGCCATATGAATAAAATCCGCTTGGTCCTGACCGCATCTCTTGCAACTCGACTCCTCGCGCAGGCCATATTTATATAGTTGGGCTGGTGTATAGTATACCTGGTGTAGGTGAAGGTATTTGAAATGGATTATACGTAAATTGCCGTTTGGCGTGAGCATTGTCGTGAGAGTGCATGCGGTTTCCCATTCTTTTTCCGTGAGGGGAGTGTCAAGTTGTTCGTTCCACCTGTTTAGTGCCCTAGTCGCCCTGTGATCTAACTCCGCCTGTGCTTGTACATATAAACGCGAAACCAAATGTGATGTATTTGGGGAGGTGATCAATAGTTGTAGGGTATCTAGAGTCAGTGGTTCTGCCGGGAAGGTCGGGTAGTGCTGTTTCAACGCCCCTTTGAGTCTGTGAAGCGTGAAGCGGAATAGCATTGTCGGATTCTGAACAAAGGCTAAGTCTTGATCCGTAATGAAAGTACCGTCTTTATAGATATCACCCATTGTGCATAGTCCTACTTGCTGTAAGATGTTCATGCCCACTTCTTCATTTGTGACAGAGAGATTGGGGTGGTGATGTAGGGGTAATGCCAGAGCATAGAGTGGTAGTTTGCGCATCATGTGGCCTAGTGTTCTCCAAGCTGAGTTCGTAGTGTCTATCGTATTTATGTCATTATGATGAAGCGGGGGTCTTATGTGCGTGATTATGGCATCCAGTGGGACTAGAGCAGCGTCCCCTTCTTCCACCGCCACATGTGTTAGATATGGGGTGTTGTGGTACCAGTGTGTTGCGTACTGGGCTTGAGCACACAGATGGTATAACCAAAAGTTTGGTACGCCCCAACCCCCTTTGTGAACGGGCAGTGTTAGTATATCTAGTTTTATGCGCGCTTTCTTGCCTGCCCATATTAGCTGCAGGACCATGGTCGTGATGCGTTTGAATACCTCCCGCGGAGGTTGAATCGGGATATTGTTGAAAAGGTATAGGAGTTTAGGGAGTATCACCATTTTTACGATTGCCATCCTATCTGCTAGTGACAGTGGGAGTTGGATCCATCTCTTGACCCTTTCTTCTAGAGTGTCAATTGCCCTACCGTAGTTGGTTCGTATGACCACTTCGGGGTCACGATGAAACCAAATGCCCAGATATCTTATAGGGTCGGTCTGCCATTCTAGTGGATATTCAGACGTGTATTGTTGTGTGGAATCAGTTAACGGAAATATAGATGATTTATCCCAGTTTATCTGTAAGCCCGAAAACCCACCAAATTTTATGTATACTCTTAAGAGTGGGTTCAGATTAACAGACGGATCTTTAACGTATAATAGCATGTCGTCGGCATATAGCGATATATGCAGTGGTCTGCTAGGGAATTGAATTGCCAGGTGGTGGTGTTTCTGTCTTACTATGCAGGCTAGTGGTTCCAGTGTCAAGGCGAACAGCAGGGGAGATAGGGGCAACCCTGCCTCGTTCCTCTCTCTATATTAATGGCTTCCGATACATATCAGTTTATTTTAATTCTAGCTGTTGGTTTGGTGTAAAGTAATTGCACCCATTGAATAAAAACCTTGGGAAAGCCCATCCTGTGCATAATAGTTATCAAATACGACCACTCGATGGTGTCGAACGCTTTCGCAGCGTCTAGCATGATTGCTGCTGCTTTCGTGGTCGGTGTGAGGTAATGCGCTGTAGCAAATAGTGTTCTTGTATTATGCGTGGTGTTGCGAGATGGGATGAATCCCGATTGGTCGGGGAGGACTAGTGCGGTCATGAGTGGTTGTAAACGGGCAGCTAGAACTTTAGCCAATATTTTGGAATCTACATTTATCAGGGACAAGGGACGATATGAGTGGCAGGCGTCCGGGTCTTTACCCGGTTTGAGGAGCGCCATTATCATCGCTTCGCGCAATGTGGCTGGAAGTATCTGCGCTTCTAGTGCTTCCCCGAACATGTCGACTAGATATGGAGACAGAGCGTCACTGAATGTTTTATAGAATTCACATGTGAACCCATCTGGGCCCGGCGCCTTGCCGTTCGGTAGTGACTTTATGACATCCTTAATTTCCTCCCTCGTTAGTGGTTGGGCTAGATACTGCCTCTGATTAGCAGACAACCATGCTATAGCGATGTCATCCAGATATTGCAGCGTTTCCCGTTGCGTGGCAACTGGTCGCGTTGTGTATAGGTCCTGATAGGTTTGTACGAAGCTTTGTAGTATGCCTGCTTGATCAGTGTGTGTTACTCCCTCTGCCCCAACAACCTTTGTGATTATATGTGGTTTGCGCCCAGTGCATATTTTAGTAGCTAAAGCTCTGCCTGGTCGGCCACCTTCTCCGTACGTTCTAGCCACATGTCTTTTGCTTAGATACTTAATTTCTTCTGCTGCAAATTTTTGATGCTCGGTGAGTGTGTCTCTAATTGTACTTAGAATGGCTGGAGACGGGGTCAGCTCATATTGGCGTTCTAATGTTCGGAGTGAGGATTCACAACGCGAAATTTGTGTTCTGATGTCTTTTAGAATACCAGCAGTTGGCCGATGCAAACCCCTCGTATTGTTGCCTTGAATGCTTCCCATAGAAGCCCAGAGTCTTCTGTGGTTGCGGCATTAAGTCGGAAGTATTCATCAATCGCTTTCCCAATGGTGTCCACATATAGGGGATCTGTGAGAGCGGTTGAATTGAAACGCCAACTGTATGGCGGTGGTATATAATCCGGGATGTTTAATGACAGTTTGACGGGGTTATGGTCTGATAATGTTTTGGGCATGTGTGTTATGTCGTGGGTCCATAGTAACACGTCTACTGAACCTAGCCAGTAATCTATTCTTGACCAGCTACCATGTTGTACTGAGGCATGTGTAGCTTCACTGACCTCCGGGTTACGCTCTCTCCATATGTCTCTTAGGGACAGATCGTGTATGATATCTAGCAGTTTGGTTCTGGCCCGTGTGTGGCGTTCTGTCGTGTCTCCTGATCTGTCAACTTCGTCGTTTAGCGCTATGTTAAAGTCGCCTCCCCATAGTAGTGTTTGATCAATATCAGTGTTTAGATGTTGCCAGATGTCCTGAAAAAACTCCGGTGTGTCTATGTTGGGGCCATATGTGTTTACCATCGTTATCTGTCGGCCTCGAATTGTTCCCTTTAGTATCACGTATCTACCATTATTGTCCAATGTTACCGTATCAGTCCTGAAATCTGTGCCTTTTTTTACCAGAATAGAGACTCCCATGGCGTAGGATGAGTATTTGGAGCAATGCATCGACTCGGCCCATCGCCTCCCCACCAGTGCATAGGAGTGGGGGGGATTCATGTGTCTCTTGGAACATGACAATGTCAATGCGCCATCTGTCCAGACAAGCGAATATGTGACGTATTTTTTTCGGGTTCGTAAAACCTCTGATGTTCCAAGACAGGACATTTAATGTTCGGTGCAGAAAGGTAGTACTAGTCATCGACACTGCTCCTAGCATCTAGTAATGATATCACCCTCAGACACTGGAGGGTCCACGGCATATTATAGTAATATTGTATTAGGTTTCTGTGTACATTGTGATAACAGTGTTCCGGTTGGGTATAGGCAATGCATCTCAAGTAGTCTGATCTATAAATAACAGTAACAGTCCCCCCTACCTCCCCCCACCCCACAACAGCAGCCCAATCCTGCCGATGCCATACCCACAGTAAACAACCCAATTGCATAGAAACTTTGACGGGGATCACCTATTTGGGGGTCCGCCTGGGCTACACATCCCCATCCGGACTAGCGGATGTGGACGGCACTAATGTGTTATACAGCTACGGTATTACGGCATTACAGATCTGGTCGGCGTATAGGGTCGGCATCATCTCTGATATGTAGTAATGTCACAGGACCATCCGCACTACACCTGTTTTACAAACATAATGTTGTTCCCAGTTTCAAGTGGGTGTAATATACATGGCTGTGTATCTGGTTACCCACTTATACCATTGGTGTATGGTGTGTATCACTACAGCTTCTGCAATGTGTATGTAGACTTGTAATCCTCCTTAAGTACTTTACGATAGGTGGGATACGTCTTCACAGTAATTATTGTTGCCGCAGTGTCCAGTATATTGTGCCATGCCAAACAAAGCAGTTAACGCTTGTGGCTATCGATGTGGTTCAAAGCACCTGGTTGTACGGTATGGATGTAGACTGCAATATCTATATATTTGTCTTGTGGTTAAACATTCTCATCTTTTACCCCCCATCCTGTTAACAGCCAAGAACCAGTGATCGTCGGTGATGTTGTATTATGGAGATAAGCACCACTGACCTTGAAGAGTGGTATTCGTAGTTCATGCCATCACAGTTTGCGTTAGAGTCTTTGGCCAGTTTGCTCCTATTACGACGTTAGCCTTATATTGTGATTGGAGCTGTACATGACCTTAAAACCATAACAGGCTGTTGGTACCAGTTGGTACAAGCCTCTTATTTACCACATTAGTAGGATCTGCATAATTAACGTACCGGTGTAGACAATACAGTGGCAAACCATTGTGGTGCATGTCAACCAAAAGCGACAACTTTAATAAGCAAGGTAAACTATAATGTGTTCTCTCCACACAATTCCTACATAAGTAGTCACTCTTAGCGGCCTATGTCTGCAAATTGTAGTAGACCACATACTTGTTACCAAAATAAGAAGAAATATCGTTGAACATACCTAGACGTGTGGGCAAATATGTAGAATAGCACACTATGCCTGGTTGAAATACGACACATTAACTTAACGTTAAACTGTCCCTCCTCCCGCTCAAACAAACTCAGCATGTTATAACAGTGGATAAACCCTGGGTAGGTGCAGCACATCCCACTAGGCATGTACTATTGGCATTACATAGTATGACATTTCTGTCTTCGAGCAGCTTTTTCCCACAGTGTATAAGTTCTGTCGCCGTAGGCATATCGCAATTTGTGTTGTGGCCATACTATAGTTCATGCAACGAGTAGTTCAAATATCACATGTGTTACATCCATAAAGTTTACATCCTTACTGATATGCCATAGTTAGGTACAGCCTGGACCTACCCATAGATATGTCAACATTTTCTGTCGTCCCATTCGTGCGACGCACGTTAAGGTGCCAGTGTCACTTAAGCAAGCCATCCTTACCGCAAATGCCCACAGGGGTAAAACATCTACACTGTCTGCAGTCAGTCATCTTCTGGGGCCTGCTGCTGTCGCGGACGTTCTTTGCGGTGGTTGAGAATTTTCTTTATGAAATCGTTCGCCGCTTTAGGAGTGGTGAGTAGTGTGGACGAGCTTGCTGTACTGCCTGCGTATAATCAGGATAAAATTTGAGTTTGTTGTTTTGAAATTGAAGATCTTTTTGCTCTCGAGCCATACGCAATATTGCGTCTCTGTCGCGGTAGTGTAAGATGCGGGCCACTATTGGTCTCGGTGGCGTACCTGGAGGTGGACGTGGTGCCAATGTTCTAAGTGCCCTTTCCACTATGAAGACTTGAGATAGTTTCTCTTTACCAAATAGAGTTAGGCACATGTCTTCCACATAAGTCTCTATGTTGCCCATGTTTGTTGATTCTGGTACGCCCGCTATGCGCACGTTGTTGCGGCGCGATCTCGCTTCCAAATCCTCTGACTTGGATCAAATCACCTCCAGAATCTTCTCGAAACCCGTGCATTTAGAGGCGTTTGTTCGCGATGAATCCTCCCCTGCAGATATCCGCGTCTCTGCTTCGTCTAGCCGCTCGTCATGATGATCTACTTTTGCTGCCATGGTGTCCATGCGTGACGTTAGGTGATCCATTTTGCCGTGCATGTCTTGCAGGCTATCTTGTATTGCTTTTAGCATTGCCTCCATACCCTTGGGTGTCGATTGCTCGGTTTCCGCTTCAGTGTCTGAGTGCGGGTGCTGTCCCCTGTTAGCACGCCGTTTCTCAAAGGTAATCGTTGGTTGCTGCTTGTCGGGTTTCCCCATTTTGACAATACGTCACTAGTTAGTGTGATGGTGCGTTGGCGTTATTAGTTATTCCCGATCCACAGGCATGGTATGTTGTTTGCGCCCCACGGAGCAGTGTTGAGTTGCAGAACAGTGAGTGTCGTAGAGTCGAACACAGGTTCCGCTGCACTTGCAGCTATGTTTGTATCGCCTGGTGAATGCCCGGGCGTCGTTCTGGAAGTTTGGTCAGTGATTCGCGCCTTTTTTGAGTCAGGCGTGTGGAGGTGGCGATTGGGGGATGGTTGCGCGAATTCCTGCCTCAATGTGTACTGTCCTTATGACCAGGACGCTCAGTCAGCACACAACGGCGGTCGAATATGCCGCGCCTGCTTCCCAACATATTTACAATACGTGTAGTGAGGAATGTTTGCCACTGTCCCTTTGTCGTGAAGCTCCGATTCCTCTACAGTTTCTTGTGTGCCACTTACAGATACTGACTCTGCATATTAACGCGTGATTTAATGCAGTGGTAGTGATGCATTGGTTGGTTGTGCTTAGGCTGAGTCATGGTGCGACATACGATAGTGATGACAAGTTGGCATTGACGCCATGTTACTTCTTGGGATCATTTCTGTTGTTGCGTGTATCGATATTGAGCTTATTCAGCGTGTAACCAGGCACAATCGTGTACAATAGCGTCGCTCGTTCATGCACTCTGTAGCGCATATATTACGCGCTCCTCCGTGTGTCCCAAAGCCCACCAGTAGCGCCTATCAGTATCGCTGCAGCAGGCAGATCGCGATCGTAGGGGGCGTAGAGATCGTTTAAATTATTTACGAGTCATGCAATATAACCTGTCAGTTCGTGCGAGTACTATCCTAGCAGCAGCTGCAATCCTGGCGCCGATATTCAGTTGTAGAACCTAGGGTGTCGCCATCTTTGCTATCATTTTCGCGCCTGTAGGCTTCCAATTCCTGTAAAACGCAACCGTGCTTAATCATGTCACTCCTTGCGGCGTTTACATTAGTCACCACAATTTAAGTTATCACAGACACACAATTCCTTCTGTTATGCAGGCGAAGCGCCGATATGAAGTTTGGGCGGGCACCGTAACTCAACTAATAACCGCCACTCCAAACAGTGTCTATGACCATTTATCGAACGTTGTTGCACGGTCAAATTGGTAGCCTTTATATTTCCCCCTTATGCCGCAGTGCCGCGTAGCAGATCTGTATTCCGGCAACAAGTTTTACCTTGCTCTGGCCTGTGTGGGGATTTCAGATGCCGGTCGCGGTATCAGTTCCTCGGCAGCCGCCATCCTGCCCGCTCCGGCCGCAGTCCACAGGAACCTTTTCAAACAGATTTTCCACGGTTTCACTTGGAGTGCAGCCTTAAGATGCATACCATTGTGCGCCGCTGTCTTTCCGCCGCACGATTTTCGGCGTCAGTATTTTGATCCGTAGCAGTAGTAGCGTGAATTTCAGCAGATTATGGTCCATCCGGCGGAGCTGGTTGATTAGCCAGCCATCCCGCAGTCGCCCTCTAGCCCCCCCCCCCCGAACCGAGTTCAGGACGTGCACTGCCCATACCACGATCCTCCCTGTTCCAGTTCTTCGTTTTGTTCTTGATAGCAGTGTTATCCAATGCCACCTAGGAGCATGTATTGCCCAGTACAGCTCTCAGCCTTGTTCCACTGCTTTGTCGTATGCTTGGAGAAGCCTCAACAGAAGTCTCAGAACATGTACTGCATGTGAGCCTAGTGTACGACTGTACCACCATGGATATAAAGGAGCAGCTTTATACTTGCGGTCAATACATGGCGAAACCGCCCTTTAGTACAGTCTTGGTAATTACAAAGAACAATGGTTCACACATGATTAGTAAGTACTTGATAAATTAATACACAGTCAGAAGTGAAATGAATGGGATACGGCCAGCATATATTTTTTTTACCAGATACATAACAGAGCAGAAAAGAATGTAATTCATACTTTCAGTAAATGCAATCCAAAGAAACTGAATTAATTATGTGCTCAAGAAAAGTGATCATTTATTAAAGTTTTGATAGCGCTAGCTGGACCCGAGGGTATCAGAGCGCTTAACAACAAGTACAAATAGGCATCAGAAAGACAGTGAGGACGGAGAACAGGGCAGAGAGCACATGGGCGAAGTAAAAGTCTGTACAATAGCAACAAGAGCGCAAAACAGGGCGGAGAATCGAAAGCAAGTCATCCGGCTCTGGGATCGCAGAGATAATGGTCTTTCAAAGTCAAACGTGGAGTTCTTAATACGATCCAGAACGCTCAAGGAAGAGGGCTTTGAGTAACATCTTCAATTTTGGGAAGGAGGCGGTCATTCTGATATGTGGGGGGGATGGGGTTCCATATCTTGGGAGCATTACCCGCAAAGGATTTACTGGATGTTTTGTGTTTCTGGGATTTCAGAGGAATGAGTAGGAGCGTGTTGGAGCTTCTGAGGTTCCTTGACTGACCGGCACTTTTGAGCTTGTTGGCCAGATATTCTGGTTTGCCTGTGTGCAGGGCTTTGTGTGTGAGGCAGGCTGTACGGGAGCTGGCTCGGTCAATGGGGAGCCACTTCAGATCCTTAAGAGCCGGGGAGATGTGATCGTATTTCTTATCACACATTGCATCACTGTCTGAGGGGAGAGGTGTGGCGCCGCGGCCAGGGCGACCGACTCTGGCATCTGGGGATCACAGTTCGATCCCCGGTGCCGGCGGCAGATTAGCCCAGCACCATGTGACTCTGGGCAATAGCTTGCTTAATCTTCCCAGCGCCTAGAGACCCTTACGGGTGATTGTTCACGCTTTACAAATGTGGATTATTATTATTATTTATTATCTGATAGAGGAGATCTTATTCTTCCTCCTTTCCCTCTTTACATGAAGAAGTCTCATCGGGTGCTGTTTGTCTAATTGGATCCTAGTATAGTTCTCCATATAGTTAATTCATCTAATGATTTAATGCATCACCTTAAAAACCATGCTCTTTATTTAATTCCAGAGAAGCATTACACTGGGCCTCCTGATCTAAATCCTATGGAGGCGAAAGTGGGAAAACAGGATGTGTTCAATTGACCTTACAGATCCCTGAACGCATAGGGGATTCCACTGCCTGGACAACTTTCTTCTCCCAGAGGTGGAGAAGGTGTCGATGTTATACAGAGGACATGCTTCCAAACTGAACATTTTCAACGGTCTAGAAAAATAGCCCCTTCACAAAAAATGTTTGAGGTGAAGAAACTTCATACTTTTCCAGGGTACAAGTAAGTCATACCGGGACACGGATGGACCATGGATCGGAATGGGTCCCTTTCTGTTAAACCTTGGGCTGAGGCCAGACTTGTGGCTCTGTATTGGATCAACAACTGTCTTCTTGGAGAGGTGCATATAACAACAGAGTGAGTATGGGCCTGAGGGGAAATAGTTTAAAGACCTGTTCGCACCTTGTCCCCCAACTATACTTTACAAAACACGGAAGATGCCACAGGTCTTGGTGCAATCCAGACACAACTAGGAACCTATGAAGTATTCACAAGAGGGACTGGAGTCAAAAAATATACAAAGAACAGAAAAAGGTACAGATGACAGGAAGATCTAAAGTGCAGTCCAGAATCAAGATTTGATCTAGACTAGAAAGTCCCCATCAGCCCACTCAATAGTGGAACTTCGTCATCTGGGATTTTCAGTTTGAAAATAGGTGTCCCAAAAGCACTTCCTCATGAAGAGAATGAGGCTAGCTCCGGACCCAATGGCTGCACCTTCAGCCAGAAGAGATGACAGAGTCAGAGGCTGATCGGGCTTAGTTGCAGTGCTCAAAGAAAGACAATGTGAAAAAGAAATTCAGGTGATTTAAAAATGCCTATCTTTATGTCAAAAAGGAAACTTTATTGGGAGTGCCCATCAAGATGGTATGATTAAAAACAGAGTGATAATAGCAGAATAAATGCTTTGCTGTTTATCATAGATGTAATTTGGTCAACATGTTTCAGCCTTAAGAGGCTTTCGTCAGGACCTATGAATCACTACTGCAACACTTACTTTGTGTTCTGTGAATAACAAACTACAGACAGTCTTACGGACGCTGTGTCTTCTCCCCAATCTTAGGGATGAAGAGCCTCACCTCACCTGGCGACAGCTCAGGCTAAAGGAGGCCACGCACTCTCCGTCGTTACCTCGGGCTTATTCTGAGCCTCGGCTCAGAATAAGCCCGAGGTAACGACGGAGAGTGCGTATGAATCACTACTGCAACACTTACTTTGTGTTCTGTGAATAACAAACTACAGACAGTCTTACGGACGCTGTGTCTTCTCCCCAATCTTAGGGATGAAGAGCCTCACCTCACCTGGCGACAGCTCAGGCTAAAGGAGGCCACGCACTCTCCGTCGTTACCTCGGGCTTATTCTGAGCCTCGGCTCAGAATAAGCCCGAGGTAACGACGGAGAGTGCGTATGAATCACTACTGCAACACTTACTTTGTGTTCTGTGAATAACAAACTACAGACAGTCTTACGGACGCTGTGTCTTCTCCCCAATCTTAGGGATGAAGAGCCTCACCTCACCTGGCGACAGCTCAGGCTAAAGGAGGCCACGCACTCTCCGTCGTTACCTCGGGCTTATTCTGAGCCTCGGCTCAGAATAAGCCCGAGGTAACGACTGAGAGTGCGTGGCCTCCTTTAGCCTGAGCTGTCGCCAGGTGAGGTGAGGCTCTTCATCCCTAAGATTGGGGAGAAGACACAGCGTCCGTAAGACTGTCTGTAGTTTGTTATTCACAGAACACAAAGTAAGTGTTGCAGTAGTGATTCATAGGTCCTGACGAAAGCCTCTTAAGGCTGAAACATGTTGACCAAATTACATCTATGATAAACAGCAAAGCATTTATTCTGCTATTATCACTCTGTTTTTAATCATACCATCTTGATGGGCACTCCCAATAAAGTTTCCTTTTTGACATCAAGATAGGCATTTTTAAATCACCTGAATTTCTTCTTCACATTGTCTTTCTTTGAGCACTGCAACTAAGCCCTATCAGCCTCTGACTCTGTCATCTCTTCTGGCTGAAGGTGCAGCCATTGGGTCCGGAGCTAGCCTCATTCTCTTCATGAGGAAGTGCTTTTGGGACACCTATTTTCAAACTGAAAATCCCAGATGACGAAGTTCCACTATTGAGTGGGCTGATGGGTACTTTCTAGTCTAGATCAAATCTTGATTCTGGACTGCACTTTAGATCTTCCGGTCATCTGTACCTTTTTCTGACTCCAGTCCCTCTTGCGAATACTTCATAGGTTCCTAGTTGTGTCTGGATTGCACCAAGACCTGTGGCATCTTCCGTTTCTTGGAGAGGTGGTCTTTCAACTTTTTGGCCAGTCTTGCTAAGCTCAAGAATTGTCTTGAAGACGGCAACTGAGGACATGGGGTGACAGAAGGAGGAGTTTCAGTTCAAGGAAGCTTGTTACCTCTAACTGGATGTTGGGGCGGAGATTTCAATAATGTCTTTAAGGCCAGTATTCATGTGCCTTGAGGCAAATGCCATTGATATGGGTTTGTACAGGCATATCAAGTGTGGAGTCAAGTATTTGTCATGGTAGGTTTAGTGGGCATCCCTTAATGTAATTATCTATTGGAACCGATCTGTGTGTCAAATGGCAACTGGCTCCCATCATTCTCCAGTGTATACTTCCTCATATTCTAACTAGTAAACTCCTTTGAGGGTCTCAGTGCAAACCTCATTTTCTTTCATGGCACAAGGAGTCCTGCATGGTTTTGTTTGTTTGCAATACTAGCTCTTACATACCAAAATGCCCGACGCTTCCAACATCTGGTGTTGCTGTGGTTCAAGGACAATGCAAGGTTTCAGACAACCTGGATGGTTTAGGTTACATTGGGTGGGGGAGACCAAAGAGGGGTATTTTTCATGATCTTGAACTACAACTTCTAAAACCAACCCACCAGAATGTAATTTTCATATAACCGGATGCAGCAAGTGCATCTCTGGTACAGGAACGCATCTGCAAAACAAGTTCCCTACAATCAGTACAGATGTTCTGGTGCAGTATTTCTATAAAGCTGATGGAAACTTTTAAAGGCTTTTTCCCCAATGTTTGCAACAGAGTCACAGTGGCATCAGACCAATCAGAAAGGCACCTCAATTATGTGGTACACAAAACTCCACAAGTGTAGAATTTAATATGAATGTGTGTTGCGCTTCAGTGTTTGTAAGGATTGTGAACCTGCTTGACGAATTGTGTTTCAAACCTGTTCAATAAAATGGCTGCTACAAAAAAGTCTGGACTTAGATTCTGAAAGCACAAAAAATATTAGCAGTTTCACTCTATAGATTTTACTATTATTATTACAACATATTTATTCCAGCTCATTCCCTCTGCATAGTTAATGTATTTATTTTACTTAAAGTGCTCAAAGAGGGTGCACTCTGAACATAATCATGTTAAGGCACATACAGGACAGAAGAGACGAGGTGAAATCACTAGAACAGCAGGGGCAGTAAGGACTGGCCAAGCAGCGTGCCTTTGGACCACTGGATATGTACCGAGGGCAAGGAACTGAAATATTTCTGTTCTTTCTGGTCTAGTCAGCTTTCAGCCTGGTCAATAGCCAAAGCACATTCCCAGGGAAAGAGAAGGATGGGCACAGGGATCTGCTGAGCTTGGGCATGGACAATTCATCACTTTGATACTTTTCTATCTTTTAACATTTAGATCTACTATCACTGGCAGCAGAGCGCTCTTCAGACAGAAGGAGAAACAGCTGTCTAGTGAAATCTGTACTGAAGGACATGAAAACCCCTTCCCTGCCTATGCCTAATTAGGTCAATGAAAGTTTTTTTTGTCTAACAAGGAATTTTCTTTTATACTTTTGACTATTTTGACGCTTGACAACAACCATTTTTGGGGCCATTACTGTGGACAGGGTCTACTTGACCTTACCCCGGGTTCTTATGTGGTTCTTTTTGCCCAATCACCAGCTGCTTGATGCAGCAGATAGGAGGCACTCATTGTGTGGTGGAGGCGGATGAGTAAAATAGAAGATGGTTCAACTCCTATTGGCATTCCTTCCAAAGAGCCTTATGCAGACTAATAAAGGTAAACGTGATACCGCATACGCATAAGACACACATTGCGTCAGATATTAAAGTCACCATGGAAGCCTATATAATGAGATCATCCTTATTACCAGAAACCACTACATCTTCTTGAGATAGCCTACAGAACAACAATATCTGTATTAAACCGTTTAGATTACTTGTGGGGGTTATTTCTCTTTACACTAACTTTGTAGCGACTAAAACTTTTTTATTTTGGTCAGCCAGCACACCTCATACCAAATAGTCCTATAATGAAATATACAAACTCCAGACAGGAAAGGTTTTGTTCTTTCAAGTTATGAACCTTAACCTGGCCCTTCCAGATCTGTACAATCAATATACTTCTGGGGGACTTGCCGCCATCCTATTAAAGGTTCCTGGGTATTTGCGCGTTATAAACTTGGGTACAGTAAGAGGTTTATCATTATAGGGCATGAATTACAATTTCTCCTGCAGGGACTGGACAGGCAGCAAGTGTTTAGGAGACACACTCTCTGAGCATCTGCAGAAAATACTGCAATTTTTGCTTGAATGGGTGTTTGTCCGAACATGTGGGACATCACAATAGAAAATATATGTGACAGAGACCGAATAGGTGATACTCTCTCTCAGCACACCGGACGACAAAATACTAGTGAGACAAATTACTCTCTCGCAAGGCCGAAACTGGAATGGTCTTCAACCAAAATGGCAGCCCTTCAACCTTAAGGAGATGCTTAGAGCTTCAGGTGCACCACAGGTGTAAGCATAAAACAGCACAACAAACACTAGAGGGTTCTACAGACTGATGAGGAGATCACAGACAGAACCAGAAAGACAGGGGAGACTGCCTATGGATGCTGTGGAACTGGTACGTGAAGATCCCTGTCCAAGTCCAGAGGTTGTTCAGACCACTGGATTTCTAGGCCTGCCAACTGCAACAGACCTTTGGAGGTTCAGTAAAGAGAGGAAAGTTGAGACCGTCTGAGCATGCAGTTCAGGCTTTTGTAGCTGTCTACGTTTGCTAACCTTTTTGCAGGACAAACAGAAATTCTGGCACATGCTGAATTTCATTTTCGAGAAACACGCCAATAAAAGTAAGTTAAAAAAAATAAATAGCTGATTCAGTGTTAAGAATGACGTATTTTCTTAATGAAGGGTACTGAAGAGCCAGTGAGGTTTGGTAAATGTTAAGAAAAATGTTAAAACATACAATTACAGGAATCTAAAGTTGATCGATGCATGAATGAACAAGAATTTCACAAGTTAGATTTGAAAAGCTCAAAAAGGTTTTATTCAGAGTCGCTGACATGGTTTATAACTGTACGCGTCATTACTTTTCTTCAACAAACAACTTAATCTCTGTACATTCCATGTGTTAAAAACCAGATATCCCTTCTAAATCTCCTTGAAAGCTTACTCAACAATGAGACAGAATTTATCGATTAACATAGAATTATTGCAAACGTCATCAGCTACGAAAAACAAACCTCAAAACATCTACACCGCCACCCAATTCGGAGAAAATAACAATGCCAAACATTTCCAACCGCATGCCAATTGGGAACAGCAGCAAGAGTTAAGAATGACAAAGAAAGCAAAAGAAGGTCTTTCTTCTGCTCTAGTAGCTTGGTATCAATGTTACTTCCTGCTTCTTTGTCAAAGTGTGAAAGACTGTGCAAGTGTGGCTCCAGGACACTCTGGAGCAGAGGTCCTTTACCTGAGATCCGTCGACGCAAAGCCTACTCAGGGGTCTGCAAGGGTTTAGAAAATTAAGTAATATACAAAGATTAATAAAGTGTTTACAAATAAAGAATCAAAATGTTAAACTGAAATTCAAAACATCCTGTAAATGTGAAGGAACTTGAAATGTAAGGCTAAAAATGTACTTTGTATCCCAAGATTGATCTGTGGAAGCAGTACAAGTGTATCAAACAGAATCTAGTATGGACGATGAGTGGCCTCAACTGCATTTAAGAACAACTGTATCCTTCCCATAACTATTAAAATGTTGATTTTTTAAATATTTGTTTGTGAATTAAATAAAATGTCAATTTGTGTATTTGTTTGATTAATTCCCGTTTCAGGATTTGTGAGTATTCTTTTGCTGTTCAAATCATCGAAAATGCTGAGACTGGGGTCCCGGACTTAAGGATGACTTCCCTGGCGAATCCCTTGGTCATCAGATGACAGATCACATTCTCGTGAAATTATCTGAAGGGGATTAATAGTGACAGAAGTATGGCTACCTCATAAACTATTGTTTTCAAGCTAGGAAAGAGGGCACCAACCAGGATTCGAACACATCACCTCTAGGTTACAAACAGTGGCATAATCAAACTGGAGGGGGCCCATTTGCAAAGCATATGGAGGGGAGACCTCAGGCTCTTGACACAGCCAGGAGCTCTCGGGCCGGGAGATCCCTACCCATGCCAGGGGGAGCCCTGGAGCTTAGGGACCAGCACCGCGGGATATTGTTAAGCCACTATGTACAAGCATATTGGTGGCTTCATCACAATATTTAACTACTTTGCAAACACTTTATGGCGATAATGGGGCTACTCTGTTGAGGATCTGTAATATACCATCTGTTGCCATAATAAGCATACTCTGCCAAGGAGCTTTAATATACCACCTGTTACCATAATGAGGATGCACTTTTAAGTAGCTTCAATATATTATCTGCTACCATTATGAGGATACTCTGTAGAGGATCTTTATTATGGTTGTTAAAATAGCTAGCAGCAAATCCTTTGAAAGGAAAACCTGCAGCAGACCCTGCCATCTCCTGATGCCATTGTAATGCCTTATGCAGGTCTTTCTGCAGCAGTCTTATTTGAGGAATCACTGCTTGATGGTTAATTGCATCCTTCCCCTTCCACGTTTAGTACCTCTATCCCATCACAGCCTCTGCTCATTTCATTTGGGGAGGGGGGGGCTCTCCGACAGGCTGACGTCGTTAGCAGTGGCCGTCGAGTCCTGCCGCCTCCTGTATTCCAACTACAGTCCCCATACGTTTTTGGGCCTACTCTTAGGCAGCAGTAGCTCACTGTAGTTCTCAGACTGCGTGCAGCAGTAAGTCAAGTCTCTCGTCCACTGCTCAATCTTGGGGAGGGGCCCTCTCATCCAGCACATGGCTAGCCTCCTTTTTGCCATCAGCAAACCCATTTCCACTATCCTGCGCTTTGCCTTTGGCAGTGGACTCGAATAGCCTAGTAAAGCTAGCGCCGGGGACAGAGTGATTTCTACCTCCAATGTTCTGCTCAGTTCTTGGAACACTTCACTCCAATAGTGTTGTACCCCCGGACACTCCCACGCCAAGTGTAGAAACCCTGTGCTTTGCGCTGTGCATCTCTCACATGTCGCGCACCCACGTAGTCCAAACCGATGTAATCTCTCCGGGGAGTGATATACTCTATTAAGAAACTTAAAATGCACCAGTCTATGCCTACCGTTCAGGGAGACAGACCTTGTGTTACTGCAGCAGTAACGCCATATGTCATCATCAATAACTGTGTCTAAGTCGCGTTGCCAGGCCAAGCGCGCCTTATTGTACCCGGTCTCCTTTTCGGCTATGGCAATCTTATACATAATAGAGACCAGTGTCCTCGGGACTTCCGACTTAATTACGTATCTAAGTTCTAAGAGTTCTGGGGGTTCCTGTAAGTCATCTCCCAACAGCTCCCGCCAGGCTTCTCTGACCCTGTGAAACTGAAAGCACTGCAGTACAGTGGGCGGTTTCTGAGTTGTCACGTCCGTCAGCGTTTTAAGAGTACCGTCTAGAAACAGGTCGCCCGTCGTGTGTATACCCATGGCCTCCAACGCCACAATCACCCCCTTTTCCCTGCACGGGGCCAACCAGATGGCCAACGATGTAGGCATCAGTGGAGAGTACAATATCGCCCCAGCGTGGTGCTGCAGTAGGGCATGCCAGGCGTGTCTAGGTGAATTTAAGGAATCAAGCAGTCCCGTGCGTCGGTCTGCCGATTCAAATACGATGGCTGGCAGCCGTAGCGGCGCAGCGAAAAGACCTTCCATCTTTATAAATGGCACGGTCCCTCCGTCATGTATCCAGCTGTGTAATTGCGCCCCCTGCGCCACTCGGTAGTATATTTCGAAATCAGGGGCTCCCAATCCGCCCATCTGGTATGGCAGGACTAGTATTTTCCACTGCACCCTCGCTTGCTTACCAGCCCAAGCCAGTTTAATCATTAGCGACTGTAGGCGAGAAAAGAAGCACACAGGAAGGACCATCGGTATATTCGTGAATAAAAACAGCAGACGGGGCAGGACCACCATCTTCATTATCGATATCCTGCCCAGCAGGGAAAGGGGTAATCCTATCCATATGTCCAAATTGTCTTCCAGACGGGCAATGGCCCTGCCATAGTTCTCGCGGAATACCGTCTCCGAATCAGTGTGGAGCTGTATCCCCAGGTATCTTACTGAGTCTGTGGTCCACCTCAGTGGATATTCCATATCAAACCTCTCTGTGGCTGCAGTAATGGGGAATGCTATGGATGTGTTCCAGTTTACAGTTAGCCCAGATAGAGCACCGAATCGCACCACTTCCGGCAGGAGCGGCGCCAGATTCTTCTCCGGTTCCCTAACATAGTAGGGTGTTGTCTGCGTAAGTTGTTATGACTAGTTGGTAAGTAGGGAAGTTAAGTCCCCTATGGGAGTGGTATTCTCGCAGCGCACGCTCCAATGGCTCCGCGACCAGCGCATAGATCGTGGGCGACAATGGGCAACCCTGCCGAGTGCCCCTACGAATCTGAATGGGTTCTGTGACATGGTTCCCGATCTTAATGCGTGACGCCGGGTCTCTATAGAGTACCGCTATCCTCTGCAGAAACACTGGTTCTAGCCCGAGTCTAGAGAGGACTGCTCTCAGAAAAGGCCAGTCGACTGAGTCAAAGGCTTTCTCCATGTCCAAAAATACTGCTATCGCTTTCGTCTCTGGACGTGTACGTTGAATGGCTCCAAAGACCGTACGTAAATTGTAAGTAATGTTTCTTCCCAGCATAAACCCCGCCTGCTCCGGCGCAACCAGCTCTGGGGCCAACAGAGCCAACCTCGTCGCAAGAACTTTAGTGTATATTTTGGTGTCTACATTTAATAACGACAGTGGCCTGTACGAGCTACATTCCTCTGGGGGCTTATCTGGCTTCGGTATGGCAACTTTTAACGCTTCCCTCATTGTCTTTGGCATCTGCCCCGTATCGTACAAGTCCGCAAACAAGGCGGAAAAGTGAGGAAGCAGCAGATCCAAAAATGTCTTATAGAAGCTAACTGTCAGCCAGTCTGCCCCAGGAGCGCTTCCTGCCTTCATCCCACTCAGAGCTTCACGGATCTCATCGTGCTCTTTTGGGTGCATTAAAAATTCCCTATGCACGTCCGATAAGAACGGGATTTCAATGTGTTCCAAATAGTCTAAGATGTCCTCCTCGCCCCCCCCGTCGCCCTGTAGTCATAAGTCTGTGTAGTATTCCTTGAATCTTTGTGCCATCTCTACCTCTCCTGTAAGTGTGACCCCCTTCCCTAGATTTGATTTCAGTGACCGCTATTTTCGGCCGTTGCTGTTTCACCATGTTGGCTTGGCCAGGACCACTCCCGGTCTGTCCTTTTCCCCATATATTCTAGCTATAGCGTATTTGCGTAAGTGCTTGACTTCTGCATCAGCCTCTGCCGGATAGTCCGTAAGTAGTCTTTTCATTTCTTCCTTGTCAGCATCAGTCTCTCCCGTTAGTTGGCGCCCTTCACACTCCGCTAATTGTCGCTCCAAGTGAGCCAGCCTTTGTCGGATTGAGCGGAGTACCCCTGAGTGCCTGCTCATGGCTACCCCCCGAATATAAACCTGAAACGCCTCCCATACAGTTTGGGAGCTATCTACTGATCCAATGTTTGTTTCGAAGTATATCTCTATCGCTTCGTGCAACTCCTCCCTGAAGACTGGGTCTTGTAAGGAATATGGCGGGAATCTCCATAGGAATGGGGGAGGGGGGGGTTGCCTTCCTCGGCGTCATTAACTCTATCAATATGGGTGAATGGTCTGAAAGCTTTCCAGGCAATACCGGACACTTGCGTATCCTTGGGAGCAGACCCGTAGAAGCTAGCCACTAATCAATCCGTGTAGATATATTGTGGAAGGCCGAATAATGGGTGTATCCCCCTAGCGCTGGGTGTAAACTACGCCATACATCGGCTAGGTCTTCGCTAATCAGTATTCTGTCCAGTTCCCTAGCTGCCTTTGCTTGTTGTCTGGCCGGACCACTCGATCGGTCCGCAGCAGGACATCTAGTCATATTAAAGTCCGGACCCCACAGGGCGGACAGGCTGGGTAATTCCCGCGTAACTTCAGCTAGCTTATAATAAAACTCAGGGCAGTCATAGTTAGGGCCATATAGATTAACGACTAGTACATCCATCCCCCCTTCCGGACACCTTCGAAATCACATATCTACCTTCCGGGTCAGCCTTAAGCATAGTCAATGTGAAGTCCGATTTCGGGTTCACCCAAGTTAACACCCCTCGCACATGGGTAGTGAAACCAGCGGCATTAACCTGTCCCCTTAACCTCCTTGCCCACAGCCTAGGACTGTTCGCGGGTAAGTGAGTCTCCTGAATTAAAGCCAGGTCAATATGGTGTCTAGACAAATAATGCAAAACCTTTTGCAGCTTGCGATAATCATTTAGCCCACGGACATTCCACGTCAGAGCTCTCAGACCGCACGCATCAGCGCCTACTTCGGTCTCACCAGATATATCCTGCATATTCAACGGAAGTCAACATTATTCTGCACACAGTAGTCGATGGAGGAAAGACTGGTATACGCCGCCACACGCAGGATGACGTCGTCGGGGAACTCAGCAACTTCAGACCGGTGATTCACGGCCTATTACCCCGCGGATTGCCACACGCGGAACCACTTAAAGCAGCCAAAATCGCCCTCCTCCGCTAGCCCTCGGGTGTCGGGTCGAAGCACCAACAGTCACGACGGGTGATTATTGCCTCCAGCGAACGTAGGACTAAGGATCTTGCAGGATTATGTGTCGGCTTGACGAAGCTCGGGAGTTAAGCGTCCAACTTGGACTCGAGCAAGCTCCGCCACCTTGTTTTCCATTATTCACTTTCTTGTTTATGGGTTCTGTTCTTGTCACCTTGTACCTTTTCTTTCCACCCTCTGCTGCAGTTTCACAGTTTCTCTCTACTTTCCTCACTCACTCCTGTTCCAAGTCAACCAGTGTCTAGGTTTAACAGCTGCCTGGCCCAATGTGAGGAGGGTTCAGAATTGGGTGCACCGACATCCACAGTGATGCTATTGAATGACCTCTAGGTGCTGGGCTGGTGAGGCTCTGTCTGTGTAAGATGAAATGTAGCCATGACTGGAGAAGGGAGCTATGGTACAACAGGGATTACCCTGAAAGACAGGTACGGAAGAGTGGAACATCATAGTGCTTCCGCAATAGGGGGGCTTCGCATTTATGGTACTGGAATCTTGGCAAGCTGTCAGGCAGCATTCTCACTTCAGACTCAGGCACACATGTACTACTCAGGCAAGGATTCATGTTGAGTCTTGGGAAACAGCAGCTCAACAGAGTAAGGCACTAGGTAAGTCCCTTGGCTACCTTTCCAGCTTTAGACCTGGGAGCACCTTGCTGCTCAAGAGGTCTGCAAGACATTGGTGAAGTAAATGCTATGTGGCAGAAGTGCTGCAATGATTAAGACACAATAATAGAGCACTAACACTGTTGTAGTTCTTATTATTCTCCCACACAATACCATGCAAGTATGAAGCCTATCAGTTTCTAATGGTCGAGTTCTCTCTGATACACTTAAAAAAAAACTTCACTTTCAGTAGGACATCATCCATGTGCCAATTTGGAGCACAATCTGCACTTTGAGGCCTCCGGTATGTACTGATATTTCAGGGAATAGAAAAATGGAGAGGCAGGCGCACAACGCATGCTCAGAAGTCGGCACCTAATAACATACCAACACCAATTGAACCCAAGAATGACTCCACGAGTTCCTCAAACATGCTGATTAGATGGCTTGTTTTGAAGCCGGTCTCCTACCTGTAGTGCCTTGCTCTGTCCATGTACTCATGCTGTTCCATGCCCTGGGAATCCGCAGCCGAAACATCAATTATATTACTGTGGGAGGAAACAGAAACAAAAAAATAATATTTCTTCATTTCAATACGAATTTCCATGTCTAATGTGCAGCACACAATGTGTCACTTACAGAAGAGTCATACTAGAAGGGTTGACGGAAGTCAAATGAACAAGGATATTATTAATGATTACTCCGGTTGCGGGAAGTGCAAGGATTCAATTGGCTAAAACAAGTTCATGCTTTTAAACTGTTCAGAGATGAAGTGGCTGAAGAATAGCAGCCAGGAATGAATAAACACAGCTGATGCTGCAATCTGTCAAACTGCTATGGTTGATTATATATACAGATTAAAGATTATTAAAGATGACCAAAACAAGTGAGGCTTTGGCTTGTCAAAGGAATCTCAATTGAGAAGTATAATTTCAAGGCAGCAGAAGTAGGATACACATGAAGAACTGAATGACTCTGTAGTGCGTCTCCCTAGATTGAAGGGAGAGGGTGCTTGTAAGCCAAATTTACTGCCATTTACAAGGACCATAGATTGAGCTGGAGGACTATTGCACTGAGAGATTTTATCTTGTTAACTGGTTTTCCCCGAGTTGTACAATATTGGAGTACAGACATCTCATATTGAGATATATTGATATTTATACCTCAGAGTAAAAATAAATTAAAAATGTGGATGAATGACTTGGAAATGCAGGCATCTCTAGAAAGAAAGTTGTTTAAGCTATGAGACGTTAAAGGCACTTTTTCCAGAATTAGGAACTTGTACCTGGACTCCTATGATTAGTTAGCATTAGACACTGCTTGGAGTACCTACTGTAAAGTAGTAATTTGTAGGTCTATGTTAACTTTACGATTCTTTTTGTTATGAGAGCTCAGTTCTCCGCATAGTTTTTTGCAGAACTATTATTAATGGGATATTTACTTTGCACTCACAGATGAAGTTTAGCTTCAATTACAGTGTTTATTAGAAGATTGTTGTCACAGTTGAACGCGTTAGCAAAAATTAAGAGACTAAAGAGAAGTTTAAATATAAAAAAAAAATAGTTCCAACTAGTATGACTTTTTAAAAATAGACAGCCACTCGGTCAAAGGACGTTGATCATAAAGGAATGAGAAAGGAGGGAGTGGACAGCAAGATCTGGCAGTTTTTTGTACTGTACTGTATTATTTCTATAGTGATTACTAACTTTATGTCAGGCGCTGAAGCATTTACCCCACACGGATAGCATAATAAACCCTGTCCGTGTGAAGTTGGGAGGAAACTATCTTTACATTGAGCCTAAGAAAGAAGTGCTTCCATATCATACGTTAGAACGACGGAGGCACGATTATTGCATTATCGGATGCAGCGCTTGGAGATATGATGGAAGTGAGACAAACGGACATGCATGTTTAGAGTTTGTGTTATGCTGGCAACACCGATATATTTTGGAGGTCTATTTGCAGCGTTAATTTTTCTCTTTTAAGTTCTCAATCTGATTTTCTATGTTGGGTGTGTCAGGTCATCCACTCTAAGATGTTATAGATTTCGGGGAGGTAAAAGGTATATAAACAGAGTCTGGGGGAATCAGAGTTCTGCCTAATCCCTCATTAATTGGACAGGCATATAACGATATGCCCGTCCCCCTAATGAGGTATTAGGTAGTGAATTGGCATATATCATATGGGCGACATGGATTCTTTCAGACTGAGCAAGGGATTACCTTCAGAATGACTAGAATTGCTGTTTTCCATCTTGTGGTCAGAGGTAGGGTAGATTGTGTTTACTACATGTATGATGAATGGGGAGTCACTAAGGTTAAAATCCTTATTCGGGAGATGGGCCTGCAGTTGCTGAATAGTTCTGGGTACTTCTAATAATTAGTGGAGACGCTGGGACACCATATTTATTCTGTCTCAACGTATGTCGAGGTCATTACAAGGTTATTTTTGGCAAAGGTCACCAGTTTGGGTAGGGTACCTGGTCACAACTATCCCATAGTTCTGGAACATACTTGTACTGCTTATAATTCTGGATTTTTTACCAAGGTCAGAGGCAGACGCAATTATCTCGGGAACAACCAGGTTTTCACTTCTGTTCCAAACTTTGTCAACTAAGATTCAGAACCTTCTCGAACATACAAGGAGTTCTAGAGTGTGGCTGCTTGCATCAAGAAAAGCGTCCTTTAGACTGATTTCAATGCAGAAAGATGATCCTTGGTGCTAGCCTGGTGTGCAGTGTCCTCTCATGTATGCATTGCTTATATTCAATTTGTAGGTTTAGTGGCCTTTTGCTTGGGAGGCTTTGTGGACAATGCAAATAAAGTGCCTTCATCATTGTTCGTTTATGTACATGAAGTCAGAGGAGTGCTTGCAGGACTGGAGTCATGTGTTCTCTGGGGTGAAAACAGAGGATCGTTCTGGAGTCATGGTATATCTACACCTGACATACACATTAATCTATGATTTCCTGAAATCTATCTTCACCATGAATATAGCTCATCAACCATATCCAACACTTAACACTAAACCTTACACCTAAACCTTACCGTACCCCCACCTTGCTTTAAAACAACCCCTTAAGTGAAGGAGAGGCTGTCGCAGCATTGGTAGAGTGCTTCCACCGTACTAGTAGCTGGGTGCACCACTTGTAGTGAGGCATACCCAATTTCCTTGCCAACAGGGTCACCACAATAAAGCAGCCTTCTATTGCAACATGCACAAGACATTGAGCTTGACAACTGGACATTACAATACTTCTCAATGGTGTAAACCACAAGGTTCAAATCTGTAACCTAATCAGCCTACTCAAGGGCTACAACCCATGACACAATGTCGCATAAAACGCATTTATCTTGGTCTAGCTGTTCTAGATATCATTTACATTGTGGAAGCAAAATCCATTACGCTTCATTATTCCTAGAAAGAGGTTTCACTTAACTCTAGAGCTAATACCGGATTCTAAAGAGCTCATTCTGACCTAGCGGAGTGCTCCTAAAACGTATACGCTCACTTTCTCCTTAGTGAACACATGTTCTGACTCAGTGTCTTATTCAGAGTCACTGCTCTTCCAGTTTCCCGATAAAAAACAATGTCACCCAATTTTTACTTCATATACAAATTATGTGACATGGTTATTGGAAATACTACGTACCATCCAGATTTTTAGGTCACTGAACAAGCTGGCTACATGGACCAAAGAGTTCCTCTGAACAAGGCGAGAAGGAAGATTCAGTATCCACGATCTCTACTGCAATTTCTCACACCCCAAAAATTAGCTTGTTTGGGAAATCCAAGGAGATATTTATTCATTTCACATCAAAAAAGACATGACTCTATATGGCCAAAATAATTGCACTGAGTAACTTTATGTCCGTACTTTCCTTTTTCACCATGGCGATTACTGAATAGTCCCTTACCCAGTGTCATCACAGTTCGATAATTCAATTTATGTGGCTTTGCAAAATCGATCTCTAGGAATTGCGTCCAGCCTAGAATACAACCACCAAACGTAAGGAAGAGTTGAGATCTCTGGGATCACCTCTAATACCTTCTACTAGCCCAACTTTCTGCCCTAGGCTCCTAATTACCATTATAATACTAACTTATGAATGAGGGATAAATTCATCCAAACTAATTGTCCAAAATTACTGACCCTCACCTACGTGAGAGCCAAGTACCTCATAAGTCTGCTTTTACATAAAGTCACCCAAGTCACTCACATCAGTGGTGCCCTCAACCTGCACTACCAGCCCAACCTACCACAGTGCAAAACAACACACATCTTGGCACGAATATAGAAAATATATATAAATATGTGCTTCTCCTTGCCTATATGCCATCTGATCCATTAGGCAGCCGCTATCAATATGTGACCTCATTATGTGTGTCATGACACCAACCGTGTTGTAACCGCACTATAATGGGCACCCAGCTATGCATTCACCACAAGCGTCTGGCACTTGAATTTCACAAAACATCAAATTCACACATCCAAATCATAGACTTGCACTGCACAAAGGAACAGATCTTTTCATTGTTGGGAATAATCAATGTTCCCAAAGCATTTCGTCAGCTGATTTTATCTGGAATCATATTGCTAAGAGGCCATCTCATCACAAGGAGCTGACTCACAATAGAGAACTGCCAAATGCCACAAAAATATTTGACATTACTATTTTCAGAGAATAAAAATACACCCAAGAACAGTGACAGCCATGGCAAGGATGAAGTTGTGAACTTCGTTGCCAGCGATGGAGTTCGTGAATATATAACACATGCTTTTCTTCACTGTAGCTTCTAGGTGGTCATCAAAGTATGTGTAGGGTATGTTAGCTCAGGGGTTTTTCACATGCTCACTCTTTGTTTGGTGGGGGAGAGTGATAAGGATCTACAAAAAGGTGCAAAGTCTGGCACTTCAAAACACATAAATGAACACCGATCCCTGAAGTAGAGTAATTCTTTTTTTGTGTGTATACAGATTGGGGTAAAGTATAAGCCACTACCTGTTTGGGAGCCGTTCGATTACCATTCAATTAAAACCATATAGGTTACCATTTAAAAAGGAGGCGTAAAGGCACTGCAGTGAACTCCTAGAGTATATGGGGAGCTCCTCAAGAACGGTTCACTAAATGGGGTGAAAATTGTTGGAACAGCGATAGCGTGCACAAGTACTAGGATCTTAATGTAGCAGCATCATAGATACCGAAATACAGCCACCAAAGCGTCAGCACATATGAAGATAGTCTTGCCTGCAGAAGAGCAAAGCGGCACAGTAACAAGAGTATGAAAAGGCCAGCAAAAAGTAGCATTCGTAAGAGAAAAAAATCTGCCAACTCTTCCACTTTGTGGGATAAATTTCCCACTAAATATGCATGGGAGTACACAGCACTTTGATTATATTTAAGCACTTTGCAGACTGATTTTTTTAAGATTTCATTTGAAATTAGTCTTGGTTAAATCCACTGAATGTTTTAATTAAGTGGCTATGCTATGTGAAAGCCCTGTGCAATTTACTGGTGTTATTAAATTAACATCTGGAAGATGTGACTTTTTAGATTATTTGTTACTTTTAGGCTCCGATGCATCAGCCAGGCACTTTAGGTTTAGTATAAGCAGTTGGCAGATTATTTCATCCTAGGTGCGGTGACATAACTTTTTTATAATTGAGACATAAGGCACAGTCTTTTGACCTCATAGTTTTTGACCTGAATGTTATAATGAATTGCATGTTTAAATGTAATTTTAATCTAGAATACAATTTGTGTAAATCATTTGTGCTTTTGCGGCTATTGTTTAAGCCGAAAGAAGATATTTTGACTGACTGACACTATATATGTTTAAGCGCAAAACTTTCAGTGGAAAATTTCACTTAGAGGTCAAGTTTGGGGAGATTTATTTATTTATTTATTTTTTAATTCTAGGAGTTTTACATAGTGCAAACTAGACCTGAGACATCGGGTATCAGATCGCTTTACATGAGCACCAAGTTTCATTACATGAGGACACATTAATTTTTGTTAGGCACGGGGAGATAAAGTGATTTGCCCAAAATCACAGGATGTGGAGCGTCGTTGCCGAGACTCGAACACGGTTCCCCAGCTTTGAGGTCGACCGCTCTAGCCATAAGGCTACATCCTCTATATATTTTTGTAAGCGCAGACACCTTAAACCTTTGGTTACAGAAAAATATGCACGCTCCCCTGAATGCACCCACAGACTCCTTATTCTACTAGGTGTTGAGATATTTCCTGTCTTGAATAGTAGAGCATAGGTGCTCCTATTTTGCTGGGTGTGGCAGGAGAGACAGAGTGAGGTACACATAGGCAAACATCTTGAAAAGCATAACTTTAAAAAGTCTCAACAAGTACAAGCCCATTTCTACATAGGAGGATTGGCTGGCTTGACCCAGTGCTCACAATGCCCTTCAACCGAGTTCCTTTGAGGGATAAGGCAAGGGGGGCTTAGAAGGTGATTATTTCCGGCACAGGTGTGAAGTACTCTCAGAAGTACTTTAGAAAGCTACGGTTACTCATATTAGTGGTTTCTGGTACTCTTGTTGAAGACCTACTCAGAAATGCTTAACATAACGCCTAT
Source organism: Lissotriton helveticus (assembly GCF_964261635.1). Classification (NCBI taxonomy): domain Eukaryota; kingdom Metazoa; phylum Chordata; class Amphibia; order Caudata; family Salamandridae; genus Lissotriton; species Lissotriton helveticus. The sequence goes on along the minus strand of NC_136069.1, from coordinate 1,595,203,184 downwards.
TGGTAAGATGCACATGGCCCTTTGAGACATCTTGGCACTAAATAACATGTTTATAGATACTGAGCTCAATGGGTCTCCTTTTAGCGACCTCAGAAAGGTGAAAGGCTGAGTGGGTACACCAGGATTTGAACCTGTGACTGAGCTAAAACACCGATCGCTGAAGGAGATGCATTAGTCCGTTGAACCACCAAACCCCACTTCCTTCAGCTAATATTCCCAAAAACTTTGGTTCACCTCTTCGTCTGTTCTGTAAAGGTGCTTCAGGCATTTTTTCTCCAACTTTGTAGAAAAAGGCAGTAATTTCCAAAGGGGAGACGTAGTACTGGGTGGATTAACCGGCACCTACTGCCAAAACTATTAACTGAAATAAAGACTGTAATTCGTTCAGTTTCAATCAATATTGAAAAGTTATATGGGTCACTGCCCATGCCTACATAGTGCATATTGCCAATCAAATCACTACTAGATGTCATACCAGGTCGGCAGAACGTAAAGAGAACAATGCAAGGAATGAATATATGACGTTACCACGATATCAAATACAACGCATGGCTTTACCACGCGAATTTTACATCGCTAGAGTCTTTACCACGCAGAATAATAGAACGCAGCATTTTAACACGCATAAATACGTTAGTATTCATCCAGCGTCGATTATGCCCAAAAAAAACTATTAAATAAACATAATGAAACTGATAGGCAAAAAAAATACGTCTTCAGTAGTGACATTGTCTTTTTTCACTTTCACTGACCCTCAAGCAAGATGGCTGAATATTTCTTCAAAGAATATCATTTGTTAATTAGTAATACACGTTTTATTTACACATTCACTTATCTATTTTAATTGTTTTTTAATATAGATTCATTAATGATTGTTGTTGTTTGTTTGGGGGGGGGGGGGGAGATCCCCCCCAGCCCCCTTTTTTTAAAATTATTTTTATTTGATTTTTGGGGGGGGGGGGGTTGACCCCCCCAGCCCCCCTTTTATTTTTTTCCATTTACACCCATCCCTTTACTACTTATAACGTATTTAATTAATGCATGAAAACACCTATCAAAATAAAAAAAGGACTTTTCTTTTTAGTACACGCAGAACGTAGGATTGTTGACCGGAACGTTTCTTTCGTGGTAAAGACGATCGTTGAAGGCATACGCGTGGGAAAGACGTTTACGTGGTAAGTGCCTCGTTGTAAACGTTACGCGTAGTGATGCCTTCGTTGTAAATGATGTTTCCCGCAAGGAATGTATTCAAACAGACAGGCTTTGAGAGGAATGCACAACCGAGTAGTGTGTAGTTTGCTAGTTTCAGCAGAAAGTTGTTACATGATTTGAGAAACGAGAGAGCATCTTTAATCACATCTAGCAGTGGGACGTAGCCAGCGGTCTCATTCAAAATATGCCAGAGGATGTTTTGAAGAGGTTATGTGGAATCGAAGATCATGCATATTAGAGGGGGGATATATAAGCTCCAAAATGCCCCTAAGGCAAGAGAGCACTCGGGGCATTGGCAGGAGTAAATCCATTTATTAGTAAAAATGTTCACCCTGTACAGAATGCTTCAACAGTCTTATGGTTGGGTTCACCGCTTCCGCAGCTTTCGTTGATTTCCGCCGACGCGTTTCGAAGCTCAATGCTTCTTCTTCAAAGGCTCAGCTCCCTGCATGTAGGACCATCTGAGGGCTTTTATATATGCTGGCAACAATGGTGAAGAGAAGTGCGTCCATTCAGGATTAATTATCGTGGCACACTACGTTAAGAGGGTGTGGTATTGACATAAATGAAGGTATGTCGTGAACAACCGTGAGACTGTTGAAGCATTCTGTACAGGGGGAGAATTTTTACTAATGAATGGATTTACTCCTGCCAATGCCTCGAGTGCTCTCCTGCCTTAGTGTAGGAAAAGCACTATCTATCTATCTATCTATCTATCTATCTATTACCTACTGGCGGTCGCCAGTAGGTAGTTATAGTTAGGACCTAGTTTCCATAGGAAATCCGCAACATTCTATTGGGAATAATTTTGGCGCCGGTTGATGAATCTCCCCGAATTTCTCAAAGAAGATGGCCCGCTCCGCTCCTTTCCTGAAAGTCTCAGGAAGATTAGTCAAGCGGCGGCCGAGAAAAAAGGGGGGGTCCCAAAACGTGTTTTCCCCATGTTAATTTCCAGAGGACGATTAGACACGGCTACAGCCCGAACCGCTGAACGAAATTACACCAAATTTGGGGAAATGGTAGGGTCTGGTACGCAGATCACGCTTTTGTTTAAATGGTGTAAATCCCTCCAGTAGTTGCTGAGAAAATTAAAGTTAAAATCAATGATATATCTATAAGCGCGCAGCGTGCGCGCACCTTGCCGTGCACGAGCTTCATGCTGATTGGCTGCCACTGTCTGTGAACACTCCAAAACAGAAATTGATGGCAGCCATCTTGTGCCTCAGTAGACTGGGGCACAAGAAAGCAGAAAATAAAAGTGTAGAACTCAACAAGCATTTGCAATGCAATAGGTCTCGCATTATTAAAGTTAGAGCTATTGACATTGTAAATGGCAATGCCTTTTATTTATGTTTTTGCTTTTAAAACATAAATAAAAGGCATTGTCATTTACAATGCTAATAGCTTTTAATGTAATGTGTTTATAAGGATCATTATGTACAATAAATCATTATTGTTATATCACATGGGTCAAGAAGCTGTTTCTTAAGGAGCCCAATTATACAATTTGAGGTGAAAATAAGCCTATAACAATGGGAGAAAGCAATCGAGCCTTATTTGGCGGTAGTATGATCAGTTGGGAAGCGTTCAATTTTAAGAAGCAGACCTAACCTTCCTCCTACTTCATTGAAGGATTTTTAAATATTGGGTCTTCGAAAGATTCAGATGAGGAGCACAATGTTATCAGCAACCTAGTACCTGGGAGAAATGTCGGAAGCACGAATGTAAATGGTGTTTTTAAAATACTTGCATTTGAAACACAAATCATTAAAGCACAGGATTGCTAGCCACTAGTACAAGTGTTAACGTACCTACAATACATGATCATTGCTACAGCAATTATATTTTGACCCAGAAGTTACAACAGGCCTTATCCATGTAATATAGAAGAAAATGAGGCCTCTGCACGATGCATCAATGACCAAAAGTAACTGCTATTAATACATAGGGCCACTGGAATTATGCGCCAGAAGAGGGACAACTTTGCTACAAGGTTGAGTAAATCATGCGGCAAGAAAAAGAAAATTATGCAGTGTAATTCAGCACATTTAATAATAGCATTACTTCATTAATTTGTACTTTTTACACTTGTTAACACCGGCTGGGCATTGAGTGCACCTCATTAGTACCAGTTTAATACTCAAATATAGCAATAAGCAACAGAAAGGTGTCCAGTCACCCTTTGCAAAGGGCCTTCCACTACGCAGTAACACGTGCAGCAGTATTTTTTTAGTAACATTTGAACCGCGTGAGCTAGAAACATTTTTTGTTGAAATCTGTAGATGATGGATTATGTTGCAAATGTGGCAAATCTATAATTATGAGAAAAATTGGCACAGCCCACCATTGCGTAATTCCAGTGGCCCTGACGATAACCACTGACAAGGCTGAATTCCATTGGTCAGATTAGATGGATATGATTACTAAAATGTCTTAATGATTGAAATTGCTAATAGAAAATTGTATAATGGGTGGCTCCCAGGTCCTGGGCATGTAAGTGATCAATGTAAGTGGGGTCCTGTAGTGGACGTAACTGAGGGCATGTTGCCAGCTGGAAGGGATGAAGTGGCGTCTACCACTGCACATCAAAGGGATAACTGCTGGTAAAATGGTACAACAGGGTATTGCAAATGATGACCTAGTGCATTATCAAAGATTTCAACACAAGATAGTTTGCTGTGTACCTGACATAGGGTATCAAATGAACTTTTTGCGTGGAGGTTTAAGACAATAGAAGACAGAAGAGAACATATGACTTACATGAGGTCAGGGCAGCATTTGTGAATGATTGCACACAGTGCCAAGCCACTCTTCCATGACTTGGTGAGATCAGTCACATTTACACCTGTGTACCCTTCTGTCAATTTTTGACACCAGCCCAGAAACTTACTGGAACGGGCAACAGATTCATTGCGTATGAGGTTACTTGTTGTTGTATAACATATCTGGATGCAATGACAGAAACAGCAAAATACAAGTCGGGCTGCACACTATGCGAAACAGTAAACACAGATTTTTAACCTGTGCTTTCAAGGCACGCCCCTAATTACACTGGCTACGCTCTTTTGAGAGACCCCCCCCCCCCCCGTTTTTTCACCCGACTTAAAGCCCTGCGCTGCCTGCTGCCACCCAGCACCAACCCTTGAACCAAAATCCAGGCCAGAGGTGACCATCTGCGTGCTCTTTCTGCAGTAGAATTAGTTTAGCAAGTCTACCAACTTACTTTATCAACGAGTGTAGGGTTAAGGGAACGTGGGGGGGTGGGGGCGGGGCATCATTAGTCAGTTTTCGAAACAAAGCCAGAAAGCGGACACACGACACACACTGACTGCAGAGTGCTCTAGGCAGTGCACTGAGGTGCGTGCGCTATTAACTGATAAATAAGGACACACTCGGCCAGGCGGGCCGGATAGCCTGCAGTGCCTGTCTCACCTGGTGCTGCAGCTGTTGGGCTGTTACTACAGTACTAGTGGTGGCTAGTGGCTGGCTACACTACTACTGCTGTGAGCCTGCGGTCCTCCACTAACGTCATCGTCGCGCTGGCTGGAGAGTTCAGTTGAATGTCCGTTGAAGTGTGATGACTCGGTGGTGGGATGCGACCGGCCCATGCATGGGTGTGCTGGGGCGTGGTAATGCGCAATCTGAAATCTGCGCACGCTCACGCTGCCTGCTGCCGCCCAACCCCCTCAGATTAAAGACTCAAAATCCTATCCAACCCACATCAATCAGTATCCCCCGCCCACTGGACGGGAACACTGAACTAAGGGCCGCGCGGCCGCAGTTCGCGGAACATAGATTGCACTGACTCTGACTGGGACTGTGGATTAATGACAAGACAGATGGACAAGCTCAGAAGCAGGTACTACGAACGAGTTCCCTAAAATAACTAACACTGTGACACTGTAAAGTTCAGTTACAGTACCAGTAGTGAGGTAAAAGAAAGTCAATTGCGTGCAGCAGCATGTACTGTAGACCCGGCCCTAATAATTGAAAACACGTGCGAGCAAAAGCGCCACTGCCCCATAATTTGCGGGCGCCTTAAGTAATTAAATTCGGGAGGGAGCCTACCCCTCGTGTGTCCCCCCGCATCACCGCCGCAGCCCGGTACAAACCGAGCATCGCCGCCGGCCTGCGACCAGGAAGTCAGGCAGGCCGGGCGGGACAACCGGAAACAGGAAGTAGGAGGGCGGGAGCCTACCCCGCCTCCCACGGAAGAGACGCGGCTGTTTGAGCACCGGAGCAGGCAGGAGCCTACCTTGCGCCCCGGTGCCGAAGGAGGGAGGAAGAGTCCTGCTGCCGGGCCCTGCAGCTGCCGATGAGAGGAGAGCCGCCGCCGCACCAAGGAAGCCGGTGAGTGGGGCTTCGCCTTGTTGCTGAGCTGCGATGGCGGGGGGGCATGTGTGTGTGCGCGTGCGGCGGCGGGGGGCTGTGTATGTATGTGTGTGAGCGTGCGTGTGTGTATGTGTCTTGGAGTGTGTGTGACTGTGGGGGGGGAGGGAGTGTGTGTGAGCGAGTGTCTGTGTATATGCGCACGCATGTGCACGGCGCGGGACGGAACGTGCGCGTTCGCGCACCCAAATCTGGTAGAAACGCTCGTAACACCCTCTTGTCCTTCCTTCCCCCGAGACAGGCAACTATACGTCTCCAGCTGGACACGCATCCTTCGGATGCAGTTTACCAGCGAGACCTAAAAAATAAAAGTGTAGAACTCAAAAAGGGGGCAGGGTAGAAGCACCCTGACCCCCTAGGCCTGCTCAGGGGGTCCCACAGGGACCCCCAAGGCGGAAAAAAAATCGCGGGGTGCACCATATGATGAGTGTATGAGTGCCTATATAGAACTGTTAGTAAATGACCGAATATGTATGTAGATTTTTGAAATACTGAATAGGTTGTTCTAACCGGAATTGGTATCTCCATTTTTTTGAAAATGTTACTTTCTATTTTTGATCGTGTGTATCAAAGGAGAGGAGGTCTGCCACGAGAATGATGTCATCAGTGATGTCATCAGGGATGTCATTTGAGATGTCATGAGTGATGTCACTGACCATGTCATGAGTGATGTAATATGTGACATCATCAGCAGTGCATTGCGGGCGCGTGAGTTATAGTTAGCTGAACTAACTATAACAGGGGAATTTCAAAGGTTTTGTATGAGTAAAATGACCAGCTAACTATAACTGGTGTGAAACCTATGGTTTTTTCAGTGAATTTCAAAGGTTTTTAAAATGCTAATTCCCAACTATAACGTGTGTAAAACCTATGGTTTTTTCAGTGAATATATATATATATATATATATATATATATATATATATATATATATATATATATATATATATATATATATATATATATATATATATATATATATATATGCAGCTCACATGAGAAGGACTCACCAGCACTACAGAGGCCAGCAGGCAGTGCGCCTGTGAACTCCCACTGGGCCGGGTCTCACCAAGGACACCAGGTGCTGCATAAAAGTGCAAGGCGCTGCTGAATGACTATCACGCCCATGATTAAGTGCAGGGTTGCACGAAACGCGTCGGGCTCTTAAGATTTGTGGATGTGTCCTGAATTCCTGCTGCAGCCTTTCTCAATAAAGCGGTGAAAACATACCTCTTGCGTGTGGCTTCCTTCAACGAGGGCAACCTTCATTTTTGGATATATATATATATATATACACCTCTACCACCTACCACACTGCTGCAAGCGCGCTGGACTAGCGCTGTGGAAATTTTAACCTTTTGCTCGTTTTTGTTTGCATTACCTTTGTGTTTGTATTGGGTTTTACCTTATCTTGTTTTTAACTTCTGGCCTTCTGCCTACACTTCGCTCCCCATACTGCATATAAAAAAAGGGCACCTTTGTGCCTCTAAATCACCACTACTTTGTGGGTCCGGGTCCTGGGTCTCCATTTCGGGCGCCATCTTTGATTGGGGCCTGGTATTCGGCGGCGGCCGCCATCTTAGAGCGGACTCGCGCGCCTAGGGCTCATTGGCGAGCCTATTTAAGGCGGTCCTTCGTGGGGCAGGGGTCTCTACCACCTACCACACTGCTGCAAGCGCGCTGGACTAGCGCTGTGGAAATTTTAACCTTTTGCTCGTTTTTGTTTGCATTACCTTTGTGTTTGTATTGGGTTTTACCTTATCTTGTTTTTAACTTCTGGCCTTCTGCCTACACTTCGCTCCCCATACTGCATATAAAAAAAGGGCACCTTTGTGCCTCTAAATCACCACTACTTTGTGGGTCCGGGTCCTGGGTCTCCATTTCGGGCGCCATCTTTGATTGGGGCCTGGTATTCGGCGGCGGCCGCCATCTTAGAGCGGACTCGCGCGCCTAGGGCTCATTGGCGAGCCTATTTAAGGCGGTCCTTCGTGGGGCAGGGGTCTCTACCACCTACCACACTGCTGCAAGCGCGCTGGACTAGCGCTGTGGAAATTTTAACCTTTTGCTCGTTTTTGTTTGCATTACCTTTGTGTTTGTATTGGGTTTTACCTTATCTTGTTTTTAACTTCTGGCCTTCTGCCTACACTTCGCTCCCCATACTGCATATAAAAAAAGGGCACCTTTGTGCCTCTAAATCACCACTACTTTGTGGGTCCGGGTCCTGGGTCTCCATTTCGGGCGCCATCTTTGATTGGGGCCTGGTATTCGGCGGCGGCGGCCGCCATCTTAGAGCGGACTCGCGCGCCTAGGGCTCATTGGAGAGCCTATTTAAAGTCGCTCCCTTACGTGCAGCGGTACGCGCAGGTGGACGCCTTCCCTGTGCCTGAGTCGTGCCGGAGTCCTGCCCGTCTGCGCCCGTCAGAGTCCCGGAGGCGGCGGGGCGGTGGAGGATTTGGGTCAGGTGAGGGTAAGGATGATCCACTACTCCTCGGCGACTCTTCACGCCCTGCGCACTTCATCCTGCTTATGTCGCTCTGTATTCCCCGGTCGGTACAGGGGGAAACGTCATTGCCCGGCTTGCGGCTGGTCGCCCACGGGGGCAAAGTGTAGTGTCCTTAGGACACCCGAGGCACACGTGAAACACCGCTGCTTGCTGCTGAACACTAGATCGGTAGCAAGACATGCCCTACATATTCACGATCTTCTTGTCAGGGAGAATCCGTTATGCCTGCTCCTGACCGAAACCTGGTTGGGAGAGGCATCGAACCCAGATATTTTTACTGCGATCCCTCCAACCTATAATATCTTTCGCCAAGATAGAGCCAAGGGTAGGGGGGGGGGGGGGGATAGTCGCCGTGGTGGTGAGGAAAACCATTTCCTGCTCAGTTCTCCCTGTGAACTCCATCGAGGGCTCTGAATCTCTGAGCTTTACGCTCAGACTGTCTCCTGGTCAAGCGCTTAAGGGACTGTTGGTCTACAGGCCTCCCGGCCCGGTGGGCTCCTTTTGGGATGACCTACAGACAGCCATCTCGGAGTTGGCACTGTCGGCGCAACACTGTCTGCTGGCAGGCGATTTTAATTTTCATCTTGATGTCTCGGATGATCCGGATGGGTATCAAACTCCTAGATATTACATCTTCGCTTGGCCTGGCTCCGTTTGTGCTAGGGCCTACTCACGAGAAAGGGCATACCCTTGACCAGGTGTTCTCTTCTGTCCCTATTGTTGACATCGTTGCACGGCCGGTGCTCTGGTCGGATCATTGGCTGATTGGGTTTTCTGTGTTGGAAATCGGGCAATCTGGTATCTGTGCCCCTGCAGTGCCCAGAGCTGCCTCAAGAGCTTTGCACAGAGTGACGCCTGCCATGTTGGAGCAGGCGCTCATGGAACATCAGTGTTCTCTCTCGGGCGACCCGGAAAGAGACACCGAGGCCCTGCAGCGATGGTTGACGGAGAGGTTGGATATTCTCGCCCCAAGGGTAACTCCCCGGTCCACCGCGATACGGCAATCTGCGCCATGGTTCACCGAGGCGCTGCGTCTGGCTCGCAGCCATTGTAAGGTTGCTGAGCGGGCTTGGCGCCTTCAGTATGATGCGGAGGCTAAACTCGCCTATAGGTCTATGGTGAAGGCCTATCACCGGGATATCCTTGGCGCCAAGCGGGACTATCTTGCTAGGAGGATTGAGGCATCGGTGAACTCCTGCAAGGAGATCTTCACGATAGTGAAGGAGTTCATGTCCCCGACCTCTTATTCACCCCCGCCTGTATCACCTGAGGCGTGGGCGTGTGATCTTGCCACCTTTTTCACCAACAAGATTAAGGCAATTCAGGCCTCCTTTTTGGAGAGCTTGATGGAGGATGGTTGCGGCTCTGGGGTAGGACCTGGAACTTCACCCGTGTCCACGGCAGTACTGGCTGACTTTCCACCTGTCTCCAGTGACATGTCTCGGACTCTGCTGGCCAGCCTTAAATCTGGCTCACCACTGGACCCCTGCCCCGCCAAATTCTTGGCGGGGATGGCGGCAGTGGTGGATCCCTTGGTCAACCCGATCCTCAACACCTCCTTGCGGGAGGGGATTGTTCCTCGCACCTGGAAAAGGGCGATGGTGATCCCCCTCCTGAAAAAGCCTGGTCTTGATGCCGAGGTATTGGCCAATTATAGGCCAATTTCACTTCTCCCGGCTTTGGCTAAAATCACGGAGAAACATGTCCATGGTGTCTTGTCGAGTTTTCTCGAAACCAACAATTTGCTCCATCCATCCCAATCCAGTTTCCGTCCGAATTTCAGTACGGAAACAGCGTTGGTGGAGGTCTCTGAGATCATCAGGGAGACCTTGGATGTGGGTGGCAAGGCCATGTTAGTCATGTTGGACCTGTCGGCGGCCTTCGACACCGTCCCTCATGAGGCGCTTCTCGCCAGGCTTTATGACATCGGCCTAAGAGGGACGGTGTTCAGATGGTTTACATCTTTTCTGGAAGACCGCCGCCAGACGGTCTGGGTTTCCCAGAGCTCTGCCGAGATGCCGCCATTGGGAGTTGGGGTTCCACAGGGATCTGTGTTGAGCCCGACATTGTTCAACATCTTTATGTCCCCTATGGCGGCTGCGGTGGAGGCCTATGGAGCCCAGATCGTGTCCTACGCCGACGACACGCAACTCCTCTTCACTTGTGGCAAAGCTCAGCCATTTGATGGGGAGAGAATTCGGGACTGTCTGGATATGGTCTTCGGCTGGTTCCAGCGTAATAGCCTGAAGGCCAACTCCAGCAAGTCGGAGGTTTTATTCTTCGGCTGTGACATCGATCCCGAATGGCGGCAGTGGTGGCCGGCCGCAATGTGCCCTCCGGCGCAGTCCTCCCAGGTCGCCAAGAACCTCGGTGTTAGGCTTGACAACAAGCTCTCTCTGAGAGCGCATGTTCTCGGCCTGTCCGGCACTTGCTTCGGTGTTCTAAAAATGCTCCGCAAGTTTCTTCCTTTACTATCTGCGGAGCACAGACGGATCACAGTGCAGGCGCTAATCGGATCCAGGCTGGATTATGCCAATGCCCTCTTTTTAGGCCTACCGGACTATCTGGTCCAGCGCCTGCAGGTGGCACAGAACTCCGCAGCCCGTGCGATCTTTGGTCTGCATAGACGAACACGGGCCTCTGGGCTGCTGCAGACGCTGCATTGGTTGCCAATCCGGAAACGGATTATGTTTAAATCCCTGACGCTGGTACACAAAGCTCTCTTTGGGTCAGGTGCGGGATATTTGCAGAAGAGATTGGCCTTTTATCGTCCTGCACGCTTCTCTGCGCTCTGAATCCCTTTTTACTGTGGTGGTCCCACGGGTGAGGAAGGCCCGTACGGGGGGCGCTCTTTTAGCCTCAAGGCCTCCAAGTTGTGGAACTCGCTTCCTTTGGCACTTCGCAGCACTTCCAATCTGCTTCAATTTAGAAGGAACCTGAAAACTTAGCTTTTTAATCTTTCTGTTTAGGTGGATCTTTCTTTCTTCCTGCCTCTGGGATCTGTTATTCATGTTATGTTTTTACACTGTAGCTGACTGTGGAAAGCGCCGGGACACTCTTTTAGAGTAGCCGTGCGCTATACAAATGCATTTTAACATAACATAACAGAACATATATATTGTTATTGTTATGTTGGATTTATATCGCGCCAAAACTGCAGGTCTCTAGGCGCTCGGAAATCGGTGAAATTCATACAATAACTACATACAACACAAAGAGGTAGTGCAACAGCCAGCCTACATTGCACCAAGGACCTTTCCAAACAGCAATGTCTTTAAGGACTTTCTAAACCGCAGGAGATTCACCTCTCTGCGTAGCCCCTGAGGCAGCTTATTCCATAGCTGAGGGACCAACACAGAGAAGGGTCTCCCTCCCTTGGTTACAAGTTTGTACCAAGGGCAGATCAGCAACTGAGAATCAGAAGATCTGAGTGTTCTTTTTGGGCTATACACTTCCAGACGGTCTCTGATATAAGCAGGTGCATGGCCATAAATTGCCTTATGGGCCGTGCATAGACTCTTAAACTCTACCCTGTCTTTTATGGGGAGCCAATGTAAGCTCTGTAATAAGGGAGAGGCCTTGGTCCTTCTGGGGAGTCTAAAAATCAGTCGCGCCGCGTCGTTCATCCCAACCTGCAATCTATTAGTCAGAGTTTTAGGGAGGCCTAAATAAAGGGCATTCCCATAATCTAATCTTGAGATAATGGTCGCCGCTACAATTGTTCGCAACATGGACTGAGAAAGAACGGGGGCTAGCTTACGTAACTGCTTGATGATATTTGTGCAGCTCCCAACAATAGAGGAGATTTGGCTGCCCATTGACAAATCGCAATCCAACTTAATCCCCAAGCTCTTTACATTTGCGCTCGGCTTCGGAGTTGGACCTAACTCCTGTGGCCAATAAAGATCGCTCCAAGGTGAGGTGGTAGATGGAATTACCAATACCTCGGTCTTATCCGGATTGATCTTCAGCAGATTTCCAGTCATCCACCCGACCGTGTACCTCAAGATATTCTGCGATTGGGACTGCGCGGCCTCAGTGTTATCGATACTGGCAAGAGATGCAATCAGAGGTTGAAGATAAAGATTGAACAGTAGTGGGGACAATGCGGAGCCCTGAGGCACCCCACATTCTAAAGTCCCCACATCGGATGTCAAATCCCCCAGTTGTATCCTCTGTGTCCTTCCCAAAAGAAAGGATTTCAGCCAATTAAAGGCCACGCCTTTAACCCCGAAGTTATCCAGTCTTTCCAGGAGCAGGGCATGGCTGACAGTATCGAACGCCGCTGACAGATCTAAAAGAATCAGGGCGCTCGGTTTCTTAATATCAGCCATGCCTCTTAATTCATCCAGCACCGAGAGCTTCACCAACTCGGTGCTGTGGTGTGCTCGAAACCCTGCCTGTCGCTCGTGGAGTAGACAATGAGACTCCACATGAAGGGATAGAAACTTCAGGACGTGCTGTTCTAGAATCTTAGAAAGAAAGGGCAGATGGGAGATTGGTCTATAGTTCTTCAAGACCGCAGGATCCGCACCGGGTTTCTTCAACAGGAGCCTAACTCGCGTTTCCTTAAATTCAACAGGTAGCTACCCCGTTTCTAGTGATCTATTAAGGAGAGAAATAATACGCTCCTCCAAAATGGGGCGTGCCACACGATATACACTAGGGGGGGCACGGATCAGCTGGGGAGCCAGATTTAGTTCTACCCATCAATTGCTCCAAACTCAACGCATCTATCTCTGGGAAGTCCACGATAGTACAATCCGTGGAATTATGGGGGTCAAGGTGTAGGACATGCCCATTCACCGTGTTACTTTTTATTTCCGAGATGATGTTCTCCACTTTTTCTAGGAAATATCCCTGAAAGGTATTACAATTTATAGTAATTTTCTGAGCTTTCCGGTTTCTTGCTCGGCTAAGATTTTAAAAGTATGTATGTATGTGTATATATATATATATATATATATATATATATATATATATATATATATATATATATATATATATATATATATATATCTATATCTATATCTATATCTATATCATATATATATATATTTTTTGTGTCGACCGGGTTAAGCTATGGCAGTCCATGAGGGCGGAGGAGAACATCGTTAACTTCCTAGAGGATCTGCACAGGGTCACTAAGGCGAACGTTAGATACGCTCAGGATCTTCGTGTCTAGAGGGATTTTAAAATTGGGAGGGGTGTACGACAAGGTTGCATCTTCACCCCTTTTTTGTTCAACCTCAATATAAACTAACTGGATAGAGCTTTGGTTATCACAGGGGCAGACTTCCTGTATGTAGGTCGACGGGGTTTCCCTGTCCTACTGTACGCGGAAGGCGCAGCCCTTATAGCCAGAACTGCTAGGGGACTCCAATCCTTGCTTGACACCTTTTAAATGTTATGGGGGCATGAGACCTAGCAATAAACAATGCCAAATTATATATAATGCAGGTAGGGATACAGCACAAGAAAAAGTTTGTCTTTGCAGTAGGTCCTGAGAAGGTCCCTGTGACGTCCGTCTTCTCATATTTGGGAGGTTCAGTGGATGATCACCTGAAGTGGGGGCCTCTCATCCAGAAGAAAAAGGATGAGATCACGAGGGTAAATGCTGCTATTTTCAACTTTGCCTCAAAGATGGGTAGGCGCCCAATTACGGCCATGTTGAAAGTTTATCAGGCCAAAAGTATAGCAACAGCGTGCTATGGCAGCGAAATTTGGGGGAACATTGGCACAGATGCAATACAGGTGGTTGAGAATATATTTAAGCGTTTGCTGGGTGTGCCAAGCGGCTTATCGAACCACACGAGGAATTGGGGGTACCTTTTTTTATGTGACACTTTGGCTTTGCGCCCCCTAGTGTTCTGGCTCAAATGTTGGCTGAATAAGGATTTAGCCCCAGCCAGCAGATTATAACTGACTTTATAAGCCTTGATCACATGTCCCGAATACCATGGCTGAAATATATTAGAGGTTGCCTTGAAGAGTTGGGGCGTCCGGAACTTTTCTCTAAGCCTGATCAGATTGTACAAAAGGATGTGGAGTTTGTTAAGAACGCTTTTAGCAGCTTAAGGAAACTGGAAAGAGATGAGCTAGAAGTGCGAAAACCTAGTGTTCGCAAATTCCTGATGCTAAAAACAAACCCATAAACAGAGCCTTATCTCCTGGGGTCATTGTCCACATATGAGCGGTTTTTACTGGTCCGGTTTCGTTTGGATCTGTTCCATTTGCTACTCGCTGTCCCAAAATGGTGCAGTACAGGTCAGGTGTTAGCATCCTGCGGCTGCGACGCTGAGTCTCCGCAGGACTTGCTACACTTTATGCTATTTTTCAAATTTTATGGAGGTACCCTGGAGATATTTTTTTATCCCCCTTTTAAAGAAGCTGAATTTTAATCAGGTTCGCCAAGCACGTTTGTATCTGCAACTGCTGAAGACAGACTGTATCTTTCATTGTGGGTTATTTGAAATCTACTGTGAGAACGAGGGCATGTCTGGAAACTTAGTACCCTCATCGGTGGCAGACACACCCAGTTATATTTGTTATTGTGTTTAGCATATGAATTTGTATCTATGGGGTCACCTTTTACTTCATTTACTGACATGAACTGCGTGCAATTTTATTATATCATGTTTTTAAGGTGATCCGGATGGTGTGTAACTTTTAGTTTGATTGATATATATATATATATATATATCAATCAATCTTTGTAGAGTGCAGCACTGTCACACCTGGGGTATCTGTGCGCTTGGGTGTGAGATCTCGGTCGAAAAGCCAGGTCTTGAGGAAACATCGGGAGGAATTGAGCAGAAAAGGCAAAACAGAGGGCAGAAAAGGCACGCTGGGTAGCCGGAAGAGGGAAACGGTGGGAAGAAACTAGCAGAAAAGGCAAAACAAAGGGTATAAAAACGAGCAGAAAAAGCTAAACGGAA
This sequence comes from Lissotriton helveticus, assembly GCF_964261635.1. Lineage (NCBI taxonomy): Eukaryota > Metazoa > Chordata > Amphibia > Caudata > Salamandridae > Lissotriton > Lissotriton helveticus. The sequence continues at coordinate 1,595,188,144 of NC_136069.1, read as the reverse complement.
CAAGAAACGAGCAGAGGAGGTACAGAGGGCAGCAGGTAGACCAGCAGTAGAGGGTAGAGTACTATGGGCAAGCTGGACAGAAGAACTGTCGCGGGGGAGCTGGTGCGAGATGTATATATAGATATTTTCACTGAAAAACACAGGTTAAAGTAGCACATAGTAAGGGAAAATGTCAGGTTAAAAAAATATTTTTAATTCAGAAAGCACTGAAATTCACCGGTTATAGGTAACAATAATGTCATCAATTAAGTTGTTTCAAATGTCATCAGTGATATTAATTATGTCAGAGAGCATGAATTAACAAATGTGTTTTATAGAGCGCGCAGCTGCTTCACAGGTCCCGCTGCAATTTACGAGAAGAGACAACCAGGTCTTAAGTTTCTTTCAAAATGGCAATTCGGGGGCGTGGCTAGATGCCAAGGAGAATGGTCGCTCTTTGAGGCGGCTCCTCAGCCCGTAAAGCCAAACCGGCCTCCATATCTCCGCTAGTGCTGCTGCCTGGCCCGGCGTCGACTGGACGCCCATCATTACCCCTCCTGAGGCCCCCGGCTGACCTCCGCCGCCTGCTGGCCCAGCTAAATCGCCGCGATCGAATCCCGGCGGCCGGAGCACATCGGCCCAAGATGGCGGCCGTCACTCGAGGTGCTTCCGAGTGAAGCTCCGGGGCTGCCACGGACCGCACCAGTCCTCCAGCGTCTGCAAATTGGCTGATCGAGTGTGAGGGAGGCGATTCCCTGTTGCTACTGCCTGCCATCGAGCCAGTGGCTCCCACAGATGAGGAGCGGGACGACCCATACAAGCCTCCCCCACCCGCCCGGCGTCAACATCCAGGCGAGTCCCCGGCTCGGACCTAGCACCGGAGACCGACACGGTCTACCGGCTCCGACCTCCCTTTACCTGCCCTACGCCGTGACGACTGGACTGACCTCGCAACTGGCGGCCGGCCTCTGGCCCAGGTCTGGGGGACCGCGGCAGGGGCAGGTCGCTACATCAGGGGAGCCAGCTGGGACGCCACACCTTCACTTCCCGAGGCCTACCAAGACATACTGCTGCGGACGCTGCTCCCCCCCACCCCCCTCGACCTATCCACGTCGCGGCTTGAGCGCTCTGCCGGGGAAGACTGACGGGGACTGAGAATAGACTGTGTGGTGCTTGGTCCCCTCGGAGACCCTCTGAATCGCCCAACAAGACGCTTGCTGCTGGCCTGCATCCGGCCTGCCGACTCCACAGAGGGAGAGTCCTCCTGACCCCCTACTCCTCACCAACAACTTGCTCTGCGGGGCCACCGCTACTTGGGCCTTGGAAGTTGCGGCCCCCTCCTCACACTGACTGTGCGAGCGCGTTGCACGCACCCCCACCTCCCCCAGGATTACCGGTGAGGGACACCTTCTCCCCCCCCCTCCTATCCTTCTCCAGCGAGGTTGCCTTTCGATCTTCCGTCACCACAACCCCCGGCGGAAACCAAATTGGTGATGGCCTCCAATAAAGGAAATCGTCCCCCCAACCAAAGGCAAATCAATAAACTATCGTGGGGCTCTAGAGGGGACCCCAAGGATGCGGTTCCGGACTCCACCCTTAAAGCGAAACCCCCCCCCTCCACAAGGGAAACCTTCTCCCACACTGGACGACGTCATGGAAGCAATTGCGGGGGTCCGCTCTTCACTCGAAACCCGCATTGACTCGGTGAGCATGGAGGTGACGCTGCTGCGTGCCGACCTCCGGAAAATGGACTCTAAAGTGAAGGACATTGAGATTAAAACCCAGGCGCTCGTCGATGACACCTCCACGCGGCAGCAACAGGTGACCCAACTGCAGAAACAGCAACACCAGATGGAGGTGCTCCTGGATGACTACGAGGGACGCGCCTGACTCAATAACCTCCGCATCCTGGGTGTTCCCGAGCGCCTTGAAGAGCCAGCCGCCGACCTCTTTGTGGAGAAATTGGTCCTCCAACACCTTCAACCAAAGAACCTCTCCAATTATTTTTCCATAGAACGGGCTCACAGAGTTCCTGGGGGCCAACCAAAGCCAGGCGCTTCCCCCCGCCCCATTGTGGCCCGTGTGTTCAACTTCCGCGACCGTGATGTCATCCTCCAAACGGCGCGAGCGGGACCACCTTTGCGAATAGACAATGCGCAAATCACGATCTTCCCGGATTTCACCATGAAAGTACAGGCCCGTCGACGTAGCTTCCTGGAGGTGAAGAAGGCGCTCCATGCACAGTCCGTCAAATACTCTATGTTATTCCCGGCGAAGCTCTGCATTGAAGCAGAGGGTAAGACCTGGTTTTTTTTAATCTCCTGCTGATGTTTGGGACTGGCTCGAGGGGTGGCGACAGTCGACTTCCACCCAAAACCGGCGCAGGAAATCCACAGATCGCTCTGACAAAGTAATGCCGCCGGAAAGTCAAGACCTATTCACGGACAATGTGCAGGAAGAGTAACGTCGAACATCCTACGTTGGATTGAACAGTTCCGCCGCTCCTCTACAGGCCGATACACTCTCCGCTATGACCGTCCGACTGTTATCGGATAGTTGGTGCATATCGGGCCCTCTTCCTCAAAGACTTACTTGTTTGAAACACAGTCCACCTCCTTCCTTCCTCATTCGCGCTTTGATTCTTATGTATCCTTTGCTGTTTTCTTCCAATGTGGGTCACTCTACCCGCTGTTGTTGATTGAACTACTCATGTCACTGTTGAATTCACCATTCTCGAAAGGGGCATCACCCTCTCAATACCCATAATAGGGGGAGGTAACTCAACCCCAAGTGACGTTCCTCAGACACTGTGGGGTGATAGGCGATGAACCTGAAGTCACTGGAATTGGTTATAGATCCTGCTTCTCCCTCTCAGGTGGGTTGTTGAATGTTACAAGGAAAGACTGAGCGGCGCTCTATGATGTTACCCCTCCGCTCGTACTGGTCTCCTTGTGACCCCGGGTGCAGGACCAACTTACGTTTACGTACTATCAATGACTCCTACTATGTGAATGCTATTGTTGATCTTGGTTGTTTTCTCTGCACTAGATGACATCATCCGGTTGTTGGCTGACGAGGGCACCCTTGGCTCTCCACACTCCTCTCTAATGTTCGGGGGGGCGACAGGCACTCTGCCTAGTTGGGGAGTGGATAGTTCTAAGTCCGCGGGCAGGGACGCAGGGAGGGGGGTTGTTGGGAGGGGAACAGTAAGGGGGGTGGGTTTGGGAGGGATGGGAAATGTTGGGAAGTTGATGCGGAGACTTCTACGGTCTCTGTTCTTGTTCTTCCTTATTCATTGCAGCGGATTCTTGATCGTGGAGCGCGACGTTCAGCGCGCCGCGACCTCACGTGTTACCTCTAGCGACTTCTCGCCGTTAGGCCCACCTATACGTTACCATGCGCCATCACGATATACCTATTGCTCAGACTTCGGCCATGCTAGGCCCCACACAGGCTCCACGGTAACCCTCTCCCTTGGAGCCCTTCATTATAGACAGCACTCTCTGCACCACAAACCACTGATCCGTGCACAATTTCACTCATTTAGGCCGCCATGACGCCCCCCTCGGCAACGTCCCTGACCATCATGACGTGGAACGTTAATGGTCTTGGCAATAAGATAAAAAAGAGGGGTGGTTATGCAGTATCTCAAACGCCATTCTCCAGACCTGGTTCTCCTCCAAGAGACGCACCTCATGGGTAATGCATGCCAGGCGCTAAACCAAGGTGGATATAAATTGCTTGTGCATGCCGGTTTCACCTCTGGATCTAGGGGCACCGGTATTCTGGTGCGTAGGAATGTGGCCCTGACATGCACAAAAACGTGGGCCGATCCCCTCGGTCGCTATGCAGTGGTGGAGGCCGCCTGGGAAGGCAAGCCACTGAATGTTATTTCAGTCTACATCCATCCAGCCCTAGGCACAGCCGCACTCCAGACCCTACAACGCCTAATGCTCGATCTTCCACAGGGACCCCTGCTCATTAGGGGAGATTTCAATATGACAATGAGTGATGCCATAGATAGACACCCCCACCGTCCCTCACACAAGTCATGTTCGGACCTGTCTAAGTTTACACAAATGATGGGGCTCGAAGACCTATGGCGCCTGTCCCACCCCCATACGTTTTACTATACGCACTATTCCAACGCTCAAAATAGCAGCTCTCGTATAGACTATTTATTCTCACCCGCAACTGATTTACAGTTCTTTCGCCATCCAGAGGGGCTCCCTAAAGGGATCTCCGACCACTCCCCCCTCACGGTGCAATTCACACATCACCGTCAAAAGACACGCGGCCCCATAATAATCACGCCCTGGCTCTTAAAAATCCCTGACATACACGATAGCTTGCTTGAACACACCGAATACTACTTTGCCGAATATGTGGGGTCAGTGACTTCGGCCATAACAATATGGGAGGCATACAAAGCAGTAATCAAGGATAAAGCGCTAGCTCTCAAGACCGGTTACATCCACAAACAAAGTGAACACTTGTTACAAGTAGAAACAGACCTACTTAACCTGGAATCCCTCCACAGCACGAACCCCACAGTTGAGACAACGGCCCGCCTTCAAGTGAAACAAGTAGAATATAGGGCACTGGCTCTTGAAAAGGCGCAAGCCAATCTCTTGAAAACCCGCCACCGTGTTTACGAGCTGGGGGACAGAGCAGGTAAGATGCACGCATGGCTCGAAAAACGGGAGCAGGGTTCCCATTGGATCGCGGAATTAACCCTTCCGGATCAATCTACTGTCACAGATCCGGGCGATATAGCAGAGGCCTTCGCCACCCACCTGGAGGGGGTCTATACTGCCAGAGCCCACTACAACGCGGCAGAATCCAAACTGCTCTTAGCCAAAATGAGACCGAGATGCAGGAGCTCGAGGCAGACCTCACAACGGAGGAAGTTGGAAACGCCTTATTCGCTATTCAATCTGGCAAGGCAATGGGCCCCAATGGCGTCCCTATTGAGTTCCTGAAGGGCATGGCGGGTGAGATCCTTCCACATCTTAAAGCGATGTTCGAAGAAAGCTGCAAAGTCGGCTGCTTGTCTCCTTCATTGGGATGGCGGCTCTCCTCGCATTGCTCTTGTCGCGATCTCTCTCGCCACCACAGCCAGAATAAGGACACGTCGAATAGGGCGTCCTTTCCAAACGGACTACATGTCCCAGAGGGCAATGCGGCGTTGGAAGGCTGGAAAACGGGCCGATTCTATATAGGCTCCTCCCCGGCAACAGAAAGGTGCTTGACAATTGTTTTTGCAGTCTTGGTGATGGCGGAAGGTGTTGTCCCCGCCGGATTTATTGCCTAGAAGCCCAGCGCCGACGAAGAGCCTGCGAGGTCAGAGTTGTCTTTCCCCGCGCCGACGAAGAGCCTGCGAGGTCAGAGTTGTCTTTCCCCGCGTCGACGAAAAGCCTGCGAGGTCAGAGGAGAAGCTGTTTTCCTGCTGCAAGCCACAAGTATTTTTAAGGAAGAACGGGCTCGTTCTTCTTTCAAAACCTTTTACTTTATTAATTCCAAACAGCGCGGAGCGCATCCCATGTTTCATAATCGCACCAGAGTTTCCAGACTTGAGAAGTCAAGTATTTGATCCGTATTTCGTATACCTTCCCTTGATACCTTGGCCATCTTTTGTTCCCAAGAAGTATTGTGGGCAAAACGAGACGGGTAAGAAACGCCACGTTTCTGTAACAAAAAGTACCTTTCAGAGCCGGAGGGTAGAAACGGCTCTCTGGAACCAACAATCTCTATTGAGGGAAGTGACTATAACTTTCCTTTACATGTATCCAGTTATCTTGGATTAGGGTACAGCACCATAACGTTGCACGAACCATACAGTGGTGCCTTTGGTAAGTGTAGTAACCAAGGGGTAGGGGGCATTGACGCTAGTCAGGTGAGGTACTTACTCCTGCTCTCTGTCTCCCCACGCTTCAGTACATTCCTCAAACAAAATCTCGTGGATAACTCAGACCAGACCCGGAAGAGAGTGCAGCAAACCTTGATCATACTATCACCTTATCACCTCCCGGCTTCTTACAATACACGCTCAGGAAGTGGCTATTACTTCACGGCTGGTTGTTGTGTTGGGAAAAGTCGAGGGGACTTTTCATCCGATCGTCTCTGCTGGTCATCTGAATAAGGTTAGTGGCGCGCGTTATTTCTTGCGCTGCTTACAATCACGACAGCTCTCATCTCTCTCACACAAGGGTGGTATGATGGAGGTATCGCCCTCCCCAACATCCGTCTCTATTATTGGGCAACCCAATTGGTCGCCACCAACTCGAGGATCTATGGCACGCCCACAAACCCTGCCTTTCACTTGGAGAAATACCAGACAAGCTGTGGCGGCTACCTCGAAGCTCTTTACGGCAAACACTCCCGTGCTCGATATATTGGCCCAATGTCCCACACACTGTCAATATGGCACCGTGCGAACAAGCGACTTGGGTGGGCCAACACTGTCTACCCCACTCTGGACCTCGTACAGGCTAGGCACCCTATGTCATTACAGAGGATTTGATAAATGGGACACATTGGGCATATCAGCTATTGGCGACTTGCTCCACAAGGGCAAACTACTGACATTCAAAGAACTGCAAAACACATACAATTTGGCACAATCCGAGTCCTTCCGATACCTCCAAATTAAACATGCCATACTCGCCAACGTCCCAGATCTCGCCTCCCTTCCACATCCTCACCCCTTGATGACAGACTCTTATCAGAACCCCTTCAAGCCAAGGCGATATCTTACACATACCGCAAATTGTGCAACAATATGCCAAACACTTTTCACCTCCTGCGGGATAAATGGCAGACTGACGTTGGCACTCTAGAGGTAGAATGGCAGTCAGCACTGCTGTCCCCGCGCGAATCAGCCATCCATCACAGGTTCCGGTTAATACAGTTGAAAATATTACACAGGACGTACATGTCGGGTCCCCTTTTAGCCAAAATAGGCCGACGCCCATCTGACCTTTGCCTCCGTCACTGTGGCTTAACAGGTACTTTCTATCATATCCTGTGGGAATGCCAAGCGGTCCAAGACCTTTGGCACCGCGCAGTCCTGAAAATGACTGACACCCTGGGGAAACCGGTCCCTCTGACTCCCAAATGTGCGCTCCTTAATATATGCACCCTACAGACTTAACTGCAATAGAACAGCGCTGGGCGGACCTAAGCTTCCTCCTATTGAAGCGTGAATTAGCCATGCAGTGGGGTTCACCACACAAACCGCTCCTGATTAGATGGGTGGCCGCAATAGACGTGTGCATGCTGTCCGAAAAATCGGTTTACAAAACTAGGGGATGTCCCGGAGTCTGGGATAAGAAATGGGGTCGATGGAATGCCTATAGGGGCGAATTGTGTACTTCCCCAACAGCGGATATGGCTATGACCAGGCATATCATCCCTCAGTAAGTGTGATTGTGACTGCTGCTGTACCGTGCGTGCTCTATGGCGAGAATGCTGACTGCAATTGTTCAGATAAATGTTTCCTCTGCTTCGAACAATCACGTTTGTTTTAAAATAGAAAATACCCTAGACCTATGGATTATCCGGAACTCCGATTTTGGCTACTCTATGCACACCTTGCTACCACGCCGCCGGACCTCCGGGGTGTCGGCTGAATGGCTGTGTTACTCTGGAAATGTTGCTTGGTAACTGTACATACCGCAGCCGGCCCTCAGGGTTGTAGGCTCTATGCTGTGTCAACTCATAAATGTGTAATAAAGGTCTTGGAAAGAAAGAAAAAAAAAATGGCAATTCGGACTGGACATGTCATGAAGGAAGTAATATGTGAGATCATAAGCAGGGCATTGTAAGGGCATGAGTTACTTGAGTTCTTACTCTGACAGGTCTGCGTTTAGTTCTAGCTTCCAGATGGTTAGTCACAAAAGTCTGCTTTAGTAATTTTAGTCACAGCCTAATAAAGCCTAGTTAACTAGCTTTCTTGGAGGAACTGATGTACAGGATGTATTGAGCACTGTGTGGTCCGGAGGAGGCAATGTGTATTTGGACAGATATTACTGAGAATGTTTACAAGCGCATTAAAGTGTAGCAATTGCCCTGTTAAAATGGAGTGTTCCAGCTGGAGTGTTTTCAAGATGTGGTACAACGTGACCTTATAGAAAATGTGTGTGGCTAGCAGGGACTGAACTTCAGGGGCACTGCATTGGTCCTTTATGACTTACTACCAAAATGACAGCCTCACCTGCCACAACACAGAGCATCAACAGAGTATCTGCAATCTAACTAATTGCCATTCTGATGGCATTTACTCTCATAGGTCACCGTTGTTTGCATGGATGCCTCATTCAGTGCAATTTGGCAGAACAGATTTCACCAGTACTCCAGTTTACCTTTGTCCTATACAAGTCATATCTACGTTGCTGAGCCGACGGTTTGAGACTGAAGTCATTTTGTGGAGAGAAAAAAAATCACTCTAAACAACTAAAATATCAAGAAACCTCTCAGAAGATTACCTACCACGTCACCCCAAACATTTTCGTGCACTATACTTACAGTGCTGTTTTAGCAAGAATGGACGACAGCATAGCCTGTTCATCTGTCCGTGTTGCGGAAATGGTGTAGTTTTGCTCCGATCCGTTTGGAGCCTTGTTAAGTAAACTAGAATTGGGCAGCAGCGGCTTCGTTTCATCATGTTCCTGAGGAAAAGACAACCTTTTATTCAACATATGCATTAAACATCAGACTGCGATAACAAAATAAACAAATGTAAACACTACTCAACATAGCACAAGGCAACACCACACAGCCTGACCAAATGCGGTCATGGAGCCTGGGGAGTTTTCCTAACCACACCTTGACAAAGGTATGCTTAGACTATAAAATGCTCGTCTTCCAATCACGTGCATCATCAGTAAAAAGCATTACATTTTTGTGTACTTCATTGAGGGGTTGGTAAAATGTCCCAGCGCTAGGATTCAGGATCCCATGTGCTAGGCACTTTTGGAAGTTAAATGCTTCCCTTTCACCTGTTAATTAATCTATAGGCCCCAGTTTGATTCGTCCAGGAGGGCAAAAGCCAGTCCATGCCCCTGTAGGTGGGGAATGCAGTCCAGTGCCAGGGCAGGGCAGCTCCTCTTATCCCATTTACTCCTATCCATTTTCCCATAGGTTTAGAGAGCTTGCTCTCCTCTGGAATTTCCAGTCAGGGGTGTGCTAGGCAGATATACTACTGGAAATAGGAGAATGTTCCTTTTCTATCAGTGCCTCCTCTATGTTAATCTGTGATAAGCAGGTAGGGGTGGTGCAAGAGAATGTAAGCTGTGCCCCAAGCAATGCAGTCACTGAAAGCAAATAGAGCCTCCGGGCTCCCCCGCTTTCAGTTTAAATACAGAAGACTAATGCACGCTGTGCTTATTGCTGGTCATTCACATTTAAATAAACAACAAATAACCTTGGTAGCTCTTCCTCTGCACCCATTGGGGGATGGGAGGGGGGGGGGGGGACATTGGGGAAGGGTCAGCGGCAGGCATGTAAGCACCCCTTAGTGCATGTACCAAAGGGTTACCAGCCATATAAGCAAGGACAACCGGACTCATCCATAGCACAATCTAGGTAGTGCGGAGGACGAGCCCAACTCACTCTTCACTCCCTGATGGCTAACACTCATTCACCTTCAAAGTACTCTTTGGGCACCCTCCTAATCCTTTGTATAAACTGTCATGCATTCTGCCTCACAAGACCTGATTGCACGACAGCTCCTCAGCTGTCAGAGAACCTCCTTCTTTGGGGGTCACAAGATCATCTTCAGAAACAGAGATGTCAAGGTTAAATAAGGAGTAGCGTTGTACACAACTGCTTTAACATTCCTACAAATGCCTTTTACAGCTTACTCATTCTTCATATTCATACCTGGTCACTGTGCTTTTAATCTCTATAGTTTATTCATCCTGGCACTGAACTATCGCCAACTTGGATACCACAAAATTTCCCTGGATGAATGCATCAAAATGATCTTCCAACTTAAGACCCAAGTCAGGAAAATGGTTATTACAGGCAACTTTAACTAGTGGGTTGAAAGGAAGAGTCTAAACCAGCTTTGGACTTCACTGAAAACATGGAGGCCTTAGTCTTAACCAAAGCGTTGAGTGGATCAACACACAGTGGCAAACATGCCCTTGAATTAGTTTTGACACAAAACCTGGAGACCTACAATTCATCAGTCCATCCGCCACAGCAGAAATAATAACCCTTCCATTGCGATCAGGCACTATAGAAAATTCCTATGAACTTCAACACTACCTTTAATGGTTCAAGACTGAACCACCCGAGACCCAACAGGCCCCAGGGCACTAATAGACAACCTCCACCACAACACCTCCTCCAACCTCGGCAAGTCAGCCCCAACCAAATGTAATCAGTCTAAGCAGGAGCTCAATAATGGTCCAGAAGGGAAGTAGCTGAACAGGGACATATGAAGTGCAACCAGGAGAGCAAATGGAGTCTACTGAACTCATTTACACAAGAGACAGAAAAACATATTACAAAGCTAATAATCGAGCTAAAATGATATACTACTATAAACATACTGAGGCAGATCTTCTGTACCTACCAAGCGGGGTCATTCTAAGGCACCGCGAACAATGATCCTTGTGGAATAAAACACTCAAGACCTACTGGAGCATTTAAAGCTAAAATCGTCACCGGTCTATCCACCCACTTCCAACCATCGTCTCAAACTTTAAACAGATGAAAAAGAAAAAACTAACAATGGAAAGAAAGATGAACGCATCAAGTATACCTGTACAACTATGTCATGCCACCTGCTTCAAACAATTTCTTGAGTCAGTTATTGGGGATTTCTTCAATATGAGAAAAGGCTCTATTCTAAAAGGAGTAGATCCAACCTCTCTAAAACACACAACTATTCACTTCTAAAGACATCATCAGGAGACTTGAAGAGTTAGGCAAACTAACACCCAATCTCCAACCTACCACACCCTAGCAGAAATACGGAAAGGGAAGTTGCTATACAACTCCAAGATTACGCTGAACAGAATCATCTCCTCCAAGACAACTAATATGGATTCAGATCAGCAATGGGCATGTATCATGAGTTCCATGGGATGAAGGAAAGCTTTCTGTTTATTAATGGAACAAAACACAGAAATCCTAGTTTTTGTAGTGACTGAACCCGACTCCATAGTCCTTGTCTGTCCCTAGGGACAATCAACACACTCTATCACATCACCAAAAGTTAAAAAACAAGGAATCTTAGATGCTGAACCTTTTTTTAACATCACAAGACAGCACTGTAGTTAACTAGGTTAACATGCAGCTCTTCATCCTAAAGAAAATTCCCCTGTGCCTCTACACCAACCACTGACTACAGACTAAGCCTCATCTTTTCACTGCTTCATTATTGTAATGTTATCTACACTGGACTATCTTCAAACACCGTATAAACAGGCATCCAGACTGCATGAACGATCTCAAACACGGTCATATCAAACCAGTTCAAAAATCTTTACGCTTTGAAAAAAGAGGTTAAGATGACGAGGTCTCATGTTGCCATTAGACTAATTCCGCTTTCCATGGTGGATCCATATTTGTAAACATGACCCTAAGTGCTCAGAAGTAACTGTAAGGAGACACACAGGGTGGCACAATACCTCAAGAGTAAAATGATACAGAGGTAAAGAGCAGGACATAGACACAAACATGCTTTTGTGTCTCCACCACCTATGGCTTTCATCTACCTCTGTTCCCTTTCCCAGTCTTCTAACAGGGACAGTAAAGTAGCAAACTGTTGAAATAGAGGAATAATGCAGCTTACTACTTTACCTGGTATAAGGCATTGCACACAAAAGATTTATAAAAAATAAAAAAGTAATGGGTGCAAGGCAATTTCACCATCGACAAGAAAAGAAATGGGCACTTGCTGTTTCTCGTGTATCAACACAGCATTATTTCCCCCCTGTACCGCTGGTGAACTGTTACAGTGAAACTCTCTAAATACTAAAAAGATATTGTGTTCTTACAAGGAAAGAGAAAAAACTAAATATTGCAACTCGTGTTCACAACCGGTCTAATCGATTTTCTGCCTTCTGTGACCAAGCCTGTGAATTGCAAAGTTTGTCATGTGACAGTGCAAGCAAACGGAAAAGAGATGAATTTAACGGGAGACTGCTCCAAGTTACTGCATGGGACAGTTTGTTTTGTAAAAGTAAAAAAAAAAAAAAAAAATCTACAGATTTGTATTCGGCTTTTCCAGCTCACCTTAATAAGTAATGCACTCTTACTCTACTGGGTCACAATTCACCTACCCAAAGGAACAGGAAACAAACATTTAGGTGATGTTATGAGATTGTTGCAAGAGGGCAGTCCGTTGGAGTGATTGTTCCGTTAAGATTGCATGCATCTTAAGCGTATACGGTTCGCATAAAGATGAAGATATCCACTTTTGATGCAAAGATATAGTTTATTGATGTACAAAAGTCGTGTTGCAGGCATACTTTTACTCTCCCTCTGCAACAAGAAAATACAAAAGCTACGAATCCATAATCTACGTTGCTTTAGTAAGTGGAATTAAGTCGTTCAGCTAGAAAATACTTTTATATAATAGTCTCTGCTTGTTTGATTTACTGCATTTTAAATTTATTTTCTAAACATTTACTACAGTACCCAACTCACGCAGTCTATGGACAGAAGGTGTGTACCCAGATGGCCACAAGCTTCCTGCAATCAGCCTCAGTGAAACTGCAGAGATGGTGGTAGCGGAGCGTTCAATTTCTGGCAGCCATTTTAGGTAAAATGCACCCTTCTAGTGCAATAGACAACTGGAATTCGGATGTTCCTCTCACTAGCAGAGGAAGAGGAACCTGCCAATCAACATTTTTGATGTTTCCTGACCTACTCTTGAAACCGAAGGCCACAAAAAGTTAAGTCAACGAAAAAGTTAAATATTCCATAACCAATTCTGCATTTGTAGCTGTGCAAAGGTGACCATACACCAGAAATTACAGACCATGTGGTTTGTGAGGTACACCATCATCTTCCCAAGTACTTATATCTAGTTACCAATATATGCCATTGCAAGGGAAGGGGAAGACATAATGGCTTGTCTGCTAAGAAGATTTTGGTCAATAAAAAAAAGTGTCACAGGTAATAATCTCCAACAGGCAGACAGTAAAGACCACATTTAAAGCCTTAGCAGACTTCTCAGAAAAGCTTTGTTTAAATGGAACTTTTCAATATGGTACATCAGCCTACAAAAGTAAACGTTGCTTACTTTTGGTAGGGGTATTTCTGGTGAACACAATCTTCCTTCACATACCTCACCTTAAGTATATGCTCCCAGGAGTCACACAGATCTGGAAACCTTTCCCCAGCAGTTGTTTTGCAGTTGCTCTAAGCTGCAATTCCTCGGTCAGACATGACAGAACCAGAGTATAATAGGTGACAACCTGGGTACTGATACCAGTTCCACTCCACAGCAAACAATTGCAACAACTACACAACACATTTACCTTGGGATCCGATCCTATAATGCACTGACTTTAGAGACAGAAGGAGGGTTGTGAGGAATATGCATGAAGATTATGTATCCTCCAGCAATATTAATACCGAAGGGGAGCGACTTTTACTTCTGACAGACATCTTCCAGCAGATTCCTCCCCTGAAGTTGAAGTCCCAAAGCAACACTTTCCAGGAAGCGGGAATAAGTAGTGTGGGCTAATCATCGAAGTCATGCAGCCTAGCCTTGGCAAAGTATCCACACAGCATTATTGGGCTGTGAGGCTGTAACGTTTAGCAAAAGTATACAGAGATGACCAAATGGCTGACCTGTGGTGTCAGACATTAATACGCTTTTGGGGAGGCAGCCCTGGCTCTGATGGAGAGGGCACAAAAGCCCTCTTGAAGGTTTTTCTAGGCTAATGCACAGCAGGTTCTGATATATGAGAACACCCAACAAGAAATAGCACATCTTGTCACTACCTTGCCTTTCTTAGGTCCAGTAAAGGCCACAAAGAGTTGGTCATTCATAACGTTCTGTCAAGTGTGCTTGCTTTAGGAGGAGAGGTGGAGATGGCATGCTTGAGGTCCAGTCTATGCAACTACTCCTCGTCCTATATGACAGGGAGGAGTGAAGGAGCAACAGGTGGGGTGGTAAAAAAAAAAACACACACAAAAGGCAGCTTGCAACGTGGAAAGCGTGGATGGCAGTGCAGTAAAGAAGGGGCGATATATGGGCGAGGTATAAAAAGCAAGAAAATAATATGGGACAAAAAGGAAAATGTTTCTTGATGTCCGCCAAGGAAGGGTAAAAGTCATCCAATGAAAAGGATGGTCAAGGAGCTATGTCAAACTGGAGGGACAAGCATTAGAAGAGTAAGGAAAGCAATTTAAAAACACTGAATAAGCAAGCAAGCAAATGAGACAGACAAGAACGCCAAGCAACTATAAGCAATAATCTTAATCAAAGCCAATTAAATAGTGGTATTGTACACAATAGCTCTTAAACAAAAGATAAACAAAAGATAAACAAAGTATGTGGGCGAGACATAAAAATCACATTTTGCAAGGTATTTTTTCCTCTGCAAAAACGTATTTGCTGCAGGATGTTTCACTTGCTATTTTTAGGTCTTGATTACAGACAGATTTGCCTTTTTGTTGAAGAGAGACAAATTGCATTCAATACATATTTGGAGTGGGCTTTGCATCTTCAGGACGCAATGTCTTTCTTGTCTCTGTCTCAGTTCTTTGCTCGGGGTTCGATGGCTTTCTTCACTCTTCTCATCTTTGTCTCGCCCAAAGAGGACTGGATGACTTATACCCTCCACTTCCAATGTCAGAAATACAACTCCAGTGCACTGCGGATTATATTCTCTCTCGGTCACTTTTTGCTCCTTTCCGCCCAGCCCTCTTTAGTAAAATATAGGCATCCTCAGCCCCCGTTTGCCCACCAGCTGCCTTCCTCTCACTGCTGTATCAGATGGTGGCAATTATAATTTTTTTTAAAGTGTAACCATTGTAAGATCGCTAGCTCAGCGTGCGTGCCTGTTAAACCTGGCATCCTTGGCATGGTTAACTTTAATTGCCTTCAGATCTCCGGTTTTTGCTGACCGACTCTATGCATTTTACCACTGTTAACCAGTAATAAGTGTTTGTCGTTTCCCTGAAATACAGTTACATTGGCTTATATCCAATTGGCATATTTCATTTACATAGAAGTCCCTATTAAAAGTGCAATGCATGTGCCCAGGGCCTGTTAATTAAATAGCAGTAATGGGCCTGCAGCACTGATTGCGCCACCCATTTAAGCAGCACTTCAAACATGGCTCGGGCCTGAACCTGTAGAGCCTGTATCTACAATTTTACCCTGCCATGTCGACATGGCAAAATAAACCTTTTGTGACAAATGGAGGACACTGTTCCAGGGGCAGGGTCAAAGAATTACACCCATACGCCATCTACTAAAAAGAAACACAAAGAAAAAGAGTGCCATGTAGAGTGGGCCCATCAAAAACAGGGGGGGAAAACAAGTCTTGCCTCTTGCTGCCCTCACACACCCCAAGGGGTGTCATACTTAATCATCGGGCATGTGCTCCTCGTTGGGTCGGCGCTGCAATCCCCAACGGGTCCCCCGAAGGGTCACTTTATCGGAGATCTTTTGAGGCATGCCGGATGGTGCATGAGGGTGTGTGGGGTTTGGGTCCTATAAGGGGTAACCAGGTGCGTGCATAGTGAGTGAAAACTGCCAGGGGGTAACCTATAAACAGTTATTTTAATGTAGTGCCCCTCTTGGCAGAATAAAAACTCTTAGTTAGAGTGTAATCCCAAATGGCACATTATGCCTAGGTATCATGAAAACGGTCAACATGTTTCGCGCCTCTGTTGCCGCTGAGGTCATTGGCGCTTCTTCAGGACCAGGATATAAAAAATAGTTAAGTGCACGTGATATATTAAAAGGTGATTCCCCAAAATACTTGACAGGGCGGGCCATTATGCTGCTCCTGACCAAAACCTAGGACAAGAAAAGAAAAGAAAAAGAAGACATATATAACGGGCATTAGACTAGCTTAATGCGACGTAGTGTGCACAATCGTGTGCACAACATATCAATGTCATAGAGAAAAGTTTAAAAAGCACGAGGCCACACTGAGGATAAAACTTCCTTGTTAAACTCAGGGCGTGGGGGGAAGGCCCGGAACAATTATATATATAGTGGAGTGAGCCGCCGAAACGCGTCTGAGCAGAAGCTGTAACTGAGAATAAAACGCTTGAATATTGATACACGGAGTCAGCGCCTTCTTTTGATGGAAAGTTTGGTATGGTGAATATATATATATATATATATATATATATATATATATATATATATATATATATATATCTCTCTCTCTCATGGCAGTTCAAAACAGCAGCGGAGCTATGCTTCAAACAGGATGAAATACATCTCTACTCCTAAAGTGCTGCGCCGATATGGGGCCCCTTCACGCGCCAATGACCTCAGCGGCAACAGAGGCACGAAACATGTTGACCGTTTTCATGATACCTAGGTATAATGTGCCATTTGGGATTACACTCTAAGAGTTTTTATTCTGCCAAGAGGGGCACTACATTAAAATAACCATTTATAGGTTACCCCCTGGCAGTTTTCACTCACTATGCACGCACCTTGTTAGCCCCATATAGGACACACACCCCACACACTCTCATGCACCATCCGGCATGCCTCAAAAGATCTCCAATAAAGTGACCCTTCGGG
This sequence comes from Lissotriton helveticus, assembly GCF_964261635.1. NCBI lineage: Eukaryota > Metazoa > Chordata > Amphibia > Caudata > Salamandridae > Lissotriton > Lissotriton helveticus. The sequence goes on along the minus strand of NC_136069.1, from coordinate 1,595,171,424 downwards.
GGACCCGTTGGGGATTGCAGCGCCGGCCCAATGAGGAGCACATGCCCGATGATGAAGCAGATCACCCCTTGGGTTGTGTGAGGGCAACAAGAGGCAAGACTTGTTCTTCCCCCTCTGTTTTTGATGGGCCCACTCTACCTGGGACTCTTTTTTTTGGGGGTTTCTTTTTAGTAGATGGTGTATGGGTGTAATGGTTTGACCCTGCCCCTGGAACAGTGTCCTCCATTTGTCACATAGGTCACTTTGGGGAGCATGGACACTGGACCATTAACTGGCTACCGGTCCCCCTTCTTTTTTTTGATAGAAAATAAACCTTTTGCCAGGCCCAAACCTTCCTTTTTAATACATGTAGCTCACCCCTAGGGTAGGCATTGGACAGGTCCAAGGGCAGGGTGCCATGTATTTAAAAAGTTGGACATGTACTTTTGAGTTTTACAAGTCCTGTTAGTGAAAACATCTCAAATTTGTTTTCAATACTACAAGACCTATCTCTCCCATAGGAAAAAAGTGGAGTTGTCTTATCACATTTTAGAAGTGTAATTTCCAAATAGGAAGGGATGACTGGTTCATGTTTGGTGTCTCTGAAATCCGAATAAAAAATCCTAACATAGTGAAGTCGGATTTTGAAAAACAATTCTGAAAATGTCACTTTTAGAAAGTTGGCATTTTCTTGCCTTAGCCATTTGGTGCCGGTAGCCTGTCTCTGGTCACATGACTGGGTGTAGTTGGCAGATGGGCTTTGTGTATTCCTCCTAGTCAACCACACACAATGGGCACTAAGGAGTGACTGAATGGGTCATCACTGGTAGGACGGGAGGGAGAAACTGGGCCCACCCTCACTTACACCTAAATAGGCGATGTCATGTCTCGAACTACAGGGGTATACAACCCTTTGTGTAGTCTGGAGCCAGGGAAGGAAGGGCATCTATACACTTCAAAGGCATGCCTCTAGAAGCTTCTCCCTACTTTAAAGGTACAGTTGTGTTTAAAAAAAAAAAAAAAAAGGACCTCAGACACCATGACTTCAGTATACTTCTGGACCGGTGGAAACTCTGCCAGGATGAAGGACTGCTATGTTCTTACAAGGACTGCCACTTTGCTGAACTGCTGATCTAAAGGAAATTCTGCTGTGCTGCCCTGCTGCCCTCTTGCCTGGGAAAGAACTGGACCTGCAACTTCATCTAGAACTCAGAACCCAAGAGTGACTCAAATGGCTGGCCTCCTGATCTGAGCCTCAGGGACATAATAGATTCCCAAACAGCTCCTGGACCAGTCTTCAGCGAGGTACTGACCACCAAGTGGTGCCTCTTAGGTCATGGACCCTTGGCGTGGCTCCAGAGCTCTTGGATTATACCTTTTGGGCTCTTTGCAACTGGGTCAGTTCACACACCGAGACCACACCGCTCCCACCGAAAATCAGCGCAAGCAGTCATCAGCCTGTCTCTACGCACAGCAGCATAGACCGCCAAAGCGAAACTCCAGCACCCAGCCTGCTCTTTGCGTCACACTATGACCACCCACACAGCTCTCCAACGCTTAAGGAAATCTTGGCCCAAAATTGACAAGGTTAACCTTTAGCGGGATTAATCTGGAACTATATCTGACCTGCGCTCCATCGCGGTCGGCCCGAACTTTTGTCTTTGACCGGTCCAGCGTGACTTGATGGCCGCAGTTGGTGCTTTATACTTTGAAGCGCAATATTGCAGTTTATTATTTCAAAACATCATAACTCTGGTTCTACTGATTGGATTTTTGTCATTTCGGTCTTGTTTTATTTATTAAATTAAGCTCTATTTTTCTAACCTGGGTCGTTTTGTGTGGTGTTTTTACTGTTTGAAGTGTTGCACAAATACTTTATACATTGCCTCCAAGTTAACCCGGACTGCTCTGTGCCAAGCTACCAGGTAGTTGAGCACAGGTTAACTTGGGGTTTGCTCGTGCCCGACTAGGATTGTGGCTGCTGCTTGACCAGGACTCACACCCCAGTCAACCAATAACCCAATTTCTAACAATGCCCGACAGCCATAACTGAATGATTTCTGACAGAAACAAAACAAGCAAAGGCAAAGCTAAAAGGTTTCACAGGTAAGACCTATCAGTTTTGCTAATGCCAGTTTTTAAAAAGCCAATGTTCCAAATTTCACAAGCCACCAAAATGAAATACATCTTTTAAAACAATTGAGTAAGACTTGTTTGGAGTGGTGACCCAGATGCAGCAGGTGGTAAAAAGTCATATTATAAGTTAGCTTATGAATAGGCAATTATTCCGCTTGATATTCTGAAAAAAGGAACAAAGCTTTAAAGAAACTGGAGTTTAAGTAAAACAAATACAGAAACGAAAAACACTACTGTCAATCTTCATGCAATAAATCTCAAGATCCTATACACAGGGTGACAAGACTGGAGGAATGTCAGAACCATTTACCTTTTTTTTAAAAATGCTATAGCTGCGGCTGAAGGGGATGGGGTAAAAAAAAAAGAACACCTGAGCATATTATCCTAGTATACACAAATGGACTCACGGAGACGTATCTTATTTACTTTCCTAAAGGAAACATTCCTTAAGTATCAAGCTATTACCCATAGATCGGAAATATAAAGCTGTGGCGGGCAGTGGAACTGCTAATGAACACCATAAACTAAGAGCTATGTTGATCTAAAGTTATTACAATTTTTTTTATATCATTTGCAATGCCAAAAGGTCTGATTTTAAAGAATTGTTGTATGGTAATATAAGTATTACAAGCAGATAAGATAGCATGGGAATGGATATGTATTTGTGTGTAAACAAAACTGTAGAATATTGGTGTAGGTTAAAAGCCTACAGGACAGTTGCACGGTCAAGCCAGGCCGAAAGATCTATGTAGGCTGATGACTGTCCTTCTTCCACCTGTGCTGCTGCAGGAGAACACCACCATAAATAATCTAGGACACTTTAGTAGCATTACAGTGTCATGTGTGTGTCCCAGAAAGTTAAAATTATCACAACCGTGTGGACGGCAAGCACTTGTTCCTGGAGGTTCACAATTTTGGTCCAAACAAGACATGTACTCCTGGATTTCAACATGTGGTTGGAGTTAAAGCCACACTACTGGTGATACTCACATAATTGTTTGGTAACAGCTGCCTTGTCAGGCCAGACCACAAGATTAGATATCCAGCAAGAATTCTTATACTGTATCTATTTTTTTTTTACTGTCTGTATACTTTGTTTTTATGATTTTAGGAAAACAGAGGAGAACAGAAATTAAATAGCCTTCTAATAAAGGGGGCAGGTCGTAATGAGAAGAACTGAGAACTTTCTTTGGTGGAAGTCAGCTATTGGGCTCCTCATAGGTCTGAGAAAAAAACCATGGCAAATAATTTGTTGTACTTTCTCACACAGATGCATTGAGAAGCTGGCCATTTCACTGGGATTGGCATGTCTGGTATCACAGAGGTAGCGACCTCACTGAAAGCTCTGCACAAAAAATGTAGATGGGACGGATCAAAGAATGATCTCATTAGAATCGTGAGTGGGGACCACAAAAATAAAACATATGTATCGGAGACAACGATGGTAGCAGCAAATGGAGACTTTCTGACACAGGGACAAGATGGTAGTTGGCTCTACAGTCTGTATTCAAACTGTAACCCATTCATTCACTACCTTATCACTCTTTCTAGGTGGCTAGCTGGAGAAGGCATGTGGCCTTGCATCTTCTTTTTTGCACCTCTTTGTGTCCAGTTTGGTGGTGTCCCGGCTGTCTGGGATTCGACAGCCACTGGAGGGAGAGGTTGTCAGCCAGGTACACAAGGCTGTTGGCTTTTTTGATTATTTTTCAGAAGATGAGGCGAGGGGAATAGAAAAGAGGGGGGAAGAGAACAAACGAGTGTTTACTTTATTTAGTAGATGCCTGAGGAAGGGAAAAGAGGGGGGGAAGGAGGGAGAGAACAAACTAGCGTTTACTTTATTTAGTAGATGTCTGAATAGGGAAGTAAAACAGAAGGCACGTAACTAGAAGTGGACTATAGATAGATTGCAAAAAAGCCATGTTTTAAGCAAGTTTCTGAATTTGAAATGGTTAGCAAGTGGCATCGCAAGACAGCAGCTCTCATTAGCCTGTGCACATTGTTCACATCCTCCTAAAAATAGTTCCTTTCACTTCAGTTGTAAAGCTGGTCTTAAGAGTTTTTATTATTTAGTTTTTGTATATTTATTTTTCCTGGGCTCCTATTTAAACAAAGTGTTTAGGTAACATTGCAGCTGACTGAAATTTGAGTTCTTGCTTAGGTTGAGGTTCATTCTGGTCTCCTTCAAATATAAAGATGAAAAAACGTGTGGCACAATTAAAATGGCATGTTTAAAAAAACATGGACAACAGTGCTTTAAATTTCAAAATGTTATTGTAGTCATAAATTGGCTATGCTAAGGAGGTAGGACATTTTCTTTTTTATGTGGCATAGGCGTGCCATAAAAAATAAATACATTTTTTACCACCACACCATCATGCCAATGCTCATTATAATTTGAGATATGGGATTGTACACTTGCCTCAAGCTTCATGTGGTTACTGGGCCTCCCAACCTTAACCCCTGTGCTATTAGGTAGCTGGTGGCAATTAAATTAAAAGTATACTCAGTTTTTTGCTGGTCTCACTCCTTAATGCACTCGCTTCTACTGCAACACACTCTGTACCTACACCTTTTCGCTCAACCTAACCTAGCAGTCTTTCACCTCTCCTAACACCTCTCACTACCACCTCTCTTGCTCCATTTCACAAACTGAGCCCCTCTCTCTACCACTCGGAGCTAATGTCTACATTAATCTCTTCCTACATAACACCACTGTGCAGATAACTGCGCAGTTTCAATTTCACAATTTGTTACATCTACTCTTTTTGCCTCACCCAAACTTTCATTTTACCTCACCATTCATTCACTACTCACTGCTCTTTCTGCACCTCGCACCTCTACGCGCCAACTACTTTACCCCCTTCTTGCAATCATTTCTCCAGGTCTACCCATGTTATTGATCTATCATTACCTCATCTCTCTGGACCTCTTGATCCATTGCATTTCACCCTCCAGACCTCTGTTGTCTCTCACATTATACATTCATCTATCTCACCACTGTCTTTTTCACCTTCTCACTACATCTATAACCTCACTTTTTTCCCCTCCAACTCACCCTAGTCTCTCTCTATTACCAGTATATTTCTTAGTCCCCTCAACCCTCTTTACCTGACCTATCTTTCGATACCTCTTCTCATTTTGTCCCCTCTGCTTCCCTGTGCGCCACATGTTCACCTCTACCTCAGTCTCTACTCCTCTCTAGCCACTCTTTCTAACTTACCTCTCTAGCTCTTCCATACATGCACCCACCCCTCTCCCACTATCTACATTTAATTCTGCCTACCTCTAGCCCTCTACCTCACTAGACAGTATGAACTATTCCTCCAACTCCGATTCTCTACCTATCTCTGTATAGGTTACTTTTTTGCTACCTCACCTTCACACTTTATGTCTCTGCCTATCTCATCTATACCCCCCTTCTCCCTTTACTTTACCTCTCTTAGTATACCATGTGCTTTCCTGCTCTTTCCCGCTCTGTTCTTCGCTGGTCTACCAACCCCCATCTCATTTGTTATTCAGCAAAATCGGAGATCAAAATCTAGGCAAAGAGTGTAAACATGAAAGGAGGAACGGTGGGGCAAGGAGGAGAAGAGAGTAAGAAGGAAAATGTCAGAATTCACTCTACAGAATTGGGGAAATCCTTGGAGCAGTATTTTGGGTTTCACAGTTGTTTGCAAGTTTTCTGGTTGCATAGGAGGATTTGTGATTAGGAATACCTTGCAATTAAAGCCGGATATAAAACATCTCTTTTTTTAACATGCCAACTCCACTACACACCCTTGGAATATTGAACCCAGGAGTGAGAAATAAATGAGTGAATGCATGGAACTGTTAAAGTGCCATACAACGAGGAGGCTGCTCCTGCTGCCCAACCCCATCTTTTTATCCTGTGTGTTAATCCAGAAGAAACTGGCCCGACAATCCAGCATTTTAGTTCAGCACTGTTCTCATACAGACAATAACATAGGTATGCATGGGGGGGATAAATGCAACCCGCTTAAACCCATTAGACTGATCACTTGGGCGAAACCACATTCAGCGCTTGTTTACTGAAAGGTACTGCTGGAGAATCTTGTACGAATACTCCATGAAGAATGAAGCACATACTGTCCCCACCAAACCAATAATCATGTACCAAACCAATACCTACAGTAAGTCCTTAACGTTCCAACCTGTTGCAAAACTAGTGTGAGGTGCTAAAGAGATTTCTATTAAGCCAGAAGAGTACAACCTTGGCCAAATGCATGAAATCTTAAACAGAGGAATTGTACTAAGGATCAAGTTCACTCTTTAGATTAGGTCGGCATAGATTGTGTGCAAATGGGTCTCTGTCTCCACTTTTTTATATGGATCTAGGTGTACAGGACAAAAAAACTCAGACACCTAAAACTTGTCCCCAATGGACACCGACAGACATCCACTGCACCAGTCGTCGACTGTCATATAAAAATATTTTATTTCTAAAAAAAAAAAAATTAAAAAAAGAAGGACATTCGTGGTGCCTTAACTTTTATCCTTTCCAGGTCTACTTTCCTTCCCTCTGACCCAGGTGTTTTATTCAATACCCATCCTCTAGGCACTGATGCCCACTGATGCCCTCCACTATGTCCACACATTGGTACTCCAAATCGTCGTCCAATTTCCAGTCCGATCTGGCATCAAATTGCATTGGGACATATAGAAACTCATAGGTAATGCTGCAGACATGGAACCATCTTTGAGCTGCAGGCGCGGACTCAGAAACAGGAGGCTAGTGGTTTAGTAGACCAAGGAGCATCCTTTTGAATCAACTGAGCCCCAAAATTGTCATGATACAATACCATGTAAAATAGGGAGTAAGGCAGAGCTTTGCTACAGTTTGAGGCCAATCAATTTTTCTCCAAACCAGAGCAACTGTGCAGTCCTATCGAACACGGTCAGGTTTTGGTTGTTTGATGCATAAAATGCTTGGAACAGTTGGGCTTGAGAGGTATGCAACATAGTGCTGATCAGGAGATGGTAAGCTATGTGTAGCTTCTCTGGTAGCCTCCAGGTGGAGGTAACACACAACAAGAGCTGCATTCAAAATACTAGAAAGTAACTTAATTTCAGGGGATTCTAACTGGAGAATGATGTATTTTCCATTGACATTTTTGACTGAGCAGAACTTTTTATCACTATGATCTGAAATAATCCTCTCAAATATATAGCGGAGTTCTCCTATCAGTCTGACCTGACCACTAAATGCATACAACAAGCTGTACCAGAGGCATCCATCAGTTTTTAAAGTTCTGACTGCTACATTGGTATGGGTGAAATTGTTAAAGAAAGTGCAAAATCCAGACAAACTCATAACAGGGGGACACTACGTCTACAATTCTACTTTCCAATGCAGATGTTCACAATGCTTAGTGGATACATTCACAAGCACAGCACATTGTTCTTCCTCTGCTCTCCAGGTGCCCCTGAGAGATGAGCAGCAGAAACACCTCCAATCAAGCAACAGTGCTGTGGAAGGATCCACGATTTGATTCCACAGCTATTAGGCAGTATAACTTCATGATGTCCTTAAAAATCCTCGTCTTCCACAGTATTGCTATAAGGCCGGCAGCTGTATGTAGCTGAGCCCCTGGCTGCCCACCAAGACACAAAGAGTATACTTTAACCAGATGCTGATCGCCTAATTAACTTGGAACACAGTAGTTACTTTAAAGAACTATGTACCTTTTTGTCCCCAACGTGTGGACTTGGCTAATTCGGAGGCACCTGCACATGCTCGTTCAGTGAAAGATACAGTACAGCACGGCATCATCTCAGCAGAGGCTGGAGCGGAGCCCAGGTGAGAGGACTCAAATACCCATGGAGAGGATCAAGACACGATACAGAAATCTGCTTCTGTGTGAAGGCAGACAAGCATCCATTCACTAGAAGGCCTATCGAGCATCACTGGTATACAGTCAAAGTCTGAAGAACAGAACGTTCTGTAAATAACACACAATTATTGGATCCTGCAGATTTTGGACATTTTGAAACAGAGAACTAAGAGAACCTAGACTCATATTTTAATGTAGTTCATAATTAATATTGGTCTCCTTCTAAATTACGTAAGGAAAATGTGCAAATGACCTCTGCAGGAGGTGCAAGGCAAAAGACTGAGACCTGTTACACGCGCTTTGGGCATGCTATTCCTTATCTCACTACTGGAAAAATGTATGGCATGTACTTAAAAACTTCCAGTGATTAAGTCTTCCAACCCTTGTTATGTTATGTTAATAAAAATGTGTATAGCGCACGTACATCGAGAGGTTTCTTGGCGCTTAACTTTGGACCATATCAATGCAGCAACAGATTACGCATGAGCCTGCTCAAACAGCCATGTCTTGAGCATTTTTCTGAACCCCAGGAGATTGTTGCATGACCGTATCCCTAACGGTAGGGAATTCCATAATTTGGGACCCAGATAGGAAAACCTGCACCCTCCCTGGCGTTTGAGCTTAAAGGTGGGGATGGTTAGCAGCTGGAGGTGTGCGGAGCGCAGGTTGCGGGACGGAACAGGTCTTGATATCAGGCAATTGATAAATTTAGGTCTCCTGCTGTGAAGGGCCTTAAAAATTAGGCACCCTGTCTTGAAAGCTGCCCGTTGTACGACAGGGAGCCAGTGAAGTTTTTCTAGTAAAGGTCTAGCAGATTGTCATTTTGGTTGTTTGTAAATGAGTCTCGCAGCTTGGTTCTACGCATACTGGAGACGTTGAAGTAGAAATAGTGGCAAGCCGAGGTAGATTGAGTTCGAGAAGTCAAGATGGGAGAGTACCAAGGCGATCACCACCTGTATAAGGGCGACGTGGGTAAGCCGGTGGGCGATCTTCCTAATTTTGCGTAGCTGGAAAAAGCAAATAGATACCACTGTCCCCACCTGGGCTCTGAGTGAGAAACCAACGTTTATATTAACCCCTAGGCTTTTTACGGACAGGGACGGGATGGCGGGGGGAGGTCCTAGGTCGATCGGCCAATAGTGTGGGCCCCAGAAAGACTGGACCTTTCCGACCAATACTAATTCTAGTCTTGCCCGGGTTAAGTTTAAGATGGTTAAGATCCATCCAGCGCTGAATATGAAGCATAGTGGCGTGGAATTCCTGGATTGAGTCAGGGGCATCATCAATGGTAAAGACCAGCTGAAGATCGCCTGCGTAATTAAAAAGAGTTACCTTCCTATTCTGTAAGGAATGAATCAAAGGCAGAAGGTACAGGTAGAACAGGTGGGGAGACAACGATGAGCCTTGTGGGACCCCACACATGGTGGCAATTTTTGGAGCAGTGAAAGATAGAGGCGCACTGCTTGGGTACGGCCCTCGAGGAAAGATTTGATCCACTTGAAAGCTGAGCCCTGTATGCTGGCCTGTCTGACACGGTCCAACAGGATTTAGTGGTCGACCGTGTCAAATGCGGCCAACAAGTCTAGGAGCACCAAGGCCTTGGGCGTGCCCTTGTCTGCATTAGCTCGTAAGGCGTCCAGGACTGCAAGTATAACTGACTCAGTTGAGTGCGAGGGTCGGAAGCCAGCTTGGTGAGGGTCGAGGTGTTCGGAATGTTCAATAAAATTAGACAAACACCTGGCGACATGGGCCTCCAATATCTTGGCCAGGAATGGGAGCAAGGAAATAGGGCGGTAGTTTGAGAGGTTCATGGGATCTCCTTTTTTTTTTTTTTTTAAGAGAGGGACCACTATTGCGGAGAAGTGTGGGTCACTGGTTAGAGGAGGCAGACCTGGAAGCAGAGGTCAGCCCGGGACCAGCGTTCAATTCCCGGCTCGGCGGGGTCTTGAGTCCTAAAATGTCCATGGACTCGACAATTCTTGCTCCGTTGCCTACTCGATTCATGGGTTCACACTCTGCGACTCTGGGCAATAGCTTGCTTAATCTCCACAACGGCCCCTCGCGGTGAGATGCCTGGCTTTCACCTTGCGGATACCCTGCCGGGGTTATCTCACAGGGGAATACCAGGACGGGTTCCCTAAGCAAGCGCTTAGAAACCGCTCGGTGATTTGCGCTATATAAATTCATGTACATTTACATATTGCATTCTTGAACGCACTGGGGACCCGGACTTGCGAGAGAGATTTATTTAGGAAGGGTAACGCAGTGTGTGGCAAGGCGGAAAAAATCTCCTTTAGGATATAAGGAGGGCAGCAATCTCTTGGGGAACCTGATTTGACTCGGGCCAGCAAGTCTAGCAAAATCTGTGGGCTAATGGCGGAGGAATGGTCTATGGTGGCTGTATTCGTAATCAGAGGGTCTCGGGACACCATATGCCTAACAGTGGAGATGCTGGCTTTAATACTTGCGATTTTATTAAAAAAATAGTCATTCAGGGAATTACATAGGTCTTGGGAAGGAGCCTGTTTGGGGAGAGTTCTCTCAGCATTGCAAAGATCATTAACAATCATAAAAACGTCCTTTGACCTATTGTGGGAACTCAGGATTCTGGTGGAAAAGTGAGCGGCCTTGGCTGCCGTAATAGCGTTTTTATACTCTTTGCGAGCCTTTATATACTTTGTTTTGTCTTCAGGGGAATAACGTAGTCTCCATCTCCTCTCCTTCTGACGGAGTACTAGTTTAAAAAAATGTTAACTAGTCAGAAAACCATTTCTGGCCGTCTGCTTGGCGCGCCTGCTTGAATTTTGTAAGAGGGGCATGTATGTTACTTGCAGCGAGTAACCAAGAAGAGATATTATCCTACATCGCGTTCATGTCAGGATCAAGGGTGGGGACTGAATTAGCTAAGGTGCAAAGGAATTCCTGTTTGTCAATAGCCCTCCATTTTCTTATCATGCCACCCGCAGCTGCGGCGGTCTTGAGGTATAAGGAGATAGTGACTGTAAATTTTATTAAATAGTGATCTGACCAGATGCATGGTGAGATAAGGAGTTCCGCTAATGTCAAATTCATGGACCAAGTTTGGTCCAGTGTGTGCCCTTTAATAGGAGCAGGAGAGGAAATATGCTGTGTAAAATTAAGGTTGGAGAGTAGGTCAGATAAGTCTGCCGCATGCGACCCGCCGAGAGATTCATTAAGCCAATAATTCAGAGAAGAATATTAGTATAATTTGTGACTAAATTGGCCATGTGTTCGCTCAAAGCGAGAGGGAATGAAGGCATATGTTATTGGGGCCTATAAATAATAACACCCCTAGCCAAATAGGCAGCTCTGATATCTCAGAACTAGAAGGCATTACTTCCCTTTAGAGAAGATGGGCGATCAATTTGCAACTATATGCCTCCTTAGACAGTGGCAGTCAGCCTCAATACCTTAGCAGAATGAAGGGTTAACAGAACTACTCTGGCTGGCATTACATAAAAGTACTATATAGACTGTGTGACCAGACACCACTATTTGAACGTGTGTGGGACAGATTTCTAAATCTCTGTGGAACATCACACTTACACAGCCAAAAGACTCCTCCAAATCGATACTGGTGACCACAAATCTATGCCAGTCCATAGAGATAAATAGAGAATACACCACACGTTAAACAAAGTATGAAAGAATGAGGTGTTCCACAATTAGCAAGTGTTCCTTTTCAGCCTAAATACCCTCCCTCACGTGGACACGTCCCCCAACCTCTCCTCTCTTCCTGCTTTTCATTATGTAGTATTACATCACGCTGTCAGCCAGCACTATTGCCAAACATTTTTTATCTCTCAATTGTACACGCAATGGACTCTCTTTTTATTAGTACTACACCAAAAGTTGTGTATATACATTTGATAACAGGACATGCAAATTTTAAAAAAGGGGGGGGGGAATGATCGTCCTGGTGGTATTAGATTGTTTGGGAAATTTCCCTAGTTATTCTACCCCGTGCTCTTATTGTATTTTGCTGCTGCGCTTAGGTGTGAAGCCACAGAGCAAAGCATGGGATGGATAATCATTAGTAGCTAGTGTATGGATGGGTAGAGAGTTAGAGTGCCTCCTTTAGTGCTATGTATGTACTGCAGAGACTACTCACGCTGTGTTATTGCGTGTATGCAGCTGCATGTATATAAGTGTTTTGGAAAAATGTGAACAGAAACAGCCAGGCAAGCAAGCAGGTAATCAAACACCTACCATCTTTAGACCAGTTTGACCATTTTGAGTATGATGCATCGGTAGAGTCCAGTAATGAAAGTAACTACCCTTGAAAACACAAGAACACCCAAGAGCAGCAGAGCAGAAACAGAAGAATGAATAGTATGCAACCAGTTAATGTCTATGTCCTAAGGTTTACCAAGGAGACGCAGAGGAGCAATCCATAGGCATGACCACTATTTAATGTGACTGTGAATATGATCCAGGGTGTCTACCCAAGAGCAGTAAATGTAGGGAGAGAACAGATGTGAAAGTTGCTACTCTTGATAGTGCATGCCTTGACTGACTATACAATAAACATAGTACACACAGGAGCGGTAGAGCAGCCATGCAGTAAGAGACACTATGCAATCAGCCACAGTATATGCTGAAGTATTGCCAGTGAATGGCAGAAAAGAAACCCAGAGAATGGGTGATAACTAGGTCTGGGTGGGTTGTTCACTGGACATGTTAAAAGATATTGGAAGACTATGAACATAAAAGGGAGCTGAGGAAGGCGTCGATATGAGGGGAGAGTAAAGTATGCGTTCTGACTCAATGTGCTCCTGGGCTCTAATAGACCCAAATTGGGACAGTTTCACAAGAAGACCTCCTTAACTCTTCCCTTGAGTGAATGCAAATAAAATCGGGTTTAAACAGGCAAGAGAATGTCTTTTTGGGACAGGCAGAGGGAGCGTAGGTCAGAAAGTGTGGCCATGCTCAAATGACAAGGGAATCTAGGTTTCACACTGAAATTCCAAAATTATATATATTTTCACCATCGTCTCTGCATATGTCTTAGTTGTTTCGGTCAGATTTAACCATTTGCCCTTGTGCCGCCTCCTCCTCAGAAGAAATTCTAAAATATTTCTACAAACTTGGCCACATTTTTCCTGGTATTTAGATTGGCTCCCTAGAAGCTCTCATGTGCAAGGTTACCATCAGAATGTTTCACAGATGTATTTAAATAGTCAAATAAATGTTTGTCTATGAGAAAGGAAATAAGAGAAATTTTCTTTTCGATAAAGGTGTTAGCTGGTGGTTCATCTCGTCACTTCGTTCAACAAATGAAAGCAAGTGTAGTAAGCAATCCCAATCCAAGGGAAGGGTAACACTGTAACCTATTATTTGGAGATTCTTGTATTTGTGTTGTTCGTGAACCAATAGTCAATACTGCCCTTTTACCTTTCGTTTAAAAAAAGGTCGAGCTGGAGCCAGATTTGTTAATTAAATAAATGTCCAAAGTCACAGGCTGAAAATGTGGATGGGAAATGAAAGTCTATTTATTTTATGGATTTTCTTATTCAGAAAATAGATCATATTTATTGCAGCAGAAGCACCTGGAACATGAAGTATTGTTCACAGAACAAATGAGTGTGCTTTTTATGCACATGGGTGCATGCGTGACTGTAGAGGAGTAGAGTCATTGGTAGACTATAGTTATTTATGTACACCATGCATACTTTACAGCGTCATACTTTTAAAATTTAAGTTGTGGGGATGATAACAACTAACTAACTAGACCAAATCGACCAACATGCTGCTACTCGCAGACCAGAATACTATCCTCGCTTAAACCAACTGAAAAATTAAGTTCCTTCACACAATTTCATGCACACAAACCCATGCCAGACTTGGAGGTCTGGACTCACAGAGAAACGCCTGATGTTTTTCAGCACTCAAATTCCCGTCACTGTGGCTTGGCACATGTAGTATGGTTGGCAGCCAACCACGACAGTCCTGACCTTGCCTCATCCCAAGAGGATGGAACAATGAGGACTGTGTGGTTGCATCGACCTAATAAAACAAGTCAATGATCTTAAATGTGTACATTCTGGAGAAGGTGGGGGAAGACAAGCAGGGGTTCAGTTTGCCATTCTCCTAGAGAGTCTACAAGGATGCAAGAAAGATAAAAAGGTAAAACATTTCCAGAACCAGGTCCTGAGCAATCATAAGACCTCAACCATTCTATAATGCCCACCCACACTCTCTTGCTCAACTCTTTTTGTCCTCAGAGGGTTCTGCCACGATCAGTTTGAGAGAATTTGCTTCATAGTTATATAGTAGGCATGTTAAACGGATTGCCACTTCAAACGTTAATGAAATAACAGTTCTCTGAATGTTCATTTGCTCATTGCTATGAAAGTCTACAAAGGCTCAAGTGAACATGTGGGAATCAAAAGAATGCAGGGATTTACCAGAAGACCTGTAAACATCCCAAAAAAAACTTAAAGGTTGCGGTATGTGTTAGGAGTGAGCAGAGTATTCTGCGGGAAGGCAGGATGGACAGAACCACATGGATTCCACAATGCCACATTGGAAAAAGAATGCAGGATATTAACATTTTTATTTCACCGCATTCTGCCTCTGCCCCAATAAACCTTCTTGTGATACTATTTATTATCCCAGAGGGCCTTAGGAGGTTTTTGGCCATTTTGCTTGGCAGGGGTGTGGAATGTTTTGGTCAAGCTAAACAAAAGTCACTGACGTTCCAATCAGATTGGCAGGAATGACCTTGTCTATTATTATTATAATTGCATTTATTGAGCGCGCAGCTACCCGGAGGTTTCCCGGCGCTAGAGCAAATAGAAGGTGAGCTAAGTTTAAGAGGATATGAGCATGCATGTTGAGTATTGAAAAGTCAGGTCTTAATTCCTTTACGGAATGTCAGGTAACAAATTTCAGATCGCAAGGATTGAGGCATGGAGTTCCATAGGGAGGGTGCCAGTAAAGCAAACGAGCAACCGCCCATTTTGGCTCTGTTAACGCGGGGGATCTGAAACTTATTTTGTGTGGAAGATCTCAACGTACGGGAGGGGACATATTGCTGCACCAAAGAGGAGAAATATTTCGGAGCTTTGCCCGTTTTGATGTGGTGCATTATGCAGAGGGCTTTAAATTTTATTGGGCTCTCAATTCGCAGCCAATGTAGCTTACGCAGATGGATGGCGGCCGAGGACCTGGCAGGTAAGTTACAAATAAGACGAACTGCCATGTTCTGAACCACCTGAAGTTTCTTTATTACTTCCTTACAGGCGCCCAGAAGTAGAATGTTCCCGTAGTCCATACGTGAGGTGACCAGGGCCTGGACCACGGTCCTCAGGGTATCAGCTGGTAGCATCCACGTGATTTTTCTCAGCCACCTAATGATGGTGGTACAGGTGGCCGATACTTTTACAACATGTTGCTTCAGAGATAGCTGGTTGTCAAAGAGAACCCCGAGGTTACGGGCTGTGGCTGAAGGGGTTGGTACAGGGCCCATCTGATGAGGCCAATGTTGCGGGCCCCAGAGCGATGTATTTGGACCAAATAGGAGCAGCTCTGTTTTGTCACCATTCAATTTTAATTTATGTCTATGCATCCAGTTAGAGATATGTTTCAGTCCGGACTGCAGGGAAGACGTGGGGAGATGTTTATTAGTGGAAAGCGAGTAGACGATTTGCGTATCGTCTGCGTAAGAATAGATTGTGAGGCCTGCTTGCTCTGCCAAGAAAGCAAGAGGTCTCACATAAAGATTGAAAAAAAGAGGACTGAGGATAGACCCCTGGGGAACACCGTGGGGGGAGTTGAAGATAGAGGAAACAGAAGTGGAAGAAAAGACTTAAAAGGTGCGATTAGAGAGAAAACTAGCAATCCAGGCCAGGGCAGGGCCATCAATACCCACCGATTTCAGGGTGGACAACAAGATGGAATGGGAGACGGTGTCAAATGCGGCACTCAAATCTAGCAGAATGAGTGCCACTGTCTCCCCGTTGTCCACCTGTCTTCTGATGGTCTCAGACACACCAAGGAGCGTGGTCTCAGTGGAGAAGCCAGCCCTGAACCAAGACTGTGAACAATGAAGAAGATTAGAAGATTCAACATAAGAGCTGAGAAGTGAGTTAACATGCTTTTCAAGAACCTTAGAGTAGCAAGAGAGCAAAGAGATGGGGCGGAAGTTGGAAGGATTGTTTGGGTCCGCGTTGGCCTTTTTTATCAATGGAACCACCATCGCATGTTTCCATTCATTAGGGATCGTAGCTTCGATCAATGAAGCATTCAAAATATCCAGGATGATCTGGAGTATGGCTGGATCCAAGGTGCACAATATTTGAGGAGGCATAGGATCAAGGGGAGAACCAGATTTTATTTCATGTAGATATGTTTGAAAGAGCAAGGGCGATATCGGCTCCCAAGAGTGGAGTTGGGGGGCAGTGGGAGTTAAATTAGAAGCATCGGCGAGACAAGGGATGGGTAGTAAAGGCTCAGGAGTGGAAGATACAGTAGGAGTAGCGCTAAAAATAGCATAGATCTTATCTATTTTCTCCAAAAAGAAATTTGCCAGGGCGTTACATTGTGTTGTGTCCAGACAAGGGTCTTTAGGTACAGAAGACACGCCAGAAAGATCTTTTACTACTTTGAACAAGGCCTTCGGTCTATTTTGGGGATTGAATATAGTACTATTAGCATGATTAGCTCTGGCGGTATCACAGGCATAGTGGTAAGCCAGGAGGGCGGCCTTGTATTTTGTTTTATTATCCGTACAGTAATTGGAGCGCCAAATGCGCTCCAATTTCTTGCAACGAGATTTTTCCTGGCGGAGAGAGTCATTAAACCAGGGTGCCGGAGGATAATGGATCTGAGATTTGTTTCTCTGGGTTGGGAGACAAAAATCTAAGGCTGATATCAGCCAAGAGCTGACAACAGACACCTCCTTAGTAGTAGCAATGGAAAACGTAGGTTTAGAATTTGAGACAGATGTTTAATTTGTCCTTATCTAATCGTTTCCAGTTCCTACTGGCTTTATGAGGATGTAAGCAAGTGGAGGAGTTGTCGGCAGCTATCTTGATGGAAGAGTTAATGATAAAGTGATCGGACCAGATAACAGGAGAGGAAGAGTGATGAGTAATGCAGTTAAGATTCCAGATAATGGGATCTAATAAATTGCCGGCTTTGTGGGTAGGGCCGGAGTTATGTAAATGGAGATCCAAGGCAGCTAAATCCTGTAATAGGCGCGTGCTAATCGGACAAGATGCTTGATTAAAATGAATATTTAGATCACCCACTATAAGGAAATTGGTGGATTGTAATATCAGAGGGGCAATAAGCTCTGGGAGAGAGGAGCCCCAAGCACAGGCCGAGCCAGGGGGATGATAAATCAGGGTTCCAGTCAGAGTAAAATAGGGAGAGAGAAGAATTTTAAAGAGACCAGCTTCGCAATTAGGAAAGTCTAGGTCTTCCCATTTGCAGGAGAATTCTCTTTTGAAGATTACAGCAATACCTCCGCCCTCCTTGAGAACACGGTTTCTCCCCACAAAGGTGTAATTGTTGGGGAGAGCCATGGCGATGTCAGGGCCTGAACTCTCGTTAAGCCATGTTTCCGTTACAAACACGGCTGCCGGGCTAGATGACTCAAGGAGGTCAAAGATATCTCTCTTATGTTTACAGAGAGTTCGACAATTTATGCTAATAAAGTTCAAAGCGGGGCAAGTTTTGAGCGTAGTAGAGGAGACCTGACGCGCGGCAGGTGGAGTGACCCAGAAAGTGGAAGAAAAGGAGTCTGTAACCGAGGTGACAGAGTCTAGCGTGAGAGCGCACTTGGGACATTTTAAAGGAGCATCTTGACAATTAAAGATAGGGGCAAAAGCACAAGGAGGTAGCTGTAGACTCAATAGAGCAGAGCGGGAATATGTTATGTGACCGGGGGCAGGAGGAATGGCCCCTGGTCCCGACCTGGCGTGGACGGGCGCAGACGGGCAGGACTTTGGCACGACTTCGGCACGACTTCGGCACGAAGTCGGCGCTCCCGCTGCGCTCGTCCGCTGCGCTTCCGCCATTGCGTCATTAAGTACCCAAAGGAAAGAAACACACTAGCCCGCTAACCTGCCACTTAGCCGGCAGGGCGGAAGTGAGTATGTGAGGCCGGATGACGTAGGTATCGCTCGAGTGGCCCCGCCGCTGCAAACGGCACAAGCCGTGGCGGATCAGTGCCTAGAGCGGAAAGAATAACAGGCTCAAGAGATAGCGTTGCGCCGAGGAGCGGCGTTCAGACAAGGTAGATTGTTCTTAAAATCAACAATGTTACCAAAATGCGCGTTGCGCTAAGGAGCGGTACATAGAGTAAAAACACAACAGATATTATTAAAATTATGCACAATGCATGCGCAGAGCATAGGAGGGATGAAATGGAACATAAGGGAATTCTGCCCAGGAACAGAATATTTGGAAAGTGCGCAGGGTCCTCGTGATTCAAAAGGGTGGGAGGGCTCTGTCCCGACTCCCCATCACAGCTGTACACAAAAGCATTTAGGCCACAACTGTTCAAGAATAAATGCTGATCAGCGATATCCTAGAGATGTCATACCAAGATAAGTGGCTTAAACTACAATTTTTTAAGCCAGTTGATTAATTTGAGTAGGAGTACACTAGAGCAAATGCAGGAATTGGGTACGTTAGGGACATTCAAACTCCTGAAGAGAACCAGAAGCACAAGATGCCCAAAGAAGGCTACCTCGATCTCTAGAATGGAGGATGAAGGGGTTAGGAAGTTAACACTAGAAAACATTTTTTAACTGATATGGGAAGGGAATACATTGAACAAACATCCAACTGAGGGAGTCTAAATAGACCATGCTATTTTAAGATCTATATGACATGCCTCAATCTTCAGATACCAGGTTCTGAACCTTTACTTTCCGTCCCCACATGTCCTACTATCAACGGGCACTAACCAGTGTTTTAAGCAGGGGTCACCTCTGTGCGCTGTGGAGTCTCTGTGAAATAAAAAGCACTCCCAAATGAAGGGCAGCCAAGGATAAAGGAATCCAACACATACCTCAACGTGTGGCCAAACATAAATAGCACCACC
The DNA here is from genome assembly GCF_964261635.1 of Lissotriton helveticus. Taxonomy (NCBI): domain Eukaryota; kingdom Metazoa; phylum Chordata; class Amphibia; order Caudata; family Salamandridae; genus Lissotriton; species Lissotriton helveticus. Next base: position 1,595,152,380 of record NC_136069.1, on the reverse strand, counting down.
TCTCGGATATCACCTCCCATTTAAAGTGGAAGAGAAGCCCTTCTTCAACTGAACATTCATCCAGAGCGTGCACGTATTAGGTGACAAGCTCAATATGAATATACGCCTGTCGTCACAATATACATATCTCAGCTTTCAAGTCACAGGGATTTTAGGCCCAGCTGCTCCGCCTTCATGCCTGATACGGCAGGATATGCCATACATTGCTGGTTTTGCAACAGTAACACCTGTAGGTACACAGCTTGCAGAGTGCTGTCCAAATAAGAGGAGAGCATGAAATGTGGCCATTCCAACTCCGCAAATCAAATCCAGATACCAACTCTTTGACCACATTGTACATATCAGCATTCAGTTCTAAAGCATCCCTGAAAATAATTCAATGAGGTGCTATGGACGCCGAAACATTGAGGAATTTGGTAAGTGCGGTTTTAAGTGCTTCTCGTGTTTATCTGAGATTTCATATGCAGCAACATGGTGATTTAATAGACACATTAAAGGTGAACTGACAACACGTGGCAGAAGATAGCCATTTGGTAGCCCATGGTGAACATGGCTTCACAAATACTTCTCTTTTTAGACATCTTTGATAAGATTTTCAAGGCAAATGCGCAGTTAAGAGGAAAATTGCTTTCTTGGTAAATGGAAACAGAGGCATATACAAGGCAATCATTAAAACAGATCAGTCTTTTTCACAGAAGAATTATTGTCATTATCACAGAATAACCACAATTATATCAATGCAGCTTACAAAATGCAAATTCTAGGCTACTCTGCTCCTTACTTTTCCCCAATGGAGACAATACAGAGTTTTGGGAATGCCACTCAGGTCCTAGTCTGCCAGGCACGTAAGCCACTCCAGCTCCGCAAACACCTCCTGTGTGCTAGAGGCCATGTGTACCTAGTGCTGGGAAAACACCACGGATGGCATTTGGATTCATTAATCGCTCCAGGTAAATATTTGCAATGCAGTTAAGTGGAACTGTAAGGACATATTGAGCACAGAAGGCGATAAACAGTTCTGAAGATGAGCATCTTTTTTAAGGCCTTTAAATTCCATGGAGACTGTGGAAGGCCAGGAACAACATTTTGTGACAGGAATACCATTTAATCTCTTAAAGTTCTTTTTTTCACCAAGGACAGAACACCAGTCACTCGGGCGAAAAGTGACGCACTCAAGCATTACGAGAAGCACCCAGTTAGTAGCCCATGTCCTTACACACGGGGAGGCCATTGATAAGAGAGCCAGAGCCCAATGGGTTCGAATTGCTGCTATATAGAAGCACACCAATAAATACAAAGTATTCGCTCTTCGGAGGCTACATAAATCAAGCACTGGCAAAGCCAGTAGGTCTTGTCTATGTAAGAGCAGAGTAAAGTGACATACAGTACAGGGGCATAGAATTCAGCGGCATACAATGCAGTGGCGTAGACTAGAGTGTTGCATAGGAGAGTGGAGTGGCGCAGAGTGGAGTGGCATAGAGTAGAGTTTAGGGGCGTAGAGTGAAGTGGTGCAGGGTAAAGTTAATTAGCATAGAGTGGAGTTGTGCAGAATGGAGTGGCCCAGACTGGAGTGCAATAAAGTGCAGTGGTAAAGAGCGCAGTGGTGTACAATGGAGTGGAGTGCATTGGCATAGAGTAGAGTGGGATTTTGCCACTTCGGTTGACGCAAATGTACAAAACCCAGTCCTTGATCTAGCATTACGACAACAGATCAGGCTAGACATGGTTGCAGTCTCCAGCCTCGGCCCCTACAATGACTAACAATGGCCAGGTCACATTGCCCCTAGCAGCGTTGCCTGCGGTCTGTACTATTGTAGCCTAGATTTGCATTTGCTGGGGCATCCATATAGCGCCAAGAAATGCACTCTGAGTGGGGTAGCTGCTGTAATGCTGGCACTGGAGTCCTATCCAACTCATCAAGCTGATATTAAGTCAAAGGGAATTCGTTTGGATTCATAAAGTGAGGCAATATACAGCTGAAAATGCTGAGCCCAACCTTATGTTTAAGATAGAGGGATCCATTTGATTTTCCACCCATGGGTAGTTGATTGAGTGTGCCAAATCTATAAAGTAGGTTTATTACTCTTGCACTTTCTGGCGATTGGCCCTTTGGGCTGTGTCCTGACTCAATCAGTTATGCTTATTCATGTGCCCTATACTACACCTTCGCCCATATTCTGAGGTGGTGACACTAAGTATTCTTTTATGTTTCCCTCACTAGGTGTCCCTCACTCTTTTTTGTCCTGACGAGACCCCATATTCTACAGGGAGTCAAAACATCGTTGACAATACCAAATTAACTTAAATATTCAATCCTTTGAATGGATAAATTGTTGTGAGCTCTTTATGTAAATCAAAGGGAAGTTGTTTGTTTTTTGGTGTTGGAAACCCTTGTTCTTCTGTTTGGTACTGTATTAATGTACATGGTTGTGTTTTTGTATTTTGGGGGGGGGGGGTTCTGTTTTTATGTGGGACAGTTCATATGGTTTGCTTGTGTTGTTTGATAATACAAATTTGAATAGCATTACAACGGCTGGTTTGTGTTGGATCACCAATTGTGCAAGATCCCAGTGTTAAGTCTTTCCTGACTACCTCCTACCATGTTCTGAACTTTGCCGATGTGCTTTTGTTCATTTAAGTACACAGTTAATTGTTCAAAATAAACTATATGTTAAGAAAAAAAAATGAGGTCTGTTCTCCTCATCAGTAGTTTCTGTACATGAAAACACATACATCACCCTTGCTAAAGATTTGGAAGATGATCTAGTATGGAGACACACTGCTACTGCCATATTAAGTAACATATGAACATTGCAGCCACTGATCAGGGAACCTCACCCCTAATGCAACCTTTCGATTGGTCCTCTAGAACCCACTGACTTCGCATGGTAGCACACAATAGAACAGTGAGGCCATAGTGCAAGTACATGAAATACAGTCATGTAAGCTTCCCCTACTTTGCCCAGTGAAGATAATGGGAACTCGGACTAAATCATAACGACCCAATAAGCTTTTCTTCAAAGCACATTTACATTATTTGAACACTTTCGAAAAAGTAAAGTCTAGTATTATGCCGAGGAATCTCAACAAATCCAGCGCTAAACTCAAAGGCATCTTCGTTAAATTGTCTGTGCTACAGCCAGGAGCCAGGTATAACAGGGATGTGTGTAGGTTGCTGCGCCGCCCAGACAATGTTCTGAACTCCTCAATTTACATCATCTTTGGTAACACCTCTGCTGGATTACCAAATATACTCAAATATAACTGACGTGAAGGAACCTGCAACAGAGTTGTCCCTCTCTCACTCCGTGAAAGCAGGCTACACAGCGGAATAAGTTCATTAAAATAATCATGGTTCTTGTTTAAGCAAAGGTGCTAGCTGAAGCAGAATCCAAATTGATTGCAGGTTCTAAGCAAAACTTGTAGGTTTATCATGTGAACCTTTGACTATGCCATGATTGAAGTGAAAAGGAGTAGAATAATCTAAAAAACATTTTGCGTCCAACAGCTCTTTATAATGTTTTCCCATTTTTGACCAATTTACCTACAAATTAAATAGTTTAAGTGAGAGACGGCAAATGAATGCCTGAATGGACTTTGTTTGTGCAACTAGTAACCTGGCCCTAAAGTCAGCAAGTCAAAAATTGTGGAACTGGGCCTAAAAGCAGAAGAAATAAATACTTGTTTGAGTGGTTAAAGAGAACCCATAAGACTGTGAATCCAGTGCTTTGTATATTACTACTGGCTGGCAGTGTTGAGCAATCCGATTCACTAAGATAAACGTTCTAACAAAAAGGAAGTCAGTCACGAGAAATGTAATTGCACAACGGAACAAAAAACAAACCCAATTCCTGCTACTGAACAGGGCTTGGATGGACTTAATGTAACCATTCAAATAGCCTTCTCTCCTAAACTGACAAACCGCATATCTCACAGAAAAGTTTAATATAGGACAGCGAGCAACACCGTTGCCAGACTAAAGAAGAAACCGTAAAAATACTACAAACATGCTATGAAATTTAACTTAATACTAGATCACAGATACTGTAAGCACAGTTTATTATTTTGTGTGATTTTAATAAATTTGGAAGTGTCCCTGCAAAATTGATAGAAACATTTACGAATAAATAAGAGCATTTTCAAAAAAAAAAGACTAAATGTTCTATGCACTTTACTAAAAAAAATATCACGACTAGTCTGCAAAATCAAAGCAAAACCTTAAGGTGATTTGATAACACCCTAATCTCCATAAGTACGACACTCCTATCCATTTCAATAGAGAGGCTTTTAAAAAGAAATGCTGCAGAGAGTTAGCCTTTGAAAGAAAGAGCATTTGTTTTAGGTCGTTTTTTATATATTTTGAAATAAATCCGTTGGACTTTGAGTATTTTATATTTTTACAAGACTTTGGTTGTTAAAACACATTTAGTTTGTTTATGAAATGCACAAGATGTTGAAAATATCTTTGACCGGATTAATGCATGTGAAATACAAACATGTTTTGTGATTTTTTTTACCTTGTGCATTTTTCATTATTAGGTTACCTGTATCACTGCAATAGTTCTTGTTTGTCTGCATACCTTTCATGTCAGGTGATGACTAACCTAACAGTACAGCACTACTCTCAAATGTAGTTTTGGGTCTTAAAATATACATATTTTCTGGTTAATCTGCAATTCTTTTTGGGCTCTATTTGCCTATCAGTAAAGCTACATTTGAGTTTAATTTTCTTAACCGCACCTATCATTCTGGTTGGTGTGTGCATTTTCATATAAAAATATTTCAGTAACATTTTCATTCAAAAAATGCATGATCATTGGGGGCAGAAGGAACAGCTTTTACAATCAAGTCATTAATTCATACCCTACCCACTCGATGTCCACAGCTTGCTATTATCAGCCAATAGAAACTAGGTCTAAACTATGTCCCCTCAACTAGTCTCAGCTGCAAATCCCCAGTTCTCCCCGATCAAAGACTCCCTCCACATCTTGGATGTATCCACCTTGATGGACACTATCATGATGATAGCCAAAGCACATACATCCCTGCAACAAAGAGCTCGGGGATTATACCATCACTACTGTAGCAATCAGTCTTTAAGAGGAGTACTCAGTTGCCTGTCTGGCACATGCATCGAGAAAAGCCATACCTTCATCAGAGAGTCCAGTACACCATCAAAGGAAATTAAGGTAATAACGTGAGCATCTCTCTCTGTGGGGATTTTTGATCTGATGCCCAACAACTTGATTGTATTATATACAGCTTTGTAACTACTAACTTTGGGATGCTCTGACAGTATTAAGGCATAAGGCAGCGGTATGATGGGTTTAAGCAGCCTGGTGGTTGAGTCAATTAATCTTGGTAAAGCTGTTAAAATCAACTAGGTTTCTTTTTGCACAGATGTACCTACTTTCTTTTTAGCACTGTGGTATATGCCTAGTTCCATTCTTTGGTTTTTCCAGACAACTAACCTTTTAGTTTATGTTCTTCTCTTAAATTATATATGAACGTTATCAGCTTTTCGTATGTACTTCTAAGATTATGGTATTTAGAGAATTTAAGCAGTTCATCTATCACAGAGGTTGCAGTTTCAAAACTTCTTGTGAGTTTAACATTCTAAACCTACAATGACCCATTTCCCTTCTGTCAACTAGGTTTTTAGGTAGGCATAAATGTAATTTTCAAACACTGGTGGTTTATTCTTTGGGTCTAGTGCCACCCATGTAAACACTAAAGCATGGTCCGATATGGTAATGGCACCCTTTGAGGCAGTGGCAGAGGGATGTGAAGATGTCTTACTGAAAATGAAATTACCCCTTTGAATACAAGTAGAAAGCATATGAAAAGAAGTAAAAGTTAAGGAATGGACTGCTAGCACTCATCCACGTGTGACCCTCTAGAGTCTAGATGACGACCATGGCTAATAATTCACTTTGACCTGAGGGCATCAACGCTCCACTCTACAGAACCCTGAAGATGAGAATAAGAAAAGCCTGCCTGTGAGAAGTTAGCCTGGCATATGATGTCCACTAGTTCTAGTGGGCACCTTGCACCAGTCTAATCGACCCTTATTGATGGTGGTTGTAAAGTCAACCTTATAGAAAGCTATCCTAGTGGTAGCATGGACCAGCAGTCATGAGGCTAAGACTTCAGAGAGCGTATTAAGCAAGTTGTTTTACCAATTATAATTCCTTGAGTACCAAATGAAAGGACACCACACAAGGTATATATCAAATATATATGTATTTATTCTAACACAACCCACCTGCACTCTGAGGTCAGAGGTAAAAGTACAATAAAAGTAACTCAATTACTATACGATAAGTTGCACAGTATACGTTATGCCCTAGGGGCCTCACAAACCATATACTACAGATTCACTGATAACAAATAATAAGTCTGCCTACCAACCTGGATTTACACAGAATACAGGAAACCGCAGCCCTTTTGGCCAGTAGTTTAAATTGTTAAAAAGGTTTTGAGGCAGGTCAGTAAATCATCTAACTCTAGAGACTATGGATCAAAATCAACCTTCCAGAGTAATGATTTTGGGTCACAAATCTTCCTATAGTAACACACAAAACTTTACATGGTTGGACTTTTCTGCTATTTAATCCTAGACTGTTTTCTTTGTTTAAGAGTGTATTTCTGATTTTTTTTGCCTTCAGAAGCACTTCAACTACTTCTTGACAAGCTTCAACCTAAAACAGTTTCGCTGAACAACTGTATTTTTCAAAGCATTACCTTTTTTGTCATTGTGGTATCCGAAATGGAACATGTTACAATACAAGGACCATCTACTAATAAAATGCAATAACTGTAGTATTCGGATCAAGCTAATCAGATTTGACAACTGCAATTTTTCAGTTTATTTAAGACAAGGGAAATGCCTAGCTGACTAAATCCTCACCTTTGTGCTTTTGCAGAGTTATTTGATAGGGTAAAAATAATGCCCTGCTGCTGTGTAAGTTGTTTAACCTATTTGAAAGGGTTGTTAAATTAAGGGTAGCTATGAATCTATTGATCTAAGAGTGATTATCATTTCTTCTATCCATTCTAATGGTTGGGGGGGGCTATGGTTGTTTTCAAGTTATTTAGACACTCAAGTTAATTATTTGCCAGATGATGTAGACATTTGTAAATTCAATATCCAATGACAGAGACTGTATTTTTACATCAGAAAGTATAATGAGCAGCCTCATTTTGACTATTTGACAGATGCAAAAAATGATGAGCTGCAAAGGTAGTCAAATATGAAATTTTAGCATCAACTTTCAAACACTTAACTGCCAGATGCAAACAACTAATTTACAGGGATAGGAGAGGGGCCACTTACCGTCACTTCATTTGATAACTTTATTTCGGTCGATGACCATAAAAGTGCAATAAAATATGTACAAGCACAGAAATAAAACCATAAATACTGACAATTTAAAAAGTTATTAAACATGGAGTTATCTAAGATGAGATAAAAAAAAGCAAGGGGCCATTACTTTTTGTTAATAAAAACAGTTCTTCTCTGCCACATGCCATGTAAAAATCGGGAGACAGCGAAGACAATGAGAGGGGCAGTACCGTATGTTAAAACTCTGCAAGCTTGTGCACATTGTCTAAAACCCAAGTTTTTACACAATGGGATAATCCAACATTTCCGAATTTCACTATATGCCGGGCAGAAAAAGAAAATATGTACAATGTCTTCCCTACAGTAATTACAAGCAGGACAGTTGCCCTCCATCGACTTTGCCCATTTGGATGTCAATGCCCCAATCGGTATAGAGCCGTGCCTCAGTTGGGTGTATAATTTTCTTGCAAGTGGGGGCTGCACTAAATCCAGGAATACCTCCGTCTTGGGTTCAATTTTCATCAGTAGGAACTCATTAGACAGGCTACCCAAGGAAGTCGAGCAATACAGTATTTTAAGGTTATGAGACCTTACAGCCGCCACTAACACAGACCTTTGCGTCCTCACGCAGCTGTCCTCTGGTGTGTCCCACAGTTGGGGCAAACCAATTTGATAGAGGAGAGCCTTTACATGAACCAACCAGGGTATGTTCTTGTTCTTTAGCTGCCCCCAAATTGCAATGAATTCTGCTCTAAAGGATGCAAGCCCTGGCACAGACCAGAGCCTTCTCCAGTAGAGCAGAGGTCGTGAAGCTGCCAGTTCGTTAATGGGTTCCAAGCCCATATCTAACCATAGTGGTATAAGAGGCGTGCTTTGGGGAAGGCCAACCAGATTGCGCATGAAGGCCTGTTCTACCTTCAGTAAGTTATGTATGTTCGTGTGTCCCCAAAGTTCTGCAGCATAAAAGGCTGCAGACCTGACCAGTGTTTTATAAATCTCGAGGACAGGGGCAACTGGTTTGAATATTGAGGCTCTATAAAATCTGCCTATGCCTCCCATAATCTGCGCCAGTCTCAGGGAAGATTTAGAAACTTGATGGTCCCATACAAACTGCTCGGTCAACGTGACCCCCAGGTAGATAAAAGTCTTAACTCGTTCTAATGGAGTTCCATTCAGTGCGGGATTTGGACGGGTATGCCTCGGGGGATTGAAAATCATAAACTTGGTTTTCTCCAAGTTAACCTCCAATCCCCGCGAGGCACAAAAGGTCACAAACCTGTCCAGGACCCGCTGGATGCCCAATGATGTCCGCGACAACAACAAAGTGTCGTCCGCGACCATCAGAGCGGGCACCCTACCGGTAGCCAGACGCGGAGCATCATTATCCCTAACACCCTTGAGTTGATCTATCAGACCATTAACGTATAGGCTGAAAAGAGTGGGGGCCAGTACGCAGCCTTGACGTACGCCCCGGGTTACAGGGAAACGAGCTGATAATTCCCCATTCCTCCCACACCTCACCTGTGCATAATTCCCTGTATGAAATCTAATTAGGGCCTCCAATAAATAGGACGGAAGACCTAATTCCTCTAACACCGTCCAGAGCCTCTCCCTAGGTACCAGATCGAACGCGGCCCGCAGGTCCACAAAAACAAGGTAGAGGCTGCCACCCTTTACTCTTGCAGTTTTCCAGTATAGGACCTGGAGCCGGAAGATCTGGTCCATGGTCGAGACACCTGATCTAAATCCGGCTTGGAGGGTGGTCAATGTTTTGTTCTCCTCCATCCAGCCCAGTAATCTGTCGAGTAAAATTCAGCCCATCAGTTTCTGGGTAGTATCCAGTAAACTGATTGGTCTGTAATTAGATGGGCGGGCAGCCCTTCTTAAAAATTGGAACAATCTCGGCTCCTAGCCAGGTCTCTGGTAATGCGGAACCCTGTAGGACCGCATTAAACAAGACCGCCAGGTATGGAGCCCAGATTTTTGGTTGGGAACGAAAAAGGTCCCCCGGGAGCTTGTCAAGGCCTGGAGCTTTATCGGGAGCAGTCTCTCAATTGCAGATTCAACTTCCTTGAGGGAAATGGAGTCCAGGTTATTAGTGGCAATCCTCTCGTGGGCATCCAGCTGCTCTATCTGGTATCCATGGCCCAAGGCCCCCGGCAGTCTGTGCTCGTGCGGGGGGTCGTGAGAATCCCAGAGACTGGCATGGTATCCTGGTTTTGACGGGGGAAGAGCCCCGGGCCCCAAGACCCCCGGCAGTCGGTGCTTGTGCGGGAGGTCCTGGGCCATAGAGGTCCAAAGGACCGTAGCCACTTTAGGCAACTTGACCCGACCTTGGCACACATATGCCCCCAACTCAGGACTTGTGTAGAGTGCCTTAAAATGTGCCTCCCACACTGAGGGAACGATATTCGAGACCCCAGCCTCTCTCTCTCTCTCTCACCTCCCAGACATTTACAGTCATCTGGCCCAGTCAACAACTTTTACTTCCTAGCATTAAGCTTTTTGAAGCTCTTTACTCAATGCTTATTCCTACCCATTTATAAAGATTGTGCAACTCAAGACTCACTTAGAGCCTTTTTCTTTCACAATTCTACATTTGGCTCCCTGGCTCTCCAAATTATTCTCTCTGCTAATCATAAATGTTCAGTGCACAAAGATCCAGCTGGGAACTACTAAGAGCAGCCTACGCTGCCATCAGCAAGATTCTCAAGACATGTAGTCTAGGCCTAACTGCAGCACATCTTTCACTCACAATGACTCCATGTTTTTGTCTTCGTCTTGGAGTTAAGGAATTCTTATTACCTGGGGGAAATCCTCTCAATTATTTCACTGCTACATCACTTGGACTGCCTCACTGAGGCTGAAAACCACTACGCTGACCCCCCTAGCCACAACCGACTGGGTCTGATGGATATATGCCTCCAGATGAACTGGGTTGTCCATCCCCAGAACATTGTCCAGCCTTTTCTACTGGGTCTAGCTCACCATTCGATTTTTCTGGTGGCAATCTGACTCTGCACTAAGATTGCACCCACTTGCGTAGACGATGGCTAGCACACTACATCTGAGCCAGGCTGCCATTCCTTCTACTCTTTGTCAATACCTGCCAGCTTGTCTCCGATGTGCTAAACACTGCTGCCTCCATCCTGCAAATAGCACATACCCCTATATCAACACGCCACAAAAAACAATCATGCCCACTCACTATGGCGAGTCAGATTGTATCAGGGTAAGCTATTTTTATGGCACACAGGCCTGTTCTGGTGAACGAGCGGAGCTGGCAAAGAAAAGTTGTACTGTTCGTTCAGAAAGTAAATGAGCAGTAAATATAGCTTTAAATCTTGTTTATATCTTGTCACATTTGCTATGCATTCAAAGACAAGGGGTCAAATGTCAGCTTGGTTCTTCTTATAAATTGCTGCTTATTTTATTCTGGAAATTGGGGTTTACTATTCTTTCTCGGACTGCAAATTCAGAGTTTTTGTTTTTTTTTAATGTGAACTACCCGACAATCGTGCCAGGGAGACATGTGTGCGAAATGAAAGGCTGTAGGATGTCAGTTTTTTTCTGACACACAAATTTTAAAGAGCTTCTAAATGAAATTTACAAATATTTCATGATATATTGGAGATTCAGAAAACACTTTATTTTGTCATTCTGAAGAATGATGGAAACAAAGATTTTAATTGGATCAAAACAAATCAGAAGTTTACTTTGTGATTTGCAAATGATAAATATTTTTCTGAATAAATTATTGAACGAAAGGCAAGGCCTAGCATACGTTCAAAGCATTCTTTACATTTTAGCTGAATTATTGAAATAGTTTTTTACCTTCTGAATATCTGTTATGAATGCAAAATTGGCTGGTCTGCCAATAACTGACACGAAGGTAAGCTAAGAGCTGTTGCAATATCATTGGTTAATGGTAGATTTTCCTCTGGCTAGACAGGACTAGTTTTGTGAATAAAAAAAGTTAAGCCTCAATCAATGAGTGAACCACACTGGAAGGGCATACTTGGCATGTATTGTTATTATGACTGTTGCCCAACCATGCACACCAGTGTCCTTTATGAAGGCTAGGACGAAAGAGAAGTAAACATCCAAATCCTGCCAAAAACACACGCAGACAAATAAGAGCACTACATAATCCAAGAAACAGCTCTGTGATACAAATATGTTGGATGGATGATTCAAAGAAGGTGAAAATGTAACTGTGCATAGCACAGATGTTCTGCACTACCTTAAGACATGCATATAATGGCCTAACTGATCCACAATACCAGCTCAACTAAGGCCCAAGTGTGAAACTGTTTACCAGCACTAGAAGTCATACTGCAAATATAGTGTGGAATTTGCAAGGCAAGTGTGAAACAGCAGTGTACTAATGAAAGCTCTGGCAAAGGAGTGTGAAAACCTGGGACTACAGTCTTGTCCCAAGGGCAAAATTACTCTGAAGCAAAAGGCATGGCGAAACTAGAAGCAACCAAAGAAGGTCGATGCAGTGTAACAAATTGGAAGCATGCTCAATTGCCCACTTAAAGGAATCGACTTTGTACTCACAGATTTAAGAAAGGGAATGAGGGAGCTCAAGGACAGTATCCTGTACGCCATAGTGACACAAAGATACAATATGTCTGCTGTTCCCACCTCCTTCACTGTGAGTTTTGAATTCCTCAAGTAGTATGGCACTCAGAATGCAGTGACCTGCCCACATGATAAGTGATACAGGGTTGTTTTAGTCCCTATGATCAGGCAATTACGTCGAACGTGAGAAAATAGAGATAGACCAAACACTGCCCACGCTTTTACTTATTCTACCTTACTAATATGTGTAGAATAGATCAGTGCATATCTGTAAACGTCTTTTGTGAGCATGGCTGAAGTATGCTATTTGAGAGGGTGACCCCAGAAAGTGACCTTTTTTGTAGACTCACCCCCCACTTTTTTGCTCCAATCTTAATCACACTCCAGGTTAGGAGTGTGATTAAGATTTTACCTTATAGAATTCTAGGCCGGCATGTTTCTAATAAGGAAGATGGTTATCATGGATTGTCTCAATAGATGCAAAGTTGGCAGTAATGTCAGTTAATTAATGAAGGATTAGACACAAAATCACTGCAGCTATTGCCTGAAGATAGACTTTAAAGTGTTGAAATCTTTTCATGTACATGAATTACCAGCTGTAAAAAGACTTGTTAGATAAAATGCCGATGGTTTAAAATGAATTTATTTTTTACCAGCCTAAAGATGTTTCCATAACGAATAACTTTTTTAACACCTACGAACCCCAAATTTTTAACGTTGGCAGCAAAATAGTCTGCGTTTGATAACCTAATATGCCTGTGGCCATGCTGTCTAGGTGTGCAGTAACTACTATGCAACAGCTGTGCTTCTCTGAATGCGACTTTTTTCCCACTCCTTAGATCATTTCTTCCTTATTGTGTCGACACCCACTTCCTCCATATAATTTACCACTGGTTTTTCGACTTCTCCCTCACTTCCTCCTGGATCATCATAGCCTTGACTCCAGTTAGTGGCCACGCCCCTCCTGCATAAAATTGAGACCCTTCTCTTCCTCCTTTACTTATAGGATCACGTACTTCCCCTATGCTACTATCTCTTGCCTACCATTGACTTCCCTGTCTAATCTTGAACCATTTAGAAAACATTTTGCCCACCCACTAGCAACTCCACAATAAACTCCTGGAACTACTAGAGACAATTATTAGAAGCGATACATAAATGCGACAAATACATGCTCCTGCACGCTGCACCTTGCTAACATCTCCCATCTTTTATTTACAATTCTCCTCTCATGCCAACCACGTTGTGCCCCACCTTGTCCACTTCCTCCTAGCATCAAATGAAACACTGCAGGCAACACTCGTATCCACTTTATGCCATGTTTGTAGCTGTCACCTGAACCTCATTTTAAGAGCCTGGCTCCACTGCACCCCCTGGTCGCCCAGCCTTACCTGCGCGTTTCCCTCGTTCTCATTACTGTAGCAACACCCCATGGCGGGGCAGCCTGTCCCCCTAGGCCGGGGTCGCTCACAAGCTTCTACAGCACCACACTTCAGGTCCTTCAGCAGCGCCCCTAGCAGGCGGGCAACATCACATGACAAGCCTCGGCTGCAGGGACAACAACCAACAGCGGAACTTCCGGCACCGCTCAGCTGTGGTCTGAAGCAGCCGTCGGCTGGCGAGGTCTCCCTTATGCGGTGAGCCAGCCACAGCGGCGGCCATCTTAAACTGGTGCTGCTTCTATTTAAAAGTCCTATAACATATACCACAACGATATAAAGTTTAGATTTCCCACGCTTCTATGAGGTTCATCACAATTTACACCATGTTTCAAAATACACATATACAATTGTTTTTCTACCTAATCTACCATAATTCATATATTGTGCTTTTAATATAACAGTAATACAGATCTGAGTACGAAACTTTTATAATGCACTAGAATATACCGCTAACTGCTCAGATCAGTTTTTGGGAAGTAACTTCCAGTTTGCTGCCCTTTAAATATTATATTTGCAATGAGGCGATCTGAAGAAGGCAGCTTTTCAGTAGTACACCTATTGTCCTTCTTTCATTTCAATAGCTACAACAGCTTGGCTTTTAGATTATTAAAGGAACGCCTGGAACGGCGTGGCCCGGTTTCAGTTACGGGTGGTGTTCTTCGTCGTTAGGCTGTGGTGCCCCGTTTATTAAAGGAGACGCGACTCTTCCTATTGTGTAAAACAATAGTCTAGAAAGTAATGACTTTCCTTGTAAGGTAATGTTGCAAATTCAGCCCTGCCAAGTTTCCAAGGACCTATGCCTGCTGTTCTGCTCCAGTTCAAGTTTATGGCACCTGTGGTTTTATGTACCCCATTATAAAACAGGACTACAAGTCCTGGAATTCCAATAAAAACAACTGTACTGGAGCAGCACATCACACGTATTCCTGTGAAACTTGGCAGATATGCAAATTGCTATTGTAGAATGCTGATAAAATAACACTTTAATATTCCAGTATGGATACGATTACGAACCAGCCGTTCTTGGGAGCTCCACAAGGATTTGGAACTCCCATCATCGGACCCTCCTTATGACTACATGATATACTAAAGCTCTCCTCTTTAAAAGGCATTTAGGTTAATGCCATGGACTTTTACTCGCTTTCGAATGTATGTTTTTTAAATCTTCCCATGTTGTATCTCTAGTGTACTCAGGTGATGATTATTGGTAACTGTCCGCTTGTAAAGCGCTCTGACGCCCCTGGGTCGCTGTAGAAAAGTGCCCTTCTTCTATGCTCACCCCCCTTTTTGCTCCAGATGCTGATGGTTATGGCTCTGATAGTGCACTGGAGACTGCTGCCCAGACGTAATAAGTAATTTAGCAATAGAAATCAACTTAATTGACTTGCTCATCAAAAATAATTTTTCAGAAAATGTTTGATTTTTCGAATTGGATTATTAGGGCATTGTGTAAACCACCATTCCACTCATACATTTTAACATGGCTTGGTTGAGTTAGGAAAAGTCTAAAAAAGAGACTGATCAGAATCTCGACCTGGCAGTCATCCAAGCGCCAATGATAATGGCTCAAAGGGTGTTGTGCAAGAGAAAGGGGCATTAGCTACAAGGTGACAGCTAAAAAGGAGGACCTTGAAATGCTCCTCAGCTCCTTTGAGAGAGAAAGAATAGAGAGGTAGGGTCATTCCTCAGAAGAAGAACATGAAGAAGGTGAGGTTGAGGCCCTGGCCCAAATTGATAACTATGGGGAAGAAGGTAAAACCTTCAACTCTCCACCCTTCCCCAGACCCCCATCACCAATAGGAAGAGACAGGAGTCACTCTAGCAGACCCCCCAGTGGTAAGGTGGGAGGGAGAATAAGCTTGACTTACTCTCCCTGGAGGAGAAAAATCTTGCAATTGAGGAAAGGAGACTAGCCCTTGAGGACAGAAGGGTTAAGTTGGGCCTTAGGCCCAAAGATGGCAGCAGCAACAATAGTATCAGGGAGAAGGAGGAATCATTTGACCTTAAAATCCCCAAAGGGATTGACCCTAAGTTTAGTGATGTTGATGATATTGACAAATGGTTTGCAGCTCTTGAGGGGGCCTACACAATGATGAGGATAGTACACCAGCACCGGGGCTCTCTACTGTGAAGTGGTTTCAAGTTTAAAGCTTGTCCCACGATGAATCTGAAAAGCCACCCACAGGTAAACCCTTAAGTACCCTAGGGAAAGGTTTGGGATGATTCAGGATCCCTCCTAGAGGAGAGGCTGGACAGAGGGGAGGATACTCCCATGTCCTTTGTCCATTTTTGTGCCAGAGTGGGAGCCAACGGCTCTCGGAACTGGCTCAAACTGGAGTATGCAAGGAGGGCACCAAATGTGCCCTGCAAAGCAGTCTGGTGGTGCTGGAATGCACAGCACCCCTGCCCAATACACTACGCCCTGTCTGGAAGGTGGTCACACCTCACTGTGGTAGGAAACCTATTGTTCTGCCTTTCCCTACTTGAGCTCAGCTCAGCAGCAGGGCAGCAGAAACGTGTTTATGGTTGGCAGCAGTACTAGCTTGCTGTTAGACCCTAAAAGGCTGGAGCCGGGAATACAGGGGGGCACCCTAGGGGAGCCCCCAGTACATGGAATGCTACATCCAACACTGGAATCTGTGCTTGGGTAGGATTCCAACAGGTTTGATACCAAACATGACCGGTTTCGGTGCAGCCAATATATAGTTAGATATCTCATATTTGACTTGATGTCCACTATATGTATTAAATGGCTGACCGCACTTACAAAGCCTGGGGAATCGACTCCGGGGTTTGTAGAGGGGCCATGCTCATGAAGGGGCACCCTCACACTTGTAACCAAGCACCATGCCCTCAGGACTGAAGAGCCTGCGATAGGGGTTACTTATAGGTTTTAAGTGCAGTGATGTTAGATTTAAGGAAACATATCTGTTGCAGGTGGTGCTAGAACCAACTTACACAGGCTGCAATGGCAGGCCTGTAGTCACAGTTTAAGTTGTCTCTCATGGGTGGCATAATACATGCTGCAGCCCATGGGAGACCCCTTGTATACTTATGCCTGGTTATCTTAGTACTATATACTAGGCACTTACAGGAGTACACCAGTAGCTACTGACCAGCCAGACTGGAAAAACCAAAGGTGGTGGATACTGGGTGTTTCGGTGTGTGGTCTGGTTTTGTTGCTGGTGACCTGCCAGACACATTCCTACTTGCAGCACTTCTAAATAAATGCAAAAACAAATGGTTTAAAATCATGCTTAAAGCCTACATTAAAATAATTTGTTTTTGCATTGTTTAATTAGTACAATACACTTGTCCTGTCTTGCTAGTGTCTTTACCTGTACAAAGTTCTGTTTTAATGTGAACCCCAGACATTTGCACTGACTTTCTGTGTGCGTGTCTAGTGTATGCATGTGCAGTGCATGTGTACCACATGTGTCATAGTAGGACTCTGTTTATGGTCAGAGTCTGCGTACAGGGACCTGTGGGATCCATTTTCAATAACCCATGTTTTAGCATGGCACAACATAGAGGGCAGATACAGCTTCCCCAGACAGTGAGAGTGTACTGACTGCATTACTTCTCAGGCACTGAAGTGAGGGAAATGGAGACAGGGTTACCCTTAGAAATTCAATGAGATTATTGTTAGCAAAAGGCTGATGATTAGTTATTCCTGACCACTGTCATTTAGTAGATGGCAAGAATGTGTCATGGGACATCAGTTTATGTTGTTTGAGGAAGTTTCTAAGCAAGCTTACTCTTTTGTCTTTCCCTGATTACTCCTTCAGGAAGACTGAGGACAGCCAGGCGCAGAGAGCTTACACTTCATTTTACACTTGTTGTGGATACTCCTGCATAGGGCTAGCACCATTGGTACTTGGTGTGAAGCCATCACCTTGCACAAAAGTTGTGCCTGATAGACAAATTACATTTGAAAGAGAATAAACCCAAACTAGTTCTAGTTGATCCACATTCCCTATCTAGAAATTTGATATGAGAGTGTAACTCAAATTACCGTACGTTGTTTCACTTTCAAGTTCTTCTTGACCAAGAAAGGGAATGCTCCGCAGAGCACTCACAGGACAGCTGTGTGAGCAGGACTGGTGTCCGCATGACAGCCAATCTCCTAGAGGTGAGGGGATATTACCTGCTGTCTGCACTTCTTGCTGGAGGAGCCACAGGTCTGCCTTGCAACTGGAAGTCTACCTGTCTGCCTACTGAGTGAGGGGAAGAGTGTGCCTGACCTTTCAGGAGGAGAGACTATGCAGAGTGAGAAGCCCAGCAGCTTCCTGGTGTGAGGAACACCCAGAAGAAGCTTGATTGCCTGTGGAGCGAAACCAAAGAGGCCCTTATTGTGTGGAT
Source organism: Lissotriton helveticus (assembly GCF_964261635.1). Classification (NCBI taxonomy): domain Eukaryota; kingdom Metazoa; phylum Chordata; class Amphibia; order Caudata; family Salamandridae; genus Lissotriton; species Lissotriton helveticus. The sequence continues at coordinate 1,595,134,644 of NC_136069.1, read as the reverse complement.
ATCTGGATCTCCTTGAGCCATTCCCTTTGTGATCTGCACCAAGCCATTCAAGAGAGAAGCAACATTGTGTTATTCTGCACCCTTCGATGTGCCCAAAAGACTGGTGCTGCTACTGATAGAGCGCGCGAGGTCACCCAGCCAACAATTTCGCCGTTTCCGGCTTCGGGCCCATATACTTTCAATTCACACTATTCATTGACAGGGTGACTTCACGGGCTGCTACCAATTTGTGTGAATTCCCTACTGTTATTACTCAGCGTACCCGACTTACCATCCACCGACACGGGTACCTATGACCTCAACGGATCAGGGAGCTAGCTGTAAAAGGAAAGGCAGCAAAATACAAACTCAAAAATGACATTCAATACTGTTGTAAAATGACCACGGACAACTGGAAGTTTTAAAAGCTTTATCTAAAGTTCGTTTTCATTAAGCATCAAGTTTACAAGAATAAGGCAATCAATAATCAAAATAATGAAGAGTACATAACTATAGAGAAATAAAGTCAGGGTAATCATGGAAATGCTAATATGAGATGCAACAGGAAACGCTATGAATTTAAGGCAAAAATTATTTAGACAGTTTAAGTAAGGCCGTTCTAGACCATATCAGAAAATGACAAACTGCAATGCAAAATATGATTTCTAAAAGGTAGGGTAACATGGGAACACGTTATGAAAATATGCAAATGACTTTACGTTTCAATAGTTGCGGCAAAAGCATGGAAAAATCAACATGTGCAAGGTGTCTCTTTATTGAAGCAAAAGACAGAAAAATAGAAAGGTGCAAGTTTAAAGAACTTAGAGCAGTATTTACCTAGACTGGTGTGGAAACCAAACCCTGGCCACGGGTCAGTTAAGGACAGGAAACCCTCAAGGAAGGATACCCTCAAAGGACAGCAGGTGCAGAATGGACACCCAGGACAGGACAGGATACCCTCAGATTAGGAATCAGGACAGGACCTCAGGACAGGACAGCAAACCCTCAGGACAGGACCGCTCAGGACAGGACCGCACCCGCAGTTTGGAAGCAACGCCTGCGCTCCACCCTCTCTGCAGCTATCGATCAAGACCCCGATTGGGTCAGCGAACTCCCAGCAAAGTGCTTCGCCAGCACTTTAAGGTTCAGTAGAACCTTAGTCTATGGTCAATTTCGGACAGAGTGCTCCGCAGCGCTCTGTATCTTCAGTCACCTATAGAGTACGATGGGTCTGTGACAGGTCAGCTAAACCAGACAAGTCGGACAATTTCCCCAGGTGAACCCAGGGTAGATATACAGTTTGGGGACGGTGTACCACCCCCCAATGTTGCAAAGTGTCAGAATCCCTCAATTTGGATTGGTCCTAAGATAGGATTTGGGTAACACACCAATCAGAATACACTATTTGGAGGCCTTATTTACATCTCAGGGCACCGCCTAGCAAGATTGGGGTTCCCATGAGAAAGTTGCGCAGAATACAGGCAAAGAATACATTTTTGCAACATATTAGAACAATATCGTGACGTTGCGGGGCGAAGGTGCTGTTTCCCAGGCTTGCTTCTGGTATCAACCTTCTTTGGCAGCTATTCAATGCCGAGATGACTTTCGGCGAGTCTGCGCACAAGTACCCTCCAAGATGGCTTTCAGTTCAGTCAGACCCCCATTCCCCGCGGTACATGAAAAGTAAGCGAGAACAAATTAATACATAGAAATAACATTATGAAAACACATCACAGGGTTTGTACTTTCAACTTATCACTAAGAAATATACTTATGCAGTCTAAAAGTTAGCTACATATAAACAGATACAAGAGCAGTGGCACGAGCAGTACGACGTTATTGGCAAAGCTATGCATTACGCATGCGCAACTATTTCCCTCCAACTCTGCAAACACATCAGGACACGTGAGTGTGACTGACGCATGCGCAGACACTTACTCCCAAGCAGCGGCCATTTTAAAAGACTCGAGTTAATTATTTTAGTAAAACACATAGGCAAGCTTCGGGAAACCTCGTTTAAACATAAAATAAACGTTAGTAAGACGTACAAATTATTACTGGATTACACACGGGCGAGGTTCATGAATAAAGCACGTCGCAAATGCGAAGCTTTGCTTCATCAATCCCCTCTTTGATGATATTTACTATCATCACAAAACTAAATGGAACCAGATGCCAACTTCTCACACCTTATACAGCTCTATTTCTTCCAGCAAACGATTCAATTTCTCTTTCTCATCTTTTGTAGGGTGAGAATTCTTCACCCTTTTGTATATCTTATTATTTATCTCCTCCAATTCAAGCTCATCCACACTTCGTTTCACCCCTCTCGCATTCACTTGATGCTTTCTGGTGTGCTTACGGCATTTGCAACAGACAAATATGAAGAATAGGATGAGACCTATAATTCCAATTGGCATCAGTACCTTAAACAATAAGCTTTTACCTACGCTAGCAAGCCAATGACCTACATTTGAGAGACCATCTACCAGTCTCTTCCAGGCACTGTCAACCTCGAGTGGTTTGAGTTCCCTTTCCAAATTAGTAATGTTTTTCACGTATCTTTTGAGCTGTACACTTTTGTCCGGAATATAAGTGCAACAATGTTGCGCCTTCAACATCCGGCAGACTCCGCCCTCTTTCGCTAATAAGGTATCAAGAGCAAGTCTGTTCTGCAAAACCATTGATCTGATCGCAACCATTTCGGTATTGACCAGCAGAAATCCATGAGCTGTGTCAGTAGACAACACATCCACTATAGTGGACAATTTGCAAATTCTGTGAGTGTTCAGAACCACTCCCACTCCAGGTATCAGTGCACTGAAAATACTACCCATTATTTCACCTACACTTTCTCTTTTACTACGCACTAAGCCATTAGTATTTTCACTGCTTCCAGCAACTCCATTCACATGGTATATTTTCGGGAAGACAATGCCAAAGTAGCAGCTTCCATACCAGTGATCCGGCAATTTGAAATAAGCCTTGTCCCCACAAATATAATAAATTCCAGGAAACACAGGCTCTGACCCATTTTTGAAACCCCAACCTCCAATTACCTTGTAATTATGTTCGCATTCACTGGAACCAATGAAAATGTTATTATAATAGCTAGTCTTCTCGCGGTGAAGACATAGCTTGCCTTTCTTTTCAAAATCCAGCAACAGAGCAGGACCCGCCCCACCAGTTGAGGTGCCTTCCATGTTCTCTGCCCATCTTGGCCTTTTCTGACTTTCGTCATTAGCCTTCTTTTGTATTTTAATTCTCCTTTTCTCTGCCATGTTCAGGAACATCTTTTCCTGCTCACGCAAAGAACAAGTCAAGTTATCTCTGTGTGCGTCACCTATGTCGATATTACCTATAGTCAGAAAGTAGTCTCCCATATATCGTATTACGTCACTTTTGGTATGTACAGGATTCAAGTTCCCACGTATGGGAAGTTCAGAAAAGATCACGTCGTTGTTAGAGTAATAGTACTGTAACGGTCCTCTTTTGTAAAATAAACTAGCTAAAATGCTACAGGAGATTCCATATGTCAGCGGCAAGTGATGGTATGTCACGCCTTCAGCTACAGAGGTAGGTAGCTTCATGCAGACATAGCAATCTTCAATTTCCATAGTCTCTACATAGTGTATTAACAAGTTTGCGAAAACATTTAAGTGTGTCCTGTTCTTAACTCCATGAAAATGTAGTCCTCCCTCATCTGATGCTTCTAAGTCTTGTTTTGTTTGTCTCAGTGCTCTCTCATGTCTTGCTACACTCTGTGTTGTCAGCTCTTCACTGTCAGTATTTACAATTTCAGTAGGGACAATATTAGTATTTTTGCTTACAGCAAAGGGAATGAAAATTGTTAGTCCTATCCAAACTAATATCAGGACAACTATACTACAGACACATACCTTGCAGCAAGTTTTGCAACAGCTGCGACTAGGTCTACCATTCACGTTTGAATCAGACATTTTGGCTCAGAAGAAGTTTCTCGACCCCTCTTTGTGACTCTACACGAGTAGCTTACTTTGTGCAAATTCACGGTGGCTCGTCTTCTTCTTCGGCAGAGTACTCAGGGACGGGTTCTCCGTCGCTCTCGTCAGTTATATCAAGATCTTCAAAGTCTTCCAACACAAGTGTCCATTCAGGTGACTTGTACTTTTTGTTTTGTCTCTTTATTCGATCACTCCTTCTGTTGGAGATACCTTCTTGTTGCTTAGCCATGCGAGCGCTTCTCCTTTCTTCTGCACGTTTTTCTTCTACCGTTTTTATCCTTAGCCTCAATTTCTTGACAAATCCATGCTCAACGTGCTTTCTCTTCTTAAGTCTTTTAGTTGGCACTTGGACTTCGTTTTCTTCTCTTGCCCTCTTGTTTTCATTAGTTTGTGGCAATTCTGCTACTTCGTCCCTTCCTACCTCACTAGTTCCAGGACTTGTATCTGTTTCTTCTGCCTAGTTACTAATCTGGCCTTGTTCAGGAGAGTCTTGAGCTTGCTCTTCAAATGTCTCTGTTTCTGTTCCCTGAACACGTTCTTCTAATCCTATCTGATCCTGTTCAAGCACTTCGATCTCTGGACTTTCTTCCGCTCGAACTATTACGCTATGTCTAGTCTGTCCCTTCCCGACATCAGGAGTCAGTGGAGGAGTATCAATCACTTGCTCTGTATCCTTCACTTGTTCAGTATCGAGCACTTGCTCTGTATCATTCACTTGTTCTGTATCAATCACTTGTTCTGTATCATTCACTTGTTCTGTATCAATCACTTGCTCTGTCCCTGTCTGACCTTCTCCTTCCTCAGTTTTGATGTGAATCTCAAGAGTCTGAGGTTCTTCGCCTGTGCCTTTCTTTTCCTCTCTAGTCCACTCTCTACCTTCCCAAAGTCTCTCACTTGTTCGAATGGGGTCTTCAGTGAGATCAATCAATGGAATCCACTCCTCTGGCCATATGCTCGGCAGCTCGTCTTCAGCTACTTCTGGCTCAGCTTCTTGGACCCCTTCAGCAGGCTGGGCTCTTGGTAGTTCGTTATCAACTATTCTTGGGCCAACGTCTGCTGATTCTGCAGCTCGACTGGTACTGGGCTGTACGTCGTCAGCTACTTCTGGTCTGGCTCCTGCAGAGTCCTCTGCTGGACGCCCTTCTTCTTCAGGCTCTTCGTCTGGTAATACCTTCTGGGTGTGGCTGGCGTGTACCCAGCGTGGAACCCCTGCACACTTTACTGCTGTGGTAGTTACCAGGATCACCTGACGTTTTTCTCCCCACCTTGGCTCCAGGCAGCTCTTCCGAGTATGCTTCTTTATCTTGACCCAATCTCCCGGGACCAGTTTGTGGAGAGGAGTCGTTGGATTGAGGATGGCGTCTTCTCCGATCTGGCGAGAGATAGAACGCACTTGGTCACCCAATCTTTTGCAGTATTCAAGCACCAAATCATCAGTAATACTCAACAGTTTGCTTCCTGGCACCCATGCTTGTCTCATCACTCTTCCCATAATGATTTCATGGGGACTTAGGCCTGTCTTGCGGTCAGGAACACTTCTGAGTCCCATCAGGACCAGGGGCAGGGCCTTCACCCAGGTCATTTTAGATGCATCACACAGTTTTGCTAGTCTGTTTTTGATAGTTCCATTTATCTGTTCCACTGTTCCAGAAGCCTCTGGACGGTATGCACAGTGAAGCTTTTGTGATATTCCAAAGGCCTTACAGAGTTCGGCGATCACCTCATTCTGAAAATGTGAGCCTTGATCTGATTCAATAGTGACTGGAACCCCGAACCTAGGTATCAGTTCTTTTAGCAAACACTTAGCTACCGTTTTTGCGTCATTTTGGGGAGTAGGGAAAGCTTCCACCCATTTCGAAAATAAACAGACCATGACAAGGACATATCGCTTCCCTTCACAACGGGGCATGGTGATGAAATCAACCTGTATTCTCACAAAGGGACCCCCGGACCTCCCAATTTTTCCCAGTTCCACCACAGTTTTCTTCCCTGGGTTCATCTTTTGACATGACAGGCACCTCTGGCAGAGGGACTCTGCTACTTTCCTGAACTTTTTACTGTACCAAGTCTGTTGGAACACTAGAATCATGGCGTCCCTACCAATGTGTGATCCTTCATGTATCAATCTCGCCATTGTGCTAAGTAAGTGTCTAGGTAACACAGGCATACCAGTTGGACCTAAGATGACACCATCCACACATCTTGGTCTACACCCATCCTCCTTCCACTTCTCTCTCTCTTGCCAAGGTGCCGCCTGCTGCCACTCTTTCACTTCATCCCATGTAGGCACTTCTTCAAACACCTTAAGTTGGCAGCTGGTTCCTGGCCCCCCTCGTTTTGGATTTACGATATACCGATCTCTAGCGCACCATTGGGCCACTCGATCAGAAAAATCATTTCCCAGTGATACAGTGTCCATGCTCTTCTTATGAGCAACACACTTCACCACTGCCAGTTCCTTTGGTAACTGGATTGCCTCTAAAAGGTCTTGAACAACTTTTCCATTTCGAATTGGGGTACCTGATGAAGTCAGGAACTCCCTCTGTAGCCACAACTGGCCAAAGTCATGCACAACCCCATAACAGTACTGACAGTCAGTATACACTGTTATGCGTAGGTTTTTCCCAATTTTGCAAGCTTTTATCATAGCAATCAATTCGGCTACTTGTGCAGACTTTATGTCAAATAGATAACCTGCTTCTTCAATTTTGGTTAAGGAGACTACCGCATAGGCAGCACTCAGGCCTCCTTGTTCATGTCTTAGACATGAGCCATCCACAAATAATTCCTTGTCATGCACAGGCAATGGTGTTTCCTTTATATCTGGGCGTGGCTTGGTATTGAATTCTGTTAAATCAATGCAATCATGCTCATCATCCACTCCACCTTCCATATCCGTTGGGTCGGGGAGTAAAGTGGCAGGGTTCAAAATACTGCACCTAACAATGTTTACATTTGCAGCACCCACAAGAATCCTCTCGTATTTAGTCAGCCGACTAGGGGTGAGATACTGAGTCTTTGTTCTGGTCAGTAAAATTACCACTCCATGTGGGACATACACAGTTACAGGATGTCCCATGACAATGGACTCACTCTGCTCTAAACTTGCGCAGGTAGCAGCTACCGCTTTCAGACAACCTGGTAACCCAGCAGCCACTGGATCCAGGGTGGCAGAAAAATATGCCACAGGCCTACTAGTTGTGCCATGATCTTGTGTCAGGACTGACAACGCGCAATTATCGCGAGTGTCACAGAAAAGGGCAAATTCCTTAGTATAGTCTGGCATTCCCAACGCAGGTGCTGTGCACAGACAATTTCGCAGTTTGGTGAAGGCTGTTAAGCTTTCATCATCCCATTCTACAATATCTGGTGTTCCTCTCTGGTCATTTTTATCAAGGGCCTAGCTAGGACTGCAAATCCCAGAATCCACTGCCTGCAGTATCCTATCACTCCCAGGAACATTCTGATCTCTTTCTGAGTACGGGGTAACTGCATCTTTTGTATTATTCTCACTCTTTCTGATGTCACTTTCCTGACCCCTTTCTCTATCTGGTGCCCCAGATATTTTACTGATTTGGCACAGAACTGTAATTTGTCAGGGGCCACTTTATGCCCCTTCTCACTCAGGTGATTCAGTAGGGCAATGGTGTCAATCACGCAATCCCTATGACTTTTAGATGCCACCAAGAGGTCGTCTATGTATTGCACTAGGACAGAGTTTCCAGGTAAGACCAAAGTTTCCAAACATTTGTTCAAGATCTGATTAAAGATAGAGGGGCTCTCTGTGTACCCTTGAGGGACCCGGTTCCAGACATACACGTGACCATTGAAGGCAAATGAGAAAAGAAATTTGCTATCTGGATGCAAGGGAATGGAAAAGAATGCATGACATAGGTCTATCACAGTGAACCACTCAGCATCCCAGGGAATCTGATACAGAATCACTGCTGGGTTCGGGACAATAGGACAGCAGGGGACTACTATCTTGTTGACTTTTCGTAGGTCCTGCACTACTCTGTACTTGCCACTAGGCTTCTTGATGCCCATAATCGGCGAGTTGCATGGGCTACTCATTACCTCCTGTATGATGTTTCCTTCTAGCAATTTCTGTATTTCCAGAGTGACACCTGCTCTCACTTCTGCATTCATCCTGTAGGGTTTAGTATTGGGGTATACTGCATTGTCCTTGATTGCTATCTGTATGGGGTCCACGTTTTTCATTAACCCTATTCCCAGTAAAGTCCCATACCTCTGGCTTCACTGCTTCTTGGAGTTCTTTGGGCAAATCCTGCATGGTCATTCGTTTAATTTCTGAGTCAGGTCTAATCAACATTAATTTATAAATGCCGTCTTCATCTGGGGTCTGAATTTCAACACCCTTTGGTGTGCAAAAGATGGTACAGTTCATTTTGCACAGCAAATCACGTCTCAGTAAGTTCACTGGACTGGTGTCACAAACGACAAATCTATGCATTTCTTTAAAGTTTCCAATTGAGATCTCCATGGGCTTGGTAACAGGAGTACTAATCAATTGATTAGATACACCTACTACTTGGATGGCTTCTCCCGAGAGGGGTAGGTTTGGAACGTCCACTGTTCTCACAGTAGAACGGGTAGCACCAGTGTCCAACAGAAAAGTGACATCGTTTCCGTCAACCTTTCCTTCAATGTATGGTCCGGACTGGTCTACCGGCAAAGAGGCGCCAAGTACGCACTCCTCGTCCTCCCCTCTCAGGCCCCGTCAGTACTGGTCATCACAAAGGAAGGTATCATTTAGTAAATACTGCGAAGTTGCTGCATTTCTGTTCTCATTGCCTTCCCAGACTTCTATCTCATCACCTTCTGCGCTTTTTCCCTTATGTACTTGCTTAGGAGCTCGGGGCACCTGAACCGTTTTTACCTGTGGTTGAGTCTTTCTTGGTCTTTCTTTCTGCGTCTGTGGAGTTAAATCAGGTGTTTTGGGGTTATCGTCAGGCAAATAAGGACACTCGTTACGCCAGTGTCCAATTTCTCCGCACTGGTGACAGGGAAATTTCTTCATAGCCTCCTCCCTGCTCATTTTGGGCCGGGGCTTACCTCCTCCCCCACCCCCAGGACTTTGGTTCTGAGTGTTTTTGACCATGTTACTCAACTGTTTTTCCTGCTGTTCTGCGAGCTTCACTTGAGCCCACATGACATTTTCCTTGAGCGCCTTTTTCTTTTCTGCCATCTCGTCCTCGCAGTACTTTGCGTACCGCAGGACCTCTTCTATCTTTTTGGAGTGCCAACAAATTTTGTTATCTTTTATCCACTGACAAATTTCAGGCCTTAAACCGTTTACAAACCTGTAAATGAAATGCGTCATATCCTTCATCTCGATGTTATCTATACCACTGTATGTTTTAAACACCTGCAACAGCCTTTCATAATAGGAGTGCACTGTCTCGTCTCTCTCCTGCGTGGTTCTATCTATCCTGGTCCAATCAGTTTCCTTTGCTGGCACCTTATTTTTCAAATGCAGCATTACTTGTTCGTATTTTTTCATCACTTCAATCGACGGCTCCCCTGTGCTAGAGTCCCTCGGGTACTCCTCACTAGGCCAGCTTATGGCAATTTTACACTCGGTCCATAGATCTACCGGGACCACAATATCGAAAAATCCATCCAGGTCTTTCCACAAGCATTTTTGCACCTTTACGAACCTTTCCACCTGCCGGTACCAGTCCACTGGCTTTTCGCGCAGTTTCGGGAAATCGTTAGTAAAGGACACAATATCCTGTCTGGACCCTGGAACGTGCACATACCTCCCACCTGGTACTTCACGCATGGGGCATAATGTTTCGGGCTTGTCTCCTTCTCTCAAAGGGAACTCAGGGGTGGCTTGTCTGGATCGAGCCTCATCTTTCTTTCGTGCCCACCTGCTTCTCCATTTTTCCACGTCTCCCCATTTTTGCAAAACTGCAAGCAACTCTTTAATCTGCAACCTTTTCCCTGACACATTCAAGTTCTCTATATCCTTGTCTGAGAATTCAGCTCTGTAAGGCTTTTGTAAGGGCTTGGATCGGGAAATATCTACCCCCATACTAGCTGCAGTGTCTGTCAGCTTTTCGTGAAGCACTCTGGTACTTCTGGTAAGGCTTTTACACATAAACAGCAACTCTTCTTCAGAATAGGTGTTTAATCTGTCTAATCCCACATTTCCTGCCATCAATTCCTCTATTTCTACCCTCAGTTTGTAGAGGTCTAAAGGTTTCGTCTGCGGAGTCTGTTTCTCTAATTCACGACTCCAATTTTCAATTTCTTCCGGAGTTACCAAAGAAACACTCCTAGTACCTGACGTTGATTCTAATTTAATTTCTTTTGCATTAAACGGATTATGCCTCTTCTGCACTCCCTTCCCGGTCTGTTTGTTTGGTAGGTCCAAGAACACAACTTCGGACTCGCACTCACTGGACTGATCGTCTATCAGTAGGGGCTCCTGCCTCGGCGGGGCCATGATAGGGTTCATAACTGGAGGGTTTGGACCTCCTTGATTATTCCCATACAACGGAACCACTGGTCCGATTGTTACCGGAATAGTCAAAGCTTCAGGACTGGCATTTAACTGGGAGATCTTCTGAATTATTTCTGTCCTCTGTCTAGCTATGGCCTCTTGCTCCCTTTCATCTAGTACTCTTCCTAAGGTTCGGTCAGGTATTATCTGTGGGGTCAGGTGAGGGGTAAAACTCGGGGCAGTAGGATGCGTTTCACTTGGTCCTCCACCATAATTTGGTTTTGGGAACAAAGTTCCTGTGCCAAATGACCTGCGCTCCTCCCCATATGGAGGCTGCAAAAAGGGCATTCCTGAACTTAATGGCTTTTCTTCGTTTTCATAAAGAGGTCTGGGGAAAAAGGCTCTTTCACGGGAATATTTTTCCTCCGGGCTCACGGGCATACTAAGATATATTTTTCGTACCTCCGCGGGTCCGGGATTTTCAAAATAGGGCAGTACCTGGCCACCTCCCCCCCTAATTAGGGATCTGTCCTCCTCCTTAATAGATGGACGCTGGGGATTCTCTCCTACACTGGAAGGTCGGGCTCCCTCATTATAAGGGGGCGGGCTTCGCGTAAAAATGTCATCTAATAATTCATCGTCTGACTCCCCAAGCGCTCCCCAATGCTTACTCTTTTCTGTCTTTTTCTCTCCCGCAGAAGGGGTACCCGCTGGCATCATGGGAAACAGACCCTCAACAATCATGCTCTGCCTCCACTGTTTCATCCTTTTATCCCTGGTCTCTTGTTTCAGCCTTGGGTACCACTTGGTCAGACCTTTGTCCAACCGGGGTTTCTCTCTTTCAAAAGCCTCAATCTCCCATTCCTCTAATGCCTCATACTGCGTTAGTCTCGGTCTGGGATGCAATTCATTCATCCGGGTTCTCAAATTAAATTAAATCCTGCCATTGAAAGTACCGTCTAACGGGAAAGCCAATATTCCGTCATCTTTTGTGTACTTCACCCAATTTTCCAACCACACACAGGTATTGTACCCTCGGTCAAACATCATGAATGAGGCGGGAGTATTCGGTGGCGGGACAATAACGCCCTCTCTGGATTTAATCAGTTTGTCCGTTTTGAAATAATTCTTTACCCTATTTACAAGGGACATTTTTCTCTTAGTTCCGTACATAATATCGTATCTCTTGGCTTTCCACTGATCCCTCTCAAACCCCTGGTTTCTTGGATCGGGTCTAGTCTCTGGACAATACGAGTGCCACATACGATTTCTACGCTTAACTCTGTTTACAACGTCACCTCCAATCAGAACGCGTCTTGCAATTCCGTGCGACCAATGAGGTGCACGCGTTCAAATAATTTCGGCCAATGGGTGCGCGGCCCCTTCGTGAGACTGTCCTCACGCTCCGGCGCTTCACCCCTCCTTTACAATTCCAGCCCCGCTACCCGCCTGCTGCTTCTACCAATCCCAGCGCGGCACGGAGTGACGTCAGAGACGCTTCGCGGCTGACTCCCTCCCTTCACAAGGTAACGGAAACTTTCTTTCTTTCTAAAGTGCTAGTGCTTGGTTATTTAACAACGAATACACATTCGCCACAGTGCTCAAGTGTCTAGACAGGATAGCGTTGTTTTACTGCAAGTAAACTACTTCCATTTACTTTTCACGCGCTGCGGGTAGATCTCTTCCGCCTACCCTTCACTCTAGCATCGGTGAACCTGTTATTCCCCTAAACTCATCCACTTCTCCGGGATATATCCGAGTCTAAGGTTTCCCAGCGGACCCCTCTGCTTTCACCCAAGCTCCGATGAACCTGCTACTCTTCCGATGTGACCCTTACTAGGTTACGCCACTATGGGAATTTTGCCCATGAACCTCGTTACTGACATTTATTCACACACGTACTCAGAAAAACCCTAGTTAGTGCTTCCCGGTTATCCTAACCTGCACCTAACTTTTCCTTAAGCCTGCGACCTCAAGACAATGGATTCTATTCACCACTTGCCTTTTCAATTCCCCGGGGAGTTCGGACAACAATGAACGAGACGGTTTACAAACGCATGGATTAATACATATAACAATATAAGAACAAGAATAACAATGATAAAACAATTCATGAATTTCAAAAAGCAACACCTTTCAAGAGAGTGATCAGTTCCCTCGGAATGGCCGCTCTTGTAGCAGCATTAATATACTAGCAGCTACCGACTTAACTAGCCTAGCTAATCCTGCCTAACCTTTAACTAGTCCCTAACCATCCTCTGCTAGCCAGAAAAACTGATAGAGCGCGCGAGGTCACCCAGCCAACAATTTCGCCGTTTCCGGCTTCGGGCCCATATACTTTCAATTCACACTATTCATTGACAGGGTGACTTCACAGGCTGCTACCAATTTGTGTGAATTCCCTACTGTTATTACTCAGCGTACCCGACTTACCATCCACCGACACGGGTACCTATGACCTCAACGGATCAGGGAGCTAGCTGTAAAAGGAAAGGCAGCAAAATACAAACTCAAAAATGACATTCAATACTGTTGTAAAATGACCACGGACAACTGGAAGTTTTAAAAGCTTTATCTAAAGTTCGTTTTCATTAAGCATCAAGTTTACAAGAATAAGGCAATCAGTAATCAAAATAATGAAGAGTACATAACTATAGAGAAATAAAGTCAGGGTAATCATGGAAATGCTAATATGAGATGCAACAGGAAACGCTATGAATTTAAGGCAAAAATTCTTTAGACAGTTTAAGTAAGGCCGTTCTAGACCATATCAGAAAATGACAAACTGCAATGCAAAATATGATTTCTAAAAGGTAGGGTAACATGGGAACACGTTATGAAAATATGCAAATGACTTTACGTTTCAATAGTTGCGGCAAAAGCATGGAAAAATCAACATGTGCAAGGTGTCTCTTTATTGAAGCAAAAGACAGAAAAATAGAAAGGTGCAAGTTTAAAGAACTTAGAGCAGTATTTACCTAGACTGGTGTGGAAACCAAACCCTGGCCACGGGTCAGTTAAGGACAGGAAACCCTCAAGGAAGGATACCCTCAAAGGACAGCAGGTGCAGAATGGACACCCAGGACAGGACAGGATACCCTCAGATTAGGAATCAGGACAGGACCTCAGGACAGGACAGCAAACCCTCAGGACAGGACCGCACCCGCAGTTTGGAAGCAACGCCTGCGCTCCACCCTCTCTGCAGCTATCGATCAAGACCCCGATTGGGTCAGCGAACTCCCAGCAAAGTGCTTCGCCAGCACTTTAAGGTTCATTAGAACCTTAGTCTATGGTCAATTTCGGACAGAGTGCTCCGCAGCGCTCTGTATCTTCAGTCACCTATAGAGTACGATGGGTCTGTGACAGGTCAGCTAAACCAGACAAGTCGGACAATTTCTCCAGGTGAACCCAGGGTAGATATACAGTTTGGGGACGGTGTACCACCCCCCAATGTTGCAAAGTGTCAGAATCCCTCAATTTGGATTGGTCCTAAGATAGGATGTGGGTAACACACCAATCAGAATACATTATTTGGAGGCCTTATTTACATCTCAGGGCACCGCCTAGCAAGATTGGGGTTCCCATGAGAAAGTTGCGCAGAATACAGGCAAAGAATACATTTTTGCAACATATTGGAACAATATCGTGACGTTGCGGGGCGAAGGTGCTGTTTCCCAGGCTTGCTTCTGGTATCAACCTTCTTTGGCAGCTATTCAATGCCGAGATGACTTTCGGCGAGTCTGCGCACAAGTACCCTCCAAGATGGCTTTCAGTTCAGTCAGACCCCCATTCCCCGCGGTACATGAAAAGTAAGCGAGAACAAATTAATACATAGAAATAACATTATGAAAACACATCACAGGGTTTGTACTTTCAACTTATCACTAAGAAATATACTTATGCAGTCTAAAAGTTAGCTACATATAAACAGATACAAGAGCAGTGGCACGAGCAGTACCACATTATTGGCAAAGCTATGCATTACGCATGCGCAACTATTTCCCTCCAACTCTGCAAACACATCAGGACACGTGAGTGTGACTGACGCATGCGCAGACACTTACTCCCAAGCAGCGGCCATTTTAAAAGACTCGAGTTAATTATTTTAGTAAAACACATAGGCAAGCTTCGGGAAACCTCGTTTAAACATAAAATAAACGTTAGTAAGACGTACAAATTATTACTGGATTACACACGGGCGAGGTTCATGAATAAAGCACGTCGCAAATGCGAAGCTTTGCTTCATCACTACTACCTGACGTCAGACCAGCTCCAAGAAGAACCACCCATGTCCACTGCTTAAGACCCTGCCTGGAAGCTGCATCTGTGCAACCAGCCTGAGAGGCTGCAACTACTGAAGAGGAGAGCTGCTGTGCAGGACTGCTGTACTGATCCCCATCAGCAATCTGTGACCCAAGTAAGGCCTCCACCAAAGCTCCACACCACTTAAGCTGCTACTGCAGGAACGGGTTCCCCGAAAATGCCCACTTGCTCCACCGGATCAGCTCCACTGAGCAGGTAAAGCAGAGCCTAACTGCAGACAAATTGAAAGAGTGAGCACACAGAGAAATCTACTGTGTGAACAGTATACTTGGTGCTCACATTAATTAGTTGTGGCAAGGCCATTGAGCTGAAGTAAGCATTAGCTGATGTGGTAATCACCTGTGCTTGATTAATTCCTATGACACATGATATAGTGGGGAATGTACACATCACTACTCCTGGTGAGAAAGAAGATGGCACCAGAGGGGATGCAGCACCATCTTGGGGATCGTAGGTGAGATTACAACCCTATAACTAATGCTGTTGAACTGAGTGGATTTTGTTTTGCTGTAAGAATAATGTTCTTTCTTTTTGGCGAAAGATAGGTACTGAGCTGGACATTAGATTATGTCCATTGGTTCGTTGTTGAGTTCTGAGCTCTTGACCCCAGGCTACCTCACTGAGAAGCCCTCAACTCCTCACCCTCCGTACCCTGAGAGTCAAACGTGGAAAGGGTGCGTGTTAAATTTATGATTATATATTTCCTGGTCTTTCCACATCTTTTCCCTAAGCATTGTTCTCGCTCAGTATGTTAAGCGTTTAATGTTCTGTTGTTGGTATTTTGCGCCAGTTTCTCTGATGTCAACCTCTGTTCCAGACATGTTAATACATTCTGTTTACTCACCTGAAAGATGTGTTGCCCCCTGCTTTACAACAGCAATTTTGATGAGAGGCATGTGAACAGAGCTTCAAGAACTAAACAGAATGTACATCCCCCTTACCTTCCTATTAAATAATCATACCGTCCCTTCAGGAAAACTAGACTTCATCATCAATTTCATTTAAAGAGGGGTGTTCTATGCCTTGCTTTGACTGGGAAGGTGTAATTTTGTTTTCTAGTAAATACAATAAAATGTATACACTTCAAGAACTTAGGCGAACATTTTACAATTTAATTTCTATTGATAATCAATATTCTCCCATTTGTTTTCCCCTTTCCAACATTACCTTTAGGTATCACCCTGGACAAATACCTAAATATGCAAGTTCACATCAATGCCACTATTAGGGGAGCCAATAATCAGCTGAACAGGCTAAGGAAGATCAAGCCATTCTTACCTCCTGAGCACATCCAGTCAGCAATCCAATCCCTAGTTAACTCACGCTTCTAATATGGTTTGGTGACCCTAGCTGGCCTTCCTAAAGCTAGATTGGCTTCGGCCAGACTTATCACCGGCACCAGAAAACATGACCATATCACTCCTGACTTAATACAGCTTAACTGGCTATCCATTGAAGTAAGGATCCATTTCAAGATAGCTTGCCAGATGCAGGAAACTATTCATTACAACACCCCGTCTACCTGGCAAAAAAACATGAGCTTTCTGGCTCAAGTCGGAACTTAATAAGCTCTAATACTCTACTTTTGAAACCACCTAAATTCAATAGGAAAGAACATACAAACGTGCTTTCTTTGGTCTTCCTCCAAGAATTTGGAACGCTTTTCCTCCCAAGATCAGATCCAACCCATCGACTGCCTCATTCAAAAAACATGTCAAGTGGCTACTCCTGAATGACCATCTACAGCAATAGCCCTTATGCCTTCTTCATTCTACTTACATCACCAGCTTGACCGTTTTTTTATACCTTTTGCTCCAAATTTGTTATGTTTCTCTTCACAGGTTCCTTTTTGATGTAATGCTTGCTGCAACTTTTCTTAGGTACTACTTGTGTTATATTTTGTTCTGTACTCATATTTTGACCTCCTGCCATGTAGACTCCTTTGTACACAGCTCTGATACCCGTCTTGGGTCATGTTTGCGCGTTACAAAACTTTTCAAATAAATAAGTAAATTACCACAAACCTCTATTTGGAAATCATATGCAAAACCATCACTATAATCTTACAATACAAAATAAGTAAATCACATATTATTGTTTACTTAACCAAATTATTTTTTACCAGAACACTCTATGTCTAAAGATACAAAGTTATACTACTTTGTCTTCCTGCAGCCTATTCCTACAATCATAATCTATTTTTATTGCTATTTGTTAAATAAAACAAAATGGAATTTGACCCACTTCAGGAAATCCAGGAAATCAAAAGTGAACAACCAATACACTTGAAAAGGTGGAAAGAAGAATTCATCACACATGTAGTTCTTAATAGCAGCAGGCTAAATACTAGTTGAAAGACGAACGTGTATTCTTCTGCATTCATTGGGCTCAGAGAGACCAGACATTTTCAGATCACTTTAAAAATAAAAGCCCAAGAAAGGCATGATGAACATGACTACTTCTAAGAGTCCATGTTGAAATTAGAATCAAGTTTCAAGCCTACTGTCAGAACAAACTTGGAAAGGTATCATTTTTATACAAGAAGGCAGAAGGAAAGAAAAACATTCAATGAATTCTTGACAGCTTTACGAAGTTTATCTAACACTTTCAACTTTTGGAACATATATAAAGAAATGATATGTGACCAAATCGTGTTGAATACTTACAATAAACGTATACTGGAAAACTGTGGGATCACACTTTAGAAGAAGTAATTAATTCAGCAAAAGCTATAGAACAATCCCTGAGTTGGGTAAAAGAAGTTAATTAGAAATAATCAGGTAAAAGAAAAAAATAAAGTATCCGGCGTGCATCACCTACTTAGGGGTCCGGATTTATCATGCGGACCAAGATTTGCTGGAGGGTAACATAGGCTGGTGTATTAGGGCTTTGAAAAACAGTATGGAGTTCTGGGCGACGCTTCCTCTGTCGGTAATGGGTAGAGTGGCATTGCTTAAGATGGTGGCCCTTCCCAGGCTCCTATATTATTTCCGTACACTGCCGATCTGGCTCCCACCGAGAATCTTTAAGGAACTGAGGTCGTTGATAAAGAGTTTCATCTGGGGCAGCGGTAGACGACGAATAGCCCTGGCAACGCTGATGAAACCCAGATCAGAAGGTGGCCTGGCAGTGCAGGACTTTGAAATCTATTATCTGGCGGCCCAATTGCAGGTTTTCACGCAAAATGTAGCATGGGAATATCGGGGCCCGGAACAGGGCTGGGGAAAAGGAATCCCACGTCATGTGCAGGCCTATATAGTTCTGCAACAAAAGCTCGACCTGCGGGACTTGACAGGGGAAGAACGGACCCTGAGACTTTGCTGGAACAGGACGCAGCGAAAAGCGGGGACTCCTCGCCCGTATGCACCGGAGATCCCGCTGGGCATGCTGACAGCGCTGCCGCATGGTGGGGATTGGACCCGCTGGCGAATTGGGAGCAGATGGGTGTCCAGGTGATGGGAGACCTGTACGTGAACCAGGAGTTGATGCCCTTCCCGATGCTGCAAGAAATGTATGGGCTCCCAGAGGGGGACTTCTTGCTTCATGCTGCGGTCACCACCGCAATCCAAAAGCACTGGAAAACGGGGAAAATGGAACCGGTGATGACCCTTGTTTGCCAGTATACTGTGATGGCGGCGGGTACAGTTAAGGCGGTGACCTGCCTCCAATCCCGGCTGCTCTGGGAGGGCATGCGTCCCTTAGATGCTCTTAAAGCAAAATGGGAAGATAGCATAGGTCGGCAAATACCGGATACTACTTGGGCACAAATCCTTAAACGGGCATGGAAGTGCACTAGAAACGCTCGTTTCCAACTAATCCAGTACTTTGTGCTGCATAGGGCCTATTTAACACCGGGGAAGATCCGGAAGTACTTCCAGGTCCGGGACGCGGCGTGCCCGAGATGTCAGGAAGAGGATGTTGAGCTAGAACACATGCTATGGCATTGCCCACGCATGGAGGGCTACTGGGAGGAAGTAGGTGAGCTGTTGAATGCGGTCACGGAAGGACAATTCGATTTTTTTTTTTTTTAAATCTTTTTATTATCATTTTTACATTTATTTGTTGCAAGCAAAGCAGGATTAAATCAATAATAATGACCTTTCAAATCGAAAATTTATATACATACATTTGCAGAAGACACTGACAGGCAAGGGGGAAAAAAGAAAAAAAAAACAGTCTACCATCAGTAAACACAGAGTAAATCCCATTCGAGTTTATCAGATAGTAAATACAGTAACAGATTATAATTATCAGATCAGCTCCCCCTGAATCCATTGCCGAACTGGGTCCCAGATCTTCGTTCCCAGCGATCTTTTCTTTTTACCCTTTGTACTATATATAGCTTCCTCTATATTATACGCAGCTAATAGACGTGCTCTCCATGCTTCGAATGGAGGGGGGGAGGGACTAATCCATTCTTGAGTAATACAAGCTCTCAATATAGCCATAGATATAAATATGAGCCCTTTATGCCCCTCTAGTAGGACTTCAGAGGTTACTCCAATTAAGACATGTTCCCCCGTTAAGTTGAGGGGATATCCTAGCACTGTAGTCAAAAAGGTCTGGATTGCCTCTATAAAGGGAGCTAGCAGTGGACATGCAAAAAACATATGCAGTGAATCAGCAGCATGATACCCACACCTATTACAAGTTATGCCCACCGTCGCACCCCATTTTGAGATTTTTAGAGGTGTATAATAAAGGTCATATAGAGCCATGTAGTGCTGTGTACGAGCTCTGCCAGTGACCAACACAGTGTTAGCTAGTGTGATTGATTCCTCTAGACAAATAAGGCCCGATGTAGGTCGGTCGGTAACGGCCGAAAATCGGTATTTTCGGCCGTTACCGACCGGTATTACAGAAATAGAATGTAGGGGCATGTGTAACTGATTCGGTAAAATTACCGATCGGTAAATTTACCGATCGGTATTTCTACCGAATCGGTAAATTTGAGATGTAGGTGGGACTCTACTGAGTCCCACAAGCCTTACAGAATCGGTATTTTACCATCAAATCAATTTGATGGTAAAATACCGATTCCGGTGTGCATGCACATGTGTGCATGCACACCTATGCCATGTGACAGGCAGACCTGCCCTTAGGGCAGGTATGCCTGCCACATGGCACCCGAGCCTCTTTTGGGGGTGCCAGAGGGTGTCAAAGTGACACCCCCTGCACCCTTGTGTAATTCGGTATTTACCGATTCGGTAAATACCGAATCGGTAATGCCCATTCATTCCTATGGGCTTCAAAGCCCATAGGAATGAATGGGCATTACCGGTCGGTATTTACCGAATCGGTAAATACAGATTTTTACCGATTCGGTAAATGAAACATCTGGATGCTCCTACATGTCCCCCCTTCTTATTTACCGATTCTTAATTACCGAATCGGTAAAATTCGGTAATTAAGAATCGGTAAATAAGTCCTACCTACATCTGGCCCATAGTTTCCACCCCTAACTTCTCAGCCCAACCTACGGCATGAGTCTCTAAGTCATCAGAACATAAGGTCTGAAGAGCTCTATAATAATGTCCAATCCTTTTTTTGGTGAACAGGTCATCAATCAATGAAATCCTAGTAATACTTGAAACTTCCACAGGTGACAAGGAATTAAAAAAGCTATGTATCTGTAAATATTTAAAATAATCCTGATTTGAAAAATTATATCTGGTTGTAAGCTCCCAGAAAGTAAGTAGCCGATTATTCTGCCATAGATCATTCACCCCTTGTATTCCTTTATTTCGCCACCGAGCCATTGCTAGATCTTGAAACACAGATGGAAATATTTTATGGGCAGTAAAGGGTGTATATATCGAGAGTTTCCTAATTCCCAGAAGTTGCCTGACTATCTTCCAAACTCCAAAGGCTGCTTTCAACGTCTTAAATTTAGTTTTTTTATAGTAACTTGGCTCTATATTTTTCAGGAAGCATCCGCGACAATCTTCGCCCAATATAAGTTCATAGATGGAGGGAGATTGACTCTGTGGGATCCTTACTTTTTCACCAATAATCAAAGGGGAAATGAACTGTAAGACAGACGCAACATAATAATACAAGAAGTACGGGATAGCCCATCCCCCCCAGATTTGGGTAAAACCATCTTTTTATAGGATCTTCAAGGTTTTTTATAGCTCCATATAAACCTAGATGTCATCCTTTCCAATTGCTTAAAGAACATCAGAGGAAACTCAAGTGGAATAGAGCGATACATATAAAGAAACTTAGGAAGTATTATCATTTTCAATACAATATTTCGGCCAAATAAGGATAAATGAAAATGATCAATCCGTTCAAGTGTAGCATTTGCTTTTTGAAAAATTGGGTTAAAATTCATAGCTGGGATATATGATATAGGAAAGGTAATTTTGATACCCAAATACGTCGCTACTGGAACCAATGCGATTGATGAGGGAGGTGTCTGACCTACAAATAAGTTTTGAGTCTTGGCTATATTCAACTTATAACCGGAAAAAGCCCCAAAGCGAGTAGCGAGTAGCGAGATCTTCTATTACCGGCAGAGCTTCCTGAAGACTGGTTGTAAGCACCACTATGTCGTCAGCATATGCGAGCGCTCTATAATTCACGTTCGCTACTGAGACAGGTGGGATTCCCGGTGCTGAGTTCAATTTATTTAAAAATATGTCTAAATACAGGGCAAACAAAAGTGGAGAAGCAGGGCAGCCCTGACGGGTGCCTCTAGAAATGGAAAAAGAATCAGATTTTTTTGAGCCAAGTTTTATGCAGGATGTGGGTGATGCATATAGGGCTTTTATAGCCGAAATGATCCGAGGACCAAAACCTTTAATTGCTAACATCTCCCACAGATATGGCCAGGCTACCCTGTCGAATGCCTTCTCGGCATCCAACAGGGTAATACCAAGGTCACTGCTCGTCGCCTCAGCTCTGTCCATTAAAGTAATTATACGCCTAACGTGATCTGAGGTGTCCCGACCAGGAATGAAACCATGCTGAACCGGCGAGACTATTTTAGAGATTACCCCCGATATGCGAGAGGCTATAATCTTCGAAAATATCTTGCTATCCGCATTTATAAGCGATATCGGTCTAAACGACGAGGGAAGAAGAGGTGGTTTGTCTTTCTTTAAGAATGCCATAATTGTAGAATGACTCCATGAGGGAGGTGCTACCCCAATTTGCGCTTCTACACATGTTTGCAGTAGATCTTGTTTCAGGATAGCTCTAAAAACTCTGTAAAATTCTAAGGGTATACCGTCTGGCCCCGTAGCTTTCCCGGTGGCCAGGGAAAAAATAGCTGTTTCTATTTCCTCCCATGAAATTACAGCCTCTAAATCTATAGCTTGAGTATCGGTTAGTTTTGAGATATTGTCCACCCCGCAAAAATTTAGCAATGTCTCTGAAGAATATGATGTAACTTCCTCCGTGTAGAGTTTACTAAAAAATAAACGAAAGATCTCCAGAATATCCTCAGGTTGGCTGTATATCTGACCCAAATCATCCTGGATCTCCTTTACATTATTAAATGTTTCCTGCTGCCTAAGTCTCTTAGCCAATATCCTCCCTGTCATTTCCCCCATCTCATAAATTTGTGACCGAGATACTGCAACCTGTTCAGCAAGTTTCTTTGCAAAAACCTCATACAACCTGGACTTATGAATAGCCAATCTTGATTTAATATGCTCCGTATCTTGAGCTGTGCTAATAGCCGATATTAATTTAGCTTCCCATTCTTGTACTGCCCTGTAATAGGTGGCAAGTTTAGCTCGGGAAGACCTTTGTTTATTAATGGAGTATGACAAGGTTTCTCCCCGGACTGCAGCCTTAAAAGAATCCCAGACCATTTGGGTAGTAGCTGTACCGCGATTAACATCAAAGAATTCCTTAATCCATGTGGACATATGCTCAATGTACAGAGAGTCTGCCAAGAGTTTACGTTCGAATGTCCAGGAATTTCTATCACGGGCTATGCCGTAACCATATTTGATCTCTATTAATATGGGATTATGGTCCGAGATTATTCTCGGAAATATCTCAAAAATGATATTATTTAATAATGTCGTGGAGCTGAAAAAATAATCTAAACATACCATCTTCTGGTGTGGGGCAGAGTAGTATGTATAGCCAGGTAACCCATCTCTCGAAATGAAGCCTACATCCACCAACCCAAACTCTGTGACTAAGCCTCTTAATGCCTTGTAGGTCTTACTCTTGAGACCAATATAAGGATTTTCTGAGGTTAAGTCAAAGTCTCTGTCTAAATGAATATTAAAATCCCCACACAATACTAGAGGAGTAGGCCATCCTGCAAGTTCTATACTTAAGAAGTTGAGAAGGTCAGAGTCGTCAACATTTGGGCCATAGATTGAGCAAATGGTTAAGGGTTTTCCATCAATGTATAATTCTAATATGACCCATCTTCCACACTGATCAGTTTTGATACGGTTGCAGGACCCTAACCCTTTTCTGATAAGTACTGCCACTCCCCTAGTAGTAGTTCCTTGGCTAGTACAGCCCACAAGGCACATACCCAGATCATTTTCTATTATTCCAACTCAAATGCGTTTCTTGTAAACACAAGATATCGATTTTCATACTATGAATAATTTGAGCACACATACCCCTTTTCTGCTTGTTGTTCAACCCACAAATATTCCAGGAACAAATCCTTAATTTATCCATTTACTTTTGTGTTATTTCCTGTTTTTGTTCTGCCCCCCTCATATATGTCACAATTTTGTTTAACCGGCCCTGCTTTATCTAGAATTGAGACAAAAAACATATCATCTTCATCTAATTTACAGTAACTGTAACAAATTACATTAATCCTGCGCTTGCTTGCCCCTCCACCACACTCCACCCTCCCCCGGACCCCCCCTCCCACCCCCACCACCAACACCAACCCCACCCCAGGAAAGCAAAGGGACTGATCAGTCCCTAAAAGTGATGGTCTGAGAAGCATATTGCGTCTCGCTGTGCCGTCTCATCTGCATAACACCCATCTAATTAGAGAAAAGGAAGGAATAAAAAGAGGAAAAAAAAGGTCTACCCAATAGAGGCTGAGAATTAAAAATCCAAACAGTTCAATTAGTGCGTTATGGTCCCTCTATTTTCAGTTTCTCAATCACTCAAGAGGTAGTAAAAAGGAAAAATGAAAGAAGAGAAAAGAAAAAAAAAAGGAGAGAGACAGCGTATATTATAGCATCTATTATATCAAGTCAACCCATTTTTCATATTGTGGATAATAAGTCTTTTGCTGCACTCTCCGAGGTAAAAAAATGGGTTCTTTCCTTAAATATAACTTTAAGCTTCGAGGGATTAAGGAGGAAGGCTTGTGCACCTTTTGCCTGAAATAAAGGAATAAGTTGGTGGAGCTGCCATCGTTGCTGAACAGTAAAGTGGCAAAAGTCTGGCCGAACAAAGAAATCCACACCCTTCCCCCTCCGTTTGCGATCGGGTCGAGCCAAGTCATACAATGCTTCACGTGCCAGGAAATTGTTCAAAGATATCAGGATGGCTCTTGATTGATTCTTAGAAGCTCCACCAGAGTTTTTATTGCGCTGAAAAGGGAATCTATGAGCTCTCAGAAGCTACCGGTCCCACTGCCACTGGGTTAGCTCCGGAAAAGCCTCAGTAAATAATTCAATGATAAACTGCCTGACGTTAGATCCCTCGTTTCCTTCAGGAATACCCAAAACGCGCAGATTGTTGCGTCTAGACCTGTTTTCTAGATCAACTAGCTTCCAGTTGAAGTCCTCCTTTGTGGTAGCCAGCGTAGTAAGCTGAGCAGCCTGTTGAGTCATAGCATCTTCAATAGCTGAGATTCTCCCCTCAGCCTCTTGCACTCTAGCCGATGTTTCATTGCAGGTTTTTACCACTCTTCTGAGATTATTTTGAAGTTTGCGCACTGCAGCCTGCGTACGCAAATTCTCAGCTCTGGTTTCTTCCCGGTGCTGCAGCATTACTTGATGCAACATATCCAAAGTAGTCCTAGATGCCTGCGGCCTCTGAGACGAGTTAGCTATTACTGGTGAAGTATTCTCAACATTGGTAGTCAGAGCGGGGAATCCCAGATTCTTTTCAAGTTCTTTTTCCAATTGTGAGGCCCCGCTGCCACTGCCTGCACCCCCTCCTCTGAGTACTGTGTTATCAGTTATCCCCCACTCCATTCGAGCAAAAAGAGGATCAGCATTATCTAACCCATCTTCTTCTATGGAGGAGATGGATCTTTCTTGCATCCCACCAGTTATACTAGAAATACTAACATCATCCCCTGACTCCACACCCAGACTTTCTGACTCTAATGCAGTAGATAAATCTGACATCGAATAAAAATTCCCAGCAGAGTCTACTGATTGTGTATCCCCTGTGATTTCGGCCTCCTCCTGAGGATTAATATGTATATTATTGTCAGATACGAGATCTGAACGAGAATTTAATCCCTGAGAGAGAGGCAAATTGTCAGCAATTATCAGTATAGAATGAGCTACGGAGTCAGTGTTAGAGGCTTCAATAGTTACGTTGTTGCTCGTATCCTCTGGAGAATTTTCATTTAACTGTGGCAGCTGTTCAACAGTATTTTTCTCCTTCTCCTTCTCTTCTTTCTCCCTGTTTGATGCTTTATTTCCTTTTCTAAACATCCCAGGTATCTTTTTAGAAGTCACGCCACTACAATTCCCAGAATGCATTGGGACAGCTTCAGGCAGAGATGGAGCCGGAGTTGTTGCCGTATTACCCCCCTGCACGGGTCCCGGTTCATCAATAGTCACATTCTGCACAATACCAGAACTTCCTGGCTTACCAGTAACATTGGCTGCTGCAGTCACCGCCCGTGTTTTCGGTTTAGGACCCATCACCGGTCCTCGTCTCCGATGCCGTCTCCCCAGCGCTTCTTCCTGTTTCTCCGAGCTCCCTGCAGCGCCCGGTCCCGCCAAAGGTTCTTGTGGCCGATATACCTGTGCTCGCAAGGTTCCTTCAGCACAAGTCTGACCAATTCTTTCAACAGATTTCGCCAAGGATTTCCGGGTCCGATGCAGCCGTCGTCCGGGACCTGAAAGAGCCGCCGCCAGATACTGCCAGATACTGCCTTGCAAAATCAGCCGCCGAACGCCAGGCAGCTTGCAGGTATCGGCGATACTTGCAGTGAAGGTCTTGCCGCATACCCCTGGCAGGGCCGTGAGACAGGTATGATGTTCAGGGATCAGAAAAGTCTCTATCCATTAATCTGCCATTAATGTGGTAAGCGTCCGCGAAGAGACCAGTGCAGATGAGGCGCTTAACAGCGAGGACAGGTCTGCCGCTCACTCGGATGCCGACGCATCCGCCATCCGCAATTAGATTTTGACATGGCCGCCTGCATGCTGCACTGGTTTCCACACACGGCCAAGACCAAGGTCACTAGCAAATTTATTGACCTAGGGATTTTGTTGGCAAAACGCGAAATTACCTGGCATTGGAAGGCAACAGAGGGTCCGTCGTCTGGACGGTGGAGGAGAGAATTCTGCAAATGGGCAAGTTGCGAAAGTGTGGTGAGCCTCAGGCAGGCCACCCGCTCAGGTAAGACAAGGCGCTGGAGGCGGCTCGTTCATGGGAGGCCTTGGTCCAATCTTTGAAGGACCAACAGTTGACAGAAGAGGAGGAGTAGGTTTCACATCCATGTGATCACCACGTATAACACGTAGTTTTGCTAGCCCATTGATAACTTTGTGACGACACGTTAAACAACCCTGTAAGCGCCCACACCATCATTTATAAGAGGGGAGGGAGGTACTGAGCGGGTGGGGGGAGCTGAATGGAATAGCAAGGTAGATAACTCAGTGTTAGCTCCCAGGGGTAGTTCTATTTTGTCTGTTGGGACATTGGGAGTAACAGAAAAGCGGATACAAGAATCTTTTGTTGGCCGAACAAGGTCATGGTAATATGTAGAACACACTCACGTCACAATTCTGATTATTGCCGCCCGACCTCCGGGTTGTGGGCTAAATGGCTGTGTAATCCGAATTTCACTGTCTCATCGATAACGAACGGTGATTGTATAGCTGCTGACCGGTGTAAATGTGTAAAAGAATATCTGCAATAAAAATATATTGTCAAAAAAGGAAAATATAGTATATTAAATGAGCAGCAAACAAGTTTAGGATGCTGTCTCTTTATATGATATATCACCAAGTGGTTATATCGTGCAATGAGTCCAGAGATGCCCACAGAAGTGTACAGGGCTCAAAGTAAACCCAAAGTGTTCTATTTGTGGTAGTGTGGTTGAGCAGCCTTGGGAGGAGTGTAAGACATTTTTTATGCACATAGTGATTAATAAACAACACGTGACTCAAAAAGTAGATCCACACCAATTTTAGAAAAATAAGCTTCTTTCACGAATTATTTTAAGACCAAGAAATACGTAAAAAGGTAAGTACTTTTTTTGAGAGAAACACTTTTCAATTTAAAAAGTGAAATGTTCAGTTCAGCAATGTTAACCTACGGGAGGAAAACAAGAATGCGGTTTTGCCAGTAAGTATACAACTTACAGTCTTGGTTTTCAGGATGAAGAATCGGCACCAGACAAGGTTCAGGTAAGTAGCACATTTACATCTCCAGCTGCACATGGGCAGCCAGGTGTAGGGTTCAAACTCAGAATCTGGCACCAATGTTATTAAATGGAGAAAGGGGGTAACCGAAGAGATGCTGTCACAGATGAGTAAAGTGGTTTGGTATCCCAGTCTCCGGGGGTTAAAGTAAGCACAGGAGGGGCCACAAGGCAGCACCAATCTTACACCCTCAGCGGCACAGGGGCGGTCGGGCGCCCAATGCAAACCAATGGGAGAGATCGGTTTTGCAGAACGGCTGCAGGTGCAGGCCAGGAGGCTGGACGAAGAAAACCCACAGCTGCCCAGGTAAGTAGAGATGCTAGGGGACATAGGGACACCTTTGGGTATGCTCCCCAAGGTCCAGGGACTTCAGTACAGTGGTGTCTTTAGGCGTCGGAAAAGTCTTTCAGGGCATGTCGCAGTCAATGGGAGTCTTTGGGTTGAGGCTGTAGATGTTGGGGTGGAGTCAGTCAGGGGTCAGCCCTCGGTGGAGTCTTGTTTAGAAGCGCTAGGGAACCTTCACAGGACCGGTGAGCCACTTGGACTTGGACCGTGGGCGTTGGGTGCAGAGGTGTGTCCAGCGGTAGTTACGCTGTTCCTCATGGCAGAGTTCTTTGTCTTTAAAGTTGGTTTCTTCTGAACAGGTCTGCTGTTCACAGGAGATCTTAAGCTTTGTCGAAGGCAGGCAGTCCTCCCAAGACTTTTGAGGTCGCTGGGCTGCAGGATGGGTCGTCTATTGGCGCAGGTTCATCGAGGGGTGCAGACAGGCCAGCAGGGCTGGGGCCAAGCCAGTTGGTGACTGCAGTCTTGTCTGCTGGAGCAACGCTGTAGTGTCTGTCTCTTCATAGGTTGCCAGGAATCTGATTTCAGGGTCTGGGATTCCACCTAAATACTAGATTTAGGGCCGTTACAGGGGAATGACTGGTAGGGACCAATGGGTTCCTTACTTGGGGTGTTTACACCCTCTATTATGCCACTCTCCTGTGGGAGGGGGGCACAGCCATAGCCCTGATTGGATAATTCCCACCATCTTCAAGATGGTGGTCACAGAAAAATGTGCTTCACTTTGCCTCCAGCACCTGAGGGGTGGAGTTTGCGAAGGGGAGCACACCTCCTTTTCTCACTAAGTTTTCCTACAGGTTCTCCCATCAAAAGTGGTGGTTTGAACTGAGGGCTGTTATCTGCTGCTAGCAGCAGATGCTGTGGACACATTGCAAAGGCCGCAAGGCCTTTGAAGCTTCCCTCTCGAGCACTGTGCTCATCCTGGCGGAGAAGGTGTGACACCTCCACCCAGGACGGGCTATGTTTATGGCCTCAGAGAGTAGGGACTCGCGAATCAGAAACATGTCTGGTGGTGGCAGGCTGCCTAAAGTCTGTCAGGCACCACAGAGGGCCGATCTGAGGTGCCCTCTGAGTACAAGATTTAATACACCCAACACTGGCATCAGTGTGGGTTTATTTAGAGGAGTTGTTTGTTAGCAAACACTCCTGGGTTCAGTGAAGCTATCATGGTGTTGGGGAACTCAAGTTCTCGAGTATTCAGCCCATGTACTCTCTGTGGCTTCTATGGCACTTACAATATTAAGAATAGACTTAAATATTGTAGAGGTGTATCTGCTCATGCAGATATTCCCACGCCTGAGATATAGTGCACCCTTCCTTAGGGCTTGTAAGGCCTGCTAGCGGGGGACTTCCCTATACCTTAGGCAGTGCTGCTTTGACATGGCACACAGGCAGTGTGCCATGTCGACCTTGTCGTTTTTGTCTACACCAAGGCATGCAGGCTTCAGTGGCAGTTTGCACGGCCTTGGTGAGAGGTTCCTAGGGAACCCTCTTCAGTCCCAGTGTCCTAGGTACCAGAGATATAATTTACTAGGGACGGACAGGGGGATCTGAAGATGTGCCAATCGTGGTACAGTTTTAGGAAAAGAACACTGGTACTGGGAACCTGGTTAGCAGGGGCCCAGTACACTACAGTGAAAGTTGCATCAAAAATCAGGCAACAAGGGGGGATACTGCAACAAAACCCCACTTTCCTACAACAAAGTAGAACAGAAGCACCTAAAAAATGGCTAATGGAAACTAGAATGTTTTGCAATAGATGATGAAATTCCTAATACATAGTAAAATCCCCCAAATGCCCTCCAGTTAACAAAGAATGCAACATATGCAAAAGAAAAGGCCACTTTGGGAGGGTATGCCGAGACGTGTAAAGATGTACTAACTCTAGAAAATTGCTATTTACAGAACATATTGCTAGTACAGAAGAAATCCATGAGAAAACAATCTGTGAAAAAGAATATTATTCTTATGGTTTGTGTTGAAGATGACGTGGACACAAATTACTATCAAACCACCTATCTATGCAATTCATGTACATAGTACTGATTTATCTATCATGACAGATTCAGGATCACCATTCACCATCATTTCTAAATCATACTTTAGCGCCAGGACACCTCAGGGTAGCAGCGCGCTCTACGCTCTGCGCTCTAAAAATCCCATTAACATTAACATTAACATACTTTGTTCGTTACCTAGCTAGATATGTTAAGCAAATGCCACCAGATATGTATGCTATAACATTTGATGGTCACAACGAGTTCACTTTCTGGTGGCACTTTGTTTCTAACACTACGTTCAAGGAAGATCAACAAGAACAAATATCTATGTGGCACAGAAAAGAGACAATGAATTGTGTTGAAAGGACCACAATTGCTTCAAATGTTGTTGACCCCTCATGCAGAAGATCCTATTTTGGTGATCAAGTATATGAACATGAAAGTACAACTTATTGGCTCTTCCACGGAAGTATTCAGTGAAATAATGAGAAAATGTCAAGAATTTGAAGACAAAATTAAACTGAAAGACACCGCAGTACCTGTAAGACACAAATTAAGAGGCATCTGATTCACCAGTCAAGAAACATCTTCTAAAACGTTTAGAAAATCAGATAATATTATTGCAGAAACAGAATCATCTGACTAGATCTCGCCTACGGTGCTATGAACACTGGTGGCTTTAGGATATGTGTGCACCTTAGAGCTCTTAATAGTAACATCGCTGTGGATAGCAAAATAAATGACTTAGTATCACTACTGGAAGGAACACATTTTTTGCAACTCTGGATCTTCCTTGTGCATACCACCAGATAGAACTGTCAGAGAGTTCAAGACCACTAACAGCCTTTATTATTCCTTTTAGCTTGTTTCAATATAAAAAAAATGAAAGTCATACTGGAATCAGCGGCTTCCATCTTCCAAAACATAAGGTATCACACTGGAAATGGAAGACCAAGTAAGGTGTTTTTAAGAAGATATTATGATCTTTACAAAGGGGAAGAGTGAACATTTGAAAATCCTAACAGATGTTTGCAAAAGAGTATAAAAAAGATAAAAGTACTATGTGCAGAAAATGCAAAAAGGTTTCTGTCTCCAGAAAAGTATTTGGGACACACAATAACACTAAATGGGGTAGTGCCATACGATGCAATAGTAGAAGCCATAAATAATATCCCAGCTCCATACAACAGAGAGAAGCATAAGTCTTTTACAGGTTTTTGTGAGAATTACCAAAAACTTGTACACAACTTTGCTTGCTTCTGAAATGGAACTATTATGTAAAATGTTATAAAAGATGATGTCTTTGAATGGGGACAAGAGCAATAAAATGGCACAAATAATTAATGCACCTGCCATGCACCCTTTTTCCTATGGATACCATTGCATCATATCCGTCGATGCAAATATGTACTGGTTGCATGCTGTACTTTCGCAAAGATCTGAAAATTCATATGGGATGTGGCATACCCTTCAAAAACCTTGAATGAAACTGAGAGAAGGGACTGAGTCATCGAGAGTGAGTTTCATATTTGTGCATGGGTCATAAACTATTTTAGATATTTTGTTTGTGGAAACAAATTTACATTGTACACAGAACATAAAACTTTCATTCAGATTTCATCACACGGAGGTTGAAGGAATGTTACTGCTCACATTGCAAGATTAAGTTAAAAACTTAAATAGTATAACTTTGATATAGCCTTTGTTTCAGGCCACAAGAACCTACCAGCAGACTGCTTGTCTAGGCCGCCCTACCATAGTACCAACAAAGACACATTTGATCATCATAATTTTGACATTGTTGCTTGTGTGAGAGGCGTTTGGTAATTCAAATGGTGAGGCTTGAGGCGGATGTGTGGCTTTTGGTAGATTCTGAAGAGGAAGAACTCAAACTAGTCAAAATTGCACGTGACATCAGTATAATTCGTGAAGGCGAGGCAAGCTTCTCACTTTGAAGTTTGGCTTGGCTCACAAATGTATAGTGACTCATAAATCCCCAACAACTAGAGTGGTGGCTGAGGTTCACAGTTCCAGTCTTGATACTGCGCACCCAAACTGCCATTTTAGGTGCCAGGGATTTGTGAGTCACTAGGGAATCAGGATGTTTGTGACTTTATTTTAAACATTTTAAACAGGGAAGGCATTTGGGTGAGGTGACCTCCGCTGTGGCCTGGGGGTCAAACTGCATCTATCTTGCAGTTATAGGGCATCAAATTGTAGCGTCATGTAAGCCTACGACACAGCTCTGATGGCTTACTCTAGTAGGTCTATTGAGAGTAACTGATGTCTTAGAAACACAAAGTACAGCTTTTCTAGCTATTATTCAACATCTGTAAGACTAAGCTAATGTTTTCAGATGTCCTGGGTAGTGGACACACAGATGATGCTTGGGAAACTCCAACCAAGTAATGAAAAACTTTTCATACTTGAAGCTGTATTTTATTGCCATGAAGAACTGGCTAATTCGGTGGACGAGTTGATGAAAAGGACTATCATGGTTTATCTCAATCATGAGTAGGGTAAGGTTATGGTAGATCCACGGTTAACTCCAATTTCAAACTTCACTGGTAGCACTCAATGATTGAATTTATAATTTTAGTTTATGAATGTATTTAACAATCCAATAATGAATTATGTACTATACATTGGTGCACAAAGGCATTGCACTAGTGATAAGTGACCCAATCCAATATTTTCAATTCTGTGCACTTGTGTCCACAGCAAACCTTGTTGGACTCTCTCTGTTGGTTGGCACAAATATTAGATGATCTCTTTTTGCAATAGACGTTGAGCTACTTTGTTGTGCTTGTTCTAAAAAATGTTTATTGTTGTACATTTTCTTTCAATGTGCGATTCTTTTTCTTCTGTGCAGCAATTCTATATTGTTGTGTATTCTTTTGCATCTCCAATTTATGTACAACCATTCGTTGAATCAAATGATTTCTATATCACTTCCTTGTTATTCCAAATGCATTTCATGCTGATCAGCGCTTTGTCAGGGGAAAATCTGAAAACAGATAGACCAGTCATTAATATTCATGATTGTACTCAGACATAATAATCAACTTTTATATATCCCAAAAATACTTTTTGTCTTCAGCATAAAACATGTGTCAGCCATCTTGGAATGGTAAATAAAAAATGACTGCCGAGTATCATGCCACAAAAGTGCACATTCGCAGGGATTTACATGTACGTCATCACGTTCGACTTCTGTAGTGTCACGATGCATACGTGCAAATGAATGAAGACACATTTAACATATTCATCAGCACTGGGATTTCCTTATTGATTTTTTGCACATGCTATTCAGCATCTGCAATTACCATTTTTAGTTTGAGCTTTGACAGCACAGCTGTCAAGCAGGCCTAATGCTAACAATAATCATAGAATGGGCATTTGGTACGCCCTCTTCAACCAGCATGTTACAGCCAATGGCTTGAGATTTTGCCATTCACATCTTGGATCTGCCCAGTGGCACATCTCTCAAGTAATGACAGTGGTTGTTTGGTTCTATCCTTCCACCTCCACTCGAACACTTGCATTGATCTATGTATCCGTCATTAGCATACCCAAGGGACTGTTTTTAGGTCGAGCGACCTATCTCAATGCGCATGCGCATTGAGCGGGAGAGAGATATATAGAGGCTTAAATAAGCTTTACCTAGACTGGCGATTGACTGGCGATTTGATGCTGTGCCCGTGCGCTTTTAGGTCAATGCGCAAGCGCATTGACCTAAAATGCGCGTACACATCATCAAATCGCCAGTCAATCACCAGCAGCACTCCTCC
The DNA here is from genome assembly GCF_964261635.1 of Lissotriton helveticus. Taxonomy (NCBI): domain Eukaryota; kingdom Metazoa; phylum Chordata; class Amphibia; order Caudata; family Salamandridae; genus Lissotriton; species Lissotriton helveticus. Next base: position 1,595,101,191 of record NC_136069.1, on the reverse strand, counting down.
CACACCTTTGAAGTGAAGCTTAGCTTCACTTCAAAGGCCCCGGCTGCTTCACACCCTCATGCCGCTCTCCCCGCTCCGCCCCCTCCCCTGCCCACCGTGTCGCATTTCTCCTCCCCCCCTCCCCACAGCAATGCCCTCCACCGGCCGTACTTTCACTTTGACGGCCGCAGGCCGTCTCTCGTGTTTCTCCTTGTCTTGTTTAAGCTTCTAACCTGCAAAGCTTCATTCTCAGAGGCTTGCGAATCCCGACGTTCAGCATAAAACAGACCATTATCCTCTGTGGTGTCAGGTATGTCATATGCACATAATCCACAATCTTCACCATAATTTACAGAATTTAGCATTTATATGTTAAAGGGATAAAAGGTTATTAACGTTTTCACAAACCGGTTGCAAAAAGAACCTGACAATCTGAACAAGTTAACTAGTCATATTTCAGCAGTGCACTACCGCATTGGTATGCTTAGAGGTAAGTGGCATACGGATCACTGAAATAATATCGACTATCAAAATATCGACTACCCAAAATATCGAGGAAAAAATATCTACAACCAAAATATCGAGTTTGTATGTACAAACAGGTAAGTACAAAAATATCGAGTACAAAATATCGTTTACAAAAATATAGTTGTAAAAAATATCGACTTTAATAAAAACAATGTTTAATTAGATTAATATAAAAAATTAATTACTAAAATATAATTAACAATACTTAAAATAACTTTTAATAATTAAATAATTAATGAAAGTAAAAAAATAATATTTTTTTAATCATATTTCTTCAAACATATATATATATAGTAACAAAATTTTATTAAATAATAGCCAATATTATTAACGTACAAATACAAAAGAGTAAAAATTACTATTCCCACTGCAAAGAGTGCAACAGTGGATATATGACGTTACAACGCAACTTTTACAACGCACTACCATTACAACGTAAGTATTGGTAAGTATATAATAATTTTTTTTATTTAAATTATTTAAAATTATTTAAATATAATTTACTTTAATTTCATTTCATTAAATTAAATTAATGTAAATTTAATTTTACTTTATTTTTACACTGTACCCCTGTACCCCAAAAACCCAAAACTGACCCTGAACCCTAAAAAAAACCTTTACCCAAAACCCCCAAACTGACCCTGAACCCTAAAAATACCCCTTTACCCAAAAACTAAAAACTGACCCTGAACCCTAAAAATACCCCTTTACCCAAAAACTAAAAACTGACCCTGAACCCTAAAAATACCCCTTTACCCAAAAACTAAAAACTGACCCTGAACCCTAAAAATACCCCTTTACCCAAAAACCCAAAACTGACCCTGAACCCTAAAAATACCCCTTTACCCAAAAACTAAAAACTGACCCTGAACCCTAAAAATACCCCTTTACCCAAAAACTAAAAACTGACCCTGAACCCTAAAAATACCCCTTTAATTAAACATAATTAGCAATTAATCAATTAAATTAAATTAATTACCAATTAAATTTTAAATAATTAACAAATATTATTTAATTACCAATTAATTAAATATTACTACCAATTAATACATTTACATATTTAATAAATAATAATTAAATTACTTCCCACCCTATTCCCCTATAAACCCACAACCCGCTACAGGAAATACATTATTTTAATTTACATAATTAGCAATTAATAAATTAAATTAAATTAATTACCAATTAAATTTTAAATAATTAACATATATTATTTAATTACCAATTAATTAATTATTACTACCAATTAATAAATTTACATATTTAATTAATTATAATTAAATTACTTCCCACCCTATTCCCCTATAAACCCACAACCCGCTACAGAATAAAATAACACAATAATAAAAAAAAATCATTAATTAAAAATAATTATAACATAAAATGACACTTTTCACACATATTATAACATAAAAACACTATAAATAATTACATATTATTTAAAAAACGATATTTTTTACTATCTAGATTATATACTTGGATATTTTCACTTTCTATATTATTTACAGTCGATATTACTTCACTTACCTTAAAAACGATATTTTGGCTGTCGATATTCTGTCCTGTCGATATTTTCTCCAAATGATATTTAAAACTCGATATTCTGTCCAAACGATATTTTGGAGTCGATATTATGTCTGTGCACCGTGGCATACATGTTAACAGCAATGAAAAGCGGATGTCACTTTGCCGTAAATATTTACATGTAATACAATGACATTGGAAAAAAGGATATTTTATTTGTCTTAAAAATTCATTTTGGGATGTACAAAATCTTCTCAAAGCACTAGTTAATGTTGCGCGTTTATTTTGAGTTTGGGAGATTTCCAAACATGTTGCATTCATTTTTAAGGTCCAGTGTCTTGAGTCCTGAAGCGTTTCCCAGTGATATATGTAAAGAAAAGAAATATATATTATACTACAGGGCTGCTTTTTTTCATTTAAACGTGATGCTCCCACGTATCCTATACTGTGAACACTGCATGACCCAGAAGACCAGTTTGGAATCCAGCTGGTTACTACAGACTAAATTGGGCACACCTTTTTTAGGTCGAGACTTACAGGCAGCCCACATGCGATGTCGCTATGTTGACGATTTGTTTGATCTAAAAGGAAAAAAAAAATGTTAAAAGTGGCTTTTAGCCCCCCATTACTTAGCATTAGTTGTAATGATTCTCACCCTTATTTGTTGCTTAGTGCGTAAAATGGCGTCACTTTCCTGCTGTGTGTGGCGCATGCACCAAGTACGTATTGATTGCCTCTTAACTAGTATCGATCCGCTGTGATATATGTATTATGTAATCTTTGTTTGCTTCTTTAGGGTGCTCTGCAATAGTACTAGTTACATTACACATGTTCACATTCATGCTGTATAGGCATGTTGAGATTAATTGATTTGCCCAGAATCGCAGGATGTTGAGGCAGGCGATGCTGAGACTAGAACCTGGTTACTCAGTTTGGAATTCAGCATCTTTGCTTGTAGCACCACATCCTTCCTTTCCCCTCCCCCCCTCCCCCCTCCTTGTTTAGTTTAAGAGAATCTAGCAGACGGTCGCTCCCACACCCCTCAGATCCCTCGCTGGATAGCAAGCCCTGATAGCTCTCACATATTCCGTTAACGCAGCAGCGCCGACAAGAGCTCAGAGTTAAGACAGGGAGTCTGCTTGTCTCGCAGCCCTGGCTCCTGTTTATTGCATTAAACAGAGCGACTAACGGAGGCAATAGGCTTGAAAAATGCATTGCTCAATGTTTCTCCCCCATGTCTCCCACAGCAGCACGGTGATTTGCCTCCCGTGAGCTATTGCTTTTTTATTTAATATTTTTCATATTGCGTCCTGGTCCACATCCAGGGGTGGTATGGACCTCTTCAACGATCATGAGCACTTTTGAGGTGCTTGCCGCTTTCGTGCGCTGTTAAATTACAGTGTTATGAGACCAACACTTCAGAAGGATGAGGGTCCTTCAACCCATCGAGATGGGAAACACCTATGCCAATGATCGGGAGCCCTGGGACAAGAGAATGAAGTGCGAATCTCGCCAGTGCTCGCACACAGGGTACATGTGTGAGAGCAGGGCGGCGCGCTTATTAATGGGACGTTCCAGTGCCGTCTCCCTGCGGGCTCTGATCACCTGCACCCTGAACTGGGTGAAGTGAAGTATATCTTATCACAGATGATTTGCTGGCTCTGAAAATGCCTTATCTAGCTCTATATACTAGATTCCAAGCATTGTCAAAGCCTATAGGTCACAACTATGCGAAATCTATTGGCTTTATCAATGTTTTAGAGTTATATAGCAGCCCACATGCTGTGCAACATGGCTGAAAGCTTAAACAAGCACTGGCATAGCCAATAGGTCTTCCCTTTGGGGTAAGTGTTTACTTATCCAACACAATATCCTTGATGCAATAACATTAACTGTTGCATGGCTAAACACTTATAAGGTCCCACAGGCGAGACCTATTGGCTATGCCAATGCTTGTTTAATTTGTTTTGGGCACTACATGAGAGTGAACATGTTTCCTTGCTCCCTTCCCTCTTTTCACATGCCGCCCCACTCTCAAATCCTTCCTGCCCCACTATGCGTCCGCTCAATATCCTTCTGGCTGTGGTCTGTGTGTGTATTTAATCACTTTTTTATATAAAGGACCAGCAGCTTTCAAATGCTGCCTATTCGCTTGCATCCTTTTTTGCTCTGCATGCATTTTTGTATCTTTTTTACATTTTATTTTACATTCCAAACAAGGCAATCAGCCCTGTTAGAACAGTACATTAAAAATGACCATCATTCGTCAAGACACATACCAAGGGTGTGCGTCACAATGCTTGCCTGCGTGTATGTCTCATGACGTTTGTATCGCAATACATAAGTAAACATCAGTGACCATCTTGGGGGGGCGTGGCTAGCAAGCTACGATGGCGGACGGAGTCTGCTAGAGCTCCGGTGCCGCCGGGGCTTAACCATCCTGACAGGAGCTTCTGGGGGGGCCCAATCGAATCGTAGCAGGCCGCTTGGGAGCCGCAGAGACACTCGGAACCCCTGGTCCAAGTTTGGAGGAGAAGCGAGGGAGAACGGCCGGAGTTTACGCCCGAGGCGTTTGCGGCCTCCCTCCTCGTGGGCAGCCGGGGACTGGAGTTTAGAGTGGGCCCGGGAGACCTCGGGTACGACAGCCCGGAAGTGCCGCACCTGGACCGGGGTGAGCAGCTGCGCGCCCGGAGCCTCAGCCGGACTGCCCGGGTGCCCATCGTTGGAAGAACTGCCCTGTGACCGCAACGTCCAGTCTGCGGGGGGCGCCTGGGAGCGGCGCAACCTGCACACATCGCGGCGCGGGACTGGCGGACCCTGTGCGCTGGACGGCACCTCCGCAGCAACACCGCTGAAGGTAGGGAAGCGGGGGTGACGATAACTGGGTCACATTTGTGTGGCGCTCCCCCCCAAACCCGCTCCCTTCATCTCCCCATTCTTTTCTCCCGGTTGACTGCCGAGGCGGGCTGGACACCTGGGTACTTCTGGGTCCATCTCCTGCCATTGACTGACGAGAACCCCGGGGGACCGGGATACCGTGCCGACACTGAGGCGGCCTGGACTGCGCTGGAACCCTAAGCACTGTGGCGCATCGGACATCGGAGCGAAGGGCTTCCCAGAGCGTAGGCCCTGTGGGAGGTCCCCCTGGGTGAGCGGCAGTGGGCACGAGTACTGGCAGGGACACCCAGCGATATCGGCGGCAGTTTGTGGGGCATTCTCCCGGCACGGCTGAACGTATCCGATCTGTAACGGCCATGGGGCGAAAAACTGCCAAACCACCGGACAGCCGAGAAGGCCCAAATATGGATGTGGCCTCCCAGGCGACTGCAGAGGGGGAGACCCTCCCGGGGACGTCAGGCAAAAACCCCGGAGGGGACCAACAAATGGACAAACTGGACCTAATTTAAAAGGAGATCAGAGACTCTAGGGCGGCGATGGAATCGCAATTAGGTACCTTGACTTCCAACCTCTCCTTACTGAAAGCTGACCATACTAAACTGTCCGACAAAGTCAAAGACCAAGGAATGGCGATAGCAGATATGACACCGACGGTTGCGGACCACGCGGCCTCCGTCCAACAGCTGAACAACAGGTAGTGTCCCTGATGGACCGTGTGGAGGACGCGGAAGGCCGAAATCGGCGGAATAACATTCGCGTCATTGGCCTGCCGGAACGCAGTGAGGGGGCCCACGCGACTGAATTTATGGAACAGTGGTTTCGCAACTATGTGGCCCCTGAGGGACTATCATCATTGTTCTGTGTGGAGAGGGCGCACCGGGTCCCCACTGGGCAGCCCAAACCTGGCCGGCCGCCGCGCCCACTGATCGTCCGGATACTCAATTATAGAGACAGGGACACCTTGCTGCAAAAGGCCCGAGAAAAATCCCTCATAGAGTTCGAAAATCGGCGCATCTCCCTGTATCCAGACTATACTAATGTGGTACAGAAGCAACGATCATCGTACTTAGAGATAAAGAAGAGACTCCAGAAGGCCAAGTTACGGTATGCTCTACTATTTCCGGTCCGCCTCAAGATAGTGTACGATAAGAAGACACACTTCTTCGAAAGCCCTACTGACGTGGAGGAATGGCTTGAGGTGATGGACATTGAGGGTGACCAGGCCATAACCCCGGGAGCGTCGGCGGATACGCCCCAACCAGACTCGGAACAAGCGGATGTGGCGTCCCTCGCCTCGGGCACGGGGCCGGGACGCAGGAGGCCCTCGCGAGAACAGCAGGAAGACGGACAGCGGGGAGCCATCGCCCTGGTGGGCAACTTCAGGGAAGATCGGGCTACTATTAATACGGACACGGATGATAGTACGATCCACTCGGACTCTGAACACAGTATGGTACTGTTCCCGACTGTGACGCCCAGAGCTGCGGATGAACTACTGGACAATGGACGCGAGTGATCACCGGTGGAGATAGAAACGGCATACCCTGAAGATCACTGATATCCTTTTTCTGTTACCTGCCGGATGGCAGCACACACACGGGTGGGAGGAGGGCAGGAATGGGTGAGAGGCTAATATTGCAAAGTACTGAACACCTGTGAGGGACAGGACAGAGTATATGTGCCTCGCAAAGGAGACACTGGTAAAGATAAGGGCAATGTAGAAGGGGTCCCGAGAGAACTTGACACTGGAGTGGGACCCCCCGGAGGATACTTGGAACTGTTATCCTGATATTTACGCCCCTGGCGGCGCCGTTGAGCCGGCGGCACCGAACTGAATGACTACTTGGGTTAGATCAGGGCCTGGCCACCCCCCCACTGGCGTATGCACACATATCTGGTTGGTTCTGTTGCAGTTTTTCTTGTTCGGCTCAGCAATGTTTTCAAGCTGTGCCAGGTTAGTTTTGTTCTGGGGAGGGTTGAAGTACGTCTCCTGGCAGGCACTTGCGTCGTGCGCTCTGAGGTGCATGGCGCCCTATAGTGATTATACCTGGGCCCGGTTATGGCTGACATTATAGCGAGGTATAGACTGACAACCTGGAATGTGCGTGGGCTGGGGGCCATTCAGAAAAGACACCGGATCCATGCATTTTTATTACGTAATCACGCTCAAATCACCTTCATGCAGGAATCGCACTTGACAGTGTCCGAAGCAAACACCTTACGGAAGAAATGGAGGGGAACCGTAATTTCCACTTCCTACTCCGCCTTCTCCAGGGGGGCTACTATTTGGGTACGCCATAGTACCCCTTTTGTAGAATTAGATCGGAGGGTGGATGAGCAGGGGAGGTATGTCCTAGTGAAGGGTACACTAGATGGCACCCTGGTGGTCCTGGGTAGTGTTTATGCCCCGTATTTTGATCAGGACACATTCCTCGCTGGGGTTGGTCGGGCATTGGCAGACTGGGTGGGCGTCCCCTGGATCCTGGGAGGGGATTGGAATATGGCACTGGATGTGAGGCTGGATAGATCACACCCCCCCCCCTACAACTGACTGGAATACATAGAACAACGGACATGTTTCAAACATGGCTTGCGGGATGGGGACTGATAGACGTGTGGCGTGCATTACACCCAACCCACAAAGAATACTCTTACTACTCACCAGTACATAACTTACACACACGACTGGACAGATTCCTGTGCTCTACATCTCTGTTGTCCAAGTGCTCCTCATCCGAGTATCTGGCTAAAACCTTTTCGGATCACAGACCACACACATTAGACCTGCAATGGGGTAGGGTGCCGACCCCGGTGCCGACCTGGCGGCTCGACCCGCAGCTCTTGGAGGATGGCCCCTTCCGCAGGACACTGTCAGAGGCCCTAGATAACTACTTCCGGGAGAACTGGGACACGGCAACTTCCAACCTGGTGGTGTGGGATGCCATGAAGGCGGTGATGCGGGGGGCGGCCATTGGACAACTGGTGGGAGCCCGGCAGGAAATTCACAAGAAATTGTGCGGGGTCGAAGATCGGTTGAAAACCCTAGAGAGGGAGGCGACCGTGGATCCTACCCAAAAGGGGGATCTACAGACTAGCAATATCGAACTCGCGGAGGTATTGGAAACGTTACGGGTCATAGACCAATGGGAGAGGTGTGGCGCCGTGGCCAGGGCGACTGACGTTGGAATCTGGGGACCACGGTTCGATCCCCGGCTCCGGCGGCAGGTTAGCCCAGCACCATGTGACTCTGGGCAATAGCTCACTTAATCTTCCCGACGGCCCCCAGCGCCTAGAGACCCTTACGGGTGATTGTGCGCTTTACAAATGTGGACTTTACTTTACTTTATAGACCATAAAGAGTATCTATGGCGACAGCAGGCTGAATCAGACAGATCCGGGGCCCTGCTAGCCCGCCTGGTGCGAGACCGCCCAGATACCCCGGTTATCACATACATTCGAGACGGGTCGGGCAGACTAGTACACACACAGTCAGAGATTAACATGGCATTCCGAGATCACCTGCAGGCCTTATACGCTCCTTTCCCCGAGACTGCTGCCGATGAGGTCAGCGACTTCCTGCGAGATCTGCCTCTTCCGACCTTGACCAGAGATGAGCGAGAGGGGATGGCCGGACCCATCACTCAGCAAGAAATACGAATAGCACTCCGATCCCTTAATCATGGCAAGACGCCGGGGATGGATGGACTCCCGGTGGAGTTCTACCAGACTTACTCTGACACCCTGGTACCTGTTTTAGAGACAGTCTACAAGACATCGTAGGAGTCTGGGCATCTACCTGAATCAACGATGCAGGCCCTCATTACCTCCATCCCTAAACCTGGTAAGGACGCTTTGGAACTGACTAACTATAGACCCCTCTCAATGCTATCCACAGAGTATAAGATACTCAGTAAGGCCATTGCTCTAAGAATACAGGCCAGACTCCCTGCTCTGATTCACCCAGACCAGTGTGGTTTCCTCCCCGGAAGGAGTACCTCCCAAAACACGCGGAGACTCCATTCTCTATTCTCTAATGGCGGCCACGCCGCAGGAAATGCCCAGGACTGGTTGTGTCGCACTGGATCTCCGGCAGGCGTTTGATTCCCTGGCATGGGCGTTTATGTTCGAGGTGTTGCGGCGCTTCGGCTTCCCGGATTCACTGCTTAAAATGATACGACTGTTATACACAAACCCCACTGCTAGGGCACGTACCGGCAGATACATCTCGGACAGCTACCCCATACACAGGGGTACCTGCCAGGGTTGCCCATTGTCACCCCTTTTATTTGTATTGACGCTAGAGCCCTTGGCTATCGCTCTCATAACGCGCGCAGAGAGGGTGGGCATCTCCATAGGAGGGACCCACAACCTGATCTCGATCTATGCGGACGATAGCCTGCTGTACTGCCGAGACTTGGAAGGGGATCATGCGCCGATAACGGCCATACTTGACCGCTTCGGAGCTGTGTCAGGACTAGCCGTTAACCCGGCAAAATCTACAGGGTTTTACTTCAGGGCACTACAGCACCCCCCACATATTCATTTTGGCGGACACTTGATTCCAATTGCGCAGTCCACATTTAAATACCTGGGTATTAATGTCTACAGATTGCCTGAGGATCAGATAGAGGGCAACATAGGTAGAGCCATTAATGGTCTGCGCGGTAGTGTGGGATTCTGGACGTCACTACCCTTAACAGTCATGGGTAGAATTGCCGTCTCTAGGATGGTGATGCTCCCTCGTATACTTTACTATTTCGTCAACCTACCAGTCCTTATCCCTCGACAAGACTTTAATACGCTGAATACGCTCCTAACCACGCTGGTCTGGGGGACGGAAGGAGAAGAATTAGTCTCCGGAAACTACAACTGAGTACCAGACGGGGAGGCCTAGGGGTACCGGACTTTCGGGGGTACTACTACGCGAGCCAGCTTCAGTGGCTGGCGAGATGGCTTGCAGGTAGGGATCTACACGAGATTGACCTCACGTCTGATAGACTGGCACGGGGCGAACTGCACTCTCTGCTTCTGCCTGGAGCCAGGATCCATCGGGAATGCCACCCTCTCTTGCACACGGCCCTACTGTGCTGGCGGAAAGCACTGGCGTACACGTCAGAGGCCTTGCCGTACGCTGACAACATACCTCTACTAGTCGTGCCGACGCCGCAAGGACGACTGACACGAGGCAGATTGCAACCCTGGACTGATGCAGGGGTAGACACAGTGGGTGATTTTTTTGGGGACGACGCACTGTTAGATCACGACTCCTTTTTGCAAATCACGGGGGCACCCCCGAGGCTCTACATCCTACATGCCACAGTGTTACATTACGTACGAACTCATTGGGCCCCACAGCGAGTTAAACCTGCACAGCACAAACTGGTACACCTTCTTTATTATATGGGTAATGGGGGGCGCCTGGTACACTGGCTCTACACTGGGATCAGGGAACATGCTGCAATATCTCTCGACTCACTCCGGGACTCCTGGACATTAGACTCCAGCGAGGTACTGACAGAGGGAGCTTGAAAGGTTATCCTAGAACACCCTAGAAAGGTATCTCGGAACGTTAAGTTTAAGTTCATACAAGCCATGGTGTTACACAGGGCATATCTTACCCCCCACAGACTACATAAAATGTTTCCAGACTCCCCCCACTGCTGTCCTCGGTGCAGAGCCGACGAGGCCGGCCTTATCCATATGCTGTGGGCATGCCCTCGTCTGTGGTGCTACTGGGGTAGGATTTGTCAGGCCCTTAGTACAATCACGGCCCTCCCGGTCCCGGAGGAGGTACTTCCTTGCCTGATTGGTCATCGGAAACACCCTAAATCCCACAAGGCCCAGGTGAAGTTCCTAGACTTATCCTTGCTGTTGGCAATCATGGTCCTGACTATGAGGTGGAAGTCTGCCAGGCCTCCAGACCTAGAGGTATGGCGTTCTGACTTACTCAGATGGGGTAGAGCAGAGGGAATGGTTTTGCGTAGGGAGGAAGAGGGAGGACAACAGAAATACCCGATTGCGCTGGAGTGGGAGCAGATGCTACTGGAGGTGGAGGAAATGGAGGGAGAGCAAGAGCCACTTCATGCAGGCGGCCCCTAGGAGAGACAGAGCGGGGAGCGAGGTGGGATGGATGTGTAGCGACCTAGCCCAGATAGCGTGCAGGTTGATCAGCTGAGCATAAATACACTAGCTGAGATGTTAATGAATAAGGCCTGGACAGTATACCGAATACTTGAATGGACCAGGAGACGTACAAAAAGGGGTGGAGGGAGAGGGGTGGGTGGGGAAAGGTCAGACCGAGATGATCATGGACTATTGTTACATATATCAGCCAGATGCACAATAATGTAAGAGACACTATACGGGAGGTGAATGGACTGTACTGTTTTACGGTTAAGAAAGTGCATGACTTATCTGATATGTTAGTAACAAACCTTTACAGCTGCATTTTGATGGCCCGGAGTTACTAGTTGAGGGAGTTAAAAGAAAAGACTGTACACTGATAGAATGTGTGATTGTATATTGTGATGATCTGCAGTCGCTAATAAAGAGTTTAAAAAAAAAAAAATCAGTGACCATCTTGAAATGGGTTTCCAGGGTTCATATGTGAAGATCTATTGGTTTTGCTTGTTTCTTTTTGCCGATGCTGAACAGCTTTAACAAACAGCATTTGCAAAGCAAAAAAGGCAAGATCAAATGGCTTTGCCAATGCTTGTTACTCTCTAAATGCAGTTATGTAGTGTGCATATGTGGAGTCAGGGACAGTGTTGACCTCCAGAATAGATGAGTCAGGATATCCCTGAAGGCAAGATTCAAAACAGCATTTCAAAATTCAATTAATAAGTAAGAAGGGACTCGAAAGGAGTTTGAGATCAGTATTTTTGAAAAACAGTGAATATTTATTAAAATATTAAGGTGCAATACAGAAAGGTAAAAATATAATAGTCTCAATAGATCAGTCAAAGAACATAGAAACCAATTGCCATGTAGACTCTCCCAATTTAAATAAATGAAGCAATAAGCAAAAACTGAAAAATAGACTAAGTCCAATATGTGCAGTAAATAAGTAAAAAATCAGGCAGGATCCCTCGTAGACACCCAAAAAAATAGACTCACCCCCAAACTGATGGTCTTTTATAGTAAATGTTACCATGGAAAGTAATAGGAATTGCATTATCAGTATGGTGTGAGCAATAGCATCAACATGACAACAAATCACTTGTTGCTTTGTTTACGTTCATGGAGGACCTGGCCTGGCAGTTCGGTTTACATATGGCTGGGTCCAAACTGGAATGGCAAAGTGAGCAAAAACATAATGGATTTAGGCCCAGATCTCTGTACTGGGGGTGAATGTTTGACATTGTTCAGCATTCTTTCCATCAATTGTTCTTTTTGCATTTGTCACTCCTATTGGGAAGAGTATGCCCAGACACGTGTCCCGTGCTCTCCATGGCACTGGAGTCAAGCTATGCTGGCTTATGAGGGGTGAAACACCGAAATTTGGATGCTTGTTTCCGGTCCTGGGAGGACCTGGCCAGGCAGTTCAGTCTGGACTGTTCCATGGGGAACAGGGTCAAGACTGATTTGCATATGGCTGGGTCCAAACTGGAAAGGACTGGTGGGCAAACAAATGATGGATGTAGGCCCAGATCTCTGGACTGGAGAATGTTTTACATTATTCAGAATTCCATCCATCAATTGTTCTTTCTGCAACAAATCACACTTCAGCATTGTCAAGCCTTATATAATCCCATTATCCTAGCACTATCCCACTACATGAATATTGAATCACCCCTTCTGAGCAAGTGCTACCGGAGCTGGCAGAGCAAACATGTATGAACAATGAAAAGACTCATCATGAGTGAATAGACAACAGTGTGCGAGGATGAGCCTTGAAAAGTATCTAAAGGCTTCCTATGGAGTTCTTCAAGAACAAACGTCTTTACAAAAACAAGCAGTGCCCATTTTGTTGCGTGCAGTGTCAATGAACTATAAACATACAATGCATATTATAAAACTGCATACATTGCATTACAAAATGTAGTCGAAGCTGACTTGAGGACTAGTTAACCTAAGCCAGAAAAACATAGCGGTTTATTTACAAGCCCCTTGCGCCGCCAGTGCGTGACTTTTAATATGGGAAAAAGTGAGTGACGTACATGTTGCGCAAGTGGTTTCTAAAAAAGCCCCATAATGCCACAGCTTTCTCGTTTTCATTGCAAATGACTCACAATGACGCACATTTAATTCCAAATTGAAAATAACCCCCTCACAGTAGCAAGCTTGTCCTGGCACTTCCTAACAAGGGTATGAGTGTCGAATTTCCAGTTATCCTCATATCTCCATTTTTTGTGCCTAAGGATTTTAAGCAGCACTCAGCCTGCTGGTAGGAGCTGCAGTGCTCCCAGATGCTTGTCATAGCGAGCCCTGTCACAGCTTGCAGGCCTTGCAACCACTGAGGCAGTCAGTTTCCTTTTTTTACATTGTTTGACGACAATCTTGCATGTTTTAGGGCTGCTTCTTTGAAAGGCGCTAGCATTGAACAGTGATGGTTGGATTGCATGTAACCCAGAGAACAGTCTTGGCCTAACTTGAACTAATGAGGAACATGTTACAATTCTATTTTACCTTATGTGGCACTGATAGTATTGACAAAGGTTGCTCCAATTATATGGCCTTTGTTTACATAGTGTGTAATACTACAGTCGTTTCAAAGTGCTATAAATAACAGGTAATATAATGCACAATTTTTGGTACTCAATTATCTACCCTCAGAAGGATGAGTGCTCGAGGTGGCCTGTCCAGCATATAAACATTTGACAAACTGATCACAGTAGATATTAGAAGCAAGCGATAAGCCATTTTGACATTATTGAACCTGGATTAGTGAAATTTAAACAAACAATATCAGATGAAGTAAAGACTTCACTGAGAGACAGCTTCAGTTTAAAGTGGTTTTTGATTTAAGGATTTTTGTTTCACACATATATATTTATTGTTTTAATTACTGAAAAAAATCACACAAGGATCAGTTTGTGTTAGTTACCTGCAGTGTTTTTCCTTCTAACTTTGATCGAATATAACATAATCTTCATTGTTTTTCACTCCATGCCTCCCTTTTCTTCTACTGTACTCAGTGGTACTGGAACACTTTTCCTAGTGGGATGCTGCCATCAGTGTTACATCAGTGAGATCCAAGCATCACACAAAGAGCACGTGTAGCAAATGAGGCACACCTTTTCAAAAGGAGAATTGTAAGGGGGTGGTGCATACTTTAGCACACTGTTGCAAATGTAGTTCTAAGGCATGGTGTGGTAGTAGCTCACTATTATTAATGTCAAAAAGGAAAGAGAGGGGGGGACCAGGAGCTGATTAAACGTCCAGTGCCCATGCTCCAAGAGTTAGACGGAAGATCAAAAAGACGGGGACACTGTTCCTAGGGAGGGGTACGGTGTGTCACTCACTCCCTTAGAAGAAAGAGAAGGAAAAGGAAAGACAGGGATCCTAGGCCTAGAACCCACTAGTGAGAGGGAAGAACAAGTCTTGGCCCGTGTTGCCCTCACACACCCCGAAAGATGTCATGCTTCATCATCGGGCAGTTGGTCCTTGTCGGGCCGGCAATGTGTTATGATTTGTTATGATCCTATTAAAACCTTTGTTTCCATCACACTTACCAACTACAAAAAATGTGCTTCCGTTGTGTTTTCCTAACAACTGATATACTTTGAAATATTTTTACAGTTCAATGGAAACAAATGGGGATTCTAGAGCCTTTCCTTTAACACTCCCATTACCCCAGCAAGATTACCACATAGTTCACTCTACAAAATCCTCTCACCTTGAAATCAGAGAAAGTAAAGTAAAAAAACAATCTCCATCTTTGGCTCATCATGTTGACCCAAAAGTAGGACAGACTAGTCCCTTGCTGTCATAGAGTCTTGTTTGTTCCTGAGTGTGAAGGTCTGGCAGAGCAGGATCCCCAGCCGTAGGGCATCTTCTCTGCTATAAGAAAGGCAGTGGTACTTCTGAGGGCAATCCTTTCACCAGTATTACAGTGGAGATGTTCTAAGAGAAGGTGAGCCTTTTGTCCATTGTATAAAATGACCATCTTTTGCATGGTGTACCCCACATATTTGCCTCCACTGTTTTTGCTAGCTGTAGAACTGGCTGTAGAATTATGTGCACTTAACCCCTGCTAAACCAGTGGTAAAGTGCCTGTGCTCCCCCTTTCAACATTATGAAATTGGTACACACCTGATAGGAATAGTTAACTTACCTATAAGTCCCTATCATATGGTGCAAAATATACCCAGGGCCTGGAAGTTAAATACCACCAGTGGACTGCAGCACCTATTGTGCCATCCACTACAGTACCAGTGCAAACATGGCATGTAGCCTGACTGCAGCAGTGTACAAACTGCAATTCGACCTGTCAAAGTAAACCCTTTTGGCAGGTCAAAACCTCCCTTTTGAGTATTAATAAGCCACTCCTATGTAGGCCTTGTCGCTCACAAGGCAGGGTGCATGATATAGAAGTAGGACATGTAGAAATGTAATGTTAATATGTCCTTACAGTGACTAGTACTCAAAAGCTATTTTCACTGTGACAGGCCTAGCTGCCCTATTTAGGAAACCAGATTACAAATCCTAATACTGTATGTTGGGAATGGGACTAGCTAGAGAAATAATAAAATCCAATTCAATGGTGGTGAAGTTCGATATTTCATGAATATTAAGAAAAGTAACTCTTAGGAAGTTACCCTTTCCCTACCTGATGTTCCTGAGGCCTACATTTGCCTTTGCTCTCCCACATCAGACAGGCAGTATTTAGCATTTGAAGAAGTTTGAAAACTACTCCCAGATCAGAGAACAAAGACCTGGGTGTGGGGAGGTGTTGTTATCCCCTTGACAGGATGACCAGGTAAGTTGGGCCCAGGAACTGCATTAACTTCACAGAGGCCTTCTCTGCCACAGACACCTGGGCATGGCCCTGCCTTTGTCTCCCCCAGCCAGGCAGGCTCCCATCTTAGTGGGCCTCTTTTTGACATTATAGTGTCAAATTCTGATGAAGTGTCAAATCATGCTTGACAGGTCTGCTAGAGTTTACATAAAACACCGGGAACGCACTTGAAAGCGAGGGAAACAGGATGCCAACACAATTCCTCTGTATCAACTGTCTGGTTGCTGCAAAACCCTATTTTGTCTACCAGACTTCTGTCTTTAGGTTTATTAGGGGTTGTCAGACTTGGCATCTTTTGACGTGTTTCCCCCGAGTTTTTGCTTTCTGCCCTCCCGGTTTTTACTCTTTTTGTTGCTGGTATAAAGTTTCTGCGTGCTTTTCACACTGCTGATCAGTGGTAAAGTGCTGGTGCTCCTGTGGTAAATTGTGTTATGATTGGATGTGTGACTTACTTGTCAGTCCCCAGTAAAGGGCACTGTGGGTGCTGGGGCTTGTGAGTCAACTGCTACTTGCGGGCCTGCAGCACGAATTGTGCCACCCATGTACGTAGCCCGAAAAAGGTATAAGTGAATGAAGTTTGGTATGCCTGAACTCAGCGTCTAAAGACGCAGCCTTTAACGAAGGTGCCATTTTTATTCTGAGTTCATAGAGGCCACTTTTAGAAAGTGGGTATTATTTTGCTTGGTCATCCTGTGTGCCTCTGTTGGAATGTGGATAGTCTGTCTGGTTTTTGAGGAACAATGGCTAGGAAGCAGGGTGGCTACCTATAATCTAGGTAGGTCAGGAGAGGGCTAAATAGACCTGGGTTACGATGGGGGAAGCAGGGGGAGAATTTCCTGCACCTCAAAGGGCCTGGTCTGCCTCTGACAAAGCATCTCCAACCCCTGCCAGAAATTCACACCGGAGAGGGCCCAACAGGTTCTGGCCAGACACCGGCACCCTCTGCCTGGAAGATCAAATGATTTTTGTGTACAAATACTGGGTCCCAGACCACTGAACTTTAGAACTCCTCTGGATCAACAAGACTGCACAGAAGAAGAGCCAGAGAAGATGCTAAAAGGAACAACCGCTTTGCTGCATGCTTTGCTGGGCTGACCTGCAGTGGCTGCTTCTGTCTTGGGCAGTGAAAGGTCTGGACTGGTTTTCTGCAACTAAATTGGTGAGACTCTCCAAGGGCTTGAGGTAGAGCATGCCCCCTGTTAGATTTGGGGGTCTCTGGTTGGCACAGGTAGGTACTTTTGACAAGCAGGGACCCTCTCCTCTAGTCAGGACAAGGGGATTGCACTCCTAAAATAACCCTTGCTCACCCTCTAGGTTGCGTGGTGCGAGCAGTCAAGGCTTATTTCAGAGGCGTTGTAAGTTAAGCAGTTGTGACCACATACAGTAACCCAGTGACAACACTACAAATGGACACCACACAGGCTTTATATAAAAAATAAGTAGACTTTATATAAAATTACCACAAGACAATAAACAACACACATACACACTATGATTACTTTGAGATGGTAGATTTAAGCTTAGTTCAGTTCAGTTCTTAGATGCGACACTCTGCGTCAATGTACCTTAAGTTGTGATGCGCTTCCACGACAAGCAATGTCGCAGCAATGGGAAATGCAGCAAAGTCAGGTGCAAAGAAATAAAGGCGTGAAGATCTTCCAGATTCGGTGCGCTTCTCGGGGATGCGAGAAACTCTCGGTTCGATGCGTGGACTGCAGTGGCGACACCCTTATGATGCGACGGCAACAGCTCCAGTAGCGACACTCTTCTCCACGATGCGTGAAGCTTCCACTCGATGCGACAACTACAGCGGCGACATCCAAGATGCGACGGCAGCAGCTCCCACGGCGGTGCGCTTCTCGGGGATGCGAGGTGCTCTTGATCAATGCGGTGCAGTGCGACCGTTCCAGCGGCGACACCCTCCTTGCTCCGGAGTTGCGACGGCAGGCACAGCGATGGCGACACGCTCCAACCTCGTTGCAAGATTCTTCTCCTGATGCGGTGCAGTGCGACGACCACAGTGGAGACACCCTCCTTCTTCGGAGTGGCGACGTCAGCAGCAGCGATGGCGACACGCTTCCTCTTCATTGCGGCACACTTCTCTCCGATGCGGTGCAGTGCGACAGTTCCAGCGGCGACACCCTCCTTTCTCCGGAGTTGCGACGGCAGGCACAGCGACGGTGACACGCTTCTTCTCGTTGAGTCACGTTTCCAGCTCTTTGCGACACGCAGTTTCTCAGAAGGCCCAAAACAGCAGCAGGCACTTCCAAAGAACTCTGGGGAGCGGGGGGGGGGGGTGAAGTCTGTTGTCCCTGAGACTTCAGCAGGAGGCAAGCTCTTTTCCAAGCCCTTGGAGATCCTTCACAAGTTGAAAGCAAAGTACTCAAAGTTCCTTTCTCCTTCCTTTGGCAGTAAGGCAACCACTGCAGGCCAATCCCCCAAGCAGCACTTCAGCTTGGGAATAGTGTTGGACGGCGACCTCAGGGGCGAACAGGAAATATACCTGACCACCCTGGGTCCACCCTCCTAAGTACCAAGACGAGCACTGGCGGGAGACTTCTCAGGAGGAGAGTCTCGAATCTAGGATCGTACACTCTATACCAGCACCACACGACAAAGAGACACCACACCGTAGCTTCTTAAGAACGTTCTTTATCTCGTGATTCAAAAGGATCTTTATGATCGGCAAAGGTAGGTATGTACAAATAGGGCAAGGGCCTAGAGAGTCTTGGTCAGGGCGGGGGTAGCGGGACAGTCTTATGGTTCAGTGCCACTATCGGTGCGTATCCGGCGCACAGCTCTCAATCCTCGAGCCGGGGGATACGATGTGAGCTTTGGGGGTCCAGCCGGACCAGGAGAGTCAGGGAGTCGCGAGTCACTCAGCCGGGCTCAAGCAAGATGCCGGAGGTCTTACGATCTTTAGGGGAGCCGCGAGTCACTCAGCAGGCTCAGAGGTTCCAAGGCTTGCACGGGAGCCGCGAGTCACTCAGCTGGGCTCAGGTGTTCTAAAGGCGCAAGGGGAGCCGCGAGTCACTCAGCAGGGCTCAGATGTTCCACAGTTGCAAGGGAGCCGCGAGTCACTCAGCAGGGCTCTCCGGATTGGTCGCCCGCGGCCTGGGCTTGGGCCTGCTGCCGGGGTCCGGCCAGGGAAGGACAGGTAGCTTGCTCCCGGCAGAACTCCTCCCGGGAGGGGCCCCCCTCGTGGCGCCACTACGCCAATTCGGGCAGATCACCCAGCTCGGTGATCTGTGCGGGGTCGGGGTGTATGGGTTCGTTGTCAGCGACATCTTCTCCTCGTGGGGAGAGGTCGGAGGTCTCGGCTGGGTCGGCCCTGCCGTCATCCACAGGGGGGAGGCTGGCAGTTTCACTCTCGACTTCCCCGTCGGGGGGGGCAGTCGGGCTGCCATAGATCGGGTGGTGGCGCACACCCACTCGGGGAGGCCCATCATCCCGAGGTGGGTCCGTCGCTCGACCTGCTTCCACGGAGAACTTTCCAGGTCATTCCCCAGGAGGCAGTCGACCGGCTGGGAGGTCCGTACTGCCACTTTCAATTTAACTGCTACTCCTTGCCACTCGAATGGTATCAGGGCTACCTTACAAAGCTCTCAATGTTATCTGCTGAAATTACAGGGCACAGGACATTGGGGAGGATTTGGTCTTCTCGCACTAAATGACTAAGGACACCTGTGGCTCCGGTGTCCACTGTTACTAACTGGTGGTACTTCTTGGTGTTGGTAGGCAGGGCATTCCCGGGGACCATCTCCCTATCTCCCAGGGATACTAGGGTCATGGCAGTAGGTTCCCATCCCTCAGTGTCCTCCAATTCCACCCCTAGGGCTACATTCGCTATCTGCCTAGCCGGGGGAGTTGTGGTCGGGATACGTGGCGTCAGGGGGCACTGGGGATCTCTGGCGTAGTGCCCGGGCTTTTGACATCTCCAACATGTGATGGTCACTCGGTGCTGTCTACCTGGGGGGCCAGCAGCAGCTGGTGGAGGTGTGGGGAAACTTGGCAGTGGGTTTCTCGGGGGGCTATGCTGGGGACCGGACTGGGCGCCCCTGGGTCCTCCCGGGTTCCCCCCCCCTCTCTGGCGGGGTGGTCCTTGATTGTTGCGGGGGTAATCACCTACGGGGCCCCGGGCGACCCGGGTGTTCACCCAGCGATCCGCCTCGACGGCCAGCTTCCTCGGATCTGCGAACTTGCTGTCGAGCAGATGCTGGCGTAGCTCCACAAAACAGTTTGTGGACAAATGTTCACACAGCATAAGGTCTGTTAGTTCTTCCATGGTGGTCACTTTGCTGCCCTTGAACCAACCTTCGAATGCTCGGCTAAAAAAGTTTACGTACTCCACCCAGGTGGTGCTAGGAATCTTTTTGAGGTCCCAGAACCGCTGGCGGTACATTTCTGGGGTGAGGCCGTCTCTCGTCAGGAGGGCCTCATTCATGTGGCTGTAGGAAGTCTGCACGGAGGACGGAAGATCGAGCAGGGTGTCTCTCCCTTCGCTCAGGAATCGACCCCACAATCCGGCCCCCCAATCTTTCTGCGGGACTCGGTGTGAGGTCATGGCAACTTCGTAGGCCTTGAACGATTGTTGGATGTCGTCATTTTTATAGTATTCCTTGACCACATCTTTGGGGATGTGGACCTTTGGCTCTGTCGGGGGTTCGGTCCCTCGGTTCCCCGGGGGCCGGTTCTCTTCGTTCCGTGCCTTGAGCTCGAGCTCTTTCAAGCTTCGCTCTTGCTCCAGTTGAAGTCTCTTCCCTTCATGCTCCCGCTGGAGTTTCTTCTCTTCCAATTCTCCTTGTACTTTCATTTGCTCGATCGCAAGTTTCTTTTCTGCCAATTTTATTTCGCCTTTGATCTTTAGTTTGGCCATCTCCAGCTCGTGGTGGCGACTTCTTTCGCGATCCACGAGCGCCTCTGGGGATAGGCCCCCGTCTGGCACGATTGTTCGTACCTGGCTGCTGCTTTCTGTCTGGGGGAGTCCCGGTTTGTCTGGCTGCGCCGCCGCTCCTTCTGTGCGGGGGACTCCGGACTCCACCCAAGCTTTCAATGCTTTCTGCATGTCTTCCTTTGTTTTGAGGCCAGTGGTAGCGATTCCCAGTTCTTTGCAAAATTCTTTTAGTTCTTTGTGCGAGTACTCCTCCAGTTGTTCTACACGGAATGCTGTACTCGCGTCAACTTCAATGGTACTCATGATGGTTTCTTCTGCCGTCTTTGCTCGGTAGTGCGTTAGTCGTGTACTGTACGATCTCTAGATTGTGGCTCGTATCCCGTCGCTTGCCACCAAATGTTGGACGGCGACCTCAGGGGCGAACAGGAAGTATACCTGACCACCCTGGGTCCACCCTCCTAAGTACCAAGACGAGCACTGGTGGAAGACTTCTCAGGAGGAGAGTCTCGAATCTAGAATCGTACACTCTATACCAGCACCACACGACAAAGAGACACCACACTGTAGCTTCTTAAGAACGTTCTTTATCTCGTGATTCAAAAGGATGTTTATGATCGGCAAAGGTAGGTATGTACAAATAGGGCAAGGGCCCAGAGAGTCTTGGTCAGGGTGGGGGTAGCGGGACAGTCTTATGGTTCAGTGCCACTATCGGTGTGTATCCGGCGCACAGCTCTCAATCCTCGAGCCGGGGGATACGATGTGAGCTTTGGGGGTCCAGCAGGACCAGGAGAGTCAGGGAGCAGCGAGTCACTCAGCCGGGCTCAAGCAAGATGCCGGAGGTCTTACGATCTTTAGGGGAGCCGCGAGGCACTCAGCAGGCTCAGGGGTTCCAAGGCTTGCAAGGGAGCCGCGAGTCACTCAGCTGGGCTCAGGTGTTCCAAAGGCGCAAGGGGAGCCGCGAGTCACTCAGCAGGGCTCAGATGTTCCACAGTTGCAAGGGAGCCGCGAGTCACTCAGCAGGGCTCAGGTGTTCCAGAGTTACAGGGGGAGCCACGAGTCACTCAGTAGGGCTCTCGTCGTTCTCGAAGCGAATCTGTCGATAGTCCCGGGCCATCCCCATTTATAGGACTACTCCTCTTTGATCTCCGGAGCTCTGGTATGCGGGGGTCTTGGCACCTGGGGGCCGCTCGTTAGGGTTTCCTCCCACGCGGCCCTTTGATCCATTCGTGTCAGGTTCGGGAGGAGTCCCAGACACACAGCAGACGTGGAGCCAGCCCTCCGGGTGGCCGTAGGGGCGATCGAAAACCCATCTCCCGAAGGGAGGTCGGAGGTGTGAGAGAAACTGCTCCTCCCTCTCCCCCTCAAGGGGAGCGTGCTATCTCCCAGCCAGGGGGGCGCCTCTCGGTCAAGGCTGCGCTGGATCGGGCGGCCATCTTAGAGGCAGGAAAGTGGGCACACAGGGCCTACCGGCCGGGAAGATGGAGGCACGGACGGGGCAGTCCGGGGACGGGTGTGTGTAACATGGAGGGAAGGGTTGGCTAGGCCAGGGGACTCAGGGGTCTGTTGTGGCCTACAGCTCGGACGGGAGTGCCTAAGGGTCAGGGAGGACCACGCCACGAGGCCGGGTCTAACAAATAGTCTCTCCTCAGTTTCTTCAGGTTCGTCTCCTCAGTAAAGGTTTCTTCTGGTAGTCCAGTGATCTAATTTCATGGGATCAGGGTCCCAATATTTTTACCCAGAAATCCTTTGTTCTCTGAGGGGAGACGGGCCTTTGCCCAGTCCAAACCAGTTCTGAAGCACTCTGTTTACCAGACTTCTCCTTTCCTTTCACAGTGCAGGGCATGCACATCAGACGCCCCACAGGAGATGGAGCCAGCATTGTGGAAATCAAGTACAGTCCTGGAGCACTCTGTTTACAGGACTCCTTCTCTTCTTTCAGTGTGCAGGGCAGAGACATCAGCCGCACCCCAGGGGGTGGAGCCAGCATTGTGGAAGGCAGGCACAGACCTATTCAAGGTTCAGGTGAACTCCTCCCTCCCATCTAAATGCAGATCTCTCTATTCACCACTGGGTGACTCAGCCTGTCTCCTGGAATTCCCCAGCCCTGTCACTCACAGAAACCAGACATAGGAATACACAAACTAGCAGAGGCAGGTTTGAATGGTTAGACAAGCAAATACCTACTTTCTAAAAGTGGTATTTGCAAACACAGAATATTAAAATAAACTTTACTAAAAGATGTATTTTATTATTCTGAGTTCAGGCATACTAAACTCGAATTTTCACCATGTTCTCTGAGCCTGTTAGGATTATAACGTGTAACAATTCTAACAGCCCATTCTGGCCTATGGAGAACAGGTAGCCTTGCAATAGTGAAAAACGAAAATGGCTGTAATTCACTATTAGGACATGCCACACACATCAGGGCTTGTCCTACCTTTTAATTACAATGCACCCTGCCCTTGGGCCTACCAGAGAGGTGACTGATACGAAGAAAAGGGAAGGTTTAAGGACTGGGAAGTGGGTGCACTTTCCCAGTCAGCATGACAGTACCAGACTGCACGCAGGCTCTGCAATGGCAGACCTTAGACACATTTTACAAGGCTGCTTCTGTGGGTGGCACAACCAGTGCTGCAGGCCCACCAGCAGCATTTGGATTACACGCCCTGGCACACTCAGTGCACTAGACTAGGGTCTGACAAGTAAACCAAGTAGCCAAACATGGAATCACTAACCCATACATCACTTTACAGTTGGGAGCACTTGCACTGTGCACTGAATGGCAGTGGCACAGTGCCCAAAGCATCTAATACCAGAGAAAATACATGAGGCAACAGAAAAAAATGGAAGGGAGACCCACGCCAATGGTGCCAGTTCTAACACCCCCTGTTCATGAAGTCTCAGGAACAGCAAAGACTTCAGGTTCTTTGACCCGCAGCATTGGGGACTGTGTGTTTTGTGCTGCAACCCGAAGAGCGCCATGCTCTGCCACTGTGACCCTGGTCTCATCGACGGCGCCTGCTGACTCCATCACCGGGCCACTGCTTGCACCATGACCTGAGGGCACCGCACTCCGCACCGCCTTGCTCCATGCCGAAGCTTTGGTAGTGCAGAGGGCACCGCTGCCACGCCGCACCGTGACCCTGGTCTCACAGATGATGCCTGCTGATGCCATCACCGAGCCGCTGCTTGCATCGCTACCTGTGGGTTCGCACTCTGCATCACCTCGCTACACTGCGACACCATGGCCTTCCTGACGCCGCCACTTCCCGCCAAAATCGATGCCGCTGCTTGCACCGTGGTTCGGGGGCACCGCTCGTAAGTTTACACAACGCACCGCCCTCATCCCACACCACATCCTTGGCCCACCGACTCTAGTCATCGACTCTAGTTTGTCAGCCGACTACAGCACTTCTGCAACGACAACGCCGCTGCTTGCACCGTGACCTGCTAGTACTGTGATGAGCACCACCACCCTCTCGCATCGCAACCCTGATCTCACCGACGATGCCATATGATGCTGCCACCAAGACTCTGCTCGCACCGCGACCTGGGGGCACCGTATGCCACACCGCTGCGCTTCACACTGCAGCACCCAACGCCTGTTGGTGCCAGCGCTCCGGTTCCCATCAGAAAAGAGCTCGACCTGCAATGGCCCCATCGTCCTGCATCTCTGAAAGGTACTGTTTGCAGGTCTTTCTGACACCATAGTTGGCCTGCGACCCCGCGGTCAGCCAGAACTGTTTTTGGATTTGTGTGCTCACGACGCCTTAGAAGCCCAGACGGAGCTATCCACACGAGGAACTCTTTTTAATCAACGTATTTTTGAACAGTGAACTTTTAAGTATAGTATTGTGGATTTTCATCGTTTTTAGGTCGAGACTGGCGTAGGCTGCGCATGCGCAGTCTCGCATGGGAGACTTAATGTCTCTTAGTAGCGAGGTTACTTACGCCCCTCTTCTCCATTGGCTGGCCTCCTAAATGCTGGCCAGCCATTGGTGAAGAGGTCCCAATGACGATCTAAGCCCCGTCTTTTTTGGATTAGGGGGCGTGTTTTTTTCCATTTCTTTCTCTGTGACATCCTCAGTCCAAAACACGGCCCCAATCGCAAAAGGACGGGGCTTGGAGACCAATGGCAGCAACATCCGAGTCGGAATTTATTGGTAGTGATAAATACCGCTGAATTACTTGCTCTGCGAGAATAGAACGTGGAGTTTGATACCTACTGTACAAATAAAATATGTTCCGGTCAATACAAATTTTTCTCAAGTTAAATATCGGGTACAATTGCACTGTTTGCATAACATCAGTGACCTCACATCGCAATTCGCCGAGCTGCTGTAAGGAGGGCCGTGGAAACCGTCAAGGGCGGCTGTGCGCCCCCCCCCGCTTTGCTAACTGCTCTTAAGATGGCGCTGCTCTTTTGGAATGTTTCTCTTGCAGCTCGGGGCTGCTCGGCAACAACTGCGTCCCCAACGCTAGGGCCTGACTTCCCTTTAGATATTTAAGTGTTCTGTCCTCGTGCTCAGGTAATAGAATATTAAATACTGATGTTCAGTGGCCACCATAGTGTAATAATAATATGCATTTTCGTGCATTGTAACTTAATTCGATAGTCTGTCGGATTCAGTTTTGCATTTCTTCAATGTATTGTTGCTCTCTCCGATACTTTAAGTAAAACTGCTGTGGTAAATAAATGTGCTAATCTTCATCCCTTCTTCAAGCTGAAGAAACTTGCTGCAAACAAAACAACCCGTCCATTAGAGTTGATTCAAATTGGATGTGCCATTGCGTTTTAAAGTGCTTTTCTAAAACACGTTGCAGGTCTCTTAGCGAGGTGTTCAACAAACTGACATGTACGTCTTTAACTATATTCAGAAGTAGTATTAATCTATTGCATATTTGCTCAGTGAATGGCTATACTGTAACCACGTAAACTTTAGTTTATTAGCCTGTTGAATCCAGGTTGATGGCTTTTGAGTTGGGGAAACACGTGTGCGCCCCGCCATTTTGGGACCTTCTCCTGTTGTCACCACATCCACCAACACGTCCACCACCACCAACCACCACATCCACCACCACATCCACCATCACCACCACATCCACCATCACCACATCCACCACCACAACCACATCCTCCACCACCACCACCACATCCACCACCACCACATCCACCAACACCACATCCATCCCCTCATCCACCAACACCACATCCATCACCATATTCCACCACCGCATCCACCACCATATCCACCATCACCACCAAATCCACCACATCCGCCACCACATCCGCCACCACAACATCCTCCACCACCAGCACATCCACCACCACATCCTCCGCCACATCCACCACCACCACATCCACCACCACCATATCCACCATCACAACCAAATTCACCACATCCACCACAACATCCTCCACCACCAGCACATCCACCACCACATTCACCATCACCACCACATCCACCATCACCACCACATCCACCACCACATCCACCACCACCACATCCACCAACACCACATCCATCACCACATCCACCAACACCACATCCATCACCACATCCACAACCACATCCACCACCACATCTACCATCACCACCACATCCACCACATCCTCCACCCTATCCACCACCACCACATCGTCCACCACCAACACATCCACCACATCCATCACCACATCCACCAACATCACGTCCATCACCACATCCGCCAATACCACATCCATCACCACATTCCATCACCACATCCACAACCACATCCACCACCACCACCACATCCATCACATCCGCCACCACATCCACCACCACCACATCCTCCACCACCACCACATCCACCACCACATCCTCCACCACATCCACCACCACCATATCCACCACCAAATCCACCACCACATCCACCACCACAACATCCACCATCACCACCACATCCACCACCACATCCACCACCACCACATCCACCACTACCACATCCATCACCACATCCACCAACACCACATCCATCACCACATTCCACCACCACATCCACAACCACATCCACCACCACATCCACCACTACCACCACATCCACCACCACATCCTCCACCACCACCACCACATCCACCACCACCACATCCACCAACACCACATCCATCACCACATCCACCAACACAGCATCCATCACCACATCCACCACCACATCCACCATCACCACCACATCCACCACATCCACCACACCCACCACCACATCCACCACCACCAAATCCTCCACCACCAACACATCCACCACCACATCCACCACCACCACATCCACCACCACCATATCCACCACCACATCCACCACCACATCCACCACCGCCACATCCACCACCACATCCACCTCCACCACCACATCCACCTCCACCACCACATCCACCACATCCTCCATCAAATCCACAACCACATCCACCACCACATCTACCATCACTACCACATCCACCACATCCACCACATCCACCACCACCACATGCTCCACCACCAACACATTCATCACCACCACATCCACCACCACATCCACCATCACCACCACATCCACCACATCTGCCACCACATCCACCACACCCACCACCACTTCAACCACATTCACCACATCTGCTACCACATCCACCACCACCACATCCACCACCACCACATCCACCACCACCACATTCACCACAGCATCCTTCACCACATTCACCACCACCACATCCACCACCATCACACCCACCACCACCACACCCACCAACACCACATCCACCACCACACCCACCACCACATCCACCACCATATCTACCACCACCAACCACCACATCCACCACCATCACCACCACATCCACCACATACACCATCACATCCACCACCACATCCATCACCACCACATCCACCAACACCACATCCATCACCACATTCCACCACCACATCCTCCACCACCACCACATCCACCACCACATCCTCTACCACATCCACCACCACCACATCCACCATCACCAAATCCATCACTTCCACCACATCCACCATCACCACATCCACCACCCCACCCACCACCACATCCACCATCACCACCACATCCGCCACCACCACATCCACCACTACCACATCCACCACCACCACATCCGCCACCACATCCGCCACCACATCTACCATCACCACATCCACCACATCTGCCACCACATCCACCACCACCACATCCTCCACCACATCCACCATCACCACCACAACCACCACCACATCCACCACCACCACATCCATCATCACCACCACATCCACCACATCCACCACCACATCCACCACTTCTGCCACCACATCCACCACCACATCCACCACATCTGCCACCACATCCACCACCACCACATCCACCACCACCTCACCCACTACCACCACATCCACCAACACCACATTCACCACCACATTTCAACACCACATCCACCACCACATCCACCACCGCATCCACCACCACATCCACCACAACATCCATCATCACCACCACATACACTACCACATCCACCACCACCATATCTGCCACCACATCCGCCACCACATCCGCCTCCGTATCCACCACCACATCAACCACCACCACATCCACCATCACCACCACATCCACCATCACCACCACATCCACCACTACATCCACCACCACCACATCCACCACCACCACATCCACCATCACCACCACATCCACCACATCCACCACCACTACATCCACCACATCCACCACCACATCCACCATATCTGCCACCACATCCACGACCATCACGGCCACCACCACCACATCCACCACAACCACCAAATCCACCAGCACCACATCCACCAAACCCACCACCACCACATCCACCAACACCACATCCACCTCAACATTCCACCAGCACATCCACCACCACATTCACCACATCCACCACCACCAACCACCACATCCACCACCACATCCACCATCACCACCACATCCACCACATATACCGAATCCACCACCACCACATCCACCACCACCACATCCGCCACCTCATCCACCGACACCACATCCATCACCACATTCCACCACCACATCCACCACCACCACATCCTCCACCACCACCACATCCACCACCACATCCACCATCACCACATCCACCACATCTACCATCACCACATCCACCACCACATCCACCGTCACCACATCCATCACCACCACACCCACCACCACATCCACCATCACAACCACATCCACCACATACACCACATTCACCACCACATCCACCACATCTGCCACGACCACATCTACCACTGCCAGATCCACCACCAACGCCACATCCACCACCTCCACCACCACATCCACCTCCACCACCACGTCCACCACATCCATCACCACCACATCCACCACCACCACATCCACCACCACCACATCCACCACCACCACATCCACAAGCAGATCCTCCACCATATCCACCACCACCACATCCACCACTGTAGCAGGGTTTCCGTTCTCCCACAGAACTGTGCACCACATCCACCACCACCACATCCACCACCACATCCACCAACACCACATCCACCAACACCACATCCATCACCACATCCACCACATCCACCAACACCACCACATCCACCACCACCACATCCACCAACACCACATCCACCAACACCACATCCATCACCACATCCACCAACACCACATCCATCACCACATTCCAGCACCACATCCACCACCACCACATCCACCACCACCACATCCACCACCACTGCCACATCCACCACACCTACCACCACATCCACAACCACATCCACATCCACATCCTCCACCACATCCACCATCACCACCACATCCTCCATCACCAACACATCCACCACCACCACATCCACCACCACATCCTCTACCACACCCACCACCACATCCACCACATCCACCACCACATCCACCACCACATCCACCACTGCCACATCCACCACATCTACCACCACATCCACCACCACATCCACCACCACCATCACATCCACCACCACATCCACTATCACCACCACATCCACCACATCCGCCACCACATCCACCACCACCACATCCTCCACCACCAACACATCCACCACCACATCCACCACCACATCCTCCATAACAACCTCAACGACATCCACCACCACATCCACCACCACCACATCCACCACCACATCCACCACCACCACATCCACCACCACCACCACATTCACCACCACACCCACCACCACATCCACCACCACATCCACCACCACATCCACCACCACCACATCCACCAGATCCACCACCACCACTTCCACCACATCTATGTGTGTGTGTGTGTGTCTGTGTGTGGGTGCAAATGCAGTAGGTCTCGCATTTGCAAGAGATTAAGCTATTGGCATTGTAAATGACAATCCCATTTATTTATCTGTTTTCAAAACCAACACATACATAAAATGCCAATAGCTCTTACTTTTGCAAAGGCGAGACCGTTTCATTGTAAATGCATGTTGGTATTGTTTTAATTACAAAAAAAAGTTGTGTCCTTTTCTGGTGCGTACACTGTCTTACTGTTGGTTATGTGCAAATGCTTTACACACGGCCTCTAAGATAAACCTGGGTGCTCGTGCCATGCTACCAAGGGGATGAGCAGGGGTTATTTTAGCCCTCCCTTATCCTGACTAGAGTGGTGGTTTTTGCCTGGCTTTGGCCTGCGCCCTAGCCTACCAAAAATCCAATTTCTAACAGGGGTGCAATGACTGCCCAAATTAGATTTTAGTGTTATATGTAGATGAAAACCAGGATTACCATAGTACACTCCCAACACACAACACAAGTCTTCAAATCCCAATTTTAATGTGGCCGAAGATTTTCTCCATCTTGAAAATGTTCAAAGTGGGTAGAGTTGGTCCCGGAAACTCTTATCCCATTGACTTGGGTGTGCCTAGGTGCCATTCCCACCCACCACCACCACATCCACCACATCTGCCACCACATCCACCACCACATCTAGCACATCCACCACATCTGCCACCACATCCATCACCACATCTACCACATCCACCACATCTGCCACCAACTACACCACCACCACATCCACCACCACAACACCACCACATCCACCACGACATCCTCCACCACATCCACCACCACATCCACCACACCCACCACCACCACATCCACCAACACCACATCCACCATCACATCCACCACCACCAACCACCACATCCACCACCACCAACCACCACATCCACCACCACATCCACCACATCCACCGAATCCACCACCACCACCACCACATCCTCCACCACCACATCCGCCACCAAATCCACCACCACCACATCCATCACCACATTCCACCACCACATCCACCACCACCACATCCTCCACCACCACCACATCCACCACCACATCTACCGTCACCACATCCACCACCACCACACCCACCATCATGACCACATCCACCACATCCACCACCACATTCACCACCACATCCACCACATCCGCCACCACCACATCCACCACCACACGCACCACCACATCCACCACCACCACAGCCACATCCACTACATCCACCACCACATCCACCTCCACCACCACATCCACCACCACATCCACATCCACCACCACATCCACCTCATCCTCCACCACCACATCCACCACCACATCCACCACATCCACCACCACATCCACCACCACATCGTCCACCACCACCACACCCACCACCATATCCACCACCACATCCACCACCACAACATCCACCACCACATCCACCAACACCTCATTCATCAACACCACATCCATCACCACATCCACCATCACATCCACCACCACATCCACCACCCCATCCACCATCACCACCATGTCCACCACATCCACCACCACCACATACACCACATCCACCACCACCACATCCACCATCACCACCACATCCACCACATCCACCACCATATCCACCACATCCACCACCACATCCACCACATCTGCCACCACCACATCCTCCACAACATCCACCACCACATCCACCACATCCACCACCACATCCACCACCACCACATCCACCAACACCACATCTATCACCACATCCACCAACACAACATCCATCATCACATTCCGCCACCACACCCACCACCACATCCACCACCACATCCACCATCACCACCACATGCACCACATCCACCACATCCGCCACCACATTCACCACCACCATATCCTCCACCACCACCACATCCACCACCACATCCTCCACCACATCCACCACCACCACATCCACCACCACATCCACCATCACCACCACATCCACCATCACCACCACATCAACCACATCCACCACCACCACATCCACCAACACCACATCCATCACAACATCCACCAACACCACATCCATCACCACATTCCACCACCACATCCACCACTACCACATCCATTGCCACATCCACCACCACCACCACATCCACCACCACTGCCACATCCACCACATCTACCACCACATCCACCACCACATCCACCACATTCACAACATCCGCCACCACATCCACCACCAACACATCCACCACCACCACATCCACCACCACATCCTCCACCACAACCACCATCACATCCGCCACCACATCCACCACCACCACATCCTCCACCACCAACACATCCACCACTACCACATCCACCACCACATCCTCCACCACTACATTCACCACCACATCCACCACCGCCACATCCACCACCACCGCCACATCCACCACATCTACCACCACATCCACCACCACATCCACCACCATATCCACCACCACATCCATCACATCTTCCACCACCACATCCACCACCACCACATCCACTATAACCACCACATCCAGCACCACCACATCCACCAATACATCCACCATCACCACATCCACCACCACATCTATCACCACCACATCCACCACCACCACCACATCCGCCACCACATCCGCCACCACATCCACCACCACCACATCCACCAACACCACATCCATCACTACATTCCACCACCACATTCCACCACCACATCTACCACCACATCCACCACCACATCAACCACCACCACCACATCCACCACCACATCCATCACATCCGCCACCACATCCACCACCACCACATCCTCCACCACCACCACATCCACCACCACATCCTCCACCACATCCACCACCAACATATCCACCACCAAATCTGCCACCACATCCACCACCACAACATCCACCATCACCACCACATCCACCACCACATCCACCACCACCACATCCACCACCACCACATCCATCACCACATCCACCAACACCACATCCATCACCACATTCCACCACCACATCCACAACCACATCCACCACCACATCCACCACTACCACCACATCCACCACCACATCCTCCACCACCACCACCACATCCACCACCACATCCACCAACACCACATCCATCACCACATCCACCAACACAGCATCCATCACCACATACACCACCACATCCACCATCACCACCACATCCACCACATCCACCACACCCGCCACCACATCCACCACCACCAAATCCTCCACCACTAACACATCCACCACCACATCCACCACCACCACATCCACCACCACCACATCCACCACCACATCCACCACCACATCCACCACCGCCACATCCACCACCACCGCCACATCCACCACCACATCCACCTCCACCACCACATCCACCACATCCTCCATCAAATCCACAACCACATCCACCACCACATCTACCATCACTACCACATCCACCACATCCACCACATCTGCCACCACATCCACCACCACCACATGCTCCACCACCAACACATTCATCACCACCACATCCACCACCACATCCACCATCACCACCACATCCACCACATCTGCCACCACATCCACCACACCCACCACCACTTCAACCACATTCACCACATCTGCTACCACATCCACCACCACCACATCCACCACCACCACATTCACCACAGCATCCTTCACCACATTCACCACCACCACATCCACCACCATCACACCCACCACCACCACACCCACCAACACCACATCCACCACCACACCCACCACCACATCCACCACCATATCTACCACCACCAACCACCACATCCACCACCATCACCACCACATCCACCACATACACCATCACATCCACCACCACCACATCCATCACCACCACATCCACCAACACCACATCCATCACCACATTCCACCACCACATCCACCACCACATCCACCACCACCACATCCTCCACCACCACCACTTCCACCACCACATCCTCTACCACATCCACCACCACCACATCCACCATCACCAAATCCATCACTTCCACCACATCCACCATCACCACATCCACCACCCCACCCACCACCACATCCACCATCACCACCACATCCGCCACCACCACATCCACCACCACCACATCCACCACCACCACATCCGCCACCACATCCGCCACCACATCTACCATCACCACATCCACCACATCTGCCACCACATCCACCACCACCACATCCTCCACCACATCCACCATCACCACCACAACCACCACCACATCCACCACCACCACATCCATCATCACCACCACATCCACCACATCCACCACCACATCCACCACTTATGCCACCACATCCACCACCACATCCACCACATCTGCCACCACATCCACCACCATCACATCCACCACCACCTCAGCCACCACCACCACATCCACCAACACCACATTCACCACCACATTTCAACACCACATCCACCACCACATCCACCACCGCATCCACCACCACATCCACCACAACATCCATCATCACCACCACATACACTACCACATCCACCACCACCATATCTGCCACCACATCCGCCACAACATCCGCCTCCGCATCCACCACCACATCAACCACCACCACATCCACCATCACCACCACATCCACCATCACCACCACATCCACCACTACATCCACCACCACCACATCCACCACCACCACATCCACCATCACCACCACATCCACCACCACTACATCCACCACATCCACCATATCTGCCACCACATCCACGACAATCACAGCCACCACCACCACATCCACCACAAACACCAAATCCACCAGCACCACATCCACCACACCCACCACCACCACATCCACCAACACCACATCCACCTCAACATTCCACCAGCACATCCACCACATCCACCACCACCAACCACCACATCCACCACCACATCCACCACCACATCCACCATCACCACCACATCCACCACCACATCCACCACCACCACATCCACCACCACCACATCCATCACCACATCCACCAACACCACATCCATCACCACATTCCACCACCACATCCACAACCACATCCACCACCACATCCACCACTACCACCACATCCACCACCACATCCTCCACCACCACCACCACATCCACCACCACATCCACCAACACCACATCCATCACCACATCCACCAACACAGCATCCATCACCACATACACCACCACATCCACCATCACCACCACATCCACCACATCCACCACACCCGCCACCACATCCACCACCACCAAATCCTCCACCACTAACACATCCACCACCACATCCACCACCACCACATCCACCACCACCACATCCACCACCACATCCACCACCACATCCACCACCGCCACATCCACCACCACCGCCACATCCACCACCACATCCACCTCCACCACCACATCCACCACATCCTCCATCAAATCCACAACCACATCCACCACCACATCTACCATCACTACCACATCCACCACATCCACCACATCTGCCACCACATCCACCACCACCACATGCTCCACCACCAACACATTCATCACCACCACATCCACCACCACATCCACCATCACCACCACATCCACCACATCTGCCACCACATCCACCACACCCACCACCACTTCAACCACATTCACCACATCTGCTACCACATCCACCACCACCACATCCACCACCACCACATTCACCACAGCATCCTTCACCACATTCACCACCACCACATCCACCACCATCACACCCACCACCACCACACCCACCAACACCACATCCACCACCACACCCACCACCACATCCACCACCATATCTACCACCACCAACCACCACATCCACCACCATCACCACCACATCCACCACATACACCATCACATCCACCACCACCACATCCATCACCACCACATCCACCAACACCACATCCATCACCACATTCCACCACCACATCCACCACCACATCCACCACCACCACATCCTCCACCACCACCACTTCCACCACCACATCCTCTACCACATCCACCACCACCACATCCACCATCACCAAATCCATCACTTCCACCACATCCACCATCACCACATCCACCACCCCACCCACCACCACATCCACCATCACCACCACATCCGCCACCACCACATCCACCACCACCACATCCACCACCACCACATCCGCCACCACATCTACCATCACCACATCCACCACATCTGCCACCACATCCACCACCACCACATCCTCCACCACATCCACCATCACCACCACAACCACCACCACATCCACCACCACCACATCCATCATCACCACCACATCCACCACATCCACCACCACATCCACCACTTCTGCCACCACATCCACCACCACATCCACCACATCTGCCACCACATCCACCACCATCACATCCACCACCACCTCAGCCACCACCACCACATCCACCAACACCACATTCACCACCACATTTCAACACCACATCCACCACCACATCCACCACCGCATCCACCACCACATCCACCACAACATCCATCATCACCACCACATACACTACCACATCCACCACCACCATATCTGCCACCACATACGCCACAACATCCGCCTCCGCATCCACCACCACATCAACCACCACCACATCCACCATCACCACCACATCCACCATCACCACCACATCCACCACTACATCCACCACCACCACATCCACCACCACCACATCCACCATCACCACCACATCCACCACATCCACCACCACTACATCCACCACATCCACCATATCTGCCACCACATCCACGACAATCACAGCCACCACCACCACATCCACCACAAACACCAAATCCACCAGCACCACATCCACCACACCCACCACCACCACATCCACCAACACCACATCCACCTCAACATTCCACCAGCACATCCACCACATCCACCACCACCAACCACCACATCCACCACCACATCCACCATCACCACCACATCCACCACATATACCGAATCCACCACCACCACATCCACCACCACCACATCCGCCACGTCATCCACCGACACCACATCCATCACCACATTCCACCACCACATCCACCACCACCACATCCTCCACCACCACCACATCCACCACCACATCCACCACCACATCCACCATCACCACATCCACCACATCTACCATCACCACATCCACCACCACATCCACCGTCACCACATCCATCACCACCACACCCACCACCACATCCACCATCACAACCACAACAGATCGGGAGATCAGGAACTATTACGTGTTCCTAGGGCCATGAAGGCAAGAAAGGGGGAAAGAGCCCTATCGGTAGCAGGTCCAAAGCTGTGGAACCTACTCCCAAAGGAAATCAGAGTATGTAGGGAACATTTCCCTTTTAGGAAAAAGCTGAAAACATTCCTCTTCAAATCCCTAACTGACTGATCTCCTGCCTAGTTCATTAAAATGTTGACGAGTCTTTTCTGTTCTTTGGTTGTGCCAAAGGCGCGGAGATATTCCTTCGGGAATCGATTCATAGCGCCATACAAACTTGGAAATAAATAAATAAATAAATAAAATAAATAAATAAACCACATCCACCACATACACCACATTCACCACCACATCCACCACATCTGCCACCACCACATCCACTACTGCCAGATCCACCACCAACGCCACATCCACCACCTCCACCACCACATCCACCTCCACCACCACGTCCACCACATCCATCACCACCACATCCACCACCACCACATCCACCACCACCACATCCACCACCACCACATCCACCACCACCACATCCACAAGCAGATCCTCCACCATATCCACCACTGTAGCAGGGTTTCCGTTCTCCCACAGAACTGTGCACCACATCCACCACCACCACATCCACCACCACATCCACCAACACCACATCCACCAACACCACATCCATCACCACATCCACCACATCCACCAATACCACCACATCCACCACCACCACATCCACCAACACCACATCCACCAACACCACATCCATCACCACATCCACCAACACCACATCCATCACCACATTCCAGCACCACATCCACCACCACCACATCCACCACCACCACATCCACCACCACTGCCACATCCACCACATCTACCACCACATACACAACCACATCCACATCCTCCACCACATCCACCATCACCACCACATCCTCCACCACCAACACATCCACCACCACCACATCCACCACCACATCCTCTACCACATCCACCACCACATCCACCACATCCACCACCACATCCACCACCACATCCACCACTGCCACATCCACCACATCTACCACCACACCCACCACCACATCCACCACCACCATCACATCCACATCCACCACCACATCCACTATCACCACCACATCCACCACATCCACCACATCCGCCACCACATCCACCACCACCACATCCTCCACCACCAACACATCCACCACCACATCCACCACCACATCCTCCATAACAACCTCAACGACATCCACCACCACATCCACCACCACCACATCCACCACCACATCCACCACCACCACATCCACCACCACCACCACATTCACCACCACACCCACCACCACATCCACCACCACATCCACCACCACATCCACCACCACCACATCCACCAGATCCACCACCGCCACTTCCACCACATCTATGTGTGTGTGTGTGTCTGTGTGTGGGTGCAAATGCAGTAGGTCTCGCATTTGCAAGAGATTAAGCTATTGGCATTGTAAATGACAATCCCATTTATTTATCTGTTTTCAAAACCAACACATACATAAAATGCCAATAGCTCTTACTTTTGCAAAGGCGAGACCGTTTCATTGTAAATGCATGTTGGTATTGTTTTAATTACAAAAAAAAGTTGTGTCCTTTTCTGGTGCGTACACTGTCTTACTGTTGGTTATGTGCAAATGCTTTACACACGGCCTCTAAGATAAACCTGGGTGCTCGTGCCATGCTACCAAGGGGGTGAGCAGGGGTTATTTTAGCCCTCCCTTATCCTGACTAGAGTGGTGGTTTTTGCCTGGCTTTGGCCTGCGCCCTAGCCTACCAAAAATCCAATTTCTAACAGGGGTGCAATGACTGCCCAAATTAGATTTTAGTGTTATATGTAGATGAAAACCAGGATTACCATATTACACTCCCAACACACAACACAAGTCTTCAAATCCCAATTTTAATGTGGCCGAAGATTTTCTCCATCTTGAAAATGTTCAAAGTGGGTAGAGTTGGTCCCGGAAACTCTTATCCCATTGACTTGGGTGTGCCTAGGTGCCATTCCCACCCACCACCACCACATCCACCACATTTGCCACCACATCCACCACCACATCTAGCACATCCACCACATCTGCCACCACATCTGCCACCACATCCATCACCACATCTACCACATCCACCACATCTGCCACCAACTACACCACCACCACATCCACCACCACCACACCACCACATCCACCACGACATCCTCCACCACATCCACCACCACCACATCCACCACACCCACCACCACCACATCCACCAACACCACATCCACCATCACATCCACCACCACCAACTACCACATCCACCACCACCAACCACCACATCCACCACCACATCCACCACATCCACCGAATCCACCACCACCACCACATCCTCCACCACCACATCCGCCACCAAATCCACCACCACCACATCCATCACCACATTCCACCACCACATCCACCACCACCACATCCTCCACCACCACCACATCCACCACCACATCTACCGTCACCACATCCACCACCACCACACCCACCATCATGACCACATCCACCACATCCACCACATCCACCACATCCACCACATCCACCACCACATTCGCCACCACCACATCCACCACCACACGCACCACCACATCCACCACCACCACAGCCACATCCACTACATCCACCACCACATCCACCTCCACCACCACATCCACCACCACATCCACATCCACCACCACATCCACCTCATCCTCCACCACCACATCCACCACCACATCCACCACATCCACCATCAAATCCACCACCACATCATCCACCACCACCACCATATCCACCACCACATCCACCACCACAACATCCACCACCACATCCACCAACACCTCATTCATCAACACCACATCCATCACCACATCCACCATCACATCCACCACCACATCCACCACCACATCCACCATCACCACCATGTCCACCACATCCACCACCACCACATACACCACATCCACCACCACCACATCCACCATCACCACCACATCCACCACCATATCCACCACATCCACCACCACATCCACCACATCTGCCACCACCACATCCTCCACAACATCCACCACCACATCCACCACATCCACCACCACATCCACCACCACCACATCCACCAACACCACATCTATCACCACATCCACCAACACAACATCCATCACCACATTCCGCCACCACACCCACCACCACATCCACCACCACATCCACCATCACCACCACATGCACCACATCCACCACATCCGCCACCACATTCACCACCACCATATCCTCCACCACCACCACATCCACCACCACATCCACCACCACCACATCCACCACCACATCCACCATCACCACCACATCCACCATCACCACCACATCAACCACATCCACCACCACCACATCTACCAACACCACATCCATCACAACATCCACCAACACCACATCCATCACCACATTCCACCACCACATCCACCACTACCACATCCATCGCCACATCCACCACCACCACATCCACCACCACTGCCACATCCACCACATCTACCACCACATCCACCACCACATCCACCACATTCACAACATCCGCCACCACATCCACCACCAACACATCCACCACCACATCCTCCACCACAACCACCACCACATCCGCCACCACATCCACCACCACCACATCCTCCACCACCAACACATCCACCACATCCACCACCACATCCTCCACCACTACATTCACCACCACATCCACCACCGCCACATCCACCACCACCGCCACATCCACCACATCTACCACCACATCCACCACCACATCCACCACCATATCCACCACCACATCCATCACACCTTCCACCACCACATCCACCACCACCACATCCACTATAACCACCACATCCAGCACCACCACATCCACCAATACATCCACCATCACCACATCCACCACCACATCCATCACCACCACATCCACCACCACCACCACATCCACCACCACATCCGCCACCACATCCGCCACCACATCCACCACCACCACATCCACCAACACCACATCCATCACTACATTCCACCACCACATTCCACCACCACATCTACCACCACATCCACCACCACATCAACCATCACCACCACATCCACCACCACCACATCCTCTACCACCACATCCACCACCACCACATCCACCACCATATCCATCATCACCACATCCACCACATCCACCACTACATCCACCATCACCACATCCACCACCACAACTCCCACCACACCCCACCACCACATCCACTATCACCACCACATCCACCACATCCACCACCACATCCACCACACACATCCACCACCACCACATTCCACCACCCACCACCACATTCACCAACACCACATCCACCAACACCACATCCACCAACACCACATCCACCAACACCACATCCATACCATCACCACATCCACCAGCACATCCACAACCACATTTACCACCACATCCACCCCACATCCACCACCACCACATTCACACCACCACATCCACACCACCACATCCACCAACACCACATTCACCAACACAACATCCACCAACACCATATCCACCAACACCACATCCATCACCACATCCACCAACACCACATCCATCACCACATTCCACCACCATATCCACCACCACATCCACAACCACATTTACCACCACATCCACCATCACCGTCACATCCGCCACCACATCCACCACCACCACATCCACCTCCACCACCACATCCACCACCACATCCACCACATCCTCCACCACCACATCTACCACATCCACCACCACATCCACCACCATATCCTCCACCACATCCACCACCACAACATCCACCACCACATCCACTAACACCACATTCATCAACACCACATCCATCACCACATCCACCACCACATCCACCACCACATCAACCACCACCACATCTACCATCACCACCACATCCACCACATCCACCACATACGCCACCACATCCACCACCACCATATCCGCCACCACATCCACCATCCACCACCACATCCACCATCCACCACCACATCCACCATCACCACATCCACCACCACCACATCCACCCCCACATCCACCATCACCACCACATCCACCACATCCACCACAACATCCACCACCACATCCACCACCACATCCACCATCACCACATCCACCACCACCACATCCGCCACCTCATCCACCGACACCACATCCATCACCACATTCCACCACCACATCCACCACCACCACATCCTCCACCACCACCACATCCACCACCACATCCACCATCACCACATCCACCACATCTACCATCACCACATCCACCACCACATCCACCGTCACCACATGCATCACCACCACACCCACCACCACATCCACCATCACAACCACATCCACCACATACACCACATTCACCACCACATCCACCACATCTGCCACCACCACATCCACCACTGCCAGATCCACCAACAACGCCACATCCGCCACCTCCACCACCACATCCACCTCCACCACTACGTCCACCACATCCATCACCACCACATCCACCACCACCACATCCACCACCACCACATCCACAAGCAGATCCTCCACCATATCCACCACCACCACATCCACCACTGTAGCAGGGTTTCCATTCTCCCACAGAAATGTGCACCACATCCACCACCACCACATCCACCACCAAATCCACCAACACCACATCCACCAACACCACATCCATCACCACATCCACCACATCCACCAACACCACCACATCCACCACCACCACATCCACCAACACCACATCCACCAACACCACATCCATCACCACATCCACCAACACCACATCCATCACCACATTCCAGCACCACATCCACCAGCACCACATCCACCACCACTGCCACATCCACCACATCTACCACCACATCCACAACCACATCCACATCCACATCCTCCACCACATCCACCATCACCACCACATCCTCCACCACCAACACATCCACCACCACCACATCCACCACCACATCCTCTACCACATCCACCACCACATCCACCACATCCACCACCACATCCACCACCACATCCACCACTGCCACATCCACCACATCTACCACCACATCCACCACCACATCCACCACCACATCCACCACCACCATCACATCCACATCCACCACCACATCCACTATCACCACCACATCCACCACATCCACCACATCCTCCACCACATCCACCACCACCACATCCTCCACCACCAACACATCCACCACCACATCCACCACCACATCCTCCATAACAACCTCAACGACATCCACCACCACATCCACCACCACCACATCCACCACCACATCCACCACCACCACATCCACCACCACATTCACCACCACATCCACCACCACATCCACCACCACATCCACCATCACCACATCCACCAGATCCACCACCACCACTTCCACCACATCTATGTGTGTGTCTGTGTGTGTCTGTGTGTGGGTGCAAATGCAGTAGGTCTCGCATTTGCAAGAGATTAAGCTATTGGCATTGTAAATGACAATCCCATTTATTTATCTGTTTTCAAAACCAACACATACATAAAATGCCAATAGCTCTTACTTTTGCAAAGG
The DNA here is from genome assembly GCF_964261635.1 of Lissotriton helveticus. Taxonomy (NCBI): domain Eukaryota; kingdom Metazoa; phylum Chordata; class Amphibia; order Caudata; family Salamandridae; genus Lissotriton; species Lissotriton helveticus. Next base: position 1,595,057,376 of record NC_136069.1, on the reverse strand, counting down.
CGAGACCGTTTCATTGTAAATGCATGTTGGTAATGTTTTAATTACAAAAAAAAGTTGTGTCCTTTTCTGGTGCGTACACTGTCTTACTGTTGGTTATGTGCAAATGCTTTACACACGGCCTCTAAGATAAACCTGGGTGCTCGTGCCATGCTACCAAGGGGGTGAGCAGGGGTTATTTTAGCCCTCCCTTATCCTGACTAGAGTGGTGGTTTTTGCCTGGCTTTGGCCTGCGCCCTAGCCTACCAAAAATCCAATTTCTAACAGGGGTGCAATGACTGCCCAAATTGGAGTTTAGTGGTATATGTAGATCAAAACCAGGATTACCATAGTACACTCCCAACACACAACACAAGTCTTCAAATCCCAATTTTAATGTGGCCGAAGATTTTCTCCATCTTGAAAATGTTCAAAGTGGGTAGAGTTGGTCCCGGAAACTCTTATCCCATTGACTTGGGTGTGCCTAGGTGCCATTCCCACCCACCACCACCACATCCACCACATCTGCCACCACATCCACCACCACATCTAGCACATCCACCACATCTGCCACCACATCCATCACCACATCTACCACATCCACCACATCTGCCACCAACTACACCACCACCACATCCACCACCACCACACCACCACATCCACCACGACATCCTCCACCACATCCACCACCACCACATCCACCACACCCACCACCACCACATCCACCAACACCACATCCACCACCACATCCACCACCACCAACCACCACATCCACCACCACAAACCACCACATCCACCACCACATCCACCGAATCCACCACCACCACCACCACCACCACCACATCCTCCACCACCACATCCGCCACCAAATCCACCACCACCACATCCATCACCACATTCCACCACCACATCCACCACCACCACATCCTCCACCACCACCACACCCACCATCATGATCACATCCACCACATCCACCAAATCCACCACCACATTCACCACCACATCCACCACATCCGCCACCACCACATCCACCACCACACGCACCACCACATCCACCACCACCACAGCCACATCCACTACATCCACCACCACATCCACCTCCACCACCACATCCACCACCACATCCACATCCACCACCACATCCACCTCATCCTCCACCACCACATCCACCACCACATCCACCACATCCACCACCACATCCACCACCACATCATCCACCACCACCACCACACCCACCACCATATCCACCACCACATCCACCACCACAACATCCACCATCACATCCACCAACACCTCATTCATCAACACCACATCCATCACCACATCCACCATCACATCCACCACCACATCCACCACCACATCCACCACCACATCCACCATCACCACCATGTCCACCACATCCACCACCACCACATACACCACATCCACCACCACCACATCCACCATCACCACCACATCCACCACATCCACCACCATATCCACCACATCCACCACCACATCCACCACATCTGCCACCACCACATCCTCCACAACATCCACCACCACATCCACCACATCCACCACCACATCCACCACCACCACATCCACCAACACCACATCTATCACCACATCCACCAACACAACATCCATCACCACATTCCGCCACCACACCCACCACCACATCCACCAACACATCCACCATCACCACCACATGCACCACATCCACCACATCCGCCACCCCATTCACCACCACCATATCCTCCACCACCACCACATCCACCACCACATCCTCCACCACATCCACCACCACCACATCCACCACCACATCCACCATCACCACCACATCCACCATCACCACCACATCAACCACATCCACCACCACCACATCCACCAACATCACATCCATCACAACATCCACCAACACCACATCCATCACCACATTCCACCACCACATCCACCACTACCACATCCATTGCCACATCCACCACCACCACATCCACCACCACTGCCACATCCACCACATCTACCACCACATCCACCACCACATCCACCACATTCACAACATCCGCCACCATATCCACCACCAACACATCCACCACCACCACATCCACCACCACATCCTCCACCACAACCACCACCACATCCGCCGCCACATCCACCACCACCGCCACATCCACCACATCTACCACCACATCCACCACCACATCCACCACCATATCCACCACCACATCCATCACATCTTCCACCACCACATCCACCATCACCACATCCACTATAACCACCACATCCAGCACCACCACATCCACCAATACATCCACCATCACCACATCCACCACCACATCCATCACCACCACATCCACCACCACATCCGCCACCACATCCGCCACCACATCCACCACCACCACATCCACCAACACCACATCCATCACTACATTCCACCACCACATTCCACCACCACATCTACCACCACATCCACCACCACATCAACCATCACCACCACATCCACCACCACCACATCCTCTACTGGATTTTTGTGTTATATGTAGATGAAAACCAGGATTACCATAGTACACTCCCAACACACAACACAAGTCTTCAAATCCCAATTTTAATGTGGCCGAAGATTTTCTCCATCTTGAAAATGTTCAAAGTGGGTAGAGTTGGTCCCGGAAACTCTTATCCCATTGACTTGGGTGTGCCTAGGTGCCATTCCCACCCACCACCACCACATCCACCACATCTGCCACCACATCCACCACCACATCTAGCACATCCACCACATCTGCCACCACATCCATCACCACATCTACCACATCCACCACATCTGCCACCAACTACACCACCACCACATCCACCACCACCACACCACCACATCCACCACGACATCCTCCACCACATCCACCACATCCACCACCACCACATCCACCACACCCACCACCACCACATTCACCAACACCACATCCACCACCACATCCACCACCACCAACCACCACATCCACCACCACAAACCACCACATCCACCACCACATCCACCGAATCCACCACCACCACCACCACATCCTCCACCACCACATCCGCCACCAAATCCACCACCACCACATCCATCACCACATTCCACCACCACATCCACCACCACCACATCCTCCACCACCACCACACCCACCATCATGATCACATCCACCACATCCACCAAATCCACCACCACATTCACCACCACATCCACCACATCCGCCACCACCACATCCACCACCACATGCACCACCACATCCACCACCACCACAGCCACATCCACTACATCCACCACCACATCCACCTCCACCACCACATCCACCACCACATCCACATCCACCACCACATCCACCTCATCCTCCACCACCACATCCACCACCACATCCACCACCACATCATCCACCACCACCACCACACCCACCACCATATCCACCACCACATCCACCACCACAACATCCACCACCACATCCACCAACACCTCATTCATCAACACCACATCCATCACCACATCCACCATCACATCCACCACCACATCCACCACCACATCCACCACCACATCCACCATCACCACCATGTCCACCACATCCACCACCACCACATACACCCCATACACCACCACCACATCCACCATCACCACCATCACCACCACATCCACCACATCCACCACCATATCCACCACATCCACCACCACATCCACCACATCTGCCACCACCACATCCTCCACAACATCCACCACCACATCTACCACATCCACCACCACATCCACCACCACCACATCCACCAACACAACATCCATCACCACATTCCGCCACCACACCCACCACCACATCCACCACCACATCCACCATCACCACCACATGCACCACATCCACCACATCCGCCACCACATTCACCACCACCATATCCTCCACCACCACCACATCCACCACCACATCCTCCACCACATCCACCACCACCACATCCACCACCACATCCACCATCACCACAACATCCACCATCACCACCACATCAACCACATCCACCACCACCACATCCACCAACATCACATCCATCACAACATCCACCAACACCACATCCATCACCACATTCCACCACCACATCCACCACTACCACATCCATTGCCACATCCACCACCACCACATCCACCACCACTGCCACATCCACCACATCTACCACCACATCCACCACCACATCCACCACATTCACAACATCCGCCACCACATCCACCACCAACACATCCACCACCACCACATCCACCACCACATCCTCCACCACAACCACCACCACATCCGCCGCCACATCCACCACCACTGCCACATCCACCACATCTACCACCACATCCACCACCACATCCACCACCATATCCACCACCACATCCATCACATCTTCCACCAACATCCACTATAACCACCACATCCAGCACCACCACATCCACCAATACATCCACCATCACCACATCCACCACCACATCCATCACCACCACATCCACCACCACATCCGCCACCACATCCGCCACCACATCCACCCCCACCACATCCACCAACACCACATCCATCACTACATTCCACCACCACATTCCACCACCACATCTACCACCACATCCACCACCACATCAACCATCACCACCACATCCACCACCACCACATCCTCTACCACCACATCCACTACCACCACATCCACCACCATATCCATCATCACCACATCCACCACATTCACCACCACATCCACCACTACATCCACCATCACCACATCCACCACCACAACTCCCACCACACCCACCACCACACCCACTATCACCACCACATCCACCACATCCACCACCACATCCACCACCACCACATCCACCACCACCACATCCACCACCACCACCACATTCACCAACACCACATCCACCAACACCACATCCACCAACACCACATCCACCAACACCACATCCATCACCACATCCACCAGCACATCCACAACCACATTTACCACCACATCCACCACATCCACCACCACCACATTCACCACCACCACCACATCCACCACCACCACATCCACCAACACCACATTCACCAACACAACATCCACCAACACCATATCCACCAACACCACATCCATCACCACATCCACCAACACAACATCCATCACCACATTCCACCACCATATCCACCACCACATCCACAACCACATTTACCACCACATCCACCATCACCATCACATCCGCCACCACATCCACCACCACCACATCCACCTCCACCACCACATCCACCACCACATCCACCACCACATCCACCACATCCTCCACCACCACATCTACCACATCCACCACCACAACATCCACCACCACATCCACTAACACCACATTCATCTACACCACATCCATCACCACATCCACCACCACATCCACCACCACATCAACCACCACATCCACCACCACATCTACCATCACCACCACATCCACCACATCCACCACATACGCCACCACATCCACCACCACCACATCCGCCACCACATCCACCATCCACCACCACATCCACCATCCACCACCACATCCACCATCCACCACCACATCCACCATCACCACATCCACCACCACCACATCCACCATCACCACCACATCCACCACATCCACCACATCCACCACAACATCCACCACCACATCCACCACCACATCCACCATCACCACATCCACCATCACCACATCCACCACATCCACCACATCCACCACATCCACATCCACCATCACCACCACATCCACCACATCCACCACAATATCCACTACATCCACGACCACATCCACCACATCCCCCACCACCTTCACCACCACATCCACCACTACATCCACCACATCCACCACCACCACATCCACCACCACATCCACCACCACCACATCCAACACCACATCCATCACCACATCCACCAACACCACTCTCATCACCACATTCCACCACCACATCCACAACCACATCCACCATCACCACCACATCCACCACCACAACCACCACCACCACATCCACCACCACATCCTTCACCACATCCACCACTATTGTGTTTTTATCTAGGAGCCTAAATCGATATTTCTATTTTATGCCCTTGTTCGGTTATAATCAATAATATCCATATAACGTCATAGTAATCATATCCATATTCAGTCGTAGCACATGCTGTCACATTTTGCAGAGTTTTTTTATATAGCGCGAACTAGAACCGAACCGAATCAGTTATCAGAGCGCTTTACATAGCACCAGTTACGTTACATGAGGACACACTTTCATTTTAGGCATGGGGAGATTAAGTGATTTGCCCAGAATCACAGGGGGTTTTTGGCGTCGTTACCGAGACTCGAACCCAGATCCCCAGGTCCGAGGTCGAGCGCCTTCGCCGTTAGGCCAACCCCTCTCCCCTAAGCATTAAGCTACTTCCCCAGACTCCTAGAAAGCACAACGAGTTCTCTAAACATACCAAACCTCCAGCAACCTGGGAAATCCCCCTTGCTTTTGTTTTGATTTCGTCCTAAAACTCCTGTAAAGCACTGTAAGAACGGCCAGCTCTTAGTGACATATTTATTGACGTCTTATGTCCACCCTTACGCCAAACCCGGCACCTTTCAGGTATAAATATACCAACGTTGCCTTAAGCAAATACACGGTGGTGGTTTTGGAGCAGAGCAGCTATCTACTTGCCTGAGAGCCCAGCTAATGCGAGAGCCCATAGACGCTGCCCCTCCCTTTTGACGCACTGAGAGAGACGCTGTCTTTTCTCCTGCCGAGAAATCTAGCTCTGGTGTTTCCAGATACCTTCGCGGGTTACTGGGATATCGAGTCCTGAGAGAGCGATACAAGACCTCCTGCTTTCTATTACCCAGGTACGGAACTGACTAAACCCTTGAAGAGAATTCTTGAGTCAGATTCTTGGCAAAACAAACTTAACTTAAACTGCTACTTACTTACTCCTTCCCACGTATTAGGCTTAGGTCAGGTACACCGGGGTAGGCATATTTAGAAGCACCAGTTGAGTACGTTAGTCAATGTATATATGTATGTATATATTTTATCTGTTTTAAAGTATCATATGGCTAAGAAACCATATCAATGCTTTTACAGTATTATTTTATAATCCTCCTTTTACTGTACGCACTTTACTTTACTATGAGTATTGCAATTGTGGCAATTCATTTCTCTTGTATGAGGAAGAAGACTGCTCAATAAATTACACCTTTTTATTGAAAACGCCCGTCTTTCTTTTCTCTGCATTCTGGTGAAACTAAGTATGCACATTTGACTGAGTGAAATAGCTGTCTATTGTTTTCACACAACTCTAGAGATACACTCTTATTCTGAGGGAGCAAAGTTGTCATGTTATATGGTTGTTGGAAGCTAATCCCTTCTTGTCTATCCAGGGAGGTTAAACTCCTCCTCGTTTATTCGAGAAAGTTTCTAGTGACCTCTGAGCTAGCTGGCAAACCTTAAGTCTAATATAGTTAGTAGAGACCTAGTCGACCTCAGTCCTACGTCTACACTGCTGAATATATTATTCCAATGCGCAGAGCCTATTGGGAATATAGGAACTACACTACATGGCGCCCAATGTTTGGTAAGGCGATAAATCTAACGCAAGACGTTAGAGTAACTCAGTCGTGCTTTTTCACACAGACCCTTTTTCCCGTAAAAACTCCAATAGACGTCTGGAGTGGGTAAAAGGTTAAAATCCGCCGGAACTTAGTAGGAAGAGATTCCTATGTATAGTTTTTGGTTTAGTCAACGTTGAAGGATACAGTGTTCCAAAATATTGTGCACCTAATCTCTGTTTCCTTGAAACCTGATCTGCAACGAAAACCTTTCTGTCAGTAAGATGTCAGAAAGTGAAGACGAAAGGGAGGCAGCTAGAATAGCAGCTCAACTCCTAGCGGATGACACAAGTCTCCTGCAGAATGACCCGAATGCTATACTCATTCCAGTCAACATAAGGAAAACTATAACTCTTAAACTTATAGAAAATGGACTAACACCAAGAGGTGGAATAGTCGTATTCGTAATTGAGGCCCATGAATATCGGCAGACAGAGGTATTCTATTCATGGATAAACTTTCCAGCAGCAAACGCTGTCACACACGACTTCCACTATTACAAAATAGAGGAACCTCCGGATGAATACACTCCTTTCGAGGAGGTTGAAATCCCATTACAATACCAAGAGCACCTGCTCTGGTTTAAAGGCGCCCTAAAACATAATAATCACATCACCAGGCTCGGTCCACTAGGTAGACCAGGAGCAACGTGGCCGGTTCTAGCCAGCTACACACCACATCCCGACATAGAAAAAATGTCAGGCGAAGAACTCTTAGCTAAAATAAAAGAATTAACAAAGGCATATAGAGAGTTAGTTCAATTGCCAACGGAGGATATAAATTACCTCCAGAAATTGAAAGAAACAGATATAGTAGACCAACCAATTGAACTTGCCAGAATCATAGAAAAATCCTATGAAGAACTAGGAAGAGATAGTTTGGGTGGGAAACCAGTTAAACCCCAACTAACTGAAAATCCGGAAAAGATATTTATTAAAAATAATCTAAACACTTCAAAAAAGAGCTGGAATGGAAATAAACAATCCACTCCCAAAGAAAAAAGATTCCAGTCCAGAGGAAGGTCTCGTCGGCGGAGAGAAAGATCTCCGGACCAAGGACACAAGTCTCCCCAGAGGGAGCCCTCTGAGAAAAGATACAACCCTAGAAATAGGGATAATCTAAAGAAACCTGATAGATATCAAGATATTGATACACGTCCCTCTCGATCTTTTCAGACTTCCTCGCAGAAATCGGAAAGAAGAGGACGGTCAGAACACAGGGAAGAGCACGTCAAGTCCAAAGACAAAGAACCTGCTCATCAAAGTAAAAAATTACAATTTCCATAAAAGAAGGTAGCAAGTATTAAAATAATCAAACATGCCGAGGATACTGAGGACACAGCTGAAAAACGGAGAGTGGGCCCAGACAATGCTAGACAGCGCAGCAGAGGTTACAATAGCTCGCAAGATCCTGATGAATCATCTGGAGACAGTGGACACGAATGAATACATTCAGGTGGAAACTGCAGATACCAGAGTTGCAAACCTCATAAAATATACGAAATAACATTACGTATAGAGGGAGATAAGACTAGAAAAGTAAGGGGTCTATTTTGGGATAACCTTTCCAAAGGCTATGACATCCTTAGCTGAGAAAGATTGGCCACCAGAGTTTGTCAGGGAGTGCCCTCATGGTGAAGAAATGATTATGCCTGCCTTCTCAAATCATATCCCGATTCATAAAAAATATACATATGCAAGAAAATGGGCAGTAGCTCAAGCTCCTGCATTATATAAAAATCATGTTGGATGGGATGAGGACTCTCCTCCTCACAAAATCCAGTTAAAATGTCAACCAACTGCACAAAGGCAGTACCCAATGAAGCAAGAAGCTAAAAAACAAGTCAGGGAGATCTTAGATCAATTTGAATACCAGGGGGTGATTGAAACATGCACCTCACAAATGAACAATCCTTTGTTTCCTGTCTCCAAGCCAGACGATTCATATCGTCTAGTTTTGGACTACAGACACCTTAACTCATGTTGCAAGACATTTGTAGTACAAAACTCACACAGTGCAGTACTGATGAATAATATCGTGCACAAAAAATACAAAACAACATTAGACATCTCTAATGGATTCTTTTGTCAAAACATTGCACCTGAAAGCAGGTATTTGACCGCTTTCTCAATAATGGGGTCGCTGCAAATTTCTGTCGACTCCCACAGGGATTCAGCAATAGCCCAGGATTATTCTCAGCAAGAGTAACAGAGTTACTACAAATATATGATGATGAGGCATTATCTTATGTCGATGACATCTATCTAACAGATGATGACTTGCATACTCACTTGAAAAGAGTGAACACCATAATACTTGGGTTCGCAGCAGAGGGTTACACAAATTCAACTTTAAAAAGTCACGAATTGCCCATCTAACAGTCCTATTTTTAGGTTATGAATTATCAAGTAAAGGCAAGAGCCTAGCAGACAATTTCTTAGAGAAATGTGCTGTACTCTAAGCACCTAAAACGCTGAGGAACTTACAATCAATACTAGTTTTCCTGAATTTCGGAAGAACTTGCATTCTAAATTATGCAGAGAGGGTTAAACCTCTCTATAAATTAATAAAACCTGATTTTAAACCAATCAATTGGACTCAAAAACACACAGAAATTTTGAGATCATTGCAAACAGACATGTTAGCTAAAACAAAATTGCAAACTCGCGATAACACACGCAACCTTGTAATCCGAGTCATCCCAGGAAGATGCGGATTCACGTACCTGACCTCTAATGAGGGAGAAACGGTACCAATAGCTTACAAATCACATTTGTACACAAAAGCTGAAATGAAATTCAGTTCAACTGAGAAAATTCTAACTGCGGTTCAGACTGCTGTAGCAAAAGAAAGAGCCCTAGCACAAGGTAAACGAATAATAATCGTTACACCAGTACCAGCCCTAGAAGCGGTAACGAAAGCAAGCATTCCGAATGCTAAAGCACTACATCCGAGATGGATCCAATGGGTTAATTCTCTGCCTGCAACAGACGTGGGATACGAATTTGATCCTAATTTAAAAACACAAGAATTTTTACAATATGAATACGAATGCCCTCTGCCAACTGAAATCCGCCTCTAGAACATTACGGCTGTATAATATATACAGACGGATCAGCACAGCCCGCAGTTGGGGGTAAACAAGCTTATAGTGCTGCGTGCGCGATTGTTAAAGGTCGCTGGCACAAAGGAAGATTTAGACCACTGGTCACTAAAACGCAATCTCTAGGAGATTGTACAGCTCAGCGAGCTGAACTATTAGCATTTAAGATGGCGCTTGAAAATATCGATCGCGAATTCCCGACACTAATAGTGTGCGATTCGCATTACTGCGTCAAATCCTACAATAATGATTTGCAGAACTGGGTTCAAAATGGTTACAAAGATGACACAGGTGCCACAATAAAGCATAAAACGCTTTGGGAACAAGTAGTTCTTTTACAGAAAGAACTACAAAAGACTCACGTGATACATACACTGAGTCATCAGCGTGATGGCGTTCACGTTGCAGGGAATGCATTGGCTGACACAGCCACAGTGGAAGCAGCTAAACAGGCTTCCGTAGCCACAAAAAAGCGTTCAGAAAAATACATAGATGGGGAAACCATTACCCGTGTAACTATCCACTCAATTATACATACATAATCGATGCAAACTCCGTTCCTTTTGCTCGAATCCCTGGAGTGGGGGATAGAGTAATTCCAAACACGAACAGGAGAGTCTTGTTAATAGCAGACGCACACATGGGTGAGGGTCTAAGACGCCAGAAGATCAAGGAATCTCTGAAAGAATTGTCATCAGAATACTGGTGGCCGGGAATGAGCCTGCAACATCACAAATTTGCAATAAGCTGTCCAAACTGCAACAGAGATCGCAGTGGCGAACCGGCCGGTGTATTGCCATGGCTCTTCGTTTAGATAGGATAAGGCTATCTATACGCAAAACCCAGTAGGAATGATGCGTCATATTAACATTTAAGACTAGATTCTCTTAAAATGTAGACCCCAGCGCTCGGCTGACGCCAGAACTGTTATAAAAGATTTGCGAGTCTATATCGGCACATACGCAATCGGCATGCTACATTCTGACCAGGGTCCTGCGTTTAGCTCTCGAGCTTATAAGGAGGCCATGACCAGCATGGGCATTGCATTGCGGTACTCTTGTCCCTTCCATCCTGAGGGAAATGGGATTGTGGAAAGAAAAAACCGAGACATAAAGCAATCTATAACGGCGAGGGTATTAGGTTCGGGTGATGGGTGGGTCCAACATTTAACAAGTGTCCAACGTAGTCTTAACAATCTGCCAAGAAATTCTCTAAAAGGTTTCAGTCCGTACGAACTATTGTTCGGGACTAGAATGCATATTCAGGACTTAGATAGTCAGACTTCAGTGGTAAAAGAAAAATGCTTTGATATCAAAGATCGTTTGGCTATTTTACAGGACTTAAATGAAACAAGAAAAGACCTGAGCAACGTAAAGTTAAAACAGCAGCCAACAGCCACTGAAGATAAACCACCTGTCCCAGCAAGGCCTGTCTGGATTCCAAAGATTGGGGATCTGGTCAGAGAGAAGATCGCGGTGAAGAAGGAATTTGGGCCTTCTTACAGAAAAGCAGTACCGGTCTTAGCTGTCAGCGGAACAAGATCAGTTGTACTACCGCCCCTTGCTGGTAAAAAGGAGAACCGAGTTGTATCAATGGACCTGGTAAAACCACAATTATGTGGCCAATAATAAGTAGTAGGCCCAGTGGACTCCCAAGAAGTAGCAGAACACCAAAACTTGCTACAATACAAGAGGTTCAAACTGAGAGACTAATCACATTTGATAAACCTACAGTGAATCAAAAAGGACTATGCAACAAAGCCATGGAACTTATGCCTCTTAAAACCCAAATTGCAACAGTTCGTAAAGAAACACCTGTCTACAACGATGTAGCCTCAGACTATGCTAATGAAACAAAGAAAATTCTAAAAGCAAATGAAAATCCAGAAGCGATTCCAACAATTGACAGAACTGCATCAGGCTACTTCATCAATTTCGATGACTTTTCTGAGGATCCAACCGAGCCTGAAGAACAGCCAACAACAAAAACCTTTAAAGACAAAACAACAGAACTCTTTCATCAACTCAAAGAAACCTATCTGGTTTCTCCATGGATTGAATTTTGGATTGTGTTAGGTGTACTTTTCCTCCTGCTTTGGCTCATCATGGTTCTTTGTTTGGGAAAATTCATTGAGGGAAAATACAGTACAATGGACACAGCAAGTCAGAACATTAACTTGGTCCTAAAGCCACACAAGTCATCTCACATCGAGAAAAGAGAGCTATCATCAGTGAATGTCACAGCCAATCCAATACCCGGTGGGGTAGCTTGGGACAAAACAGATTACGAAATCTATGGCCCGGTCGAACTTTTGGAGTATCCACACCAATTTAAGGTTTCATTAAGTGACTTTGTAAAACCGAGCACATTCTCTGATGATTGGGACTTTGATAGTATTAATGATATGATGTCAGATTTAGTAATGTCAGCAAAATTTACAGAACATGATTACTTACAGGGTTCATCTAATTATGAAGAAATGTACTGCTACAACCACTTTGCACATCACTATTTGCATAAATCTGCTCAGCCTAGAAATGTTTTTAATCATAATCAATGGGAACATTGTGCAACTCCACCAAAAGGTAGTTCGAAAACATTTTATGAGAAATTCCCATACTTCTAAGGGTTTAAAACAGGTAAGGCAGAAACATTTTATTTCAAACTGTTAAATAAGACAGGGATAAAAACAATGCTGACAAACACTAAATTAATCTATTCAGAAACATTTTATGAAAAAATTACTACATTTGGTTTTGATTTTTGGAAAAACAACATTGAAACAAAAACCATCTGGGGTACCAAAGATTGGCAGTTACAAGGTTTAGAAGCATTATTTAGAGCCTGCATGATCCCAGAACAAATTATATTCTTGAATGACACCATTCAACAGACAACCTGTCTTGGCCTAGCCAAAATTAAAGACTTAAACAAACCGTCTATTCCAAAACCAACACCTAACAATAATAGCACTACAGATGTTGAAATAGACGTATCCCATATTTTTAACCAAAACAGAACACATCCTGATTGGAAAAAATGGTTGATCTTATTATTATTATTATTATTATTAATAAGGAATTTTGTACCGCGCACGGTTACCCAGGGGCATCCCAGCGCCTATAGAGACCTAGAGCAAGCTGCTAAAACAGAGCAGAAAGAGCTTCACTTATTCTGGAAATAGGTAAGTTTTCAGAAGTTTCCGGAACCTAAGAAGATTTGATTCGGAACGTAGTGAGAATGGGAGGGAGTTCCAGGCGCGCGCTGTATGGATGGAAAAACTCCTGCCACCTGAACGGGCTCTCCTAATTCTCTTTATCTGAAGGAGGTATTTGTTGTCAAAGCGTAGAGCTCTTGTAGGCTTGTAGGGCCGAATCATGTCCTTAAGAATGGCTTGTCCTTTCCCCTGTAAGCTCTTATGGGCAATGCAGAGAGCCTTGAAGGTCACTCTCTCTCTAACGGGGAGCCAGTGGAGTGCTTTTAACGCAGGCCTGGCTGACTGCCTGGCCGGCACGTTCCGCAGCAGCCTTGCTGCCGCGTTCTGCACTTGTTGCAGGATCTTGAACGTTGACTCCGGGGCTCCGAGAAAGAGCGCATTACTGTAGTCCAGGCGTGAGATGATTAGACCTTGGACTAACAGCTTCCGGTAGAGTTCTGGTAACAGGGGAAGAACCTTACGGGCCGACCGGAGCATTCCATAACACACGCCAGCGGTCTTCTTGGCGTGTGTCCTAAAGGACAAATCCGGCTCCAGCCAGACCCCCAGGCTCTTAATCTCCTTCTTTGGGTCAGGCGGGGTGCCCATGCAATTGGGCCAGCTGCTCGGCGAGAGGGCAAAACTTGACTGGCCCAAGATCATCAGCTCAGTTTTTGAGCCGTTCAATTTGAGCGATGACCTGGACATCCAGTCAAACACCTCTCTCAAGCATGAATGGAGCATCTCGGGCTGTTTCTCCAGCTGGGTCAGACCCACCACTAGCTGGGTGTCATCTGCATAGCTTATGGTCTTGAAGCCAAACGGAGACACCACACCCTCCAGGGGTGCCATATACACGTTAAATAACGTAGCGCTCAGGGAGGAGCCCTGGGGCACCCCGCAATGAAGTGGGAGGGGAGGGGATTTTGCGTTTCCTTCCCAAACCTCGAAGGTATGCCCCTCCAGGAAAGAGGCCAACCATTCCAGGGCCACTCCTGTGACACCCGACTCAGCTAGACGTTGTATCAGCACTCCATGATTGACGGTATCGAAGGCCGCACTAAGGTCCAGGAAGATCACTGCCACTGACCCCCCTGCGTCCAAAGTGCTTCTGGCCTCCTCTACCACTGCTAGCAGAGCCGTGTCAGTTCCATGACCCGGTCGGAATCCCGTCTGGGAGTCCCTCAACCGGCCATTCTCCTCGAGAAAGTTGGATAGCTGACGGTTTACCAACCTCTCGGCAACCTTACTGACCCCTGGTAGCAAGGAAATGGGCCTGAAATTGGCCAGGTTCTGCGGGTCCAAGCCAGGCTTCTTCAGAAGCGCTTTAACAACCGCACATTTCCAGTCCGGCGGCACAGTCCCATGAGCGAAGGAGAGATTGACCAGATCGGTCAAGGGCTCTCCTATCGACAAGGCGGCCTGCTTTAAGTACCGCATTGGGACTGGGTCCCGAGGTGAGCCACTTTTCAAGCTCCCGAGGACCTTCAGTACTTCGCCTGGGGTTACCGGGCCAAATGACGTTAATAGTTTTTCCGAGATGCTCGAGTCCTCCAAAAAGACCGAGGTCCCCATCACCGGGGGGAGAGAACTAACAATGATGTCAATTTTATCTTTAAAGTAAGTGGCCAATTCCAGACATTTTTCCTGTGGTCTGTCATGGACAAAAATGGGATCAGGCGGTTTAAGAAGCTCCTTCATCACTAGAAAGGCTTCCCTGGATGAGGATGCAGCGTGCTTCACTCTTTCCCCGTAAAAGGAGGCCTTTGCAGCGCGTATTGCAAGTTTGTATGTCCTTAATTCCATCCGATATTTTTCCCTGCTATCTGTCTCCAAGTTCCTCCTCCATAATCTCTCCGCCCGTTTACAATTCTTTCTCAAGGTTCTGAGCTCTAGGGTATACCATGGGGCGGACCCCACTCTCTTATCCCTGATAAGCATCTTCTTGAGTGGAAGCACATGGTCCACTGCGTTGGTCAGCCAGTTCCTCACCGTAGCATCTGCAGTCACCGGATCCCGACCCTTCTCAGGCTGGGTGCCCTCCAACCGGGCACTCCAGGCCTCTACAGGGAGCCTTGACCATGCCCTGTCTATTCTGAATTTCCTCAGTGGGAGAGTGTCATCTGGCCCACAGACACAAATAACTGTCAAGATAGATTCCTAAACAAAATACAGGGGTTCAAATTGACCAGGCCAGACCCTAGATACTCCCAGAGACAACTTCCAGGGATAGTTACAACATACAGTGTATGAAACTCTGCCTCGAATGGTTACAGAAATCCACACTGGCAGAAATTAAGCAACACTTGACTTTATTTAAAGACGGTGCTGACTTGCGTGATTTCATTATGGGACCACGCAAACAGCGTCAAAAACGTTTCATAGCGGCCGGTATATACGCTGCTTACAACGAAGCTTGGAAAGAAACGCAAATTGAAACAGCAGAAAAAATACGGGAAATTGACCGTATTAATTTGGAAAAATCACTTTCTGTTGTGGACAATGGGTTAATGACTCTGTCCTCCAGAATATATTCACTGGACAGTATTGTATCATCTGCTATTGATATAATAGAGCAGGAATTACTAATGTTACAACACGGTCAGTCCCAATTACGTTCTATTGTACAGCTTGGCTGGACGTTGCAAAATCTGCGTTCAGACTACGTGCCCTGGCGTTTAATCAACACAATGTCATTATTCTCTATCTTTAACCTTACTAATACACAAATCAGTTGGGTAAAAAAGGAGCAGAGTATACAATTCTGAGCATTGAAAAACTTGAGAGATTACCATTGACAATGTCAGAAAGACCTGTCATTGAATGGATAATACACGGGATAATAACGATTCCGATAACAACTTTCCAATTTAAATACTGCCAAGAGTATATACCAGCAGGCCAGTATGAGAGGTTGGGTAAAGGGTACATTAAGTCATCATGGAAATTGCCTTACACACACACATGTTATAGTGAAAAGAAACAGAATGTATTTCTTAGTGGTAACAATTGTAAACGATCACCAAGCGGTATACTTCTGTGTCAAGGTATTAACTTGCATGGGGCCTGTGAGGGGACTTCAAATAACCTTTCATGTCACCAGCATGGCACACCTGCAACACGAATAGAGCCATTCTTTAGACGGCTTTCTAACGGGAGCTATATTCTAATAGTGGACCACAGCTGTTGTGGCATTGTGCCAGGAAAAGCTTATCTTGTGAGCGTTAGTTCCATGGTCACTTGCTGTATGCAAGTATTGTATCCAAACATTTGTCCTTCTTTGAAAATCTCTTCTATTCGAATTGATACTTTAAGCAGAATGAAGTCTGTTCTTTTACAGACAACTGTGCCCTTGACGTCATCAAAAGAAACGTATGATCTGCAAGTTGCAAGGACAACGGCAGAGATACATAGCCTTTTATCAACAAATTGCCCCCTGCATTTCGCAGAAATGCTAAGCCAAATCCTAAATATGTCTGATACCAGGGGTATCTGTAAATCTACCCGCCCGGGGTGAAGAGGCGCACTCTAATGTTATACTGTTTTTAAACTATTTTAAACAAGGGTGCAACACTTGTAACATGTGTTGGCTACACATGTATATACAAAGAGAACCCAGAACAGAAGAATCTGCTCAAGTGTGCACTGTTCCTGGTGGACTGAGTCCACTGTGTTTGTACCACAATAAGTTCCAACTTCAAATCTTATTTAAATTAAATATACCAACAAACTAAACTTAAGTTTGTACTGTTTTTTACTTAATTCTCTGTTTTAAACTTGTAATCATGTAGCTTGTATTTATAAACGTTTACAGGTGATCAACATACAATTACATTAAGTTGACATCTTATATTCTCGCATTATACATTTCATCATGTAATAATCTGATTTCATTATTTATCTTATAAACCACAATTTGTTGCTGGCCCAATGCATTTCGGAACCGTGGTTCCTTCCTCAGGGGCTGTGTTCTGAAAATTAAAAAATTCCAATTACTAACGCGTATCACAACGATATATACTATAACTTCTTAGGATCTAACAATGCATAGTTAAACATGTCACTAGAGATGCGCATATATCTCAGATTCTCTTGTTGACAATATATACAGTAATACCCCACTAGTATGCATTATAACTTGAAATTTCCTACATTATAAATTCTCTTGTGGCAAACTCCTGCCCAGATTTACAATAATTGCATCTAGTATCAATCTCACTCACATATAAACAATTGGTGCTAGGTTGTCTACCATATATACATAAAAAGAACAGGTAATTCACAAAGTTGCATTAGATCATATGTACGTAGACTGCCTCCATACGAAAATTATGAAGACCTCTGCCTTACTTGGTTAAGACCTTACTGGTATCGTTGTCGCACTAGGTACCTTCTCTAATTTGTCATAGCACCCTATATCCAAATACTACGGCTATGTAAAGTATTATGCTCACACGGTGTGGGTTACAGAGTTAACAGACTGTGAATCGATCACTTACTCTAATGAAGGGAATACGTCTTTTATTCCAACCTCGCAACAAAATATTTACTGCAGAAACCCCGTTTCTGGCTTCTCACTGTTCGCGTCCTATTAGAAATAGACATCAGAATATCACTGTATGGTTCATCCCTATTTTTTTTTATTTTTTTTAAAACGGTGGTGTATCTCGTAAACTTTGCACTTACTTGAGTGCTACAATGTAACTAGACCGAAGAATGGAAAATCCCTCCGCTTCAAAAATCGTGCCGGACGACGTTAAATCAGGTCGCTGTTCTGAATATGAGCAATAAATACACATGAAAATTAGCGTGGGTATAGGTGAGTTTATAGTGATGTATTACTAAGTGCAGACTCCTATCACTTACATGAAATGTCGCTTAAAGGAAATCTGAAACGTGCATTCCGCTCCCCTTCGGTGGATACGTTAGAGGTTCTGGAGCATTCAATAAATCCGAGTTCTTTAAAAATAAAACCGAAAAAATTTCTGTAACTAACTGTCGTCACTAATTCTAAGAAACGGCAAATGGTTTAATGATCAGAGTGTTAACACTTACTTTCTCAATTTCAAACGCGGCGGAGCTGGTCCGTTCAACCTCTAGTGCGCCGACTGCCTACCGTCCTACTGAGTTTTGGCGCCAAACGATGTCAGCCTCTATATCCTAGATAGTGGTTGTTAAGCTCAGGAATGCTGGGAAATGTAGTGTGCTCGATACGGATGACTCGAGAACCGGTAGCTATGTATTATTACCCGACGGTAACACATGGTAAAGAATTATAGAAACCACGGTACAGTGGAATGTATCACGTCTGATGCTGTGTGCAAACTTATGCGCGGATGCGTTAGTAATTTGACTAAAGTAGATATTCCTTGCTTTTTTAGCTTTTTTAGTTTTACACTCACGAATTACATGAGACATGTCTAATAAGGTGTAACCGATTCAATCCACAATGGTTCATGTTAAATCATCAGTAAAAGGGGGTTTATCGGAAGAGGTGTATAATATGTCCTACCACCTAAACATGTTTATATCAGTTAGCAGAACATAGATTTGGCATATATAACACATGTGCTAAATAATCCTTTACATATAATATAGTGCACAATATGTCCATTATCCAATATAGCATTAACAGTAAATTTTATACACTTTCCTAAATGAAATATACATCAAGCAATATATAGATTGTCCAAATTTACATCACACATATGTTAAGGCGCATAATTTAGTATTTACAGGAAATTTTTCAGCCTATAGTAACAGAAATGTGCATCAGCCTAAGACCTAGATGAAAGTACTTATATCCCTCATGTTGTGTTATCTCGTACATACTTGTGGATTTATCTAGGGTCGCAAAATAATAAATTTTAATGAACTTTATGTGTACACCTAGCAACCCCATTGTTACATGTTTATGCTGTAATGGTTATTGCCATTTGGTTCCACCTCATGTGTCACTATACTGTAATGAGTCACAGAAAACAGCTCATGTCAATGTTATCATTAAGTCCCTTCGGCTGCATGGTTTCTAGAAACTCGATCCAAAATACTTCCCGCTGCAAAAGTTTTTTGAGTGTTGTCAACTCCATCTACTTTTGTAACCACTTCCACTATTTGTGCTCGTAGTTGAGCTATGGTATGGTTCTCTTTTGCCCAGTGGGTAGCAACACTTGATGTTAAATTCTTCAGCCTGATGGTGCTCTTGTGCTCTGTTAATCTCAATTTGAATTTTCTCTCTGTTTTGCCGACGTAAGCCTTGCCACATGGGCATTTCAAACTGTAAATTATATTAGAGGTATTGCAATCCGATGTATGTCGTAGTGTAATTTTGGCTCCTGTACTGGGATGTGTGAGAATTATCCCAGTAATTATATTATTGCAATGTATGCAATTGTGACATTTTTGAGTGCCTTTGTGTTGAACGTTTTTGACTTTAGTAGACCCACTCTGTATCATTTCTTGCAGATTTCTAGCCCTGCTGTATGCAAAGGTAGGTAGTTCTTGGAAAATGCCATTAAACTCGGGTTCATTAACCAGCAATTCCCATCTTTTCTTGATAATTTTCTTGATCTGCATGGACTTGTTGGAAAATTTAGAAACGAAAGTAGGGGTCTTTGAAACTTTCACAGGTCTTTTTTCAAAAAGTTCATCCCTCTCCTTCATTTGTATTCTCGCCATATTTCTCTGCAATATAGTTTCAGGGTAACCCCTGTTGGCAAATTTCTCCTTGAATTCTTCAATTTTTTGTTCTGCAACACCTGGATCGGAACATATTCTTTTGATCCTGATAAATTGCGAATAAGGAAGATTCTCCACCAGACTGCGCGGATGGAAGCTTGAATGCATTAATGTGCTGTTGCGGTCAGTGGGTTTGGTAAAAATTTCCGTGCTTAATTTGTTTTGCCTTTTTTTGATCAGAACATCCAGATAGTGAATTTCATCTTGGCTAATGGAAAAAGTGAATTTAATTCTGGGATCTCTGTTGTTGAGTTGATCAATGAGTTGGATTAACATCTCCTTTGGCCCGGTCCAAATCAGGAAAATATCGTCGATATATCGACAATATTGTGCTAAACCTTGTATCCATTCCTTTTGTGTAAGGATATAGTCACTCTCAAATTTCGCCATATAGATGTTCGCGTAGGCAGGTGCCCCCGAAAAACCCATGGAGGTCCCTGTCAACTGTCCAAAGTAATGATCCTTCCACTGGAAGTAACTGTTATGTAAACAAAAAAACAAAAGTTGTAACAAAAAGATATTGTGTTCTTGCGTTGTTTCCATCTTCAATAATGCCCATTCTGCAGCATCCATTCCTTGGGTGTGTCCTATTGAAGTATAGAGTGCTGTCACATCAATAGTGCATAGTAACCATTCTTCTTTAACCAAGTATTCAACTGTACGGAGCTTTTTAAGGAAGTCAGTGGTGTCTTTAACATATGAGCACCAATTTTGCACAAATTGTTGTAAGTAGTAATCTAGATACTTCCCTAATGGTTCAAAAATAGAGCTGCATGCCGATACTATTGGTCTGAACGGCGGATCAACAGGATCCTTATGTATTTTAGGGGTCATGTATATCCTTGGTCTCCTGGGATTATGCGATGTTAACAGCATTCTTAGGTTGAGATCAATTATGCCTTGCTCTTCTGCTTATGTTAAGATATCTTGTAGGATGCTCTGCAACTTCTGGGTTGGATCTCCATCAAGTACTATGTATGTATTACTGTCAAATACATGCTCATTAACTTTTCTCTCGTAGTACTCCGTGTCCATAGCTACCCATGCTCCACCCTTGTCTGCTACATGCCTCTACCTTGATACAATATCATAGAGCACAGCGGATACCGAGAGGTTTAAGATTAGCAATTCGTCCGATGCTGTTTAGATTTCACCTAAATGCTAAATTTATGAACAAATGGTTTGCAATCCTAAACAAATGTTCTTTAGATTTGATACTTTTGATAGTTGAAGAATTGTCTAAAACCATACGGGAACTTGAAGAGGAGATCTTTAATGTAAAGAAGGACTTAGAACGCCAACTGGAGAGTGCAGTATGGAGTACCACTCTAGAAGAAATGAAGATTAGACTTGATAAATACAGTAAGGAGCTCCAAGAAGGAAAAATTAGAAAGTATCGTAGAGATACAGTGGACTATAAGCTCAACGAAGTTTATACATGGGCGGAGATCTATGCCAGGAAAAGATTCACCCAAAACAAAAAAACTACATCTTCATCAGAGGAGAGTGTAGCTACGGAACAGGATACATCTATGACAAGGCCACCAGCCACTAAAACTATGGGATTGCCGACCCAATCGTCATCGAACCAACCTCCAATAAACAATACGGGCACAACAGTAACAACATCATCATCTACATCGTCTTTTTTGTCACAGGCGACGGATCTACAACAAACACCTATGAGTCTAGCACAAATCCACAGAAGTCCACCAAGAGCGACAGGTCCAGAAATTATAAGACAAGGAGAGGACAAGGGAGGAAAACAACTAAGAAGCGGGAAGAATCTAGTCTAATCATTAACATTTCATCACATCCGCTAACCACACAAGAACTAAAGATCTTGAATAAAGGAAGAACATTTGTGCCAACTGCCACAACAACAAAACTTGATACAGACACGGCAATATTTAAATTCATGAGAAAACTAAGACTTAAACATTACTTTACGAATATAGTTGAAGATCTTGGAAAAGAGCGTTCAGAAGTACATGAGAGACTTAAACCAACAAGTAAGTTTTTACCACCAAGTTCGCACAAAACGCTAGACATGTTCGAGAATCTGGTAAAACATGATACTGCAAGACTCAACTACAAAGAAAAACCTGCATCTAATGTAACGAAGCGTGAAATGCAATTGATATATAACGTGTCTAACAACAAAGAGTTGACCTTGAAGCCTGCAGACAAGGGTGGAGCATGGGTAGCTATGGACACGGAGTACTACGAGAGAAAAGTTAATGAGCATGTATTTGACAGTAATACATACATAGTACTTGATGGAGATCCAACCCAGAAGTTGCAGAGCATCCTACAAGATATCTTAACACAAGCAGAAGAGCAAGGCATAATTGATCTCAACCTAAGAATGCTGTTAACATCGCATAATCCCAGGAGACCAAGGATATACATGACCCCTAAAATACATAAGGATCCTGTTGATCCGCCGTTCAGACCAATAGTATCGGCATGCAGCTCTATTTTTGAACCATTAGGGAAGTATCTAGATTACTACTTACAACAATTTGTGCAAAATTGGTGCTCATATGTTAAAGACACCACTGACTTCCTTAAAAAGCTCCGTACAGTTGAATACTTGGTTAAAGAAGAATGGTTACTATGCACTATTGATGTGACAGCACTCTATACTTCAATAGGACACACCCAAGGAATGGATGCTGGCAGAATGGGCATTATTGAAGATGGAAACAACGCAAGAACACAATATCTTTTTGTTACAACTTTTGTTTTTTTGTTTACATAACAGTTACTTCCAGTGGAAGGATCATTACTTTGGACAGTTGACAGGGACCTCCATGGGTTTTTCGGGGGCACCTGCCTACGCGAACATCTATATGGCGAAATTTGAGAGTGACTATATCCTTACACAAAAGGAATGGACACAAGGTTTAGCACAATATTGTCGATATATCGACGATATTTTCCTGATTTGGACCGGGCCAAAGGAGATGTTAATCCAACTCATTGATCAACTCAACAACAGAGATCCCAGAATTAAATTCACTTTTTCCATTAGCCAAGATGAAATTCACTATCTGGATGTTCTGATCAAAAAAAGGCAAAACAAATTAAGCACGGAAATTTTTACCAAACCCACTGACCGCAACAGCACATTAATGCATTCAAGCTTCCATCCGCGCAGTCTGGTGGAGAATCTTCCTTATTCGCAATTTATCAGGATCAAAAGAATATGTTCCGATCCAGGTGTTGCAGAACAAAAAATTGAAGAATTCAAGGAGAAATTTGCCAACAGGGGTTACCCTGAAACTATATTGCAGAGAAATATGGCGAGAATACAAATGAAGGAGAGGGATGAACTTTTTGAAAAAAGACCTGTGAAAGTTTCAAAGACCCCTACTTTCGTTTCTAAATTTTCCAACAAGTCCATGCAGATCAAGAAAATTATCAAGAAAAGATGGGAATTGCTGGTTAATGAACCCGAGTTTAATGGCATTTTCCAAGAACTACCTACCTTTGCATACAGCAGGGCTAGAAATCTGCAAGAAATGATACAGAGTGGGTCTACTAAAGTCAAAAACGTTCAACACAAAGGCACTCAAAAATGTCACAATTGCATACATTGCAATAATATAATTACTGGGATAATTCTCACACATCCCAGTACAGGAGCCAAAATTACACTACGACATACATCGGATTGCAATACCTCTAATATAATTTACAGTTTGAAATGCCCATGTGGCAAGGCTTACGTCGGCAAAACAGAGAGAAAATTCAAATTGAGATTAACAGAGCACAAGAGCACCATAAGGCTGAAGAATTTAACATCAAGTGTTGCTACCCACTGGGCAAAAGAGAACCATACCATAGCTCAACTACGAGCACAAATAGTGGAAGTGGTTACAAAAGTAGATGGAGTTGACAACACTCAAAAACTTTTGCAGCGGGAAGTATTTTGGATCGAGTTTCTAGAAACCATGCAGCCGAAGGGACTTAATGATAAAATTGACATGAGCTGTTTTCTGTGACTCATTACAGTATAGTGACACATGAAGTGGAACCAAATGGCAATAACCATTACAGCATAAACATGTAACAATGGGGTTGCTAGGTGTACACATAAAGTTCATTAAAATTTATTATTTTGCGACCCTAGATAAATCCACAAGTATGTACGAGATAACACAACATGAGGGATATAAGTACTTTCATCTAGGTCTTAGGCTGATGCACATTTCTGTTACTATAGGCTGAAAAATTTCCTGTAAATACTAAATTATGCGCCTTAACATATGTGTGATGTAAATTTGGACAATCTATATATTGCTTGATGTATATTTCATTTAGGAAAGTGTATAAGATTTACTGTTAATGCTATATTGGATAATGGACATATTGTGCACTATATTATATGTAAAGGATTATTTAGCACATGTGTTATATATGCCAAATCTATGTTCTGCTAACTGATATAAACATGTTTAGGTGGTAGGACATATTATACACCTCTTCCGATAAACCCCCTTTTACTGATGATTTAACATGAACCATTGTGGATTGAATCGGTTACACCTTATTAGACATGTCTCATGTAATTCGTGAGTGTAAAACTAAAAAAGCTAAAAAAGCAAGGAATCTCTACTTTAGTCAAATTACTAACGCATCCGCGCATAAGTTTGCACACAGCATCAGACGTGATACATTCCACTGTACCGTGGTTTCTATAATTCTTTACCATGTGTTACCGTCGGGTAATAATACATAGCTACCGGTTCTCGAGTCATCCGTATCGAGCACACTACATTTCCCAGCATTCCTGAGCTTAACAACCACTATCTAGGATATAGAGGCTGACATCGTTTGGCGCCAAAACTCAGTAGGACGGTAGGCAGTCGGCGCACTAGAGGTTGAACGGACCAGCTCCGCCGCGTTTGAAATTGAGAAAGTAAGTGTTAACACTCTGATCATTAAACCATTTGCCGTTTCTTAGAATTAGTGACGACAGTTAGTTACAGAAATTTTTTCGGTTTTATTTTTAAAGAACTCGGATTTATTGAATGCTCCAGAACCTCTAACGTATCCACCGAAGGGGAGCGGAATGCACGTTTCAGATTTCCTTTAAGCGACATTTCATGTAAGTGATAGGAGTCTGCACTTAGTAATACATCACTATAAACTCACCTATACCCACGCTAATTTTCATGTGTATTTATTGCTCATATTCAGAACAGCGACCTGATTTAACGTCGTCCGGCACAATTTTTGAAGCGGAGGGATTTTCCATTCTTCGGTCTAGTTACATTGTAGCACTCAAGTAAGTGCAAAGTTTACGAGATACACCACCGTTTAAAAAATAAAATAAAAAATAGGGATGAACCATACAGTGATATTCTGATGTCTATTTCTAATAGGACGCGAACAGTGAGAAGCCAGAAACGGGGTTTCTGCAGTAAATATTTTGTTGCAAGGTTGGAATAAAAGACGTATTCCCTTCATTAGAGTAAGTGATCGATTCACAGTCTGTTAACTCTGTAACCCACACCGTGTGAGCATAATACTTTACATAGCCGTAGTATTTGGATATAGGGTGCTATGACAAATTAGAGGAGGTACCTAGTGCGACAACGATACCAGTAAGGTCTTAACCAAGTAAGGCAGAGGTCTTCATAATTTTCGTATGGAGGCAGTCTACGTACATATGATCTAATGCAACTTTGTGAATTACCTGTTCTTTTTATGTATATATGGTAGACAACCTAGCACCAATTGTTTATATGTGAGTGAGATTGATACTAGATGCAATTATTGTAAATCTGGGCAGGAGTTTGCCACGAGAGAATTTATAATGTAGGAAATTTCAAGTTATAATGCATACTAGTGGGGTATTACTGTATATATTGTCAACAAGAGAATCTGAGATATATGCGCATGTCTAGTGACATGTTTAACTATGCATTGTTAGATCCTAAGAAGTTATAGTATATATCGTTGTGATACGCGTTAGTAATTGGAATTTTTTAATTTTCAGAACACAGCCCCTGAGGAAGGAACCACGGTTCCGAAATGCATTGGGCCAGCAACAAATTGTGGTTTATAAGATAAATAATGAAATCAGATTATTACATGATGAAATGTATAATGCGAGAATATAAGATGTCAACTTAATGTAATTGTATGTTGATCACCTGTAAACGTTTATGAATACAAGCTACATGATTACAAGTTTAAAACAGATAATTAAGTAAAAAACAGTACAAACTTAAGTTTAGTTTGTTGGTATATTTAATTTAAATAAGATTTGAAGTTGGAACTTATTGTGGTACAAACACAGTGGACTCAGTCCACCAGGAACAGTGCACACTTGAGCAGATTCTTCTGTTCTGATACCAGTGGTATCCCACATGTATTTAAGACAATTTTTTCAGGACTGTTAACACCCTTCAAAACAGTTCTGGGCATTTTTCCTAATTTTGTCCATTCTGTCTTTGGCGGCCTACCACTTCTATTGGGTCTCGTAGCAGGAATTTTATTTTTGATACTTCTGCTTTGATATGGCAAGCCAAATGGCAGACAAGACTCCGGCAACGATGGAAGAAACAATCCTGGCTATACGCTATCGGGACCGCATAACTAAAGTCCTTGGATTAGCCCGGCTAAGAGATCTGAATATGACCTGGTTTCTTTCATTCAGACCCATCTGGCAGAATTGCATCTTACCTGTGCTTCGATGTATGCTATGCGGAGAAGAATGCGTGTTGGACGTCTGTCTTACACTATCATCGGCAGTACCATTGGATACAGATACTTTGCTAAGTCCTGTAATGGCTCATGCATCGTGTTGTCCCCAGCGGTTACCCATCCTGATGACGGCATTCGTTGAAACTTCGCCACTACGATTAGGTGGTAGTGAAGTACGAGATGAGAGCAACATCACCCAGGTACGACCTTCTGTGAGCATTGCTGATCCTGACATCGACGATAGCAATCATGCTCGAGACTGCTCAGTTGCGGCATTTTCAAACTTGGTTGAACTTTCACCTGAAGCCGTAGACAACTTTTTTGCGAGTCCGTCTGAAATGATGTTCTCCCCTGAACAGAAATATTAACTTTTAAGCAACAAGTACATAGCGTTCCGTGAACTCTGAATTCGGCCTTCAGCTTTGATAAACAAAAGCTGCTGAAAATATTTTGAACTATTTTTTTTCCCCTGAAAGCGAAATTATTTTTTTTCTTCTCTTCCCTTCCAAAATATTTACCTTTTTTTTTGGCACTTGAACTCTGCTTAAAGTGAAACTATTCTTAGAGATCAGAGCTTCTATTTTTAGGAACTCTAGAGACAATATATTACCTCAGCCTCTAGCACATTTACAGCGACTGTATTTATATGTGATGGAATGGTCTCGACCTTCTTTTCTGTATTAAGAGCCATTTCATGTGTAAACTTCGCAAATCGTTCAGCTAATCATATATATGCATCGTTTTAACTGAATGATTACACTGCTTGAAAAGCGTACAGTACCAATATCATTTTCATGTATTTCGCATACACCATTTCAAATGCAAAAAATGTATTTTGGGGTGTGTTGGAAT
The DNA here is from genome assembly GCF_964261635.1 of Lissotriton helveticus. Taxonomy (NCBI): domain Eukaryota; kingdom Metazoa; phylum Chordata; class Amphibia; order Caudata; family Salamandridae; genus Lissotriton; species Lissotriton helveticus. The sequence continues at coordinate 1,595,029,191 of NC_136069.1, read as the reverse complement.
ACACATGCACCTTTAAATGTTTACTATTGCTTAGTTTTAGTAATGATGGACATTAGATCGTGGAGTGGGTATTGTGTTTTTATCTAGGAGCCTAAATCGATATTTCTATTTTATGCCCTTGTTCGGTTATAATCAATAATATCCATATAACGGCATAGTAATCATATCCATATTCAGTCGTAGCACATGCTGTCACATTAAGCAAGGCTACTTCCCCAGACTCCTACAAAGCACCACAAGTTCTCTAAACAAACCAAACCTCCAGCAACCTGGGAAATCCCCCTTGCTTTTGTTTTGATTTCGTCCTAGAACTCCTGTAAAGCACTGTAAGAACGGCCAGTTCTTAGTGACATCTTTATTGACGTCTTATGTCCACCCTTACATCAAACCCGGCACCTTTCAGGTATAAATATACCAATGTTGCCTTAAGCAAATACACAGTGGTGGTTTTGGAGCAGAGCAGCTATCTACTTGCCCGAGAGCCCAGCTGATGCGAGAGCCCACGGACGCTGCCCCTCCCTTTTGACGCACTGAGAGAGACGCTGTCTTTTCTCCTGCAGAGAAATCCAGCTCTGGTGTTTCCAGATACCTTCGCGGGTTACTGGGATATCAAGTCCTGAGAGAGAAATACAAGACCTCCTGCTTTCTATTACCCAGGTACGGAATTGACTAAACCCTTGAAGAGAATTCTTGAGTCAGATTCTTGGCAAAACAAACTTAACTTAAACTGCTACTTACTTACTCCTTCCCACGTATTAGGCTTAGGTCAGGTACACCGGGGTAGGCGTATTTAGAAGCACCAGTTGAGTACGTTAGTCAATGTATATATGTATGTATATATTTTATCTGTTTTAAAGTATCATATGGCTAAGAAACCATATCAATGCTTTTACAGTATTATTTTATAATCCTCCTTTTACTATACGCACTTTACTTTACTATGAGTATTGCAATTGTGGCAATTCATTTCTCTTGTATGAGGAAGAAGACTGCTCAATAAATTACACCTTTTTATTGAAAACGCCCGTCTTACTTTTCTCTGCAATCTGGTGAAACTAAGTATGCACATTTGACTGAGTGAAATAGCTGTCTATTGTTTTCACACGACTCTAGAGATACACTCTTATTCTGAGGGAGAAAAGTTGTCATGTTATATGGTTGTCAGAAGCTAATCCCTTCTTGTCTATCCAGGGAGGTTAAACTCCTCCTCGTTTATTCGAGAAAGTTTCTAGTGACCTCTGAACTAGCTGGCAAACCTTAAGTCTAATATAGTCAGTAGAGACCTAGTTGACCTCAGTCATACGTCTACACTGCTGAATATATTATTCCAATGCGCAGAGCCTATTGGGAATATAGGAACTACACTACACCACCACCACCTTATCCACCATCACCACCACATCCACTATCTTCACCACATCCACCACCACATCCACCAACACCACATCCATCACCACATCCACCAACACCACATCCATCACCACATTCCACCACCACATCCACCATCACATCCACAACCACATCCACCACCACATCCACCATCACCACCACATTCACCACATCCACCACATCCGCCACCACATCCACCACCACCACATCCTCCACCACTAACACATCCACCACCACATCCACTACCACATCCTCCACCACATCCTCCACCACATCGACCACCACATCCATCACCACCACATCCACCACCACCACGTCCGCCACCACATCCGCCACACATCCACCACCACATCCACCACCACCACATCCACCACCACATCCACCACCACATCCTCCAACACCACATCCATCACCACATTCCACCACCACATCTACCACCACATCCACCAACACATCCACCATCACTACCACATCCACCACCACCACATCCTCCACCACCATATCCACCACCAAATCCATCATCATCACATCCACCACCACCACATCCTCCACCACCATATCCACCACCACATCCATCATCATCACATCCACCACATCCCCCACCACATCCACCACATCCACCAATACATCCACCATCACCACATCCACCACCACAACTTCCACCACACCCACCACCACATCCACCATCACCACCACATCCACCACATCCACCACCACCACATCCACCACCACCACATCCACAACCACCACATCCACCAACACCACATTCACCAACACCACATCCACCAACACCACATCCACCAACACCACATCCATCACCATATCCACCAGCACCACATCCATCACCACATTCCACCACCACTTCCACCACCATATCCACAACCACATTTACCACGACATCCACCATCACCACCACATCCGCCACCACATCCACCACCACCACATCCTCCACCACAATATCCACCACCACACCCAAGCCAATGGGATGAGAGTTTCCGGGACCAACTCTACCCACTTTGAACATTTTCAAGATGGAGAAAATCTTCGGCCACATTAAAATTGGGATTTGAAGACTTGTGTTGTGTGTTGGGAGTGTACTATGGTAATCCTGGTTTTCTTCTACATATAACATAAAGTCCAATAGTGTGCCCCAAAAGGCACATATAAAAGGCAGCCAGGAGTACCTTGTTGACAGTGCTTCGCCTCTCCTGGGCCAGGTGTTGGCTGAGTCATCAGTCGCTCCCCAAGGGGCGGAGCCAGCATTGTGGTGGCAGAGCACAGCCCTATTCAGAGTCCAGGGGCACTCCCACCTCCCACCAAGGTGTAATCCTTGCATTAACCACCTGTCATCCCTCAGCCCTGTCACTCACATAACCCAGACAGTCAGATACACATCCAAAGCAGAGGCAGGCTGAAATGGTTAGGCAAGCAAATGCTAACTTTCTAAAATAGCATTTGCAAACACGGGATATTAAAATAAACTTTACTAAGAGAAGTATTTTATTATTCTGAGTTCAGGCACACTAAACTTTATTCTCTACCATGTTCCCTGAGCCTGCTGGGATTATAGAGTGTAATAATTCCAGCAGCCCATCTTGGCCTAAGAGAACAGGTAGCCTTAGTGAAAAACGATTTGGCTGTAATTCAATATTAGGACATGCCACACACATCAGAGCATGTCCTACCTTACACTTACAATGCACCCTGACCTTGGGCCTACCATAGGGGTGACTAATATGAATCCAAGGGAAGGTTTAGGGGCTGGCAAGTGTGTGCACTTGCCCAGCCAGCATGACAGTACCAGACTGCACACAGGTTCTGCAGTGGCAGACCCTAGACACATTTTAAAAGGCTGCTTCTGTGGGTGGCGCAACCAGCGCTGCAGGCCCACTAGCAGTTTTGGCATTTACAAGCCCTGGCACTCCTGGTGCACTTTACTGGGGACTGACAGTAAATCCAATGAACAAATCATGGAAATCAATCACAGTTACACTTTAAATTGGGAGAGCATATGCACTTTAGCACTGGTCAGCAGTGTTCAAGTTCAAAAGACCTTTATTCGAATTTCATAAAATTCATAAAAGTACCGCAGTTAAAAACAACAAATCATCACAGTATACAACCATACAAAATATTTTAAACATTTTTAAGAATAGAATACTTTAAAATTCCTAACAGTGCAGCTCTGTAGTGTAGCTCCTATTTTCCCAATAGGCTCTGCGCATTGGAATAATACCTACAGCAGTAAAGGCCTAGACCAGACGTTAACTAGGTCTACTACTGTCGATACTAGACTTAAGTTTTGGGTTTGCCAGCTAAGCTCAGAGTTCGCTAGAAACTTTCTCGAATGTTCAAGGAAGGAATTAACTCCCCTGATTAGACAAGAAGGGATTTAGTTTCTGACAACCATAGAACATGACAATTTTGCTCTCCCCTAATCAAGAGTCAATCTCAAGAGTCGTGTGAGCACAAGGCAATTATTTTACTCAGCCAGTACGTGCATTCTTAGTCTCATCAGAATGTAGAGAAAAGGAAGAGACGGGCGTGTTCAATAAAAAGGTGTTATTTATTGATCAGTCTCTTTTCTCATACATGAGAAATGGATCGATATTATTGCAATACTTATAGTTAAGTAAAGTGCATACATTAAAAGCAATAGTATAAAATAATACTGTAAAAACATTGATATGGTTTCTGAGCCATATGATGTTTGAAATGAATAAAATATATTTACATACACATATACATTTGACTAAACGTACTCAACTGGTGTTTCTAAATACGCCTACCCCGTGTACCTGACCTAAGTCTAATGCGTGGGCGGGAATAGAAAGTTACAGTTTAAGTTAAGTTTGTTTTTGCCAAGTGAATAACTAAAGAATTCTCTGTGAGGGGTTATTCAGTTCTGTACCTGGAAGTTAGGATGAATGAGGAATGGTATCTCTTTCTCTGCTCTCGATATTCCAGGCTGCCTGCGAGGGCTGCCCAGAAACGCCGGTGCTGGGTCTCTCGGCTTGAGATAGCAGCGCGTCTCTCAGCGTGTCAGGAAGGCGGGGCTGCTGCCAGCGGGGTCTGCTTCTGCTCTCGGCTTCGGCAAGGATGGCTGCTCCGTCTTGTCACCACGCGTGTGTTTGCATAGGGCAAGATCGGCAATATTTATACCTTAAAGGTGCCGAGATTGACGTAAGGATGGACATAGATACGTCAATAAAGATGTCATACGACTTGCTCGTTAGCACATTCTTTACTAAAGTTCTCTGTGAAATCAAAACAATGGCCGCACGGATTTTCCAGGTTGTCATAGGTTTGATTTGTTATGAGAACGTCGTATGCCTTATCAGGGGCTGGAGGAATGTCGCTTGTCTAATTAGATCTCAAGCGTTATGACCTAATCAGATAACACGTTCCTGTGCCGTAGTGTGACTGCGTCAGATAACGGTATCTGCATCATGGGGGCTTTTCTTGCCTCATGGGCTGACTGTTAGTTAACTTGATAGTTAGTTTAACCAGAATAGGGTCAGGAATAGGGGGATCGATTCAGAACCTATAGAAATACACGACACCCACTCCACGCTAACTATGGTCATATCTACTAATCTATGCATAGTATAACATAGTACAACATACTATAGAGTATAGTGTATACCTTACCACCCCAAAATACATAAATGCATTTCGAAATTTTCAAATATACTGAAAAGTTGCAGTCATATATACTGTATGCACTTTAGCTATGAATTAAATGCAAAGTAAACACGCATTTTATGCATTATTGCTTATTGGTATTTGAGAAATACACATGAAATGGCTCTTAATATGGCTATACAGAAAGGAAGTTTGAGACCATTTCATCACATAATAAAATATTTGTGAACATACCAGCGGGCAACTAAAGTTTATAAAGTATCTAAAAATAGAAATCTTAGTTCTCTAGGAATAGTTTCTTTCTTTAAGCAGAAGATCAGTGGCCCGAAAATTTTGTAAAAAATAATTTGGGGCTGCTAAAAAAATTGTTGTCCGTGAACTGGTGGGAAGAATTGTTCATGTGACTTTATTGTTAAAGTTGAAGGCCGAATTCAGGGAACGCCGTGTGCGAGCTTGCTCAAAAGTCTCTATTTCTGTTCTGGAGAGAACTTCATATCATTAAGGCTTTCGAAAAAACTGTCAACAGCTTCATGGGAAAGTTCCACTAATTCGGAAATAGGTGTAACCATGCATTCATGCGCATGATTGTCTCCATTGACATTCTGATTTACATCACTGACAGAAGGTCGTACCTGTTCGATGCTGCTTTCATCTTGAACTTCACTACTCTTCAATCGCAGTGGTGAAGATTCCAGGAATGCCGTCATCAGGATTGGCAGCCTTTGAGGGCAGCACAAAGCGTGAACCTTGGTAGGAACCAACAGTGTATCTGCATCCACTGGCGCATCCGATTGTAGCGTCAGACAGGTGTCTAACACGCATTCTTCTCCGCATAGCAGACACCTGAGTACAGGTAAAACACACCTTTGCCACATTGGTCGAAATGATAGAAACCAAGTCATGTTCAGGTCTCTAAGCCGGGAGAGTCCCAGGATTTTTGATATCCGGTCCCGGTATCCAATGGCTAGGATCGTATCTTCCATTGTCGCGAGAGTTTGATCTGTGACATGGGTTGCCATAACGAAAAATAAGGACTAAGAATAGGATTCCTGCAATTAGTCCCAGGATCAGGGGAAGTCCGCCAAAAATCGAATGGACGAAATCTGGAAAAATACCCAGTATGGCTTTGAATGGTGTTAATGCCATCGAAAATACTGTCTTAAATACCTTTGAGACCCCAGTGGTATCAGAAATATTTAAGATTTCGCTCAGGATTTCCGCGAAATGTACGGGGGAATTAGTTGATAATAATGTATGTATCTCTGCAGTCGTCCTTGCGACTTGTAGATCATACGTTTCTTTAGATGACGAGAGCCTGGTAGGCGTCTGAAGAAGCACTGTTTTCATTCTGCTTAAAGTATCTATTCGAATAGAAGTAATTTTCAAATTGGGCCATGCCCTTGCCTCCCTGTCTGGAAAGGAGCTGGGGAACAAAGAACGTCCACAGCACTTGACCTTCGCCGTTGTAGTGACTAGATAAGGAGTCCCGGGCATAAGACTACAACATCTGCGGTCTACAATAAGAATGTAACTCCCATTATAGAGTCTTTGAAAGAATGGTTCTATTTCAGTTGCAGGTGCGCCTTGCTGGTGACATGAAAGGTTGTATGAATTCCCTTCACAGGCTCCGTGCAAACTAATACCGTTACACAGAAGCGTGCCGCTTAGTGACATAGCACAATTGTTGCCACTAAGAAACACTTTCTGTCCTTTATTACTGACACATGCATGTGAATAGGGCAGGTTCCAAGTTGTTTTAAGGTACCCCTTTCCCAATTTCTCGTACATGCCAGCCTGTATATATTTTTGGCAGTATTGAAACCTGAAGGTTGAGATTGGAATATTTATTATTCCGTGGATTATCCATTCACTGACAGGTCGTTCTGACATTGTCATTGGTAATCTTTCTAGTTTTTCAATGCTCAAGATTGTATAATCAGCACCCTTTTGCGCCATACCGATTTGTCTATCAGTAAGGTTAAAGATTTGGAATAGTGACGTTGGGTTTATTAAACGCCAAGGCACATAGCCTGAACGCCGATTTTGTAACGTCCAGCCAAGCTGTACAATAGAACGCAATTGTGACTGACCATGTTGTAATAACAGTAAGTCTTGCGATAATATATCGATTGCTGAAGACACAATGCTGTCCAATGAAAAAATTCTGGAGGACAGAGTCATTAACCCATTGTCCACTACAGAAAGTGATTTTTCCAAATTAATACGGTCAATTTCCCGTATTCTTTCTGCTGTTTCAATTTGAGTAACCTTCCAGGCCTCATTGTATGCTGCATATACAGAGGCTGCTATGAAACGCTTTTGACGCTGTTTGCGTGGTCCCAGTATGAAATCACGCAAGTCAGCACCATCAGTAAGTAAAGTTAGGTGTTGCTTAATTTCAGGCAGTGTGGAAGTCTGAAGCCATTGAAGGCATAATTTGCCCACACTGTAGGTTGTTATTATCCCTGGGTGATGTCTTTGGGGATATCTTGGGTCTGGCCTGGTCATTTTAAAACCCTGTGTTTTATTCAGGAATCTATCTTGACAGTTATTTGTATCTGTGGGCCAGATCAACCATTGTTTCCAATCAGGATGTGTTCTGTTTTGGTTTAATATATGGTTTACGTCTATCTCTTCATCTTTAGAAGTGTTGCTAAACCGTGTTGGCTTTGGAATAGACGGGTTATTTAAATCTTTGATTTTGGCTAAGCCAAGACAGGTGGTTTGTTGAACAGTGTCATTTAAAAATATCATTTGTTCTGGGATCATGCAGGCTCTAAACAAAGCTTCTAAACCCTGTACTTGCCATTCTTTTGTACCCCAAACACTTTTCAAATCAACATTTTTGTCCCAATAATCAAATCCAAAAGTATTCATTTTTTCAAAGAATGAATCTGAATATATCAATTTTGTGTTGGTTATCATGGTTTTCATCCCTGTCTTGTTTGACAATTTAAAATAAAATGTTTCAGCATTACTTGTGTTAAAACCTGAAAAATATGAATATTTGTCATAAACGGTTCTAGAGCTCCCTTTTGGAGGTGTAGCACAATGTTCCCATTGATTATAATTTAAAACATTTCTAGGTTGTGCAGATTTATGCAAAAAATGGTTACCATAATGGTTATAGCAATACATACTATCATAATTTGTAGAACCTTGCAAATAATCATGTTTTGTAAATTTAGCAGACATTACTAAGTCAGACATCATGTTGTTAATGCTTTCGAAGTCAGAATTATCAGCAAATGAGTTTGGTTTTGCAAAGTCACTCAAGGAGATCTTGATTTGGTGTGGATATTTCAGGATCTCGACCGGACCATAAATTTCATAGTCCGTGTTGTCCCAGGCTACCCCACCAGGTATAGGATTGGCTGTGAAGTTGGCTGAAGAAAGTTCTCTTTTCTCGACGTGTGAAGATGTGTGTGGTTTGAGGACCAAGTTGATGTTCTGACTTGCTGTGTCCATTTTAGCATATTTTCCCTCAATGAAGCGTCCCAAAGTAAATACCATGATGAGCCAAAGTATGAGGATAAATGCACCAAAACCCACCCAAAATTCAATCCATGGAGAAATCAGATATGTTTCTTTCAGTTGTTTCAAAAGTTCCTTAGCTTTGTCTTTAAAGGATTTTGATGATGGCTGTGTCTTTGATTCACTGAGGCTTTCAGAGGAATCATCGAAGTTGATGAAGTACCCGGATGCAGTTCTGTCAATTGTTCCAATTGCTTCAGGATTTTTGTTTCTTGCATTGTCACTCGGTACTTCATTGTAGATTGGTGTGTCTCTGCTAAATGTTTTTATTTGGGTTTTCAGAGGTCTTAGTTCTATTGCATTGTTGCATAGTCCTTGATGTTCTTCTGTAGGCGTTTCGAATGTGATGAGCCTCTTCGTTAGGACCTCTGTAGTGGTAGCAAACCTTGGTGTTCTGCTACTTATTGGGAGTCCACTTGGCCTACTGTTTGTTATCGGCCACATGTTGTGGTTTTACCAGGTCGATGGATACAACTCGGTTCTCCTTTTTTCCAGCAAGTGGCGGTAGTACAACTGATCTTGTCCCGTTGACAGACAAGACAGGAACTGCTTTTCTGTAAGAAGGCCCAAATTCCTTCTTTACCGCGATCTTCTCTCTGACTAGATCCCCGACTTTTGGAATCCAGACAGGTCTTGCTGGGACAGGTGGTGATTCTTCAGTGGTTGTTGGCTGTTGTTTCAACTGTATGTTGCTCAGGTCTTTTCTTGTTTTGTTTAAGTCCTGCAAAATAGCCAAACGGTCTTTGACATCAAAGCTTTTTTCTTTCACCACTGAAGTCTGACTATCAAGGTCAGAGATAATCATTCTAGTTCCAAATAATAATTCGTACGGACTGAATCCCTTCAGAGAATTTCTTGGCAAGTTATTTAGACTACGTTGGACACTTATTAGATGTTTGACCCACCCAGCTCCCGAACCTAATATCCTTTCTATTATAGATTGCTTTCTGCCTTGGTTTTTTCTTTACACCATCCCGTACCCTCAGGAAGGAAGTGAGAAGATTCCCGCTGGGCTGTGCTCATTTGGCCATGTTTCCCCCCCAGGCTGGTGTGCCTGAGTGAAAACAATGGTCGAACGTAGCATGCTCTTAGCGTATATGCCATTTAGACTCGCAAATCTTTGTATAACAGTCCGGACGTCAGCCGAGTGCTGAGGATCTACATTATAAGTGGAAACTAGCCTGTATATGTTAATCGCAAGCCATTCTTTTTACTGGTGATGTTATCTGCAGTCAGATTCCACCGTATTATATTTTTTCTCTCCCCACTGCGATTTCTATTGCAGTTTGGGCAGTTTTTTACAAACATGGTATGATGTAGGCTCATGCCTGGCCACCAGTACCGTGATTGTAAATCTTCCAGAGAATCTTTTAGTTTGAGGTGTCCAAGACCCTCACCCATATGTGCGTCTGCGATTAACAAGCTTCTCCTGTCCATGTTTGGAATCACTCTATCCCCCACTCCAGGGATTCGAGCAAAAGGGACGGAGTTTGCATCGATTATGTATGTATAATTGAGTGGATAGTTGATCGGTAATGCTGAGCAGTCGCCTTTTGATGACGTTTTCACCGCCAGCAATGTTTCACCGTCAATGTATTTTAATGTACGCTTTTTTCGAACTACGGGAGCCGATTTAGTGGCTGCCGCTGCGGCTGTTTCAGCCAATGAATTCCCTACAACGTGAACGCCATCACGTTGATGACTCAGTGAGTGAGTCACGTGAGTCTTTGGTAGTTCTTTTTGTAAAAGAGCTATTTGTTCCCAGAGCAGTCTCTGCTTTATTGGTGCATCTGTGTCATCTTTGTAACCGTTCTGAATCCATGTCTGCAAATCGCTGTTATATGATTTGACGCAGTAATATGAATCTGACACTATAAGTGTCGGGAATTCGCGATCCGCATTATCCAGCGCCATTTTCAATGCTATTATTTCAGTTTGTTGTTCTGAATTAGTTTCTACTGAGTGTGATTTTGTTAATAGAGGTTTTAATATACCTCCGCACCACACTTCTTTTGTAATCTCACATGTGGGGTTGTATGCTTGTTCTCCCCAAACGGAGGGTTGAGCATGTCCGTCTGTATAGATTACACAGGCGTGATGTCGTAGAGGCAGAATGTCGATTGGCAGAGGATACGTCTTTTCATATTTTAGATTTTTTAATTCTTCTAGTTCTGGATCAAAGTAGTAGTATACTTTGTCCGTTGTGATTGAATTCACCCATTGTATCCATTCCGGATTCAATGTTGTTGTTGGTAAATTACACGGTGTTGTTAGTGCCTCAAAGGCTGATTCTGCTGTTCTGACTGTGATATGTCTACCATCAGCTATGTCTTTTTCTCTAGCTATTGCGGTTTGAACTGCACAAATGATTTTTTCTGTATTACTGAATTTCTGTTCAGCTTCTGTGTACATGTGTGATTTGAATGCAATTGGTACCTTTTCTCCCTCATTAGAGGTCAGGTATGTGAATCCGCATCTCCCTGGGATGACTCGAATCACAAGATTGCGTGTGTTATCACGTGTTTCTAATTTTGTTTTAATTAGCATGTCTGTTTGTAAGGATCTCAAAATTTCTGTGTGTGTTTGAGTCCAACTGGATCTTTTAAAGTCTGGTTTAATTAGATCATAAAGGGGTTTGACCCTTTCTGCGTAATTTGCAATGTATGTTCTTCCGAAATTTAGGAAACCTAGAATTGACTGTAGGTTTTTTAGTGTTTTAGGAGCTTGGATTACGGCACATTTCTCTAGGAAATTGTCTGCCAGGCTTTTACCTTCACTTGATAACTCGTATCCTAAGAATAGTACCGTCAGATGGGCAATTCTGGATTTTTTGAAGTTGAATTTGTAACCCTCTGCAGCGAACCCAAGTATTATGGTGTTCACCCTTTTCAAGTGAGTCTCCAAGTCATCATCTGTTTAGTAAATGTCATCGACATAAGATAATGCTTCATCATCATATAGTTGTAGTAATTCTGTTACTCTCGCTGAGAATACCCCCGGGCTGTTCTTGTACCCCTGGGCTAACCGACAGAATTGTTTTTGAGTGCCATTTACTGAGAATGCAGTTAAATATCAGCTCTCTGGTGCTATGTTTTGACAAAAGAATCCATTGGAGATGTCCAAGGTTGTTTTGTATTTTTTGCGCACTATGTTATTCATTAGTGCAGCACTGTGTGAGTTTTGCACTGCAAAAGTTTTGCAACATGTGTTAAGGTGTCGGTAATCCAAAACTAGACGGTATGAATTGTCTGGTTTGGAGACCGGAAACAAAGGGTTGTTCATTTGTGAGGTGCAAGTTTCAATCACCCCCTGGTATTCTAGCTGATCTAGTATTTCATTTACTTGTTTTTTAGCTTCTTGCTTAATTGGGTACTGCCTTTGTGCAGTAGGTTGTGATTTTAACTGGATTTTGTGAGGAGGAGAATCCTCATCTCATCCTACATGATTTTTATATAAAGCAGGTGCTAAGGCCACTGCCCACTTTCTAGCAAGTGTGTATTTTTTATGAATCGGTATTTGATTCGAGAAGGCAGGCATAATTACTTCTTCGCCATGAGGGCACTCCATGACAAACTCTGGTGGCCAGTCTTTTTCAGCTAGAAGGATATCATAGCCCTCGGAGAGATTATCCCAAAATAGTCCCCTTATTTTCCTAGTCTTATCTCCCTCTATACGTAATGTTATCTCGTATATCTTGTGGGGCTTGCTAACTCTGGTGTCTGCAGTTTCCACTTGAAGATATTCATTCGTGTCCACTGTCTCCAGATGATTCATAACGACTTTGCGAGCTATGCTCACCTCTGCTGCGCTGTCTAGCATTGTCTGAGCCCACTCTCCGTTTTTCAGTTGTGTCCTCAGTATTCTCGGCATTGTTAACTACCTTGATACCGGCTACCTTCTTTTTTGGAAATTGTAATTTCTTTTTTAGCTGAGCAGGTTCCTTGTCTTTGGACTTGGCGTGCTCTTCTGATCGTCCTCTTCTTTCCGATTTCTGCGAGGAATTCTGAAAAGATTGAGAGGGACGTGTATCAATGTCTTGATATCTATCAGGTTTTTTAATATTATCCCTATTTCTAAGGTTATATCTATTCCCAGAGGGGTCACTCTGCTGTGACCTCTGTCTTTGGTTTGGAGATTTCTCTTTTCGCCTAGGAGACCTTCCTCTGGACTGGAATTTCTTCTCTTTAGGATTGGATTGTTTGTTTCCATCCCAGTTCTTTTTTGGTGAATTATTATTAAAAAATATTTTTTCTGGACTTGTAGTCAGTTGCGGTTTTACTGGTATTCCACCTAGACTATCTCTGCCTAGTTCTTCATAGGATTTTTCTATGATTCTGGTAATTTCAGCTGGTTGGTCTGCTATATCTGTCTCTTTTAACCTTTGGCGGATCGCCACGTTTGCTGCTTCACCTTTTATGTTGGCTAGTAATATAGCCGAGACCTGCTTGAAGTCTTTTAGTAATTTCATACCAAGAGTTAAAGCAGGTTCTGGACCGTATTCATCTTGAATTTGTTTTAGCACATCTGGTATTACCGAAATGGATGGAACACCGTGCGTTTTTGTGTAGATGGAAGCAAAGACTGTACCCCAAGTGTCACAGTCCTCAATGTGTGGTGCGATTCCCATTGGGAGACATATAGTCAGAATCCTGTGTTTTTCCAGCGGGGTGGTGTCAGGAAACACCGCCTCTATTTGGGTGATTTTCTGTGCCAACCAGAATGGTATCTGTTCCCGTTAAGCCGGAACTTTACCTAGGCAGGATTGGATGTTCTGTGGTGTAATTTTATTTGTGCTCCCCTGGTGCGGGGTCAGCTGTGGAAGTTTAATCGCTGGCTGAATTGTTGAAGTCCGCATTACATACTGAACTAATTGTCTATGAATTTTTTGTAGTTGTTTTAGCTGTATTAACAGCTCTGCTGCAGGCATTCTATCGATGTCTGGATGTGGTGTGTATCCGGCTAAGACCGGCCACGTTGCTCCTGGTCTTCCTAAAGGACCGAGCCTTGTGATGTGATTGTTATGTATTAGGGCGCCATCAAATAAGAGCAAATGCTCTTGGAATTTGAGTGGTACTTCCACCTCCTCGAAAGGAGTGTACGTTTCAGGAGGTTCCTCTACTTTGTAATAGTGGAAGTACTTTGTTACAGCATTTGCTGCCGGAAAATGTATCCATGAATAGTATACCTCTGTCTGCCGATATTCGTGTGCCTCTATTACGAATATGACTGTGCCACTTCTAGGTGTCAGTCCATTTTCTATAAGTTTTAAGGTTATAGATCTCCTTTTAATGACCGGAATGAGTGTTATATTCGGGTCTGCTGCTTGCATGGTAGCATCAGCATCTGCGATTTCAGTTGCTAATCTAGCTGCCTCTCTTTCTTCATCACTTTCTGACATTTTACTGTTAGAAAGGTTATGCTTTTTGTTTGCAGATCAGGTTTCTTTATGGAAACAGAGATTAGATGCACAATATTTTGGAACAGTGTATCCTTCAACGTTGACTATACCAAGAACCATACATAGGAGTTCCCTCCTGCGAGGTTTTGGAGGATATAACCTTTCACCCACTCCAGACGTCTTTGGAGTATTTGGGAAAAGGGGTCTGAGTGAGAAAGCACGACTGAGTTACTCTAAATGTCTTACGTTAGTTTTATCGCCCTTTCCAAACGCGTTGGGCGCCATGTAGTGTAGCTCCTATTTTCCCAATAGGGCTCTGCGCATTGGAATAATACCTACAGCAGTAAAGGCCTAGACCAGACGTGAACTAGGTCTACTACTGTCGATACTAGACTTAAGTTTGGGGTTTGCCAGCTAAGCTCAGAGTTCGCTAGAAACTTTCTCGAATGTTCAAGGAAGGAATTAACTCCCCTGATTAGACAAGAAGGGATTTAGTTTCTGACAACCATAGAACATGACAACTTTGCTCTCCCCTAATCAAGAGTCAATCTCAAGAGTCGTGTGAGCACAAGGCAATTATTTTACTCAGTCAGTACGTGCATTCTTAGTCTCATCAGAATGTAGAGAAAAGGAAGAGACGGGCGTGTTCAATAAAAAGGTGTTATTTATTGATCAGTCTCTTTTCTCATACATGAGAAATGGATCGATATTATTGCAATACTTATAGTTAAGTAAAGTGCATACATTAAAAGCAATAGTATAAAATAATACTGTAAAAACATTGATATGGTTTCTGAGCCATATGATGTTTGAAATGAATAAAATATATTTACATACACATATACATTTGACTAAACGTACTCAACTGGTGTTTCTAAATACGCCTAACCCGTGTACCTGACCTAAGTCTAATGCGTGGGCGGGAATAGAAAGTTACAGTTTAAGTTAAGTTTGTTTTTGCCAAGTGAATAACTAAAGAATTCTCTGTGAGGGGTTATTCAGTTCTGTACCTGGAAGTTAGGATGAATGAGGAATGGTATCTCTTTCTCTGCTCTCGATATTCCAGGCTGCCTGCGAGGGCTGCCCAGAAACGCCGGTGCTGGGTCTCTCGGCTTGAGATAGCAGCGCGTCTCTCAGCGCGTCAGGAAGGCGGGGCTGCTGCCAGCGGGGTCTGCTTCTGCTCTCGGCTTCGGCAAGGATGGCTGCTCCGTCTTGTCACCACGCGTGTGTTTGCATAGGGCAAGATCGGCAATATTTATACCTTAAAGGTGCCGAGATTGACGTAAGGATGGACATAGATACGTCAATAAAGATGTCATACGACTTGCTCGTTAGCACATTCTTTACTAAAGTTCTCTGTGAAATCAAAACAATGGCCGCACGGATTTTCCAGGTTGTCATAGGTTTGATTTGTTATGAGAACGTCGTATGCCTTATCAGGGGCTGGAGGAATGTCGCTTGTCTAATTAGATCTCAAGCGTTATGACCTAATCAGATAACACGTTCCTGTGCCGTAGTGTGACTGCGTCAGATAACGGTATCTGCATCATGGGGGCTTTTCTTGCCTCATGGGCTGACTGTTAGTTAACTTGATAGTTAGTTTAACCAGAATAGGGTCAGGAATAGGGGGATCGATTCAGAACCTATAGAAATACACGACAGCTCCAATAAGGCTAATTTATAATTTCAGGAATTTTCCATCATTTTACGCACTCTTACAGTCAATCTTAAAAAAGTACTGGTACGAAAAATCAGTTTATCAGAATCCAAGGAAACCAACATTCTATGCGACTCAGTAAGTGTGAGCGGTATATGTTTCTTAAAATAAGGGGTTAAAAGCCATTTAATATACCTGAGGTAGAATTTACAAAAGAATAAGAAGTGCAGATCATCCTGTGGACTGACACCATCACAGGGGCAAGGGTTAAAATCCGTGCTATGTCGATACCCCAGGGGAAAAGACAACAAAAATTTTACAGTACCCGCCCTTAAACGAAACAGAAGTGATCTCTCCCAGCTAGTCAAAGGTAGGGAGAGATAGAGCGGGAGGGGTTGTCTACACAGTTCATTTCCTAAATATTTTGCAACAGTTGATTTCTGCGATTCTCTTCTTAACCGTTCAGTATTATAAAGTGCATACAGTGCATTTTTAACCTCAGCTTTGTCCTTGGGTTCAATAAGCGTAGGGTCATTAAATAGATTGCCTCTGTCCACAGCACTCAATGTTTTGAGGACTTCTGAGAGCCAAGGGATCGCCATTCCGTGGTCACAATTTAAACAATCTTTCATAATATTTTGGGTAAGTGCGGCAGCGCTATTCCTCCAGACTTTAATCCAGAAGAGTGCCGGTGGCTCTAATAAAATCACTTAAATAAGAAAGGTTTAGTTCACTATGGCAGATGTAATCAGAGGATGAGATCGGGGCGCCCAGTATTTTTCTACAGAAGCGGCTTTCCTCCCGCTGAATACTGTGGCTATTCCCCGACCCCCAAACCTCCGCTCCATATGAAGCAACAGGTGAGCACTGCAATCTGAAAATTTTTTCAATGGCTTTAGTGGCACCAATTTTCTTTGGGCGGGGGAGGCTCAAAACAGAATTTGTGGCTTTCGAGAACTTGCTCGTGGCGTGGGCCAAATGCCCACTCCATGAGCCGTTCGCAGCGAAAACCAACCCTAAGTAAGGAAATGTAGAAACAGATTCAAGGTTATCTCTACCTATCTGTATATTGTTGAGCTTCCTTTTGCCGGGACCACAGGACATAATAAAAGATTTTTTTAAATTATCCCGCAAGTCAAGACCCTCCATGAAATGCACAAAGCTATGTACAAGCAGACGGAGAGCATTTGGTGTGCGGGCCATAAGCACCGCATCGTCTGCATATAGGAGCGCTGGTAAAGGTTTCCCTAGGATTGATGGAACATCCACGGTGACTTTTTTCAGGCAGTTTGATAGACCGTTAATATAAATGATGAACAACAGGGGTGCAAAAACGCACCCCTTTCTTACCCCCCTGCCTATGTCAATGGCTCCTGAGACTTCACCACCCATCCCAACTCTGACCCGCACTTTCAGGTCGGTATGGCGATAGGCGAGAAATCTAACAAGGGTGTCATCTAGGCCATTTTGTGATAGGATTGTCCAGAGTTTGGATCTATTCACAAGATCGAAAGCGGATGAAAGATCCATAAAAGCAAGATAGATGGGGGACGATCGAGCAATGCTGTACTTATCAATTATTAATTTCAGATTCAGGCATTGCTCCACTGTTCCCACCCCACTCCGAAATCCCATCTGACATGGATCCAGGAAGTCTGTGTCTACAGTCCATTCGAGTACTCTATTGTAGATTATACGTCCCAAATTTTTTAAAGTGTTGTCCAAAAGGGAGATTGGGCGATAATTGGCTGGTTCTATCCTATCTCCCTTTTTAAAAATTGGGACGATAATACTGGTTGCCCATGTGGCTGGCATAGCCGCTGTTGGCAGACTATTAAAAACGTTAAGGAGAATTGGCGCCCATAGATCCACATTATATTTAATAATGTCTATGGGCAGACCGCCAGGGCCAGGCGCCTTATTTCCCAGGCTCTCTTTTATGGCTATCTCAACTCGTGGGCTTCAATCTGTAGGCCGCCCAGTTGTCCTGAATTTAGAATAGGCGGCTCCTCTATTGGAGCTGTGTAAATTTTGGAGAAGTGGGTCTCCCATACACTGCTAGTTATATTGCAGCTAATGGGAGTAAGCTTCTTACCCATTTCTCTTGTTTTCCTAACAGCGGCCCAAAAAGGACCGCTGCCGCCCAGATTTGCGCTGATCACCAGCGATTCCCACTGTTCAGAGAGTAGCATTGCCTTTCTGTCTGCTATTTTTGCTTTATAATATTTCCTGGCTAATTGGACGGTTACTTGACACCTAGGTTTTGCATTAAGTGCCTTCCTCAATTCCCTATTCGCAGAAGAGAAGGCTGAGTCGAACCACCTTGGATCATTGCCTTCCTTAGGTAATGGGACTGACAAAAGAGTTTTTATGGTAGAACACAGCACTTCAAAATCAGCAATTATGGTATCATAATTACCACTCGTAGACAGGCAGGACTTAATCAAATGCGGGTATGAAGTTTGAACACTGTCTAAAATTGCCCCACAATCAACTCCCTTCCATTTTAGGCGTAGGCCGTCAATAGAGGGTGTAATGTCCCTTGCACCATTCAAATTCATAAAAACAGGACTAGGTGCGAGGTTCAACGTTACTACTAATGGATTGTGATCACTGAAAGATGTCACCATCACTGTGGTCTTTACTATACAGTCTATTAGGTGGGGAGACATGAATATATAGTCAATGGTGGAGCTCCTATCCCCACTAATAAACGTTGGGGCATGGGGGGAACTTGAGCTATAACCTGAACTCATAGTGTCATCAAGAGCAAATTCAGTTATTATTTTAGCTAATTCAATGCCCCTGCGTTCCGCTTGGTCCTGAAAAGTCCCATCCTCAATCCCCGTTGTTAATTTAGCATTAAAATCACCTCCTATTAGAAATCCTGACTCTGTGTTTGATAGAAAAGTGCATTCCAAATTACTTAGAGCCTTTGACAGTGCCAGAAAGTTCTTATTCGGTACATGATAAAAATCATTGTTATAAAAATTGATTAAATAAATCCTGGTCTTTGACTTTAACTTAAATTCAAGGATTTGAATATTAGGATTATCGCTAGATAAATCTCTAACTGAACCGCCGATCAGAATCTTAATCCCAATGAACAAACCTCCCACTGCTCTACCAAAACTAGGTTTGGGTGATGTTAAACTAAAGCAGTGGTAACCTTCTATATATAAATTCCCAACAGCCCAAGTCTCTTGGAACATTAGAATATCCATGCCATCAATTATCTCCGCCCATGCAGGATCTGAAAGCCTAGATTCCAGGCCTGCCACATTCCAACTGAGGATTGATATCCCGTGGGTGTTACAATGTTTAGTGGACTTATTCACAACACTCCTAGGCATATCCTTGGTAATGTTAACAACTGCAGGTGGGGCACTATTAGCATTCATATCTGTCGGGAGGCTATCCGGATTTAAACATTCTTCAGGTATTACTAAGTGTCCCTCATATCTTTTATTTGTAACTTGGCTGCTGGTAATGCTACTATCGGCAATTTTATCCAGTCAATCCTGCTCATCTAGATTTGAAAAGTAATCAAACCGATTGTGGGTAGGAATGTTGAATAGTGGCCTACATTCACTCATTGGTATAAATTGATTTGGGGTGAGTGCTGGGTATTGCCTTTCTCTATGGTCATGATAGGGCATGGTTGAAATGTGTGGATAGTGCAGAGAAAGGGCTGGCGTTTGAGGCTGGTAACGCCAAGGCTGGGCATTCTGATAATTGAAATCTAGGTTCTGGGAAAAAAGCGGGGATTTAATTCTAGCTCCAAAATTCAAATCCTGGTGTGGAATGGCGAAATTATTCGCCATAGTATGTTTGGGAGGTATCAAGTGTCTATAAAAATAGCCTAATGGAAGGAGGGTAGTGTTAAATTCCCTAGGTGAAGGTAATGGTGCGCTACCCAATGTTTTTTCCGCCCATTGTGGATTTTTAAAACGTATTATTCTTTCTTTTTCTTTATATTGTGTTTATATAGCGCACGGCTACTCTAAAAGAGTGTCCCGGCGCTTTCCACATGCAGCTCAGTGTAAATAACACAACAGACAAATAACAGACCACACAAAAAAAGGGGAGAAAATAGAAGGCCTAGAGGTTAAAAAGCCAGGTCTTTAGGCTCTTCCTGAACTGAAGCAAATTAGAGGTGCTACGTAAAACCATCGGAAGCGAATTCCAAAGCTGAGGGGCCTTAAAGCTAAAGGAGCGACCCCCAGTGCGGGCCTTTCTCACACGCGGAACCACGGCCATAAAAAGAGATTCTGACCGCAGTGAGCGGGCTGGACGGTAAAAGGACAGCCTCCGTTGCAAATACCTAGCACCTGAGCCAAAAAGTGCTTTATGCATCAGCGTCAAAGATTTAAACATGATCCGTTTCCGGATGGGTAGCCAGTGAAGCGACTGCAGCAGTCCAGAAACTCGTGCTCGCCTGTGAAGGCCAAAAATGGCACGAGCAGCAGAGTTCTGCGCCACCTGCAGGCGCTGGACCAAATAATCCGGGAGACCTAAAAAGAGGGCATTCGCATAATCCAACCTGGATCCAATAAGAGCTTGCACAGTAATCCGCCTGTGTTCCACAGATAGCAGTGGTAAAAACTTGCGGAGCATCTTCAAGATGCCAAAACAGGTGCCAGCCAGACCAAGGACATGCGCTCTCAACATAAGCTTATTGTCCAGCTTGACTCCCAGGTTTTTGGCGACCAGCGATGACTGTGCAGGAGGACACATATCCGACGGCCACCATTCCTGCCACTCAGGGTCGGTGGCACAGCCGAAGAATAAAACCTCCGACTTGCTGGAGTTGGCCTTCAGACTATGCCGCTGGAACCAGTCGAAGACCATTCCCAAGCACCCCCGGATACTCTCTCCATCAAATGCCTGATCTTTTCCGCATGTGAAGAGAAGTTGCGTGTCGTCTGCGTATGAGACGATCTGGGCCCCATAAGCCTCCACCAAGGCCGCCAGAGTCCCCCTCGAACTTCTTCCTCAGTGGGCCTATCCAGCCCACTCTCTGAGTGTGGGTGATCTCCCTTGCCCCTTCAATGGGAAAATTGCAATTTGCAATTAACCAATGTAAGGTTTTGTTTTTAAGGGATATGGGAGTTTCTTCTTGGTCCTTCCTTAATTTTAAAACATTAACCAGGACCAACACGTATGCCCCACATTCAGGTGGTAGGTTAATGCCTGGTGGGATCTGCCTGATGGTTTTGGGAGGGGGGGCTGAACCCTAAGGGAATCATTTGGAGGTTTATGGGGTTGACTCATAGAGATCCCCTTCAATTGTTTGGTGTTTTTGTCCTTCCTTGGCTCCAGGGCCACATTAGTACCACTGGAAACGGCTACTGGCTGATTAGCAATAATCCCTTTTTCTGAAGCCTGCGGGGGTTTGAGTATTATGTTTGTAGTTATAGGTGGCGCTTGGGGTTTTTTAGGTTTTGTGCCTGCAAGTGTTGTAGGACTTGGTGTACTTGGAGTAGCTCCCATTCCATTAGGGACACCATCTCTAGATATATTCTTAATGGGAATACTTAATTCTGCTAATTGTTTTTCTATACGGGTGAGCCTACTTTCTATAGGTGACAAATAGATGCTAAGTAGTTCACCCATTCTAACCAGCATGTGGTCATTTGCAGTGTTAGCAGTATTAGCTCCAGAGTTTCCATCCATGCCTGTCTTCCCCTCTTGATGCACCTCATTATCAACCTCAATGGTCTCCCTTGTCCTGTTCGTACTTAAATGGGGGCTAGAATTAACACCTTCCCTAGTCTTACCTATGGACCTGCTATGTTTTCTAACCTTGGGCATACGGGACTTTGATGCATGTTTTGCTTGTTTTGGAATAGCACCCTCCCGTCTTCCTCTTAATTGCCTCGTGCTAACAACAGATATCTCATCTGGGGTAGGATTAATAGTTAAATTGGGAGTTTTCTCCAAATCCATACTTATATCTGTGTCAGAATCAGAATCTATCAATGGGATTGAAGCAGATAGATTCACCTCATTAGGTATAGTATGGATATCGGCACGTGCCTCAGTTAGAGGTCTAATGTTACTAGGCATGGCCTGGGTCAGTGTGGGTGTGGTTGCCAGACCAATAAGACCGAGAGATGAGCGTCTGGCTTGGGCTAGGTCTCGTGAAACCCTACGTTCCAATAGTAAGATGCCCTGATCTATGGCATCATTGGCTCTAGTAATAAAGTTATCTATAGGGCCAGTCACCATAACACCCCCGGCTGCAGTTTTACTGCGAGTACCCCTTGGAGACATATTGGGACAGTGTAGAAAGTGCTAATCAATTCACAGTATTATTAGTCCCAGTGGCTATCTTATCCGGCAAATCAATGGTAGACAGTTAATATATAAGAGGCCGATCAGCATATAGTTCTATGATGTTAAAAGGAAATAAGTCTGATGTAATCAAATGTCAATATGTCAATAAGTTGGTCCTCTCAGTATATATATGCGGGAAGTTTTACAATGTTTCATCCGCGAAACCAGACAGCCAATGGTGAATAAAGTACCTTAAATGAAGAAGTAGTAAGAGGGGTACGCCCGACCGACCTCCTCTGGCCTCTGACGGCCTAAGACGGCCCGCCCTCTGCCCGGGCTCAGCCCGGCGCCGCCCGCGCGCGTCCCGCGACGCGGAGGGAGCGTCCTGATTTTGTAGCGCCTCCGGGCACGCAGCGGCAGGAAGTGGCAGGAAGTGGTCGCTAGGCTCTCTGGGAGCTGTATTCTCCAGCCGCCAGCCGCGAGGTGGAGTAGAGCGGCAGCGGCGAGACCACAGCGTTTGGGCCCCAGGAGCTGTGTGGCGTCCAGCAGGTAGGACTCCCGGTCTGAAGTGGCTGTAATCGCCCCCCGCTCCACCGAGGGAGCGTCCTGATTTTGTAGCGCCTCCGGGCGAGCAGCGGCAGGAAGTGGCAGGAAGTGGTCGCTAGGCTCTCTGGGAGCTGTAGTCTCCAGCCGCCAGCCGCGAGGTGGAGTAGAGCGGCAGCGGCGAGACCACAGCGTTTGGGCCCCAGGAGCTGTGTGGCGTCCAGCAGGTAGGACTCCCGGTCTGATGTGGCTGTAATCGCCCCCCGCTCCACCGAGGCAGCGTCCTGATTTTGTAGCGCCTCCGGGCGCGCAGCGGCAGGAAGTGGCAGGAAGTGGTCGCTAGGCTCTCTGGGAGCTGTAGTCGCCAGCCGCCAGCCGCGAGGTGGAGTAGAGCGGCAGCGGGGAGACCACAGCGTTTGGGCCCCAGGAGCTGTGTGGCGTCCAGCAGGTAGGACTCCCGGTCTGATGTGGCTGTAATCGCTCCCCCAGAGTCATTAAACCAACAAAAACAGGTCAGAGAGAATATTGGAGGAAGGCAAGAAGTTCAGGGATGACCCTGCCAAGAGGGCCAAGTCCAACAACATCCAACACCACCACATCCACCACATCCACCACCACATCCACCAGATCCACCACCACCACTTCCACCACATCTATGTGTGTGTGTGTGTCTGTGTGTGGGTGCAAATGCAGTAGGTCCCGCATTTGCGAAAGATTAAGCTATTGGCATTGTAAATGACAATCCCATTTATTTATCTGTTTTCAAAACCAACACATAAATAAAAAAATTGTCATTTACAATGCCAATAGCTCTTACTTTTGCAAAGGCGAGACCGTTGCATTGTAAATGCATGTTGGTCTTGTTTTAATTACAAAAAAAATGTTGGGATATTTTTCTAAACTGGTGTTGTGTCCTTTTCTGGTGCGTACACTGTCTTACTGTTGGTTATGTGCAAATGCTTTACACACGGCCTCTAAGATAAACCTGGCTGCTCATGCCATGCTATGAAGGGGGTGAGCAGGGGTTATTTTAGACCTCCCTTATCCTGACTAGAGTGGTGGTTTTTGCCTGGCTTTGGCCTGCGCCTTAGCCTACCAAAAATCCAATTTCTAACAGGGGTGCAATGACTGCGCAAACTGGATTTTAGTGTTATATGTAGAAGAATGCCAGGATTACCATAGTACACTCCCAACACACACCAAAAGTCTTCAAATCCCAATTTTAATGTGGCCGAAGATTTTCTCCATCTTGAAAATGTTCAAAGTGGGTAGAGTTGGTCCCGGAAACTCTTATCCCATTGGCTTGGGTGTGCCTAGGTGCCATTCCCACCCAGTAGCTCATAACAGTCATAAACGTGTTTCTCCAAGCACCCACTTCAGAACACTCTTGGGGCTGAGGAAAATTAGAAGAGGACTCAACCTGCTGTCTGTGAACTTAGAAGAGTTTTGAGGAATCAGACTTGCTCTCTCACTCACTTGTACCCAGGGCAAAGAAGTGGACTCCAAAGACCATAAGGCCGACCTCCTAATCAAACTACAGGGATACAAATACAGTGAAAAAGGGCTTTTCTGCAACTGGCCAGCTGATCAGCGGCAACTAGGTCTGGGCTGGACCCTGTTGACTGGCTCTGTCTGACAACTTGTGAGTTTCTAAGTGTCTCCACTGGGAGCTGTGAGGCTTTAGAGATGTACTCTTGTGATAGACTGGGACTTAAAGGACTAAAGTCAGAAGGTAAAATCTTTGATCAGGACAAACCTGGTGGGTGTATCCAACTCATGCTATGTTGTAGATAGCTGCCAATTATGCTTAGGACCCGGTCTATTGTGACTATTGATTATCATTAGTAATAACAAATTGAGAGAGAGGGAAAAGGGCACTCTTGGTCCCCCTGTTAAATCTTGTAAAACAACAAAAGAGTGTCGTGAGAGAAGTGTGTAAGCACTAGACACAGAGAAGAAATCTCCCTGAAGGACTCACAGTGGATATCAGCGGGGTTTTTTTAGGAAGCCCTCACTCACCACCCTGGGTGGTGACATGCTTCATCATCGGGCCCACCAGGAGAAGCCGAATGCCTCCCTGGTGTGCTACAACGCCAGATTACTGCGGAGCAGGTTCTTTGTGGTAAAAGTGTCAAAAAGAAATGTGAATTAAAAATGTCAGAAACTGTACCATACAGAATTTTTTTTATTCAATGGTCAGTTTGACATAAGTAAAATATGTGTGGGAAACTTACCAGTTAATGACTCGGTTGTTTCCACTTAAAGTGGGGTCAACATGTTTCT
Organism: Lissotriton helveticus; assembly: GCF_964261635.1. Taxonomy (NCBI): domain Eukaryota; kingdom Metazoa; phylum Chordata; class Amphibia; order Caudata; family Salamandridae; genus Lissotriton; species Lissotriton helveticus. The sequence continues at coordinate 1,595,004,463 of NC_136069.1, read as the reverse complement.
GCCCGTCTATGTGTCATTTACTGGGCTTTCATCAGGACCGTCAGGTGGTGTACCTCGGCGGTATGGGCGCGCTAAGGCCCACCCTTACCAGAGGACGTGAAAGTTAAAAACAAGTGTGTAAAATAAAGTGCAAAAACCAAACAAAAGTGATGGGAAACCTTCAATTTGAGGTCCCTGTACTGTTTGTAATGCACAAGATCCACACCCCATGGGTCTCGGGAGGGGGGGGAAAGTGACAATGGCACACTGCCCGCAACGCCTGCCACCCGTTTTGCACCTAGCGTCTCCTGCTACCGGACCACCTGACGGTCCTGATGAAAGCCCAGTAAATGACCCATAGACGGGCAGAAACATGTTGACCCCACTTTAAGTGGAAACAACCGAGTCATTAACTGGTAAGTTTCCCACACATATTTTACTTATGTCAAACTGACCATTGAATAAAATTTTTCTGTATGGTACAGTTTCTGACATTTTTAATTCACATTTCTTTTTGACACTTTTGCCACAAAGAACCTGCTCCGCAGTAATCTGGCATTGTAGCACACCAGGGAGGCATTCGGCTTCTCCTGGTGGGCCCGATGATGAAGCATGTCACCACCCAGGGTGGTGAGTGAGGGCTTCCTAAAAAAAACCCTGCTGATTTCCACTGTGACTTCTTCAGGGAGATTTCTTCTCTGTGTCTAGTGCTTACACACTTCTCTCACGACACTCTTTTGTTGTTTTATTGCTTATCATTGGCACTTTATGCTTCTTAATGCTATTCGTAGTTTAAAAATTCATATCTCTGGTCACCCTTGTTAAATTTGTGCATAAATACTGTGCACGTTGTCTCTAAGTTAGGCCAGTCTGTTCTGCGCCATAGCTACCAGGAGATTGAGCTGAAGGTAAATTAGTTCAAGTTAAATTAGTGACTCTGAGAGATCATCCTGACAAGGGTTGTCACTATTCCTTGATGTGGGTAGTCAGCTCCCCAAATAATAATCCAGTTTCTTACACCCATGAAGATGCATCAGGGCTGCACGGAGTATTTCTTCCTTAATTCTGCAATAATAGACCCTTGATGTTGGATCCAGACAAGTAAGGCCTCTCTTGGTCTGAAGTAGGGGAAGACAACCCTGGTACTCTGATATTTTGAAATTGGAGAAAGCTGCTTGTAGAGTTAAAGAACGCAAATGGAGGAAAACAAAGTCACCTGAAGATAGACTGGCCTACAATACATCACACAGGGTCTATCTTAGAAATTGTAATATAGCCAGAAGATCACATCTAGCCTCTCGAATTGATGAAGCCAAGGGCTCCTCCCAAAAAAATCTTGAGAGTTCTCAAGGAATTTACTATCCCTAGTATCACTAACTCCACATGCCCCCCTTCGCAAGAATTTTGCGAGGAACTTGCTGTGTATTTTACCAGCAAAATAGATGATATCTATAATTCCTTCACTTCAAACTCAGAGTGCATGGTGGTAGCTCCGGGGCTAGATAAGCCTTGCCTTTCTAAACTGAAGTCTTTTGCCCCCATAACGAGGGAGCAAGTTCTCCTATCATTAAAACACATCAAGTAAGGCTCTCCTGCCGACGTGGCCCCCCTCATATCATGTCTGATCTGAGCGAGGAACTGGCAAATCCTATCAAAGAAATATGTAATTTGTCCCTATCATCTGCCTCATTCCCGTTAAAATGGAAAAAGGCATTTAATAAACCTCTGCCTAAGAAACCCTCGGCCGATCATAGGGACCTACATAACTACAGACCCATTTCTCTTCTGCCATTATGCTAAAAAATTATGGAGTCTCTGGTGAACCACCAACTCACAGATTATCTGGAACAGAATAACCTCCTGGACCCCTCACAGTCGGGATTCCGTGCAGGTTTCAGCACGGAGTCTGCACTAACTGAGGTGTCGGACACGATCAGGATGCTGCTGGATGATGGGACCCCTACCATGTTGGTTCTCTTGGATCTATCAGGGGCATTTGACACCATCTCTCACAGGATCTTGTTAGCTAAACTGCGGGAGATTGGTGTCATGGGGAGTGCGTTGGACTGGATACAGAGCTTTCTCTCTGAAAGATCTCAATGCGTACTATTAGACACCTTGTTATCCAGGACCACAATCTTGGATAAGGGAGTTCCACAGAGCTCTGTATTAAGTCCCATCCTGTTCAATGTCTACGTGTCGTCTTTGGCCACTGTCATCAAGTCATGTGGGTTTCATACCATTTCTTACGCCGACGACACGCAGATTATTGTCCCTATAGAGAAGCAAGCGGGAGAAACTAGAGATAAATTTAAATCATGTATGATGAAAATTGCAGTATGGATGAAAAAGAACTTCCTGCAATTAAACTCAAACAAAACTGAGATCCTACTGTTCTGGAAAGCCAAGCAGTTATGGACCAAGGACTGGTGGCCAGAAGAACTAGGAGAAGCCCCTTTACCTACAACTTGGGCAAAAAACCTGGGTGTACCAATTGACTCAAAACTTTCCATGGAGCGGCATGTGAAAACACTATCGGGCAAGTGTTTTGGAATACTTCGCATGCTAAAGAAGATTTTCCCCTGGATCCCGCTCTCCACCAGAAAGGTTCTGTTACAGGCACTCCTCCTCAGCAGGCTTGATTACGGAAATGTCCTGCTAGTGGGGATGAGGGAAGATCTACGCCTAGCTCTTAATAAACCGGTGCGCACTCCTTCCCTTCCATCACTGAATGAGCTACACTGGCTCCCTATGAGGAAAAGTGCAGTCTTTAAACTCCTGTGTCTGGCATTCAAGGCCCTGGTTGGCCCTGGTCCAGAATATCTAAGGAGGAAACTAATATGGTATACTCCTATTCGGCAGTTAAGATCTAGTGGCCATAGGCTCCTCCAAATTCCTAGAATCAACAAGGCCAGGATGGGGGGACGTGCTTTCTCTTATGTTGCTCCCAAGCATTGAAATGCGCTACCAGTTGATCTGCGATCTTGTACCACATTCATGGCCTTTAAGAAGAAATTAAAAATATGGCTATTTTAGGGCTCTCACTCAGCATGTCATTGTCTGCTTCCCGGGCGCCGAGAGATCCCTCCGGGGATGATTCGTATACCATATAAATAATAATAATAATAATAATAATCCCTCAGAGTGTCCAGTCCAAGGTCAGCTCCGAGTCAACATGGATCTGTAGTTGTTCCATAAAAAGGTCCCGGAAACAACATCCCAAGTCCCAACGCTACATGTGTCCCTCTTAGACCGGTTGTTCTCTGTGACCTGTAACTTGTTTGTTTTGCAGCGCGGTAGCCCTAACTGTACATCAGGGTCCAGATGTATGACCATTTTTTGCGGTTGCAAATGGTAAATCGTCCTATCTGCGACCACAACATTGGTTTGCCCCATGTACAAATCCTATTTTGTGAGTCGGTAACCTATTACCGACTCGCAAAATAGGGTTTGCGACTCGCTATTAGGAAGGGGCGGGCCAAGGGGGTCCTCCTTAATAGCCACTCGCACTTCAATGTATGATTGTTTTGTGACCACAATTACGATTGCAAAACACTTGCAGTTTACCACCTACTTCAAGTAGGTGGTAAGCCTCTCACAAATGGGAAGGGGTCACCAGTGGCCCCGTTCCTCTTTGTGAATGGATGCGAAAATATTTTTTGAGAGCAGGCAATTTCCTTTATGGAAAATGGGCTGCTTTTAAAAAATAAAACCTGCTTTATTTAACAAGCATTTGCAATGCAATAGGTCTCACACTATAAAAGTTTGAGCTATTGGCATTGCTAATAATAATGCAACACCAATAGCTCAAACATTCAGTAATGCCAGACCTATTGCATTGCAAATGCTTGGTTTGTCTTAAAATGGAATATAGATTTAATGAATTTGCGAGATGTGTAAAACTGAACTTGTAGCCTATGTAGGGTTTATGGAATGTATGCCATTCTTATGTGTGATCTGTCTATCTTAAAATCAATAAAGAAATTTAAACAAAAATAAACAAAGTCACAATCCAAGGCAGCGCACAATGTTCTAACCACAAAGGATTTCCAGGAATATGAGTAATGAGAGACACCACTTTATCCCTTTCTCTTCTCTAAACAAAAAGGAAGGATTCTTCTTATATTTCCTCATAGCAAACAATTCAAAGAAATAATATATTCCCTCTCTAGAGTACATCCTTGATTGAATGCTCCTTTCTCTTCACCTTCTCTGCTCCATGCTACCCGTCATGTCGGTGGTCAGCTTTGCAGTGCACGCCCCCCCACCAAGCACTGATAAATTAAGTCCAATTGTAGATAACCATTACCAATGCAGAATGTTAGCTCGTGTTCAACTTAGTGCAAATGCACATCTGAATAACTAAGAGTGTTGTTAATAGTTAGAATTGGAAATCTTTCAATGGTGGAAATATGGGATGGTAGATTAAGCATTACTACGGTCTATGTAGAAGGGGTAGTGGTTTTTCTAGGTTTTCTAGTCACTCCTGTTATCCCCTTTAGGGCACCTTCCCCTAGAGTCTTGCGCTCTGTTAGTCACCTATGCCCATCCCCATCTGCATGTATCTCCTTTTAACTCATCCACTTACATTTCCACACACAACCCACCAACGAAACTGTAAACACAGCATTTTCCTTTCCTTTGGCACTGGCCATATTTGAACAGTTGAGTAACCCTTCACATATTTTCCTACAGGTACAAAAGGCACACAAGTGACCATTATTGTTTGCTCAACAGAGAGGGCAATGACTGGATGAGCATATAGGCTGTACACCTTTATGACTCCCAGAGAGGCACTGCGGGAAACTCACACTTCCTTCTGTCTCAACTTCAAAGCATTAAAGTGTGTCCTTCATAAACACCCATCCACACCCTGATCTCAACTAGACACGACGCACTTCACAGTATGCTCTATACAAGAGTCACACCTTGCATCAAAAACTACAGAGTCACAGCTGGAAGAAATACCTTAAGGTTTGTAACCATCATTGTTGAGAACTCGATCACTGTCTGTGTTTTTGCTTGTACATTTAAGTACACGTTTTGATAGTCAGTTTTTAATTCCTGCCGGGTGGCAGACCCGGCAGGACCCACCCAGCCCCGATTAAAACCCTGTGCAAAGTGTGTGTGCACGAGAGAGAAAGAGAGGAGAATGAGATAGATAGTGTGCGTTCCTGTCTAAATGTATTTGTATAATATGTGTGTGTGTGTATGTGTTTTAGCTGTGTGAGCTGTATGTGCGTGGAGTGTGTGCGTGTTTTTGAGTGTGATTAAATGTCATTGCATCCCTTTACGACTGTCTGTGTTCATGTATGAATGCATGTGGTGGAGAGGGAGGGACGGGCAGTTTCCAAGTCTTTTGTGACAGTGTGTAGGTGCATTTATCATTTGTATCTGTCACTGTCTATTTATGGGTGTGTGTGTTAAAGAGAGTGCGGTTTCTGCGTGAGAGCTGGGCGTGAGACTTAGTGTGAACATGCGTGTATCAATGAGAAATGCTTGTGGGGATATGGTACAGAGAGAGACAGCCTGTGTGCGGATGTGCACCCTGAGTGAGCGTGCCTGCTTTGTGTGAGGTTGAACAGAGTGCGTGCCCTGCACGGGTCTGAGGCTCGCGCCGAGGAGTCCACTTACAGGTGCATGAGCCCCACTTTCCTGACGTCTGAAGAGATGGCTTTGACAGCCATGCAGAGGGAGTTGAGCAGCTAGGTCATCTCTCCCGTCCTCTTGGCCTTCCTGCCCTCCTGCATCACGAAGCAGGTCGGGGTCATGACGTCGGTATCGAAGGGGGCCTGGACCGACATGGCTGCGGCTCGGTGGGGCTGTCAGAGAGAGCTGTGAGGTGACGAGCACTGCCGGAAGCCCACGCGCCCTGCACCTCCTTTAAAAGCAGCTTCACATCCGGGCCGGTGTGGAGACCTGGGAGGGCGAGGGCTGCAGGCTGTGGGTATGTGCAGGGGCAGTGAAACGGCACGAGAACACGGCCAATCCCTCGAGGAGAAAAGAAACTCTGGCGTTTGGCGATGGTGTCCCTCCCACATGTCCTGCAGAGTGGAGCAAAGTTCACCGTCACCCAGCAGCTCCGAGCAAAACAAACAGGGTGGATCTGTCAAAGTCCGCTGACACGTTAATACAATGCAGGTGTTTGCAAAAACCACAGTACACTTCTGCTAAGCAAAAACTAGGGCGCACAATTGTATTTAAAAAAAGCTGTTGAAATAAATCTCACCCACACTCCACAGTTCTGGATAGTGTGACATTAACACGCTCTTTCCTTCTTTCATTTAGTTGCTTCCCTGTGAAATGGATCCAAAAAAGAAGAAGCCCGCGAGTGGTGCGTGCGTGAGCGCCACAGGGAGACATGTGGTTTCAATTATCGCGCCCGTGTCTGGGCAAGATAATTGAAACCACATGCCAGAGGTGCGCCTAATAGACACCAATAGGCCGTGGGCGGAGCAATGTGCCCGCCTTTGGCCAATTGAGTAGTGTCTTTCATAAAAAGACGCACGCAAAGGCCAAAAGCGTGTGCAATTCTTAGGTCCATTTCCAAACCCCCTACAAAAAGTCTCTCGCTGAGCGAGCACTGCTTCGCACTGCACCACTAGGCGCGAGACCTAAAAAGCAGTCATAGACATGGTGGTCTGCTGACCACAGCAGGTCACCATCCCTGGGAGTGCTAGCCATTCCTAATTGGGTTGCAAATTGCATCTGCCTCATGAATATTAATGAGGCATGCAATTTGCTACCCCATTAGGAAGCCAGTCAGTCAGTCAAGAGGTCTTTATTCGATTTACATCATAAAAGACATTCACATATACATAAAAATAGCATTTTGCATATAAGATAATAAATACATAACAATTTAAAATCGTGATAAGAAAATATTAAATTTAAAGTCAATGATAGACGAAGAGACCCCTTGCTACTTAAAAACATCTTGCTTTAAAAAAACACAGTACAGCATAAAATTCATTTGCCAGGGTTGCGGGTTCGGATTGACCATGCCCAACTCACAAATTTTGCTACACCGATAACAATGGAAGGGGAGGTATCATTTTTGAGAATTCTAAACGCTTCCACAGCAGATCTGGTCCCTAATAACCGACAAACTGGTATAAGCCACACTTTCCTGGGTAACGAATACATAGGGCAACAGAAAAGGAGATGTTCGATATTCTCTACTGCTGTTACACAGAAGGGACATTTATCGCTGCCACCAGCTGACCAAGAGTGCGTGAGCCCCCGCACGGGAAGCGAGCCCACACGTAGTTGATGGTACAGTTTACGATCATGTGGCTTGGTGATTAGGTCCCAATAGGCTTCGTATTTGGGAACATCTTTTGCAACCAAAAACACCAATGTCATGGTCGGACCAATGGACATAACAGATCTCCTCTCCATGATCCAGTGCCAATAAATGTCCTTAAGTGCCTTTTTAGAAGGAAAAGTCGCACTTGCTGGATCTACCCATAGTGCCTCTAGGTTTAAGTTTTTCAAGAGTAACCTGAGGTGGCAGAACCAAGGCACCCTATGGGACCCATCAAGACCCCTCACATCTTCGATGGCTTCAGCAAACAAGGATAATTCCGGTGTAGTCCACAGGCGCCGCCAAAACGCCAGTGGTCTAAACCGTACCACATCTTCAATAGGCTTGACACCTAGGTCTAACTGCAGGGGTAAACAAGGTGTCTATTGAGGGAGACCACATGCCATTCTCAGAAACCTATTCTGAGCCACCTTCAAGGAGGAAAGATCACTATACCCCCACAGCTCGGCCCCATAGGTGGTTGCAGGAATTACCTTGGAGCCATAAATTTTAATAAGCGGTGCCATGGGTTTAGTGAGGGATTTGGCATACTCCTTCAATAGGGCTCCCCCAAGTTGCCCAAGTTTCAGGGTCATAAGATCCATCTGTGGTTTCCAGCTCAGATTCTCACTTAGTGTGACACCCAGGTATGTGAAGACCTCAGTTTGGTCCAGGGTGGCACCGCACATTGACACCTTGGCCTTCACAGTCTTGGGGCCACGTAGAACCATAAACTTGGTCTTATTAACGTTCACCTCTAACTCATGGTCGCTGCAAAAACACTCAAACCGAGCCAGGGCGGACTGCAGTCCCTGCCTCGTCTTCGAAATAATCAGAGTATCGTCCGCGAACATGAGTAGAGGGATTTTCCTTCCTGCAAGTGTGGGCGCATCCGTTGGAAAATTTGTGAAATACTTAGTCACCCCATTAATAAACAAAGAGAACAGGGTCGGGGCCAACACACACCCTTGTCGGACCCACTTAGCAACTTTAAAGCTGTCGGTAACTTCACCTGGGCCACCCCATCTTACTTTGGCATAGGTATTTGTATGCAAATTAATCAACAACACCACCAGCTCATTGGGCATTCCAAGATCCAACAGAACTTCCCATAGCTTAGACCTAGGTACAAGATCGAAAGCTGACCTGAGGTCCACAAATGCCGCAAACAACAAACCTCCCCCAAGAAGGATCACCTTCCAATATACTAACATAAACCTAAAAACTTGCTCCAGGGTCCCCATGTGTTGCCGAAAACCCGCCTGCAAAGGGCTTAAAACATCATAATCGGAAATCCAAGTCTGGATCCTGCCCAGGAGAAGGCGGGCCACAATTTTTTGTACTGCATCAATAAGGCTTATGGGTCGGTAATTGGCCGTTACTGAGCGGTCCCCCTTCTTGTGAATGGGGAGAATCTCCGCCCCAAGCCATGATTCCGGGACTTTCGCACCCCTTGCCAGTGCATTCGCCAAGAAAACAATATATGGGACCCAGAGGTCCTGTTCCTGCTTAAACATATCGGCTGGTATGCAGTCAGGACCTGGTGCTTTGCCTCCCGGGATAACCCTTAGCACCGCCCTCACTTCGGTAGGCGTGAAGACCAGAGCTTCTTTGGTATTGATCTGAATCGGATATACGGGGTTGGAGCCATTCGCTTTGAATTGGTTCCCAAAGTACTCAACCCATTTCCTTGGCTCAACACTATTAGCGGGGGATCTATCTTGTGGGCAATTTCCCCATTTAAGCTGTCGCCAGAATTTGATCATATTATTGCTCTGACATGCCTCCAGCAATTCCTTCCAGCGGGTCTCATCCCAATTCTTCTTAGCAGCGGCCTGCACAACTTTATAGGTTGCCCTGCAACAACGAATTAGGGTCTGGTCTCTTGACCTTAGGGCCGCATGTAGCGCCCTTTGTGAATCCCTACAGGCGCTATCAAACCAAGTTAGGGGTTTTTGCTTATTCTTACTAGGGCCCATATGTTTAATAAAAAAAGATTGAAGGTTTAAAAAGAGATCCCTGTGGAGTAGTGTAATATTATCCAGAAGGGCCGACTCCTGGATGAACCTGCTGATTTGAGTCAGTGCATCCCTCAGCATGCTTCTAATCCTTAACATGACCTCCTCGTCCAGGGCTATTTTGGGCCAACTAACCCTTCTTCTATTGTTGGATATTGAAACCTGTGGCAAGGACGCCTCTGCCGCCATAGGGGTTGCAAAGGCACCTTCTTCAATTGATAAAACCAGTGGGTTGTGATCACTTTCAGCTCTTTTAACAACCACCATATCCAGCAAACTGGGCCACATTTCCACGTTCACCAGGATGTAATCAATGCGCGAGCCGGATCTGCCATTATCAAAAGTCATTGCCCCCAGCCTATCTGACTTCAGACGCCCATTGACTGCTCGCATTCCCTGGTTCAAACATAGACCCTTTAAAAAAATGGCTGATTGAGTCCATTTCTTGATTGGTTGCAATTCCAGATCAGGAATACCCCACTGGGAGTCCTCATCCTCAGTAAGCAAACCATCGTCCAACCCCATGGGTTCAAAACAGGTATTGAAATCACCCAGTACCACCCTATTTGTGTTCACCGGTAGTGAACCTAGGAATCCATCAAGCACCAATGCAACAGGGGAGCATTTTCCCTCTTGGACGCCCCGCATATAAATATTCACAATTACCATATTTAGTCCTGAAGACGAGGTTAACCGTATTGCCAGCATATCGGGGTTATCCAATGGGAGCTCCATCACCATTACACCCGCGTGTTGGCGCACCCAGGTTGTTAGGCCACCCACAGGCCTACCCCTTGCACCCTTCGTAGCGGGTCTAGAAAAATGTAAGAACCCAGCACGAAAGATTGGCCCTGGAGCCCATGTTTCCTGGAAGGACCAAATATCAGAGAGATCAATAAAAGTCCCCCAATCCGGCAAGTCTAGCTTTGATTCGAGACCTGCAATATTCCAAGAACTTATCCTTAGTTTCGACGGACACAAGTTGGATACCTCTAGTCCCACTCCTGCCAAGTCAAGAGTGGCAGAGTGTGGTGTGCAAGGATTGAGACTAGCGTCAGAGCGTGGGAGTGAACAACTTGCAGGCGGGACTGGGGGAAGTAGATCACCTGGGATGGCTTTATCGACATTTAAATTAAAAATTAGCCCCTGTTCGGCTCCCTCAGCAGATAAACAACAATCAACAGAAGGGAGAACTGATATGGAGTCTGTAGAAAAGCAAGATAAAGGCCAATCATATACTAATTCTGAATGTAGGAATGGTCTGGAGGTGGACATACCCTGTGGACCATCAGCACATTCCCCCGACTGTCAATCGCACCCATCAAAACAGGATAAGATATTAAATCTGTTGGATGTTTCTAGCGGGGTGAAAGGGATCAGATGGTCCATTCTCCCATCCCCATGCACCTGTTCCAACCTCCCAGGTGGCATACCATAGTTTCTTACTGGCACTGTATTCCACCCTAGGTCTAACCTAGTGGGCAGGGATCTAATGGCCTGACCCGTGTATCTGTTATTGGGTGGCATATACATATTGTGTTGTGTATCAACCAAACCTCCTGAAAAGAAGGGGGGGCACACAAGTGATCTTGGATAGAAGAAGGTCAAATCATGAGGAACTATAGCACTACTCGAATTCCCCAGGTTCCCATTCAATATGAGTCTAACTGCCTCAGGGTCTCTAAAGTTTATGACTATGAGGTCGCCCTTTAGGTTTTTTTCCCTACTGCCCAACCAAGAGATACGCCTAACATGTACGATCTCTCCATTAACGTAATATGGGAGTGGTCTATTTAGTCCCAGCCAATGCAATGTTTTATTTTTTAGTTGGGAATATCCCTCCCTTTTTCCATCCTCTAGGGTCGGGACGCCAGTAAGCACGACCACAAAGGGGACAGAGTCGGGGGGCAACTCAACATTCGGGCCCTGCATTTTAACTTTAGTAGGTCGATTCAGTCTGCCCTGCCCCGCATGTCGGATAGGGGGTAACAAACTATCCCCACCCCTCACAGATTCTCTGGCCACCGATACAGCTGATTTGTCTGCTGTCACCAGCGGGACCTGCTGGGCGACTTGCTGGGGAGCTGGTACCCCCAAATGAGTGGAATCTGGAAGATTGTTAACTCCAGTTGCGCCCTTAACAGGGCCCTTGGCGACAACCGGGGGCTGGGCTGGGGCTTTTGGGGCCTGAACTGGGACCTTCGATGGAGGGGCTGACTTAGCATGGATCTGCGAAGGCCCTGGCTCAACTTTGTCAGCAAACAAAGACTCAAGGTTCCCCAGCCTTTGTTCCACCCTCTTCAGGATGTCCAGAATTGGTTGCATGAATGATCTAAGAAGATGCTCAAGTGGTCCACAGAAGGTGTTGGACAATAAATCTTTCTCTTGAGGGGGGAGGGATGACCTTAATTCACATACTAAATCAATGACAGGCCTTGATACTGCTGTGGCCAGAACCTCTATGGTTGGTGATGCCGGCACCACAGAGGTAGAAGAAGCTACCACAGGACTATCTTTATCCTTATACTTGGATCCAGCTGTAACATTCGATTTTAATGATTTACCAAATTCTGAGTGGCTAAGCTTGCTTCTCTGTGGACCCCCCACCCCTCTTCTCCGTTTGGCCGGAGGGGGCCCATGAGCTTTAGATACATTAGGCATATTGGCTTTTTTTTAGATGACTCCCTGACTAAAAGAGAGGACATGTTAGATACATTTGAGCCTGGTTTGGAGATACCACGGAGCCCCACAATAGGTATAGGTGTTGCGTTAACAACGACTGGGTTGGGGGGAACGTCTCTTAAGAGTAGGGGAAATGTGTCCAGGGACAGTGGGTCCTCACTAGCAGGGACTGAAGCAGAATCCTGCAAAGTACAATGAGGTATCAGTTCCAACGGGGGTGTAATTTTCATATTTTCGATGGAGCGACGTCGCTCAGATCTACGATCAGCCAACTCTATATCCTTGTCCATCTCCATGGATGATCTCAAGAAATAGCCCTCTAGAGTTCCTTTACAACTACTCCCCGCTGAGGACGATTTATCATCTGTAGAAGTCATGGTAAAAAGTCCTACCTTCCCGTTGGCCTAGATGGCTATCACAGATGAACGAGGGGTATCCCGTCCCGTCCGCCTCCGTCCCCGGACGGCCACAGACGGCCCGCCCTTTGCCCGGGCTTCGCCCGGCGAGCCCGCGCGCGTAGACCCGCGACACGGGCGCAAACGCAAGTTTATAGCGCCTCCGGGCGCCAAGGGTGAAGTATTCGGCGCCGCAGCAATGCCCCCTGGGAAGGCTAGTCCTCCGCTCGGCGGCTGCTAAGATCAGCTGTGCGGCGGCGGGAGGACTAGCGCTGGTGCAGAAGTAAGGGGCCAACGAAGTTTGCAGGGCGGGAGCAGCCTCAGGTAGAGTCAGGAATCAAAATGCAGAACACATTAGGAAGCACAAACAGTGTCTGAGACACTGTTGTACATTCCTATTTGCGACTCGCAAATTGTGAGTCAGAAAACGACATCATTTGCGACTTGCAAATCGGTAGGGTTGTACATCTGGCCCCAAGTTTGTTGTGTTTGTATGCTTGCTCACCGGTAGAGACTCCTTGTGGTGTGGCATAGGACTCGGCTATGAGCTGCGAATTACTCACATAAGAGTCAGACTAAGGATGGCTCTTCTTTGAGAGAGGCCAAATTGCTATTTTTCACTCTATTCATCAAGATAGCTCAGTGAGTTGAACGTTAGCCCCTGACACATGTCATGATCTGCAAGTCATAATTTGGGATGCCGCCAAGGCCAACTTAGCCTTCTAAGGTTGGTAACCCAAGTACCATTAAATAGAGTAATAGTAACACCTGTTTATAGTGTTTAGAAGCAGCAGAAGAGTGATAGAAAGCGCTGCACAACTAATGAGTAATTTTAAGAGCTGTGAATCTTCTTTTAATTCAGGAGTCTGTGGATGAAAATTTGATAGAGGGCCCTCGGCAGCTTCTGATGGAGTCTCCTTTGGGGCGAGGTGGCCCTTCTTCTTTGATGTTTGAATGTAGCGCCTATCTTTACCGATCATGATAGCGCCAATGTAATTCAAAGGTGGCAGTATAATCGTAAACATGATGTATGCCGGGGTGCTCATAAGTTGCATCATGCCGTCCAGATGAACCACAAACTTTCGTGAGAAGTGTAGGTGCTCCCAAGTAGTGGGGGATGTGGTCAACTCAGGCAGAAGTAGACCAATCAGCAGTGGGCAGGGCAATTCCCAACAATTCATGCCAAACCCCAAGCTCGTGCCATTCACGTGAACCATGGGAAAACATTTACTCCTTGATCCCAGACTCTGGGGCAAAGGAATGGACTCAAAAGGGGCAGAGTAAAGAGGAGCAGAGTCTGAAAGTCAATGTATACATTTATTGTTTAAACTCTGCCCTAAAGAAATTGACAGCAGGGACAACAGTCACAGATGGGTGGATTTGTTTAATTGACCACAAACAGACTGCATTTAAAAATGTTCTACACGACTAAGGCACCTCCTGCGAAGATCTTTTTGGACCTAGCAAGTTCCAGGGTAGAACAGCAGTAAGATAACTGGTGGTTGATACACTTGCTGGAGAGATCTTATGTAGTCCAGTCACAGGTTTGACTCAAAAAATGTCATGGGAGCTTAGTGGTCCTGATGTAAAGCCCAGCGTGTAGCGTGCAGGCCACAGATGTGTGTTTTACACAGAGTTCACTGATGGAACACAGCTTTTTCTGCAGGGATCCATGTGTTACCTACAGGTCACATTCAGTGCTTTGTGGTAAAGTTTGGTGCACTTAGGGGCATATGTATTAAAAAAACGCTTTGCGAGTCCTTAATAACGATTTTTAGCGAATCGCTATTAAGGACTCGCAAAATGCAATGTATATAGGAATCGCAATAATAATTGGGGATCCTTAATATTCGTTAATTGTGAATCGCAATTTACGATTCACAATTAAGGAATACCTTCCCATTCCTACGGGCCTACGGGCCCATAGGAATGAATGGGAAGACATTCGCAATTTGCGAGTACCCATTAGGTACACGCAAATAGCGAATGCAATTTCAAGGGTACAAGAGTGTCAAAAGGACACCCTGTTGCACCCCTGAAATATGTATGTGTGCACATGTGGTGCACATACATGCCCTAAGGGACATATATGTGCGCCACATGCCACTTTGAAAAATGCAAAAAAGTGAAATTTTCAAAGAAATCCCAAATAAACACCAACTTGAAGTTGGTGGTATTTTGCGATTTCTTAGGGTAAAATCGCACAACTTGGGTGCTTCCTGGATTGCATTTAAGGAATCGCAATTTGCGATTCCTTAAATGCATTCGCAAAATAGAAAATCGCAAATTTTGCGAATCCCTATATTGCGAGGGCCTTTTGGGATGATACATCCCAAAAGGCTTTTTCCCGTTCGCCAACTTGCCGATGCTGAGAATCGGCCCGTTTGCGAACAGGAAAAGAGCTTGATACATATGCCTCTTAGAGTCTTTTGAACTAGCACCGAGGAGCTACACGCCAACTTCAAGGCAAACCCGTATGTCCTACCAATTCATTTTCTCACTGTTTCTTATGCTATGGTTCCTAAAGACTCGTTTGAGTAGTAATAACACTTTAACTAGTGCTAATTAAATGATTATTATTGTAATTACTCATATATACTGATGTGTCTCACATTCTTACAGTGTATACATATCATTATAACCGCATTTGGAAAAGTAAAATAAAACAAGCATTTACAATGCAACGGTTTCGCCTTTGTAAAAGTTTGAGCTACTGGCATTGTAAATGACAAATTTTGTATTTATGTGTTGGTTTTGAAAGCAGATAAATAAATGGCATTGTCATTTACAATGCCAATAGCTTAATCTTACAAATGTGAGACCTATTGCAGCTGCATCAGACCCCACTACACATCTATCCAGTACTACAACACACGTGCAGCTGTGTCACCATTAAAGTGTTACAAAGCACCATAGACAACTGCACCAGCCATCGCACCCTGAAGGAGCCCCAGTCAGCACCCCCCAGCTATGCACCAGTGTTCTTCCACTGCACGACACCCCATCTGTGCATTAGTGCACCAGCCATCGCACCCTGCAGGAGCCCCAGCACCCCCAACAGCTTCTAAGCAGTCCAAAAACTTAGCAGCTCTAAGCATATGAGATATCAATGATAGCTAAAGCTGTCTGGAGGCAAGACCCAGAAGAGCATCTCGGCCAATCAAATTAAAATGTCCTTTCAGAATTGGATTATCCCACCATCTGTCACCATAGAATTGTGCTCTACAGATCGACACTAGACCACAAAAGGATTTCAAGTTGCACCAAACCACTGTTTTCTTTTTGAAGTAGGTTCATGGTTTCGATTATGATATACCGCACAGAGAATTATCCTTCAGCTTTTCTATTTGCTGCAAAAACGTATAACGTTTTAGGTATCAAACTTGGGAAAGATGGAGATTTTAGCCTGACATTTGTTGTGCCTGCTCTCATTTAAGCTGGCGGGAACGGGCACACATGGACAGCGGGAGGGGGGGGGCAGGAAAGGCACGGACAGCGGGAGGGAGGCGGGAAAGGACAGCGGGAGGGGGCGGGAACACGAACAGCGGGAGGGGGGGGGCAGGAACTTCCCCCCATAGAGGTTGATCAGGAGCCGCCCCAACCCAGAGCAATTCAAGTGAAGCAACAGCGTGCGCCATTTTAGACTGCGAGAAATGGGTTAGAACAAGTGACCGGATCTATATACCAACCCCCACTCTGAAGCACAAAGTAACAAACGCGGTCTTCCGGTATACTGCAAAAGGGCACGCGGGAGGTGCTCCATGGCAACCATCCCGGAAAAAACACTACGACAGTTAGAACGCAACAATCCCCGCCTAGAAGTAGTTCGAGTGAACGGTACAAACACCATTGCTATAACTACGTCCAGCAAACAACGCCTCTTCACCCATACACCACCCGTACAGTCGTAACAAGGACTTGTCCAATCATTCGTCTCAATAATATTAGGTGCGTCATTTGTGGTGGTTTGCGAAGATAGAAGCAATACGCGCATAAGTTGGGCAGGATCATGTTTTTTGGAAGGAATTCTAAACTCAAACAAAACCTTTCAATAAATATTTAGCCAACATACAACCAGAATTACACATAGACTTAAAATGGCGCGCGTGACTATGTGAGGAAACTATTGCCAACGACATCAAACAGCAAAATATCATACCCTCGTCTACCATTGTAACCCGTTGCCTCCATCGCAAGAAACCCCCTCGGACACGCTGCAACCCCACGGACAAAAATGTTAGGGTCAGAAAGGTGACTCACCTGAGCAGTAAGGGACACGTCCACCACCCCGAACGACCAAAGGAGAAAGAGAGAAGACGAGCAAAAAAATAAGCCCCGCCCACCGCCGCATGACGATCGCAAGGGGGCGGGATGAGTAAAAATCGCGGGAACGCCCACGAATCTGCTCCGGCAATGACGGACAGATCGCTCTTCCAATGGCTAGCCTCCATTTACGGAGCTAGCCAATGGAAGAGAAGGCGGGACCAAAGCCAGTACTGTTCTAACATTAGATTTCGCCTGCGCGAACGCTGCTGCGCAGCGGACGCCAGGCGAAATCTAAAAACTGCTCCAAATCACAGCTTCTCTTTAATCACATGTGCAGTGCCAAGCTGAGTGTTTTTTGTTTCCATAATGGTATTGGTATCAAGGTGTCACTCCAGACCTCTCAAAAAATAGACTGAGGTACCTGAGCTCCCCCCTCTGTCTGCTGCTAGAACTCTAGATGAAGGCAGTGAGGAGCTGAGAAAGACACTATGGGAGGATGCGGAGCCCTGCAAGGTTGGGAGTGGGTGGAGAAACAGAAGTCTCTATGCGCCCCCTCTTTTTCAGACCAAGACCGAGATCTTGGATCTACCCTCTCACTTTGCTCCTGCCCTTGAGTCAGGACCTCCCAGTCCAGGTGGATAGCTGTTCTTCTTGACATCAAGTCTCAGGTGTCCAGGAGGTCTCAGCGCGTGCTAGGTCTGGTGGCTTAGTGGGGTCCTATGTTTGATCTCATGGCCACAGGTTCAAATCCCGGTCATCCACTCAGCCTATAGAAAAATTTGTAACTATCTATTGGCTAGAAGTGAGGTCGACATGTCGTGGACCACAGCAAGGTACCGACGGAAAGAGCGGGCCTCAACCACCGAGCGATTGCCGGGTGAGGTGAGGCTTACCCCCACAAAACGCTAGGATGAAGAATTAACTACACATACATGGAATACATGTCTGGTAGGGTGGTATCATACCACTGATTCACCTTTCTTCATTTAAATTTATTAGAGTAATATTTTTCACTTATGGTTTTCCTTGCAGTAGCACATCTTCACTTTAAGGTCCTGAAGAAAGCCGAGCTAATAAACTATACGGCTGAAACATGTCGACCTCACTTCTAGCCAATAGATAGTTACAAATGTTTCTATACTATCAGGCGGTTTTTATCACATGGCATTAGGACAATTCCGAATAAACATATTTTTTGTCTTTCTAGTCATTTTTATTACACACACGGTTATCACTTGCACTGCACTTCATCAGTCCTTACATACCCTGAACAAACAAAGTGGCTGAGTTTCTATTGGGAGTAGGAGGTCTATTAGCTTTGAACATCAGCCTTGGCATCATCTTGGCTACAGGTGACCCCTCTCCCTTGGTTTTCCAGACGACGAAGTTCCGCCAAATGGGTGGGCTCATGGAAACTATACTCAGGCCCGGGATTGGACAAGCTATGTAATATTGGTGAACTGTACCTGCTCCTACATTGGTGGTCTCTCTATCACACCAAATTAGACCATTTTACTCCTTGTAGTTAGTTAGGTTTGCATCTAGGGGTATGGAGTAAATTTGGTCTTTAAACATTGTCCCCCAGACCCTCCCCTACCCTTTTTGTTGTTAAGTAATAAATCTCTCCAACCACCTTCTTGTATAAGCAGTGAATTATTTTATTCATAGAACTAAGACAAATGATGCATCTCGCCAGCTGACCAGACTCCAACTGGCAAGTCTGGAATGCAAGTTGGCTGATGTCAGGCATTGGAACAATATAACATTCTGAAAGGACAGGAAAAGTGCAACATAAAGAAAGGGCTAAATAGAATTATCACTAATGTAAGATTATATTTACAACAGAATCCTCTGCCAATGTGTCCACCAGAGCAACAAAAAGGTAGTACCAACAACTGCATCCCACTTAATCAATCAATCAGGTGGCTTGTAAAGAGCGACTACTCACCCAAAAAAGGTCTCAAGGTGCCGGCACTGGTCCTCACACAATGCCCACAGGAAGGCAAGAACTCTGGAAGAATCCATGAGAAAAATTACAGTGATCAGTGCAAAGAACTGACTGTCAGTGACTCAAACAGCGTGAACCTAGCTACAAAGCAGAGGAGCAATGTGCGCCGTGTGGGGCGGAGTTTACAGTGAGTAGTGCAGAAGAATGGGAGTTGGAAGACAGGAGCTACGAACCACCATCAAGAGCGGGTGCACACTGGAAAGGGCCAGGCAACAAGGGAGAGAAGAAGCACTGGGAGTGGGATGAGACGCAGAGGGGGTGAGTCAGGGGGTGGCCCAGCATCTTGCGGATACCCTTGTTTCTTTAAGAGATGGGGTCTCAGGTGGTTGTGGAAGTGGAGAACAGATGACAGACTATGACTTGCCACCACTTGAACGTGAGGAATGGAAGAAGCGCTAATTGACACAGAAAGCCTGCCCCGCAAGACTGTGAGGTAACAAGGATTCATAAGGGAACAAAGAAAGTACATGTCAAAACCAGCCTCTGTGGTCAATGCTCTGATAAGAGAAGACATCTTATGCAATATCTGGGTTGCCATGTCAGCACCTATGGAAAGCATACTGGTGCTGAACACAGAAGCTAAACAGGAACCTGGGTGCTGGAGGGGCGAGGAATACAGCGAAGGCCACATGATGGAAATTGAGTTTCTACATAACTCGCTGTAAATCGCCAGGAATGGTCATAGGCCACCGTACCCACCAAATTGGGTATCTAGCAGGGGAAAGAGACGGGTTAGGAATATGGGGACCATGAATCGCACCGCCAAAGGCTAATTGCGATGACCCTAAGAGCTGAAACCGTAAGTTAGTATACTGACATCCTAAAAAGGTCCCTTCGCATTGTGAAATCGAGATGTCGCTACTTACATCAAAAGCAAGTACTGTGACGATGAAGAGTAGACCAAGTGTAAGGGAGGCTAGTTTTATCTAACCAGTCACTCGCTTCGGTGTTAAACCCACTTGGTTAACCACCCATCTCTGTGGTCACCGTTGATTGCCCGGTGGTCAGTGTGCCAACTGGGAAAGCGTGGGGTTACACTTCATTTCATATTGGGGCGCCTTGCACTGGACACAGCTTCTTTGTGGGGCTGTGCAGAGATGCCAGCCTCTCACAGTCCGTCCATGAGCAGAACAGCAGTGCCCATTGAGGGCACCGGGGATCCCCAGGGGCTGGCACACGGCGGAGCACAGTGCACTCTCTGTCTGCATGCCTCGCTGTTTTAGACCCACATGTGTTTATTTTTCTCGTGCAACAAAATCCTTTTGTTTTTCTTAACTTCCACGAGAGTAGAATTCAGAGAAAAAATATATATGAATATATATATGCATATATGTATACAATTTTTTTTATTCAGAGAATAAAAAATAAAAATATATATTTTTATTCAGAGAATAATATATATATATATATATATATATATATATATATATATATATATATATATATATATATATATATATATTATTTTTTTATTCTCTGAATTCGACTGTCGTAGGCGGTGGAGTCGAAGATGTGCGTGTATTCAGCAGAATTGCAGGCTGCTTTTCAGCAGCTGGCTGGTGGGGGCTGGTCCAGGGCTGTGGGACAGCTCTATGGGAGAGGTGTAATTACACCCCGGTTTACAGCCCCTCATAAGCCCGGGATTCCTGCTCATGAGCCTCCCAGAGCTGCGCCTCCAGGCCGCAACACGCGCCCCCTCGTAGCCTAAACAACTGCGCAGCACAAACATCCGGGCCCCGGCGGCCAGGTGCGCGTGCAGCCGGCCAGGCCCGCCTCGCGCGCCGGCCCCCAGGGAGCCCCCCGACCCCGAACAACACGCTTATTTTTCGGAATATGCGGGGGGGATGCCAAGAGAGACGAGCCACGGGGGCTGGCTGGACTGAGGAGGCCTGAAAGTTGCTGAATAGCTGCGAGAGCCCCCAGGGCCCGGCTGTGGGCCGCGAGCCATGCCCTGCCCCCCTCCCGCAGCAGCTGGAGCAGAGCACAGGGGGGAGCCTGTCTCTGGAAACCTCATACCTCCGCCGAGCCCCAGGCAAGGTAGCCCGTGGCCACCTCAGGCTGCCGGGACCAGGTGCAGAGCACAGGACGGGGCTTTCCAAGGAGTCTGACGCTGCATTTTAGCCTAAAAAACGGAATTAAGGGACTGTCGAGGGTGAGACAGCGACAAAAGAAATGCATCTGTCTTTAAATCTTATAAAGCTGATATAAAGACACAATTTGAGGTGAGTTTGGAGAGAGAGGACAAAAAGAAGAAACTGTTTTTACAAAAAAATTTGTTGGAGGAGGTTTTGGAGACAGCAAGAAAGAAACATTATTTGAGAATATTTTGAAGACAGCACGAAGAGAAAAAAAGCCAAAAATTGCCTCACACTTTTTTGGTGGAGACATATCTAAGATGGACAGCAGCCTCTAACTCAAGCCGGAGACAGCAAGAAAGAAACCTTATTTGAGAATATTTTGAAGACAGGAAGTAGAGAAAAAAGCCCACCACTGCCTCACACTTTTTTTTGTGGAGACATCCAAGATGGACAGCAGGCCCTAACTCAAGCCGGTCAACGGTTGACAGTGTGTGTATTGGACGAGACGCTAATGTTACGTTATACCTAGGATTGCGACAAGTCGAAGATAATATCAAACTATCCATTTAGCTTTACTAACATCGTGTTGAGTAAAAGTGGAAAGAAGGAGGATCTGAAGAAGGCGGTGAATGGTGCGGTGGATTCCACCAGGATCAGTCCCATGCTTGGAATAGGGGAGTCCTCTCTGCATCTTGGAACGATAGGGCGACAGGTGCAACTTGAGCCATCTGGCCTGGAACCAGCCAGGATCTTGTGTCGACCTCCAGAGGAGAAAAGCAAGTATTGATTTAGGGACCCTGCCAGCTGTCAAGTTTCTGAGTCTGCATAAAACTGGCATTGACCAGGAACACATTTTATTTTGAAGGCACTTGGAGTGGTGACTTGTGGATACCTGTCCATTCTGGGCCTACTGCTTGATTGGGCACTATTGACTGTAGAGGCACCAGAATTATCTCATGATGGGTCTACTTACTGCCCTCTCGTTCATGGTTCTGGGCACCATGGTGGCACCGGCCCACATGTTCCCTTTCATCCTGACCCAACTCAGCACCAGGAAGACCAGCTGCAAGGCCATCCCCAGCAGCATGAACCTGTGCCACGGCGTGGGGTACAGCGAGATGAGGCTGCCCAACCTCCTCGGCCACGACACCCTGAAGGAGGCCAGCCAGCAGGCAGGCTCCTGGGTGCCCCTGCTCTCCAAGCAATGCCACAAGGACACCAAGAAGTTCCTGTGCTCGCTCTTCGCCCCGGTCTGCATCAGCGAGCTGGACATGCCCGTCTTCCCCTGCAGGATGCTCTGCGAGGAGGTGCGGGATGGGTGCCTGCCGGTCATGGCGGCCTTCGGCTTCCCCTGGCCAGAGATGTTCAACTGCAGTCAATTTCCACCGGGGAACGAGCTTTGCATCCCAACGGCTGACTCTGAAGACCAGATGGCAGTGGCGAGGAATGGTGAGTGAGGGTGGGACCATTGCTTTGTATGACCTAATGTTTAAAATGGTAAGGGCGCGTAGAGGCGAAATTGGTAGGTGGCACTAAGGGTCATCACCCACAAAACAAAATGCAGAAGTCTCCAACTCTCCGGTGTCTGGTGTCTCTTCCTGGTGGTTATTCACCTGCTAAGGTCCACTGGATAGACTTGGGGTGAAGTGGGATTTGTTGCAAAGCTTTTTGCTCTCAATTCTCTTCTCATGTTCTGATAGACAGGGGAATGAGACCCCTTAGTTGTGTCCCTACAAATGTAAATCTGCTCCTAGCATTAAAATATGGGAGAGGATGTGGGCTAACGGGCAGAGCTGCTGACTTTGGAGCTGGGGAACCAGGTTTCAGTCTCAGCGTTGGCTCAACACTCTGTGGTTCTGGGCAAATCACGGAATCTCACTGTGCCTACCAAAAATGAATGTGTGCATCAGTAATGTAACTGGTGGTCATGTAATGCGCTCCAATACGTTCGGGTTGAGTTTGTGCTATATAAAACTGCAAAAACCCCAAAAAATATATATACATATTCCCTGGTGGTATATTGGATGGGGGAGTCCACTGGATCTGAAGCTCAGGGGGAGCAGTGGCATCTGCAGAGAACCTGGAGGTGGTCTGCTGGCATCAGATGTGAAACATGAACAAGCCAAAGCAACCTTTCATTTTTCCAAGCCTCATAAAATGAGTGCCATTAATGTGACCCAACAGGAAATTCGATTTGTAGTGTGCACTAACTAAATAAAAAAGATTATTCATGGGATCATTAGTAGTTTTATTTGTGGCCAGGGAGGGGGGTGAGGCAAGGGCAGCTCCTTTCTTTTCCCTGAGAAACATCTAATCTAGAGGGGTGTTGTCCTCCACCTACTGCAGGGCTTGGCTTCATACAGTGCCTTAAATGGGCAGGTGCTGTCCGGTACTGAGTATGTGCACGTCCTTCATTTGAAAGGGAGAGTACCTGCACTTCTCAGCCCTGCTGCAACACATGTAATGGGACTTTACCAGCACTTCTCATGAGCTAACAGGTACCGTGGCTCGTGAGTGCCTGCACTTTTATATTTCCATGTAAAGTGCTGGGTTTCAGAGAGGCATGGAGGAGTCTTCCCTTCTAAAATGTGCCCTTTATTCGTGTGAGGGGGGCCGCAGTGCGGAGATCGAAGATGTGCACCCCCCTACCAGCCTGTGACCCTGGGCGGGGAGCAGACAGCTGTTGCAGGATACTGTCACGTGCTTAGGGCTTTGTTGGGCTGAGCACCGGTTGTGCCAGAGTAATTGGTTCCTGTGGGTCAGTGACTGTCATTCACCACCAAGATGTCCACTGGTCTATTGGCTAAATTACAACAAGATGATTATACGTGTGAACCATCAGTCACACCTTTGTTAGGTGTGGCACAGCCAAGAAGACCTTTTGATTTTACGAAATTTGTATATAAGATATACTTTCCTAAAGGGACTTTCAGCCAGTCCTTTTCATCCCTTGTTCTGTTGTTGTGGCATTTACATTTCTCTTCCGCCTTCTGCAGCAGCGTGCAGCATGGGGCAAGCATGGGGCATTGGCTGCCCTCACGGTGAGTGACAGGCTGCTGTTCCTTCACAATGAGCACGTGCACACACAAATAGTTCCCCTAATGCCAGAGGCTGCTATGACAGCGTGTGCTTTTTGACACCAAAAAGTATTTTTGATCTTAGTCGTGTTTTTAATAGGCACAAGGCCCTGGCAGCGCCTCCACTAACAAAGCTTTTCAAAAGGTATGACAAAACAAAACAAGCATTGGCAAAGCCAATAGATCAAGCACTGAATGCACGACCTATTGGCTTTGCCAATGCTTGTTAGAGATGTCCCGCAAACCTTACCTACGTTGACTTGAGTTGAAATAACGGTGGAGCCAAATGTGATTCTGTTATCGGTTACATGGACTTCATGAAAAAGCTCCCCGTGGAGCCCCCGCACCCCCATTTCTAAACACTGGATCCTAAGCATTTGCCTCCAGGTCACCGGACACCTGGGGGGAGGGGGGGGGGGGGTTGTAGAGTTCCATATAGAGGTTGTGAGTCAACATAATGTGTTTTCAAGAGTGACTGCGATTGTATACATTTCAGATAGGTTTGAGGCTAGAATCAGCGTTAGCCTCCCCCTTGAGCTCGTGCTAGCTGGAGTTTTTAAGGACAGCCCAGTTTCTGCGTAAAAGAAGCACAGTGTGATCTTGGGCGGATCTTGTGCAGAGCAGTTCTCCACCACCAGTTCTCAGCTGCATATTTGAAGTGCCCCCCACGGGGAAGATCCAGGTGGATCACAAAACTCTTTTTTTACCCTGTGTTTTGCGCATTTGTACCTTTCTACCAGGAGCCATATAGCTATCGAGTTTAACGCGCCTTTCGTCCATAAAATGGTGCCTGGGAGGGTGGGGGCGGGGGAGTGAGGGGGCTTTACACTGAAATGCTGGCCAGCTTGAACTTTCCATGGCTGTGCCTTGTGCCACATGAATGTTCTGAAGTCCTAAAACCGTAAACCTGGTATTGACGAGCTGTGAGGAATAAACGAGGGTCTGAATCCCCAACTAACTAACACAGGAACTCTTTATTCTTAGGCTTAAATGACACCCATTGCCACCAACACCCCCCCCCCCCCCCAACACACCGGTGACTCTGGTAAGAGAGCAGCCGGAGACCGCCAGGTGTCTTCTGATAGCTCAGATTTAGACTAGATCACAGGTGTAGGGTGTCTTGTCCAGGGGCCTCAAGGCAGGGAAGGGACTGTGACCGCTTGCCCCTCTCAGAGGCCTGGTGGTCACAGCTCCGGAGTCCAGGGGTGCAGAAGTTTAGGGATTTGGATCAAACTGTAATTGAATTGCAGATGGTTCATGGGGGTGAACTTGACCCACTGTTAGCATCAGTCAGTGAGTGGGACTGGCAAAGAGTGAGGCGAAGCTCCAAGGTGTGAGATTCACAGCCAACAAGGAGTGAGATTTGAGGCGTCCACTATAGAGACCCCCTATAGGGACCCACAAACCGTGCCGCCATGTCTCTGAGCCTGCTCTCTTTACCTCCTTAGCTTCTACCTGCTCTCTTGAGCTCCTCAGCTCTGCCTCCTTTATTTACATGCTTAGCCCTTGGTCTCTTTAGCTTCTTCTCTTCTGCCTTCTCTTTAGCTCCTTATCTTCTGCCTGCTCTCTTGAGCTCCTTAGCTTCCGTCTGTTTCTTTAGCTGCTTAGCTGCTTAGCTGCTGCCTGCTCTCAGCTCCTTAATTTACGCCTGCTGTCTTTAACTCATTAGCTTATGCCTGCTCTCTTTACCTCCTTAGCTTCTGCCTGCTTTCTTTAGCTCCTTAGATTCTGCCTGCTCTTTAGCTGCTTGGCTTCTGTCTGCTCTCTTTAGCCCTTTAGCTTCTGTCTGCTTAGCTTCTGCCTGCTCTCTTTAGCTCCTTAGTTCCTGCCTGTTCTTTATCTCATTAGCCTCTGCCTGCTCTTTAGCTGCTTGGCTTCTGTCTGCTCTCTTTAGCCCTTTAGCTTCTGTCTGCTTAGCTTCTGCCTGCTCTCTTTAGCTCCTTAGTTCCTGCCTGTTCTTTATCTCATTAGCCTCTGCCTGCTCTTTAGCTGCTTGGCTTCTGTCTGCTCTCTTTAGCCCTTTAGCTTCTGTCTGCTTAGCTTCTGCCTGCTCTCTTTAGCTCCTTAGTTCCTGCCTGTTCTTTATCTCATTAGCCTCTGCCTGCTCTTTAGCTGCTTGGCTTCTGTCTGCTCTCTTTAGCCCTTTAGCTTCTGTCTGCTTAGCTTCTGCCTGCTCTCTTTAGCTCATTAGTTCCTGCCTGTTCTCTTTATCTCCTTAGCTTCCGCTTGCTCTCTTTAGCTCCTTATCTTCTTCCCGTTCTTTAGCTGCTTAGCGTCTGCCAGCTTTCTTTAGCTCCATATCTTCTGCCTGCTCTCTGTACCTCCTTATCTTCTGCCTGTTCTTTAGCTGCTAAGCTTCTGCCTGCTCTCTTTAGCTCCTTATCGTCTGCCTGTTCTCTGTGCCTCCTTATCTTTTGCCTGTTCTTTAGCTGCTAAACTTCTACCTGCTCTCTTTAGCTCCTTATCGACTGCCTGCTCTCTTTATCTCCTTAGCTTCTGCCTGCTCGCTTAAGCTCCTTAGGTTCTGCTTGTTCTCTTGAGCTCCTTATTGTCTGCTTGCTTTCTTTAGCTCATTAGCTTCTGCCTGCTCTCATTAGTTCCTTATCTTCTGCCTGATCTTTAGCTGCTTCACTTCTGCCTGCTCTCGTTAGCTCCTTATCTTCTGCCTGCTCTTTAGCTGCTTAGCTTCTGCCTGCTCTCTTTAGCTCCTTATCTTCTGCCTGCTCTTTAGCTGCTTAGCTTCTGCCTGCTCTCTTTAGCTCCTTATATTCTGCCTGCTCTATAGCTGCTTAGCTTCTGCCTGCTCTCTTTAGCTTCTTAGCTTCGGTCTGCTCTTTATCTCATTATCTTCTGCCTGCTCTTTAGCTGTTTACCTGCTGCCTGCTCCCTTAAGCTCCTTAGCTTCTGCCTGCTGCCTTTAGCTCCTTAGCTTCTACCTGCTCTCTTTAGCTCATTAGCTTCTGCCTGCTCTTTTATGCTCCTTGCCTCCTGCCTGCTCTCTTGAGCTCCTTAGCTTCTGCCTGCTCTTTAGCTTCTGCCTGCTCTCTTTAGTTCATTAGCTTCTGCCTGCTCTCTTTAGCTTCTGCCTGCTCTTTGGCTCATTAGCTTCTGCCTGCTCTCATTAGCTCCTTACCTTCTGCCTGCTCTCTTGAGCTCCTTAGCTTCTGCCTGCTCTTTAACCCATTAGCTTCTGCCTGCTCTCTTTAGCTCATTACCTTCTGCCTGCTCTCTTGAGCTCATTAGCGTCTGCCTGCTCTTTGGCTCATTAGCTTCCGCCTGCTCTATTTAGCTCCTTAGCTTCTGCCTGAGCTCTTTAGCTCCTTAGCTCCTGCCTGCTCTTTAGCTGCTTAGCTTCTGCCTGCTCTCTTTAGCTGCTTAGCATTTGACTGCTCTTTAACTGCTTAGCTTCTGCCTGCCCTCTTTTACTTCTGCCAGCTGTGTTTAGCTCCTTAGCTTTTGCCTGCTCTGTTTAGCTTCTTAGCTTCTGCCTACTCTCTTTAGCTCCTCAGTTCTGTCCTGCCTTCACACTTTGCTTATTGAGTCAAATTCTCCCTAAAGGGCTTTCGGCTGTCAGTCTTCCTGCACGTCTAGCACGCGGCTACTCTTAGTGGATATCTGGGGTGACGCCTCCCGTTGGACCATATTCTGTTGCTTGCTGTGGGTACTTTACGGAACAATAACCTGAGGCATTCTAAAAACAAGCATTTACAATGCAATGGTTTTGCCTTTGTTAAAGTTAGAGCTATTGGCATTGCTCTTGACATTATTTTTATTTATGTGTTTTTTTAAAAACATAAATAAATGGCATTGTCATTTACAATGCCAATAGCTTAAATCGCTCGCAAATGCATGACCTCTTGCATTTTACACCCACACAGAGCCACACACATAGAGTCACACTCTGCACTCTGAATCTGCACTCTGAATCTGCACTCTGAATCTGCACTCTGAATCTGCACTCTGAATCTGCACTACAGGCTTTGCCAATGCTTCTTTGGTGACACAACCCTAGTATAATGGACTAGCTGTAACCTTCATGCCATGCTTAGTCTACCTGTTGAAGAAGGGCACGAATACTCTTAGAAACCAATAATTTCATACTTAAAAGCGACCATTTCCTCATCTGTCATATAAAATTGTTATTGCGCATGTATTTTTGTGCAGTATAAAACAGTCTGTTCATTGCCAGCGCTTGTGGATGCGTGTGAGCAGACCTGGAAATAAAACTCCTCCCAATAGCCCAAGGTCTAGTAAAATGTTACCAGCGCAAGTTGAATTCTGACTGCAACCAATTATCTTCACAGGGATTGTTATGCGTGAAAAATTGGGAGCCGCCCAATGTTTAGGGCATAATTCAGAGCTATGTGGTAATGTTCAAGTGCATGTTTTCCCACTTTAAAGCAACCAGTTAAACTCCATCCTGCCTTGTCCCACACTTTGAAGTGTGGGTTCCTAGAAATACTGGTGGCCAAGCTTTACTTGCACCCTGAATGCGCGTAACACTATCCCGCAGAGCCGAGCAGGTGTTAAGAGTTTATACGCTTGTAGAAATAATGCGCTTAGAAGCACCTGTGGAAAATGTAACATTGACTGAATGCTGATTCAGACGCTCTCCGTCCTCGTACAGAAAATTGTTATTGCGCATGTATTTTTGTGCAGTATAAAACAGTCTGTTCTTCGAGAGGGACAGGGGGAGGGGGGCGGGAGAGGACACGGACGACGGGAGACACCGGAGCAGGAAGGCGGGTGCCGGCAATGCCGGCTGTTTATCGAGAGGGACGGGGGGAGGGGGGCGGGAGAGGACACGGACGGCGGGAGACACCGGAGCAGGAAGGCGGGTGCCGGCAATGCCGGAACAGATTCGGGGGCGTTCCCGGCTTTTGGCTGACGTCGCGTGACGTAGCCAAAAGCCAAAAATTCTCGGGAACGCCCCCGAATCTGGTCCGGCATTGACGGACAGGCCCGTCTTCCAATGGCTAGCCTCCATTTATGGAGCTAGCCAATGAAAGACGGAGGCCGTTCCTGTCTCCCGTATACAACTCAAGAGGTTTTCGCCTGCGCGAAAAAGATGCGCAGAAGCGCATCTTTTCGCCAGGCAAAACCTAAAAAAAGAGGTGGGGGACACTGTCACCGGAAGTGACGTCACAACAGGAAATGACGTCACGAAAGGTGGCTGGCCCCATCGGGCTCATTGCCTCCCCTCGCTTACCCCTTAGATGCGATTGCATTTGAGAAGTCAGCGCGTGATCAGCGTGCTCGTGAGCTCCGATCTCGATCCAGAGAGGCTTAAGAGTGAAGCCCAGCTGTTTGTCAGGGGGGACGGCGTCCACCCAGTAAAATAAGTGGGGGGACGCCGTCCACCCGCGTTGTACCCTGACTCGAGCCATATACATACATCTGAGCATAGGCGTATAGGTACCAATCCATATACATACATCTGAGCATAGGCGTATAGGTTCCAATCCATATACATACATCTGAGCATAGGCGTATAGGTACCAATCCATATACATACATCTGTGCAGAGGAGTATATGCACCAATATAAATATATGACCTTTTGAAGATGTCACTAGTCAAGAAAATTAAAAGAATACAATGACAGTGAGATAGATTAATTCGCACAGGATCACATAACTGGGGAAACAGAGGAGCTGTGATTGGAACTCCAGCTTCTTATACATATAGACGACTATCTAACCTCTGGGTTCAGATACATTTGATTTTGAATACGCTGTGCGCATTGCAAGAATAAACAACTTAAAACCCCACGTTATGCCCCAGCAGTGCGCTTCATTCTGTGAGTAATAAGTGTAGTTATTACAGAGTAGTTCTAACCAGACGCATACAGCGCTCAGCATGCCTGGCATGTATAGCGCTGCTCTGTTTGTTTCATATTTACAATGTTTTACGTGCTTCCGGGGAAGCATCTCTTGACACTCTTTCGCTTGCGTCTCTGATGAAAAGCGGCTGCTTTGTATTCTGCATGTTTTCATAAACAACTGCACAAAATTCCCCGTAAAAAGACAAACTCGTCCCGGCTAATGAGCTGATGGTATCTGCGGAGAGCGCGCGCTGCTCTCAGCAGCCGGCAGAAAATTGTTTTATGTCAAGGACCGGATTGAGAACAAGTTTAGCGTCCATAGTCCGCACAAAACAACCCCCACCTATCACAAAAAACAGGAAAGATAAAACATATTATCAAAAGTCCAACCACAGAATATTGCTGTACAAGTGCACACACTTGCTGTGTCTATTACAATAACTGCACAGACCCCCTACAATGACAGGGGTGATTTGTTTAACACTCCCACCCACAGCCCTGTAATAAACTGGTACATAATTCGAAATCGAACCCAAAATGTTTCACGAGAACCTATTTGAAAGCAGCTGTTTATTCCGTAAAGTGCGGGGCTCGTGTTGTTTCTGGGCACAGGCCTGTTTTGGCAGATAATGAAACTGGTGGAGAAGGAGGTCACGTGACAGCTCTGCTCACACAGTGTGGGCACGTGGGCATCAGAAGTCAGTCAGTCCCCTTGAAGGGAGGCCTGCACACTCCTCGGGGCAGATGCTTCCAGGTTTGTTAGCACACACGGGGTTACACATAATTTCTTACTTTCTTTCAATATCTTCCATTTTTTGGTGACATGAGTTTCAAATTTTATTATACAACTTTGTAAAGAATTCACAGTTTTTAACCTATGGATATTTCATCATATTGTACAATGTTATTTTTGGTATAATTGTTTTATTGATGTCTTAATAAAATGTTTACTTTTAAACTGAAACAAAGGGTTCCAAGTCAGCCACCAAAGTCCTGTGGTCAGCGTGGATCGCCCTTGCTGTGCCAATTGCCAACCAGTAAATTGATTTTTCAGGAGCATAAAATACACGATGCATAGATTTCTCAGTCAAGCCAATGGAACCGGAAAGTACACAAATGTAGTGATGACAGTACCACGTGGTGTGACTGAGCTCCTGACAGTGGACGCCACCAGGCAAGCCCCTCCTGTGTGCAGTGCTACCTGCAGGGGGCGACACTCCTGCCGTGCCCTGGGGTGGCGGCATGTTTTCTGCAACAAATGCACACGGGACGCTGCAATAAAGGTCGAAGTCGGTAGGCAAAGACATATGTGCACTTACCCACACCAAAGTGTGGCTATAAAGGTGCAACACACTGCTGCAAGGGATGCCGCAGAGAAGCTTCCTGCAGCCACTGGGTAACTTCAGGACTGTTTACTGCCCACGTGCCGTGCAGTGCTCTAATGTACATTGCGCTTCAAACGCAAGCACTGGGCCAGGAAGGGCAGAGGCTGTCAGCTTTTCAAGAACTGACTGCTCGTAAACGTGTCGTATGTGAATATGCTGAATATACGGCCGGGTATCAGAGTCGGGGCCCCAGGGGTCAACGCGGGGTCACCCATGCCTGGGACAGACATAAAATATTCTTTTTTTTCCAGTTTTATATAGCGCGAACTCGACCCGAAGGTATCAGAGCGCTTTACATGTGCACCCAGTGCAATCCAGACGGACACATTCATGTTGTTAAGCACGGGGAGATTCAGGGATGTGCCCAGAATCACAGGATGTTGAGCGTCTCTGCCGAGACTCCAAACTGGTTCCCCAGCTTTAAAGTCGGCTGCTCTAGCCCTTAATCCACATCCTCTTCAGGTAATGAAGGGGATATCCTGATTTAAGACCGTTTTATGGCTGCCATAAGCCAGGTGAAACGGCCTGATCCATGCAGGGTTTTACCCTCAGAAAATCTTTCGAAAGTTTCAACGCACAGCTGTTAGTCTGTCTTAAATGTCGGGAAATTACTTGTAAATAAGGCCCAAATGTCATAGGATTGTATAGCTCTGTATAACTCGGGCCTCTCACAGGTTTAAGGCAGTTTTAGCATTTCTGGACTTGACTTGCAAAGGATTTTGCCTGACTCCAACATGGAGGTCTCCTTGATGAATCGACCACAATTTAATGGTTTAGGACATTCTTAAGACATGCTGCCCTAACTACCTAAAACACTGTTTCTGAATGTAGGATAGTCTCGCTCCTAAAACAACCGTTTCTTTCTTTAGACGATAGTAACTGTGACTTAAGCCGGTGAAAACTGTGCAAAACCGACCCTACTAAAGCATCATTTCAGGGTCCAAGGGATGCCCCCGCCATGAAAAGGACGTCCCGCCGTGACCAGCGCCGGTTGATCGAAAAGATCACACTAAAAATAGAGGTAGTAAGAGCTTTGGGCGGTGTAGGCACTATACTGAACACAATACACAAGCCACAACGGTGCAGAAACACCGAATGTAAACAGCTGCGTGCGCCAGCGGCGCGAGTCCCCCTACCTGCACATGCCGGCGCTATAATAATCACTCAAACTACGGGTCAATAGCGCAAAGGGAGAATTCTTCGAAGTGGTCCGGGGCGGCGGAGCGTCGTCCAATCACGGGCGCCGGGCACTCTATCACAAGTAAACAATTGATCAATAACGGAAGAAGCTGTTCATCGAGAGGGACGGGGGGAGGGGGGCGGGAGAGGACACGGACGGCGGGAGACACCGGAGCAGGAAGGCGGGTGCCGGCTCAATGCCGGACCAGATTCGGGGGCGTTCCCGGCTTTTGGCTGACGTCGCGTGACGTAGCCAAAAGGGAAAAATTCTCGGGAACGCCCCCGAATCTGGTCTGGGATTGACAGACAGAGCCCTCTACCAATGGCTAGCCTCCATTTATGGAGCTAGCCAATGGGAGGAGGGGGCAGATACCCGACCCCGCATAGAGGATTAGAGGATATCATTAGATTTTGCTAGCGCATGCGTACTTCGTACGCATGCATCGCTAGTCAAAACCTAAAAAGCCTGATTTGCACTAAGGTGTGCCACAATTCTACTAGGTGAGTTGTTGTGGATCTTCAATAAGACACCACTATCAATCAATCAATCAATCAATCAATCAGGCGTTTATGAAGCGCAACTACTTACCCGTAAGGGTCTCAAGGCGCTAGGTGTGGGGGGGTTGCAGGATCCAGTCCATCAAGGAGGGGGTCCGTCGAAGAGCCAGGTTTTGAGGTTTCTTACGAAGATGGGAAGTGATGCTGTCTGTCTGAGGTGGAGCGGAAGGGCGTTCCAGGCCCTGGCTACGAGGAAGGAGAAGGAGCGGCCTCCCGATCTGTTTTTTCTGGGGCGAGTGACCACGGCGTAGGAGAGCTGGACTGATCATTGGGTCCTTTGGGGTGTGTGGAAATTGAGTCGCCTGTTCAAGTATGCTGGTCCGGTGTCATGGAGGGCCTTGCGTGCGTTGGTGAGCATCTTGAAGGTGACTCTTGCCTCGATGGGGAGCCAGTGCAGTGTGCGCAGGTGCTGGGAGATGTTGCAGTGTTTTAGAAGGTTGAGGATTAGTCTTGCAGCAGCGTTCTGGATGTTCTGTAGCTTGTGGGTGAGGTTTTTGTTTATTTCCGGGTAGAGTGCGTTGCCGTAGTCCAGTCTGCTGGTGACCAGGGCATGAGTGACGGTCTTTCTGTGTTCAAGGGGGATCAATTTGAAGGTCTTACATAGGAGGCGGAGGGTGTGGAAGCAGGAGGACGACACTGAGTTGATCTGGCGGTCCATTTTGAGCTCAGAGTCCCGGATAATTCCCAGGTTGTGTGCGTGGTCCGTGGGGGTGGGCGGGGTTCCGAGGGCAGGGGGCCACCAAATGTCGTTCCACAGAAGGGCAATGATCGTCTGAGCCCCTCGACACATACTTACATCCCAGGTGTCCTGCAAGTACTCCTGAAACTCACATTTATGTGTAGAGAAATTACAATGGAAATTTACTATGTTTAATGAAACCATATAGTGATGAATACTCCATAACTGTATGGCCAATTATTGCCCAACAATACATACTTGCCACCTAACAAGGATGCACCACCGTGGTCAAGAACGCCGCCCGTCAAACCCTCCTCCCAGAACAACTTTGGATCGATCACAGAGCAAACCCTTCGTTGTATCAAGGTATGATCCGAAAGATATGCCTCAGCGAGGGAGAACATGGCATACGAGCATGGAGTACCTGACGTCACAACCATCTCAGCCTCAAGGGGAGGTCTCAGCACTGCTCATGGCTGCTGGCCTCCAGAAGATCTGGTGATTAGCTACACAGCAGCCATCAGAGAAAATGAGATTCAGACCTTGGCTGGGGTAGGATGGGGAGGAATTGATACAGGGCAGTGGACTATGATAAATACCGGAAGGCGCACACAGCCTGACTGGATCCCCAGACAGACAGCAATACTCACCAGCCCAGATACAAAAACAGGCACCTAGTATGCTTGGATCACACGTGTGTGCTCAGCCCTGTATCTTTCTGAGGGTGGAACAACGAGCCACAGTTTCAATTGTACAGTAACACTTTCCATAGGACTAAACATGTTAGCCGTGTCATTCGCACACTGCAGGACCATCCGACACTTGTATGTGCAACAGGCACTTAGCTTCTCTTACAAATCTGGAAACAAACAGTATGGATTGGGATTTACTAGCCGTATGAACGCTACACATTTCTATCATATAAACTAAAAGTGACAAGGATCGTACAACAGTAATGCGATTCCAAGAACATCCGAATTCTCACACACCTTCCATTGTGCAGTTTAGTCTTCTGACTTCAGGATTCATGCACAGTGGATGGGTCTGCTGTGTGCATGTTCAGGCGTGTGCACAGCATAGGGGGCAGCGTTAAATGGGTGACATGACTGTAGGACGGACCGTCATGTCCACAGTGAAATGAGTGATATCAGAACCATCAACTTGAACCCAAGCTGGCAAGACTTGGGGCGCAGGGCTCGAGTCGGGGTACCACGCTGGTAGACGTGTCCCCCCACTTATTTTACCGGGAGCTCAATAACTGGAGCAAATGGAGCGACACATTCACTCTTTGGCCTATATGGGGCGAAATCCGAGCTCATTCAGAACGCTGCTCACGCGCTGGCTTCTCTGATGCAGTCGCATCTAAGGGGTGAGCGAGGGGAGGCAATGAGTCTGATGGTGCAAGCCGCCTTTCGTGACGTCACTTCCTGTCATGACGTCAGCGTCCCCCCACTTTTTTTAGGACTTGTGCCCTGCTGGGGCGAGTACTCATCTGACACAGAACAACATGAGCTCTCGGCAACAGGGGATGGATCAGAAATGCTTGGCCATAATTTGCTCCCCTGTGCTCCAGCAAGCAAAGCTCTGTCTCCTGCACCATCTCTCCAAGGTAGCACATATGATGAGACCCCATAGAAGAGACAGGAGTTCTTGTATGAGTGGCTGTCTGATCATAGGTGCCAAAATCCTTGCTGGAGTCCTTTAGTGCTTTCCCTAAGTCGTCCGGGTGCAGGTACTGTCAGTGCGGCACATGCTGTACTGTTGCGTGTAGGTGCAACATTCATCCGGACTCCCTTTGAAAAAGGCTATGACCCCATCTTGGACCAATGCACAATGTGGTTGCATCCCCTTCCCCTGTGGTGATTTGTCCTTGCCCCTTCCCAAAGGACACCCTTGGATCATGCTAAATGAGTTCTACTTCCTGGATAGGGCACAGTTAGAGCCGCATTACGAGGTCCCTGTTATGTCTTGCAGACCGGTAGCAAGAGTTACCTTCTGGACCTGTGACCCCAGAGGAACAGGGGGAAGAGTTAATAGATCTCACAAAAGGGACCTTATAATCTGACCCTGAGTGTGTGTCTTCAAGAGTCTCCTGCCTGTGTGCTTGCTTCAGTCATATGGGGCATGTATATGGTCTCAACTATTATGATTTGATTTGGAAATTTATATAGCGCATGATTGCCCTGGAGCGTCTAGGCGCTGTGCGGAGGAAGGAGCCGGAAGTGGCGTATTAGTTTGAAAATAGCCATGTCTTTAAAAGTTTTCTGAAACCGAACAGTGTTTGGCAACTTTTGATATTGAGTGGGAGCGAATTCCATAGCCTCACAGTGCCCAGTACAAAGCTTCTTCCTCCCCAGCTGGCTTTCTTGAATGTGGGTGTCTGGAGGAGTTTGCTCTGCGCTGAACGTAGTTGTCTTGAGGGATGGCACCTGTTGAGGTGGTGTTTCAGGAAAGTTGGTTCATTTCCGTGTACAGCTTTGTATGCTAAGCACAGGGCCTTAAAGTCTATCCTTTTCTTAACAGGAAGCCAATGGAGTTTTTCTTTTTTTTTTTTTATTTAGAATTTTTTTTTATTGGCATACAAAAGAAGGCCGTACAAAAATATATATATACAGATGTGCGTACAATGATGGCGGTCTTGTCTATAAACAGTCCATTCGTGGGTTCGTTCTCCCTCCACTGGGAGAGGAAAGAAAGAAGAGAGAAAGAAAGAGGGGGGGGGGAGGGGGTCGAGTGAGTGGGCACACTCGTTGTTGTCCTTTACTGGGTCTTCCTCAGGTGCTCGTCCAGCGGGTCCCACATGTGTAGCTTGGCTTTATGTTCTTTTGAGAAGGTGCCTGTGATGTTGTCGGCACCCCTCAGGAAGGTGACCCAGTTGATCCATGTTTTGAAGTTTGCTTTGGCTGTGTTTTTCCAGTTCGTTAGGATTATTTTAAGGGCTGCTGTGAGGAGTAGGTCGAGGAGTTCTCTCTCTTCTCTACTTTTTAGATTAGCTGTTAGGTGTTCAGTCGCCAGGCTCACGAAGCTGATTTTCAGATCGGTTTTGAGCATGTCGTTCAAGAAAGTATTGATTTGTGCCCAGAACCTCTTGACTTTCACGCAGGTGAAGATGAGGTGCTCGAGGGTGCCTTCCTCTTTCTGGCAGTTCCAGCATTTGTCCGAGTCTGCGATGCCGACCTTGTGGAGTTTGGATGGCTTCCAGTAGGCCTTGTGGAGTAGCCAAAATTTTGTTTGCGCTAGCTGTGGGGTGATTTTGTTTGTCGTTGCTGAGCTCCACATTTTCGCTCGTTCTGTTTCACTCAGTTGCCTGCCCAGGAGCGTCTCCCATGTATTAGTGGCTTTTTTGTTCTGCGCCAGCTTGGATGGGCTCAGGAGCTTATAGATCTTCGCCGTTTGGTGACCTGCTGAGTTGAGGTATTTGATGATTCCCGGCTCTCCTCCGCATAGGTTGGCTTTTGTTATTGCTGTCCTGATCTTTAGGAAGTTATAGAACTCTTGGTTCGGGAGGTCATGCAGCAGCTGTAGGTTCTGAAACGTCAGTGGTCTTTGCCTGGTCTCTGTTTGGCTGGGGGTGCTGATGCCTTCCCCGATCCAAATGTCATTATGCAACGTCGCCCCCTGGTAGGTCACTTTAGTGTTGAACCAGATCGATTCCCATGCTGTGCCTTTCATCTTCTGCGCCATGTGCCTGTCCACTTTCAGCAGGGCCTCTCTCGTGTGTTTTAGTATGGCGTTGGCTTTTAGTGGGTGCCGGTTCGCTGTTAGGAGTGCTATCGGCTTGAGCCCTCCCAGGATGTCTTGTTCGACCTCTAGCCATACTGGTATGTACGTTTGTGTGGCATCTATCCAGGCGATACCCTGTCTCGCCAGACATGCCGTTTGGTATGTCTTGAAGTTCGCCAGATTAAGGCCTCCGAGGTCTCTTGACAGTCTTAGTTTTTGTAGGCTTATCCTTGGTTTTTTGTTTTTCCATAGAAAGATGTTTATAAGTTGGTCCAGTTTTTTGTGGAATATCTCTGTCATCGGGAGAGGTAGCATTGTTAGCGTGTAGTTTCTTGCCGGTGTTATCATCATTTTGATGGTTTCAATTCGTCCCCACCAGCTGATGTACTTTGGTGACCATAACTCCAGCCTCTCTTTTATCTTTTTCAGCGTGAGATCTTCGTTGTGTTGTAGCGTTGATGTGAGGTCTCTCCCAAAGTGGAGCCCTAGATATTTCAGTGGTTTCGTCTGCCATGCCAGGCCGGATTCGCCTAGGACTTCTCTTGTGGTGTGGACATTCATTGGCTTGCACTCCGATTTCTCCTTATTGAGTTTGTAGCCTGAGGCTTCAGCGTATTCACCTATTGTGGCCATCAGTGCTTTTATTGACGTGGAGGGGTTTGCTGTTGTGATGAGGATGTCGTCGGCGTACGCCGCTAGTTTTACGGTCTTCTTCTTGAGCTTGACGCCTGTTATCTCTGTGTTGTCCCTGATTCTGGCTAGCAGGGGTTCTAGGGCGAGCAGGAAGAGTCCGGGGGAGAGGGGGCATCCTTGTCTGGTGCCTCTTCCCAGCGTGAGCGTTTCGGATGCACTCCCGTTCACCACTATCTTTGCTTTCGGTTTGTTGTAGAGGGCCATGACCATTGCCGTGTACTTCCCGCCTAGGCCAAAAGCTCCCAAGCAGTTCCCCAGGAAAGGCCATGAGACTCTGTCGAAAGCTTTCTCCGTATCCAGCGCTATCATGACCGCCTGTTCGTTGCTACTTGCTGTGTGGTTGATCAGGTGGCACAATAGTCTTGTATTGTCCTGCGATAGTCTGTTTTTTATGTATCCCACTTGTGAGGTGTGGATGATGTTTGGCAGGACCCTGTTTAGTCTGTTGGCTAAGACCTTTGCGTAAATCTTGCAGTCGACGTTCATTAGCGATATTGGTCTGTAGTTCTGGGGATATTGTGGGTCTTTCCCCTCCTTGGGAATTATGGTGATGTTTGCTTCGCACATGGACTCCGTCATCCTCCCGTTCTGGATGCATGTGGAATACGTTTGTGCCATTAGCGTTTTAATGTGGTCGCTGAATGTTTTGTAGAATGTTGCTGACATCCTCCAGAACAGAGAGAACGTTAAAGAAATTGAAGCCACAATCAAAGAATACCTCGAGCACAACGACAATGGCGAAGTAGGGAAAGACACCGTATGGGACGCCCTCAAGGCGACACTAAGGGGGAAACTGATAAACATCAAAGCCAGGATGAACAGAGGAAGGAACAAGAAAATCCTTGAGCTCGAGGAGGAAATAACAGCACTGGAGAGAGGTCACTGTGCAAATTTAACGGACAAGAACACGCTCACCCTGCTCACAAAAAAGAAATACGAGCTGAACAGGATCCTAAGTGAAAGAGCGGGATCATGGCTGACGAAGTTCAAGTCAGTCAACCTGTGCGCAGCGAACAAAGCAGGGAAGCAGCTGGCGTCCTACTTAAAGGCGAAACAGAGGCAACACACGATAGCAGCAATAACCGATCGAACGAACACATCTCAAACA
This sequence comes from Lissotriton helveticus, assembly GCF_964261635.1. Taxonomy (NCBI): domain Eukaryota; kingdom Metazoa; phylum Chordata; class Amphibia; order Caudata; family Salamandridae; genus Lissotriton; species Lissotriton helveticus. The sequence goes on along the minus strand of NC_136069.1, from coordinate 1,594,965,506 downwards.
ACTAACAAGGGAATACTGGAGGTCTTCAGACAATTCTACCAAGAACTGTACACTGAAGATCAAACCCTGAGCAAAGACGCAGGACGAGATCTACTCAGCAAAATCAATCTGCCGAAACTCATGGAAGCAGAAAGGGAGTCGCTCGAAGCCGACATATCGGAAGAAGAGATTGAAGTAGCCATATGCCAACTGAAACGGGCCAATGGAGTTTTTCTAGACCTTCGGAGATAGGTTGAAATGTGGGAATGTTTAGCAGTAGTCTAGCAGCAACGTTTTGTGCTCGCTGCAGTTTTATCATGTGTTGTATCTGCAGGCCTAGATTAAGTGCATTGCAGTAGTCCAGTTTGGCCAAGGCTAGGACTATCACTGGTGTTTTTTCAGCTTCAAGGGGAATAAAGGAACGTACTTTACGGATTCATTTTAGCGTGAGGAACACTGATGAGACGACTTTGTTGACCTGTTGTTGGAAGGTCAGTCTGTTATCAAAGATAACACTCAGGTTTCTTACTTTCTGGACTGGAGTAGGGATAGCAGCCATATTTGGGGGCCACCAATTTTGTGCCCAAAAAGATGTGTCCGAACCTAGTAGTAGTACCTCAGTTTTTGACCAGTTAAGCTTCAAACAGTGAGATCCCATCCAATTATTGATGTGGGACATACACTGGTTGAAGCGCTCGGCTGTTGCCTCTGGAAGGCTGGTGATAGACACCACAATTTGGGTGTCATCTGCGTAGGATAGATTTGTGCAGCCGAATTGCCTGATGATCTTGGCCAGAGGGGTCACATAAAGGTTAAACAAGGTGGGGCTTAAGGAGGAGCCCAGTGGCATTCCGCAAGGCAAGGTACATTCTTCTGATCGATTATGTCATTTGCTTGTGGCTACTCCATGCAATAATGGAATGCCCACTTGCAAGTGCAGGACCGTCAACGTGCTGTCCATGCGGTTGGGCCTGCAGAAGCACTTCCCATAACATAACTTCTGTAATTCCAAAGTACCCTGGAGTGTTAAAATGACCACAAATTGATGTTGTGCTGCCTTGTGAGTTCTCACCAGTGAGCACTGTGAGTCTTTTGCTTCCATGTGGGATATGAGGGTGTGACCTGGGAAATAGGTAGAAAGAATATAACGAAATTGCAGGCCTAGATATAGGGATACATGAAGGGCTAGTTTGGCAGATGTAAGCTGTTCAAATGTATTAATGTCTGTGCAAGCAGTAAATCAGGTTGTCCCCCCCCATGTTCTTCAAATCAACTAGTTGTTCTGATTTTGCCATGGTTGAATATTCCCTGAAGCCACATTCCTCTAGCCACTGCCCCTAGATGTCAGAGCCATCATTGAGTTACCAACTTGCATGCAACATGTGTGGAGCTGAATTATGATCTTGCTAAAATGCTGATATTTATCCCCAACCAGATAACCCATGCGCTGCCTGCATAAACCGAGGAGAAAATGAGAAGGAGTTCCTGGAAAACTTCTGTGCCAAGGATTTTGGTGAGTATTACATATTTATCTGCATGTCATAAATGATTCTGCTGTGAGCGGATTAATTGCGTGATTGGTCATCCTAGAATTTGTCTTGGCAGCGAGTGGGTTGTAATTTTCAAGGTGTTGGTTTGCATTCAGTAGAACATCTCCTTGATAGACATTGACAACATGATAGAAAATATGCACATTTATGAAAGGGGCATTGCATAGTGCTAGGAAATATATCCTAGAAGGGAGACACATACTAGGTGGATTCACTGAGCAAGCAGCACCATGCTTAAGTATACAAAATGGACTTTAGCATTTACAGGAAGGGAATTAAGGATGATATGGAACACTATGTTATGTATATGTGACTGTAGTACTTGTATAGCATGAACCTGTGTGTATTAGTGCTGTACGTTGTCAAAGGCAAAGATTCAGTCAACAAGTGATTGGATGGTTATCTGGGTACTAGAGGTGGACTGTTACTGCATCACAATGTAGTATTCTCTAGTCTAAAGCACAGGGTAGGCATGATAGTCCAGAATCAGCTTATACAAACTGCCTCTTTTGGAAGCGTATATAAAGCAGCGATGGATGGAAGGCGTCAAGTAATCTCAGCCACTGGTAAATACTCGGGTCTCGTCTCAATCCATCGTTAATCTGCACACCTTGCCACCTCAGTTTGGACCCAGCTATATGCAAATCAGTCTTGAACCATCTCTAATAAGAACAGTCCAGCCCGAACTGCCAAGCCATGTTCTCCCTGAACCATAACTCAAGCAACCCAGGACCGGTTTCGCCCCAGTTATGGGCTCATCAGCCGGGTACAGCTTGGTTCCAGTGACACAGTGTGCACGGGACCCACGTCTGGGAATACCCGTCCCACTTAAGGTGATACAATAAGTATACAGAACAGTGATGGATGGAAAGCTTGAATTAATCTCAGCCACTAGTAAACACTTGAGGGTGCAACCCAAATCCGATGGAAGCGTAACATCCCCAGGGCTTTGTCCTCTCTGGCAATCCTCTCTTCTGAAGGCATTTGGCTTTTTCACTTGTAAAAAAATTGACAAAACTTGGTAGCAACATTTCAGGGCACATGCTTCTCATGGTGAGTTGCTCAATTTAACTAAGTGCCAATCTCAAAGGCAAGCTATGGATGGAGAGGATTTTCTATCTGTCTGACAAGGTAGATGCCCAAAGAGCTCAGAAAAGAAACGGTTACAGAAAAAGGTAATGCTGGTGGTTTTCCACCTTGATATCAACTCAATAATAGCATGCTACCAGAATATCTTGGACCAAATTTCGAGGACCAAAATATTGTGAAGGTAAGTGTATATAGGTAAGAATAGGTATAATTTAACACTATGGGGCCTATTATAATCTTAGTCGGAGAGCCTCCGACTTGAGGTTTGAGGCTTTCCGACAGAGATCGTGGGTTTGAATTTTGACCGCCTAATAACAATGTAGGCGGTCATAGTTGAAACTTGCCGGTCATTCCGGCTGGATTCCAACAGGCTCAAGGAGCCTGTCGGCCAGTCGGAGACAGGCCTGTAATTCCAATGGGCGGTGTTTCCCCCGTTGGGATTACGATGCTGTGCTTTCTGACATGGAAAGCGAGTTTGGGTGCCCCTAGCAGAGCCTCCTTCTCTTTGCGGCCTCCGGTTGGGGGCCGTCGGAGCACCTACGCAGTGCAGGGATCAACATAATCTCCCATTTCTGTATGGGAGCTTGTGCTGTGGCCGGTTTACGGCAGCAGCACAAGCTCCCATAGGGAAATGGGAGTATGCAACTGCACCGTGTGCAGTCACATCGTAATTCTGCGGCTGAGACCGCCGACCGGAGGTCGGTCAATCCCGATTCCGCGATGATGCTGGTTGGAGGGATCTTCGACCGACATCATAATCAGCTACTAGATATGTGTACCATGGCAATAAATATATCTTCAAGGTATGTAGCTGTGGATTTAAGAACAATAAATCTATACGTACATATACGTGCTTGCCTTCTCAATATTTGTGTCCTCAATATTTTGGTAGACCTATGTTTCTGTTGTCCCTATTTTGACATACAATTAATGGGGGTATTTCTGAAAGTGATCTGGTGCACAGAGTTCAGAAATTAGTATCTTTGGAAAACTATTATAAGTTCTTAATTGAAGTAGGTTGTGGCAAACCAACTTCCCTAGCCAGGAGAGGCATGGTCACACTCTGACACAGTTGAAGTCCAAAAATGTAACTGGGTAAATTTTCTTGGAATCAAATAAACGTTCAATGATTTCAAGATAAAAGATGTCGGGGAGTCATACTTTTCAGCATCGACCTTTACAGTGATTATTGATCTTCAATTTTAAATTGTCTGTACTTTATCATCAGTAATAGACAGAGGAACAGACCTGGACCCTGATGATTAAAAAACTTCTCATGTACAGAACTTAATGGCCAAGGCCTTAGTGGAGGTATGCTTGAGGGGAGTCAAGGGACTTCGACAGCCCCGTCAGAGGTGATGTGCTGCTCCAGCTCACCTCTCACTGAGTCTATGAATCTCACAACCAAAATAAGGCTTTCTTTATTTTTCTTTGGGGGTGGGATTAGCTGCCACTCTGACACTCTCTACGTCATCCCTGGGGCCAAGGGATTCTCAGCTTAAGAACCTCTGACACCTTTTTCCAGGACACAGCATTTGGTGCTTGGTATCCTGTAATGGCCACCACAACAGAAATTTTCAGATACTATTAGGCAATCAGATCTTCCAGATCCACTGACCTTCCAAGGTTCTGCAAAGTAATAGTCAAGATATATATGAATAATTAACTCTTTGATGCCTGCCCGATATACTTTAATAAGATGAATATCTCAAAAACATTTTCGACAAATTTCCATCACATCAGAAAAAGGGACTATTGAGAGTGAAGTTCAAGTTATATGTCAAGTTTGATGTCTTTCCGTCTGTTCAGCAGAAGCAGATTTGTGTTGGACAGCATAAATTCCTATGGCAATGTGAATGGCAAACAATGTTTTTGAAGCGATACAAAAGGGAATGATGGACGGAGCGTTTGAGCAAATCAAACACTCACCCCCAGTCAACTGATCTGGGTTTAATCCATCACCATTCTTTAGCCCACTCAGCCACCCCATTTCAGACATGGCTTTTTGAAACATTACTCCCCGCTCCCCATGTTTCTGTCCCTGGATGGATATGCATAAAAAAGTAAAGTGAAGATATGGAGACGATTGGTTACCACACTTTAATGAATGCTTAAAAAAATTCTGAAATTCATTTAAAAAACAGTTAAACTGGAGTTATGATTACCAACCAAACATAAAAACCATAGAAATTTGCCAGTTCTGGTTTCTAGAAAGGTTTAATGCAGATTTGTTGAACAGCGCCAAAGTTATTATGAAAATAGAAAACAGCTTTGCAATGGAAACTCTGACCTAACCAGATCTACACCTCACCAGTGTGTAATATATATTCTATGGTTAGTTACACAAACCATACCTCACACACATTGCAACATTACATTGATTGTTTCAATGCATTAATGGTAATATTACATTTTACCTTATTGTTTACATTATGGATGAGAATCACCGTGGATAGTTACTTTATTTAGATATGTGTTATGTAATGATGAGTTGTTAATTTCTGTTATTTTACTGGTATCAATATTTTGAGGCCAAAGGCTGACTGCCGTAGGTGCTGGCCCTAGCACCTGGATTATGACTAGGTCCAACACTCTATGGGTAACCAATCAAAACCTTGCAGCACATGACCTTTAGCCCCACAATGCTTGCTACGCACGGTCTTTGGCCATGTACAGTAGAGAGTTGAGCTTTTGGCCTGGCAAGAGACCAATCCAGACATGTTCTGCTAGGTTGGTCAACCATGGAGGGTTTGTTCGCCCTAAGTTGGCAGGGTATGCCCAGACGTGGGTCTCTTGCTCACTTTGCCACTGGATTCAAGCTTTGCCTGGCTGATGAAGGGTGTTACCCAGGATGCTTGTTTCCAGTTCAAGGAAGACCTGGATTGGCAGTTTAGGCTGGACTGTTCCCATGAGGTACATGGTCAAGACTGATTTGCTTGTAGCTGGGTCTGAACTGAGGTGGGGAAGTGAGCTGAAGAATGATGATGGATTCAACCCACATATGTGACTGGGGGTGAGTGTCTGAAAAGTTTCAGCGCTCTGTCCATCATCTCCTTGTGTTTGCTTTGTTTGCCCTAAGTTGGCAGGGTATGCCCAGACGTGGGTCCCTTGCTCACTTTGCCATTCGATTCAAGCTAGCCTGGCTGATGAAGGATGTTACCTAGAGACCGGTCCCAGGATGCTTGTTTCCGGTCCAGGGAAGATATGGCTTGGCAGTGCGGGCTGGACTGTTCCCATGAGGCACAGGGTCAAGACTGATTTGCATATAGCTGCGTCTGAACTGGGTGGCGAAGTGAGCAACAGAACGATTATGGATTCAACACAGATCTGTGACTGGGGGTGAGTGCCTGAAAAGTTTCTATCATCTCCTTGTGTTTGCTATATATATATATACAACAACACATTTTGTAGGCCTAACCTGACAGCTATTATCTTCCTACACTACAACTTGCAAAGACATATGAGCAGAACAGTGGCGGCCGGCATAGCTAGCGGGTGGCCAGGCGGGTGTCGTGGCCGAGGCCATTGCTGTGCGCAATATAAAATAAAAAAAAAGTACCTTGCCGTAGGGTCCCTCGTCTTTGCTCCTGCTCTCCTAGGGCCAGATGTAGGTCGGTCGGTAACGGCCGAAAATCGGTATTTTCGGCCGTTACCGACCGGTATTTGAGAAATGGTATGTAGGGCCCTTATTTTACAGAATCGGTAAATTTACCGATCGCTAAATTAACCGATTCTGTAAAATACCGAATCGGTATTTTTACCGATTCGGTAAAATTGATATGTAGGTGGGACTCTTCTGAGTCCCACAAGCCTTACAGAATCGGTATTTTACCATCAAATTCAATTTGATGGTAAAATACCGATTCCGGTGTGCATGCACATGTGTGCATGCACACCTGTGCCATATGACAGGCAGACTATGCCTGCCACATGGCACCGAACCTGTTTTTGGGGTGCTAGAGGGTGTCAAAGTGACACCCCCTGCACCCTTGTGAAATTCGGTATTTACCGATTCGGTAAATACCGAATCGGTAATGCCCATTCATTCCTATGGGCTTCAAAGCCCATAGGAATGAATGGGCATTACCGGTCGGTATTTACAGAATCGGTAAATACCGACTTTTACAGATTCGGTAAATCCACATCTGGACTTACCTACATCTCCCTCCTTATATTTTACCGATTCATAAATACCGAATCGGTAAAATTCGGTATTTATGAGTCGGTAAAATATATTTACCTACATATGGCCCCTAGTCTTGGAACAGGAAGCACAGCCAGGTCCCACTGACCAATCACAATGCTGCAATGCAGCGTTGCGATTGGTAAGCACCTAGGCTCCCCTGACCAATCACAACGTTGCAATGCAGCATTGTGAATGGTCTGAGCGCTGCGACACAGTCCTCAGCAAGGGACTGGAGAGGTGGGCATGTTCTCCATGCAGGCTGTAATGCAGCCTGCATGGAGAACAGGGAAAGTGCGCATGACTGGTTTGGTCTGCTGGAAAGGGACGACTAAATAGTCATTGCGCACTTAGGAGTGGGCAAACCACTCTTTCCCTGCCTTCTCCGAGAGCAGAGAAGTTCCGACTAACCACGCGCAAAGCAGCACAAAGCATAACATGATAATAACTTAAACTTATCATTTTATGTTTCGCACTTTGCACTCCTTAAAAGCAGTGGGGCGACGTTCCTCCGCCATAGTGGAGGAGCCACCACTAGAGCTGAAGTAAGTGGTTGCTATACACTCAGTAACAATTACACTTGATGACATACAATCTGATTGCTTTCTTCCACATCAATCACTCCAAGTAGGCAATGTGTGTAGGCTAGATCATCCTGCAACAGCTGTTTGGTCTAATTCAATAACTAAACACCAAGCAGACATAGGCTTTTTTAAATACATTATTTTTCATTGGTTTTCAAGGCACATGGAAGAGAACATGGCATCACAATATACCACTGTTCACAAAAGGATATATAAAAGCACTCTTCTGTTTTCACCTCACCCTCTATTGACTCTGTACTCCAGATAATTCTGAGAAAGTTATCTAGTGGCAATATGGAAGTAATCCCTCCACGGCCTTATACCTTTTTATGTTTGTGTAGACAGCTCTGGCACAATCACTTGATTCTTCAATTTGAGAGCATTTGTCCATACCCTTTACCAATTCTTCTCTTGGCGGGACAGAGTTTGCTTTCCAATATTTGGCAATGTGTCTCCTAGCAAGGAGAGCTCGCATCCCTACTAGAGTACTTTCTTCCCTTGGACCACTAAGATCCTCCATAAGCCCTAGGCTCAATGCCAACGATAGTGTCTGGACAAAATCTTTCCAATATCCTTGGTTTAACAAGCACTGCCTTACTATGTGGTAGAAGTCTCTTAAGTGGCTCCTTGTTTAGGACGAGGAGTGACTTTTGTTCAACTTCCATAATCGTTCATGGGTATAGTATGTCCAGAGGGAGTAATTATGTTGAGTCAATCAAAGACTAGTTGATACTTATAGTTCTTGTGCCACCATTAAGACATTACTCAAGTCACTCTCCTCTAGGGAACAGAGGTCTTCCCCCCAATTCTCTCTCATCACCATGAACCAGTCTAGGGGCATTTGGGATAAGTATCTGCCATAGTCTCAAAATCACCCCCATCCCATTTGCCCAATTATCCAGTAATTAGTTTGGTCTTTGTGGAGTATATTCATCTTTGGTTGATAAGTTTCAAGGCAATGCTGCATGGCAATTAGCTATAGGACTGTGACTGATGGAGTTTGTATTCCTCCTGCATATGGGTCCCCTCCCAGACATGCCGAGTTTGAAGATGCCAATATGACCCCCCCCTTCACGAACTCTTCTAGGCAAGATAATTGTCTCAGTTGCGTTTTCTGTCATATCTGGTTTTCCTGCATGAGCGTACCCTCCCAACGCATCCAACATCCTTTAAGGAAAATGGGCTGCTTTAAAAAAAAAGTTTGCTTTATCAAAAGCAATCACAGACATGGTTGTCTACTGACCCTCGAGGCCACCATCCCTGTGATGGCAGCGAATCCCATTGTGACCCACCTCATTAATATTCATGAGGTAGGCCTATTTGTGACCCACTATGAATAGCTAATGAAACTCAAAAAAGTTTCATACATTAGGAATTGCAATTTCCTGATTGTGATTTACAAAAAATCGCAATAGGTAATCACTATTCTTATTTTTGTCCATCTGGCCCATAGAGGCGCACAAGTAAAGGCAAACGTTTCCCCTACACTCAAAGGGTCTGATGTGTTGCTGTAATAGGACCTGAAAGTGAAAAGAAGCCAAAACAAAGTATTATGCCGCTGTTCAGTGATTCAGCACATGCATGTTAATTTTCAAACACATCCAAGTTAAGTTTACCATTTGACTGCTTTCCTTTCACAGGAAGTACATTTATATATGATTCATATTATGAAAGCAAATAATCTTCCATCACATTCTGTGACCTCAAGCCTTTCTCGTAGTATTTACCTACACTAACAGTTGGGGTTATTCGCCAACATACTATAGCCTAGTTACTCTGAGTCAATTTTTGTCTAATACATGTGATGTATGAAATATATCCTTCTACCACCATGTCAGCTGTCCCTCTTTCTATGCACTATGGAATGGCCTTGTGCCCAATCTCTGCTGCAGCTGACTCCCCTGCAGACAGTTCTGCTCTCAGGACCTGCAGCTAACATCCCATGTGGCCAACACCCATTGTGCACGGCTGAAAGCCATATGTAGCATGGGTTGGTCGAAACCAGCCGCGGCCCGTGCAGGTAAGAGCGGTGGGGCAGTGGGGCCGGGTGGGGGGACGGGGGTATTTTGACAGACGACGAGGGATAATGAAGTATTTATTTAATTTCCCCTCGTGGTCGTGTGTCAAATCCCCCCCACTCTCCAACCCGGCCCCACCACTCTTCCCTGCACGGTCCGCGGCTGTTCGAAAGGCCATGCCACCAGCCCCGTGCCAAGCCCCCCCCCCGGCACTGACTCCTCCCCCCACTACCCAATGTCCTATGTCCAGGCCCTTCACCCAATTGACAGTGCATCCATTGCCTGCCTGCCTGATACATGTGGCTAGATGCCTAGACTGTGGTCACGCCCTTTGCCGAACCCGCAATACAGCCTACCTCTGCTGCGCAGTGTACTCTGCCATGCACGGTGAAAGGCCAGGGTTAGGAAAAAATGCCCCCGTCCAGGGACATTAATTATCCTTTCCCTTCCTGAGCAACGATCCCACACTAAGGCTTTCATTCCAAATTCTGGCCCACAGTATCTCGTTGGTCAACCACTGTCAGTCTTTTCTCACCCAATGTTTGTTTGGTTTTTCATGTGTACCGAGGAGTCTGGGTATAGCCACAAGACGACATATTTGTGACTATATAAATCAAATCAAATGAAAAAAATAAATAAAAACAAATTCCTGAATTTTGAGGATTCCAGAGACATTGACCGAAACGCGTCAACCACTAACTTGTTATTATGGGAACCACTCAGAAAGACTTAAAGATCTGGTTTTAGAAGAGAGCAGAGCATGGTTTTTGCACTGATGAGGACTGACGCGGCTCAGCGCCATCTGTAGACCTCTGATGTAAACTTGGTGGTGGCACCAGAGCCAGAGGGGCCTTAGTGTGTGTAGCCTGTTCACTACCACAATATTGTGAAGCCCCTAGCTTCACTAATGCTACAGCAAGAAATAGAATTAGCAAGAGATGGAGTGGGGTTCCTGTTTTTTAAGACTTTTGTTAGACATCCCCTGTCATTCCTCCTAGACTAGGTTTTTATTAATTTCTTGGAGCATTTCCATCAGTCTATTGAGGTGATAACCACCATCCCTTGAGCCAGCTGCCCAGTGAGTAGAGTGTCCCTGCAAACATGCAAGTGCATCTATGGTTGGTTAGCTAATTGTGGGAAAATAATGATTTTTTTTGCATAATTTCCCAAAAAGATATCTAAAAAGTTATAGATGAGATGGTACAGGCAGTGATTATGGCAGTACAAAATATGAATTCTTGCATTGCCTATGATTTACGAAACCGCATAGCTACGCTCACTGATATAAATTTATTTATTTGGAAATGCAAAAGTTTTGTCCCCAAACTTCAGTGTGACAGTTTTTGAAAATACACACATTTTCCTACCAAATACACACTTTTTAATTTGGAAAAATAACCTCAGTTTCTCTAAAGAAACGCATAATTTTCATGAAAATAAACTCACTTTTGTCAGGAAATGCCAACTTATTTTTAGTAATTGCATATTAGGTGCACAAACATCAATTTGTCCTTTTTGTCAAATACTTGCATGTACTATTGCCATGCATGGATACAATCTGCATTAGATCACCCTCTGATACTATGAATGGCCACAATATGCAGAGAATTAACACTTTTATGCGTAGGTCAGCAGTGTACCAAATAAAGGTATCATTGTGCCATAGATATCCACAGTAGGTCACAAAGTACCACTTTTAGGCATGAACAATGATCATAGGAGGATTTAAGCACTTCCATGCCATGAATTAACGCCATTATGCCAGAGGCCAGCATTATATTAGGAATAGGCACCATTATGCCATGGATGCTCACAGTTTTCCAAAAATTACCACCAACATGCCAAGGTTTCCCTTGAGAAAGTCTGTAATAGCAAAAACATTTGACTGTTCTTACAATGGCGTGTTAACCTGGTGAAATATATTGTTTTGCAGCTGGAGAATGTTGTGGGGTCCTTCATTTGAAATGTGACATTAATGCCACTCACCGTGGGATATTATCTACACTCAAAAATAATGTCATTTATGCTATACAATTGCATAAAAGCAGAAGTGTGTATGTTATCCCTATGCCTGGAGGATTTTAATACAAATGTGCTTGTTTGCGGTCTCTTGCCTCCAGCTTTGAAGATGACCATCCGAGTGGTGTCCAGTCTGGACGGAGACCTGATGGTGATTCCTGAGGTCAGGAGCCGGACCCTGTACCGGCACAAGGGCTGGACAGAAGAAGAGCTGAAGAAGACGGTGCTGTGGCTGACTGACGGCGACACATGCAGCTGCGAAGAGATGAAAGAGCCAGGCGCCATCGTTCTGGCTTTAGGGCACAAGGTAGATGATCGCTTGGTCATCTCCTGGGTGAGGAAATGGCAAAAAGGCGAAAAAGATCTGAAGAAATTTACAAGGGTTGTTCGGAAAATGCACTGCTGATTCAGGGAAGATGCAGAAGGGTCTGCCTGGAGAGGAAGATATATAGCGCTTTAGCTGCATAGCTCCTATCCAGCTAAAGTTGTTAGTTGGGATTTCTCTTCCTTGTTGGGACATCAGCAGCTTTCATTTTACGAAGAGGACGCCAATCATCTCTAACTTTACCTTTTTACATTTTTGCACACACTCGACATAAATATTTTTATGATTCCTGTTAAGTTTATCATAGTGGCGCCTTCGCCGCTGTAGTTAAAGAAATATGAACTTTTACTCATTGTCTGTACCTTGTTATATTTGTATTGGCTATCAATAAGGTATCTTCCCTGGCACAGCTGGTCCTTAGGTGGAACGAAAGCTTAAGAACTGGTAAAAATAGCACATTGTTGCCATATTTTTGGGGAGTATGTACGAATGAGACAGATCTATTGTTTAAAAGTTGAAACACTTATAGGTTTACAAGACTTATACTTTCATGATGCACCAATCTGTTGACACACAGATGTGTGTTTTACGGCTCTTTTGAAATGAGACAATTTAGTGGGACCATATCTTTCACAACCCATACCTTTCCGCTGTTAGCGGCCCTGATACTGTCATTTGAGAGCGCCCTACCAGCCATTGAGGTAGTAAAGTTTGTAAAGACACCTCAACATGAAATGATATGTCTTCAAGATGTTTTGGAAAAGCTGCCTTCCTGATTAGCTGATGCACTTATCTAAGAATGATCCCCCAGTATGTCTCTTCAAGTGGAACTCAGAGCTATAACCGTCAGGTTATATTAATTTTAAAATGAGCAGTGAGTGAATACTGCTCACCACTGGAAAGAATCCTTGCAGCCGTAATCTCTAGCTTAGGATGCGATTTCCGTCAACCCTCTACACACCAACCCGGTCTCTCCCAAATAATGACATTAGAAGAGATGTGGCTGCCGGCCTTTTGTGACCTTCTCGATTCAGGAGCATCAGAAAAGAGAACATTTGAGAGACGAAGCAGAGCAGAGTATACATGTGTGGGTTAAAAATGGTAAATGTAGCGAGATTTAGGAAGATTGTTGATTGACAACAAGTTATTTTATTTAGATATGTTGGGCCATGGGTGCCTCCACCCCATAGACAGCGCGTGAAAGTGGACATCTGGTGCACTGGTGTCCAGAGCAGAGGCGGCCCAGAACTCACTTTTCTTAAGTATTTAGCGGATTGGGCCTGGGATGGCAGCCACAGTCCAAGAAGTTCAGTATAACCTGAGTATTTCAGATCCCCTTTCTAGGTGCACCACTGAGGCATGCTTCAGAGAGAGCACAGAGATAGAGCATGTTGAGTGAAGATTGGGGATGGCTGAACAGGTGCCTGGCACTTGCATGAGTAGGCACTTGAGCGACGGGTCCATTGTGTTAATTTTGGCGGACATAGCAACAGTTCTAGTGCTGAGAAGGAAATTGTTGCACTCCTAAGTACAGGAGGCGAAGATGCATGCTTGCTGCGCTCTCCAGCAGACGGTCTATTACACAGCCAGTACAGCAAACTGAAACACAGCAGAGAGGGTAGTCCTAAGCGAAGGAACACAAAGCCATGGAGTCCTTTCAGGATCCCTAGACCACACATGAAAAGAAGTTGTGTGAATCAGAGGCCTTTGGAACAACACGCCTCTTCTTTTGCAGGTTTACTTGGGGTCCCTCAATTTGATGTTCCTACAGTTCAAGTGTTAAAACAAATTTGGGTTAAGCGCATTAGTTATTTACTCTAAGAATTATTATTTTTGAATACATTATCTTCACTGTAGACAGTCTAGATTTATTGTTGTATCCTGGTAGACACGTTGAGGCAAATTCTTAGAGCATGATATTCAAATTAGCAACAGCAACCACAGTTAAGTATCTAGGCTGTGCAAACAACAGATTCTCACCATACCTGGGTAATTAAAGTGTGCACATCTCTACATCCAACCACAAAGGAAACACCTGAACCTGAATTCTCAGTACCTTTGCTATAAATGGCTGAAACTGTCCGAGAAGGCATTTGTGCTCACTAGTGGTAGGGTCGGGGCGAGGAACAGACTGCGGATTCATACATAAAGGGTTGGTCAACATTTGCAGAGGGAGCTATGCTTTTTAATATGTTATGTTAATGTTGCTACAACACAGGACCTGTTGTATATTAACATAATCTTTTTTGTGCATTAGGGTGAATGGGAAGGCCCATATGCCAGGCCTGTGCTAATGCAAGCTTGCTAATAATACAGACTTTTAAAGCTAAATGTGCTTGATTTCCACATACTTTTCTGTTGCTCATAAGAACTGGCCGGAGAAGGGATTTTTCCACCTTCTGCAGCATTTAGCATTTCATGGTAGCTAGAGATGCCCTTCAGTATAGAATGAGCTTGTGTAGTTCCTCTGGTACAGAACCAAAGAAGATACAGCAGACAGCAACTTCCATGAGTTTCCTGAAACTATAACTAAGGCTTTGTCTATCTTCTGTAACGAGTACAAGAGCCCTCTTCGCTCCAACATACGTTAAAAAGGTTTAAAACGTACAAATGTTTGGGGTGGGCCAAGCCAGATGTACGGGTTACTAGAAAGATGCTGATAAGTGTAGCTCTGGCTTCAGGCCTCATAGCAAAATGTATATGGGGCTAAACATGACTGCATAGAACTCAAAATATGTAACAGCTGTGGTCAGCAGTTAGTAACTTATATAGGGTTTTAGACTGACGGTGTAAGGATGTATCATGAAATGTGATTGGTGTATATCTCATGCCAATTCTGATCATCATTTGTTTGCTGGGATTTTGCTATTTATTGTGGTAGTTCTTACATGCTGAGTAGAACAATACATAATAAATAAGGAGTTTATTGTAAAAATACAATACTTGTGTGTGTCATCATTTCAGAGTTTGGGACTGGGCTCTGCACAATCACCTGCCCATGGGAGGTCTCTGACAGGTCTGTCTGCTTATTTTGTAAAAAAAAAAAAAAGTGCCTGGGCTCTCGTCAAGAGGGCACTGCAGCTTGCACAACACATTGCCCCTGCCATGCTGCCAATGATTGTAACAAAGCAAACACAAGGATATGATGGAGGGAGTGCTGAACCCTTTCAAATGCTCACCTCCAGTCACAGATCTGAGTTGAATCCATCATCATTCTTTAGCTCACTTTGCCACCCAAGTTCAGACATGGCCATATGCAAATCAGTCTTGACCCTGTGCCTCATGGGAACAGTCCAGCCCGTACTGCCATGCCAGGTCTTCCCTGGACCAGAAACAAGCATCCTGGGAGCATTGTGATTGCTTTTGCTTAGTTCGCCCTAAGTTGGCAGGGTATGCCCAGACGTGGGTCCCTTGCTTATTTTGCCACTGGATTCAAGCTAGCCTGGCTGATGAAGGGTGTTACCCAGAAACTGGTCCCAGGATGCTTGTTTTCGGTTCAGGGAAGACTTGGCTTGGCAGTTCGGGCTGGACTGTTCCCATTGAGGACAGGGTCAAGACTGATTTGCAAATAGCTGGGTATGAACTGAGGTGGCAAAGTGAGCTAAAGAATGAAGATGGATTGTACCCAGATCTGTGACTGGGGGTGAGTGTCTGAAAAGTTTTAGCGCTCCGTGCATCATCTCCTTGTGTTTGCTTTGTTCGCCCTAAGTTGGCAGGGTATACCCAGACGTGGGTCCCTTGCTCACTTTGCCACTGGATTCAAGCTGGCCTGGCTGATGAAGGGTGTTACCCAGAAACCGGTCCCAAGAGCTTTGTTTCCGGTTCAGGGAAGACTTGGCGTTTGGGCTGGACTGTTCCCATGAGGGACAGGGTCAAGGCTGATTTGCATAGCTGGGTCTGAACTGAAGTGGCGAAGTGAGCTAAAGAATGATGATGGATTCAACCCAGATCTGTGACTGGGAGTGAGTGTCTGAAAAGTTTCAGCGCTCCGTCCATCATCTCCTTGTGTTTCCAATGATTGTAACAACACAACTACTAACCATAACACTCCTGCAAATGTGACAATCCTGTCTATTTCAGGTCCCCAAAGCTATAAGAATGTTTTGGCCTTCAGGTAATAGTCATATTTAATGTATATTGAATTCATAATTAACTGTCGTTGTGGTCATCTCTAAATGAGTCAAACAGTGCCACCTTGTGACAGACTGTCACAAACGCCGGTGCTGATGCCAAGCACCGGAAACCACTGGCTCAAATTAAGCACTGGACTTCTAACACTTGTATCTAAACAAGCATAAATAACTGAAAGGGGTGAGCAACACTTGCTAGTTTCCTTTCCTCCAAAAATGTCCCTGTTTTCTATTTACGCTTAGGAAACCCCAATAATTTGGGAACGCAACCTGGGAACGCAACCTTTTTCCACAGCAGGTTCCCACACGTAAGACAGGGAGTACTCCATCATTGGTAACTTTGCCCAGACATACGTGACCAGCCCTAGCCAGCTATGCACCACCCTGAGAAAGAGGCAGGTTAAACATAGATGAGACAAGAGAAATGCTGATGGAGATAGTACATACTGCAATAGCGAGGCACCGAGGCAATCACCTGCAAAACACTCAAGCACCTACCATTAATCCACAGACTACTAATGCGATAATGGGGTGTTGCCAGCAAAGCAGAATGAAATTTCATTTTAGATTGTTAGATAAGTCTCAAACACTCAAAAGTAACATGTTTCAAAACAACACTTAGTTCTAAATGTAAATATTTAGAAAAGGGAATACTTCCCAAAGTGTTCGTTCTCAAAATGTATACGCACTGTGTGAAAAGGGGGAATGGATTAGGAGTTTGGGGGTCAAGGTATAGGGGCTAACAGTATGGGAAAAGGGTTTAAGGGTATAGGGCCAAGAGTTTTGCCATTGGTTTACGGTGCTGAGGTATAAGGCTTAGGCAGTAAGGGGCTAGGTGCGAAAGGTAAGGAGTTAAGGTACTGGGTATTGGTAAATGGTTAAGGTCATAGAAGTTAAGATATGAGGTTATGGTATAGGGTTAAAGGTATGGGTTTAAGGTTTAGGGGTATAGGGCTAAGGGATTGGAGTGCAAGGGATAGGTGTATAAAGTTATGGTTTTAGGAAATAGGGATCATGTGTATGGAGTTAGAGATTAAGAGTCTATCGCTTGAAGTCGTGTATCCCCGGTGCGTCCATTGGGGGCGTTGCCCCACTAGCCATGGACGACCGTCACGCTGAGGAAGGATTCAAAATGTATATTTATAAATCGGAGCGTGACTGCGTGAGCAAACTATCTGCCGTAACCAGTAGCTCAGCATACCGGGAGGGACAAGCCCGATCGCAGATGGTGTGGGGGCGGGGCTGCAGCAGTGATTGACAGCGTCGCACAGCAGGCTGCAGAAACCGCGCAGCTGCAGTGTGCGCATGCCAGAGTTTGGCGACTCATTTTTTGGACGTAGCTGCACATGCGCACATTGGTACCGTACATTCCCCTCCCTCCCAACAGCGACTCAGAGTGCGAGGAACCCCGGCCCCCTGGGTCCTAAATGGGCAGGCATTAACCCTGCTCTTAGCCAATCCTGGCAAAGTGGTGCTGCTAATGCAGCGCCAGGATTGGCTGAGACTCCACCGCGCGCGCAGCCTGGTGCATTCAAGTCAAAATGATGGAACAACACTCGTGTCTCTGAGGCGACGGCGCAGCGCGTGATCCGATCCGGGGTGTGGAGAAGGAGCGGCGGTCCGGACTGAGGAAGGGAAGTTTTCTTTATTTTATTATTATTACCCTCTCCGTCCCCCGGCCTGCACAACACTCCCAGCGTCCCCCCCTCACCAGCCTGTAACAGTGGTGCGAGACCTTGTTGTGCCGCAGGGCTGTTCTTTTCTGTGTGACAAATCACACTCCTCTAGGAAGAGGGACTGGCCTGGGAGAGTGGGACAGGACCCCTCGCGTTCCCTCATGCCCTCACTCCGTGTCGTATCCCATCCCTGGGACGGGCAGGGCCGCGGCGCCATGGGCGGGAGGCTCAAGCAGGGAAGCAGCATGGAAGAAAAGTCCCTCATGGCTGCGCGTCACATGGGCTGCAAACGTTTACTCATTCCGAGATGAGTAACTCTGTGTGACCAGGTCGGGCCGGGGCTTTCACCGAGTCCGGCAGCCCTGCAGGCGGAGCCTGGGGTCCGGGGGCGAAGCATGCGTGACCCTCCTCCGTTCCTACACACTTTATATTTACAGTCAGATTGCAGTGTACAAGCTCTCTACAGCCAGCCTTTCTTTACTTTTCTAAAGTCTTCGTCTTTCCTTGTTGTGTGAGAATTCGGTATACTTTAGCTCTCAAGTGCCCCGTACTGCAACGTACTATTGGATCCAGTGCAGCCCGAAGGGAGGTGAGGGGTATATTCCATTTTACATAATTGCTATATGCCCCCTCCCCCCAAAAAAAAAGAATTGCCCAGAAGCACACAATATTTGGTCTAGTGTGGAAGCCAGGATTACAGGCAGGTCTTCAGGTTGTAACATCATCAACGGAACTGAGCCATCAGGCCAAACAACCACGACAATATGCATCTTATAAACATGTGTGCACATTTCCACTGTCACTTCTAACCTCTAATCAGGGCCACTTCAATCATACCATTTGCCGCCATGGCGCCTTCGTGTTATGTGTGTAAATATGGATTTACCGCACTAGCCACACAATGTGTATAAGTATATTAAAACAATAGCGCAACAGAATCTGGTACACATTATGTTGCGCAATGTGCCTTTTCCTGCTCATAATTTAATCAAAACTGCCACACAATTTGGTCCTCCATAGCCGCCCGCATAATTCCAAAGAAATGACAATTTGGTGGGAGCAATGGCTCCATGTTGTGTTAGGACAGCACAGTGCTTAATAGGTGTTCCTTTAGATGTAATCCTTCAAGTGGTTCTAGGTGTGTGGACAGGGCTGGTGCACATTGAACCTGCTGGGTACTTCTAATATGAGGTGTGCTTCTGCTGCCATGCCTGTGTTCTTAGCTGTGGTTGTCGAACTAAGTTCTTGAAAACGTACTTGTGCCTAAAAGTTGAGCTTCCACTGCACTTGCGCTGTTACTTTAGGAAGTATAGGAACCATGTCAGAGTTGCTGTGCAGCCTTTAGTATTTATTACTTTCAATTAGTGCCTTTCATGGTCAGTTGCGTCTGCCATTCAGGAGTAGTGACTGTGGTTTGAACACTGGGATGTGCTTACTAAAAACAAAATGTATTATAGATGTTGCACGTATTATTGCATGTATTTCCTTAGTTTCGAGGCCTTTTGTCTTTAAATCCAATCGAGAGAAGCACGCTTTCTCTGCATGAAGACAAGAGGTTGATATCGGTAACACCGTAACAGGAAGTTAACCTTTTAGCAACGGCAGAATCCTTCTAGAGACAGCATGTCACAAGACGGACAGTAGGGGGTCCCTTGAAGTGTTAGGGGCATAGGGGGTTCGAGCACTGTAAGGCCTGCAATATTCTGTGTTACACGCCTGTCCCTGCAGCTTCACTACTTAATAGTACAGTGCTTTCAAAGCGGCTGCACAGGCAGTGCGCTCCAAGGAGTCGGAGGGCCTCTTGGTGATGTGCTGGTTTTGTGCCCCTGTAGCAGCGAGGCACCTTCCTTACTCCCATGGGACATGGCTTACTCGGTGGACTTTCACAATTGCTTTATGAATCTTCTTGCTTTCATAAATTAGCTTTAAAATGCACGAATCGCCCTCTCTTTTTTCAAAATTTTCCTGGGGTGAGAATCCCTCCAAACTTCCCATATGACAGTCAGGCTCACTCGCGGCACAACACTCACCCCAACTTTTACGCCCACTACTTTCAAAAGTCACCAGCCGCCACTGATTCTGTGCCTTAGGGTAAACACAGAATAATGAACATGTGACTTCCAGTGGCAATAGGGCCCAGTCTCCATCAGTGTCAGTCATGATGTAGCTTATTTGCCACCCCATATACGGCTACACATGGTATTCCATCTATAGCGGTATAGCCACTGGCTCAAACAATTACAGAAGGAGCACAGTACTTTGCCTGCTGCTGACACTAACAGGGTATATAGACGCTCTAGCAGATATCGTTCTTGGCCATATAAAAAGCGATTGAGCACTTTTGGCCATTCGCTAGAAAAGGCAGCGTCTCTATAGAATCAGAAATAATTGAAGCTGCCATGGATTATCTCTCAACTTTATATCTCAATGGGAAAGACAGAGAAGGGACTAGACCACAGAAAGCCCATGTGAATGCTGAAGAAAAGAAAAAACATACGCAGAGATCTCAAGGCGAGAATTAGAAAACCCGGTTGTGATTCCATAGAAAGAAGTTTGCATCCTTTTGTGAAGATGAAGAAGATCATGAGGTCTATCACCTGAAAGTGTGAGGAAATGAGAACTCTGACCCCTTGCCTTCCAGTCAACCTCTAACTCAAGACTGAGATTAACAATACTAGATATAAAACACTGTAGGGAAAGAGGTCAACAAAACAAGGGAAAAAGGATAGTAATCAGGTGCTGGACACCGAAAGAGGACAGATATACAAGGTCAAGACAGGTGACTACAAATGCAAGCATTTGGTGATTTAGCATTTTGGACTGGACAGTCATATTCACAATCAGGATATGTATTCACCTTTCTTATTCTGTCAAAGTGCAAAGAAGATCAGAGAAGGCCTCCAGCAGAGCAGTACAGGGCAGCAGCAGGGCACTGGTAGAAGGCAAACGCAAGAGAACAAAACAAAAAGTACATATGTATAAACACCGGAGTAACGGGAGGAGAGAGCAGAGATAAAAAACAACAAAGATGTACAGCAGAGGGAGACCGGGGCCGACTTTGAGCAAGAATGAGGTAAACCCACCAACACACAAAGAGACATATTTACAAGCCCCTATCGCCACCACAAAGTCACTTTTTTGATGTGGTGGCGATACAGGCTTCGTTTTATTTACAAGGTAGCCTTAAGTCACTTAGTGTGGTTTAACGCTGCCTTGTAAATAAGGCCCCCATAAACGCAATATTTAGCGTGAAAGGGGAGGGCAATGGGTGTTGCTGTGGGCGTTCCATCGCAACACCCATTGATTTTGACGCTACCCCATATTTACAAGGGTGGTGTACATATGGAGCAATGCCAAAATTAAGACCAGGAAAAACCTGGTCTTAACAGGGTTCAACGAGGAGAAATGCATTATTTCTCCTCGTTTTTGCTGTTTGTATGTGTGCTACACATGTGCAGCACACATAAAAACAACAAGCATGATTGTTTATATGAAGGAAGGTATGCTTTCCTGCACCTAAACAATCATTTTAAAAATAACGAGATGCAACTTCTATTTATGCTGCACAAAGCAGCACACACAGAAGTTACAAATCGGCATTTAAGATTGTTTATATGCAGGAAGGGACATATTCCTGCACATAAACAATCATTCTAGGTTGCTAAATTTGGCGCCAGCGCAGGGGCAAATGCAGGGCTGCACCGTATTGTTGTAAATACGATGCAGCCCTGCATTTCAGAAGTGACTTCCTTGTACATATGCCCCAAAAATGTTTAGAGGCACAAACTGATTGGAATCTTGCCTCTTAAGCTATCACAACCACCCATGCCCCTGAACAGGAAATGGAAGTTAATGCAAATGGTAGCCATATTGGATAGAAAAGATAGCCATAGAAAATGATGGCCTTGACAGAATTTATTGTGGCAGACTCACATAGCAACAACACTAATAATATTTCATGCTCGACCTTTCACATTTTCGCTGGCCCCTTAGTCTCCAACTCCTAGTACACATCAGTTTTCATGCTAGACATTTGCTCCACAATCCTCCAGGTAAATCACTATATGTATTGCCACAATATCTGCAGCATAATACAGGGAATCTACGCCCCTTTAACCTTCTTAATCTGTATCCTGACAGTACATTCCTTTCCAGCAGACACCATTGTTTACTAGGGCGACAGGCAAAGAATGCTGGTACTAAATAAGTGATGACACAAATTGCTGAATTCTTAATTTTGTTCACTTTTCTGAAATCCATAGCTTTTTGGGTTTTACACTTGTTCCACTACATACATAGAAAAATAGATATAAATCACAAACATAGAAACATCTAACTACCACTTCAAAAATTAGAAAACTGTATTAAAAAATATGTCTGTTCCCGAGAGCTCGCAAGACGATGATCTTAGCACACCAAACCTTTTGTTGATGTAAGTTTTAAGTGCATAGAACTTTCTTCTCATTTTTCAAATATCAAATGCTACAGTTTGCCTATTTTCTTTCGTTCCTTCCAGGGAAATCCCCAAACCATGGGTATCATTAGAATCTGCCACATGGAAACAAGCAGTGGCATAGCCAATAGGTCTCGCCTTTCGGACCTTATAAGTGTTTTGCCAGAGCTATTGGCTTTGCCAATGGGTTTAAGCTACGTTGTAGAGTAGTGTGGCTGCTGTACAGCATGTTGAAAAGTTATAATAAAGTGTTGCAGGTAAGGGCGTGGTTACTAATAACAGCAGACACAAAATAACCTATATTATAACATATATTAAGCAGGGGTAGCGTGGGCTGATTTTAAGGGGAAAATACTGGAATCTGTATGGAGGCAAAGGGGGATGAGGGGCTAAGGGGGAGGGGAAATACTGGAGTCTTGTGTGGAGGCAAACGGGAGAAGCGGCTGAGGGGGAGGGGAAATACTGGAGTCTTGTGTGGAGGCAAAGGGGAGAAGCAGGAAAGAGAGCAAGAAGTAAAACAATATTGTGTTGCACCTGTGGCTATAAAAGTGGTGCATGAATCAATATAAGTGCTTTGTGTCATTTTGTACAAGAGCTCGTTCAAAAAATATTATTAAATAACCCTGTATTTGTTCATAAACTGAAACGAACTGTCTCATTAATAGTGTGGAATATATGCAAAGTGCTGGTACTGCGACGTTAAAAGTGTAGAATATAATCGGAGACGTGCTGGCGCTGTCCCAGTAGAAGCATAGAATACACAATGAGAAACGCTGGCTCCGAACACTTTAACAGACTCCCCGGAGAGGTTCATTGATAGAATAGCAGCTCTGCTCTCTATGCACAGCGCATGTGACATTCCCTCCCGCTCTCTGTAGGGACCATCTCGAACTTGCACCTACCAGGGGTCACTGATGGAAGGTCACAGAAAACGAGATCAGAGCACAGCAGTTTGACCCTGTGTGAAGACATATTGGCCTTTGGTGATGTGAGGCACACAGGGATTGGCTGCCGTCCTCTGGGTAGAGAAAGCAGGGTGACCTCGGCGAAGTGGGGCTGTGTGTCCGTTTGCTATTCCAAGGGAGGAGGGAGGAGGTGGGAAGCCTGCTTAGAATGTGAGAAGGGCTGGTGCTGCTTCAATACAGCAGCTGTGATCAGTCGTTTGTGTACCAGCGCGTGACGTGACAGCAGCCTTCCTCCGAAGTACGGAGCCGTTGAACTGCAGGAAGGTAAAGGGTGACGTTAGGTTGCGTGCCCACCCAATCCTTGCCCTCGATGCTGATCCTACCAACACGTTTCACGGCCTCTGTGACAGGCTGTTAAATAACTATACCAACACTCTGCTTCTCACATCCCTTCAGCTGACTTTGAAGCTGGGAAACTAGGTTTGAGCTTGGCTGGAAGCTCTAAAACATCCTGTGACTCTGGGCAAATCACGTAATGTTCTGGTGCCTAAAAAAAAACAAGCACAGCAAAGCGGCCGCGACAGTGAAAGCGACCATGATACAGAACAGATGCCCTGCGCACCCCTGCTCGCTCCCGCAAGCTGCAGGCCGCCACATGTACCAGTGAATGTCTGGAGTGATTGCAAGAGGCCCTCTCCTAGAGCAACGCATGCACGCTGCGCTAGGCGAGACCTAAAACAAAAATAAAAGGCAATGTCATTTACAATGTCAATAGCTCAAAGTTTTGTAAATGCGAGACCTATTGCATTACAAATGTTTGTTTAACTAAGAGTGCCTGCCTTTCACCACAGCACCAAGCCTTTCGTGAGGTGCCTGGCTCCAGCCCCGCCTGTGCCCCTTTTCTGAACTTTGAGGCTGGGGGGTCGGGCCGTGGAAGCTGCTAAGGCGGTACTTGTGCAGTGTTGATATCCAAAGAATGTGCTCCCACCTTATATGTCATAAATCCCGTCATTTCATACATACATTAATTGTGAACTCCTCCTTAATTATCAAAAAGTAGTATACACTTTTTGAATTCGAAAACCGAAGTATTTATTCCCACAAACAAAAATTTTATCTTTTTATTTGATCAAACACCCAGACAAATGTTTTACCATCAGCCTATTTCGGAACTAAACTGTACTGTATTCCAACTAAAACCCAACAATAAACGCACAAATTAATTAACTTGTTGTTGTTCCATGATTTAATCTGAGAGCTTTGCTATTTTATGCAGGCATCATATTAATAATGCAATCTTAATTGGAATATATTTTTTCATCTAAAGATATTTGACAACCAACAACGAGCCTGGATACGGTCATTGTTAATTTCAATGAAAAAAGAGAAGGAAAGGAAAATATAGAACATGAAAAAAACATTGTACAAAACCAAGAGTCATATATATATATCTTTCTAGTTGCTATGGACAAAACACCCTTTGAAATGTAACAGTCCCTTGAAATTCACAGTTCCTCCTCGTTCAGCTGAATCAGTGCAAAGCTCTCATGTGCTTAAACCTACATAGTTAGAAAATGGATTAAAAGACTCATCCATTTGCTTCAATTTACTCTAAATAGAGTCACAAAGCATTTTCAAAGGCAGCAAACTATACAAATCATAAATGGACAAATCGTTATTCCCTGCAAACCTACTATAAATGCAGAAAACTACCCAAGAACTACAACAACCATGAGTCACCTGTTCTGGCGATCTCTATACGAATTGTGTTCTTAAGATTAGATGAACGGACCGATCCACATATTCAGAAAACGGCCCTATTAAGGGTTCCTTTAATCTTGCAATAGAAGCTTAAGTAAAGCGGAATTATCTAGGTTGTGAATAAAATTCTTAGAACTTGTATCTAGCTCTCCCCTTATATAAATAACTACTCACTTAGAGCTCCAACCAGTTTTCAAAATTCCGCTCAGTAACCTGACGAATAGCAATGCAAAGTCTTCTAATTCAATGAGGACGGCCAAGAGTCAATTTCCATTTTGGTGCTGTAACGATAGAAAACTCTAATGTCAAAGTCAGAGGTTACAGGTCGGGAGTAATTGACCAATCTAATCTTGAAATATCCGAGCTAGCACGGTGATTGATGGCTACAATCTGCGTAATGCAGCGTATACTCACATAATCTTCCAATCAGAGGTCAGAACACTCAACCAACACAGAAATATGCGCTCGGTAAAAACCGGAGCTTTTAAAAACAAGCCAGCGAGTGGTCCGCACGCGTGTGCTGCAACTGAGGGATGCAGCTGGCACACTTGCGTGCCGCTGCTCGCTCCACTCGCTCCCGAGACCCTTAGGCCATGGGAGTGAACGTTCACCGAAAAGGCGGGACATACCTCCGCCTTTGGCCATTTGTGTGCTTTCATTTTTGAAATGTGTTAATAATTAGGAGAAGCACACCTGTAGCTGTTCGATTGGGGGATTATTCTGCCGACTTCCGGTCAGTACAGTATGGGGTCCCTCAAGGATCCTCCCTTTCTCCATTGTTATTTAATTTATACATTGCCCCTCTTATTTTTGCTTTACAGCAGCGTGAGGTCTCCGTGTTCAACTATGCGGATGACCTCCAGCTCATTTTTTCATTATCATCTTCCCCTGCCTCAATATCTAATTTTCATTCAGTTATGACCTTCATTCAGGACTGGATGAATCACAACCACCTGAAACTCAATCCCGATAAAACGGAACTGGTGTTGACAGGTGGTTGCTCCAGTCCTTGGTCTCCTCTCTTTTGGCCCCCCTCCTTAGGTTCCCCCCCTACCCCCTCTCCCTCTGTTAAAACTCTTGGCTTCAAAATCAACGATCAACTTTCCCTCCATTCCCAAGTCAGCACGGTGGTATCCTCAGCCTTTCTTTCCCTCCGAACCATTCGGAAAGTTTCCCGGTTCTTTTCCCCTTCCGCTCTCAAACTCATCCTCTTGGCGATGGTGACGTCCCGCTTGGACTACGGTAATGCCATTTAGTACCTCGTGAGGCGCCTCCAGATGGTTCAGAACCAGGCGGGCCGGCTAGTCTTTAATCTTCCCAAATTCCACCACGTCACTCCCCTTCTTAAATCTCTACATTGGCTCCCTGTACAGCAACGTGCACTGTTCAAACTGGGCTGTATCATGTTCAAAGTTCGGGCTGGGCTGGCCCGGCCTTCATCAGCTCAGCCATCCAGGATTACACCCCATCCAGAGAACTGCGCTCATCTACTCACCAACTTCTTGTGATCCCCCGTTATAAACGCAAAAAATGGGGTGGCTCCAAGTTCTCGACCTTGGGTCCTGCCTTTTGGAACTCTCTCCCGATTCACTTGCGATCCTGCCCCCAGTATTCCCTCTTCCGCAAAGCCCTTAAAACCCTTCTATTCACTCAGGCCGTCCCATCTTAATGCTCCCCGTCTCCCGCACCATTCCGTCCTCTGGGTTTGTAGCACTGTTTAGCGCCATGAAACCGCTTGGTGTACGCGCGCTGTATAAATAATTTTAAATTCAAATTCAAATGATTTAACCTTTTAGCTAAAGCGTGCAACTGAGGTAGCACGTTTGTCCTCTCCGTGCCCACTCTGAAAAACCTATCTTAAGTGTGTGTCACACTTAACCTCACTAAACTGTTGCTGCTGTGGTTCATAAAGACACCACTTTTTTTTAAACACACATTTTATAAAAATAATATTCTTCAAACTTAATACATTTAGTACATTTAGAACTGTTGTTTTTACTTCAAACAATCACAAATTTTAAACATTCATATACAGTTTCGTATCAACATATATTCGTTGAAATCACACAAATGATACTTTCGTAACACTGTCACATGTATTACACATCAATGGCGAATAATCTTCTTTGTGCCCAATGCATTTCGAGCTCGTGGAGCTCTTCGTCTGGGGCCTGAAAGCTAAGATGGAAATCAAACATTATATTGGTACTCTAATAGCTGAAATGTCAAGACTTTACAAAGTACTCAGCAAACTCAAAATAGTAGGAAAATGGTGCAACTTAAGAAAAAGGAGAAAGCCTTATCACCCACCACTTCGTGTATGTAAACACCTCTCATACTCACTAATAAGTAGAGCAAAACCGTTCAGTTGCCTGCATCAAATAAAGAGACTTGTAAAAATCAGTTCACAATGAACACTGGACCGACAAAACAACCTAACCTCTTGCTTACCTCAGTGCCAAAATGTGGGTGGTTATGTACAGCACGAACCTTCTATCGCGTCTTTACAGGCTCACAAAAACCGCTGTTCAATTAGCTGGCAACAAAGTGAAAAACCAAACTTACTACCACAAACCATAAAAGCCACTAATAAAGTCTATCAGTCAGACTTCTCATAACCCTTACCTTTCAAAAAGTAATTCTTTCTCTACTCAATATCTCACTCACGCTGCTATGCCACTAGTCCGCACGATAACCGCCTCAAACACTAGTACCGCGATGACTCAAAGATACCTCCGAGTTTCAAAAACAAAAAACGGACTAAAACATGCCACGTAAAAAACTCCCAACAATAATCGATCTATAAAGCACTCAAGTCAAAGCATCAAAAGACTCAAAGCTTGGCAAGCTTGCGGATGGCAGGCCTCTAAAACAAAACAACACTCAACAATAATAAACAACTAAAGGACTCGGTCCGGTGGAAATACGGGCGCCATCTTGGAGAGGTGTGTAAACCCCTCGAGCACCAAGGAAACTCTGTGTGAAAAACCATGTGTAAAAGGCGATGACAAGTAAAAAGTAAAAAGTGAAAGAGACAGAGGAGTATTACAGCAAAGTGCAAGAAATTGCAAAAAATAAAAACAAACACAAGTACATTAAAAGTTATACAGCAATACATCGAATCATAATGACACAACTAGAATATTTACAGATTATGCAAACGGCAACCTTGTTGGCAGGTCCACAGTAAAAAGATCACAGAAAACATGTAAGATCAGTACCACAGAGTGAAAAGAATCCCACGAGGTTTGAGAATGTCAATAAAACCGATGCTGTACAGATTTCACCTTAATAAGGAGTTTATGGAAAGGTGGTACTCTATCCTAAATAAATGCTCCTTGGATCTGATTCTTTTATTGATTGAGGAACTGGCTAAAGTAATCCATTAACTTTCCAATGAAATAGATGAAATTAAACACAACTTAGAATCTAGAATGGACAAAGATGACTGGGAAAAATCACTCAATGACATCAACGTAAAGCTAGATAAATACCCCAAAGAACTGCAGGAAGGTAAATTAAGGAAGTTCAAACGGGACACGTTGGACTACAAACTTAACGAAGTGTATACGTGGGCTGAAGTTTACGCCCAGAGGAAAGTATACCACAAGAAAAAAGCACCTACAACATCGGAGGAAAGTCTAGTATCTGAAACAGATTTGAATACAAACAGACCGTCAGCTCAAACTCAAATTCTGGATGTTAGATCGACAACTGAATTAACTTCCACAGAAGCACCAAGAGCAGCAGGAACGAGCCAGTCTTTTTTAGCCCAGGGAGGGGATTCAAGCCAACCGCCAGGGAAACAACAACTACCAAAAAAATCCGCAGAGGATATCGAAGGAGCACGCACAAGAAGCAAGGACAAATATAGTTTTAAACATTTCTAAAACTCAGTTAACTAAAGATGAGGTCAAAGTATTGAACAAAGGACTAGGAATTGTCCCTACATATGACACCAACAAACTGGAGAATGAAATTGCTTTTTTCAGATTTATGCGAGTTTTAAAACTGAAAATTTTTTTCACGAATGTTGTTCCACCTCAGCCTGATAAAGAGGAACCAGAATTTTTGGAATTCAAGCCCAAATCCAAATTTCAAGCGCCTGTGTCACACAAAATTCTGGATGGCTTTGAGAATGCGGTCAAGAATGATTTAGACCGTTTGAATTTGTGCAAATCTAAAAGGAAGAATTTATCAGTATATGACAGGAATATATTGAAAGGACTCCAAGAAAACACCGATATATTGATACAAAAGGCTGATAAAGGAGGGGCTATCATAGTAATGGATAGGACCATGTATAATCAAAAAGTCGATGAACATGTGTCTGACAGACTAACTTATCTTGAATTAGAGATGGATCCAACTGAGGACTTAAAATTGACCCTGCAAGACATCCTGACACATGCATGTGAAGCTGGTCAAATTTCAACAACGACTAAATCTTTCTTAACTGTTCAGTACCCCAGGAGACCACGACTCTATATGCTCCCCAAGGTGCATAAGAATCTCCAAGACCCCCCAATGCGTCCAATTGTGACCGGTTGTGGTACTATTTTTGAACCGCTCGGTCAGTACATTGATACATTTCTCCAACCGTTCGTCCAACAATGGCCCTCGTACATTAAAGACACTAACGATTTCTTAAGGAAACTACAGGAAATTAAGTCCACTGAGAACATGTTTTTGTGCACAATCGACGTAAAGTCGCTGTACACATCTATTCCCCATCAAGCCGGTATGGAAGCCGTGGAATGGGCTTTGTTACAACAATCATCAATAAAGGCAGACAAAGTTTTCATTCTAGAACTTTTACACTTTTGCTTGTACCATAGTTACTTCCAATGGTCCACCAAGTTTTTCCTCCAACAGAATGGAACCTCAATGGGATTTGCGGGAGCTCCCGCGTACGCTAATACCTTTATGGCGAAATTTGGGGCAGATTTTGTGTTCAGCAACAAATCTTGGAAAGAACAAGCGATTATTTATCGCCGTTTTATCGACGACATTTTTGTATTATGGTGCGGTTCCAAGGAGTGCCTAGAGTTTGAGATTGGAAAACTCAACCAGTGTATAGATCAAATTGAATTTACACACACCATTAGTGACAAAGAATTACCTTTTCTGGATGTAATGATCAACATTCAAGAGCCAATAATTAAGACTACAGTCTTTAGAAAAGAAACTGATGTAAACAATGCTTTAGCTTTCAACAGCTTTCATCCTCAAAATCTTAAGAACAATTTACCTGTCTCTCAATATATGAGAATAAAAAGAATCTGTTCAACAGAAGAAGCCCTAGAAGCGAATCTGACTGTACAACAATGCAGGTACAAAGAAAGAGGATATCCTGATGTTGTTCTGGATAAAGCAAAGATGAGGCTACAAACAAGCAGCAGAGAGAATCTTCTAAAGCTAAAACCAAAAAAATCCAGTGAAAGACATGTTTTTGTCTCCAAATTCTCCACGTCGTCCCAGAAAATCAAGAATATTGTTAAAAGACATTGGGGATTATTACAGAATGAGACTGATTTCAACGGTATTTTTGCCAATATGCCAATTTTCGCCTTCACAAGATCTAAAAATATAAAGGAGTTATTACTCACACCAACCAGACAAGCAGAAGCTAACCACAAGGGAATGAAAAAATGCCATAATTGTGTGCATTGTTCCAATGTAATTGTAGGAAATGTGCTACACCATCCACAATCAGGACGAGAAATGAATTTACATTATGATGGAGATTGCAACTCTCAAAATCTGATCTATTACATAAAATGTCCCTGTTGGAAACTATACACAGGCAAAACAGAAAGGAAACTTAAAACTAGAATTACTGAACATAAAAGTACGATCAGGAACAAAAACATCAAAAGCACTCTTGCGAAACATTGGTTAGAGAACAACCACAACATCTCCCAATTCAGGTTTTCCATACTGGAAATAGTTAAACCACACAAGGGGGTTGATCTCACTAGATCCCTCCTCCAGAGAGAGATATTTTGGATAAGAATTCTGACTACACAAGAGCCATTAGGACTTAATGAAAAAATAGATCTTACATGTTTTCTGTGATCTTTTTACTGTGGACCTGCCAACTAGGTTGCCGTTTGCATAATCTGTAAATATTCTAGTTGTGTCATTATGATTCGATGTATTGCTGTATAACTTTTAATGTACTTGTGTTTGTTTTTATTTTTTGCAATTTCTTGCACTTTGCTGTAATACTCCTCTGTCTCTTTCACTTTTTACTTTTTACTTGTCATCGCCTTTTACACATGGTTTTTCACACAGAGTTTCCTTGGTGCTCGAGGGGTTTACACACCTCTCCAAGATGGCGCCCCTATTTCCACCGGACCGAGTCCTTTAGTTGTTTATTATTGTTGAGTGTTGCCTGCCATCCGCAAGCTTGCCAAGCTTTGAGTCTTTTGATGCTTTGACTTGAGTGCTTTATAGATCGAGTATTGTTGGGAGTTTTTTACGTGGCATGTTTTAGTCCGTTTTTTGTTTTTGAAACTCGGAGGTATCTATGAGTCATCGCGGTACTAGTGTTTGAGGCGGTTATCGTGCAGACTAGTAGCATAGCAGCGTGAGTGAGATATTGAGTAGAGAAAGAATTACTTTTTGAAAGGTAAGGGTTATGAGAAGTCTGACTGATAGACTTTATTAGTGGCTTTTATGGTTTGTGGTAGTAAGTTTGGTTTTTCACTTTGTTGCCAGCTAATTGAACAGCGGTTTTTGTGAGCCTGTAAAGACGCGATAGAAGGTTCGTGCTGTACATAACCACCCACATTTTGGCACTGAGGTAAGCAAGAGGTTAGGTTGTTTTGTCGGTCCAGTGTTCATTTTTGAAACCACACGCAAAGGCCAATGGAATGTGTGGGAGTAGTCCGACTCACACGGAGAAGTCTCTTGGAAGTCTGGAGTGATTCCAAGAGGCCCTCTCCTAGATCCGCGCATGCATGCTGTGCTAGGCTTGACCTAAAAAGAGTTCAGCACCAGGTGGACCCAGCAGTCAAGGGGTTAAAGGACCATGCCATGATTGTTTTTTCCGGGAAACATGATAAACAGGATGGATCTTCCATTAGGTCGGAAAAAACAGCCTAACAACCGCAGAATTAATGATTTTGGTGATTTGAAAAGGGTCAACAAATCTGGAAAAATAAAGTTGTAAGTAACAGGTAGACAGGCATACAGAATCATCCACTTGATAGGAGGGTGCAGGACGTGGGTGTGTTTATCAGCATGTTTCGTGTATGAAGCTCTTGCTATTTTAAGATGTTTATTGGCATTGCAGTTTAAAATATGCAAAGCGCAAATAAGTTTCTGGTCAGATGGGACTGGTCCTGCTGGACATGTGGTAGGCAGTATGGAGGGATGGAAACCATATAAACAATGACATGGAGAGTAAAGGAGTACACTGTGTGGTTGGATTATTGCAAACAAACATGGCATTGGGGATTCAGTCAACCCTGTCAGTCTGATATTGAATAAGAAAGCAGGGACAATATTTCTCTACAGCCTCATTTACTGTTTCTGTTTGGTAATCTAACAGGAAATAAAAAACAGCTGGATTGAAGCCCTTCTGTGCCTAAATCTTTGAAAAGTGATGTCCAAAATTGTGAAGTGAATTAGGTTTGTTATTATACTATAACGTAAACCATGAAATCTTTTCTTTTAGCAACACTGAGGCTAGGACTGGTGCTGATGGTACTGTCTGCAGTGGGATGAAGTGTGCTATTTTGGTAAAGTAATTCACCATTACCAAAAGTATGGTGCAAGAGTCTGATGGAGGCAGCTTAACTATGAAGTCCATTATTTTTCTTGGCAAATGTCTCTTAGGAGTTGATAGTCATGAATAGTCTAATTGGTTTAATGTGACCGGCATTTCTTAGCTTGAATGCACGTGGAACCAGATTGAACATATTGTTTTACTTCTTTCTAGTTCATCGGAGACCTTCATGTCTTATCAATGGAGTGTCATGGCGGCAATTTTATACCTGTATCCTAAAAGAGAAAATGGTATGAAGATTTGATATTTTCAATATAGTAATCAATCTTCATGTTGATGTGTTTCTGGGTCTTGGGCAACCCAAGCTTCATCATCAATGGTATATTGAGACTATATGATTTCTTGATGGACCACCATCTCCTTGGAGTTCAGTACTAAGAAGAATAGTGGGTCAATGAGCTCTTCATTATCAGCTCGCAAGCATGAAGGCATTTCCATTGCAATGTCTGGACCGACAGCCTACCGTTAATTGAAATCTGGAGAAAAAGAACATCCAGTGCACATGACGATGGTGCACCACAGGGCGCAAAACTTACGTTTTTATGGTCTGTCCAATCAACTATTTTATGAGTAGCACCTTCCAAACAGTGTCTTTATTTTATTATTATAATACATTTATTTTTATTCGAAAGGTTTTATATAACGCTGGGTAGACC
This sequence comes from Lissotriton helveticus, assembly GCF_964261635.1. Taxonomy (NCBI): domain Eukaryota; kingdom Metazoa; phylum Chordata; class Amphibia; order Caudata; family Salamandridae; genus Lissotriton; species Lissotriton helveticus. The sequence continues at coordinate 1,594,932,383 of NC_136069.1, read as the reverse complement.
CAGAGATATCAGAGCGCTTTACATGAGTATCAGATCATAGTTGCAGGTTACATAGTTACAAAGGTTACACAGTTGTTAGAGCATAGCTACATAGTTACATGTTAGGTCGAGACAAACAATAAGGAAATATGCTTAAGGGAAAAAGCAGGCAAAGGGAGAGATTCAGGGGAGAGGGGGTAGGAACAGGAAAGTAGACAGTGAATGAACGAGGGAAAGAGGAGGTGGAGGGTGAGAGACACAGCATGAAAGTAGAGGGGAAGGGTGACGGGGGCACAAACCGAAAGACGAGTAATAGTTACATCCAAAGTCCAGTAAGCTGTGATCCCAGGGGAAGTGGTATTATTCCCCAACTCCATTGTGAGAGGCTCCCTTAATGCAGTGCACTCTCAGAGGGGTCTCTGAGACTCCAAGGCCTACCTACTGGATCCTTCCCAAAAAGGGGAGAGGGAGTGGTTTGGCAAGGGGCGCCATAAAATACCAACTGTGAGTGGCTCCCTTGGCGCTGTGGACTCTCTCAGAGGAATCACTGAGATTCCAGAGTATAAGTAATTGGATCTTTCCCCAACAAGGGGAGAAGGAGTGCTTAGTTAAATGGCACAAGGGACAGGGGCTAGGCGGCGTAACAGGCAAGGGGAGAGATTAAGGGGAGAGGGGATAGGAGCAGAGGAAGTAGACAAAGAATGAAAGGGGGAAAGCGGTTGGGGAGGATGATATAGAGCATGAAAGAGGGCTAATGGTCCACTGTCATAAATTGAATAACCCTGTCCAGTTTTTGTGAGGTATTGGGAGTAAAAGCCATGGGTTGCAGTGTGTCAGTGTATGGGTCTCTTTGCAATGAGCGATAAGATGGTGCCAATTGTTATGGCTGAAGCGTCCGTTTCGACTGTATATCGTATGTTGATAGTCTGATGTTGAAGAGTTGGGGCTGTTGTGAATGCCTACTTCTGTTTAGGTCTCGCTGGCGTTGCAGCGCGAAGCGCTGCCGCCAACGAGACTTATAGCCGCCTTCATCCCTGTCAAGGGAGTAACAGCTGTGAACGAGCCCGATACAGACCTGGGCACGAGCCGACCCAGGTCTGTGAACGTGCTTCAAGGTTGAGCAGCTTGTGCACGTTTGTTGGACGTCAGGCACCGCAAGCGCAGCCAGACCAATTATCCCAGCATGAAACTCTACTTCCTGAGGCCCACAAGACCACTTATCCCAGCAGGAGTCTCCACTTCCTCAGGCGCTGCAACAATTATCACAGCTTGAGACCCACTTATCACAGCATGTCAACAGGCGCCTCAGGCTGCTGGAGCACTCAACTATAATTAATGCACAGTTGAGTGCTCCAGCAGCGTGGGTCGCCTCTCGGCATGCTGTGATAATTATCACTTTGGGGCCTCATGCTGTGATAATTAGGGCGGCATGCTCTATTTGCAGCACTGAACATTTTCAAAGAAGGCGAAGCAGCTACATTCATTGGAGACACTCACCCTCATGCCCTCACCCCCCTCACTCGCCCTCACACCCCCTGACCCCTCACACACCTCCTCACCCTTACACCCCCTCACTCACACCCCCTCACCCTCACACACCCTCACCCTCACTCACCCTCTCACCCTCACACACCCTCTCACCCTCACACCCTCACACCCCCTCACACCCCATCACCTTCACACCCCCTCACCCTCACACCCCCTCACCCTCACTCACCCCCTCACACCCCCTCACCCTCACACTGCCTCACCCTCACACCCCCTCACCCTCACACACCCTCACCCTCACACACTCACCCTCACACACTCACCCTCACACACTCACCCTCACACACTCACCCTCACACACTCACCCTCACACACTCACCCTCACACACTCTCACCCTCACACACTCTCACCCTCACACCCCTCACATACCCTCACCCACCCTCACACACCCTCACTCACACTCACTCACCCTCACCCTCACCCTCACACCCCCTCACCCTCACACCCCCTCACCCTCACACCCCCTCACCCTCACACCCCCTCACCCTCACACCCCCCTCACCCTCACACCCCCTCACCCCCTCACTCACCCTCACACACACTCACACACACACCCTCACATACCCTTACCAGCATAGCATAACACAACATAGCATAGCATAACGAAACATAGCATAGCATAACAAACAAAAGCATAGGATAGCAAAAGCACAGCATAACAAAACAAAGCATAGGATAGCAAAACACAACAAAACATAGCATAGCAAAACACAACAAAAGCATAGCATAACAAAATACAACAAAACACCATAGCATAACAAAACAAAGCATAGCAAAACAAAGCATATCATAGTAAAACAACAAAACATAGCATAACATAACACAACAAAACATAGCAGAACAAAACATAGCATAACAAAACATAGCATAACAAAACATAGCATAACAAAACATAGCATAAGAAATCATAGCATAACAAATCATAGCATAACAAAACATAGCATAACAAAACATAGCATAACAAAACATAGCATAACAAAACATAGCATAACAAAACATAGAATAGCATAACAAAACAAACCATAGCATAACATAACAAAGAATAGCAAAACAAAACATAGCATAGTAAAACAAAACAAACCATAGCATAACATAACAAAGAATAGCAAAACAAAACATAGCATAGTAAAACAAAACAGAACATAGCATAGCATAACATAACACAACAAAACAGCAGAACATAACAAAACATAGCAAAACAAAGCATAGGATAGCAAAACAAAACATAGCATAGCAAAACATAGCATATCATAGTAAAACAACAAAACATAGCATAACATAACACAACATACCATAGCAGAACAAAACATAGCATTACAAAACATAGCATAACAAAACATAGCATAACAAAACATAGCATAACAAATCATAGCATAACAAATCATAGCATAACAAATCATAGCATAACAAAACAGCATAACAAAACATAGCATAACAAAACAGCAGAACATAACAAAACATAGCATAACACAGCAAAACATAGAATAGCATAACAAAACAAACCATAGCATAAAATAGAATAACATAACAAAACAAAACATAGCATAACATAACAAAGAATAGCAAAACATAGCATAGTAAAACAAAACAAACCATAGCATAACATAACACAACAAAACAGCAGAACATAACAAAACATAGCAAAACAAAGCATAGGATAGCATAGCACATAACATAGCGCATAGCATAGCGCATAACATAGCGCATAACATAGTGCAGCGCATAGCGCATAACATAGCGCATAGCATAGCGCATAACATAGCGCATAACATAGCGCAGCGCATAGCGCATAACATAGCGCATAATATAGCGCATAGCGCATAACATAGCGCATAACATAGCGCAACATAGCGCATAACAGCGCATAACATAGCGCATAACATAGCGCCTAACATAGCGCATAACATAGCGCATAGCATAGCGCATAGCATAGCACATAACATAGCGCATAACATAGCGCATAGCGCATAACATAGCGCATAGCGCATAACATAGCGCATAACATAGCGCATAACATAGCGCATAACATAGCGCAACATAGCGCATAACATAGCGCATAACATAGCGCATAACATAGCGCAACACATAGCGCATAACATAGCGCAACACATAGTGCATAGCGCATAACATAGCGCATAGCGCATAACATAGCGCATTGCATAGCGCATAACAGAGCATAGCACATAACATAGCGCATAACATAGCGCATAGCGCATAACATAGCGCATAGCGCATAACATAGCGCATAACATAACGCATAGCGCATAACAGCGCGTAACATAGCGCATAACAACGCATAGCGCATAACATAGCGCATAACATAGCGCATAGTACATAGCGCATAGCGCATAACATAGCGCGTAGTGCATAACATAGCGCATAACATAGCGCATAACATAGCGCATAACATAGCGCATAGCGCATAGCGCATAGCGCATAACATAGCGCATAGCATAGCGCATAACATAGCGCAAAGCGCATAACATAGCGCATAGCATAGCGCATAACATAGCGCATAACATAGCGCATAGCGCATAACATAGCACATAGCGCATAACATAGCGCATAGCGCATAACATAGCGCATAACATAATGCATAGCGCATAACAAAGCGCATAACATAGCGCATAACATAGCGCATAACAACGCATAGCGCATAACATAGCGCATAGCGCATAACATAGCGCATAGCATAGCGCATAACATAGCGCATAACATAGCGCATAACATAGCGCATAACATAGCGCAGCGCATAGCAAATAACATAGCGCATAACATAGCGCATGACATAGCGCATAGCGCATAACATAGCGCATAACATAGCGCATAACATAGCGCATAGCATAGCGCATAGCATAGCGCATAACATAGCGCATAACATAGCGCATAGCGCATAACATAGTGCATAGCGCATAACATAGCGCATAACATAGCGCATAACATAGCGCATACCATAGCGCATAGCGCATAACATAGCGCATAACCTAACCTAACCAAGCATAGCGCATAACCTAACCTAACCAAGCATGGGGCATAACCTAACCTAACCAAGCATGGAGCATAACCTAACCAAGCATGGAGCATAACCTAACCAAGCATAGAGCATAACCTAACCAAGCATAGAGCATAGCCTAACCAAGCATAGAGCATAGCCTAACCAAGCATAGAGCATAGCCTAACCAAGCATAGAGCATAGCCTAACCAAGCATAGAGCATAGCCTAACCAAGCATAGAGCATAGCCTAACCAAGCATAGAGCATAGCCTAACCAAGCATAGAGCATAGCCTAACCAAGCATAGAGCATAGCCTAACCAAGCATAGCATAGCCTAACCAAGCATAGCATAGCCTAACCAAGCATAGCATAGCCTAACCAAGCATAGCATAGCTTAACAAAACACAACAAAACATAGCATAACATAACATAGCATAGCTTAACAAAACACAGCATAACAAAACAAAACATAGCATAGCATACCAAACACAACAAAACATAGCATAGCATAACAAAACATAGCAAAACAAAGCATAACACACACCACACACACACAACCACGCACACACAACCACAACCACACACAACCACACACAACTATCTATCTATCTATCGCCCTCACTCTATCTGTCTATCTATCTATCGCCCTCACTCTATCTGTCTATCTATCGCCCTCACTCTATCTATCGGCCTCACTCTATCTATCTAATCGCCTTCACTCTATCTATCGCCTTCACTCTATCTATCGCCCTCACTCTATCTATCGCCCTCACTCTATCTACCGCCCTCACTCTATCTATCTATCGCCCTCACTCTATCTATCTATCGCCCTAACTCTATCTATCTATCGCCCTCACTCTATCTATCTAATCGCCCTCACTCTATCTATCAATCTATCAATCTATCGCCCTCACTCTATCTATCGCCCTCACTCTATCTATTGCCCTCACTCTATCTATCGGCCTCACTCTATCTATCGGCCTCACTCTATCGCCCTCACTCTATCTATCGCCCTCACTCTATCTTGCTATTGCCCTCACTCTATCTATCTTGCTATTGCCCTCACTATCTATCTATCGCCCTCACTCTATCCATCTCCCTCTATCTCCCTCTATCTATCTATCTATCTATCTATCTAACACCCTCACTCTATCTAACACCCTCACTCTATCTATTGCCCTCACTCTATCTATCTATCGCCTTCACTCTATCTATCTATCTATCTATCTATCGCCCTCATTCTATCTATTTATTTAGATACTGATCGCCATCACTCTATCTGTCTAGCTAGCTATCGCCCTCACTCCTATCTATCGCCCTCCCTCTATCTATCTACCGCCCTCACTCTATCTATCTATCCCACTCACTCTATCTATCGCATCACCACAGCATCACTCAGCACCACCACAGCATCACTAAGGGGCACAACAACATCACTATGCGCTACCACAGGATCATTGAATGCCACAGCATCACTAGTCGCCACCACAACATCACTCAGCGCCACCACAGCATCAATCTGTGCAACCATTCAACAACAACTGGGTCAAATATGATCTCTCAATGTTTCAAGCTTTATTACAAATGTCACAAAAAGAGGTTAGTATTTCACTTCTGTTCTTGGATTTTCGTCACAATAAAATACACTGAACATATTCTTCACAAAAGTTATTTACAAAAGTTTAAGCTATTGCTATTATAAATTACAATAACTTTTATTTAAGTATTAATTATTAAAAAAATTCAAAGCCATTGTTATTTGTAATATCAATACATCTAAGCCACGTGAATACAACACATATTGCATTACAAATGCTATAGGTGTCACAAGTTATAACTATTGGCATTGTAAATGACAAAGCTATTATTTTTGCTATTTTCAAAACCAACACATATATAAAAAATGTGTCATTTACAATACCAATAGCTCAAACTTTCCTAATGCGAGACCTTATGCATTGCAAATGCTTGTTTTAAAAGCAACTTCTTGTTTATGTCCCAAATTAAAAGAACATCCTTCCTTGTTACCAACACTATGGGAGCAATGATCAATAAAAGGACTCAATGAATTTCGATAAAAATGATAGAAACCAAGAAACCTTTGCACTTCTTTGTCGGTTGCTGGTTCAGCCAGGTCAGTTCACAACAGCGTCTTCTTTTTCTTTGTCCATGGCGATTCTATGTCCAGGGAAATCCATGAAGGAGACAAAGCTCAAATAATCTATAGCCAGGGAATTATTTTTAGAAACTTTGCAGATGATACACAATTTATCATATCATTTAATCATTCTCATCACGGATAGTTGGAAGCATTTTACAATTGCATGCATAGTATCACAACCGGCTCACTTGGAATTCAATAACATTTATTGGGGACAAAACAGAAGCAATGTGCTGCTCTCCAGGCAAGGTGCCAATGTCATTACCAGCTGAATTCTGGCCCTGGCCTGTGGAGGCGCCACCCACAACAGTTTCAGAGGTGAGAAACCGGATCTTTCAATTTGATGCGTACCTGACTTTGCAGAATAATAACGAAGATTCAGATTCGTATTTCTCTAACTTGGCATGAAAAAAAGAAGTACTTCTGTTACATTTTTTCGATGCTCAGCAAGAGTGCTGGAAGACACCAGAATATCATCAAGGCATACAATCCCATAAAGGTACAAATTAGCCCTAAAGAACTGTATTAGGTGCCAGACAGCTGCAGAGGTGTTGCATATTTTAAAGGGCATTACTAAGTATTCAAAAAGTCCAAATATAAGGACTGATTTAGAGGTTGACGGATGGTACTCTATCCATCAGGGTGATGGAGAACAGTGACAGAGGACATTACTATTATCATCCTAATGGACTGCCACTGTCTGCTAGCCCAGCGGTCACCCCTGTATCTTGAAGTGAAGCACCATCATGGCGGTTCCCTTCAAATTAAAAAAAAAATTCTTGAAAAACAAAAAACAAATAATTCCCCACACCCTGAGAGTTTTTTTCCAAGATGTGAGGGACATTATTGTTTTTTTCTGCCCCTCCCTGTAATGATTTTCCTAGCAGTGACGGACAGAAAAATAAAGGACATAACATTGTCCATCCTAAATAGGGCAGGGGGTGTAATGTCCTTCCTCTGACAGCCCCTGCTCCGTCAAGCCATCACAGTAAGCTTTCCCTCAGAGTCATTGCAGGCTCCGTCAATGGAAATCTTATAGTTTGACCATCTTTAAATGAGGCAATCGGACCAAGAGTTTGGCTCTTAAATTCAGAAGTTGAGCATAGTTGTTCAAGAAGCACGGAAATTAGTGGGAAGAAATACATATTTTTGATCGGAATAATGTTCAGCTCATGTTAATCAATACAATATACGGACATGGTTGTACATTCAATATTGGCTCAAACAATATTGGTGCTTCAACCAGAGAGGTAGTGTTGGATAAATAAATAAACCATTTGGCGAGATTTTCCTCTATGTGTTTCTTAATCTCCTTTTCTTTCTTGATAGTGAAATCGTGGTGCTTAAGATGCATATTGAAGGTAGAGAGAAGACCTATCAGTGGTGTATCATAGGCCTCAGCATTCCCCACGGTGCGGGGGGCCTGAGCTCCCTGGGGCCCACTCAGCACAGAAGCTTGGCCTGAAAGCTCCTGACTGACTCCAGAGGGGGGCCCCTCCGTGTACTTTGCGTTTCATTATACCACTGAGATCTAAGACAGTGTTATCGTCTTTGCAGTGGTAATTCTTCAGATAACTTTTCATCAAAGACATCTAAGAAAGTAACAAGGCCTGCTCTTGATCAGTAGGATAATGTTACAAAGATGCCAACATCACTGTTGCTTCCATAGGACTTGTAGAGACACAATGGTCTTTACAAAAAGTGGATTCAAATGAAATTATATTTTTGGCTCAGTTGATAACGGCATTGTCTGTGCGTAACCACATATTACCCAAAGTGATGGAAATGGCTTGTGCAAGGATAATGATTGTGGTGGGCGTGGCGTACGCGCCGCTGAGTGCAGACGGCTCTCCCGTGAGCTCCGTCGAGCTGCGGGCTTCTTCTTACAATTTCCAACTCCATACCTCCGACGGACTCCTGATTTTACAAGGTTTCTACGGCGGAATATGCCTGGCCTCACCTGAAAGCGAATTCGGCGATTTCTATGCCGTTTTCTTCCACAACGCACTTCGATGTTTCTTTCCTTCGTCGGGACACGGGCGGCCGCCATTTTGAGCCGCTGAGCCCGCGTCCTCTCACCTGCTCCTCAGCTTTATCCTGATGTCGTCGAAGCCTCCCTCAAAGTGCCTGTAATGTGCTTTTTTGCTTTCTACTTTCCGACATAAGGTATGACTCACAGCATATTCTCCAGACAGCGTTTTCAGCTTTTTTTCTCCTCAGAACATTTACCTTCCAAGCTATGGCGGCCATTTTAAGTGCTGGTTTTGCAAATCATTATTTTCTGCGCAATTCATGGCTATGACTGTTCTTTACTTTCCTATCTGCTGCCCACCTGTTTTCAATTCTTTCATTTTCTACCATACAAAGTGTTGCCTTCGCTGATTTGGAGCATTTTGCCCTTCATGAGTGATTTATAAACCTTACTGTGGACTCTGGGCTTTTATATCAGCGTGAGTTATGCCTGCCATCCCTCTACCACTTTTATGAGGAGGTGACCTTCTACTCTATGATTTTGTGATTTTCTATTTGAGTTTTTGAGGCTTTTTACCTTATTTTTTTTTCCTGCGTCACATTATTCCTCAGGTTCTTACGGCGCCAATCAGTCGTTGTGATGTCTCATGACTCAAGCAATATTAAGGCAAACCACACAGGCACAAAACCTAAGAGGCTCAAAAATGACCCCCCTCTCCTATTCATACGTCTCCTAACCCCATTTTGGATTCCATTTTGGAGGAAGTAAGGGGTCTACAAACTTTTATGTCTGCTACAAATGATAAGCTTAAGCAAATAGAGGAGAGATGGGTCGTTATGGATCCAGATGCTCAAGCTGCACACCGAGGACCTTGAAAATCGCAATTGAAGGAATAACCTGCGCTTATATGGTGTCCCGGAGAATGTTGAGGGATCTGACATGGTGTCGTTTGTTCGAAAGTTCCTGCATGATCTTCTGGACCTCCAACCTGCGTCCCATCCTCTTAATATACAGCGAGCTCATCGCCTGGGGCGTCTCAATTCCAATGCGCCCAAGCCTCGTGGTATCATTGTTCTATTTCTTGAGTTTACTGAACTAATGACTATACTCAAATCTGCCAGACTTAAACGTCGTCTTATATGGTCGGGTCACAATATTTTTATTTCACAAGACCTTTCCAATGCAACCAATGCCCGTCGAAAAGAATTTTTGAATCCTCGTCCTCAAATGCGTCAGCTGAATATCCAGTATGGTATTCTGCATCCTTGTCTATGCAAGATCACGCATAATGAACGTACTCAATCCTTCGATGATCCTCAGAAGCTCCATGCTTATCTGCAGACTGTTTCCTCCTCTACCATGGACACTAATGTTTGATTTATCTTTGTAGGCCTGCCTTTGTTGTGGCTACCTGGTTACTCTGTCGCTGCCTTGACTCCTAGCATGTCTCATCCTCTCTCTTGCGATTTCGTGGTTTCTACCCTTTTTATGCCCGTTCTTGCTCTTCTGCTGCTCCTTGGGATCCGTGTCCTCAGTGGCGTTTTCCTTGTCCCCGATGTCTTGGTTATTCCTTTCCTCTCAGACCTGGCTTTTCTGCTTGATCTGTCTTCTTGTCTTTTTCTTGTTGTTCTTTTCTTTCTTCTTTCCTTTCTTTCTTGCTGTCTCCTTTCCTACATTCTCCCTTCGACCTGGGCATTCCCCCTCTTCTCTTTTCTTGGTCAGTCTCTGTTTTTTGCGTTATGGCTTCTTTGGTTCTTGTTATCACACACAGTGCTCTTGGTCTTCCTGTATCTTCATTCTATACATGTATTGGGTATTTTATTCCGATGTAACGTGTTTTTTATTATGGTCTCTCTTGTAGATGTGTTTCCTGCAGTGTGTCCACCCCTCGTGTACTGCCCCGACCTTACCTTACATCCTGTGTAATTTTGTGACGTGGAATGTTCGAGGTCTTGGTCATCCTGTCAAGCGTCAGAAGATATAGTCTCATTTGTCTAAAATTAATTCTCAAGTAGTTTTCCTGCAAGAGACTCATTGTACAGATGTTGAATCTTCTAAGCTAAAACGTCATTGGGTGGGTCAAGTGGTATTTTCTCCTGCGGTTAACAAGAAAGGGGGTGTTGCGATTTTGTTCCATAAAGGGTTGTCGACCCAAATTTTATCCTCTCAAAATGATGACGAAGGACGCTGGGTAATGGCAAAGGTTGTGATCCAAAATAAGACTTTGGTTCTCTTAAACATTTATGGTCCAGTTCGACCAGATCCCAAATTTTGGAAACGATATCAAAATCCTAATTTCTACTATGGACTGTCCAAATATTGTAATTGCTGGTGACTTTAATCAATGGCTAGACCCATTCGCAGACAGGCTTTCATCTCACGAATTTCAACCTGATAAGACTCATAAATGTTTCCAATCTGCCATTGCCTCGCGTCGCCTTTATGATGTTTGGAAAACATGTAATCCTGACACCCTTGAATACACCTTTTTTTCCAATGTCCATCATACACGTTCTAGGATTGACTATATTTTTGTTAGTAAGTCACTCCTTCCCGCTCTCCAAAAATCTGATACTGGATCTATTTTTCTGTCTGACCATGCCCCTGTCCATGCATCCATTGATCTTACCTTAACTTCCTCCAAATTCAGTCAATGGAAATTCAATACTTTTCTGTTGTCTGATGTTGCTTTTGTTAAGGAAGCTATGGTCTTTATTAATGAGTTTTTTCTCCTTAATGACCCTTCTGACACATCTATTCCCAGTAATTGGGACGCTTCCAAAACTGCTTTTCGAGCATTTACTATTTCATATGTTGCAAAAAAGAAGAAAACTAATAGACTTAAATATGAGGACCATCTCAGGAATATTAAAACTCTTGAACACTCGTACTTTTCCTCTAAATCCAAGGATGCTCTTCAAAGTCTAATCAAAGCTAAGTCTGAGCTAAATAAGATTGCTACGGTAGAAGCTTGTAATACCCTCTTGAAAATTAAATCCAAATACCACGGGGGCCAAAACAAAGCGGGTAAAATGCTGGCAAACAATCTCAAAATCAAATCTGAACGTAAAACGATTGGGCCTATTCTCAATGACCAAACTAATACTTTAGTCTCCTCCGACGAGGATATTGCAGACGCTTTCCATAATTATTATCACAATCTTTATACTGATGATACTCACCCTTCGGACTCTAACCTGACATCATTCTTTGAGGGTCTCCCATCTCCCCCTTCACTCCCAGACGAATTTGCCCAATTAGAGAACGACATTTCTCTTCAAGAAATTCTCCAGGCCATCTCTTCCCTTAAAAAATCCAAAGCTCCGGGTCCTGATGGATTACCTATTGAATTTTACTCTGCATTTCACACCATATTTGTGCCCCACTTACATCAACTTTTTAATTCATTTATTTCCTCTGCCAAAGCCTCTGGATCTTTCCTAGAAGCCCTCATTATCATAATTCCCAAACCAGACAAAGATCACTCCCAATGTAAACATTTTCGCCCAATTTCCCTGATTAATTATGATTGTAAAATGTTTGCTAAAATTCTTGCTTCTCGCCTGGATATCCTCATCCCTCTGTTGATTAAAACTGATCAGGTTGGCTTTGTAAAGGGTAGATTAGCCTCTGATAATGCCCGTCTGTTCGCTAACATTATCTCCCACAGTAATTCTTTTAAATCTCCCCTTGCTGCTCTGTCTTTGGATGCAGAGAAAGCCTTCGATCGGATCAACTGGCAATTTATGTTTCGGTCCTTGCAATGGTTTGGTTTTGGTCCCTTCTTTATTTCCTTAGTTAAACTCCTTTACTCCTCTCCTCGTGCTAGTATTTTTGTCAACAACCAGTTTTCTAGATTTATTTCTTTGTCCAGAGGCACGAGACAGGGCTGTCCTCTTTCCCCATTACTGTTTATCTTATGTCTCAAACCTTTTTTAGAGCGTATCCGAACTAACCCCAATGTCCATGGTTTCAAGCTAGCTTCTACTGAAACAAAACTATCTGCATATGCAGATGATATCCTTGTTTATATGGCTGACCCAATTTCGTCTTTACCACATTTCACAAATGAAGTTCGTTTATATTATTCCATCTCTGGCTACAAACTCAATCTCTCCAAAACAGAAGTCCTACCTCTAAATTCCATTTGCTACCAATACATGTTTCACTCCACAGACTTTGTCTGGTGCCCTTCCAAAATAAAATATCTTGGCATTTGGTTTTCCCCTTCTCTCGCTGACACGCTTAAGTTCACCTTTGATTCCCTTGTCAAAAAACTCCAGTCCCTTCACCAAAGTTGGTCTCCCTTATTTTTGTCCTGGTGGGGTAGACTGGATACTATTAAAATGATGATTACGCCGCATATTCTTTATACTATATCTATGCTCCCCATAAAAATCCCATGCTCATATTTTGCTCGTTTGATTTCTATATGGTCCAAATTTTTGTGGAGTGATAAGCACCCCCGCATTGCATACACTCATCCGTCCTAAAAATGAAGGTGGTGTCCGTTTCCCCAATTTTAAATTATATCACTCTGCTTTTACTATAAAACAATCGTTCTCCTTAGCATATGATTTTTTGACTTCACCTGTTCCCAGATGGGTGATGTTAGAACGCTCCTTGTGGAAAGACTTTTTGTTTCAGCATGCTGTCTTCATGTCCAATTGTTCCTTTTTGTCCAAACACCCAGTTCTGAAATACTCAAAGACACTGCTGCTTGACACCTTTTCCAAAGACCTATCTCCCCTTCAATGCTCCTTATCGTCCACTGTGTGGTATAATAAGTTCCTCAAATATAAGGGCAAGTCTTTCTATTACAAATACTGGAAGGAAAAGGGGGTTTCTTTTGTACATCAATTCCTTTTCAATAATTCTATTCTCCCTTTTCATGAGTTGCAAAATATGTATCAACTGCCTGCTTCGTGTTTACAGGAGTATACCATCATAACTGATGCTATTCGCTCTCACCTAACTTTCCTTTCACCGTCTGATGTTTTACTCTCCTTTTCCCCCACATCCCCACTTTACTCTTTGTTCTCCCTACAACAACCAAAAGCTGCCCTTGTATATAGATTGCTGGTTTCCAATGTTACAGACCGCCCTAAAACCTCTGTTGAGAATGCCTGGGAAGCTGATTTGAATATTTTGATACCAGTTGATGTCTGGGATCGCTTATGGTCCAAATTATTTAAGGTTTCTATTGCTGCACGCATTACTCAATCCCTTTTTTTCATTTATCATAGAGTTGTTTTTACGCCTTTCAGTAGGCCGGGTCACCCCCCTTGTTCCAGCCGCTACCTGCTCCTGCCGATCCTGCTGGGACTCCCGCCCGCCTGCTCCTGCCACCGCTGCCCTCCCTGCACCCGAGCGACCCAGCCTCAGCTGAGCCGCACGGCCGCCAGTTTTTCCCGCCGCTGAACCCCTGCGGCCCCGCCCACCACCAGCCCATTGGCCGCCCCGCTCCCGCCAACCCAGCTGACCCGCCCTCCCGTCCCCCTACTTATGACACCCCCTGAGCGACCGCGCAGCGGACGCGCGCAGCGGGAGCACCGAATGAGCGCCGAAGGTGCGCCAAAGGTAAGCCCGTCTGCGCCCGTCCGCGCCTGGACCGCGCCCAGTGCCAGGACCCCTGTCTCCCGCAGACACCAGCCCACCCGCCGGACCTACAACGCCACCGAACTCTACGCACTCAACGCCGGCCGAATCCCGGGCTGCTGTCGAGCCACCCCGAGACGCACCCACGGACCCTTCTGCTGCCACTCCTGCAAGTTCACCTGCATCCGGACCTGCACTACACCAGCACCGACCAAGCCGATCACCAGCAGCAACCACCTCAAGTGCATCCTGCTCAACACCCGCTCCATCCACAGACAGGCCGTCGAGCTCTGGAACCTGCTCGACACCACAGCCCCAGACGTCGCCTTCCTCACGGAAACCTGGATGAACGCCTCCTCAGCGCCCGACATCGCCATCGCCATCCCGGACGGCTACAAGATCATCCGGAGGGACCGCGTCAACCAGACAGGAGGAGGCATCGCCATCATCCACAGGAACACCATCCGCATCACGACCAACACCGACGACACCCTCGCATCCGCCGAACACCTGCACTTCTAGATCCACATCAACCCCAAGACCACCCTCAGAGGCACCCTCATCTACAGACCCCCAGGACCACGCACACAATTCAGCGAAGACATCGCCGACGTCATCAGCCCGCACGCCCTCCTCTCCGCTGACTACATCCTCCTCGGGGACCTCAACTTCCACCTGGAGAACAACAACGACCGCAACACCACCACCCTGCTGGACAACCTCGCCAACCTCGGTCTCAAGCAGCTGGTGACCACCCCCACCCACTACGCCGGACACACTCTCGACCCCGTGTTCTCATCCAGCAAGGACATCACCTTCAGCCACGCCACCGGACTCCACTGGACGGACCACAGCTGCATCCACTTCAGCTTCAGAAGGACCACGATCCACCACCACCAACAACAGGTTGCACGCAGAAGCTGGAACAAGATCACAGCCGACCAGCTCGCGACCTCCCTGAACATGAACCCTCCCACCAGCGCAACTAACCCAAGCCAGGTGGCCACAAACCTCACGAAGTGGATCAGCAACTACGCAGACGACCTCGCCCCACTGAAGACCCCGCCTAGCAGACCCGGCAGCAAGAAAGCCCCATGGTTCACCGACGAACTCAAGAGCTCCAAGAAGAACTGCCGAGCACTCGAGAAAGCCTGGCGCAGAGACCCAACACCGAACAACATGACTGCCCTCAAGCTCGCCACCCGAAAACACCACCAACTGATCCACGCCACCAAGAAAACTGCATTCAAGGAACGACTGGACAACAACGCACACAACAGCAAGGAACTCTTCAACATCGTTAAAGAGCTCTCCAACCCCAACGCCGGAAACAACGACATCACCCCTTCGCAAGACCTCTGCAACTCCCTAGCCTCCTACTTCCACAACAAGATCGCGGACATACACAACAGCTTCAGCACTCAACCGACGCACGCCACGACGGCACCACCGCCCCCCACCACCACCCTCCGCGCCTGGACCCCGATCAGCACCGAAGACACCATCTGCACGATGAACTCCATCCACTCCGGATCTCCGACCGACCCCTGCCCTCACCACATCTTCAACAAGGCCGACGCTGTCATCGCATCCCACCTGCGGGACATCATCAACACCTCCTTCAACACCGCTACCTTCCCGGAGAGCTGGAAGCACGCCAAACTCAGCGCTCTACTAAAGAAGCCATCAGCCGACTCCACCGACCTCAAGAACTACCGCCCCATCTTGCTGCTCCCGTTTCCTGCAAAAGTCATCGAGAAGACCGTCAACAAGCATCTGGCCGCCTTCCTCGAGACGAACGGATCCCTCGACCTCTCGCAGTCTGGCTTCCGGGCCAACCACAGCACCGAGACCGCCCTGATCGCAGCCACCGATGACATCCGAGCCCTGCTCGAGAACGGAGAAACAGCGGCCCTCATCCTCCTAGACCTCTCCGCGGCCTTCGACACTGTCTGCCACCGTACCCTAGTGCGGCGCCTCAGCAACGTCGGAATCCAGGAGAAGGCACTGGAATGGATCATCTCGTTCCTCGCCGGAAGGACACAGAGAGTCCGCCTCCCCCCGTTCAGATCAGAAGCCACCGAAGTCATCTGCGGCGTTCCCCAAGGCTCCTCGCTCAGCCCAACCCTCTTCAACGTCTACATGAGCCCCCTGGCAGCCATCGCACGCCAACACAACCTCAACATCATCTCCTACGCCGATGACACCCAGCTGATCCTCTCCCTCACCAATGGCCCCGCCACCGCCAGAGCCAACCTATACGAAGGGATGACAGACGTAGCCAAGTGGATGATGAACAGCCGCCTGAAACTGAATTCGGACAAGACGGAAGTCCTCATCCTGGGATCTTCACCCTCCGCCTGGGACGACTCCTGGTGGCCCCCCGCCCTGGGCAGCGCACCCAAACCAACAGACCACGCACGCAACCTGGGCTTCATCCTGGACTCCTCCCTCTCCATGACCAGACAAGTCAACGCCGTCTCCTCGTCGTGCTTCAACATCCTGTGCATGCTACGTAAGATCTTCCGGTGGATCCCCACCGAGTCTAGGAAGACGGTCACCCAGGCCCTCGTCACCAGCCGTCTGGACTACGGCAACTCCCTCTACGCCGGAACCACCGCCAAACTCCAGAAGAGACTCCAGCGGATTCAGAACGCCTCTGCACGACTCATCCTGGACATCCCCCGACGGGCTGTTCTCTTTGAAAAACCTGACCCATCGGCAGTGTATCCGGATTCATCGGTACTCCCGTGTAAACTCCAGGAGTTACGTGCGTTTGATATCTAAAAAGACGGAATATCAGGACGTCACCGCCGTACACTCAAAACAGAATCACGAGGGTGAAACCGTACTGTGTATGAATCAGCGGCCCTTTATAATTAGGAGCCGACATTTACAGCAGTAGAATATAAAAGAATACAGGACGTCCTTGCCTTATACAATTTTTAACCCAACCCACGTGAACGAATTGGTACCACGCAGTAATATCACCGAAAGATATTTAGGACCTCATTCAACACACCAGAGGCCTCGTCGTGTTACTAATAACCGTTTAAAAAGACCCCAGATGAAGAACATAGTATAATCCTTTAAGGGATATTGTCATCTGCTCGTATTTTAACAAAAATCTCAGGCTACGGAAGCTCCTATGGAACTTTAACTAGAAATAAAAGAAAACTGTAAATAAATCACCTAGCTTTGAATCCGAGGATACAGCATCTATACAGCCGCACTGCAGTTTAAACAATAGAGAACAGTATTGTCCTTGTACACCAGCACAAGTTTAGAAATTGGATGGTTTAAGTCCCGATGAAGGCATATTTTATGTCGAAACGCGTCGACCGGATGCCACCTGACCTCCTTTTTAATTAAATTTTCTTGTGAATACACATGTATTAGTATATAATTTTTTATCAATTTTGATCAATGCACTGTTTTTTATTGAATCCTTTTTAATCAAATTAAAAATGTATATTTTCTAAAACTGTACTAGTTTGTTTTGTTTAATCTATTGGTTATTGTTCTAATATATGCCTGGGATTGATACTCTACATACATCCCCCCGACGCAGCCACATCTCCGGACACCTGAGAGATCTGCACTGGCTCCCGGTCAACAAGAGAATCACCTTCCGTCTCCTCACCCACGCACACAAAGCCCTACACAACCAAGGCCCAGGATACCTCAACAGCCGCCTCAACTTCTACGCCCCACACGCCAGCTTCGATCGACCGGCCACGCCCTTGCCTCCGTCCCCCGCATCCGAAGAGTCACCACAGGAGGAAGATCCTTCTCCTACCTGGCCGCCAAGACTTGGAACTCCCTCCCGACCCACCTCCGCCTGACCCAGGACCACCTTGCCTTCAGGAAGCAGCTCAAGACCTGGCTGTTCGAGCAGTAGCGGACCCCCCCTCCCCTAGCGCCTTGAGACCCTCCGGGTGAGTAGTGCGCTATATAAATGCTTCGATTGACTGATTGATTGATTAAGTATTTCCAAGTTTTCACCTGCTTCACCCTCTGTCTGCTGGTCTTGTTCTTCCGAACCAGGTACACTTAAGCATCAACTGTTTGAATGCCCCTCTGTCTTCTCTTTTTGGAAATCTATCTGGGGTATATGCATGCGTATGTTTCAATGTTCTACTCCATTCTCGTTAGCAAATGTTTTTTTAGGTTCTTTATCAGATGATATAGACATGATCTCCTCTAATGCTAGATTACTTGATTTGTTCATTGCTATTGCATTTAAAGTGATTTTATCTTGTTGGAAAGATAATTCCAAAATTTCTGTTGTAACTTGGTGGAATTTCATATGTGATGCCGCTCGCAGCCTTTGAAGTGGGGATACCTTTGCTGGACTCTGTTTTTAACTTTTCTACGGACTGCCCTGTATCTGGAGCCTGATTACCAAGGACCTCTACACCTCGGGGCTTTCACCGCCGTTGCTGTCGGGGCAGGGACTGCGAGACCCAGGGTGCTTAGCGCTTCATCACCACAGCGCACCTGGTGTCTCTCCCCGCCCCCAGCTCCCTCGCGGCTATAAACGGCTCGCGGCCCCCGCTTCGCGGGAGCCGCTCGCAGCCTTTGAAGTGGGGATACCTTTGCTGGATTCTGTTTTTAACTTTTCTACGGACTGCCCTGTATCTGGAGCCTGATTACCAAGGACCTCTACACCTCGGGGCTTTCACCGCCGTTGCTGTCGGGGCAGGGACTGCGAGATCCAGGGTGCTTAGCGCTTCATCACCACAGCGCACCTGGTGTCTCTTCCCACCCCCTTATTTAAACTTACCCAACCACGCGCACGCGGGACGCGCGCGGGACTCAGCCCGGGGCTAAGCCCGGGCAAAGGGCGGGCCCTCTGAGGCCCTTCGAGGACCGTAGAGACTGGACTGTGCCTGGCCCCTTGCAGGTCTTATTATTTTAAGCCCGTTTTAAGCCCGTTAATCAGCAATTATAGTGCCATTATTTTTTACAGGTCCGTTTATGACCCCTCTTTATATTTTTCTGTGTTAGTTGTTCCCATCTAGCTCCTAGTAACATTGAGGCTTCTTGTTCCCTAATTGGTTTTAACCTGATTGTGTCTCTTGTTAAACAGTCGCTATTGTTTCTTTTTTTTAAAAAGTTATGTCCTCCCGTGAAACACGCAGTCAGGCTGCGGCAGGAGCAAAAAACAAAACCAAAAAACTGACTAGCACACTAGATAATTTTATTCTACGTACAAACTCTCCAATTGACGAGGGTATTGTCCTCATGGAAAGGAGGGTTTCACAAGACCTTGCACATGCCAAAAGGTCGTCATTAGGGAGTATAGCCTCTGCACGCACCCCAACTAAAGCCATGAGTAATTCTGATCCACTCCCGACGCAGGCTGATCCTGTGTCTCTCAATACTATTGGGCCCCAATCACCCCTTTTAGACCCATCTCCCGCGCCCTTATTAACATCTTTAACATCGACCTCTCTTGTTAACAACTTAATAGTTACATCCGCTACTGTTCACAGAGCGAACATCGAAACCAAAGGGGGTGCATTGGAAGGTGCAATTCTCAATTCTAACCAAACATCACCTCAGGTGAATGGCGTAATTACAACTAACCAAGACATGTTAGGTTCTTTGGGAAATGTGGCTTGCGCCAGTGGCAGCACTGAGGAGGGGAGGGTTTCTTTGGGAGCCCCAGCAGGGAGAGAAAAGGTACTACACGTATCCCACCCCCTACCAATGGGTATTCCAGATGATACAGTTTAAAACATTAGTCTGGTCAGCATCCTTGACAATAGTAGTCCTGATGAATCCTTAGAAGACTCAGAGGACCAGAATGTTCCACTCTTAAATTCTCTAACTGTCCTCATTAGGTCTTTACTTTTGCCCCTGGAGACCAGACTCCAAGGTATAGAACATCAGCTTCAGGCCCTCTGTCAGGAATTAAAACCCAAGGGGGAAAATATCGCCCAAGGGGCTCCCGATATTCCAGTTCCAACTGGTAAACCTTCGTCCTTGGCTAAGATTCAATCTGTAGGGGTTAACCCTTCCTCCAAGAAATGCCCTCCTAAAACCCCCATCCAAAAGGGTAATAAAGATTGTTCTATCCAGCCAGCTCCCATCGCTCCTACAATACCACAGAAAGCAGCCGGCTCCATCATTTCAGCCCCTAATCCTCCATCTTCTCATTTAGAGAAACCCAGGGTACGGCAGAATATTAGTTTACCACCTGACGCTTGCCCCTATGTGCTAGTTTTAACAGGCGTCCCGGAGCTTGCACCTGCCACTTCCGAACCCTTTTGGGCACTTAAAAACAAAGTTTGCCATTGGCTAGATAGAAACTTTCCTCCTCCTCCTAATATTAATAATAAAATGCTAATGGTGGAGAGAGCCCCATGGGTAGGAGAGAACAAGAAAAGCTTACAGGGAGACTGTGTTGTGATAACATTTGAAGACCCGCGATTAGTGGAGTATATTTGCTCTGGGCGCCGATGTAAAAACGATTCTACGATCATGGTTAAACCCCTGTCATATTTTTACATGTCCTCGGTACATCATGATAATAGGTGGAGTTGGTTGAGGGCCCCCAACCATGATAGAGGTAGGATGAGACCCGAGCCCCTGGGGGGGCAGTATCCTTGTAATTGGGGCGGGGATGGTAACGGAGGTTGGAATGTAATACGAAAAGGGGCAGGGAGGCCAATCACTGGTGGTAACCAGTTTAATGAGGAATGGTTGGGTCCACAGCTTAATTATCCAATCCCTTGTTATAATCGTTTCAGTGGTCTGGAGGGAGTTGATTGACTCTCACCCCAGTCTTCTGGACGATCTGGAAAGAGGGAAGTGTTAGTCACCCCTGGGGAACAATCTATTTTAGCCATGGATGGTACAGTTAACCCAGGAATCATTAGTCAAGGTCCAGGAGAACTGAAACCCAGAACTTTAGTTATAACCAGAGAACCTTCCGCAGCCTCTACCTCCATTAACATGTTGTCATGGAACATAGCAGGATTAAAGAAAAACCTTGCCAACCCTGATTGGAATGATTTCATTAATAGTTTCTATATATGTATGTTCCAAGAAACCTGGTGCCTTTCCCCGCAATATAAAAATGGTTATTCAACCTTTTTTATTCCTGCAGTCTCGGTAGGGAAAGGTCGCCCGTCTGGTGGCCTGCATATATGGGTGAAGGTGAATTTGAATTGTGCTGTTATCACCCATAAAATTGATTCTAATGATATTCTGTACATTACTCTTAAGAGTCAGTCTGGGGGTTTTAACTTTGAACTTTTTTGTATTTATGCTAGAGGCATTCAGGGCGGGCTTCCCTCCCCAACAATTGAGCTGCTAGATAAGAGGCTATCAGACCTTCCACCCAGATCCAAAATACTAGTATGGGGGGATTTTAATTGTACTTTTGAACCTCTAGACGATGAAGAGGTATTGGGATCTAACTCAGAGGTTTGGAGACAGACTATACCTCCCTTAGCCCTCGCACCCATTAAGAAATGGACAGCCAGAGCAATCCAGCTGAATGCTCTGGTATTAGAACATAACTTATGGGCCCTTAATGGTCGGACCACGTCGGATCGCGACGGGGCAATGACCTATAACAGGTTAGGTTGCCCATCTCGAATTGACTACATGCTCCTAGATACACACTCATGGTCTGCCCTAATTGATATGGAGGTTAGGCAGTCTTCAGATAGTGACCACAATCCATTATGTATGGAAATCCAATGGGTAAAGGGAATTGATACAAGTGACAAACCAGAGATGATTACCAAAGAAGTTTTTCCCACAAATGGTAATCGGAAATTAAAATGGAATGTGGTCAAGTGTGATGAGGAGAAACTTAAAAGTATTAAAGAGTTAGTCTCAGTAGAAACCTGTAGCCTCACAGCAATGGTTTTAGCAACATCTAACCCTCCAGGACCTAGCCTGCTAGTCTCCTATAAAAATCTAATAACTGAATTAGGAGATTTTTTCTGCAAGAGGCCCCAGGTGAACTCAAGGTTAAACCTTGAATCTCTTAAGAGCAACCCCTGGTATCCGGCAAATTGTAGAAAAAAAAGAAAAGCTATCACTCTAGCGATAAAAAGCAAGGACCCTACGGCTGTCCGAATGGTTAGAAAGGAGTACTCCAGCAGTATAACATTAGCTAAGAAAGATTGGGAGGAGGAGCACTGGCAGCAGCTTAAGGCTGCAGCCCGTGGGAGAAACTCCATGACTTTTTGGAAATTGATTAATGCTCTTGACAGAAGGGGGGTAGAGCCAATTTTAAATCATATAACCGAACAGCATTGGTATTCCCATTTTTTAAATTTATATTGTGAGGACAGTCTGAAAGGTTCAACAATATCCCCAGCCATTGAACCTCAAAGTAAGCTCTGTATGAAGCTTGGCTCCAAGGTAGACCCATTTTCCCTGCGAGAAGTTCAGGATGCCATCTCAAAAATGTTACCAGGGAAGGCAGCCGGGCCAGATGGCCTCCCGGGGGATTTGCTATTGCATGATTCTAAACTATGGGCAGAGTTCATAGCATGTTTAATGAATTTGATTCAGCATGGTCACCCTGTCCCAGAATCCTGGAAGGGTGCAGAGGTCATCACCATGTACAAGAAAGGCGATAGAGATGACCCTGCCAACTACAGACCAATAAGCTTAATAGATACCATCCAAAAGGTAGTTGGCAGGGTCATCATAAATCGTACCGAATCCTGGCTTGCGGACAAGGACATTCTGCCCAACTTCCAGGCTGGGTTTAGGCGCAAGGTCGGTGCAATGGACCAGGTCTTTCGATTCTGTGAAGTCTACTGGAAGTCAGTGTCAATCGCCAAGGGTAGTTTATATCTGGCTTCCATAGACTTGAAAACAGCATTCGATGTTATTCCACGCGCCAAACTCTGGTCAGTCCTATTTGATATGGGTTTCCCCGGCTATCTGTTGCAGCTTATTATAAAACTTCACGAAGGAAATTATGCAAGGATTCGCTGGGGAAGTCAGGGCCAATTCACAGAGAGGGTACCGGTCAACAGAGGAGTGAGGCAGGGATGCGTGATGGCCCCGACCCTGTTCTCCCTCTTTATAAATGGGGTGGTGGACCATTTGAGGGAGGACCCCGCGGATGCCCCCGTCCTTGCCGGAGAGAAAACACCTACACTCCTCTTCGCAGACGATACCCTCCTGATGTCCAAAACCCCCATGGGTTTGCAGAAACTGCTCGATCGTTTTAGTATTTTCTGTAAAGATCGTGGGTTGACGGTTAATACCACCAAAACAAAGTTGATGGTATTGTCCGCTAATAAAAAGCACAGGAAGGTTAACCTCTCTTTGAGTGGCACCCCCTTGAGGTAGTGGATGAATTCGATTACCTCGGAGTGAGGCTCTGCAATAATATGAGATGGAATTCCCATGTCTCTAAAATGGTTTTAAATCTTAAAAGGGCTTCTGGAGCGATATTAAAGAACCAGCGGCTCTCTATTAGTAGACCTATAGCCCCTGCCTCGGCAGTCTATGAGGGGAAAGCGCTAGCATCGGCAGTATATGGCTCTGAACTTTGGGGTGCGGAGAACACCAAAGCAATGGCAGTGGCTGAAAACAAGTTTATAAGAGACATAGTCTCGCTGCCCTCATCGACCCACTTGAAACCATTATTCTTAGATTAGGGCAAAAGAATGATCTCTGACATAGTCCAAATTCGCCCCTTGTTATTTTGGGTGCGCCTCAGAAGGACCCCCGAATTAGCTAATTATGCTTTAGTGTTGGATGAGCTAATTAATTTGAATGTAGCCAATAAAATAAAATGGCTCAACAATTTAAAGAAGTTGGTGGTGTCTATAGGTCTGGGTGAATCTTGGACCTCCCAAACCCCCCCTTCAAAACAAATCGTTAAAAAACTTTATTGGGATTGGGTTGAGGCAAAGGAACTAAAGAACCCAAATTGGGGTCCCCTGACGAATAACTTCCTTGAACACAAGCCCCTCAGGAAGCTAGAGTCATTTTTGGACTTTATTCAAACCCCCCGTGATAGAACTCTGTTTCTGAAATTAAGATACGGTACCCTCCCCCTCAATTCATTTATGGAAGGGTGGAAGGACAGGAGGGAATCTGACCTAAAATGCCCAGGTTGTTCTTGCCCGAAAGAATCTCTTGGCCATTTTTTGCTTGCATGTGCTGCATATAAACAGGCTAGAGCAAAATGGTTGAAACCTGTTTGTAGGGAGCTAGGAGTTAGGGACTACAGATCCGCCATACGTATTATTTTAACCAACACTTCCTCCATGTATATTGTTTGTGGGGTCGCCAAATACTTGGCAAGTGCTTGGTTTACCAAGTCCAAACTGCTACCCAATGCTTGATCAGTACCATTAGGAAAAGATCCTTTTATCAATGCTCCCCTTTTTTCTTATTTTTATTTTAGTAAATGACATCATATATGTTATGGAATTGTAATACTTGTAATATTGTTTTATGTATTTTTGTATACTTGTATGTTTGTACTTTTATGAAATATTTTTCGAATAAAGTATTACAACAACATATGTGATGAGCATAGGATTTCTATTGCTTCTTCTTCTTCTGTCCCTCTAAAAATCAAATCTGATCTCCTATGGCTCCCCTTTGTTTCTTACCTCTCTTCTACCCATTCCATGTGAGTTCATATCCTGTTCTTATCCTCGCATATTACCATATTTCACCTAGCTTCTTTCTTTCCCCTTCCTTTTCTGTCCTTTTCCCCTTCCTCTTTTTTCTCTTCTTCTTTTTCTTTACTTCTCTTTATTTTTTCATTTACTCAAGTGCCTCCTGTTTTATCTTATTGTATTTACTTCATTATTGTATGGCTTTGTTTATGTTTTTGCTAAAACGTAATAAAAATTTCTTAAACTGAAAAAAAGGATAATGATTGTGAAGGTTCACTCGCGTGACCATGATCTGCTTACTAGTGGCATGCGTAACATTTCCCAATTTGAGGGGTGTCCCGCCCACAGCCCAGAAAGGTCAGTTCATATTTTGGGTACCAAGGCAATGTCATGTAAGGGAGTAATTTTGTATCCATATAAACACATTTCAGGTTCTGGAATCCAAATGAGCAACGGTGTAGAACGGCTGGATTGGAAGTGACAACGAGCATGTATACAAAAAGGGAAAAAAGGATATAGTAGGATTAATGAAGTTACATGCTTGCTCATCGCCTACTATTGACCACCGGCAGGGCTATTTCCCAGCAAAGAGGGACAATATTTCACAAAATGCTTTTCAACAATTTAATCATACATTTTTCTTTATTTTGGTCTTTTTTCTCCTCTGGTAGCAATTTTTTGTCTTATGTTTCACAATTGCACAGGTTATTCTGTAAAGGGATTTGTGATGAGCCTCTCCCCCACCAGCCAGTGAGATCCTGTGGTCATTGGCACTTTTTTAATGGGGCCTAGTCTTTTCCAGACCCAGCAGGGAGAGCTTGAAGTGCTTTGGTGCTCGTTCAGGTGGGTGTGGAGGCAGGGAGAAAAATACATTCTTGCGAGGATTGCAACCTTTCAGAAGCAGGCAGCCTTCTAGGTATGGATGAAGTATTTAAAGCAACACTCCAGTTCAAACACTGCTTGTGATCCAAGACCTTAGAGGGAGCAGGACCTCCTCTGTTGCAGTTCTTACCAGATATTTCTTCCGCATGCAGCATCCAGTGGTCCTCCGCTGTACAGCGGACCCCCCAAAGAACCTGGGAAAGAAAAGAAGAACTGAGTTTAGTAAGGCAGAAGAATGAGAAAACTGGGAGAACAATAATCAAGGTAGGGCGCACATGCCATAAAAGGTAGACATTTATCATTGCTTTCTCTGCTTCAAAGTGAGTGGATTTATGTGGCAATGTTGCTGTGAAAGGAAAGGCTTTTTTCTAGCCCACAACTAAATTTAAATGTCCGTAGGGGAACTGTGCAGATATTTCATAATATATGAGAATTAGGAAAGCACAAATTAAGCACTTTTTTGTACTTCTGAAGTATGGTGGAAACAATTGTTTTAAAACGATCAAAACAAATCAATACCCTAGGTGATGACATTTCCACACATTATCATTTGTGCACTGTATACTTTTATTGGGAAAACTGTATGTCTCTGCAAATGGTCATTTCAATTGAAAATGTGTTGTCTGTAATGGCAGTGAGCTACCACACCATGCATACTATACACTAGGCCACTCCACTCCACTCTTCACCACTTCACTCTACAACACTCCACTCTATACCCGTCCACTCTTTCCCACTCCATTCTCTGACACTCCACTCTATGACACGCCACTCCACTCTACGTCACTCCGTTCTAAGTCACTCCACTCCACAACACATCACACCACTCTATGACATGCCACTCCACTATA
Organism: Lissotriton helveticus; assembly: GCF_964261635.1. Lineage (NCBI taxonomy): Eukaryota > Metazoa > Chordata > Amphibia > Caudata > Salamandridae > Lissotriton > Lissotriton helveticus. The sequence continues at coordinate 1,594,905,779 of NC_136069.1, read as the reverse complement.
CTCTACGACATGACACTCTACTTTATGCCACTCCACTTTACAACACGCCACTCCACTACATGCCACTCTATGATAAGCTCCTACATACATTGCCCCTCCTCTCTACACTCATCCACTCCACTTTACTCGACAATACGCCACTCCACTATATGCCACTCTATGACTAGCTCCTACACTATTTGCACCTCCTCTCTACACCCCTCCACTCTATGCCACTCCACGCCACACCACTCTACAACACAACACTCTATGCTGCTCCAGTCTGCGACATAACACTCCATGACACAACATTCCATGACACTCTACGCCACTCCAATCGACATTCCACTTCACTCCACATCACTCCTCCCTACTCCACTCGACTCTGACCCTTTAGTCCACTCTACGCCATTTCACTCTACAGCAGTCTATGACACTCTATGCCCATCCATTCTACAACACTCTATGCTACTCCACTATCCAACACTCTATGAAACTCTGTGCAACTCCCTTTACGCCTCTCCACGCCACTTCACTCTACTCTGTGACACACTATGCCACTACACCACTCCGTTCTACTCCTCTCTCTATGCCACTCCACTCTACAACACTCTATGCCACTCACCTCTACTCCTCTTTTCGCCACTACATTGTACAACGCTCTAAGGCCCTCTATTCTACACCCTTCAACTCCACTCCACTCAACTCCCTCCATGACAATCCATGCCACTCTATGCTATTCCGCTCTAAGCCACCCTACGCTACTCCACAACAGTCCACTCTACGACACTCCACAACACTTCACTCTACTATACTCTATGACACTCCATTACACTCTAAGCCACTCCACGACACTCTATGCCACTCCATCTATGACACCCACTCTATGCCAATCTACTCTACTCTACGCAATGACATGCTGCTCCACTACGCAACTCCCTTTACGCCACTCCATGCCACTTTACTACACTCTACACCACTCCACTCTACGACACTCTTCGCCACTCTACGCCACTCCACTCTGCGATACGCTAAGCCACTTCACTCTACGACACTCTGCTCCACTCTATGACACTTTACTCCACTTTATGCCACTCTACTCCATTGTAGGACACTCTACGCTCCTCACCTCTATACCCCTCCACTCTACACCACTCCACTCTATGCCACACCACACCACTCTATGACACAACACTCTAAGCAACTCCAATCTACGTCCCTCCACACTACACCCCTCCACTCTATGCCAATCCACTCTATGCCACTCCACTCTATGCCAATCCACTCTATGACACGACACTCTACCCCACTCCACTGTACAACCCGACACTCTATGACACTCAACACTCCTCCACTCTGTGCCACACCATACCACACCACTCTATGACACACTTTACACCCCTCCACTCTATGCACCTCCGCTCTACGCCACACCACACCACTCTATGACATGACACTCTACGCCACTCCACTCTACAACATGACACTCTATGACACTCTACACTCCACTTTATGACACAACACTCTAGGACATTCTAACCCACTCTATGCCCCTCCACTCTTATCAACTCTACAACACTCTACTCCCTCCATGACACTCCACAACACTCTATGCCACTCCACAACACTGTACTCCACTTTATGCCACTCTACTCCTCTCTATTGTATGACACTCTACTCCACTCTATGTCCCTTCACTTTTCACCCTTCCGCTCTACTACACTCCACTCTACTCCCTCCATGACACTCCATCCCGCTCTACACTACTCCACGACATTCCAATCCACTCTACGCTACTCCACAACTCTACTCTCTACTATATTCCGCTATACGTCACTCCAAGACACTCTATGCCACTCCATGTATGACACTGTATTCCACTCTATGCCACTCCATGTATGACACTGTATTCCACTCTATGCCAATCCATCTATGACACTGTATTCCACTCTATGCAACTCCACTCTATGACAATCTACTACACTCTAAGCTACAACACTCAACTCCACTCCACGATCCTTTACGTCACTCTATAACACTCTGCTCTATGCCACTGTACTCCACTCTTCAACATCATATGCCCCTCCACAACACTCTACTTCACTCTGTACAACTCAACTATACAACACTCTACTCCACTCTATGACACTTTACTCTACTCCACTCTACACAACGTTCTCTTTGCCACTCCACGCCCCCTTACTCCACTCTACTCTATGGCACACTACTCCACTACATCATTCTACGGATTCAACTCTATGCCATTCCACTCTACGACACTCTATGCCACTCCATCTATGACACTGTATTCCACTCTATGCCACTCCATCTATGACACTGTATTCCACTCTATGCAACTCCACTCTATGACAATCTACTACACTCTAAGCTACCACACTCAACTCCACTCCACGATCCTTTACGCCACTCTATAACACTCTGCTCTATGCCACTGTACTCCACTCTACAACACCCTATGCCCCTCCACAACACTCTACTTCACTCTGTACAACTCAACTCTACAACACTCTACTCCACTCTATGACACTTTACTCTACTCCACTCTACACAACGTTCTCTTTGCCACTTACTCCACTCTACTCTATGGCACACTACTCCACTACATCATTCTACGGCACTCAACTCTATGCCATTCCACTCTACAACACTCTATGCCACTCCACGACACTCCATTCCACTCAATGACACTCCACTCTGCAAACACTCTACTCCATCCTATGCCACCCCACTCCATGACAATCTACTCCACTCAAAGCCACTCTACTCTACAACAATTAACTCCACGCAACTCCCTCCATGCCACTCAATACCACTTTACTCCACTACACTCTACTTCACTCCACTCTAATCTAAGGCACTCTATTCAACGTTAGGCCATGCCACTTTATGACACCGTATGCCACTCCACAACACTCTTTTCCACTCTATGCCCCTCCACTCTGCCCCTCCCCTCTACTCTACAACATTCTACTCCCTCCATAACACCCCACGACAATCTATGCCACTCCAATGAACTGTATGACAGTCTATCCCACTCTATGCCACTCCACTCTACAACACTCTACTCCACTCTACAACACTGTATTCTACTCCCTTATGGGAGGGCTGGGCAGATATACAGGCGCGGAGGCTGTATACATTGCTTAATGATGATTTTTACAGTAGTTTTAACACAAAGAATAATGTAGCTTGACACTGTGGGTCCAGTATGGTTCATTTTTCCAATAATACCACTGGGTTATTTCCCGAACCGTCACCACACGCTTTTTTGGTGATTTCTCATGTGCAAGGGGTTTTATTGGGGGGGAAGGGGGGTGGGGGGGGGATTAAGTGGCATTTCGTACCTGGGAAAACACAAAATGCACCCTTTTTGGCTAAGACATAAATAGGGAGTCTACCCCTAATCATGCAGCTTTTATCCCAACTCTTTCTCTCAGAGTTCAGGGGTATTGAACCAGAATACCCTCACCCGGTCTGTATTATCACAAGCACCCTTCTTTCTCTTTCCTTATCCTAGGGAATAGAGGGTGGAAGCGTTTTGGTTATGCCGTTTGTAACCAGTATCAGGGTTACTTAATGGCCGTCGGGTATGTCGGGAGGTTCCTCTGTTACGACGATGCGCAATTAAAATAGCACTGTGCTCCCCACACCTTGACCCAGTTTCCTCCCTTACCACCCTCAACAGACTTCCTACCCTCCTCGCTGTAACTTACCTGCTACGCCACAATTCTGCTGAATCGCGGCCAGTCTTGCGCATCCTCCGATGGTGTACACCACTCCTCACTACAGTAGTCCGTTACCTTGTCTCTGGATTGGTGACTTCTTCTCACTTGTTAGCAGCTCCGGCTGGCGTCTAGCTCCTCGACTCCTTGTGTTCACCGGCTACAACTCTCGTTCTCTCCTCGCTGTACCTCCTTCCGGAATCTGTCTTTTCTCCTCCTCCTTTATCACAGGATTGGCTTAAGCTCACAAGGACTTCACTTCTCTGCCCAAAACAACGACAGGCCATCATTAGCGTTTTGATGATTTTCTTTTGATGGTAGTCTTTTCTCTGTTTCTTTTACAGACATTGCGTTGGCTACGGGTGCACCGAAGGACGAGTAAGTCGGGGGAGGGCTGGGTGAACTTCCTCACATCCATCCTGTACTCTACGCTACTCCACTGTACAACTCTATACTTCACTCAATGTCCCTCCACTCTATGTCCTTCAACTGGACTATACTACCGCCATGACACTCCACTCCATGAAATACCACACCTCTCTCCGCCAATCTATGCCACTCCACTATACTCCACTTCACGCAACTCCACACCACACCACTCCATTCTACTCTACTTCAATCAGCTCTACTCGGCTCTACACCACTACACCCTACTCAATGACACCCTATGCCACTCCATTCTATGACACTCTATGCCACTCTACTCTACAACAATGTACTGCAGTCTACGCCATGGCACTCTACTCCATTGTATACAACTCTTTGTACACCACTTTACTCCACTCTATGCCACTCCACTCTACAACACTGTATGGCACTCCACTCTACGACATTCTGCTCCACTCTACGCTGCTCCACTGTACAACAAGGTGCTTCACTCTATGCCTCTACACTCTATGGGGCAGATTTACAACTTCTGGTGCATCTCTGCAAATCAGCAGGGATGCGCCAGAACAGATGCGTCACGCAATCCCCCTTGCGCCACCACAGATGCGTCGCATTTACAATGCGACGCACCATAGTGCAAGGAGGGGCAGATGCGTGACCCATCTTGTGGCGTACGGGTGGCGCATTGCTGGAGTCGCGATGCAACTCCTGCAATGCACAGGGGCCGCCCATACTTAACGTGGAGCGTCACTTCTTACGCCTGCTTCAAGCAGGGGTAAGGATTTGACGCAGCAGCGTCGTAAAACTGACTCAGTGAAATCATGTAGATTTCACTGCCCCAGTTTTACGGGGCTTTCTTGCGAGGGAACGCCCACCCTGCGACAGAACGCCCACATGAAACCTGACACAGGTGTCATGTGGCGCAGGGCTTTACAACGTGACGCATCTGCCTAGATGCGTCCCGTTGTAAATTAGTCGCAACGTGGCGCATGGTTTACGCCGCCGCTGCGTCACAAAAGTGACGCAACTGCGGCGTAAAAAATTGTTGCAAGAGGCTTGTACATCTGCCCCTATGCCCTTCCAATCTACGCCATTGCCCTGTACTCCCTCCACGAAACTCTGTGGAACTCCACTCTGCGCCATTCCACGACACTCCCCTCTACTTTACTCCACTCTACCCTAAGCCACTATACAACATTCTAGGCCACTCACCTATAATGTAAGCTCTGGAGTGACACTCTGTGTCACTCCAGAACACTCCACTACACCACTACATTCTACAACACTCCACTCCACTCTCCTTTATGCCATTAACTCTTAGCCATGCTGAACAGCAGCCATGCTGGCACACAACCTGGCTAAAACACATTGGTCAGAGCCACTAGCTCATGCATAGGCGAGACCAATTAGCTTTGCCAATGCTTGATTAAAAAACTTCCAACACCAAACTCAAGACTAAATTCAAAGTAGTTGCAGCAGTTTAAGAGGAATCAGAACTCATGGGGAAATGGATGTTTCTAAAGAGATACCTCTATGTAGGTTTACAAAGAAAGGTTTCAATCATTTAGCTAATGTAAGTCAATCTAATATGAATACTAATTTTCAGAATCCTACTGTTATAGCTTTACCCACTTGAACAGTCATTTTGGTATCAATGCTAATGGGTTATGGTACTATCAGAAATGTTATGGATTTGAGAAAGGCAAGGAGATTAGGAATACCTACTTAAAAGAAAGATGGTCTAAAGCCTGTTCACTAATAGGCGTACCAGTGTGGAGTCTGGGCGGTCCTGGAGCAGGGCGTTTCTACTAACCAGATGCAAGGGTTAGAAGGATTGAACAGCAGTTTTGGAGTCGCTTTTTGAAAGAAATAGTTTGACTTTCCTGAGACGAGAGAGCTGATCCCAGGCCGTCTTTGTTTTTTTGGCAGTGTGGTCCTTGATGGTGAGGTCATTGTCCACGGTGCACCCAAATGACTTGCCATTCAGTGAATGCTGAGGCTTTAATGCCATCAAGGTCATCTTATTGAGCCAGATGTGTACTGTTTCTTGATGTTCTTGACAAATAAGAGCATTCTGTCTAGGATGGGTTGAGGCTCAGGTGGGCGCGGGACATTCAGATCTCGATAACGTACAAGCAATATTTGAGGTGTTGGATGTCTGAAGCAGAGAAGACTTTCATGCAAAGTTATGCATCATTGGCATATTGGTAAATCTTGATGCCACACACTGGTGGTTGGTTGGAAAGGTCGGAGTAGAATCAGTGAAGGACATTGCCAATGATTCCCTTTCAAGACCCTAAGAGGGTGGGGTGGTCTACTGTGTCGAAGGCTGCTGAGAAGTCCAGCAATATCAGGAAGCAGAGGTCTTCATCAGTGGTCAACGGGCATTGTCCACGATACAAGGTAGAGGTTTCCATGCCACAACGTGATCTGAAGCCAGACTGGTAGTCGTGCTGGAGATGGTCATCAAGGATGTATGACGTTACAACGCATACTTTTACAACACATGCCTTTACAACGCATTTTTTACAACGCAACATCCATTAAAACGCATTCCATTACAACGCATGCCATTACAACGAATTTCCTAGAAATACCACCACAACGCATTCCATTACAACGCATACCACCTTTACAACGCATGCCATTACAACGCATACCATTACATTGCATGTATGGTGAGTATTGGATAGTGTAGGGGTAAAAATTACTATTCTAACTCCAGGGGGTGCAACAGTAGGGTAAGTGTTGGATAGTGTAGGGGTAAAAATTACTATTCTAACTCCAGGGGGTGCAACAGTAGGGTAAGTGTTGGATAGTGTAAGGGTACTATGCGTTGTGATGGTATGCGTTGTAATGACTGCGTTGTAATGACATGCGTTGTGATGGTATGCGTTGTAATGGTATGGGTTGTAATGACTGCATTGCAATGACATGCATTGTAATGGATCTTGCGTTGTAAAAGTTTCGTTGTAATGGTAATGCGTTGTAAAAGTTGCGTTTTAAAGGTTGTTTCCCGGTTATCAATGATGCCATCTTAAAGTTGAAAGGTGGTTGAGAGATGTACCGGTAATTGGTGAGCGCATCGGGCCTAGTAGTGGTTTTGTAAGCAATGGGCGGATCTGGCTATCTTGAGAGCTTCTAGGAAGATGCCTTGACTGAGGGTGAGATTGACAATGGCAGTAGGGATAAGGGAGCGTCCCCACAGAGGGCTTTGATGACGGATATTATCTCACTGCCCTCCCACCTTCTTCTCACCATCTTCTCTCAACCCCTCTTTATCCACTGTCCTGTCTCCCTTTCCACATATCCTCAATCTCTGTTATCAATGCTCTCACCCACTCCTTAACCTCCACCCATTCTCAGCAGCCCACCCACAATCTCCCACCACCCGCACGACCACCCATTCCTTAACCCACTTCTACGTTCTTGTCCCAAAACCAATCCTTGACCCACACCCACTTTCTCAATGTGGACTCCCATCCGTTTCCCACACCCACCTCCTGCTTTCTTCACTTTTTCCACTCCTTCTCAACATTCACTCTTTATAAAATAAATCAAAGAAAAAAACCTATCCGGAAATCTAGAGCTATCTGTGAAAGGCAGATAGGGCTGGGTAGAGTCAGTCACGTTTCCTGCTAGGGCTGACTCTGAGGAAGCTCCCTCCCCCCACTTACCCTATCCCCCCCCCACCCGCCTTTTAGTCTCACTTTTGATAGAGACAAGCCCACAGCACGAAAGCAGAACATACACTGAATGGACACGGTTTGCCACTTACTGAAATGAGACATCAGGGCAGCTAACTTATGAGTTTCCTTGATATTTAAGAATGTTGGAATAGCGCGTTATGAGCTCTAACTCAAAGCGGAAGAGAACGTCACGCGAGCAGCATCAATCACGTTTCACTATAGGAGGCCGCGACCTCTGTAATCACTTCCGGCGGATGCGTCAAACTGTTTCCTCCGGCCCTCACAATGCGCAGCGGTTCATTGAAACGGGCCATAAAGTTTTACTGCGATTGCACCTGCTATTTGCTGGATCAAATGAAGGCTAATTATGCAGGTCAGCGAGGAAACAAGGAGTTCAAAGGGCATTTATTTGCTAATGGCTCTTATGCTGGGGGAAAGAAAGTTGCAGTTTTCTTTTTGCCGTAATGGCTTTTAAAACAGGGTTAGCGGAAACCTTGAACAATGCAAAACTGCAGAGCAGGTTTACTTGAAGAATAAATGTGTTTATAAGGCATTAAAAAACACAGAAGTAAATAGAAACAATTTTAACACCTCCTGCCCGAGCCAGGAAGTTTTGGAGCTGCCCAAGATGGCCACCAGGCCACCCCTTGAAGGTAAACACTCCAGTGGCGTGACGAAATTTGAGGGGGCCCCCCTTGCAAACTACATGGAGGGGCCCCCCTCTGGACTCAACCAGCTCTCCAGTCAGGGTACTGTGCTGAGGGGCCCCCTGGAACTTGTGCCCCCAGCACCGTGGGGACCTATGTTACGCCACTGAAACACTTTTGACTGCTCTTGGAGCCCGCGTTGGGTTCCTCATGCACCGGCCACTACAGCCATCAGAGGCAAGAATCGAGGTCCGTTCCAAACCTGACAGCTGACCAATGGCCCGTCCACTGTAATACTATGGGGGTCACAAAGTAATGCTAGACTCAATCTCAGCAAAGCAGTTACAGACCTGGAAAAACCTAAGAGCAGACATTCTTTTGGGGAACACAGCTTACCTGAAAAGGGAGTGACAGTGCAGTCTCTGGTTCTCCAGATGGAAGGGAAGCAGACCTTCTCTTTGAAAAAGAAACAATCAAGGAAGATTGTGTCACTTAGAGTTTGAGGGCCCAATTCAGATCTTGGCGGAGAGGTTATTCCGTCACAACGATGCCGGATATCCCGTCCACAGAAATAGAAATCCCATTATATCCAATGGTATTTATATTTCAGCGGACGGGATTTCAGCCACCATTGTGACCGAGTAACCCGTCCGCCAAGATCTAAATCTGGCCCTCAGTGCCAGGTACAGAGCTGCTCTGTGGATGTTCAAGCTAGAACACACTGCTCTGGAATTTCTCAGCTCTCTAGAATGTCTGTATGGAAGCCTCGAGTGTGTCAAGGAGGGCTTGCTTTGCCTCAAGACCCGCCAGCTGTCTGAGTATTTCACAATATTGCAGAGATCTTTCAGCAGGTGCACTGCAAGATGACAGTTGCAACATCAAAGGTGGACATCATGTGTGTGGAGCTGGTGCTCTTCAAGGATCATATATATCTCTTCCATGCGAAACACGAGAAGAGGGGTGCCAGAGATCTGATCCTGTAAAGACTCGTGCATGGAGAGACTCGGCCAATGGAACCGATTAAACCTAAACAGGAGGAGCATGACGTGTGGGACGACGTAGACAAGAACAAACTGAAGGACACAGAAGAATATCTATTCTACTTATGGTGCAGTGAAGGTTGTCTCTTCATGTGTCGATGCCGTAATCCTTGGAATCTGATGGGAGAAGCCTAAAGATTTGAAAAGCTACTACTCTGTAGAGAAGCAAAGAAATGAGAGAGAGGTCCAGGGGGGAAGTTTGCAAGACCTCTGCATCAATGCATCTCCAAGACATTACATCCAGAAGTCCAGGGGCCACAAGGACTTCGCCGTGAAGAAGATCATCAGTGGGCATTGTAGTGGAACTTGAAGGTAACTATTTTGCATGGCACACTGGACAGTGGGCATTACTACACTTTGTATCTGCCACAGAACTGAAATTGCCAGAACCACCTGCCACTGGAAACTTGGAAGGGCTGGCTTGCCCTAGCAGAGTGTGTGAAGATCCATCTTTTGCTTTCCAACAAAGGCTCCTGTGTACCTAAAGAACTGAGATTGGCTTCATTTCCTGGTGTCACAGAGAAGGCGTCATCATGTATCATCAGAACGTGGTCTGCCATGTTCAGAACAGTATCTAAGCAGTGCCTTGACTAGGCGAGGCCAGACTACCTCTGCAGCCTGTGGGTGTATCCGTTGTACTAGATGGGGATGGGGATGAGGAATAAGGTACCAGAGGCATGATCCATGGAGGAGATCAGATTATGAAGAGGGCAGCTGGCCACAATTCAACCCAACAACAAGTTTAATGTTGAAAACCACCTGCAAGGCAGCAGTTCTGAAGAGACCAAGAATCACCACACTCTCAAACGCTGTCCTGGTGAAGAGTGCCTGGCCTCCATGCGCAGCAACATCATAACACACGCTTCACCCTATCAGGCAGAATGTGGCTGGCCCACATGTGAATGTCTGCTACAGTAGCCCAGACAACTTCCAACATCGGAGGGTGATGGCATCTCACCAGAGGATCTAGGCTATGGTGCCAAAAGCTTCAAAGAAAACCTTCAGCTTATGCTGCACCAGGAGCGCTGATGTCTGATCAACCTGTAAGTAGGATAATATACTCTCCTGAACACAGACAACCAGTTCACCAAAAGATCCCGGTGCTTCACATTTACCTCTATGGGGGATATGCATAGACATCAGCAGGATCTAAAACTGCAGAGATCATCTAGCTGTCTTCCAGTCGGGAGGCCCCAGTCACACAGTGGCCAAAAAACACAGAATGAAGCGGGAATGTCCATAGACTATCTTATGTTGATCACATATCAGTACGCGATGCTTCATGTCAATCATGCACTCAACACACTGGAAGTAAGTAAGTAATACTTTATTTGATTCAATTAATTAAAATTGTCAAAAGTGTCATAACACGTAAAATACAAATAAAAAGAACATTCATCGGCCTTGTGGGATTTCGGGAGGGGAACCGAACAAATCTACTGACAACGGGGTCTTGGGTAAAGCCGGTTTTATTATTTTGTACAGCCTCCTCTTCTGGACAGGCACTCGATAATAGGGTAGGGGGTTTTCAGCGTCCTCCGTTACGTCCTTTACCGCTCCACGCCGCCGATACTCCCGGTGTCGTCTGGGAGGTGTAGTCCGGTCTTCCGCCGTTTTCTAATGCGGGCCGGAATACAGCATCAGAAAGAAGAGAAACCAGTGTTAGTCTGGTGACCTGTATTCGATTGAATAGGGAAGGGAGTGAGGAGTCACACGTGCCGACTAACTACCCCGATACAAGTGAGGTGTAGGGGGGGGTTTGTGCACGGGATGTCAAGAGGCTCGTTAGGGTGGCTTGACCCACTTACGTCCCGCCCAACCCGTGAAGCGTGACCGTACCTGCTCTAGCCACACTTCCCCGGAAGTGTGGCTGGGCGATGCTCCTTCCCGTTGGCCTCCTGGCTTGTCGCTGCAGTCTCGGTCTCCTCTCTGTCCTCCTCCGATGTTCTGGACTCCTCGGTCATCACCTTCTGGCTCCTTGGATTTTCGATCCTCCTCTCTCGCCTCCTCCGTCCTCCGCTCGTCCTCTCTCGCCTCGTCCTTCCTCCGCTCTTCCTCTCTCGATCTCCACTCCGCTCCGTCCTCCTGTCGCCACTCTTCTTCTCCGCCTCCGGGTGTAACACACCTGTGTGATTTCTGGGCTGGGTTTTACATGTGATAGGTGGGCGGGTTCTAGGTCTGGCTCCGCCCAATTAAAGAAACACGGGTCCTCGGTGATCTGTAAGGGGTTGTAGACGATATCCGTTGTTTTCCAGGAGTCGGTGTGCTGTATGGAAAGTGGGTATTTACAACAAGGGGTGGTGAGGGACAGAGTCTCTGAATTAAGCAGAATACTCTCACCCAGTCAAGAGATCAGGGCTAGATCCAACACCGTTTTTTAGCTCATTGCACCATCCCAGTTTCAGAACCTGGCTGTATGCAAATTAGTCTGTTCCTGTCCCAGTGCATGATGGGAACAGGGCAAACCAAACTACAAAAGCCAATTCTTACACTGGGAAGGAAACAAGCTTCCGGGGACCGGTTTCTGGCATTACAGCCGTCTTCGGCCCGGCTTGCTTGAATCCTGATGGTGCAATGAGCAAGGGACTCATGTCTGAGTATACCCTTCCACGCTTAGGGTGGACAAAATTATTTACAACAAGGGGTGGTGAGGGACAGAGTCTCTGAATTAAGCAGAATACTCTCACCCAGTCAAGAGATCAGGGCTAGATCCAACACCGTTTTTTAGCTCATTGCACCATCCCAGTTTCAGAACCTGGCTGTATGCAAATTAGTCTGTTCCTGTCCCAGTGCATGATGGGAACAGGGCAAACCAAACTACAAAAGCCAATTCTTACACTGGGAAGGAAACAAGCTTCCGGGGACCGGTTTCTGGCATTACAGCCGTCTTCGGCCCGGCTTGCTTGAATCCTGATGGTGCAATGAGCAAGGGACTCATGTTTGAGTATACCCTTCCACGCTTAGGGTGGACAAAATTATTTACAACAAGGGGTGGTGAGGGACAGAGTCTCTGAATTAAGCAGAATACTCTCACCCAGTCAAGAGATCAGGGCTAGATCCAACACCGTTTTTTAGCTCATTGCACCATCCCAGTTTCAGAACCTGGCTGTATGCAAATTAGTCTGTTCCTGTCCCAGTGCATGATGGGAACAGGGCAAACCAAACTACAAAAGCCAATTCTTACACTGGGAAGGAAACAAGCTTCCGGGGACCGGTTTCTGGCATTACAGCCGTCTTCGGCCCGGCTTGCTTGAAACCGGATGGTGCAATGAGCAAGGGACTCATGTCTGAGTATACCCTTCCACGCTTAGGGTAGACAAAATTATTTACAACAAGGGGTGGTGAGGGACAGAGTCTCTGAATTAAGCAGAATACTCTCACCCAGTCAAGAGATCAGGGCTAGATCCAACACCGTTTTTTAGCTCATTGCACCATCCCAGTTTCAGAACCTGGCTGTATGCAAATTAGTCTGTTCCTGTCCCAGTGCATGATGGGAACAGGGCAAACCAAACTACAAAAGCCAATTCTTACACTGGGAAGGAAACAAGCTTCCGGGGACCGGTTTCTGGCATTACAGCCGTCTTCGGCCCGGCTTGCTTGAATCCTGATGGTGCAATGAGCAAGGGACTCATGTCTGAGTATACCCTTCCACGCTTAGGGTGGACAAAATTATTTACAACAAGGGGTGGTGAGGGACAGAGTCTCTGAATTAAGCACAATACTCTCACCCAGTCAAGAGATCAGGGCTAGATCCAACACCGTTTTTTAGCTCATTGCACCATCCCAGTTTCAGAACCTGGCTGTATGCAAATTAGTCTGTTCCTGTCCCAGTGCATGATGGGAACAGGGCAAACCAAACTACAAAAGCCAATTCTTACACTGGGAAGGAAACAAGCTTCCGGGGACCGGTTTCTGGCATTACAGCCGTCTTCGGCCCGGCTTGCTTGAATCCTGATGGTGCAATGAGCAAGGGACTCATGTCTGAGTATACCCTTCCACGCTTAGGGTGGACAAAATTATTTACAACAAGGGGTGGTGAGGGACAGAGTCTCTGAATTAAGCAGAATACTCTCACCCAGTCAAGAGATCAGGGCTAGATCCAACACCGTTTTTTAGCTCATTGCACCATCCCAGTTTCAGAACCTGGCTGTATGCAAATTAGTCTGTTCCTGTCCCAGTGCATGATGGGAACAGGGCAAACCAAACTACAAAAGCCAATTCTTACACTGGGAAGGAAATAAGCTTCCGGGGACCGGTTTCTGGCATTACAGCCGTCTTCGGCCCGGCTTGCTTGAATCCTGATGGTGCAATGAGCAAGGGACTCATGTCTGAGTATACCCTTCCACGCTTAGGGTGGACAAAATAATTTACAACAAGGGGTGGTGAGGGACAGAGTCTCTGAATTAAGCAGAATACTCTCACCCAGTCAAGAGATCAGGGCTAGATCCAACACCGTTTTTTAGCTCATTGCACCATCCCAGTTTCAGAACCTGGCTGTATGCAAATTAGTCTGTTCCTGTCCCAGTGCATGATGGGAACAGGGCAAACCAAACTACAAAAGCCAATTCTTACACTGGGAAGGAAACAAGCTTCCGGGGACCGGTTTCTGGCATTACAGCCGTCTTCGGCCCGGCTTGCTTGAATCCTGATGGTGCAATGAGCAAGGGACTCATGTCTGAGTATACCCTTCCACGCTTAGGGTGGACAAAATTATTTACAACAAGGGGTGGTGAGGGACAGAGTCTCTGAATTAAGCAAAATACTCTCACCCAGTCAAGAGATCAGGGCTAGATCCAACACCGTTTTTTAGCTCATTTTTGACTCTGTCCATCACCCCCCCTTGTTGTAAATTATTTTGTCCACCCTAAGCGTGGAAGGGTATACTCAGATGTGAGTCCCTTGCTCATTGCACCATCAGGATTCAAGCAAGCCGGGCCGAAGACGGCTGAAATGCCAGAAACCGGTCCCCGGAAGCTTGTTTCCTTCCCAGTGTAAGAATTGGCTTTTGTAGTCTGGTCTGCCCTGTTCCCATGATGCACTGGGCCAGGGACAGACTCATTTGCATACAGCCAGGTTCTGAAACTGGGATGGTGCAATGAGCTAAAAACGGTGTTGGATCTAGCCCTGATCTCTTGACTGGGTGAGAGTATTCTGCTTAATTCAGAGACTCTGTCCATCACCACCCCTTGTTGTAAATTAGTATGGAAAGTGGGGACATAGGAACAGGTAAGCCAGGAGGACCCTGGTCCCCCTCGTCACACACCTCCCCCCTAGGATTCTCCCGTTCGGGGAGAGGATAACGGGACAGATAGTCTGCGTTGGCATTGTCTTTCCCCTTTCTGTGTCGGACTTGAAACCTGAATGGCTGTAGGGCCAGGAACCATCTCATGACCCTGGGGTTGTTTGAGATGTTTCGACTCATCCATAAAAGAGGGGCGTGTCGGTATACAGGATAAAGAGATGCCCCTCCAGGTAATAGCGCAGCTTGTCTACAGCCCATCGTATGGCGAGACATTCTTTTTCAATAGTGGGATATCTCCCCTCCCTGGGGAATAGCTTGCGGCTGATGTAGAGGATGGGTTGTTCCCCCCCTGCGACAATACGGCTCCGATTCCGAAGTCGGAGGCGTCTGTGTGCAAAATAAAGGGTTTTGTGAAGTCAGGGGATGTAAGTACTGGGCTCGTTGTGATGGCTCTTTTTAAGGTCTGGAAAGCTTTCCACATTGCAGGGGATGGCCTCTGAAAGTCAGGGTTCTTGGGATGTTTTTTTAAGGTGTCAGTTAAGGGCGCCGCTACGTCCGAAAACGAGGGGATGAATCTCCGGTAGTAGCCTACCAGCCCCAGGAAGGCTCTCATTTCTTTTGGGTTTTTGGGAAAAGGGGTGTCGGCAATGGCCCTCACTTTTTCGAGCTGGGGTTCTATGGCTCCGTGCCCTAAGACGTACCCTAGGTACTTGACTTTCTGGAACCCGATTCTTGATTTCTTTGAGTTGATATGAAGTCCGGCTCTGAGAAGCTGTTGTAGGATGACCTGCAGGTGTCGGAGGTGTTCCTCCCATGACGGGCTAAATATGATGATATCATCGAGATAAGCCGAACTATATTCCTGGTGGTTCTCTTAGTACCTCATTCATTAACCTCTGAAAGGTGGCAGGGGCACCGTGTAAACCGAAGGGGAGTACGTTGAACTCGTAGAGTCCGTCCGGCGTAGCGAAGGCCGTTTTCTTCCGATCCTCTTCCCTTAACGGTACTTGCCAGTACCCTTTCGTCAGATCCAGGGTACTGATATATTTCGAGTCCCCTAGCTTCTCTATCAGCTCATCAATCCTGGGTATGGGGTACGCGTCGAAGGAAGATACTGCGTTCAGCGCCCTGAAGTCCATGCAGAATCGGCTGCTTCCGTCTCGTTTGGGTACCATCACAATGGGCGAAGACCATTCACTTCTGGAGGGTCGGATCACTCCTAGTCTTAACATTTCCTTCACTTCTTTCTTTATGGCTTCCCTCTTTGCCGCTGGGATCCTGTAAGGTTGTTGCTTGACGGTGACACACGCAGGGGTCTCTATCCGGTGTTCGGTCAATCGGGTTGTACCCGGTAGGTTGGAGAAAATGGGCTCGAATGGTCGTAGGATCTTTTGTAGCCCCTCTTGCTCGCTCTGATACAACTCGTCGTTGATCACGAGTTCTCCCAACGTGGTCTCCGGGATGATTCCTATAGGAGAAGCGAGGTGGGATGGTACGGGTGGTAAGCCCAACCACTTCGTTAGAAGATTTATATGAAAAATCTGGGTTTTCCTCCCGCTCATTCGTAACCGATAAGTCGTCTTCCCTATCGTCTCTATGACTTTGTACGGGCCTTGCCATTCGTTCTGGAATTTTCTAGTGGGTGAGGGTAGTAACACCAGGGCCCAATCGCCAATGATGAGTTGCCGCCACTTCTTACTCTTGTCATAGTGCGTCTGTTGCTTTTTTTGACTGGCTTCTAGGTGGTTAAAGGCCAATTCACGTATCTTCCCCAGTTTATTCTTCAGGTTTTGGCTGTATTCCAATAGGGATCGTGTTTCTCCTGAGGACTCTGCCTCCCATACCTCTCTGGTCATCTCCAGAAGGCTCCAGGGCTGTCTTCCGTAAAGCATCTCAAATGAAGAGCAGCCTAAACTGCTCTGCTTCTGGCCTCGGATCACGTATAATGCCAAAGGAAGTAGTAGATCCCAGTCGCTTCCGTTCACGGTCAGCATTTTCTTCAGAACGGACTTCAGGGTCCCGTTATAGCGCTCCACTAGTCCATTCGTCTGGGGATGGTAGACAGACGTCCGGATCTGATGGAGGCCTAGGAGTTGACATACCTCCTTCATGACTCTTGACATGAATGGGGTCCCCTGGTCCGTGAGGACTTGTTTAGGAAACCCCACCCTTGAGAATAGTTCCAGGAACTTCTCCGCAATGTTCCTTGAGGTGGGGGCTTTCAGGGGGAACGCTTCCGGGAAGCGAGTGGCATAATCCACGATTACCAGGGCATATTGATACCCCCTCCTTGTTTGTGGCAGAGGGCCAAAGAGATCCATGCCGACCCTTTCAAAGGGGGTTCCAATTACGGGGAGTGGTTGTAGGGGTACAGCAGGGAGTCTCTGGGTGTTTTTACGTTGACAAACATCGCACGTCTGACAATGGGTTTTGATGTCCTGATATACCCCCGGCCAATAGAAACTTCTCAGCACGTTCTGGGTGGTCTTCTCGCTCCCGGTATGGCCCGCCAACAGGTGCGTGTGGGCGTAAAACATGATTTGTTCCCTGAAACAGGTCGGGACTATTAGTTGTAAAGGGTAATCCTGCTTTGCCTGTCTGTAGAGGAGGTCGTCTTTTATCAGAAAGCGGGGATAACAGGGCTGAGGATTGTCCTGATCGGTGTGGGCTTGTTCCCAGGCGTTGAACAGGTTGGTGTCGTTGGCCTGGGCAAAACGGAAACTCCTATCACCCTCCTAGGGATCAGGGGACGTCAGGGCAGGAAGTGACGAGGTGTCGGGCGACCTACCCTTTAGAATCAGCCCCTCAAACATGTCTAGGAAGTGGGGGTTATCGGTCCCTAAAATGAGCTTCTCGGTAAGGGGGTCCAACACACCTACCTTCACCACCAGTGTACTCCTACCCTCCACTTCTATGGGGATATATGCGACCGGATAACCCTTGACATCACCGTGCACACATTTAATATACACTAGGGAGTCTGGCATTACCTGAAGGGGCCTCACAAAACATCCCTGTATTACGGACTGTTTACATCCCGAGTCCAGGAGAGCCCTGACCTCGGTTCCGTTCACCTTGACACTCACGTGATAGGCGCCTCCAAGCTCCGCGGTATACATGACGGCCTTGGGTATATAGCCGACGTCCATGGGTTCTTCCTGGTTGCGTTTTTGAGGGCAGAGGCGAGCGATATGGCCCCACGCCCCACAGTCGAAGCACTGGAGACCACGGTATGGGGGCACCTCCGGTGTCATCAATCGGGGAACAGGGAGCCCAGGGGGGGCTCGAGGCCGGCGGTCCTGCCTGAGAGGTGGTCTGGTCGCTTTCTCAGGTTCGCTTGACTGTAATCGAGGCTGTGCCCGGACAAACGTGGCAGCCATCTCCATGGCTTGTTTGGTGGACAGGTTGGAGTGCTGTCTAAGCCACCTCTGTGTCCCGTAGGGGAGAGCCTCGAGGAACTGCTCCAGATATATTTTGTCCATGATTTCCTCTTTCGTGCTGGTCATAGGGGTGAGCCATTTGTCGGCAGCGGTCTTCAGCTGAAAGAACAATGTTTTTGGATTGTCCCCCGTTTGCCCTCTCTCTTTGCGAAAGCGTACCCTGTAGGCCTCCGCGTCCAGTCCTAGGTGGTCTAGGATGATTACCTTAATCTGTCCGTATGGGGTCTGTCCGTTACTGTTGGCGACCTGGTAGGCCGCCTGTGCCTCTCCGGTCAACAGGGGGGGCGAGGAAGAACGGCCATTTCCCCAAGGGCCACCCGCATGCCAATGCCACCCTCTCGAAGTTAGTTAGGAACGCGTGGGGGTCTTCACCTGTAACGTATTTTTGCAGGGAAATACCAGAGGGGGTGGGTGGTGGTCGACTCTCTCTCACTGGGTTGCTGGCTGGGTCGACTGTCTGGTGCATCCCTTCGAGTCGTGCCACCACGGTGCTCCTGAAGGTGTCTCTATCTTGCTGGGCGGAGGCGAGCTGCTGCTCCACCGCCCATCCCAATTGTTCCTGGCCTTTGATGAGAGCCTGTAGCATTTCCTCCATCTTTGTGTCCTGGATGGTTAGTTCTGTGCCCGCATTGGGGATTTCGGGAGGGGAACCGAACAAATCTACTGACAACGGGGTCTTGGGTAAAGCCGGTTTTATTATTTTGTACAGCCTCCTCTTCTGGACAGGCACTCGATAATAGGGTAGGGGGTTTTCAGCATCCTCCGTTACGTCCTTTACCGCTCCACGCCGCCGATACTCCCGGTGTCGTCTGGGAGGTGTAGTCTGGTCTTCCGCCGCTTCAGCGTTGTCCTATGCGCCATGAAATATATAGCCATAGCACAGGCCCAGTAAAATGCAGTGCATATATGCAGTGTAAACTTGTTGACAAAACTACTGACACCCGATGGCACCTGGTAAGTGCCCATGAAATGAGTCATATTCTGAGAATACAACGTACAATAAAGTGTGTTACTATACGAACCGGTCCAGGTCTGCAAAACGGGGCCTTGTGCTTGTAAATCTTAGTTGCAGCCAGCAGGCAGCACAGCGATGCCAAGGTGCAGAGTGCAGATTGTAAAATCATAGTCCCAGGTTCACGTTTCATGTGCAAAATACCAGTTGTGTAAACTGTAGCAGGGTATATCGTAATCAGGAAGCAGATCAATAATAAGTTAAATAAACTATTTTATTCACATATAATTATCCTAAGTAGAAATTCGTGGCTTTTTCCCTGGCCAGGCAATCCGCAACTGCCAGGGTGCAGAACTACGAACAACTACTTGGCACAGTGCTCCACACTCCATAGTGGACATAAAAAACATCAGACGATTACAACATATCCTCTTCTCTTATACAATTAAATGAGGAAGAAAATGAGGAGAAAATAGAATAGAAAAAAGTAAAGAAAGAGAAATAAAATAACTACTACGCAATATATTCAGAACACTAATAAGAATGAATAAACTAGACATACTGAGACTAAAATGCAAATGTCTCGAGCACAAATGTAAATACAAAATAACTCACGTACAAATGTCATCTTTTAGGTAACTTGGAGGATGACGACCTCTATAAAGTCTTACCTCCCTTGTTGGTTAACATAAAACAGGAGAACCAGAAGAAACAGGAGCAGGAGCATCACCTCCCCCTTGTACAACCCTTTGAGAAGCATTGTCCCCCTGAGAATTGTAAACAAGGTCATTGTCAGACATAGACAAAAAGGTATTGCTAGCAGGAGTATTATGACAAGCGGATACCAGGTCTACCAGTACGTATTTTAACCCAGTCTTCAGAACACATTTTCTTTCCCACTTTTCATTTGCTGTTCACTCCTTGTTGAAGAGGAGAAGAAGCGGAATTGAATTTCTTGAGACAATGTTTCTGATCCAAGTGGGAACTAGCTTAGTGTTAGGGAGTCTCCCACGCATCATCTCAAACTGTGTCTTGTTTGTGACACCATGCACACTCAAGCGATATGCCCACAGCATTTCTGATATCATTGAATCCACATCCTTACCACTGGAGCCATTGAATAGTACCTTTGACTAGGTGGTTGGCTCTCTCAACAATGCCATTTCCCTGTGGGTTGTATAAAGAGGTACAAGAGTGCCTAATGCCACAAGTGGATAATAGGTTCTTCATTTCAACTGACAGTGACTGAGAGCCTGTGCCGTATGTACTTGTGATACAAAAGGGGATGATGGACGGAGCGTTTGAGCAAATCAAACACTCACCCCCAGTCAACTGATCTGGGTTTAATCCATCACCATTCTTTAGCCCACTCAGCCACCCCATTTCAGACATGGCTATATGCAAATCAGTCTGACCCTGTGCCTCATGGGAACAGTCCAGCCCGAACTGCCAAGCCATGTCTTCCATGGACCGGAAACAAGCATCCTGGGACCGGTTTCGGATTCATAATCCTCATCAGCCAGGCTATCTTGAATCCAGTGGCCAAGTGAGCAAGGGACTCACGTCTGAGCATATCCTGCCACACTTAGGGCGAACAAAGCGATACAAAAGGGGATGAACTTGTGGCGCAGGCCATACCTTTCGCCATATGTAGCACCTTTACATGTACAACACAAACATACAACCATTGTTTTAAAATGGGAGAAATGTAAAGTGCAATATAAAAGTTCTGAAAAAAGAATCATAATAAAGAACATTTTCTGCACTTGTGGAACATTTTTCTGCACTTTAAAAATCTCCCATATAAACAAAATGTCTGCAATTTTCAATTAGAAATGTGGCAGCGTGTCTACCAGCCACTGTGAGCAACATGCCTGTTGTGTGTAGATAAAACACTTTGAAATTATAAATAATTCAACTGAAGAGTTAACTTTATGTTTATATGCATTACATAAAACTCATCATTTTAATGTTTTCCCATTTCAAAGTGTCTTTACAAACAGTAGGCATTTTAGTCCCAGTGGCCTGTAGACATCATGCTATATTTGAAACAGGAAAATGCAGTTATTTGTTTAAATGTGAGGAATTTAAAGTGAGGAAACAGGCTTCGTAAAACATTAGGACCCAACTGTCTTAATTTAAAGTAGAGAAAAACATCAAGACTTAATGTTCCATAGTAATATTTTCTTCACTTTAAATGTATCCCATTTAAAAGAAAATGACTGTATTTTCCGCTATAAACATGACACTCTGTCCATCAGCCACTAGGAGCAAGATCAGGGCCGGACTGGGAAACAAAACCGGCCCTGGCAAAGTGCTCGGCCGGCCCCCCTCCCCACTCGGGGGGCGGGGAGGGGGTTGGAGGTGCCGCCGAGCGCTTTGCTAGGGCCGGTTTTCGGCCGATTTTGTTGCAGGGCCGATTTTGCAAAAACGGCCCTGTAACAAAATCGCCCCCCAGGGGCTCAAAACCGACCCCCCACCCTTGCGGCGCACCGGGGGATTGCCCGGTGCCCTCTATGGCCAGTCCAGGCCTGAGCAAGATGTCCGCTGTTTATAAATGTGACACTTTGGAAAGGGAGAAAATTAAAATGAAGTTAACTTCATTATTAAGTTAACTTCGTTTTAATTTTTGCTCATTTAAAAGCATTTTGAAACATAATTTTGTTATATCCTGTTGGACCCGGCCTCGTGGCGTGGTCCTACCCCTCCCGCACGGCAGGCCCCGGACGACATCGGCCCTCCATCCAGCCCGGGTCGGCCTCGGGCACACCTCTGCACGCCCTCCAAACCACCAGATCCGCCACCCGGCGGCCCACAACCACTGACACGACACCCTCGGGCCGCCCCAGCATTACCGGTCCAGTGCCCACCCCGGACCCTCATTCCAGGCCCGACGCCATCTTGGGCCCATCACGTCACAGACACGTGGTCCCGGACCAGCCGCGGCCACGGCCCCAGCGAGCCTGCCATCGAGGCACCAAGAACCCTCCGGGTGGTAGAGTGGCCTCTCAACCAGAGACAAGGAGAGGGGAGTTTCGATGGCTCTCCAACCATCCCCGGATGCCTGGTTTCGATAACCCTCCGGCCTCCCTGGGCTCCGGCTCCACCCCCCTGCTGGGTGTCTGGACACCATCATCCCGGCCCCTCTGACCCCCAGGCGAGAGGGTCCGGACATCAAAGGACTCCAGACCTATATCTGGGCCAGCCCCGGAGTAGGACGGCAGTTGTATCCCGGAGTCGAGAAGCCCTGCTGACGCTGTCGCGGCTGACCCTGAGACAAACTCCCCTTGCTGCTCTACCTGGAACCTGCTGGCGCTGCCGCGGTCCAGCTTCGCTGTAACCACCTTGGAGCCTGCTGGCGCTGCCGCGGCCCACCCTCGCTGAACCATCTCGGAACCTGCTGGCGCTGCCGCGGTCCACACTCGCTGAACCATCTTGGAGCCTGCTGGCGCTGCCGCGGTCCACACTCGCTGAACCATCTTGGAACCTGCTGGCGCTGCCGCGGTCCACACTCGCTGAACCATCTTGGAACCTGCTGGCGCTGCCGCGGTCCACACTCGCTGAACCATCTTGGAACCTGCTGGCGCTGCCGCGGTCCACACTCGCTGAACCATCTTGGAACCTGCTGGCGCTGCCGCGGTCCACGCTCGCTGAACCATCTTGGAGCCTGCTGGCGCTGCCACGGCCCCACCTTCCGGAACCCCCCAGCTCGAGGATTGAGAGCTGTGCGTAGGGTCCCATTGCAACCGACCATCTATAAGACTGTCATGCTACCTTGCCCCTTGCCACGAGACTTTCCAGATCTCTGGATCTGCTGTATATATTGAACCGATACTTCTTGCCCGATAAAGATTGAAAACTCTATCTACGTGTGGTGTATATTTGTAGTGGTGTGGTTACTCTGTTGTACGATTCTAGGAGAGGGCCCTCCCGTCGGAGGCCTCTCGACATAGCTCGGTCCCTTCTCTGAAGGAGGGGTAGACCTAGGGGTGGTCAGTCAGACACCTTCTGCCTCCCCCGGGTTCGCCTTTCTAACATATCCACTGAGTTGAGAACAACTTTTATTTAAGAGTTAAAAACCTCAGTGCTTCAGTTATGAACCTCTGTAACCCACAAGAGTCATAAATCTGACTGAGCACTGCTCATTAACAGGCCCTGCTATCTTCAGCCTGATAATAATGTAAGATAAACATAGCCTTTTCTTAACTTTAAAAAGGAAACACAAAACATATTTATTGCAGTTCTTAATTAAAAATTATCTCAAGGCTGGGAGCTACTCTGAAGGTTTCTATGAGGTATTGGTAGCTCGCGATCGACTGGTTGGAGACATGGGGAAAGGGTGCTGTTTTTGTTTTCAACCTGCATGTGAAGTGTTTTCATGTTGTATGTGATGACCACCAAACTGTGGTTATCGATCCAGCAACTGGCGGTATGAGAGGGGAGGGTATGTGAGAGATGGACGTGCAAATTCAAACTGTAACAAGGACTAAAACATATAGACAGCTACTCAGAACCAGCCTAGCCGTATGAGCCTTGGGATGATGTGTGTGTACCAGCAACGGGGTAAGCAGAGAAGGCCCAGTAATTCATATGGCACCGGGTCCCACTCACAGATGCTGGTGAATGAATAAAAGGATGCCAAAATTGCAAAAAAAGGAATTGCTGACATGAGCAGTAAGCATGCACTTTTGAAATTCAGAGAAACTGGCTATTTCTGCAGAAATACACCTGATATTTGATGAAGTGGTGGAACAATCAAGGCTTGACCCTGGCAGAAACTACAAATCCTTAAAAGGCCCAGACACAACCTACTCCAGGTAAGTTGAAAGAAGCCAACATTTTGAGCAGAGGTTCACGTTCTAAGCCCCTTTCAGGCTCCTAGTCAGGTTATGGCTCAGTCCCTGGAAAGATTTGTACCTTGCACATGCTAGAATGAGAGACAAAACCCTTGGTAGGCTGCTGCTCGGACAGGGCAAGAGGGAATCAGCCTGCTTCCTGCGAGCCCAGTACTTTTCTATGATCTTAGACAGCCTTTCTCTTTCTAGGTTACATAAAGAGGCATTTTCCTCTGCTTCTATCATTTCCTCCCTGACAAGTTTCACTTTCATTATTAGTAGTGATTGACATTTCAGGAGGGGCGGCTCCTCCATTAGGGTGGAGGAGCGTCGCCCCAATGCTTTCTCGTAGTGCGAGAAGCAGAAACATAAAATGGTATTTTAAATACCATTTTATGTTTCTGCTTCTCGACCTGCGAGAAAGCAGAAGGCAGGGTACGCCTGGTTGGGGGGAGGGTGGCGGGCGAGAGGGTATGCCTGGTTGGGGTGGACGGGTCCGGGAGGTGTGGCTTGCCCACTGTTGTGGGCCCTGACTGTTTGGTCATCCCTCTGGGGCCGACCAAACCAGTCATGCACACTCTACATTTTCGCTATGTAGGCTGCATGCAACCTACATAGAGAAAATGGCCTCTCTACATTTGCCATTACAGCGTTGCGATTGACTTAGGGGAGGGGAGGGAGGATGCATGCTTCCTGTTACTGTTGAACACAGGACCCGTCCAGGAGCGGAGGCGGTGCGGGACCCGGTAAGGTACTTTTTTTAATTAATTTTTTTAACCGGCCCCCCCACCCGCGAGTCATGCGAGCCGCGACTGCATTTCAAAAGAAAACAAGCATTAGAAATGCAATAGGTCTCGCAGCATTAGAGTTAGTGCTTTTAGAATTGTTAATGGTTTTTTTTGTAAATCTTTAGCATGAGGTTGAGGGTGAGTGAGGGTGAGTGAGGGTGAGTGAGGGTGAGTGAGGGTGAGTGAGGGTGAGTGAGGGTGAGTGAGGGTGAGGGTGAGTGAGGGTGGGTGAGTGTGAGTGTGAGTGAGGGTGAGTGTGGGTGAGTGTGGGTGAGTGTGGGTGAGGGTGAGGGATTGAGGGTGAGGGGTTGAGGGTGAGTGAGGGTGAGGGGTTGAGGGTGAGTGAGGGTGAGGGGTTGAGGGTGAATGAGGGTGAGGGAGGGTGAGGGGTTGAGGGTGAGGGGTTGAGGGTGAGTGGGGGTGAGTGAGGGTGAGGGGTTGAGGGTGAGTGAGGGTGAAGGTGAGTGAGGGTGAAGGTGAGTGAGGGTGAGGGTGAGTGAGGGTGAGTGTGGGTGAGTGTGGGTGAGTGATTGAGGGTGAGGGGTTGAGGGTGGGCGAGGGGTTGAGGGTGAGTGAGGGTGAGTGAGGGTGAGGGGTTGAGGGTGAGGGGTTGAGGGTGAGTGGGGGTGAGTGGGGGTGAGGGGTTGAGGGTGGGTGAGGGGTTGAGGGTGAGTGAGGATGAGGGGTTGAGGGTGGGTGAGGGTGAGTGAGGGTGAGTGAAGGTGGGTGAGGGGTTGAGGGTGAGGCGTTGAGGGTGAGTGAGGGTGAGGGGTTGAGGGTGAGTGAAGGTGAGGGTGAGTGAGGGTGAGTGAAGGTGAGGGTGAGGGTGAGTGAGGGTGAGGGGTTGAGGGTGAGTGAGGGTGAGGTGTTGAGGGTGAGTGAGGGTGAGGGTGAGTGAGGGGTTGAGGGTGAGTGAGGGTGAGTGAGGGGTTGAGGGTGAGTGAGGGTGAGGGTGAGTGAGGGTGAGGGTGAGTGTGGGTGAGGGTGAGTGTGGGTGAGGGTGAGTGAGGGTGAGGGGTTGAGGGTGAGTGAGGGTGAGTGAGGGTGAGTGAGGGTGAGTGTGAGTGAGGGGTTGAGGGTGAGTGAGGGTGAGTGAGGGTGAGGGGTTGAGGGTGAGTGAGGATGAGTGAGAGTGAGGGTGAGTGAGGGGTTGAGGGTGAGGGGTTGAGGGTGAGTGAGGGTGAGGGGTTGAGGGTGAGTGAGGGTGAGGTGTTGAGGGTGAGTGAGGGTGAGGTGTTGAGGGTGAGTGAGGGTGAGGTGTTGAGGGTGAGTGAGGGTGAGGGTGAGGGGTTGAGGGTGAGTGAGGGTGAAGGTAGGTGAGGGGTTGAGGGTGAGTGAGGGTAGGTGAGGGGTTGAGGGTGAGTGAGGGTGAGTGAGGGGTTGAGGGTGAGTGAGGGTGAGGGTGAGTGAGGGTGAGTGTGGGTGAGGGTGAGTGTGGGTGAGGGTGAGTGAGGGTGAGTGAGGGTGAGTGAGGGTGAGTGAGGGTGAGTGTGAGTGAGGGGTTGAGGGTGAGTGAGGGTGAGTGTGGGTGAGGGTGAGTGAGCTACATCTAATGACTTCAGAGGACTGCTTATAGACTGTTTAAATTACAACCATTGTCGATAGTAAGTACTATTGACCCTGATAACGAAAACACACAAAACCAGCTGTCACGGCAGACTGAAACACCCCTCTAACGCACGCTGGTTAATAAAACGAGGCACAACACCGAGGAATATTGACCAGATCACTAATAAGATTGGAGCGCCAATTGATTTTGAACCAAATCCACAGGAGATTAACACAATATTTGTAAAGCAGTGGAATGTGGTGGGGACGTGGCGCAAACAATAAGTGCAGCTAGATCATATACTCAAATACATCCAAGATAGGGTGTTAACGAATAGCGGGTAATTTAACTGAGTGATGCGGCTTCGCACTATGTCCTCAAAGTAAAATGGAGATTAGCAAGCTGGAAAATCTGGAGGGTTACTTACATGCCGCTGGTACCAAAAGTGTCTGCCCGCTTCCCTCGATGTGTACACGGGCTTGTCTTGGCCGATTATTTTTAAATAGGTAAGCCAGAGCGCGCCAAACCAGATTGCTCGGTATTTCCGGGTCACGTGATCAGGGCATTCAAGTCTACGCAGTGCCAGACTCTATGGTGCGTGCGTGCTGGTACAGCAGGCAACACTAGAATGCTGACCCTTAAAAACAAATCAGAAGGCGCTTCGTGAAATCGGCGACACAATAATCTTCGGCACAATAGTAAAAGCAAGCACCAGTAGAGGCGTGTTTGGAAACCGAAGACTGGGTAAGGGGAGAGATGCATGGATTGGAGAGATGCAGGCTGTACTATGCAGCCCCATTAACGATCCCGCCCAAGCAACCATTTTGTATTTATTTACCTGGACAGCCGCAGTGGCGGACTGAGGAACGCTCGCGATATTTACAGGCAGCGCTACTGGATATGGAGCCTGCGTGTAGAAATAATTGGAAACAAGGCTAGCGGCAGGCAGGCAGGGGAGGAGAGGAGGAGGGGGGAGGAGAGTAGGGGAGGCACGGCGGGAGGGGGCGGTGCGGGTAAACAAAGACGGACATGCACGCGCCCGTGACTTTTAAGGTCAATGCGCATGCGCATAAGCTTAATGCGCATGCGCATTGACCTTAAAAGTCACGGGCACTGCAAGGAATCGCCACGATTCCTTGCAGTGTGGATAAAGAGTGGATGAGCCCCTATAGTCTCGCTTGCTCGATGCGCATGCGCATCGACAGGCGAGACCTAAAAAAGACAATTTGGTAAATGGAGGCGTCCCCTGCTTCAATTGTTTCGGCTAGGGCAGATGCACGGCACAGATTTGTTCTGATTTTGTTGAATTTAACACAGCTTTTTCCTGACCTATGAGCCTAGGGAAAACACCTTTTGTATGTCTCCCCAGGTTACCTTACCTTCTGATCTCCACTATATGTTCCCTTCCCCAGCCCCACCCCCATGCTTCCCACTACAACCCCCACTAACTAACTCTGCTCTCACCTCTAAGCAAGAGGCCTTTCAACAAAACAACAGTAGCCAATAGGCGTCATTTCCTGTCCGAGACTACTCGTAATTCACCCAGCAGAGTGTGTTGATTGAGTCGGAGTCCATGTACATAGGTAATATTCATTCCTCTGTGTAACTTGCTGTGTAATCTTGTAAATACCTAACTCACCCTGAGTAACCGTAGTAGCCATGAATTTGGTCCCATACTAGCTTATTACTCTAAACTTTCTCATGCAACATTCCTCGCGCTAATGTAAAGCGCTGAGCCACCTCTGGTAATGTACGCGCTACATAAAATCGCATCAATAAATACATATCTGCCATGGGAGGAGAGCAGAGTTCTCCCGCCTTATTTTAATCCCATGGCAGGGAGGGGTTTCTCAAACCAGAGCGCTTCAGGTCTACACACCTGCGGCAAGGCCGTGCCATGCCATATAAATGAAAAAATATAAAACAAAGCAAAAATAAACCAGGGGAGGGTAAAAGATAAGAAATGCTGGCTAGGGCGGACTAAGGACACTTAACACGCCACCATCAGCCCTCGTGACTCATTAAAAGCAGCTGAGAAGCTGCCAACTTGCAATGGAAACTTAGAGACGCCAACAGCGCCACCTAGTGTTTCTCCTTTCCGTATTTTAACACTGCGTTTGAAAAGATCTTCGAATCCCTTATTCAGCGATGGACGCCGCTTACATTCATACACCCATTACATTGATGACGTCTCATGGTGTAGGTTCAGTGTGCATGAACACATTTTCCCATAGACACAGAATGGGCAAAACCCTTTGAAGCATCTGGCCCTTTGTAACTAAGGAAAGAGGTTCGAATCTTGGGGTCAACTCAACATTCTGTGAATCTGGGCAAATAATTTGTACTCTCCACTGCCTAAAGAAAACAAGCACTGGCAAAGGCAATAGGTCTCGCCTTTAAAAACGCACGCAAAGGCTTTACTAATCCTTGTTTGAATTAACCTGGTAAAACCCCAAAACAGCCAATTGTGCGTGAAGAAAGTTGCATTACTTGCCAGCATAATTGGGGCCAGATTTTAACTGGAAGAAATAATGTGGGAAGCACCCGCAAAGGGTGTAGGAAATTTCAGCAGATTGTGAAATCGACTGTGGGAAAGCGAAACCAGTTGGACAAAAGCTAACAGGGCACAGATTTATAAAGTAATGCACAAGAGCTATAGCTGTATTATTAGTGGGGGTTTGGTCTAGGTTCAGTAAGACACAACCTGCATGGAATTCTGGAAGTGTGCAGTAGTAAAGCTGAGAAGTAGGGCTGCATCTTTCTGAGAAATAAACGCCGTCAACCCCTGGTAGGTGAAAAAGAAATGTGTGTAAAATTCACAGTATTCTTTCGTACAATGGCAATTGGTCCTCTGCTTTAATATTGATTTATATATGAATTAGACAATTATAAAACATTGTAAGTGATTTCTTCACAATTGCTTTTTTTGCTTTAGGTTTTATAAGGTTGAAAAAAAACATGATTTCACATTTTGTAATTTTTTTAAGACTTGTTTTACTTGCTTGGATGACTACATACCTGGCTGGTACTAAACGGGTTAAGAAATGCAGTAATTTCAATAATCCTGGATGTAACATTGTTCCATGTATGCCATTGTATAGATTTTGGAGAAACAGGAATATAGTGTAAAAAACAGGTGGTGTTGCTCCAGTAACACAAATCGGCCACCATGTATGTACTCGCACCACTGTGAACCATGACCCTCGCTAACGCAATCACCAACACGCTCATGTGTTCATGCAACAGTTTCACCATCACCCGCTCACAGCAGCTCACCTAAGACCCTCCAGACATGCACTCATTCACATGCTCAGGAAGTGAGGGAGTGAGTGATGAAGTAAAGGACAGGAAAACAGAATGAAAGGGAGGAGGTGAACAGCAGCTGAGTGTGCAATGGTTACCAGAAGGCCTTCAAGAGACACATGAAACCGCACTGGGATCATTAAATGCACAGAACACTTCACTATAGGTCAAGGGGCTTTGAAATGCTGGAAGTTGTCACAGTATAGCCCACCTGAGGCTGCTGAAGCAGAGGCCGGTCACCACTGCAGACAAATGTCACTCAATCCTGCTCTGCCTGAGAAAAGCAATTATGCCCCAAGCCTCTAAAAGTTCAGATTTACATTTACATTTAGTTTAAAGTGCTTTTGGTTTTAGTGTAAACAAAAGCACCTTTTTTCATGCACAGAAAAAATAGTTGCAACAGCCACTAAACACAATTCATCACAAAGTACATATAAAAACAATTAAAATCACTTTCCTTAAAACCCTAAGATTTGGTAGTAGAATATAAAATCCAACACTCAGATGTATTAAAAAAACCGGTTAAATCACTCCCATTTGAAGCCATGCACTAAAACAGTGTGATATAAAAGATTGTTCTTCTTGTATTACAGCTGCCAGGTTTGTTATCTTGCTTGAGACTTCCCCGAATGTCCCAATATATCTAAATCAAAGTTCAGAGGCAAATAGTAAACATGGGCCAAAGGCAGGAGTTACAGACTGCACTAACAGACACCACTTGTGCTACTGCGAGGGCCCCCATCCTAAAAGGAAGCCAGTTATCAGGTTTATAGTTCTACAAGAAATAAACGCACAGCAAACCAGTTACATGTTTCTGCGTTTAATATAGTATACACACAATATTATTATACCTTTCTTAAGACATAACTATCGTATAGTATATTGAAGTACACAGGATGCACGCTGGAAATAGTAACATGAAAGTACATCTCTATAAAAGCTTGCAATCATTACAGTACTTTTTAAAAGAGGGTGTCAAGCAGCAATCAACTTTACCTTATGGTGCTCTCCCTTGTCTGCCACATTATATAGGATGCAAAGTGCAGGTGCGAGGGTTGGACTAGCAGCACACGAGGGAAACAGTAACGTGGAGCGTGGGGTGCACAGAAGCACCCAGGGCTTGAGAGCGACACAGAGCAGGGGTGTGAAGCATACAAGGGAGACAGCTCTAAAACATGTACTCATGCATTTCCTAAAGAAAAGAAAAAGAAAGTTTCGTAAAGCGCGCACTCGTGTAAGAAATGAGAGAGGCGGTAAAGAGGCTATGCTCCACAACAGGTACAAAGACACGCTGGACGGGCTGAAACGAATAAAGCCAGTGCATAGTAAGCAAGCATGAGTGACTGACAGAACACAAAACCAATGTCAAGAAATGGGCACAAAAATACCTAGGTAAGCTTTCATCATGTCCACAATATATCTGTAACCAGGCTACAATCTAATAAAAATGAAGTTTATTCAGATTGTGAAAAATCTGATACAATATCATCTTTCTGCTAAGAGTAAATCAATCTTGGACAGAAGGGATCATTACAAGCTCTCTAGAGTTAACTTAGTAGCAAAATGCTTCAAAAGCTGACCCTCCTTATGGACATTGTGAAATGTCATGAACCCTTCAGTAGAAAGTTCGTAGACTGGACAGCAAACAAGTGCACAATCATTTGTCCTTCAGGACCATTCAAAAACACCATGTTCAAGAAGCATTTAATGGTAATTCACTCCTGTTTGTGTCAGCTAACTTCTGATCCTTATGCTCCATTCTGGTCAGAATCTATCCCCGCCTTCGACAGATAAGCACTGTGGGGCAGATTTATTGTTCTTTCATACAACGCAATACAGCAAGCCACCCAGGTGCGCTGTGTGAAAAGGAAAGGGCAGGAATGCACTGTATTTACCATTATACGACACAGTCCTATCCTTTCTTAGTGCTGGCACACTTTTTGCTGCCTAGCACCAAAGCAAGCCCACAACAACAGTCACTGATCGATATCTTCAGTAATATGTCGCTCACTCATGCTAGATTTATTATTCTTGGGGATTTCTGTGGTCAAATAGGGATCCGGGGCCGGCTCTAAAGGACATCCTTCAATCCTGTAAGAACATAGGTTTGCAACAAATGGTGTCAGAACCTACGCATCAGGGTGGGCATATATTAGACCTAATATTCTCAGCCAAAAATGTCACAGCAATGGAGAGCTTCGAACTCTATGCTGGACAGACCATTATCTAATAAAATTCTCGGTACGAAATCCCAGAATGAGCCCGCATACAGCTAATGTGGAAAGTAACCATTTTGGCAGAGAATGGAATAAACTTTTGAGAATATCAAAAGAAAACCCTCTGTTTACCAAGGATGGTCCCCTCGAGATGGTCCTTTCGACGTAAACAAATCGGTGGACGAAAACTATCTAGAATTTTGTAAACAGAATAGAACCAACATAGATCACCCTAGATCACATCGTCCCAATTAAACAATTAAAAAACACACATAGACCATCAGTACCTTGGTACAATGTGGAGCTAAAAAAACGAAAAATAGGCTGTAAACAGGCTGAAAGGAAGTGGAGGAAATTCTATGTGGAAGAGGATAAAATAGCCCTGAAAGTAGCAATAAGTAATTATAAAATCGAGATTTCCAGAGCGAAAGCTCCTAATAGTGCCAGAAGCATATTTAGATTAATGAATGACCTCTCTAAACCAGACTGCCTAAAAAACAATATTACCGCCACACAAGGCCTATGTGATAGTCTTGCTGTATTTTTTGAGGAGAAAATTAAGCTAAGATGCTAACACTAGTTCAGGGGAATGATAAAGTAGATAAGGACAAGACATTTTGAGATTCTAACAAAGGATGGTTTTAACAAGTTAGCCATGTGTGTGTGTCCTCGGGGTCCCCGCTGGATCCATTACCGCACCGAGTATGGAAAGAATTGAAGGAGGAACTCTTCCCACAACTCCGAAAGATATGCTGCCAATCCTTAAATAGTGAAGTGGTATCATCACTCTGGAAACGGGCCATAGTTATGCCATTTATGAAGAAACCTACCTTAGACCCCGTGTCACCCAATAACTACAGGCCTATATCCCTCCTGTCTTACCCAGTGAAAATAATAGAATGATTTGTCAGCAAAACCCTCTCTGTCTTTCTTGAAACCAATCATTTTATTTTATTTATGTCATTTCTAGAGCGCATGAATCACCCCAACCGGGGTATCTCCGCGCTGGACTGGACACAGACTGGAAGATGAGCAATTTGACTTTTGACCGGGACATGGAACTGAACCCACACTATTAACAACCATGGATGAACTTAGAATGCGAGCAGACAAAGGGCAATCACTTATACTGACCCTTTTGGATATGTCTGCTGCATTCGATATAGTCATCCATAGAACTCTTATGAATAGGCTGACCTCAATTGGAGTGGGAGGTATGGTAGCAAAGTGGCTGTGGCCCTTCCTTTCCCCTTTCCAATCTGAATTTGCAAACATTAAACACTGTGTCCCTCAAGGACCAGCAATTAGTCTTATATTATTTAATTTCTATATGAGCCCACTGATCTCTATCTTAAAGTCAATTAAAGTCAATTTACTGAATTACGCTGATGATACACAACTTATTCTATCTCTGGAAGGGAATCAATCTGTGGTCACTCGACAGCTTCCACGAATGCAGGCGAAAGACTGCAGGATGGCTCAATGAAACTTCCCTGCAGTTTAATGGTGACAAAACGGAGATCCTATGCTGCATAACAACGAAAATGCCTCTCTCCCTCCTGACTAATTTTTGGCCCATTAGCTCTGATAAGCACCCAATACCCACAGAGACAGTCTGTAATCTGGGCTTTGTTTTTGACAACAAACTTAGCCTCGAAGCCCAGGTGAGCAAAACTGCGGGAACTTGTTTTTCCCTCATCAGAGCACTACGTAAGATTCTCCCAATGCGTCCTGCCTCGGCCAGAGCCCAAGTGGTAAGACGTGTCATTCTGAGCTGATTAGATTGCTGTAACACTCTGTTATTAGGTGTCACAACCTTTTTGATTAAGAGGCTCCAGAGAGTCCAAACTATGGTGGCACAGCTGGCTTTAAACAGACCATGTAGGTCATCGGCATCCATGTCTCTAAGAGAGCTCCATTGTCTCCCTCTCTTGCAGAGGATACAGTTAAAATGGCTCTGTATCATGTATAAGGCACTACACAGTCTTAGGCCTTTCCCGCTACAAAACAAATTTAAATGGTATGCCCAAACAAGAAGCCTACAATCCTTATCAGCCAAAGTATTAACAGGTCCAGGTTTAAAACAACAAGATTTGGAGGAGGAGCGTTCAGCATTGAAGCAGCCCGACTCTGGAATGAGCTTCCACCAACCCTAAGACAGACAGATCCACTACAGTTTACAAAAGAGACTTCAAACATGGCTCTTTCCAAAGGAGTAAATCAGTCTTGCTTGATGAGATCCAGCAGCTGCCACCTGTCTAGGAATGTGTGTGAGTAGCAGTAATCACGTAATATAGTGCCAGGATACCCGTGGGGTGACAGTGCGCTTTATAAATAGACGTAACATATTGCAATGTAACATAACATCAATGCAAGCACCCTTCCAACGAGAAGGTGGTAAACTGCAGAACTTCACAGGCCCCGGTCTAATATTGGCTGCATGACATGATCTCAGATACAGAAATCGCTGGAGTGGAGTCTAGATTAGCCACAATTCTCTCTATTTTTTCTTTTTTAAATCAGATAGCTTATCGCAAAATTCAGAGTTCAAAATCGGCAGTATACAGGCACTGGGGTGAAAGAAATTCCTAACAATTTTAACATTTCGCGCAATCTGTTTTAAACAAAAGTTTCCTTCAAAGTGAGCAGCTTGTGCTGACTTAATCATGGGATTATCTGAGGGCCTCTTTATAACTTTGCCTTATCTTCAGGCAAAAATGTCTCCTCCATAGTCTTTCAAGTTTCTTGCAATGCTTTTTGTCTGCCACTAGGACAGAGATTAACCAAAGCGCTGAAGGGCTATATCCCTGATTGAAAACCGATTGTAGAGGTGGCCATGTTTCGAACATTGACTATAGTCATTTGTCTCCTACTCCCACTTCTCTCACTAAATCACCGCAGAGCTCTGGCAAAAAGTTGTCAAGCAGGTTCTCTTACTTTAAAGGTTTACATTTTCTGCAGGCATGGTAGGAAGCTGATTCAACAGCGATGTCCCTCATCGAATTGCCCTCAACACCCCAATAACAAGCATTTGCAATGCAATAGGTCTCACATTTGTGAAAGTTAGAGCTATTGTTGTTGTAAATGACAATATTTTTTTATTACGTTTTTTGTTTGCAGTGGAGTGATTTTTTTAAAGGAAAAAAAGTGTACCAAAGCCATGCGTGCTCCTTTGTGTTGTAGGACAAATTGTTTGTCTAGCATTTAAAATGGGGTACTGGAGACTAAACTACATGTACCAGAATGCAACAGGGGAACTAGAAACTACACTATTAACACAAAAGAGCATGGTTTCTGTTTCCTTTTGCGTGCATGCACAGCAGGTAACTGTGCACTAACATACACGCAGTGTGCATACAGAGAAATCATAGTTGACAGACATAGCACACATGGAGTGTGCAAACGGCATCCAGAGATCAATCACCCTGTTCATCTACTCGGGGCATAGATGCTTCAAGGCAACGGATAACGCAGAGTACAAGACATAATGCTTGTGACATGCACCCAGAGCAGACGGCACATAAACACACACACAGGAGACTGAATATACAGCATTTACAAAAGGCGTGCATGCACACAGTACATATGAGGTATGCCTACCAGATAACGGAGTGAACACACACAAAAACACAAGGAGAATGCATTACGTTGGAGTAAACCCCGCCAGTAATCACAACAACTGCATGAGAGCTATCGATGACCAGCGGAGGCACTTACTTTTTTGAGCCATGCAAATGACTGTTTCCATGGTGGCATGGAGTTATGTTATTTTATGTTATTTATTTTCTTCTATAGCGCACGGCTACTCCAAAGGAGTTGGGCGAGCCGCGCAAAAGAAAAGAAATACGTGGCTGCCATTGTTGAAGCTGAAGTGCGGCATACAGCAGGGCTGCCAACCATACCAGCCTTGCCATGGCGAGTAAGCATGGAGAGGACCAGAATGCAGCGTCGGATTAGTAACGCGGGCATTCGGGCAATGCCCGAGGGGCCGGTGTCCGAGTTCTGCTCTGGGCTGCTTTTTTGAGCAGTCTGGGGGGTGATTTAGGCGCTGTCTCTATTGTTCGAATACAGCCAGCGGCCCAGTGGGAGTCTGAGTGGCCTTTCTATAGGCAGATGGGCGCTCATTACCTCCGTTTAGCAAAGGTAATCCTCCCTTTGACTCGCGGGCCGGCCCATTAATGTGTGCACATACTGAGCGGGGGCAGGGGGCCTGAGCAGAAGTGGAAGTGGCCTCACTTGTTTCACCAGTGTAAACTAACGCGTGCATTTTTTTACCCCTACCCCCCTTCGTGCAGTGTTTTACCCCCCCCCCCGCCCCCTCCTCCCAAATTATTTTTAAAGATGATTACACCAATGCAGTGACACGAGGAGTGTTTATGCAAATGTGGGACGATTTTGGGTTTTTTTGCGTGCCCGGGCCGATTTTCATTCCCAATCCAACACTGCCGGAAAGCCCATTCCAGTGAGCTACCTCCTCAAGGTGTCATGATTAGTGCATGGGTGGGGCACAGTGTAGGGGAGTGGGATGGGGTCAGTTGGGGAGAGATAGGGGGCTGGGACATTGGAGAGGAGTCAGGATGAGTGAGTAAAGGACTAATATAGAGTTTGGCGAGCAGCGCAGAAGAAAAGAAAGTCGTGGCCACCATTATTGAAGCTGAATTACTGCATGCCATTAGGTTGTGTGCAGAATCAGAACAACTGCAAGAAGACCTGCTGATGATTAGCAGAAGCACTTACTTTGTTAAGCCATGCTAATGACTCTCTCCATGGTGATATTCTTGAAGCTGAAGCATGCCGCAAGGCTTAAAATAAACATAATATAATGCACAGCGTGCGGCGCTGTTTAAACAAAACATAAGAAAAAGCGCGGAGTGCTGCGCTGTTTAAAAAAAAAATATTAGGTTATGTGTAGCGTAGAGCTATACTGTGCCATGTCGCACTTCATTTGTTGAGCCATGCTCATAACGGTCTCTGGGGTGGCATGGAGTTGAGCGAGCCACGCAGTAGTAAAGAAAGTCGTGGCCACCATTGTTGAAGCTGCAATGTTTAAACTAGACATAATATAAAGTGAGGTATATCGTGCTGTTTAAAAAAACATAAGAAGAAGCAAAAAATAAATGTTAGGTTGTGTGCAGCATATATGATAAAGCTCGGCGTGCTGCGCTGCATAAAAAAACATAAGATAAAGCACAGCGTCCTGTGCTGCTTGAAATACAAAATACTAGGTTATGTGCAGCATCACTGTGCAGTTAGCCCCCAGGGCGGGTTGTGGCAGCTGGAGAGCGTTGCATGCCTGCAAGAGCAGCTAGGAGAAAGTCATGTAACCCCTTCCATGCTCATGACGAGCTCAGCTCGTCATGCAGTACACTGCTTGTGCTCATGGCGAGCTGAGCTCGTCATGAACAGTGGAAATAATGGATCTGCAGCACAGAGCATGAATTGCTGTAGCATCCATAGTGTTAAGAAAATAGTGCTCAGTAACTGCAAATAAAACATACAAGTGACAACACATGGAACAGGGGCATTCCTCATGGGAGGTTACTACTGGAGAAAAGGAGGTATTAAGGAAGGACTACTAAAGAAATTAACCAATAAAAAAAAACATTTACAAAACACATTGAAAGGAGCCAATAAAATACAAGGGCGAAACATGGGAGGAGCTTAATGCCTATATCCTGATAACAGCATGTCTCGAAGAGACAGTGCAAGCGCTGCCTAGGCAAGACCTATCAACTATGCCCAACATGGTGTATGAGGACCAAAAAAACCAAAAAGGCCTAAAAATTAATAAATGAGTGGTCCGACCATGTCATGACCAAGTGATCCTCTAAAAATAGGGTACTATTAGAGTATATGAGGAAAAAACGGGCCTTTGCCTTATAAGTGGGGACAGGAACCCATTGAGGCAAATTAGGAGATGCCAACTTATGAGAAAGTGCCCTCTTTCTTGCATGGTATGCCCCCACTTTTTGCTGAATTGCTGATGTACTTTGACTGAGTGTGCCCTGGGTTCCTGCCAATCAGGTACCCAGGGCCTGTGTTCCTTCCCTAAAACAATTTACAACAAGGGGTGGTGATGGACAGAGTCTCTGAATTAAGCAGAATACTCTCACCCAGTCAAGAGATCAGGGCTAGATCCAACACCGTTTTTTAGCTCATTGCACCATCCCAGTTTCAGAACCTGGCTGTATGCAAATTAGTCTGTCCCTGGCCCAGTGCATCATGGGAACAGGGCAGACCAGACTACAAAAGCCAATTCTTACACTGGGAAGGAAACAAGCTTCCGGGGACCGGTTTCTGGCATTTCAGCCGTCTTCGGCCCGGCTTGCTTGAATCCTGATGGTGCAATGAGCAAGGGACTCACATCTGAGTATACCCTTCCACGCTTAGGGTGGACAAAATAATTTACAACAAGGGGTGGTGATGGACAGAGTCTCTGAATTAAGCAGAATACTCTCACCCAGTCAAGAGATCAGGGCTAGATCCCCCGGTAGCTTGTCTCCTTTCTGGTGAAGAATTGGCTTGGTAGTTTGGTCTGCCCTGTTCCCATGATGCACTGGGCCAGGGACAGACTAATTTGCATATAGCCAGGTTCTGAGCTGGGATGGGGCAGTGAGCTAAATAACGGTGATGGATCAAGCCCTGATCTTTGGACTGGGTAAGAGTGGTCTGCTTAATTCAGACACTCTGTTCATCACCACCCCCTTTTCTGAATCATTTTGTCCACCATAAGCGTGGAAGGGTATACTCAGACATGAGTCCCTTGCTCACTGCTCCATCAGGATTCAAGCAAGCCGGGCCGACTTGGCTGAAATGCCAGAAACCGGTCCCCGGTAGCTTGTCTCCTTTCTGGTGAAGAATTGGCTTGGTAGTTTGGTCTGCCCTGTTCCCATGATGCACTGGGCCAGGGACAGACTAATTTGCATATAGCCAGGTTCTGAGCTGGGATGGGGCAGTGAGCTAAATAACGGTGATGGATCAAGCCCTGATCTTTGGACTGGGTAAGAGTGGTCTGCTTAATTCAGACACTCTGTTCATCACCACCCCCTTTTCTGAATCATTTTGTCCACCATAAGCGTGGAAGGGTATACTCAGACATGAGTCCCTTGCTCACTGCTCCATCAGGATTCAAGCAAGCCGGGCCGACGAGGCTGAAATGCCAGAAACCGGTCCCCGGTAGCGGCAGTGAGCTAAATAACGGTGATGGATCAAGCCCTGATCTTTGGACTGGGTAAGAGTGGTCTGCTTAATTCAGACACTCTGTTCATCACCACCCCCTTTTCTGAATCATTTTGTCCACCATAAGCGTGGAAGGGTATACTCAGACATGAGTCCCTTGCTCACTGCTCCATCAGGATTCAAGCAAGCCGGGCCGACGAGGCTGAAATGCCAGAAACCGGTCCCCGGTAGCTTGTCTCCTTTCTGGTGAAGAATTGGCTTGGTAGTTTGGTCTGCCCTGTTCCCATGATGCACTGGGCCAGGGACAGACTAATTTGCATATAGCCAGGTTCTGAGCTGGGATGGGGCAGTGAGCTAAATAACGGTGATGGATCAAGCCCTGATCTTTGGACTGGGTAAGAGTGGTCTGCTTAATTCAGACACTCTGTTCATCACCACCCCCTTTTCTGAATCATTTTGTCCACCATAAGCGTGGAAGGGTATACTCAGACATGAGTCCCTTGCTCACTGCTCCATCAGGATTCAAGCAAGCCGGGCCGACGAGGCTGAAATGCCAGAAACCGGTCCCCGGTAGCTTGTCTCCTTTCTGGTGAAGAATTGGCTTGGTAGTTTGGTCTGCCCTGTTCCCATGATGCACTGGGCCAGGGACAGACTAATTTGCATATAGCCAGGTTCTGAGCTGGGATGGGGCAGTGAGCTAAATAACGGTGATGGATCAAGCCCTGATCTTTGGACTGGGTAAGAGTGGTCTGCTTAATTCAGACACTCTGTTCATCACCACCCCCTTTTCTGAATCCTTCCCTAAAACGGCATTGAAGCCTAAACCCAATTGGAATCTCTGGCCACATGTCAGGCCCTAGTAAATGGTACCCTAGCTACCCAGGGACCTGTGACCAGAGAAGGCCCCTAAGGGCTGCAGCACTTATTGTGCCACCCTTAGAGGCCCTGTGCCCTGACACACACACACACTGCCTTGGCAGGCTGCGTGTCTTGGTGCAGAACAAACCAAAGAGTCGACATGGCACACATCCCTGTGTGCCATGCCCACAAAACACTGCCCTGGCATACATCAGTCACCCCTCTAGCTGGGTACCCTATGGCAGTGGTGAGGGTACAGGTGCATGAGCCCTGTGCCCCTACAGTGCCCAGATCCATTCCTGAGCATTGTAAGTGCAGTGCTGCCATTAAGTGTACATGGTGCTGGGAGATTGTCATTACAAACTCCACAGCACCATAATGGCTACACTGAAGACTGAGAAGTTTGGTATCAAACTTCTCAGCCCATTAAACCCGCACTGATGCCAGTGTAGGATTTAATGTAAAATGCACGACAGAGGGCATCTTAGAGATGCCCCCTGAAACTAACCAATGATCAGCGTCCTGACTGAGAGGCTGCCTAGGCTGCCACACAGCAGACATGTTGCTGGACCCCTGGGTCGAGAGCCATTCGCTCTTGTGGGCCTGCAACAATGCACATCCTGTGACCAAGAATCCAGCCCCCAAGGACTCCCCTCGACGCTCCTGACGACGCCTGCAGCCTCAACTCCAGGGACCCCCCCAACCTTGACCAGCAGAGGGTAAGATTTCCCGACGCTTAAAGACACCTCGGCACCCGGCGCCCCACGGCCCCCTGTGCCCAACTCCTGGGTGTCTACCCAACCTACAGCTTCCCAACTTACCCCTCGAAGTGGTGGTCGCACCTGAACAATCTCCGTCCCCGAGCTTGCAGCCTTTGTTCGTCACGTAGCTTTCCCATTGAAATCCATTGGGCGCCCGATGGCCCAAAAGCACACTGCACCCAGCCGCCCCAGTGTCACTGGGAGTGCACCAACTGTTCTGATCTACTTCCCTACTTGACCTGAGTAAGTGACCAGGAGCTCCGCTCCCACAGCCGCGTGGCTTGCTTGCTAGCAGCCACCAACCAAAAGCCCCTTACCCGCCATAGGCTAACATTGGGCCTACTCTCTCTGCACCCAGCTGCCCCTGTGCCACTGAGGGTGTAACTATTGTACCAACCTGAACCTGGGAGACCCCTGAGTCTTGCCCCAGAACCTTAACCCTGCCAGTCGAATAATTACCTGAAAGCCGATAACTTGCATTTTCTCCATAGGGTAACATTGACTGGTTTTCACTTGGAAATTCTTCTAAGTGTCTAGTTTTTTTTGTTTAAATTTGTTTTTATTAATTTTAGAAAAAGACAGTTACAATGTACTTCTTATATGTGCCCACAAGATCACAATAAAGGCAAACTGTAAGACCCGCAATTCATATATACAATAACATTGTATGTGTAAGTCCGTTGGACGAGTTTTGAAACTTTAAAATATTCACTAAAAATCATCCGATCAACGAAAACAAAATGACTCACCTGTTACCAGGAGAGATCCCGGTGCTGGATCTAGGTACCCAGCACTGACCAGAAAAAGTAATTACGACTGTGATTTTCCTCCACAGGATAACATTGCCTGGTTTTTGCCAGAAATTCTTCTAAGTGTCGATTTTTGCAACTTACAAATATTCCTTAAAAATCGCCTGTATAACAAAAACGATTTCCTTCAACTGTTTTCAGGAAATGCACCAGGGCTGAATCCAGAATCCAGCCCGGAGTAAGAAAAACGTTTGTAAAGTAAATGTTATTGCAGTTTGCTTCAAATTCCCATTGAGCTCAATGTTATTATTGTGTTAAGATTGTGTAGCATATTGCAACCCCTGTATCTATTGCATTCAAAGGTCTACTGCTCATTGAAAGTATTCAACTGTAGCATCTCATTCTGAGAAAGTATTTTTATACCTACTTGTGCTTCTAAAACAAAACAACAATATATTTTTTATATACAAAATAATTGGCCTAGAGTTCAGTTCTTGAGTGTGTGAAACATTTTGCTGACTGAGTGTGTACATCAAATGCTTCACACTGTCCTCTGAATCTGTAGTGTAGTTCCTATTATCCCAATAGGCTCTGCGCATTGGAATAATACCTTCAATAGTATAGGCCTAGACCAGACGTTAACTAGGTCTACTACTGTCGATATTAGACTTAAAGTTTTGGGTTTGCCAGCTTAGCTCAGAGTTCACTAGAAACTTTCTCGAATAGGCAAGGAGGAGTTGAACCTCCCTGGATAGACAAGAAGGGATTTAGTTTCTGACAACCATAGAACATGACAACTTTGCTCTCCCCTAATCAAGAGTATATCTCTAGAGTCGTGTGAACAAAAGGCA
Source organism: Lissotriton helveticus (assembly GCF_964261635.1). Lineage (NCBI taxonomy): Eukaryota > Metazoa > Chordata > Amphibia > Caudata > Salamandridae > Lissotriton > Lissotriton helveticus. The sequence continues at coordinate 1,594,863,571 of NC_136069.1, read as the reverse complement.
ATTTATTTTACTCAGTCAGTACGTGCATTCTTAGTCTCATCAGATTGTAGAGAAAAGGAAGAGACGGGCGTGTTCAATAAAAGATGTTATTTATTGATCAGTCTCTTTTCTCATACAAGAGAAATGGATCGATATTATTGCAATACTTATAGTTAAGTAAAGTGCATACATTAAAAGCAGTAGTATAAAATAATACTGTAAAAACATTGATATGGTTTCTAAGCCATATGATGGTTTAAAATGAATAAAATAGATATATACACATATACATTTGACTAAACGTACTCAACTGGTGTTTCTAGCTACGCCTACCCCGTGTACCTGACCTAAGCCTAATACGTGGGCGGGAATAGAAAGTTACAGTTTAAGTTAAGTTTGTTTTGCCAAGTGACTGACTAAAGAATTCTCTGCGAGGGGTTATTCAGTTCTGTACCTGGAATTTAGGATGGATGAGGGATGGTATCTCTCGTCTCTGGTCTCGATATTCCAGGCTGCCTGCAAGGGCTACCCGGAAGCGCCGGAGCTGGATTTCTCGGCAGGAGAAAGCAGCTTCTCGTTCTCAGCGCGTCAGAAAGGCGGGGCTGCGCCAGCGGGGTCTGCTCTGCTCTGGGCTTCGGCAAGTATGGCTGCTCCGTCTCGTCACCACCGCGTGTGTTTGCATAGGGCAATATCGGTAATATTTATACCTTTAAGGTGCCGAGATTGACGTAAGGATGGACATAGATACGTCAATAAGGATGTCATACGACTTGGTCGTTAGCGCATTCTTTTGCTGAAGTTCTCGGTGAAATCAAAACAATGGCCGCAGGGTTTTTCCCAGGTTGTCATAGGTTTGATTTGTTTAGAGAACTCCATATGCCTTATCAGGGGCTGGAGGAATATCGCTTGTCTAATTAGATGGCAAGCGTTATGACCTAATCAGATAACACGTTCCTGTGCCGTAGTGTGGCTTTATCAGATAACGGTTCCTGCATCATGGGGGTTTTCTGCCTCATGGGATGGTTGCTAGTTAACTTGTTAGTTTGTTAACCAGAATAGGGTCAGGAATAGGGGGATCGATACAGAACCTATAGGAATACATCACACCCACTCCACGCTAACTATGGACATATTTACTAATCTATGCATAGTAAAACATACTATAGAGTATAGTGTATACCTTACCACCCCAAAATACATAAATGCATTTTGAAATTATCAAATATACGGAAAAAAAGCAGTTTACATGTATTGTATGCACTCAAGCTGTGAAATGATGCTAAAGTAATCACGCATTTGTATACATTATTGCTAATTGGTATATGAGAATTACACATGAAATGGCTCTTAATACAGAAGAAAGGTTCGAGACCATTTCATCACAGAATATATTAATAATGAACATTCCAGCGGGCAGCTAATGTCTATAAAGTATCTAAAAATAGAAATTTTAGTTCTCTAAGAATAGTTCTTACTTTAAGCAGAAGATAAGTGTCCCGAAAAATATGCAAAAATATTTTGGGGCTGCTGAAATATTGCTGTCCATGAACTGGAGGGAAAATTGTTCATGTGACTTTATTATTAAAGTTGAAGGCCAAATTCAGGGAACGCCGTGTGCGAGCTTGCTCAAAAGTCTCTATTTCTGCTCTGGTGAGAACATCATATCATTTAGGCTTTCGAAAAAGCTGTCAACAGCTTCCTGGGAAAGTTCCACTAACTCGGAAAAAGGTGTAACCATGCATTCGTGCGCATGATTGTCTCCATTGACGTTCTGATTTGGATTGCTGACAGAAGGTCGTACCTGATCGATGCTGCTTTCATTTTGAACTTCACTACCCCTTAATCGTGGTGGTGAAGCTTCCACGAATGCCGTCATCAGGATTGGTAGCCGTTGAGGGCAGCACAAAGCATGAGCCTTGATTGGACTCAACAATGTTTCTGCATCCATTGGCGCATCCGATTGTAGCGTCAGACAGGTGTCTAACACGCATTCTTCTCCGCATAGCAGGCACCTTAATACAGGTAAAACACATCGTTGCCACATTGGTCGAAATGATAGAAACCAAGTCATGTTCAGGTCTCTAAGCCGGGATAGTCCCAGGATTTTTGATATCCGGTACCGGTATCCAATGGCTAGGATTGTTTCTTCCCTTGTCGTAGGTGTTTTGTCTGTGACATGGTTTGCCATAACGAAATATTAGGACCAAGAATAGGATTCCTGCAATTAGTCCCAAAATGAGGGGAAGTCCGCCAAAAATCGAATGGACGAAATCTGGAAAAATACCCAGTATGGCTTTGAATGGTGTTAATGCCATCGAAAATACTGTCTTAAATACTTTTGAGACTCCACTGGTATCAGAAATATTTAAGATTTCATTCAGGATTTCTGCGAAATGTATGGGGGAATTAGTTGATAATAAGGAGTGTATCTCTGCAGTCGTCCTTGCGACTTGGAGATCATACGTTTCTTTTGATGACGTGAGCCTGGTAGGCGTCTGAAGAAGCACTGTTTTCATTCTGCTTAAAGTATCTATTCGAATAGAAGTAATTTTCAAGTTGGGGCATGCCCTTGCCTCCCTGTCTGGAAAGGAGCTGGGGAACAATGAGCGTCCACAGCACTTGACCTTCGCAGTCGTAGTTACGAGATAAGGAGTCCCGGGCATAAGACTACAACATCTGCGATCTACAATTAGAATGTAACTCCCATTATAGAGTCTTTGAAAGAATGGTTCTATCTCTGTTGCAGGTGTGCCTAGCTGGTGACATGAAAGGTTGTTTGAGTTCCCTTCACAGGCTCCATGCAAACTAATTCCGTTACACAGAAGTGTACCGCTTAGTGACATCGCACAATTATTGCCACTAAGAAACACTTTCTCACCTTTATTACTGACACATGCATGTGAATAGGGCAGGTTCCATGTTGTTTTAATGTACCCCTTTCCCAATTTTTCGTACATGCCAGCCTGTATATATTTTTGGCAGTATTGAAACCTGAAGGTTGATATTGGAATATTTATTATCCCATGTATTATCCATTCACTGACAGGTCGTTCTGACATTGTCACTGGTAATCTGTCGAGTTTTTCAATGCTCAGGATTGTATAATCAGCACCCTTTTGTGCCATACTGATTTGTCTATCAGTAAGGTTAAAGATATGGAATAGTGACGTGGTGTTGATTAAACGCCAAGGCACATAGCCTGAACACAGATTTTGTAACGTCCAGCCAAGCTGTACAATAGAACGCAATTGAGACTGACCGTGTTTTAACAACAGTAAGTCTTGCGATATTATGTCGATTGCTGAAGACACAATGCTGTCCAGAGAAAAAATTCTGGAGGACAGAGTCATTAACCCATTGTCCACTACAGAAAGTGATTTTTCCAAATTAATACGGTCAATTTCCCGTATTCTCTCTGCTGTTTCAATTTGAGTAACCTTCCAGGCCTCGTTATATGCTGCATATATGGAGGCTGCTATGAAACGTTTTTGACGCTGTTTGCGCGGTCCCATAATGAAATCACGCAAGTCAGCACCATTAGTAAGTAAAGTTAGGTGTTGCTTAATTTCTGCCAGTGTGGAAGTTTGAAGCCATTGAAGGCATAATTTGCCCACACTGTAGGTGGTTATTATCCCTGGGTGATGTCTTTGGAGATATCTAGGGTCTGGCCTGGTCATTTTGAACCCCTGTGTTTTGTTCAGGAATCTGTCTTGACAGTTATTAGTATCTGTGGGCCAGATCAACCACTGTTTCCAATCAGGATGTGTTCTGTTTTGGTTTAATACATAGTTTACGTCTATCTCTTCATCTGTAGAGCTATTGCTGTTCATTGTTGGCTTTGGAATAGACGGTTTATTTAAATCTTTGATTTTGGCTAGGCCAAGACAGGTAGTTTGTTGAACAGTGTCATTTAAAAATATAATTTGTTCTGGGATCATGCAGGCTCTAAACAAAGATTCTATACCCTGTACTTGCCATTCTTTTGTACCCCAAACACTTTTCAATTCAACATTTTTGTCCCAATAATCAAAACCAAAAGTATTCATTTGTTCAAAGAATGAGTCTGAATATATCAATTTCGTGTTTGTTATCATGGTCTTTGTCCCTGTCTTATTTGACAATTTGAAATAAAATGTTTCAGCATTACTTGTGTTAAAACCGGAAAAGTATGAATATTTGTCATAAAAGGTTCTTGAGCTTCCTTTTGAAGGGGTTGCACAATGTTCCCATTGATTATAATTGAAAACATTTCTAGGTTGTGCAGATCTATGTAGAAAATGGTTACCATAGTGGTTATAACAGTACATACTATCATAATTTGTAGAACCCTGCAAATAATCATGTTTGGTAAATTTAGCAGACATTACTAAGTCAGACATCATATTATTTATACTTTCGAAGTCCCAATCATCAGCAAATGAGCTTGGTTTTACAAAGTCACTCAATGAGATCTTAATTTGGTGTGGATATTTCAGGATTTCAACCGGGCCATAGATTTCGTAGTCAGTGTTGTCCCATGCTACCCCACCCGGTATAGGATTGGCTGTGAAGTTGACTGAAGAAAGTTCTCTTTTCTCGACGTGTGAAGATGTGTGTGGTTTGAGGATCAAGTTGATTTTCTGACTTGCTGTGTCCATTTTAGCATATTTTCCCTCAATGAAGCGTCCCAAAGTTAGTACCATGATGAGCCAAAGTATGAGGATAAATGCACCAAAACCCACCCAAAATTCAATCCATGGAGAAATCAGATATGTTTCTTTCAGTTGTTTCAAAAGTTCTTTAGCTTTATCTTTAAAGGTTTTTGATGATGGCTGTGTCTTTGATTCACTGAAGCCTTCAGAGGAATCATCGAAGTTTATGAAGTAGCCGGATGCAGTTCTGTCAATTGTTCCAATTGCTTCAGGATTACTGTTTCTTGCATATTCACTTGGTACTTCATTGTAAGTTGGTGTGTCTCTGCTAAATGTTTTTATTTGGGTTTTCAGAGGTCTAAGTTCCATTGCATTGTTGCATAGTCCTTGTTGTTCTTCTGTAGGCGTTTCGAATGTGATTAGCCTCTTTGTTAGGACCTCTGTACTGGTAGCAAACCTTGGTGTTCTGCTACTTATTGGGAGTCCACTTGGCCTACTATTTGTTATCGGCCACATGATTGTGGTTTTACCAGGTCGATGGATACAACTCGGTTCTCCTTTTTACCAGCAAGCGGCGGTAGTACTACTGATCTTGTCCCATTGATAGACAAGACAGGAACTGCTTTTCTGTAAGAAGGCCCAAATTCCTTCTTTACCGCGATCTTTTCTCTGACTAGATCCCCGACTTTTGGAATCCAGACAGGTCTTGCTGGGACAGGTGGTGGTTCTTCAGTGGTTGTTGGCTGTTGTTTCAACTTTATGTTGCTCAGGTCTTTTCTTGTTTCGTTTAAGTCCTGTAAAATAGCCAAACGGTCTTTGATATCAAAGCTTTTTTCCTTTACCACTGAAGTCTGACTGTCAAGGTCAGAGATTAACATCCTAGTTCCAAATAATAATTCGTACGGAATGAATCCCTTCAGAGAATTTCTTGGCAGGTTATTTAGACTACGTTGGACACTTATTAGATGTTTGACCCACCCAGCTCCCGAACCTAATACCTTTGCCGTTATAGATTGCTTTATGTCACGGTTTTTTCTTTCAACAATTCCGTTCCTCTCAGGGTGAAATGGACAAGAGTACCGCAATGTAATGCCCTTGCTGACCATGGCCTCCTTATAAGCTCTAGAGTTAAAAGCAGGACCATGGTCCGAATGCAGCATCCCAATTGCGTATGTGCCGATAAAGACTCGCAAATCTTTTATAACAGTTCTGGCATCAGCCGTTCGCTGGGGCCACATCCATATGAATCTCGTGCATGAGTCCACTGCGACCAAGATATATTTATAGTTACCATCCCTTTGTAAGGGACCACAGTGGTCTAGGTAAACACAGGCTAATGGTTTATCCGAGATTAGAAGGGGCGTCTGCGCTGGACGTCTCACCGTTGATACTTTCATTCTTTGACATATTTCACATTCTAAAACATAGTTCCTTGTTTGTCTTCTCATTTGTGGCCACCAGTATCTCTGTTTTAATAATGAGACTGTGGCTGAGACGCCAGCATGTATAGAAGCAAGCCCTTCGTGTGCCGCTATAATGAGTCCTAACCTATGTTCCATGTTTGGAATTGCCCTATCCCCCACTCCAGGGATTCGAGCAAAAGGAACATTGTTTGCATCAGTTATGTATGAGTATTTTACTGGAAAGCCTTTCGGGAGTGTTTCTATCGAATCCTTTTCTGAAGCGCTGACAGCTTGTAATATTTCACTGTCTATTTTTGTTTTTGACCGTGTGATGGCAGCTACGGAAGCCGTTTGCACAGCTGCCTTCGCGGCCTCATCAGCCAATGAATTCCCTGCAACGTGAACGCCATCACGTTGATGACTCAGTGTATGTATCACGTGAGTCTTTGGTAGTTCTTTTTGTAATAGAACTACTTGTTCCCAGAGCATTTTATGCTTGATTGTGCCTCCTTTTGCATCCTTAAAACCATTCTGAAGCCAGATCTGCAAGTATTCATTATAAGACTGAACGCAATAATACGAATCGCACACTATGAGTGTGGGGAATTCTCGATCGGTATTTTCAAGCGCCATTTTGAATGCCAGTAGTTCAGCTCGCTGAGCTGTACAATCTCCTAGAGATTGTGTTTTAGTGAGGGTTGGTTTAAATTTCCCTTCGTGCCAGCGACCTTTAACAATCGCGCACGCAGCACTGTAAGCTTGTTTACCCCCCACTGCGGGTTGTGCTGATCCGTCTGTATATATTATACAGCCGTAATGTTCTAGAGGCAGAATTTCAGTCGGCGGAGGACATTCAAATTCATATTGGAGAAATTCTTGTGTTTTTAAGTTAGGATCAAATTCGTATGCCACGTCTGTTGCAGCAAGAGAATTAGCCCATTGTATCCATCTCGGATGGAGCGCTTTAGCATTCGGAATGCTTGCTTTTGTTACAGCCTCTAGGGCTGGTATCGGTGCCACGATTATTATTCGTTTACCTTGTGCCAGGGCTCGTTCTTTTGCTATAGCTGTCTGTGTTGCAGTTAGAATTTTTTCCGTTGGGCTAAATTTCATTTCAGCCTTAGTGTACAAGTGTGATTTGAATGCAATTGGTACCTTTTCTCCCTCATTAGTAGTCAGGTATGTGAATCCGCATCTTCCTGGGATGACTCGAATCACAAGATTGCGTGTGTTATCACGTGTTTCTAATTTTGTTTTAATTAACATGTCTGTTTGTAAGGATCTCAGAATTTCTGTGTGTATTTGAGTCCAATTGGTTCTTTTAAAATCTGGTTTTATTAGATCATAAAGGGGTTTGACCCTTTCTGCGTAATTTGCAATGTATGTTCTTCCGAAATTTAGGAAGCCTAGAATTGACTGTAGGTTTTTTTGTGTTCTAGGTGCTTGGATTACGGCACATTTCTCTAGGAAATTGTCAGCCAGGCTTTTGCCTTCACTTGATAATTCATATCCTAAGAACAGGACTTTCAGATGGGCAATTATGGATTTTTTAAAGTTGAATTTGTAACCCTCTGCTGCGAACCCAAGTATTATGGTGTTCACTCTCTTCAAGTGAGTATCCAAGTCATCATCTGTTAAGTATATGTCGTCGACATAAGATAATGCTTCGTCATCATATATTTGTAGTAATTCTGTTACTCTCGCTGAGAATACTCCCGGGCTGTTCTTGTACCCCTGGGCTAACCGACAGAATTGTTTTTGAGTGCCATTTATTGAGAACGCAGACAAATATCTGCTCTCTGGTGCTATGTTTTGACAAAAGAATCCATTAGAGATGTCTAATGTTGTTTTGTATTTTTTGCGCACTATGTTATTCATTAGTGCAGCACTATGCGAGTTTTGTACTGCAAAAGTTTTGCAACATGAGTTAAGGTGTCGGTAATCCAAAACTAGACGATATGAATTGTCTGGTTTGGAGACCGGAAACAAAGGGTTGTTCATTTGTGAGGTGCAAGTTTCAATCACCCCCTGGTATTCTAGCTGATCTAGGATTTCTTTTACCTGTTTTTTAGCTTCTTGCTTAATCGGGTACTGCCTTTGTGCAGTAGGTTGTGATTTTAACTGGATTTTGTGAGGAGGAGAGTCCTCATCCCATCCTACGTGATTTTTATATAAAGCAGGAGCTTGAGCTACTGCCCACTTTCTAGCAAGTGTGTATTTTTTATGAATTGGGATATGATTTGAGAAGGCAGGCATAATTATTTCTTCGCCATGAGGGCAATCCCTGACAAACTCTGGTGGCCAGTCTTTTTCAGCTAGAAGGATGTCATAGCCCTTGGAGAGATTATCCCAAAATAGTCCCCTTATTTTTCTAGTCTTATCCCCCTCTATACGTAATGTTATTTCATATATTTTGTGAGGTTTGCTAACTCTGGTGTCTGCAGTTTCCACTTGAAGATATTCATTCGTGTCCACTGTCTCCAGATGATTCATAAGGACTTTGCGAGCTATGCTCACTTCTGCTGCGCTGTCTAGCATTGTCTGAGCCCATTCTCCGTTTTTCAGTTGTGTCCTCAGAATTCTCGGCATTGTTAACTATTTAATGCTGGCTACCTTCTTTTTTGGAAATTGTAATTTCTTTTTTAGATGAGCAGGTTCCTTGTCTTTGGACTTGGCGTGCTCTTCTCTTTGTTCTGATCGTCCTCTTCTTTCCGATTTCTGCGAGGAAGTCTGAAAAGATTGAGAGGGACGTGTATCAATGTCTTGATATCTATCAGGCTTCTTAATATTATCCCTATTTCTAAAGTTATATCTTTTCCCAGAGGGGTCACTTTGGGGTGACCTGTGTCTTTGGTTCGGAGATTTTTCTCTCCGCCGAGGAGATCTTCCTCTGGACTGGAATTTCTTTTCTTTAGGATTGGATTGTTTGTTTCCATCCCAGTTCTTTTTTGGTGATGTTGAATTATTATTAAAAAATATTTTTCAGGACTTTCAATCAGTTGTGGTTTTACTGGTATTCCACCTAAACTATCTCTACCTAGTTCCTCATAGGATTTTTCTATGATTCTGGCAATTTCAGCTGGTTGGTCTGCTATATCTGTCTCTTTTAACCTCTGGCGGATCGCCACGTTTGCTGCTTCTCCCTTTATGTTGGCTAATAATATAGCCGAGACCTGCTTGAAGTCTTTTAGTAATTTCATACCAAGAGTTAAAGCGGGTTCTGGACCGTATTCATCTTGAATTTGTTTTAGCACATCTGGTATTACCGAAATGGATGGAACACCGTGCGTTTTTGTGTAAATGGAAGCAAAGACTGTACCCCAAGTGTCACAGTCCTCAATGTGTGGTGCGATTCCCATTGGAAGACAGATAGTCAGAATCCTGTGTTTTTCTAACGGGGTGGTGTCTGGAAACACCGCCTCTATTTGGGTGATTTTTTGCGCTAGCCAGAATGGTATTTGTTCCCGTTTAGCCGGTACTTTACCTAGGCAGGACTGTATGTTCTGTGGTGTAATTTTATTTGTGTTCCCCTGGTGAGGGGTCAGCTGTGGAATTTTAATTGCTGGTTGAATTGTTGAAGTCCGCATCACATATTGGACTAATTGTCTATGTATTTTTATTAATTGTTTTAGCTGTGTTAAAAGCTCTGCTGCAGACATCCCGTCGATGTCTGGATGTGGTGTGTATCCGGCTAGGACCGGCCACGTTGCTCCTGGTCTACCTAAGGGACCGAGCCTGGTGATGTGATTATTATGTTTTAGGGCGCCATTAAATAAGAGCAGGTGCTCTTGAAATTTAAGTGGTACTTCCATCTCCTCGAAAGGAGTGTACGTTTCAGGAGGTTCCTCTGTTTTGTAATAGTGGAAGTACTTTGTTACAGCATTTGCTGCTGGAAAATGTATCCATGAATAGTATACCTCTGTCTGCCGATATTCGTGTGCCTCAATTACGAATATGACTGTGCCACCTCTAGGTGTCAGTCCATTTTCTATAAGTTTTAATGTTATAGATTTCCTTGTGATGACCGGGATGAGTATTATATCCTGGTCTGCATCTTGCATAGCAGCATCAGCTGCTGCGAGTTCAGTTGCTATTCTAACTGTCTCTCTTTCATCATCACTGTCTACCATTTTACCGACAGGAAGGTTATTTCTTTTGTTTGCAGATCAGGTTTCTTATGGAAACAAAGATTAGATGCACAATATTTTGGAACAGTGTATCCTTCAACGTTGACTAAACCAAGAACCATACATAGGAGTTCCCTCCTGCGAGGTCTGGCGGATATTACCTTTCACCCACTCCAGACGTCTTTGGAGTATTATGGGAAAGGGGGTCTGAGTGAGAAAGCACGACTGAGTTACTCTAAATGTCTTACGTTAGTTTTATCGCCCTTTCCAAACGCGTTGGGCGCCATGTAGTGTAGTTCCTATTATCCCAATAGGCTCTGCGCATTGGAATAATACCTTCAATAGTATAGGCCTAGACCAGACGTTAACTAGGTCTACTACTGTCGATATTAGACTTAAAGTTTTGGGTTTGCCAGCTTAGCTCAGAGTTCACTAGAAACTTTCTCAAATAGGCAAGGAGGAGTTGAACCTCCCTGGATAGACAAGAAGGGATTTAGTTTCTGACAACCATAGAACATGACAACTTTGCTCTCCCCTAATCAAGAGTATATCTCTAGAGTCGTGTGAACAAAAGGCAATTTATTTTACTCAGTCAGTACGTGCATTCTTAGTCTCATCAGATTGTAGAGAAAAGGAAGAGACGGGCGTGTTCAATAAAAGATGTTATTTATTGATCAGTCTCTTTTCTCATACAAGAGAAATGGATCGATATTATTGCAATACTTATAGTTAAGTAAAGTGCATACATTAAAAGCAGTAGTATAAAATAATACTGTAAAAACATTGATATGGATTCTAAGCCATATGATGGTTTAAAATGAATAAAATAGATATATACACATATACATTTGACTAAACGTACTCAACTGGTGTTTCTAGCTACGCCTACCCCGTGTACCTGACCTAAGCCCAATACGTGGGCGGGAATAGAAAGTTACAGTTTAAGTTAAGTTTGTTTTGCCAAGTGACTGACTAAAGAATTCTCTGCGCGGGGTTATTCAGTTCTGTACCTGGAATTTAGGATGGATGAGGGATGGTATCTCTCGTCTCGATATTCCAGGCTGCTGCGAGGGCTACCCGGAAGCGCCGGAGCTGGATTTCTCGGCAGGAGAAAGCAGCTTCTCGTTCTCAGCGCGTCAGAAAGGCGGGGCTGCGCCAGCGGGGTCTGCTCTGCTCTGGGCTTCGGCAAGTATGGCTGCTCCGTCTCGTCACCACCGCGTGTGTTTGCATAGGGCAATATCGGTAATATTTATACCTTTAAGGTGCCGAGATTGACGTAAGGATGGACATAGATACGTCAATAAGGATGTCATACGACTTGGTCGTTAGCGCATTCTTTTGCTGAAGTTCTCGGTGAAATCAAAACAATGGCCGCAGGGTTTTTCCCAGGTTGTCATAGGTTTGATTTGTTTAGAGAACTCCGTATGCCTTATCAGGGGCTGGAGGAATATCGCTTGTCTAATTAGATGGCAAGCGTTATGACCTAATCAGATAACACGTTCCTGTGCCGTAGTGTGGCTTTATCAGATAACGGTTCCTGCATCATGGGGGTTTTCTGCCTCATGGGATGGTTGCTAGTTAACTTGTTAGTTTGTTAACCAGAATAGGGTCAGGAATAGGGGGATCGATACAGAACCTATAGGAATACATCACAATACTGCCTTACTGCTCGACCAAGCTACCACTTTAGAGAGTAAGGTTATATATATATAACTTTAACCTCTGCCAAACCTCTGGGGACTGTGGACTCTGTGCACACTGTACCTTACTTTGGTCCAGTATATACAGAGATACTTTCTTACACAACTTCTCTAGTAGGATCAAGGACATTATCTATATTAATATTGTCATTAAAATCCCCTAATTGAGTATTGAGCCTCATATAAAGAATTCATCAATTTGCCAGCATAGCCTAGGAGATGGTAAACCAGTGCGCCCGCCCAGGCAAACTATGGAGGACTGATATACAAAACCCAGAGCTTCTGTCCCTTTAAGGTCCGATGGACTACATGCAGAACACTTGAAACTTTCCTAACTCACCCTTGTCTTTTACACATGTGTGGCTACCTGAAAAAGCGAGTTCAGTATCCAGTGCCCATAACTCATTTATCAATGTTTCTGAAGAAGATCCAACTGATACTGGCTAAGAAGATTATTAATAGAAAGAACATTTTTATGAAGGGAGCGAACATGAATTAGCACGGCCCTAAGACAATTGTGACCAGTATAGGAATACAGCCAGCTGCCTGACTCACTCCACCGACCCGAAAGAGCCCCTTTGAAAGGGGGTAAAGCCGAACAGAGTCGACAAACCAGTGGCCTGAGCAGTTTCTGACCGAAAGCTTATTCCTGTAACTCATCTGGAGCCTAAATTATGTCACTGCTGAGGAGAATAGCTGTGAGTAGAGCCAGAAGCTGCTTTAGAGTGGCCAGTATGGTAGGCGCTGGAAACAGCAGCATGTGACCTGAACTATTTGAATCCTTAGCAGCTTTGATTCAATCTAATGTTGTCCTAAGCTTGATACAATTAGTTCTTATGAGCTGCGTAGTAATCAACACATATTAACTTCTTAAGTTAATGTAGGTTTGTGCACACATATATATACACCTTACATATGTGCGGAAGGTGAGTACGGAAACTGTGGTCTTGAGTTATCCCTGTCAGCTTGTGAAGCCGCTTGCGCTGAGCATCTATTACCTCTTCATGTCTTGCTAATCCCAGTCCTCGCCGTAAGAGAGAATACCAAAGCAGAAGCAGTCTAGGCAACCAGACCAAATAAAACACCATCACAAATAGATACTGCACCATCCAGTGCACTTATTTACAGCTGTAACTTATGAACTAGGACTGCAAAGAGGAAGACCAGGACACAGAATAATGAAGAATACTGGCAAGTAACTGGGCCAGGTGTCCCTCATGGGCTGCTAGTCCTGGCGACCAGTTCGAGAGCCCGACTGCGCTCCCTATGACTTGTGATATCTACTCCTAGAATGTTCAGTTATGTCGCAAGGAACTGCAGCTTCTCATTAGCTCATCTCACACCAGCCTGTTTGCAACTTTGTATTCGAAATGACAAGCGTGGCAACTGATGGAGCAAGGTAATGAACAAGATTTTGTTCAAACTTGCGAAGTTAATCTTCCATAATTATAAATAAATTAATATGCTTGTGGTGAATTTACTAATCAACTTAGTTTAGAAATTTTTGCATCAGTACATGCGGGATAACTAATGTGCTTTTATGTTGCAAACTGCTAAAGAGAGAGAAAAATAATAAACTAACCTTGTCTATTGTCTTTGTCAGCATTAAATGCGGCTGTTTAACTAATGGCATGTGCTTATTTTGTGTGCTTATGTTATGTCTTTTCTGTGACAAAATACATAAAAGAGTTCCTGCAGTTCCTGAAGGAAAGGTAGATATAATGCTGCTTATTCGTGCTTCAGCTAGGTAACATAATTAACAGGATTAATTAGTAAAGGGGGTGGGTAACAGAATGGGTCTCAATTCTTTAATTAATTGATGTCTTGTGTTTGTTTAATAATAGTTTCCGAAGTGAGGCCTAGATACGATTCAAAAAGTATGGCTGACAGACTTGCTGAATGAAAACTTGTCCAGAGTAATGCCCTGCACATGCACAGCTGTGAAGACTTTTACTGTACAAGCATCACGTAAATTGAAAAAGCAGTTCTACAGCTGAGATGAACGTGCACTCGGAGATAGGCTCAAGGACAGGAACTTGTTGTGTCTGCCAAGGCTAGGAAGTTAAAGTTTGAAGCTCGTGAAAAAGTATATTTTCTGAGGAAGTCGGAAGACGTGGTATTGAGAGACAATAGGGCTTATGAAAAAGCCTGAGCCTGGTCAAGTAACGAACGTGATCTAACATTTTATCGTTGACTGACATTGCACTGCCAATGAGAAGCCTGGATTTTCATGAAAAAATGTATAATGTAGTTAGTTTAGCTAGAAAGAAAGGTATAAAACCTGACATTTGGAGCGGAGAAAAAACTCTCTTCTTTCCGATTCCAGATTGACGTGACATGCTGTCGGACTTTTGGCGCACGTAAGGACAGCAGACTTTAAATGATTTTTCCTTTCTAGGTGAAGTGAGAATCAGACAGGGAAATAAATTTAGGGAATGGAAACTTTTATTCTGCTAAATAATTCATGTTTTCTGAGCTTGCTTTGAAAATGTCCGTTTATTAATTCATCTCCTCACTAAAATACTACTTTCTTGATTACTCATAAAATAAAGATTTTTAAAACGTAAATGCATTTTCTTTATGATAATACAGTTAATAAATAGATTTGAAATGACAAGCTGGTCTTTTTTATTCATGATCTAGTTACCATCAATTTATTCAATCGCCTTAGTGGCCTGATTAATGATTGATGAATGTTTTTAAAACCATGGTGAAAATAGGTAAAACTGCAGTTGAATATAATTTTGTAAATAATATGTAGATAGTTTAATTAATCAGACCACCAGATTCAGTCACTCAAAAATTGTCTCATTGGTGTTATGGGCCTTTATAAGTGATTCATAATTAATGGTGAGTATTGTGGGAATCAATAGTGTTATTGAGACAGTTTTTCAATAGGAGCGCTGGATCAATTCCTTGGTAGCAGAGTTCGGTTACTATGGTAACTGACATGTTACATAGTAAATACATAGGATCAATGTTAGGTTTGTTAAGTCTGTTCAGTTGTTATATGTAGTCAAAAGGTTTTTTCCAGCAGTGTGAAAATTCCTAGTTGTGCCGGCAAGAGAAGTGTGACAGGTGAAGTTACACAATACCTTTTTGTTCTGTTTCAAAATAGTGGTATCGTCGTATATCACTAGTGTTGTGGACGTACAGCACAAGTTTAGGGATCTTAGGTGTGTAAGGTAAAATGTATAGTGAGGATTGTCTATGAAATCGTAGCTTTCGAGTATAGGGACTTGGAGCCTGTTTTAAAACTCACTGCGAAAAGAGTAGTAGAATTTATCTAAGCTTGAGTGAAGGGTAAGGAAGTGTCGTCTATCTTACTGGCGAATGAGGATTTCTTTTGGTGGGTTAGAGTCCTACTAAAGATTTCATGTATGCGTGGTTAGGGATTTTTCCGTATGGATGTGCGTAAATGATTTGTAATATTCGATCGAGTTAAACTCTGAATTGTCAATGTGCATTTAGAGAGTAACAAGTTCGTTATTACCTGCTAGAAGGTTAGAGTAGCATTACTTTATCGACAAATCTAAATATTCTGTGAAAATAGCGTGGTCTATTTCACGCGGAAAGAATACTTGAATGATTGAGAAAGCTATCACTTTATTTAGCGAAACAGACAAATGGTTTGTTATTTGTGAAGATATTAACATAATTCAATCATAAGATTTGTAAATATGGTTCTTTAAAATTGTGAAGGAGGGATTCAGTTTAAGGAGCGGAGCGAGAGACAGCGAAGCCGCAGCAGCAGCATACGTCACAAGAGACGCGCTGTGATTGGCTAACATACGTCACAGTGCTTGCACAGATTGGTTCACGTGACTAAGGCAAGCTTACAGCTGATTGGCTTACCCTGAAAAGCAGCAATTCTATTGGTTGAGAAAAATACTGACGTAGCTTAACCTGATTGGCTTGTTGGTGAGGTTGGTGTAGCGGAATAACAAGGAAGTTGTTACGATCTTTACCGAAGTAAGGGAAATTGATTAAAACATGGATTATTATTACATGAAAAAGGAAAAGAAGCTTTCATGGTTTCAGAAATTGAAAAATAAACTTAAACCTGACAAGAAAATTGCAACGCGAGGTGGAAAATTAATTCATAAGTACAAAACACCTGCAGCGTATATGTTGGGTGAATATGGTTATCATACTTGTCTTTGGATTGAGAATTGGATGGAGTATACTAAAAATGATGGTGTGTTAGCATGGCCAGAAGATGGATCTTTTAACATGGCAGTTTTGAAAAACTTAAGAGAAAAAATGATAAAACTTGTACCAAAGCCTAGACCTACTCAATTTGAAGCTCTAGTTGAATGGGAGGGTGAAATATTTGAATTACAACGAGAAAGTAGAGGAATATCAAGGGGAACAGGACTAGATCTAAATAGAGAAACACATCAGGATAGAATGCGCCGATGGAGAAGCGCAGACATGTGTGATGGTTTATACCCAGTGAGACTAATTAATGAGGTAACCGGACAAAAGTGTACTCTAAAGAAAAATAATATCATTGAAGAAAATGAGTCAGAAGATGCAGTATTAGAAGAAATGTATACTAGAAAACCGCCACCTTATCAGCCAGTTTGTACTTGGACTTCTCCTAGTGCCCCACCGAGAGAGATTATTGAGGAGGCATCTCCTAAAACAAATCATGATCATAGAAAAACACCTGAAAGAGTAGAAACAAGATGTAGTTCAAATTTATCTGGTGAAAATAGAAATTATGCTGAAACCCCAGTCCATAGAAATGAAACAACAGTTCAGAGAAATGTAACCCCAAATGGAAAAAGAACAGAAAGATATGAGGAATTTCCAAATATTTCAGAATATAATCGTTCAAAAGATGAATTAATACAGCTGTTAACTAAAAGCATGGAAGCAGTAACAGTACCTGTAACGATTGGACCTGTTCTTCCAGTATTTGATCAAAAAGAAATTGGACATTCAGCTTTGACTGTTCCATTAAATTCAGAAATACAGAAGGTGACTGAAAATTTTTATTCAGATTTGTCTGAAATACATCGAGAGAAAATGATGATGCCTGACTTAACTTTTAATCAAAGTTTGACAAGTAAAACTCCATCTGGTGCAGAATCAGATTCTGGAACTCCGGAAAAGAGTCTGAATAAAATAGATTTAACACAAGCTCCTGAATGTAAATTACTTGATGTTGCAAAATTGAAAGCAGATATTGAGGAATTAATAATTGGAACAATTGGAACTGACAGTTTGAAGCTATATCAGGATGATGACTTATTGTTTATTTGCAAAAGTAAAACATGGAAAACTAAAAACAAAAATGACCAATTAGAGGAAATGGCTGCTGAATTGGAAGTAGATTTGAGTAAGCAAAATAATTTGCAGAAACATTACAGGGTGGATTTTTCTGAAAAAGATATTGAAAATATGAATACCTCAGGAAGAATAATTCATATAAAAGACTTAATTGTGATTTTGAGAAAATGGGGTGAACTAAGTAAATGGAGAGTAAAATGGACAAAGAAAAGAGAGGAAGACTGAACAAGCTTAGCTTTTCCTGTCAGAGAAAAGAAAGAGGAAGTGGAAGCTGTAAACGAATTACCAATGAGAGAAATACCAGGAGGAGGGTATGTGCATGTTCCATGGACAAGGCAGGACATTTTAATGTTCACAAATGATTTTCCTCGTTTAAGAGAAAAACCTGTAGAATGGTATCGACAGGTAGACAGATTTGTGAAAGTTTCAAAAGTTTTGTGGATCGATCTTGATGGATTCTTTGACATAGTTGTCCCATCAGATCTTTGGGCAGAATGTAAAATTTCTATAAATTGGCCCACAGAAGAATTTCCTCGACATAAGGTAACAGGTGCTCCTTCACCAGAGGTAATGAGAAAATACGATCAGGTAATTGTGTTTTTGAAAAACAAGATTCCCCCAAAAGAAATAGATTGGGTTAAAATAGACAGAACTACCCAAGAGCAAAAAGAATCAGTACATTCATTTTATGAAAGATTACTGCTGGTTTTCAAACAATACAGTGGTTATGAAAATGTAAGTGCAAAAGATATGAGCCATTTCATATACAGATTTCTATATGGCTTGAGACCTGAAATTGGTGAAATGATAAGAACTGGAATAGTTGGTTGGCAACCAAACTCAGTAGATGAGATCCTGAGAAAAGCAAAATACTGCAGTGATGAAATAGATGCTAAACAAAAGAAGCTAAAAGAAAAAGCTATGTGGGCACAGGTAAAAGTGGCTGAACAGCAATTAGCAACTTTAGGAAATAAAAATGCTGACCAGAATAAAGGAAAATTTAAAGGTAATTATAATAAGCCAAAATTGATGGGAAATATAGAAGAGTTAAAGCAGAAACTCCCATGTTTTAATTGTGGCGAAATTGGACACTGGAAGCGTGAGTGTAAGAATCCGCCCAGAAAATATTTTAAAAATGCATCATTAAATCCACAGATGCAGAATGAGATAAATCAGCAGCTACAGCGACAGGTAGTGAATCAGCAAAGTCAGATACCACAATCACCACTTCTAAACTGTGTAAATGTGCAGAGATACAGTGCAGAAACAGGATTCAGCGGAGGTGAACAGGTAAACAGATCTCCAAGAGTGAACGTGTCAAATGTGTCACAACAATATTGGTTGAAAGAAGATGGTGGGAATGAATCTGATGATTATTTCTGATGGTGCCTGAGAGAGGAGGAAGAGTGTGTGCTTGGAGCCACTCTTGAGGTAGATCAGTCTGGTCCATTTGTAAATGGTAAAGTGAATGATGTAGAAATTACTTTCCTAGTGGATACAGGTGCTACCCGTTCTACTGTTAGATCAGTAGAAATAGAAAACCTCCCTCTCTCTGGTGAAAAGATCCAAGTAGTAGGTGTAGCTAATCAGCAAATTAAAACAGATCTAACTGAACCAGTTGAAGTTAAAATAGGTAAATTTAAAGACATGCATAAATGTATAGTTTGTAATAGCAGTCCTGTAAATCTTTTAGGTAGGGATATCCTTTGTAAGATGAATTGTAAAATATATTGCTCACCGGATGGTATTGAGCTACATACTCCAGAAGAAGATGGGCTTTACACATTAACAATGTCAATGGTTGAGGCAGAAGAAAGTAAATTATTTCCTGTGTTTGATCAAAATAATTTACCTGAAGAATTAAAAGACACAGTGAATGTTAAAATTTGGGATTTCACTGGAGATGAAATGGGTTTGATGAAAAATGTAGACCCAGTAAAAATTTCAGTAAAACAAGGAGCAGATTATCCAAACATTCCTCAGTATAAAATGAAAGCAGAAGTGATTGAAGGAGTTATTCCTGTAATAGACAAATTCATAAAACAAGGTGTTCTAAAAGAAATTGAGAGCAGCCCATGTAATTCACAGATTATGGGAATTAAAAAGCCAAACGGTACTTTCAGGATTGTTCAGGACCTGAGAAAGGTTAATAAAATTGTTGTTCCATGTTGCCCAGTTGTACCAAATCCAGCAGTAATTCTATATCAGATTCCGCTTGATGCAGAATGGTACCTGGTTATTGACTTATGTAATGCATTCTTTACTGTTCCATTGCATCCAGAAAGCCAACAAATGTTTGCGTTCAGGTTCAAAGAGCGTATTGTAGCATGGTGTTGTATCCCTCAAGGGTACACCGAAAGTCCATCTATTTTTAATCAGTTGCTCAAGAAATCCTTGGAAAATTTAGATTTACCTGGAAAATCAACGTTAGTGCAGTATATTGATGATCTCCTTGTGGCTGCAAAAACAAGAGATAATTGTGTAACAGATACCATTACTCTTTTTTTTTGTAAAATTTTTATTTTAGATTTTTTTTGCGAGAAAAGAGAAGAAAGAAGAGTGAAGAAAAGTAGAAAGAGAGATACAAGCGACATTTCCGCCAAAAGTCCCTCACAGGGGACGCCATAAAAAGGCTTGCATAAGATACAAATGGGAGATTGCAAGGCGGGGCAACAAGGCAGTGTAGCAATGTTCAGTTCATAAGTCCTGCGCACGCCAAGGAGTTCTAGGCGGAAGTTCATGCTTGGCCAAGTGCCCGGCCAGTAAAATAGCGCAGCAGAGAGTTCAGTAGTCTAACAACAGTGTCGCAACAATTAACAAACCAACAGAGTCAACTGGATCCCCCTTCCCCACCCCTTCCCCCGGTGGTGTCATACATGACAAGTCGTAACATCCATGCAATCCGATTAAACCTGGAAAAGGTGAAGAGCACGGAGCGTGGGCAGGCAAAC
Organism: Lissotriton helveticus; assembly: GCF_964261635.1. Lineage (NCBI taxonomy): Eukaryota > Metazoa > Chordata > Amphibia > Caudata > Salamandridae > Lissotriton > Lissotriton helveticus. The sequence goes on along the minus strand of NC_136069.1, from coordinate 1,594,843,482 downwards.
CGCAGATGGTAAGCCTTGTGACAAAAAGCGAACCAAGGGGCCCCATCGGAACATAACATTTTTAAAGTTGCCCAGGAAGATGTCCGCCATTCTCTCCATGCTCAGTAGACCCCATAGTCTCGCATGCCACAGTGACGAGGCTGGGGCATGTGGCTTCTTCCACACCGCCGCCAATGTAAGCTTAGCGGCCCCCAAGCACAACCACAGGATACGTTTATCCGCTTTAGTTTGATGCTCTAACAGCGGGTCACGGAGTCCCAACAGAACAAGGGCCATGGATTCCGAAATCGGATACCCCAGGACGTCCTTGATATGGGCTAGGATTTCCGCCCAGAAGGGGCGAATGATCGGGCAGTCCCACCAGATGTGGCGGAAATCCCCCAGGAGGCCACAACCCCTCCAACACCTATCCGAGGATGCTGGGATAATTTGATGGAGCTTAGACGGGTAAAGATACCAATCGTGCATGGTCTTTAAGTGGGCTTCCCTAAGGGCCATCGAAGGTTGTGCGTCATGATATCGCTCCAAAGGTGCTTCCATTCCTCATCAGAGATGTCGCGGTCCAGAAGGATCTCCCAGTGTTCCATGTAGCGGGGGCGCGGAGCGATCGCAGTGGCCAATAGTAGCCCGTACAGGAAAGAGATCGTCCCTTTCATAGTGGACGTGCGGAGAAGGAAGGATTCGAACGGAGAAGGCGGCGGGGTAGCGGCCTCGCTCATCCCCGCTGAAGTTGCCCAATGAAGAAGTTGGTTATGGCGGAAGCGCTCAGTGATCGGGATCCCATAGTCCCGCATGCAGTTGTGGAACGTGAGTGGGGCCACTCCATGGAACAAATGCGTGAGTGCCCTACAACCTCCCTCTCTCCAGAGCCGGAAGGGCCCCTCCCGTAGCGCCGGCGGAAATGCTGGGTTGAAGTGAATGGGGGTAAAAGGGGACGGAAACGTGGTCCAGCGGTCGTTGCTGGAGACCGTGTCCCAAACTTTCAGGACCGTGCTAGTCGGAGTGCTAATGTAAGCATTCTTAGGCCTGTCCACCTTGGGTTTCCAGACCAAGTCCCAGATCGATCTCCCTGCCACACTCCTATCCATGTGTAGCCAGTGCTTCTCTGAGAGCTGCTGGGACCATTCCACTATCACGCGTAGCTGCGCAGCTTTATAATATAAATGCATGTCCGGGAATCCCACTCCACCCTCCTTCCTCGGTCGGCGCAGTGTCGAGAATGGGATCCGTGCTCGCCCTCCCTGCCAGACAAATTTCAGCATCAAGGTTTTCAAGCGCCGGAAAAAATCCACCTCTATAGGGATGGGAAGGGCCTGGAAGAGACAGGGACAACAGCACGTCATCCGCGAATAGGGAAATCTTGTGCTGCTCGCCCGTAAAGGGAAGGCCTTCGATCTGTTCCCTCTCCCGTATCGCAATTGCCAGAGGTTCGATACTCAATGCGAAGAGGAGAGGGGAGAGGGGGCAACCCTGCCTCGTACCCCGTGAGTGAGGGAAAGAGGCAGACCGATGTCCGTTAATCATCACCCTTGAGCTAGGGCAGCTGTAATTAGCCCGAACCATAGTGATGAACTGGCGCGAAAAGCCAAAGGCGGCCAGGGTGCGGAACAGGAATCCCCAATCGACACGATCGAACGCTTTTTCCGCATCCAGTCCAACCAGTATCGCCGGGATGCGGAACCTGGTGGCCTTCTCTATCAAGTGCATTACCCGTCGCAAGTTGTCATGTGTCTGTCGACCCTTAATCGACTGGTCCGGATGGACAAGAGCCGGCATCAGGTCCTGAAGCCTGCGGGCAATGATAGAGGAGTACAATTTAGCATCCACATTGAGGAGTGCTATCGGGCGGTACGACGCACACTTGGAAGGGTCCTTCCCTTGCTTGGGGATCACGGTTATCATGGCCTCGGCCAAAGACCCAGAGGCCGTTCCAGAGACCGCCATTTCGTTAAAAAGTGAGACCAGGTATTCCACCAGTTCCGTCGCGAATGATTGGTAAAAAAGAGCAGTATAGCCGTCCGGGCCCGGGGCTTTGTTAGGCTTCAGGGCCTTAATAGCCTCCAGCACCTCTGCCCTGGAAAATGGGGCCGCCAGTTGCTCATTCCACCCACCAGAAACCTGCGGTATGGGGAGGTCCGCAAGGAATGCGTCCTGCGCCCCTCGATCCAGGGAGTCACCTTCATACAGTGCAGCATAAAACCGCCTTATCCTTGTCCCGATGCTGCAGGGAGCCTCCCGGACCCTGGATCCCTCCAATATATTCCTTTTCTCTTTTTTCTCGAAGTTGACGGGCCAAATGCCTTCCCACTTTGTTCCCCTGCGAATAAGACGCGCGCCGCAATCGCAAGAGAGTGAACTCAGCACGATTGGCGTAATGGGTCCTTAACTTCCCCCTGACAGCCGTCAGCGGTCGAAGGGTTGCACGAGATGGATTCAATTTATGTGCCCTTTCCAAGCCGGCTAGTTCTGCCTCCAGATCCTCCCGTTCCTTTCTCCTTAATTTGTTGAGATTCGCATTGAGGCCTATGCAAGTGCCCCTCAGCGAGGCCTTGCAAGCGTCCCATGTATTGAACACTGATGTGTCCGATGGGGGATTGAGAGCTAGGAACTCCCTAATAGCCTCCCTAAGTGCCTTACAAGAGGTATCATCCCTAATAAGCGCCGCCGGGAAATACCATTTCCGAAAGCCGTCACCCCCCACCGACCACTGCACCATGAGGACCAGAAGACTATGATCTGAGACAGAGAGCGGAAAGACCATGGAATCACGGACATCTCCCCTAAGTGCCTGGCTCAGAAAGATATGGTCTATACGGGAGTAAGACTGGTGAACGTGGGAGAAGAATGTATAATCTCGGGCCTGGGCGTGTACAGTGCGCCAACCATCTATCAACCTTAGCTCGCCCATCCGGTCCTTTGAATCAACAGAAAAGATCCCGGAGTCTGCCCTCTGGGCTCGCGAGCGGTCTAAAGCTTTGTCCCATACCATGTTGAAGTCACCCAAGAGAAACAAGTGCCCCTCCAAAAAGTCACCCATCCTATCCAACAAGCTCTAAAGAAAGGCGTTCTGCTGAGCATTGGGAACATACACCACCACAAATGTACACAAACGGCCGTACAGTAGCCCCTTGACCATCAACCACCTGCCCTCTTTATCACAACAGACCCCCATAGGCTGGAATTGGAGGGACGCTCGAAAAAGAAGAGCCACCCCCCTGTGCTTGGTAGAGGCAGAGGATCTATAGACAAGGGGAAATTGCTTGTGGCGGAGCCGAAGCTAGTCTTTGCGCGCCAGATGGGTCTCCTGGAGACCCGAACAAAATACAAATAATAGTGGAGGGTCAGGAATGAATTTCCGGATAATCGACTATGTGTGAAAACAAGTGGCAATAGTCCACTAATCAGGATACCTCATTCATGGTTGATGAAAATACCCATCAGTAGCTCTTCCTAGGCGCCCTTTTCATCATGTGGGTTCCTTCTAACCATGAAGGATGGGTTTTTTCTCCAGTATGATCAATTTTGACTGGACAAGGACCAATGATAGTCTATCTGGGTCACAGGGAGCTACTGAAAAGCAGTGCGTGGGGGTGTGGTAAAGTGCAAAAAGTGCAGGACAGTGGTGTATAAAATTAGATAACCATGAGGAAAAATTATTTATTACAGACCTCAATGTTTCTAAGGATTAAAAGAGTAGTGTGAGATTGGTAGTTTCACCTAATAGCTACCAACAGGTTGGTCGACATGTTTCAGCAGATTTGAGGATCACAAAGGTATCCTCTGCATTCCTCAGGACCTGTATCGCTACTGCTTGTGATGCGTGAAAAATAAAAAGGAAATATTTCACCTGGGTTCTATTGAAGAATCATTCTCCCAGCTGAAAAGTCAAATACAAACAAACATAGTCGAAAACAAAGAAAAACATGCAATTAGTATATGTACAATATCCAAAACACATTCATGGTATATCATATCTGTATAGAGAACCCATGATTCAATTCTCTCTTTAGTACTGTTATTCCTAAATTCAACCAAAATACCTCTTGATGATATTTAGTTAGACTCTCACTTACCATTTAATGCAGGAGAGTACCGCCTCACCTCACCTGGCTCACAGCGCAGGTAATTGAAGCACCGCTCTATAGTAAAAGGAAGACATACAAAGACACGTCAGCTACAGCTGACTTCACACTTAATCACTACTTTCTCAGGTATGTTTGCGGACCAATTGGCCATTTAGCCCTGTGCAGGGCCACAGCAGAATTATTCAACATGGCAAGAGCGAGCCCTCTGATTGAAGAAGAAACGGCTGTCTTTTATCGATTATCTTTATGAGAAAAACAATCCTAGTCACTGATGGAGCAAAACGTGAAGGCCATACGTGCTTGCTCACTTTTCCGCAATTCAGTGACAATCGGTTGTCGGATATCAAAGATCCAATGTTATGATTTTTGCACACATGCGTCCCTGATTTTGTATCACGCATTGTATCTCAAACCATCTGGGTGGGCCACAGGTATAATACTAGCACCTAATGTTGTATTTACTGGGGGTTCGGTCGCTTTTAAACAAACATGCGATCGACCAATGCACCAAATAAACAGCGCGTCTTAGCGGTGATTAAAGCGTATATTTCGCCGCTAGCTGGTAGACGGGTAGAGAGATGTATATTCTCCTACCTACAAAACGCTAGCAGATTGTGCTTAAAAAGAGTGCAGCTTCAGTCAATTTAGAGCACCTACGCGGTCAAGCATAGCCTTACTCTGGGCGATCGTCAACATGTCCCCCATTTGATAGCGGCGTCTTGTGCCGATCACCGACAGACAGGCATAGAGAGATGGTCTCTTACCTGTCCGTCGGTACTTCCAGCGTCCCTCTGGCTGTAAGGGGAGGTGACGCGCGCATCAAACACCATCAGTTTTGCTTCCTTGAATGGGCGTGTCCCCTAGCATCACATGACTGCAAGGATTCTGGGACATGTAGTCCGTAATCGGGCTGACTAGAGCTATATCGGCCACCTGATTATTTAAGTGTATTCCATAATAATCATCTGCGCATAAATAAGCACAAGTGTAATTAGACATTGCATCTAGAACGCCAACAACCCCCATGGGCAGGTCGATGTTTGTTGTGCACAGCAGGGGTACTGTGGGATATGTAGTGCCATGGTTATCAAATGCACATAAATGATAAACATGTCCATAATGAAATCGACAGTATTTAGTATATTTATTTTAATTTTTATTCTTATTCCATCGATATTAGGTGGTCTATAGGTGATCCTGTTTATTAGAGACAGAGCCGAGGCGCTTACTACTTAGAGTATGCTTGTATATACAAATACCCTCACATTGAGGGAGAATATTATGTTTACAGATACATCCCTATTTCTGGTCAGAACTACTGCCAAGCCCTCTCAGGGGGCAAAAAGCCGATCCTCAAGCTGCTGAAGGGGAATTTATTTCAGAGTGACATCCAAGGGATGTCATCGTTCAGCCCGTCCTTATCTGAGTTAAGGGTATACACCCATTTCTGTTCTTTCTTAAACAAAAACTTGTTTATATCTGTAATGTGGTTTGGTATCAGTGGTTGTTCTATCACCGTCCAACGGAAATCATTTGGGCCGTGTCCCACCTCCAGAAAATGATTGGTCACTTTAGTGGACTGTTTCCGACATCTGATAGTACTCTTATGTTCGGAAATGCGTGTCTTCACTTTTCTTGTTGTCATTCCCACATATTTAGAATCACAAGGACAGACTATCAGGTAAATGACATTTTGACTATTGCAATTGGTGAAGCGCCTTTGTTCCCACGGGCGCCCACTCCCAATGTCAATAGTTCTTGATTTGGCGGTCTGAGGACATGCAGCACAGTTCCCACAGGGATGATGACCTGTCACGGCTGGCATGTCCCAGAGAGTGCCTACTGCTCTAGGGATCACTGATCTTGGTCTTGTGTGGACCAGTTGGTCTTTCAAGTTTTTTCCCCTTTTGAATGCGAACAGTGGTGGGGGCAGATTGTCGTTACCAGTGTTCAGAATACCCCAGTGTTTTTTGATGATCTTCTGAATTTGATTGGAGCGAGTGCCAAACGTGTTGACACAGGTGATCCGTGTTTCTTTTGTTTTGGGTACCGATGGCTCCAAAAGGCTTTCGCGATTATTATTGAAGGCCCTCTTTTTGGATCTGCGTATCAAGTGCTTGGGGTACTTTTTTTCAAGCAAATTGCTCTCCAGTTTCTTGGCATGATTGAAGAAACTCTCCTTTGTCGAGCAATTCCTCTGTATTCTCAGGAATTGCCCGTAGGGCAAGTTGTCTCTCAGAGCTTTGGGGTGACAACTCTCGTAGCTCAACAGAGAGTTTCTTGCCATCGGTTTCCGATAGAGTTCGGATTGAAGACCAGTTGGTGTGACATTGATCTTGAGGTCCAGGAAAGCCAGATGTGTTTTGCTTTGTTCTACTGTGAACCGGAGGAATTCATTTCTACTGTTTAGCCAAACATGGAAGGTTTGTAGCTCATCCACAGTCCCTCGCCAGATCACAAGGACGTCATCGATGTAACGTTTCCATAGGCGTAGGGAGGTGAAAAAGGGGTTCGTCTCGGTGAGGATGACTTCTTCTTCGAACCGGTGGACGTAGAGATTCGCCAGGCTTGGGGCAAAAACGCTGCCCATGCTGGTCCCAGAGACCTGTAGAAACATGGAATCCTCGAATTGGAAGTAGTTCTCGGTCATCGCTAGATTGGCCAGGGTCATAATGAAAGAGACCGGAGTAATTGAGTCTAAATTACGTGCTCGTAGCAAGGTCTCAATCACATCAAGAGTCTCCCTTTGGGGAATTGATGTGTAGAGAGATTCTACATCGAATGATACCAGGAGATCCAGGTTGGCATCAAACTCAATGTCGGGTAGAATCTTCAAAACATCCTTCGTATCTTGTAGGTACGTTGGCATGTCGTGGACCATGGGTCTTAAAAAATGATCCACGAAGGTGGAGAGGGGTTCGAGCAGAGACCCAATGCCAGATATTATGGGGCGTCCCGGCGGTGGCCTTTGAGGTTTATGCACTTTAGGTAGCACATAAAAGTACGGAATGACAGGGTGTGCCATTTGGAGGTATGATGCCTCTTTAGATGTTATCCACCCCTCTGAAAGTGCTTCATCAACATATTGCTTGATGGCTAATGATAATCTTTCGGTAGGATCCTCATCAAGTTTCCGGTATGACCTCGCATCGTTGAGTTGTCGAATGCATTCTTCACGGTATGTGGTGGTGTCAAGGACAACTATAGCTCCGCCCTTGTCGGCAGGTTTAATCACTACCGATGAGTCTTGGGTTAGATTTTTCAGAGCTTCCTGTTCTTTCTTTGGGAAATTGACAAAGGGCTTGCTGTTCTGTTGAAGCAAATTCTTTATGTCGCTATCCACCGCTTCTTCAAAGGCCATTACCTTCGCTGGAAGGCCTGTAGTCGGTGGATTGAAGGTGGAAGGTCTTTTCAAACCCGTGTTCTGGTCCGTCAAGGCTGGATCTCTTTCGCCCTCGTTGTCTTTGGCGAAAAGAAAATGTAAACGAATTTTCCTAAAGAATTTGCCCATCTCAATATGAGTCTGGAAAGGGTCTCCGATATTGGTGGCCACAAAGCCCAAACCCCTGTTGAGCATTTTCAATTCAGTCTCAGAAAGTGTTCGTGAACTGAGATTTATCACGAGGTCGTTCCTGATGTTGTCGCTGTCGTTTGGTCCTGAGGTATTTGTTTCCCATTCCTTAGGCCCATCATCTGTGGTGCAAGGTTCCACTGCACTTGGTTCTGCTGTTGTCCTCTCCTCCTCCCCCTCTGTCTCCCCCTGCCATATCCTGCCATCCTGCCATATCCTAAAAAATACTGGGAATTGAAGTCAGGGAAGAACTGCTGGGGACCCACCACATCTAAGTGATGGTCTGACAAGTATTTCCAAATCTTTTGGCGTTTCTGCGGGGAGTTGAGACCCTTCACATTCCATGTGCCAATGCTAAGAGGCATGAGGAAGGTCCAGTCCCCACCGCATCACATTTGCCAATTCAACACGCCTCTGCCCCCTCCGTACCACAAACATCCAGACTCCCCCTCTCACCCCCGGCCCTCTCCACACGCACCCGGCCAGGCTCACCCCTCCCCCCCCCCCCAGTCGCTCCCGTCCCCGAGTCTATGAGCCCAACAGGCCCGTACCCCCATTAGAGAGGGGCAGGCCCGAGCTGGGTATCACACCCTGGATAGCATTGATTAAAGACTCCAGCATTCCAGCGCCAATGAACCTCCTCCCCAGGGCAAGCAAGACTCACCTCAAGCACCCAACGGTCGCCACCACCAACCCCCCCTTCCCATTCCCCTTCCCAACAGTCCCCCCCCAGTTCCCCCCCAAGTCCTCCAACCCCCCCAGACCCCAACATGCAAACAACCCACAAAGTTAAACTCAACAGACCCAGAGGAAAGTAATCCGAAGAGACCTACTCCAGCTGGGGTCGGGACATCACTGGTGGGGTCCCTAGGGCCACGGTGTGGGGTGTCTTCCAAAAAGTACAATCATACCCCCGGTACCTGAGTTCTTGTGCCCCTCCGGCGCCATCGGCCATCTGATCACGAGTTAGGCCGCTCCGGAGCTCTGCTGGGAAGAAGCCAGTGTCACCGAGGCCACTGAAGCCACCGCCGCACCCCTCTCCTGTAAGCTGAGAGTGCGGTCTGGCCTCCCAACGCCCCTCTCTGAGCCCACTCTATGCCAGGAGGAGGACCGCCGCCGCCTCCGGGACGGAGAATCGCTAGTCGCCGACGGAAGAGTCGAGTCATCGATGCCAAGAAGCTCCTTTGCCGCCTGAAGGGAACAGATCTGGATCAGCCTGTTTTGCCATCGAAAGACGATTCGGAAGGGGTGACCCCACGAGTAGGAGATGTTACGATCTCTCAGGAAGGCGGTCACCGGGCGAAACTCGCGCCTTTTCTGGAGTGTTGAAGCCGCCAAGTCCTGATACAGTTGGGGACGGTGCTCACGGAACTGCAGGGACGGAAGGTCCCGCGCCTTCCGTAAGATTCGTTCTTTTAGCTGAAAATCATGCACACAGACCAGAATGTCCGGGGGCGGGCCTTCTCCCCGCCTGGGCAATCCCACCCTGTGGACTCTGTCCATCTTGATGTCATGCAGATCTTCCTCGCCGAGAATCTGTAAGAAGAGTGCCTGGACATAACCACGAAGATCTCCCGCCTCACCATCCCACGGCACTGCTCGTATGCGGATATTGTTCCGGCGGGAACTGTTCTCCAAATCCTCCGCATGGGCCTGGAGGTCTAGATTCTGCTCCGTGAGTCTGATCACGTCCTGTTGCAGCTGGTGGACATCGTTCGCCATGCTCAAATCGTGGTCTTCCAGGGTGGCCACTCGCTCACCGATGCCATCGACATCCCTGCGTACCTCACGAAGATCCGACGCCAGCTGAGTACGGAGCTCAGAGATGTCCTCTTTGATCGAAGTGAAGAGTTCCGTCATGAAGGCCTTAGTGGCGGGGGCCTCATCGTCCGAGCGCCCGGAAGACGAGCTAGGTCCCGGCGACGCCGGTTGCTGGGGTCCCTTGGGTTGACCCTGCTTGCCGGGTTTCCCCTTGCACTGCGAGGAGGACATCTTCGCACCTCTGCCCCCCCCAGAGGCCAGTCCATCTCAGGGAGTCCCCCCTCAGCTGGTACCGTGTCCCAGACCAGGATACAGCCCACGCGTCCTCCAGCGGCACCCGGGGGCCTGCGTCGAAGCCGGCAATCCAGACGTCACCCAGCGTCGCTGTTCGCAGCCCGCCGCCACGCGCCCGCTGTACCTCAAGGCAGAGAGGACCCCGTCGACCAGGTCAAGCAGTACCACCAGCTCAAACCCGCAGGTCCGCAGGCCCTCGGGCCAGTTCCGACGTGCAGAGCCTCCAGCCCTGCAGTGAGGCTCCGTAGAGAAGTGGCCGCACAGTTGGGGTGCTGGCTCTCCAGCTCCCGGTTCCACTCTCTGTGGGAAAGGCACTCTCCAAGGTAGCCGACCAGCCAGGTAGCTAGACGCCGGACAGCCCCGTGGTCCCCAGCGTGCGCACACGGCCCTGTTCCCCTCAGCAACTCCCCTGTGTGCAGCGGTCCAGAATCATGCACCGTAGCATGCGACTCAGCGGGGACCAGGAGCCGACCGTAGCGCAGGCCGCAGCACCCGCTCTGCGTCCCCGGGACCACTAGGCCGCAGTCCTCAGGCCGGCGTGCCACGTGTTGCCGGGAGATCCGGGCCGCTCCTCCTCTACCTCTACTCTTCGGCACCCAACCGGGGGCCGCTGCGATGACCGGTGCAGGTCTCCGCCACCCCAGGCTGCCAAAACGCCGTCAGTCATCGCTGCGTGGGTCCCGGCCGCAACTAGGCCCAATCCCCGGGGGTCGCGTAGTCTACACGCCGCAGCAGTCCGGGCTCCGCAGGCTCCAACAGTCGGGAATCGCCGACACGGGCAGTCCGCAGGGGGACCGGTCTCATACCCGAGGGACCGGGTGTCTACCTCAGGCTCTCCAACGTTGTCACAGGAGCCAGTCCACTCTCGGCGGTCCGCCATGCACCGCGGCCCACCGCGCCGCTCCCTGGCCCCGCTGTGCGTCGGCTCAGGTCCGGAGCGTCACCGGGCTTATCTCCGCCGCAAGCCCAGGGTTGCCGGCCACACACGGCCTCCAGTGAGTGCAGGCGCTGCCAGGGGGCTGTGAAGGAGCCCCAGATCGGTGCTAATCAATGCTTTGGAAGTCCCTGCACCGGAGGGGACTTAAAACACGTCCTACTCCGTCGCCATCTTGGCCACGCCCCTACCATTACTCTTTTAAATCATCTGGCAGATGAGGGACATAAAGTATCTCCTGCGAAATTACAGTTTTGCAAACAAGAAGTAAAATATCTTGGTCACAGAATTGCAAAGGGAGTCAGACAAGTGACAACAGAAAGAATAAAAATGATTCAAGCAATGCAACCTCCAAAATCACAGAGACAGGTTAGAATGTTTCTGGGAATGGTTGGTTATTGTCGCCAATGGATTAGTGGATTTTCTGTAATTGCAAAACCACTGCAGAGACTGACAAAAGCAGACATAAAAGACCCGATCAGTTTAACAGAAACTGAGTTAGAAGCTTTTGAACAGTTAAAAAGAAGTTTGTGTGAAGCTCCAGCATTGGGAATGCCTGACTATGAGAAGGAGTTTGAGCTGTATTGCAGTGAAAGAGAAGGATATGCATTATCAGTTCTGATTCAGAGGCATGGAAGATTGAGAAAGCCAATAGCATATTTCTCAGCTGTTCTTGCCCCAGTTGCAAAAGCATTACCAGGTTGCTTAAAAGCAGTAGCTGCAACCAGTGTAAGTTTGGAACAAAGTGAAGTGTAAAAGTATATGTACCACACTCAGTTGATATTCTCCTTGCAAGAAGCAGAACACAACATTTGACAAACAGCAGGCTAACAAAATATGAAAAGGTTATCCTTGGCTCAGACAATGTTTCAATTGCGAGATGTGTGAATTTAAATCCTTCCACATTATTGCCTGATACTTCTGAAACAGAAATCAGAGATGAGGCTGTTGATCATGAATGCCTGGATGTATTAGAATATTGCACAAAACCCAGACAGGACATAAAAGATGTCCCATTAGCTGAATCAGATTGTGTTCTATTTGTTGATGGTTCATGCTTGAGAACGGAGGAAGGTGTTCTGAATGCAGCATATTCAGTTTGTACAGTTGCAGATGTAATTGAAGCCTCTTGTCTCAAAGGAATTCGTTCAGCTCAAGTAGCAGAATTGATTGCTTTGATTCGTGCATGTGAATTGGGAACAGAGCTAAAAGTTACCATAGTGACTGATAGTCAGTATGGATATGGCGTAGTCCATGATTATGGCCAGCTCTGGTCTCAAAGAGGTTATTTAACTTCTGCCGGATCACCAATCAGAAATGCACAGTTGATCAAAAGACTCATCGATGGAATTCAGTAGCCAGAGAAAATTGCAGTTGTAAAGTGCACAGCACATAAAAAAGGTAACGATTACATAACAAAAGGAAATTCATATGCTGACGCAATAGCAAAATTCTGTGCTAAAGAAAATATGGCAATTAATCTGGAAAAAGCAAATGAACATGTTTTGAACTCACTTATGCTAACATCTGTAGTTGAGACTTGGCAGGGAGTAAAACAGTTGCAAGATGAAGCAGATGATGAAGAGAAAAACACATTGTTAAAGGCAGGATGCAGACAGAAAGAAGAAGATGAGATTTGGGTTTACAAAGATGACAGACCAGTAATGCCAGACAGTATGATTTCTGACATGGCACGCATGTACCATGGTCCAGGACATATTGACAGAGATTCAATGATCAGATTATTTAGGCAAACATGGTACAATCCAAAATTCAGAATAATTGCAGAATCCCTTTGTCAGAGGTGCCTTATCTGCCAACAGATTAACCCAAACAGAAAAACTGTTGTAAGCATGGGAACCATGGGACGGGAGGGTGGTCCATTTACTAGATTACAGCTTGACTTCATTGACATGCCACCTCACAACAAACTCAGATATGTCTTGGTGATAGTCTGTTTGTTTTCAAGATGGGTGGAAGCATTTCCAACACGCCGCAATGATATAATTACTGTGGCAAAATTTCTTTTGAGAGAAATCATACCAAGGTATGGATTTCCTGTGACGGTCGAGACAGATCGTGGCACACATTTTGAAAAATGATTGCTACAATTGCTTTGTGAAGCTCTGGACATAAAGCAAAAACTGCATTGTGCTTACAGACCAGAAGCATCAGGTGTTGTTGAGCAAGTGAATGGTACAAAAAAAAAACAGAATAGCAAAAATGTGTTTAGCAACAGGAATGAAGTGGACTGATGCACTTCCACTTGTTTTGATGTCCTTGAGAAGCATTCCAGATAGAAAAACAGGTTTGAGCCTTCATGAAATACTAATGGGTAGGGTCATGAGGCAAGCATTTGTTCCAGTTGATAAACTGTTGAGCATTAATGATAGCATCATAATGGATTACTGTAAAAATCTATCTGATGTGGTGACTTCTGTGTTCCATCAGGTGGGAACTGAAGTAATTACAAAAGAGAAAGAACAAGCACATGATTTGTTACCTGGAGACTGGGTGAGGACAAAGGTTCACCGAAGAAGAAACTGGCTAGTACCAAGGTGGCAGAAGGCAAGACAGGTGATATTAGTCACAACAAATGCAGTAAAGTGTAGGGGATGGAAGAGATGGATTCATGCTAGTCATACCTTACGTGTACCAGCACCTGAGAATCCTGACGAAGGTGATACAACTGCTGATTCGGATTCAGAAGAAGAACCTGAAAGAAATCCAGATCCTGAAGATCGACAAGAAAGTCGACATCTGGAAGATTCAAATGCGAATGAGGCATTGAATGAAGAAATTGTGATACAAGATTCTGAAGACAATGAAAATGATGAAGATCTGCTAGATCAAGAAGCAGAAAAAGAAACTGGAGAAGTAGTGATTCAAGATCAAGATCAGGAGAGTATTGAAAAGCAGACTGGAAGCTCTGGAAGCAGGAACGAAAGTTCTGAAACTGGGAAGTTGGAAGTAATCGATGAAGAAGAAGAAATTCCAAGTACCAGCTATAAGGATGATGTTCCTAACAGAGTGAAACTGCTGAGTAAAAAAGTTCCTGAATCTAAGAAAGAATCTGATACAGTAAAACTGATTATTAATGAATCAGCTGAAAACACAGAAAGCGAAACAGATGAAAGTGAAGATGAATCAAGGGTGAAAAGATCAAGGAAAAGAGCTTGGAGAGTGGAATATAATTCAGCGGAGCCGAAAAAGAAATTATCAAGAAAAGGAGATAATTGGCCAAATGAAAACCAAGGCCTAAAGTTTAAATTAGCAAAAGAGCAGGTAAACGAAATCACAAGTCAAAAAGAAGAAGTCTCAAATAAGAAAGTTCAAGCAGGCAAGAGAATAGAAGTGATAAACAGCAGAGCAAAAAGAGTAATAAAGCCAAATCAGAAGTACAAGTCGCCTGAGTGGACTTACATTATCGTACCACCAATGGTAGAAGTAAACAGTAGTCAAAGTAATTTTGATGATGCAAATGATAATGATTGATTTCATTCATTAGGTGACACAAGGTTGAAGATATTGTGTTAGGTGACACAAGGTCGAAGAAATTGTGTTAGCTGGAAAACACATTGATGTATGACATAAGGTCGAAGAAAAGCTGTTAGAAAATAAAATTACTTATAAAAAAAAATTTAAAAAAAGAGGGGAGTATATTCAGAAATTTTTAATTTTTTCTTTTTATTTTTAGGGTTTTTCTTGTCTGTAAGAAAAGATGCCTTCTTATAATAATAACTCGAGATGCTCGATTTTTAGAAGATGCTGCAAATTGTCCTCAATATGTGTAATCTTGATAATTTTAGTTTGGTTAATTTTAGCTGTCATTTTTCCTTTTGGAATTGATAAAGAAATGTACAAAACTAATATGACTAGTAAAGTTGTGGTTAATCATAAAAAAAATGATAAGACTAATAGAATCATTGTACACAAACCAGAAATTCATCAAGATAGATCTGTAGGAGATTTTTCTAGAAATACCTTTTCAAGACTTTTATCTGAATATGTTAAGGTGATGGATGCAAAAGATTGCTACATCTGTGTAAAATTACCTACTTCTGTGTCGGAAGGTGTTACCTATAATATGCTTCCTCTTACTTATGGCATAACCTGTAGCGTGATAGCTAGCTTGTTTTATCAAACTGGTCGTTTAGAATATTACTACTCTGATTTTGATGAAATGTTTGCAAATTTAAAAGTTGTAGATAGCCTGAATAAATTGAAACATGCTAAACAGATGAGGGATTTTTTTCTAGTGACTAGTGAACTCACTTATGAGTATGCTTTTAGAAATAATTTAACATGTAAATCGAGAGCAGAAGAAAAGTCTTTCTTAAATTTGGTGGAAGAGAGAAGGGCTATTTACAAAACAAATGAGATGTTGAAACATTCTAAGTCAAATTTCTGGTAAATGGAAGACGAAAAACGTAATGGTAGAATTGAAAATGTTGCAATTAATAAAGATACACCTGTTAGTGGAAAATTTTGTATTAGAAGAGATAATACTTTGTTTGATAATTATTTTGTTGGTGCAAGTCAATGTGAAGACACTTATCGTATCATGGGGGGGTTGGGGATTTAAAGGAGGCAAAGATCCAATTTTTCCTGGAATTTATTTTGTATGTGGGAACAAAGCTTATTACAATCTCCCAGACCACTGGTATGGGACATGTTATATAGGTTTGGTTTTTCCAAAAATGTTCCATGTTGATAGAAATGCAAAAGTTTCATTTGAAATTAGTAATCATCTGAATAGATTTAGAAGGGAGAGCTTTTCAGAGATATTGGGAGACATATTTGGTGCAGTGATACCTATGGTGGGTATAACCCTGAATTCAATTAAGATTAGAAAAATGTCAACAATTGTTGATAGATTGTCAACTGATACTGCAAATGTTTTCCAATTAGTGAATACAGAGTTTATTGCCATGAGGTCTATGGTAATGCAGAATCGCCTTGCTCTAGACATTTTGTTAGCAAAAGAGGGTGGAGTCCGTGGAATTTTGCATGTTCAGCATTGCTGTACATATATCCCAGATAAGAGTCAGAATATAGAAATGTACATTAGAAACATAACTGAATTACATGAAGAAGTAGAACCTTTAGAAGATGATAGTTTTTCAGAACGTCTAAGTAAAAGATGTACAGCTATTAAACACTGGTTTCAAGAAATTGGTAGTTCAATTATAGGTAAAATAGTTTTTCCTTTAATAGTCATAGTTATAGTGATACTTTTGTTAAAAATTAGTTGCATGATACACAAGAGAAGAAAACATGTAATGGAAAAGAAAAGAATTTGCAAACTTAGAAAGGAGAAAGAAAAAGAAATAGAATTAGAAGAGTTTCGGAGAACTCAATATGAAAGTTGCAGAAAAATAAATGAATCTAAACTCTAGAAATACTAATAATGAGAAAGTCCAAAACATTTTCAAGGGATGAAAATTTATAAATTTTTGGTATTGTTTGGTGATTTTTAAATACCAGATGAGGGAGTTGATGGAGCAAGGTAATGAACAAGATTTTGTTCAAACTTGCGAAGTTAATCTTCCATAATTATAATTAAATTAATATGCTTGTGGTGAATTTACTAATCAACTTAGTTTAGAAATTTTTGCATCAGTATACGCGGGATAACTAATGTGCTTTTATGTTGCAAACTGCTAAAGAGAGAGAAAAATAATAAACTAACCTTGTCTATTGTCTTTGTCAGTATTAAATGTGGCTGTTTAACTAATGGCATGTGCTTATTTTGGTGCTCATGTTATGTCTTTTCTGTGACAAAATGCATAAAAGAGTTCCTGCAGTTCCTGAAGGAAAGGTAGATATAATGCTGCTTATTCGTGCTTCAGCTAGGTAACATAATTAACAGGATTAATTAGTGGGTGGGTAACAGAATGGGTCTCAATTCTTTAATTAATTGATGTCTTGTGTTTGTTTAATAATAGTTTCCGAAGTGAGGCCTAGATACGATTAAAAAAGTATGGCTGACAGACTTGCTGAATGAAAACTTGTCCAGAGTAATGCCCTGCACATGCGCAGCTGTGAAGACTTTTACTGCACAAGCATCACGTAAATTGAAAAAGCAGTTCTACAGCTGAGATGAACGTGCACTCGGAGAAAGGCTCAAGGACAGGAACTTGTTGTGTCTGCCAAGGCTAGAAAGTTAAAGTTTGAAGCTCGTGAAAAAGTATCTTTTCTGAGGAAGTCGGAAGACGTGGTATTGAGAGACAATAGGGCTTATGAAAAAGCCTGAGCCTGGTCAAGTAACGAATGTGATCTAACATTTTATCGTGGACTGAAATTGCACAGCCAATGAGAAGCCTGGATTTTCATGAAAAAATGTATAATGTAGTTAGTTTAGCTAGAAAGAAAGGTATAAAACCTGACATTTGGAGCGGAGAAAAAACTCTCTTCTTTCCGATTCCAGATTGATGTGACATGCTGTCGGAATTTTGGCGCACGTAAGGACAGCAGACTTTAAATGATTTTTCCTTTCTAGGTGAAGTGAGAATCAGACAGGGAAATAGATTTAGGGAATGGAAACTTTTATTCTGCTAAATAATTCATGTTTTCTGAGCTTGCTTTGAAAATGTCAGTTTATTAATTCATTTCCTCACTAAAATGCTCCTTTCTTGATTACTCATAAAATAAAGATTTTTTAAACGTAAATGCATTTTCTTTATGATAATTAAGTTAATAAATAGATTTGAAATGACAAGCTGGTCTTGTTTATTCATGATCTAGTTACCATCAGTTGATTCAATCGCCTTAGTGGCCTGATTAATGATTGATGAATGTTTTTAAAACTATGGTGAAAATAGGTAAAACTGTAGTTGAATATAATTTTGTAAATAATATAAAGATAGTTTAATTAATCAGACTACCAGATTCAGTCGCTCAAAAATTGTCTCATTGGTGTTATGGGCCTTTATAAGTGATTCATAATTAATGGTGAGTATTGTGGGAATCAATAGTGTTATTGAGACAGTTTTTCAATAGGAGCGCTGGATCACAACCAATAGCAATAAAAGGAAATTTCCAGTGCAGGGGCAAGATTCCAATGTCATTGAGCACCATGCCCCAATCAGTGCTTCTCAGCCTCATTTGTGCAAACCCTACAGGTCCTCTCTGTGTTCCTATCACGACAACAATACTGGGGGGTGTAAGGGATGTTTTACAGACCTGCAGGGTGAATATCCCCTATTCACATATATACTCAATACAGAACACCCTGGGTCTGCACAGGAAGAGTGAGAGATAAGTGAGTCAGCCAAATGAAGCAAAAACTAGGGTACCAGTTTGTTGGAGTGGGAGCGAGATATCCTTATACCAAGACCCATCAATCACCCAAAGTGATGTCTCATCATCTGGGTTTAGGTACCATCCTATCAAGGAAAACCGATCTAGATGTTTGATCGGAAAAACCTTGACTAGTAGGAAGGCTACAGGATGACTGGTTAACCCACAAAGTGCTTGCTCACATCTATAGACTCACTTGAGAAGGTGAGAGGATCAAAAGAGTGTGAGTAAAGTGCAGCGCAAAATTAAAGTGGAAAAAAGTGGTGTTCTAAAAATGACTAAGGAGTACTTATCGCAACTTTATTCATCAAGTCCCCTTGCCATTGTTAAAAAGCAGAATGCTGACGCTCAAGATATTCAAGACGTCAAACAAGGTGAAAGGTCGACATGTTTCTGCCCTCGCGAAGATCTAACTGTATCGGGGCATTCTTCAGGACCAGGCTATAAACAAATACAGCTGCTGCTACAAAGTGTAAAGTATAATAGTGCAAAATTGTATTATAAAGTACATATACTCCACCGGTAATGTCCAACTTGAGTGGTTTTACAGGTACATTAACCGGAACCTGTAATAGACAAGCATCATGTGTATGTCAAAAAATTGCTCCTCAACTGGACTCACTCTCAAACACACTGTACTAGCGTGAAGGAACGCTTATGCATTTCTTGTTGTGTGGTGATACTCATAACTGGTTTATCACTTACCCATAACAATTGGGTGTCGCCCTCACCTCTACCTGGCTCATTACTCAGGGAAGGGGGCCCGCTCTAAAATAAGGACAAAAAAACAGTCAGTGATATGCCTGAATCACGACTACGAATGTCTTAATTTTACTAAAATCTCTCATGACTAGGGCCAATGATCAGTTGAAATGTCCACTAACTTTGCACAGACATTCAGTTTTACTGGAAGAACTATATAGCACACAAATGATAATGTGTGGGGATCAGGTTTCTGTTAGTATGTATCACTTGTGCATCACTAAGTAAAGTCTCTTGATTTGTTTTGATCCTATTAAAATCTCTGTTTCCAGCAAACTTCAGAAATACAAAAGCAATATGCCTCATTTGTGCTTTCCTAACTGCTGAATGCATACATTTCATTTGCAGGTATTCACATTTTTTGTGTGTTGCAAAGGTGACAGCTCAGAGACTTTCTTTTCACATTTCCTGAACTCCAGCAAGTTTGTCACATAATTCACTTTAAAAACTCCTCTCACTTTGTAGTCAGAAAAAGAAATGTAAACACCAAACCTGAAGCAATTTATCAGAGGACATATCCTGAAATTTGACCACTTCCCTTGAAACACCCAAATGTAACAAGTTAAACACAGAATCTAAAAGCATCATTATTTATTTCTCCCACTTTCTGGAACCTCACAAAAAGACAGCTTGAGACCTACAGTTTGGGAAACTCTCCTATACAGCATCCCTGATACTCTGGAGCATGGCTAAATAAGAGAAAAAAAAGCCTATGACTCGGCTGGTACAACATTTTCTAGACATGCGAACCCTGCATGTGCGTGCTTACAAATTGACGCACTGAAGTATACAAAAAAATGATGGATGGAATGCTTGAAGTAATCTCAGCCACTGGTAATTATTTGGGTCCGCATCCCAGTCCATTGTTATTTTGCACATCAAGTCAGCATACGGCCTAATTCACAAATGGCCTCTGCAGTCGAGGCGGAGGCCTCGAAGACGCGGCGCGGGTCCCGCACTCGTCGCGGTACCTCTGCAATGGAAAACTGCTGTACGGAGGTCCCGCTAACAGTGCAATTGCGGAGGCCGTTTGTGAATTAGGCCCTCACTTAGGCCCCAGCCATATGCAGATCAGTCTTGACCCTTCTCCAATAGGAACAGTACATCCAGAACTAAGAGGTGAGGTACTCCTTGAACTGGAGCACAAACAACCCAACACCAGTCGGGTGTAGCTTGATTCTTGTGGCACAGTGTGCACCGACCTACATGGGCATACCTGTCCCACTTAAAACTGAAGTAAACGATAAAAGTGATCGATGGAATGCTTGAATTAATCTCAGCCTCTAGTAATTACTTGAGCTGCATCCCAATCCATGCCCAGGTAGTTGGTAGGTAGAACTGTTTTTCAGCCTTTCTCTTCCTCTAATGCGCTTTATAGAGAACAATGAGAGATGCAAATATAACAGTTCAATAGATCATATATCGCTTTACCTGGTGCTTTGAAGAGAAAAAACACAGAACCTCATAGTGATGTAATGGGGGATGCATAGGAGAAAAAAGGACATATGAGGAGACATCAGGGGGAAGGGTATAGGAAGAAGGTGAAACACGCTGCTAAATACCAAAGGCATAAGTGAAGCTTGTATTTAGTACTAGATCTTCAAATTAATAATTTTTAGAACATTTTCAGAGTAAAATTTTTTTTTTTTTTAACATTTCCATTATTAGAGGCTGTTGATGGGTAAGCCATGCCAGAGATATTCGGTAGGATTGCGTGGCTTGGAGCTTCAAGGTAGAATCTAAATATGTGAGTCTTCAGTCCATATCTAAAAGCCAAGGTCTTCCCTGCTGTTCTCAGGTGAAGAGGTCGAGAGGTCCACGAGCTGGCCGCGGATTCTGAAAAGGGTGGAGAGGAGATGCCGTAAGGGGCAGGGCCATTCTCATACTCTAGTATTCTCTTGGCATGCTACAGGCTATGCCTGCTCTCAGAGCTGTATCAGGCGCCATGACGCAACCGTGAAGGTCCCATTGTCCCAATCTGGTTGCGACCAGATGTATCGTGAACAGGTTTGAGTATTTTTTGCCAGGAATGACTTTGGTTTCCAGTCCGGCCCTGGGGAACCTAACATACATTCATCCAACCAGCAACTCAGGTTAACCAACATAACAAGAAAAACATAGATTTTGGCTAGAATTTTTGCAATTGTTCATAAACGTTCTCTCGAGATAATAATTATTTCCACCACCTTATGATGTCTGTGTCCAAAACAACCAATAGTCGGACGATTTGATTCGAAGTAAATGTATTACGTTCACAATTAAAGTCAGTTAAAGAATATATTTTCTGTAAGCTTTCCAGACGTAAACCTTTGTTACTGCTACTCTATATACACAATCTGAGCAGTTTAAATGCTGACATTTAAAAGACACTTATCCAACTAGTTTGTAGCAGGGTCTGAGGTCATCTGGGATGCTGCTTGGTACACATTGACTGTTCCAAACTACATACTGCACTTATTGACGACTAGACTGCAATCTTTGACAGAGCTCTAGTTTCAGTAGGATGCGGCTCTACAGTGTGTTTAATACCCGTCCAGCTAGCTGCATGTGGTTGTTCTGGGGACAAGAGCTGTTAGTGTTGCGTATTGCAACACAATTGTTAAGGAAAATATCATTTTGTACATAAGTACATTCATTGAAGGATTGGACTATGGGAAATGTAGTCTGCATCCCTCGAGTCCTAACACAAACCTTTCAAAGGCGCACAACGGAATCGTTTTTTTTGCACTGTAACTTTTGGCATAATTTAATATTGAATTACCCTTCCAAGAATTCTGGGAATGGTAAAATAATAAAAAATATAGGTGTGGGATATTGCACAGATGTGCACCTCAAAAAAAAGCAGCAGTTCAGCCCTTGCATCTACAAAAAAAATGTAATAAAATGAAACATTGCCCTACAAACCCTGGCACTGCGGTGCACTATTTTTCCAAAAGGAAAATTCTGTTTGTCACAAAGCGGGAAGCCAACAGCTGAAGTGGGTTGACCCATATCCTCAGGCTGCATGCACGGGGTGGTTGACGAAACATTCCCGTATGTATGTACACTAAATAAGATTTGTTTTGAAGAGGGCCGGACCTATAAAGTACACTGCTAATATTATAGTATCGTATGTGTTTTTGTTAAGTGCAACATTCAGCATGAAATCGGCTTCTTGGCACTAGAGGGTACAATCGACCAGGATGTACTTCCATCCTAAAGCAGGCACAGCTGTGTTTTCAGAAGGCACCAAAGTGCAGATGATCCTGCGGCAATGAACAGTGAACGGGCCATGGATTCCACTGTCTGCACTCACAATACGCTGGCTTCCATCTGTTTTGGAATTTTAATGCAGAAGTGATTAGCTGGGCACAATGGCTGAACCGTCTTATAAACAGTGACATTTTTCTACAAAAGACTTCAAACAAGCCCTGTTCTTAAGTCACTTAAGCTGCACCCGTGGGAATCCAGGCAATGATTTAAGAGCAGGAGAAATACGATCATTTTCAGTGCATCCGATGCTCCTGGGGGGCAGTGCATACTCTGTAAAATGCCCATGACTGACGTTTGCCCTCTTGGGTGGGCTCTGTCAACATAGATGTTAGACCTGGCACCTTGTCGTGGGTCTCCCTTCCACTTTTTGTTACTGTGCCTCGTGTGTTTTGCTGGTGTTAGCTGCTCAGAGCACTGTGCCAATCAGTGCCACAGTGCAAGTGCTCCCTGTATAAAATGCATACATTGATTGGATTCCATGATTGGCTTATTTGGTTTACTGTCAGACCCCAGTAAAATGCACCAGGAGTGCCCAGGGCTTGTAAATCCAAATGCTGCTAGTGGGCTTGCAGCACTGGTTGTGCCACCCACAGAAGCAGTAAAATGTGTTTAAGGTCTGCCATTGCATTTGCAGAACCTGCGTGCAGTCTGGTACTGTCATGCTGACTGGGCAAATGCCCCTACTTGCCAGTCCCTTAACCTTCCCTTAACTTCATATTAGTCACCCCTATGGTAGGCCCAAGGGTAGGGTGCATTTTAAGTATAAGGTAGGGCAAGCCCTGATGTGTGTGGCATGTCCTAATAGTGAATTACAGCCATTTTCGTTTTTTCACTATTGCAAGGCTACCTGTTCTCATGGGCCAGAATGGGCTGTTAGTATTTTTACATTCTATGATCCTAACAGACTCAGGGAACATGGTAGAAATTCGAGTTTAGTATGCCTGAACTCAGAATAATAAAATACATATTTTAGTAAAGGTTGTTTTAATATTCTGTGTTTGCAAATACCACTTTTAGAAGGTCGGTATTTGCTTGCCTAACCTTTTCAGCCCGCCTCTGCCTGGATGTGTATCTGCTGTCTGGTTTCTGTGAGTGACAGGGCTGGGGAATTCCAGGAGTTAGGCTGGGGCAGCCAGGTGGTGAATAGGAATATTACAGCCAGATGGGTGGGAGGAGTGCACCTGGACTCTGAATAGGGCTGTGCTCTGCCACCACAATGCTGGCTCCACCTCCTGTGGAGCGTCTGATATCTCTGCCCTGCACACTGAAAAGACAGGCCAGAGTCATATCAACAAAGTGCTCAAGAACTGGACTGAACTAGGCAAAGGCCCCCTGGCCTCAAAGAACAAAAGAATTGTGGTATAAATATTGGGGCCCTGCTCCCAAGAATTCAGATCCTGCTGAAACAAGAAGAACCTCTGCCCGACGAGAAGGAACTGGGAAAGCTGCAAGGAGGAGTACTGTCCCTGACCTGGCATATTGGCCTGCAGTGGTTCCCTTGCTGTGAGAGAAGAGCAAAAGACTAGGAAAGACTTTGTTCAACTTGTGCTTTCAAAGATCTCCAAGGGCTTGTGGGTGAGCTTGCCCCCTGAACGGAGTCCCAGGACTATTGGACTCCCAATGGCTTCACAAGACCTGCTGGAAATTGCAGAATTTCCTGTGCCGCTGGAGCCGCGATCTAAGTGCGCCTCAAAGATCTGACCGCTGGGAAGCTCGCGCCAGTTGCCACCCCGAACCGTGTGACTCCGCTCCCTCTACGAGCCGTAGCTCGCACCGTAAGACAACCGGGCCGCACCGCACACTGCTTCACCCTCCCCCCTTCGAGTCGCACTGCTCGCCGTGTCCCAGCCGCTGGAATTTGAGGTACGAAGCGCACCACAGGGCGGAGTACGGCTCATACGCTTGCAGCGTACAGTCCGCCCCACACTGCAATGTCCGGGATTAGCAGACACCCCCGCTCTTGAAGGCATGGCTCGCACCTTGCATCGTAAATGTGAACGCATCCCGACCAGGAACGTCCGCCTCGCTCCCCGTGGCCCCTGCTCTACGCCTCGCAGAAGACGCCTATAACTAGCCGGGGCTCGCATCGCAGAGGGGCCGACAACGCTCCTGGCCCGCCTTCCATTTTGCCCGCATTATCATAGCCGGACTACTCAAACCTAAGGTACTGTAAAACGACTCGCACCCCAGTAGTGTAAGCCTCGGACCGGAGTGTCCGCAGTGCTGTTTTGTCCCATCAGACACTTTTCGCAATGCTGTGCGAGTCGAACAGAGTGCGTGAAGAGCACAGAACAAGAAAGAACACATTTTAAAAAGAACTCTTGATCCCTAATTAGTACTGTGGCCATTTTATTACCGTTATTGGATCTTGTACTAAGCCTTTATATAAAAGATACCTATTTTTATACAAACCCTGGTCTGGTGTCCATGTGTGGTGTTGTCACTGAGTTACTGTATGTGTTCACAAATGCTTACTCTAATAAAAGAGAGAGGGACCCCGAAACCAAAGGGATAGGGTTCCACAATTGACGTTAGTCAGAAAGAAATTCCCTTTGGGTAAAATAACAACAGTACCTAGGTACTCACAAGCATATAAACAACCATTTAAGACACCCACATATCACAAGGAAGCAATGTAAATAAGTAGAATTTGCCAATATATGTGAAAACACTCTAAAAATATGTCAGATTATAAAAACAATTTATTAAGGATACATTACATTAGGTAAAAACAGAAAATGGGAAACACACAAAAACGGTACAGTAATTCATAAAAACCATATTCAATTAAAAAGGAGTATACAGGGAAAAAGGATAGAACTCAATCAAAAAACAACAATATTTGAATTCCTCCTTAGTTTATATTCCCAGATTCGCTCCTTAGGCGTCGACGCGTTTCGGCGGTATGTTCATTTTAATCCGCCTTCATCAGGACAATAAAACTATAGAGTTTCCCATATAGATTCTCAAGCATAAAATAAATCTGATAGATATTTTAAGGGGTATTCCGCCTCCTTAACGTCAGATCAAGTAATTCGTCCAGCGAATTCTTTTGTCTATGTGTTCAGACACTATTTAAATTTTGCTGGTAAGAGGCGTAACTACGTCTTTCAAACTCATGTGGTACTCCAGCTAAATGACTGGAAGAAATTAATCTAGCGCTAGGACACAGGCACGCAGTAGTAAAGATTTCGCTTTCAACTTCCGTCCTGCCTGGGCAGAGTTAAATTACAGCATAGGTTCAGGGATTTGTCCAAAGATACCCGCTGTTCGAGGGAAATCCTCTCTGTAATCCCTTAGGCGCTTAATCGCGGACGTCCTGCGTGCTCTTATTCGTCTCACCGGTGACGGAAGTTGAAAGCGAAATCTTTACTACTGCGTGCCTGTGTCCTAGCGCTAGATTAATTTCTTCCAGTCATTTAGCTGGAGTACCACATGAGTTTGAAAGACGTAGTTACGCCTCTTACCAGCAAAATTTAAATAGTGTCTGAACACATAGACAAAAGAATTCGCTGGACGAATTACTTGATCTGACGTTAAGGAGGCGGAATACCCCTTAAAATATCTATCAGATTTATTTTATGCTTGAGAATCTATATGGGAAACTCTATAGTTTTATTGTCCTGATGAAGGCGGATTAAAATGAACATACCGCCGAAACGCGTCGACGCCTAAGGAGCGAATCTGGGAATATAAACTAAGGAGGAATTCAAATATTGTTGTTTTTTGATTGAGTTCTATCCTTTTTCCCTGTATACTCCTTTTTAATTGAATATGGTTTTTATGAATTACTGTACCGTTTTTGTGTGTTTCCCATTTTCTGTTTTTACCTAATGTAATGTATCCTTAATAAATTGTTTTTATAATCTGACATATTTTTAGAGTGTTTTCACATATATTGGCAAATTCTACTTATTTACATTGCTTCCTTGTGATATGTGGGTGTCTTAAATGGTTGTTTATATGCTTGTGAGTACCTAGGTACTGTTGTTATTTTACCCAAAGGGAATTTCTTTCTGACTAACATTCACAAATGCTTAACCTATAGCTCTCTGAGATAAGTCTTCTCTGCTCGTGCCACGCAACCTAGAGGGTGAGCAGGGGTTATTTTAGAGGGTAATCCCCTTGTCCTGACTAGAGAAGAGGGTCCCTGCTTGTCACAAGTAATTACCTGTGCCAACCAGAGACCCCCAAATCTAACAATAGACTTCGTCTAACCACCGGCTGGTCCTGTGATGTCCATTGCTATGGGCTGCCCGTGCCCTCCTGGGCAGCTCTTCAGGCACGGACTATGACTAGCCGTATAATGTTCATTCCCACTGACAGCTCCTATGATGCCCTTCCCTATGGGTTGCTTCTGAGTGGGCCTCTTAGGAATAGATTATAACTGGTGGTGTAACCCCGCTTCCTGTGTGCTGCTCCCCTCCCACTCATGGTTGGACCCCTTGCTGGTCGCATAGCGATAGACTGACATATACCATGGCTGGTCATGGAATGGTTTGACCCTCTGCGCTGCTTAGTGACCACTCAGACTGTATACTGAAGGTGGTTGTATAATGCCACTTGGGTTGATCTTCTGTCGCTCTTGAGTGGACCCTTCAGGCATATACTGAGGCTGCAGGAAATCTTTAATTAAGTAAGGGTAATATTGCATAAACCTTGATATTTCACATACTTTCTTTTTTTCTTATGCTAACGCTGTCAATGGTCATTTTTGGTTTTGAACAGAAAATGCCTTGCAGGAACCTGGATGTTTGCAGCAGGCGCGTGCACCGGCGAAATTCACCGTGTGACTGTAGAAACTATGTGAAGTGCATTGAGTTGCTATCCTGCGTGACTTTTTGTGAGGAAGGGAGGGCATGCATTGTATGCAATTTTTCATGAAACTGGCATAGTACCCATAATTCTCACGAGAATTAGACATATTATATTTTGAGAAAATAGCACCCCTAGTAACAGAACGGCCAGCCCTATGTTTTTCTTGACTGCCAATAGTAGGTGGATTTCAGAGCATACATTATAGTTGATGGAAGATTGCATCTTCATAGGGTAGCACCCTTTAGCTCAAGGCACTTCCTACAGTTCCATAATCTATGTTTTTAAATTGCATAAAACAGAGCACTCCAAACTATGTGAGGTATCTGCCTGCTTGGTCACGTCTATTCTCACACTCTTTCACATATGTCTCTGTTCACCTACACGTGACAGCTTGAGTGATTTCTGCTCCACATGCACAACACTTCCCACATATGCACACTACAATCTCACACTTTCTATTCATCTAAACTCCAGTGTATGTTACTTACGTTATCTATATCATACTCTGTTTTGCTTCAAATATGTATGTAAGGGATTTGTAAAGCGCAGGAATCACCCCCTCCGTACTGCGAAAAAACTTATAAAGAGCACAATCCTGATCCTCATGCGTGATATCAAGATACTACTGATGTAGAGGTGTGCCCCCGGAAAACTGAGGTACGAATCTCGATGGCACCAAATGTCAGTGACACATTATCAGAGGACAAAATATTGAATGGTAAGTAAGTATATCTTTTCTATGCCTAACTCCACATATATGTACCTTGATGATATATTTATATTTCCAGTGTGCATAAATGTGCAATTCAAAATAGTAAATCCATATTTCCTCTATCTGCACTTACCTTTCAAAATTGTATCCCTCGATATTCTGTCCATGATATCAGTAAATCACAATATTCCTATCCTTGATATATCATTGTACAGTCGACGTAAGACACTATCTTTCGAAGCATTCCCATAGAGTAGCGGGCTAGCTGTCCGCAATGGTTCTTTGTCACCTTGTCATGGGGTACGAAGCACATGAACAGCAGCCACATTACAACATACAACAATCATTCATCGGGCTGTGGTACCTTGTGTGGTTGTAAGCATGGCATCCGGGATAGAGGTCCTACTTCTGCTTGGTTGGCATAGTGCCTTCTGGACAATACCCAAGTCATAAATGCTTCTATCCCAAGTGGAAAACATATGGGAAATATCTCATAAAAATGTTTGGGTTAAAAAAGACTATTTTCCTCCTACCTCGTAGATTTGAGTGTCAATGACAGTTCTTTTCTACATGGACAATACCGGGGTACGCGACACTCAACTGATAAAAGCTTTGTAAGGGAGATTGAAACAGTAAGGCCTCACTGCAGGTGTTTCTTCTGGGCAGACATGACTCTTTCTAGCTCAATACCTGGTCTACTATACCATATCCAGTGAGTCCAACGAAAAGGACTCAAAGTCTCTTTTTAAACTAAAGCGTCAGCCTTCAATCCATCAATCCTTTCTGCTCCAAGTCAGCATGTACCAATAGTATGGATCAGTGAATGTTCTAGAGTGCATGATCACTGGCTTTCACACTGGATATGCTCCCTTGCTTCTGCATGAGAAGCATCCTTTGAGGATAGCAATTATCTCATGATAACGTCTTCTAGAAGGTTCATGAATGTTGTTCTGTTATAAAGACCTGCTGCATTCGCCCTTTCCACTCACCTTCTGCATTCGCCCTTTCCACTTACCATCTGCATTCGCCCTTTCCACTCACCATCTGCATTCGCCCTTTCCACTTACCATCTGCATTCGCCCTTTCCACTCACCATCTGCATTCGCCCTTTCCACTTACCATCTGCATTCGCCCTTTCCACTCACCATCTGCATTCACCCTTTCCACTCACCATCTGCATTCACCCTTTCCACTCACCATCTGCATTCACCCTTTCCACTCACCATCTGCATTCACCCTTTCCACTCACCATCACTCTCTCATCATTAAGACCACCACATTCTTAGACATTGTTTAATTTAAACAATTGACTGACTGACTGACTAAACCTTTCACATCACGCCTCATTGTAATATCCTAAAATTGAATACACGCAGAAACAAAAATAAACTCCGGCCATTAAGCTGGCAGAGAAGTTCCACTGTGCTAATATCAAATAATAGTGAATCATTGATATGTTGAATTGACTAAATGTCTTAATTTAATATGTACAAGAGACATTCATTCAATGTGTTTATTTAAACCTCAAAACTCCCCAGTCAGTGGAATAATAGTCCCCTTGGCTAAAACATGAACTCATGTATAAGAGCAGGTGAGCTCAAAGTCGCACAACAGGTGACGGTACAAAAGTTAACATAGTCGTGTTAGAAAGGATGCTCTGTGCGCCTCGCTCCATCCAGCAGACCCGAGCTGGCTCCATCAGCCCTGGCACTGCGGGTAACCCGAGCCCGAGGCCTCTCGGGTGACAGCCCCTCTTCTGTTCGGCTCTGGACGGCTGCCTGCCCCCTGGGATCCATTATTGATGGAGTCCTGCTGTCCGGCCTAGAGAGCGCGTCACCAGGACACAGACGTCTCTCCTGGCGGCAGCGCGAGCGGCGACGACGTTTCATTCCTGGAGGCGGCTGTTGTTGGGGCGCAGACTCTTGGCCAACCACAGGTGCAGAGTGCAAAAACAGAACACCAGCGACCAACAGGTAGGAAGGGGCGCTTTCTAGGTCCGGCTTCAGCCAAGACTTTTATGTTTTACTAAATGTAAATAGGGAGACATAGGATGAGAGGGAGTGGAGAGAGAGAAGGAGGCAGAGAGACGGAGAGAGAGAGAGAAAGAACAGAGAGGGAGAGAGAGAGAAGGAGGCAGAGAGACGGAGAGAGAGAAAGAAGACAGAGAAAGAAGAGAAAGAGAGAGCAAGAAAGAAGAGAGAGAGAGAGAGAGAAGGAGGCAGAGAGACGGAGAGAGAAAGAACAAAGAGGGAGAGAGAGAGAAGAAGGCAGAGAGACAGAGAGAGAGAAAGAAGAGAAAGAGAGAGCGAGAAAGAAGAGAGAGAGAGAGGAGGCAGAGACACAGAGAGAGAAAGAAGAGAGAGAGAAAGAAGAGAGAGGGAGGGAGAGAGAGAGAAGAGAGAGCGAGAAAGAAGGAGGCAGAGAGATGGAGAGAGAAAGAAGAGAGAGAGGAAGAAGAGAGAGAGAAAGAGGAGAGAGGGAGAGAGAGAGAGAGAGAGAGAGAAAGAGGAGAGAGGGAGAGAGAGAGGGAGAGAGAGAGAAGGAGGCAGAGAGACAGGGAGAGAGAGAGAAAGAAGAGAGAGAGAGAGAGCATGCATATGTGTGGAATGTTTATAAATACACTTCTAAGGGCTTTCCGCCTGACCTCTTCATCCATTGTTTTGCTGTTGTGTTGCATTCTTCTTCCTCACACTACAGCTTACATAAAGGGGCAAAGTGTCTGTCCACTACAGCCATTGGCTACCTTCACTGTGAGTGACAGCGTAGCAGTGCGCTTTACAAGACACACAATTTATTTATTTTATTATTTCACAAGGAGCAGGCACACACACAAAGTTGTTCCTTTCTGTGCCAGGGATTATTACGGCAATACATGTTTTTTGAGACCCAAAAACATTTTTGCTTTTAGCCAAGTGTTTTTTGTGTTTTTCATAACAGCGAGAGCCCAGCAGCTCCCCAATGTTAAAGTGTTACAAAACAAAATGACAAAACAAGAATAGGTAAAGCCAAATGGCTGGCACCCAAAGCCAGACCTATTGATTTTCCTATTGCTTGTTGAATGTATCTTAGGATAGAACCTTCATACTGATGAAATATTTATGTATTTACAGAGTTTTAGAAAGTGTTGTTGGTCGCCTTTGGCCAATTATAATGTTTTTTTTGGACCACAAAGTAACCAGGGGCTTAGCTTGGAGAGTAAGATTGGGGTGTGAACTTCAGATTTTCCAACAACCAGACTGGCATAACTACTGAAAATACAAGGTATGAGAAGCAGGGAAGGAGGATGGCTTTACGGGCACTGCGTATTGCTAGGAGTACATGAAACACAATATTTTTCAAACTAACCAACATTTTTTAAACAGTTCAACACAAAGGAGAGAGAGCGCGTGCATGTGTGTTTTTGTCTGTCTTATGTGAATATCCCAAGTGAAATTTGACAGACACCGCACCATACCCAACTAAAACTCTTGTACCAACTACTTAGTACAAAATGCATTTGTAGGGCGGTGTAACACCCCCAAAAAAACCTGAAGCTACGCCTCCGAAAAGTAGTTTTCTCCACGTGTTAGGCAATTCGTAATGTTGAGGTAGTGGGGTGGTAGATTCTCTGGTTTAAGTAATGTAGTAGTCCCTGAGAAGGGATGTTGGAGGATAACAGTAGAAAAGAGGCACAGCATAGAGGTGGGAAGGTGAGCACATAGGGTCCAGTTTGGAGATAACGTGATTGTCCTTTGTCTTTCTTCAACGTCTGTGGTTAGAATCATGTTGAGCTACTTATACAGGATCATTGATTATGGCCGGGAGTGTTAGTGAACTTGTCAAGCTGAAGTTCTTTTTCCTCTGCCTCCTTCTGTTCCTGGTCCTCAGCATCAGTGAGTGTTTGATCTGGTCGAAGTAAACTTAGGTGATCGTGTTCAGGCTTACGTGTTGGTGAAGAAAATGGGGTCTGACAGGAAAGATAGTCCTTTTATGCTATCACTCCCTTTGCAAATTCTTTCTGAATAGTAACACTTTTGGAAGCATTACAAACTGAAGGCTGTTGAGATGGGGTCATCATAAATGGTTTAATGCATTCCTTAGTTCTGGCTCTTGGACTCTGAGGTGTCTGCTTGTTTTCATGCTTTTATATTTTTTATCTTTGACTCTGGGCTGGAGGATCTTGTAGTACTTTGATGATCATCTCTATACTAATTGTGTTGATACTAGTAGTGTTTCGTTGGTTAAATAGAGTCAAACAGTTGGGTAATAATCGTGAAACCTAACAATGGACTGATCAGTGTTCACCTTCTGCAGAGCTCCTCCTAGGTCAATCAGTGGATTCTGAGGCAGATCAATTCTCAGACATCATGCTTGCATTGCCTGCACCTCATTAGTTTAGGCAAAAGAAGTACATTTGAATGTTATAATTGAAAAGCAATCCACATATTTCATAGGGGGTTGTATGACGTTACAATGCATGCTTTTACCCCGACTTGCTGTCGGGTGGAGCGCTGGATGTTGGAATAGTATAATTTACTATTCCAACTCCAGTCTGTGCAATAGTAGGGAAGGTGTTGACGTTAAATCCAACACCTTCTACCCCCTACGGCAAGCCATTTTCATTGCAACGGCATGCAGGGTAAAAGCATGCGTCATAATGAATGCGGTGTAATGGTTGTGTCCCTTCGTACAATGTTGAACACTCCAATTCTCAACCATCACAGCTTCCAGGGGTAACAGTTCTTTTATCTAATTACCAACAGCTCTCGGCAGGAAAGGTTCAACACGTTTATTTATTTACTATTCCCCACATATAGTTACCAAGAGCGATCCCAATACAAATCATTAAAATATTCATACACCATCATTTGAAAAACATTCAAAAATACGAGGACAAATATTAATTGAATCAGGTAAATAAAACAATGTGATTGCATCAGCTATTACAGTTGACAAACATAGGTTTTAAAAGCCTTTTTCCATATATAGGGCAGGCAAACAAAAAGTAAACGAGTAAGGTCCTGGACCTTACAATTACACAAATTACAGGATTGATCTATTTGGACTTCTTTTTTATATGTCCAATATTTTCCTTTATTGGCAAACCACCCATACAAAAATGTATATAAAATTGTTGTACCTTCATGCCCAAATTAGGGCCAAGTTAAAAGTTACAAATGAACGTGATCAACCTGCAAACTCTTGAGATCTTACTACACTCTTCAACCATACCTTTCGATTATTCTTTCCCTTTCTTGACTGTAGTAGAGCATCATTTATACTTAAATCAGATTAAGAGAGTACCATCAATCGAGTAAAACATGCTGAAAATCTGTGTCCTTGTGCACTTCGCCAGCTGTCGGGGAGCGTATAGTACTTGTAGATGAATGATGAGGTTGTATCTGTATTGCAACACCAGAGCATAGCCACAGAAGTATAGGCTAACCAAACCCAGATTGCGTCAGAAACCTTCAACTGTAGTACTCTGTGGTCACATTACATAAGTCACCCTAAAAAGCCTTCACCTATAGTAAGTGGAAAGCTATAGCTAACAAGCATTCTACGTCATATACCTTTAGTAATACTTCAATCTCACCCAGGGCTGACTTTGTGGGGGCACTGATCTCAGGGGGGTGCTTTGTTTAGCAATAACTTACAATTTAAAAGTACCTACTGCAGAGTTCCTTGCGTGTCAAGTTTTCAAGCAGCAGAAAAAAGGTCAAGATAACTCTTGTGATTAATGCTCCTGCTAGAGAGAGCGATCCGAGTTTTGTCTACTGGCAGTTTTGACTCACCATAAAGTAGCGCAGAGGGTTAATCCGCCTGCTGAAAAGAACAGATCAGTGTTTTATGTGGATAGCTGGGTGGATTAGTAAAGTCAGACTTTACCAGTACTTTAAAACAAATGAAATGTATGTGAGAGAGGGGCTGTGGAGAGATTAGGGGCACTTTTGCTGGGTGGTAGTGAGGGAATCCGAGGAGGAGGTCATAGGGGGGACAAAAAGATTGTTGCACCGGGCACCACCAGAGCTAAAGGTGGCCGTGATCTCACCTTTCCCATTGCCAGGGGCAAAGCTTAGTCACTGAAATTCAGGAGGTGTGTATCTCACATTTCCCAACTAAACAAGGGGGGAAACCCAACATAGGTGCAGCAGACCGGATTCTGAGCCCCCAGATCCAACTACCTAGCTAAGAATGCATTCATTTGGGGGGAGGAGTGTCACATTGCAAACATCCCACTGAAGCTACTTTCCTACCCATAGCCACAAATAACTGAAATAAACCCATACCAACTGAGCAAACTTTGTTTTTGTGTCTTGATGTGTTACCACCATCCTCTGATTTTTTCCATAACACAAATCCCTTCTGCCATAATTTAATTTTCTGTATATTTTTTTAACTACATTGTTGTTTGTGGCATATATGGATAATGGAACTAGCTACCATTGTTGCCTTTCATAATATTGATACAAAAAGAGTGAATCTTCTCTAATATATAAAGATGGTTAAACAAGGACATATCTAATGATGGAGCAAAACATCGGGCAGAACTCCGAGACTACCGTAGACCTGCAGAGCACATTCATTTCAACTGTTTATTAAAAAAAGTTTATGAATGAAATAATTCTGGGGACCATACAGTATTCAAATCCAACTAGGATGTATGAGTATAAGTACAATAGGAGAGCTGAAGGAATAGGGCACTTTTTGTGTGTGTTTAAAACGCTTTATTAAATAACATGAAAAAGATACATACGGCCAGCCAGTACATAGTAGGAATATTAAGCAGAGAATTACAAAGTACAGCCAGCATAAAAACAACAAGGAAAGCTATTTATATTTTATAACGGCAATAAGAGCAAGAAAAAAGGGGTGTGTATGGAGGGAGGGAGGAGGAAATACTCTTACAACTGATGAACGTGTTATATTGCATAGCTTTAAATGATTATAAAAACAATCTTATAATAATTAGAAAAACAGTGTGCCAACAAGATATCAGAGAAAAAAGAACTGAGAAAATAAAACAATTACGGAGGTTTAAAAATTTCAGCACGTATGCGAGAACTTTTACATTCTTATCTAGATATGACTTAAGTGGCAACCAGAAGAGATCTCTGTTAACAAATGGTTTACAGGAGGGGGCAAAAGCAATATCTAGCCAATGGTAATAGCACAGATTATTCCACCAGGGTTGGACAGACAGATTTAAGTGCAATTTTTTGGAAGGCTAAAGCCAGCATAAGGTCAACTAGACCATGCTTATGAGTAGGGAAATGCAGAGACTCTAATAAGCTCCCTGAGAAAAGAGTAACATTGGAAAAATGAAGGTGTATCTTAAATATAAGAGAAATATTGAACCAAATTTTCCTCCAAAAAGAAATAACATTAGGGCAAATGAAGAGAAGGTACATTAGATCAGCTGAGGGGGATCCACATGTCCAACAATTCATGTTAGTTGAATGGGAAAAAGTAGCAATAGAAATAGTAGCAAAATATAGTCTGTGATAAAGGAAGAACATAGATTGAGTGACAGAGTCAGATCTAGAGATTTTGAGATCGGCTCCAGAATTTGTCCCAGATCAGATTCCCAGGCAAGTTCCATCTTACTCTTAGGTCGAGCACGATCAGGAGATCAGGGGAAACATCCTTTACAATGCAAATTTTACCACACAGTGCCTGTACGACGCAACTTTTACAACGCAAACCATTCCAACGCATTGCGCTGGGGGGCGCTCTAGGATAGGGAATAGATTTCATTTACTATCCAACACCTTCCCTACTATCCACGGGGACTGGAGTTGGAATAGTTAATTAAACTATTCACTATCCAGCACCCCAAAGCGCTATGCGTTGTAAAGGCATGCGTTGTAAATACCGCGTTGTAAAGGCATGCGTGGTAAAAGCATGCGTTATAATGTCATACATCTGGAGATCAGGCATGCCTATATACTAGAGAGGCCTTGGGGAGGGAAACCAGAATCTTAAGAAGAGAATTCTCTCCAGAAGATAGGGGAATTGAGGGAAGAGAATAGAATGTCAAGAATGATTGCCATTAAAATGGAGAATCTATGCCAAAAGGAGCAAGGACAATTAAAAGTGGATTGGAACCGAGGAAATGAACAAGGGGTCGTACCATCAAATAGGTCATTGACCCAAGCTACTCCCTTCAGTCTCCAGGATTTCCAAAGGAAGGTTCTGTTATTAATGGTAATAAGGTGATTGTGCCATAATGGTGAAAGTAAAAAGGATTCCTTCGAGTTAATCATTGGCTGGGTCAGCTGTTTCAGTAAGGAGCACGTGTGCTTGAATAGAGGAAGAGAAGTTTGAGGAGTATTGGCTGAAAAGGCCAGTACCTCCTTTATAGAAAAGGGTAGAAGCAAAGAACGTTCAATAGTAAGCCATGGAGGCATGAAGGGAGAGGAATCTGAGAGGAGCCATTTTGAGGCTTGACAGAGGCAAAAGGATTTATGATAATTTCGAAAATCAGGAAATTTAACACCTCCATTGGATTTTGTCTCCGAAAAAGTGATGAGGATATTCTAGTTTTTTTACTTTTCCAAAGAAATTTGGAGAGACAAGAATCTATCTTCTTAAAATAACAAGACGCAATAAAAATAGGAAGCATAGAAAAAATATAAAGTAAGATAGGAGTAATCATCATTTTAATGGAGTCAAATGGAGTTGGAGAACCATATTCCTAAATACTTCATTTTAGATCTATTCCACAAAAACCCTGTCGAAGAAAAATAATGTTGAGTGCAGAATTTGGTAAGAGGGAGAATTTCTGTTTTATCAGAATTAATCTTATAGCCAGAGACCAGGGAGAATGAAGAAATTTTGCATAATAAGGAAGGGATAGATATTTCAGGGTTGGAAATAAAAAGTAATATGTCATCTGCATAAGCAGAACGTTTCAAATGATGATCACCATAGGGAAATCCGGATATAGAATCAGTATTACGAAAGATGATTAAAAGGGTTCAAGTGCTAGAATAAAAAGAAGAGGGGAAAGGGGCAACCTTGATGGGACTCCACCTTGTAAAGGAAAGTAGGAGGATGTACAACCATTAACTAACACCGAAGCTCTAGGGGCAGAATATAACAAGGAGATAAGAGGGATTATTTTGGGGCCGAAGCCATGCCAATTAAGAGTTTCAAATAAAAAGGACCAATCTACCCTATCGAAATCTTTTTCAGCATCAACGGAAATTGCCGCTAGGGAGTTGGAAAGAGAAGGAATTTTGTTTAGGACATTAAAGCATAGGCAAGAGTTACCCGAGGTAAGTCTACCCTTGACAAAGCCACATTGTTCTTTAACAACCAAGTGGGGCATAAGGGGTTCTAATCTTAGAGCAAGTCATTTAGCAAATATTTAATAGTCGACTTTGACCAGGGATATAGGATGGTAATTTTTACAAAACATAGGGTCTCTGCCTTCTTTGTGAATTAAACAAATCTTAGCATCTTGAAAGGTACCGCTCGTTTTGCCAGAAAGAAAAAATTAGTGAAAGAGTTGTAAAAGTTTAGGGAGCAATATAGTTGAAAAATGTAAATAGAATTCAACCGTAAAACCGTCTGGCCCGGGAGTTTTACCTTTCTTTAGATTTGTTATGGCACTGGAGATTTCTTCAAGAGATAGATCCGATTCAATTGTAGAGAAGTTGAGATGAACATTAGAAGGGGTGTGGATGTTATTAAGATAAGATTGGATAAGAGGGAACGGTAGGAGGGGATTCTGGAGTGTATAAGTCTTATAAAAAAACATAAATTCATCGAGGATGTCCTAATCTTTATGGATAAGCTTCACATCAATGAGTAAATGGAGTCAATTAAAATACGATCCTTCCGGAATTTATGATAATTAGACAGAAGTTTACCCATTTTATTACGTCCGCCATAGTAGCGAGCACTGCTTCTAAGACGTATAAATGAATCATTATCAGTGGTGCACGAACAAGTTCTTGGATAAAAGAATCCGACGGTGAGGTATAAAATTTGTGCTCCAGGTATTTGATATTTGCAAGTGTAGATTTGTGTTGTTGAAGGAACCGTTTTTTTATTTTGGAGACGAAGTCTATAATTAAACCTTGAGCAGTAGTTTTTTTTTTTTTTTATAATCAACTTTATTCAGTATTTTGAAACAGCAAAGAAAATTCATTGGCAGCAGCTCACAAATCTACAAGTACAATAGGTCATAATCAACAATGCATATGCATGGGGTCAGTCCGCTCCAGTCCAACAGTACAGCTTGTATGACAATAGTATTAACTCCTAAAACGATTTGTATATCTGGGTTTACGGCGGGATCATGTTGAACCATTTCCCCCATATTTTAGGAAACAGATCTGGAGATTCAAATAGAGCCTCCTCTTGGGCGCCGCACCAGTCCACCTACCTCCTCCATCCCCCCACCGTGGGCGCCACAGCGCGTGCCCAGTGTCGCGCTATGTCCCTCTTGGCCACCGCCACCACCGTCCCCAACAGGCGTTTATCCGACCTGGAGCCATCCAGACCATCGAAGATCCCCAACAGTAGTCGTAATGGATCGTGCGGGACCTCCCAACCCAGGGCCTGCGAAAGCTCCTGCTCCACTCCTTTCCAAAACCTCTCCAGCACCGGGCATAGCCACTCCATGTGGTAGAAATCGGCCGGGGATTGCCTACATCTCGGACAGTCTGGGAGGGTCGCAATCGGGCTCGGAAAAGCCTCTCTGGGGTGAGGTAAGCTGTGTGGAGATAGTACATCTGCACCAAGCGCAGCTTGGAAGATATGGTCAGGGTCCGTGGGGCCAGTAATGCGTCTCTCCAATCGGCCTCTTCTAGGGGTCCTACCCATCCCTCCCAACGGGTGCGCAGCCGATCTAAAGAAGCAGGGCTATTATTGATGAGGGATCGATAGATTCGGGATACTCCTCCCCTACCTAGATTCCCCATCATCACTTGTGCTTCTAGCGGGTTGAACTCTGGGAGGCTGATCGGTGAAGGGAGATGGGCATGAATGGCGTGGCGCAGCTGCAGGTATCTAAA
Source organism: Lissotriton helveticus (assembly GCF_964261635.1). Taxonomy (NCBI): domain Eukaryota; kingdom Metazoa; phylum Chordata; class Amphibia; order Caudata; family Salamandridae; genus Lissotriton; species Lissotriton helveticus. The sequence continues at coordinate 1,594,804,985 of NC_136069.1, read as the reverse complement.
ATGTTGGGCGTGGGAAAGGGCGTGGCGCCGAGCAGTAGGTTTAAAGGAGTCTCATATTATATGAGAGGCAGTATTGGGATTATCAATCAATACAAAAGAACTTTAGCAAAGAAGGTAAATGAAGAAGAGAAAAGAGGATCCAGCAAAAAGGAATTATTAAAGCCCCAGCGGGAAGACCTGGGATGCGGAGGGAACAAATCAAAATCAGCAACAAACGGAGCATGATCAGAGATAAAAATAGGTTAGATTGAGGAAGAAATAAGATTTTGAGATAAGAATTGTGAAAGAAAAATAAAGTCTAATCGGGAAAGAGAGTTATGAGGAGGAGAGAAAAATTAGAAGATATGAGGAGGAGAGAAAAATGAGAAGTCAATAGTGTCAGGGTGGGAAAGTCTCCAAGCATTAACAAGATGTGATTAGAAAATAGAATTAAGAAATTGCTTTTGGGTTTTATGAGGGATGAAGCATACCTGGGGCTGGCGGTCAATAAAGGGGTCAACAGCCTGATTGCAATCGCCTCCTAGAATAAAGAGGTCATCTCTAAACTGGATACATTTTTGTGTAATAGTAGGCCAAAATGTATAGTCCGGCTGATTAGGGCCATAAACATTAAACACAGTCAAAGAGATATTATTAATAAGCAGTTTGGCTAACAACCATCTCCCCTCCATATCGATTTCTTGTGATAGAACTTTACATTTCAATTTTTATGACACAAAATAATGAAAGCATTTTTTTTAGAGGAGGCTTGGGGAGACTAAAACTGAACCAACCCAACCCTTTTTCAATTTTAATGCTTCTGCTTCTGTAAGATGGGTTTCTTGTAGAAAGGCCAAATCCGGATTGCAAGAGGCAAGGTGGGATAATATTCTCTGTCTTTTGATTAGGCTATTAAAACCTTTCACATTTCAAGAAATAGCTCTGAATGAAAAATATCAACAATTTATACAGAACAACATGTTTAACAATGAGATAATAATGCAAGAGAGAAGAAAAAGAAGGATGAGGGAGAAGAATAAACTGGAATGGTGTCCTTGAGAGGAAAAGGAATGACGAGGTGAAAGGTATCAAGAAGTCAAGTAAAGAGAAAAACATAGAGAGAGAATGTTGCAATAACACCAAGAGAAGGAGAAGGAAAAAGACACTAAAGAGGAACAGGGGAAAAGAAGTAAGAGTAAGAAGAGACAGTACATGCCAAAAGTGCCGACTGTAATACGTACCTTCACAGGGGAATACAAGGGAAAGTTGAGAGCCGGCAACGGACAACAAGAACGCACACGTAACAAAGGGCAACGCTCCACACCGGGATGTCAATTAAACATAGACAAGAGCAGGAACATGAGGCAGGTACAAAATGGGATCCGAAGAACCTGAAATAAGAATAGGAAGGTTATGTAAAAAAGACAATGAAACTAAATAAAATGCTTCAATAAAAGCAGAATCAAAGATATGAACATTACAGAAGGACCAATTAAAGTCAAGTATTAGGAGAAGGACCAGCGATCTCCATAGAGGAAGTAGAATGAGCATGAATGAATTTTCTGAGATCTGCTGGATCCTCAAATGTGGAATTTTTGTTCAAAAAGTTGACCTTAAATAAGCACGGGTGGAATAAGCCATATTGAGCACCCAGAGAGCGAAGAGCAGGATGAAGCGGTGGCTGTGGAAACATCTTGAGAAATAAACAATTTTGTGTCATGCCAATTCGGCTGTTTCTTGGTTTTAGCTGCATTCAGGTCTTGTAGCAGATCTGTGAATTGCAGAAATAGGAGAATTACTCCACAAGGGTTAGATGGAGCAGATGAGGAAGACAAACATGGACCGAGTCTATGTGTCCATTGAGTATTTAGTTTGGTTATACCAGGAAGGTCCAAAAGCTGTGGAAGAAAAGTGGTAAAGTACGTAACAGGGTCATCACCCTCAAGACCTTAAGGAAGCCCATATGAGCGAAGATTGTTACGATGATTTCTATGTTCGAGATCTTCAGTCGATCTTCTTTTCTTTTTTTTTTTTTTTTTGGTGGTCAACCGTTTATTACAAGCTTTCACAATGCACACAGCTACATCGCCTACAACCCTGGGGCCGGCAGCATCAAGGAAGGGCAATAAGTGGGAGTGAGATGTACGGACACAGCCACAATACCGACAACCCGGGGGTCCGGTGGCGTTCAGTAGCGAACATCAAGCATATAGTGCGCACATCGGAAGGCAGAATGAAGCAATCTGGACGGTTGGACCTTTTTTTTCCGTCAGGAATGCATGCAAGACACTTGACAATTGGATGTATACTTTTCTCCCAAAAGAAAAACCAAATACACAATAAGGGAATAATTACAACATGACATAACGATTCAGAAGGTGACACAGTCAGTCATCGCCAGTAGAGGTATCATTCACCGATCCTATAGTCGAGACATGGCCAGCATAGAAACGGGGACCATCATCAATGGTGTATGCCAACCGTGGCCACTCAGGGCCGCACATTCAGTCGGCAGCGCAAACACACTAGCTAACTGGGTATTCCAGTCGTAGCAAGATGCCCACCCAGAGAGAGGAGGGGCAGTAAGAAAAAGGGGGTGGGGAAGAGGGGTGGACAACCCCTGTGTACTTCAGCCAGAGTTCAGTGGAGGCCAAGCCCCCCCCTCAGCCGATGCCCTCAGGGACCCTCGCAGGGGCTGGTGTAGCCTGGGAACCCTCAATGGTGGTCGCTATGTATGCGCGGTAGGGGCCCCAGATGTCAACCGGTCGTGACGCAGAGGGGACCATCTCCGAGTATTCAGTGCTGTTTAGGTTGCAGTGTGCCATGCTCCGGAGCCAGGCGCTATGTAGGGGGGGGGCGTCGGTCGCACCAACGTAGTGCAATCTCCCGTTTGGCCAGCAAGAAGCCCAGCGCCGCTAGTTTGCGCACTGTTTTCGGAAAGTCCGCAACATAACCCAGAAGGGCTATTTCCGGTACATGGGCCAGTGGCAAACCGAGCATGGTGCCAAGTGTCACGTGCACTCGGGACCAATAGTCATGTATTTTGGGACATGTCCAGGAGAGGTGTGCGAAGTCAGCGAATTGGTCGCCGCATTTGGGACAGTAGTGTGAGCGCGATGGATCTATTCTGTGGAGTCTCGCGGGTGTAAAGTATAGCCTGCGCAGAAATTTAAAGTGCAAAAGCTTGTGCTTGCTGTTAAGCGAAACAGTTTTGGTCGCCCTGCAGTACCATTGCCACTGGTCGTCTGAGATGGGGTACCCAAGGTCAGCTTCCCAGGCAGCCCTCACCGCCTGGTCTCGAGAGGGAAGGAGATCACAGCACATCAGGTACAACTTGGAGACCAGGTGTGCACTCGAGGGGTGTTGGATGATGAGAGTGAGAGGTGTCATCTCCTCGGGGGTAAGGGGAAACGACGGGAAGGACGCGCGCAGTAAAGAGCGCAGTCTAGTTAGGACAAACGAGTCCATGAATGTCCTATCAGTGAACCTGGGGTCCTCAGTCAGGGTGAACGCGTGCCCCTCCGGGAATAGATCCCCGATCGAGGCAATGTGGAATTTGGCGAATGTGTTACGCACCACTACCTCCCCAGTTATCGGAAGCCAAGTGGCGTTAGGAAGTGGAAGCGCCGGAGAGTACAGATGTGGGAGGTCAAACCAAACGCCTCAGCCTCCCCCATGCCCAGCACGTGGTGGACACCGTTTGGATGTCCTTTGGGTCTCTAGGGAAGCCCGACGGTAGCGTCGTAGACAGGGAGCCAGGCAACACCAAGTCGGCTTCAGGTTTCAGATAAGGTATCCTGGCGTCAGGGTGGAACCATGGGTAAGCGTATGCATACTGCGCCACGAGGAAGTAGAGGTAAAAGTCAGGGACGCCCAGCCCGCCTCTCTCATATGGGAGAGTCAGTACCCGCCAGGACACTCGGGGGGTCTTGTTTCCCCATACCAGCGACAGGAGCAAAGAGTGAAGCTGCGTGAAGAAAACCTTGGTGAGGGGTATGGGTATATTGTTGAACAGATACAGAAACCGGGGTAAAACTATCATTTTGATGATAGCGACACGGCCAGCCATGGATAACGGGAGCCTGGTCCATTGTTCAATCTGTCCCTCCAAGGCTGCCACAGCAGTGCCGTAGTTCAATCTGAGGATGGCCTCCGTCTCCATGTGAATATGGATGCCAAGGTACTTTACAGAGTCATGGCACCACGTAAGAGGGAAGGAGCAGGGCCATTCGACAGTGCAGGGTGTCAGCGGAAAAATAACCGATTTGTGCCAGTTAATGCGAAGGCCAGAGAATTTCCCAAAGCGGGTGATTTCCAGAAGGAGCGGCTCCAGGTTGGATTGTGGTTGCCTAACGTAGAGGATGGTATCATCCGCATATAGCGAGACCAATAGCGGACCAGTCGATCTTCTTAGTTGTGGAACCTCCTTCCCCAAAATTGAAATACTGGAAGATGAATCCTGTACGTCTCTGATTTGTTGTTCCACCACAGAAAGGCAGGAATCCATAGACCACTTATTATCCAGAGTCTGCAGACAAGAGTTTGTTTCCTCAATAAATAGTCTTAGAGCACGAATTTCCTCCAAAACGATATCCAAAGAGACAGGAGAAACAGTTTTGGGAGGGGAGAGAGAATCTTGTTTAATTCTCTTGATGGTAGTCAAAGGTAATTGTGATTTAGACGCCATGGTCAGCAAAGCTGTAGGGCGAGAATACGCCAATTGTGCCAATACCTCAGAAGGCTGAGAGGAATTATTGGGGGCTGCAAAGTAAGCAGGACAAAACACTGGTTCACTGGACTTAAGTTTTTTGGAAGAGTGTAGTACATTTTTGCTCCTACCCATGAAACAACACTGTCAGGGACCAAGAAAAGGCGTGTCTAATAACGCACAAATAATTTGACGTAAAATACTTCACAAGAGTCCAATATTGTGATAAATAATTGGACCTCCCAATATAGAAATACTGGTCAGCCGAAGAAAATGCAACAAAAATAGTAAAAAAGAGTGAAAAATGGCATTCCAGAGTGCAGTATATTGAAATTTGAGGAAAAGTAATGTAAGTTAGGATTCAAAATGGAGGTCGCTAAAGCAACTTAATAGTTACGTGAAGAAAATTGGTCTTAATCCAGGAACATAGTGAGCAACAAAGATATCCTCATGTAGAGAAGGTGTTCAGAGCTGAGGATACGCCCGCATAATAATGAAAACGGTGCTGGAACCGCCGAAATCACATCCGCGATGTCCGGTGCGGCGTGGAGCTCTGTGACTAGGCGGCCATCTTAGGTCACGAGCGACTCCACAACCACTTTTAATTTGGACCAGACTGTACAGTGATCAACAGGGTCAAAAGCACTGGATAACTTTTTGCTGCTCCATATTCTTCTCCATTGTCATGAGTAGTGTCATTTAGTAGGCATGCGCATCCGTGTTGATGCATGTGTGCGCATACTTTTTCAGGCATTCATGGATGCATCTACAAAATTAAACAGCCTATACTGGCACTTTTTTCTTTTTACTTAAAGCATCAGCACAAAAATACATGCTTGACTAGATGCTCTAGTTCACGTTTTTCCCTTGCATTCTCGGATTTGTGTTCTTATGTTTCCCACTATAAAACCAGAGTACATGTCCCAGAATCCAAAGAAAATACCTGGACTGGAGTAGATAGTTGTGTATGGATCTGCGATTCTTGGCAGGTTTGCACACTGCAGCACACCTTTCTGTAGGGACATCCAGAGTAGGTCCAGGATGATGGATCCAGGCCAGAATCACAGTTTGCGGGCCCAGAGAACCTTCTGCAATGATCTGTGAGGATGTGGAGAAGAGCTCTTAAGTTGAGCAACACATCCAGACCAGGATTTTGCTTTGCATCAGGTACATGCTAATAATGCAAGGAAAAACAAGCTGGACTGGGGCAAGGGACGTGAGGAACTGGAGAAGTCTGGCACTTTTCTCAGTTAGCAGGTCTTACAGTAGATACTAGGGGGCTGGTTGGTAACTCTTTTTGCAAGTCACACTTCATGTGAATAAAAGTGTAAAGTAGGTACGTGTGCAGATCTAAAATCCCCCTTCAAAGAACCGGGGTCGACAGATATATACAGGACTACACGGCTGACTACAGAACCATAGATTATAAAATAGTAATTACGGGTCAAACTGCAAATTCTCAATCTGCATTGCGCTGCACCAGATTACAGAAAATGTGCAATTCCGTGTACAGACGCAGACATCTCATGTGGATATCTGAGACACTCGGGATGGCTTCAGTTCTCCTGGATTTAATTAATCCACAGAAAAAGGGAAGAGAGGTTCGTGTCTTCCCTCATTCAACCACAAACTATACTACTCACTGCTTGAGAAGGACTAGTAACTAAAGGTAATAACTCAGGGACTATTTTTATGTGTATATTACCCTCTAGGATGTGGGCCAGCCAGTCCCCTGCTGCTTAACAAAACTTTTTTTTCAATAAAAATTTAGAAAAACCATTGTTCACCTACACAAAAGAGAGAAGTAAGAGCTAAAAATATATGTCCCAATTTCGGAATCCCAAAAGGGTGTAAATACTGCCCTCACCCACTCAATGAGTGACATGCTTCATCATAGGGGCGCTGCGACTCCCTGGTGCAGACTAACCTCCAGGGAGGAGTACTGGGAAAAAACAGAATATAGAAAAGAAAGCAATCATACAGTAGTGCAACATTCAGCCTGGTGTGTGGGCTCAACCCAACCTCCAGATTTATGCGTCTCACTCACAGCGAGTGAGACTTGAGAAATAGGTGTCTCAAATAAGGAAGAACCCAGCTCACGTGCTTTTTCTGGTGCTCTGATGTGTGTTAGAAGGTGAGCACTAATGTGTACATTCATGTGACGACTTTGGATCTGAAGAGGCGTAATCTTGATCCCATCTGAAGATGATGTAGCAGTGCATCATACTCACGAATACTCAGCACTCAATATATACTCTGTTGTAACTAATGTACTAAAAGAGCGAAGTAATGCAAATCCAAAGTACTTCATTTGAACTATACATTTAGAACGTGATTAATAAAGTTATGTAACAATTTGCATATTTACATGACAGGAGAAATTAACAAACTGTCTTATTGTGAGAGATGTAACCAGGAGTGTGTAACTAGTGTTTCAGGTTTATGCATATGATCTGAATTAATTATGTGAAGTATACTTATCATAACACCGCTATAGTTGTTGCATTGTATTTATGCATATGCATCATAGAAATGATGTATTTGTAATCCAGTGCACTAGCCAAAGCGGATGGTTAAATTGAGGCCTAATACATATGTTAGTTTGATTTCATGTGTTATTTCTTTTCGGCCTAAGGTTTTCTGTTTCAGAAAAACTCACGTCCAAATCTCATATTTTGATTATGTTCAGCTTTCGCTGTGGAATGTTTTGCCTCATTTTGTTTCTACTGTAGGTGTGGAGAAGCTTCATTAGTTAGAATAAAGGAGTTTTTGTCTTAGTCGATAGTAAAGCACGAGACGATGGAGTTGGCCGAGGAAATTGCTAACAAGCGAGGAGAGTAGTTCTCACGGGAGAGGAATGACCAAGGACGAAGAGAGCTAATTGGTTATCTAGCTGGGAAAAGGTGCTGAAAGTGTCCAGTTGAGCCAAAGCTATGGACATTTCTCAAGGAGAAGTCACATGAGAGTGTCAAGTCGACGGCAGATATTATGTGTTGTGTTTTGTGAGGAGAGAGTCCATCTTAGGTTTCCTTAGAGAGCAGATCTATGCTTCTGCATGTGTGGCTTTAAGCTACTTGATCCAGCGAAGACTGACGAATGACACCTTACTTCCTTTTTTATTTGATTACACCCTTACTGAAATGCTTCAATATAGGGTGCCTTTATTAAGGTAGTGCAGGGAAAGTTACTGTACTCACGCTCGTTAAAGAGAATCATCTGATGTCATTTAACCTTAATTTCTTCTTCTTGACTGCCTGCGTCATTATTTTAAAGTTAGTCGTTTGCTTTGCTATATAGGGTACATCTCTTAAGGAGATGTGGCCTTACTTTGATCTTTTTGTACCATTATACGATCTTTCTGAGATTAATCTACAACATTGATTTGTTTCTGAATTTATAACTGAACCTACTAAACTCAGATCGAACAGTCGAGTGGATTAATGTGCAGCTACATTGGTCGCACTGGGTTCGGAACGAAAATTTGTGATTTGTTTACTTTCACCGCTCACTCTACTAGAAAGATCGGTCCCCTTTAGAGAGAATTGTGTAACTAGGTCTAGACTTTAACAGACCTCATTCAGATTTTGGTCGACAGGGTACTCTGCCAGAAAATGTCAATGCTTCAGAGGACCCGATGTGGCGGTGGATCCTCTGAAAGCATTGAAACTCCTCCATGCAGGCAGAGTTCTCTAAGTACGGTGGGTGGGAGTCAGTGTGAACTGAAAAGGCTCTTACCTCTGCTTCCTTGACGGAGGGTGGGTCACCCGCCAAAGCCCACATCAGTCGACTTTTCTGTAGATGGGGAGTTCTTTATAGGACACAGATTATAAGGTTGACAAGTGAAAGAGTCTATAGTGCAATCTCTTCACATAACCTTGCTGCTGTTTCATTCCAGGCTCTTCCTCCTGCTTCCAGGATGGTCTCCCCGGCAATAGCCTTGGCATTCATTCCCTTCGTGGTCACACTGATTATCCGCTACCGCCATTACTTCCTGCTATTCTACCGGGCAGTGATAGTGCGCAAGCTGCAGGACTACCTGACCGGCATCCCCCGTGAAGAGCGCGCCTTCCAGTACGTCATGACGCACGCCATCCCAGGAGACCCCCAACACGTGCTCGACACCTTCGACCAGTGGTGCTACCACTGCGAGTACCTCAGCAATGTGGGGCCACAGAAAGGTATGTGTACGTGTTGCCGCTCTGCAGGGTCGTAAGTAACCCTGCCCTCATTTCAGGTGGTGTGATCAATACAATATTTGTTATAATCTTTTTCTATTTTGTTTCTTTAATATGTTATGTCATGCACAAGACATCGTGATGCAACCACTTCCTGCCACACTTAAAGATTGCCTTTTCAGTTTAGCAAATCATTAGCTTATACGTGTGTACCTATCAGATGTGTGCATTTGTAAACTTTGTTGCATTGTTTTGAGGTATGATGTCACAAGGTTTGACATCATACCCCATTGGATGCTTCACTTCTCACAAGTCATGGCCCTTCCCCATGCTCAACAATGGAAATAAACAGCATATTACACTCTGTGCAATTAAGATTGCCAGATTACTTTAGCAAAAAACATTATTTAATTCTTAAAAACGTTGCTCTTGCAGAGCCCTTTGACCACTGTGCACCAACCACTGATGAGACAGAGGGGCATATGTAAAATCCTCTATCACCACCAGAGCGCCACTTTTTTTGACACTCTGGTGGCGTGGCACCATTTACCATATATACAAGGTGGCACTAAACCACTCAGTCTGGCTTACAACACCATGTAAATATGCCCCTTTCCGCCGTAGTCCTCTAAAGCACAGGTACGTGCAATGAGTGTTGCTGTGGGCGTTCCACTGCAACACCCATTGCTTTTTGACACTGCCAAGCACTTTGCCAGGGCCGGGTGTGGTTCCCAGTCCGGCCCTGCCCAAGATTTACAAACGTCAAAAACGAATGCCATAGACTACCAGGAGTTACAATGGCGATACGAGGAGAAATTATAAATTTGTCCTCGTTTTTTGCTCTTTCCTTGTATGCTGCATTCTGCAGCATACATAAAAAGAGCAAATCGCCATTATTGATTGTTTATGTGCAGGAAAGTGTCCCTTCTTGCACGTAAACAATCATCCCTGCAGCACAGGCACTCTTGCAAGATGGCGGCAGGCTGCCTGCACTGATGCTTGGCAGTGTTTTGTGCCAGCGCTATGGGAAACACAGGGGTGCACTGTGTTCTTGTGAATACGCCACATCACTGAATTTAAAAAATGTCAGAGCATGGCGCTGCCAAATTTGGCGCAGTTCCGCTCTCCAACATTTTACTGTTAATATTCCCCAAAGTGCCGGAGACACGTACTGACATGTTTGGTGCACATTAGTCAAGGGGGTCCAAGTTAAGACGTCATCTCAAAAAGTTAGGAGAGTTAAAGACTTGGTTGGCTCAGGATGCATGCATACACTTTCCCTGGGTTTATGAAATAGACAATAGCCAAACCAATTGGTTTATTTTTGTGCGCTTTCTTCCGTGGCTTTTCTGGTGGAGAAAGTCCCTGTGTTTTGCCCCCTTCAACCTTGAATAAACTTTGACTGAAGTTCATGGGTTGAATGTCTTTGAATTCCAACACTTCTTCACCTTTTTCAACTTCAGGATGGTTTCACACCAATAAATGTTTTTTGGCTATAGGCACGCGGATGCAGTAGTTTTGTAGATGTTGTTAAGGAATTAATTTCTCGCCTGGCGTTCAAACATTTTTTTATATGGCCAGACCATATGACACCCAACAACCTGTCTATTCTGGTGATTCACGTGACATAATTTAATATGTATTAATCTAAGTGGAAACCTTTGTATAGTTACTGTTTTTCTGAAAATCTTGTGCAACCCTGGTATAAATCCCATATTGGGTTTTAAATTTAATATATAGAATCATGAAAGTCACAAGAGAGTCTTACAAGCCTTATACTGTCCTGGCTTCATCTGTCTTTTTTTGTGTTCTACCTTGGTCTTCTGTTTCCTTGTAGGTAAGATCTTGGATCGTCTGGTGTACGACAAGGCCCCTCTCAACGTACTGGAGCTGGGAACGTACTGCGGTTATGCGACTGTCCTAATAGCCCAGGCCCTGCCCCTGGGCGCGCGGCTTTATACGGTGGAGATGGATCTGAATAACGCGGTGGTGGCAGATAAAGTCATCCGCTTGGCGGGATTTGATGACGACACAGTGAGTAGCGCAGCTCCTCATTCCGATTGCACACATAGTCTCTCCTGATTCAATGAGACAGCCACTCCCCTTTATTCGGGTGCCTGGCCTTTATTGAGATGCACAGCCCCACGGGGCCATACTTCAGGTCAGGAAGTGCCCTGTTGGTGGCAGCTGGTCAACCTATTGTGTTGCAAATGTTATTGGATTGTTAACAAATGAACTGCTTGTTTAGGGTAAACTGTTCAGTGAAGTCATTGCTGATTGGTAAATCCTTGCCCCAGCAGGTTTGTGGATTGCGTTATTCAGTGAGTTACGGAATGCAAGAAAAAGGCAGCACTCAGTAGATATGTTAGTCTGTTTCTTAGAAGTCAAATGAATGTTCAAATGTTTTCTTCTGGGATAAGCTATTGCCAACATTCAGTGGGTTGCTGGAACTACAAAGAGCAAAAGGGTTCAAGACAAAGTGTAGAAGGATTCACCCTTGAAGAACTCAGTGCAGAAAGTTGCTAAAGACAAGCCAGTGGACTGCCAGCCAATGACAAAATAGCAGGGGGGTGTCAACTCACAACCAATGTCTAAAGGCAATAGGGTCAACTGTCAACCAATAACAAAAGGGAGGCGATCAATTCACTACCAATGGCTAAAGGCAGGTTGGTCGACTGCTGACCAGTGGCAAAATGGCAGAGGGGGTGGGAGGGGTCCACTCACAACCAATGTCTAAAGGCAATAGGGTTGACTGTCAACCAATAGCAAAAGAGAGGCGATCAATTCACTACCAATGGCTAAAGGGAGGCTGGTTGACTGCCGACCAATGGCAAAGTGGCAGGGGGTCAACTCACAACCAAAGGCTAAAGACAGGCTGTGGGTCGACTCACAAAGTCCACCAGTGCACCGCAACATCAGGATATGTCCCACAAATTCGATCGTGAATTAAATAATCCGTTTAAATCCATTGTAATCCTTTTTCATCCACGTTTTAGTCATAACTTTGTCTTTGTTTTCTCCATTCTCATAAAAGGCTGTATGTATTCCCATATTTTCAAATGGTATAGATATGCCTAAAGCCTTTTTCTGAAGCACGTGGGAAAACATAATTCATCCTAGGCAGCTGTGATCTTTTAAACCCAATGCATTTCGGGCTGGGCAGCCCTTCGTCAGGAGTAGCTACGAATTCAAATTTAAAACCACAATTAGAATGTATGACATTAGACAACATGCTAGAAACTATGATATCTTAGCACATTATTTGAACTATTTGTTTGTCTAAAAGAAATAAACATGTGACGCCACCTACATTGAAAAATCAAAAACTTAAACTCCACCAAGCATATCTTGATCTAAACCCACGAAGCGTGATAAATTCCCCAAAATAATCACCATAATTTGTACCTGCACATTCTATGTTTCTTAGCAGTGAAACGGACACCTCTCCATCAGGCACATGCATCAACCATTTTTGCGAGCGCAAACGGTGTGAATAGCAAAAATCGGCCGTTTGCGCCCGCAAAAAGGACATTTGCGATGCATCAAGATTCAAGGCACTCGCAATTTGAGAATTCGCAATTAATTGTGATTTCTCAAATTGCGATTGCATTTAAGGAATCGCAATTTGCGATTACTTAAATGCAATGCAAGAACCATTTTGGATTGGCAATTTCGCTACTAGGGGACGCAAATTACCATCAAGTTGAACTTGTTGGTAATTTGCAAAAACTTTGAAACATGCACTAAAGTGCATGTTTCAAAGTTGTAGGTTACACACACATGCTCTTAGGGCATGTGGGTGCGCAATAAGTGTGCACAGAGCAATTTTAAGGGTGCAACAGGGTGTCCTTTTGACACCCTTGCACCATTGAAATTGCATGCGCAATTTGCGAGTACCTAGTGGTACTCGCAAATTGCACATGCCATCTCCCATTTATTCCTATTGGCCTGTAGGCCCATAGGAATGAATGGGAAGGCATTTCTTAATTGCGACTCGCAATTTGCGAGTCGCAATTAAGGAATGTTTGGGAATCGCTAATCTTATAGCGATTCTTACATGCATAGGTTTTTGCAATTCCGAGTGCATAAACAACTGACTGCTACTTTGTGACTGCAATTGAACCACCCCCCCTTGTGAACCTCCTGACCATTCACCTGCTGCCAATTATCAGTTCAAAATGAAACCTTCTGAAAATACAAGTCTCACCAGGGCCGGCCTTAGGCATGTGCAAGTTGTGCACCTGCACAGGGCCAGCAAACCCCAGGGGCCGCCACGCCAATATATATCCTTAATATAATAATCTTCTGAGGATGGATACATATTTGCGTGGCGGCCCCAGTGGCAGGGATTTGGCGCCTCCGGCTCTGGTCCACATCCAAACACCCTGACCCCCTTCCTGAGCTCCGGGGGGCTCTGCCCCGCCCGGACCCCCTCTTCCGGGGCCCCCTACCTACACTCCCTGCCGAGGGCCGCCATGAGCCTAGACCTGCCCCTGGTCCCACTAACCATTGTGTGTTCCCACTAAAAACACCGTCCCTTTTACTCCAACACAAACCTTTACATTTAGTGTTTGTACACCATATCAGAAATGTTTATGAAAATGCATGTGCCAAATGGCACTTGTACATGAAATGTGCACGATATGATGAATGTTAAATCCTTCCACACAGGCTTTTTAGCTGTTTTTTGCGGTGCGACTGGTGGATGAAAACCCGTGGCGCTCCACTAACTATGGGGTTACACATAGGTGCTGTTGAGGCGGGGCACCTAGCCAGTCTGCACGCTATATTGCCTATGTGTACACTGTAAAAATGGACTGTTGAATATTAAGGTGTGCATTCTGTCATATTATATGTACATTGTATGGATTATGCCCCGTGGATCGTTTGCACCCAGAACATGGATTTAGAAGAAAAGCAAAGAAATTAAATGACTTCACATAAAGGGCTGCTTAAAAATATCAAAATTCACCAAAGGAAACTGACTTTCCATTTTTAAAACTGCTAAAAAGCCAGTGTAATACCTTCAACTGCTGAGGGATGTTACAAGGACTAAGAAGAACGCAAAAATAAATGTGAAACACGCGACCTGTGTGAGTACTCACGAGATGCTCGAGCAAGTTTGAGCAAAACTGGTTCACAGTGGGAAGTTGCTCCGAGCAGTCGCGGCTGGCATAGCGGGTGGGGGATGGTAGCGGGGAGGGAGGGCTCACGGGGGAGGTCGTATGGGAGGGTTAATAAAGAATAGTTTTACCTTTCATTGATGCTGGGTCCCACGTCTTCTCGGCTCCTGCTCTCCTGCCTCCGACAGGAACAGGAAGCAGGCAGCCTGACTCCCCCACCAGGCCAACCACAATACTCCAAGAAGCAGTGTGTTTGGTCAGGATAGCGCTCATCCAGAGGCTTATGGGGTGGCCATGTTCTCCATGCAGGCAGCCTGAATGGAGAAGGGCAGTGTGCGAATGACTACTTTGGGCGGCCCGAGAGGGGAGACCAAACAGTCTTTGCACACTCAAGATTGGGTACACCACTCCTCCCCTGCTCGGAGAGCAGAGCAGCCCTGCCCACCCACCTGCCCACAATGCACAAAGATAAAATGGTAATAACTAAAAGATATTACCATTTTATGTTTCTGCTGCTCGCACCGTGACAAAGCAGTGGGGCGACGCTCCTCTGCCATTGCGGATGACCTGCCCCTGGCTCTGAGGGCCCTGTAGGACTTTGCAACACGGAAGTCCAGGCAAACAAGCATTGGAACAATATACGAAGAAGCGTTGGATGTGTGACCCGGGAATTAATATCCCATGACCAGAATGTACCCTCCGACCTGTTGAGTTCAGGTAGCCTGGTGGGAATTAAATGACTTTACCGCTTCCCTGCAAAGAGTTGTGTGCCTCGGTATGTCTACCCATGCAAGGGCAGGTAGGTCTACTTGCTGTTAGACAGAAAAAAAGGTAAAGGAAGGTAGGGACGGGTCCCCAGTCATAGAGCAGTCATGCAACGTAATCTATGAAGGTGGTCAGGGATGTATAAACCTTGACCTGAACCTTGACACTTATTGCAGTTTGTAAATTATTTATGCTTGATTGTCATATTGTTATAAATGAATGGTTTGAACATAAACCGTGCAAGTTCCACATTTGTGGTGTCCTGTTTCTGGCAGTGTATCTAATTGCTGCCTTTTCAGAATCCTGCCTATCAATAAGAAACAAAAAGACAGGACAAGCCCTATAAACCCGAGAAACAGGGCAGCATCAATGTATCAAAAAATGTGGTTCTCTCAGGGAAAATTATTTTAAAAGGGAAAACCCATGATTTCCCATTAACCTCCCCTTTCTTCTTCGAGTGGGGGACCCTCTACAACAGCACAGCTGAAATGTGGTTGATTAAGATGAGTTGGGGGAGGAGCAGAAATGCTTGTGCTTAGAGGCCAGTCACTGCTCTGAAGTAATCCTTAGGTTACCGGTGAACTCAAAAGAGACCCCCTGTTGCTTTGATTTACTCACTAGCAGCATCGGGGACGCTGAAATGGTTTCCACCCAGGAAGCTATGAAAAAAAGGCTGGTTCTGAAGGGAGACCACAACCCCTGGGTTTATGGCTCAAACTTCCCACTCTTATCAATGTATACACCACTGTCCTCCTCTTTCAGAGAATGTAATTTACTCTACTGGATAGAAAGTAAACCTCCATAATTTGAAACAGATAACTTTATGTAGCACACCTCTTATTCAAAGATATATCCCAGCGGGCGGTATGTCTTTCGAAACCGCGAAGCAAAATATCTGCGCGCGTGGGCATTTATTAGGCAGCTTTGGGTTAGGGAGACCAAAAGAATGCCCTTTAATGATACTACAGTGATTCATGTGAAAATAATGAAGGCTATTGTCTTGACCCCATTATTACAAATACTACCACTCTTCTTTAAATGTTCCTTCCATCTTCAAAGACCTTCCACCCCAAAACAAACTATCACTCCATCCACTGATAGCTATGTAAGTCATGTCTGCTGCATGTCCACTTCAAAATAATATGGTTATGGATTTATTGGCGATTCTTGGTTATGAGGTAGACATTCAGTACAAGTGCTGTGTGTGATGGCTGAAGACCAGTGCATTGTTTGTGACAGTGCAGTGGTAATCTTGAACTTGTTGCTTCTGTCCCCCAGGTGGAGCTCATCGTTGGCGCCTCAGAGGAGGTGATCCCCCAGCTGAAGGAGAAGCACGGTGTGCAGAAACTTGACTTTGTCTTCATGGATCACTGGAAGCGATTCTACCTCCGTGACCTGCAGCTGCTTGAGGAGAATGACTTGTTGCAGGAGGGCACCATCATCCTTGCGGACAACGTCATCTTCCCAGGGGCCCCCCATTTCCTGCAATACGTCAAGTCCTGCGGAAAGTACCAGTGCAAGATCCACCGAACCAGCCTGGAATACTTCCGCTACATCCGTGACGGAATGGCTGAGCTCACCTACACCAAACTACTCTGAAGAGGACCTTGGGCCAACATTGCAAGGACAGGCACACCTGTATTTGTCTGCCCAAAGATGCCATGTAACAACAGAAACAGACTAGATGCACAATTCTCATATGTGTTTGGCTTGCTGACACTGCTCAGCATCTGATACCGTATAACTATTGCCTTTTGTCACCTGAAATATGTTTGCTTACTCTCGTATTTATAAGCTAGTGTATACTCAATTTACTACAGCGAGTGAAAACACATTGCAAGAAGGCCACCAATTGTTCCTGTCTTTCCCCTGTATCTTCTGCTCCTTTTAGGATCAACATACTCATGTCATCATTTGACATTGTAAATTTAAAGGCAAGATATAGCCTAATCGTCACTCAGCCCAAAGGTTCCCCTGGCTCTCGGGTTCACAGGCTATACATGTTGATGTTTGGTAATCAATGATTGGAAAAATGCAGTATTTGAACATGGGCAACTTTTAACTGACTGCAAATGAAAAAATAAAGTGTAATGTCAGTAAATCATCAATCATGCCATCGGGTGGCGCTACTTGAAGACCTTATGTGATCCTTTTGCTATTGTGAACACTAGTTTGGAACCTGTGCTTCACTTCACTCTCCATTCAAAGACTTTAGAAATCCTCTGGGAAATCGGATCCACTCCGGATTCCATTTCAGGGTTTACAAACCATCTCCCAGTGCATTGTGGTAAGTGTATGCCTTACCAGAGTCTCAGGCCTGCAGAGAAGCTTTTTGGTGAATTTTATTAAATTCTGAACTCTCTGTTACCATTTTTGGCATGCCAATGTGCTCCCTTGCATGAATTGCTGCCATATTCAGAAACAAGATGCGATCCTTGTTCAACTCCAGAGTTTTGTTCTACCCACTGGTTTCTTCCTGAAACTTCAGTGCACTCCTTCAGTCAGAGAGTTCAAGTCACCCTGTGATGCTGTGAGCTGGGAGGAGGGATTGAAGACTGGCTTCAACTGCAGTGGCCGGGAGCTCCCGCTTTCTTCTCCAGTTGCCTGCACTGCCGAACCTATGAATTCCTGAGAGGAGTTTGTTACACCCTACTTAAATGTTTAACATGTACTCTAGCCCTGCTGCCTCTAGCTGCTCAGCCAGAGTGTGACTTGGTCTTAGAATGTTGGTGTGCCTGTGATGCGTGGAATGCCTGGGTGACTGAGTGGGATGAATGTGGCAGTTAAAGATGGGCTGAGCAGCTAGGCAGGCTGCTCCTGGTGGGGCTGGTACCACACTAGGCTGGCTGGAGTCAAGACAGATGAAACCTAAACTGAAGACCTAAATATACATCCTGGCTCCTGGCGTCTTTCTACATAGAACACAACATAATTTTGTCGACGAGGATGGGAGGTCGCTCACCGGCGTGTCACATGTGGGCTTGCTAGTGTGCCTATTGTATGGTGTTAAAATGCTTTAGTATAATAATTAATTAGAGTTTAA
The DNA here is from genome assembly GCF_964261635.1 of Lissotriton helveticus. NCBI lineage: Eukaryota > Metazoa > Chordata > Amphibia > Caudata > Salamandridae > Lissotriton > Lissotriton helveticus. Next base: position 1,594,787,192 of record NC_136069.1, on the reverse strand, counting down.
GGTGTTTCTTGTACAGCATTTTTAAAGCTGTGATGCCACAGGTTTACACTTATTTGAGGAAGGGTTTTCCTTGTTTCCCATGGGTGGTTTTCACATTGTTCCTTTTCACGGGGGATGGTTATGGTCTAACTCTCTTATTACGTTTGACAGTTTGATACTCCTACTTGGGGGTGTGTAACCTCTACAAGGGGTTTGGGACATAGGTTAGTTCCCTGTACCTAGGTAAACTCCTACGCGGGGTTGGATGTGGGTTTTTAATCCCTTTCATAGTTGCGCGCAGTACAATAGTACTTACCTTTATGGTTGGTTCTATGGGTGACGACCCATTTATTTTGTGTTTCTCTTACTCTTGGGATTGAAGTCGCAGGGTATGCTACCTTTAGCACTATTCTATGTTAAGCTTTTGGGCATTTGTGTTGTGGGGTCTTTTACCCTTTGCGTTATAGTGCTTTACGTTACAGTATATGATACAAAATGCTTTGTTCTGAAATTTGTTTAAAAATTCTCTTTTTAAGGGGGCTGGGGGATATTGCTATTCAAATGTATGTATCTTAACCATCCTTTCTTTACTTAATGGTTCTTTCTCCTGTGATGCTTTGTCTTCATTGATGCATCCTAGAGATCCGTACTATTATTGATTTTTCTTGTTTTTATGGTTCTAACTTCTTTGATGCTTTGTCCATTTGCTGCATCTTTGAGATTCGTTCCATTAGATTACCTGTGCTTAGTTCTCTCATTTCCTTTTTGCTTTTGCTTAACCCCTTCGCTGCGGGGTGTTTTCCCCCCCTGTGCCAGGGGGGGGGGGGGAGGGACCGCGCGTAGCGCCCCCATGCTGGTGACAAGCCGAGCTCGTCATGAGGCAAAGCTGAGCTGCCCTCATGACGAGCTGAGCTCGTCACGGCCACACCGTTTTTAGAACGTTCAGCACAGCGGGGAAATTAGCCCCGTGTGCGAACGTTCCAACGGCCGCGACGAGCTCAGCTCGTCATGAGTGGAGCTCAGCTGTACTCCATGACGAGCTCAGCTCGTCAACAGCATGGATGAGGTTAAGGAAAAAGGGATAATGTTATACCCTACCTACATGTATAACATGTACTCTAGACCTGCTGCCTCTAGCTGCTCAGCCAGAGTGTGACTTGGTCTTAGAATGTTGGTGTGCCTGTGATGCGTGGAATGCATGGGTGTCTGAGTGGGATGAATGTGGCAGTTAAAGATGGACAGCTAGGCAGGCTGCTCCTGGTGGGGCTGGTATCACACTAGGCTGGCTGGGGTCAAGACAGATGAAACCTAAACTGAAGACTTAATAAAGAAGACCTTAATCTACATCCTGGCTCCTGGTGTCTTTCTACATAGGACACAACAGAGTTCCTATTTCCTGTTACAGCTTTTTGCAGTGTCCTGCTTTTTTGTAGCTGCCCTGTGCAGTATTGTGCTTTATGTGTTTTCCTCGCATCTCACTCTCACCTTGTTCTGAATTCCTGTGTTTATTCCATGTGCCAGCAGGGCATCACTTGTTCCAGTCCCTGTTTGGTACAGCCTTCTCTTTCTCCCTCTGTTCCTGTTCTTGATTTCTGAAGTACTGTTCATAGTACCGGGTCTTGGTTTTCTCTCTGTCTCCTTGCTGTCATGTCTGTCATGCATTCTAGTTATTCTTTCAACTCTAGTATCCTGTCCATTCCAAATTCGGTCCACTGTCTGTGTCAGTGCAGATCAGTTTACAGAGTGACCTCTGGCTTGGTCTCTGTTTTGATCAGGTAAGGGAAAGACTTCTGTTGTTGCACCCAGGTCCTTCGGAAACTTACTTGTCTCAGTGTTGTTCTTTGTCTCAATCCATCTTACACTAAGTACAACAGTCTCTGTAACAGCAGACCCAACTATGACTGCTCTCTAGTACTCATGTACAGAGCAATCTACTGATGTCAGTCCAAATTGTGATCTCTAAGACACTAAAAGACATCTTGTCAGATACCAGTTGATCCCTCACTTTGATCAAACCTTGCTCTCGCTTGTGTATCCTGTCTCCTTCATTGACCTCACTTCAGCGGTCTCCTATCCTCTGTAGTTCTGTGACCTGAATAGCACTTTTAGAATTACACATTTTGGAATTACACGTACCTACCTTACTTGATCTCATCTGAGTTCACAAAGTACTTTTAATTACAAAAGCATGATTTGTGCTGCAGATGTAGAGATGTCCATTCGTAGGCATTTTACAGAATGTTCGTCGCAGAAAATGTTTCCCAGAAAGCTTTCTTGTGCCACATGAGTCAACCCTTACGACTCTTGAAAAAAATACGAATTATGTGCAGAAAATGAATACTCTTCCATAGGTACAAGATAGGGTGCTACTGTCTAGCATTATACACACATGCAAACAGTGATAAGCTAAGAGGCACTAAGGGCCATGTGGTTTGGAAATGTCTCGAACTAACCTGGATTCTGGGAAATTCAGTGTTCAACAGCGCTCCAGCAGTTCATCAGTGGAATTGATTGCTACATGATTTAACAGACCTAAAATGTAATAAATTCTGTTAAATATTGATCCATAAAATTGTCATGTTTTTTTTTAAGCAAATGTTATTGTCAAATTGCACATACGTTGCAGGGCTCTGTGCCCCAGAGGCAACTGCAGTATCAGTTTGTGCATTTGCAAGACAGCACCTGACCTTTTTTTTTTTTAAACGAAGCAACCAAAACACTTGACATAATGAGTCTGTTATGATTTTAGACCCTCCCTCCCCAACTTACCCCCTCCCTGATTTGCGCATAGTCCACTGAGACCAGTCCATAAGCAGATAATATGGGACTAGAAGAAATAATAAAAGAGAAAAAAAAAGAAAGAACTGAAAAAAGAAAAAGCCAGCCATAGCACACACACCCCAGGCTACCCCCAAAACCCCCCTATGCCAGATCAGACTGACCAGGCCCTTCCCTCATTCCACTGGAAGATCGTCTGCAGCAATCGGAGACTCCAGCCACAAACCCCTATAGTCCGCCCACCGCTTCCATATCTTGTAGTGCTTATGTGGACATCCCCGGGCCACAAAGATTGGCTGATCCAGCCCCATGCAGAAGTCTAGGCCATTTTTCCAGGCAACCACCGAGGGGGCCCGTGCATCCTTTCACATCCTGTCTAAATCACGTTTTGCCCATGTGAGGCCCAGCTGCATCAGATGCCGTTTATAAACATTGCCCCCAATCCCTTCCATCACATGCAGCAGGGCGAACTGTGGTGTGCCTGGAAGTGTCCACCCCAAAACCTCCGATAGACAGGAGAATACACCCCTCCAGAATCGATCAAGTGATGGACATTGCCAAACAGTGTGTAAGAATGTGCCCTCCTCCCGGCCACACCAGAGGCATTCCGGGGAGGCAAGCAATCCCACCCGCCACAGTCGAACCCGAAATTGTCATGTTTTTAATGAGTTAATCTTACAACCCTGGAGCACTGCAAATATTCCCACTGTAGGTAACCTTGTTCAAGAATTGAAAAAAAACATGAGGGATTGGGGGAACATGGCGGCCGCTGGGTTGAAGCGGTTGTGAGCTCTCTCTCACCTGAAGGACAGGCGAATGTAGCGGGAGCGGTGGCTTGCTCGTGGAGTTGGCGGGCTTGCGGGGTTTGAATTCAAGGTCTCTGAGGCTCCTGGGGGGGGCTTCGCCTTTGCGGCCCGTCGGTGGCTCTCCGCGTCCTTACTCAAGCTGTTTGGAGCGGGCGTCCTCTCAGCGCGGACGGCCCCAGAAACACAGCAAGCCATGGCGGCACTGGGCAGCGTCTGGACTGAGGCGGCCGCGTGGCTCAGAAGGAGCCGTTCGGCAGCGGCAAGAGTTGGGGTACCGCTTTGGGGGGTCGCAGTCAAGGGAGCACCCTGCAACTTTTTGAAGGTACAAGCAGTTTTTCTGGGAGAAGCAAAGGCAGGGGGTTGCTCCAACCGGATTCACTCGTGAAATTACAAGTTCAGAGGCATGGAGAGATTGAGGATGCGAGAGGGGAGCAGAGTCCCATGACCCCAGTAAGGAGGCAAGGGCGGGGAGATTTGAAAGAGGGGATAGCAGGAAGAGAGGCTGAAATTCCCAGGAAAACGCCAGGAAAGAAGGGGAGAAAAGGTAAAAGAGAAGACAATTTGCAGGACAAATTACAGGACAAATCACAGGAAAGAATTAAAAAGTAGGGCTTTTAAAGAGCCACCCAAAAATAGATATACACTAAGGAGTAGAGGAATTTGGGGTGTGGAAGATCTTACAGTAAGTGTATTAGGCTCAAGGGTGAGACCAGAGGTTCAAGTAATCTCTCCAACAGCGCATACAGAGCTCAGTGTGGATAAGCCTCTTACCTCTGTCCCTACAGCGGAAGCACAAATAGAGTTGGAACAGAATATTGGTTTGACTCAGGTGCGTAATTCCCCTAAAAACGCTACAATAAGCACGAAAAGAAAAGAAAATATGAAAAGGAAGCCTAAAAAAGTAAAAATTACGCCCTCTCTAAGCACATACTTTAGAGCACAGTCTCAGGAACTAGCAGGCAATATTCCAATTAATTCTGGAACACAAAATATTGATAACACTTCACTGCAAAACCAGGAATTAAACATGAAAATGAATTTAGATGTGGCTTCATCAACTGGCTCCCAGGAGGACATTATTTCACTAATACCAACAAAAAACAGTTTTGAGCCACTAGCTGGCCTGGAAAACGCTTCCGACTCAGTTGTGAATGGTATCAATTCAATGAGTGTCCAAAGTGTTCAAAGTGCCCAAAGCCAGTTCTCTTCTCTACAACCCCCTTTAGTCCTCTTGGATAGGATTGGCGTACCAGGATCATTGCCAACACAGGAGAAACCACAAGACTTGGGGAAGCTAATGCTAACAATGCTATCCGAGATTAGACAGAGGTTTGTTATCTCCGAAGATAACCCAAAAAAAATTCAAGGGCAATGTGCGTCACTGGAAGAGAAAATTAATGGTTTAGTGGAACGAGTAGGCGCCATGGAGCATGCATATGGGCAACTTGCAGCAAAGGTGGTGGTAAATCAGATGGGAGTCACCAAACTACAAAAGAATGAGCAAGAACTGAAAGACAAGATTGAAACCCTCGAAAATAATGCGAGACGCAATAACATTAGAATACTAAATGTCCCAGAGGGCTCAGAAGGGGGTGATATAAAGACTTTTGTAGTATGTGAGCAAAATGTCCTAGGCCGTCTAATGTATAGGCAAACAATTAATCTGACTCAGTAGTAATTAAAAACATGTTTTATGTATAAATTCATCTCTTGAATGTTCCTTTCACTACTGGGTCAGATTAATTGTTTGCCTATACATTAGACGGCCTAGGACATTTTGCTCACATACTTCACTCACCCTGCCCTAGGAGTCTGTTTTTACTACTACCCAGGGGGTCCTTGTTTTTCTCATCCATAAAGACTTTTGTAGTCATGCTCATTTTAGAGCAGAACAGGGATCTTGACCAAGCCTCCTTAGAGGAGGACATACAGAGAGTCCACCGAGACCCCTTTGTCGCCCGTACTGGCAGAAAGACAGCCAGAAGGATTTTGGTAAACTTTAGAACTTACACTCTGAAGGAAAGGATACTTTCAGGAGCACTAAAAGCAGGCTCATACAAGAAGAATGATTGGTCGTATCGTATTAGGTCGGATATATCTCGGACTACGCTCGATCGCCAATGGGAGCTTGGCAAATTAATTTCAGAATTAAGAGATCTCGGTGCTATAACAAATATTAGATTCCTGCATCATTAAGAGTTAAGTTGAATAATAAGATGCATCATTTTTGAGACCCCAACGAAGTAAGAAGTTTCATAGACCAGATTAAAGCACAGCCACATTAAAATAAATTGTATTTAAAAGCCCATCCGAGGGTAGGAGAGCTCAAACAGAGGTGTAGCATTATACCTCAGGAATATAGGGAGGGTTCCCCAGGGAAGGAGGGGTGGGTCACAAGTAAAAAGTTAAAATGTAAAAAAAGACAACAGAACTATAATTTTCACAATGGGTGGGGAGCATGTGGGATTTTTTTGATTTTTTTAAAGTCCTCAATTGTTATAGCTTTTGCTTTGGTTTTTTAAGCTACCTAGAAAAATGCAGTTGTCTCATCTTACTGAATGGCAGTTCCAACTAAACTTAGTCGCCTGAAAATTATGACTTGGAACGTCAATGGCTTAAGGGTCTTTTCAAGAAGACAAAAAATCTTAGAATACCTGAAGCTTCGTGACTCAAATATTATTTTTATTCAAGAGTCACATCTTGTTAAAGAGGAATGGTTGAAATATCAAAAACACAGCCATGGTTAGATTATTGTATATGTACCTCTCAATCAATTACAATAAAAGGAGTTGCAATATTGGTTAAAAAAAACCTGTCACAGCTTATTAGGGGAAACCCAGGTGGACCAATCAGGGAGGTGGGTCATCGTAAAGATTAGGCTACAGGGTACTTGGCTGGCACTTGCGGGTTATTATGGCCCTAATTTAGATGAGCCAGCTCCTTTAAAAACACTATTTTTACAATTAGTCGAAGTGAATGTTCCCATTATCTTGGGCGGCGATTTTAACATTCCTTTGAATCCAGCACAAGATACTACATCTAAGAGTGCGGGAATAGTAGTTTCAAAAATGAGGGCAGCAGTAAAGCAACTAAGACTTAGTGCTTGTGGATATTTGGGCTATAAGGGGTGTTAGGGCAGGATCAGAAGCACGGAATTATACCTTTCACAACAACAAACATGGCCATAGGTCCAGAATTGGTTTCTTTTTAGTGTCAGCCTCGATCAGTGAACAAATTAGTAATGCGTTGCATATACCAGCGCATTTGTCTGACCATTCGGCAATATCACTAAATTTTGAGTTAAGGAATAATCTAGATGAAAGAAGATGGACTTTGAACCGATCTTTACTTTCAGATAGTTCAATAATAGAAAAATTTAAATACACAACAAGTGAATTCTTACTTTTTAATCTTAATTCTGTTCCCTTAGACAAAGTATGGGATGCGTATAAAGCGTATCTTAGAGGGACTTTAGTAGGTATTAGTGCATTTTATAAGAAAAAGGATAAGACAGAATTTCAGGTACTAGAAGAGGCAATCAAGCAGGCACAGGGAAATCTAGAACATTCTCAAAATTCAACCACTGAATCAGAGCTAACAAAAGCAAAGAATAACTTAGCCGACTATTTGGAGATCAAAGTAAGACAAAGATGGGAAGCGAGCAAATTCGCAAACCACGAGAATGGGGAAGGCTGCGGTAAATTGTTAGCGTGGAAGATAAGGGCAGACCAAGCTAGAAATATAATTAGAGACATAAAATGTCAAGAAACTGGAACAAGAATCATTGAAGATGGGGGGATAAAACAAGCATTTACAAAATGTTTTCAAGACCTTTATACAGAGAATTTAAACCTGGTTATGGGACAAATAGCAGCCTTTCTACAAGATATGAAGCTTCAGAATCTCAGTGATAAACTTAAGGAAGATCTATCGGCCCCTTTTACAACTGAAGAAATCTATAGGGTTATTAAAAGCTTAAAGAAAGGTAAAGCTGCAGGCCCTGATGCCCTTCCCAATTAAATATACTCCCCGTTGAAGGAGGAACTAGCCCCTATTTTGCTTGACCTGTTTAACTCTATGTATATCTCAAAACAAGATCTTCCCGTATCCTGGCAGTCGGCCACAATAATTATATTTTTAAAACCCATTAAAGACCCAAAGCTCTGTCAATCATAGAGACCGATTTCCCTACTCAACTCAGATTACAAAATGTATACGCAAGCAATTACAAAGAGACTTGAGAGGGTGGTCGGTCTCCTGATTCATAATGATCAGAAGGGTTTTATTTAGAGTAGGCACTTGCATGGTTTAACACATGAATTATTTGGTACAATTGATATGGCCACTGTAAACGCTAAACCCTTAACAGTAATGACTTGTGACGCAGCTAAAGTGTTTGACAGGGTTAATTGGGTTTTTCTCCAGGAAATAATTCAGCGCTTTAATTTAGGTCAACATTTTTTACTAGCCATCAAATCATTATACAAAAATCCTGTGGCCCGAGTTCTGGTTAATGGCACCCTTTCACCCCAGATCATAATAAGTAGGGGTACCAGGCAGGGGTGCCCCCTCTCACCATTACTTTTTGACATGTATATTGAGTCGCTTGCTATTAAATTAAGGGAATGCCAGGATATCATTCCTTTTTCGTGTATGGCTGGGAGAAGAAGATAAGCCTTTACGCAGACGATTTAATGATTTTTACGGGCCCCCTCCAAGACTCAATAGTATCTATTTGGGATACTTTAAAAAGCTTTGGGGATGTATCGGGATATGCAGTGAATCCAGCCAAAACAGAAGTCATGCAATGGAATACACAATATAGCTGTGACCTGATTCGGCGTAGTATTAGGTATTTGGGAATAGAGGTAGTTCAGAAACTTGAATTAATAGCGAAGGTAAATTTCGATAAAGTAACATCTAAAGTCAGGACACAATTACAGAAATGGGAGTCACTGCCTCTGTCTTTTTTAGTAAAATTGAATCTACTAAAAATTGTAATTTTACCGAAATACACGTTTTTGTTTAATTCCATTCCTTTGGAGTTCAAGAAGGACTGGATAACTAAGGTTCAAGGTCTTTTCACGAGTTTTATATGGGCAAAAAAAGCCCCCGAATAGCTTGGCGTAAGCTTAGAGTAAGAAAGGAAAATGGAGGGATTGCTAATCCAGATCTTTTGCAATACCAGAGGGCGTTTCACTTAAACAGTTTCAGGCAACTACTGGGTGATACTACTTCTTTTACACTGTTATTTCAGGCATTGACATTAGGTTTTCAGTCCCAAGCTGGGTTTTTTTTAATTTAAATTTGGGGACCCGAAATTTTACAAAAAAGTGAAATTAAAAGTCCTATTGGCAGCTTGTAGTGTTTGGTATCAAATAAGAGTACTGCTATGAATCCCCTATTATAGCACATTTGCCCCAATATGTAATTCACCGGGAACTCCAATATGTCTACAAGACTCTCTTGCGGTCTCAATCCAAGAAAATGGAATCGAGAGATGGGGTGGTTTGCTGGCGGGGTCGGATCTAATTTCATGGCAAAAATTACAGGAAATCACAAAGGGGGCTGGCAGTATCCAAATTCAAATTTTATTAATTAGCAAGTTGGGCTAAATCACTAAGAAGAGGTGGGAACAGTAATTAAAAGTTTAAATGTAAAGCAGCTACCAATTCTTTGGTGCGGAAAGCAATTGCTGAATGGTATTGGACGCTATTTCAACCTCATGAGGATTCTCAGCTGTGGCCCGAATCAATTTGGGGGAAAGAGCTGGCGAGCTACGATCGGGATTCTCTATGGCAAGTATCTCTGTCTGTTTTATGGCAAAGTGTTAAATCTGCACCACTAAGAAAAAATAATTTATTTACTGTTCATAAAGCGTATTGGACTCCAAGAAGATTATCCAAAATTGGTCCCAAAAGAGTGAAGTGCCAAAGGTGCGGGGAAGTTGATGCAGATGAAGCACATATGTTTTGTCTGTGTCCTTCAATTCAATTTTTTGGGGAAAAAGTAGGTGAGACGATTTCCAGTATTGTGGGGTTTGAAGTCAAGGTGAGTCTCCCACAGGTAATTTTTGGTGTAACTCCAGATGAGGATGTAACAACTAATGCATCTAAACATCACAAAATTCTCATGTTTTTGCTAATTTTACTGGCGTGCAGGGAACTGTGCAATAAGTGGATTTTGCCTGTCCCCTGTAGAGTGTGAATGGCTTAACTCGATACACAGGGTTGCAAAATTAGATAGGGCTATACGTGTAACAAAAAAAAACAAAATTTTGGAATATTTGGGATGAATGGTGCAAAAGTAGGCAAATGTAAAGAGTAAAAACTGCCAAAAGTAATGGCTTTTTTAAAATTTATTTATTTAATTTATTTTAAATTTCTATGGTAGCTATTGTTTCTTCTGTTTGAATTTTTTGTATGTAGTTTTTTCTTTTTCTCAGTTAAAGGACATTCCTTTCTCCGGTAAATGTTAGGATGGTTAATTTAGTCCTATGATTATGTGGTAGCCGTACAGGCCAGGAAAAGTCCAAATGGTTTGGACTGATAATCCTGGTGCGGAATTTTCCGTGGGACCGGTTATAATGGAGAATGGGAAGGGGAGAGACGACAAAGAGGTTTAAGGTTTTGATCGGTTGAGGGTCCGAAATGTCAAGCACATGCTCTCTGTAAAAGGAGTGATCGGATCCTCTCATTTTGGCAAAACCAAAGCGGGAAGTTTAAAGGCTCCCTCCTCTGTTGTTTCTCTCCTCTTTTTTGTTTGTAATCTCTAATATATAAATGAGGGCACAAAATAAAAAAATAAAAAAAACCTTGTTCAAGAATTATCAAATTTAGGAAAGCTCAAGCAATACAGAATAACTGTAGCAACTCAATGTTTCTTTAATTACAGAAGATCCCAGACATCCACACGCAGGACTCCATCCAACTGACAGGTACATTCAAGTCATCACATTCCATCACCATGGAAACCCACAGCATGTGACATCATAGTGACCCCCACACACAGCTGTGCCTGCTCAGGACACAGCTGTGATTACTAATGAATCATACTTATGAGGAATATCACATACCTCCCTTCTCTGATAACAAACAAAACAAGAAAAACAACAGAATAACCATGAAGAGAATGGTACTTAAAGAAAAAAAATTGCAAAACGCCTTTATGAAGAAACCACCCACCAAGAAATTCAGACAAAATCTTCACAATGCCTTGTGTTTTTTTAACCAGCCTGCCAGACTTCCTGGTGACAACAACGCCCTCTGACTCAGATGAGTTTTTGACATTACCACCAGCCCCTTTATTTACAACAACTCTATTCTTATTCCAAATACGGTGATCTTGCGTGCCTACAGCATTGTTAAAGGCCGTGACAACAAGAATAGGTTTGGAATATTTCATAACACCAGCCAAACCTAGACATTTGATCATGACCATAGCCCCAACCTGCACATTAGGTTTTCTCACAGAATATTTATCATCAAAATATTTCTTCCTCTGCACAACCTTCACTTCTCTCATGCACCAATTGTCATCATCACATGTTTTGCAAACTTCACATTCAAATTCATTGACTCAGGGAGGTTCCACAAATGTGTTAGGTAACCTACCTCTAAAGAGCTGTAAAGGCGTTTTCCCCGTAGTGCAATGAGGGGTGAACCTATACACCTCAATCTGCTTTAACAATTCTTCCTTCCAGTTAAGAGAATTGGATTTAGCCAAATAAATTGTTTCCTTAAGAACTCTGTTTAGCCTCTTGGGTAATCAACCCTTACTTCGCGGCTGCTAGTGCGCATACGGAATTAGTTACTTACCTGTACACTATAGTTCTCCAGTATTATCTTTCATAGATTCACATGCTTGTATCTTCCCCGTCGTCATGGTGGGAGTCTCACGGTAACAGAATGACCAAAGCAGTATCATAGAGAAGAAAACTGCAAAGAAAAGCTCCTAGGGACTGTAGTATTTGGTAACCAGACCTCCTCATTGTTTGGTCCAAAAATCAGCCAATCAGCATTGCTGCCCTGCCCTCACACTCCCCAGCAGAAGCTTCCTGCCTCAGATTTCCGGCCCCAAGTGAGAGACCTGGATAAATACCGAGACAATAGGTTCTGCCTGAGAAATTGGGAGGTGGGAGGGCGCATGTGAATCTATGAAAGATAATACTGGAGAACTATAGTGTACAGGTAAGTAACTAATTCCTTCTCCAGTATTACATCTTTCATAGATTCACATGCTTGTATCAGAGTAGTAAGTAGTAACCACAAAGCCTGCAGCGTTTCCAGGATAGAACCCAGAAGGAAGTTCTGCAGCTGAAATATCGTTAGTACATGATCTGAAAATACACAGGGCAGATAAGAATAAAAAACCATCTATAACAATATCAAATTCTACATATATATATATATATATATATATACATATATATATATATACATTGCATAGAGTATTAATAAAGAAACAAAGAATACCTTATTGAAATAGGCGTTTCAGAACAGCTTGCCCCACTGCCGTGTCCTCTTTCCACGCAGTGTCAAGACAGTAGTGCTTGGTAAATGAATGCACACTCTTCCAAGTCGCTGCTCTGCAGATGTCAGGTAGAGACACTCCTGCAAATAAGGCTATCGATGTCGCCATCTTTCTTGTGGAATGAGCAGTCACTCTGGAATGAAGCGGCTTTCCAGCTATTTCATGACACTTAATGATAGCCGATGATATCCATCTGGCGATACTCAGTCTAGACAGAGGGAGCCCTTTCCTCTGACCTTCAAATGCAATAAATAACTGTTTAGATTTGCGGAATGTTCTTGTTCGTTCGGTGTAGAATTTCAAACATCTAGCGATGTCCAAAGAATGTAATGCTCTTTCCGCTTCAGATGAGGGATTGTTGAAGAAGGTAGGTAAAATAATTGGCTCATTCAAATGGAAAGAAGTAGGGACCTTGGGTATGAACGTAGAATTTGTCCGTAGTATAACCCTGTCCTGTCGAAATTGCAGAAAAGGCTCTTCCACTGAGAAGGCTTGAATTTCGCTAACTCTCCTCGCCGAGGTTAGAGCTAGCAGCAGTGCGGTCTTCCAAGATAGGAATTGTAAGTCTGTCTTGTGTATAGGCTCAAATGGTGGCCTCATAAGCTGCGTCAAGACTGTATTGAGATGCCAGGGTACTGGCGGACGTAGAATGGGTGGAAAGGCTCTAAAGAGTCCTTTAACAAACTCCTTGATCAGTCTGTGAGACCAGAGGGACGGCTCACCTGGTATTCTCCTATATCTTGAAATCGCCGCCAAATGCACCTTCAGTGAAGCATGAGACAGACCTGCCTTTGATAACGACAGCAGGTAAGGCAGAATACCTTCTGGGGGTACTGTCAACGGATGTAGACTTTGACTGGTACACCAGTGACAGAAGCATGTCCATTTGGCTGCGTATGTCTTGTTGGTTGACATAGCTCTGGATTGCGAAAGTATTTGTCTGCAGTCTTGTGGAATACTCAAGGCTTGAAATTCCCGCTCATGAGGTTCCATGCAGATAATTTTAGCGATGCTAGGTCCTGATGCAGAATTTGTCCGTTGCTCATTGATATGAGACTCTGGAATGTTGGGAATTGCACCTTGTTGCCTTTCGACATCTGCAGCAGATCTGAAAACCATGCCTGCCTCGGCCAAGCTGGTGCTATCAGAATGACATGACATGGCTCTGATCTCATTTTGCGAATTACTCGTGGTATTAAAGGAATTGGTGGGAACGCGTAAGCGAACATTCCCGTCCAGTCCATGTGAAACGTGTCTCCTTTGGAATCGCGCTGAGGGTACCTGGACGCAAACTGAACGCATTTCGAATTGTCCCGGGTTGCGAACAAATTGAACGTTGGTGTGCCCCATCTTTGGAATACTTTGCGAAGCTGAGTGTCGTTCAGTTCCCACTCGTGCAACACACTCGTCGTGCGACTGAGGCCATATGCTCGTGTGTTGAGGATGCCCTGTATATGCTGCACATGAATAGAAATGTGGTTTATCAGCCATTTCCAAATTATTTGCGCCAGCGCAGAAAGTGGTTTGGATCTTGTTCCTCCTTGCTTCAGAAGATAAAACATAGTTGTGGTGCTGTCTGTCTGAATGAGCACCGACGAATTCTGTATTCTGGGCAGGAAAGCTTGAAGTCCCAGAAACACCGCTTTGAGCTCCAACATATTTATATGAAGCTGTGCTTCCCACTCTGACCAGTGGCCCTGGATCTCCAGCTCCTGGAGGTGCGCGCCCCATCCTTGCAACGAAGCATCCGTCGTCATCACGTATTTGTGATTCTGAGGTACAAAGCTGAGTCCCTGATTCAAGTTCTTCTGAACCTTCCACCATGACATGGCCACCTTCATACGGTGAGTGATGGTAATCCGATCTTCGAAGGTTCCTTTGGATTGAACCCACTGCTCGTCTAGATGTTCCTGCAAGGGTCTCATTTGAAGACGGCAGTTTGGAACCAGTGGGATGCAAGAGGACATCATCCCCAACAAGGATTTGTACATCCGCACAGAAGTGCACCTTTTTGTTTGAAGGGATGTTGGAAGGCTTATTATCTTTCTCATCCTTTCCTCGGAAGGGTATGCTTTCGTTTCCTTGGTGCATATCCAAGCCCCTAGGAATTGAATGCCCTGAGCTGGAAACAGTGAAGACTTTTCCAAGTTGGTCCTTAACCCTAACCGATGGAAAAGGCAGATGCAGCACTGAAGGGACCTTCTGGCTCTTGTGAATGATGGACCTGTCAGCAGCCAGTCGTCCAGATATGGGTAAATGCAATGCCCCTTCAATCTTAAGTGGGCCGCCACCGGGGCCATGCATTTGGTAAACACCCTCGGGGCCGACTTGAGGCCAAATGGCAACACTTTGAATTGGAAATGGCGACTCTCCACTGCAAATCTTAGGTATTTCCTGTGCTTCCGATGGATTGGAATATGGAAGTATGCATCCATGAGGTCCAACGAAGCCATGAAGTCTTCCCTTCTTAACAGTAGGAGGATCTCCTGTAACGAGAGTATTCGGAAGGGAATTTTCTTTATATATTGATTCAGATCCCTTAAATCCAATACCTGTCTCCACTTCGTAGTTTGCTTCTTCTTGATGAGGAAGAAATGCGAATAGAAGCCTTTCCCTCGGTGTTGTTGAGGTACTTCCTCTATAGCCCCCTTCTGCAAAAGTGAATGGACCTCCTTTTGCAGTTCCTGACGATGTTGATGGTATCTGAGCACCGGGGGATGATCTGGTGGTATTTGTATAAACTCCAGGGTATGGCCTTTGCTTATAACATCCAAAACCCATTTGTCCGATGTTATGGACATCCAATTGTCGAAGAAGAGAGACAGATAATGGTCGTTTTACGGGATCTGCTGTGTGGGGAGCGCCAGCAGTAAATCATTGTCGCCTGTTAGATTGTTGATTCCTTCCTCTATTGGAAGACTTGCCCCTGGATTGCTGCTGGAAAGAGGAATTTGAAGGCCTATATTGATTGCCTGTATTGTATTGCTTATACCCCTGCTGGTTATAAGGCTGATATCTGTTGGATGGAAATGAAGATCTCTGATTAAACTGGTTCTTAGAATACCTCCGAGCTGCTTGTGTCACCACCGACTCCGGTCTCGGGTGACCTATCAGGCAGGCCGGAGAAGACTCTGGTGCTCTCTACTTCTTTTCGATTCTAGGAACCGAAACTGCGATGGAGGCCGGCGTCTTCAAAATCTTTAGTCCCTCTTCCCACAGGTGAGGGATGATCGGGATTGAGCGAGCAGACTTTCTGGCGTCATCCTTAAAATCATATAAGAAACATTCAGTTTCTTTGACCTCCACGTCCAGGTCAAATCTCTTGGCTGCTTTTTCCATAATGTCATGGAAACCTCCGATATCCTGTGGAGGAGAAGTGGTTGGTGGGGGAGTAGGTGAAGGATGAGACGGCAAAACGTATTCATGCCATTCCTGACCTACCGTAGAATCTTGAAGGATTTCACCTTCCTCAGGTTGCTCGTCATCATCAGTGTCCGTTAGGTCATCCCTGATCGTGACCACTGGAGGTGACCTCACAGACTGTGTGTGAGGAGTAGAATGGGTTCTCGGAGGCTGTGGAGCAGGTGCCGGCGTAGACGGTATAGGCTTATTCGCCTCTGGAAAACGACGATGATAGTCGTTAATCATGAACCTCAGGTCAGAAACCAAAGCCGTAGGGATGGAGACTGACTCTTCTTGTGACTCCTCTCGCGACTCTTCCTGCTGCTCCTCTTCCTCAGCATAGTCACAAGTCTCCTGGAAAGATTCATATCTTGCAGATTGAGACTGAGCTCTCTCCTTAAAGGAAAACACCTCCTCATCGTCTGTGTCCTGGCTCTTTAATTTAAGTTGCGAAGGACTGTAGGCCACTCCAGACGACTCCTCTCCTTCTGAATCCTGCTCCAGCAAAGAAGATGGGGGTAGAGGCGAAATCTGCGTCCACGCCGTGAATTCTGCGGATTTGCTTATGGTCGCCGAACCTCTCGAAGACTAAAATGAGCGAAAGGATATCAAAGTCTTCGATTGCGGTGATTTGAACGCCTTTGCAGTTGAAAATACACTCGTCGTCGACGGAGACGTCGTCGACGAAGTCATCGTCGACGTAGCCGACGTCACTAAAGCCATCGTCGACGGGGCCGTCATCGACGGGATCCCCGTCGATGGGGTCGTCGGCGACTTCGACACCGATTTCGTCGGTTTCGTCGTCGACTGTTTCTTCGTCGTCGAAATAGTCGTCTTCGACGGTGAAGTCGTCGACGGAGCTGAATTCTTTGCCACAGATTTTACAGCAGAAACCAGGGAACTGGTCGATGGAGCAGACCCTGCCCCCTTCTGACCTGACGACTTCTTGATGGGAGTAGGGGGAAGAGAAGAGGCTTCCTTCACCTTAGATTTAGCCTTCTTAGACTCCACCATTTCCTCAGAATGTGAGGCCTTTCTCTTTTTAGGCGTTAAAGGAGCAGAGTCCTCACCAGAACCTGAATCTGATGCGGCCTTCTTCTTCTGAAGCCACAACAACATACGAGCCTCTCTGTCCCTCAGAGTTTTAGCAGAGAAGGTTCTACAATATTTACAATCCTTAGCCACATGCTTTGGATGGAGACAGTATAAGCAGTCCTTGTGAGGGTCTTCAGAGAAAAGCCTGGCCTTTCCACAGGATCGTCAAGGCCTGAAAAGCCTCTTTTTAGAGCTTTCAGCCATCATAAAAGAAATAGGTACAAAGGCGTCCGCAGAAATTTTTCCAGGGGGGGGCAACATTTTTACTTCATCACCATCCTCCGACATGATTGAGCACAAGTATTAAATAAACAAATAAAAAAAATCTAATAAGACAAAGAGCTTAAATAAACAAAGAAACCCATGTGGTGGGAGAAAAATCATGTGAGGCTTCTCAGCAGATTACCTGGCAACCACAATGAAACAGAGGAAAAACAAACAAGCACTGGCATAGCCAATAGGTCTCGCCTTTGGGACCTTCTAAGTGTTTAGCCATGCAACACTTGAAGTTGTTGCACCAAGGATATTGTACTAGACAACTAAACACTTATAAGGTCCGAAAGGGGAGACCTATTGGCTATGTCAATGCTGTTTTTTGTTTTTTTAAATGACAAGCAGTGCTATATGGCTCCGGCTGCCACTTAGTCCACCACATCCCACGTAGATGCTGCAGCCATCTTTGAATGGTTTTAAAGCCAATTCAAAAGCGGTCACCAGTGTATGTGAATCCCTATCTCAACTGTGAGACTGCTCTCCTGCTTCCCAATTCTATTAAATACAAATGATGTAAAAAGAACATCCCTTTCTGAGCTGCACGGCTCATCCTATCCACGTTTCATGCGCAGATTTGAAATACTGATGGTTTGGGCTTCCCGGAATTCAACTGGTTGAGAGGTAGACAGGTGTAGAGAGGTAGAGAGAGAGAGGTGTAGAGAGGTAGAGAGAGAAAGAGGGGTAGAGAGAGAGAGGTAGAGAGAGAGAGAGAGCAGTAGAAAGAGAGAGAGAGAGGTAGAGAGAGACGTACAGGTAGAGCGAGAGAGAGAGAGAGTGGTAGAGAGAGAGAGAGAGAGGTAGAGTAATAGAGGTAGAGAGAGAGAGAGGTAGAGGTAGGGAGAGAGAGAGAGAGGTAGAGGGAGAGAGGGTGAGAGGTAGAGGTAGAGAGAGAGTGGTAGTGGGAGAGAGAGAGAGGTAGAGAGAGAGGTAGAGAGAGAGAGGTAGAGAGAGGTAGATAGGGAGAGGAAGAGGGAGAGGAAGAGGGAGAGGTAGAGAGGGAGGGGTAGAGGGAGGGGTAGAGCGAGAGGTAGAGAGAGAGGTGGAGAGAGGGAGGTAGAGAGAGAGAGGTAGAGAGAGGTGTAGAGAGAGAGGTAGAGGTAAAGAGAGACATAGAGAGAGAGAGAGAGAGAGAGAGAGGTAGAGAGAGGTAGAGAGAGAGAGAGGTAGAGAGGTAGATTGGAGATCCTAGCATTTCCAGAGCATTAAAGGCACTACTCATTTGTAACGTCATTCCTTTCACTGCACATCCTGCTTTATCTAAATAACTAGGGCCCTCAAATACAAAAGGATGATGTGGTCATAAAGCTTACAATTTGCAGCATCACAGTGGTTGCTACTGCAAAACCCCTTTTTAGAGTTGTGTATAACCTTCATGATTGACAAAAAGGGTTCTGCATCTTACTTCATATTGGAATTTGGAGGGGCAGTGGAAAGGGTGCTATCTTGCCCTGTGGCAGGGGGCTAACGCGCGATTGTTGGAGCGCTGTCTTATTTTAATTATAACTTTGGTCTCTGCTGACTACGAGCAGCATTGTATTCGACTTGGTCCTGCTGACGACAAGCAGCGACCCCTCTCTTTTTAATCACCCCACCTCCATTCCGCTGACTACTAGCGGGGACTCTTACCTTTAGAGTGGATCCCCACTCGTGCAGAAGCCCAGCCGCCTGCTGTGGGCTCACCGCCTAACGGGCTCCCCAGCGGCCGCGGCCGCCATTTTGGAACGGGTTGGTGCGAGCTAGAGCCTCGCCACACTCCCCTCGCCACCATACTATTTTAGGACCCTCCTTTCCCCTCCTAGTGATTGCTAGTTGCCCTGTGGCAGGGGGCTAACGCGCGATTGTTGGAGCGCTGTCTTATTTTAATTATAACTTTGGTCTCTGCTGACTACGAGCAGCATTGTATTCGACTTGGTCCTGCTGACGACAAGCAGCGACCCCTCTCTTTTTAATCACCCCACCTCCATTCCGCTGACTCCTAGCGGGGACTCTTACCTTTAGAGTGGATCCCCACTCGTGCAGAAGCCCAGCCGCCTGCTGTGGGCTCACCGCCTAACGGGCTCCCCAGCGGCCGCGGGCGCCATTTTGGAACGGGTTGGTGCAAGCTAGAGCCTCGCCACACCCCCCTCGCCACCATACTATTTTAGGACCCTCCTTTCCCCTCCTAGTGATTGCTAGTTGCCCTGTGGCAGGGGGCTAACGCGCGATTGTTGGAGCGCTGTCTTATTTTAATTATAACTTTGGTCTCTACTGACTACGAGCAGCATTGTATTCGACTTGGTCCTGCTGACGACAAGCAGCGACACCTCTCTTTTTAATCACCCCACCTCCATTCCGCTGACTACTAGCGGGGACTCTTACCTTTAGAGTGGATCCCCACTCGTGCAGAAGCCCAGCCGCCTGCTGTGGGCTCACCGCCTAACGGGCTCCCCAGCGGCCGCGGGCGCCATTTTGGAACGGGTTGGTGCGAGCTAGAGCCTCGCCACACCCCCCTCGCCACCATACTATTTTAACGGCCCACATGTGTCAGCGCAGCGGGCGAGCGCAGCGGGCGCGTCGTAGGCGCGCCGGAGTTGCGCCTGAGTTAAGCCCGTCTGCGCCCGTCCGCGGCCGACCGGGGCTAGGGGCACGGCACTCTGCTATCCTTACCACCTACTCCTCGGAGAGGTTGAAACACCTACAAGGTAATTGGCCGCTTCCTGTTGCCATTAGCAGTAACATCTCTGCCCTCGGCCTCAGCCCTCCTACTTCGGTGTCTCGTTCTTCCCTTCCTACTCCCCCTTCCTCCCTGTCCTTCATTTTATTAAACACTAGATCAGCTGTGAAACACCACCAGGATCTGTTTATTTTGCTTGACTCCCAGAAGCCAGACATATTGTGTCTAACGGAGACGTGGTTTTGCGACTCGTCTTTGCCCTCTCTCCTAGCGGCTCTCCCCCCCGCTTACGCGGCCCTTCGGGTCGATCGCCCTGCAGGGAAAAAAGGAGGCGGCGTGGCACTCATCGCCAGATCAGAGTACAACTTTCAACTTCTCCCTGCCGTTCCTATTGACTCTGTTGAGTACCTTGTGGCTCGCTCTGTCACTTTTTCCCCCCCACTTATCTGTTTACTTACTTATCGACCACCCCAGAATACTCCCCACTTCACATCAGCATTTCAGGACCTAGTGGCCACGCTGGCGGTCAATCATGCCTCTATTCTTATATTGGGTGATTTCAACTACTGGCCCAACGATCCGTCAGAATGCCCTGCTTCAAAGCAATTTACTGATTCGCTCCACTCATTAAATTTTATTCCCCGCATTCATGTCCCCACACATACTGGTGGACACGTGTTAGACCAAGTCTGGTCCCTTAATTACTCTATCTCCTCCATATCAGTGTCCCCTTGTTCATGGTCTGACCATGCTTTTATTTTCTTCTCTCTTCACCCTAGTCTATCAGTTAAGACCTCGCGGGAAAAAAACATCTGGGCACGGAACTGGAACCGTGTCGATCTGACCTCACTGTCATCCTCCCTCCTAGCCTCTACACCTGACTTAGCTGGCTTACCATCGTCATCACAAGCTACTGGGATTGATACCTGGCTTGCGGGAGGCTGTAATTTATCAGCCCCCCTGCGCCGGATATCAATCAAAAGAGCTAAGGAGGCGAATCGATGGTTTGACATAGACTTAAAGGAAAAGAAATTGGCTCTCCGGCGCGCTGAAAGATTATGGAGAAGGGAATATTGCCCCCTACTGAAAACCTGTTATCTAACTCTACGGCAGGAGTATAAAAAAGCCATTGTAGAAACTAAAACCACCTATTTCTCAGCCAAAATTTTAACAGCAGAAAATCAATCGCGAGAAATTTTTTCTATCGTTCATGAGTTAGCTTTTTCAGAAAGGAGCATGTCTAAACCCCCTCCCACTCAATCCCTCTGTGATTCTTTGAATTCTTATTTTCTTGATAAAATCTCTAATATCAAGAACAACATTCCCCCTCCTTCTGCCTCTTATGTTGACCCCCGCCCGCCAACCCTGCCGCCTTGTCTATTTTCTATTCCCCCTATTACGGAAGAAGTGTTCCGGGAAACACTTCTTAAAGTCAAGTCAGGTTCCCCTGCTGATATTTGTCCGGCACGCATCCTACAACAAATCTACTCAGTTTGCATACAGCCCCGATCACTTTTCTTAACAGCTCCCTCTCACAAGGGATTGTGACCCCGGCTCTTAAAGCGGCCACCATTGTGCCCATCTTGAAGAAACCAGGTGCCGATCCAGCTATCCTAACCAACTATCGGCCTATCTCTTTGTTGCCATACCTGGGCAAGGTGCTCGAGCGCCATGTTGCCTCGGTGCTCGGTGCCCATGTAGAAGCTACGGGAGGCTTGGCGCCCTGCCAAGCGGGTTTCCGTCCCAAGCACTCAACTGAGTCCGTTGTGGTGTCGGTCCTGAACAACCTCAGGGAGGGCCTGGACCAAAATAAACATCAAGCCCTGGTGCTCCTCGATCTCTCCGCCGCTTTTGATACGGTGGATCATTCCATCTTGCTTTCACGTATCGGAGCGGCGGGAATCGGGGGCTCAGCACTAGTTTGGCTCTCGTCCTTCCTGCGGGATCGCACACAGGCGGTCCGGCTGGGAGAGTTCACGGCAGCCCCTCTTAAGATCACTTGTGGTGTCCCCCAGGGCTCCTCTCTGTCCCCCTTATTGTTCAATCTTTATATCTATCCTCTTATCTTTGCGCTTCAGCAGCTGGAGGTCACTGTATATAACTACGCGGATGACCTCCAGCTTGTCTTCAACCTTTCTTCTTCCCCTCCGCTATTTCTAATTTTCAAGCTATTATGATTTTTATCAGGGACTGGATGAGCCACAACCATCTGAAGCTGAACCCAGATAAAACCGAGCTGGTGCTCACTGGTAGCTCCTCCAGTCCCTGGAACTCTTCTTTCTGGCCCTCCACTCTTGGTCCCCCTCCTATTCCCTCTTCCACGGTCAAGACTTTGGGCATAAAAATTAACAATCAGCTCACCCTCCACTCACAAATCAGCTCTGTCGTCTCTTCTTGCTTTCTGATGCTCCGCACTATCCGCACTGTCTCCCGGTTTTTCTCCCCTCTGGCTCTCAAACTTATCATGTCTGCCCTGGTGATCTCCCGGCTAGACTATGCCAATGCCCTGTACAACGGCATACAGCCTACGTAAACTCCAGCTTGTGCAGAACCAGGCAGCTCGGCTGGTGTATGGCCTCCCCCGTTTCCACCACTCTACACCACTGCTGAAAGCGCTGCACTGGTTGCCTGTTCTGCAACGGTCTCTCTTCAAGACTGGGTGCATGGTTTTCCAGGCACGGCAGGGAACGGCCCCTGCCTTAATTTCCTCCCTTTTAAAAGATTATGTCCCCACTAGACAGCTTCGATCATCATCTCAGTCCCTTTTACAGGTTCCTCGCTATACCAGGAAAAAATGGGGAGGTTCCAATTTCTCAGTTTTGGCCCCAGTATTTTGGAACTCCCTTCCTGACCATTTACGAGCGACTAAACAATACTCCCTCTTTCGTAAGGGCCTGAAAACTTTCTTGTTTGTTCAGGCCTTCCCACACTAACGGCCCCTTCTTCCTTTTGCTCTTCATGCCTCCAAAAGCGCCAAGAAACCGTTATGGTGTATGTTGCGCTATACAAGCTTTTTAAATTCAAAAAATTCAAATTCATCTTCAAATTGCAATTTACAATGACATATCAATGGTTTTCAAACGCAATGGCAGTCGCAAACCGTTGATCTGATACCAACACTGAGCTGCAGTTGGTACATGATTCAGAAAAGAAAAGTTGTCCCTGTGGGACAGCTTTCCCTTCGTGAATCATGGCAGGCGACAGTGAGTACAGACAGTGGACCAGGGGCTACACTCGATACTGCAATGAACATGAGGGACTGCCCCTTTGGAGCTCAAGGCGTAAACTCTTTAATCCATCTCATATGCAGACCCTTCTGTAATACTAGTGTTATGGTGCAAAAAACAGGCATATTGTGTGTGGTGCAGACACTTCTGTTCAGTTTTAACTCTTTTTCAGTTGTCAACAAAATATTTTAATTCATATTTTGGTTTCCATTGTTAACTGTTTTTTAATATATCCATTATTTTATTTTATTTTAGAAATAATGGATATATTAAAAAGCGTATAACAGTTAACAATGGAAACCAAAATATGAATTAAAACTGATTATTACCATGGAAAAGAAATTGATGAAACTTTAATGTTCACTGAAAAGTGCACACATCCATCGGAACAGAAGTGTCTGCACCACACACGATAGGGTATACGAAAGGGCACCTAAAGAGTAGGTACCAGGATGTAGTAGCACCAACAAAAGAAAGGAATATAGCTTGAGTACGAATAAATCACGAGTGCACAGAAGGACTTTCCAATTGATCTCGCAAAAAACAGGCAGACACACCCATTGCATCTCTGGGCAATTGTGTAATTCGGTGCTGGCGTTAATGAGGCTTTGATGGTTTTCACCCCTTCCTAGGGCCCCTGGCTGCAGCTCCACTCTTCCTTAGCTTGAAAAATATGCCCCCCCCGAAATTTGACTCTAGGTGCGCCTCTGCTTCAAGCTGTAGGAGCAGCCAAGCCCGAACCTTCTCTCTTGCCCATCAGCAGGACCGTCATTGCAAGCGCTTTCTCACGCTTTTAAAATTGACGGCCCTGCAGACAAACACCACTGCCTGTGGGGGGTGTCACTAGTGACGGACCAGTGTTCCAGGGGGGGGGCAAGTGCCCCCCCTTGCCCTCCCCTGCGGACGCCCATGACAATACCTTAATCCAGAAGATTATATAGTTGAAAAACCAAAGGTCAATAGTTCACACTGGAACAGCAAACTGAGCAGAGCTCAGGGAGACTCCTTTCTCACACGAAGGCGGTTGGAAATCTGAGGCAGGAAGCTTCTGCTGGGGAGTGTGAGGGCAGGGCAGCAATGCTGATTGGCTGATTTTTGGACCAAACAATGAGAAGGTCTGGTTACCAAATACTACAGTCCCTCGGGGCTTTTCTATCCAGTTTTCTTCTCTATGATACTGTTTTGGTCATTCTGTTACCGTGAGACTCCCACCATGACGACGGGGAAGATACAAGCATTTGAATCTGTGAAAGATGTAATACTGGAGAACATTACTTCGCAAACTTTACTACGCTTGCAATGTTACAACGCGTACCATTAGTACGCAAGTTGTTACATTGCAAGCGTTGTTACCACACATGCGTTGTAATGGTATGCGCTATCCACATCATTGTTTGGAAGGCGCTTCTGTTTCCAAACAATGACGTGCAGATCTGATGTCGCTGGAAGACGGAGAAGAGAGGAACCACGGAGAAGAGAGAGGTAAGTGTAGTTTTTGGAGCATGCCAGGTAGTCTTTTAGGTTGTAGGGTTGTGTCTGAGTAGTGTAGAGTAATGTATTTAAGTTTAGGGTAGTGTCGGGGGTCGTGAAGGGTAGTGTTGGGGAGTAGGGACAGGACTAGGGGTCAGGGAGGGATGTGCAAGGGGTAGTGTTTTAGGGTAGTGGTGTGGTGTTTGTGTAGTGTAGGTTAGTGTTTATGGGTTTAGGGTAGTGTTTAGGGGTTGTGAAGTGTAGTGTTAGAGTGTAGGGTCCAGGCAGGGGGAAGGGGAAAGGTTGTGTAGGAGTAGTGTATTAGGGTTTAGGGTAGTGTAGTGGTGTTTGAGTAGTGTAGGGTACTGTAGTGTGTGAGGGTTTGGGTAGTGTTAAGATTTGATGGTGAATTAGGGTTTAGGGTAGTGGTGTGGGTTGGTGTAGTGTAGGGTAGTGTTTTAGGGTTTCGGGTAGTGTCGGGGAGTCGTGAAGTGTAGTGTTAGAGTGTAGGGTCCAGGCAGGGGGAAGATCATGTAGGGGGTAGTGTATTAGGGATTACGGTAGTGTAGTGGTGTTTGAGTAGTGTAGGGTACTGTAGTGTGTGAGGGTGAGATTTTAGTGCGATTTTTTTAATTAGCATAAACCATTACAGAAAAAAACGTAGTAGTGCTAAGTGTAGTAATAGAATGCGGAATAAAAGCATTTAAAGTACATTTATAACCATTTGCGTTATAAATGCTTCCGCAGTTAAAATTTGCAAAGTAATGGTTTATGGTAAGTAAAAACATTGCACTAAAATCGTGCAAAGTAATGGTATGCGAAGTATCGACATACATTCCACTGCTTGTGGTTAATTTATCTATCTGGAAGAAATGTACTCACCCCTTTAGAAACCAACTGCACCCCATTGTCAGTGAGGATTGTGCAAGGGAACCTCTCACGACAAAAAAGAACATCCAAGAATTTAATTACATCTTTGCTATCAATGGAATTAGAAATGCAGACTTCTGGTCACCTGGAGAGCATGTCAATGACAACAATGACAAATCTCTGCAAGCCTTCACCATGAATTGGTCCCAAAATTTCTAAGGCAATCTCACACCAGGTACGTTCGGGTATTTTCCTAACCTCCATGGATTGAACCCTAGTTTGTTTTTACCACAGAGTGCAAACAACAAACATTCTCTGATCAGTCTCTCAATCATTTTATCCATTCCAGGCCACCAGTAGGAGCAACAAAGCCTTTCTTTACATTTAGACATTCCCGAGAGAGATACACGAGCATGTTCAATCAGCTCGTATCTCAGTTTTTCTGGAGGAATCAACTTGGTTCCCCTAAAAACCAAACCCGTAATGACACTCAACTCATCCTTAATCTGCCAGTATGATTCACACCCAGCGGTACTTGTTTTCTTGGCATTCCAACCACACTTCAACAAACGCATCACTTCCTTGAGAACACCATCCAAGGATAGCGCACTTCGCCACTTATCCTCAGAAATGGTTTTGCAATCAGCCAGGCACACAAAGTTAGTCTCTTCGCCAGGGCACTCCACATCATCAGACACCTCATGCTCTACAGAGACCAACCTGGAGAGGGCATCAGCCACTGTGTTCCTCACCCCTGGAAAGTACTCCAGGTGAAAATCGTACTCTTGAAGTACAATAACCCACTTGGTGATTCCACTATCCAGACCTTTCTTTGCAAAGCCCTCAATAAGTGGCTTATGGTCAGTTCGTACCAAAACCTTCTATCCCCACAAGAACTTCTTAAGCTTCTTGACCGCCAGCCAAGGCCTCCTTCTCAATCACTGAGTACCGTGATTCTGCATCTTTCAAACCACTGGCAATAATCATAATAGTGTTAATGCCGTTTTCTCCCTTCTGTTATAAAAGAGCACCGAGACCTTTCAGGCTGGCATCATTGGTGACATAATGATAGTTTTTTAGGATCAAAACTCTTTAGTTTCGGGGCAGCACTCAGAAACCTTTTGAGATTGATAAATTCTTCCTCACACGCTTCATCCCAAGTAAACACAATTCCTTTCTTCAAGTGGCTCCTCATGTTGACATTCATATCAGCAAAGTTTTTAAGAAACTTGCCATAGAACTCCACCATACCCAGAAACTTCATTAACTACTCTCGCGAAGTAGGTGAAACCATTCTAGAAATGGTATCAACCAACTCTGCTTTGGGAAACACACCATCACCAGAAATAGTGTGACCCAAGTAGTCAACCATCCTTGTTCCAAACTTACATTTCTCTGCATTTATGGTGAGATTAGCCATGGTCAGCCTGCCCAAAGCCTCTCTTAAACATTTCTCATGATCAGCGACGCCTTTACCAAAGACCAAGATATCATCCTGGTATACACAGACACCACAAATACCTTTGAGAACTCTTTCCATGACCCTTTGAAAAATGGAAGCAGCTGATACAAGATCAAAGGGAAGCCTAACAAACCTGAAAGTGCCAAATGGAGTCACAAAAGCCATCAAATCCCTTGACGACTCAGTTTTATCTGGTGGTACGCTGAGGTGAGATCAACGGTACTAAAAACAGTTGCACCACCCAGCAAAAGAACGAGTTCAGTTATGCTAGTCAGAGGATACTTATCAGCGATGATATACTTGTTGAGGTGTCTTAAATGCACACACAGGTGAAGGCTACCATTGGCCTTCCTGGCAGCAATGACAGCATCCAGCCATTCTGTGCCCTAAACTTCCTCTTTGATACCACCTTCCTTAAGCTTTTCAATCACATCAGGCATTTCATCACGAACAGCAATGGGAACATTTCTCACCTTACAGTAGATAGGTTATGCGTGGGCTACAACCCGTATTTTGTGTTCATAATCCACAAGGCAACCCAATTCCTTCTTGAACACCTGAGGGAACTCATTCTTCATCCACGCAACCAAATCAGAATCATCCACAACTCCAACAGGACACACAATATCTCTGTTTTTTTAAAAGAATTGAAACCAGACCAATAGGATCCAAGATGTCTCCCAAATCACATTGATGTGACCAACTTATAACACTATCACCTTTCTGAGAAACATAAATCTTTCCTGAAGTTAACCTCTGTGTGTACTCAATGACACTCTCAAAGAAGCCTTGCAATTTGATGGGCACATGACTTGAAATCAGGTAGGTATAATATTACCTTACCAAGGAGAGAATTTTGATAAAATCTGTTGGAAACAATGGTTATTTTTGCCCCAGAATCGAAAAGAACATTGGTTGTCCCACCATGAACACTAATGCAGAGTTACAGTTGCTATGGTAACTGACATGCTACATGGTAATTACATAGGATCGATGTTTAACATATGTTGAGTTTGTTCACATGTTACATATAGTCGGAAGGTTTTTTCCAGCAGTGTGAAAATTCCTAGCTTGCCGCGGCATTTGAGTGGTGTAACAAGAAGTGAAGTTACACAGTGCATTTGTTCTGTTTCAAAATAGTGGTATTATTATCACTAGTGTTGTGGGCGTACAACACAAGTTTAGGGATTTTAGGTGTGTTAGGAAGAATGTATAGTGAGGATTGTCTATGAAATCGTAACTTTCGAGTATAAGGACTTAGAGCCTGTTTTAAAACTCACTGTGAAAAGAGTAATAGAATTTTATCCAAACTTGTGTGAAGGGTAAGGTAGCGTCGTCTATTTTACTGGCAAATGTGGATTTCTATGGCTGGTTAAAGTCCTGCCAGGATTTCATGTATGTGTGGTTAGGGAAATTTTCCGTTTGAAAGTGTGTAAAGGATTTTGTAATTTCGTTTGAGTCAAAACTTTGAATTGTTACTTTATGTGCATTCAGAGAGAAACAAGTTCGATATTACCTGTTTGAAGGGTAGAGTAGTCATACTTTATCAATGATTGAATATTCTGTGAGAATAGCGTCGTCTATTACACGCAAAAGAATACTTGTATGTCTGTAAAAAGCTATCTCCTAATTTAGCGAAACAGACAAATGGTTTGTTTTCTGTTGTCATTAATAATAATTCATTGAAAAGTTTTCTTAAAATGGCGCTGTGAAAAGATTTTGTGAAGGAGGGGAAAGCGCTAGGAGCGAGATACAAGAAACTGCAGCGGCTGTGTACGCCACAGAGTCCGCGCAGTGATTGGCTAGCATACGTCACAGCTAACGCATTGATTGGTTCACGTGGCTCTGACGAGCTGTTAACTGATTGGCTCTTCTGAAAAGCAACAATTCTATTGGTTGAGCAAGGTGGTGACATAGCTTAACCTGATTGGCTTGTTAGTGTGTTTCGCGCACGGATTGGTTGGTTTAGCGGAACAACCAGGAAACATTTACGATCATTCTAAATTAAACGAATTTGATTAAAACATGAGTTATTATTACAGAAAAGAGAAAAAGAAGCTTACTTGGCTTCAGAAATTAAAGAATATTCTTTCACCTGATAAGAAAATTGAGACACGAGGTGGAAAATGACTTCATAAGTACAAAACACCTGCAGCTTATATGGAAGGTGAATATGGTTATCATACTTGCCTTTGGTTTGATAATTGGATGGATTATACAAAAAATGATGGTGTTTTAGCTTGGCCGGAGGATGCTTTATTTAATATGAGAATTTTGAAAAACTTGAGAGAAAAAATAATGGCTCTTGTGCCGAAGCCTAGACCTACACAATTTGAAGCTTTAGTTGAATGGGAGGATGAGATGTTTGAACTACAGCGGGAAAGCTGTGGTATAAAAAGACCTCCAAAATCAAATTTTAAATGAGAAACTCATGAGGATAGAATGCGTCGATGGAGACAGGCAGATATGTGTGATGGTTTATACCCAGTGAGAGTAATGATTACTGAAATACCAGGTCAAAAGAATACCCAAAAGAAAAATAACATTGAAGAAAGTGAATTGAAAGATCCAGTTTTAGAAGAGATTTATATGACTAATAAAAAACAGACTCCTTTAAAACCAGCTTGTTCATGGTCTACTCCGATGGTTTCCACCTCCATTAAATGAAGAATCACCTAGATTTTACCCGAATAATACAGAAACTCCTGAAAGATTAGAAACAAGAACTAGTTTGAGTGCATATGGTGAAAGTAGAAATTTTCCTGAAACTGCAGTTTCAAGAAATAAGATTCCTTCCAGAAGTCTAATGGGCACTGGAAGAGATGTGGATACTCCAAGTACTTCAGAATATTTACGATCAAAAGAAGAATTAATTCGACAATTAACTAAAGGTATGGAAGCAGTAACAGTTCCAGTAACGATTGGTCCTGTTCAGCCTGTTTTTGATCAAGGAGAAATTAAAACAGCCAGGTTTAACAATTCCATTAAATGCAGAAATTCAGAAAGTGGCTGAAAATTTTTATTCAAAATTAATTGAAATTCATCGAGAAAAAACAATGATGCCTGATTTAACTTTTAATCCAGGTTCATCATGCAGAACACCAATGGGTGCAGAATCAGATATTGAATCTCCAGAAAAGAGTGTTGAAAAATCAGATTCATCCTCAAAGCTTGATGTTGCAAGATTAAAAGCAGATTTAGAGGAATTAATTATTGGCACAATTGGTCCTGACAGTTTGAAGCATTATCAAGATGATGAATTATTATTCATTTGCAAAAGTGTACAATGGAAAACGAAAAACAAATATGATCAATTAGAAGAATTGGCTGCAGAATTAGAAATTGATTTGAGCAGGCAGAAGAATTTGGGAAAACATTGTAGATTGGATTTTACTGAAAAAGACATTGAAAATTGTAATACAATGGGAAGAATTGTGCATATAAAAGATTTGATTGTGTATATTAAGAAATTGGGTGACTTGAGTAAATGGAGAGTTAAGTGGACCAAGAAAAAAGAGGAAGAAAAAAGAGAAAGACTGGCTAATCAATACCCAATGAGAGAAATTGCAGGAGGTGGTTATGTACATGTTCCTTGGTCTAGACAAGACATTCTATTGTTTACAAATGATTTTCCTCAGCTGAGAGAAAAGCCTGTAGAATGGTATCGACAGGTGGACAGATTTATTAAAGTGTCGAAAGTTCTATGGATTGATCTTGATGGATTCTTTGACATTGTTGTCCCATCAGATCTTTGGACAGACTGTAAAATTGCTGTAAGTTGGCCAAAAGTAGAACCTGCTCGAGATGCAACAACAGGTGCTCCATCATCAGAAGTCATGGGATTGTATGATAAAGTGATTTACTGGTTGAAAAATAAGATTCCTCCAAAAGAAGTTGATTGGGTCAAAATAGACAGAACAAATCAGGAGCCAAAAGAATCAGTTCATTCATTCTATGAAAGATTACTGTTGGTTTTTAAACCGTACAGTGGTTATGAAAAATTAAGTGAAAATGACATGAGTCACTTTATTTACAGATTTGTCTATGGTCTCAGACCTGAAGTTGGTGAAATGATTAGAAATGGTATTGTTGGATGGCAATCACTCTCAGTTGATGACATACTGAGAAAAGCAAAATACTGTAGTGATGAGATAGACGCCAAGCAGAAAAAGTTAAAAGAAAAAGCTATGTGGGCACAGGTGAAGGTAGCTGAACAGCAGATTGCAAATTTAAAGAACTAAAATGTAAATTTTAATCAGAATCAGAATCAGGGTCAAGGAAAATTTAAGGGTAATTATAATTAACCAAAATTTAATGTTAATATTGAAGAGCTTAAACAAAAGTTGCCTTGTTTTAATTGGGGCAAAATTGGACACTGGAAGCGTGAGTGTAAAAATCCGCCCAGAAATTTTAAAAATGCATCATTAAATCCACAGATGCAGAATGATCTAAATCTGCAGCAACAGCTACAGCGACAACTAAATGAGTTGAATCTGCTGCAACATCTACAGCGACAGTTAGCGAATCAGCAGAGTCAAATTCCACAACCTCCTCTCCCTAACTGTGTGAATGGTCAAAGGTATAATTCGGAAACAGGATTCAGCGGAGGTGAACAGGTAATCAGACCAAAAAGAGTGAATGTGCCAAATGTTTCCCAACAGTTCTTGATGTCGGAAAATGGTGGAAGTGATTCTGAAGATTACTTATGACGGTTCCTGAGAGAGGGGGAAGAGTGTGTACTTGGAGCCACTCTTGAGGTTGATCAGTCTGGTCCATATGTAAATGGTAAAGTGAATGATGTAGAAATCACTTTTCTTGTGGACACTGGTGCTACCCGTTCTACTGTTAGATCAGTAGAAATTGAAAACCTGCCTCTCTCTGGTGACACCATCCAAGTAGTTGGCGTAGCTAATCAGAAAATTAAAACAGATTTGACAGAGCCTGTGAAGGTAGAAATTGGCAAATTTAAAGACAAACACAGGTTTGTAGTTTGTAACAGCAGTCCTGTAAACTTGCTGGGAAGAGACATCCTATGCAAGATGAACTGCAAAATATATTGTTCACCGGAAGGTATTGAGCTTCAGACATTAGAGGAAGATGGGCTTTATAAATTGACAATGTTGATGGTTGAAGCAGAGGAAAGTAAATTGTTTCCTGCATTTGACAAAAAAATCTTCCAGAAGAGTTGAAAAAGACCGTCAAAACTGAAATTTGGGATTTGACAGGAAATGAGATGGGCTTGATGAAACATGTTGATCCAGTTAAAATCACAGTGAAACAGGAAATAGAATTTCCAAACATTCCTCAGTACAAAATGAAAGCAGAAACAATTGAAGGTGTCATTCCTGTAATTGATAAATTCATAAAGCAAGGTGTTCTATAAGAAATTGAAAGCAGTTCTTGTAATTCACCAATTATGGGGATCAAAAAGCCAAATGGAACATACAGGATAGTTCAAGACCTGAGAAGGGTTAATCAAATAGTTGTACCATGTTGTCCAGTTGTTCCAAACCCAGCAGTGATTCTTTACCAAATTCCGCATGATGCAGAATGGTATACAGTCATTGATCTTTGCAATGCGTTCTTTACTGTTGTGGAGAAGTGTGGCTCACTGGTTAGAGGATCATGAAAGAGGTGGTATGCACACCATTTTTAACTGTTAGTCTTATAATCAACTTTATTTCGCATATTGCGTGCAAACCAGGGTAGTGCTAGCCCTAACACTGTAATAACTACAGAAGTGGGGAGCGCAGATTCCACGCTCCACTCCCCAGTGCACTGCATAATTGGATAAACTATCCAGCCAACTTTTTCAACGTTTCATATTTCTACTAATTAATCCAGTGATCAAAAGTCTTTCCCATGTTTTTTTCTCTCTCCTTTTCCCCACATCCATAACACAATGTCTTTTGGAGTCTTTTCATATTTGCGTGTGCCCATCCGGACTTCTTCAAAAATATGATCCAAACGACAACCAGTAGTTCAGAGCAGCATCTCTTTATTTCAAACCCAATGCATTTCGGGCTGTTACATCAGCCCTTCGTCGGGGGTCACTATAAAATTAATTACAGAAAAAATTCATCATTGCCAAATAAATAACGTTTTCCACAACATACACAATAGTCTGTACTTCAACATTAAATTATTCACTTTTAT
Organism: Lissotriton helveticus; assembly: GCF_964261635.1. Classification (NCBI taxonomy): domain Eukaryota; kingdom Metazoa; phylum Chordata; class Amphibia; order Caudata; family Salamandridae; genus Lissotriton; species Lissotriton helveticus. The sequence continues at coordinate 1,594,754,489 of NC_136069.1, read as the reverse complement.
CTTTACAAAAATCTAGAATGCTCGAATAAAAGCCTCATTGTCATGATCATCGAAATCCACCCAGCAAGCTAAACATTATAACATGAAATAAACAAATGTCACCCCATGTTCCAAATAGTGTTGTGCTGAAACCCTCCATTTAAATAGAGCATACTCGGAAGTCATCCGGACTTCTTCAAAAGTATGATCCAAACGACATCATCATTGCCAAATAAATAACGTTTTCCACAACATACACAATAGTTGTTGTGGAAAACGTTATTTATTTGGCAATGATGAATTTTTTCTGTAATTAATTTTATAGTGACCCCCGACGAAGGGCTGATGTAACAGCCCGAAATGCATTGGGTTTGAAATAAAGAGATGCTGCTCTGAACTACTGGTTGTCGTTTGGATCATATTTTTGAAGAAGTCCGGAAGGGCACACGCAAATATGAAAAGACTCCAAAAGACATTGTGTTATGGATGTGGGGAAAAGGAGAGAGAAAAAAACATGGGAAAGACTTTTGATCACTGGATTAATTAGTAGAAATATGAAACGTTGAAAAAGTTGGCTGGATAGTTTATCCAATTATGCAGTGCACTGGGGAGTGGAGCGTGCAATCTGCGCTCCCCACTTCTGTAGTTATTACAGTGTTAGGGCTAGCACTACCCTGGTTTGCACGCAATATGTGAAATAAAGTTGATTATAAGACTAACAGTTAAAAATGGTGTGCATACCACCTCTTTCATGATATAAATACGATAGCCCTAAATGTTGGTTTTGCACCCGGGACAAAAGACAGTTTTGAACAAAAAGCGAGAAAGATTGAATATTCCACATCTGGGAAAACGTAAAGTTCATGGCAGCATGAGAATAAAAAAGAAGAACAATTCGATATATTACAGACATTGCAATTGGAAAGGATGAAAATCACAATGATGTTTTTTACACTGATGATGGTTGCTTTTTTCCATAAATAAGTGCAGGCTGGGTCACGTAGTTCACAAGGAAGCATAATTAGTTTCAGGTGATCGGTTGGTTTGTTGATGAGGGGCGGAGCATGTAGACTCTTAAATGGTGCTTGAGTGCATGGTTAAACATACGAGAATTCTTTGGTTGCTGAAAGCGTTAGCCGAGCGACCATATGAAAAAGAGGAAGCAGGTAAAGCGTCAAGCTGAATTATTTAGAACGTAGGCACAGGGGTGTAAAGAGAAATGCGGTTCATACGAGCGTTAAGCTGAAGCATTTAGGACGTAGGCGCACGGGTGTAAAGAGAAATGCGGTTCATATAGATGGTACTAAAAGGTCACATGGGAGGTTTTGAACTGCTTTGTGCTCGGAGTTTAACATAAACTAATTATTATAAAACGAAGGAGCATGGGATTCTACAGAAAGCGCCAGATGACTTCCGAGTATGCTCTATTTAAATGGAGAGTTTCAGCACAACACTATTTGGAACATGGGGTGACATTTGTTTATTTCATGTTATAATGTTTAGCTTGCTGGGTGGATTTCGATGATCATGACAATGAGGCTTTTATTCGAGCATTCTAGATTTTTGTAAAGATAAAAATTAATAATTTAATGTTGAAGTACAGACTATTGTGTATGTTGTGGAAAACGTTATTTATTTGGCAATGATGAATTTTTTCTGTAATTAATTTTATAGTGACCCCGACGAAGGGCTGATGTAACAGCCCGAAATGCATTGGGCTTGAAATAAAGAGATGCTGCTCTGAACTACTGGTTGTCGTTTGGATCATATTTTTGAAGAAGTCCGGATGGGCACACGCAAATATGAAAAGACTCCAAAAGACATTGTGTTATGGATGTGGGGAAAAGGAGAGAGAAAAAAACATGGGAAAGACTTTTGATCACTGGATTAATTAGTAGAAATATGAAACGTTGAAAAAGTTGGCTGGATAGTTTATCCAATTATGCAGTGCACTGGGGAGTGGAGCGTGGAATCTGCGCTCCCCACTTCACTGGTTAGAGGAGGCAGACCCGGACGCTGAGATCAGACCCGGGACCAGGGTTCAATTCCCGACGCGGCAGGGTCTTGAGCCCAAAATGTCCATGGACTCGGTAATTCTCGCTTCGGTGCCTACTCGAATCACAGGTTCACACTCTGCAACTCTGGGCAATAGCTTGCTTAATCTCCACTACGGCCCCCCGCGGCGGGATACCTGGCTTTCACCTTGGGGACACCCAGTCTCACAGGGAAAAACCAGGACGGGTTCCCAATGCAAAGCGCTTTGAGACCTGATGGTGATATTGCGCTATATAAAAACCCATCCATCCATCCATCCATACTGTTCCATTGCATCCAGACAGCCAGCAAATCTTTGCGTTCAGGTTCCAAGGTCGTACATTAGCATGGTGTCGTATCGCTCAAGGGTATACAGAAAGTCCATCTATCTTTAATCAGTTGTTAAATAAATCTTTGGAGAATCTAGATTTGCCTGGAAAATCGACTTTGGTCCAGTATATTGACGACCTCTTCGTAGCAGCAAAAACCCAAGATAATTGTGTCACAGATACAATTACTCTTTTGAATCATCTGGCTGATGAGGGACATAAAGTGTCACCTGCAAAATTACAGTTTTGCAAACAAGAGGTAAAATACCTTGGTCACAGAATTGCAAAGGGAATCAGACAAGTGACAATTGAAAGAATAAAGATGATTCATGGAATGCAACCTCCAAAAACACAGAGACAGGTCAGAATGTTTTTAGGAATGGTTGGCTATTGTCGTCAATGGATTAGTGGATTTTCGGTAATTGCGAGACCACTGCAGAGACTAACAAAATCGGATATAAAAGATCCAATTGTACTCACAGAAGTTGAAATGGAAGCTTTTGAGAAATTAAAAAGAAGCTTATGTGAAGCTCCAGCCTTAGGCATGCCAGACTATGAAAAAGATTTTGAGCTGTATTGTAGTGAGAGAGAAGGATGTGCATTGTCTGTGCTAATTCAGAGACATGGAAAACTGAGAAAGCCAATTGCTTATTTCTCAGCAGTGCTTGATCCAGTTGCAAAAGCATTACCAGGTTGCTTAAAAGCAGTAGCTGCAACTAGCGTGAGTCTTGAGCAAAGTGAGGGAATCATCATGGGATTTCCTGTAAAAGTCTATGTACCTCATTCAGTTGAAATTCTTCTTACCAGAAGTAAAACGCAGCACTTAACAAGTAACAGGCTTACCAAATACGAGAAAATTATTCTGGGATCAGATAATGTCTCAATAGCAAGGTGTGTTAATTTAAATCCTTCCACATTATTGCCTGATGGTACTGTAACAGAGATCAGAAATGAGAATGATGTCGATCTTGAGTGCTTGGATGTTTTGGAATATTGTACCAAGCCAAGGCAAGACATTAAAGATGTTCCTTTCCTGAATTAGATTTTGTTTATTTTGTTGATGGTTCTTGTCTAAGAACAGATGAGGGTTTTCTGAGAGCAGCATATTCAGTCTGCACAGTTGCTAATGTGATTGAAGCATCATGTCTCGAAGGAATTCGTTCAGCTCAAGTAGCGGAATTGATTGCTTTGATTCGTGCATGTGAAAGAGCAATACATTTAAAAATCACTATTGTAACTGACAGCCAATATGGGTACGGAGTTGTTGCATGACTATGGACAGCTTTGGTCCCAAAGAGGTTACTTAACATCTGCAGGTACTCCCATTAGAAATGCAAAACTGATTAAAAGATTGATCGATGGCATTCAATTACCAGAAAAGATCGCTGTCGTGAAATGTTCAGCTCACAAAAAGGGTGAGGATTTTATCACCAAAGGAAATGCCTATGCAGACGAGATAGCGAGGTACTGTGTGAAAAACTATTTTTCAATTAATGGGGGAAAGAATGATGAACATATTTTGAGCTCACTTATGCTAACATCAGTAGTTGAAACATGGCAGGGAGTTAAAGATTTACAAGACGAAGCAAGTGATGAGGAGAAAAACACATGGTTGAAAGCAGAATGTAGACAACGAGATGAGGATGGAATTTGGACTTACAAAGATGGCAGACCAGTTTTACCAAATAGAATGATTGCTGATATGGCTAGGATGTATCATGGTCAGGCACATGTTGGAAGAGATTCTATGATCAGGCTTTTTAGGCAAACATGGTTCAATCCAAAGTTCAGAATTATTGCAGAATCTCTTTGTCAACGGTGTTTTGTCGTGTATTTCTATAGGTTCTGAATCAGTCCCCCTATTCCTGACCCTATTCTGGTTAAACTAACTATCAAGTTAACTAACAGTCAGCCCATGAGGCAAGAAATCCCCCATGATGCAGATACCGTTATCTGACGCAGTCACACTACGGCACAGGAACGTGTTATCTGATTAGGTCATAACGCTTGAGATCTAATTAGACAAGCGACATTCCTCCAGCCCCTGATAAGGCATACGACGTTCTCATAACAAATCAAACCTATGACAACCTGGAAAATCCGTGCGGCCATTGTTTTGATTTCACAGAGAACTTTTGCAAAAGAATGTGCTAACGAGCAAGTCGTATGACATCTTTATTGACGTATCTATGTCCATCCTTACGTCAATCTCGGCACCTTTAAGGTATAAATATTACCGACCTTGCCCTATGCAAACACACGCGTGGTGACAAGACGGAGCAGCCATACTTGCCGAAGCCGAGAGCAGAAGCAGACCCCGCTGGCAGCAGCCCCGCCTTCCTGACGCGCTGAGAGACGCGCTGCTATCTCAAGCCGAGAGACCCAGCACCGGCGTTTCTGGGCAGCCCTCGCAGGCAGCCTGGAATATCGAGAGCAGAGAAAGAGATACCATTCCTCATCCATCCTAAATTCCAGGTACAGAACTGAATAACCCCTCACAGAGAATTCTTTAGTTATTCACTTGGCAAAAACAAACTTAACTTAAACTGTAACTTTCTATTCCCGCCCACGCATTAGACTTAGGTCAGGTACACGGGGTAGGCGTATTTAGAAACACCAGTTGAGTACGTTTAGTCAAATGTATATGTGTATGTAAATATATTTTAATCATTTTAAACATCATATGGCTCAGAAACCATATCAATGTTTTTACAGTATTATTTTATACTATTGCTTTTAATGTATGCACTTTACTTAACTATAAGTATTGCAATAATATCGATCCATTTCTCATGTATGAGAAAAGAGACTGATCAATAAATAACATCTTTTATTGAACACGCCCGTCTCTTCCTTTTCTCTACATTCTGATGAGACTAAGAATGCACGTACTGACTGAGTAAAATAATTGCCTTGTGCTCACACGACTCTCGAGATTGACTCTTGATTAGGGGAGAGCAAAGTTGTCATGTTCTATGGTTGTCAGAAACTAAATCCCTTCTTGTCTAATCAGGGAAGTTAATCCTTCCTTGAACATTCGAGAAAGTTTCTAGCGAACTCTGAGCTTAGTTGGCAAACCCAAAAATTAAGTCTAGCATCGACAGTAGTAGACCTAGTTAACGTCTGGCCTAGGCCTTTACTGCTGTAGGTACTATTCCAATGCGCAGAGCCTATTGGGAAAATAGGAGCTACACTACATGGCGCCCAACGCGTTTGGAAAGGGCGATAAAACTAACGTAAGACATTTAGAGTAACTCAGTCGTGCTTTCTCACTCAGACCCCTTTTCCCGAATACTCCAAAGACGTCTGGAGTGGGTGAAAGGTTATATCCTCCAAAACCTCGCAGGAGGGAACTCCTATGTATGGTTCTTGGTCAAGTCAACGTTGAAGGATAAAACAGTTCCGAAATATTGTGCATCTAATCTTTGTTCCATAAAGAAACCTGATCTGCAAATAGACATAATATCATCCTGTCTGTAAAATGGGAGACAGTGATGAAGAAAGAGAGGCAGTTAGATTAGCAGCTGAAATAGCAGCAGCAGATACTGCACTAAAGGATGCAGACGCGGATATAATACTCATTCCGGTCAGCAAAAGAAGATCTATAACCTTAAAACTTATAGAAAATGGACTGACACCTAGAGGTGGCACAGTTATATTCGTAATTGAGGCACATGAATATCGGCAGACAGAGGTATACTATACATGGATACATTTTCCAGCAGCAAATGCTGTAACAAAGTACTTCCACTATTACAAAATAGAGGTTCCACCCGACATTTACACTCCTTTCGAGGAGGTGGAAGTACCACTCAAATTCCAAGAGCATTTGCTCTTATTTGATGGCGCCCTAATACATAACAATCACATTACAAGGCTCTGTCCTTTAGGAAGACCAGGAGCAACGTGGCCGGTCTTAGCCGGATACACACCACATCCAGACATCGAAAGAATGCCTGCAGCAGAGCTATTAATACAGCTAAAACAACTACTAAAAATTCATAGACAATTAGTTCAGTATGTAATGCGGACTTCAACAATTCAGCCAGCGATTAAACTTCCACAGCTGACCCCTCACCAGGGGAACACAAATAAAATTACACCACAGAACATCCAATCCTGCCTAGGTAAAGTTCCGGCAAAACGGGAACAGATACCATTCTGGTTGGCACAGAAAATCACCCAAATAGAGGCGGTGTTTCCTGACACCACCCCGCTGGAAAAACACAGGATTCTGACTATATGTCTCCCAATGGGAATCGCACCACACATTGAGGACTGCGACACTTGGGGTACAGTCTTTGCTTCCATCTATACAAAAACGCACGGTGTCCCATCCATTTCGGTGATACCAGATGTGCTAAAACAAATTCAAGATGAATACGGTCCAGAACCTGCTTTAACTCTTGGTATGAAATTACTAAAAGACTTCAAGCAGGTTTCGGCTATATTATTAGCCAACATAAAAGGTGAAGCAGCAAACGTGGCGATCCGCCAGAGGTTAAAAGAGACAGATATAGCAGACCAACCAGCTGAAATAGCCAGAATCATAGAAAAATCCTATGAAGAACTAGGCAGAGATAGTCTAGGTGGAATACCAGTAAAACCGCAACTGACTACAAGTCCAGAAAAAATATTTTTTAATAATAGTAATTCACCAAAAAAGAATTGGGATGGAAACAAACAATCCAATCCTAAAGAAAAGAAATTCCAGTCCAGAGGAAGGTCTCCTAGGCGAAGAGAGAAATCTCCAAACCAAAGACAGAGGTCACCGCAGAGTGACCCCTCTGGGAATAGATATAACCTTAGAAATAGGGATAATATTAAAAAACCTGATAGATATCAAGACATTGATACACGTCCCTCTCAATCTTTTCAGACTTCCTCGCAGAAATCGGAAAGAAGAGGACGATCAGAAGAGCACGCCAAGTCCAAAGACAAGGAACCTGCTCAACTTAAAAAGAAATTACAATTTCCAAAAAAGAAGGTAGCCAGTATCAAGGTAGTTAAAAATGCCGAGAATACTGAGGACACAACTGAAAAACGGAGAGTGGGCTCAGACAATGCTAGACAGCGCAGCAGAGGTGAGCATAGCTCGCAAAGTCCTTATGAATCATCTGGAGACAGTGGACACGAATGAATACCTTCAAGTGGAAACTGCAGACACCAGAGTTAGCAAGCCCCACAAGATATACGAGATAACATTACGTATAGAGGGAGATAAGACTAGGAAAATAAGGGGACTATTTTGGGATAACCTCTCCAAAGGCTATGACATCCTTCTAGCCGAAAAAGACTGGCCACCAGAGTTTGTCAGGGAGTGCCCTCATGGCGAAGAAGTAATTATGCCTGCCTTCTCGAATCAAATACCGATTCATAAAAAATACACACTTGCTAGAAAGTGGGCAGTGGCCTTAGCACCTGCTTTATATAAAAATCATGTAGAATGGGATGAGGATTCTCCTCCTCACAAAATCCAGTTAAAATCACAACCAACTGCACAAAGGCAGTACCCAATTAAGCAAGAAGCTAAAAAACAAGTAAATGAAATACTAGATCAGCTAGAATACCAGGGGGTGATTGAAACTTGCACCTCACAAATGAACAATCCTTTGTTTCCGGTCTCCAAACCAGACAATTCGTACCGTCTAGTTTTGGATTACCGACACCTTAACACATGTTGCAAAACCTTTGCAGTGCAAAACTCACACAGTGCTGCACTAATGAATAACATAGTGCGCAAAAAATACAAAACTACCTTGGACATTTCCAATGGATTCTTTTGTCAAAACATAGCACCAGAGAGCAGATCTTTAACTGCATTCTCAGTAAATGGCACTCAAAAACAATTCTGTCGGTTAGCCCAGGGGTACAAGAACAGCCCAGGGGTATTCTCAGCGAGAGTAACAGAATTACTACAACTATATGATGATGAAGCATTATCTTATGTCGATGACATTTACTTAACAGATGATGACTTGGAGACTCACTTGAAAAGGGTGAACACCATAATACTTGGGTTCGCTGCAGAGGGTTACAAATTCAACTTCAAAAAGTCCAGAATTGCCCATCTGACGGTCCTATTCTTAGGATATGAGTTATCAAGTGAAGGTAAAAGCCTGGCAGACAATTTCCTAGAGAAATGTGCCGTAATCCAAGCTCCTAAAACACTAAAAAACCTACAGTCAATTCTAGGCTTCCTAAATTTCGGAAGAACATACATTGCAAATTACGCAGAAAGGGTCAAACCCCTTTATGATCTAATTAAACCAGACTTTAAAAGATCCAGTTGGACTCAAACACACACAGAAATTTTGAGATCCTTACAAACAGACATGCTAATTAAAACAAAATTAGAAACACGTGATAACACACGCAATCTTGTGATCCGAGTCATCCCAGGGAGATGCGGATTCACATATCTGACCTCTAATGAGGGAGATAAGGTACCAATTGCATTCAAATCACACATGTACACAGAAGCTGAACAGAAATTCAGTAATACAGAAAAAATCATTCGTGCAGTTCAAACCGCAATAGCTAGAGAAAAAGACATAGCTGACGGTAGACATATCACAGTCAGAACAGCAGAATCAGCCTTTGAGGCACTAACAACACCGTGTAATTTACCAACAACAACATTGAATCCGGAATGGATACAATGGGTGAATTCAATCACAACGGACAAAGTATACTACTACTTTGATCCAGAACTAGAAGAATTGAAAAATCTAAAATATGAAAAGACGTATCCTCTGCCAATCGACATTCTGCCTCTACGACATTACGCCTGTGTAATCTATACAGACGGACATGCTCAACCCTCCGTTTGGGGAGAACATGCATACAATCCCACATGTGAGATTACAAAAGAAGTGTGGCGCGGAGGTAAACTAAGACCTCTATTAACAAAATCACACTCAGTAGAAACTAATTCAGAACTACAAACTGAAATAATAGCTTTGAAAATGGCGCTAGATAATGCGGATCGCGAATTCCCGACACTTATAGTGTCAGATTCATATTACTGCGTCAAAGCATATAACAAGGATTTGCAGACATGGATTCAGAACGGTTACAAAGATGACACAGATGCACCAATAAAGCAGAGACTACTCTGGGAACAAATAGCTCTTTTACAAAAAGAACTACCAAAGACTCACGTGACACACTCACTGAGTCATCAGCGTGATGGCGTTCACGTTGTAGGGAATTCATTGGCTGAAACAGCCGCAGCGGCAGCCACTAAATCGGCTCCCGTAGATCGAAAAAAGCGTACATTAAAATACATTGACGGTGAAACAATGCTGGCGGTGAAAACGTCATCAAAAGGCGACTGCTCAGCGTTACCGATCAACTATCCACTCAATTATACATACATAATCGATGCAAACTCCGTCCCTTTTGCTCGAATCCCTGGAGTGGGGGATAGAGTGATTCCAAACATGGACAGGAGAAACTTGTTAATCGCAGACGCACACATGGGCGAGGGTCTCAGACACCTTAAATTAAAAGATTCTCTGGAAGAATTACAATCACGGTACTGGTGGCCAGGCATGAGCCTGCACTACACCATGTTTGTAAAAAACTGCCCAAACTGCAACAGAGATCGCAGAGGGGAGAGAAGCAGTTTAATACCTCGTCGAATCAAGGCAGATAATATTACCAGCAAAAAGAATGGCTTGCGATTAACATAAACAGGCTAGTTTCCACTTATAATGTAGATCCACAGCACTCGGCACACGTCCGTACTATTATACAAGATTTGCGAGTCTAAATGGCATATACGCTAAGAGCATGCTACGTTCGACCATTTCTTTCACTCAGGCAAACCAGCCTGGGGGGGAAACATGGCCAAATGAGCACAGCCCAGCGGGAATCTTCTCACTTCCTTCCTGAGGGTATGGGATGGTGTAAAGAAAAAACCAAGGCAGAAAGCAATCTATAATAGAAAGGATATTAGGTTCGGGAGCTGGGTGGGTCAAACATCTAATAAGTGTCCAACGTAGTCTAAATAACTTGCCAAGAAATTCTCTGAAGGGATTCAGTCCGTACGAATTATTATTCGGAACTAGGATGTTGATCTCTGACCTTGATAGTCAGACTTCAGTGGTAATAGAAAAAACCTTTGATGTCAAAGACCGTTTGGCTATTTTGCAGGACTTAAACAAAACAAGAAAAGACCTGAGCAACATACAGTTGAAACAACAGCCAACAACCACTGAAGAATCACCACCTGTCCCAGCAAGACCTGTCTGGATTCCAAAAGTCGGGGATCTAGTCAGGGAGAAGATCGCGGTAAAGAAGGAATTTGGGCCTTCTTACAGAAAAGCAGTTCCTGTCTTGTCTGTCAACGGGACAAGATCAGTTGTACTACCGCCACTTGCTGGAAAAAAGGAGAACCGAGTTGTATCCATCGACCTGGTAAAACCACAACATGTGGCCGATAACAAACGGTAGGCCAAGTGGACTCCCAATAAGTAGCAGAACACCAAGGTTTGCTACCAGTACAGAGGTCCTAACAAAGAGGCTCATCACATTCGAAACGCCTACAGAAGAACAACAAGGACTATGCAACAATGCAATAGAACTAAGACCTCTGAAAACCCAAATAAAAACATTTAGCAGAGACACACCAATCTATACTGAAGTACCAAGTGACAATGCAAAAAACAAAAATCCTGAACCAATTGGAACAATTGACAGAACTGCATCTGGTTACTTCATCAACTTCGATGATTCCTCTGAAGGCTTCAGTGAACCAAAGACACAGCCATCATCAAAATCCTTTAAAGACAAAGCTAAGGAACTTTTGAAACAACTGAAAGAAACATATCTGGTTTCTCTATGGATTGAATTTTGGGTGGGTTTTGGTGCATTTATCCTCATACTTTGGCTCATCATGGTATTTACTTTGGGACGCTTCATTGAGGGAAAATATGCTAAAATGGACACAGCAAGTCAGAACATCAACTTGGTCCTCAAACCACACACATCTTCACACGTCGAGAAAAGAGAACTTTCTCCAGAACTTTCTTCAGCCAACTTCACAGCCAATCCGATACCTGGTGGGGTAGCCTGGGACAACACTGACTATGAAATTTATGGTCCGGTCGAGATCCTGAAATATCCACACCAAATCAAGATCTCCTTGAGTGACTTTGCAAAACCAAACTCATTTGCTGATGATTGGGACTTTGAAAGTATTAACAATATGATGTCTGACTTAGTAATGTCTGCTAAATTTACAAAACATGATTATTTGCAAGGTTCTACAAATTATGATAGTATGTATTGCTATAACCATTATGGTAACCATTTCTTGCATAAATCTGCACAACCTAGAAATGTTTTAAATTATAATCAATGGGAACATTGTGCTACACCTCCAAAAGGGAGCTCTAGAACCGTTTATGACAAATATTCATATTTTTCAGGTTTTAACATAAGTAATGCTGAAACATTTTATTACAAATTGTCAAACAAGACAGGGATGAAAACCATGATAACCAACACAAAATTGATATATTCAGATTCATTCTTTGAAAAAATGAATACTTTTGGATTTGATTATTGGGACAAAAATGTTGATTTGAAAAGTGTTTGGGGTACAAAAGAATGGCAAGTACAGGGTTTAGAAGCTTTGTTTAGAGCCTGCATGATCCCAGAACAAATGATATTTTTAAATGACACTGTTCAACAAACCACCTGTCTTGGCTTAGCCAAAATCAAAGATTTAAATAACCCGTCTATTCCAAAGCCAACAATGTTTAGCAATAACTCTGATACAGATGAAGGAATAGACATAAACCATATACTTAACCAAAACAGAACACATCCTGATTGGAAACAATGGTTGATCTGGCCCACAGATACAAATAACTGTCAAGATAGATTCCTGAATAAAACACAGGGTTTCAAAATGACCAGGCCAGACCCTAGATATCCCCAAAGACATCACCCAGGGATAATAACAACCTACAGTGTGGGCAAATTATGCCTTCAATGGCTACAGACTTCCACACTGCCTGAAATTAAGCAACACCTAACTTTACTTACTGATGGTGCTGACTTGCGTGATTTCATACTGGGACCACGCAAACAGCGTCAAAAGCGTTTCATAGCAGCCTCTGTATATGCAGCATACAATGAGGCCTGGAAGGTTACTCAAATTGAGACAGCAGAAAGAATACGGGAAATTGACCGTATCAATTTGGAAAAATCACTTTCTGTAGTGGACAATGGGTTAATGTCTCTGTCCTCCAGAATTTTTTCATTGGACAGCATTGTGTCTTCAGCAATCGATATATTATCGCAAGACTTACTGTTATTACAACATGGTCAGTCACAATTGCGTTCCATTGTACAGCTTGGCTGGACGTTACAAAATCTGCGTTCAGGCTATGTGCCTTGGCGTTTAATCAACACAACGTCACTATTCCAAATCTTTAACCTTACTGATAGACAAATCGGTATGGCGCAAAAGGGTGCTGATTATACAATCTTGAGCATTGAAAAACTAGAAAGATTACCAATGACAATGTCAGAACGACCTGTCAGTGAATGGATAATCCACGGAATCATAAATATTCCAATCTCAACCTTCAGGTTTCAATACTGCCAAAAATATATACAGGCTGGCATGTACGAGAAATTGGGAAAGGGGTACCTTAAAACAACTTGGAACCTGCCCTATTCACATGCATGTGTCAGTAATAAAGGACAGAAAGTGTTTCTTAGTGGCAACAATTGTGCTATGTCACTAAGCGGCACGCTTCTGTGTAACGGAATTAGTTTGCATGGAGCCTGTGAAGGGAATTCATACAACCTTTCATGTCACCAGCAAGGCGCACCTGTAACAGAAATAGAACCATTCTTTCAAAGACTCTATAATGGGAGTTACATTCTTATTGTAGACCGCAGATGTTGCAGTCTTATGCCCGGGACTCCTTATCTAGTAACTACAACAGCGAAGGTCAAGTGCTGTGGACGTTCTTTGTTCCCCAGCTCCTTTCCAGACAGGGAGGCAAGGGCATGGCCCAGTTTGAAAATTACTTCTATTCGAATAGACACTTTAAGCAGAATGAAAACAGTGCTTCTTCAGACGCCTACAAGGCTCACGTCATCAAAAGAAACGTATGATCTACAAGTCGCAAGGACGACTGCAGAGATACATACATTATTATTAACTAATTCCCCCGTACATTTCGCGGAAATCCTGAGCGAAATCTTAAATATTTCTGATACCACTGGGGTCTCAAAGGTATTTAAGACAGTATTTTCGATGGCATTAACACCATTCAAAGCCATACTGGGTATTTTTCCAGATTTCGTCCATTCGATTTTTGGCGGACTTCCCCTGATCCTGGGACTAATTGCAGGAATCCTATTCCTAGTCCTTATTTTTCGTTATGGCAACCCATGTCACAGATCAAACTCTTGCGACAATGGAAGATACGATCCTAGCCATTGGATACCGGGACCGGATATCAAAAATCCTGGGACTTTCCCGGCTTAGAGACCTAAACATGACTTGGTTTCTATCATTTCGACCAATGTGGCAAAGGTGTGTTTTACCTGTACTAAGGTGTCTGCTATGCGGAGAAGAATGCGTGTTAGACACCTGTCTGACGCTACAATCGGATGCGCCAGTGGATGCAGATACACTGTTGGTTCCTACCAAGGTTCACGCTTTGTGCTGCCCTCAAAGGCTGCCAATCCTGATGACGGCATTCCTGGAATCTTCACCACTACGATTGAAGAGTAGTGAAGTTCAAGATGAAAGCAACATCGAACAGGTACGACCTTCTGTCAGCAATGCAAATCAGAATGTCAATGGAGACAATCATGAGCATGAATGCATGGGTACCCCTATTTCCGACTTAGTGGAACTTTCCCATGAAGCTGTTGACAGTTTTTTCGAAAGCCTGAATGATATGATGTTCTCTCCGGAACAGAAATAGAGACTTTTGAGTAAACTCGCACACGGCGTTCCCTGAATTCGGCCTTCAACTTTAAAAATAAAGTCACATGAACAATTACCATCCAGTTCACGGACAGCAATTTTTTCAGCATGCCCCTTAAAATATTTTTCTACATATTTTTTCCCGGGACACTGATCTTCTGCTTAAAGTAAGAAACTATTCCTAGAGAAATAAGATTTCTATTTTTAGATACTTTATATAGACTTTAGCTGCCCGCTGGTAGGTTCACAAATATTTTATTATGTGATGAAATGGTCTCGGACTTCCTTTCTGTATAGCCATATTAAGAGCCATTTCATGTGTATTTCTCATATACCAAAAAGCAATAATGCATAACAATGCGTGTTTACTTTTGCATTTAATTCATAGCTTAAGTGCATACAATATATATGACTGCAATTTTTCAGTATATTTGAAAATTTCGAAATGCATTTATGTATTTTGGGGTGGTAAGGTATACACTATACTCTATAGTATGTTGTACTATGTTATACTATGCATAGATTAGTAGATATGACCATAGTTAGCGTGGAGTGGGTGTCGTGTATTTCTATAGGTTCTGAATCAGTCCCCCTATTCCTGACCCTATTCTGGTTAAACTAACTATCAAGTTAACTAACAGTCAGCCCATGAGGCAAGAAATCCCCCATGATGCAGATACCGTTATCTGACGCAGTCACACTACGGCACAGGAACGTGTTATCTGATTAGGTCATAACGCTTGAGATCTAATTAGACAAGCGACATTCCTCCAGCCCCTGATAAGGCATACGACGTTCTCATAACAAATCAAACCTATGACAACCTGGAAAATCCGTGCGGCCATTGTTTTGATTTCACAGAGAACTTTTGCAAAAGAATGTGCTAACGAGCAAGTCGTATGACATCTTTATTGACGTATCTATGTCCATCCTTACGTCAATCTCGGCACCTTTAAGGTATAAATATTACCGACCTTGCCCTATGCAAACACACGCGTGGTGACAAGACGGAGCAGCCATACTTGCCGAAGCCGAGAGCAGAAGCAGACCCCGCTGGCAGCAGCCCCGCCTTCCTGACGCGCTGAGAGACGCGCTGCTATCTCAAGCCGAGAGACCCAGCACCGGCGTTTCTGGGCAGCCCTCGCAGGCAGCCTGGAATATCGAGAGCAGAGAAAGAGATACCATTCCTCATCCATCCTAAATTCCAGGTACAGAACTGAATAACCCCTCACAGAGAATTCTTTAGTTATTCACTTGGCAAAAACAAACTTAACTTAAACTGTAACTTTCTATTCCCGCCCACGCATTAGACTTAGGTCAGGTACACGGGGTAGGCGAATTTAGAAACACCAGTTGAGTACGTTTAGTCAAATGTATATGTGTATGTAAATATATTTTAATCATTTTAAACATCATATGGCTCAGAAACCATATCAATGTTTTTACAGTATTATTTTATACTATTGCTTTTAATGTATGCACTTTACTTAACTATAAGTATTGCAATAATATCGATCCATTTCTCATGTATGAGAAAAGAGACTGATCAATAAATAACATCTTTTATTGAACACGCCCGTCTCTTCCTTTTCTCTACATTCTGATGAGACTAAGAATGCACGTACTGACTGAGTAAAATAATTGCCTTGTGCTCACACGACTCTCGAGATTGACTCTTGATTAGGGGAGAGCAAAGTTGTCATGTTCTATGGTTGTCAGAAACTAAATCCCTTCTTGTCTAATCAGGGAAGTTAATCCTTCCTTGAACATTCGAGAAAGTTTCTAGCGAACTCTGAGCTTAGCTGGCAAACCCAAAAATTAAGTCTAGCATCGACAGTAGTAGACCTAGTTAACGTCTGGCCTAGGCCTTTACTGCTGTAGGTACTATTCCAATGCGCAGAGCCTATTGGGAAAATAGGAGCTACACTACAGTTTAGTTTGCCAACAAATGAACCCCAACAGAAAAACAGTTGTGAGCATGGGAACCATAGGAAGGGAGGGTGGTCCTTTTACCAGGTTGCAAATGGATTTGATTGACATGCCACCACATAATAAATTGCATTATGTCCTTGTAATAGTCTGTCTGTTTTCGAGATGGGTTGAAGCGTTTCCCACACGTCACAATGATTCAATTACTGTGGCAAAATTGCTTTTAAGGGAGATTATACCAAGGTACGGTTTCCCGGTGACTGTGGAAAGTGATCGTGGAAGACATTTTGAAAACAGATTGTTACAATTGGTTTGTGGAGCTTTAAACATAGAACAGAAGCTTCATTGTGCATACAGACCAGAAGCATCAGGTGTTGTGGAGCAAGTGAATGGAACTATTAAAAACAGAATTGGAAAAATGTGTCTAGCTACAGGTATGAAGTGGACAGATGCACTTCCACTTGTTTTAATGTCACTGAGAAGTACACCTGATAAAAAGACAGGTTTAAGCCCACATGACATTCTCATGGGCAGAGTTATGAGACAGGCATTTATTCCTGTAGGAAAGTTGATGACTATTAATGATAGCGTCATTTTGGAATACTGCAGGAACTTGTCTGACGTCGTGACTTCTGTGTCTAATCAGGTGGGAACTGAAGTGCAAACAAGAGAAAAAGAGCAAGCACATGATCTGTTACCAGGTGATTGGGTGAGGACAAAAGTTCATTGAAGAAGAAACTGTCTAGTAACCAGGTGGCAGAAACCAAGACAGGTTATTCTAGTCACAACAAATGCAGTAAAGTGCAAAGGTTTGAAGAGGTGGATTCACGCAAGCCATCCTATTCGTGTACCTACACCTGAAAATTCTGACGAAGAGAGTGACACTACTGCTGATTCAGATTCGGAAGAAGAACCTGAAAGAAATTCAGATCCTGAAGATCGACAAGAAAATCGACATCTGGAGAGTCTGAATGGAAATGAAGCACTGAATGAAAAAGATTTGGAAATTGTGATACAAGACTCCGAAAATGATGAAGATCTGCTAAAAGAAGAAGCAGAAGGAGAATCTGATCAGGTTGTGAATCAAGACCAGGAGAATACTGAAAAGCAGAAAAGAAGCTCTGAAAGCAGGAACAGGAATTCTGAAACTGGGAAGTTAAAGGTAATTGAAGAAGAAGAAGAAGACGAATTACCAAGTACCAGCTATAAAGATGATGTTCCTAACGGAGTGAAGCTGCCGAGTAAAGAAGTACCCGAGCCCAGAATTCAAATTTCTGACAGTGAAACTGATGAGAGTGATGAAGATTCTCAAATAAGAAATTTCAGAAAAAGAGCTTGGAGAACAGAGTGATGTGACTGAGCCAAAGAAGAAATTACCAAGAAAAGGTGATAACTGGCCAAAAGAAAATGAAGGCCTGAAATTTAAGTTGGTACACAGATCAAAAGAACAAATTAATGAGATATCAAGTCAAAAAGATCCTGAAAAGAAAAAAGTGAGGTAGGAAAGAAATAGAGGTTATTAATAGAAGGGCAAAGAGAATTGTGAAACCAAATCAAAAATATAAGTCACCTGAATGGACATATATAATTATTTCACCAGTAGTGGAGATCAACAGTAGTAGTCAGGAAGAAATAGATGACAATAGTGACAACGATTGAAATATTTTCTGTTAAAATTTTAGTTTTTCGTTTTTGGCATAAGGCTGAAGAAATTGTGTTAGGTGACACAAGGTGGAAGAAATTGTGTTAGTTGGAAAACAAATTGTGACATAAGGTCGAAGAAAAGCTGTTAGAAGGTGGAGTTTTCTGAAAAAAAGAAAAAAAAAGAAAAATCTAAAATAGGGGGTGTTAGAATTTAGAAAATGTAGACAATTTAAAAATTTTGATTTTTGTTTTTCTTTGTTGATAGAGTGAAAATGCCTTACGTTTTTGTAAATAACAGTTCAAGATGCTCCATCTTTAAGAGATGCTGTAAGATGTCTTTGATTTGTGTGGTTTTAATAATCTTGCTATGGTTAGTTCTAGCTGTCATTTTCCCTTTTGGAATTGACAAGGAAATGTATAAGGTTAATATGTCAAGCAAAGCTTCAGTTAAACAAGATAAACATAGTGCAACAGGCAAAACTAACAGAGTTATTGATCATAGACCAGACATTCATCAAGATAGATCTGTTAGTGATTTATCTAGCAATACTTTTTCAAGACTCCTGGCTGAATATGTAAAGGTCATGGAAGTCAATGATTGTTATATTTGTGTGAAATTGTCTGCTTCTGTATCGGAGGGAGTCACTTATAATATGCTTCCTCTTACTTATGGCATAACTTGCAGTGTAATAGCTAGCTTATTTTATCAAACTGGTTGTTTAGAGTATTATTATT
Source organism: Lissotriton helveticus (assembly GCF_964261635.1). Taxonomy (NCBI): domain Eukaryota; kingdom Metazoa; phylum Chordata; class Amphibia; order Caudata; family Salamandridae; genus Lissotriton; species Lissotriton helveticus. Next base: position 1,594,735,874 of record NC_136069.1, on the reverse strand, counting down.
CTAATTATGATGAGATTTTTGCAAACCTGAAAATTGAGAAAAGTCTAAATAAGCACAAACAAGCCAAACAGATGAGGGAATTCTTTATTGTGACAAATGAACTCACCTATGAGTATGCTTTTAGAAATAATTTGACATGTAAATTGAGATCTGAGGAAAAGTCTTTCCTGAATTTAGATGATGAGAGAAGAGCAATTTATAAAAGGAATGAGATGCTTAAACAGACCAAATCCAAGTTTTGGCAGAAAGAGGATGAAAAACTTAATGGCAAATCATTTGAGAATGCTGCTATACACATAGATAAACCAATTAGTGGTAAATGTTGCATTAGGAGAGATAATACTTTATTTGACAACTATTTTGTAGGTGCGAGTCATTGTGAGGATCCAATTTTTCCTGGAATTTATTTTGTTTGTGGAGACAAAGCTTATTACAACCTCCCTGATCACTGGTATGGGACGTGTTTTGTAGGATTGGTTTTTCCAAAAATATTTCATGTTGACAGAAATGCAGAAGGTTCATTTGAAATTAGCAAACATTTGAACACATTCCAAAGAGAAAGTTTCTCAGAAATTTTGGGAGACATCTTTGAAGCAGTGATACCTTTAGTGGGTATAAGCCTGAATGCAGTTAGAATCAGAAAATTGTCTACAATTGTTGACAGATTGTCAACTGACACAGCTAGTGGTTTCCAATTAGTGGATACTGAGCTTATTGCTATTCGGTCAATGGTAATGCAGAATCGTCTTGCGTTGGACATTCTGCTAGCAAAAGAGGGAGGAGTCTGTGGCATTTTACATTTCCAACACTGTTGTACTTATATCCCTGATAAGAGTCAGGGTATTGAGATGTATATCAAAAATATCACTGAGCTGCAATCAGAAATTGTTCCCTTAGAAGAGGATGATTTTTCAGAACGTCTGTCCAAAAGATTCCAAGCAATCAAAACCTGGTTTCAAGAGATTGGTGGTTCAATTCTTGGCAAAATACTGACACCTTTATTAGTTATAGTTTTTGTGATACTGTTGGTAAAGATCAGTTGCATGTTACACAAGAGAAAGAAATACCTGAGGGAAAAGAAGAGAATATATAAGATGAGAAAAGAACAAGAGAGAGAAATTGAACTGGAGGAGTTTCGTAGAACTCAATATGAGAGTTGTAGGCAAACAGATGAGACAAGTCTTTAGAAATACTAACACAGAGTAAATCAAATTATGTTCATCTTTGGGATAAAATTTTACTAAATTTTTGGGTATAGTTTGGTGATTTTTAAATCACCAGATGAGGGAGTTGATGGAGCGAGATTCAGAAATATATTTATTTCAACTCGCAAAGTTAAACTTCCATAATAAATAATAATATTAACATGTGTGAAGTGAGAATTACTAATCAACTTAGATAAGAATTGCAGATCATTACACGCGGGAAACTAATATGTGTGCTTATATATGTGCTTTATGTGCAAATGCATGTTTGTTTAAAAATAATAAACTAACCCTGTCTATTGTTTTGTCAGAATTAAATGCGGCTGTTTTATTAATGGCATGTGTTTATTTCTGTGTGCTCACGTTTTGTCTTTCCGTTTTAAATGTTGCACAATTCTGTTTGTTGCTTTATTTGCTTCTGCTAGGTAACATGTATTAATGGGTTAAATATTTAGCAAAGGTGGGTGGGTAACAGAATGATTTCTAATTCTTCCATTAATTATTCTTTTGTGTTTGTTTGAATAGTAGTTACTGGAGAAAAAAAAGGCTTGAGGCCTAGCACATCTTTAATATGGAATTGGCATAGTCCTGTTCAGAGAAAGCAAGAGCCCAGTGTGGAAAGTTTCTGTCACGTTTTAAGAAAAATGCAAACTTAATTGAACAATGAACTATTCGTGCTCTTGGTCGGACTAGCCAAGGTCGGAAACCGGCAGAGAGATTGTCAAGCTAAGGAAGTCACAAACTCTTTTTAACAAATGTTTCAAATTGAAAGGAAGCTGCGTGACTTGAAAATAAAGGACAAAAGACTCTAAGTGAGAGTCAGATCTGGGCTTCGAAAATGCGATGACATATTGTGGTCTGACGTTTGTCAGCCAATCAGAGTTTTGAATGACAGAGAAAAGTATTCATTTTACTTACTTTAGTTAGTTAGAAAAGGTATATAAACTGACCCATTTAGAGGGAGGGTGCTTCTCGTTTCCCGAATCCTGAAAGGCGTGTCGTGCTGTCGGACTTTGGAGCACGTAAGGATCAATAGAGTTAAATAACATTTATTCATTACTTCTTTTAGACAAAGTGAATTTTAGACAGGGAAATAGGGTTTAGGTGATGGGAAACTGTTTTATTCTTCTTAAAACATGCTATTTGATTCTGCTTGAAACTGACTGACTAATTTGCAAATCCTCAAACCATGTTGCTTGAATAATAAAGATTCTAATTAAAAATGCACTTTCCTTGAATAAATAAGATTTTTGGAAATACAAGCTGGACTTGTTATTTCATGAGTTTTAGTTACCATCAGCAGATCCATTTGCCTAAGTGGCTTAATTAAATGCAATATTTACAAGAACTATAGTGAAGTCATTATACTGCAGTTGTATATAAATGTGTATATAAATTGTGAATAGGTTTTATTAATTAGGTCACATGATTCAGTTGCTCAAAAATATGTCTTGTTAGTTTATGGGCCTTGTGAGTGATTTATGATTAATGGTGAGTATTATGGAGTTGGATAGTGTTGCTTGGACATATTTTCTATAAGGGCGCTGGATCACTATCTACAGGTGAGCATTTAATCATAGCATCCCCATGAACTTGCAACACAATTTGACCACAGACAAAATCAGTGTCACCCTCCTCTTGCACTGAAAACAACCCCTACTGACACTTCTTTCACTTTTGGTTTAGCACTTTTAGCTTTGCATGAAACAGCAAAATGTACTTTCTTTTTACACTTGGTGCAGACCGCTTTTAGGGCTGCACAATTTCTGTCATTAACTAAATGCCCCACTTTGTCACATCTATAACATCTCTTCACATTTACAGCAACCTTAGTCTTGTCCTCTTTCTTTCTTGTACCCTCTTTACTCTTTTCTTTGATAACATGGACATTAGGAACATCTTTCTCATTTACTTTCTTTATTTCCTCAACGCACTGCATGGAATGCTCAACCTTTTTTGCAATGACTAAAACTTTGTCTAATGATTGGTCATCTTTCAACCTTAGTTCATCATGTTTCTTTTTCAATGACGTAACCCAACATGAATTGATCACACATGCGCTCATCCACAAACCCACAAAAATTACAAGTTGATGCAAGCCAAAGAAACGTAATTTTCAATAGACTCCCCTTCCCTCTGGTGCCTTCTTGCAAAGTGGTAGCGCTCCAAAATAGCGCTTCTCTTTGGAAGATAATGTTTGTCGAGCTTAAGAACGCTCAACTCATACTCATCCAAACCTTCAAGGTCTACTAGAGGTGGCATCGGTAGGTGATCAAAGACATCTTGACCTTCTGAACCTACGCAGTGTATCAACAGTGCAGTTTTACGCTCAGCACTCAATGTTGCACAAGAGACCTCTGCGTACCTCTCAAAATCTTTCTACATTTCTGCCACTTAATGGGTGGTGAACCAGGAGTAGTAAGAAAGAAAGGAGGTGCTGTAATGTTTTGCATGACTGCACGTAACTCAAACTAATACACCAATACTCAAACAGCACCAAGTAATGTTAATCTCACCCCACCCAATCTTATTAACAAAAACAGGTTTCAATAGTGATATACCTAGAAAAGTGTTCTTAGTCACAATAAAGAAAAAATTGTAATATCAACATAAACCTGTAGATGTCAGTACAACACAACAGAGTGTATAATCAAGTCCACTAGCGAGGAATTGAACTGGTACACTGGAAAACTTAACCAAACATCCAGGAAGATCAGCAGCAGCAAAGAGTGAGATGTTCATGCTACAGGTAAATCAAGTCAAAGAGAAATTAGCATACCACATAGAAGGTAAGCCTGTATGTATGTGCTGTTGAGAGAATAAGTTGTAGAGTGGCAAAGCTGTGCTCATCAGTGCAAGCACTCCCCTCAAAGACACCACACTGTTAAAACGGGCAGGGACTCTCAGAAACTGGGAGAGTTACAAGTAAACACACATCGAGCTGTGCCCATCAGCGAAGAGAATGGAACTTTAACCCCACGTCAAGCTGTGCGTGTCAGCGAAGGCACAACAGCACAGTAGCCAGCAGTCCATTAGACATTACGCTCCATAATGGGTGAAATGAATAATGGCTTCCTTGTGACAGGACGTAAAAGATATCAGGCTGCGCCCATTTTATGTTATGTTATGTTAAGCATACTTATAAAGCGCATGGCTGCCCCAGCAACGGAGCGTCCCAGCGCTAGGACAGACAGGTGGCTGTCGGGAAGGAGTTAACTAGGGGTTAGAAAAAAGCCAGGTTTTAATCAATTTCCTAAATGCCCAGTGATCTTGTGTGCCCGAGCAGCAAGAGGGGCAGAGTTCCATAGGGCGGGTGCCATAGCCCTGAAAGAGAGTCCCCCTGCTCTAAGCCCGTGCACTCGGGGTACAGGCTAAATGCAGATTAGTGGAGCGCAGGGCTCGATTCGGAACATACGGTGAGCACAGCCCTTGCCGAATTTGGGGACCTAGGCCATGCAGGATCTTGTGTGTAGTGCAGAGAGTCTTAAACTGGACTCTGTTCTATCGGCAGCCAGTGGAGCTAACAAAGAAGATTGGAGGCACGGTAGTGCTTTGGTAGGGCAAAAAGAGTGCGTGCAGCCGCCTTCTGTGCCCGTTGGAGTCTTTTGGTTACGGTCTTGTTTTTTTTTTTTTTTTGAAAACCTTTATTGAGATAAAAACAGGAGATACATGCGCAGGCCCACAACCATCACGGCCGGCCGCAAAAATGGGTACAGGCAGGATAATACAAAATACGCCAGCCGCGACGACGGGGCGCGCAACACAAGAAAGGTGGTTGTCATTTTAAGCTTAACTTCTAAAGGAAGCGAGGGGGCTGCGACAGGGGGATGCACATCCTGCAATAAGGGACACAAAGGAAACGCAGCAAGAGGGGCGTACCCCACATAGAGACGAAGTGGGCAATATACATCCAACTGTGTAGACTAAACCACCGCAACAATGAACCAAACAATAGGCAGCCCTGCACAAATTAACAGTTAGCGGCGGACTCGTAGAAGGCCCACCCCCAGAACAGGATATAAAGAGTCATCGAAATCCAGACAAAAAGGAGGGTGCAAAACCCCGAGTCACCCCACCCCGCAGAGAGGAAAGAACCCTCCCAAAGCCTGAAAAGAGCAAAAGAGACCATAGAACAAAACAAACTAAAATAACACACCCTCCCCGCACCCTCCACCCAGCACCCCTGTAATGGCTACGGCCAAACCTACTAACAGCGTGCCTGTCGCCCCGGAACTGCCCCACAGTAGGGAAAGATATAAAAGAAGAAAAGAGTGGAGGAGGAGAGAAACAACCCGTACCCGGGAGACTATATTCGGCCGCCCATCCCCGGACCCCGCCATCGCTACAAGAGGAGTCAGAACACCCCGAACTATACATCTACATCTCGGCAGTACAAGCAAGAACACTGGTAACCCAGAAGGAAACCTCCATTACCCCCCCCCCCCCGCCGCCCAGCACCAAGACAAAGTCCAGATTCATAGTACCGTCCATCAACCCAAGTCCCGACAGTATACAGTACCACAGTAAGTAATAGGGGATCTTCAACCCTGGCCCCTGCGATCGAGAGTCTTAACGTTGTCCAGTTGCACCGCAATCATCATAAACGGAACACACCACCCGTAGGGTCCCAGCCGAGCAGGACGCTGTCCAACAAATTCTGTCCAATCCCACGGAACATGGGCAACTGCCATAGTAGTGCCAGCCTCACAATGGAACAATTCACCCGGCTCGAGCAGTAGAAGCAGCCACAGGATAGCGACGATTGTGTCCCCAACAATCCAGGACGGAGCGACCAAACATGGCGTCCGAGAATGAAAGCCCCCACACTGAACCAGCGCACAGACTTCTGACCACTGCATCCCCGGTGCGGCCAGTAGCCGGGGAAGCACGGGAACACACACCGACAGCACCTCCGGGCATATCTGGGCAGACAGCCTATCAAAGTCGGGCGCAGGATGAGGGCCAGCGTCACTCGGGAGTAAATACGCCTGGCCATGCAGGGGCATCATAGGAAGGATCGCATCCATCTTGTGTCCCAGGTCACAGGTATAGGCACAGAACTCAGCACAAAGAGCAGTCAGGGCTTCCATAATTACCGCCATCCGCCCCGGTGCCATAAGGGGGGGGGATGCATCAAGTCCATAGTGACGAGGCTGAAAAACTCGGTGCAGCTCGTGGGACTGCGCATCAACGTCACCACCATGAAGCCGAGCACCTCGCCGGCACACTGCAGAGGGTGGAAAGGGAACACAGACCATGTTAACCCAAGTGGGTGAAAGCGCAGAAACCGAAGCCGCCTCAGTACCAAGTGCAGTCCGGGCGCACGAGAGACGAGCTCCGACGGCTCCGTACACAAAATGGCCCCCTTCTCACCATCAAGCGGGACGGGCAGTAAACAAAGGCATCAGGGATCCCGGGCGGTGATACAATGTTGCGGTCGCAGGCAACATGCAACTCCCGTTGGAAACTGTAGATCGGCTCAAGATAAAACATTGACTCCAGCCGTCGCTCTACGTCGGCAGGCTCGGAGCCGAGTACAGTGGCCGCTGTTGTCGTGGGCGATGGCAGCCACTTCAGGAGAACAAAGACCCGTCAGCGCCAGGCGGCGTCCAGGAGAAGGCGAGGACGCTCCATCATCTCCACTGCCGGGAGCGCCATATGAAGCACACCATCGGAGTCGGGGTCACCTCCCGAACCCGAATATAACACTTGGAAGCAGGATCAACACCAGGATGGGTCGCGGGACGGGAGGGAGACGAGCGGGTCGGCGGAGCCGAAGGATCAGGCGGCCATCATGGTTGCAGGCTAGGCTCCTCCCGGTTATGGTCTTGTTTACGCCGAGTAAGAGCCCATTGCAGTAGTCTAATCGGGACTGCACCGCTGCTTGGACAATCGTTTGACAGATGGATGCGTTGAAACATCCCAGAATGGGTTTCAGGCCGCGTAAGAGATTGAAGCAGGTGCCTTCCACTTTTTTGGCTTGACTCTCAAATGAGAGGGCACTGTCCATCAGAACTCCTAGGTTCTTAAGCACGGTTTTCGGTTGGGGAGGGGTACCCAAGGCCGCAGGCCACCATTGGTTGTCCCATTGATGGACATCGCGGCCCACCAAGAGCACCTCAGACTTGGCGGAGTTCAGTTGCAAGTAATTATCCACCATCCAGTCTGAGATGGACAGGAGATCCTCTTGAAAATTTGCTTGGTCTTGTTTTGGGCTATTGGAAAAGGTGAATACCAGTTGGGTATCCTCGGCATGTACCGATAATATGTCGATGTTTCGTGCTTTAGCCAAGAGGGCCAGTGGGCAGACATATATGGGCGGACATATACGTTAAATAGTGTGGGGCTCAGGGCAGAGCCTTGGGGAACACCGCAACCAAGAGGGTAGACATTGGACAAAAAGGGGGGGGGGGGGCAGAGACCTGAAAAGAGCGATCCGTCAAAAAGGACACAAACCAGGCCAGGACCTTGCCCTTGACCCCGATCTCCTCTAAGCATTGTAGCAGAATCTTGTTGGAGACCGTGTCAAAGGCCACACTGAGGTCAAGTAAAATTAATGCCGAGGTCTTGCCCTCATCCAGAGTTGCCTGTAGCTGCATGTAGTTCAGATTTTGTACTGTGTCTGTGCCGGAATCCATTTTGTGACTTGTCCAGAATCTCATTTACTTTCAGGTATTTGATCAGAGCGATGTTTACTTAGGACTCCATCATTTTAGCCAAGGATGGGAGCAGAGAAATTGTGCAGAAGTTCTCTGGCAGAGAAGTATCAAGTGTAGGTTTTTTAACAAAGCAATAACTTTGGCGTGTTTCCATGACTTAGGGATCACCGGCGTTTGGAGTGAGCTGTTTATCAACTCCCGACCCTCAGTCACGAGACAGTCGTGAAATTTCCTGAAAAGGTCAGGGTTTTAAAGGGTCGTCGGAACAGCATGATTTTGCCTTGACCGACGTCCATGTCTTTAAGTGACATGGGTGGAAGGTCTTGTATGGAGTGGGATAAGACTGCCACAGTAGAGTTCTCCGGAGGTTCGGCGGCATCATTCCTCAGACCGAATGCACTGTAAATACGTTCAATCTTATTGATGAAATATTTAGCCAGTGACTCGCATTGTAAGTTGGAGGATATGGTGTTATTCACTCACAAAGACACAACACTGTGTCAATTAACTGACATTTCTCCGGGCTTTTTAATAAAATCGTGCCAGTGATTACATGAAAGGCGTGACCTTTGACCACAACCAGCAATAGTCATAAAGCTGTGCTTATCAGCGAAAGCACACTCGGCACTGACAGCACGCAGTGAAAGTGACAGTTGAACTCCAACGCTGTTAATTCAATGGGTTTGGAAACAGCTATATTAAATTGCCCCGAGCTGTGCTGGAATACACACTTAACTCCATCGCGCTCATGACGAGCTCAGCTCGTCATGAGGCACGGTGGTCGTGTGCTCATGATGAGCTGAGCTCATCATGAGCTGCGCAATGCTCGCCCGCAGGGCTAATTCCCCCGCTGTGCTGAACGTTCCGATAAACGGGCGTGGTCATGACGAGCTCAGCTCGTCGTGAACACAGCGCCACCTTGCTGCGCGACGAGCTCAGCTCGTCACGAGCACCAGGGCGCTGTGCGTGCCCCCATGCCCCCCAGCACAGGGGGGGAATTACCCCCGCTGTGAAGGGGTTAATTGACACCAAGCTACGCTCGTCTCAGTGACTGATGACGTCAAGCTGTGCACATCAGCGAAGGCACAATATCCAACAAGAAATTGACACCAAGTTACGTTCGTCTCAGTGACTGATGACGTCAAGCTGTGTCCATTAGCAGTTATGCTCAACTCCAATTAAAACAGTTTTCATGCTTTGTGGCGCAACTGACACACTCGGCCCAAGCTCAATTAGCAAGTGCACTCTGACTCAGCTTTTGATCAAATGCGGCTCAGCAGACAAATGAATTTAAAAAACAGCAGGAATTTGATTTCCTTTTTTTTTTTAAATAGAAGGAGAGTTGAATTTTAAATTCCAAAGTCAAACAGGGCTGACCATTGAGAGATACAAAAAACAATTGAAACAATCTCACCCAGGTTGTTTCCTGGTGATGGAATCTTCTGAGGCTGCCGTCTACGCCAGTGTAGCAAGCCAAGTTATCTTCTTGCCATGAGCAGTTGGGCACAAAGAGTCAGGAGAGCAGTTAAAGATTCATGTTCCTTTAGTCACAGAAGATCCCAGCCATCCATACCCAGGACTCCTTCCAACTGACAGGTACATTCAAGTCATCACATTCCATCACCATGGAAACTCACAGCATGTGACATCATAGTGACCCCCACAGCTGTGCCAGCTCAGGACACAGCTGTGATTACCAATGAACCATACTTATGAGGAATACCGCAATAACCACAAATCATCTTTTGAAAGGTGGGCAAAGAACATTGTTACTGGTGGAATTATAACACGTGGAAAGGTAGAAGTCCAATCAGCAACAGGAGCGGACTACAGGTTAACCTAAGTTTGTACAAATCATTACCAGCCAGCCAAGTAGGTTTCCAAATGCATGATTCTTTTGCATAAACATGTTTTAGATGTGTTAAGATGTGTCCCTATAAGACCTAATCAGAGTGTGTCTGTAAACCAGGTTTCATGTTAGTTAATGGCTGCAGGAGTGTGGTGCTCCTGCAAGCTGCATGGGGAGGGTCAGAGACAATCTGTCCAATGTTATAGTTTCCCCCATCACAAGTCAAGCATTTTCTCATCAGCTTAAGGTGGGAAATGCTTGCCAGGCTACTTATTAATTTGAGGTTTCATTTATACAGAAAACACTTTCACCAAGGGCAGGCACTTGTGCATACATTTACCTGTGAACAAGCAAACAAACCATTTAAATAATGGAGCGGGAACTGTGTAGAAGAAGGGACCAGATAGAAAAAAGAGGAAAGTAACAACAAAGTACATGAAGCAGAGAAGTAGACTATTCGCTCAGAAGGAGAGATATGCAGAAGTACACCAGCAGATTTATGATTGGTGATTATGCTCTCTCTTGGGTCCATTCATTGTTAGAAGACCTGTAACCTGATAGAGTGTATCAGCCAGGTAAGAAGCGTTTTTCCACAGGTCCCTAAGACCTCAGAGGATTTCCTCTGCACCCTGTCTAAGGTGATCCATAAGCAGAGTTAGTATGAGGAGTCTACCCCACCCCACAGTGCTGCATCCCCCCCCGCGCACTCCACCTCAGTGCTGCTTACCCTTTAGTTCCGCTCTGAAAGAAGACTTAGAGACTGGTTTATGTTTAATAGATTTATTTAGCACAGATACCACTTGACACTGTCATTACTGAAGATGTCCATGCCCCAGCACACATAACTGTTACCCTGCATTAATGTAACAAAATGAAACAATTCAAGATACTTATATAATGAATCAACAGACACAGTGTAATCAATGTATTGCATTTGCTTGGTCCAAACAGAAATCTATCCACATACCCAGCTAGGTACTGTCTCTGTCATTTTGGCTTGAACCAACCCCTAGTTACTGGAAGCAGCAGAGGGTAAGATTTTGTCTGGCACCTTCATCATTCTTGATTCCATCATCGGGTTCCAAGTCATACGAGTTCTTGTGATGCCTGTGGGCAAGTTATCACTTAATAGTTTTTCTCTGTGCTACTCCTCATATGAAGGGAGTAAGATGCTGTCATAAAGAATTAGAAGCACAGATTATTGTGGATGAGATGCCCTTACCAAGATGGTGCTTGGTTTTACACTACTAGCCCTTTCCAAGATGGCACCCATAATCAAGGTGTTTTGAGCATGGAGAAATAAAAGTGGTGACCCATTAAGTCTTGCAAATATGTTTAAGAGGAAGACGCTTTCCAACGGTCAGCAGCGTTTGTAATATTGCTGCCAATGGTGTTTGACCGCTACTCTCTTCCTGAGTTGTTACTTCCGATAGATACTCATGTTCTGGGTTTGAAGAATTCATGTGGCAATCCTGTGACGGTAGTCTACAGAAAATGTCCTTAACTACCTAACAATGTTTCCTGACTCTGTCAGAACAGTTTGGTTTTTATGCATCTGAAACCGTTTGCTGGTTTGTAATTACTTTGTGATATGACTGGTGTGCTGAGTTTGCACCTTTGACTTTGTTGTAGACAGGCAGTGATTATATATTCTTTACAACTTCCATGATTGCTGGTATTTGAAAGAGCATGTAAGTGAATAGTAGACAGTAAGTAGGTGATTTATAAATCCCATTCCCTTCTGCAGTGGAGATCCCTTCGCTTTAGCCTCCGCATTGCTTGGTCTTTTACCTTCACTTGTTTTTTTTCCATTTGAGATGCAGCTCCCTGATTGTTTACTACTTTTAACTTCTCCACTAAACTTGGAGATGTGAACTTCTGTAGGTTTATCAGTGCTACCCTTGAAAGTGACTAGTGCCTCCCAAGATGAAGAAGCCTTAGAGATGAGACATCCAGATGATGGGATAGAGGCTCCTTGTGTGACAGGAGAAGTTTCAGAACTGCTTTGATTGAGTAACAGTGGCTGTTAGTAGCAGGACCTCAATCTCCATGCAAGGTACTAAGCTGGGAACACATGATGGGTCACCTTTACGGAGCTGTGAAAACAGAATGCTTAGATATGGCTACAGGTGAGAGTCTTCTCTATTCTTTAGACCTCCCCTTCCACCAAGTGCTAAGCCAAGCTTTCCCTCAGATGGACAGCAGCCATGCCTGCTTGTCTGCTTGTCACATGAGAGGCACAGGAAGGGTGCCCGTGTTTCAGTTTGCATGACCTCATCTTGCCTCATTACTTTGTTGATTGCATAGAAGAGTGTGGGTGGAGTCTCCCTAAATCTCGCCAAGGGAGGTGAGAGAAAGCCCTATGTTAAATATGGGAGGGAGAAAGAGACCAGAATTTAACACTAATTTTCCATTAAACATTCTTATTCCAGGCAGGTCCCAGTGCACTGCTTTGTCCGTCGGTCTATTATGTTGTAATAATGGCCCTGGAGGGAGCAAATACCTTGGAATGTAAGCGAGAGGAGTGGTTGCTCACTGGCCATGTCACTAGGAGCTAGAGTGTAACTAGGGTCATACATGAGTGCAGTGATGGATTACAAGAAGGTCCTATGCAGGATCCATTAGTTCCCTTACACCCTGATACCCAGATTGCTGTGGTCAATGCAGGTACACTTTGGTATTGCAGAAGGGGCTGCAGACATGTGCATTAAAGATCATGCTGGTGCTACGTGTGCACCGGTGTGATACAAAAGGAACGTTCCGTTATTTGCACGGGCCCGATGCAAAGACCAAATTATTTGCCTTTGTGCCCACAGCTTATTACAGACACAGGTGCAGAGGCAAAGAGGCAGTCAGGAGGTGCACTGACTAAGCACCACTTAGAGGTGGTACACAATCACAGCACACCCTGTGTTCACCCCTTTAAAGTGGTCTCAATGACCCTTGCCTTGCAGGTGAGTGCAGTCACTCACTGCACCCATCCGAGGGGGATCTTTGTCCCCCTTTGGCACACAACGGTGGTTTTACACAGCTGGTCTGCCTTTCATTGATGTTCCATTCCCACAGTGGGCGTGAGTTTGCACCTGCATTGGGAACAGCACATTCGGGGCACTGTCCCCATCTGCAATCCTATGCTTCCATTTAAAGATGCGCCCGGGTGCACACTGGGGCAGTGCGCCCTATTTGTAATCCTGGCTTAGGTGCACAACTATCATTATTAATTAGTAAAAAGTCATATCAGTGATTCACAAAATGTGAATTTGACTCAACATTTTTTCAGCTCACAGGGGCAGTTTGTTGGTGTCAAGCCAAAATAGAGGAACACCCACAAACCTGCAACTTGGTACTTGCAGACCTTTTTGCCTGGATACTGACAGGCTTGATTGGGTTATTCCTGTCAATGAAAGGTGCAGAAAAAGTCCCTATACAGGGTTGAAATAGGAAAGGATTGTCTTCCATAGGGAAAAATGCACCCTGTAGAGAAACAAAAAAAGTATCAAAGTGCAATTGTGTTTTTGTATTTCATTTTCTGTTGTGGAAACATAGACTGACTCCAGTCATACATTCGTTGGTAGTTTTGCGTGCAAATGCTCGTGGGAATCAGTGCCAGTGGTCAGATCTGAAGGATGCTCCTGGAATGCTCTGGAAGACCCAGGAAAGGTAAGGAAATCATAGTGTTAACTAATGACATTCTAGCCAGGACTTTTGTGAATCAAGATTTTGACTGACCACAGATTGACAGCAAACAAAAGTGATCACAAGTTTTGCACTTGCTTTTTTTGCATCATCTCTTTGATTTTGCGATGCAAGCTATGTTCTAATACAGTGCACTGCAAAATCTCCAAACATAGGGGGTCGCAGAAAAATACTAACAGCAGCCCACCATCCCTGCCTTTGCATTCCCAATGGAAAACGTGATTTTTAAAATTAAATTAACTCGTGTACCTTAAACGTTCTGGTGCTGCTTTTGAAATAATGCTGTTTAAGCATATATTGAAGTGGGCAGGCAGGAGGAGCATGGACTGCTCCATCTGAGGCTGCCCAACAGGAGGGGGAAGATGTCCAAACCTTTGCGAACCTGTTACTACCGCCTTTGAGGCATCAGAAGCCACTGATACATCTCTCAGGGCATCACAAATCGGAGAAGATGCCTGTTTCACGCCCGCTCCTATATGCGACTAGGGCTATGTCATTTAAATAGTCCTCTTTTTCCCCATCTGATGTCGCTGTATGCGCAGAGTACAAATGTGATTAGTATTCAACAAACGCTCATGATATGGATGGTGTGTCATAGCAGTCTTTTCTCTGTGCATCTACCAATTTTACTTTTTGAGCTGGCGCCCGTGATGTCTTTAATTTGCTAGCAAGTGTTTGGCCATGCTGGTCTCCTTCGCCATATGCTCGTGCCGTATGGCAGCGTGATAGATATTTAACCTCACTGTCAGCCATCTCTTGATAGGCAGTCATTTTCTCCCTTATAGCCGCTAGGAGCGCTTAATCTAAGGTATGTTCATGGTCTCTTTCCAGTTTGTGTATGTCTCATTCTAGTATGTACAGTTGTTCACGGATATCTTGCAGAATACCTGCCTATTTGCTGATACAAACACCGCAAGGTTACCTTAAAGGCCTGAAAATACAAACAGGGGTACTCCTGGTCTATCGAAAAAGTGGCTAAGAAGTCGCTAAAAAAAGTCGCTAAAAAAAGGTTTAGTCTCTAAGGTATAGAGTGCGTTGGTGATGTTCAGAATGAGGAAAGGAACCCATCAGCCCACCCATTGGCGGAGCATCATCATCTGGGATTTTTTGATGTACTGATGTCTACTAGGTTTCTCACTAGTTAATTGTGAGAAAGAGCCTAGTGTAAGATCCACCAGTGATGAAAGGCCAAAAGTTTGTGGTATATAGTGCTGTGGACAAATAATGCAGTGCTAAATAAGTGTTCAAAGAAATATGTGTAAAGTTTTTACATTGACTATTATGATGCCAAAAAGAAACTTTATTGAAGGGGGTCACCATAATGCCAAGACTAAAAAACAGTGTGTAGATAGTATGTGAAATATTAACTATCATTAGATGAAATTAATGGTCAACATGTTTCAGCCATATCACGGCAACATCTGCCATGGCTTTCTTCAGGACCAAACTAAAATAACACTACTGCAAAGATGTGAAAACCAAGTTTTTCAAAATTCTAAATCCGTGCAATAAATCCTACCATACAGAGGGTTCTTGATGGTAGTAAGAAGGTGTCACGGAATTGCATGCCTTTCCCAAATTTTGCTTGGGGATGGCCTCACCTCTCCTGGCACTCGCTCAGGTTTGGAGGCCCCGCTCTGTCCGTCGGTACCTCAAGCTTACGCTATTTTAGTTTGGTCCTGAAGAAAGCCATGACAGATGTTGCCGTGATATGGCTGAAACATGTTGACTTTGCATTCACGCGTGTATGTAAAGACACTGCACGCGCCACCTGTAGGCCTCCTACTTCTAAACTAAGGTTCAAATAGTGTAGCCCCAGCGATGCCCTAGGTCTTTCCTTTTCTCGTGACGTGGTACTTATACAACTTTCTTAATATATGGTTTGCTTCGCCCCTAGGGCCTAACCGTAAATTTTGCAACTTAACGTATTCTGACTAAGTATCTTGTTATGTGCCTTTGCCTCTGATCTCATAAAAAGTTCAGAGGAGTGTGTTAGTAAATAAATACATATATATTTTATATATATCCTGTGTGGTGTCCTTTCATTTGATATTCAAGGGGTTACATAAGGTAAAACAGCTGGATTTACACGCCCTCAAGAGTCTTTTAGCCTAAGACTGTTCTGTCCACGCTACCACTAGGATAGCTGGTCTATAAGGTTGACTTATAACCATCACCATAAGGGTTGTTTGGACTGGTGCAAGGTGTTCACTAGAATAGTGAACATCATATACCAGGCCAACTTCTCACATTGGTGGCAGCGGTGGGATTGGAGCTTGCTGTTGTTTTACCACTTGTAATGTTGAGATATCATTTGAAAGATCACATAGGTACATATAGGTACATATAAAAACAAGTCTTAGTATACTTAAGTTCTACTGAACTTAGCTGTTGTAGAGCCTGGGCCTAGCACACCCTGACTACAACTCCTAGAAAGGTTCTGTAGGAAAACACATAGTGTAGGTAGGTGCAACACCACACCTTACTAGAAACCATGTCTCAGACAGTAAACCCCAGTGGTTCTCTGCCTGCAGAGGTAGATCCCTTGAGGACTGCTTCAAGATATGAAGCCTTAGCCTTCCAAGAATTGAGACAATTGTGTACTTCTAGAAGGATAAAACAGGGTTCAAACCCTATCCTCAGATTCCTGGTTGAGCTCTTAGAAGAGTATGATGCTCAACAGACACCTAACTCAGGTGCTTCAGGTAGTGCAGATGAAGTCCTTCCCTCCACAGATGATACTGTGGAACCAGAAGAAGAAGAGGAGGTAGTGGAGGAAGATTCTGATCTTGAGGTAGACAGCCAGGTCCCAGTCAGAAGACTTAGCCAGGCTAACCTAAGCATACATGTGAGTCAGTATGGGCAGCCCTCATACAGACCCCCAAGTGGGCTTAACCAGAGGCAGAGGAGAGGAAGATCCCACTCCAGGGAATCTCTCCAATCTCATGCTTCAAATAGCTCTCATGGCCCTGCTCAGAGAGGGATGACCTCCCCTCAGAGAAGGGAACATGAGGCAAAAATGAGAGAGGCTGCTCTGAGGATTGAGAGGCAAGAACTTGAAGTTGCCTTGGCCAAAGAGAAGCTTGCTCGTGCTAGAGAGCATAGAAAGAGTGGGTTAGAACCCACTGGTGGCAGCAATATCCCTAAGTATAAAGATAGGTCCTATGAGAATAGACGCCTAAGCAAGATTGTGCCCCCCTACAAAGAAGGGGATGACATCCACAAATGGATAACTGCTTTGGAGAGGGCCTTCAAAGTACAGCAGGTACCCTCAAGTCAGTGGGCAGCAATCTTATGGCTCTCCTTTTCAGAAAAGGTAGAGATAAGCTCCTCACAGTTAGTGATGGGGATGCTAACAACTACTCTGTCCTGAAGAGTGCTCTGATTGATGGGTTTGGCCTAACCACTGAACAATATAGGTTGTTGGTCAGAAGACACAGACTCAGGACTGGACTGATTTTGTTGATTGTGCCACTAAGGCTCTGGAAGGCTGGTTTTTCGGAAGTCAAGTTAAGGACTATGCAGGGTTGTATAATTTGATCATGAGAGAGCAAATCCTTAGCAACTGTCAAAACCAGTTATTGCATCAATACCTTATTGACTCTGATCTGACCTCTCCCCAAGAATTGGGAAAGAAGGCAGACAAATGGGTCAGAACCAGGATTAAGCAGAAAAACCAGAACCAGGAAGGTGATCAGAAAAAGGCAGACCAGAAGGGTAATGAGCAGAAACCAAAAGACCAGAAGTCTTCACCAGGCCCCCAAAAGGCACAGGGGGAGGGTGGCTCCAAAAAGAACAAACAGAAACAAGAAGGCCCAAAGAAGCCCTGGTGTGGATACTGTAAATCAGTCTCTCACTGGTTTAGTGAGTGCACCAAGAAGGGCACAGCACCAACCACCATTGCCCCTAAGGCAACTGTTCCCCCTAGTCCAGCTGCTAGTGGTGGTTCCCAGGAAAAGGGTGTAGTAGGGTTGACCCTGGGAACCTAGGTGGACTCTGGCCTAGTCAGAGTACCAACTCAGGCTGTTCTTGTCTGTGATGGGGACATAGCAATGTCTTCTACTGTAAGTCCCAGTAATCTGAGCAAGTACGGGCAGACGCCTTTTATTAATGATAATATGTCTCAGGCCTACAGGGACACATGTGCCAGTGTCACCATGGTGACACCTAACTTTGTGGACCCTGAACAGATCACACTAGGTGAGAAGTACCTAGCGACCAACGCTAGCAATGCCACTACCTCCCATAGAATGGCAGTTGTTAACTTCTCCTGGGGAGGGGTAACTGGCCTCAAAAGAGTTGTGAGTTCAGACCTTCCTGTAGAGTGTCTGTTAGGTAATGATCTTGAAACCTCAGTCTGGTCTGAGGTGGAGTATAGAGTAACAGTGGCTGTAGGTAGCAGGACCTCAATCTCCATGCAAGGTACTAAGCTGGGAACACATGATGGATCACCTCTACAGAGCTATGACAATGGAATGCTTAGGTATGGCTACAGGTGAGAGTCTTCTCTATTCTTTAGACCTCCCCTTCCACCAAGTGCTAAGCCAAGCTTTCCCTCAGATGGACAGCAGCCATGCCTGCTTGTCTGCCTGTCACATGAGAGGCACAGGAAGGGAGCTCGTGTTTCAGTTTGCATTACCTCATCTTGCCTCATTCATTTGTTGATTGCAAAGAAGAGTGTGGGTGGAGTCTCCCTAAATCTCGCCAAGGGAGGTGAGAGAAAGCCCTATGTTAAATATGGGAGGGAGAACGAGCATGGGGCCCCACAAGCATAGGGACCCCATGCAGACCAGAATTTAACACTAATTTTCCATTAAACACTCTTATTCCAGGCAGGTCCAAGTGCACTGCTTTGTCCGTCGGTCTATTATGTTGTAATAATGGCCCTGGAGGGAGCAAATACCTTGGAATGTAAGCGAGAGGAGTGGTTGCTCACTGGCCATGTCACTAGGAGCTAGAGTGTAACTAGGGTCATACATGAGTGCAGTGATGGATTACAAGAAGGTCCTATGCAGGATCCATTAGTTCCCTTACACCCTGATACCCAGATTGCTGTGGTCAATGCAGGTACACTTTGGTATTGCAGAAGGGGCTGCAGACATGTGCATTAAAGATCATGCTGGTGCTACGTGTGCACCGGTGTGATACAAAAGGAACGTTCCGTTATTTGCACGGGCCCGATGCAAAGACCAAATTATTTGCCTTTGTGCCCACAGCTTATTACAGACACAGGTGCAGAGGCAAAGAGGCAGTCAGGAGGTGCACTGACTAAGCACCACTTAGAGGTGGTACACAATCACAGCACACCCTGTGTTCACCCCTTTAAAGTGGTCTCAATGACCCTTGCCTTGCAGGTGAGTGCAGTCACTCACTGCACCCATCCGAGGGGGATCTTTGTCCCCCTTTGGCACACAACGGTGGTTTTACACAGCTGGTCTGCCTTTCATTGATGTTCCATTCCCACAGTGGGCGTGAGTTTGCACCTGCATTGGGAACAGCACATTCGGGGCACTGTCCCCATCTGCAATCCTATGCTTCCATTTAAAGATGCGCCCGGGTGCACACTGGGCCAGTGCGCCCTATTTGTAATCCTGGCTTAGGTGCACAACTATCATTATTAATTAGTAAAAAGTCATATCAGTGATTCACAAAATGTGAATTTGACTCAACATTTTTTCAGCTCACAGGGGCAGTTTGTTGGTGTCAAGCCAAAGTAGAGGAACACCCACAAACCTGCAACTTGGTACTTGCAGACCTTTTTGCCTGGATACTGAAAGGCTTGATTGGTTATTCCTGTCAATGAAAGGTGCAGAAATAAGTCCCTATACAGGGTTGAAATAGGAAAGGATTGTCTTCCATAGGGAAAAAATGCACCCTGTAGAGAAACAAAAAAAGTATCAAAGTGCAATTGTGTTTTTGTATTTCATTTTCTGTTGTGGAAACATAGACTGACTCCAGTCATACATTCGTTGGTAGTTTTGCGTGCAAATGCTCGTGGGAATCAGTGCCAGTGGTCAGATCTGAAGGATTCTCCTGGAATGCTCTGGAAGACCCAGGAAAGGTAAGGAAATCATAGTGTTAACTAATGACATTCTAGCCAGGACTTTTGTTAATCAAAATTTTGACTGACCACAGATTGACAGCAAACAAAAGTGATCACAAGTTTTGCAGTGGCTTTTTTTGCATCATCTCTTTGATTTTACGATGCAAGCTATGTTCAAATACAGTGCACTGCAAAATCTCCAAACATAGGGGGTCGCAGAAAAATACTAACAGCAGCCCACCATCCCTGCCTTTGCATTCCCAATGGAAAACGTGATTTTTAAATTTAAATTAACTCGTGTACCTTAAACGTTCTGGTGCTGCTTTTGAAATAATGCTGTTTAAGCATATATTGAAGTGGGCAGGCAGGAGGAGCATGGACTGCTCCATCTGAGGCTGCCCAACAGGAGGGGAAGATGTCCAAACCTTTGCGAACCTGTTACTACCGCCTTTGAGGCATCAGAAGCCACTGATACATCTCTCAGGGCATCACAAATCGGAGAAGATGCCTGTTTCACGCCCGCTCCTATATGCGACTAGGGCTATGTCATTTAAATAGTCCTCTTTTTCCCCATCTGATGTCGCTGTATGCGCAGAGTACAAATGCGATTAGTATTCAACAAACGCTCATGATATGGATGGTGTGTCATAGCAGTCTTTTCTCTGTGCATCTACCAATTTTACTTTTTGAGCTGGCGCCCGTGATGTCTTTAATTTGCTAGCAAGTGTTTGACCATGCTGGCCTCCTTCGCCATATGCTCGTGCCGTATGGCAGCGTGATAGATATTTAACCTCACTGTCAGCCATCTCTTGATAGGCAGTCATTTTCTCCCTTATAGCCGCTAGGAGCGCTTAATCTAAGGTATGTTCATGGTCTCTTTCCAGTTTGTGTATGTCTCATTCTAGTATGTACAGCTGTTCACGGATATCTTGCAGAATACCTGCCTGTTTGCTGATACAAACCCCGCAAGGTTACCTTAAAGGCCTCCCACAATGAACTTGGGGTTTTTACTGTCCCTACATTATGATCAAAATATTCTACAATGGCCTGTCATATCTCAGTCTTAAACACTGGGTCCAATTCTGCAGGGGCTGGGAAGCGCCACATAAATTGCCTTGGTGTGTAAGAGGGCAACAACAGCACTAGTTTAACTGGGGCATGGTAAAACAGGGCCTTCAGCAAGTGGTCAGCTGATTGTGTCCAGCCACTGATCTCTCGAGTAACTAACCAACAGTCTAAACGTGATCCCGAATTGGTCGCCGAAGAGGTGAATGTTCTTCCCCGTGTGGTGGGGTTATGTAGCCTCCAAAGGTCCAGCAGGCCATATTCTTCCATCCCATCCAGGCGCGCAACACCTATTGGCCTCAAAGGGCTTCATCCCCCCCCGTCGTGTGTGGCAACCCGGGATGAGACACTTTTCGGGCCCGCACACGGCCGCACCAGAGACCTTGTGCATGTTAATGGGTCTTTGTCGTTGTTTCACCCCTTCTAAGAGCCCCTGCTGCTCGACTCTGCCAATTGCCTAAAGATTCAGCCCCCCAGAAATGTTTTCTTAGCCCCCCAAAATTTGACTCTAGTTGCGCCTCTGATCCCATCCCAAATAACCCTAGCTGCTTGCCTGCCACATTAGTCAGTAGAGGTCGAACTATCCAATGCGGGGTCTAGACATGTTTAAAATCCCCCACCCACATCATCACAGATGCTTGCATGGTATGTAAAGTGTGCCCATAGTCGACTATAAAAATCGGGATCATCACTGCTTGGTCCATACACATTGACCAACGTCAGTATGGTGCGGCTGAAATTGTCCTATAAAATAATGTATCGATCCTGCATGTCTGCGTCCGTGTGTAAAACTATAAAGGGAGTGCCCTGTTTTATCATTAGGAGAACTATTCTGTCATATGACAAGTAGGAGGAGGCTATTCGAGTAGATGCACAGCGAGTACCTATAATACATTCTGTATGTCGGGTGAGGTGTGTCTCTTGAAGTAGTGCCACTTGTACACCATATCTGTCAAGGTATGCGATAACCTGTTGCGTTTTCCAGGAATTTTATTTAATGCCCTGACATTCCATGTAAGTAAAGAGAGAGGTCTACACGTCTGTGTCATGTCTTATCGAGGTGATAAATCAATAGGGTTCAGAATGTTAAAAATAGCAATATGTATGTACATAAGCGGCGTTCATTTATGTTCACAGTACCCCTTGGTGTAAACAGAACGAATATCGCTAAAACTCTGACTGTGTTGTCCCACTAGCATAGATCCATGCACACACGTACACGGCAGCCATTTTAGATACCATGGTCTCCCTGTTCACGATCGCTCATCAGCGCCCCTTCCCTGACCCTGCAAGCCTCCCCCATGCACCCTGACTGCCCCCGCTCTCCCACATGCGCGAGTCATGAGCCCACCCCTCCCGCATGACTGTGTCCCTAAGAATCGCACCCCGCGCCTTGCCAACACCTCCTGCCCCTCCATGAATGCCCCTCCTTTGATGACCTCTTCCTCTGAGCCTGAATGTTTGCACGGACCACTGGTCATCCCCTAGCCTGAGGATACAGTTTATTGCCCACTACTTTATGCACTCGTCTCTCTTGAAAGGAGCCACTATTGATCATGGCCACCCCACCCCCTGAGACTCGATCAGGCACACACATTCCAATGGGATCAGCAGAACACTCAGCTGCGTGACAGCCCCTCCTCTTGCAGGGAGGATAAGGGCCCGTACTGTAGCCACGTGTTGGAATACCTCCATACTATACAATGTATTGATTATAATATAGGATGCCTGTGTGTCACGAACCTGTGTATAAAAGGCGAAGCCTCAGAGAAACTTGTTAGAGCACCTCCCGAAGACACCATGCGAGTGTCCCAAAGGACATGCTCTCCTCATGAGTAATAAACCTTTTTCCTTGTCTTCCTACTTCCAGTGCCCGTCTCTTTATTTTGGTAACTACTCAAGAAGGAAACAAAGAGTCGCCCTGCACCAGCAGCCTGGGCACCGGGTGTGATCGGGGCTGACCCTTTCTACAATTCGCGCCCCAAACGCGGGGTCCATCAGCGACATAAGGTCCGGTAAGAGAGGTCCAGACGATGGGGTGAACATCTAAATGATTGGAGTATACCTGCCTTGAGAGGGCCCTCGTCCGGCTGCCGATTGAATGAGCTTCACCGATTCCGAACGGACCTCTCTCAAGTGACCTATTGTCCTGACTGGAATCCCACAGGAATGCTGCGGTAAAAACATGGAGAAAGAGAACGATCGGGCGCTGGAAAAAGGAAGGCGAAGAACTGCCCACATGGTCCGGTCCGGGTAAGGTCGTGACACACGACAAATTGCGAAATTGATTGATTGATTGATTGTTTGATAATACTAGTATTGCCTATTGATTGCTTCTGGGAGATTCTCTATTTGCAAACAAACACAGAGTCGCCAGACTCTGTTTAGTCTTTGCAGATAGTGAAGGGTAGGCAACGCAAAACTTTAACACGTCGTGCCGATTTTTTTCTCCCCATTGATTGATTGATTGAATCGAGCATTGAATTGCTCGAAGTTGGTTCTCTTAGGAATCTTCTCTGCCTGCAAACGGGGAAGAATAGGAATATTCTCTCTCCCTTTGCAGAGAGCGAAGGGTGGGTAACGCAAACCTTTAACACGTCGTACCTATTTCGTTCCTCATTGATTGATTGTTTGCCTGAACATTGACTGTTTGGGAATTGGTTCTTTTTGGAGGTATTCTCTATTTCGCAAACAAGCACAGAAGTCGCCATACTCCAGTCTTTGCAAATAGTGAAGGGTAGGTAATGCGGACCTTTGTCCCCCGTTGTAAATCTGTCATGCCTATCTACTCCCCACTGACTGATACGCCAGTTTCACCCGGACCATTTACTAGAGGAAGATCATCTGGCCCGACCAGAGAGCACCCCTAGTGAAAAGGACATATGAGATAATAAAGTGATCACTGTAACCTGTTAACAGAAAAACTTTAGCATGAAACAACCTGGAAAGAAGGGAATAGGAAAACGAATTCAGTAGGCCACTGATGAAAAATGAACTTTTTTATTAAATAACGAACAAGGAAAACGATAAACAATACTTAATGGTAAAACCTATTTAGTAACCTGTAATGAGAAACCGGAAAACAATAAGAACGATAAACTGGGGAAAATGCAAGTCAACAGAACATCCGCCCCCACTCTGGAACCTTCCAAAGTGGAGCAGAGTCGTGGCCACGCCCAGCCGAAAGCAACCCATATAAGGCGGGTCCTGCTGCCAACAGTTGGCCAGGAGATCCTAACGTAGGGTGTAGCCGGAGGAGAGGCCGAGGCCAGCGGGACCCGGCCAGGGGATTGCCTTGACAACACCGGAGAGTTGCAGGGGGGGGAATGTCTTCGACCCTCCCCTCTCTCTCCCAGTCCGGCCGCGGTGGCCCTTGAGAGTTGCAGGTAGTCCCGCCACATGCTCTTCCGGTCCGGCCACCAACGGCCGGGGCTGTAGCCGATGGATCCGGCAGCAGCCGATAAGCCAAGGAACCCGTTCATGGGGCCAGAGCAAAGGACGTCCGGCCGACATCCACCGGAAGCCCGGCCCAAAGACGGACGGGACATTCTTTCTTTTCTCCTTCGTAATGGCGGCGACAACACGCCAGACACCACTTCTTTCTTTTATAATGGCTGCGACAACACTGGGGGGGATGTCTTGCACATGCCTCCGACCCCCCCCGTCCTCATCGCCTGGTCCAGCAATAACAAATGTCAAGCAAGACGCCGTGGGGCGCACTGGGAGGGAGAGACGGTGCGAACAGGCCTCTCCCGCGTCCTCAGGTAGAGGCTTCCCAACTGCACCCTCAACGTTCCAGGCGCCCGGAAAAGGGTTCTTCCACTGTGGCGATGCTGCGGCGCCTCGCCCGGCAGGGTGGAGCCCGTCCGCTCACTTTACCCCGCGATCGCCGGTAGCTGCCGAACTTTCAAAATGGCGATCGATCTGGCAAGAGCGGGCCCAGCATGAAGGAATGGCCCGGTCACTTACTGACTCCACCGTCATAGTTCTCCACAACCTTGAAGATTCTAGAGGAGCCGTGGGAGTCCCCGACTCCCGCAAATACCCCCGATGGGGAGTGACTGCCATGATTGCCCACGGAACGATGGAAATGTAGCCGCAGGACGTCGGCGCTCCCATGCTGGCGCCAGCCTCAGTTTGAATGACTAGAGTCCTATAGACCACAATTCGGATCAGTTCCGGTGAAAACACAGTATGACCCGGTAGGAACATTGTTGCCTCCCTCCCCCTTTTTTTGACTGATGGTTCAAACCACCGATCCTTTCTTTTGCCCTTTAACGGAACTTTTGGACTGCCAAAGGAAGCTCTGGGTCAACCACGAGTTAATAGACATTTAGACTATGCCTGGTTCTGCCTGACTGCACTCAAAATGGCGCCGATGCAAATGAAACTTTCAACTCCTTGTTGTACCCCGATTGTTCGGCCCTGGTGTCATGAGTTATGTATGAAGGTTTTTTTTAACCACATGAATTGATATAGGATGTGTACTGATTATATGTTCGGACAATTAATGGATTCAGGATGTGTACTGTCAGTTCGGGAAATGAATTGATATGGGATGGGTACTGGTTATAGGTTCGGACAATGAAGTGATATTGGATGGGTACTGATTATGTGTTCAGACGGTAAAATTGACATCAAATGGGTATTGATTGAACATTCGGACAATACGACCACCGACTCCGCTCCAGCCGGCTCCGTGGCCGGTCCACGGGGTTGTAGGCCCGTATTTATGCATCAACATTCTTATTAAAGATTTTTTGAGAAAGCAACTATAAGTGTCCGTGTAAATTGATAAAGTCTTGAATGAATAATCCCTATTTTTCGATATAACTGAAATGTAGGTGGAATGACCAAGCTCGATTACCTGAAGGGTTGAAAAGGTATAACGCGTAGAAATATTGCCAATATGAAGAGTCGAATTTTTGTTGTGTATTTTTCCTTTTTATACAGCCAAAGGCAACCGCTGAAGATCCAGGTATTTAGCCCATACTTTATATGCTACCTGTATAAGAAAAATCACATTAACGGTCCACCTGGGCTTAAACGCCCCAGTTGGCAGTGACTACATCCTGTGGAAATAGGCCGAGTACGCAGTAAGTAAAAGCCTTTCTGGGTTTATGCGCTCGAGTGTGTCTATCAATATAGCCCCCTGCTCTCCCCTCCCTCCTTTTCCCTCTTTCTGCAGGTCCCCTTGGGACTTCGATTACGAAAAGGAAAGCGGTGATCTAGCGGATGAAGAGACGGGAAAAAGGGTTTGATTATGGTACCTGACCACAACAGGCGAACAATGACTATTTTCTCACTCTGAACTTAGCACCTGAGAGGGCAGCCTGAAAGGGAAAACCACAAAATATAACTTCGCTTGGCACCCTGAATAGTACAGCTTAAATGACGTGCGCTAATGAATAAACATCCTACGATTAATTAAATAGGGAAAGTTTAAGGAATATTTTGAGGTGAGGTACATTTAAAATATACTGCATCCTTCTTCGCACCCTCTTAGACATGTAACTCCGAGCTGCACCCTGGGTTCTCCAGTTGACACCAACCGTTGTCTCGGCCTGAAAACGCATTTGCTAGAGTGACTCGAAAATACCACCGTGAGCATTAGCCCGACCAGGTCAGTTCATGGCCTGTTGCCAACGGCGTAAGTGTGTATAATGAAAGCCGCCAGCAAGGGCAGCCGACAAATAAGAGAGAAGAAAAGGGTAAACAAAAGAGCTCAGGATGAAATGGATGCACAGCATACAGAAAAGGATAAATTTGGCCAATGACTGTTCTATGTTTTGTCCTGGATTTTTGTGTATATTACATGTACTGTCTTCCCCGTCTGAGTTTGTGTGTATGTGATGCATGGATATATGTCATCCCTCTGCCTGTGTTTTCGTGTTACTTAACCCCTGGTGTTCTATGTTGTGCGCGGACTGAATGGCCCATTATTATACACGTCTCTCTCTCTCTTCATACGTGTACCGAGTGGACCATTTAGGGTGCGGTCTCTCTCTCTCTCTCTCTCTCTCTCTCTCTCGCTCTTTCTCTCTCTCTTCTCTCTCTCTCTCTCTCTCTCTCTCTCTCTCTCTCTCTCTCTCTCTCTCTCTCTCTCTCTCTCTCTCTTTCTCTTTCCAAAAACCCCGCTTCCTCTTTTTGTGTATAATGACGTTGTGCCCCTCGGGCACAAAACATTATTGGATTTTCCTCAAACGCAAAGGTGTTCAACAAAATTGACCAAAACCTAAACGATTGTGACTTGCCATATTACTGCCTCTCCTTTTCTGCAAAACGATAGAACCCGGGTTGGTAATGAAGGAAAGGACAGGTAAGACGACGGATGTCCCCTAATCTGGCCTTTATAAGGGGACTATAACGTCAAATGGCCTTCAGTTTCTCAGGGCGCTAAAAAATTGAAATTCCCAATGCACCGGATACTTCGCTCCACTGCACTTAAATGTGGATACCCAGAATACCCCACTTCTCCCGATCGACCCCAGCCCCCTGTCCAAAGCACCCACGCGCCCCCGATCAACCCTAGCCTCATGTCAGCTACCCACGAAACGTAATTAAGGACCTCGATTAACGGTCATTCCCCAGGAAAGCCATGTTTTATATCCGCCCCTTCCTCCTTCTTCATGACGAGAACGCCCCTGCTTCCAAGCATCAGCCGACCCCGAAGGGAGATGTAAGATTGTCGATACTTGGGTTAAAGGGAAGAACGAGTCTCTACATGAGGACTCAATTTTGAATGTGATGTAATACATTGTGTACAAAGTTCAATTTCTCTTATCATATGTCGTGAATGAACGCCAAACAAGTCTGTGAATTCAATATGCAATGCCCTTCTACAGTCTCCATAAATAACGACCTCTGACTGTGACCGATGAACTTATCCCCCACCTACACAGGATTGGGGACAGAATTAAGATGTATAAATGTCTTCTCCTGCCAGTTGTTCTAAAAACTTGTTTTTTACTCATTTAAAGATATAATAACCGGAGGAGAGGAGCTGGACGCGACGCACAGCCTGGCCACAGATCATGAAGCACACATGACCGCAACCAAAGGTGGAGCCGCAGAGCAACGAGACGCGGGACGAGGCACAACTCTCAATCTCGGCAGATGAAAGAATGAAGGGCTGTCTTGAAGCCCTCGACTTGCTGACCCACTTGTGCCTGAAAATCCCCGTCCCCTTTTTCGAGTCCGACTGTTGGGCTTGCTTGCTCATCATCCTTTGCTCCCTTGGTCCCTTGGTGTGTTCGAAGATCTGGCCCCACTCCGCCCTCTCTTCCCTCGGTTATTCAACAAACTTTTTCATATAAACTTTGACTAGGGACTTGGATTTTGCCACGGAAAAACAGAAAGACACGCAGATGCCCAGCATGAGGCACCCCTAAGAAAATGAGTTAGGAAACAGGACTGTGATCTAATAGCAGAGGACTGATCGCACCCTGCAACGTGTATGGACGAACCCGAGCTGGACCTATAGCTCCGCCGCCGGTGCTCAGCAGCGCCAACAAAAGAAGACGGACTCTGTTAAAAGACATTGCGACAAAAACCCTCCCCCTTTCCAGAACTTTCTATTTCGCCCCTTGACTAAATCACTTGTATCGAATTGGATACCTCCCTCAGCCATTTCGTATTGCCTTTTAAGAAATGTTTCATCGGTCACTCATGTGGTTAGGTTTTCCGAAAATCCCCTATAACACTGACAAGCCGGAAGGTATCAGAACGTTCTTTCTGTATGTGATGCCACTAGAGAGAAAAATGGGAACTTGATTTTTATGTGTCGGAACATTTTTTCTTGATTCTACACCGACTAAATAGTATGCCGATTTCTAGGCTTGTATAAAGAGACCAACAGACGTGAATTGACATGCATTGTATTCTGCCTATCGCATCGACTGTGTAGAAATTGAACGTGCTTATGTAAAAAGTGGGGACTGTTAAAAATAGCAATATGTATGTACATAAGCGGCGTTCATTTATGTTCACAGTACCCCTTGGTGTAAACAGAACGAATATCGCTAAAACTCGGACTGTGTTGTCCCACTAGCATAGATCCATGCACACACGTACACGGCAGCCATTTTAGGTACCATGGTCTCCCTGTTCACGATCGCTCATCAGCGCCCCTTCCCTGACCCTGCAAGCCTCCCCCATGCACCCTGACTGCCCCCGCTCTCCCACATGCGCGAGTCATGAGCCCACCCCTCCCGCATGACTCTGTCCCTAAGAATCGCACCCCGCGCCTGACCAACACCTCCTGCCCCTCCATGAATGCCCCTCCTTTGATGACCTCTTCCTCTGAGCCTGAATGTTTGCACGGACCACTGGTCATCCCCTAGCCTGAGGATACAGTTTATTGCCCACTACTTTATGCACTCGTCTCTCTTGAAAGGAGCCACTATTGATCATGGCCACCCCACCCCCTGAGACTCGATCAGGCACACACATTCCAATGGGATCAGCAGAACACTCAGCTGCGTGACAGCCCCTCCTCTTGCAGGGAGGATAAGGGCCCGTACTGTAGCCACGTGTTGGAATACCTCCATACTATACAATGTATTGATTATAATATAGGATGCCTGTGTGTCACGAACCTGTGTATAAAAGGCGAAGCCTCAGAGAAACTTGTTAGAGCACCTCCCGAAGACACCATGCGAGTGTCCCAAAGGACATGCTCTCCTCATGAGTAATAAACCTTTTTCCTTGTCTTCCTACTTCCAGTGCCCGTCTCTTTATTTTGGTAACTACTCAAGAAGGAAACAAAGAGTCACCCTGCACCAGCAGCCTGGGCACCGGGTGCGATCGGGGCTGACCATTTTTACAAGAATATCATCAGATGTGTATTGTGTGCTATGATAATCTCAGCATTGCATTGGTAGACAACATTAAAGAACATTCTAACCCCATCAAAAGCCTCCCCCACCCACTTCAGCATTCCATTTATGCTGAAGACAATCACAGCTATCAAGATACCCCCCTGGCCCTTCTAAATCCCAAAACAACGAACCCACATGAGAGCAATGAGGTGCACACGTATAGGCAGAGATTGCCCGCTGAATACACCTCTGCAATATAAAATCGCAGAGGGGCCTCAAAGTTATGTTATGTTATATGCCCTTGTAGAGCACATGGCTGCCCCAGCAACAGGGCGCCCCAGCGCTAAATCTAAAAGAAAGCAGACAGGCGAGGAAGCTAAAGGTAGGAGAAAAGCCACGTCTTGATCATTTTCCTGAAAGCCCAATGGTCTTGCGTGCTGTGGGCAGCAAGAGGAATGGAATTCCAAAGAGCAGGTGCCAGTGCCCTGAACGAGTGCCCCCCCTGCTCTTGTCCTGCGGACCCGAGGAAAACAGACCAAATGCAGGTCAGCGGAGCGCAAGGCTCAGGCCGGGACATACAGCAAACACAGCTTGCTCAGAAGTTGCGGACCCAGGCCATACAGGATCTTATGTGTCGTACCCAGAGCCTTAAAGTAGACTCTCTGCTCTATAGGCAACCATGGGAGCCGGGGAAGGTCTGGGACATGGCAATACTTAGGTAGTGCAAAGAGCATGCAGGCAATCACAGTAAACAATGCACCAATCGTGCAACCCAAAATGCAGGTGTATAGGTTTCTACTCCACAACTCTGCATACCATGCAAGCCTCATATCTAGTAGGACAGCCCGTCCAATCCACATCCGGAATCCCATGTATTTTTAAATGTAATGGCAACTGTCCCACATATGATGAAAATATAGACAGATTAACAACAATCTCAACCTGTAAGGGTTCAAAAAAGAGAGGAGTGATCACCAGGTTGATTCAGAGTTGAGGAGGTCTCCGGCTCCCCATCTTCAGCCCTAGGGGATCTCTGTTTGCCAACTGCTCGTTCCTGCTGCTTAAGGAATTGTTGCAAACATTTTGGATCATTGAATATTTTCGTCTTGCCGTCAATAGTTACTTTCAGGTGAGCCGGATAAAGCATATTATAGACAATGTTAATTTCATGCAATTTCCTCTTAACGGGAAGAAATTGTTTCCGCGCCTCTTGAACTTGCGATGTAAAATTGAAGAAAATCGATAGTTCTGCGCCTTCATAGATTAGGGTCTACAATTATCTTGAATGGTGCAGTTCTTCATCTCGATCATTGTATTTAAAGAGCCGAGCTATTATCGGGCAAGGCCGGGTCCCCGGCACCAGCCTCGGAACCAGCGAGCGATGAGCGCACTCCACTGCAAACAGATCAGAAAATGAGTCTCGACCCATAAGGTCTATAAGGAGCTTTTCTACAAACGTCTCCATATTATTCACACTTGTGGATTCTGCAAGGCCAAGGATATGAAGATTGTTGTGCCTGGAGTGCGCTTCTAAGTCCTCCGTTTTGACTTGCAGCATCAAGACCTTCTTCTCTAGTCGTTTCTGTGTTTTCGTGGCTCCACTCTGGTCATCTTCGGCCTCCGATACATGGCACTTTACTGGGTCAAGACGCTCTGCATGCTTGTCAATCCTCTCCGACACTCTATCCATGCGATAGGTGAGAGAGTCAATCTTCCCATCAATTCTCCTGAGGTTTAATTGCATAGCCGAGAGTATTTGACGCAAATCGCTGTCCAATTCTGGCTCTGAACTTTCTGCGTCAGCTTCCTCATCTTAGTGGCCTTACGCTGCTCAGAATGTGGCTTTGGTTGCGACTTTGTCTGTTTTACCCATAGTGACGTGCCCAATCAGAAACTATTTGGGAGGTGTAGTGGATATAGAACAGGGTTTCTGAGACCACATTCGAAGGGTTTGCACTCTACACCCCTACTGCAGCAACACTATAACTTGCGTTCGATTGAGCACACTGCCTGTCTTGCCAGCTCTTGTATAGAGTCACTCGATATTTCGCTACAGGGTCTAAGTTGTCAGAGAGATCGCTACCTGATCAAAGAATTCTCAGTGTGTGTGTGTAGGGGTGTGGGGAGTTGGAGGCGCAGTTGGGTTGTGGCATAGGGTCTCACAGCAGCCCCAGAGACAGTGTTTTCTAGATACCCAGCCAGTTCATGTCACTTTAGCTATCAGGCACACTCTGTTCAGCTTACACATCATTATGGCCGTCTTCACAGATATGCCCTCTGGGCACCTCTATTAGCCCAAGCAGTCACACAATGTTGTATAGATCGCAGGGGGGCCCGAGCGAAGATGCTAATGCTAGTCTCTGCGCAAATGCCTGAGGGGTTTCTCCACAACAACATCTCCCCACCACAGGACCATGACGTAGATTTCAGGCAGTCCCACCAGACGTGCGGGGCCCACTGCAGCATACAGTGCTCTGGTGGACATGGCACCATGGCAGGCTCTAGCATCAGGCAAGATTGTTCTGACGGCAAGGTTTCTCCAGTCCAGGCTCGCATGCGCCGCGTGGGGGCACACACTCCCCGCATGTGGCAGCCAATTGCGCCACCGGAGGGTCGCTCTCACTCACCCCACATTGGCACTGGCAACTGCTCCGCACACCACAGGTCAGCACCCGAGACCTGATCAGGTTGGCACCAGGAAGTGACAGGGCGCTCGCAGCGGTCTCCGACACTCTCCATCGTCGCCCGAAGGCCTCGGCTCAGTATTTCGGTATTTCTTTCACCAGCAATGTGTCCCCCTCTTGGGGTAGGAAGTGACCACCCGCATGCTGACAGTGCCTGCAGGCCGCGCCGTGAGCACAGTTAGGGCCTCAGGAGACCTGCTGCGTCAAACCAACTACCCTGGGCCAACTTCTCAGGTGCAGACAGGGTTGTTAGGTCGACAAGTCTGCACCGTGGAGCATCTTGTGTTAGGAATTGACGCAGGATAGGGAAGGATTATTGTTGCGGCCTAAAGAGCTTGCCTAAATGGCAGCCATCTTCAGGCCAGGCAAGCTCCGCCCCACCCCCCCAAAATGTGTCTCTATGAAGATTGCAAAACTGCACTCAAATATACCAAACCTAAAGGATTTAATACTGTTACATTTTACTTTCTTGTTTTTCACTGTGCCTTTAAATCTTACATCTTATTCTTTAAGTGTTCTTAGAACACCACTGTCTTCTAGGCTTCAGGTCAGTTGCACTGTTCCTGTTGACCAAGAGACTGCTTCCTATGTTGCTGTGCTGCATATTAAACCAGCTCAAATCTCAAGCTGTTCCAGTGGATTATTTAACAAATTTGGCGACGAGGGTGACCTTATTCTTATTGAGGATTGCAGCACAGAGGTGGAGTCAATTATCGATTTTCGTTTTTATTAGAAAACTTCTAAATTAAGAACTGCATCTTTCAAAGATCGTTTTAAAGACTTTGCAGAGCTTCGTTTAAAAGAAGAAGAAAATCCGCGTTTGAGGACTCCTACCAACATGAAGTTATCGATTTTAAAGCATTTCAAGATATTACTTAAGTGTTTACCTTTGAATTTTTTTTTGACTATGGCTGGTGGATCGTGAGCTGTACGACTGACCAACACGAGACCGACGTACCTGTTGTCATAAGTCATTGCTGGAAGAACTCTTCTTCGTTTCTGTGCTCAAGCGTCACTGGAAACAACAGCGTGAAGAACGCTCCCCCGTTTCTATTCCCTGGCATCACGGAGACCAACAGCGTGATGACGTCCGGTGCGTGATAACGTAATCGTGTATTCAGCATGGCAGCCATTTTACATTGTGCACATCGTTGCCATAGCAACGATTCACCGTGGATCGGCGTTTTCTCTTGTCAAAGCGTTTGTGCAATTTCGGAAACTTAAAAAAAAAAAAGAAGAAAACTGAAGTTGTGTGACATATATTACGAAGATAAAGGAAAATAACTGAAGTAGGCATTTTCTTTTTGTTTCCTATATTCTTACATCGTTGAAAGATTTTAAACTGAAGAGCTTGATCGATTTGGGTTATTAACAAGATACAAGTCTGATGTTTATTTTCAAACTTTAAGAAGTTACTTTATCTCACACATTTACAGAAGTATACATTTTCTTTACAGAGTTTTATTTTTATATATACTGTTTTACTTTGCGATTAATTTTCCATAACACTCAAAATTCAAGACATGCAGTTTGATCCACCTGAAAAGTTCTTGCAGAATAAAGGTGATCCGCCTATTCCTTGGACTCGCTGGAAAGAAGATTTTTTCAACTACATGAAAGCCATAGATGGCGAATGCTGGGGGCGGAGAGGAAGAAAAGTATTCTTTAACACTGCTTAGGTTCTGAGGGACAAATGGTTTCTAGAGCTTTACCGCCTATTCCACCTGAGTTGGGTGAAGGAGAAGGTACCAATGTATATAAAGAAGCACTTCTTAGAATTGAGAAAAGATTTAAACCTGTTTCTAATATAGCTCTTAATAGATATAAGTTTTACACTCGTGCACAACAAGATTCAGAATCATTTGATGAATTTATGACTGCTTTGAGATCTTTATCTATACATTGTAATTTTGGTACAATCTGTGACGAGATGTTGAGAGATCAGATTATTGTTCATGTAAAGAATAAGAAAACACAAGAACCTTTATGGGAACTAGGTGATCCTAAATTATCAGAAGCAATTGCCATTGCAAAATCGCTAGAACAGTCTGAGAAATGGATGCTTACTGTTCAAAAACATTCTGTTAATAAGTCAGATTCCCATGATGAAGTTTGTTTGATCAAACATAGAGAAGGGCAAATTAATGATAATCCACATTCAAATACTAATACTAACAGATTCAATAACATGGGAAGTTTTAAGAGGTTTGAAAAATCTGTTATATGTTATAAATGTGGTAGTAGGATGCATGTTGCTTCATATGCTGGGTGTCCTGCCATTAATAAAGAATGCAGGAAGTGTGGAAGGTTAGGACATTTTTGCACTGTTTGTAGAGATTTAAGGAAATTTGTTCAAAATCCTAAAGGTAAAGTAGCTGTTGTTACAGAAAATCTATCAAAAACTTGCAGTTGTGTTTGTGAGAGTACAGAGAATGGTGTTACATCCAATAAAGGTTTTGTTGTCTATCTGGCTGAAGAGATTTCTTTGATTGAAGCGGATTGTCAGGCCATTAAGAAACCCATTTGTGAAATGTTTGTTTTGGGAGTTAGTCTTAACTTAATGGCTGATTCGGGCTCACCCTGGACAATTATTACCAAGGAGCATTTTTGATGAACGTTTAGGACATGTGTTAAACTTTACAGACATTCTTCCATCTGAGATTTGTGCAGTTAGTTTTAATGGTTCAAGTGTAGAGATGTTAGGCCATTTTGTGGTCAAGATTACTTTCAAATCCAGGTGTGTTGAGGTTAAATTATATGTTGCAGTTAAAGGTGTGAATGTTATTGGTTGGAAGGATCAATGGAGATTTGGCATAATACTTAATCCCCGTGCCAAGGATCCTGTTATGCTTGGTGAGATTTTTGAGGATGAAAATATCTCTTCTATTTCCAATGAAAAAGGAACTGACTTAATTAAATCTGAGTTTAAAGATGTTTTTTCTGACAAGTTGGGTATACTTCAGAATTTTTCCCATAAAATTAAACTCAAATCTGGAGTTGTTCCCGTTAAGCAGAAATTGAGAGGGGTGCCTATTAATGTTAGGGCAGATCTTAAGAAAACTTTAGATGATTTGGTTTCAGGGAAGATTATTGAACCCATTGACTCTGCTGAATGGGTTTCTCAGATTGTTTTGGTTAGGAAACCTGACAAATCTTTGAGAATGTGTGTGGACCTCATGGCACTGAATTTGGCTATTATTGTGGACTGTCATCCTCTTCCCAATATCAATGAGATTGTTTCTATGCTAGAAGGTGCTAAGATATTTTCCACTCTCGATTTAAGATCGGCTTATCACCAAATTACTCTTACAGATGATTCTAAATGTCTCACAGCATTTATTACCCCTCAGGGTCTCTTTCAGTACAAAAGAATGCCGTTTGGTTTAGCTTCAGCAGCTTCAGTTTTTCAAAGGGTCATGTATAATATTTTTAGAGATGTAGATCATTTTGTGAAGTGTTTCCAAGATGATATTTTAATTTTTTCTAGTACGGATGAGGAACATCTTGTTCATTTACGCTGCGTTTGTGAGAAGTTGAGAAAGAGTGGTTTGACCTTGAAGGCCAGCAAGTGCAAGTTATTTCAATCTTCTATTGAGTATTTAGGTCACACATTATCTGGAGATGGTGTAGTACCCAAAAGGTCAAATGTGGATGGCATTAGTAAAGCTCCCCCACCAACTAATAGAGACCAGTTGTTATCTTTTGCTGGCATGTGCGAATATTATAGCAAATTTGTCAATAACTTTGCCACTAAGATGGAGCCACTAAGGAAGCTTTTGAGACATGGTAATTCCTTTGTTTGGCAAAGGGAACAACAGGTGGCATTTGATCTCATCAAGTATGATATTTTGCATGCCCCCACTCTTAGACCGTTCTGTTTGAATAAGATGTGTGTCATCACGGTTGATGCAAGTATGTATGGTGTTGGATCAGTTTTATCTCAAAGGTCAGGCCAAGAAGAGTGGAATGTGTGTTTTGCATCTCGCACTCTTAATGAAACGGAGCGCAGATATGCTGTCATTGAGAAGGAGCTTTTGGCTTGTGTATGGGCGATTGAGGACTTCAGAAATTTTATTTGGGGAAGTAAATTTGTGCTGAGAACTGATCACAAGCCATTAGTTAATATTCTTTCTCCTGGTGGAGGATGGAATTCCACGGCTCGCATTTCCAGGTTAACTTCCAGACTTCAGGAATATTCTTTCACTCCAGAGTATGTCCCAGGAAAAAAAAATGCTGTTGCAGATTTTATGTCTCGTCATCCATGTTTAGTTTCTGATTACAAGAATCTGAGTGATTCTGAAGTTGTTACTTGCTTACAAGATGTACTATCTACTTCTTTTGCTGAGATTTCTGAAGAGATGTGGGAAACTTCTGATAACCAAGATCTTACTTTACAGTCTATTAAGAAGTATATTGTAGAAGGATGGCCCGTTAAAAAACTTTTAAAAGAAGATTTTATGCCATTTTTCAATGTTTCAACTGAATTGAAATTGGAGAATAATTTGCTGTTCAAATCTGGTAAGCGTGTCCCACCATTTACTGTACAGAATTTAATTTTAGATGTCACACATAAATCTCATCCAGGAATGTCGGCCATGAAAAGATTGATAAGGAACTATTTCTGTTGGCCATCTTTGGATCGTCTAGTTGAACACAAAGTTAGAGAGTGTGCTGTTTGTAGGGGAAATGATAACATTTTGAAAATCAATATTCCCCCTTTGAAGACAATCTCTTGGCCTACGTCACCTTGGAAAAAAATTGCCTTTGATATTTCTGGTCCTTTTATGTGTCTTCCTTCTGATTCTCGTTATGCTCTTGTCCTTGTAGATTACCATTCAAAATGGCCAGAAGTTAAGTTTGTTTTTTCTGCCTCTACCAATATGGTAGGGGAATTTTTTAAGGAAGTATTTTCCAGAGAAGGTTGTCCCTCTGTAATGGTCACGGACAATGGGGTTCAACTTACCTCATTAGAAATGGAGAATTTTCTTAAATTACATTCCATCAAACACCATACTGTTTCTTTTTATGAACCACATGAAAATGGTTTGATAGAACATTTTAATAGAGTTTTGAAAGGGTTTATTTCTGATGTTTCCAAGGCTGGTTCAAATTGGAAAACACTCTTGAGAGAAAAACTTTGGCTTTACAGGATTACCCCCCCATTCAACTACAGAAGTTAGTCCTTTTCGTTTACTCAAAGGACGTGATCCTGCTTCTACCATTTGTCCTTGGTGGTTCAGGGATAAATGTGCCAATAAATCTTTCTCTAAGGAATTGGTTGAACAAGCTGCTCAGAAAGTTGAGGATAAGCAAACCAAATTTGGTATGACAAAAAGTGGAATGTTAAGTCTCCTAATTTTGCTGTGGGAGATATTGTTAGGATTAAAAAATCAGGTCTTATTTCAAAATGTTCTGATAAGTTTGGTAAACCTATGAAACTAGTAAAGGTGTTTAGCAATCGTGTTATTACCCAAGATGGCAGACTGTGGAACATGAGGCGTGTTGCAAAATGCCCCACTGTGCATCTAGCCTCTTCCTCGTGTTCCCAAAAAGCTACCAGTAGTTCCATTGCCTCAAGAGTCAAGTCTTCTGATCGTTCTAAATTGTTTCCTGTAAAATTTGATGATTATGTTTCATAATCCTATTTTGTTCTTTCTTTTGCATTGAAGGGAGATGTGTTACATTTTACTTTCTTGTTTTTCACTGTGCCTTTAAATCTTACATGTTATTCTTTAAGTGTTCTTAGAACACCACTGTCTTCTAGGCTTCAGGTCAGTTGC
Source organism: Lissotriton helveticus (assembly GCF_964261635.1). Classification (NCBI taxonomy): domain Eukaryota; kingdom Metazoa; phylum Chordata; class Amphibia; order Caudata; family Salamandridae; genus Lissotriton; species Lissotriton helveticus. The sequence continues at coordinate 1,594,698,074 of NC_136069.1, read as the reverse complement.
ACTGTTCCTGTTGACCAAGAGACTGCTTCCTATGTTGCTGTGCTGCATATTAAACCAGCTCAAATCTCAAGCTGTTCCAGTGGATTATTTAACAAATACCTAATAAGAACTATGGTACAATAAGTAAAATTGCTGCCTTTGCTTCTTCTGGACTGGTTGAAATTAAATCCGGTCTCCATAGGAGTCTACTGTATATTGCCTCTGCAACAAGTACAACAAGCATTGGCAAAGCCAATAGAACTCACCTATGAGACCTATTGGCTTTGTTAATGTTTTTTAACCATTTTGTACAGCAGTGCAGCTGCTGTGCAGCAAGGCTAAAAGTAAAAAAAAAAAGCGCTGTGACATGACCAGCACTGGCCCAGGGCCATTGCCATGGAGGGGTGGGGGGCCTCCCCCCTCCACCTAAATGTAACTGCCAGCATGTCAGAGATTGCTTTGAAAGCTTGCTCTGCAATGCTTATGGCACTGGTACGGTCTTCCCAGGGGCAGCTGTCCTAATAAAGGAAATCATGAAAGGAGGCCTCACTTTTGACATAGTTGCCTTTCGCTTTTGGTGAGGATTTAGGAGAGGGAAGCTGCCTGCAAGGAAAGGCGCTGCTAGAGCCAGGGTCAGAGGCTTTTGGATATGGAGAGCAGAAACACTGTAATGATTTTGTACAGGATTGCAGGAGGAATGTTGTATTCTCTTATTCCTCATCTTCCCTTTAAATAGAACATTCTATATCTACTGATGTCACCTTGCAACTTAGTGCTCTAGTGTTCTCTTATGGTCAGTTGCTCCTGAGCCTTTAATGGGAACACCAGCTTTTCTCTGTACTTCTAATAAAGTACTTAAACCACTTCAACAGCTTCATTGACTTGATAACATCGATTACAACAGATGGCGACGATTGGCTTGTGGGGCAAACGAAGTACAGAGTGAGTAATTTACAGAAAACTCGACTGGTGAGAAAAGAACCGAAAAAAAAACGCGTGAAGAAAAAGAATACCCTTTCGTCAGTGAAAAGGATTTGGTAGCTGCCATTTAAGAAAATGGAATAATGACCCTCATCTCGTAACAAGACCTTTGAAAGAAACCTGGTTCTTAAGAAGAAAGACAAGAGCTTTCCAACAACCATCTCGCGGTGAGCATTTTAATTGACTGGTATCAAGACGGTTATATTTTTTTTGTAATTTGCAAAATTCATATTGATGTCAGCACGAAGTCACCGTGAGATTTGTGCTTAAAAGTGAATACTTGATCTACATTCACCAACCGGACGAAAGTCAACATGTATTTTTTGAAAGTAAACCTACTCACGAGCTCCCACCGTCTCAGCTACTGATAGCGTGCGTCCATTGTTCCTCTCTTCTCGTGCTAACACGCATGCGCAGGATAACTAGCGTGTACAACGTCAAATACGCGTTGCCTACGTAGGAAAGTACGGGCAGCCATTTTGGATACAACTTCTCGTTACTTAGCAACCGGACGAGTCGGATGAGCTAACGTGAGGTAGGAAACCTTTTTTTTTGTAAAAAAAAACAACAAAAAAAATAAATCATCGCGCTCTTCACTTTTTACTACTTTCATGTGGATGGAGTACATTTAGAAGTTACATCTAAATGTGATAGTTTATTGAATCTATCTCAAGTAATTAGAAGTACTCTTGTGTACCGTGTCCTGGTTCACTTTTGTTTTATTCACGCCTTATCTTTATGGGATTACCACAACCAGAAAACTCACTGTGGAATACACTTTTGTTTGAAGTTTGTGAAATTTATTTATTATTCAATAAGGACTGAAACAATCAGAAACATTCTTTAGGGAATACTATGGAGAATCCAAGTGTAATGGCACCGCCTATGTTTCTTCAACAAAGTGGAGAACCGCCCATAGAGTGGGATGATTGGATTGACATTTTTGAAAACTATATAGAAGCTCTTGATGGTAAAGACTTTAGCGCCACAAGAAAGAAAGCTTTACTTTTAAGTGTACTTGGAAAAGAAGGTCAACATGCTTTCAAATATTTACCACTAGGTTTGAGTCAGGATGGTAGAGCTATTAACAATGTTTATACTGAGGCAAAGGCAAGAATGAAAAAACAATATTCTAAAGAAGTGAATATTGTTAAGGCAAGGCACAAGTTCTACACTCAACCGCAGCGAACTGAAGAATCTGTTGACCAAATTGTTGCTAGATTACGAGAGCTGTCTTTAAAATGTAATTTTGGGGATATGAGAGACGAAATGATAAGGGATCAAATGATCGTTCAATGTAAGAACAAGAAAATGCAAGAGAAACTTTGGGCGGCAAAAAAATCCCACTCTACAAGCAACAATAGACATTGCCAAGATTGTTGAGGAATCCACTGCGTGTATGAAAGAGATGGAGAAGAAAGAGACTTTCAGGGAGAGTGGGAATGGGTCAGTTTCGAGTATCGCACAAACTGAAGTTGCTACATTGAACAGAAAGGGATTCGAGGCAAATGAGAAAATTGAAAAAAGAAGTTCCGGATGATACAACAGTGGGGAGAGAGGGAGATATCAAATGAGGATGTGCAGCAGATGTGGTAGCACCTATCATGGTGCAGATTATAAACGTTGCTTTGCCATTGATAAAGAGTGCAGGAAGTGTGGAAAGAAGGGTCACTTCTCTAGGATGTGCAAAACGTCAAATAGTGACAAAGTAGCGATTGTTGAAGTAAGGCGTGAGATGAATGTGCAAGAGAATGTGGAAGGTGCAGATAAAATATTGTGTTTAGATGAGGCAAATGCTCTACGAATGGAACCTGGTAGAAGAAATAAGCCTAAAGCTACCTTCAACATCAACGAGAAAGAAGTTGAACTCATGGTTGACCCGGGTTCGTTTTGGACAATAGTTCCAGAATCCTTGTTCAAGGAGAATTGGGTGGGAACTGTTTTGTTACCTAAGGACATTAATCCTTGTGGATACCAAGGGGAGTGTATTGATTTGTTAGGGTACATGGAGGCTGAGATTAGGTTTCAGGGACGATCTACCAAAGGGAAAGTGTATGTTGCTCGTTCTGGGCCGGCAATTTTAGGTTGGGGCCATCAATATGACCTTCACATTGTCATTGACCCAGAGCAACACAGCAGGTGATGGTTGTTACTGAAAGGACTGCTGAAATGATAGTTGAAAACATGTCAGACTGGTTTGCTGAACGTATAGGTGAATTGAAAGGATATGTACATAAGATTGTACTCAAGAAGAATGCAATTCCGATACAACACAAAGTGAGGAAAGTGCCTTTTATAGCTAGACAAGAGGTTAGGAAAATGTTAGATGATATGCTTGAGCACGGTGTGATTGAACAGATTGAGATTTCACCTTGGGTTTCACCAGTTGTGATTACGACCAAATCCGATGGCAAGTTTAGGTTCTGTGTGGACCTTCGCACACTTAACCAGAATATTGTTGTAGACAATTTTCCACTTTCTAATATCAACGAATGAATCTTGTCATTGAAGGGTGGTAGATTTTTCTCCAAACTAGACCTACGAAGTGCGTACCATCAGATAAGGTTGCACAAGGACTCAAAGGCGTTGACTGCATTTATCACTACTGAGGGAGTTTACCAGTTTACCCGTATGCCCTTTGGTCTTGCGTCTGCAGCAGGGGTTTTTCAGAGGATGATGGGATCGGTTTTAAAAGGGATAAGTAACGTAGTGTATTTTCAGGATGATGTTCTCTTGTTCGGAGAGACGATGAAGCAGCACAATCAGATTTTGAAGGAGGTTCTGATCAGGATGGAGCAGTCAGGTCTAACCTTAAGGAAAGAAAAATGCAAATTTGCTGTAGAAGAAGTGGAGTATCTAGGTTACACCCTCTCTGCATCTGGTGTGCAGCCTAAGAGGGATCTTTTAGAGTCAATAAGAAAGGCACCTGCACCATGTGACAAGGATCAATTAAGATCATTTCTTGGTCTTATTGAATACTATGCCAAATTTGTGGAGAATTTTGCGGCGAGGACTGAGAAGATCAAATTGTTACTAAGGAAGGGGTGTAAGTTTGTGTGGGCTGATGAGCAGGTTGAGTGTTTTGTTGATATCAAGAAGGCAATATGTGACGCAAAAATCCTAACTCCATTTGATACTAAGTTTAAGTCGGTGTTGACCGTTGATGCCAGTGCTGTTGGTATAGGTGCAGTGTTGACACAGGAACATCACTCAGGTTTGAAGACAGTAGCTTTTGCGTCAAGGACACTTACCAGTTCAGAAAGGAATTATTCTATTATAGAACGTGAAGCGTTAGCAGCCGCATGGGGTTGCGAGTACTTCAGAATGTACTTGTGGGGGTTTGAGTTTAGGTTGCTGACAGACCATAAACCATTACTCAAATTACTTTCCCCGGGTGGTGCAGGAAAAGGGTCAGCGAGGTTGGCTCGATTAGCTGCTAGGCTTCAAGAATTTATGTATAAAGTGGAGTATATTCCTGGATGGAAGAATTCTCAAGCTGACAGCCTATCTAGACTTCCCTTACCTTGGGAGATTGTAGACAAGTTGGGTGTTGAAGCTATGCAATCTGAAGGATCCGTGGCAGCCATTGATGAACTGGTAGATATGTGTACTGGCGCTATTAACAAAAGTAAATGGAATGCTTGTATGGCCAATGATGAGGTATTGAGATGTGTGAAGGATTTGATTGTGAAAGGTTCTAGGAGGGAGAGTACCCTACCTTTAGGTGTTCGCCCCTATCTGAAGATTTTAGAGGATCTATCCATTTTGGATATTGATGGAAATGTCATCATGAAGGATGATAAGTTCATTCCTCCTCACGAATTAAGGTTCGTCTTGTTTAAATTGGCACATGAGGAAACCTTGGACAATTACTTACGAAGAAGAGAATCAGAGAGTTCTTTTGGTGGCCGGGAATGGACCGGCAGGTTTCTGAGTGGGTTGAGAAATGTGTGGAGTGTTTGGAGAGCGAGAAAAGATTGAGAGTGGGATGTCAGGGTAATGTAGGGAAGATTGATAATCCGAATTTGCCCTGGCATACTGTTTGCCTTGACTTTATTGGCCCATTTCATTCTTTGAGTCAAGACATGAAATTTGGGTTTGTCATGATCGATGTCACTTCCAAGTGGTTAGTTGTGAAATTCACTAAAGAGATAACGACAAAATCCACAATCTACTTATTATCTGAAGTCTTCAGAGAGGAGGGTTACCCTGTTAAACTCGTTACTGACATTGGAACCCAATTGGTCTCTGAAGATATGGTCAACTTTCTGAATGCTTGTGGTATTGTTCACACCAGGACCTCTCTGTACAATCCACAAGGGAATGGTATCGTTGAGAGGGCTAACAGAATGGTGAAGGGTGCTATCCAAATGGCCGTGAGTTCTGGTGGGTGTGTGAGAGACATGGTTAACGACTTAGTATGGGCGTACAGGACAACAGAGAATGGTGTTACCTGTAGAGTTCCGTTTGACATGATGAGGGGACGGATGGCTGGTACCAAACTTGTTCCAGCTTGGTTGAAAGAGTACATTGGGTTAGCGGATTTGAGTAGTGGTTCATCTAAGGTTTGTGATGGATTGAATGAGGGAAAATTAGCAACAAATGATTGGGTGAAAGTTAAACCTGGTCGTGTAGGTCAGGGTCTTACCAAGTTCAGAGGCCCTTTCAAGATTAAGTCAGTCCATGACAAGTTTGTGACACTTTATATTGGAGAACATTGGAATTTAAGGAGGGTTGCTCTCTACAAGAAGGCAAACAATGTCAATTCTGATGGTTTACAGTAACATCCAGGTCAACAGTCACATCCAGTTCCAGAGCGAATGGAAGAAAATGGAGACACCTCTGGTAGTGACGCTTACATTTTGCCTCAAAGGATCAGGAAGCAACCCAGTTATCTTCAGGATTTCGTCTGTCATTAGTACAGTTGTGGAAAGTATGGGCATATGTCCTGTGTGTTTCGTTTTTTATTCTTTCTTTAGTTTGCTCCTTTTATTTTTGTCTGGAAGGAAGGAGGATCTGTTGTATTCTCTTATTCCTCATCTTCCCTTTAAATAGAACATTCTATATCTACTGATGCCACCTTGCAACTTAGTGCTCTAGTGTTCTCTTATTGTCAGTTGCTCCTGAGCCTTTAATGGGAACACCAGCTTTTCTCTGTACTTCTAATAAAGTACTTAAACCACTTCAACAGCTTCATTGACTTGATAACATCGATTACAACAAGGAACCAAAGTTCTCCCAAGTTCTATCTGCCACACCCCCAAGCAAAAACAGGAACAACATTTCTCTTCAATCTGCAGCACTTCTTGAATCAACTTTGAGGTCAGGTTCTGACTCTGTTTTTTAGTTTGACACGGCAAATTAAATCATACGCATTCTGTGTGTTCAAAGTAGCATTAGTTTAGTGAATAAACAGTCACACTCTAGAAAGCCTGTTGCTGGTGTATGGGGGCTGAGCAGGATAGGTTTGGCTTGTGGGATATTCTACCAGTAGCAGCTGACCTGAGAGGTGAGTTCGTTGGATATTTTTGGCTGTTTGTGGCCTGTTTTATGATGTGGAGGCTGCATTTCATTGAATTTGCACACACATTGCCTACAGCAACCACTAATATGTGCAGTCTCCCATGCAGCTTGTCTCTGGAAGTTCAAAACTGCTCTGCTTTGCAAACGTGGAGTTTTCTAGCTATCTGATTCGCTAATGGGGCCATGCTTATTTTGGTGTTTGAACCTAATTTTTGTCACAGTCAAACCCTGGGGCTGAGAAGACAAACTGACGTTCTGCCTAATGTGAGCTCATGACCGCGACCTCAAAACTGTTAAGAGTGGAAAGCAGGTCTAGGGAAGCGTGTGGATCAGCGAGGAAGCAAACTTCTTATGAGAAAATCAGTGGGCGAGATCGGTTTCTTGTAGTGCTGCAGTGAAAACGTTTTTAACCCACCAGCCATTCGAGTCCCTCTTTGTTCCTGAAGAGATGAAACTACCTGACATGTCTTGTTCTCTTTGAAGAAGGAATCCCCCACCTGAGTCTTAGAAAAAAATGTTTATCAAAACTGCTCGTCGCAACAGCCTATCGTAGCAGAGAAATTCATGTTTGTATGTCCCTACAGGTGTACAGAAGTACAGGGTTTATGGGTCTGGGGTTCGTGAACACAATTAAATTACAACTTTCAATATTCTCCTAAGGGCACCATTAAGAGTTTGTGGACAGAGACATGCAAGGCTAGTGCTTGCATTGGACGGCGGGGGACGGCAGGCAGGGAGACAGCAATGTCAGCAGCAGGAAATACAGATTATGGCCTGGTGCTAGCACTAAGTAGGACTAACAGTACTGTCAAAGTCTGTATATTGTAGTAAGTAATATCGCACTTCATACTCATAACGAGGTGCTAAATGACGTGCATTTTTGTGCCTGTATATTTCTCCACTGATATGTATGCAGGTGAGTGTGTTTGTGTGTGTTTTTCTCTGTGTCTTGGGTGCAGGGGGGATAGGCTGTCTTTCTATTCCCAACCTAAGACAGGCATGCACTACCAGTTGTGTTAAGTCTAATTTTTAAGGCAAAAATGCTTTATTTTGGCTTTCTCCACTTTGAAAAAATCCTCCACTCCTTTGTGAATTAATGGAGAAAATAAATGTTCATGACTTCTTTCGTACATCTCCCTCTCACCTACTCCAACACTTGGTGTGTACGGTCATTTATCCACTTTCAAAGCTATCACTGTCCAGTTCACTGGTATGCCTGTGTATTTGATGAAAGAGTAATTAAATCACAAGAAACTTCTGTCTGTTGATGATGCTCAGAATCTCCCAGTGCCCGCCTGCCAACAAAGCCCTGCAAGGTGAAGGGTATGCTTTAATATGGCACTGTACGCAGGAACAAACTAAATTGACTGTCTTCCTCGACCGCCTCATTCCCTTTTCTGGATGCAAAAAGACATCTGCCTTCCATCGAGATTTTTATGTAGAAGTCGCGTAACGAACCTTGAGGGGGCCCCGCTGCAGGGTACGTGAAGGGGCCCCCTCCAAACTCAATCTACAGCTCCCCAGCAGCAGTGCGGTGCTGCCGGGGCCCCCTGGAGGGTGAGGGCCCCCTCGCACCGCGGGGGCTGCAGGGGCCTGTGTTATCAGATAAATGTTAGCAGCTCTAAAGTCGAGCAGTTTGCCTGGAATTCATTTAAGAGCACCAGGAGAAAACTGGGGTGAATAATGATTTCAGTGACGGTGCTATGGCTCAGTAGTTGTATATTTCTAGCAAAATAAACCACAACAACATCATAGCTAATTGTGAGTGACATGTATGCATTTATTTCATGAATGGGGAAGTAGCAGTGGTACCAGTACCACCCAAGCACCCCATGCCCCCATTTAGGCATGACTCTTCTTGAAGCAGGAAGGGTGGTCCGGGATAATCAGTAATATGGTAGCAGCTTCCTGATCTTGATCTGGTATTTGCAAGGTTGTATGTACCTTTAGATTTAACCCCTTCCATGCTGCCGTCGGCCAATGGCCGATGCAGCCCCGCCCACTCTTTAGAACGCCCGCACCGCAGCGGAAAAACCGCTGCGGTTAAGGCGTTAAAATCTATATTAAAAACAATTAGGAGCTCTCAAGTCAACTTGTGAATTACAAGTAGCCTATCCATGTGTTTTTTTCATTGAATCCTATGTCTAGTAGATTGACATTTATTATATATTCTGGACTACAAATGCCAGAATGCAATGGAAAACAGGAATAGAAAAGCTACTTCACCACACAAAAAAGGTGAATCAAACATTGCATGAATGTGGAATTCTGCAGATTCTGAAACAAATGCTGACGGCAATGTATTGGTACTTACGTTCAAACCTAGTTGGACATCAGTAAGGTGCTTTACACGGTACAATTGTGCATTGTATATTGTACAACACTGGCAGTAGGCAGAGTTGAGAGTAACTTGCTAAGAAAGTGTTTGGGAGCTGCCATTCATTTAAAAAAATTCAGCACTGCAAGTTTCACATCCAGCTCATCAACTTCAAGAGAGACAGAACTCATAAGAAGCACACTATTGCGTCTGCTGAATAACCAGCTACTGTTTAAGGGTTTTCAACCAATTTCATCAGCCAATATTTACATACCGAATCATACATGCAAAAGCCACAGGTAGGGGAGCATCTGATGTTGATTGGGAGCTTGTTCCAGATCTTGGTTGTGACGTAGAAGACTTTCCCCCCTGTTCTTGTTCTGAGAATGCGCGCGGTTTCCGCTAGGTCTAGGTCAGCAGAGCGGAGGTTTCTGTTGGGTACGTGGAAAGGGACTCTTTCGTTGAGGTATTTGGGTCCGATGTTGTGGAGGGATTTGTAAGCTTGGGTAAGTAGTTCGAAGGTCACTCTCTTCTTGACGGGGAGTCAGTTGAGGTCTTGGGTCATGTGCTCGCATTGTGGGGTGCCGAGGATGGGTCTGGCTGCCATGTTCTGGATGGTCCGGAGTTTGTGTAGCAGGGATTTGTTGACTAAGGCGTAAAGGGTGTTTCCGAAGTCCAGTCTGCTAGTTTTGAGTGCGTGGGTCGGAAGGTCTTCCAGGCTTCGGGGGAGGGGGAGGGGTTGGTAGCCACTTGCAGGTTTTGCGGAGGATGCAGAGGGAGTTGAAGCAGGTGGAAGTGACGGCATTGATCTGGTGAGTCATGGTGAGGGAGGAGTCGAGGATGATGCTGAGGTTTCGGGCATGGTCCGTGGGGGTGGGTGGCTGGGTTTTCGAGGAAGGAGGGCCACATGTGTTGTCCCAGGTGGTGGGGGAGGATCCGAGGATGAGGACCTCAGTCTTTTCCGAGTTGAGATTTAGGCAGCTGTTGCTCTTCCAGGCTGCGATGTCTTTCCTGGAAGCTGAGTCTGGTGTTTTCAGGGTTCTTCGTGAGGGAGAGGATGAGCTTGGTGTCATTGGTGTAGGACACTATGTTGAGTCCATGCTGTCTGACGATGGCGGCGAGGGGGGCCATTTAGATGTTGAAGCGCGTGGGGCTGAGCGATGATCCTTGGGGTACTCTGCAGTTGATCTCTGTGGGTTCGGAGAGGAAGGGTGAGAGTCCGATCCTTTGGGTTCTGGCGGTAAGAAAGGAGCGGATCCATTTGAGGTCGGTTCTCAGTATGCCGGCGTCGTGGAGTATGGCTGCGAGAGTGCGGTGGGAGACGGTGTCGAAAGCAGCAGAGAGGTCTAGCATTTTGAGGGCTGCGGTGTGGCCCAGGTCGAGGAGCGTGCGGATGTCGTTGGTTGCGGCGAGGAGGGAGGTCTCGGTGCTGTGGTTACTGTGGAAAAAAGACTGGAAAGAGTTGAGGATGGCGTTCTCTTCAATGAAGGTTGTCAGCTGGGTGTTGATGATTTTCTCGGTGACCTTGGCTGCAAAGGGAAAGACAGACAGAGATGGGACGGTAGTTTTTCAGGTCCGGAGGGTCAGCCGAGGGTTTCTTGAGAAGGGGCTTGACCTCTGCCCGCTTCCAGTCATCGGTGAGGAAGCCGGATTCGAAGATGCCATTGATGATGTAGCGTATCTCGGGTGCAATGGCGGTGGCGGATCTATGGAACATGAGCGACGGGCCGGGGTCTGTAGGGGCGAGCTTGTCTGCACAGCTAGTGATCCAGCTCTGTAGTTCCTTGGCTGAAGAGTCAGTCATGGCGGAGGGGGATCGTGGATGAGGTTGAAGTTGAGATGCTCCTCTGTGACCTTACTCCAATTCCTTCGTGGCGGGTGCAGAGTGGGCTCGTGAGTGGTGGTGGTGTTGAAAGAGAAGTGTATGCAGCGGTGGTCTGTCTAGAGGGGCTGCGAGGTGTGGCTGAAGCGGATGTTGGTCCCTCCTGCAAGGAGGGTGTGTCCTGCCTTGTGGGTGGGGGTGGTGACGATCTGCTTCAGTCCGAGGTGAATGAGGCTGTCCAGGAGGGCGGTGTAGTCAGGGTCTCTGTGGTTTTCGAGGTGGAAGTTTAGGTCTCCGATGAGTATGTAGTCTGTGGAGGCGATGGCGTGGGGTGCGATGAGGTCGACAATGGTGGTGGTGAAGGAGGCGCGAGGCCCTGGGGGTCTGTAGGCGAGCGTGCCGCAAAGAGTGGTTCTAGGGCTGGTCAGGATCTAGAAGTGAAGGTGTTCGGTGGTGGAGGAGGAGTCGCTCATGCTGGAGGTGGAGAGTCGGAGAGAGCTCTTGTGTGTGATGGCGAGTCCTCCTTCTGGGTGGTGGGGGCAATCTTTCCTCCGGATCTTGTAGCCATGGGGGATGGCGGTGTGATGTTGGGGCACAGGAAGCGAGATGGTGTCAAGCAGATCTCAGATCTCCACTGCATGTCTGTGCAGGGAACGCCCGCTGAGGAGGAGGCACTTCAAGGCTTCGGTGGTGCGGGCTTCAGGCGATGGTGCGGCAGTCCCGGGGGTGCTGTGGATGGTGAAGGATTGTCTGCCGTGTCTGCAAAAGTAGTGGCCGTGGGTGGTGTTCGGCGTAGACCGTTGGCAGTTGATGTTCATTCCATGGTTGAGTGTGAGCAGGGCAGCAGAGTTGTAGCGGTGGGAGGTCGGAGATCCAGGGTCCCTGGCGCTTGTCACGGTTGGGTCACGAATGGGCGCAGACAGGCTTGCCTTTGGCATGCCCTTGACGCGCCAGCGGCGTGCCCGCTGCACACCTGCACAGCGGCCACGGGAAACGGCAGGGAGGAGTCACTGCGGGGATAACAGCAGCTGGGAAATCGGTGGCGTAGTGGGCACGGAGGAAAAGTGGCAATCGACAACTAGAGAAATAAAAGACACAATACAAGCAGGCACAATACAAAAGGTGGCAATGGACAACTAGAGAAGTAAAAAGGCACAATAGAAGCAGGCACAGTACAGAAGGTACAATAAAGAAAAAGGTACAATACAATACCAAGAGCAGACCGGCGCAGAGCAGACTTGAACCCTGCTTACACAGGGAAGCGGCACAACAGCAGCAACGGTACCACAGCAGAGCTGCAGGGGGAGAGAGCAGGTCTCTGACCAGGAGGTCAGAGGTCTTGCTCCAAAACAATTATAATATTCTCCTAAACTTACAGAGTTATAGATTTTGTGGGTAACCGTGAATATGACCACTCTGATCCCAAGGAATTCGTTGAAACAGATCTAACCCTTTTGTTGGTTACTTTTGCATTCCCAAGGTGTCACAAAGAAGATACGTGAATACATTTTCAAACGTTGTTTGAAAAGATCTAGGGCCCGATGTAGGTCGGTCGGTAACGGCCGAAAATCGGTATTTTCGGCCGTTTCCGACCGGTATTCAGTAATCGGTATGTAGGGACACATTATTTTACAGATTCGGTAAATTTACCGATCGGTAAATTTACCGAATCTGTAAAATACCGAATCGGTATTTATACCTATTCGGTATTTTTGATATGTAGGTGGGACTCTTCTGAGTCCCACAAGCCTTACAGAATCGGTATTTTACCATGAAATCCAACTTCATGGTAAAAAACCGATTCCGGTGTGCATGCACATGTGTGCATGCACACCTGTGCCATATGACAGGCAGACCTGCCCTTAGGGCAGGTATGCCTGCCACATGGCCCCCGAATCTTTTTTGGGGGTGCTAGAGGGTGTCAAAGTGACACCCCCTGCACCCTTGTCAAAATCTGTATTTACCGATTCGGTAAATACCGACCGGTAATACCCCATTCATTCCTATGGGCTTCAAAGCCCATAGGAATGAATGGGCCATTACCGGTCGGTATTTACCGAATCGGTAAATACAGATTTTTACCGATTCGGTAGCAGGAACATCTGGATGTTCCTACATCTCAACCCCTTAGATTTACCGATTTTTAATTACCGAATCGGTATGATTCGGTAATTTAAAATCGGTAAATCTATTTTACCTACATCTGGGCCCAGGTCCTTGTAAATAAAACATGAGTAGCGACTATTAAGCAAATAAAACCACATCATTGTTATAAGCATTATTAGAATGGTGAATAACACAAACAATTCAAACATGTTAATTGTTCCTAATCTTACTCCTGTCTATCACCAATTCCTCTACAGTAGCGAGAGCAATTTGGGAGAACCATTCTGCCATACTTGTTGGAATAATCTAACGCCATACCTTGGTATACTGTCCCTTGAAGACGACCTCAGTGCATTAACAAAGGTGGAGTGTCTGAGTGTGCAGACATGCATACTTCTGCTTGAGCGGCTATCTTCCTTCCCAGGATGAAGGTCGGGCCTGCAGAGCTGCATCTTAGTCACAGCTGACACCAGCTTCCTCTAGTGTGAAGCACCTCTCACTGACTTCAGCATGGACGCTGGTTAAATATTAAACACCAGCCTTATCGTACGGTGCCAGATGCACAGAATGTCTTTATTTTGTCTGGAGAGAAAGAGTTGTCTCCTACGAGCACAAACATAAAACAACGCCATTGTGTTCTGTTATGTGTGACCCTGGAACTTATTGTGCAGACTACAGGGCAACAAAGTCTATCAGGAATAAAGGTGTGCGTGGCACACTCGCGTGTTAGGGGAATACATGTGCAAACCACCATTAGCAAAAGATGCTAAGTTAAAAAGGAATGCTAAAATGGAGACTAAATGTAATCTCTACAACAAGGCACAATCGTCTCTTTGCTAGCCCAAGGAGCAGCAAGTGCAGTCCAGCAGTTGGTGTAGCCTTTCTTGCCAGGTACAGGGCCCAGCAGGGCAGTCCTCCTTCAATCCTCTCTCAACTCTCAAGTCCAGATGTGATCTGAGGTGCTGACTGACAGGGGTGCCATATTTATGCCCAGAAAGTTCCCTCTGGGATGAAGCAGTTGTTAGCCAATCGGTTACCAGGTTCCCTCCCGTATTATGACAACTTCCAGCTATGTGCAGCATCTTCGCTATCCCAGAGTGCACTATTCTGCCCACTCCGAAGATGGATGGACTATTCGCCAGGTGTGGGAAGCTTGATAGCCCACCCTAGAGGTGTAGCTACCTGTGGGCTACACGTTCACGGAAAAACTCATTTGGCCACTAGTTTCTCCTCTCTGTTCCTATAGCCAGCCTGTCTACCTGACCAAAGAACAGCCCCTCTTGAGCATAGTTGCCATTTGGCCATCAAAGGCGGCTTCTCCTTTTGGGCCAACACCCTGTGTGGATTCCTGCAAGTTGGAGTCATTCACACTCATCCCCAGGAAGGCAGAAGGCTGCTTGGTGGCCAGCATCTGTGAATGGCCACCAGATTAACGGGGCAACTTTGCCTCTCCTGAAAAGTGACAATAAATCCGACTTGAGCATCAGGTAGTGTTTGATGCCATGATTAATTTGATACCTTAAAGTACCAACTTGAGGAGTCCCGTTCAGAACTTAGCAGGGCTTAGATGCCTGCAACTCTGTACCTGCTAATGGAGCTACTAGCCTTTCCACAGTAAAAATAATAACTTGGATTTTTTGCTGCTAGGATAATGTAAAATATATGTTCTACTTAATGAAATGTAGCATCCTGCCTTATAGGCCTTCCTTAAGTATGACTTGTATATTTCATTAAGGGAGATTTAGGTTTTGAACTCATTGACCCATCTCCTGTGTGTGGGACCTACTCTCGCCTTCCAATGTCGTGTGATTTCTCTTTTAGCTATGATCAGGCCCATGTCTATAAATTTGCTTGTGGTTTTATTTTTGGGCGTGTGCGGTAACCAGTGTAGTAGGCATACTGCTATATCGTATTGCAATGTCCTGTCCGTCACTTCAGTTAAAGTATCACCAATCGCTTGCCAGTATTCCCGGAGGCTAGGGCAGGACCATAACATATGTTCAAACTCCGCTCCTTCCAAAGCGCATCTCAGGCATGCCGCGTTGGCTGCTCCAAAATACTTCTTGATTTTGCCCGGGGTCATATAAGCCCTATGTAGCACGTAAAAGTGGATCTGCTGAAAGCGCGCATTTCTCGTGCTATTTTTAGCTCGTCTCACTAACCGAGCCCAAGTCGTCTCAGGGCTCTCCCTGTTAAGGTCCGTTTCCCATTTGGCCTTTAGCATCGTCAGTGGCGGCAGGTTTTCCCGGAGCATTCTGGAGTACAAGCATGTCACTGCCTTATAGGTTCCAGCTGCCATCATGGTGTACTGACAGGCCATGGTCGTCGTTGGTTCCGCAAGTCCTCCCTTCCAGTGCGTCTGGATGGCCCTAGTCACCGCAGCATGCAGTAGGTACTCCCTCTAGGTAGCCCAAATTTCTCCTGCAACTCCTGATACTGGACAAGCGCCCCGTCCTCGTAGAGGTCGCCAACCACTTGTATTCCCGCGTCCTCCTAACTCTGCAACTGCGACCAATCTCCTCCATGGGGGAGTGCTGTTAGCATTCCCAGGGGTATCTCTGGAGCATATGGGTGCTGCACCCCCGCGCGACACTGGGATCGGTTCCAGCAGAGCCTGAACGTCCGTTCCTCGGGTGTCAGATCCCTAAGAGCGATTCTCTGCTGCAAAGCGATATAGGCCAGAACATGGCGCGGTGTGCCCCCGCCTCTCCCGCTCTCCGGACCTCGATATACCCTCGCTATCTCCTGCGTAAAGATCTGCAGTTGAGCAGCTAAATAGTAAAGTTCAAAATCAGGGGTCGCCATTCCGCCCTCATCTTTCGGGCGGGTGAGCGTCGCCAGCGCCACTCTACATCTGCCCGTCCCCCATATGTAGGAGGTCATCTGAGATTTCAGTTGGCAAAAGAAGGATCTAGGTATCCAGACAGGGAGGGTGCGAAAGTAATATAGAAGACGCGGCAAGGTGATCATTTTCAATAAAGAAATGCGCCCAGTGACTGATAGCGGGAGCGTAGCCCAAAAGGCCATGCAGCCCTTCAGTGCCCGCATGCAGCGGCCTACATTACCCTCCAACAGGTCTGCCGCCGTGTGGTATATATATATACTCCCAAATACTTCAAACAAGTGGGCTCCCATCCAACCTCGGGTCGGTGGTCGGGCCGTTCTGTGTCTCGTCTCAAAGGAAACAAGCAGGTTTTAGACCAGTTAACTTTCAGCCCCGATAATGCTCCGAATCACTCTAGGAGTCGCTCCGCACCCTTCAGCGCCTGTGATCCGTCTTCTAGGAATAATAGAAGGTCGTCCTCGTATAAGGAGATGAATTGTTGGCCCTCTCTGCTATCTATGCCCTGAAAATGTTTAGCTGTCCGGGCCTCAGCCGCGAGGGGCTCAATCGCCAAGGCGAACAGTAGGGGGGACAGGGAACAGCCCTGTCTGGTACCCCGTTCCACCGGATATTGGTGTGAAAAGAGGGGTCCTATCCTCACCTTAGCCACTGCCGCCTTATACAGGACTCGCGTCCATTTGATATAACCCTCTCCCAGGCCAAAGTGCTCCTTGGCCCTGTATAAATATTCCCACTCCAGGCTATCAAACGCCTTCTCTATGTCTATCGATAGGACCAGGGGTGTATGGGCTTCCGTGTGTGGACTTTCCACCAAGCGTGTAAGTCTCCGTATATTTATCGTCGTGTTCCGCGCAGGGATAAAACCCGACTGGTCTGTGTGGACTAGGTCGGGCATGTGCTGTAGGAGCCTCGCTGCTAGTATGGCACTCAATATTTTGTAGTCCGTGGTTAGCATGGATAACGGCCTGTAGGAGGCCGGGCTTTCGCTCTCCCTCCCTGGTTTTAGTAGTGGTATCACCAGGGCCTCGCGCATAGACTGGGGTAGATGGCCGGTTGACTTGGCCTCATTATATATCGTTTGTAGTCTCAGCGCTAGCAAGTCTAGGTATTTGCTGTAGAATTCGGTGGGTAACCCATCCAGACCTGGCGTTTTGTTGCGAGCCATCCGTTTAATCGCCCCTCTGATCTCCCCTAATTCTATGTCCCTACCCAAGTCGTCCGCCTGTTCCTGATCCAAATGTGGCAATTGTAGGTCCGCGAGAAAAGCTTGAATGTTGTTCTCCAGCCCCGCCAGCGCGCTCCTATAGAGGCTCTCATAGTATCCCTGAAAGCTATTTAGTATCTCCATCTGGGAGTATTGTATGTGGCCCCCTTCTCCCTCGACTGCCAGTATCGGGAAGCTTCGGTTAGCGGGGTTGGCTAGCCACGCTAGTAGTGTCCCAGCTTTGTCCCCCTCAACATGGGCCCGGAGCATGTATGCTTTGTGATCGAAGCTGCGGAGGCGTTCTACTTCCACCGCTATTGCCTCTTTAGCCAAGCTGACCTCCTCCTGAAGCTCGGGGTGGCCCGGTCGCGCTTTCTCTGCGTCTCTCAACTTAGAATCCGCCTTATGCAGATCCTCTAATAATACCTTCCGTACGCCCACATGTTTCCCTATGCACTGACCTCTAATTACCACCTTAAAGGCGTTCCATTCCACAGCTCTGGTAGCCGTGGACCCCTAGTTTTCCGCGAAGTACTGGGTTATGCCCTCCTCCAGCGCCGCGTGAAACAGTGGATCATCCAGTGTCTCAGGCCGCAACCTCCAAGTCGGGACTCGTGATACCTCCGTGACCCAGTTCAAACTAATCAACAACGGATTGTGGTCCGAGAGTGTCCTGGTTAGGTACTCGGTCCGCGTCACAGTCTGCATTACAATCCGAGAGCACAAAAATGCATCAATCCGGACATGAAGGTCATGGAGGCTCGAGAAAAACGAGTAGTCACGCTCAGCTGGGTGATGTGTGCGCCACGCGTCCGTCAAACCCCATCTCTCTTGCCAATACAATCTCCCCTTCGTGAGACGGTGTACGGGGGAATCTCCCAGTGGTGGGTGTGATCTGTCTAGTGTTGTGTCCGCTACTGAATTAAAATCTCCCCCAATTAGGACCGGCCCCGCTAAGAAGTGTGCTAGTGTCCCCGATAGTCCCGTGAAGAAGGTCATCTGGTCAGTGTTTGGCGCGTATATGCTACACAGTACTATGTCCCTGCCCCGTAGTCTGCCCTCCACTGCCACATATCTACCCTCAGGGTCCACTATGTGCCTGGTCGCCTGAAACGGGGTGCCCGCCCTCATCCATATCATAGCTCCCCTAGCGAATGCTGAGTAAGTGGTGTTAAAGATCTGGCCCCTCCACCTCCTTTGCAGTGCTATCCCCTCAGGTTTTGTAAGATGCGTCTCTTGCAGCAGCGCTATATGCACCCCCCTGCGGACCAGGTAGGCGTGTACTTTGTGTCTTCTTGTCATGGTATTCAGCCCCCGCACATTCCAGGTCATACATCGCAATGCATTTGCACTAGCCATTGTCCCATAGTTCACATCGCAGCCTCTTTCGCAATCCCGTTGCGACATGAGTGGTGGTGTCCCCCCAACTAGCCTTCGAACCGCCTGACATTTTAATTCCCTTATGTTCCGGAACCATCCATTGCCAGAAAAACGAAGCAACCCCAACAATTCCCTCATCCCCCCCCCCCAGAATATCAAACTATCAGTACCCATCCAAACTTAGTCAATCCACTCAACTTCCCAACTAGTTCACGGTCGTAACCGTGAGTGCCTTAAGGGCAAACGGGTTGTGGTCTAGGCCGGAAGGCAGTTACGCGGGCCCCCCTCGCACCCCCTCTTTAGCAGCGGTCTGACATCCCGGTCAGTGACCCCCGACCGCAGTACCTTACAGTTCGTAAATTCTTCGATCTGCAGGAGTGTCCTCTGGCAATCATCTTTGTATCAGTTATTCAGGATCTCTTCTGCCGTTTGTGGTGTCACCAGCGGGCCCTTGGTACTGTGTGTTTCTGAATACTCCGTCTCCGATCCTGTGCCTCGGTCCTCTGAGTTCGAGCCCTGTTTTGATGGGGAGGCGCCCGATCTTGACAACGATTCCACTGCCTGTAGTGCAGCCTGCCGCTCCACCTCCGTCTGGGACACCGATGGTTTCCGCGATCCCTGCCTTCGCCAGCGCAGCCTCTGTGATTTCAGAGTCTGCGTCTTTGCACGCTCCCTCTCTTCTCGGACTCTGGCACCGTCCGTGCCCGCCTTGTATGTCTCCCACCAATCCCAAGCATCCGCCGATGTGGGGAAGAAGTGTGTCTTGTCGTCCAGTACCACTCTTAGCTTGGCCGGAAAGAGCAGGGAGTACCGAATGCCCTCATTTCGTAATTCGCGTTTAATAGATAAAAAGGAGGCTCGCAGTCTCTGCTTCTCAAAGGTGTAATCAGGGAATAGGATCACTTTACTATTCGCTACCTGGAACGGCCCTGCATCGTGGGCTCTCTGAAGCAGAAGGTCCCTGTCTTTATAGTGCAGCAGTTTGGCTACGACTGGCCTCGGGGGCAGGCCCGGCCTAGGAGGCCTAGCCGGAACACGATGAGCTTGTTCCAGAGTGAAGAATGGTGATAGGCCTTCCGGCGCCACTGTGGTCTTAAGCCAATTGTCTAGAAACTTGACCATATCTCCCCCTTCTGTTTTTTCGGGCAGGCCCACTATTCGGACATTACTGCGTCGACTCCTATTTTCAGCATCCTCGGCCCTCTCCAGCGTTTGTATCCTGCCCAGAGCGTCCGTGAGCCTTTCCTCCATGTTTTTGTGGGCTGGGGCTAGCTCGCCCAAAGTGTCCTCGGCCTCTTTGACTCTATCTTTGAGTTTGTCTTGGTCAGCCCTCAGGAGACCCAGTCCCGATACCACCTGCGCAATATCGTGTTGTAAAGCGTCTCTCGTTGCCGCAATAGCCTCCAGTATGCGGTCCTGAAGCTGCTGCAGGTCCGAGGGCCCCATAGGGCCACCCTCTGATGCCTCAGAGGTCGCAGCTCCCTCGGTTTTCCCCTTGTTTTTTACCATGGTGTCAGTTCGCTATTTACACCAGTGTCCGTAATCCTTTGTGCAGGTGCCGGATAGGCTCAGTGGTCTCTTTCAGATCGCGATATCGTATCAGCTATACACCCCGGGCTTCTAGTTCATCAGACAACTGTCCACTAGGAGATTCAGACTTGGTTTCGTCCCCAGGCGGGAATCCACTGTCTCCCCCCACCGTTAATCCACCTTCTCCACGTGTTTGTGGCCGCTGCGGCCGCAGGGCGCCCCCTCCGGCCCCCTCCTTCTCCGTGTAGCTGCTTTGGGCTTGATTGCCTTACTCACGAGTGTCCAGGGGTCTACCACTACTCCCGTCAACAATAGGGGAAGGATCCCAGGGTGTAGTTCCTGCCCAATCCGCGGTCAGGGACTTATCCCTTGTTGGGGTCTTCTCGTCAGGGAAGCCCACTCCCCAGCCGCAGTTCGTGCGGTCTCAGGCCCTCTCAGTAGTCCATAAGTGGAGTCGAGGGCGCCCCCAGGACTGACCGTCGCATTGGGTTCTCGACCCTGCCCAGCTCCTCCGCTCTGCCCTCGGAGAGGTAAATATACCTCCGTCGCTCCCTCCTGGACTCGCCAACCTCTCCAGTGCTCCCGAGTGCGGCCGAGGGCCACCCAGCCGCGGCCGAAGTCTAAAGAGGAATCTCCCCCCTTCTCAGCTGCAGCGCAGGGCCCATCCGGGGTCACTCGACTTTTAAACCCTGCTTACCGCTCCTCTGCGTGCGGCCAGGGTGCGTAACCTCCCACAGTCAGCCACCATAGCACTCCTTCCCACTCGGCGGTGTTAGCTACGCCGTCGGACCCTTCAATCCTCCTGGGTCAGCCGCGGGTATTTCCAACTTCTTTTTCGTTCTTTCCGTGGGCCTAGGACGCATCAGATCCAATGCGCCTTGGGGCACCTCCTTCCCCGACGGGGATAAGCTCTGTTCTTCCGGAGGAGGCCGTCTCTCGTCCGCGTCCCAACAGCCTCCCTCAGCGGCGGGCGGGCCCCTCGCCTCTCAAGCCCACAGGCGGCAGCCGCTGGACGCTCCCCAGTGGTAAGGACTGCAGTCTTCCCCTCGGCCCCGTTCCGGGCCGGGCGCCCCGCCGCACTCTGGGCTTCCTGCTATGCGGCCCCGCTTCTCAGCCTCCCGCGGCAGGCGGCGCCCCGGGCGCACCTCAGCAGGGCGTAGGATCAGCAGGGCGGTCGCCTCAATGGAGCCGCATTTCCTCCTTCGCTCCCCCTGCCGCCATCGTGTCACAGGGCTCACGGCTTGGTCCGAGTCACAGACCGGCGGGCGTCCCAGTCAGGGTTCACGGGACTCACCGCAATTCCGCCTGGCCGCTCCCTCGGCAGATCGACCGCTTCCCCTGCCTGCACAGCTCCCGGAGAGGCGCCTCCCGCCTAGGCGTGCTTCTCAATTACTCCTGGCACCCGTGGCATCCGCCATTTTGCACTTCTCCGTGCGCTGGTCCGTAATCGTTTTTCCTCCGCGGCGGGCTCTCTCACAGTTCCGCCAGCGAGATCGAGGGTGCAGTCCAGATTCCCGCTGCCTCCGGTCTGCAATTTAGGGCTTTCACGGGTGTCGCCGCACCTTTTAGCAGGATAAATGCGGGGATTGGGCGCGGAGCTCCGAGCTCAAGCCGCCATTCCCTCCGGCACCTAAGCAACGCCCCCTGAATGGGATGTAGTTATGTATGGTGTTGATTGGCGTTGTGTTAGTGATGAGTGTATTGATTAGTGGTACGCGCTAGTGGAGCACCTGTTGTTGCTGCTTCCCTGTTGTTGGTGGGGGGTCTTGGCTGCTGTGCAAACCCCTGCGGGGCCCGTTCTATTTCTCCCGGCGGCTGGAAACCGCTATTGCTGCTACCTTCATTGCCGCACTAGGGGGACCACAAGCCCCAGAAGCCCCGGCGGCGCGACGCTCTACGGACCTGCGCCGCGAGACGTATAAATACAAACAAGGCCCCACGCAGCGCGGGACGCGGGGCGTGCCCGGGCCAAGGGCGGGCCCGTCCACGCCCGTTGAAGCCAGGAGAAGGCAGGACAGGGCCACACCCCTTTCATCTGAACATTGGACTTCTGCATCTTGCAAACTTGGTCAGTGACTTGTTTTTGTTCATCTATTGCCGACTGTATGACATTTTCTTACATTATAGCATTTTTTATTTGAATATGAGCATGAACAAGGGTACCCGTAAAGGGGTTGGAGGCCAAGGGGTTGCGGGCACTCTCGATGCCTTCCTTATCAGGGCAGAGTCTCTTTTGACCCATGAAATAGAACTTACCCAAAGAAGGCTATCATTGGACACACGCCGAGTTTCAATGGAAGTCCCCACAGGCGGGCCCCTCCTAAACCCAGGGGCGGCCTTAGGCATGTGCAAGCTGTGCACCTCCACAGGGCCACCAAACCCCAGGGGCCTCCACACCAATATATATCCTTAATATAATAATCCTCTGAGGATGGATACATATTTGCGTGGTGGCCCCTGGCTGGGATTTGGCGGCCTCCGGCTCTGTTCCACTTCCTAACACCCTGACCCCCCCCCCCTCCTGAGCTCCGGGGGCTCCGCCCCATCCGGACCCCTTCTTCCGGGGCCCCCTACCTACGCTCCCTGCCCAGGGCCGCCATGAGCCTAGAACCGCCCCTGCTAAACCTATCGAATTTAGCTGTATCCAATCCGGACAGTATCCACAGACCGGCTCTTGGGCCTCCCGAGCATCCAACACTCACTGAAGAAGATTCTCCAACTATAGCTATAGAAACTATTGCCATATCACCACCCGCAGCTCAAATCGTAACACGATCAACACGACAATCACAGGCTGGGGGGGGGGTACGGTTCAGGCCACAACACGGAAAAGGAAGGCGAGGGGTTTACCTGCCACAACCCAACAAACTAGCACAGCGGCCAAAACAAAAAGCTCAGTTCGAAGGAAGACCGGCATATCTGATGAGGTAACTGTTTTTAGTTCCATCAGCCCAGGTACTACTAGATGCCAATGCCCCTGCAAGCAGCCCCAAATCGACTGGGAAGATGGCTTATTAGCTAAATTAGAGGGCAAATTTAGGGTGCTACTAAACCCACTGTTAAATAAACTTGCAGATATTGAAACTCGATTATGCAATATCGAGCAAAAACTCCCTTCTCAATCCAGTCAGCCGTCAAATGGAACACTTACAGCTCAGGGGGGATCTAATACAATTATGGCCCCTGTCTTAAATCGGCCTTCAATGGTCGATCGTATTGCTAGATTAGGCACACAGGCTCTTGCATTACATACTACTAGAACATATCCTGTACAAAGCAATTCAACTGGAGGAGGAGCAATAACTGGGGCAAATTACAGGGATTTGAATGAGGGTCGCTCAACTAATGTTCAAACCGCTCACAGTAAGGGATATCTCAACCTACCCCCAGAATGCACACCCTATATTGTTGTGCTCTCAAATGTTCCACCAATAGCACCCAATTCAGAGGAGCATTGGCCCTCATTAAGAAATAAGGCACTCCACTTACTGGACACAAAGACGGGGTTGGGTAGCCGTCTGTTTCAGGATTTTAAAATGGTCAGAAGGGTCCCCTGGATAGGGAAATCGAACAAAATGAGCAGGGTTGATTGTATAGTATTGAATTTTGGGTCTCCAGCACTGGTACAAAGTATTTTACAAAGAGCAGGGACAAGGTATATGGGCAGGGAAGGGATTCATATCCTACCACTGGGCTTTTTTTTAACGTAAACCACTCCCATTACTTGTGCCCAGACGTGACCCGCCAGTTAATGCTTACAATTGGGGAACATTTGAGTACAATGTGCCAACCTATAATTGATTTGATATGGCTCTCCCAAACCTAGATGCACAGGACTGACTGTCAGACAGGTCGGCCAATGGCAATAAACTAAGGGATACACCAGCTATTTGACCACCCACCTTGACAAAAGAACAGGAAGTTCTGGAATTGAGGAATACACAGTCAGCAATCCTTGCTGACTATCAGGCACAGGGAGAGGGTGGCATCGGATATGTGTTAGCTGACAGTGGGGGAATAACCAAGACCACTCATAATACTGACAGAAGCAAAAATTATTCTGACCTTAGAATCCTGAGCTGGAATGTTGCTGGCCTTGAGCCAAGACTAGCTGACACAGACTGGCTATGTATAATATCTACCCAAGATGTAATAATGTTTCAGGAAACATGGGCCACACACGATCTGCATATAGAAGGCTTCCACTGTTTTAGTTTAATAGCACCTACGCCTGATTTTGGCCGCACTGTTGGTGGTTTATTCATTGGGATTAGCAAAGCATCTGGAGGGAGCATTAAGGTAATACCTACAAACAGCCCTAACATACAAGTACTAGAATACAAAAGACGCGTCCCTTTTAACTAATAAGTTTTTATGACAATGATTTCCATTCTGTCCCAAATAGGAATTTCATTGAGCTTTTTAAAGTTATTTCGAAATTAGAGAAAGTCGAAGGTCTAGACGAGTGCATGGGGATTCTTTTGGGGGGGACTTTAATGCTAAGGTCCAAACTGACCTCCGGGGCACAGGTACACGGCATGCAGACCTAGCTGTGCGGAGGGGCTTGGAATTAGACACTTTACTTAGTGAATATTTCCTCACTAATGTAATGGATCTAGGCTCACCCAGTAAAAACCAGCGGGCACCAACGTTTAGAGGAAGGGATAGTGCCTCAACTATTGATTATATTTTCGTTTCCCCCTGCCTCGCAGACTGCCTTTTGCCTGCAGAGGTTTCCGTAACAGATTTTGGAGACCACAACCCCCTAACAGTGGTACTAAGATTAGTATCCTGCCCGTGTATGCTGTTTCTCAGGGGGTGAGGGATATAACCCCATCGACAGATAAACTTAGACTAAAGTGGAGGGGGGTGGATAGCGGTAAAATAACTGAGACTCTGTTAGAAGGGCACTCGAATTTAATTACCTCTTGCCTATCAATCAGAGTCTCTCGCATAAGTGTAATCAAAGATTTCACCGAACTTTGTTCGGTGATTAGATCCCTCCTATCGGTGCCACTTTGCCAGGATAGGAAAGAACCAAGATGGTTCGACCATAACTGTTCGGAGGCCAACAGGAGTATGCGCAAGGCTTTAACCGCCAAACCTAGATGAAGGGCAGACATAAGGGTAGCCAGGAAGGTGTATAAAACTGCTATAAAAGATCGAAAGGGTACTCTACTGAATGAACGCTGGGAAGTCTTATCTGATTCTAGTGGGGGGAAAATGGTAACCTATTGTGGAAGAGGTGTGGCGCCGCGGCCAGGGCGACTGACTCCGGAATCTGGGGATCACGGTTCAATCCCCGGCGCCGGCGGCAGATTAGCCCAGCACCATGTAACTCTGGGCAATAGCTTGCTTAATCTTCCCGACGGCCCCCAGCGCCTAGAGACCCTTACGGGTGATTGTGCGCTTTACAAATGTGGATTTATTTATTTATTTATTATTCTGGTCCGCAGTCAGAGAATTGCGTAATATGGGCCAACAATTAACACCCGTCAGCTGTACCATCTCCAGCAGTTCTTGGGAGAATCACTTCTCCAAAATCTATGCCACACCACTGCATGAGACAGATTACTGTGTGGAGGGTCAAACATGTGGCCTACAGATAACGTTGGTGGAGGTAGAAGAGGCGATTGCACAGAGCCTTGGCAATAAGGCTCCCGGTCCAGACGGGTTGCCCATAGATATAATAAAGTGGAAACCTGAACTTTGGGCCCCAGTCCTTTTGAATGTTTTTAACAGTCTACCCCAAGCACCCATGCCTGACACATGGGCTATGAGCATTATTGTTCCAATCTATAAAAAGGGGGATAGATCTGAGCCAATTAATTACAGGCCGATCTCCTTGCTTGATAACACCTTAAAGATCTTGGAACGTGTTATCTATAACAGGATTTTAGATTGGACCGAGGAAAGTGGCATTTTAGACCCTTGCCAACTGGGTTTTAGAAGCAGGGTCGGCACAATAGAACAGTGTCTGAACCTCAATTTGGTTTTCAACAAATTTAACATTGCCCGCTCTTCCCCTATTTATTTAGCGTTTATGGACCTATCATCTGCTTTTGACTTAGTTAATAGGTCCAAACTCTGGTCTATTTTGTCGAATTATGGTTTAGATCAACACCTCGTACATTTCTAAGCATTTTTACATATTGATCTTAAGGCACAAGTAAGGATAGGCATGGGAGGAGAGTTGTCAGGTCCAATCAAGGTAGGAAGGGGAGTTAGACAGGGGTGCGTTTTAGCACCCCTGCTTTTTATTATTTATATTAACGGACTGAGTAACTCCCTGAGACAGTCAACCCCAGATGTTCCTATAATCAACGGTAAACTACTACCTGTACTCCTTTACGCAGATGATGCAGTCCTAAAGGGCCGCACCCCGAATTCTCTGCGCATCCTGATTAAAAGCTTTGTAGAGCACATGGATGGGTTGGATCTACGCGTGAATTTTAAAAAATCATTTATTATGTCATGTGGACCAGGGAAACGCCAGCTGAATTCTATACTGGTAGACATTGATAGACTAATTTCTACTAATACTTTCCCATATTTGGGGATGGTCTTTGCTGCAAATGGCTCGTGGACTGGGCATTTGGCCCACTCCACGAGCAAATTCTCAAAGGCCATCAATTCCATTTTAAGTCTCCCTCGACCAAAGAAAATAGGTGCCATTGAAGCAATTTTAAGGATTTTTAAACTGCAATGCGTCCCAGTAGCTACGTATGGGGCAATGATATGGGGTTTGGCAGAGAGACGGTGCATCCAGCAGGAAGAAAATCGGTTTTGTAGGAAGCTGCTGGGCGCACCGATTTCCACCTCTCACTATATTTGTCATAAGGAACTCAACTTACATTTTATACGTGATTTTGTTAGTGCACGACCCGCGTTATTTTGGCACTCAGTTTTGAGGAATAAATCTGCCACCCTAACTCAATAAATTATAACTGACCGCCTTACGTGCGAGAGAGGAATGGACATCCCTTGGCTCTCGGGGGTCTATAAAAGTTTGTGCAGTATTGAAAAAGGTAGCCTCTTTTTAGATCCGATTAGAGCAGATTCAGTACATAAGAATGACCTGAAGGAAGCACTGTACGCACTTTACAACATAGAAAGGGTAAGGGAAGAATCTAAGAAAACTACAGTCCTCAACTACATGGGCAGGGAATTGTATAGGCATCCATTATTATTATAACTTACCCTGCCAATGGTAAATTGGGAAAGAAGATTTTTATTTCGACTGAGGGCAGGAACTGTAAGATTTTTGTTAAGTTTTCCTTTAGGCTATCGGCCAACCCACGAACATATAAGATGTCCATGCGATGGGGTGAGCGCACAAACTGATTTGCACTTTTTCTTCTTTTGTAAATATTATCTGAAATATGTAAAATGGTTAAGTGCCGGACATCTACCTGTACTATCAGTGTGCGCAGGCGCAATATGCGCATTACTGGTTTCACGAAATTCCCTTTCTGACACACGTGGCTGTGGAACATGGAGATGCTGACCCCATCCCACTAACGAGCATTCTTACACACAAACGCCCCAGGCTACACGACCATGATATAAACCCTGTGAACACCACGATAGATGCATGGAGGACACTTAGCAAGATGGCGCATTGCACACCACTCTATGCACCGACACTCCCATTGGCTCACCACCCGGCACTGTCTGTCACGCAAGAACAGGTGGGGATGGATCTTCTTAAGCGCGCAGGCATAGACACCCTTGGGGATCTGTACAAAGAAGGGCAGTTTGTACAGTTGAAGCAACTCACATACATCCAGAACCCGACTCTGTTGTTTAGCTTCAACTATTATAGGCTACAGAGGGCGGTGAAGGAACACTTTGTGTCTTTTCCAGCAGAACCACAAGAGCTCGCACCACTGACACTTGTAATCAACACTCCCTCAGCGGCACACTTGGTATCTCGATTGTACCGCTGCGCACAATCTAGCAATGGTGGCTCCTCAACAAGAGCCAGGGAGAAATGGCAAACAGCACTGGGGGAAGATCTCACGGAAGCGGACTGGGAGGCCTCCTGCATGCTTACGGGGATGCTGACGCCTAACGGGAATCTTAGACTGATCCATTATAAGTATTTGCACCAGATGTACCACACCCCTGCACGTCTACACAGATATGGTCTGAGAGACGACTCTAGATGCACTAGGTGCGGGCAGGAACATGCGGATTTCATTCACTTGGCATGGCACTGCGCTGTGATAGCACATTACTGGGACCAGGTGATACGGACACTCAACACTATGCTGGGGGCCCAATTGCCGTGCACTGCCAAAGTCTGTCTCCTGGGATTGGTGCCACACTTGAGGGCAAGACGGCGTAAGCTTTGTGTGATTGCGTTATTGGTGGCGAAGAGACGAATATCCCTGCATTGGAATAGTAAGCGAAAGCCAACAGTGAAGCACTGGCTGGAAGATCTGGCCTATTGTAGAGACACCCTAGTCACGTATGAGGAAGAGTTGCCCATGGGGTCCCGCCCCAGAGACTTCTGGGAGCCATTCCAACAATATCTGACGACAGTGGCGTCTGTAGATATTGAGGGCTGAGCGCCTGGCTGCTAAGGACTTATGACCGCTATGAGCTACACTTGATGGGGCAGTGAGGGGGGAAGAATGCTGTGACACAGTGCTTTGGGTTTCACAGGGGATTGTTGTTATGTTGTTTGAGATACCCCCCCTAGGTTACGGGGGTTTTCTTTTTGTTTGACAGGACCAGAAAAAGAAAAACTGGAAAATGTAAGACTGATCAGGCGAACCTACCATGCGGTTGCATTGTCGAAACCATCAACTGCACTGCTACTGAACTCACGCCGCCGGACCTATGGTTGTCGGCTGATGGGCTGTGTAATGATAAGATGTTCATTTACTCCTGTGTACATTGCAAAGCCGGCCTTCTGTGGTTGTAGGCGAGATTGACTGTACAATTCATGTGACAATGCGTAATAAACGTCTTACCCAAAAAAAAAAACAAAAAAAAAAATATGTAAAATGGTTTTTAACTCCCTTTTTTTAAAAACATAGACCTATTACAATGGGGGAATCGAATGAATTGCTGCTTTCTTTGGACAATGAAGAAATAATTTTCTGCACTAGCACTTTTTTGAGAATCGCTACCAGAGCACGTAAAATGATGGACAATCCTTGACTTTCTTTTGTTTAGTAATTTGTAAATTTGCCTGATGTTTATTTTGATGTATTAATTTTAATAAGGATTTTATAACAATATTGTAAATCTGTGTATGTGCTTTTATGAATTCTTGGAATTCGATTAAAGATTTATGATAATGATTAGTGGTATAGGATAGAGTTGTGTACTGTTTGTGGGTGATGGTGGATATGTGTGGTAGTTGGGATAGTATGGTGTGTAGATGTGGTTTGGTTGGGTTTGTAGTGCAGGCTGGTACATTAATCTGTGCATAGTGTTGTGCGTGGTGTACATTTGGTGCGAGTGTGTTGCTCTGTTTGTGGATGTGGATGGTGTGGGCTGGGTATTGCTAAATGAGAAAAAGGGCAGCATTTCTGGCCCTAGTCCCGACCAGATGGGCTTGGGCAGGTGTGAGAGGAGGGCTCAGACTTGCCTGGTAGCTGAATAGCCAATGGTCTGCTGGCCTGGGGTTGGGGGCTGGGGAGCTGCTTCTCCTGTTCAGAATCTCCTAGGAGACAGACAGGCTCAATCCACACTTTGTACTTCTGCAGGTAAAGGCTTCACTAACTCGAAATCTAACAATACTGTTTGAATAAAACTTTACTCCCCCCTGCTGGACAAAAATGAAGTGCACAGGCCCCAGTAAATACAGTTTAAACAGCTCACAGAAGCACCCTCTGATGCAGAATATCCTTGTTACTGAGGGGGGCATGTGGGCTGGTCTCACTGGCTTGTGAACACAAAAGGGTGGCTGGGGGCGCACTGTTTTAACACACAGGTCTTAGCACAGAGCAGAGGAGAAATTTGGAGGGAAAACAGATTTGTCACCAAGGAATGAGAGGGACAAACTACAGAGGTTGGACTGCAAATCCCACAATTCAACATGTTAAATGCAAGCAAACATGGGCAGGGAAAACCACAAGTTTAAAACACAAAACAGGTGATAAAATATGCAATCACAGGCAGGTCAAAACTGCAATTTTAAACTGTAACAACCACATGCAAAGACAGTTCTCACAGAAAGGGAAAAATCGCTTTTTAAACAACTTTTGTTTTGGGAAGAGACAGCACTAGTCTGTCTCCTTACTACTTCCTGGACTCTGCTCACTGCAATCTGGGGCACAGGTGGGCTGCAACTCACAAGATGGAGGAGAATGATTTGGGGTGCACCCAGCAAAGCCTTAAGGGGCCTGGGCAAGTGTGAGAGGAGGGCTCAGAGTTGCCTGGTAGCTGAATAGCCAATGGTCTGCTGGCCTGAGGGTGGGGGTTGGGGAGCTGCTTCTCCTGTTCAGAATCTCCTAGGAGACAGACAGGCTCAATCCACACTTTGGACTTCTGCAGGTAAAGGCTTCACTAACTCGAAATCTAACAATACTGTTTGAATAAAACTTTACTCCCCCTGCTGGCCAAAAAACGAAGTACACAGGCCCCAGTAAAGTTTATTATTTAGAAATGTGTTTATATGCATTTAATTATATTATTCATTTTATCTGTATTTATCCAAATTCATGTAGTACTGTGTAAAAAAATAAAACTGAAATAGATAGGTTTTCACATTTAATCACCAAATGCTTACTCCTGTTTGAATGTCCAATGGGGTTTAGACATTTAGAGTGCAATACAATCATCTGAAAAAATTGGCATTGTAGAAAAGCTCAAAACAGATGTACTGCTGAAGTTACTTAACCTTCAATTAATTACCCTGCAAGTCAGCAAAGCTATTGATCCAGCACTCGTGTTTGACAATAGTGAAAACTGTCAAAAAGAAAACCTATATTCTGTAATTTTCAATATTTAAAAATAAATGCAGACAGGAAAATAGATGGCTTTCAGTCTGTATTTATCAAAATCAGTAAACAGAAATATGTGAGCCTTTAGTACAATGTACATATTTCTTAGTTTATTATAGTTGAGGCTTGCACTATAGAAACAAACATGCACATTACAAGTCTACATCAAACAGTAGCTCCATAACTTTTTACCCCACATAAGGTATCCATGCCAAATTTGCATCCTTTCCCCCACTCAATATCATGGGGGGGGGGGTAATAAAGGTACCTAGCTAGGGTTTGTTGATTTACCAGGAGGATGCCGAGCAAGTAAGCAAAATTTAGCTACATTTTGAGTTTAATGGGGATAAAAGAGCCCCGGATGAAAGAATCTGTTCCCCCCCCCCTAAAATTAGAATCAATGAATGGGTTGCTGTGCTAAAGTCAACATCTTCCCAGCTTTCAATAACATGCTATATATAGGCATTTTTCAAAGAGATAGCCCATTTTTCTTGGTTTTTTAATGCTTTCAGCCTACAACCAGTTTGTGGTGGAAACCACTATGAAATTCATGGGTGATTCAGGACAGCTATAGATTTCTGAAAAATAGACAACAACCTGAATTCAGCAAGGGGCCTTATGTGTAGGTCGCTCAAGATGTTCCCAGCAAAACATACGGAAATAAACAAATATTGAAAATTAGTAGAGAAAAACTGCCATTTTTGACAGCGTTTCCACCTGTAACTGTTACGATTGCCGATATACAAAAGCAATATACCATTGCATATCCTAAGTCCTTCTAGCTGTGGGATATATAGTTTGCAGGTTCTCCCAGAGCCCAAGGTACTCCGTCATAACTAAGCTGTACCGTATAGTGGGGTTTGATTGTGTAACGAGTGTAGACAAATAAATTCATATGGTGAAATGTACAGTGCAGGTCTCTCTAACCGACCCTGATTGAAGCATGTCTATGCAACTATAACAGCATCTGTACTGCTGAGTTTTAGATTTTCGGTGATCTATTTATGCTGGTTTGTGTTAGACCCAAATAGAGGACAAAGCCTGGATTACAATTTTCTAGGCCGAAAGAGGCAAAAAAAAAAAAAACTCAGAACCTTCCTTAAAAAAATAATAAAGGAAACATGCATGTCTAGCAACTGACTGCACATCACTGTTAAAAGCCACATAGAATGTAACATTTACACTCATGGGCTGCACCAGATTGGGTGTAAGTGAGCATGCAGAGGCAAAACACTTGAAGCTGCGCAACTTGCGATCCAAGTCAGAAGCTCATCCAGTCCCATTCACCCTCTCTCACCACTATGGCAGTTGGATTCCTGTGTTGCTTATACTATGATGAGGAAACAAATAAAGCAAGAAACAAAACCACAGCACTGGAAAAAAAGTAGTAGTAAATAATGAGTAACTGTAAAAAAGGGACTTCATGCTCAAACAGGATCCTTGCTCAAAAGCAATTCATTGTACACTATTCCTATGAACTGCCCAATTGGGTGGTAAATGACTGGCAGATACGTATATTGCTGAAACAGCATGTTAAGAAAACCGATCTCCACCTTGAGGAGCAGGTGGAGGCCTTAAACTCTTTCAAACATCCCCTTGCAAGCTCTGCAGGAATTAACAGGCTAGAAGTGCCGAAACAAAATTGAAAGCCGGTGCATACTGTACAGATTAAGTAATGTTATCAGAGACCTGTTGGCATTTTTAGCCAATTACATTCCCAGGTTCTCGCTGAATTCTGGAGCTCAATTTTCAATGTTTTTTTATTTACATTTTCCAATATAGACAATAGCATATGATGTGATCTGCATTTGGATAGCACGTGTTACAGCTCATTTTAAAAATGTTATGTTCTGCACTACAAGTCCCAGAATCCATCGGTAGAAACCGGACTGGATCAGATACTCGTCCAGAGAGCAGCTAGACTCTCGGAGGGGGTTGGTCTTCGCCACAATGTGGGGTTGTGCTCGGGAGAGTAAAGTGCCGATGCAGCTGTTTAGCCCCCACCCGCCCCCCGTGGGGAATGTGCCCTCCAAGGTGACTGTCACAGCTGGAAGGCGCTGCCTGGCTGGAGGGGGAGGGGAGGCGCGAGGTAATTAGATGTGTAAGTGGCGGCGAGGCCCGAGCAGCTGACTAACTTACCAAAGTTCACGGGGACCGGCTCCCTTGTTCATGACCTTTGAGACCCAGGACTGCTTATTCCCGGGGAATCTTCGGCCTATCCGGGCTGCCCTGTCTTGATAAGGCCCGGAGGGCGGCTGCTTCCACACAGACACCATCTCTCCCTTCGGACACCTTTTCACCGGCAGCACTGGTGTCCTCCGGGGGCGATTGCACGCTCCGGTATGTTTGGGCCTTCTGGAACTCCGGCAGCACGGTGGGTTTTGCTGTTGATGCACGCGTTTACGCGGATGCCTGCGTTTTATTATTGTAACGGTTCCAGCAGGGTTTGCGAGGGATTGGCCCTTCCGGGTCTGACTTGATACTGGTCCCCACAGGGCTCTATATTCGCAACCTTAAATTTGCAAGCAGTGACACTAATCGACGTCATCCTTTAGGTAATCCACGTCAGCGAAGCGTTCCTCATTTGTATTTCCCCTGTTTTACTTCATCGTGGTACCCTAATAGTATTTCTTATTTCCGGATGGGTTTTATAGTTATTTTTTTTCACTTGACACAGGACTCTTGTATAGTGCCAGCTTTGAAACGAGTCACCTCAAGGTGTCTAGGGGAGTTCAGGTTGTAGGGGCGTGTGTTCGACTGAGGGCTCTGAAGGTTGAGTGTCTCAGCTTGCTTCTCAGTGAGTCACAAGGTGTTCACAATACATGCTCATCCAATCGTAGGCGTTAGTCATGTGTGCGTGAATTAGATTTACCATTTTATGTGCAAGTGCGTGAAGAGGGTATACACAGTTGTGACCTTGCAAAAGAAAATACTGTGTTTGCAGTGCAGGTGAGGCGAGCGTCTGCGTGGTTGTGTGTCTAAGAGACTCTGCGTAGGTGTGTGTGAGAAAGCACAGTAAATGTGTTAGTGGAACAAGGAGCAACATGCAGAAGGTCAGCGAAAAGACCAGATTGCTTTTTTTTTCTCCCCCTCCCACTTGCATGGTCTTGGACTGCCGGCCACCTCCCCCCTTGAACACCGACTGAATTACCCAATTCAACCAGTCAACACATGGGGGTCTTTGGAAGTCAAGGGGGGGTACGGGCCCCCCCCCCTGGCCGTATTTATTAAAATATAAAAACAAATCAAAAATTTTAATCAAATAAACATTTCTGACAATTATTAAAATGCACACTTTTCAGAATATTAGATTGACATCCGTTTCGACATGGTATGATGGGCTAACCTTAACAAATAGCTAATACAGCGTGTCTCCTAACGTAATCTAATCATCCTGAAAATTAAACTGCATTCTAATATTTTAATACTTTTAATACCTTTAATAAAGTCCTACGGCAAGGTCGCCAACCGGTGTCAGATCCTTTTACAGCTTCGCTCTCACGTTGAAGATGCGCATGCGCAACCCAGGGCACGTTACACCCACGTGCGCTCCCCGAACTCCATTTAACCATAACAGGAGGGCCCAGACACTCGCGCACCTTAGTGACGTCATAGTGTTGTGAGGGGTGGCTACCAGCCTGAGGAAAGCGTAGACTCCCTCCCCCGCACCCTTTAAATTAATGGAGATCATATCCTGCCCCTGAAGTTCTGAGAGAGACCAAATGGCCCCTCCCGCGGGCGGCCCCTTTCGTGAATGGGTCCGCCCCCCCCGTAAGGACCTTAAAATGCTGCTCACCGATTAATGACCTTACCGCCACAGGCCAGGTAGTTAACCGACTATCTGGCCCCCCCCCAGAACACCCCCCTTCTAGAAAGGTCATTCTCTTCCTGCAAAAACTTCCACCCATGCCAGGATGTTTCTAATAAAAAGGGCATTCCCCTCCTCTGTTAAGTGAACCCCATCCCGCAGGTAGAAGTGTTCCCCCCAAATGCAACCGTGAGGGATGGTCTGTAAGACCGGAGTCCTAAATAACCTGTCCAGCTTGTTGTTGACCCTCTTTAACGAGCTGTTCAACACGCTGACTGAGTTTCCCCCCCTCCATTGCATCCTTGGTATCAGTTGTGACCATACTACAACACTACCTGGTAACCGCTTTGCTAGCCAACCCGCTGCAGATATAATTTCTTCCAGGAGGACCCTTCTGCCCAGACCTGCCAGATCATTCCCCCCTAAGTGAAGTATTACCGCCGAGGGTGGTGTAGTATGTCGCGCTAGTAAGTCCGACATATAGTCCCTGAACTGATTGAGGCGGAGCCCCCCCTGCCATGGAAGGAGACCCTGCACCCCCTACTTTCCACCCTTTGTTTGCCTGAACCTGCAAGAAAATTTTTGTTAGCACGTTTGACATATGAATGCCCCACTACCCAAATGACTACGGTCTTCTGTCTGTCCTCCTGGTTCCTCCATGCTGTAGTAAAGTTGCCTTGATGATCCATGGGTAGTTTCCGTCCTGCGTCACAGGCCCGTGAAACTGTAAATAACCAGAAAACAGCAGGTATTAGCAATACTCCACATGGCGGCAGCTCTCACAACATGTGCAACCGCACGTAGCGTTTATAAGCGCTTGAGGACCATCTCCCAATTCTTTGCACACTATTTGTGGTCAAACCCCTAGCTGTTGCTTCTGTGGCTGCCCCTATCCGGAAGGAGTGTGTCCCAAACTCTTTGTGATTATAACCAGCTTTTGCCATGCTCATGGCTAGTACCCTCTGGAACTGAAACCTGGTAAGAGGAGTCCCATCCCCATGCATTAGCAGTGACCCCACACACTCCTGTGCCCGCTGTCTTATCAGTTCCTCCACATGTGTCACCGGGCAGCAGGGATTGTTCCTTGCCCGATGTAACGCCAAACTTTGGCCCCTAGCGTCCTGATCAGTTTTAGATTTCCTGATGCTGATCCACATAGTGTCGCTCCTTATGCTGATATCCTGCAGCTGAAGGCCGCCTATCTTATCACCTTTGTTGGCCGCCACGAGTTCACCTACCCTGAATGCCCCATAGAAGGCTAAAGAGAAAGCAGCTTTAAATAGGCCCACCTCAGATGTAGAGCTACATGTGTCCGGCAGCGCGAGGAGAACAGCTGACAGACGTTCAAAACCTATGGGTTTCCTAGAATCTATGGAGGGGGGCTGCATGCGCCGCCATCCTTTCAATGCCCTCTGGGCCTGGAAGCTGTGTGTAGGGTCCCTGCCCCCTCGTGCCCGTGCGAAAAAGGAGATAGCGGCCTTGTGCCTGTTGGCTGTTGCCACCGTGCGCCCTTCCTTGTGTAGGCTGCCTAAATACCCATTGAAGCTAGCCTCCATAGTCCAACTACTCTCCCAGCCCTGTCCCAGAAAGTGACAGTAAGACCTGAACGCCCCTTCATATGCCGTCCTGGTCTTGGGTGCTAGGCTGGCTGCCACGAGGTCATGTAGTTGGGGGCACCAATTTGCCAAAGAATCGCCGGGAATTGAGCTGGCGCTGTCTCTGCCTCCGGCAAGTGATCCCTGAACACCTGCATCTTAAAGCGAGAAAGGGCATCAGCTGCATTGTTTAACACCCCTGGGACATGTTTTGCTCTGAAAAGTACATTCCTCGTCATGCAACACAGCACAATCTCTTTGATCAAGCGTAAAATGAGTGGACACCTTGCAGCTTGTTGGTTGATGCATTCAACCACTGACATATTGTCTGACCAGAATATTACCGATCTGTTGGCCAGCTCCTCGGGCCAGACTTTCAGTGCCACCCAGATTGGGAAGAGCTCGAGGAAACCAATGTTCACCGTCAGCCCGCTCTCCTCCCACCAGGCGGGCCACTTCTGCGCCACCCATTTCTTGCCAAGGATGGCACCAAACCCAACACTGCCCGCCGCATCGGTCCATAAACCAATGTCCTCCGAAGACACCGTGGGTGCACCCCACAGCACTCTTCCATTGAAATCCGCCAGGAATGCCATCCATATCCGCATGTCCTGGCGCACCTCAGCAGACAGCCGTGTCCGGTGGTGTTTTTCACGAAGACCCCTCATGGCCTGTGCAATTGAGCGTGAAAATGGGCGAGCCATAGGAATTACTCTCAACGCAAAATTCAACTGTCCCACTGTCTGCTGCAACAGCCCTAAATTCACCTTCTTCGCTTGTAAGCACAGTCCTAGAGTCTGTTTGAATTTTTGGATCTTTTCTGCTGGTAATCTAAAACACCCCTCAACAGAATCCAGTTCAATGCCTAAAAATTCCAGGCATGTCACTGGTCCAACTGTCTTCCCCTGTGCCAACGGGACCCCGAAAGAGCGCATGAGCACGCAAAATTCCTGCAATGCCGACGCACACTCCCGTGAACCCGCCGGGCCCAGAAAAAGAAAGTCATCCAGGTAGTGCATCACCCACTGGTGACCCGTATGTTGTCTTAATGCCCATTCCAAAAAGGAGCTAAACTGTTCAAAATAAGCACATGAAATTGAGCAACCCATGGGCATACACTTATCCATGTAGTACTTCCCCTTAAAGGAGAAACCCAGCAGGTGCTGGTCCTCTGGGTGAACTGGGAGTAGTCTAAAGGCTGACTCAATGTCTGACTTAGCCATCAGTGTTCCTGCGCCCAAACTCCTCAGCATGCCCGCTGCCTGATCGAAGGACGCATACTTCACAGAGCAAATTGTATCATCAATAGCATCATTCAATGATGTCCCCCTTGGTGCGGATAAGTTGTGGATGAGCCTAAATTCCCCTAGTTCTTTCTTAGGCACCACCCCCAGAGGAGAGCACACAAAATTCTGCGTGGGAATGACGTGAAATGGTCCCGCTACCCTCCCCAAACGCACTTCTTTAGCTATTTTTGTTGACACCACTGTTGGATTGGCAAGGACTGATAGCTGATTCCTACACTGTGGTCTCCCGACATACCCCCCAGCAGGAATTCGAAAACCATGTGTGAAACCCTCTTGTAATAACCTAGCAGACGTGTGATTCGGGTACCTGTTCAACCAGGGGATCAATGCTGACAGCTGAATGGGTGAATGTGCTATTAGAGGGTGGATCTTACTATTCAGGTTTCCTCCTACCCCTGTTTCCTGCACCACTATTTTTATTTCGGCATGTTGTTTCGGGGTGGGAAGGGTGGCCACATACGCTACATGCGTGCCTGAACTTACAGGTACCTGGTGCCCTGTTGCATGTCCGCCTATTGAAGTCCCAACATACCCCCTTCGCCCCTCCATTTGCTCTCTGCTTTTGGGCCGTCTCCCCTCCCGGTGCTGATCGAAAGGGCTGTTGAAACGGCTGCTGCGGCCTGGGGAAATAACCTCTACCCGCATTTGTGCTTGTGCTTGCCCCCTGACCCTTCTCGAATTGATTGTGCCATGAGATAGAATCCACCTTGTCCCATGATAAAGTTTTATCAAATTCTTTGGACTTTCTGAAAGCGACATCATATTCCTTCCATACATCCCCTGCATGATTCTCATGGAACATTGTTATCCTACTTTGATAGCAGTTCATGGCTGGTTGCATTCCCTTAAAACGTTCGCCCATTACTGCGCCGAACACTGCAAAAGCCCTCAGCCAATTGATGAGGTTTTCTTCTACTCTAAACTTGTACAACTTCGCTCTCCATTCACTGGGCAACAACATTTCCTTCTGTGATTTTGCATATTCCCATTCCCTGTTATCTATCAGCAATGAAAACATGTTCACATACTTGTCAGCCCATATCATTTCCTTTACACTCTGTGACACATGCTGTGCTAAGCACTCACCCCTAGAGGGCAATGATCCTTCGCCCAGCAAAGGAAGGGCAATCTCCTTACCATTCCCATTGTCGTTGGGTAACGTTGCCTCCGCGGTCTTGGCACTGCCTCCATCATTCGCTGGACCTGTTTGGGGAGAAACCGGTGCAGGCGGCGTTGCGCCCCTACCACTAGCCAACAATATCTGAGTCACCAATGTTTGTTGCTCCGTTGT
This sequence comes from Lissotriton helveticus, assembly GCF_964261635.1. Classification (NCBI taxonomy): domain Eukaryota; kingdom Metazoa; phylum Chordata; class Amphibia; order Caudata; family Salamandridae; genus Lissotriton; species Lissotriton helveticus. The sequence continues at coordinate 1,594,659,425 of NC_136069.1, read as the reverse complement.
CAGGGCAGTATTGACCGGCAACGCACCCCCCCCTAACCAAGGGAGAATAGCCGCCACCTGAGCTGCCAGGTCTATTGGCACTGGCCCTGGCGCGGGAATGGGAGTAGGGCCCGCACCTAGGGGCACCGGAGCCTGTGGTGGCACGACGGGTGGCACTGGTGCCGCCGCCGGTATTACTGGCACATTTGGTACTGCCACTGGCAACTGGGGCACCGGGGCTGGAACGGGCACCGGGACCTGAGGTGGCGGGAGTGGGGCAGCAGGGGGTACCTGTGGTGGCAGAATTGGTGCAGCAGGAGGTAGGATGGGAGTAATATTCTGTGGCTGCCCCCCCACCCTCTTATTTCTCGCCCGCCTGGGTGGTGTCACAAAGACGCCCCTTGGCTTGGGCGGTACTATCGTCCGCTTGGGTCTACCAGATGGACCGGCCTGGGCATCTACTTTGGCCCCCAGGTCCGCTAAAGCCTTATCCATTTTATCAACCTTCCCCAGTCTCTTATCCATTGCAGACATTCTGCGCATCATTTTTTGTAACATTACACCCACATTTGGATTGACACGCCCCCTTCTTTGAGACATATTGATGAGCACACCGTGCTCCGTACCTGACCCAGTTGGCGGTGCACAACCTGCAATACCTGACCCGATCGAAGGCGCCTGTGCTGGTGTATGAAGACCACAATCTAGTCTCGCAGTCCTGAAAAACAAAGAGCGTTACCTTTCCCACTAGTGACAATGCACTAGGTAAGACCTTATACCGGTAAAACAATATTATCAAATTCGACTTTGCTTACCCACCAATTTGCATATACACACAAATCCTTGACAGACAGTAATGTTCAAACATATACTTGCAGGATTATACCCATGTACTACACAACTGTATAACCCAAAACGAAAGCGCTATGAATCGTGCAGTAATCAATTGTGGCTAATCATAGGAGGGGAAAATTCCAGTTCCAGCTATAGCACAGCATAAATAACCCACCAACTGATGCAAGCAGTCAAAGACACGAATATTTCTTAAAAAGCCCCACTGCGCAACAAAATGAGACAGTGCCGCCAATGGTTATACTGCTAAAGACAAACCCTGCAAGATTAAGAAAATATCACGTACTGAACCTTGAAGATCAATGTACTGGCATAAAAACAGGCAGCGTCATACAAATCATAGTAATAGCGTTAATTGGACATTAGTAATGACAAACCCCCTGTCAGGTACTACCCTGATTAATTGGCATGCGCTTCTGTCTGCATTTCATAAAACGATATCATTTGTCCTTATCACCAGCCACATTCCCAAAATTGTGCAATGCTTGATTATTTATATCACACCCCCTCTGGTCTCCCCTCCGTTCCCTGCCCTAGCTGAGCCTGCTTTGCTTCACAAACGAGAAGGGACAAGCGCCAGTCACCGGCCGATGAACTTGCCCGGTATAACAAAGGCAGCCCCGGCTGCTTGTGGCCGCTCTCTGGAACCTAGCTGAGCCTGCTTAGCTTCTAAAACCAGTTACCGAGCTCGAGAAAACTTGCCCGGTATAACGAAGGCAGCCCCAGCTGCTTGCCGCTCTTGGGAACCGCCGACGAGCCCCACCCGCCCCGCACAATACCTTGAGTCCCGCTGGCGTCTTAGAGCTGCTGCGCGCCTCGTGCCTTTCACTTCACCGCTCACGACTAGACGCCGGCCCCGACGAGAAGCCGACAAAGACCGTCCTCGATTCGAGCCGCTAAATGCTCCATGCCTCGCCTCCACAGCGTCGCGATGACCACGTACTCCTTCGCGGGAAAACCTTCGAACGCCGCTCAAGTCTTCGCGCCCGACCAACCTGAAAAATAAAACTAGAGAAAATTAAACGGCCCCACGGTGGGGCGAGGAGCGAGCCTGGGAGCGCGGGCACAAAGAGGCCGCTTCCCGCGCTCCCCAGGCTTTTAACCCTTTCGCCCCCGCAGCCCCCCGCCCCCTCGCCCCGGAAGCACACCAGTACTTCCGGGGCGAGGGGGCGGGGAAAGCGGCCCCGAAAGGGACGGGGTGTGGGAGGGACCGGGCACCGCCATGCTTGCGTGGGGGCCTATTGGCCCCCCCTTGTATTTCTCCAGGTTACTCCCCTCCCCAACCGTTCTCTGGGTTGCTCACCCCGTCTCCTACCCGTTATCTGGGTTGCTCACCCCGTCTCCTACCCGTTATCTGGGTTGCTCACCCCGTCTCCTACCCGTTCTCTGGGTTGCTCACCCCGTCTCCTACCCGTTCTCTGGGTTGCTCACCCCGTCTCCTACCCGTTCTCTGGGTTGCTCACCCCGTCTCCTACCCGTTCTCTGGGTTGCTCACCCCGTCTCCTACCCGTTCTCTGGATTGCTATCCCCCTTGTTCTCTGGATTGCTATCCCCCACTCTTGTTCTCTGGATTGCTATCCCCCCCTCTTGTTCTCTGGATTGCTATCCCCCACTCTTGTTCTCTGGATTGCTATGCCCCCTCTTGTTCTCTGGATTGCTATGCCCCCCTCTTGTTCTCTGGATTGCTATGCCCCCCTCTTGTTCTCTGGATTGCTATCCCCCCTCTTGTGCCCCCCTCTTGTTCTCTGGATTGCTACCCCCCCTCTTGTTCTCTGGATTGCTATCCCCCTCTTGTTCTCTGGATTGCTGTCCCCCCCCCTTGTTCTCTGGGTTGCTATCCCTCCCCCCTCGTTCTCTGGGTTGCTATCCCTCCCCCCTCGTTCTCTGGATTGCTATTACCCCCCTTGTTCTCTGGATTGCTATTACCCCCCCTTGTCCTCTGGATTGCTATTACCCCCCCTTGTTCTCTGGATTGCTATTACCCCCCCTTGTTCTCTGGATTGCTATTACCCCCCCCCCCTTGTTCTCTGGATTGCTATTACCCCCCCCCTGTTCGCTGGATTGCTATTACCCCCCTCGTTTTCTGGATTGCTATCCCCCCTCGTTCTCTGGATTGCTCTGCCCCTCACATTCTCTGGGTTGCTTTTCCCCACCCCCTCTCCCACCCATTCTCTGGGTTGCTTTCACCCTCTCCCACCCGGTTTCTGAGTTGCGTTCACCCCCTTCCATCCGTTCTCTGTGTTGCGTTCACCCCCTCCCACCCATTCTCTGGGCTGCTTTCACCCTCTCCCACCCGTTTTCTGAGTTGCGTTCACCCCCTCCCACCCGTTCTGTGTTGCGTTCACCCCCTCCCACCCGTTCTCTGGGTTGCTTCCCCCCCGCCCCGTGTCTGGGTTGCGTCCCCCCCCCACCCGCCCTGTGTCTGGGTTGCGTCCCCCCCCACCTGTCCCATGTCTGGGTTGTGTTCCCCCCGCCCCGTGTCTGGGTTGCGTTCCCCCCCACCAGCCCCGTGTCTGGGTTGCGTTCCCCCCACCCGCCCTGTCTCTGGGTTGCGTTCTCCCTCCCACCCGCCCCGTCTCTGGGTTGCGTTCTCCCTCCCACCCGCCCCGTCTCTGGGTTGCGTTCTCCCTCCCACCCGCCCCGTCTCTGGGTTGCGTTCTCCCTCCCACCCGCCCCGTCTCTGGGTTGCGTTCTCCCTCCCACCCGCCCCGTCTCTGGGTTGCGTTCTCCCTCCCACACGCCCCGTCTCTGGGTTGCGTTCTCCCTCCCACACGCCCCGTCTCTGGGTTGCGTTCTCCCTCCCACACGCCCCGTCTCTGGGTTGCGTTCTCCCTCCCACACGCCCCGTCTCTGGGTTGCGTTCTCCCTCCCACACGCCCCGTCTCTGGGTTGCGTTCTCCCTCCCACACGCCCCGTCTCTGGGTTGCGTTCTCCCTCCCACACGCCCCGTCTCTGGGTTGCGTTCTCCCACCCACACGCCCCGTCTCTGGGTTGCGTTCTCCCTCCCACCCGTTTTCTGAGTTGCGTTCACCCCCTCCCACCCTTTCTGTGTTGCGTTCACCCCCTCCCACCCGTTCTCTGGGTTGCTTCCCCCCCCGCCCCGTGTCTGGGTTGCGTTCTCCCTCCCACCCGTTTTCTGAGTTGCGTTCACCCCCTCCCACCCGTTCTGTGTTGCGTTCACCCCCTCCCACCCGTTCTCTTGGTTGCTTCCCCCCCACCCTTTCTCTTGGTTGCTTCCCCCACCCTTTCTCTTGGTTGCTTCCCCCATCCTTTCTCTTGGTTGCTTCCCCCATCCTTTCTCTTGGTTGCTTCCCCCCCACCCTTTCTCTTGGTTGCTTCCCCCCCACCCTTTCTCTTGGTTGCTTCCCCCCCACCCTTTCTCTTGGTTGCTTCACTCCCCCCTTTCTCTTGGTTGCTTCACTCCCCCCCCCCTTTCTCTTGGTTGCTTCACTCCCCCCCCCCTTTCTCTTGGTTGCTTCACTCCCCCCCCCTTTCTCTTGGTTGCTTCACCCCCCCCCCTTCTCTTAGTTGCTTCACTCCCCCCTTTCTCTTGGTTGCTTCACTCCCCCCTTTCTCTTGGTTGCTTCACTCCCCCCTTTCTCTTGGTTGCCTCACTCCCCCCTTTCTCTTGGTTGCTTCACTCCCCCCTTTCTCTTGGTTGCTTCACTCCCCCTTTCTCTTGGTTGCTTCACTCCCCCTTTCTCTTGGTTGCTTCACTCCCCCGTTCTCTTGGTTGCTTCACTCCCCCCGTTCTCTTGGTTGCTTCACTCCCCCCGTTCTCTTGGTTGCTTCACTCCCCCCCCCTTTCTCTTGGTTGCTTCACTCCCCCCCCCCTTTCTCTTGGTTGCTTCACTCCCCCCCCTTTCTCTTGGTTGCTTCACTCACCCCCCCCTTTCTCTTGGTTGCTTCACTCACCCCCCCCCTTTCTCTTGGTTGCTTCACTCACCCCCCCCTTTCTCTTGGTTGCTTCACCCCCCCCCTTTCTCTTGGTTGCTTCACTCCCCCCCCCTTTCTCTTGGTTGCTTCACTCCCCCCCCCCTTTCTCTTGGTTGCTTCACTCCCCCCCCCTTTCTCTTGGTTGCTTCACTCCCCCCCCCCTTTCTCTTGGTTGCTTCACTCACCCCCCTTTCTCTTGGTTGCTTCACTCCCCCCCCTTTCTCTTGGTTGCTTCACTCCCCCCCCTTTCTCTTGGTTGCTTCACTCCCCCCCCTTTCTCTTGGTTGCTTCACTCCCCCCCCTTTCTCTTGGTTGCTTCACTCCCCCCCCCTTTCTCTTGGTTGCTTCACTCCCCCCTTTCTCTTGGTTGCTTCACTCCCCCCTTTCTCTTGGTTGCTTCACTCCCCCCTTTCTCTTGGTTGCTTCACTCCCCCCGTTCTCTTGGTTGCTTCACTCCCCCCGTTCTCTTGGTTGCTTCACTCCCCCCGTTCTCTTGGTTGCTTCACTCCCCCCGTTCTCTTGGTTGCTTCACTCCCCCCCCCCTTTCTCTTGGTTGCTTCACTCCCCCCCCCCCCTTTCTCTTGGTTGCTTCACTCCCCCCCCCCCTTTCTCTTGGTTGCTTCACTCCCCCCCCCCTTTCTCTTGGTTGCTTCACTCCCCCCCCCCCCTTTCTCTTGGTTGCTTCACTCCCCCCCCCCCTTTCTCTTGGTTGCTTCACTCCCCCCCCCCCTTTCTCTTGGTTGCTTCACTCCCCCCCCCCTTTCTCTTGGTTGCTTCACTCCCCCCCTTTCTCTTGGTTGCTTCACTCCCCCCCCCCCTTTCTCTTGGTTGCTTCACTCACCCCCCCCCTTTCTCTTGGTTGCTTCACCCCCCCCCTTTCTCTTGGTTGCTTCACCCCCCCCCTTTCTCTTGGTTGCTTCACCCCCCCCCCTTTCTCTTGGTTGCTTCACCCCCCCCCCTTTCTCTTGGTTGCTTCACCCCCCCCCCCCTTTCTCTTGGTTGCTTCACCCCCCCCCCTTTCTCTTGGTTGCTTCACCCCCCCCTTTCTCTTGGTTGCTTCACCCCCCCCTTTCTCTTGGTTGCTTCACCCCCCCTTTCTCTTGGTTGCTTCACCCCCCCCCTTTCTCTTGGTTGCTTCACCCCCCCCTTTCTCTTGGTTGCTTCCCCCCCCCCTTTCTCTTGGTTGGTCCCCCCACCCTTTTCTCCGGGTTGCTTCTTCCCCCTCCCATGTCAACGTCCGAGTCAGTGTAGACCCCCCAAATGTTCAACTCTGGGATATATTTGGTTTACACCTCCAACAGTCTGTTCTGCTCACCTCTCCTCACTTCAAGGTGATTGTTGCTCACTGTCCTGCTCTGTCATGGTTGAGTACTGAGCATGTCCGCTACACCTGCATGGAAAGGGCTTTAAACGATTGCAGCTCCACGACACAGCCCATCTCCTTTATCCACACCCGGTACGATATACCTTGTTCCCTCGCCCACTAGCACATCCCAGTCTAAAACCCATTTATTTGTAAACAAACAGTTTCTCGCCGAAGCCTTGTACATACTAACAAGCTCCTGCATTGCATCCATCAAAGGCATCAGATGTTTACATAGATTGGACGTCGCCGTAATAATTGTTAACATATTGGACTATAATTGCGTTTATACAGCACAAGCTTTGAAGTGCTATAGGACAGTTCAGTGGCAACTCAGGCACTTTCCATCTCACTCCATTCCACTTAACTCAATACCTTTTCACTCCACTCAGTTCCACTCCACGCACACATTTCCATACCATGCCACACAATTCCACTTCCAGCCGCACAATTCCACGCAATTCCACTCCATGCCGCCCCCACATAATTCTATGCCACTCCACCCCACACAGCTGCACACCCTCCAGACCACTCCAGACAATTTCACCCCAGATAATTTCACTCCACACGATTCTACTCCACCCCACATAATTCCACTCTACTCAATTCCGCTAAACACCACACAATTCCACTAGACTGCACGCAGCACATTTCCACGCCATGCCTCACAATTCCACTCCACACAATCCCAAGCCACACAGTTCTGCTCCACACCACACAATCCCAAGCCACACAATTACACTCCACACAATGCCACGCTGCACCACTCAAGCCAGTAGATCTCACATGGGTGAGGCCTATTGGCTGTGCCAGAGCTTGTTTGAGTCGTAGATTAAGTGGCACCTTGTCCCATACCTTGCTGACTAAAAAAGTAAAGAAAGAGCCACCTCGCCTTTTATGTTGGGTTTTAAGAACAGCTGCCAACCGAGCATCTGCTCATTGAAGAGCTCTTGAAGGCTGGTATTAGTTGACGCTGTTGGACAAATTATTGGGTTATATTTGTAATAAGGTCAATGAACCAGTACTAGTGCTTTGAATACTATCCTTTTGTTGATTGGTAGTCAGTGTAAGCCCGATAGATGATGTGACAAGAAGCTCGGCAGGGGATCTTCAACTATAGTGCAGAATGTGGCTGCACGCCTAACTGGAAACGCTTGAATAAGGCTCCGGGCAGGCCCTTCCTGTAGCCCAAGCGTGAGCTAATAAGAGCGTGGACCACAACCGTCCTAGCCTGGAGTGGCAAGAGGAAGAGAAATGGCTATAGGGCTCACAAGTGCGTTGAACGAGAGCTTGCCCCAGCCGACACCTGCAGCCTCAAGTACAGCTGGTGGTCAAATTGATCTCGCAAATCCCTCCCCACCATTGCCGGGGCACGGTCGGAGGCAGTGGTGAAGGCCAACAGTTCTCAGACCAGGACGAGGATCCAAAAAGAAGAATCTCAGTCTTCTCCGAGTTGCTCAGGAGATTGCGGACTCTCGTCCAGTACAGCATCGACTTCATCCAAGAATTAACAGAATCTCTGCCAGCCGAGGACCTGCTCTCAAAGGAGAGGGCCAGTTGTGTGTGGTCCACATATGACTTTATTTTGACACAGAATGACTCAACCAGGGGGACCCAAAGAGGCATATAGATGTTAAACAGAGTAGGGTTTAAGAACGAGTCTAGATTATGAGCCTAGGTGATCCTGTTGAAAAGAATCTGTATGCAAGATCCTCTTTGGAGGGCAGTAGGTATGACGCTTGAAGAACCACAAACCGCTCCTTTCACACCACAGACTGAGCAAATGACTTTAGAAGTGGCACTGATATCATGTCATTTGTTTTAGGTCTGGCATTAGACAAGAACTTTTGGTTTTAAAAAAATAATGGCTGTAAGCCACCTCTTCATCCATTGGTCTGTTGTTGTGTCATTCACATTTTGCTTCCGCCCCACCCACAGCATACAGTATTTGGCAGTGGGTCGGCTTACTAAAGTCGCTGATTAACTTCACTTTGAGTGACTCCATTTTGCTCTTTCACGGGGAGCGCATCCACACAAAGCTCCCTTCAGTGCCAGTGGTTTTGCTTTTACTGTGTCATTTCTTTATTGTTGCCTGATGCGATAGCCTGAGACATTGGAAAAGAGCACCCAGCACGTACCATCTTTATTAGTTCTTGTCTCCTGCCAATACTGTTGTAAATTCCTTTCCAATGGACTTTGTTTATCTGACTATTGCTATTACACAGCATACCATGTCGTGTTCTTGAACTCTGTATTACCAATAGTGCTTTGCCCGTGAAGTAAAACATATTTTATTGTGTTTAATTTGCTGCACACAAGTAACACTTTTATTTAAACGTAGGTGTGGTGAAATGTAGGTTTTATTATCCGATACTGTATACTGTGGACCCTAGTTTCTTCTTTCTTTGCTTCTTTCTTCTTTTCTTATTTCTTTGATTTCTTTCCTTTTTGCCTTCATTCTCCTCCTTTTTGCTGTATCTTTTTTCTTTCCTTCTTTCTTTTTTTGCATCTTTTTCATTTTTGTTCCCTTCTTTTGTTTTGCCCTTTTTTACTTCCCTTCTTTCTAGTTCTCTTTTTGCCTTTCTTTTTTTTCATTTCTTATTTCCTTATTTCTTTCCTACATTCTTTTCATGCTGCCTTCTTCGTTTTTTTCATTCCTTATGTTTAAATTTGTCTTCTGTAATTTTCTCTCTTTTGCCTATTTTTATTTTTTCTTTCCTTTTTTACATTCCTTTTTTGGCCAACCATTTTAGCCTTTCTTCCCTCCTTTCATTTGTTGACTGCCTTGCTTCCTTTTTTTACCTTCCTTCCATTCTTTCCTCCCTTCTTTCTTGCATCTTTCTTTCTTTCTTTCCTTCTTTTTCAAAAGCAAGATGCTGACAGACCAACATGCTTTTTAGGTCTGTGTTTCCAAGACCTTTTGATGTATCTAAAAGTATGTAAAAACACTTTCTTAAAAGCAGGGTTTGACCATTGTACCTATTTGAATTGAGATGAAGATAGTGGTCTGTGGGGTGCTGGATGGACTCAATGTGCTACATTGGTCATATAATCCTTTAGTTGGGATGGCATATACGCAATCGGGGGTGGTGGGGTGGAGGGTTTTTGTTTGTTATAAAAAGTCTACGGCATTATTGTGATTTCATTGATGTATGCTGCAGTCTCCGGGTTACGGAGCTATGCGATATGTGATCTGTGACAAATAAAATCTGTTTAAAAAAAAAAAGCATGGTTTGAGGTTGCGGGAAGACCAGAGGAAAGGATGCTGCTTTGAGGTTCAGGCATAATTTACTTTGCATCTCGTCTCCTTGCAAGGCAAAATAGCTCATCTGGTAAGAAAGGAAGGTAATGGGGATAGGAATTCTATAGCTACTAACCAATCACATTGGCGGATATTCAACTTTACTGTTTATACTGCCCTGGTTGTAAGGACAGTTTTGGGAAGATGGGCAGAGGGATCTGGATAGTTGACAGAGGTGGAAACATTTGGAGATATCTCTGATCTTACATGTGAAAGGCTTGAAACTCCCAGTTTTACTTGTTAGGGAGCCACTGCAGAGGCACCAGAGATGGTTTAATAGTCTTTTTAGATCGACTTGGTCTGTACTGAGCTGAGATCTTGCTATTTAAATGTTTTCTTGATGGAAGGCTGGGGGTAATGCTGGTAACTTTGTATTGAGACATTACAACAATGTGGACCACAGTATCCGTATGACTCAGAAGTGGAAAGACAATGCTACTGATGATGCACAGATGACACGGTACACATTTTGCTAACATATTTAGTTAGCGTTTCACTATTACGTTTGCATTATAGGTGAAACGTAAGTTAGCCACGCTGTTGTCTGAGATTACGGGGGCCCATTGATGTGGGCAGTGATGTGGACATAGTTTCACAGGATTCATGTAAGAAACCTCACTGGTAGGATAGGAATGAGAGAGTAGTAAGGAACTTTTATATGTGCTTTGTCTGAGCTTCACAACTTACTACCAGAAAAGGCCCAAATCTGAGAACTCTTAAAGTATCCTTGTCTTGTGTATAGTCGCACTGGACAAACTCAGAACGTACTCTTCGTGAAATGCTGGATTGTGTACGTAATTACAATTAAAAACAATCCATACAGACCAGACCATGACATGTTTGTAGCAAGGCGAAGCAGCGACATTGTGAAAATATAGCTATGAAATATTACTAATATACAATGGAGCAAACCAAATAAAAAGCAGTATAGCTATGTTCAGTTGACCTTGATGGGATCATCCCCCTCTAAACATGTGTGAGAACCAAAGCAAATCCATGGGAAAAGAATAGAAATGTAGCATCACTTTTTAAAAATGTCATTCTATTTCTTTTTTAGTAAGGCCAGAAAGTAAAGGTAGGTTGAATTGCACAGATGAGGTCTGTCTGGTATTGAGCGGTTGGCGTGATGGAAAAAGGTACCTTTACACATTTGTCGTAGAGTGTAATCCTCTTTATTAGCATTTGTCATATTGATTCATCTGACACATTCTTCAGAAAGCCAGGTGGAATCCACTGGGTGAATCTTTGTTTAGAAGAAAAGATCATGGGAGCTGAGTGTAACTTCAGCACACGTTGTATACTCTGGGGCAATTTCATTGGCTGATCTTTCCGATTATCCTTTTATGGCGTCTCCAGTCATGGATGGTTCTATAGCTTTCAATTGTTATTGCATCAACTTTATCCTCTACTTGCTCCTAACAGATCCCCTTTGATCATGACACAACCTATACTGAGCCTTCCATTACACCATCCACCAACACCGCTTCCTCTTTTTACCAATTACACACAACCATAAAATCCTTACACGCCACTCCACTGCTTCTATCATTACCTATTCAAGTGATCAAATCTAACACAAACACTCATTTTTTTCCATCCCCCCACACACATTCTCTTCTCCAAAACACATCACCACCCCTGTACTATTCAAATACCACTCACCAGCCATACTGCCCATACAAATCTTTCACAGAAAACCACAACAATATCTACTCAATACTCCCACAATAATAAAACAGGCAAATCTCAATACATTATATTCCTTCCACATATATTCCCTTACTATGTAATCCTATATCTGTATATTTATTTTAGTCCTAGTGCACAAGAAAAAGAAAAATACTCCCTCGAAAGCTTTACTCTGTCCTACCATACCCTACACAAAACAAGAAATAAAAGCAATTCCTGCTTGGTAAATAACTACAATTCTAATAACAAGATCATAGGTAAAAGGGTGCAAAATGTCGCAAAATAGCCCACCACACCACAGAGGAAAAACCATCCCTTACAATGATTTTTATAACAAAAAATTAATTTCTTACAAAATGCTTTTTCGTTTGTTTTTTTAATATAAATATATCCTAACTTTAGACAACGATACAAAACAGTAACGCATACACTGGAAAAAAACCCGAAAAGTAATAATATAGTACACATGATAAGCGCCTAAATTAACATAAAGCCAGGAAGCATCTCTCAGGATAGATACCTCATACAAACTCACATGTATTCTAGTCAGGCTTACACAGACAAATCCAAACTTCACTCATTCAGACAAAAACTTTCTTAAATACGATAAACAAACCTCTACCTTACTTAGCTACCATCACCCTACACCTCTATCAATGTATCCTATATCTTTACTCTCTCTCATCCTAAACCCTTTCTACTACTATGATCATCAATATAACCCTTTTAGACACCTCCATTCTCTACACCTCCTGGCTCGCCTAAAACATCAGTTTACTATGCTCCCCCAAACAATCCTACTAAATTCTCCCTCATGTTATCTCTCCTTTGACTCATCTCAAACCTAATTTTTCTACTCTGATTCTCTTTCTCCATAATTCCTTTCTACAGGCTCTTCCCTCCTCCAGCTCTCCTTTACTCATCACAGACCTTAACTTACTACTATGATCTCCCAAATAACACTTTGGCTTTCTGCCCTACTCTATTCCTTCCCTTTATCTATTTAATCCAACTAACAGACTTGCATGTCCTCCGCTCAAATTAACTCGTACCTCCCTATACTAATTCTATACTCCTATTTCCCTATACTAATCTACCACTAATCCTATTGGGTTCTTAATTAGCGTGCTACTCGCCGAAAAGCACTTTGACACCTCGTAAGCGATACATAAGTACAATTACAATAGGCATGAAGAGCCATCCACACTTCCTGCCCTCAATGCTCTAAAAATGCCATGATCCTTTAGAGAGCCTGTCCCCCTACTCTAATCACCCTCAAAAAGTGAAGTATGCAGTAGGAGAGTGTATCAAATGCCGCGGAGAGAGCGAGTAAGATCAATGCAGCATTTTTCCTCTGATCTAGCAACAGTAATAGTTTCTTCCAGTAACGCAGATTCTGTATTGTGACGGGGTCTGAAACCTTATATGCAACTGCACAGGTAGAGGAACAAAGTACCCTGGAGTTTAAAAATCCGACCTCATAGAGTTCTGTGATGCTCAAGCTCTTGCATCCTTTATAGACACTTGCCTTATACGCGAGACAGCAAAAACATTACATTCTGTTTGAAATGAAAACTTTCACAGCCTTCAGATTTCTTTTTATTCTTTTTTGTCTTTATTCATTCGTCTTCAAATAACTAGACGAAACGATACATCCAGAAAAACAGCTTATGCGTTTCGTCCCAATTCACACGGGACTTCTTCAGGGCTGTCAAAAAACATACACCAGACAAAACTTTAGAACATTAACCAGACAAACTACAATTGACCTATACAAATACACATTAAAAGATAAGTTACTGTTTTTTACATAATCAACAAACAATAAGTTAATTCTAAGGCAATTGTTCGTATCCACATTTTAGACTAGAAGGACAGAAAAACACACACACATAATAAAAACATTTGATTACACCCAAACATTGTACAAAAGTAAACCTATCCAAGAGCACAGACAACAATTTCATATAATACATTGTTTCAATAGACCATGTATCTTAACACCCATTTATACACACATTTTATGTGTGTATGTATGTGTGTGTGTATATGTGTGTGTGTGTGTGTGTGTGTGTGTGTGTGTGTGTGTATATGTATGTATGTGTGTGTATGTATATATATATATATATATATATATATATATATATATATATATATATATATATATATATATATATCCCTTATACATACACACACGTTTGATACATATACACAGCAGTGTTCTCAAATATATCTTAAATATATATATACACAGATTTGAGTCGTACGTGTGTGTGTATATATTTATATATATATATATATATATATATATATATATATATATATATATATACACACATACACACAGCAGTGTTCTCAAATATAATATCTTGAATTCGTCCTATAAATCATGAAAATTCTAGTACTGTATTCTGTCTTAGGGTATGGGTTCATTCCTGTCCCGCTATCTGTTATTATGCTGTCTCCACTCGAGTATTTGTCTAAGAAAATATAGCCCTAATAATATGCCACGTATTAAAGAACAAGCCAAACCACTACTTATTGCTTCACCATAGGTGCACCATACTCCAAAGTGAGATTTCCTAACTTGCAAGTGCAAAACAAGGGCATACCAACATTCCAAGATGAGGTAGTCCAAGCTCACAAGACAATGTAGGCCTCAGTTTCTTCACAAATTGCCTAGTTCAGATACTGTGTACTGAAAATGACATGAGAAAAAGGGCCTTAAACACTATCCCAATCTGTAGTGATCAAACACAATCCGTTGAGTATTCACCGACCACCAAGATGGTCCTTACCTCGCATGTTCTCACTATGATTTATATTAAATCTGGCTTAGCCAGCCATTCACTTTGCGTACTCTTTTTTAGATCTCCCCCTGACACTGCAGGCAAAACAGGGGAACATTATTATTGTACCTCTAAGCGGCATGATCTTAGAATCTCTTCAAATGAGAGAAGATATTGTGTATAGAACACCCTATGCTTACCTTTCATTTAGAATCCATAAAAAATCAATCCTTATGTTGCACGCGTTAATCTGTCAGGCCTTAAGTTTACATAGCCCCTTACCGCGCAATTAAACGCTAAAGAAGGCGTACAACGCCCCCTAGAGAGATGATAAGCATCATTACTATCTACGTAGCAGAAACCAATATCTGCGCCCCGAAAGTTTGTCAAATGTAATTTTCCAATATAATGCAAAGCATGAGAGACCTCGGTAAAAACGTGAGTTTTGACGAGATTGCAAACGCCCCAAGCACCGTATTTACATAAGCATGTCCGGTTCCAAACGTTTAAAAAGTATCTAACAGAGTAGAAGCGTGACAAGAATAATGAGATTTTGAAAGAAAAAATCGCAAAGCATCTGAATATGATTAGGGATAGGAAAATGCGAAACTCTGCTGCTTGATTACTGAGCCGGGTCTCCAGAACCTCCTCGGCCTCCAGTCTGCTGGGGAAGTTACATTGGCTCTCAGTCGAAAAACGGACTAGGTTCAAAGCCCTAACTTACATGTTTCGTATTCAGTACGACAGAGCTACCCGTTACCTGCAACATTTAGCCTGTCTCTATGTACCTTCTCGCACCCTTCGGTCTTCTACACAAGCCAAATTCCAGGTCCCTAATGTCAGACTTTCCCGTACAGGTGGTCGGTCATTTTCGTATTTGGGTCCTGTACTGTGGAATGCTCTCCCTCTCTCTCTTCGCACTCAACCCAATCTTTTACTGTTTCGAAAGTCACTTAAAACCTGGCTCTTTAGCCAGTAGACCGCTTCTTCCTCTGCTGCTCTCTGATAGCACCAGGAAACCCTTTTTGGGTAGCTGTTTGCACTGATACAAATTGAAAAAATATAAACAAAATAATTCAGAGGGATGACCAAGACTACAACAATGGCAGGGTTTATACTTTTGCTAAAAGAATCGATCAAGACATTACCAGCAAAAACAAGTCCAGAAGGACAATCCCCCAAGACTCACAAGTGGGGAGAGTAGTTCAGATGTTTCATTAGTGGATGACTCCTCAAGCTCATCAAAGCCTGCATTCACTCCACTAGGTTCTTCTACTTTTTTAGAGGAATTAAAGCGATACCGAATGATTGTCAAGCAGAATCCAAATTACGCAAAACAAGAATAGGGAGTAGAAGGGGCACATCAAGAAAAAACAGATCAAAAGACTGGTGAGAACACGGTTACAAACAAAGGGGGAACAGAGAGTGGTATAAACACTGACTGTGAAGGAAATAAGGTTGAGAGTTTGATTGTAAACTTGTCTGATCATGAATTGAATGAACATGAGATCAGTGTCTTGAAAAAGGGTCTAGGGTTTTGCCCAAGTAATGCTTGTGAACTCTCAGAAACAAACCTAGACTTGTTCAAATTTGTGAGGTTATTGAAATTGAATTCCTTGCTTGTATACGCTCCCGAAGATACATAAAGCAGCTAAATTTCCACCGGGTTGTCCCATTATTTTGGATATTGGGTCACCCACCGAACACATCTCAGAGTTTGTGGATGTGTATTTAAAGCCTTTTGTGATAAACGTGCCTTATTATGTGAAAGACACTCTGGATGTTCTACAGAAATTTGAGGCTTTGGTATGGGATCAGGACAACATGATGTTTGTAACATTGGATTTATACCAGTATACGAAAAGATCTGGGTTTGATTGCTTTAGATTTTTTCTCGTCAACTAGGAAAGCAAATTTTTACGAACACTCTGTGATGCTTAAAGAACTTGCAGACATTATACTCTCAAACAACTATTTTCTATATGAGGGTGAATGGTATCAATAGCTACAGGGTACGGCCATAGGCTCCAGGTTTGCCCCCATCTTATGCCAACCCTTTTATGGGTTGGTTTGAGAGGAGGCATGCCTGGGCCTGTGGGGCCTCGGAGTGGACCCAATTTGTCCACTATTGGGGGTGTTTTATAGATGACATAATGATATGGACAGGGACCCCGGCTCAAATGGATGAATATTTTGGATACCTAAATGATAATGATCAGAATGTGAGGTTTACCGTGAACAGCAGTAAAACAAGAATATCCCTTTTAGATGTTGAAATGTACATGAAGGATAACTAGATTCAGAGCACCCTATTTCGAAATCCGACTGCTTGCAATAGCATTTTAAAAGCAGACCACGTGCACCCCACTAGTACAATCAAAAGTGATCCTCTTTGGTGAGATGTTACGGGTGAAGCGGAATTGTAGTGAGGGGAGTGAGTGTGAGAGGAATTTGAACAGTCTCACAAACAGGCTGTCCTCACAATGATATGATGAGAGATTACCAAATGATGCTAGGAGGAAAGTCACTGACACCAATAGAAGAGACTTGCTGATGGTAAAGACTAGAGACAAAAAAGAAAAACCCTTAGCTTTGATTACTACCTACAATTTGTCTAGCCCCCGGATATAGTGTGTGCTTAAAAAACACTGGAGCTTACTGGAGAGCGTTCCAGGGTTGGGGACACTTGTTAGCAGACATCCAAAAGTCACCTATAAAAGAGGTCGCACTATTAAGGACATAGCCCAAGTTACACACGAGAGGTGAAAAAACCCAGTACGCTGAACTGGCTACCGCCTAAACCAAAAGGCTTTTTCATGTGTAAAAACTGTAGCATGTATTTTTTTGGGTATGAACAAGACGGCCAGGTTCAGGTTTAATACAAAGCATGCATATAGAATCAACAGTTTCATATATTGTCGTACAACTTTTGTTTATGCAATTATTTTTGCTTGCAGGAAAGTGTATGTTGGCAGCACTACGAGAGAATTGAGGTTCAGGATTGCAGAGTACTTGAGAGCTATTAAAAATAGGGATACGTCATATCGATTATCAGCTCAGACTGTGACAGGAGCAAGGATTCTCCCTTTGGATTTCATGGGATAGATGTGGTAAGGGTAAATGTGGGAGGTGGTGACAGGGAGCTTTTATTAAGACAAACAGAATCCAAGTGGATTTCACGCTTACGAACTGTGGTGTCACGTTTAAATGTGAAGCATGAATTTCACCACTTCCTTTAAATCAGAGTGTCTAGTTGTAATTGCATTTGACCATCAAGGGTGCCTGTAGAGACATATCGGGATAAACAATAAGAGCTGTTCACACCTGCTTTGTTAAAGATAGATAAGTGTCCATGAGTCTCCCTCTCTTGACTGGGAAAATACATTCTTTCCTAGATGTTTGGCCCCTACTCTCTGAATTGTGTGAAATGGAAACTACTTTGAAATTACCTTTGTGTATGTACATTTAGATCACGTGAGTACTCACAATGGCTTTTGTGAAACGGAACAATGGCATAGGTTTCACGCATAATGGTACGGTTTTTAGCTGACGTGTGACTGTGCAAATTTGAGGTACTCGAATGCTTCTAGTGTCACTAAAGAATATAAATGATTACATGCCATCCCCATTGAATGGCATGTGTTATTGTTTTATGTGTGTAACCAATTGAAATGTGGTAATCTGGTATTCATGGTAGTGACCTGTTTGGAAAAGTGGTATCCTTGATCTTTCCGGACTTAATCATTGTCAATGAGAATATATGTGAAATGAGTAGAACGCTCAAGGAAGTCTTTGTTGGACATGACACTTGGGCATAAGATTATCTGTAGTGGCCCCTTTTGAGTCTTCATGATTTTTATATATTTCCACTGGATGGCATGTGGCTGTGTTATGTGTTCATATGTCCTTGATTGAAGTGTGGCAGTTCGATGCTTTATCGATTGGGACACTCTAGTGTCTTGCCTAAAGTGACGCCTATTTGCTCTGGAATGGGCGTTTGAATTTGCTTACGTTTAATCTTTAAGTGTAAGGAGTAATATGAATGAAATCACTAAGGAAGCCACTGTATAGTATGACGATGTTGTGGCTTGATTGGTCGTAACCTGTGATAGCCATCGTTTGAGTTTAAAGCAATTGCGGGAACAAATGAAGCTTTGAAACAGATGTTTGGCAAGAGTGACTTGACAATTGTTTTCTTGTCGAGCAACGGTATTAGAATGTATTCTAGAAGATGGCAAATACTATTGCAACTGGCCCCATTGAGTGGAAACACGTTACAAGATGGCCGAACCTATTGAGGCAATATTGGTCCTCCATTTGTTACATGAAAGTGCTGTGGACCAATTAGCGTGCTCGGAGGGAAATATAAGGGGCGTCGGACTATCTATCCGGTTTCAAATTTGTGTTTTAGACAGCTCGCTTGTGTTTGGAACAGGTAAGATGCTTCGGGACTGTGGGAGAGGCTGCAATAACTCTGGTGCCCTACTATTCATGGTTTTAGTTTTTTTTTTCTTTAAACGTTTGGAACAGGACATGCTTCTTATGTACACACGGTGCTTGGGGCGTTTTCAATCTCGTAAAAACTCACTCTTCTACTCTATTAGATACTTTTTAAATGTTTGGAACACGACATGCTTCTTAAGTACACACAGTGCTTGGGGCATTTGCAATCTTGTATAAATTAAAACGTTTACTTTATCGATATCTTTTACGCTTTTCATTAGATGAGAAAAATACATTTGACAAACTATCGGGGCACAAATCTAGGTTTCTGCTGCACCAACAGTAATGATGGTTTTCCTCTCTTTCATGGGGCATTGTACGCCGTCTTTAGCGCATAATTGCGCGGTAAGGGGTCATGTAAATTTAAGGCCTGACAGAGATTAACACATGCAACATAAGGATTGATTTTTTTTTTAATGTATATGTGAGGAAGAGGGCCCCGTTAGTACCTGTAGGGCTCCAGGTCTCGACCAGTCCGTGAATTCCGAACAACCCGATGCACCCTGGGACTTGAAGGCAGAGACACATAACCGTCCGTTATTCTCCCTGTGGAATGTCTCTGTACAGCGAGATCCCGTACTTCACCCGGAAGTGGGAGGAGATGTACCCGGAATTGAATCGGGTGGGCCAATGAAAACGGAGACACCCAGGAAGCAGTTGTCTTTGACCCACAAGGAGGAGGGACGATAAAGAAGCGAGGACGCCAAGGACCGAAGAACACCGGAGGAAGACCCGAGGGAGTCCAGGAGCACGGTGGATCTGAAGTCGGTCGAGGAGAAGACGAAGACGAAGACATCGAGGAGCGGTGGACCGAGGAGTGGTGGTGTCTGCCGGAGGAGGCTGGTGAGCGTCCGCGACTCTGGAGAGTTGCGGTAGAGCCAGTGAGGGGTGCCGCTTCCGGGGACTCGGGAGGTGGGAGGAATATTAAGGGGAGGGAAGGGAACGGGTCGCTTTTACAGAGTTACCCCCCCCACCCCCCACCCCCCACTTTAGATTACCTTGTGCCTCGCTTTTGGTAAGACCATGCTAATACCTGAGAAAGTGTTGTCCCTGCTTTCTGAGCAAGCCTATTACAGAGTGAGCCGATATATGGAAAGTTCATTGCTTACCCATCGTGTAAATGCCCCACTCTACTATTGTTTGTCCTTAGCCCAATTGTCGCTAATATTGCCACCCTAAACACGCTTCAGATTCCACTTCCCACCGTAAGTCAATTTGGGAAGTGTAGTTCCATTATTATTTTTCTGGTGCACATTTCTTGCCGCTCTTTTCCCACACTCCCCGGTGTGGTGATTGGTAACATAAAAAACCCTCAAAACAGTGTCTGACGGCTCCATTTATTTTTCCTTCTATGAGCCTCCGGGGAGACCCCATCCAGAGTGAAGAGGAGCCTCAAACATCTTCCCCACTCGGCGCGTCAGGAGGAAATCCAGAAGAAGACCCGGAAGAAAGTCATTCTGTTTTGGACACTACCGTTGTGACTGTTAATAAATCACCCCTTCCTAGACGATATATTCAGCCTCCTCGCCTGTTTATCAAGCCCGCCCTCCCACAGTATACAAAATGAAAGGTGAGCAAACGAGAGAAGAGATTGTGTATAGAACACCCTAGTTCTATACACAATCTCTTCTCTCATTTGAAGAGATTCTGAGATCATGCCGCTAAGAGGTACAATAATAATGTTACCCTGATTGGCCTGCAATGTGAGGGGGAGATCTAAAAAGAGTACGCAAAGTGAATTGATGGCTAAGCCAGATTTAATATAAGATGAAATCATAGTGAGAACATAGGAGGTAAGGACTATCTTGGTGGTCGGTGAATACTTAACAGATTGTGTTTGATCACTACAGATTAGAATAGTGTTTAAGGCCCTTTTTCTCATGTCAATTTCAGTATACAATATCTGAACTAGGTAATTTGTGAAGAAACTGATGCCAACATTGTCTTGTGAGCTTGGACTACCTCAGCCTGGAATGTTGGTAAGCCCTTGTTTTGCACTTGTAAGTTAGGAAATCTTACTTTGGAGTATGGTGCACCGATGGTGAAGCAATACGTAGTGGATTGGCTTGTTCTTTAATACGTGGCATATTATTAGGGCTATATTGTCTTAAATACTCGAGTGGAGACAGCATAAAAATCAGATAGGGGACTGGAATGAACACATACCCTAAGACCGAATACAGTACTAGAATTTTCATGATTTATAAGACGAATTCAAGATGTTATATTTGAGAACACGGCTGTGTGTGTGTGTATATATATATATATATATATATATATATATATATATATCTATATATATATATATCCTTAGAACACCCCCTTCCGTTGAAGTTGATGAGGAGACACAGTGGGGCTTTAAAAAAATCATTTATTCAAAATCGGCATGACGCGTTTTGGTATTTACACCTTTATCAAATGCCTTAAGTTTTGAAAGTGCCTCTGGAGCTATCCGTTCCTGGTAAGTCTCTTATTCCACCCCGCGTCTGAAGTAGTGTGGGGTGCACCTGGGTCATGTCACACGGAGTCCTTACGTGCAGTACGTTACTTGAAAACTGTAATACCCAGAATGAAGTTGGTTCTGTTACACTGGTGTGTGGCTCTGTTGCCCTGGTATTTCTTTTTTTTTTCTAAAGTAGGAAACCGGTTCAGTGTGTGACCTGATAAAACTGTAGCGCTGTGCTGGGCAATGATGATCTTCGCATCCCACACTTCCAGCCTTACAGCTCCATCCGTAGCAGGACAGGAGACGCCATTGAAGTAATACGTCCCTCCATATGAGTATGGACTGCACGCTGTCAGCATGTCTCCTGCTCTTTCTGGAATGTAGGGCGGTCTGGGAAAAGCGCCATAGACTCCCTGGACGCTTATGGAACGGCCTTCCTCGCGTGTCAGTGGCTTCACGCAACATATCCTTAGAACACCCCCTTCCTTTGAAGTTGATGAGGAGACACAGCGGGGCTTTTAAAAAATCATTTATTAAAAATCGGCATGGCGTGTTTCACTATTTACACCTTTATCAAATGCCTTACGTTTTGAAAGTGCTTCTGGAGCTATCAGTTCCTGGTAAGTCTCTTATTCCACCCCAGCATCTGAAGTAGTGTGGGGTGCACCTGGGTCACATCACACGGAGTCCTTACGTGCAGTACGTTACTTGAAAACTGCAATACCCAGAATGCAGTTGGTTCTGTTACAGTGGTGTGTGTCTCCGTTGCGCCGGTATTTCTTTTTCTTTCTAAAGTAGGAAACCTGTTCAGTGCGTGACCTGGTAAAACTGTAGCGCTATATATATATGTCTGTATGTATATATGTATGTGTATATGTATGTATACATATGTATAAAATGTGTGTATAAATGGGTGTTAAGATACATGGTCTATTGAAATAATGTATTCTATGAAATTCGTTGTCTGTGCTCTTGGATATGTTTACTTTTGTACAATGTTTGTGTGTAATCAAATGTTTTTATTGTGTGTATATGTTTTTTCTGGCTTTCTAGTCTAAAATTTGGATACGAACAATTGCCTTAGAAATAACGTATTGTTTGTTGATTATGTAAAAAACAGTAACTTGTCTTTTAATGTGTATTTAAATATGTAAATTGTAGTTTGTCTGGTTAATGTTCTAAAGTTTTGTCTGGTGTATGTTTTTTGACAGCCCTGAAGAAGTCCCGTGTGAATTGGGACGAAACGCATAGGCTGTTTTTCTGGATGTATCGTCTCGTCTAGTTATTTGAAGACGTAGGAATAAAAAGAAATAATAACGACGTGAAAGTTTTCATTTCAAACGGAATGTAATGTTTTTGCTGTCTCACGTACAAGACAAGTGTCTATAAAGAATGTAAGAGCTTGAGCATTATAGAACTCTATGAGGTCGGATTTTTATACTCCAGGGTACTGTGCTCCTCTACCTGTGTAGTTGCATCTATTGTCAAGTTTGTGTTTATTCAACGGTTGACCTGAAGAGTGAGCACTGCTTAGACACTCAGGACAAAACGTGTGCAGGTGAATTTTCGGCCACAACGTTTTTGGGGTATGAAACCTTGACTGGGTAATAGCCCAAACAGCTCCAGGTACTCTGAAATATAAAATGACTAACTTTTCAAGTTCCATATGTGAACAGCCAATTAAGTTCAGGATATTTTTTCAGTGCACTCCAGGTTTTTAGGTCGAGCCTGGGCAGAGCATGCGCTGCTCTGCAAGGCATGCTGTATTGAGGTATGGAATAGAAGCTAGGCCCATTTCCCTGCCCATTTTTTGTTTTGTTATAAATCTTTTTATTGATGACTGTTACAACAATTCAAACATCTCAGTGATTATTCATGCGAGTAATTGACTTTTCCTTTGATGATACATTTGTTCACCATTTGATTATACATAGTAGAGTTTGTTAGCTCAGTCCTGCAGCCCCAGTACAACAGGTGAGGTGGGGGGAGGAAGGGAGCAAGGGTGAAGTACAGATGTTCCCTCTATATATATATATATATATATATTCCATTTGCCCCATATTTGTGACTACTTATCGGACATCCCCAGGCTACGTATATGGTTTTTTTCCCTTATCCTGCACCAGTCCATGTCTTTTTTTTTTTCCATGCGCTCACCGTTGGCACCACTGCCTACATTCTAGCGATATTTTGTTTGGCGACCTTCAGACCCAGTATTACCCATGCCTTTTCTTTGCTTTTTAAGTCTGTGGGTTCCCAAATTTTCAACAAGCATCTTTTAACTTCAAGTTCCAGCCTCAACCCCAGAACCTCCTCCATGCAATGGAGTATCGCCCTGATGTGGGCACACTCCCATATTATATGTAAAAACATGCCCTCCTGGCCACACTGCCTGCCACACCTAGGATCTTTCCTGTAGCCCATCTTGAGCAGTGCTGGCCCAGTGAAATATATTCTGTGGAATACTTTTAATTGTACCAGCTTAAGTCTGGAAGAGATTGCAACTTCTCTGGAGTGGCCAGTGCTTCCTGCCACTCATCATTGTCCAGTTCTGGTATATCCATTTCCCATTGCCTACGGAGTTTTGCAAGGGGGTCAGGAGTGTGGTTAATTAGCTTCTGGTAGGTCAGGGATATCATTTTTTTGGGCCTAAATCTGTCTAGGAGCCTATCTTCCAGCGGCAAGGCATCTGAGGGAGTTTCCTCCCTCGGGATTGGCACCTGTAGAGCATGTTGCACCTGCAAGTATATAAATCTCTCTATTTGTGTGACCTCGTCGCTCCAACGACGAGATCACGCGAACACAGCAAGGAGTGGTGGGCTGCTTTTCCCCCATCACCCTCTCCTTTTGCTCTCCAACAGGACGATTGGACATGGGAGTCAGATCACGCACTCGGCGAGGAAAAGGAACCTGGTGCCTTTAACTGGACCTTCTACTGCGACGAGGCCACACCCTCGCTAAACGTCAGCCGTTGCCCATTGGATAAATCCTCGGAAGAAGAAAACAAGGTGTACGGCGTCAACGACGCGAGAGAGAAGGAGTACGAAGAAGGAGCAGAGGCGGCGAGGAGAGAGTGTGCGCAGAGTTACGGAGGCAGCAAGGAGAACTGGAGAGGAGAAGTGTCGTGTCCGGCGCCTGGAGGCCAATGTCACCGCTCACCCCCGAGCCACGTTCCTGGAGGAGCGTGGCTTCATCAGGTACGAGACAGAATCTCGGGCTGGGTTGGGAGGCGGGGACGCCCGTAAAACAAACCTTGTACAGTTTAGCCCCGTGTGTCCCCCTCCCTTAATCCCTTCACTCCCCCCCCCCCCCTCCTCACCGGCTTCACCGACTTCCGTTTTGTAAATAACTGGCACCTTATCACGAGTGACAAGCGGTGTTCCCTCACTCCCAGTCCTGGTGTGTTCAAGTCCATTGAGGACTATTGACCTGACCCAGTCTTTTCTTTTACCCCTTTATGCCCTCCTGCACCGCTCCACCCACTGAGGAGTGACCTCGACTTTCTGAATGACCGCTACAACTGCAAATTCACCACGGATCCAGCAAAGTTTGCAGAGGAAAGACTCACTAGTAGACAGAAACGGGTGTTAACAAAAATAAAACCATACTTACCTCGACCTGGCCTACGCTCCGTTCGTTCCACCCCGCCACAATTTGCCATTTCATATTCGTGTTGCAGGACGGAGCAGGTCAAAACCTCCCCCTTCTTCAATAGGTAACCCACCCCAGGTATTCCAATAGTATCCTAGCGTTCGAAGCCCCTTGTCTTACTTAGCGTGCCCAACTGTTCCGAATCCCACATTAGAGTGGCCTGCGTAATTCTCTTTGCCCAGCCCAGAATCTTATTGGCGGTGTGCCATGCCTAGACAGAGTGTCCTGTGGGTCCCGTAAGCTGAGGCTTTGTGGGCCTGGAGTAGAGCGCCACAACATAACTCCCACCCGGTAAGAGCCAACTGTCCATTCTATACCCTGGGTCATCAAAATGCCGATATGTGCAGTGGTTGATGGCAGTTAAGTGTGCAGCCCAGTAGTAACTTTTTAATGTCTGGGAGTCTCACTTCCCCATCATACCATCCCCTCGCCAATTTCGGAAACAATATTCGAGGTTGCCCTCCCACCCAGAGTAGCTCTCTGCGCACTTTCTATAGCCTTAAAGTATGTCTCAGGCACGATTAGGGGAATTGTGCAAAACATATAAGAAACATGGGAAAGACACCATTTTAAATAGTGGAGCTCTACCCAATAGCGACGGGTGTAAAGTCCTCCAATGTTTTACATCGTTTTTTTAGGTCTCGCCTAGCATTGCAGTGCATGCGCTGCTCACTTTGCGAGGCATGCTGTATTAGGGTTAGAAGTGGTATGGAACCCCCGCCCATATTTTTCATTGACTGGCGTCATCATCCATGGTAAATGCTGAATTCCCATTGATACTGAGGTTTCTTAGTCCCTCCTTGTTACCGCCCTGTCTCCTTTTTGGATTGCCCATCAGGACTGGACCTTTTACTTCGCTCCTAACAGGGCACTATCTTCTTTAGTTAATAATGTGGGACACTGGCGGCGCTTGAATTTGCAGAGTGCCCACACAGCACTCACGGGAAAATGGTGGGCGCTACTTGTATATGGAATTCGCAAAACGCTTTCATTTTAATAATGGCTGACGCCCCACACACTAGCTTGACGCCAGCTTTGTTAATGGAGGAGCAGCATCATCCCTGTTGTTGCTCGGGGATGCTTCTTTTACTTTTATAGTGAGTGTGGTGCATCTTCAAGGACACCGCGCTCTGTTTGTCGGTTTTTTATAACTTTAAAACTGAGCGCGGCGTTGCTTCAAGAAAACCGTGCTCGGTTTCTTAATTTTTTTTTTTAACTTTAACACTAAGAGTGGTGCCTGCTTCAAGGACATGGTGCTCATTGTTAAAGTTAAAAAAAAAAACAAAAAAATGAGCGCGGTTTCCTTGAAGCGGCGCCGCGCTCAGTTTTAAAGCTATGAAAGCATTTGCAATGCAATATGTCATTTAGAATGCAGTAGCTTAAACTCGTGTAAATGCGAGACCTATTACATTGCAAATGATTGTCTTAAACATTATCATCGTGCACAGCGAATGGCTGTTTCCATTATTACATGCAGTGAGTGGACACCTTCGTGTACAACAAAGTGGGTAGCAGGTCAGTTTTCTTCGTGTGACGTTGGTGTGGAGTGTCGATTCAGGGTGGCTTAATCTCCGTGTATGGTGTGCGTGTGATACCGTGAGGGGCAGTGCGAAGCTCCCGAGTTTTGTGCTTGAATAACGTATTTTTTTTTCTTCGGATAGTATTGAGGACAAGCTGGCCCTGCTGGGGAGTGTGAGGCTCATGGGGGTCGCCCCTATGTGACCTGTGTCCATCTGCAGCCCCTTATAAATGAGGACAAAGCCCGTGGGGCAGTCTGTGAGGGCCAAAAGTTAATTGAGCAGCTGCCTCTAGGGCCCAGGAAAAGTGTGCCACTACCGTGATAGTGTGATGTAACGCCCATGTAGTAGTGTCAGCAGAGTGTGCCATCCCGAGGATAATGCAAATACATCATCTGGGGAAGGGGTGCAGCTATGGGGGATAGAGGCAGTGCCAGCAATGTCAGCTGTGTGAAGTGTGAATGCAGGTCTGAGGAGGGGTGTGAGCGCTGCGAGGGTACGAGTGGATGCAGTGCCCGGGAGGGGTGACAGCAGATTGCAGCTGTGGGAATAGAGTGAATGCAGGCCCCGTGAAGGGGTGCCACTACAGTGCAGCTGTGGTGGGGGGCAGGGGGGTGAATACAGAGCTCATAAAATGGCGCTTGACCAGCGCACCCCTGTAAGATTACATGTAGTACTACGCCTAGGGCATCTCTCCACGTGTTGTTGTGGAACGTCAATGGTCTCTTGGACCGGCACAAGCGCACAGCGGTCTTGCGCTATGCGCAGCGCCTCTACATAGATATCCTCATGCTTCAAGAATCGCACCTCCTGGGTAATTATTGTCCCTTCCTGGCTCGCTACGGGTACAAAAGAGTATGGCACTCTGGCTTCTCCAGGGGCTCCCATGGGGTGGCAATCCTCTTGAGATGCACCCTGCCCTTTGTCCTCTCCCAGGTGACCCACGACCCTCAAGGGTCATCTGTGACAGTTTGTGGCTCAATGGCTGGCTCCCCCCTCAATCTAATGTCTGTATATGCCCCCCCTCGATGCTCACGCCCACACTTGCACATACCGCTGCCCTGCTGAACTCTATGCCTCTGGGCACCACGGTTGTTGGGGGCAATTTTAATGCAGTCTACTCCCTGTCTCTTGATACAAAAGGCCCTCCCTCTGCTCCCGAATAGCGCAAGCAAAACAGCTAAAGAACTGGTCCGAGTCTCTTGGCCTCTGTGATGCGTGGTGCACATGGCGCCCCCGCACCACTCCATTAACACACACCTCCGACGCCCACCACACACAGGCGCGCACAGATGCAATCTTTGTCCATGCACCAGACTGCTCTGAGATTATAGACGCCCGCATCCTGCCTAGAGGTATTTCCAACCACTCTCCAGTGCTCCTTAGCATGGGGGCTCCCCCCCTTTGGCCCGCCAAACATGGAGAATGAATGCATGGTTCCTCCAAGAAAAGGAGTTCAAAAAGGTGCTGGGGTGGAACTCAAGCAAAATTTCCTCACTAACGAAGGCTCAGTAGCCTCCACGGGTACCCTTTGGGAGGCAGGAAAGGTGACCATACGGGTTGTTGTGATGGGGCAGCTCAAGAAACAGAGGCAGACACAATTGCGAGAAATCTCCTCGAGGGAAGCGCAGGCGCTTCACTTGGAACAACAACTGTCCCTGTCTGATGACGCTGCCCAGGTCCGACAACTTGCTCACCTTCGGGACGAAATTAGACAACTATCCCTGGATTCTGCTAAGTTCCAATGGAGGTCATCTGTAGCGAGAATTTACGGCTGGGGAGACAAAAAGGTACGATCCTGCACAGGCTAGCCACATACCCCAAGGCGAACTGCATTATCCCAGAGGTGGTGGATGAGGTTGGAATGATGCACCGCATCCATGTGGCAATGGCCAGCACCTTCACCGCCTACTATCGGCGTTTATACACAGCACACACCCCCGACCTATCGCTCCCTGTTCTCCTTGAATGAGGTAATGTAGTTCTCCCTCGGCTGGACATGGACGCCCAGAAGGATCTGGAACGCCCCATTTCTCGGAAAGAAATTGAACAAGCGATCGCCCTCACCTCATCGGGCAAAACCCTGGGCCCAGATGACCTTCCTCAAGAGTAGTACCGCGACACTCTGGTGCCCATCTGGCTGACTTATTTCAAGAAGCTGTGGAGAGGGGTTCCTTCCAGAAACGGATATCGCCACCATTGTGGTCCTCCCCGAAATCCCAGCCTCCCTCAATACCAAAGTTAAGCTGTATGCCACAATTCTGGCTCAGCGATTGAAGCCCTACTCAACCCTGCTGGTCCACCCAGACCAATATTGCTTCATGCCTTCATGCTTCATGCCCCAACGTGGGACCCGCCATTGCATCCGGAGGCTACAGCTGGCTCTAGCCCACCGGCACTTGCTCACCCCATACTTAGCTCTCCTGTCCATAGATTTTGAAAAGGCTTCGACTCTGTGGATTGGGCATATATACAGGAAGTGCTGGCCGAGATGGGGTATGGACCCCAATTTAGTGCCCTGGTTCAGGTCCTCTATGCCCACCCGCTTGTGTTGGTGAACGGTACATTGTCAGAGGCCTTCCCCGTTAGCAGGGTGTGAAGGGGGGGGGTTGTGAGGGCTGGTGTGAAATAGGAAGAATGGGTAACCAGACGGACGTTTTGGCGGAATAGACGTTTATTTCCACAGACACAAGGAAAACGTTCAATAGTCAGCTTTGTTTGTTAGGTGGGCGAAATAGACAAAGAAAGGTAAATAATGGGGTCTTCCAGTTCTTCCTGACTTGAGCTGTGTCAGTTCCGGTTACTCTTGTGACTTGGTTTCGGATATCAGCGTCATGAAAAGAAAGAAGAAAAACAGAGTATTACTGATACGTCTCAGGGCTACTCGAGTGAAAGAGGGGAAAAGGGAAGTGAGGAGTCACCAGGGTCCTACACCAAAAACATGCTGTGCTTCTTCGATGCTTTATCGCGTTGGCGCAAGTGTGATCAGGGGGGAGGCACACAGACAAACGTTTCTACGGTGTCGGGACCTCCCTCAAACCTCCCCTATCCTTTCCCGCCCTGAGAGGAGAAGAGTCCCTTTAAACAGCCCTGTACCTTTCCCAGCCACACTTCTCCAGAAGTGCGGCAGGGCGGCTCGTGTTGTCGGTGGCCTCCGGGCATACTCCTGGTCTCCTCGTCTGCTTCTCTTCCTGGATTCTCGTCTGCTTCACTTCCAGGATTCTCGTCTGCTTCTCTTCCCGGTTTCTCGTCTGCTTCTCGTCCCGGTTTCTCGTCTGTTTCTCTTCCTGGATTTTCGGCCCGAACGTTGCTCCGCTCCCATCTTCCTTCTCCGGCTTTCGCGCCGTTCGGTTCTGGCCGGGCTGCCTTATCCGCCCCTTCTGGCACTGGTTGGTCAGACTTGCATGACGTCAGGAGAGTAGATTCCGCCTCTACTCGAGACATCCACTCCGCATTAAAGGGGCCGCAGGGATCCTGAGGACGGGGCGGAAAGGAACAACAGTTAAAGTCCCCGCCTCGTCCACCGACATCACCAGAGGCCCCGTGACACAGGGGCACTAGACAGGGCTGTACCCTTTCACCCTTGCTATTCGCCTTAGCAATGGAGCCCTTGGCTTCCCTAGTGCGGGTGGAGGATCCTATTCGTGGTTGGGAGTGGCCCAATACGGAAACGGACAAGATTGCACTGTATGTGGACTACGTCCTGATTTTTCTGGCCAAATCCGCCTCCTTTGGACCGTACTGCCTTCAGATCTTGCAGTCTTTCGGGCATGCCTCTGGTCATCGTCTGAACCCCGGGATATCAGTTTTGGTCCCGCTGCACCTCTCTAGGGATTGCTACGACTGGCAATCCACCATACCGCTTCAGCGACAATCCTTTAAATACTTATGAATATGGGTCACCCTTCTTCCGGAATTGGGCTGGTCCCTCAATGTCGCCCCATTGGTTAAAAAGGACAAAGAGGATCTTCACAAATGGAAGAAGCTGCCCCTGAACCCCCTGGGGAGGGTTGCTCTGTTTAAAAAGATGATCCTCCCCAGATTTCTTTATGTCCTTCAAAATGCCTCCTTCTGCTTTCCCAGGACCTGGTCCCGGGAACTGGACAGTCTAGCTATCAGGTTTCTCTGGAACAGAGGGAGGGCGCGCCTGGCTCTGTCCGCATGCAGGATCCCCTCCTTCGATGGAGGTATGGGGATGACGCACTTATTCTTTATTTCTTAGCTACACGTCTCCTGGTAGTCCACAACTA
The DNA here is from genome assembly GCF_964261635.1 of Lissotriton helveticus. Classification (NCBI taxonomy): domain Eukaryota; kingdom Metazoa; phylum Chordata; class Amphibia; order Caudata; family Salamandridae; genus Lissotriton; species Lissotriton helveticus. The sequence continues at coordinate 1,594,629,149 of NC_136069.1, read as the reverse complement.
GTTCAATGGGGGTTGGTCCGACCCGACCTACCGGCTTGAGATGAGTGAGCTGGGATTGCCTTAAATCCAAGCTATGACGTACGGGGGCCCATTCCAGCTCAACTACCTGATGTGACACGCTCAGTATTGCAGGCCTGGCGGGCCTCCCTACGCCACACGGGCTGGATGCGTAGGTTGAGCCAATGTACACCCCTCTGGCATGGGGCTTGGCTCCAGGAGGTTAGTGGATTGCAGGGGTTTAAATCATGGGACCTCATTGGCATCTCACAACTAGGGGACGTATGGGCTAAAGGCCATATGCTTTCCTTCCAGGAGCTTTGAACCCGCTACTCCTTACAGTCATCCCAATTCTATAAATATTTACAGCTGCAGCATGCCCTCCAAGCGCACATCAGAGGGACACGAGGCTCCCCGAATACAACCCTACCAAGGTGCAGACTATGCTGGGAGACCTAGGCAAAGGGGGCATCTCCCACATATACCGCACTTTAGTCAACAACACTCCCACCTCCCTGGACAAGTTGAGGGACCAATGAGTAGAATGGGTGGGCCGCCTTGATGAGGTGGACTGACCCGACGCCCTCCTGGCACCCAGGACGGTCACCGCCTCTGCTAAACTTAAGCAGATCCAACTCTACTACTGACATGCTGCTTACCTCACTCCCCTGCGCCTTCACCGAGCGGGCTTGTGCTCGGATGCGTCCTGTGCGAGATGTAATTATGCCCCGCTGATTTTTTTTCATTTGGTTTAGTCCTGTCCCCGCCTGGAGCGATTTTGGGGGGCCATTGAAGAGGAGCTTATGGAGGTCCTGGGATGGGGGGTTCCCCATGATCCACGTCATTCACTATTGGGGATAACGGATGGGTTGGATGGGGTCCAGAAATGACAAGATATTTTTAATACAGCTATGATTGTAGCCAAGCGTGACATAGCAGCAGCATGGAAGTATCCTGACTTGCCTGACCTGGGGAGGTGGCGAAGGGGGGTGGACTGGTGCGCAGCGCAGGAGAAAGCCCTTTACATGGCAAGATGTTGTTCCCAAAAATACCGAAGGGTGTGGAGGAAGTGGTTGGGTACTGTGGAGGGGTTGGAATGAATCGCTTCCTTACTTTGCCTGTGTATGTCTTGTGGTGTATGAAGCCGTGGGATGCTATATTCACAAGAAAGTATTTGATCCAATGTCCTCCGTGCTTTTCCTGATTTGTTCTATGTGTTAGAAAACAATACAATTCATTATAAAAAAAAAAACATGTACGGGCTGGTGGTGATGCGTGCAACTGTTGGAAAAGTGGGTAAAAGTCACGGTTAGTGCTGTGCAGATAGTGAGTGTACCGCTTGGGAAGGGGCTCCCTCCCGGTGCGCAGCTGGAGGAAGAGTGGACGTACCCTTCTGGTGTGCAGCTGGAGGCCAGAATTAATGCATACCTTCGGTAGGGGTGTGAGGAGGGACCGAATGCATGTGCCAACATGTGAGGCTGGGAGTATTGTGAACGTGCTTTTTATTTTACAGTCTTTGGTCTTTTCAGTGGGGGTGGAGAAGGCACAGCTTGAGGGATAAGCACAGTGTACAGCTGGACGTAGATTAAGTGTTACGTTTCTTACAAATCGCCGTCCTTCGCACCGGTTGTGCCAGGAAAGTTAGACCCCCAAGTACCTGGTAGCCATTTAACTAGAACCGGAGGTCTACTCGCCAACAAACTACGGGCTAAGTGAGAATAACGCTCTCTACTAAGTAGAGTGTTATCTGTGAAAACTACCACTAAAAGTTAAGATACTCCTAATGTGACAAAAGAAAGAGTATTAAATGTGATATGTGGTGGAAAACAGCTTTTCTTGATATCCGAGTAACCATCAACTATTCCAGATGATCAGTTTTCTCATTTGGTTAAACGGTTCAACGGGATGGTGTATCTATTGATCAATAGAGTACACAGTCCCAACAGGTACTCAGCCGAATTCCGCCCACATTCACTTTAAGCAGTCTAGCGGGAAACTGACCTGCGAATAGAGAGAAGCAGTGCAAAACACAAAAGTGTGCAAGTGGTGAATAAAATAGTGGTATGCCTTTCTCAATAAACTTTATTAAGCACCGACACACACCCTAACTAAAACAGAACAGTGCAAAATGCAGTTTGAAACAATAACTGCCAAACAGAGCCGACATGTTTCAGCCAGGCGGGCTACCAGTCCCTAGGCTTTCTTCAGGGCTTCTGCTCTAATAAGTTGCTACTGCTTATATTTGTGATCTAACTCGTGAAAAATAGTGTGTGCATAAAAAATTATATTAATATATTTTGTTATTCAGCAATGTAATAACAAACATACGGTTGAAAAACTAAATAAATACAACCAGTAAAAAACAGATCCTCCACGTAAAGATATGCAGATGGCATCTAAAATAAATCAGAATAACATATAATCAATTTCTCTGGTCACTTCATGGGTACTATATCCAACAAAACAAATGTTTAAATGTAATCCATAAATCTAATTCTGCTCACCCAGCTTGACCGGGGGCTAGACCTCACCTCACCTGGACCGTGCTTAGGATCTGGAGGCCCCGCTCTGCAGAAAGCAAGATTAAAAACAAGGAGGCTGCAGGGTATATAAACCAGGAGCTTCAGACATTTACAGTCCCTTCAAGTTACAAAACCCTTTGCCCCCCTTGACTCTGATTCCTGCTAACCAGATGGCTTACTATTCACAACCGCCACCAGTGCATTAACCATCCCTTAGGAACCCCTCAACACCTCTCAGTCTCTTGAGAAATCCACTGAGCGAACTCTCCACATGTCTGCAACAGTGATCTTTAGTCTGTGTATAGAGCAGGGATTGACTGTTTATTCCCCCTCTTGGGCAATCTAACACTTGTGAGACCAGCATATATGTATAACTATATCACTATATCTCACATAACCTTATCCCATTCATATCAAGTTTATAAATAATGCTTTCGTAAATGTGTCTTTCAATGATGAGGTTCACACTGAGCAGATAGCAATCCTCTAATCAATACAATCCATATGGTCGCACACAGCTCCTCCTACCAGCGAGTTGGCCCCTGGGCATTATGGTAAATACAGTTCATTCCAGCGTGTGCGCTTCTGAAAAAATGTCGAGTATATCCACCGTTGTGCTGGCCATCCCTGGACACGTGTTTCGAGGTCGTTACCTCTCATCAGCAGGGAATAGGCGTGTGTATGGGGCTGCTGCGTAGGCTGCCAAAAATGTTGTCAGGTCTTGATACCTCCCGTGGCGCGCAGGTGCGTAACCATGAGCTTGTCCGCTCGACCGGCTCAAGGGAGCCTTAATAAGCAACAATCCATATGGTCGCACACTGCTACTCCTACCAGCGAGTTGACCCCTGGCATTATGGTAAATGCAGTTCATTCCAGCGTGTGCGCTTCTGAAAAAATGTCGAGTATGTCCACCGTTGTGCTGGCCATCCCTGGACACGTGTTTCGAGGTCGTTACCTCACATCAGCAGGGAATAGCTTGTGTATGGGGCTGCTGCGTAGGCTGCCAAAAATGTTCTCAGGTCTTGATACCTCTCGCGGTGCGCAGGTGCGTAACCATGAGCTCGTCAGCTCGACCGGCTCAAGGGAGCCTTAATAAACAACAATCCATATGGTCGCACACTGCTCCTCCTACCAGCGAGTTGGCCCCTGAGCATTATGGTAAAGGCAGTTCATTCCAGCGTGTGCGCTTCCGAAAAAATGACGAGTATATCCACCGTTGTGCTGGCCATCCTTGGACACGTGTTTCGAGGTCGTTACCTCTCATCAGCAGGGAATAGGCGTGTGTATGGGGCTGCTGCGTAGCAAATGGCTCCCTTGAGCCTTTAAGCTGACGAGCTTCTGGATGACGCACCTGCGTGCCTGTTAGGCATCAAGGCCTGTGACGGTTGCTTGGCGGCCTCCTTTTCCACCCCGAATACGTTGTCTACTGATGAGGGAAGATATCCCGAAACCCGGGCCATGTCTCGGGTCTAGAGATCTTCACAACAACAAGTACTTACTTGCATCTACTGAGGTGAACCACTCATGGACTATACGTACCAGAATCCTTAGGGGCGATCTGGAGGAGGGGCTAGTGGTGTGCAATCCATTGCAGTTAATCCTCTAATCACTGCCTGAACTCAAACAAAGGATAGGCTATCACCACACAGTAAAAACAGCCCATAACAGTAGCCAGATTCCGCCTACCTGTCTGTCGGTGCCTCGGGACTTTGCTGAGTCTTGGGGGAGGCACCGGCATGAACAGGAGGCGGCCTTAAACACATCGGTAAGCGGCGCTAGTTATGGTTCAGTATGCTCGAACAAAGCTGCACAATGATTGTAAATATGAACACAGACAAGCGGCGCTTACCCTGTTGAAATTACGAAGAACTACTGTTATTATTCATCGTGTTTCTTCGTCAAACAATCTCGACAGGGCGCGTCTTTTGAACTACAGAATGACGTCACAGAACATGGCGTCTGTAATTTTCTATAGAATCGAAAACCATTACTCATTTGTCCTTCTTAAAAACAAGCCACATATTGGAGTTGAAAATTAAAAATTAAATCACACAACTAGACTTGGTATTATTCTTGGTGTATCTCCGCCGAGCAATCCCGGCCGGGCGCATCTTTGAAACTACAGAATGACATTACTAGACATGTCGTCTGTAGTTATCTTAAGGATCGAAAACTATTACTCATTTCCCCTCTAAAAACAAGCCAAGTATCAGAAATGAACCACGTAATTAAGCTTAGGGCTGGGGGCATTAATATGCAAAGCATTCCCTCGATGATAATAACACATCGATCTCTGCGGTAAAGAACTACAAAGAACTACAAAGTGACATCACGATTCAGGCGTCAGTAGTTCTTATGCTTACGATGTAGCGCCTCATGGATGACGGCTGATTTTTAATCGGACTTGATGCCAAGGTTGCTCAATTTGATTATACAAGAACATTCAAAAGTTCAAGCATCTGCAATGCAATATGTGTCGCATTTACGAGAGTTTCGTAAATGCAAGACCTAGTTCATTGCAAATGCTTGTTATAATTCAGAATTGGTTTTGGGATAAATTGAAATACAACTACCAAAACTAATAAGGAAAACAAAACAAAAAGCACCTAGTCTGTGTATGGTAGTCATGCTTGTAGGAGAGGTGTGGCGCCGCGGCCAGGGCGACTGACGCTGGAATCTGGGGACCACGGTTCGATCCCCGGCTCCGGCGGCAGGTTAGCCCAGCACCATGTGACTCTGGGCAATAGCTCGCTTAATCTCCCCGACGGCCCCCAGCGCCTAGAGACCCTTACGGGTGATTGTGCGCTTTACAAAAATGTGGACTTTGGAACAGGGAAATGTGAGAGTTCTTGTGAGACCCAATTAACAGTTGTGGCCTTTTTGTTTAAGGGCTTAATGCATCATGGGAGGTATAGTTTGTTTCCATGAATGAACAGACCTGGACTGATGTATCATGGCAATGATTTAACCCGTTCAGGGCTCATGACCGAAACGGTTCCCTCATGAGCGAAAGAGCTTCTATGCTCATGATGGAACCATTCCGTCATGTGCACAGGAGCACTAAATCACTCAGCTGCCGACAGCAGAGAGATTTCATTTTTTTAGGTCGAGCATTCGAGACCTCTTGTATATACTTATTTGTGTATGTACTTTGTGGTCTCTGGAGATCAGCCATAGGACTTGTCTGCTTCCGCTTAGGGACTTTTTTTTTCTGTTGAACTACCTCTATTTAAAACTACCAGTAGAGGTCAGTAAAATACCAGAATTGCTTTCTGCTTGTTCAACTGCTTCTATTTAACTGCCTTGATAGAAAATGACCAGTAGAGGTCAGCAAAATACCAGAATTGCTTTCTGCTGAGGGACTTTAAAAAAATAAATTCTGGCAACTGCCTCTAGCTTTCTTGATAGAAAACGACCAGCAGAGGTCCGTAAAATACCAGAATCACTTTAGAATTCTCTAGATTCCAGTCCATAGAAATTGTCTTACACGAGCAACCATAGGCAATAATATTTTTTTCAAATCTTGTATTTTCAGTTTATATTAAAAACAGAGCTTTGGACTATACCATTTCCTGCTGAAAGGCAATATTTCTCTCCATGTGTTCCCATACCTGGCATGTCACGCAGATTGGTGCTTACTTTCCCTCCATGTTAAAGAACAGTAGATGTTTCAGCACCCAGGCTAATGTGCTGCATAGCTAAATACATATAAGGTCCTAAAGGCAAGACCGATTGTATTGCAAATGCTTGTTTTATTTTTGCCCTAGGAGGTGGGAAGGAGCTTCCCCAACCTCCCGAGGCTTTTTAGGTCGAGCCTTGAGCCAGGGTGCATGCGCTGCTTGCGAGACTTGTTGTAGTGGAGTAGGCAATAGAAGTCCCGCCCACTCTCCTCCCATATTTGCCATTGGCTTGTGTCCTTGTCCTTCCTAAATGCTGGTTTCAGATTCGTAAATAGGCGTGTTAGTCCCTCCTTAGTACCACCTCCTCTTCATTTGTCACCTCTCATGAGGACTGGCCCTTTTACTTTGGTTGATACTCGGTGCCTGTTATTTAGTCTTTACACTATTTGCTTTGGCAGCTTGCTCTTACTGTAGGCACGACGTGCTTTGGTGCATTCTTAACCCTCCCCCCCGCATGCGCACTGGCATGTGATTCCTACATTCTCTGGGGAGCATATTGCTGTTTTTCGGATAAACGACAGGTGCCCCGGATCACAGATGTTTGGTCGAGCGGGGGAAGGCGAGGTTTGGGCTCAAGTTTCCTCTTTCGAACACTTCACTTAAGACAATAGAACACATTTCACATGTGTATCCCGAAATACTTTTAAAGAGCACTTGGTGATTTCAATTTGCATCCCGTCGGTATCAAATGCAGCACTTTGCAGAATGTGTGCCAAAAGTCAAAATACATACGATATTGAGAATTTCAGGCTCGAGGCAGCCAAGCATGTCCTGCGCCCACATACTGTAAACCTGGCATTGCTGCAGATGTATTGTGGATACAAAGTCTCATTGGAGATGGTAGAAGATATTTCCTCTCATAAATGTTCTTCTGGGGTTTGCCATTCCTGGGAGGATGTTGATTTTCACAGGATTGTGGCAGTGTCCATAAAATAGCTCTGCTTTTATTCTTCGTCGAGCAGATTCTTCTGGGTTCTCAGCTTGGAGTCCTGCTTTCTGTAATAAATTGGCTTAATTGAAAGCAAAAGGTCTTCCTCTCAATGTATGTGCTGTGTGTAAAGCGCGCCCAGGTAAATCAAGTGCATCAAGGCGCTACCGAATTTTTGGAAGATAAGAAAAAGTGTAAGTATAGTGCTTTCCCAAGATCAACCAGTTTGGTCAGATCATGGCAAGCCGGAATTCAAAGGTGGGCTTTCAACCATAGTCACTGGACTAACCACTAACTGAGTTCCTCAGTAGCGTTCTGATCGTCATAAAGCACGTCAAAGCCCATTTAGGGATGGTAAGCACTATATAGATGTATTAGCAGTACAGTAGTATACAATGGGTTCCTTCACTTAGCCTCTCGATTACAGCTCAAATTCGTGAAAAATACACTCAGGTGTGTCTTATGTGTGTACACTTTGTAACAAACTATGTATTAATAAGCTAGCAAATCTGACAGCAACCCAAAGAGCCCACTCCCTGGCCTTCTCGAGTGTCACCGAGCTGTGCGTGATCTATTAAAAGTTGCATAGTGTATCGGAGCGCATCACAAGAGAGGGATAGGATGTGGCCTAACCGCTAGAGCTGCCGACTTTTGTGCTGGAAACCAAGGTTTGAGCCTCGGGTCGAAACCTCGGGTCGCGTCCACATCCTGTGATTCTGGGCAAATCACTAATCTCCCCATGACTACCATAAAAAAAATAAAAAAATGCATGTGTCCTTGTGTAATGAAACCAGTGCGAAGGTCGAGTTTGCGCTATATAAATCTGCAAAAAAAATTGAAATAAAAAAATAACATAACACTGTATGCTGGCGGTGGAGAGAGAGGGCAGTAAATACTGGCCATCAGTGTTCCCAATAATGTGCGTGCGCACGTCTGTTCCCCAGAACGCGCAGTGCTGCGTGTGGAGTGCCCACCCACAGCACATCCCGTGAGAGCATTCACGCGCCGCTTGTATATCGCGAGCGGCGCTAACATTTTTATTTTTCAGGATGTAGTGGCTCCTGCACTTGCTGATGTTTTTCCTTCTTAATGAAGCGCGGCTGGGGGCTGTTTGTGGGCCTTTGTGAAAATATTTGTTAATTGCAGCACAGTAATGCGCTGCAATTAACATAAATATTTTCACAATGGCCCACAATCAGCCCGCAGTGGTCCTTTAACCCCTCCCAAGCTCAAGACGAGCTGAGCTCGTCATGAGCCACGGCGCTCCGGTGCTCATGACGAGCTCAGCTCGTCATGGCCCGTGGAACGCTCAGGTGTGGGGAGAATTCCCCTGCTGTGCTGAGAGTTCCACGGGAGCCGGTGCACCTGTGACGAGCTCAGCTCGTCATGAGCACCGGAGCGCCGTAGCTCATGATGAGCTGAGCTCGTCATGAGCATGGGGCGCTATGCCCCCCCCCCTCTCCCCCAGCACAGCGGGGGGATTACCCCCGCAACGAAGGGGTTAAGAGAAGAAATCCTCTTCAGAGTTGATAAGTGAACTCCTGATTATCAGTTTCAAAAAGTGGAGTAACCCCTGCCTTGGTAGAGCCAACTCTGTTATGCAGAGAGTCTTGCCCTGATGACCTTGAATAATTCTTAAACAGATTATTGCAAATAGCATTTACCTTTCATTTATTTTTAATCTGGGTAATGTGTGAGATTGTATTACAGACATTTTATGACAAATGTGTTTTTTGTTTCATGCAACATCCATAATTTTTTTAAATTTTAGATCCAAACAGGATCTCAGATATGAGAGATGGGAGGATGTCACAGGGATTATTTGCAGTAGTACTGGTGAGCTGTTGCTGTGTTACAATATTGGAAAAATACATTACTATCCCTGAATATTAACTATAAACACATTTAGAATTTGAACCAGTGTGTCTGTGCACTGTTTGTGATCTGCCCAAAGAGGACACGAAAAAGCTGAAATTGGATCATAAATTCAAAGCTGATCCGCACAGAGGCCCCCAAAAAAGATTTGGCCAAGGGCCCCCAAAATCCTTATGATGTCCCTAAGCCGCCGCTGTGTAGTTAGTTAGGAAAGAAGGGGTTCACAATCCTAACAGAGACATGGCTGTCGGAATCATCGTCTACAGTCATCGATCTGCTAGTGCCCCCTCAATACAACATAGTGAGACTAGACAGACTGTTGGAAATGGGATCCCCGGCTGGCCAGGGCTTTCGCCAAAGTCAGTCAGAGACCACCACACCCAAGTCAGGGCAAGGGAGTTACACGCCAAGATAACCCCTACTCACCCTCTAGGTAACGTGGCGCGAGCAGCAAGGCTAAACTTGGAGGCGATGTAGGTTAAGTATTTGCGCACGCACCCCAGCAACAACAACTAAAGGCCCACCACAAAGGAAAACTCCACACAAGGTTATATAAAAATAGCCTTTGTTTTATAATAAATAAACATCAGATAAAACACACATCTTGTTACACTGTGCCAACAGGCACGGGCGGAATTTACAAGGGATATTTGTACAGGACAGGGCCACTTGAACCACTGTCAAGGGTATCAACACTTTTAGCAGCAATACTTTCAGTAATAAAGCAATACCTTCAGTAATAAAGCAATACTTTCAGTAATAGCACTTTAGCAATACCTTCAGTAATAAAGCAATACTTTCAGTAATAGCACTTTAGCAATACCTTCAGTAATAAAGCAATACTTTCAGTAATAAAGCAATACTTTCAGTAATAGCATACAACCAGTAATTACTGGTAACAGGGCCTCACTAGCACCACCTGTACTAGGGAGAAAACAACCACCTACACGTCACACTACCTGTAGGGGTGCAAAAGCAACACACATGATGTCGTAACATTCAGAGGTGTAAAAGGACAAAGAGAACACATGATGAATAATCTACCCATTCAGAGGTGTAAGCAAAACACATGATGCCGTAACATTCAGAGGTGTAAAGGCACATGACGCATAATCAATACATTCAGAGGTGCAGAACAAATACCAATTTCCCCAAACTCACCAGTCACCACCTGTGACTGTCCCGGTGTCCCAATGTCAGGGCCTAAACGTGGCAGTTGCCCACAAAGTGCTGGGCAACTGGAGCAGGGAAAGTTAGCGCAAAGTTGGAGCCTCTCTGGGCTCAAAGAACCACCACTGTGGCACTGGTGAGCCTCTCTTAGGCTCTCTCACCAGCAAGGGGGGCTGCTGAGCCTCTCAGGGCTCCAGCAACAGAAAGGTACAGCCTCGCTGGGCTGGGGGGGTCCCTCGCTCTGGGGACCCAAAGCAATAATGCTGGCCAAGAGCCTCGCTGGGCTCTAACGCTACTGGTGCCCCCGGGGCACCTCGTGGCTCCACAAACGCGGAGGTGCTTTCTCTCGGTGGAGCCTCTCTGGCTCGGGTTGGAGTCCCCCTCTTGGGGACTCGGGTCGCTCACAAGTGCCCCCCTGCGCCCTCAGGCTCAAAACACAAAGGCGCGAGGTCGCGCTACAGGGAGGGGGCGGGGCGGACACCGGCAATGTGTCCCGACGCTCCCCCCTCTTCGGCAGGCACCTACCGGGTTCGCGCTGGGCTCTCCAGCGGAGGCGGGTCTCTCCCGCTGGTCCCAGGGCTCTCCTGGGCGGCGGGGCTCTCCTCACCGCGACGGAGCCTTGCCGGCACCTTTTCTCTGCTCTCCTCGCTGCTGGGCTCTCCTCTCCCGGCGGCGAGGCGGAACTTCCGGTTGCTTCTCCCGGGGCCGCGCTCTGATTGGCCGGCCGGCCGGAACACTTCCGGGTCGTCGCGGGCAGCGCGGCGGCCTGTTTCAGGCAGGCAGGCGGGCTCCCAGATGATCCGAGGAGTGGGCTCCCTCGTAGATCAATAAATCGGCACAACACCACAGCAATAAGCGGGGTGGCACCCGCGCTGTCAACTCGCCACACGGGGCGATCGGATGCCGGGTGGGCACCGGCCTCTGCAGACCACAGCGCTCCCAAGCGCTGCAGGCACAAATAAGCGCTCGTAAGCGCTAAACAGCAGCAAAAAGCGCTCCCAGGCGCTAGGGGTAAAATCCAGCGTTTCCAAGCGCTAGGCAGGCAATCTCAGCGCTCCTAGCGCTGAAGGGCAGAGAGCAGCGCTTTCAGGCTGCAGGCAACGAAGTCCTCAGTGCTCCCCAGCACTGGAGGACAGGACAGGGCTCCAGCAGGGGCTGGAGGCAGGCAGGGGGGGCAAGGCTGGGCCAGAGCCAGCACACTGGGTCTCCAGGCAGGGAGACAGTCCAAGTGGCGGTCCTCCTGGCCCCAGCAGCAGCAACAGCCCCCTCTGGCAGGATCCAAAAGCAGAACATTTTCCAAGGGGACACAGCCCCTTCTTATACTGTAAATTCCTTTGTTACAATGTGCAGGGTGGGGGGGAAAACCAGTCGCAGCTGGTTCTGGAGCACTCTTGATGGCCCAACCACCCATTTCATTCACTGGGGAGGCTAGGGTCGTTAGACACACCACAGGGGGGCGGAGCCAGCATTGTGTGGGGAAAACCCAGCCCATCCAGGACACAGGTACACTCCTCCCACACATCACTCATGCTAATCTCCCACTCACCACCGGGCAGACCCATCCAGACTTCCTGGAGCCTGGCATGCCAGCCAGCTCCAGCCAATCACTCTCCAGCACCCTCACAGCACACGCACATCAATGTCCAGAAGTAGCACTTCCCTTCTAGACACATACATGCCGCATATACCATCTCGCAGCATTCACTCTCACGAGTTTACACATACTAAACTCGAGCCTGCACTCCCCACGCATCAGGAACTACCAGGGACACACACATTCCCCATGCATTCCTATGGGAGGGCAGGCCAGCCATACTACACGCACGCACTTTCACTCTGGGACCCAGGGGAAAGTGCGCAGAGACCCAGAAATCACTGACACAGGGTCACACATAAGGCAAAAAGTTTAGGGGTGAACCTGCCCTGCGAGCCAAGTCCCACATAACCCCCTTCCAGCCAAAACGCAGGGGAGAACAATCACCACCGTGATGGACTTCCCTGCTTGGGGCGATAGAACACGGACGCAGGCCCGCCACTGCCGGGACACCCTCCTGTTCTATGCCACGGTGAACCCCTAGGGTTCCTTCTAAAGCTACTGTAAGGACCAGCTGGGCTACCCCACTGGTACTCCTCAGCTGTCCGCGGCCAGGACCAGGCCCTAGGCCACCCAGGTGCCACTGGTTCCTGCCTACTCACGAAGTGGGGGGTAGTAACCCCAGGCCCATAGTAGCCATTCTCCACTCCTCCTGTCTGCAAGACAGGGCTAGACTGCCACTGGTTCTCCAGCCTAGGGTCTACAACCTCAGGTGGACCAGGAGTCTCAGGGAAGGCGCTCCTCCCCTTTCCTCTTCTTTTAGGGCTCCTCCTCCCCGTGCGAGGGGGATACCTAGAACGCCATTCCAACCCAGGGTTTAACCCCTCAGGTTGCATCGGGGTCAGAGGTGGGCTCTCCCACCCTCTGCACCCCCTTCCAGAGGTCTGCCCTCTCCCACCTGGAGAAGTTCCTCTGGAAGAAGAACCGGTCAGGACACTGGTTACAGTCGTCCTACCCTTCAGGTCAGGCCGATCCTGAACCTGGCCACCCAACCTCCGGTCTAAAACCTTTGGTGGAACAACTGCCTGGCACTCCAGGACTTCTGGGGACTCACACACAATCCCCCTGAGGCTAACAAATGACACCTCTGTTGTGTGACTGTCTGTCTGGCGCCGATCTCCCGCCCTCTGTCCACCTGACAGTGCGTGACGATCCCCCAGACCAGAAGTGGCACCACCCGGGTCCCTCCAAGAAGATCCAGCCCAACTGGCTAGTCTCTGGTCCACTGGTGCATCCACTGGGAAACTCATCCCCCAATCACTCCTCACGCTGGACTCCTGTACCCTCCCTACCGGAGCGGTACTGCCAGCCTCTGGAACCACAGGAGCTCTGGTTACAGACGCTCCAGGTCCTCTACTCACTAGGAGATCCTCCTCAAATGGGCTAACAGGACAGCCTAGGTCCCCAACCTGGTGTTCCCTCAAGAAACCACCCAGGCTCTGAGACAGGGCTTCGGGCCTCTGGGGGCTCTCAGCCACCCACTGACTCCTGCTCCACTGAGCCAGGCAGTCAGCCCCTACACCCTTCTCACTATACTGGGACCTAGCTGGGCTACACTGAGCCTCTTCCACCACGCTGGGCTGGAAGATCCCTGACCCACTACTGTCGGAGTCACTCACCAATGACTCTACAGAACCTCTGGCCCTTTCCCAGCGGTCTGCTTCCTCTGCCAGGTCAGATGGTTCAGACAATCCACACCCTACTAGGTGATGGCGCAATCCTGGATAAACAACACTGAGCAACTGCTCTCTGAGAAACATATCAAACAATATGTCCCAATCACATTTCGTGGGCTCCCGTACCCAATCACACAGGGCTCCACAACAGTCATCCTCAAAGTCTACCCAAGACTGGTGAGACGGTTTCCTAAGGTTCCTAAACCTCAACCTATTCTCCTCCTCTGGGGAAACAGGAACCATACTCGGGGAACTGGGACTTTCTAGACTGAGATTTACATAGCTGCCACCACTGGACTCAACCCTCCCTGGGGGATCCAGAAAATTAAGACTGCGCTCAGGGGATAACTTACACTCTAGGGCTATCTTCTCCCTGGCCAAGGCCCTCTCAGCCTCTGCAGTCCGCTCATTCACACCCAGCTGCGCCATCTCTCTGGCATACTCTAACCGGAGCTTCTCCATGGCCAGCTGGTGCTCCCTCTCTTCTCTCCTATCCACCCACTCCTCTGGGGACAGGGAAAGGGATGGGGTGCTACACCTGACACTGGACCCAGCAAGGGACTCCCTATCTAGGGGGTACTCACTCTCTGCTGGCGCCCATCCACTGTCACACTCACTCTCCACATCAGACTCTTCAGGGCTCCCCTCAGACCCACCACCCTCATGGTGTGCGGTCCGGGCCCTCTCCCTCTCACTGTGCTCACGCTCCCAGTCACTCTTCTGCCACAGGATCATGTTATCCCTAAGCTTGGACTGGGTGTCTGACTCACTCACTGGGATGTCTCTCTCCTTACATAACCGTACCAACTCATGCACATTGTACTTAAACAGGCCACAAAGGTTAAAAGGAGATTCCATCTTGACAGGATGCTCACAGACACGTGCAACACAAGGGAGCTAGCAATCTGAAGTAGGAGTACACAATTCCAAAACTTCCACACTCTCCTTAAAAAAAGAACTCACTCATGCGTCCAGGGAAACACACCATTCATCCACACACACCCTCCCCTCGGATCGGTAAGGCAGTTTCTACCACCCCTGACTTCTCAACCTGACCAAAAGTGACACAGGTACCAAACTCTGGAAGCAGGGCGGGGGACAAATGTACTGAACACAATTATAAAATGACACTCTTCAGGAGAAGAAACAATGGAATTTCACCAAAAACAATAATCCCCAAAATGTGGTTATCTAACAAATGTAGAGCTTTGAAGTGCGGCCAGCTGCTACTGTGGTACAACGCAAACACAAATCCTTATCCCACCGCTTGCCGCCAATGTTGGAAATGGGATCCCCGGCTGGCCAGGGCTTTCGCCAAAGTCAGTCAGAGACCACCACACCCAAGTCAGGGCAAGGGAGTTACACGCCAAGATAACCCCTACTCACCCTCTAGGTAACGTGGCGCGAGCAGCAAGGCTAAACTTGGAGGCGATGTAGGTTAAGTATTTGCGCACGCACCCCAGCAACAACAACTAAAGGCCCACCACAAAGGAAAACTCCACACAAGGTTATATAAAAATAGCCTTTGTATTATAATAAATAAACATCAGATAAAACACACATCTTGTTACACTGTGCCAACAGGCACGGGCGGAATTTACAAGGGATATTTGTACAGGACAGGGCCACTTGAACCACTGTCAAGGGTATCAACACTTTTAGCAGCAATACTTTCAGTAATAAAGCAATACCTTCAGTAATAAAGCAATACTTTCAGTAATAGCACTTTAGCAATACCTTCAGTAATAAAGCAATACTTTCAGTAATAGCACTTTAGCAATACCTTCAGTAATAAAGCAATACTTTCAGTAATAAAGCAATACTTTCAGTAATAGCATACAACCAGTAATTACTGGTAACAGGGCCTCACTAGCACCACCTGTACTAGGGAGAAAACAACCACCTACACGTCACACTACCTGTAGGGGTGCAAAAGCAACACACATGATGTCGTAACATTCAGAGGTGTAAAAGGACAAAGAGAACACATGATGAATAATCTACCCATTCAGAGGTGTAAGCAAAACACATGATGCCGTAACATTCAGAGGTGTAAAGGCACATGACGCATAATCAATACATTCAGAGGTGCAGAACAAATACCAATTTCCCCAAACTCACCAGTCACCACCTGTGACTGTCCCGGTGTCCCAATGTCAGGGCCTAAACGTGGCAGTTGCCCACAAAGTGCTGGGCAACTGGAGCAGGGAAAGTTAGCGCAAAGTTGGAGCCTCTCTGGGCTCAAAGAACCACCACTGTGGCACTGGTGAGCCTCTCTTAGGCTCTCTCACCAGCAAGGGGGGCTGCTGAGCCTCTCAGGGCTCCAGCAACAGAAAGGTACAGCCTCGCTGGGCTGGGGGGGTCCCTCGCTCTGGGGACCCAAAGCAATAATGCTGGCCAAGAGCCTCGCTGGGCTCTAACGCTACTGGTGCCCCCGGGGCACCTCGTGGCTCCACAAACGCGGAGGTGCTTTCTCTCGGTGGAGCCTCTCTGGCTCGGGTTGGAGTCCCCCTCTTGGGGACTCGGGTCGCTCACAAGTGCCCCCCTGCGCCCTCAGGCTCAAAACACAAAGGCGCGAGGTCGCGCTACAGGGAGGGGGCGGGGCGGACACCGGCAATGTGTCCCGACGCTCCCCCCTCTTCGGCAGGCACCTACCGGGTTCGCGCTGGGCTCTCCAGCGGAGGCGGGTCTCTCCCGCTGGTCCCAGGGCTCTCCTGGGCGGCGGGGCTCTCCTCACCGCGACGGAGCCTTGCCGGCACCTTTTCTCTGCTCTCCTCGCTGCTGGGCTCTCCTCTCCCGGCGGCGAGGCGGAACTTCCGGTTGCTTCTCCCGGGGCCGCGCTCTGATTGGCCGGCCGGCCGGAACACTTCCGGGTCGTCGCGGGCAGCGCGGCGGCCTGTTTCAGGCAGGCAGGCGGGCTCCCAGATGATCCGAGGAGTGGGCTCCCTCGTAGATCAATAAATCGGCACAACACCACAGCAATAAGCGGGGTGGCACCCGCGCTGTCAACTCGCCACACGGGGCGATCGGATGCCGGGTGGGCACCGGCCTCTGCAGACCACAGCGCTCCCAAGCGCTGCAGGCACAAATAAGCGCTCGTAAGCGCTAAACAGCAGCAAAAAGCGCTCCCAGGCGCTAGGGGTAAAATCCAGCGTTTCCAAGCGCTAGGCAGGCAATCTCAGCGCTCCTAGCGCTGAAGGGCAGAGAGCAGCGCTTTCAGGCTGCAGGCAACGAAGTCCTCAGTGCTCCCCAGCACTGGAGGACAGGACAGGGCTCCAGCAGGGGCTGGAGGCAGGCAGGGGGGGCAAGGCTGGGCCAGAGCCAGCACACTGGGTCTCCAGGCAGGGAGACAGTCCAAGTGGCGGTCCTCCTGGCCCCAGCAGCAGCAACAGCCCCCTCTGGCAGGATCCAAAAGCAGAACATTTTCCAAGGGGACACAGCCCCTTCTTATACTGTAAATTCCTTTGTTACAATGTGCAGGGTGGGGGGGAAAACCAGTCGCAGCTGGTTCTGGAGCACTCTTGATGGCCCAACCACCCATTTCATTCACTGGGGAGGCTAGGGTCGTTAGACACACCACAGGGGGGCGGAGCCAGCATTGTGTGGGGAAAACCCAGCCCATCCAGGACACAGGTACACTCCTCCCACACATCACTCATGCTAATCTCCCACTCACCACCGGGCAGACCCATCCAGACTTCCTGGAGCCTGGCATGCCAGCCAGCTCCAGCCAATCACTCTCCAGCACCCTCACAGCACACGCACATCAATGTCCAGAAGTAGCACTTCCCTTCTAGACACATACATGCCGCATATACCATCTCGCAGCATTCACTCTCACGAGTTTACACATACTAAACTCGAGCCTGCACTCCCCACGCATCAGGAACTACCAGGGACACACACATTCCCCATGCATTCCTATGGGAGGGCAGGCCAGCCATACTACACGCACGCACTTTCACTCTGGGACCCAGGGGAAAGTGCGCAGAGACCCAGAAATCACTGACACAGGGTCACACATAAGGCAAAAAGTTTAGGGGTGAACCTGCCCTGCGAGCCAAGTCCCACATAACCCCCTTCCAGCCAAAACGCAGGGGAGAACAATCACCACCGTGATGGACTTCCCTGCTTGGGGCGATAGAACACGGACGCAGGCCCGCCACTGCCGGGACACCCTCCTGTTCTATGCCACGGTGAACCCCTAGGGTTCCTTCTAAAGCTACTGTAAGGACCAGCTGGGCTACCCCACTGGTACTCCTCAGCTGTCCGCGGCCAGGACCAGGCCCTAGGCCACCCAGGTGCCACTGGTTCCTGCCTACTCACGAAGTGGGGGGTAGTAACCCCAGGCCCATAGTAGCCATTCTCCACTCCTCCTGTCTGCAAGACAGGGCTAGACTGCCACTGGTTCTCCAGCCTAGGGTCTACAACCTCAGGTGGACCAGGAGTCTCAGGGAAGGCGCTCCTCCCCTTTCCTCTTCTTTTAGGGCTCCTCCTCCCCGTGCGAGGGGGATACCTAGAACGCCATTCCAACCCAGGGTTTAACCCCTCAGGTTGCATCGGGGTCAGAGGTGGGCTCTCCCACCCTCTGCACCCCCTTCCAGAGGTCTGCCCTCTCCCACCTGGAGAAGTTCCTCTGGAAGAAGAACCGGTCAGGACACTGGTTACAGTCGTCCTACCCTTCAGGTCAGGCCGATCCTGAACCTGGCCACCCAACCTCCGGTCTAAAACCTTTGGTGGAACAACTGCCTGGCACTCCAGGACTTCTGGGGACTCACACACAATCCCCCTGAGGCTAACAAATGACACCTCTGTTGTGTGACTGTCTGTCTGGCGCCGATCTCCCGCCCTCTGTCCACCTGACAGTGCGTGACGATCCCCCAGACCAGAAGTGGCACCACCCGGGTCCCTCCAAGAAGATCCAGCCCAACTGGCTAGTCTCTGGTCCACTGGTGCATCCACTGGGAAACTCATCCCCCAATCACTCCTCACGCTGGACTCCTGTACCCTCCCTACCGGAGCGGTACTGCCAGCCTCTGGAACCACAGGAGCTCTGGTTACAGACGCTCCAGGTCCTCTACTCACTAGGAGATCCTCCTCAAATGGGCTAACAGGACAGCCTAGGTCCCCAACCTGGTGTTCCCTCAAGAAACCACCCAGGCTCTGAGACAGGGCTTCGGGCCTCTGGGGGCTCTCAGCCACCCACTGACTCCTGCTCCACTGAGCCAGGCAGTCAGCCCCTACACCCTTCTCACTATACTGGGACCTAGCTGGGCTACACTGAGCCTCTTCCACCACGCTGGGCTGGAAGATCCCTGACCCACTACTGTCGGAGTCACTCACCAATGACTCTACAGAACCTCTGGCCCTTTCCCAGCGGTCTGCTTCCTCTGCCAGGTCAGATGGTTCAGACAATCCACACCCTACTAGGTGATGGCGCAATCCTGGATAAACAACACTGAGCAACTGCTCTCTGAGAAACATATCAAACAATATGTCCCAATCACATTTCGTGGGCTCCCGTACCCAATCACACAGGGCTCCACAACAGTCATCCTCAAAGTCTACCCAAGACTGGTGAGACGGTTTCCTAAGGTTCCTAAACCTCAACCTATTCTCCTCCTCTGGGGAAACAGGAACCATACTCGGGGAACTGGGACTTTCTAGACTGAGATTTACATAGCTGCCACCACTGGACTCAACCCTCCCTGGGGGATCCAGAAAATTAAGACTGCGCTCAGGGGATAACTTACACTCTAGGGCTATCTTCTCCCTGGCCAAGGCCCTCTCAGCCTCTGCAGTCCGCTCATTCACACCCAGCTGCGCCATCTCTCTGGCATACTCTAACCGGAGCTTCTCCATGGCCAGCTGGTGCTCCCTCTCTTCTCTCCTATCCACCCACTCCTCTGGGGACAGGGAAAGGGATGGGGTGCTACACCTGACACTGGACCCAGCAAGGGACTCCCTATCTAGGGGGTACTCACTCTCTGCTGGCGCCCATCCACTGTCACACTCACTCTCCACATCAGACTCTTCAGGGCTCCCCTCAGACCCACCACCCTCATGGTGTGCGGTCCGGGCCCTCTCCCTCTCACTGTGCTCACGCTCCCAGTCACTCTTCTGCCACAGGATCATGTTATCCCTAAGCTTGGACTGGGTGTCTGACTCACTCACTGGGATGTCTCTCTCCTTACATAACCGTACCAACTCATGCACATTGTACTTAAACAGGCCACAAAGGTTAAAAGGAGATTCCATCTTGACAGGATGCTCACAGACACGTGCAACACAAGGGAGCTAGCAATCTGAAGTAGGAGTACACAATTCCAAAACTTCCACACTCTCCTTAAAAAAAGAACTCACTCATGCGTCCAGGGAAACACACCATTCATCCACACACACCCTCCCCTCGGATCGGTAAGGCAGTTTCTACCACCCCTGACTTCTCAACCTGACCAAAAGTGACACAGGTACCAAACTCTGGAAGCAGGGCGGGGGACAAATGTACTGAACACAATTATAAAATGACACTCTTCAGGAGAAGAAACAATGGAATTTCACCAAAAACAATAATCCCCAAAATGTGGTTATCTAACAAATGTAGAGCTTTGAAGTGCGGCCAGCTGCTACTGTGGTACAACGCAAACACAAATCCTTATCCCACCGCTTGCCGCCAATGTTGGAAATGGGATCCCCGGCTGGCCAGGGCTTTCGCCAAAGTCAGTCAGAGACCACCACACCCAAGTCAGGGCAAGGGAGTTACACGCCAAGATAACCCCTACTCACCCTCTAGGTAACGTGGCGCGAGCAGCAAGGCTAAACTTGGAGGCGATGTAGGTTAAGTATTTGCGCACGCACCCCAGCAACAACAACTAAAGGCCCACCACAAAGGAAAACTCCACACAAGGTTATATAAAAATAGCCTTTGTATTATAATAAATAAACATCAGATAAAACACACATCTTGTTACACTGTGCCAACAGGCACGGGCGGAATTTACAAGGGATATTTGTACAGGACAGGGCCACTTGAACCACTGTCAAGGGTATCAACACTTTTAGCAGCAATACTTTCAGTAATAAAGCAATACCTTCAGTAATAAAGCAATACTTTCAGTAATAGCACTTTAGCAATACCTTCAGTAATAAAGCAATACTTTCAGTAATAGCACTTTAGCAATACCTTCAGTAATAAAGCAATACTTTCAGTAATAAAGCAATACTTTCAGTAATAGCATACAACCAGTAATTACTGGTAACAGGGCCTCACTAGCACCACCTGTACTAGGGAGAAAACAACCACCTACACGTCACACTACCTGTAGGGGTGCAAAAGCAACACACATGATGTCGTAACATTCAGAGGTGTAAAAGGACAAAGAGAACACATGATGAATAATCTACCCATTCAGAGGTGTAAGCAAAACACATGATGCCGTAACATTCAGAGGTGTAAAGGCACATGACGCATAATCAATACATTCAGAGGTGCAGAACAAATACCAATTTCCCCAAACTCACCAGTCACCACCTGTGACTGTCCCGGTGTCCCAATGTCAGGGCCTAAACGTGGCAGTTGCCCACAAAGTGCTGGGCAACTGGAGCAGGGAAAGTTAGCGCAAAGTTGGAGCCTCTCTGGGCTCAAAGAACCACCACTGTGGCACTGGTGAGCCTCTCTTAGGCTCTCTCACCAGCAAGGGGGGCTGCTGAGCCTCTCAGGGCTCCAGCAACAGAAAGGTACAGCCTCGCTGGGCTGGGGGGGTCCCTCGCTCTGGGGACCCAAAGCAATAATGCTGGCCAAGAGCCTCGCTGGGCTCTAACGCTACTGGTGCCCCCGGGGCACCTCGTGGCTCCACAAACGCGGAGGTGCTTTCTCTCGGTGGAGCCTCTCTGGCTCGGGTTGGAGTCCCCCTCTTGGGGACTCGGGTCGCTCACAAGTGCCCCCCTGCGCCCTCAGGCTCAAAACACAAAGGCGCGAGGTCGCGCTACAGGGAGGGGGCGGGGCGGACACCGGCAATGTGTCCCGACGCTCCCCCCTCTTCGGCAGGCACCTACCGGGTTCGCGCTGGGCTCTCCAGCGGAGGCGGGTCTCTCCCGCTGGTCCCGGGGCTCTCCTGGGCGGCGGGGCTCTCCTCACCGCGACGGAGCCTTGCCGGCACCTTTTCTCTGCTCTCCTCGCTGCTGGGCTCTCCTCTCCCGGCGGCGAGGCGGAACTTCCGGTTGCTTCTCCCGGGGCCGCGCTCTGATTGGCCGGCCGGCCGGAACACTTCCGGGTCGTCGCGGGCAGCGCGGCGGCCCGTTTCAGGCAGGCAGGCGGGCTCCCAGATGATCCGAGGAGTGGGCTCCCTCGTAGATCAATAAATCGGCACAACACCACAGCAATAAGCGGGGTGGCACCCGCGCTGTCAACTCGCCACACGGGGCGATCGGATGCCGGGTGGGCACCGGCCTCTGCAGACCACAGCGCTCCCAAGCGCTGCAGGCACAAATAAGCGCTCGTAAGCGCTAAACAGCAGCAAAAAGCGCTCCCAGGCGCTAGGGGTAAAATCCAGCGTTTCCAAGCGCTAGGCAGGCAATCTCAGCGCTCCTAGCGCTGAAGGGCAGAGAGCAGCGCTTTCAGGCTGCAGGCAACGAAGTCCTCAGTGCTCCCCAGCACTGGAGGACAGGACAGGGCTCCAGCAGGGGCTGGAGGCAGGCAGGGGGGGCAAGGCTGGGCCAGAGCCAGCACACTGGGTCTCCAGGCAGGGAGACAGTCCAAGTGGCGGTCCTCCTGGCCCCAGCAGCAGCAACAGCCCCCTCTGGCAGGATCCAAAAGCAGAACATTTTCCAAGGGGACACAGCCCCTTCTTATACTGTAAATTCCTTTGTTACAATGTGCAGGGTGGGGGGGAAAACCAGTCGCAGCTGGTTCTGGAGCACTCTTGATGGCCCAACCACCCATTTCATTCACTGGGGAGGCTAGGGTCGTTAGACACACCACAGGGGGGCGGAGCCAGCATTGTGTGGGGAAAACCCAGCCCATCCAGGACACAGGTACACTCCTCCCACACATCACTCATGCTAATCTCCCACTCACCACCGGGCAGACCCATCCAGACTTCCTGGAGCCTGGCATGCCAGCCAGCTCCAGCCAATCACTCTCCAGCACCCTCACAGCACACGCACATCAATGTCCAGAAGTAGCACTTCCCTTCTAGACACATACATGCCGCATATACCATCTCGCAGCATTCACTCTCACGAGTTTACACATACTAAACTCGAGCCTGCACTCCCCACGCATCAGGAACTACCAGGGACACACACATTCCCCATGCATTCCTATGGGAGGGCAGGCCAGCCATACTACACGCACGCACTTTCACTCTGGGACCCAGGGGAAAGTGCGCAGAGACCCAGAAATCACTGACACAGGGTCACACATAAGGCAAAAAGTTTAGGGGTGAACCTGCCCTGCGGGCCAAGTCCCACACAGACCAAAAAAGATAGGAGGTGGTATAGCCTGCATACACAGATCGGACATAGAAATCAACCAATGTCAATGTGACTCCCTCGAATCCTGTGAATACCTAGGTCTAAATATACGATCCACAGAATATAAAGATGTAACTTACATGCCCTATACCATCCTCCTGGAAATAATGCCACTTTCATAGACCAGTTAATGGAGATCATCACGGAAAATCTAACACCCACTCTAACTTACACTGGGACGACAAGAAAGACAAACAGATCAGTGTTCTTAAAGACTTTTTAACTGAGCTAAATCTTACCCAAAAAACAAGAACATAGTGATCCACTCAGTTATGCAGTGTGACTGGCCCGATCACCATGCAATAACCTTCCTAATACCCACCTTGAAAAGGAATAAGATCACGCAGCCTATTAAACTCAGAAGGTGGACCCGGGACAACAAGGATGCGAATACTGAGAGGCTAGTAGAAAGCTGTGAGAAAGGTCTGAATCCGCCCGACAACGTGCAGAATGTGAATGACCTAACTGATCACTACACTACAACAATTACAAACATAGTCAACACTACCATGCCACTAAAACTGAAAAGCATCACAGAAAAGGACAAAAACCCTTGGTTCAATGGGGCACTGAATGATGATAGGCGGAAACTAAGACTTGCTGAAAGAAAGTGGAGACAACACCCTACAACACCCGAACTGAAATCACTCAGAAAAAATTAGAAATTAGTACAACAAAAAGATCCTCAATTCCAAAAAAGAATATATTAGATCAGAACTAGATAACGCTAAAAACCGGCCAAGGAAGCTTTTCGAGATTTTAAAGCAACAATCCAACAAATTAGCCAAAACAGCCCAAGAAACCACTAAAACTCAGCTGACTTGTGTTTGTATTTATATAGCGCACTTCTACCCAGAGGTCTCGTAGCGCTGTATTCATACCGCTGTGGAACCCATCCTGGCTTTCCTGTGAAATGTCCACTCCTGGGCACCCCCAAGGTGAAGCCAGGCATCCAGGCGCTGCTGGGGCCGTTGTGGAGATTAAGCAAACTATTGCCCAGAGTCACAGAGTGGGACCCATGATTAGACTAGGCACCGAGGCGAGAGAATTATCAGGTCCTGGGAAATTAAGTCCAAGAGCAGCCGAGGCGGGAATTGAACCCTGGTCCCGGGCCAGACCTCTGCATCAGGGTCTGCCGCTCTAACCATTGAGCCACGCTTCTCCACTTGCGAAGAATTTTCAACCTTCTTCACCAACAAGGCCAACACTTTGGAAATCAAGCTTAAGATGGCAGCGGACAACATGCCCGACAAACCACACAGACTGATCAACCCCATCCTGGCAATCAACCACGATGAGGCAAAAAACAAAGCGCATTGGGATACCTTCAAGCTTTACGATCAGAATACTATCGCCAAAACATTATCTGATATCAAACCGAATAACCACTATAATGACCCTCTACCTGCCAAATGTCTACAAAAAATCAACCACATCGTCATCCCTATATGGACCAGAATGATAAATGCCTCGCTATCACAAGGGATACTTCTGATTGCTTAAAAACAGGCCAAGTGGTTTCCATCATCAAAAAACCAACAGCGGACCCAGCAGACCCTAATAACTTCCACCCAGTTACCAATATTCCAGTACTGGCCAAATTAATCGAGAAATGTGTACAAAACCAACTGAGCCACCACATATCAAATTTTACACTGCTAGACGACTGCCAATCAGGATTTAGAACAGGCCACAGCACAGAAACAGCAATCCTGCATATTGTCGACGATGCAGTACAGGCCCTAGATCAGAATAGTACATGTCTACTAGTACTTCTGGACCTGTCCGCTGCATTCGACACGGTAAATCATGAAAAATTACTAAGCAGGCTGCATAACAGGATGGGAATATCGGGAAATGTGCTGAAATGGTTTGAATCCTTCCTTCAGAATAGAACTCAAAGATTTTTGGTCAGCCAGACACTATCCCCATCATGTCCTAATGTGATCGGAGTTCTTCAAGGATCTATACTATCTCCTTCACTCTTCAACCTCTATGTCGAACCTCTGACAGAAATTCTTAAAGACTCAAACATATCTTATCATATGTACGCAGACGACACACAGATATACATCAAGATCGCTTCTCTGGAAGATATCATGTTAATGAACGAGGCCTTAAAAATGTCATTAAACTGGTTGTCCAGCAATCATCTGAAGCTAAATGCACAAAAAACGGAGTTCCTTTTAATCTCTCCACCTAAGAACCACACAGAAGTGAAAGAATGGGCTAAATTGATCACAGCACTAAACTGCACTCCCACTCTAGTGCTCTAGTGGACTCAGCAAAATCATTAGGAATCGCATTAGACAAGAATCTTGACATGAGAACCCATATCCAATCTATAGCAAAAAATGCACGCTTTCACCTGAACTATATTAGGAAAGTGAAACCATTCATCTCTGCGGCAGATCTCAAAATGGCAGTACAATCCTTAGTTATCTCAAGGATTGAATATGGATGTACTACTTTAGCAGGTCTACCAACAATTTCCACGGCACCGCTAAAAGCATGTCTCAATACTGCTGCAAGGCTCATCACCGGATCTAGGAAATTCGATCATATCACGCCACACCTGAAATCTTTAAACTGGCTACAATACAAAGCGAGAATCCAACTTAAAATGGCATGTATCACCCACACTTCACTACAAAACACCAAGATACCTGGCTCAGAAAATAGAGCTATCTGGAGGAGACCGACCGGCCAGGAGTGCCAAGGAGCTGCTGCTGAGACCACCCATCTTCCGGAAGAAGAAAGCATACGCCAGAGCTTTTTCAGGGGCAGTTCCTAGAATCTGGAACTCACTCCCTCCAAATGTTAGGAAAATTACTAACACAGCAACATTTAAGAGGGAAGCTAAGATTTTCCTAATGAGTAAGTTCCTCATTTAGGCAAGAAGAGACATCACCGCCGCCGCGACATTGTTGTGCCAAAGCAGAACAACAAAGGGACGCTTCTACTAGTGCTTTGCCTCGCCCGCAGGCCACGCCCCTTTTGCAGGCCACGCCCACTTCCCCATGTCCTCCCAGCTTTAAATCATGTGCTTTCCTAGGAAGCGCAGCGGGCCCGACGTTGGCGCGCCAAAGGCGCGCCTAGGGAAAGCCAGTCTGCGCCCGTCCGCGACCGACCGGGACCAGGGGCAGGCCACTCTGCCTCTCTCCTTCAATATTCCTCGGCTCAGTTGTCCGGACTCCAAGGCCCCTGGCCTTTAGATGACTTGGTATTTTCTCGAGTCACTAAGCTTGGCCTTTCCACGTCCCATGTTCCTCCCGATTCCCGTCCTCTTTGTCCGGCTCAGCTTAGCGGCCCCACCCCATCTATATCAAATAGTTCTTCTTGTATGTCTGTCTCCGGGATGTATCTCAACACTAGATCGGCTGTGAAGCATCAGCACGAACTTTTCACGTTACTAGACTCCAACAAACCCGACCTCCTTTTCCTCACAGAGACCTGGTTTTCCGATAGTTCCCTCCCTTCCCTGCTGGCAATGCTTCCCTCTTCTTATTATGCTCTTCGAGCTGATCGCACTCCCGGAAAGCTAGGAGGCGGAGTTGCCCTGATCGCTCGGAAAGATATTACTTTTCAACCTTTAGTATCCCTTCCATTAGGCTCTTCTGATTGCTTAGTGGCCCGCTCACTTTCTTTCACTCCCCCTCTTACCTGTCTTCTTATTTATCGTCCTCCATCCCCCGCGCAATCATTTCTTACTAATTTTCAAGATTTGCTGGCTACTCTGGCTGTTAACCATTCGTCTATTCTTGTCCTTGGGGACTTCAACTTTTGGCCCTACGATCCCGCGGAATGTACGGTCTCCAAGGAGTTTTCAGAGACGCTCAACTCCTTAAATTTCACTTCTGCGGTTCAAGTCCCCACTCACAGTCAGGGCCATACCCTTGACCAAATCTGGCACCGAGAGTGTTCTGTCAACTCAGTATCCATTTCCCCCTGCCCCTGGTCCGATCACTTTCTCATCTCTTTTTCTCTTTCCCTCTTATTAGTCCCCAAACCCCCTCCAGTCAAAAACATTTGGGCGCGTTCCTGGAATCGTGTAGACGTAGCTTCCCTGACTGCTTCGCTCTCGGCGTCCAGCCCGGCCCTCGGAGGGCTGTCATCCCTCGACCAAGCCGCAACCATCAATGATTGGTTGCGAGCCGGCTGCGACCAAGTCGCCCCCCTAAAGCGCATATCATCTAAGCGTACTAAGGATGCAAACCGTTGGTTCAATGACGACTTGAAGATGCAAAAACTTAACCTTCGCCGAGCAGAGCGCGCTTGGCGGAGGGACTACTGCCCTAACTCGAGATCTCATTATACCACTCTTGCGGCCCGATATAAGAATTCCATACTGGAAATTAAGAAGGCTTATTTTTCTTCTAAAATTCAGTCTGCGGAAAATCAGCCTAGAGAAATCTTTTCCATCGTTCAGGAGCTCGCATACTCGGACAGGTCCACGCTCAAGCCCTCTCCCTCACAGCCCCTCTGTGATTCCCTTAATTCTTTCTTTCTGGACAAAATTAGTTTGATCAGAACTAATATTCTCAGCCCTTCTCCCTTTTTTATTAATCCCCACTCCCCTCCGGTCACATCGCACTTGGATGATATTCCGCCTCTTACCAGGGACACTTTTCTTTCCCTCCTACCCCTGGTTAAATCCGGTTCCCCCCTGGATCCCTGTCCTGCCCACATCCTTAAACAGATCTACTCTTCCTGTCCCTTACCCCCCTCACGTTTTTAAATAGTTCATTGTCTCAGGGTATCGTCACCCCCTCACTTAAAGCAGCGGTGATCTTACCCATCCTAAAAAAAAACGGCGCTGATCCCTCGGTGTCAGCTAATTATCGTCCCATCTCACTTCTCCCTTTTCTGGCCAAGTTACTGGAACGTCATGTTGCTAGAACCCTGACTTCCTTTACGGAAGCGAACTGTGTTTTGGCCCCCAGGCAGGCCGGTTTTCGACCCGCCCATTCCACGGAGTCCGTTGTTCTGTCAGTTTTGGACAACCTCAGGGAGGGGATGGACACCAGTCAGCCCCAGGCCCTGGTCCTTCTTGATCTTTCCGCCGCCTTCGACACGGTGGATCATTCCATCTTACTTTCCCGTGTCGGAGCGGCGGGCATCGGTGGTGCGGCCTTGGTCTGGCTGTCCTCCTTCCTGAGTGGCCGCTCACAAGCAGTTCGCCTGGGTGACTTCTCTGCCGATTTCCGGCCAGTACAGTATGGGGTCCCTCAAGGATCCTCCCTTTCCCCACTGTTATTTAATTTATACATTGCCCCTCTTATCTTTGCCTTACAGCAGCAGGAGGTCTCCGTGTTCAATTATGCGGACGACCTCCAGCTCATCTTTTCACTATCCTCTTCCCCTGCCTCTATATCCAACTTTCATTCAGTAATGACCTTCATTCAGGACTGGATGAACCACAACCACCTGAAATTAAATCCCGATAAAACGGAACTGGTGTTGACAGGTGGTTCCTCCAGTCCATGGTCTTCTCTCTTTTGGCCTCCCTCTCTAGGTTCCCCGCCCACTCCCTCTTCTTCCGTCAAAACCCTTGGATTCAAAATTAACGACCAACTTTCCCTTCATTCCAAAGTCAACACGGTGGTTTCTTCATGTTTTCTCTCCCTCCGCACCATTCGGAAAGTTTCCCGGTTCTTTTCCCCTTCCACCCTTAAACTTATCCTTCTGGCGATGGTGACGTCCCGCTTGGACTACGGGAATGCCATTTACTGTGGCATGCCGCAGTACCTAGTGAGGCGCCTACAGATGGTTCAGAACCAGGCGACCTGACTCGTCTATAATCTACCCAAATTCCACCACGTCACTCCCCTTCTTAAATCTTTACACTGGCTCCCTGTACAACAACGTGCATTGTTTAAGCTGGGCTGTATCATGTTCAAGGCTCATGCTGGGCTGGCCCCGGCCTTCATCAGCTCAGCCATCCAAGATTACACCCCATCCAGAGATCTGCGCTCTTCCACCCACCAACTTCTGGTGATCCCACGTTTTAAACGTAAAAAATGGGGTGGTTCCAAGTTCTCGACCCTGGGTCCTGCCTTCTGGAACTCTCTTCCTATCTACTTGCGATCCTGCTCCCAGTATCTCCAGTTTCGCAAAGCCCTTAAAACTCTCCTATTCACTCAGGCTTTTCCGTCTTAACCTTCCCACTCCTCTCGCCCCCTTTGCCCTCCGGGTTTGTAGCATTGTTAAGCGCCATGAAACCGCTTGGTGTACGCGCGCTGTATAAATACATTTAAATTCAAATTAAATTCAAATTCAAATAGAAAGTCTCTAATTGCACTGGGAATAACCTAGAGGCGCTATACTTACCCAGAATCTGAAGGAATAATGCACAGATAAAGACTATTGGTCTTATTGTTATTGTACTACAATTTACAGTACTGTAGGCAAATAGAATATCATGTATGATAACCTTGAAGACCGACACAGGCTGAAATTATATTGGAATATGCACATGCCGATGGCAAGTTGTAGTTTATTATACTGCGCCATTGTACATTGTTATGATAAAATGCTTTATAATCGTATACTTACCCACCACATATCAGTATGAATCGTTTTACTACATAACTTTATACCTACCTACCTCATTCTCTGAATGGTTATGATATGCAAGATGTATCCCTAACCCACCTATTGTATTGTATTTGTATCTGTGAAGCGCTCTGATACCCAAGGGTCACGTTCGCGCTATACAAAACTATCTAAATAAAAATAAAAATAAACTGTGGAATGAGGCACGTTGCCCCGGTTTCCTAATAGATATTAGTGTAGCTTTGTCATGGTTGCAGATGCTGTGCACTTTCTCATTTCGAACATGAGACCACCATTGTACGCCAATCACAAATACGAAGGCCACCCCCTGGCTGTGTAGTGTAGTTCCTACATTCCCAATAGCCTCTGCGCATTAGAATAATATATCCTATAAATATGACGTAGGACTTAGGTCAGTAGGTCTCTATCAAATATACTAAACTTAATTGTGAGTGCCAGCTAGCTCAGAGGTCACTAGAAACCTTGTCGAATCCATAAGAAGGGATTAGTTTCTGACAACCACATAAACATAACAACTTTGTTTCCCTAGGACTGGAAAATATCTTCAGAGTCGTAGAAACAATAGATAAGTATTTCACTCAGTCAATCATGCATGCTTCGTTTCTACAGAGGTGCAGAGAAATAGTGGTACGAGCGTTTTCAATAAAAGGTTTATTGAACAGTCTTCTTTCTCATGCAAGAGGTGAACTGCTACAATCGTTAGACCGAATGCAAAGTATAATGCGTACAGTGAGAATAGTATTATGAAATAACACTGTAATAGCATTGTATGGTTTCTAAGCCATATAAAAATATATACATAAATAACATAGGCTAAAATACTGAACTGGTGCTTCTAAAATATGCCTACCCCAATGAACCTAACCTAGGTCTAGTACGAGGGAAGAAGTACGTTTTGTTTAGTATACGTTTTAGTTCTGCCAAGAATTGCCAAAGGTTCATCTAGGTTCTAATCCGCCCCATACCTTAGAATGAAGGAGGTCTGGTATCTCTGTCTCGGGACTCGATTTCCCAACACACTGCAAGGGTAGTCTGAAACACTGGAGCTGGATTTCTCGGCAGATGAAGGCAGCTACCTGATCAGTGCGTCAGCTTGGAGATTCAACTTCCTTCAGCACTTGCTGTAGCGAGCTGCGTCGGGCAAGTAGGTCGTCTAACTGCACCGAACCACCGTACTTTGCTTTGACAAGTGAAGGTATATTTATACCTTGAAGGTGTTTAGGAATGCCATGTTTGACGTAAAGTCGGGCATTTGAATGTCATGAATGAACCCCTAGGGAATAGTTGTTCATTGTAAAGTAACTGAGTTCTTGGAGAAATCAATATTCAAGCAAGGGGAAGTCCCTAACGGCTTAAGCTTGTTTTCCAAGAAATCGTTGTGACGTTTGGTAGCCATGCCTATATTTGGGTAGCATGAGCTATGCCTAAATAAGGGCTTGATTTCTATGCCTCTATAAGGGCAACTCGAATTGTACCTAATATAAGGGCATGAATCAGGAAAATTCATTTGGAATCTAAACCGCCATACAACAGCTGGGCTGGCTTTAGCAGGCAACATGCGTTTACCTGGGAGGCTGGAAGGGTGGGGGGTCAGTTTTGGAGCAGTGGGGCCAGTTTTGTTACTGTGGGTAGTTTTGCAGGGATGCTGCAATATGGGCCCTCAGTAACAAAAGCACTAGTGCTGGGGACTGGGTTTAAGCAGTAGTGCTTGACACTTGCCCCTCCCCCCTCCACCCCACCCCTGGTGGGTGGGAGCCAGTGCAGCAAAATTGCCAGGGCAACTTTGGGTTTCCAGTCCAGCCCTGCCTGCCCCATCAAACAGGCCTCCTCCATTCCGATACCTAGGTCATTTTTCTGCACAATCAAGCAGGAATTATGGTGTCAGAACCCCTGTCGCTGCACCCACACATGCAATTGGGTTCTTGGTGCACATTGCCGTGGCTGGAGCTCACAGAGACTTTACACTGCTGCACATAGAGGGAAAAAAAAGAGGGAACATTGCTGATCATTGAAATAAAATCACAGACTGAAGACAGTAGGCAATATTTTCCGAATAAAAGGCTAGCCGTGGGACTGCAGAGACCACCGTGTTAGTTCTACTATATTGGCCTGTAGCCCAAGTCTCTCAGAGCTGCACGAGTGAGGGCTTTGCAGGGTCATTGCCACTGATTTTAGATGTAAATGTCCATTAAAGTACTAACTCACTTACAATGTAAGTGCAGTGCACATGATTGAAATTTACAGTATGTAGCCCTTCGTTGCGCTGGCTAGACTACTTCAGGGTGCTTTATTTGTTAAAAGAAACATGAGAATGGAAAGTGGTTTGCCCACATACTGGTGCAGAGGGTAGGAAACATTTTTTTTTTTTTTTTAAAGGCTTTCGGTTTCGATAGTTGACCACTTAAGAAAATCACGACCCTTGCTTTAACTACACCAGGCCCACCTAAAGATAAATACCGTAGAACTATTGGGTAAATAATCTGTTTTTGCACCAGTGCTGTCCACAGACAAAGGCTGTTGGGAAATCTGTTTCCTTTTAGAACTATACCAGATACAGTTAAATACATTGAGTCTACCGCAAAGATGTTAGTAAAGCTGTACAACACCCCAAATAAAATTAAGTTACACGATCCACTGTAACCCAAGTCTTCCTATGTAATGTATTTCATAACCATGAAGGTGAAATAGTCGAAACTGCTTTAGTGTTTCGAAGCTCCAGTCCCCCCAGCTTCACTCACAGGAACAGCTAAACTATCAATTTGGACCCGTTGTAACAACCTTCTAATAGATATAAATGACATTAAGACGTCGGAATGTGCATGCATACACCTCGTGCTAGCTAGATGGATTGCAAGAATGACAAGCTACACAGTGCACACACCTTTTCTAACAACAACAACAACAAAAAAATGACAGCCTGAATTAGCCTGAGAAGCTTTATCTACTGACACTAAAAATGCTAGTTAGCCCCGCTACGCAACCCCGGCGAACAACACCCCAGGAAAGCCGCCTGGTTCACCACAGATCTCCAAGAAGCAAGATGCATCTGCAGATACCTGGAGAAGACCTGGAGTAACACCAAGACAACGACAACTACTCCACCTACAAGGACGCCATTATGAACTACCACAACCAAATCAGCACAACCAAAAGTACCTTCATCCACAGCAAAATCCTCACCAACACCACCAACTCCAACGCCACCAACTCCAAGGAACTCTTCACCGTCATTCAGGAATTCACCAACCCACACAATGAAGCCACAGACATCACCCCATCCTTAGACCTCTGCGAAAAGCTAGGGAGCTACTTCCACCTCAAGATCAGAAAACTCTACGACAACTTTGTCGACCACGCGCAAGACGCCACTGCCAGCCCCCCAGAGACACCACCCAGCTCACTATCATGACTGGACTCCAATCACGACCGAGGACCGCGCCGCGACCATGAAGAGCATCCACTTGGGAGCCCCCACTGACCCCTGCCCCCGCACATCTACCACAGAGCCGCTGACACCATTGCGCCTGGACTGCAACCGACCATCAACACCACCTTCACCACAGGCACCTTCCCAGACTACTGGAGACGCACAGAAGTCCGGCCCCTGCTCAAGAAGCCCGCGGCTGACCCCACCAGCCTCAAGAACTAGCAGCCCATCTCGCTCCTCCCCTTCGCAGCCAAAGTAGCAGAGAAAGCTTTCAACAGGGAAGTGACACGGTTCATCGAAGAGAACGCCGTCCTCGATCCATTCCACTCCGGATTCTGGAGCAAACACAGCACTACTACAGAGGACATCCGCACCCTCCTGGACCAAGGCCACTCAGCAGCCCTCATCCTCATCGACCTGTCTGAAGCTTTCGACACTGTCTCTCACCGCACTCTAGTCGCTAGACTACACAAAGCCAGCATACAAGGGACCGCCCTGAACTGGATCCGATAGTTCCTCACCGGAAGAAGCCAAAGGATCAGACTACCACCCTTCCTCTCCGCCCCCACGGAGATCACCTATGGAGTCTCCCAGGGGTCGTCACTGAGCCCGACCCTCTTCAACGTCTACATGGCCCCCCTCACAGCCATAATCCGACAACACTGCCTCAACATCGTATCCTACGCCGACAACCAGCTCATCCTCTCCCTCACCAGAGAGCCCACTACTGCAAAACTAAACTTCCAAAAAGGAATGCAAGATGTCCCAGTCTGGATGACCAACAGCTGCCTAAAACTCAATGCAGAGAAGACAGAAGTCCACGTACTCGGAACCACCCCTTCAGCATGGGACGACACATGGTGGCCTAGAGCCCTGGGGAGCCCATCCAACCCCCTCCGACAACGCCAAAAACCTCGGCATCATACTCGACTCATCACTCACCATGAACAGACAAGTCAACGCTGTCACCTCCCGCTGCTTCAACACCTTCTGCATCCTTCGAAAGACCTTCAAATGGATCCCCCCGGAGTCAGGGAAGATAGTCACCCACACGCTCATCAGTAGCAGACTGGACTATGAAAACGCGCTCTACGCCGGCATCAACAAGTCCCTTCTCCGCAAACTTCAGACAATACAGAACACAGCAGCCTGACTTGTCCTCGACATCCCCTGTAACAAACACATCAGCCAACACCTGTGGAGACTCCACTGGCTCCCCGTGCAGAAGAGAATCCCCTTCAAAATCCTCACCCACGCCTACAAATGCCTACACAATAACGGACCCATACTGTAAAGGGGTTTGGAAATATGGAAATGCATACCTGCATGATTGAGAATGCACTGAAGACTGGCAGGTCATTGAAATGAATATGCACCACTGCTTCGATGCATTGTGGACGGAGCTGTATGTGAACACCGCAAGTTAATAATGTTGTGTACATTATGCAGTCGACACATTAAGGGCACATTTGTATATATATCATGCCAAACGCATTTATATGCGGAGTTGAATGTAAGCGAAGGACATGGTTCACTAAATATGACATGAATTCTATAAAAGCACACATATATGCTTTAAAAATCATTCATGAAGATATTTATAAAACATGTAGGCCCAAAGCAGTCATGTTAATAGATATTTGGCTAGAAATATCTGTAATTATTTAATGAACTTTATAGCCAATGGCTTTCAAGAAAATTGACTAATAAGGAGTCTAGACTTAAATATACTTCTCGCCTTTACAGGTGGAATAATGAACTCTATACTGCATCTTCCCCTACCAGCCTTAAACTCCGCCTCCTGCCTTCAGGTGGAGCTACTTGTGATAAAACTTCTACTTCCTTCTCGGGTTAAGAAAAATATGATCAGGAACACCACAACAATGGCAGCAAAACCTAACCACGCACGCTACACACAAGACAATAACCTGGATGGACATAAAACATCTTCGATTTAAATTTGTCCCCATCATAATGGACTGAGTGATATCTCCTATTAAACATATCAGACCTGCTAACTCGTCATTGATCACCTAATCAGTACAATATGATAACCCGTTCTTCAGAAAAGAGACCTTTCCGCATTAGATCCAGATGAACTATTCCAAGACAGAAGTCCTCTGTAGCAAAAAAGGAAAATATCAGGCTTGAAGGTCTAATTCTCATATATTTGTGATCAAAAGGACATCTTAACAAGGAGATGAAATAATGCTGCATCTGTTAGACCCGAAAATATTTTTTAAAGAGTTGTCACTGTTTATAAAGGATCAGCTTCTGCCTACTAAGTTTTACATGTTACCTGCCTGTTTGGCGAATGTTTCACCTGAACTAAGCAAACCTTCTGTATTTTGAGAGGACTCTGAGGCTTCTGTTTAGATTGAAGGTGAAGCCGTATTCGGAGATTCTGGGTTTTGGGGCACTTTTTGGTCTGATTATTCATAGCTCTACCAAACATTTACTTTTGATATTGCATTTTACGTAGCATTGCCCTTTGTGCATATGTTTTATACATTTGGTGGTTCATACATATAGGTATGATGCGTTGCTGTGTCATTTCAATTGATTTGTGCTTGATAAGCAGTTTAGCAGTATGCAGGGCACTGCTAGTCATGCTGGTTTCTGTAAGTCTCCCTGTCGTGGCTTGTTTCAGCCAGCTGTAGGTTTTCACGTGCAGCCCATTGGCTGCCGCGAACCTTGATTTTCTCTGGGCTTCCTTCCTTTTGCATCCCTTGCTCTTCCCTGGGGTCTTTAGTTTGGTGGAGCTCCCAACCCTATGAATCCCTTGCCCTTCCTATGGGTCAGTAGTTTAGTGGGGCTTCCTTCCCATTGGAGCCCTTGCCCTTTCCCCGGAGTTGGTAGTTTAATGCCCTTACCCTCCCCAGGGTTCAGTAGTTTAGGGGGCCTCTCTTTCCTTTGGAACCCTTGCTCTTTGGAGTCCAACCTCTTTCCCTCAGCTGTTTGTGTTACAGTGTGTGAGTTGAGTATAATAAACCTTTTTTAGGTCTCGCCTAGGCATTGCTTGCACTGTCTCTTCGAGACATGCTTTATTCAGGATATGCTTTCAAAAACAAAAACAATTGCCAGTGCTGAGAACCTAAATGAGAACCTAAATGAAAGGCAACAAAGAACAACTGGTGGTTGTGAATATAACAAAAACACCTGCTTTAAGAATTGCAATCAATGAGTTTTAATAATTCTTTTCTTCGAATTCTTACAATATTTATGCGAACCAACTGGTTTGGTACATGGGAATACAAAAACATTTATATATACAGTATACACAACATAATAAACTCACTCAAGAAAAATATATACATTGCAAACACTCTTGGCCAATTCAATCGCACATCAGAACATTCAAACCAACAAACAAACACTGATAGGTCTCGGTGTCAATAGGGCTTTTTAGACATGAATTTTAGGGACAGAATCCAAGGCACATGTAACCCAGCATTCCCTCGAGGTTGTGTGCACATGTTTCAAGCATCGAGGTTTTTCTCTCGCTGACAC
Organism: Lissotriton helveticus; assembly: GCF_964261635.1. Lineage (NCBI taxonomy): Eukaryota > Metazoa > Chordata > Amphibia > Caudata > Salamandridae > Lissotriton > Lissotriton helveticus. Next base: position 1,594,592,660 of record NC_136069.1, on the reverse strand, counting down.
AGCCCTTCCTTACAACACGGCCGGGACCATGCCCGTCGCAAACTACATTACCCAGCATTCCCGTGAGGGCGGGTCCTTGTGGTTTAAGCATCCAGGAAGTTACCACTCGTTGACACACTACTCTCGAGTGAGCCAGGGAGACACATCGAGTCGACCCGCCATAAGTGCTTAATCGGCACGCCAAGGTTTGTTTAGCCCCTACTTTTTATAGAGGTTTCAGGGCAGTCCACACGCGCCAACGCGCTAACGCTCCTCTTATCGTCTCTCCCTCGCAGCGGTTGTAGCCGTGCTACCGTCTGGCTTCAATTTGGAACACCAGGGATTGAAATCCTCCACAGCGGGTAAGGACAACGGCATGAATGGGATGCTGTGCGTCAAATGAGTGAGAGTCGTGACTAAATGAATTATGTCGGCACTCTTTTCTTTCCTTTCCTCAGCCCCCGCTCACAACTCCTGTTGGGAATACAACTCATCATTAGTAGGATCTTCGTATGAAGAGTATAAGGTATGCCAGTCTGCTTTGATGTAGTACAGGGGAAATCTCGTAGTACAGGTTGTAGTCCTAAAGCCTTGTTTTTTCATTTTTTCATTTTTTCAGTTGACTATTTGGTCCTGAGGAGAACCCCGGCATTTGCGGGGTTTGAAACATGTCGACCCACCCGGTCTCGGGTCACTGGATTAACATCGTCCTCACGGACGTTTGTGAAGTAGCAAGGGATTCATTCTTTGTTTATCTTCATTTTCTAAAAAAGACTTTGACAGTGTCAAACTGTGCCTTGGATTCTGTCCCTAAAATTCATGTCTAAAAAGCCCTATTGACACCGAGACCTATCAGTGTTTGTTTGTTGGTTTGAATGTTCTGATGTGCGATTGAATTGGCCAAGAGTGTTTGCAATGTATATATTTTTCTTGAGTGAGTTTATTATGTTGTGTATACTGTATATATAAATGTTTTTGTATTCCCATGTACCAAACCAGTTGGTTCGCATAAATATTGTAAGAATTCGAAGAAAAGAATTATTAAAACTCATTGATTGCAATTCTTAAAGCAGGTGTTTTTGTTATATTCACAACCACCAGTTGTTCTTTGTTGCCTTTCATTTAGATTATCAGCACTGGCAATTGTTTTTGTTTTTGAATACTCTAGGTTGACTCAGCCTTGCTGAGTTTGGAGTCTAGGCCCTTTGTGTTTTTTGATTATTCAGGATATGGGCATAAAGCTCCACCCACTTTCCACCCATCTTTTTATATGGCTTCTGCCCTTTGCAAATGGTAATTTTGTTTTATTGGTCATTCGGCTTAGTAGTCTGTCCTTAGCACTGTCTTGTCTCTTCTTGTAACCTCTCATGAGGACACCCTCTGTAATTAAACCCTAGGGAGTAACAACACATGTAACAGCCTCCGAGCACTATTTCTCAAAGGTTTCCGGCAGGACAAACTCTTGGTCTTAAGCAAGGTTGGCAGTGGTTGCTTTACTCACTACCACAACTAAAATGTATGTGAGACCTTCTATACATTTTCCATCATCAGTTCCACACACAGTACAACCAAATCTGGATTGAATGTAATAATTATTTTGTCACATTTCAAAGCTACTAATTGTATATATGTATGTAGCTATTTCAATATCTTCGAGGTAACTTCTTGCATGCAATTCATTATGGGTAGGGTGGATTTAACATATCGTCTGCAGGGTACTCCACCCTGCAACATGACTAGGTAAATAAACATTGGCAATTATAATGTCAATAACTTCAACGCAAACAAATGCGAGACCAATTGCATTTCCAATGCAGTAGGTCTCGCATTTGTTGAAGTTAGCGCTGTTGGCATTGAAAATGACCATGTTTTTTACTTTGCTTTTTTATACTATTGCCAATATTGCTATGCAAATATAATAACTCCACTGCAAATAAAAAACAAATGTAAAAAAAAAATGTCAACGCCAACAGCTTTAACCTATTGCATTGCAAATGCTTGTTTCCATTGGTTCCTGTTGTTGGCTAGCTGCTTTAACGAGCACACTAGACCAGATTAACGCATTTTGCCCTTCCTCGTATGGGCTCCTTGCATGTAGAGGGCCAACAGGATATATGAAGGTGATTTAGGAAGGTGCCTTGGAGATCAGAGAACAGCGACCAGAAGGAGCAAAAGCAGCTGCCCTCTGCAGCAAGAAGGATGAGGTTAATTTGCAGTCCTGCAAAACGAACAAGTTTAGAGTGAAGTTTGTGTTTTACTACTTTAAGATCACACCTGAGGCACATATGCTGGCTGCAGGCCCTTAGCAAACAGAATGAGACAAGGTAAAGAAGGACGAGCTCACAGCATCTCTTTCCTTTTGAACCTTTTCTTGGCAGAAGCTTGATTGCCTAAGAAGTTCTAAAATACATATTAGAATGCTTAAATGTAAGTAATATTGACACTTACTATTGTGGTGTCTCAAGCGGGTCCATGATAGTATGACACAGTTGTATGTAGTGGGTATCTAGATGTCCTCCTTTATTCTGCATCCGCCCTTGTCCACGCTCACATCCCAACAGTCCGTTCTCCTTCACACGTCCCCTCCCTCGTTTGCCTTCCCAAGGTCACTTCCAGATCCGACCTCCCCTGTCTAGGCTGCTGGTGCCAGACTACACACCAATGTAGTGGCCACTGAGACTGGAATGTAGGCTTTCCTTTAGGCCTTCATTTTACGTCTCTTAATAGTCACTGCTTTGGAATTATTTTATTGATTATTCTATGCAATCACATGCTTTTGAATCATAAGTAAATAAATACATATGATTTAGAAATACTACCCACTTGTTGTATTTCCTGGTAGTAGGGACACCGAGTCTCTCCGTTAACACACCCTGAAGAGTGTGATCCAACGGAAGCCTAATTATTCCTCTAACCGTACTGGGCCCTTTGATTGGGTAACCAAATCAAAGTCATTTACCACAGAGGCAATGATCCTCTGATGAATCTTTCTCTGTCGATAGGTGGGGCAGAAATTAGGATGTCTGAAAATTGTTAGCTGTCCACTGAGGACCATTAATTGACTGCCAACTTACAAGTTAGAAATCCGAGTTAGATACCCCACTCTCAAGACCATAGTGTAGATATAAAGAATAGCGACAGGAAGTCTCAACCTCCTAAAGAAGTTAAGACGAGCAAGGATCGTACAAACCAATAACTCTGCAGTTGCTTCACAAAATAAGAGCAGCAACACCTGATGTTCCTGCAGAGCTAACTGTTTTTTCCAACAAAACCACTATATTCTCCGTCCTTCATCAAATTAACCCAGCGCTCCCAGCAGTGGCTGCCCTGCTTGATGCGACCAAGGCCTTCGATACCCTACAGTGGCCCTTTCTCTTCTATCGCCGTCCTCGATTGGGCTTCAGTCCAGTCTTTATACGTAAAATATTACTTCTCTGCACCCTTACCCTGCCCGCCTCCAGATTAACGTTCAAATATCTGAGCCTATCTCTATCGGGAGAGGTACCAGGCAGGGGTGCCCGCTGTCACCCATGCTCTTTGCCATCGCAATGGAACCCCTTGCTGCTAGACTTCGGCAGCACCACACCCAGAGAGGCCTCGGTTTTGCGGCTCGTGCCCTTGTTGTCTCCATCATTGCGGACCACTTTACTCTCTATGTCCGCAATCCTCAGGAGAACCTCAGCCCACTGACGCATGAGGTGTTACGGTTTGGGGGCTACTCCGGCATTCAGGTTAACTGGAATAAGTCCATGCTGTTCCCCCTCATGGACGCCACGGTACCCTTCACTCCGGTTCTACCCCTTTGTGTGGGTAACGGGTCCCATAAGATACTTAGGCATCTGGTTGAGCAGGAATGTGGACGAACTTTGAAGGGCTAATTTTGGCCGGGCTGTAGACTGGTTTGAGTCCAAGATTCCCCTCTGGCACTGGCTGCCTTTGTCTTTGGCCGGTTGCATAGCCATCGCTCAGATGGTGGTTCTCCCAAAGTTTATATATTTATTTGTCAATATTCCTATTCCCCTCACTGACCACTTTTTTCGCAAAGTCCGCTCATTGCTTATTACTCTGGTCTGGGCCGGTCGACAGCCCAGAATTGCGAATAATATCCTTACCCTTCTGATGTCGTGTGGCGGTCTTGGTGCCCCTGATTTTAAACTTTATGCTCTTAGCGCTCAGGCCAGTTTCCTCCATTTTTGGCTCCACCCCACTCCTTTTCAGGCGCATGTCGCAGTGGAGGCCCACCCTGCTGCCCCATGGCCGCTCACGACCGCCTTGTTCGCCCTGGCCAAATTTCCACGTACCTAGACTGGCATGGTGTAGACCCTGCGCTGGGCCTGAGATGGGCTTCGCAAATTCTCCGGATCTGATATGCTCTCTGCGATTGCCATGCTTATTGCTCATCATCCGGCTTCAGTCTTCCGGGATGGTTAAACATGCAACCCGCTTAGGGCTTTCCACAGTGTCGGACCTCTATCCTGGGGACACATTTTTCTCACTCGCTGCAGACTCCGGCCCCTTAGACACTCTGCTCTACTATCAACTCAGGGCTATCTGCAAGGAGCTTCACCCCTCGTTACCCCAGCCGCATTCCACAATGGCCACTCTTGACTTCTTCTACACCTCCCCCTCCCCCCGGAAACTAGTCACTAAAATGAACGCCCCCACTGGCAACTATACCCATCTCTACTGACTGGGCGCACGTGGTGTGGGGTGAGGACCTGGGTGTCGCAATCTCTCAAGTAGACTGGCTCTATTGCTACAATCAGATCACACGCCTATCCCCAAACTACCGCCTGCGCCTTATTCATTTTAAGTATTTACATAGGCTTTACCGGACTCTTGCTCCGTTGCATAAGATGGGACTTATCCCCAACGATAGATGTCTGCGCTGCTCTGCTCCTGCGGCAGACTTCTCCCACCTCGCCTGGCTGTGCCCTCAGATCTCAGCATACTGGCGCGAGGTCTGTGTTGCTATCTCTGAGATCACCTTGTCGCTGGTCCAGGCTGATCCTCTCCTCTGCCTCTTAGGCTTTGTCAAATTTTGCCCAGATGCCACAAGCTGCTGGACTGCGATGCTTCTTGTCCTTCCGCGGTGCAGGGCATCAATGTGCTGGGGTCGCAGGCTTGTACCCAAGGTTGACACCTGGCTTGAGGATGCTTCGCATTGTCAGACACTCCTGTCTGAATTATGGGACCTAATGCCAGCCAAATTCTGTCCAATTGACGTATGGGGTCCACTTGTGTCTTACCTCTTAAGTCGTAACTCTCAGCGCTCTACGACCTCCCCTGCACTCCCCGCCGGCTGTCAGTGATGGTCAATGAGTGGCTTGCTCCCTGCTCACATTCCCTTCTGCTCCATTAGCCTCTCTCCCCCACTCGCTGTGCTTCTTCCCATGGCTCATTCTATTGCCCCGGTGCTGCCACGACATTTCTCCTCTGTATTACTTTCTTGTGCTATGTGCTTGAGGTAACCTCTGCTGCGATACACTGTATTCTTGTATATAATGTCTTGATATGGTGCAATCTTGTAACCTTGCTGTGCAACTTTGTTCAATAAAGGTTTTTAAAAAATAAAAAAACAATACTTTAAAACCATTAATTACAATCAAACGATGAATCAACAAGACTCGAAAACAGGCTCAGACATATTTGAGTAAAATTGTCATTGTATTAGAGATGCAAAATTCCTCTTAATCAGCAATTGCTTAAGAAGCTCAGTTTTAATGATCATGCCAAGCATTTAAGCATGCATTCAAATCCACAATAACCAAAGAGTTAGAGTCCAACCACCAAACAGGCAGATGGATAGTTGTGGTCTAACAGCTCAGATTCTAATCGGATGGAAATGATTCAATTAGAGCCCCTTAAGGGCGAGTCCATTAGCATAATCGGAATAAAAAAATAATAGTTCACCATAAAGCTTAGTCCATATACTCACTGTAGCATAGACCAGGCAGTCCAAAATTAGAAGGAGTTAAAAAAATCAAAGAGCATCCAAGTATGCAGTGCCATGCAATGCGCTTCGGAAAGCATCAGAAAGAAATGTGTGCGCATTGAGAGAAATGAGAATAAAGTGGGTATTGGCATTGCGTTGCGGTCACCCCTCCTTTGGGGTTTTTTTCTTTTATAAATTCTTTGTTAAAGTCCTAGTGGAGTAACATCACACCACCATCGAAACACCATGACTGGGTCACATAATGTCACCTAAAATGATTGAAACATTGAGCTGGTTTCCTATGCTTGTCACGAGAAACTAAACTTTGAGAGTGCACACTGGCATAACATTGCTTAAAATGAAACACAAACACATTGCAGTTTATGGTCATAGCTAAAATTATATTCCCCCAGGAATATTTTACTGTGAACATTCGAGAAAGAAATGAAAATAGGTCAGAGGATAGAAGTGTACAGGACAAAAACAGTGCAAAAAGTATAATTGATGGACAGAATACAGAACAATGTCATACATTCACCCCAGTACAAAGATCTGGGCCTAAGACCATTGGCTTTTTTTCTCACCATGCCATTCCAGGTTGGACCCAGCCATATGCAAATCAGTCTTGACCCTGCGCCGAATGGGAACAGTCGGGCTTTCAGCCCTCATTAGCCAGGATAGCTTGACTCCAGTGGCATGGAGAGCACGGGACCCATGTCTGGGCATAGCCGTCCCACACAGGGCGACAAATCCAAAAAGAACAATTGATGGACAGAATGCAGAACAATGTCATACATTCACCCCAGTACAAAGATCTGGGCCTAAATCCATCCTTTTTTGCTCACCATGCCATTCCAGTTTGGACCCAGCCATATGCAAATCAGTCTTGACCCTGCGCCCAATGGGAACAGTTCAGCCCGAACTGCCAGGTCAGGTCCTACTTGGACTGGAAACAAGCATCCTAGGACCGGTTTCGAGCTTTCAGCCCTCATGAGCCAGGATAGCTTGACTTCAGTGGCATGGAGTAAAAACAACAGTACATTACACTTGCACGGAATGATCCATTGTATAAAATCTGGGGAAAGGTCAACACCAGAGAAAAAAAGCATCTTGAAAAAAAGGCCTTCATGTTAGCAGTGCACATTTGAATGAAATAAGCTTTTCAAATCTACCTAAAATGTAATTAAATTAAATCAATTTGCATAGAAATGTTTAAACTTCACAAATATTATTACATAAAAATAGCAAATGTTAGAAATATCCTATTACACATTTTTTACATTATTAATATAAATGCATGTTTTTCACAAAACATTTTCTGAGCCATCGTTTGAAGGTTTGCATGAACTATAATATCTCTTAATATCATTCTGTAAAATATCAAGTTTACATTTCATTGTTTCCACATTGTTGCTCTATTTTTCTCTCTAACTAGTGCATATTAGCAAAAGCATCAAAACACACGGCCACTTCACTTGGGGTAAACTCCATGCATAAGTACCATAAGTGCAACTTTGTTTATATGTATTAATATTTCGCTATATTTTTTTTATTCATCGCATATTTTAAAGCAAACTTTTACGGTGCTTCTGCGACACTTGTCTCTGTTTTATTTATCATTATATCTATCTTGTACAATGTCTATTTTCAACGTTTTGTGTTCTCTATGTATACATGTGTTGAGTATTATAACGTTCAAAATCTCACTTTATTAAGTGCAAAACATTTTCTGCTGGGAGCTGTGATCATAAATCCTGTTCTGTACCACACAAAGCCAATCATGAGCAAGATAGACACACTCCTCTGTAACCCATCCAGCCAATCATGAAGCAAGATAGACACTCCCATGTGTGACTTCTCACGCTTTCTCCTTAGAGTGTCCCCTTCAAGAACCGGCTTAAGGGAGGTTTCCTAGGGTGGTCCGATTTTAAAATTGTCATGACCATTCCATTTATGGGGAACCTTAGGAGAAAGGAGCATATCTTGGAGGCAAGTAATAAACTCCATTGGCTGACAGTGGAGGATTGAATTCAATTTCTTTGTCTTTGCCTGCTGCATGTACGTATCCAGGAAACTCCTCCTTACCCAAACTACTCACTTGTCCGACGTTCAGGCACAGATTTGTTGCAAAAAGCTTCTCTCCCTTCGCTACAGAAATGTTGGACAATCTACTAGCCTTGCTGAGAACTGAACGGGATTATCAGAGTTTGCGTGGTTTGCTCAAGATCCATCTTTTCCCATGATGAACTCATGGCTAGGGGCACTACAGTGCCTAGAGAAGCGTCTCTGTAGAGGGATATATGTAGTATTTTCTTACCGATGATTGATCTCAACATTATCAGTGTAGGTATGGTACAGGGACTAGATCCAACTGCTGCTGAAACATGTATTCTTGTTTTATTGGAACACAGTCTGGACCCAGGATTGGTTGTTGTAGGAAGCTGGCTCTTTTTATGATATATAAATGTAAAGAGTCCAGGTGTTCCCTAATGAGTGGACAGGGAGCTTGCTATGGATTTCCCAAGGTGCCCTGTTGGGGGGTAGTGTGGTCCAGCCGCCTTAGGCTTAACACAGAGGAGTAGAAGACATCTGAAAATACACACAATGGTCCATAAATGAGACACACGACTCAAGAAGGAGATCCACCTGAATTTATAAAAATAGCAAACTGTTGTTATATACGTTTAGGCATCAGAAGAAAATCGTTCAGAAATGTATGTTTTTAAATATGAATTTTATTTATTTATTTGAGTTTTTTTATATAGCGCTGGCTAGACCCGGAGGTATCTGAGCACTTTACAAGAGTATCAGCAAGAAGCAAGTTACAGAGAGCTTCTAAACATTACGCAACGTGAAACATTAAAAACACAAGATTACTCGAGAATGGCAAAAAAGACATATGATGAAGCAAATTAACGCAGTGGTATAACAATATTAGCGCAGGATAAGCGGAGACAAAAACAACCTAAGGGGCAGAGAGGGAAAAGGGGGAAAACCGTAAGGAAAGCAGATTAGGACAGGAAAGTAAGCGAGACAGACGAAAGGGAAGTGGGACCAGAGGATTCAACAACAATCGAAAACGTGGAGCAGATCCATGGAGAAGAGAGATGATAGAAAGGTCGCCCAGATGGTGACCAGTGGGGAGGAGGAAAGGACAAAGGTGACTAAGATGGTGGATCCAGGACATGTGTATCAATCGGAGATAGTCACCAAAATGGTGGGGTACATGAGAGTCCAAGTACAAATTCCAAGGGAGCTGATTAAAAAAAAAAATAAGAGCGCTGATTTCACGGAGTGGAACTAGATTGGGTAAGGAGCCAGAGACTGAGGAGGGAGGGGTGCAGATGATTGCTGAAGCACCGCTGTGCCGTCCGCATGCACAAGTTCTCTGAATTCTTTTCAGTTCAAAAAGACGACACTTGGCGCAATTTCCGAGTTCTGCAAAGTTAACCTACAGGAGGAAATTCATATGCGGTTTACCAGTTCATGTCAGCGACTTACAGGGCACTTCTCCAGAAGTTAAGGTGAGTGGTGGGCAAGCTCCAAGGCCGCACCAGCAGAACACCACCAGCGGCACTAGGGCGGCCAGGCACAGAGGTGCAAAAGAGCATCAGGTGCTTCATGTTCTCCTATGGAGAACGGTTGTGGTAGAAAGCGGCTGTAGAAGTGGACTGGGGGACCAGCCCAGTGAAACCAAGTGGCTTTGGTTCTTGCGATGTTGATGTGGGGACACCTTTGGTCCTATTCATCTTGAGAATGGGGCATCCAGGTGCAGAGGGCCTTTGGAGTGTTGGGTTTCTCCATTCTGCGACTCTCATGATTGAGGCAGCCTGCCAACAGAGACATCTGGGAGTTCACGAGGAGTCACTCCATGGTGGACTCGGTATCTTGAGGGCTTGGGGACCACGCCGTTGGCCCACTTCGACACGGACTGGGGGACTCGGGTGCTGTGGTGCTTGGCAGCATCGGGTTACGTCTGGGCAGGACTCCTCTTGGTCCTTCTTTTGCTGTGTGCAGGATGCAGGGGACAATTCTGCTCCCCCTCGTAGGGTCTTGGTTCCTGGGCGATGGCTGAGGTCTCCTGAGTTATGGGGACTAAGCACCTGCAGGACAAGTTGACATTCGATCAGTCAGTTGCTGGGTCTTCTGTTCTTGCTGTGTGACTCTTCTCGTCCGTCTTCTTTCAGGTCATCAGGATTTGCTTTTCTGGTTCTAGGGGCTCCGCTAAAGTCTCAGTGTAGTGGCATTAGGGGAGTGTAGGGCAATAGCCAAAGAACTACTGACCCTTGAGGTTACTATGACCCCTATGTGACCACTTCCTGTGGGAAGTGGCATAACCCTGTAACTGAATTCCTGAGTATGCATCAGAAAGACGGGCAATTCTGAAAAATTGTGTCCATCTCAGTTTAGCCCACCTTAGGGGTGGTACTAGCCTGGGGGTGGTATGCCTATCTGACTCATTTTCCCACCTGTCCAGGTGCCAAGAGGGCTTTGGACAAAGTGGGTCGGCTACTTCATCTGTGAGGAGAGCCATATTTGCGTTTAAAAGACAGCAGCTCTTTGAAGCTTGCCGGCCTAGGACCTCTAAGCAGCAAGTCATCCTGTGTGGGGGAGGAGGGAGGGTGACACCCTCTTCCCCAGCAGGCTTTTGCTTTGGGTCTCCTGGGAGCAAAAGGCTCTCACCCTAGGAGGTCAGAATTGTCTTGGGGTGCAGGCCGAAAGAAACCAGTCAGGGAGCACACCAGAGGCTGGTAGGTTTTCAGGAGGCACTTCTAAGGTGCCCTCTGGATGCATGTATTGGTAAATCCATCACTGGAATCGGTGTGGGTTTATCAATACGAGATGTTTGATACCAAACATCCTTAACTTCAGTGAAGCCATCTTGTAGCTGGGCAACTCATATTCACCAGAGTCCAGCACATGTTTTAAAATGGCTTCCCTGGTCACTTGTACTAGGAGAAATAGGACTGACCAGCACAGGGGCATGTATGCTCATGCAGGTATGCCCTCACATATAATATTCAGCACCCTACCTTAGGGCTGTCAGGCTTGCTGTAGAGGTGACTTACAAATATTTCATGCAGTGTTGGGGGACATGGCACACAGAGATGTGTGGCATGTCGTGTTTTCGCTTTTGTCTGCACCAAGACAAGCAGCCTGCAATAGCAGCCCTGCATGTGCTTGGTGGGGGGTCCCTTAGGATGGCACAATTCGTGCTGCTGCCCTTAGGGACCCTATTTAGTACCTTGGGCCTTAGGTACCCACGGTACCATTTACTAGAACTTACAGAGGGTGCAAAGGGGGACAATTGTACAGTTTTAGGAAAGAGCTCTGGCACTGGCGACCGGGTTAGCAGGAACCCAGTGCAGTCAGTCACATCAGTTAGCAGGCAAAAAGTTGGGATGACTATGTAAATAAGGGCTACATTCCTACAGTTGTGGGGTTGAAGATCATTTTATTGTGGTTTCTTGATTTGACTATTCCATTAGTTTTAAGGCTGTATTTTTTTGTTAAGCTGTTTTAAGAATCGTCTTATCTTGGACGTTCAGTGAAGTATTGGTTGCTTTTTAAGAATTGATGTTTTTCGAATTTTTTTTTCTTTCTTTCTCTTGGCTTTATCGACTTTTTAGTGCAAAATAAAATTAATTGAATGTTTGAATAATGCTTACAATTTTTTGCAGGTGCCTGGAGCCCACTCTCACAGAAGGCATCACTTCTTTGTTGTGGAATAGTTCCATTGATAGTTTTTTCCTCTTATTTCCAGACCAATCATGGGATGGATTTTGATCTGGTTTTTTGCTGCAAGCGTGACCGGCGCTAAAGATAGCGTGCTAAACATCTGCATGAATGCAAAGCACCAGAAGGAGAAACCAGGAAAAGAGGGGGCAATGTACGGACAGGTAAGTGACCAAAATCTGATGCTAAAGTAGACTTTTAAAGGTATCCTAGAAATCTACAGGCGGGGAAATTTGGATCCACTGTCTAGCAAGCTCTAAAAGTAGCCAGAAGGACTGGAACATTTTCATAAGACCAAAGCTGCATTTCTGCTTCAAAGAAATGAAGCTGAAATGTGTTAGGATACCAATGAAAGAAGAACAAATATTTTTGAGAAAGAATCCTTCATAGCCCTCCTGGAGAGAGTTGGGCATTCTTAGTGTGCTTGCATGCACAGCTCAAAAAATGACTTTTTGGGATTACTTTTAGCTCTCAGTCCAGCCCTAATAGGAACCCTGGTCTTGACTACCTACAGGTCAAATTACATTTAAAAAAAGCTCCAAATGCAACAAGAAGCACCATGCATTTTGCTATGTGTTTACCAGTCCATTACCTCCAATATGAGAAGCCTCTGCTACATATCTGTGCAGGCCAGGATTTTTTTGAGGATTCTGTGCCTCACTTACAGATGTCTAGAATATCCAGTGCTAACAGACTTTCCACGCCCTTCTGACAGACCAGCAGCCAGTTGGTCTTCAGAAGCAAATGTAAAAGCAGAGGAGACAGAGGCTTTTCTGCCATAGTCTCTCACCTTTGGAGTAGCCTCCCCTTGCACACACAAACATCACAAGCCGCTTGGCCTTTGGTGGAAAACTGAAAAAAGTCTTTCTCAACTCCACATTACACCTACTAGGGATAAACACTTATAGAAATGAAACTGTGCTACCATATGCATTAAATGATGATTGTAGCAGCCCAATTATTCATCATGGAAGTATATGATCAATAAAATCCAGATAACAGAGCCTGAAAATACCATCCTCAACATTAAGAGCAGCGGCGAAACACAGGCCCCTGCAGCGCAACGGGCCTCAGCCCTCCAGGAGACCCCAATGCCGTGGTACTGCTACAAGGCCGGGAAGGCATTAGGTAGAGTTGTTTGCTGGGGTACGTCATACTGTTGAAAGTACGTGTTGTTAGTCAGATCACTTGGGCTCGAAAAGCCATTATAACTAACAACGTAAATGTTGAGGTTACAGTGTCTCCGTTAACCAATCCCAAAAGGTCTCACCCTTGTCGAGAGAGGTGCTTCAGGGGTGACACCAACATCAAACCGTCTTCACAAGCAACGATGAATGAACCCCTTTTCAGAATATAAGATTGCATATGGCACGCTTCCTATCTAGGAACACGATCCAATGGAATTAGCAGTCCTAATCCTATGCAATTATAAAAAAAAAAAACAGGTCAGAAGAGTGTTACTGTTGCTGTAAATTGAAAATGATCAACACCTCACCCCAGTAAAAGAATGGGTGCCAGTTCCCGAAGCTCTGTTTAGAAGCCCGTGGCCACATCGGCATAGCTTGGTCAGTAAGATTGGGGGGTGAGCTTCAGATTTTCCAACAATCACGCTGGCATTTAATGTTAAAATACATTATAGGACAAGCAGTGTGCCTGAGAGGGCCTAAGGGGCAGTGGAAAGGGAGAGGAATGCAGATTGGTAGGAGTACTAAGTGAGAACACAACATTTTGTAAAACAACCAACATTTTTGAGGACTTTCAAAACAGAGAGGGAGATTGTGCATGAATTTCTGTGTCTATGCAAACAATCCTGCTTAAATCTGACAGACACCTCACCATACCCGACTGAAAGCACCTGTACCTAACTATTGATCAGAAAGTACATTTGTTAAAGGGGTGTAACACCCCAAACACACTCCCTGAAGATACCCCCCTGCCTGCCAGTGCTATTAAATTTCTGTGCACCGAATACCAAGGCTGCGTAGTCTTGAATCTACTTGTGGCCTTTTTAATCCACTGCCTCCCCTTCGTCTCACTCTTGCTTGTTCCTGCTTTCTCTGTTTGAAATGTTTTTTTCTGTCCTCATCTTCCTCCTCCTGTCTCATTTGTGTTTTTTCCCTCTCTTGCTCTTTGTCCATATTTGATGAGCAAAAATAAGTGCTGGTCCCCAAAAATGAGTGCCGGTGAACCTCGCCGGCTCAAATTAAGCACTGCTTAACTCGATTCGAATGTCTTGACAAATTATGGAGACACTAGTTGCAGTTTCAGAGCTTACTGTTTCACCATTTCATAGGAACTTTGCCTCACCTGGTTCATTTATTATGCTGCATTAGGGAATGTCCCCACGGTTGGATTGGGATTAAAAATCGGCCCGGGCACGCTAAAAACAGTGGCACACATTTGCATATTTCCTTTGTGTGTGCAAAACACTGCTTCGGCGAAGTTTTATAAAAAGAAGGGGGTGGGGAGGTCTCTGACAGAGGCTTGATTTCTTAACTTTACTTAAATAAAAAAAGTGCATGGATTAGTTCACACTAGAGAAACACACCTGAAAACAAATGAGGCCAGTTCTGCTCAGGCCCACTACCCCCGCTCAATATGCATACATTAATGGGCCAGCCCAGCGAAAGAAAGGGAGTGACACCTCTGCCTGTTGATAAAAGGGAGGTAATGGACACCCATCGGCCTCCAGAAAGGCCACTCAGAGACCCACTGGGCCACTGGCAGCATCCGAACAACACAGACACCGCCCCAAATTGGCCCCCCAGGACATTGCTCGAGTACCCGCCTTACCAATCTGACCCTGACTGTTCCTTCTCTTCCAGATAACCTTTCAGCCTAGGTTAAAACTGCACCGATATATTTTAGAGCCTTTCACAAATTCCTTTAATGACTTGTAAACACTTTTTTGCATCCCATCTTGCCTGCTAAACTTTGCTATTACACACTTCCTCTTCCAAGTTCCCCTTTCATCATTTGGGAATATAAATGTCATGATCTTTTATTTTGTTTGTACCTGAGGAAGGGTCATGTGATCCATCTATTCGTAACATTGCTTTATCTGTGTTGGTCAAATAAGCTATATCCGCTCCACAGAATTTTTACAGATGTTAAGTATTCAAATATGTCTAAATATTGTTTGACTTAACTGTAGTCTTATCTAGATAGTGTTTCACTTTTTTCTTTAAAAAAACATTTTTTCTTATGAATATTGTATGAGGGTTATACAAATGGCAAGCTAAAACAATGTAACAAAAGACTTAGCTGCACGCACACCTACACTCAAAGGTTAGAGCGTGTGCAGAATGAAAAGGAAAACGTAATTCTCAATAATATAGTTTTCTTTCTAAGAAAGCAAGAAAGGCAGTGATAGGCTACAGTTTAGTATATCTCCATCGATTAGAAATTAAAGCAACATTTTAATAACCTAATAGCTCACAAGTAAAAAAAAAATGTTGGTGAACTAATTAAAATATCTGTTGATTGGTTGGTTTGCTGTATACTTGTTTATTTATATTTATGTATTGTTTTGAGGTACAAATCATGGAAATTGATTATGCCAGTTTCCCTGGCTCCCAGGAGTGATTCAGTGAGTTTTCAAGGGAAGTCCAAACATTAAGCATCGCTGCAGTAGACTGTTTTCTGATATTGAAATTATCAATGGTCTGGAAGGGAACAATCACCTTGGACCTATTCTCTTTCAATTGTCTTAACAGTGTGCTCCTTGGAAGGACAATTCCTGTTGTAGAGCAAACACCAGTGAGGAGGCCCACAACGACCAATCAAATCTGTACGGATTCAACTGGAACCATTGCGGGATAATGAGCGATAACTGCAAAAAACATTTCATCCAGGATACCTGCTTTTACGAGTGCTCGCCAAACCTTGGGCCATGGATCCAACCAGTAAGTCCAACGATAGATTGAGTGCTGTCAATATTTGACACATTTGCTCTCTGTTGTATTTTTTTAATGAAACATTTTTATTAGCATGTATTTAAAATGGAAGTAACATTTGCAACATTTTCAGCCGGTAATACAATAATCTATCAAGTAAGGAAGTTGGGGGGTTTCCCTTTAATTTGATTTAAAGTCAAGAATTGCTTTTCTTGATACATTTGCCAAACTCTGGTCAAACAAGCGCATTTCAATGCACTCATAACAGTCTTTTCATGTATTAATGGCAAATCGGGATGGTTCAGTAGAAGGATCTCGCAGACTGCCACGCAAATTGTGTCCTCTCCTGGGCCGCAGTGCTGCTCGGTGCCGGGGGAGTTGTCGCGGCTGGCCCGCCATGGTGCTCGCTCACACAGAGTATCGCTCTACTTCTTCCTAGATTTATTTCCTTTTAGAGGATCACATCTTACAGCGCCTGAGCTGAGCTCTGCATTGCAGTCAGTCTGTTGTCTGCACAAAGTTGAGTTCAGCGTCAGTGAGGCTGGTTCAGGCTCTGTACCTAGGCTTCACACACATCCTAATGCTCTTACATTTCTGTTGCTTTGCAGCAGTTTTAAGATCTTCTTAGAGTTTCTCATTGCTCAAATGGGTGTAATTTCTGATATTTTGTTTCACTCGTTTTCATTGCTTGATTTTGCTTGCAAGAAAGTGTCATTCATAGTCGCTGAATGTCACTCATAATTACACCAAAATTATGAAAATGTCACACATAAGCATTCTGAAACCTTGGCAGCTATGCACAGTAAAGGGATATCTACTAAAAAACAAAGACGCATTCTCTGCCCATGCTTCTGTTGTTTAAAGCATCATGTCGGCGGCCTCCATAGCAAGCGCGGTGCGTCCATTGGGGCGTAGGGGCGTAGCCCCCCTGCCCGCAGCTGCTCGAACGGCCGAAGGAGAACTGACAATCATGTCAGTTGGCATGGCGTAGGACCGCCCACCCCCTTCAGAGTCTGAGGGGGGTGGGCGGTCCAGCGTTGTGTTGACTGACATGGTTGTCAGTCAGACGTCACAGGGGGGCATGCAGCAGCACAAGTGCGCATGAGTGGGGACGGAGGGCGAATTTTCGCACCGTGCCCATACATGCGCACTTGTGTTTTGACTTGTTTGCGCATGCCCATTAGAAGCCTTTCGGGCTCCTAATGGGCAGGCGGCGGGCATAGATTAGCCGTGCCCTAAGCCCATCCTGGTGCTGCTGGCAGCACCAGGATTGGCTGAGAGGGGCTGTAGGCCCCCCGGACCCTCCCCCCCGGCTCTGAGTACAACGAGCGAATGATAGTGGTTCTGGTGATCATCGTTGTCTTCGTGAAAGCGCTGGAACAGCTGGGTCTCTTGGACGTGAAGTAATGAGAAGCGTTGCGACTGGCGAGAGACCCCATTTCATCCGTGTTTAACATCTGTGCTAGACTTGCATGTGGTGCGCGAGTTAAAAAGTGAGGGGCAAATGCCGCAGTTTTGATTTACTCTTCACACGAGGTGGCAAAAGTACCACCATTTATGTATTCACTCGTATGGCGGACGGTGATACTAGAACTTTATTTAAGGTTTTCAGTGGTAAATTAATTTACTGAAATGAAAAGCGTGATTTTAGCATATGCGTGCTGCTCAGTCAGAACCAATATCTTTTTTTTAATGAATAACGTCACATTTGCCCGTTATTTTAAGTATTGGCATGGATTAATTTTTGGATTCTTCACCTAATATTTGACTGACTCTGTATTTTAAATATTCTGAAATATGCTTGGACTGCCACTTCCAAAACTACTCAAAGCAGTGAAATCCCACAGTATCGCCCAATTAATTGTAAATGGCATTTTATTGTGTTGAAATGTTATCTGGCGTGTGTTTGTTTTGATTTAGATATGTGCTAACTTTTGCCACGTGACTTTTCACAGTATGATGTGCACTACTTTTCTCTAACTGCACCAGGATCAAATATACACCAATCAATAGTCGATTATAGGGAGACAAACGTGTTTGGCGTTTTGATCACGTGATCGCCTGTGTGTCCACTGTTTATATCGGCATTGCATTTGAGCTACATACCGAGATTTGGTATGTGAAGTGTGCGTTTCATTGTAAATTTGCAATTACTGCGTCACTGTAAATTATGCAGATTAGCGAGGACGATGTTTGTCCGGAGTTAAATTAGTGATCAGTCTCTGTATGCTTGTTAGGAGCCTTACATTTAACTGTGTGTTGGAACAACTTTAACATTTCAGAAATACCCACAATATATGAAATGCAGGAGCACGTTTGAAAGGCTTAGTCGACAACTATATTTTTCTGTGCTGCTTTATTTTCCCAATGACATTTGAGGTTCCCGCTCATTTTTATGGCAAGTGACAGTCGTTGAAACTTCCTTGTGGGGAGTAAACCTTAACCTATTTAAAGCTGCCTATCTCATGCATCACATTTTTGTCGTGTTCCCTGACCCAGGAACACACAGGAGACGGTAGGGCTTTCAATGTAATCTTTATTTGCTTCTCTAGTACATGCTTGTTGCCCTTGGTTGCCCTCGACCTCTCGCTCCGAGGTCCTGCTCCTTAGTGACCCCTGGTCCCCTCCCCTGACCGGATGTGGTGTCCGGTATCTCTTGTCCCCACCCTGTGCCCCAGGGTCCTATTGCCATTCCCACGGCACGACAATTTTGTCTGCACGTTTCACATTCCTCACGCTTCTCCTGCGTGCCTGCTCCTCTTCAAGCGTCCTATTGTCTGCCTGCTCCGGTCTTTGTTGAAGAGGCGATGAATAGTTTCTCTGGCAAGGTGAGGATGGGTATAGGGGAGGGAGAAAGCGTGTGGGGGTTAAGGTGGCTGATGCAATGGTCCTCCACAGAAGGTAGGGAGGGGAGGGGGTCAGGTTCATGTCTTTCATGGTGGAAGAGTGCGGAGCTGACAAGTTTCACACTTCTAGGCGCACACACAGTCTAAATGTTGTCTTTTCATTCTGGGACTTGTAGTCCCGGTTAATTAGAGATACGGGACTACCAGTCCTAGAATACATAGAAAAAAACGTGAATTTGATGAGCTACCCACATGTGGACCTGGGTACTTGAGCTCTGTGGTGACGGGGACTTATAATAATAATCCATATTTGTAATCCACATCCATATAACAGTGACCAATCAGTGTCTCTGAGTGTAGTGGGGGGGGGGGGAGTAGTGGCTTTATGGTGGTTTGTGAGCTTTGCCTTATAGAGGAGGCAGCACGTGGGGTTACTGCACTTAAGACGTGCGTTTGTGAGAAAGTAATATGTGAGTTGATGGCGCCCGGTACCAAGGTATGGCGCCTCTGAAGCTCTGGTGCAGTGGATGGATACGAGAAAAAGTTAAAGGCAAAAGTGAAACAGATAGGAGAGGGAAAGACACAGCGACAGATGCAGAAGGGGCACACTGAGCAAAGGATCTAGGAGTGGTGGATAAAGGCAAAGGGGATTGGGAGGGATGGGCACAGGGAAAAGAAAATGTACAGAGGAGTGATCTGTAAGGGCACGTGGAGAGGCAAAGACACAGAGGTGTGATGTATAAGGGCAAAGGGAGAGCAAAGACACCGAACAGTGATATGTAAGAGCACAGGAAGAGCAAAGACACAGATGAGTGATACGTAAGAGCAAAGGGGGAGGAAAGATACAGATGGGGGATATGTAAGGGCACTGGGAGAGCAAAGACACAGAGGAGTGATATGTAAGGGCACAGGAAGAGCAAAGACACACATACTGAATAAGCAGCCGCCTATTTTATATGACATCTCTTTATTAATGTAATAACTGCACTTTCACAATTGCTTTATTAACCATCCTACTTTCTCAATTTTGCTTGAAAATGCACCATTTGTCCAGTCTTTTTTCAAAAATTTTGCGGTGGTAGAACCCCCGAACCCTCCATACATTGTTCCAGCTCGCACACTGCGCGTGCTCGCTGTGGTGGATTAGGAGAATAATTTTACGCCTTACCACTTTCAAATGTCACCAGCCGCCACTGCTCCATAGCAGAAGCTCTGGAAGCAGAGACCCCTCCATCTATGCTTCTGGGACTTACCATGGTGTGGAGTTCATTCTGCCAAAGATGGTGGCGGTTCTGTTGCTCTAATAATTGTTCTGTCCTCCAACATGTTTGACGGAGGTAGCACCGTGGAAACTCGCTATGGAAAGCTTGGTGAACCTCCATAGTAAGGTGATTAGTGTGTCCTGCTTTCATGGGTATATTTCCAAGTGTCCACAATAATGGTGGAAATTCAACTCCCTCCTATGGCCATTTTCAGAATTTCTGCCAAACGTCCACCTCTGCCCCCTAATTGTACAGGGAACCCCTTGGAGATTGAAACCACCAATGTTAAGAGTTCAAAATGAGGAGAAATGTTCAATTCAGACGTATATCAGACACCCTGATTTGGCGGGTGTAAAACCTCTCTCTGAACTCTATATGAGCATTTAAACTTTGCTTCTTTCATTGTTCAAATCTTAGGGTGCTGACCTGTGATCTTATGTGTTCTGTAGATAGACAGCAGCTGGCGAAAGGAGCGAATCCTCGACGTGCCTCTCTGTAAGGAGGACTGCGACACCTGGTGGCAGGATTGCAAACAGGACTACACTTGCAAATCAAATTGGCACAAAGGCTGGGATTGGTCAACGGGTGAGTGAGTTGTTGGCCTTGTGTCTGTCTATTGGCCAGAGAGCTGGCTTTTGTTGTGCCTCCTATTCAACATGTCTTCAAAATGAGTAATTTCCAAGGAAAAATGTATGGATTAAAATATGGAGTGTTAAAACTGAGGAAGTGAAGATTTCACTTTGTTTCATTATCAGTGATATAGATAAATACTTTATACTAATAACTAATTATATTAAACCTTCAGTGACTGAAAAGCCGCTATAATATCCACATTAAAGCTTTCTTCAGTAGTCGGCTAGTTGTGTGAAACTTCTAAAGTCATCTGCAAGGCCAAAATCTGGCATACAAGCAAAGAAATTGACTGAAAAGGCATTAGCTAAGGCATGTGGTGGTCCTTGGATTTCATACTACCCTTTATTTATAAAAAATATCTTTAAAAGTTATCCAGTTGAAGAACTCTGGATTGTGACCCAAAACCTCAAAGCCCATGAAAGTTGTCAAATGTGGTTAGCTGAATGCATTGCTGATGACTTTAAACTTGTAATGGTTGATGACATTGTCAATTATGTGGGCCCGTCCCTATGCCCCAATATTAGTATGTGTAGCACATGCGTGTTGCCTGCTATATACATGCAATGTACAAGGCACGGCTGCCCGCTGTGCATTGTGTGTAAGGTTACCATATGACTCCATGTCCCCAAGGACTCCTGTGCTGGGCTTTTCTTGTAAACCTAATTCTTTTCAGGTATGCTAGTTCAGTTAGATCAACTGAAGTAAATCCAGACTACAAATCCCGAAATGCATTTGATTATTAAACAATATCCCAGGACTAGGGTATCAGGCTATTGGTGAACGCGACCCAGAGTCCATTGCTGCTGGTATTGTATTGATGTTACAGGGAGAGGGGCATTCTGACTCAATCTTAAAGAGGCGAGTGACATTATGCTACCTGTACCACCGAAGGGGTTCTTCCTGCTGCCCAATGATGAAGAAATAGGCCGATGCAAGAAATGGTTCTTCTTCAAAAGGTTTATTAAAGTGTAACTCCACCCAACACACGGAGCGTCTTCCCAGGTAAGTGTACTAACGGCAACTGGCAAGCTGCATTCGAATCACAACCAAGTGGACAATCCACGTGTGAGCCACACATTTAAAAGAATACACATAAACATTCCTGAAGCATCGCGCACTATCCTTCCCCCTTACAAAAAAATATAATACAGTGTACATGAAACTATACGATGGGACATTTTATAACAAAACTTAATATCTGATATAACCATCAAATTTCTCTGGAGTTCTAATAAAACGACCCCTAGAAGAACTGGTACTAGGATTACAAAATGTCGAGTTAACAACTGGTTGGACGCCGGCACAGGGAACAGGGTTAACAGAGGAAGTAGCTGTAGATGGCGTCAGCTCTACAGGTTTATTTACTGAATCCAACCAGTGCCCCCATTCAAGGTCATCCTAACATTTCTACGACTACTGTGCATAATCTCCACTTGTTGTGGAGACACTTTTACAAGATGTCTCTTGTTCCACCAACCTTTCTTCCCAATGAAAGCAGCACCCTTACTAACCTTGAGTACCTGTTCAGGAATAAAAGTAAGAAAAGCCCAGCAGAGGAGTATCATGTCCTTGGGGACATGGAGTCATCTGGTAACCTTACACACAATGCACAGCGGGCAGCCGTGCCTTGTACATTGCAATATAGCAGGCAACAGGCATGTGCTATACATACTAATATTGGGGCATAGGGACGAGCGCACATAATTGACAATGTCATCAACTATTACAAGTTTAAAGTCATCAGCAATGCATTCAGCTAACCACATTTGGCAACTTTCATGGGGTTTGAGGTTTTGGGTCACAATACAGAGTTTTTATCAAAGTCTATCTTCATCTGGGTTTGTTTCGCATTCACTCTGTTATTTCTTTAAAATTGGCCTTATTTCCACCAGATATTTCCCGTAGCCAGGAAGGTAATAGAACAGTGTTTGCCTCTCTACCCCTTAATAAAGTAAGAGGCGGTACCCCAGTGGTACAAGGTGGGGAAGTGTTATAGCTCCAAATTTTTTGTTTGACAAATTCCTCAACCTTCAGACCAGAAGCAAGCGCTGTTTGAATACCTTCCTTTAACACCTTATTCCCTCTTTCAACGAAACAATTCAATGTGGGAGAATATAAAGCGACCTTCAGATGCTTAATGTCGAACTCTTTTAAAAATGTACACATCTTCTCCAACACAAAGTGAGTACCATTATCCGTGACAATCCCTTTAGGAAATCCTTTTAAAGAGAATATCTCACTTAAAAATGAAATTGTTGGTTCGGTGTCAGGAGACTTCACAAAACCATGGTACATCCATTTTGAGAAAAAGTCTACAGCTAATCTAACGTATTTTCTATCCTGTTCAAGCATGGAATAAGGACCTGAAAAATCAACACCAATCTTCTCCCATGGAGCACATGGAAATTCGGTAGTGTGTAACGGGGTTTTAATGGTACGCCAATGTTTATCTGACAAAAGGCACATGGGGCAGCTATCAATTGTTCTTTTAACCTGAGAGTCCAATTAGGGCCACCAGTAATGTTGCTTACTTTTCATTATAGTTTTAGTCACTCCTAAACGTCCCTGATGTCCTTCATTAATGATTGTAGGTTATAAAGCTGTGGGTGGAACAAACTTGTCCCCATGACGGACACGTTTGTTCTCCATCGAAAGTTCATCTGAAACTTGTGCAAACACCCTCAAATCACCAACCAAACACCTGGCCTCAGGCCAGTAATGAGCGGTATACTCCATCACTGTTTGCAAAACCACATCACTTTCACACGCGGACTTCCAATCTGCTTCAGACAAAACCATGTTATACTCTTGAACAGCATCCACAAACGCTACACATTCAATATTTTCAGAAAAAGTATCCTCCTCATCGTCTTTGTGCATCAAAAACCTTGACAAGTAGCGTGGACATTTTTCCCACCCTGAATGTGTTTAATTTCGAAACTGAACTCTTGTAGTTTAGACACCAACCTCATCAACCTGACAGACATGCTTAGAGAATTCACCTTGTTAAAAATATAAACCAAAGGTTTATGGTCTGTCACCAGTTCAAATTTGCACCCCCAACTATACATTCTAAATGTATGCACTGCCAACACACATGCCAGGGCTTCCCTCTCTATTGTGCTGTATTGCCGTTCAAAAGACTTGAGACCTAAAGGCAAAAGCCACGGTTTGTTCCATACCCTCAACTCTCTGGCTAAGAACTGCACCGAGTCCGGAAACACTGGCATCCACTGTTATACTAGAGGTACAGTCCTCTCTAAAAGCTTGGGCGGACACAAATATTGTTTTAACATGTTTAAAGACTTTGTCCAACTCAACAGTCTGCTTGAAACATGTGTCCGTTCCTCAGCAACATGCGTAAAGATTCAGCTGCTTGAGCATAGCCAGGTACAAACCGCGCGAAATATTCGGCCAGTCCAAGAAACAACCATAATGCATCTTTATCAGCAGGGGGCTTAGCATCCTCAATAGCTCTAATAGTGGAAAACTTTGGCTTAATTCCATGCTTTGATACAGTATGCCCTAAATATTCTAATTCTTGTACGGCAAACTTACATTTGTCGGTACGTACAGTCATATCTTTAGACCTCAAAATAGAAAGTACTTTTTTCAATATATCATTGTTCTTCCAAGGATTTTGCATAAATTCAAATATCATCCAAATATGCTTGGACACCACTGACACAATGGAACAGCGTATACATCACCTTCAGGAACACGCTACCAGCTGACGCAAGGCCGAACGAGAGACATAAATACTTGTATGCCCCGAAAGGGGTCACAAATGTAGTTAACTCTTGAGAGTCTGTCGTCAAAGCGACCTGATGGTAAACTGATCTTAAATCTATCAACAAAAACCATTTGGCCCCTCTGAGGTTCGCCAACAGCTCGTGAATCTTAGGCAGTGGGTGGTAATCCACAATGATATTTTTATTAAGTGCGCGTAAATCCACGCAGAGCCTAATCTCACCAGATTTTTTCCATGCGACAACGATGCGTGCCACCCACTGCGAAGAATCTGTGCCTCAATAATACCTTGGTCACACAAACTTTGTAAGGTGCGTTTCAACTCCTCTTTGACACTCAATGGCACCAAACTCACTTTATGTGTAACTGGTTAAGCCCCAGGTTTAACCAGACCAATTTTATCTCTGAACACAGGACTGAAATCCGAGATTATTTCTTTTAACACATTGTCAGTCTCGGGTATAGAACATTCAACGGTACACACAGGTAATTTCCCTACTTTAATCGGATTCTCATTCCCAGGTACCAAATATAGACCCATACGTGCAAGATCCTTCTATCCAATTATATTTTTCCCTTTTTCTGCAACATAAATCTTTGTTTCAGGTTTTCTCCTAAGACACTGTACAATACCAGTAAAATAACCAATCATGTTTATATCTTTTTCCCCCAAGTGCCTTTGGGTGTACATCAGAATGTAACAACTCTACTTGGTGGTTCCATAAATCATTAAAAGTTGTCTCTTAAAATCGTAATAGGTGAGCCGGAGTCCGCCAATCAGCTGAAGGGGAATGTTATCAATTATAGTGGAGCATAATGGACTTTTATAGAATTTGACTTACTACCACAGTCCAGTGTTACTACCACATTACTAAGAGAATTGCTACATGTATCTATAACAGCTTCGATACTGTTTACATTGAGAGATGTTTTAGTGTTCCTGCATACTCCCTGGAAATGCCCAATTTTCTTGCAAATAACACAGCATTTGCCAATGGCGGAACAACCTGGAAAATTCCCAATATGATTTTTGGACCCACATCTTTAACTGAACAAGGGTTGTTTCTTTTGATTAAATTTGACATTTCTACTCTTGACATTCACAGCACAAATTGAGTTATCTTGTTCAACATCCGAGGGTGATATGGGTGAACCCCGGTTTTAGAGACCTCTTGCATGGCTTTGCTAGAGATAGCAGAATGCTCGATACTCAGAGCCAACTCGATAACTTCAGATAAAGAAGGATTTTTACAACATAAAATGATTTCCTTGATCTTGCTGGAAGCACAATTAAAAACAAATTGGTCTCTAATATAATTGTCCGCCAATGGTCCAAAATCACAAGCTAGCTAATACTCGAAGTGCAGATATATATTCCGCTACCTTCTCTTCTTCTCCCTGTTTCCTTTTATAAAAATTATGTCGCTCCAACATATTAGGTTCATCAGAAAATTGTTTTTTAAGACTAGCAACTGCTTCTAAATAAACGTTCCGCTGGCTGTCGCCAGAATGAGATGCAGAAGGTGGAATAGGTACAATACTATTGAAAATCCTTTGAGCAGCTTGACCAAGACATCTGAATAACCAAGCAAATTTGCAGGTGGGAGTATAATCCACAGCAACGATGGCTACTAAGTGATTTTTCGAAAAGCCTATACCATTCAGACCAAATAATTGGTGGACTAACTGGTTTACTCCGGAACGGAGGAAGTTGCGTAATTTGTTGTACATTAGCCATAATAAATCAAAAATTGTGCTGGAAATAATAAAATAACAATAATATCAGGAATGAATACATTCACAGAAGAATTAATAACTATTGGCTCACAGAACTGAGGAATAAAAGCGTGTGTATCGCTGAAGATTTAATTATGACCCACAGAAATCTGAAGCAGAGCATGCATGTTTTTGAACTGTGAAGTTGATGCGCTGTATCAAAATAAGATCATCTGCAAGACTGAATAAATGGTTGTGCAATATGAAGGGTGTGCGTCGCTGACACAAGGATGCGGAGTTTACTGTATCCAATTATAGGGTGTGAGTCGCTGAAGAGAAAGTTTGAAGCAGTGTTTTTCAAATTCAAAGCTTAACACAGTAAATAAGTGGTTGTGCAACACAAAGCGTGCGCGTCGCTGACACAAAGCTTGAAATGCGGAATTAGCAGTATTCGATTATAGCGTGCGCGTCGCTGAAGGGAAAGCTTGACGCGCTGTTTTTAAATTCAAAGCTTAATACAGAGCTCGACTGTTACCAATTATTTAGCGTGCGCGTCGCTGAAAGGCTTGATGCACTGAATTTAATTGCCCAAAAGTTAAATGCACAGAATCTGATTGCCGTAAAGTCGTACTGAACTAAATAGCAACCGTCCCAATTAAAGATTGCGCCGCATAGCGTAATGACGTCAGCGCGTTGAAAGACGATGAATGCTCTCTGGACAGGGAAATCGCCACGAGGCGAGAGCGCGGACCAACTGGGTGCTCCGTGTAACAAATCAAATTCATGTAACTCTGCAGAATCTCATCTCACCCTGATAATGACCGTGATAATGACCGGAGAGCTTGATCCGACAGAAGAACTTCGTGAATCGCCGCTAGGTCACTGGATGAAAAAAATTATCAGACAAGATGGCAAAAATGCAGGAAAATCCTTTGTTGTAGGTATGTGGGTGGAGTGTTCTCTCCCTCGTCACCAAATGATGAAATAGGCCGATGCAAGAAATTAATCGTCTTCAAAAGGTTTATTGAAGTTTAACTCCACCCAACACACGGAGTGTCCTACCAGGTACGTGTACGAACAGCAACTGGCAAGCTGCATTAGAATCACAACCGAGTGGACACTCCATGCGTGAGCCACACATTTAAAAGAATACACATAAACATTTCTGAAGCATCAAGTGCTACCCACGCGATGTTTAACATACCAACTATTACAAATGACCATGCAGAAAATGCCCATTGGCCACTCACTTGTCTGCCAGATGGGCTCGATGCCATATTTTTGCTTGGAAGTCTGACTCAAATGCACTTGCTGCCTGGACATTCGCTCTTTACAGAAAACGTCATTAGAATTTAATTTCTACTGTTTTCAGCCACCTTTATTAAGTAATATAAAATATATTCTTGGTATGTTCACTGTTGAATAAGGCTTTTTACTGTCCCGTGTATTGTCTTCCTTTATCTGTTAGTATGGTCTGTGCGCATAAGGGTTGTATGAACTGCAATAAGTAGAGATTCTGCCATGATGATTTTTTTGTCTGATATATGGTGCTTTAAACCAAAGGAGATGTTTTTTAAATAATCCATTGTGAAATGTCTTTATGTTCAAATAGTTTAGGATGCTTAATAATGGCTTTCAATGTGTATGATAGCCCAAATATGTAACTGTGTTATCTTCTGACATTTGTTACATACCTGCTTATTGACACGCGAACAGGACATATGCCAGCCAGTTTAACTAACATTGTTATACCAAATCATTTCATTTAAAGCAAAGTCAGCGTCTGCTTAGAATTGTAGTAAACTGCTCCTGACTGATGCGCTGCATCACAATCTGCTCCAGATTGATGCGCTGCGTCACAATCTGCTCCAGATTGATGCGCTGCGTCACAATCTGCTCCAGATTGATGCGCTGCGTCTCAATCTGCTCCAGATTGATGCGCGGCATCACAATCTGCTCCAGATTGATGCGCCGCGTCACAATCTGCTCCAGATTGATGCGCTGCGTCTCAATCTGCTCCAGATTGATGCGCGGCGTCACAATCTGCTCCAGATTGATGCGCGGCGTCACAATCTGCTCCAGATTGATGCGCCGCGTCACAATCGGCTCTAGATTGATGCGCGGTGTCACAATCTGCTCCAGATTGATGCGCGGTGTCACAATCTGCTCCAGATTGATGTGCGGCATCACAATCTGCTCCGGCATCCAATGTCCGGAGAGTTCCCTGTACCTCCAGAGTGGTGTTGGAGGCTTTAGATTGCGCTGGGATGGCCGATTGCCTTTGGTCGGAGTTCCCTGCTCCCCCTACGCCCTTGACTGCCTCTGCGGGGTCGCTGTGACTGTGGGAGTGCTGCGGTTGCTGCGAATCATTTATCACGCCATTGATATGGCGAGAGGCCCGCGTGAGCCATGCGCCTGGGTCAGGCGAGCGGGGCTTGCTGCGGCCTCAGACCTGAGAGGGCCTAACACGATGTAGCAGGTGCTGAGGATTGGCGGTGGAGCCTCACTGGGCTCGTGGTGCTGCTGGGGGCTGATCATCGGCGTTGCTGTTGGCCCCGGCAGATGCTCCCCGCGGCACAATATCGGCAGGTACAGGACTGGCGAGGTGTGCACTATTGCAGCGATTCTCCCCCCTCCTCCCCCTCGCTGCCTCTTCTACCCCGGTGCCAGAGAGCATTGAGCGACCTGTCCTGCATCATTGTATCACCACTGGCTCCGGGTCAAGTCGGACCCAGGCTAGCTGCCACCCAGTTGCTGCGGGGGGTGCTCGAGTATGAGGGGGGCCGTATCGGGCCCAGGCCAGACGCTGGTGGAGGAATCCTTGTAATTGTGAGCCCAGTTTGGAGCAGGGACTTCACGGTTGTGGTCACAATATGGTAGACTGCACGGAGTACCTTGGTCGCACGCATTCAGACCACAACCCCCAGCTACTAAGCCTCTCATGGGGATACACCTCGCCCGATGGTGCCCTCCTGGCGCCTCGAACCCGCAGACCTGGAAGATGCGGTGATTCGAGGAGCAGTGGGAGAAGCCATGGCTGAATATTTTTAACACAATACGTGGTCGACTCGCTAAGAGAGTGGGAGGCGTTTATGGTGGTGGTCCGAGGCAATGCATGGGCATTAGCTGGAACATCCGTAAATACTTAGAGGGAGCAGTGGAAAAGGTGAAGGGTGAACTGATGCAGTTGGAAACAGACTGGGTGACAGGTCGTGGGGGAAGGGCATCTTTAGATGCAAAGAGGGGCGGACTGGCAAAATTGCTGGAACGTCTGCGACACATTAACTACGCTGCACACTCGGCCAGGATCCATGCGCATTCAGATCGGGCGGGCCGTCTAGTAACGTGGCTTATGACCAGATCAAACACTCCAGCCTATAATGATGCTTCGCGCTGCAACAGGTCAACTACTATACATACAGACAGAAGTGCACACAGAATTAACCCGGCACCATGGCGCCCTCTGCACTTCCAAATATACATCTGATGACACATTACTTGCCGCTGTTCTCTCCCAACTAATGCTCCCAGTGCGGTAACAAGCAAAAACCCTGGAATTAGATGAACCCATCACACCCATGGAGATCAGTATTGCGATACGAGCACTGGCGTCGGGTAAGACCCCTGGCACAGATGGTCTCCGCTCAGACTACTACAAGGCTTATGCGGGTGTTGTGACCATGCACTTTCAACAGCTGTACAATACAGCACTGGATACAAGCATTCTCCCTCCCTCTATGCGGTAAGCACTATTAGTGTCACTACCCAAACCAGATAAAGACCAGACCAAACTAGGATCATACAGTCCATTGGCCTTGTTAAACACGGACTACAAAATATTAGCCAAAGTACTGGCAGATCACCTGGTCCCGCTGGTGCCATTGTTGGTGGGCACAGACCAGAATGGCTTTGTCCCGGCCCGCAACACGTCCCTAAATATCCGCTCCTTCAGGGTTGCCACCTATTCCCTGTGCAACTGGCTGCACTCAGGTTGCTTAGTGCTACACCTGGAGAAGGCGTTTAACTCCCTGAAGCGGCCTCACTTATTTGCAGTCCATGGCAAACTGAGCATCACAGGACGCTTTCTCCGCCTAATCCTGCTGCTGTACACGCAACCAACGGCAAGAGTGAAGTCAGGCACTTATATTTCCGAATCCATACCGATTGGTCGTGGAACTAGTCAGAGGTGCCCTCTCTCCCATTGCTGTTCGCCCTGGCGATCGAGACGCTGGCTGAGTTGCTTAGACAGCAGGGTACTGAATAGGGTATCCCACTGGGAGACGGCATACACGCAGTATTATTGTATGCAGACGACCTCATGATATCTTGAAGATGTCCACACCCTCCCATTTGCATTGATGAAAACCCTGACGACCTTCGCTAATCTGTCGGGATTGAAAGTAAATTGGAGTAAGTCCTGCTTATACCCCTTCAGGAGTGCATAATCAGATCCCAAACTCCGATGCGGCGACATAGGTATACCCTGGCGACCTGAAACGTTCAGATACCTTGGAATCCGCATATACCAAAGTCAGGAGGACATGCTGGAGAGAAACATAGGTGAAGCAATGACAGCACTGCGTTCGCAGATGACCTTCTGGCTCACGCTCACGTTATCAGTTGCAGGCCGCATTGCACTGGTGAAGATGGTGGTGCTCCCCAGACTATTATAATATTTCACAAACCTACCAGTCTATGTGGCCCCAAGTATATTCTGGAGATTCAAAACTGTCCTAAACTGTGCTATGCTATATGAATTTGTAGCGCGCACAGCTGCTCCGAAGAGTGTTCCGGCATGAGCTTTGCGGATCGAGGTCAGGGGGCAGAATTTAAAACAGAAAGGTTTTTAACTTTTTCCCGAAAGTCGCAGAATCTTGAATGCTGCATAGATCCAATAGCAAGGAGTTCCATGCCAGAGCAGCTTTCCGAGAGGGAGAGCTCCCGCAAAGCCTTTGGCGGGTAAGCCGAGAGACCTGAGCCAAAAGTAGTGAGGAGGAGCTAAGTTGTCTCACAGGGGCATAGAAAGCAAACCTCTTCTGAAGATAAATGGGCCCCAGGCCGTAGAGAGCGCTATTGGCAATAGTCAGAATCTTAAATGTTACCCGAACCTCGACAGGAAGCCAGTTTAACGTTCATAGATGGAAGCGACACTGCTCCTGTTGGGAAGATCACACTTTGCTTTTGTAAGTAATACTTTGTGCTGGACTTTGTAGGGGACACCCCTCCCAGCAGTTGCAGAATCTCCTTGTTCATGTTTACATTATATCCTGTGCACTCTTTCAGACTACTGTGATCATGAGTTAACCACTGCTTTCTTGTGCAGTCTAAAGCTGTTGATGATTCCGTTTACACTACCAGCCACTGAGCTGGTTAGCTGACACTGTGAGGAAGCAGTAGCCTAGCTGCAGAAAGACTGCTCACCTGATTCTAGTGTCTATCAAAAGGAGCGTGTAGTGTCTTAATAGGTATTAGTAAGTTCTGGGGCAGAATTTTGCTTAGAAGCCTGTATCCTGCGTTATCGAGCATCTGGGTGCTGGAAACCAAGACTTTGTACTCTTGCTTCCAACTCATGCTTTGTTAATCCACCACCAGACACCCCCTGCCTCTTTCTTGCACTGCCAGGTACTTTATCATCCCTGCTTTCTCCCTGTGTCACTACTTTTCCCTATTTCTCCGCCTCCTTTTTGTGTTTCTCCCTCAAAGTATGATGTGGAAAAATAAGTGCCGACCTGCAAAAATAAGTGCTGCTGGGCCCCACCTGCAAATTAAACACTGATCAAAAGTATCTGATATAGCACTGCGCACATGCAAATAATGTAGTTTCTGCCTACAATTTTACATCCTCCGATTTCATGCCAGCTCAAAAGCCGTCTCTAAACTCCTAAAACCCTGCATGAAGAATTGACCTTTACTTAAAGCTGCGATTGTTGCCTCTCCTTGTATTCTTTTGAATGACCCTCTCCTTTATTTCCAAACTCTCTGCCTCCTGTCACGTAGTACACTCTACTCCAACTCACATGCATGTTTGCTTTAATCTCTATTATTGTATTGATGCAAATTTCCCATTGTTTCAAAGATCACAACCACTTCATTGACAGTTGTACCGCCGCAGCCGAGCAATACCAAAGCATCTCAGCTCATCAACCGCACCAGCCATCTGCATGAAGTCCCGCACTCCACTAATGATCACGCAAAGAGATTGGAGTACATGCAGGAATGGATT
Organism: Lissotriton helveticus; assembly: GCF_964261635.1. NCBI lineage: Eukaryota > Metazoa > Chordata > Amphibia > Caudata > Salamandridae > Lissotriton > Lissotriton helveticus. The sequence goes on along the minus strand of NC_136069.1, from coordinate 1,594,560,684 downwards.
CTTCAAGAGCTAAAGATTAATCTCATAACCAGTACCCACTAGATTAACCACTAACCGTCAACCTTCAAGTGCTTGAAATACCTTGTTAGGGGTAGTAAGCACTATATAAATGCATTTTGTAATCTATCCTCACAGGAAAAAACTTGTTGGAATCGACAGACCTAAAATAGTAACTTAAGGCAAACTTTCCTAAATACGTGATTGCAAAATGTTTTGTGTATTCCAAGTTTAAGTTTTAGATTGTTTTTAGGTTGTTAAAGTAGTACACTTATTGACACCCATGCTGAACAAGAATGCAAACTATTTTGATGTGGCAAATAGTGTTGTATTATTCACTCCCTTCAGTCTGAATAGGGTTGGACTGGGGCAGAATATAGGCCCGGGCACCAAAAATAAACTGACCCCCATTAGTGAATTTGAGGGCTACGAAAGTGGTCGTGTTTGTAAATTGGGGCAGTTTTGAACTTGTAAAGACATGCAGTATAAGTGTTTTGCCAGATATGAAAGACTGCATGGATTTGTGCTTGCTGTAGACAATGTTTGTTTTAATATCGGGGAAATCAACAGTAGACGGGAAACGGCCACTACAACGAGGCCGTTTCAACGAAAACCATAACCACGCATGCATTACAACGCATGCGTGGTTACAACGACAGCCTTTACCACGAATACTTTTACTACGAAGTACGTAGTAAAGGCATGTGTGGTAAAGGGTACAAATAAAAAAAGGGCGGTTGGGGGGCTTGCCCCCCCATAAAAAATTAACACTAACCTTTAGAGGAGATGTGCTGGAAATCGGCGGCGCTGGGGAAGGAAACGGGCGTTTTTTTTCTACGTATGACGTCACCACGGAAAAAACGTGGAGAAGGAAAAGCGTGAAAATAGTATTCCGTAGTAACGCATGCGTGGTAAAGGCATGCGTTACAACGGAGTTCGTTGTAAGATCATACAACCCAGTAGACACCGGCCCAACAGACCCGTAAACAGTCAAGAAAACAGCCCCTACACCCTACTTGCCAATAGACCCGATTTGGGCAGGTGACTTCCAATTTGGGAAGCAAAAAAAGCCTTTATTTTGGCTGCCTCATGCCTGAAATTGCCTCTGCTTCAATAGAAGGGAATAAGTTAAATACATTCTCCTGATTAGTACTATTTATTTATTTTTAACTCGCCTACTTTCCTCCTCCCAAAATGTTGGCATGTATGCTGCACACACTGCCCTCTGAGACCAGCCCCTCAGCCACTACTAGGGTCGCCACCTTTCCAAGAGAAAAATTGCCATTTCTTTTTGTTTTAAGAGTCTGCAAAGGCCCAGACATGATGCTAAATATAGGACTTTAAACTAAATCGAATGTGTTCATTTGTAATATGAATTTTCTGTCTTGATCTCTTTAATCATTATTGAAATGAGTCCACTAACTACTGTCTAGAGTCGTTTTAAAGTGTTTTCGATTTGCTGGTTGAAGTTGTGCAGATAAAGGCTTAAAATGCTCGGCTTAAACGGATTTTGCTCATATTTGTACCGGCCGGCACATTAAAATACCGGCGATGCCGGCAGAAGAAAGGCCAGGTGGCAGCCCATAGCACTGCAGGACTACACCATGTGCCATTCCGACCCTGGGCCGTACGAATGAGCGTCGGCGCATATACTGTAATTTAGAAATGGCATCTAGATTTTGGTGTCATTTACTTGATAGTACATTTTTTAGGTTTCGGCTACCGTCCCACTGCGTAAGCAGTGGGTGGGCGGAGCCGAAATCTTTTGTTAGTAGTATGGGGGCCTGAACACGCCCCTCTTCTCCATATGCTGGCCTCGTAAATGCTGGCCAGCCATTGGAGGAGAGGAGCGTCACTGAGTTCAGGGCCCGCCTTGACGTGATTCGGAGGCGTTTCCGTGTCTTTTTTTAAGTCACGCCCTCTCCTCTTCCCATTGGCTGGAATTTTACCTTCCAGCCAATGGGAAGGGGAGAGCACGCCCCCGAATCCCTACAGGACGCTGTGCTTTCCGAGCAGCGTCTACCGAGGCCATGCGGTAAGCCTCTGCCCCCCTTTTCTTGTTTTCTAAAGTGTGTGATCATGTGCATGTGTAATGCGTTTTCAGTTGAATTGCTGGTGAACAGAAAGCGAGGCTTTAAAAAATAAAGCTTCGTCTCCATATGGTTTAATTCGATAATCCTTTGTTCCGGTGCTTTCCAGTGCCAGTCTACCCCACGCTGCAACTCGGGACATCATATGGCATTGTGGTGCTCGTAGGAAGTATATAAAATTACCTCACTGACTCACTCGGCGCAAACAGTGTTGTTTTTAACACTGGCAGACTGACGGTGTTCGTTTGTCTCCCGAGGCCGAGTTCCCGTGAAGTCAGTGTGTTGAGGCAGTGGCTGTGAGAGCCATTAAAAATATTCACATCGATCGGCACTGTAATACTATTATAGGATTCATCAGACCGTACGACTCTAACCAAATACACAAAACCGTTTCCAAATCCAATGTGAGTCATTCACAACATTAAACTATTACTGACTGGTGACGATGTGCATTACGAATTTGCCTTAGTTAGGCGGCAGCAAGCAGCCATTAGTTCAGTGTTGCACTGTTGCCTTGTGGGCGGGACACTGTTTGGGCTCAATTTGGGCTTGATTTGGTTTGGCGGGGGTAGGGTTGTGCGGCAGGCAGTGTGTGTAGATTTTGTTTTAAATGCCACGCCCCGGCAAACCCGCACCCCGCCACAAGATATCAGCAAGCGGTAACTGGTGGTTAGCCTGAAGAGTGACGACGTCAAATCAGTGCAGGCCATGCAGCAGACCCAGTTATCAATTAAAATTAATAAAGGCAGACAGCCTCTGACCACCACCACCTAACTGTAAGTGTAGCAACCAACGCTGCTTTTTTTTTCTTGGGTATGGCCGTGGTGGGTGCTGTGTCATGTGACGTGATGGTCACGGTCACCATGGTAGCTCCGGCTCCCGCTCCAGGTGAAGAATCGATGACTGCACAGGGACCTGGCCCGGCCTTAGGTATATCTATGTGCAGTAGAACAGGCGCTGCTGACCTTAGCCACTGACAAGTGTGGCAGAGGGACTCAGAGTACAGTAGTACCGGTGTGCAGCACAGCACAGACAAATCGATTAACTTAAATGAATTAACTCAGGGTGGTTAAAAGCAGCCTGTGCTGACGTCAGCACAGCCTTAAATTACCCTAGTGTAGTTAACCACAGCCTAGTCCGGCGAGGGTTCAATCATGAACTTAAAATGCGCTAAACCAGTAAAGAAATTAAAAGAGCTTGTAGTCAGTCCTCTTCTAGAACATTTATCATAATAGGGCTGGGGTTAAGGCCCTGCCCGCTCCTGCGCTTCTTAAGTTCCAGCCCTCTCTTAGCCCAAGCAGTAGTGGCATTGTACTTGCAGTGCAAACACTGACAAGGTGTTTTGGGGGGAAAGCAGGTGGTGGGCATAGAAGCAACATGTGAGGCACACGAGGGTAAATGGGTGACCTGGCTTGGATGGTCACTCAGTGGTTCACTTTACAGTTCACTTCAGTTCATACGTATATGAACGAAGTGAAGTGAAGTGAACTGTAAAGTGAACCACGGAGTGACGAGTTCAAGGCGAAGGCCTGCACTGAGGAATCATGCCTTACAGCCCACATTGCTCTCTCGCCTGTATGCTTCTTACCCCCTCCCAGTTCCATAATTCTCTGTTTCTCACTTGTTTGCTTTCCTCCCCCACATTTCGTGCTTCACTTTGCTCTCCCTCGTTTGCCTCACAGCCCCTGGCGCCGTGCACTGCATGCAAGTACAATGCCCTTAATGGCACTGATTTGTTTTTAATTGAGGCCGTTTTTTATAAGTGAGGCCATTTCAGAAATGTATTTAAAGCATCCTTTAAGTAAGCCCAGCAGAGAGAGGTAAGTGTTATTTATCTAAAAATCCCCACATTGGGCGGCAAAGGCTTCTTTCACAGGACATCAGTATGCTAAGGGCACCTAAGTTTAAATAATGCTTGATAAATATAAAAATCTTATTTGGACTGTTTTTAATGATGCATATATTTTAGTAGACCCTTTTTCATTCGGAGTAGGACGTTTTATGTTCAGGACTCTGGACCAAGGTACTGAACGACCTAAGAGTTATTAGGACAGATCCAAGTGCACACTATCACGAAGGAAGGTCTGTAGTGAATACTGAAGAAGGGAAACATGGGAACAAAAAATTGCTGAAGTGGCAATGAACTACGTAAAAATGTACTTCATATGTGTTGCAAATCGTCTATTTCGTATTGACTGCTTGTACTGGCCCAGGGACGGGCTCTTCTGTGGATGGCCACAACAGTTATGAGCCTGAGTTCTGCATCACCCTGTTAAGGAACATAATAATGGTTAAAGGCATCATACCAATGTGTTCATGGTCCAAAGTAGAGCCTGGCCTGGTCGGTTTTAACCCCTTCGACGCTGATGACGAGCTGGGCTCGTCATTAGGTAGCCTCCTCGCACGCTCATGACGAGCCCAGCTCGTCACGTAAAGTGCGCTTTCGCAAATCTCAGCGTACGGGCGGAATTCCGCCCGCATGCATGCGGGTAAGTCTTGTTGGGGCTTATCATTGAGGTGCAACTCAAGTCATGTGACATAGCTGTGTCATTATACAGCCTACATTCTCTATACACGCTGGCCATATTATAGACCTGATATATGATTTTGAAATGGAGGGTGATGCTGATCAACCCTGTCTAGTGACAGGGCCGGCGTTAGGCATGGGCAGCGTGGGCTGCTGAACAGGGCCTCGCACTCAGCCCACCAGCATGGGGCCACGCACTGGTGATGTGTCCTGTTGTTTCCCTGGCGATCTATTACAAAGAAAGGTGTTGCCTGCAATTAAGGTCCATTGGAGGGGGCCCCCTCCCTGTGCCTCTCATGGATGGTGTCAGGAGGCATAGGGGAGGGAGACGGAGACGGAGACGCTCCCTCAATTGCAAGGAGACTATTCACAGACACTGTGGGGGGCCCATTGTCCAGCATTTTGGCTCCCCCACAGTTTTAACTTTTAGACCACAATCAATTCTCACACCTATCGGACTGAAGGTGTGAGAAATGCTTGTGGAGTAAAAGTTAAAACTGTGGGGGCGCCAAATGCTGGACAAAGGGGCCCCCACAGTGTCTGTGAATGGTCTCCTTGCAAGGGGCCACTTATCTAAATTAGAGGGGGCCTCCCACGGTCCCTTTTAGCCCAGGGCCTCGCAAATCCAGGAACCGGCCCTGTCTAGTGATGTGTGTGGATAAACAGGCACAATCAATCATGGACATTTATATAGCGCACTACTTACCCGGAGGGTCTCAAGGCGCTTGGGGGGGGGGGGGGTGCTGCTACTGCTCGAAAAGCCAGGTCTTGAGCTTCTTCCTGAAGGAAAGGTGGTCTTGGGTCAGGCGCAGGTCGGTCGGGAGGGAGTTCAAGGTCTTGGCGGCCAGGTGGGAGAAGGACCTTCCTCCTGTTGTCGATCTTCGGATGCGGGGGGCGGCGGCGAGGGCGTGACTGGCTGATCGGAGGTGGCGTTTGGGAGCGTAGAAGTTGATGCGGTTGTTGAGGTAGCTCGGGCCTTGGTCGTGTAGGGCTTTGTGTGCGTGGGTGAGGAGACGGAAGGTGATTCTCTTGTTGACGGGGAGCCAGTGCAGGTCTCTCAGATGTCCGGAGATGTGGCTGCGTCGGGGGATGTCGAGGATGAGTCTGGCTGAGGCGTTCTGGATCCGCTGGAGTCTCTTCTGGAGCTTGGCGGTGGTTCCGGCGTAGAGGGCGTTGCCGTAGTCCAGTCGGCTGGTGACGAGGGCCTGGGTGACCGTCTTCCTGGTCTCGGTGGGGATCCACCGGAAGATCTTTCGTAGCATGCGCAGGATGTTGAAGCATGACGAGGAGACGGCGTTGACTTGTCTGGTCATGGAGAGGGAGGAGTCCAGGATGAAGCCCAGGTTGCGTGCGTGGTCTGTCGGTGTGGGTGCGGAGCCCAGGGCGGGGGGCCACCAGGAGTCGTCCCAGGCGGAGGGCGAGGAGCCCAGGATGAGGACTTCCGTCTTGTCTGAGTTGAGTTTCAAGCGGCTGGTCGTCATCCATTCGGCTACGGCTTTCATCCCTTCGTGAAGGTTGGCTCTGGAAGCGGCGGGGTCGTTGGTCAGTGAGAGGATCAGCTGGGTGTCATCGGCGTAGGAGATGATGTTCAGGTTGTGTTGGCGTGCGATGGGCGCGAGGGGGCTCATGTAGACGTTGAAGAGGGTGGGGCTCAGCGAGGACCCTTGAGGGACGCCGCAGATGACTTCGGTGGCCTCTGACTTGTACGGTGGTAGACGGACTCTCTGTGTTCTTCCGTCGAGGAAGGAGACGATCCATTCCAGTGCCTTCTCTTGAATTCCGACGTTGCTGAGGCGTTGCACTAGGGTGAGGTGGCAGACAGTGTCGAATGCGGCGGAGAGGTCTAGGAGGATGAGGGCCGCTGTTTCTCCGTTGTCCATCAGGGCTCGGATGTCATCGGTGGCAGCGATGAGTGCGGTCTCGGTGCTGTGGTTGGCTCGGAAGCCAGAATGTGACGGGTCGAGGGATCCATTCGTCTCGAGGAAGGCGGCCAGCTGTTTGTTGACGGTCTTCTCGATGACTTTGGCTGGAAACGGGAGGAGCGAGATGGGGCGGTAGTTCTTGAGTTCGGTGGGGTCCGCTGTTGGTTTCTTGAGTAGAGCGCTGAGTTCGGCGTGCTTCCAGCTCTCCGGGAAGGTGGCGGTGTCGAAGGAGGTGTTGATGATGTCCCGCAGGTGGGGTGCGATGACAGTGTCGGCCTTGTTGAAGACGTGGTGAGGGCAGGGGTCGGTCGGCGATCCGGAGTGGATGGAGTTCATCATGCGAACGGTGTCATCGGTGCTGATCGGAGTCCAGGCGCGGAGGGTGGTGGTGGGTGGCGTTGCTGCGGTCGTTGTGTGCGATGGTTGACTGCTGAAGCTGTTGTGTATGTCCGCGATCTTGTTGTGGAAGTAGGAGGCGAGGGAGTTGCAGAGGTCTTGCGATGGGGTGATGTCGTTGTTTCCTGCGTTGGGGTAGGAGAGCTCTTTCACGATGTTGAAGAGTTCCTTGCAGTTGTGTGCGTTGTTGTCCAGTCTGTCCTTGAATGCAGTTTTCTTGGTGGCGCGGATCAGTTGGTGGTGCTTCCGGGTGGCAAGCTTGAGGGTGGTCATGTTGTCCGGTGTTGGTTCCCTTCTCCAGACTTTCTCGAGGGCTCGGCAGTTCTTCTTGGAGCTCTTGAGTTCGTCGGTGAACCATGGGGCTTTCTTGCTGCCGGGTCTGCTGGGCGGGGTCCTCAAAGGGGCGAGTTCGTCCGCGCAGTTGCTGATCCACTTCGTGAGGTTGTCGGCGGCCTGGCTGGGGTTCGCTGAGCTGGCGGGAGGGTGCTGCCTCAGGGAGGCGGCGAGCTGGTCGGCTGTGATCTTGTTCCAGCTTCTTCGGGCAACCTGTTGCTGGTGGTGGTGGGTCGTCGTTCTTCTGAAGGTGAAGTGGACGCAGCTGTGGTCCGTCCAGTGGAGTCCTGTGGCGTGGCTGAAGGCGATGTCTTTGCTTGATGAGAAGACGGCGTCGAGTGTGTGTCCGGCGAGGTGGGTGGGGGTGGTCACCAGTTGCTTGAGTCCCAGGTTTGCGAGGTTTTCCAGCACGGTGGTGGTGTTGCGGTCGTCGTTGTTCTCCAGGTGGAAGTTGAGGTCCCCGAGGAGGATGTAGTCGGCTGAGGGGAGGGCGAGCGGGCTGATGAAGTCGGCGATGTCCTCGCTGAATTGTGTGCGTGGTCCCGGGGCACTGTAGAGTCAATTGGTCATCCTTGTACTTCAGACAGCTCTGATATAAATCATATACTGTGGCTACCTACCCAAAAATTAGGTGTAGAGTTTTAACTGTCAACCATGATATTTATGTATAGAGCTAGGACAATGCACGCCACTTCAGCACTTGGTGTTCAGGGCAAGTGCCATCCATCCTGGAGCCCCCTCTGAGCCCAAGGCGTTTCTATGTCTGAGAGGTGGCTAATAACAGAATTTAAATTTTAGAGGCTACTTTGTAAATCTTGATGGAAACCCCAACTTTTTGTGTTGCACCACTACTTCTACTGCAGGAGTTACTTAGATCTGCATAGTGGCAGCTCAAATTGAAAGAAATGCTTGACCTGTGATGCGAACACAGTGGCATTCAAGCCAGGTAATCAATGTAAAAATGTGTCACAGTTACCAGGAGAGAATGTATATTAGGCACACAATGACCGAAAATGATTACATTTGCAGAAGTCACTAACCTGTGAGCTTCAAGTGTTTCAACGAAGCTATGTGGAAAGGAGATTCCCCTGAGGGTAAAAAACTTTTAATCTTTTTAATTTTTTCTCTGCACTGTGGCTTGATAATTTGAATACTTCTCAAATAAAATATATGCTCGATCCTATCAAATATTTAGACTCTGTAGATCTGACTCACACACTTTGTTGGGTTCATTATTAATGTGCATAATTTTGTGGTGCGGCTTGGTGAGTCAGCTGACATGTTGGATGTACAGAAGTATGGCAGCAGAGGGAGATGAGGTGAAGAATAACTTAGAAGAGGGTAGGGAGGAAGGGTAGGAAGGAAGCAGAGAGAGACGGAGGTAACGAGGGGTGAGGACGAGGTCAGATACCGAGAGAGAGATGACGGAGCAAGAGATGGTTGAGGACTCGAAGCCAATAGTGTAAGTGGGTGGAGCCTGTGGCAGAAGTGGGTGGAGCTAGAGAAAAATAGGTGGGGCCTCCGTCAAACATTTGAGCACCTGCACTTCATATTTTACAAATTAAGCACTGTCCGCCCCCATTCCCTTGCTTTCTTGCCCGTAGCTACGGTTCTATCTCTGCACCAATTAGCAGAGTGATTTATACAACAAGCAAGCAGTTTAGAGGTAATGGTACGCAATTAACATCTCATTCCACCAGAAAGACTATGCTAAATACCCTAGTCACTGCTTTTTTGCCTGGGATTGAAATCAGTGTTTGTCCTAATTCATATGCTATCTGATGTGAAGTGGACCTGCTTTGTGCCGCGCTACACCATTAAACTAATTATAGATAGCTGCAAATGAAGTGCTGCCCGAGCAGGGACGGGGAAGAAAATAGCGCTTTTGTCATTTCGCATGACTGTGAAGCGGGCTCGCGCTTCCCATGGCAGGCGGACAGTGCGCGAGGACTCCCGAATAAGCTCCGCTGCCGCCTGTTACACCACTCCTAATTACTGCAGCGCTGCCAGCGCAACTGGGCGGCGCGACGTAAATAGAGCCGTAGCAGTGCTGTCATGTTTGGATGGCGGAGAAAGCCCTCTGAGGGCTGGTGGATTAAATCGCGCATCCTGACCGACGGCTACCTTGAGAGGGCTCCGATGGAGTTGTCAAAGCATTGTGCGAGCGCAGATCCACAGCTCACCGCGGCTCGCGCAGCCTTGCCGCCCGCTCTTTTCGCCGTGTTCGCAGGGGCTCCTACGCCGAGAGTCCGGCGTCGAGAACCTCCACTTCTGAAGGGCCTTCAGCGGCGGCCATGTGGTGGCAGGACTTTGTTTCGATGGATGTGACCCTGCTTTTGTTCTTTGTTGATACTTATTTTCTGCGTCTTGTCATGTGAAGAATGCAGAATGCGTGGCTTATATCCGGCCACAGCGATTGGTCTGCCATGGAATTCTTTCCCTTTGCATTCTTGTGTGTTATTTAGGTTTGTTCTTGATCGTCCGGCTGGTGATTGTACATGGCGTTACAGATTTCGAGGCTGTATTAGGAGAAAGCTGCACCTCACTCGATATCATACCTGCCAGCTTTAAAGACTAGCTCACCGTGTGAAGACGGGCGGGGGTCTCTTGCCGAGAAGTACCTACAAGCACTTTTGAACCCCACCCCACCCCGCCCCCAAGCCACCCTCCTCCCAAAACAAGACAAGCACTGGCGTTGCCAATAGGTTTCGCATTTGGAAAGTTGGAGCTATTGGTTTTGTAAATGACATTTTATATTTATATATTGTCATTTACAATGCCAATAGCTCTAACTTTTCCAAAGGTGAAACCGTTGCATTGTAAATGCTTGTTTCGACCTTGATTTAAAATACTGAAACTTTCAGCTTTGACAAGATTAGCGCGCCATCTCGTGGAAGTATGTTAGTATTACTGTATTTTTAGCGCTCTATCTCGTGGAAATCTGTAAGTATTACAGTATTTTTAGCGCGGCATCTGGTGGAAATATGCAAGTATTACAGTATTTGGTTTCGTGCCGAGTTTGGAGGTGGTTTCCAAAGTAATAAACTTTTTGTGCACGTTTGCTCTGAACCTTTTGTATTCCTGAATCAGGAATCCTGATCACATGTATCTCTTATCACTTATTTTTATTTTGTAATGCCTTGTATAATTTGCTCATATAACATGTACATGATATGCGGACTCATTTTGTGATTACAAAGTATGAGCTTTGTAAGATAACATCTTTGCAACTGCAAAATCAGGAGTTGCAAAGTACTCGTGATACTTGGCAAGTCTTTCTGATTCACCAAGTGAGTTTTGCGACCTATCCTGGCTCCCATAGAGCAGTGGTTCCTAACCAGTGGTTTGGGGACCCGTGAGGGTCTGCAAAGCCTGCTCCTGGGGGTCTGTGAATGCTTAGAAAATTAAATAATAGCAGATTAATAAAGTGTGTTTGTATATATATGTGTGTGTGTGTGTGTGTGTGTGTATATATATATATATATATATATATATATATATATATATATATATATGTATATGTACATAATATGATGTACAGTCAAACATTTTAAAACCTTCTTTAAATGTATAGGAATTTGAAATTGGAAACTAAAAATTACGGTAGTATCCGAAGATTGATTTGTGGGAGCAGAGTAAGAGCATCAAACACAATATAGGGCAACATGTGCCAATATTAGGAATTCACAATTCCTAATGTGATGAAGAATATATTTAAAAATAGCAATTCCTAGTGGGGTTGCAAATCGATCAACCTCCTGAACATTAAGGATGCAGGTCGCGATTTGTGACCCACTAGGAATTGCTACCATCACATGGATGGTGGCCTGCTGGAGCCTGAATACCACCATGTCTGTGATTACTTTTAAATAAAGATTTTTTTTTTTAATGCGTCCCATTTTCCTTTAAAGGAAAATGGGATGTATTTAAAAAAAGAGTAGGCTGTAGTCCACAGGGACAAGTGCCTGTGCTTAAAAACAAGAATATATAATATATATATATATAATTACGAAATGCGCTCCACACCCGACCAAGGACCCAAGAGAGGTGGTACATGTGCCGGTAGTGCAGCCCGCAGGAATATTAAACACAAAGTCCCCGTATCCACAGATGAAGGTACTCTCAAGGCAGAAACAGATTGAATGCTCAGGAAAGGTTTATTTTACTCTCCGCTACGTGTTTCGGCGGTAAACAGCCTTGCTTACACGCGAGAAGCTGCATACACAATGTAGAAATACCATGAATAAAACAGCGGAAACTGACAAAACAATCATAACTTAGTACTCGTAATTCGCAGCCATATTGCAGTGTTGCAATCGTATTGAACACAAGTGTAAAAACAAATATCGGCCACTGGGGGGACCTAATTTGGAAACACTTGCTATTGGAATTGAAAACCATTGAACAGATACCAACACACAACCTGAGGTAGTATTGGAGTCTCAAAAGATAATCTTTCCCTGTGGGAGAGTTCCTCACTTAAGAATGTTTGGTGAGCAACCTCGGGAGTCGTGGGGCAGACAGTGGTCCAGGGAACAACTGCTTGCTCTTCTGATGCTGTTCTTTCATACCCTTCCAATTTCTTCAAGGACTAGGGGCGTGTTTTTATTTTTATGTTAACAAGCAGGAAATGGAAATGCAGTTGTGGAGGGCTGCTGTTAACAGGTAGGTGGGGAGAGGAGTTGGCCTAACGGCTAGGCCGCTCTACCTCGGACCTGGGGCCTAATAAAGAAGCAGGAGATATTTCAACCTCCTAAAACATGACATTTGCAATGTAGCTGACTTAGTACATCATTTGTATCACAAAGTGTAGCCCGGGTCCGGGGTCACAGTCCCCTCAGTTGCACAAACCGTTTGTGACCTGTGCATTGGGGCTCCAGGAGCTGTTTAATGAATATTGTGTTTCTTGAAGGTTTTTTCTCCTATTTAAAAAAAAGTGTGCTCCATGTTAACATGTTTTGCTCTTTCACAAAGCATTAGGTCATTTGGTAATCTCTACACTTTTTGTATGAGGTTTGTATGAGGTCGTATAATCAGAACCCCTGATTGGACACCTACAGCATTAATGACATTTGTCTGCAACTTAGTCGGTCTCACTACAATAGAAAGGGTGGAAAGACCTGCTTCTCATGGTGCTGGCACCATTCAAGGAACACTGTTGATTTAACCTACAAAAGGGACTAGGGGAGTCGGTATGTAGAAAAGATTTGGCATTAGTTGAGAGAGGGAGAGATGCCATCAGTAGGTGTCACGAGGGCAGCCAGTCCGGAACTCTGGAGAGAAACAAGATGACTGCCAGAACTATACCGGTCTCACCTCTTTCCCCACAGGAACCTGACAACTGGAACCCGGCAGAAACAACACTCTTCCGACCGCAGGAGGAAGCAGGGCCATGTTTCTTTAATTGGGCCAGGTTTGCTGAAGGTCCCGCCCTCTGGGACGTCACGGGTTCAGAGGCCCCAAAACTCGGAAGGACGGAGGAGGAGGTGTGTCCGACACCAGGAGAAGAACGCGAGCGTGGAGGAGGTACCGAGCGAGACGAGGAAGGACCACCGACGGAGGAATCCAGAAGAGACGAGTCCCTTCAACGTGCGGCAGAGCCAGGAGGCCAACGGTTCCACGCTTTGCCCAGCCACACATCAGGAGACGCGTGGCTAGCCCAGGTACGAGCGCGTCTCGGGGTGGGCAGGGAGGAAGGGTTTCAAACTCCCGTAACTACACCAGCAAAATCCAATCACCCCCTCTCCCTGAGCACTATCGACACGGGGCAACCGTTTACCTGTTGTTTGGTTTATTTTCATTTGCGCACAGTGTGCCTCCTCACTACCTTTCCCTATCACCGATTGAGGCACGACCTCTGACTGAATCCAAGTCTTTTGTTTTGTTTTTCTTGCATTCCGGACCGGCGACTGCCCCGGGAGCGCCCTGGAGTGGAGGAAGAAAGGAAAGCCCTTTCTGAGAGGACGTCTATCTCCAGACAAAGACCCTGAAGCAACCTTACCATATTATAGACTCAGTCCCAGATGAAAAAAACTGTTAAAGCCAATAAAGGCCAGCCTACAATTATTACCTGTGTCCGTGAGTTCCTCTAACCCGCTAACACTGGTGGAGAATGCGGGCATAGAGGCAACCATCTGTACCAAAAAGATGGAAGTCCTATTGCAGCACCTTGTGAAAGGACAAGAGCAGTTAGGATGGGACGTTGAGCAACAGTCAACCTCCGCCCAAGCAGACAGAGCGACTTTTAAATCCACGATTTCCGCCCAAATTGAAGGATTGCAGAAAATGATAGTGGAGCCTCAGACCAACCCCTACCGGGAACCCCGAGGTCCCCATCCCAGTCCCTCGGGCGTATCCCTCCAAAAATACATACCAGAGGAGGATCCCGACGTGTTCTTACTGAACTTTTGAGAGGGCTGCACATGCGTGCGGTTGGCCCCTGGAGAAGTGGCCGTTTTTTCTTGCACCCCTTTTGTCTGCTGAGGCTCAGGCGGCATATCAGGTGGCCAATGCTTCGGGGAACGTCCCCTACGCCACCATTAAGACAGTCTTCCTAGACCACCTAGGCCTAGATTCAGAGGCCTACCGCGTAAGGTTTAGAAAGGAGCGAGGTACCCCAGGGGAAAACCCAAAGACTTTATTTTTTCGTCTAAAAATGGCTGCTAACAAATGGCTCACCCCGGCCGTGTCCTCCAAAGAAGATATTATGGACCCAATCTGTTTGGAGCAATTCTTGGAGGCGTTACCCTATAACACCCAGAAGAGGCTGCGGCAGCACCCCGGCCTAACAACAGAACAAGCCGCAGAGATGGCGCTTACATTCGCCAGAGCTCCACCCCGGTTACCACCCTGGGAACCAGACAAACCCTCCCGAGGATCTGCGATAAGGGTGGAGAAGAAACCCTGACCCAGCAGTGAAACATACCAACCACGTCCCCACAAACCAGCGATTCCCAGCTTCCGGGGGCCGCAATGTTTCGAGTGTGGGACATGGGGCCACATCGCCAGAATATGCCCCCAAAGAAAGACCCCGAAAGAGCCCATGGAAGTGGGGTATCTCCCTAAGACTGTTCTGTACTTAGCGGAATTAGGAGGAGCCTATCACGTGAGAGTAAGGGTGAACGGGGAAGACGTTAGGGCACTCCTGGATTCAGGCTGCAAACAATCTGTAGTAAAAGGGGTATTCGTCAGGGCCAACCAGATCCTCCCCAACTTCTGGGTGTATATCAAGTGTGTCCATGGGGATATAAAAGAGTACCCCATAGCCCTCATAACTCTGGAAATGACTGGGGGAAAGGCCTATACAGTGAAGGTGGGGGTTCTCGAGACTCTCCCTGAAGAGTTAATTATAGGGACAGACAACCCCAACTTCATAGACTTGTTCACTCACACCCTCAATCTATCTGCTTCCCAGAATAAAAAGGAGACCCGACTTCCCCCCTCTGTTCCAGCGTTGCTTTCCCCCGATGCATGGGCCACGGAGAAAAGTTTTAAATTTGCCCAGGCTATTGACTCCACTTTGTTCAATGCGTGGGAACAGGCACACGTGACACAAGATAACCCTGACCCCAGCTTTCCCCATTTTCTTATCAAGGAAGGTCTTCTCTACTGACAAGGTGATAAGGAGGCTCCCCATCAGCTTATCATACCAGTCTGCTTTAGGGACCATCATGTTATGTGCTCATACACATCTGCTAGCTGGTCATATAGGGAGCGAGAAAACGACTCAAAACATATTGAGGCATTTTTATTGGCCAGGAATATATAAAGATATCAAGATCCATTGCCAATCCTGTGATGTATGCCAGAGAAATACCCACCGTCCACCCGCTGTACCCCTGCAACCACTCCCGATAATAGGCATCCCATTTGAAAGGGTGGGGGTGGACTTGATAGGGCCCCTACCTAGAACCAGGAAGGGTAATCTGTACGCACTGGTCATTGTAGACTACGCCACCAGGTTCCGCAAAGCTTTCCCCCTGAAAGCCCCTACATCCCGAGTCATAGCTGAGAAACTAATCGAACTATTCTCCCGGGTAGGGTTCCCTCGGGAAATCTTAACTGACCAGGGCACGCCCTTCGTCTCCAGACTGATGCGGGAAGTATGTAAAATGTTAGACCTCAGTCACATTAAAACATCAGGTATCACCCGCAAACGGATGAACTGGTTGAGCGCTACAATGGCACCCTCAAGTCCATCCTCAAAAAGATGCTGTCAGTGAAAGGGACGGAGTGGGACCGCCTACTGCCCTTAGCCCTTTATGTTATCAGGGGCAAACCCAAAGCAGTCTCGGATGTTCATCATTTGAATTGTTGTATGGCCGCCAACCACGAACACTCCTCGAGATGACCAAGGAAGCATGGGAAACCGAAGAAGCCCGAGAAGAACGCACTGTCCTGGAATATAGCCAAACCTTGAAAAACCAACTGAGTAAAATAAGAGAGCTGGCCTACTCCAGCTTAGCGAAGAGCCAAGAGAAACAAAAGAAAATCTATGACAAGGGGAAGCGCAGGAGAAGACTAGAACTGGGTGATTGGTCTCTAGTTTTGCTTCCCTCTAGTACAAAAAAATTCCAGGCAAAATGGATGGGGCTGTATAAAGTGACTGGAATAGTAGGAAAGACAAGCTATAAGATCCAGCTCTCCGCCCAGAAAAACCAGATCTATCACATCAACTCCCTGAAAAAGTGGATAGATCCTTTACCCAAGAGCTCTCATCTTGTTATACCCACGAGAACTCCCTCTGCGTCAACACTAGAGATGCTGGAGGAGCCAAGATGGCGTCCGGGACGGGCGCCTATTCTTTCGGCTCCGAAGACCGTCTCCTCCTGTGCGCATATCCTGCCGGCGATCCTGCACTGAAACGACATATTGAGGAAAATGCCAACTTCCGACGACCCGCGGAGAAATCCTGAGGCTCGAGCCCACTCGCAAACGGGAGAAACACTCGGCTAGAGTTTGCGGCCCGTAGCAGCCCTGTGACCGGGGCCTCGAGTAGATATCGCGGCTGGCCACCAAGTGAACAACAACGGGCGTCTGCGACTGAGAGGTGCCGGTCGGATCATTTCTGGCGAGAAACGGCCGACTTTCGAGACACATATCCTGCTGGACTGCAGGCACGACTCCTAGGCGTGCCTGACGATTTGTTTGGGGTGAATCGCACGATCGCAGGTAATTTGATCATCTGCTGCCGAGAAAACTGCTGGTGCATTGTCCCGCTGTCGGCGGGAGGCTCCCGAATTTCTGCTTACTTAACATCGAGCGGGGCTGCCCCCCCCTTTTATAGATAGTGGCTTATCGCACCATATTGGTTTTGTCGGTCACTATTGCGCTACGCAGATTTCTGGTGCTCCTTTGTGTGTTGCCTGACCCGAATCAGTGGGTCTCTGCCAATGAACGCAACGTGCACTATGGAGTGCAGCCTCTAGGAGACTGAGTCACAAGGGGGACGTGGACGTATGGAGCAGAGAGACATGATGGAGAGGGGGCACGGAAGAGACGGGTACTATGGCGGTCTTATGGCAGCTATTGTCGCCCTTCGCCACGACCTGATGCATTATGTCCGAACCCTGACCAGCAAGGTGGATGATATCGTGTGTGCACTGGGGCGATCGAGAATGGCTGCTCAACGGATACATAGCGACATGCCTCCCTCTATGCCCGACTACGACAAGATGGCGGCACTATGCGGCACTGACTGATTTGAGACCCCTAGCCCCGAAACGTCCCTTGCTGAAAATATTGCTTGCCCGGGACGACATGTGGTCTTCGGATTGGAATCGCGACGTGAGTGCTCGCCCCAAGTCGGTCACCCGGGGGCCACTCCAGCTTTTGTTTGACACTCAGACTTTCCTCCCCGGCCCAGCTCCGCTGCGTATCCTGTGGAAGGTGTACTTTTGGCCCTGACCGGGATCACTGGATCAGCGTGAGAAGGGTATGGCCGTGGTGTGGTTGAATCAAATTGACGCTTTTGGGCTGCTGTTCACGCTCGCTTGGGACACTTTGGTAAGCAGTGGCAGAAAAGATAAGACGGGACAGGGATGAACACTGCCCACTGCAATCCTACAGTTTCTTCGTTGCTGACCGTGATAGATGTGCGACGTGCTGATTTCCCTGATTGCGCCATATGCTGAACTTGTGCTATGAAACTTGTTTGCTAGTGATGGTTCTTGTTACCTGGACTTTACACTCTGTGCTGTTATTGACTTACGGGAGGGAGATGCCGAGGGACTGGTGGAAGGCTCCTCCCCGCTTCCCACTACTCTTATTGTAGTTATAGGTTAGGACCTTTTTCTTCCTTTCTATACTTCGGGACTCCTTTTTTGGGGCGACAGGCACACTGCTAGGGGGGGTAGGCCGTAGCCAACTGCAGGGGTGCGGGGTGGGACGGAGGGTTTTTCGTTTATTTCTTTTTGTTCTATGGGCCTTCTATTCTTTTTTCTTTTTTCTTCTGAGCTATATAGTGGACTGACTTCCCGATTATTGAAGTTTAATTGGTGTGTACTACTGATCATTCATATGCTTCCTCCTATGAGGATAGTTGCAGTATTTGTATAACAAACGAAAAGTGTACTTATTTCTCCTGATCTTAGCGGCTGAAATCGATGTTCTGCTTTAAATTGTCCTGATACTACTTCTCCTTACGAACTGAAATTTGAAATTTGACCTCTGTAAATCTGTAACTAATCCTCTATACACTGACGTATTGCTGTGTACTGTACTATTAAGCGTTCGGGCTTTCTGTTGGGCTTTGTGTACCACCGTTATAAATAAAGGTCTTCAAAACACTAGAGATGCTCGTGATAAACGACGAGCTAAGAAAACAAGAACAAGATGACTAACAGAATACTCTGCTCCCTTTTGCCCCCTTATTTTCTGATCTTCCAGGGAAGACCTCCATAATCGAACATCGTATAGAAACCCCAAAAGGAGCCGTGGTGAAACAGAGGCCGTATCGGATACCCGCAGCCAAAAGAGCGGACGTATGTAGAAAAGTGCAGGAGATGTTGCGTCTGGGGGTGATAAGACCATCCAGGAGTGGAGACCCGACTTCCCCCCTCTGTTCCAGCGTTGCTTTCCCCCGATGCATGGGCCACGGAGAAAAGTTTTAAATTTGCCCAGGCTATTGACTCCACTTTGTTCAATGCGTGGGAACAGGCACACGTGACACAAGATAACCCTGACCCCAGCTTTCCCCATTTTCTTATCAAGGAAGGTCTTCTCTACTGACAAGGTGATAAGGAGGCTCCCCATCAGCTTATCATACCAGTCTGCTTTAGGGACCATCATGTTATGTGCTCATACACATCTGCTAGCTGGTCATATAGGGAGCGAGAAAACGACTCAAAACATATTGAGGCATTTTTATTGGCCAGGAATATATAAAGATATCAAGATCCATTGCCAATCCTGTGATGTATGCCAGAGAAATACCCACCGTCCACCCGCTGTACCCCTGCAACCACTCCCGATAATAGGCATCCCATTTGAAAGGGTGGGGGTGGACTTGATAGGGCCCCTACCTAGAACCAGGAAGGGTAATCTGTACGCACTGGTCATTGTAGACTACGCCACCAGGTTCCGCAAAGCTTTCCCCCTGAAAGCCCCTACATCCCGAGTCATAGCTGAGAAACTAATCGAACTATTCTCCCGGGTAGGGTTCCCTCGGGAAATCTTAACTGACCAGGGCACGCCCTTCGTCTCCAGACTGATGCGGGAAGTATGTAAAATGTTAGACCTCAGTCACATTAAAACATCAGGTATCACCCGCAAACGGATGAACTGGTTGAGCGCTACAATGGCACCCTCAAGTCCATCCTCAAAAAGATGCTGTCAGTGAAAGGGACGGAGTGGGACCGCCTACTGCCCTTAGCCCTTTATGTTATCAGGGGCAAACCCAAAGCAGTCTCGGATGTTCATCATTTGAATTGTTGTATGGCCGCCAACCACGAACACTCCTCGAGATGACCAAGGAAGCATGGGAAACCGAAGAAGCCCGAGAAGAACGCACTGTCCTGGAATATAGCCAAACCTTGAAAAACCAACTGAGTAAAATAAGAGAGCTGGCCTACTCCAGCTTAGCGAAGAGCCAAGAGAAACAAAAGAAAATCTATGACAAGGGGAAGCGCAGGAGAAGACTAGAACTGGGTGATTGGTCTCTAGTTTTGCTTCCCTCTAGTACAAAAAAATTCCAGGCAAAATGGATGGGGCTGTATAAAGTGACTGGAATAGTAGGAAAGACAAGCTATAAGATCCAGCTCTCCGCCCAGAAAAACCAGATCTATCACATCAACTCCCTGAAAAAGTGGATAGATCCTTTACCCAAGAGCTCTCATCTTGTTATACCCACGAGAACTCCCTCTGCGTCAACACTAGAGATGCTGGAGGAGCCAAGATGGCGTCCGGGACGGGCGCCTATTCTTTCGGCTCCGAAGACCGTCTCCTCCTGTGCGCATATCCTGCCGGCGATCCTGCACTGAAACGACATATTGAGGAAAATGCCAACTTCCGACGACCCGCGGAGAAATCCTGAGGCTCGAGCCCACTCGCAAACGGGAGAAACACTCGGCTAGAGTTTGCGGCCCGTAGCAGCCCTGTGACCGGGGCCTCGAGTAGATATCGCGGCTGGCCACCAAGTGAACAACAACGGGCGTCTGCGACTGAGAGGTGCCGGTCGGATCATTTCTGGCGAGAAACGGCCGACTTTCGAGACACATATCCTGCTGGACTGCAGGCACGACTCCTAGGCGTGCCTGACGATTTGTTTGGGGTGAATCGCACGATCGCAGGTAATTTGATCATCTGCTGCCGAGAAAACTGCTGGTGCATTGTCCCGCTGTCGGCGGGAGGCTCCCGAATTTCTGCTTACTTAACATCGAGCGGGGCTGCCCCCCCCTTTTATAGATAGTGGCTTATCGCACCATATTGGTTTTGTCGGTCACTATTGCGCTACGCAGATTTCTGGTGCTCCTTTGTGTGTTGCCTGACCCGAATCAGTGGGTCTCTGCCAATGAACGCAACGTGCACTATGGAGTGCAGCCTCTAGGAGACTGAGTCACAAGGGGGACGTGGACGTATGGAGCAGAGAGACATGATGGAGAGGGGGCACGGAAGAGACGGGTACTATGGCGGTCTTATGGCAGCTATTGTCGCCCTTCGCCACGACCTGATGCATTATGTCCGAACCCTGACCAGCAAGGTGGATGATATCGTGTGTGCACTGGGGCGATCGAGAATGGCTGCTCAACGGATACATAGCGACATGCCTCCCTCTATGCCCGACTACGACAAGATGGCGGCACTATGCGGCACTGACGGATTTGAGACCCCTAGCCCCGAAACGTCCCTTGCTGAAAATATTGCTTGCCCGGGACGACATGTGGTCTTCGGATTGGAATCGCGACGTGAGTGCTCGCCCCAAGTCGGTCACCCGGGGGCCACTCCAGCTTTTGTTTGACACTCAGACTTTCCTCCCCGGCCCAGCTCCGCTGCGTATCCTGTGGAAGGTGTACTTTTGGCCCTGACCGGGATCACTGGATCAGCGTGAGAAGGGTATGGCCGTGGTGTGGTTGAATCAAATTGACGCTTTTGGGCTGCTGTTCACGCTCGCTTGGGACACTTTGGTAAGCAGTGGCAGAAAAGATAAGACGGGACAGGGATGAACACTGCCCACTGCAATCCTACAGTTTCTTCGTTGCTGACCGTGATAGATGTGCGACGTGCTGATTTCCCTGATTGCGCCATATGCTGAACTTGTGCTATGAAACTTGTTTGCTAGTGATGGTTCTTGTTACCTGGACTTTACACTCTGTGCTGTTATTGACTTACGGGAGGGAGATGCCGAGGGACTGGTGGAAGGCTCCTCCCCGCTTCCCACTACTCTTATTGTAGTTATAGGTTAGGACCTTTTTCTTCCTTTCTATACTTCGGGACTCCTTTTTTGGGGCGACAGGCACACTGCTAGGGGGGGTAGGCCGTAGCCAACTGCAGGGGTGCGGGGTGGGACGGAGGGTTTTTCGTTTATTTCTTTTTGTTCTATGGGCCTTCTATTCTTTTTTCTTTTTTCTTCTGAGCTATATAGTGGACTGACTTCCCGATTATTGAAGTTTAATTGGTGTGTACTACTGATCATTCATATGCTTCCTCCTATGAGGATAGTTGCAGTATTTGTATAACAAACGAAAAGTGTACTTATTTCTCCTGATCTTAGCGGCTGAAATCGATGTTCTGCTTTAAATTGTCCTGATACTACTTCTCCTTACGAACTGAAATTTGAAATTTGACCTCTGTAAATCTGTAACTAATCCTCTATACACTGACGTATTGCTGTGTACTGTACTATTAAGCGTTCGGGCTTTCTGTTGGGCTTTGTGTACCACCGTTATAAATAAAGGTCTTCAAAACACTAGAGATGCTCGTGATAAACGACGAGCTAAGAAAACAAGAACAAGATGACTAACAGAATACTCTGCTCCCTTTTGCCCCCTTATTTTCTGATCTTCCAGGGAAGACCTCCATAATCGAACATCGTATAGAAACCCCAAAAGGAGCCGTGGTGAAACAGAGGCCGTATCGGATACCCGCAGCCAAAAGAGCGGACGTATGTAGAAAAGTGCAGGAGATGTTGCGTCTGGGGGTGATAAGACCATCCAGGAGTGAGTGGTCTTCCCCAATAGTGATGGTTCCTACACCTGATGGAAGCACCAGGTTTTGTATGGAATTTAGGGCCTTGAATCATATATCGTCTTTTGATGCTTATCCTATACCCGCATCGACGAGCTCATAGAGAAACTCAGACGCCAAATATATAAGCACGTTGGACCTGACCAAAGGCTACTGGCAAGTGCCTTTAAAAGAAGAAGACCGTAAAAAGACAGCCTTCGTAACTCCTGACTTACACGGACCACCCGCAACATTTCAGCGCCTCATGAATGAAGTGCTAAGGGACCACCAATCCTTCAGCTCCGCGTATCTAGACGACATCATAATCTTTAGTCCATCTAGGGAGAGCCACCTGAAGCACCTACAAACCATTGTAGGGTCCTTGGAAGATGCTGGCCTACACGTGAACTCAAAAAAGTTGTGTATTGGCTACCAGATGGTGAAATATCTGGGGTATATTTTGGGACACGGAATCATTGAACCACAGATAGAGAAGGTACGAGCAATTGCAGAAACTCCCTTTCCCCAGAATAAAAAAGAAATGAGGGCCTTCTTAGGCCTCATCGGCTATTATCGCCGATTTATCCCAGCCTTCTCAGAAATAGCAGCCCCTTTAACAGACGCACTAAAAAAAGAGTCCAAAAACACCACATATCACTCCCCTACCCCTGCCATGTGGAATGCGTTCAACACCCTCAAACGAGCCATCACCACCAGTCCTGTCTTAACTTCCGCCGACTTTACCCGTCCCTTCCTTCTACACACTGACGCGTCAGACTATGGCGTGGGGGCGGTCCTGTCCCGGATAACGCCTGAGGGGACAGAACACCATATACTCTACATAAGCAGGAAACTGTTCCCTCGGGAGTTAAAATATCCAACTATTGAGAAAGAATGTCTCGTGATCAAGTGGGCAGTGGACAAGCTAAGATATTATCTGGAAGGACATCCTTTTACACTCTACACAGACCACGCAACCCTTAAGTGGATGAGCTAGAACATGTCCCAAAATCCCTGAGTCTTGAGATGGTTCTTATCGTTACAACCCTTTTCCTTTACCCCGAACCCGGCAGAAACGACACTCTTCCGACCGCAGGAGGAAGCAGGGCCATGTTTCTTTAATTGGGCCGAGTTTGCTGAAGGTCCCGCCCCCTGGGACGTCACGGGGTCAGAGGCCCCAAAACCTGGAAGGACGGAGGAGGAGGTGTGTCAGACACCAGGAGAAGAACGCAAGCGTGGAGGAGGTACCGAGTGGGACGAGGAAGGACCACCGACGGAGGAATCCAGAAGAGACGAGTCCCTTCAACGTGCGACAGAGCCAGGAGGCCAACGGTTCCACGCTTTGCCCAGCCACACGTCAGGGCTAGCCCAGGTACGAGCGTGTGTTTCAGGGTGGGCAGGGAGGAAGGGTTTCAAACTCCTGTAACTACACCGGCAAAATCCAATCACCCTCTCTCCCTGAGCACTATCGACACGGGGCAACCGTTTACCTGTTGTTTAGTTTATTTTCATTTGCACACCGTGTACCTCCTCACTACCTTTCCCTACCACCAATTGAGGCACGACCTCCGACTGAATCCAAGTCTTTTGTTTTGTTTTTCTTGCATTCCGGACCGGCGACTGCCCCAGGAGCACCCCGGAGTGGAGGAAGAAAGAAAATCCCTTTCTGAGAGGACGTGTATCTCCAGACAAAGACCCTTAAGCAACCTTACCATATTGTAGAAACTGTTAAAACCAATAAAGGCCAGCCTAAAATCATTACCCGTGTCCGTGAGTTCCTCTAACCCGCTAACAGTATGGTACTGAAATTAAGCTTTCAGATTATCGTGTGATGATGCATTTTATGCGGTGTGTGTTTTTTGTTAGTATACTGGCCCTTGGAGAAAAAAAGTGCATTTGTAAATCGAGCGCTTTCAGGCAGACGTTTATTGTGATATATATGTTAAGTAATTGTCTGCCCGAAAAATGAGATATCTAAGCAATGGAAAAAAATGCAGTTTACTTGTATAGCAGTTGTGTTTCTTGTTGGCAATTGTCATAAATAATTAATTGACATGAAAGGAAAAAACCTGAAAATAAGGAATAATGCCTACCAAATTGATATTGTTATTTTCTGGAAGGTGTATTTGTATAGCGCACAGCTCGCCCGGCAGAGTACCCTGGCGCTGTAAATTTAGGCCTGTACAAGAACTAATAGCAAAATGTGTATCATTTCTCTTATTTTGTTTCAAACTATGAAATGCCAGAATGTATTTAATTGTTTGTAATTATGAATACAAAATTAGGTGCATGTTTAGTTACCTTGATCCCAGATTGCTGTACACCATATTTTTCGCCCTGGGCTCTTCAGTACATTCTGGTGCTTGTAGTCCTCATTTCTACTACTGAACCAATACATTTAATAAAAAATGTTTGCAAAGGCAGAGTTCAGGACTGGATAATGAAATGAAATGAAAAGGGGATTTGTAAAGCGCGGCTGCTGCCCGAGGGCGTCCAAGCGCTGATTGGTAGACGTAGTACTCTGAGGGAAGTGGGGTAGTTAATTTCCAAAGAGGAAGGTCTTTAGCTCTTTGCGGAAAGGCAAGAGGATCCGGTTGGCTCTTAGTGAGGGGGGAATGGAGTTCCAGAGTTTGGCGGCATTGAGCGTGAAAGACCTGCCTCCTGCCCTAGATCTTTTTTTGGGGGGAACTGCGGCAAGGCATGCATTAATTGAACGAAGCTGTTTGCCGGGGCAGTAGGGAGTAAGAAGAGAATGGTTGATCTCAGGGCCAGCTCTATGAAAGGCTTGGTGGGAAATACAGAGGGCCTTAAATGTTATTCTTTCCCTGACAGGGAGCCAGTGGAGTGATCGGATCCCTGCTTTGGCTGATTCTCTGCGAGGTATTTGGAGTAGGGTACGGGCTGCGCAGTTCTGGGTCCGCTGAAGCTTTTGTAATACATATTCAGGGGCTCCCAGGTAGAGGGCGTTGTTAAAGTCATGCCGGGACTGAATGAGGCCCTGAATGACGATTTGTTTAGCTTCAAAGGGCAGGATCGGTAGGATTTTTTTTTAGGATTGGTGTCAGTACAACGCGGATTTTTACATCGCATTCCGTTACAACGGAGCTATTACAACGCAGGATCCATTACATCGGATGCCATTACAACGCATTGCATTACATAGCAGATGGTATTACAACGCATGGCATTACATCGTAAGTATAGGTAAGTATACCTTTTTTTTTAAATGTTATTAAGTTAATTTAATTAATTTAATTTAATTAATTTAAATAAAATACACTTTAAAAAAGCCATTAATTTAATAAAATAATATCTATTTAATAAATGTAATTTTAATAAAAATGGGAATAATTTAATTTAATTAAAATAATAAAATTAACTTAATGTACATATTTTTATAATTGATATTAAATTAAATTAATTGAAATAATTTATTTAATTTAATTAATTTAATTTAAAAATGTAATTAATGAAATAAAATTAATTTAATTTATTAAATATATTTTAATTAATTTAAAAATGGTAAATATAATTTAATTAACCCAAAACACAAACCCCTGTACCCCAAAACCCAAACCCTGCCCTAAAACCTAAAAACACCCCTGTACCCCAAAACCCAAACCCTGCCCTAAAACCTAAAAACACCCCTGTACCCCAAAACCCAAACCCTGCCCTAAAACCTAAAAACACCCCTGTACCCCAAAACCCAAACCCTGCCCTAAAACCTAAAAACACCCCTGTACCCCAAAACCCAAACCCTGCCCTAAAACCTAAAAACACCCCTGTACCCCAAAACCCAAACCCTGCCCTAAAACCTAAAAACATCCCTGTACCCCAAAACCCAAACCTTGCCCTAAAACCTAAAAACACCCCTGTACCCCAAAACCCAAACCTTGCCCTAAAACCTAAAAACACCCCTGTACCCCAAAACCCAAACCCTGCCCTAAAACCTAAAAACACCCCTGTACCCCAAAACCCAAACCCTGCCCTAAAACCTAAAAACACCCCTGTACCCCAAAACCCAAACCCTGCCCTAAAACCTAAAAACACCCCTGTACCCCAAAACCCAAACCCTGCCCTAAAACCTAAAAACACCCCTGTACCCCAAAACCCAAACCCTGCCCTAAAACCTAAAAACACCCCTGTACCCCAAAACCCAAACCCTGCCCTAAAACCTAAAAACACCCCTGTACCCCAAACCCAAACCCTGCCCTAAAACCTAAAAACACCCCTGTACCCCAAAACCCAAACCCTGCCCTAAACCTAAAAATACCCAAACACCCCAAAACATATACCTCAGTACCCCAAAACATATACTCCTATACTCATACTTATTTAAAAAATTACTTAAATTAATAAATTTAATTTATAATATTTGAAAACATAAATAAATATTTTTATTTATTTTTATTTATAATTAATATTAATTAAATCAATTATATAATATTAAATAAAATAAAAAAAATTATATACTTACCAATACTTACGATGTAATGGTATGCGTTGTAATACCATCTGCTATGTAATGCCATGCGTTGTAATGGCATCCGATGTAATGGATCCTGCGTTGTAATAGCTGCGTTGTAACAGCATTACGACGTAAAAGTTGCGTTGTAAGTGATACACACCTTTTTTTTAGCATCCGAATAAGCCCGATAACACAGAGTTTGCTGTAGATGGAGCAATGTTGAAGAGGGGAGTATCTCCTTCTGAACTTGAAAAGAAAGAGGGGGGGACAGGGAGCTGGATGTGGGTCCAGTGGCTTGTGCTCCTGAAAGGTAGATAGTTTACTTAGGAGAGTCCCTGTTCCTGAGAAAGTGAGAGTTGCGGGAAGTCGTTTTAGAGAAAGGCGGGATGAAGTCGTGGAGACTTTTGCTTGATGCCCTCACACACCCCGGAGGATGTCATGCTTCATCATTGGGCGGTGCTCCTCATTGGGCCGGCGCTGCAATGCCCTATGGGTTCCCCGAAGGGTCACTTTATCGGAAATATTTTGTTGAACAAGCCGTATGGTGCATGCGGGTCAGTGCTTAATGAGTAGTGAAAGGTGAGTTAAAAAACGGCTAGAGGGTATCAAGGGTAAGTCAATGATTAAAAAGAAACGGTTAGGTGCTGCTCGAGGGTAGTTATTGTCCTCCGTAGCTGAAAGGATATAGTGCTTCTTAATGAAAGTAAAATGTATACGGTCAGGTCAACATGTTTCGCGCTTTGATATGGTCTCTGGGAGTCCTATATCTTAGACAGGCTCCATACGGATGCGAGTTTCCATCCTAGTCCATAAATGGTGATGTCACCATTGGGGTTTCATGGTGTAAGATAATTGAGCAACTACATATTACGCAGCCATTTTGAGGATCTTTGCCCATCAGATTGGATATGCTTGTGTCAATCTGTGCATGTTATTCCATGCATTAGTGGTGCCATAATTAAAAGGGCATCCGCCAGACCTGGTTAGTCTGATGTTTAAGTATCTCACAAAGGTGAGCTTTGATAGAACAAAGTGTCTAGCTAGGATAATGTTTGTGAAGCCGTCTTTGAAGAAAGAGTTCCTAAGGCATTTATAACTCTGTCAAATGCACAGACATTTGAACAATACCTATTTAAATACAGTCAAGTGATATAGTTCTGTTCACCAATAACTATCTGGATCTCATCCTTTTGCTTGCGGAACTACCTTAACTGCAGCCCTTTGAATGATGTGACGTTTCTGGTCAGGTCGCTTGCATTCATTACTCTCACTCTGAACAATGGATTTTCTGCAATATAGTGTTGAGTGCAGAATTCTCTTTAGGGTCCTGAGGGTAGTAAAACATGTAGCCAATATTTTAGCTGCAGCTTCAGAACAAGGCTGCAATCAAAAATCCAGCTCAGGTTTCTTACAGGATCTACAGGTGTTGAAGTGGGTCCCATCATAGGGCCACAGGTCATTGGACCAGAAGTTGTCTGTTCCTCCCACCACTAAAACGTGAGTTTTGTTGGTACTTTGTTGAAGCTCATTCTGACTCATCCAATGTGCTTTTGCCATCAAATATGTCAGAAAACTACTGCCAAGTTGATTTCTCGTTGCCCTTAGGTCAGACGATTCGGTGGGCATCACCCGCAAGGCCACGTTGTGTGAATCCAAAAGTGTGACGCAAAGTAGCTAGATTAAATAAAGTGAGCCCTCTGGAACACCAGTGTGGATTTTTGGGTAAAGAAAGTTGGGGTCCCAATGAGAGAGTGTGCCCCACTAAGAATGATACAGACCAATGCCCTCTTAGTTCTATTCCACTTAATTGCTGAACCAAAATGGAATGGTATACCCTGTCGAAGGCGACTGAAAGATGAAAATTGATATCAAGGCTGAAGCCTTCTGCATGACATGGCCAGTCACTCATTACCATAAACCTAAAGTGCCAAGCCCTGGTAGTTCCAATGTGCCTATGGAGGTCTAACCTTCCATCCAATAACTGATATTGCCCAATTAGAAAAGAGTGTTGCAGCTTGTATATTGGGGACAGAGCCAGGAAATCTGCCAGATGGGAAGCAAAATCAGGCTTCCGCCACTAAATCAAACCGGTAACAGAAATAGGACAAAACAATGGCTGAGTTGGCCAACATCAGTTCTGCATTATCTATCAAAAGTAATTACATGGTAATAGTAAAATTGTCCTTGGCTCTTACTTCACAGCCTCCAACCGGTTTGTTTAGAGCGATCAATGTGCATTATTAAAATGCCCCATAGGAACTAGTACAGCAAAAGGGGGGGTGGAGGGGTCCCCGAACAATCTGTAAGCAGAGTGCCAGTGACAAACAGGAAATGGGTTTTGGTTTCTGTCTATCAAGTGTTTAGCCAAATCAGTGTGGTCTGGTGGGAAGCATGAGGCACATACACTGAAGGCGAGGGTAATTTTTTTAAGTCTCATATTTGTTCAGACCTTCTAATTTTATGAAAATGTGATTTATAATATACTTTTAGGGGTTATCAGTCAGCCCTCTTCTTCCATTGGTCTGTTATTGCGTCATTAGCCTTTTTCATCTACCTACTTTAGCACAGAGCGTGGGGCAATGGTGCAGCCTCTGGCAAACTTCACAATTCTGACGTTTCACAAGGAGCGCGTTCACAAACAGAGTATCTCCCCTCTTTGCCTGGGGCTCCTATGCAATTTGTGCTTTTTGAGATCAAAAAAGAATTTTGCTTTTAGCCACCCTTTTTGTTTTAATTGAGAAGGGCTCAGCACCTTCCCCCAAAAACAAAGTTTTGCAAAAACAATGAAAAAAACAAGCATTGACAAAACCAAAAGGCTGGGAGCCAATGCAGGATTAATTGACTTTAGGAATGCTTGTTTTCTACCTCTTTCTGAGAGGCAGTTTGTTTCATGTAAGAATCAATCAATTAGCTGTCCTATACTGTTCTTAACCATACTTTGTATCCAATTCAGAGTTCCATTTTGTCCTGCAAAACTGAAGGAATGTCCTATATGTCTTTGGCTGTGGGTCATTTTAAAGGAATGGCTTACTCGCCCCCTGCCCCCACTTATTCAATACTGGATTTATTTATTTATTTATTTATTATGCAACTTATACCGCGCAGACTAAACCCGAAGGTATCAAGGCGCCTACCAAAAGAGATCAAAATGTAGGGCACAACTACAAGTACGCTTGTACATAGAGACGTGTTTTAAGGGCAGATCTGAATGTCTGTAGGGAGGGGAGAGACCTTAATTCAAGCGGAAGAGCGTTCCACCACTTTGGAGCCAGATAGGAAAAAGCCTTCCCACCCCATCTGGTTTTCCGAATCCGCGGAACACAGAGAAGAAGTCTGTTTGAGGAGCGGAGGTTCCTGCCAGGATTATAATGAGACAGGATGGATCCAATGCCTGTAGGGCTACTTTTCGCCAAAGCTTTATAGACCATACACATGGATTTAAAGACTATCCGCTCCTCCATCGGAAGCCAATGAAGCTGCTTCCTGGCCAAAGTGGCCGAGGCACGCCGAGGTAGATCAAGGACAAATCTGGCTGCCGCATTCTGGACTACCTGCAGGCGCTGCAGCTGGCTTTTATTCAGTCCTGCGTACAGCGCATTGCAATAGTCCAAGCGGGAGTCTAGGAGGGCAACAGCAAGTTGCCTTCCTGCCTGCAAAGAAAGGTAGTGCCTAATTTTCCTTAGTATGTGGATGATACCCCAACAGGTAGATACAGTCCTATTAACCTGTTGGCACATACCAAGGGTGGGATCAATCATGACCCCGAGATTTTTAGCCAGAGAGGTGGGATTAGGGCAGGCACCCAGTGAGTCAGGCCACCACTCCATTGACCAGATCTCTTCCTTTCCTCCAAACACCATCACCTCAGTCTTCTCCCCATTTAATTTCAGTGAATTGTGAATCATCCACTGGCTGACTGCCTCCATACAAGATCTAAAATTGGAGGCTGTCCGCTTAGTTGACTGGGAGAGAGAGACGAGGATCTGGGTATCGTCCGCATAGGAAACTACCTCCATCCCAAAAGATCTAATTAGTCTGGCAAGGGGGGTCACATAGATGTTAAAAAGGGTGGGACTGAGCGCCGACCCCTGAGGGACCCCACATTGCACAGACCGGGATGGAGATAGGAATTTACCCAGCATTACCCTTTGCTCTCTGTGGTCGAGAAAAGAGGAAAGGAGCCCCAGGGCTGCCCCCTGAACCCCAATCTCACCCAATCGAGATGTTAAGACTAGGGGAGAAAGGGTATCGAAGGCAGCCGTGAGGTCCAGAAGGATTAGGAGGGATATTGAGAGAGATGCGAAATGCAGGCTTTGCTGAGTGATGGGCAAAGTGTGATGTGCAGAGAGAAGGTAAATTCAGGATGCACAGAAAGACCAGAAATAGGAGATACCCGCAGAGATGGGGAATGCTGGATGTGCAGAGGGATGGGAATGACGATTGAGTAGAGTTGGGAATATTCGTTTCGCAGATGTTCGAAATGCTGGATGTGCAGAGAGATCGGGCTGTTGGAACTTAAAGGAGGAGGGAAGGCAGGCGGGTTTCTGAAAATTGGATATAGTGGGGATATCTAAGGTGGAAGACATTTGGGAATAGGATAAAACCATTCAAGCAAATGACTAATTAGGTCACACTACAAGGTACGCAGTGCTTTAAATATCTACAATTGTGGGACGCCCTGAGCGTCCATGAGGGGCAATTGCACGAGGCTCATAAAATCTCCCCACTTGAGAATTGGACCATCATAGACCTGCCTGTGAAAAAGGTATAGCATAGATTTGTAAAACTTGAACCAACAACTCAACTGAAAAACTAATATAGGAATAGGAAAAATGGAATAGGATATCGGCTTATTAGAAGATGAAGAACAGGAGGAGCCTAGATGGGCTCCCCTTGAGGTGTCAATGAAACCAGGATATCATTTAGAACACTTTTTAAAATACCACAGCACATGTACTACACATGAGCAAGGCTGAGAATAATGTGATACATTCAACCAGATCTATGTCTTCATGGATGTGGGATATATGGAACTTTCTCCACAAATGGTGGGAAATTCAGAAAGATTGTTACTTTTTGGAAAAGAAGAGGTACACAACTGAACAAAATGCAGAATCTGCCGTAGATTGGTGTCGTGCCTGACCCTTTCTGCAGGTTCACCCCAGATTTTTGCCTTCTTTTTGCTGAACTCGCTTTTGTTGTTTTTTAAGACTCTGTGCACTTTCCCACTCTTAAACAGTGCTAAAGTTATTGTGCTCTCTTCCTAAACATGGTAAAGTTGGCTTACTTCTAATTTGCACATTACTTTTCCTTACGAGTCCCTAGCAAATGGTACTACATGTACCAAGGGTCTGTATATTAAATGCCACCAGTGGTCTGCAACACTCATCGTGCCACCACTAAAGTAGCATGGTAAAACATGTCTCAGGCCTGCCACTGCAGCCTGTAGTGCAGTTTTAAAGGCCAAAGCTTTCCTTTTTAATGCTTATAAGTCACCCCTAAGATAGGTCCTGAAAGGTTCACAGGGCAGGGTGCATGGTATTTAAAAAGGAGAACATGTGTTTACGTTTTAAATGTGCTAAGAGTGAAGAAACCCTAAAGTCCCATAGACTAATGCTGGATTACCTTATTTCAGTTACAGAGTGCTAACGTTAGTTTGGGAGCAGATAAAAAATACTTCTTGAACTCTTTTAAATTGTAATTTTAAACACACTTTAATGGTAAAGTCAGATTTTTAAGTACAATTTCAAAAATTTAACTTTTAGTTAGTTGGCATTTTTGTGCCCAAATCAACAGTGCCCTTCTGCCAGTATCCAGGGTTACATGACATGGCTGTCCCACCTGTAGTGGGTTGTTGATTCCTTCCTGACATAGGGACAAAGAGGCTTAGTTGTGGACAGGATGAGCCATCGTGACAGGATGGCTGCGGGAAGAGAGCTTTACCTACTGCGCATACAAAGGAACCTGGCACCAGGCCTGCCCTTGCTTTTGTCACTGTAGACCGAGATGACCAAACCCAAGAAGGACAGGGGAACTGGACAGAACCAGTCGGGCATTGGGCTAGAGGTTGCCCCCTACACACACACACACAGGCTGGCACGGGGGATAAAAGGTAACACTCAGACCCCCATTTCAGATCACTTCTGGACCTGTGGATGATTTACAGGAGGACTGCACTGCTGCTAGAAGGACTGGCCTGCTGTCTTAAGAGGAAAGACTGGAGATGCTCCTTTGAACACAGGACCACCAGAAGGATTCCAAGTGGTAGCTGGCTAGCCTCCTCCATGAGCAACAGAGAGACCATAATCTTCCAGTGGCCACCTGGCAAATGCCCAGCTGACCAGCAGCACCCGGACCTGCCTAATTCCTTTTACTGGCCTCTGGTGGAGTGAGTCTTGATCACCAAAAGATGCCTTCCAGCTCTTGAACTCTTGGTTGGCATCAGTAAGAACTCCTTCACAAGAAAAAGGTGAAAATCCTGAAGTTTCAGCTCTTTCCAACAGCTAACGGGCCTGTTTGCACCAAGACTCCGCCACCTGCGATTACCACCAGTGCAAATTTCTAGTGGGATCTGCTCTTTGCGCCAACATCAACTGTCTGCAATGACCAGCAACACAAGACATGCACGTCAAGCTGCTACGAACTGTTGGCTACGATCTACCAACACGAAGCCCCAGCGTCAACTGGTTCTTCACGCTACAGCAACGACCATCAGTGAGGCTCAACCTGCTCGTAATGCCTAAAGCCTCCTTGCAGCCACCTCTAAGGCAGATACAACTCTTCTTGCCGGACTTGAGAAAATAACTTCTCAGCAGGACTAACCTGGTCTCTGTATCTAATCCCTGCTTCATTGCAGTAGGCCTGTACTTGTGACTTTACCCTAGTCTAGCTTGGCCAAAGAACATGAGTGGTGCTTTCTACTTCTTGGCTCTATTTTTATAAAAACTTTAAAGTTCAGTATCTCCAGTTCTGTTGATTGGATTATGTTTGTTTTGGTGTGATTTTATTTATTACACATGTACTCTATTCTTCTAAGTTAGTTTTGGATTTTTCTTATGTTGTATTTCCACTTTATTAATGCTTGTGTGCTGCATAAATACTTTATACATTGCCTCTAAGTTAAGCCTGACCACTTTTGGGCCAAGCTACTACAGGGTTAAGCATAGGTTAATTGAGTTATGACTTGTGGTTCACCCTGACAAGCATTGTGTTTATTATTTGAGTGGGCCTTTAAGACCCTCAACTGTCAAACCTTCAACTGATAACCTGGTTTCTTAAAGATGTCAAAATAAGTGTCTTCGAGGCGTGGCCAAGATGGCGGCGTAGTCTGACGCGGGTCCTGTGAGCTCCCCGGCCCGTCGCCCCCTATAGCCGATTTTCTGCTTAATGTCCCCCCAAAAAAGACCAATTTCAGCGTCCGGGCCGCCCACGGAGGCTCGGGGACACAGCGGCAGCGCCCCACGAGCGGCCGACAGCAGTGCAGGAACGGGGCTCGCTGGCCGCAATATCGAGGCGGCCGCTGGAGGCCTGAGCCGGGCTGCACCCACGTCTGATCCGAGCCGCCCCGGCTAGCCCACCAACGCTGGGGTGCCCGGGGGGCATCTGGGGCCAGGCGCTAAGAAGCGGAGCTGCAGAGCCGCGGCGGGTCCGGAGCCGCGAGCCCCGGCCACCCCCCGGCCTCGGGAAGCAGAAAGCACCTTACCAACGGGGGAAAGGAAGGCACCACAGAGCAGGGCCCTCGGACGTTGGGCCGCCGGCACAGTGGGGGTGAGGAGTCGCGGGGGCGGCAGCAGGGAGGAGAAAGTCCCACAGACAGTCACCGGTGCCGTTTCTGGGTCGACGGCGGGAGCGCGCTCACGCTCAGCCAGCGGCACCTAGAGGGGAGACGGCGCCACGGCCTTAAGACTGCACACCCGCCCACTGGACCCTAAGCGTTGAGCGGGCCACAACACCTGGTCGCCTCCCGCCCACGAGCGCCAGGTACAAGGGGTCAACAGAGCTGCACCGGCTTGCAATACAGAGCCGCGCCGGGCCTAGATTCCACTGGGGAGGGGCCCGCATGACCGGCGGTTGCGGAAGCGGAGAGCCTCTTCTGCAAGGCCCATCGTCACTGCTTCCCGCCCCAGGGCCTCTGGGCTCACTGCAGTCGCCACACCTCGTGTTTCCCTCGCCAGCAGAGGCCCCTAGCAGGGCAACGGACCCAGAGCACTCGCCCGGACAGGGCCCCCTGGCCAGACAAGAAAGAAGGTCTGCCCACCGCTCCATAAGGAAAGCCCAGACGCAAAGGAAGCCCCAGAGGGCAGATGGAGGAGGGCCCGCGTCCGGTCTAGGGGCAATATGGCGGGCCAACGCAAAAAAGGGGACCGCACGCTCCCGGAGATGCTGGCGAAGGGCCAAACGAAGAACGACAAAGGGCCGCCCTCGCCAGAGACCGCGAAACAAAAGCCTGGTCCCTCCGGAGCAGACGTACCGATCACTAAGTCCTTCCTAGAAACTCTATTCAACTCACTAAGGGACGGCTTCAAGACACTACAACAAGACAAGGCGGGAGAAGTCAGGGAAATCAGGCGGGAGGTGGACGGCCTTGGAGAACAAGTGGTGGCCATTGAAGAGACAGACCAGGTCAGGAGCGAGGAGATAGAACAACTACAACAAGAGGTCATCCGTTGGAAGAACCAACAGCTGGTCCTACAGGCACATACAGAGGACTTGGAAAACCAGTCCTGCCGGAACAACATACGGGTGCGAGGGGTCCCTTCGAAGGAGGAGGGGGCTGACGTCACAGGCTATCTACAAGCTCTCTTCCGCGGCATTCTGGGGGAACCACCAGATTTTGAAATACGGATTGACAGAGCACACCGAGTGGGTCTCCCTAGGCGATCACCCGCTCCCCCCCCAGACATCCTAGAGTTTTTTGCCGGACTTCCCTCTCAAGGAAAGGATCCTTAAGGAAGCGAGACAGAAACAACCCCTACAGTTCCGCAACTGCCCCGTGGCCCTGTATCAAGACCTCTCGGCCATTACACTCCAGAAGCGGAAATCTTTTAAGGCAGCTACGGAGGCTCCTAGCTTATAACATTCAGCTGGGAGGGTGTCAGCCGTAATCGGGTCGATCTATGCACCTAACACCAAACAAGAATCCTTTCTCACAGGGGCTCTAGCAGACACACTAACTCACACCATCAATTCAACGCTAGTGGGGGGCGACATTAACCTCGTGATGGACTCCGCCAAAGACAGGTCAGGCCAAAGGTTTGGTTCTACGGGGGCGATCTCCAAGGAAGGGGAGCAATGGTTAGCGAGCAGAGGGTTTGTAGACCTCTGTAGGAAGACTCACCCTGACACCCCGGGATACACCTTCTACTCACACGTACACCACACGTACGCACGCATAGATTATTTCCTAGGGTCGTCGGAGGTGGCGTCTCTGGTCACGGATACTGAAGTCATCCCAGCAGCACTCTCCGACCACGACGCACTCGCAATACACATACGAGTACCTAGAACGAAGACACAGTAGGGTAGATGGCGCCTCAAGGAAACTCTTTTGCATCGTAAAGGTGTCACACAACACGCGCATTACTGAATACTTAACCACAAACGACACGGCAGACATCCTGTTGACAGCATTGTGGGGGGCTTTGAATGCGGTGGTGCGCGGGGAATTGATGGCGGTAGCGGCAGCTGAAGCTCGGGAACGCCAAGACAAAAGACAGACACTGTCCGACCAAGTACTTGAGCTTGAGCGGGTCCACAGCAGAACAGCTAGGGCCCAACTGGTGAGTCTTGATCTGGATCGAGCGGAATACGCGGCGCTGTGACTGCGCCATACATATTACGCGGGCGGAGATAGAACGGGCCGCCTGCCAGCCAGAAGACTCAAGGCTAAGGTCCTGCGCTCAAAGATCACGTCCCTCCGAGATAGCAACGGACGAGAGCTACAGGACAACGAGCAGATCGCTGAAACGTTTCGGGCATTTTACGCGTCGTTATACGCGGCAGAGCCTGGCCTGGACATAGGGGAGGCAGACTCGTATCTTCAGACGGCGGCAGTCACGGCCCTCAACGAGACTAACGCGTGTTCTTTTGACGCACCGATAAAAACGGACGAGGTAATCACAGCAATAGCGCGCCTCAAGCCGCTCAAGGCGCCAGGCCCGGACGGCTTCTCGGCGGGCTTCTATAAAACATTTTGCCATCTGATAGCCCCGATACTGACTAGATTATTTAACTCTTTCCAGGGCCCATGCTCCATTCCGCGGGACATGCTAGAGGCTGACGTCATCGTCCTGCCAAAACCGGGGAAAGACAAGACCAATTGTGCAGCATATAGACCCATATCACTGCTCAACCTGGACCTAAAGCTGTTCACTGGCATTTTGGCCGCAAGGCTGGGCCCCTGCCTGCCAGGCGTCATTGAACCTGATCAAGCAGGATTCATCCCTAACGGGCAATGCGCGGACTACACGAAACGGTTGCTGCATGTCATAGGCAAGGCCCACTTCAATGACTCGGACGCTGCCCTCGTATTGGTCGACCCGGAAAAGGCGTTTGACAGGGTCGACTGGGGGTACCTGGACATCACCCTGGCGCGCTTTGGAGTGGGAGAACGTTTCCGTACCTGGGTCGCTAGTTGTTACTCTGCCCCTCAAGCGGTCATTCGGGTCAATGGGGTGTGCTCCAAACCATTTGACATCCAAAGAGGGACCAGACAGGGGTGCCCACTCTCCCCATTGCTTTTCGCTCTTTACATCGAGCCGTTCGCACAAAAGGTCAGAGACAACCCAGCGATTGCCGGAGTCAAATTTGGGGGGGAAGCACAGACCATAAGCCTCTATGCGGACGATATCCTCGCAGCAGTGGAGGACCCTATCAAGTCGATCCTGGCGTTCTTAACGGAGGTGGAGGCGTTTGGGAAGGTTTCGGGGTCCCTGGTACTCCCACTGGGGCGAAATGCCCGTGCGTCTAGCAGACTGCCTCAAAACCTAGGGGGGCTCGCCTCCAGCATGTCGGTGCCCTATCTGGGCATCTCCCTAACGCCTAGCACTGCGCAAACAGTGAACCAGAACTATGCAGCTCTCCTTAGTCAACTTCTGGGCGACCTCACAAAATGGCGCCAACACTCACTCTCATGGTTGGGGCGAGTAGCGGCGGTTAAAAATATCTCTGCTGCCGAGGGTCCTGTATTTATTCCAGACATTGCCTGTCACACCCCCCATTAGGCCTGCTTAATAAACTTCAAGATGCCATCCGATAGTTTGTCTGGGCCGGTAAGAGACCGTGGCCACATAGAGACCTCACCGGCCACGCCTCGTCGGTTGGCGGACTGGGAGTCCTGGACCTCCAGAGATAAATTCAGGCAGCACAACTCGGATATCTCTTGGAATGGCACCGCCCCGAATCTGAAAAGAGGTGGCTGTTCCAAGACCGCGCAATGGCCCAAATGCCACTATGGCGGGTCCCATTCTTGAGGCGTCAGGACCGCCCCGCATACATGAAGTAATCTCCTATCACAAGCACTATTTTGCAGGTGTGGGATAAGGTGGCGATGTCTGGGGACCTCACTACCTACCCATCACCGATGACACCCTTGTTTGACAACCCAGCTTTTGAGCCGGGTACGGTCCCTGGCTCCAGACTGCAGGTCGGCTGGTCATCTATTCGACCTGGAAGGTTTTATGCCGATGCAAACCCTGCAGGAGGCCTACGCGCTCCTGCAGCTTCCACACTTCCAATACTTCCAAATCCGACATTGGCTCACGAGCAGAGACATTTTACCGCAGGTCAGTAGGCACCTCACACCTTTTGAAAAATGGCTCCACACCAAGAAGACCGATAAGCAAGCGATAACAGATCTATACAAAATGCTATGCCCGCTGCTTCCCACCTCGCATTCTGCGGGTCAGAAAAGATGGAGCGAGAACTAGGTCGATCCTTCACTGATAAGGGGTGGCAAGATATATATTATAGGGCCCACCACACCGCTAGGAATGTGGCTCGTAAGGAATCGGCAGTCAAGATAGCTTATTATTGGCACCTGACACCGGCACGGGGAGCCAGGGGCAGCTAACAGGGAGGGTGTCCGTGAATAGGGGTGTACGGCAGGGCTGTGTGATGGCCCCGACACTGTTCTCTCTCTTTGTTAATGGGGTTGTAGACCATTTGAAGGAGGACAGTGCCGATGCCCCGGTCCTGGCCGGGGAGAAAACACCTACCCTCCTCTTCGCGGACGATACCCTACTGTTGGCTAAAACTTCAGCGGGCCTGCAAAAATTATTGGATAAATTCAGCCTGTTTTGCTATGAACGTGGACTCACCATTAACACGACTAAAACAAAGTTGGTGTTACCCCCCCCCCCAAAAAAGAGAACGAAACCCCAGATTACCCTTAATGGATCTCCACTCGAGGTGGTGGAGGAATTTGACTATCTGGGAATCGGGATTAATAGTAAAATGAGGTGGGATTCCCATATAGCCAAGATGTTGCTAAACCTTAAGAGAGTCTCGGGTGCCATCCTGAGGAGCCAGCGATTATCAGTTAGTAGACCTATCGCCCCGGCTCTTGCTGTGTATGATGGAAGGGCACTGCCTTCTGCGACATATGGGGCAGAATTATGGGGTGGAGAAAATGTCCAGGTCTTGGCCAGAGCAGAGAATAAATTTATAAGGGAATTAGTTGCCTTACCGGCCTCAACCCCGCTGAAACCACTGTATCTGGATATGGGCAAACGCCCTATCTCAGATGTAGTTCAGTTGCGCCCGTTGCTGTTCTGGGTGTGCCTAAGGAGGACCCCAGAGCTAGCAAACTATGCCCTGGTGTTGGAGGAACTGATTACATTGAACACCGTAGTAAAATACATTGGGTAAACAAATTGAAACAGATGGTTTTGAAGTTGGGTTTGATTGAATCCTGGATTTCCCAGTCCCCACCCCCAAAACAAGTAATAAAGAAAATTTATTGGGAGTGGGTGGAGGCAGAAGAACAGAGGGACCCAAGCTGGGGTTCTTTAACCATGCAGTTCATAGAACACAAACCAATTAGGAAGCTGGAACCTTTTTTAGATCTCATCAGAACACCTAGAGACAGAGTGATCTTTCTAAAGATGAGGTATGGAATTTTACCACTTAACTATTTCACTAAATGTTGGAAAGGCTCAAGGGCCCCTAACGGTGCATGCCCTTGTTGTCCCTGCAGAATCCCTTCCACACTTCCTGTTTGGTTGTAAAGCTTATAAGAGGGCAAGACATAGATGGCTGAGACCAGTTTGTAGGGAGCTGGGGGTTAGAGATTTCCGGGTTGCCCTCCGCATTATTATAACTAACACGTCTCCCCTTTTTATTGTTTGTGGTGTGGCTCATTCGCATGAGGATATGTAATGCTATTAATCCTTAGACCCTCTAGATATGGTTATTAACTAACAATATTTTTTAATATTGATATATTTAGTATTGTCATGTAATCTGGTTATGTTTTATGTTTTTAAATGTATATAGTATTTTTAGCCATTTTTAACATGAAATGTACATTTTTAGCTTTAATATTTTATGAAATAATGTACTTTTATGATATGACAACATCGAATAAAGTATCAATCAATCAATCTTATTATTGGCACCTGACACCGGCACGGCTTCAGCAAAGTAACCCTCGCCGTGATCCTCTGTGCTGGAGGGGTTGCGGACAAGTAGGCTCACTAACCCACATACTCTGGGAATGCGCAGAGGTGCAGGAATTTTGGGAGCAGGTGCTTAGGGACATAGATAAATACTTTGATACAGAAATCCCACGCTTCCCGGCTTACACATTACTGGGACTACCCAACAAAATCACCTTCCCACTAAAATCACTTAGAGGTAAACAAATGGGGCTGGCAATGGGGGCGGCGACGCAACACGTCCTTTTGCTATGGTGCTCCACACGGAAACCCACACACACGGGGTGGCCCCACAGGCTCTGGTACACGATGGGCATGGAAAGGATACAGGCCTCCCTCATCCAAACGCAAGACACGTTCCTTGATAACTGGTAACCACTGGTGGACCTCTTATCCGATGAATTTAATGAGCTAACCTGCCCAAAATACCTCAAGGTTCTCCGGCTTGCTGACGAATTCCAGAGACCAACTGCCCCACCCGACTAGAGCTTTTCGACTCGGTAGCTGTTACAATGACCTTCAGAATAGTGACCACACCGGAGGGGGGGATCCGGGGGGAGGGAGGACTGTTCAGTTGGGGATGTTTGGGGCACTGCCGTTCAGCACCAAGCCCACGCCCGCTCGCATGGACACATCTTCCATTCCCATTTGCACATTGACCGCCCTAGCGGTGGGGGGCGAGGGTCTGAGGCGGGGTGTGTTCCCCGAGATATACAATGCATGCCTTGTTTTGTGTTTTATTTCTTGAAATGCAATAAAAATTATTCAAACAAAAAAATACGTGTCTTGAGTATTGGGTGGGGGGGGACAATCTCCACCCAAATATAAATGTGCAACACACAGGCTTCATGGTGGCCCGACAAAATGTAGCCAGACTATGGGCGCTGCTCAGAAATGGACTGGCACATGTACTGGTTGTGTGGAGCTGAGAGAGTCACTTGAGTAGAGGTTGCCCA
Organism: Lissotriton helveticus; assembly: GCF_964261635.1. Classification (NCBI taxonomy): domain Eukaryota; kingdom Metazoa; phylum Chordata; class Amphibia; order Caudata; family Salamandridae; genus Lissotriton; species Lissotriton helveticus. The sequence continues at coordinate 1,594,519,679 of NC_136069.1, read as the reverse complement.
TGCAATCCTCATAAGCTATGGGGACTGCATCACTTGGAATGATTAATTAATGAGAGCATAGAACCTTAAGGAAGAGATAGTGATTGATTAAACAAAATGTGGTCCATTGATTTATTGAGGGTAGAAAAGAGGCAGACTGGCTAGTTCTCCTGGCCAGTGATTATGTCCATGAAAGATGTGAGATGCCATGACGTGAACTTTACTTAATGTCAATTGATCTGTACATGAAGAAGGAATTTACTTATTGCTGATTTGAGACCTGGCAGTTGATTATTATTATTTATTTTTAAAAACAGGAAAATGTTATGAAAAAAAGACATTTCAAATTAGTAGGAAATGGGAATATGGATGAGCATAGAGAACGAAAAAAGGACGATAGATTAAGGTCCAGGACCATTTTAAATATGATATACATGATGACCAGAGCAAGGATCAGAAGTTTGAGCAGCAGTTTAGGGGCTGCATTAGTTTTAGAAGGGGGATGTTGGATGTCCAGAAACCTGCGAAATATCTGAGGTTAGTGGAAAACCTAGGGTCTTGTTTACATATCTGACCAATAACCAAGGATCAATCAGATGAAAGGGCTGCTTATCATATAAAACTAGACATTGAGATCACAGAAGAGAGAATTGTCAAGATAGTGAATCAAATTAAACCATTGAATGTCCTAGATTTAGCGGGGATAGTCAAGTCTATTATTTTATCAGTGACTTGCTTTTCATATCTGAACACAACGTCAGTCAAACCCACTGCTCCTTGCATCATTGTAAATACAGGCAGAGTCCTATTTCCTTTTAATGGTTGCTAGGAACACAGGACTCCAAAGAATGATGATCCGCCTTGCCATGCATGCCCACTCTTAATAAACGGAGAGAAGAGTCAAAGTCTTGTGTTGGGTACATCCAAATACAATAAATCCTGGTATATTTACCAATGTAGGCTTGATAGGGTTAGAGAGTACAAATATTTGAGTTTAATTTTTGATCAGGTACCACCATGGAGCTCATTATTTAAGACTAAAAGATTGACTAATTGACAAGTTCTCTAATGAGCTACTAAGATTTGATTGGAAATTTGGAGAGGGCATTGTGAGCCAATGTAGCTAAAACCACTCTAGTCGTAATGCACGGCTCCTATTTCTGTTTCACAATCCTGATAAACTCAATAGATCTGATGCTTGAATATCGCGTAGATTAGTGGATTTCAACAAAGACATCCCATTAGAGGCAATGCAGCTAGAGTTGGAATCGCCTTCCACAAAAGTCGAAATAATTCAGGCGACTCTGTTCCAGTATATCACCCTGTCTCGATCTCCACTATACATTCGATATTAACTGGATTGTGAGCAATTGATAGCCATTCTAGAACCAGACTTGTCCTTAAGGACTCCAAGGCTAGTCTCCCCTAGATAAAAGTAAGTTTAAAAGAAAGAAAATGAGGGAATGGTCGTGCAAAACAGATGCAGAATATGCAGCTACAAAAGCAACGTATCCGCCTTACCATTCCTTACTGAATTGTGAGCCCTCAGGATGTACAACCAACTCCAACAGTTCACCCAATGCATAATACTAATGCTGGCGAGGCTCACTCCTTTCCCAACCATAGACGTAAAGAGCAAATGGTTCTGAAGTTTGAACAATAGCAGTAAATTTCCCCATTGTGTAGAGAGCAGAGAAATACTTAATCATATCAAGTTTAACTCTCAAGAGTTGGAGGCATTGCAAATATTTCAATCTTTGTTTCCATGATTTTGAGAGCACAGTATAGCTTTATAGTCCAATGCCAAGGGCTATACCAGTTGTTGAAGGGCAAGAATCCGAGTTGTAAACCTGAGCCGCAAATGAGGGCCTTTAACAACAGCAATAGTGTGAGGCAAAAGACTAAAAGGTTATTGAATCATTCCAGTCCCTGAGGAGAGAATGTTCTAAATGAAAAAGGGAGGAACAGAAAGAGCAGCATTGGAATGCCGTAGTAGAAGGCTTAGATCAGCCATTACAAGCTCTGAGACACCGGATGTCTTCAGTGAAGCTCCCAACATTCTGCTGTTCTAATATACCCAAATAGCCCACTGCCGAGGGCTATACCAGTTGTTCAAGGCCCTGAACTCGAGTGTGGCTTGGCTCTATAACGAAGGAGAGGGCCTTTAACAACCAGTATAGCCCGAGACAGTAGGGCTATATGGCTATTAGAACATTCCACTCACTAAGGGTAGAATATTCTAAACTAAAAAGCAAGAAAATTAATAACATTGGAATGTTAGAGCTCCGGGATTATACCAGCCATTATAAGCCTGGAGCACTCCATTGTCTTCAGTGGAGCTCTCAACATTCCAGTGTTCTAATTGAAAACATCAACTCATTAGTATGTCAATCATCAGCCTTATTTTAATAATTTACACTTTTATTTCTAATCTATGTTTATACAGTTTATTTTATACCTGAAATGAAGCACTAGTAAAAACATAACTAATATGATGGGGTATATTTAAAATAAATTTGATTAGATCACCTGTTAATGTTTTATTAGACAATTCACCTTGTGGGGTGCCTAAGCATTCTTTGTCCAATAACTGCCTGGACTTGGTTGGACTTTGTTTATCAGCTTTGCTTTATTTAAGTTCACCTCCTCTCTTGTTTTGAAATAAAAGGTGTTTTGCATCCGCACTGCAATCCCTTAATTTTGTTGATCAATCTCATGACCTACTTCCAGATACACTCTTTCTGTAACGCAGCAGCAGGCTGCTCCAATCCAGTTTCAAGTGCAAGTTTGAAACTTGGCTGGTACGACCAGGGAATTCTAATGTGAAACTCAGTCACGGTGGTCTACACTGGCATCTGTATTGACGAGAGAGGAACTGAAGCAAGGGCATTTTTTTTGCTTAAACGCCTATTTCACCTCCTCGGGAACCATGCCTGTGTGTGAATTCCTATCTCATGTGCCAGGTGCCAGGAAAAGTGCAGCAGGTCAAAATCTCTTATAACAAGTTCTGCAAACACATATAAACTCATATGCATATTTTGTTTGACTAAAACTGAATAAGGTAAGATTGGGCCGCATATTTCAAAGGAAAAGGCAACTTTATGAGATGTTTTCCGTTTAAAAGAGGTACCAGCTGAAGGGGATGAGGGGGTGTGTGGATGGAAACATGGGCTGCCGGGATTCTCATGGTCTATCCAGCAGCGTTGTGTCATAAGCCCTGGAGGTGGTGCGAGTTAGAAACTCGGGGCTTTGTAAACTCCACAATAACAGAAACCAATATCAAGCTGCTGCTCATACTTCCAAAGACAAAGCACCTTAATTCACTCACCACTTACTCCTAACCACTATGCAAACGCCTTCCTAGTTGAGGGAGTTCACAAGGTTCAACCCCTCCCTACAGTATTTCTCACTGGGTTTCACCATGTGAAGTCCTTTCCTGTTGTATTTGACATGGCCCCTGTGCTCATCAGGTCTATATCCGAGCTAAGCGATGGAACTACATTTTAGATGAGCTAAGACAATTGCTACCCAATCAAATGGGTTGGGCCGTAGCCCTTAGACCACTACTACTGGACCCGACTAAGCGCCAAGTGCAGAACTCTAGCATTTCACCTTGGAGGTAACGAGGCAAAGCAGTTCAAGGTGCACTGGGGGAGGTGTTGTGGGTAGAAACTCTGAAGTCTGCAAGTGCACAGTAACAATTCATAAATGAAGGTCCAGCCGGTGCTTTCACTTTTAAAAATAAATACATTAATTTAATTCACAAACTAACACAGAAAATACAATTCTAAACGTTGACAATGACTCTCTACGCCTTCTAAACAAGAAATCTGTGCAAGACTTTCTTTGTGTTCAAAAATACACTGAGGGCTCTCTTGTATTTCATTTTCACGGAGTTCACAACGTAAAACCCGCCCTCTCAATTGTATTTGTCTTGAAGTGAATCATGTAAACCCCCTTCCTGTTGCATTCATCAGATGATTCACAATATAAAACCCCTGCCTATGTGTTTGTCTGAGAATTTTCAGTTTAAAGCCCCTTTCTGCGGTATTTGTCACTGAATTATTCAGCACAAAGCCCCTTCTAGCTGTATGTCATAGGGTTACTTTATACACAGTCCCTTGCTGCTGTATTTGTCACAGGGTTACTTTATACACAGTCCCTTGCTGCTGTATTTACCAGTGAGCTTGGAGTTAACTTCATAGGCAGAATGACACAATTGCTGACCAATTAAATGCCTATAGAGGAAGAAGATTGTCATACCCTCTCTAAACACTGCTTTTAAACCTCTTTTTCATGATCACATGAGCTCTGGTTGACAATTAGAGTTGTTTCTAGAAAATTGAAAGTGGATATATTACAAGCAATGCATGTTTCACCAATAGCAAGATATTGGAGGCCACCTGTCTGCATTGTGAGATAGTTTCAAAGCATCCAAGGTAAGTGGATTCATCCTAGTGTCAAACTGATTTGGAACATGGGTCTCCTGTGCGCTTTCTTTTTTTTTTTTTTCTTTTTTTTTTTACATGAACCTTAAAATCAAGCTGTAAGAACTTTCAGGTTTCTCCAACCTAGTAACCCTAAGAAGAGCCAAAACACATTCTTGACCGATGGAAAGTCCTAAATTGTAGACTTATGAAAGTGAACAGAAAAACTGGAGATATATTTGAGGCAACTCTTGTCATATTTTAACTTTGAGAGGGCCATATGAAGCAAGTAGGTTCTAAAACAAATGCATGTGTTTGTGTAATATACTAATAGGTGTTATCCATACAGTGAGACTCTCTAACATTTAAGATATGCTTTTGTAGAAAATGCTTTTATAATGTTACTTAACCCCCTATTTTTCTTTTCACTGCAGGATCTAACCGTTGTCCAGAGAATGCCCCATGTGTAAAGTTCACTGACATGTTTCCGCAGCCTTCTGACCTGTGTGTGAATATTTGGAGTAACTCGTACAAGTACTCCACCTACACACGAGGCAGCGGGCGCTGTATGCAAATGTGGTTTAATGTCGGCGAAGGGCAGGAAAACCCAAACGTCAAAGTAGCAGAGTTTTATGCCAAGAACTCAGGCCACGGTCCATCTAACCACTTCGCCCTCCCACTCCTAGTGGCTGCTCAGTTTCTGAAATGGGCAATTTAAGAACAAAGGCTGCACTTCTTTTTCTCTCTTGTGCTATTGAGGATTGGAAGAGTTTCAGGCAAAAGTACCAATTGCTTACAACTTGTACTTCTAAGTAATATTCTTACTATTTGTTGGAAATTTCCTATTGGCCAACCAACATGTACGTCAAATGTTGAATCATGTGAACTTTTAAGCAAATCTCCATGTGTGCCTTACAGCTGTGTGGAGATAAATTCAACTGGTGTATGGCAAGTGATGTATTTTTGTTGTTCAAAGTGCTGTAGGACACGCACAGCTATCTCATTCCAGGACTACCAGTGCTTGGTTTTCATGTTGGAAACAAAACTCGCATGTTGCCTTGATATGGGAATCTTGGAAACCAGGAGTGACCCATGATGTCTGACTCTAGTGAAAAGTGCTTTGTTCACCATTATGATGTCACTAGGTGAACCAGCTTGCCCTGGAATCGATGAAGTGCAATAAGGTTTGATCCAAAAGTGATTATCCGATCCACCTTATCGAGACCTTGAAATCCATTCAGTTTATTTACATATCTATGGGTCCTTAATCTATTCGGCTATCACAATGCGAGCTGTTGAATTTCTGCTATTTTCTTTCCGACCAAAACCTCTTTCTACGTAAGGGCACTTTTAGTTTGTCACTTAAGACAAAAAGCTAATTAAATGCAACCGACCAGCTGTGAAATATAGGATTGATAACAATGACAAAAAAATTCAATTGTCACCAGAAGGACAAGAGGCAATGCAGATGGCTCAGAGAAATGTTACATCTGGTATCCAAGGTTCTACAGCAGTTTGTGGGAGAAGGTACACTTTGCTGAGCAAATGCAGTAGCCTGGCTTTGAAATGTAGACCTCCTATTAGCAAGGAACTGATTGGCGGCAAATGATTATAGCATTTAATTTAGGCATTGTTCACGTGCCACCAAACAAAATGCACATGCTGGTACCTCCTGATTTGTCTTGAATAATCATGAATAAAATTCTTAATTTATGATGTTTTTCACTGCTGATGAATTTATTATTTTCAAGTGTAAATTGAATTGCATTCCAAATTGTGCTCAATGGAAGTTTTGCGTAATCTCCAAGCCAAATATCTCAGACTGTCTTCCAGGTTGACTCTCACAACCCTCACCAAATGAGGCTAAGTGTTCCATCAGGTCATCACATCTCTGTCAGGCGAGCAGCCTTTCCATTCCTCTTCTGCCATTCAAAAGCACCTACACATTTCAAAGCCACCTTGAGCAAAGCAGTACATCCAGGGATTACAAAAGCTCACAAAGTATATACGTTTTGATGTCAAGCCCTCACTATATAAGGTGTGATGTCAAGCCCTCTACTATATGAGGTGTGATGTCAAGCCCTCTACTTGCTTCTCTACTCCGATCCTCTGGAGAATCCCATTTGAGTTTGTCGAGAATCTACAAACATGTTGATCCAGCTCCCAGGGTTTCACACTACCTTTCATGTTGCATTTCATTAGTGAACTTCAATTTTCTCAACGGGCATGCAATTTTACTACCTGAGCACCAATGCAAATGAGGTAGGATGACCCAGCAAGTTGTGTGGTAAAACGACCAATCTTCAGAGATTTTGTGCAGCTTACCTCCTTATGGCAGCTTTATGCTCATTGGCCAGTGATTATTTAGCAGGTCGCCAATTGCAGACTTTACTGCCAGGCATGGTGTAATTTGTGCAGGTATTCCCTTGTATATGCAAGAAGGTAGATGTTTGTGCAAATGCACTGCAATGGAAAAAGTATCTTGACTCGAGGCTCTAACACCTACAGACTAGATCAACTACTGTATAAAGAAAATGACTCCCACATGTTCTACTTAAGTAGTGTGTCCTCCTTCAGATCGGTTGAAATAAAGCAAACTCATTTGGTATAGAAAAGCTGGAAAGGGGGGATGTAATATACTCTAATCTAACCAAGTAGAATTGTTTCAATTACTCAAAATAATTTATAGAACACATTTGCAAGTTCAAAGAAAATATAATCTTGAGCTGTAGATTGATGCACTGACCAGAAGATGAATAAAGAGGCGACAGGATGTAATGCAAGAAAGCAGAGTGATGTGAGTACTGCAGGATGTATTTATTGAAGAAAGCACAGATGAGTTTTCCCTGAATGTAGGTCGAGTACACGCTATGCAACAAATTGACATTGGTATATGCAAACAAATTAGCCTCTCACTTGGAGGCCGTCCACAAGACAGTTGGACGATGGCCTATATAAAACATAACGTGAGCATTAATCTTATCAAAGGAGCAATGGCAATCCTTCAGAAGAACACAAATATTAAATCTAGTCATTTGATCTGAGTTTGATCATACCAAATAGCATGCCATAAAACTAAAATTAACAAGTGGATGGAATTGGAAATCCAAAAGGGAATTCAGTAATTGAGAAGTGTTGGGCTAAATTAAACTGGATATGTGGGACCATCCATCACCGCTACTTGCAAAATCGATATATAATTTCATTATTTTCATTTCAAGTTACAACTATTGGCCCTCTCTCCTAATTATCATCAGCATGGGGAAATGAAGACATTAAGGGCCATCCAGCAAAGTCTGTTGTTGTACAGGTGACCACCGATTGTACACCCCTCCATACAAGCTTTGTGGTGTTCATCAGTGTGCTTTGTTTGTGTTTCCTGACCTACATTCTTTTTTTATTTCAAGATTTTTATTTGATATAATAAGTATATATGGCAAACAGGGGCGTGGCCAGGCAGCGAGGCAAAATGGCGGCATAAAGGCGCAGCTCCGGGACCGGCCCCATCACATCGTCTATTCTGCTTGAAGATCCGGTCTGCCCAACCGCAGTCTAATGCGTCGGAATACCACCTGATCTGAACCTGCCATCCCCGGTCTCTCTCCGTCACCGGAGACCGTCGATTCGCTTGCTGCGAAGGTGGGGCCTGGCGACGGAGCTCCGCCGGATTTGACCGATTACCGCGTAGGTGCCGCAACTGGAGGGCGCCACTACCGGACGCCACAGGACGCTCCCGCATTGCCTGGCTGGGGCTTTTTGAACTTGCGGCGCATCTGGATAACTCAGGACCACCCAAAGAGATCGATACAGGCTGCCTGTCAGCCCCGCGCTGCTGCCTGCCTTTAACCCTGGGGCTGTGTCGGGTGCCACGGGCGCCCTTGGCGAATCGTTTCCACCTTCATCTCCCCCCCCCTTGCTGGTGAGGTGAGACCTGGGATTTTGGAGTTGTGCCGGGACCTGCGGTGTAGAGCGGAGCCGTGCAGGAGCTCTGCAGGACTTGGCCTGCACTCGTGGAGGCCCTGCATCTGAAGGGCGCGTCCTCAGGACCGCGAGGAACGTCACCATCTTGCTGGACTGAGGCCCCCCTGACCCAACAGCATCAGACGGCGGCCCAGGACTGCCTCAGGAGGAGCAGGCGGGCCGGTCAGTTATCCTGAGGGTGTCTGGATCCTGTCCTATGGTGGTTTCGGGTGCTGTGGGATCCCCCCGTAAATTGCAGCCTGTACCGGGGGCCGCTGGAGGGACGTGGCGCCATCTGGAGACCCTAGACTGCGCCAGTGCTGTCCTCTGCGGGGCTGGAGAGGCCCTTGGGGGAGCTTCTGGGGAACTGCTGGGCCCCCTTGTGGAGCGGGTGGAGCCGGTGGGTCCATGAGACCGAGATGAAGACTGCCTGCGACCGCTGGGAGCCTCAGTGAGTACATGTAGGCCTTATTATTGGGCAGGATTCCTTGCACTGCTCTCGCAGCCGATGCGGGGGCAAATCCTCTTTCTGAGACACCCTAGGAAGGCCCTATTCATTACGCTCAGGGGACACTCTGCCACCCCCAATGTTTACCGGCTCCAGGTTTGTGACTGGAGGCGGTGCCACTGCCTCGTTGGAGTACCTGGGGCTGGACTAGCGGAGTACGAAGTAGGTCACGATGAAACGTGTCCAGGCCGCAGGGACCCATGGATCTAAGGCTTCGCAATCAAATAAACTGGACCGCTACACCGTTCTGAAGGACGCGCAGCTGTGCCGAGCACCCAGGGACTCCGGATCCGGGGGTTGGGCGAAGAGGAACAAGAAATCTCGCTGAAGGACGTAATGGCCGCCATCACTGGTGTCAAGGCTTCTTTGGACACCGTATCAATGGATGTCAATCTCATCAGGGCCGATATGGGAAAATTGAACGAAAAGGTCAAGCAAGTTAAACTTACGACTGCCAGTCTTGTAGGGGATGTTTCTCGGATCCAGGGAGAGATCCGCAACCTTCAGGACTTCCGTAAACTCACTGACCTCAAGCTGGACGATTACAAAGGCCGTCTGTGTTGCAATAACCTGCGAATTCTGGGGGTTCCGGCGAAATCAGAGAGACCTCATCCTGAAACACTTGCAACCTAAAGGCCTCAGCAAATTTTTCGTCATCGAGCACGCCCACAGGGTCCCGGGCGGCTGTCCCAAACCGGGCGCCCTCCGAGGCCTATGTTGGCGCGGGTCTTGAATTTCCTTGACAGAGACATCATCCTTCAAAACTCCAGGGCTGGCGCGCCCCTACGCTACGAAAACTCAGACATATTCTTCTTTCCAGGTTTTACGCAGAGGGTGCAATGGCAGAGACGGTCGTGTATGTTGGTCAAGCGCGTCCTCCGAGAGCAGGGATTGAAATATTCCATGCTGTTCCCGGCCCGTCTCAAGATTGAGGCGGAGGGGAAAGTGTGTGTTTTTTTTTTACCATCCTGAGGCCGCAGCAGACTGGATCGAGAGCCGGGGAGTGAGAAGCCCGGCCGACCGTGGTGGTGGTGACAATTAGAACAGTCAACCGGCCTGAGATAGTAACCTGTGCTGTGGCTGAGCTTGGACTAATTACATTTGGTGGTGGGGGATGAGAATGTGTGGGGCCCTTTTTTAGTTGCTTTTGGGTTCATGGACTTCATCAGACCTGAGGTAACTGCTTTTGGGTGGGTATCCTTTAGATTTTTGGGGCCGTGGTAGGGTGTGCTTTGATTTCCCCCCTATTTCTTCTGTTTTCTCTTTTGAATATTTTTCTAGGGCGAAGGGCACTCTGCAAGTTTTCCATGGGCAGTTCTAAGCCCAGAGTGCAGGGCAGCGGAGTGGGGGGTTGGGTGGGAATGTTTGGTTATGTTTTTGAAGTTTTCATCGCATCAGCAACTGCTATTGCTACATTTATTGGGGGAGTGACAACACATTCTGTAAATTTAAAATGTATACTTTGTCATGGCACCTGTTGGGAACAGTGGGGTTAAACTTAAGTTGGAATGTCAATGGCTTTGGGACAAAATTAAATGCAGCTTTGTTCTTCAATATATAAAACGTCATGCCCCCGATATCATCCTACTTCAGGAAACTCCTCTAGTTGGTAACGCATGTAGGGCACTGCATAGAGGGGGTTACGTATTGCTGACCCATGCAGGTTTCACAACGGGTTCCCGAGGAGTTGGCATACTGATGAACAAGTCCTTCTTCCTTGTAGTGGAGAATACCTGGTTGGATGTAAGAGGGAGGTATTTTGGGGTCTCGGGCACTTGAGAGGGCCATCCTGTCACCTTCCTCTCGATTTATGTACCCCCCGGCCTCCAGGTCACCACATTCAGGGACTTGGGTGCATTATTGTTGAATATCCCAGAGGGTCTCTTGGTGTTGGGAGGAGATTTTAATTCTGTGGTCTCTGGTTGCCTGGATAGTCACCCTCCACGTGACCTCGCTCGTTCACAATGCTGACTGCCTGATTTCCTAGAATCCATGGGGCTGGTGGATGGATGGAGGGCCTTTCACCCCGACACTCTTCAATACACTTTTCACTCCGGGGCACATGGGAGCCTATCTAGAATTGACTATTTTTCGGTACCCGCATCTCAAGTCACCCATGTCCGGGAGGTAAATCACCTAGCTCGAGGCATTTCTGATCACTCACCGGTTTGGCTCCAGTTGGTGCTCAATTATCAACAGGTGGGATGTGTGGCCCCCATCAATCCGTGGTATCTTCGGGATCCTCATATCCGTTGCGAACTCCTCGCGACCGTTGATAATTATTTTAATGAGAATGAAGGCTCGGTGGAATCCCCACAGATGCTATGGGAGGCCTTTAAGACAGTGATTCGGGGTCAAGCTCTTTCCTTGATTTCGGGGAAGAAAAGGGAGCAGCGGAGGAAGCTTGTGGCCCTGGAGGCAGAGGTGGGAAGATTGGAAGAAGACCTAGAATTGGATGTCACACCTGATAAGCTCCACCTTCTCAAACTTAAACAACAGCACAATAGGGAACTGGCGACAGACCAGGCTAAGGCCTTGGGGAGAGCGGCGCAGGGGCGGTTGTACGAGGTAGGCGACAAGGCTGGGAAACTCTTGGCCTGGTTGGATAAAAGAGACTGTGCAAGTAGATTAGTACCTGAGCTCCGAGGGCCGGAGGGAGAGTCCCTAACGGATCCGCAAGCTATTGTGGACCGTTTTGCGGCCCACTTTGAGGCAGTCTACACCTCGGCTGCCCTCTATCCAATAGATGATTCCCGCCAGATGCTCACTGATATAGTTTTACTCAAACTGTCGTTGGTTGACAACGACTTCATGGAAAGTAATATATCCAATGAAGAAATAGCGGCAGCAGTGCGGTCCCTCAAGCCGGGTAAAGCCTCTGGCTCTAACGAGCTGCTGATTGAATTGTACAAACTCAAGCCGGACAGATTGGCCCCGTATTTAAGAGCTATGTACCAGGAATCGAGGCACTTGGGACTCCTGCCCTCGGACCAATGGACGGCCACTATTGTCACCATCCACAAGGAGGGGAAGCCCAAGACCGATTGTGGGTCTTATCGGCCGATATCCTGTTGAACGCAGAGGTCAAGATCCTGGCTAAGCTCCTTGCTACTCAACATTTGACGATGGTTGAGACCCTGTTCCACTCAGATCAACCCGGTTTTATAACTCACCGCAATACCGCACTGAACTGGCGCAGGGTTCAAGGGATTTTGGGCAGGGCAGCCTCTATTTTGGAACCGGTGACTATAGTCTCCTTGGACGCTGCATTGGCGTTTGGCACCACTGAATGGCCATACTTGTGGGCAGTATTGGAGAACATGGGGTTTGGCCCGAAATACATACAGTGGGTGCAGTTACTGTACTCCCGACCCATGGCCCAAGTGGTGGTCAACAACAGGAAGTCGGTCGCCTTTGAGTTGGGTAGGGGGACCCCTCAGGGTTGCCCCCTGTCCCCTCTCCTGTTCGCCCTAGCGCTGGAGCCACTGGCAGCTTGGATACGTAAGGATCGGATGATTAGGAGCATGTGCTGGTCTCTGGACTGGAAAGATCGTATTTCCCTTTACGCTGACGACATCCTTCTGTACTTGACCTCTCCAAGGAGGTCTTTGATGGTGGTTTTAGATATCCTTACCATCTTTGGACGATACTCTGGCTACTCCATAAACTGAAGAAAATCCCTCCTGTTCGTGGTAGCGGGCGAGCCACCGATTTCGCCACGCGGGTGTCCTATTCAAACATGTACCGAAGGATTTAAATATTTGGGTATCTTCCTCTCTGGATCCTGCTCTTCGTTATTCTCGATAGATGGAAATCGCTCCCCCTCTCCTTGCTAGGGAAGGCTGCCCTCTTTAAGATGATGTCTTTACCCCGGTTCCTGTATGCACTCCAGAACTCCATGTACCCGATACCCACGTCATATTTCAGGGAAGTCGAGAGCCTTTAGAGGGATCTGTTGTGGAATGGCAAGCCTCGCATCGCTCTTGGCAAACTTTCCCTGAACTGGTATGATGGAGGCATCAGCCTCCCCGATATGGGCGTCTCATCTGTCCTCCATTAATCACTGCACTTATGCCCAACCTTGTGAACCATGCTATAGCCTGGGCAGGTGGATCCTCTCTGGAGGGACATTCAGTTGAGCCCTATATTCCAGGCCCTGGCGCTATCCGCCTACGGGCCCCACTAAACATTCAGTGCACGTCTGGCATGTGGCCACCAAGCGCCTTGGTTGGGAACGCAAGCTAACGCTCGCAACACCGCTATGGGATTCTCAACAACTGGGCAATCTGTGGAGGGATTCGACAAATGGGATCTCATAGGTATCACTCGTATAGGCGATCTGTGGGAAAAATCAGACCTTGTCTTTTGCCACACTACAGCAACAGTACAAATTGGCCGAATCGGAGAGATTCCGTTACATGCAGGTTCGACACACACTTCACACACACTTACAGCCCGGGGCCACGCTGCCGGAATCATCCCCATTGGAGGACAGAATACTAGATGGTCATCTCCCTGATAGCACCATTTCACTGGTATATAAAAAACTAGTCAACAACATCTCGGATCCTCTCTGGGCCCTCCGAGAGAAGTGGACCAGAGCTGGCATAGAGATGGATGATGAGGAGTGGCAGGAGGCCATCTCCTCTCCCAGAGTGGTGGCGATACCAGCTCGTCTCAGACTTGTCCAACTAAAATTTCTCCACAGGGTATATGTAACGGGGCCTCAATTGGTATGGATGGGGAGGGCAGACGGGAGCACCTGTAGACAGGGATGCGGCCAGCTGGGAACCTTTTTCCACGTAGTCTGGGAATGTGAATTGATCCAACCCTATTGGCGCGACATCCATGACATTATTAATACTGTTTTGTCCGTGCAGCTCTGTGTGGAAGCCCGTTGGTGTCTCTTAACCCCTTCCATGCCGGCCGTCCGACGTCACGGTGGGCGTGTGTGGAGGACGGCTGGGGGCCGTCCGAACCACACCCACGCCGTAAATCACCCGCACCGCGGCGGAATTTTCGCCGCGGTCAAGGGGTTAAACATCTGGGACTCAACAGATTTAAATTTTTGCTTGACACAATGGGTTACGTTGGGAATAATGCTAGCCAAGAGGAATATTGCCCAGCGAGGGGAGTCTCCGCTCCCACCTACAGTTCAGGATTGGGGAAAAGACTTGGATTGGGCAATGCTCAGAGAAAAAACTGTGTATGTATCCCGTGGATGTTCCAAAAATGGTCTCGTGTCTGGGGCTTGCGGAACTCCAATGGAGGAGAAATATGTTAGCCTCCTTTGACTCCCACTATCAATAATCCCCGCCTCACCCTAGACCTTCCACTCTATACAAATGTATCCTGTGACTTACCTACTGTACCAATGATGCCTACTGTATTACTCACTCTGAAATGTCGTTGTATTGCTGATGTCTGTTTCTTATTAATAAAACATGTTTTACAAAAAAAAAGTATATATGACAACCAACTGTCTTTTTATGAATACCTCCTAATAAATCGAAGTACAATCCAAAATTAAATATATACCAAGATGTTCCTTGTGTCATTATCTAAACACTAGATGTAAACATATCAATTGGAAGCCAAATAAGGTATGCAATGTGTATATTGAAATCTCACATAGTACACTTAAATGTGTATTGTGGTTTGATTTTGACTAGCGATCCAGTGTGTCCCAATTATGTCAAGTATGTGTTTTCCATGGGGATTGTGACTGAGCCATAATGTCAGCTCGTCTGATAAAAAATAGCAATGTCTTCTATTTTTCAACTGAGATTTCTGAAAAATTCTTCCAATGACGCACAATAATTTGGCCCAGCAATGTGAGGAATAAATCCAAAAGCTATGCATCATCTTTAGGGAGTAATTCAAGATTAGATGGACCAGTCAGTAGATATGAAACGCTCCTTATGTGTAAGATGTTCTCAGTAAAACAAAATACATCTGACGAAAATTTGAGTCATGTGGAACAGTTAAAGTCTATGAGCTAAATCCCCATTTGTAGCATCATAGTTCCAGCATAAGGAGTTTTCTCGAAGATTGAGTTTTTTGTAATCTTCGAGGGATCCAATATGCCCTTTGCAATAGAAAGTATTTTGTTTGTACCAATGAAGGGGTGATTTTATATTTAAAAGGTAGAGACCAAATTCGAGCCTAGTTAAGGGTTGATAGATTCTGTCTAGCCTCGATTTCCCATTTCGATTCGGTTTATTGATCTAATTTTGTATTTTTTATTAAAAACATCATATAAAGTTTAGAGATTAAATGACCTGTTTTACCCAAGTTAGAATTCAGTGTAGCAATCGAGATGGTGGAATTAAATCTGTTTACCTTAGTGATGGCAGTTTTCAGTAGAAAGTACTGATAGAATGATATGTTCTCTAAAGGATCTAGATTCTGTAAAGTAGCAAATGATATTGGTGCGGATCTTGTACCTGACTCACCGTGAAAATACTTTTCGATATCCACTCTTGCCAAATAACACTTTGTCTATCTTATTATGTTTATTAAGCCAAAGGGAGGCCAGTAATGAGGAATGGAGTTTTTTTGTCCATTTTCATGTCAACACATACATTTTAAAATAGTCAACAGCTGTAGGAGTTTTTACAAGGGATTACTCTAATCAAACAGATTTTCAACAATGCTGGGAGGAGCCAGGCTGGCGACCGAGATGGCTGCATAGACGCTCGGCTCCGTGAGCCTTCTCACCCCGCGCATACATCCTGACAACTATCCTGAGCCGTTACGGCATATTTAAGTAGGCGAAGGACAACTTTCACTGACCATTTGCTCCTGAGGCTTTTACGTGTGGCAGACCCGAGGAAATGTCCCCTGGTATGTTAGGCAAACACCGAATAAACCTTTTTTCAAGTGCCTATTCAAACCAATTTTAAATACACTTTTTATGGGTTTCTTTCACTTCATCACTTTTTCTAGCACTGCACACCCCAGTCCCATATCTAGGGCCACTTACCAACATCGAGTGGTCTACCACACTGTCACTGCCATTCTCTTTTGAGGAACCCCCTTACCACCGGGTTGACCTCTTAGTGTGGCACCGATTTTCCCAGACGGGTGGTACGGATAAAATCCCAAATGATGAAGGGCGGATCCGTATGGTGACTGATGGGTATTTTCCTCATCTTGTTGGGAATTTTCTGTGACGCATCACTTTGGTTTGCAGGGATAGGTTGGCTCTCTATTCTGTGTGGGCACACCCTTCGAGACCCTCTGGTACCTTTTGTTGTTTACCCGACTGTTTTGCGGCCTTCACAGAGCTGGGACCGGGGTGTCGAGTGAGGAGGGTAGCCGGCCGCGACTGCGACAACAGCGGCCTCTGGTGGAGGTGAGGAGTCGGCCGGAAGGCACCGGAGATCTGTTGGGCCGATGGCGACAGTGCCAACCCAGTCCATTTAGCGGAGAGCCTTGTGGGATGTGAGGTAAAGCAGGGTCGAGGGGAGTGCACGATACTTGGCCCCCTTTCCAGTGTTGCGTCCGGGCATGACTAATGACTTCTCCCGGAATCGGCGGGCGGCTCCCAGGGAGCGGCGGAGATTTTGTTTAGCCTTTTGGTGACCCTTCGCTGGGAGGCCTGCCTTGACTTTCGGGGTCCTCGTGGTGAATCCTGTTGCGCCCTGGCGTGGGGCCCGGTCCCGAGGTGAGGTGGAGAAGGATGAGGCCGGATCAGCTAAGATGGCGGATGGCACCCTCTTACGCAGACCACATCCAGGCAGAGAAGCTGCTGTACGGGAGGGTCATGGGGTCTGGCGACACGAGACAGAGCCCACGTCCAGAGATATACTGGCTGCGCTAACAACCCTGCATACGACCCTGATCCGGGACGCCCGGGATCTGGGAAGAAGGATGGCCGCCATTGTTGTCCCACCGTTCCACACGGGCATAGTTCGATCTCAAGGAAGCGCCGATGTGCCCGCCTCTGCGTCAGTGAGGAGTGCGCCAGCTACGCCTATGTTCGTGGAGACGCTGGAAGACCAGGTTCATGAGATCGCTTTGGACAGATCTGTTGTACATGTGAGTGACTCGTCGGGGCACATATCTAATCGGCGGCTGGGGAAACAACGTCGATCTATGGTTTGGGCTGCCCCAGCGGCGTTTCAGCGCTTACCGGATGGTGTGACTCTCTTCTGGCTGGTGAGACTGTGTTCGAACTGGAGGATGTTTTCGGGGTCGATGCTGACACAGACGGATTACCGCCATACATATTTGGCTGGGTTTTGGTGGCTGAAGTCCCATGGAGTAACGGCTCTGCCCGGTCCGCCCGGGCCGCTTGGACCCTCCACGCTGCTCTGTATGCCGATTGATAAGTGGACGTATGTTGGTAGTGCTGATAGAAGAGGCCAGGGGTGAGACCGTCTAGGACATGGTGGAACTTATTGTTGGCTGACGGTGATTTGGGGGACACTCGGCGGGGATGTTATTGATTGTGCTATCGGTGATTAATGTTTTCCATGGCTATTCTGATCTTGCTTTTAGAATGTTTACTGTGCGCGGTGGTGGGGGGGGGCCGGGTGGCCAGATCGATGGCCCTTCCCCACATTTTTCCTCTTTCTCTTCTTTTTTCTCTTTTTCTATATTTCGGGTCTCTTATTTAGGGCGACGGGCATGCTGCTGGAGGGGGGTAGGCCGTAGCCTTCTGCAGGGATGCAGGGTGGGGGGTAGGGGGATGGGGTTTGTTAATTTGTCCTTTCTTTGTTTCTATGGCCCTTTGTCTTTCTTCCTTTTTGGTGTCGTCGTTTTTCATGTTTCCTACAGTATGTTTCGTTTTGAGGGGTGGGGTGCAGCTTTGCTACACAACGTGTTTGTTTTTAAATTTATCCTGCTCGTATGCCTTACCCCCAATACTTCACACGTATTTGCACTGTTTGCGGATTTCCTGCTCATGTTTGCTATTGTGGGACCATGTATGACCGTATGGCATTGATTCTGAGTTTTTCTTTATTGTAAAATGAACCTTCTCGAATCCTGACTCTTGCACAGTACGCTTGAATACAAGTTATATCCTGGACACTTATTGGACCCCGATTTTCGGGCTGCTGTATTTTTCTACATTGATTTGCTGTACTTACGACTTGACTAGCGGCCGGCCGGGATGGTTGTAGGCCCATGCTTGTATTTACTTGAAGTAACAATAAAGGTTCTCAAAAAAAAAAACAATGCTCAGAATTTTTAGATGAACTAGTTCTCCCAACTATTTCAGACAAGAATAGATCTAAACTTAACTCACCTATAACTATTGAGGAAATAACAAAGATTGCTCATAATCTGAAAACAAATAAAGCCCAAGGCCCAGACAGATACACAACAAATTTTTATACATCCTTTTGACCCAAATTACTAATTCCACTCTTAAATCTTTTTGAGAACTTTGCTCCGACTGGAGTAGTGTAAGGGACACCTGCGGAAACAGTTATAGTGGTACTCCCGAAGGAAGGGAAAGGGTAGCACACAACCTAAGAACTACAAGCTAATATCACTAATCAATCTCGACTGCAAAATCAATGCAAAAGCTAATATCACTAATCAATCTCAACTGCAAAATCAATGCAAAAGCATTGGCGTCCAGAGTAGACACATTAATAATACCCAATCTTCTACATCCTAATCGAGTAGGGTTTATCAAACACAGACTATTTTGTAACAACACAAGATTATTCTCCCATGTTCTAGAAAAGGTAAAATTCAGCTTCCACATCAAGAATGGCCATTTCCTTAGATGCTGAAAAGGCCTTCTAAAAAGTTTCATGGTCGTTTTTGAGGGCAGTCTACATAAATAAATTTCAATTGTGGCTGGATTTTATTCTGATGGTGATGGCTTTATATGACAAACTTTTCTAAAATCTGCCTTTGGGTAGTATTTCTGAAGCCTTTCATCTAAAACTGGGAACTAGGCAAGGTTGTCCACTATCAGCATTATTTTTGTTAGTGATATAACCTCTACTTTATATGATTGGAACAAATGACCACATTGCAGGCATTAGTTTTAACAACCTTGTGGTCAAGGCAGCAGCCTATGCTGATAATAGTTGCCAAGAACAACTTTCACAAGGGGATGAAGGCTGTTGCCGCCTTGATGAAGAACAGCTGCCTCAAGCTCCACTCAGAAGATCGAATTCCTCCTCATGGGCTCCATCCCCTCCGCCTGGTGGCCCGCAGCACTTGGAACCTCCCCCAAATCCACAGATCACATGCCGAACATCAGCATCATCCTGGACTCCTCACTCCCGTCAGATTAACGCTATCTTATCATCCTGTTTACACATGCAATGCCTGCTCTAAAAGATCTTCAAATGGATTTCAACTGCTGAGTCCAGAAAAACGGTCACCCACACACTCGTCAGCAGCCGAATCGACTACGGAAACGCACTGAACGCCGGCACCACCCAGACTTCCTCATAAAACTGCAGAACATCCAGAACGCCTCCGCCAGCCTCATCCTCCACATCCCCCACCGCAACCACATCACTAGCCACCTAAGAGACCTCCACTTGCTCCCAGTCAACAAAAGAATCACCTTCAAGCTCCTCACACATGCCTACAAAGCCCTACATGACGCAGGACCTGTGTACTTCAACCACTGCCTCCCATGCCATGCACCCACCAGAGACCTCCACTCCGCCCAACTGGCACTGGACACCTTCCCACGTATCCACAAGACCACAGTCAGAAGATCCTTCTCCAACCTCACAGCAAAGACCTCTCCACCTCAGTAAATCACTGTCACTGCCTCATTCAGGAAGGACCTCAATACCTTGGTCTTCGGCTGTACCACAGTACCTCGACAGACCTGCAGCTCTCCTCCCCACTCCCCCGCACCTTGAGACCCTTACGGGTGAGTAGTCATGCTCTAAAAGCCTGTGATTGATTGATGATATTTTAATTTTTACTGAAAACACTGAACAAACTATCATAAATTTATCTCAAACCATAGCCACATAAATTATTCAGAATATGCTTTAAATAAAGAAAAATCTGAGTTATGTCTCTTAAATATTCTGGGAGGAAAAGAATCACTAGGAGACTCTAGACTAGCTTGGCAGCCGAGTAAATACTTAAAGTATCTTGGTATTGAATGTAACAACGATTTCTTAGAAAAAATAAAACGCAATGAACAAATAGTGTACCAAACTTGTAGGAAGTTCTTCACCTAAATTTCTCAGTTGGTTGCAACGTTTGGAGACCATAAAAATGTTCTACCCCCATGCTTAGCTATGTGATAAGTATGATCCCTGCGTTTCTGATTTCTTTTCAAAATTGTATGCTAAGCGCTTTCCTATGGAATAACTAACGACAAAGAATAGCTTTAAAGAAGCTTCAACTTCCTGAAGATCAAGGAGGTGTTAGATCGGCAAACTTCAAAGACTACCAATCAGCTTTTTTATTTAACCAAGGTTCAAGATGGATATACAATTTTAACCCCCCATTTGGCTGGAAGTAGAAAAGGCGATCATCCATGAGGCATCTCTCACTTCCTACTTTTCATCTATACCTGTAACATGTATTTTGTTGTATTGTAATTATATTCATAAACAATCAATCAGATTACTTGTAAAGCGTGCTACTTACCAGTGAGGGTCTCAAGGTGCTGAGGGGAGGGGGTGCCGCTACTGCTCGAAGAGCCAGGTCTTGAGGAGTCTTATGAAGGCGAGCAGTTCCTGGGTCTGCCTTAGGTGGGGAGGGAGGGAGGGAGTTCTAGGTCTTGGCGGTGGGGTAGGAGAAGGATCTGCCACCGGAGGTTGTTCGTTGGATGCGGGGGACTGCGGCGAGGGTGAGGCTGGCGGGCCGGAGCTGGAGGGTGGGGGTTTAGAAGCTGAGTCTGCTGTTAAGGTAGGCTGGTCCGGCGTTAAGTGCATTGTGTGCGTGGGTGAGGAGCTTGAAGGTGATCCTCTTGTCGATGGGGAGCCAGTGTAGGTCTCTCAGGTGGGGCGTGATGTGGCTGCGGCAGGGGACGTTCACGATCAGTCGGGCGGAGGAGTTTTAGATGCGTTGTAGTCATCGTAGGTGTTTGCCTGGGATTCCTGCGTAGAGTGTGTTGCCGTAGTCCAGTCTGCTGCTGACGAGGGCCTGTGTCACTGTTCTTCTTGTTTCGGTCGGGTTCCACTTGTAGATCCTGGAGAGCATGCGGAGGGTGTTGTAGCAGGAGGAGGAGACGGCGCCGACCTGTTTAGACATGGAGAGGGAGGAGTCGAGGATGAATCCCAGGTTGCGTGCATGGTCGGTGGGTGTCGGTGCTGTTCCCAGTGTGGTCGGCCACCAGGAGTCGTCCCAGGCTGAGGTGATGGGTCCGAGGATGAGTACCTCCGTCTTGTCCGAGTTCAGCTTTAGACGGCTGTTCCTCATCCAGTTGCCGACGGCCTTCATTCCCTCGTGGAGGTTGGTTTTGGCGGTGTGCGGGTCCTTGGTGAGGGAGAAGATGAGCTGGGTGTCGTCGGCGTAGGAGATGATGCTGAGGTCGTGCTGGCGGGCCACTTGTGCGAGGGGGGCCATGTAGACGTTGAACAGCGTCGGGCTGAGGGATGAGCCCTGGGGGACGCCGCAGATGATGTCCGTGGCCTCGGATCGGAAGGGTGTGAAGAACCGGAATAACCCACTTACAGGGTCTCGGCGGCGGGGGAACCGCCCAAATCTTCCATAACCTTCATACGTAGTAAAAGGAGACACAGGAGCCTTCGTCTGCAGGAGGAACCCAGATTTATTTCAATAGCCCGGGCTATGGAACAGAGTCCCAAGCTAGTCAAAGACAAGACAGAGGAGGCTGCTACTTTACTCTGTAGCTTACAAGCCTTTTATACATTTCTCATACCATTCTTTTGGCTGTCAGTCCATTGTCCAATCAGGGCAGTGTTTGTAGTTGATAGCTTGATCAAGGCGATGCTTGTAGTTGTTGACCTGGTCAAGGCTTGGTACACAGAGCATTGTCCGCTCTGCTTTGATTCGGGCTCTTTCTTTCAGGTCATTGTTCAATTGCCTGATCAAAGCCTGGTCTTTCAAGTCATTTGTTTATTTACCCTGATTAGAGTCCAGCAGTCAGACCATTGTCTAGATAACCTGATCACTGGGTCAAGGATGTTTTATCAGGCTGGGAGCAGGAGAGAAAAAATGAATCATTCACTCGGGGTGAGGGCCATGTGGCTTTCTGATGAACTGAAGAGAACAGGGGGTTGGGCGGGTGACCGTTCCTGGGCAGAAATGCAGGCCTGCAAAAATGGATTTTTGTCGTGCTGATAGAATTTTCCTCGTACATCAGGAAAAACGAACAGGTGGGTTCTGTGAAAGTGTTTGCCACGAGATGGCCATGCAAAAACCAATGGAGTCCTGTTAAAAATGATTGTTGATCGAAAAATTATTTTCCTCAGGCGGGAGGTGGACGCTCTGGGTTCTGCCGGAGAGAAAGGACGTGGTCCAGTCAAGTGCCTGCTCTAGGATTCCGGCTTCTAGGAGGTGTGTCTTTAAAGTGCGATGACAGACCGTGTCGAAGGCGGCTGACCGGTCCAGGAGGATGAGGGCTGATGTTTCGCCGTTGTCAAGTTGGCGCCTGAAGTCGTCTGTGGCAGCGATGAGGGCTGTCTCGGTGCTGTGGTTGAGTCTGAATCGGGACTGGGAAGGGTCTAAGATGTTGTTGTCTTCCAGGTGGTGGGCCAGTTGCATGTTGACGATTTTCTCGACCTTCGCCGGGAACGGGAGTAGGGAGATGGGCCGGAAGTTCTTGAGGTCCTTGGGGTCCGCCTTGGGCTTCTTGAGGAGGGCATTGATTTCGGCATGTTTCCAGCTTTCCGGGAATGTCGCTATTTTGAAGGAGATGTTGATGACCTTCCATAGTTGGGGTGCGATGGCAGCGTCTGCTTTGTTGAATACGTGGTGTGGGCACGGGTCTGACGGAGATCCTGAGTGGATGGAGTTCATGACCTTGCGTGTCTCGTCGTCATTGAGGTTGGACCAGGAGTCAGGCGGTTGGCTCTGGTGGTGTTCACAGGGTAGGTGGGGTCTGGCGTAGTCTGGATGGTCATGGTGTTGAAGCTGTCATGGATGTCAGCGATCTGGCGGTGGAAGAAGAAGATGGCTAGTGAGTCGTACAGTTCTTGTGAGGGCGGTATGTCGTTGGCGCTGGGGTTGGAGTGTTCCTTTACGATTCAGAAGAGCTCTTTGCTGTTGTGTGCAATGTTGTCCAGGCGGTCTTTGAAGTTGGATCTCTTGGCTAATCTGATGAGGTGTTGATGTCTGTGGGTGGCGTCCTTGTGGGCTGCGTGGTTGTCTGGAGTGCGTTCGTGGAGCCATATCTTCTCTATGTTGGAAACGGCCTCATGGCGTGGCCCTACCCCTCCCGCGTGGCGGGCCCAGGACGATATCGGCCCTCTGCCGAGCCTCGGGCGACCCCGGTTGCCCAACCCTGCACGCCCCAACACCGACCCTGCCGGTCCGGGCACCAACCCGGACCCTCACTACCGGCCTGACTCCATCTTGGGCCCATCACCTCACAAACCACGTCACAAACACGTGGCCTCGGCCCCGGCCCAGGCCCCCAGCAAAGCCCCGACATCGAGGCACCAAGATCCACCCAGGTGGTCGAGTGGCCACTCAACAAGATCCAAGAGGAGGGAAGTTTCGATGGGCCTCCAGCCGTCCCCGGATGCCTGGTATCGATCGCCCTCCGGCCTCCCTGGGCGCTGGCTCCACCCTCCTGCTGGGTGTCTGGACACCATCATCCCGGCCCCTCTGACCCCCAGGCGCGAGGGTCCGGACATCAAATGACTCCAGTCCTATATCTGGGCCAGCCCCGGAGTAGGACGGCAGTTGTATCCTGGACTGGAAGCCCTGCTGACGCTGTCACGGCCGACACCAGAAGAACTCATTTGCCTGTAACCGGAAGCTATCTTGGGAGCCTGCTGGCGCTGCCGCGGCCCACCTTCTCTGAACCATCTTGGGAGCCTGCTGGCGCTGCCGCGGCCCACCTTCGCTGAACCATCTTGGGAGCCTGCTGGCGCTGCCGCGGCCCACCTGCGCTGAACCATCTTGGGAGCCTGCTGGCGCTGCCGCGGCCCACCTTCGCTGAACTATCTTGAGAGCCTGCTGGCGCTGCCGCAGCCCATCTTCGCCGAAATCACCTCGAGGTCTGCTGGTGCTGCCGCGGCCTCCCCTCCGTAAGGACCACCTGTCGAGTCCTGCTGGCGCTGCCGCGGCTCGACCTCTCGGAACCCCCGGCTCGAGGATTGAGCCGGGGGTTCCTGCAACCGTGTTAAGACTGTCCCGCTACCCTATCCCTTCTTTCTGAGACTTTATAGATCCCTCGATCTACCTGTACATATCGCCAAGAACAAGCAACCTTTATTCCTGATAAAGCCTAAGAACTTATCCTCTTGTGTGGTGTGCGTTTGTAGTGTTGTGGTTACTCTGCTGTACGATCCTAGGAGAGGGCCCTCACCCAGGAGGCCCCTCGGTAACGCTCGGCTACTTCTCGACGGAGAGGTGGACCTAGGGGTGGCCAGTCAGACCTCTTCTGCCTCCCCCGGGATCGCCTTTCTAACATTGGTGGCAGGCGACGGGATCCGAGCCGACGCAGATCGTACAGAGAGTGATTCACCCACTACCAAGTAAAACACACTACGACCATGACTACGCCAGAAATAAGACCAACCACAGAATTCCAGAAAGAGAAAATGGAAGATTACAGTCACAAAGAATTAAAGCAATTCTGCAAAGACCTAGGCATCGCTACCACGGGCCTAAGCACCAAGGAGGACTTTAAATCGGCCCTACAAGCCTGGGTGGAAGCCGGTGACAGGCCACCCCAGAACGAAGATAACCGGGGCCCGAACGGACGTCCGGAGACCGACGCGCCCCCAGTGGGAGAAAGACCCGCAAACCTAGATGCGGGCCTCTCCCACGAAGACGCCCGAGAACGAGAGAGGAACCGGCTCCACGAATTGGAGCTCGCCCGACTCCGGCTAGATGGAGAACTACAGCTGACGACGAAAAAGATAGCCCTCGAGCAACTACGGCTAGAAGGAGACCTAGAGGAGAAACGGAGACAAAGGGACCTCGAAGAAAAGAGACTCATGCTCGAGCATGAGCGCAGCTTAAAGGAGCTAGAAATCAAGGCCAAAACGAACGATGCCAACGCATCCGGGGGCAAGACCTCGCCCCCTCCTATGGACACGAAGGTGCACATACCCAAGGATGTCATCAAAGAGTACTACAAGAACGACGACATCCAACAGTGGTTCAAAGCCTACGAAGTAGCCATGACCGCCCATCGAGTACCCCTCAAGGACTGGGGCGCCGGCCTGTGGGGGAAGTTCGTCAACGAGGGGAGAGACACCCTGCTAGAGCTCCCTGATGCCGAGATGACCTCGTACGAGCACATGAAAACCGCTCTCCTCACTCGCTACGGACTCACCCCCGAAATGTACCTGCAGCGGTTCCGAGACTGTAAAAAAATCCCCGGTACCACATGGGTGGAGTACGTGAACCTTTTCAGCAGAGCTTTCGAGGGGTGGATCAAAGGCAGCCAGGTCACCACCTACCAGCAGTTGGTCGACCTCATTATATGGGAACATCTCTCCAACAACTGCTTCATCGAACTCCGGCAACATCTCCTCGACAGCAAATTGACAGAGCCACGAAAACTCGCTGTCGAGGCTGATAGATGGGTGAGCACACGAGTCCCCCGTAGCCCGATGGGAGACTACGGCCGGGGTTCCCCCGGAAACCACCGACCACGAGGCGGAGGAGGAGGCCAGAGCAGGGGCCGAGATTCCCCCGCGGGGTACTCCCCTACCTCCACTTCGCCATCCCTGGGCCGAAGGGGGGCCCCTCCAGCGAGACCAGGGCCCCGCCCGAATGTTACGTGCCACAGATGCCAACGACAGGGTCATTATGCGAATGACCCCCTTTGCCCGATGAACCAGCGAACCGGCACCACCGGTCCTCCGAACCGCCAGATCGCGGCCGCCGCCCTGGGCACAGAAGGAGGCGCGGAAGAAGACAACGACCCCGAGCAGGCCGAGTGGGAGCCCGCCGCTATGATCTTGGCATGCCTGGGTAATCGAGACATGATCCCCCGAGACCCAATCCCAGGCAACACCCAGAAATACCGCCAGTGGGTCACCATCAATGGTCGCCGGGCCGAAGCCCTCCGTGACACTGGAGCCAGCGTGACGGCGGTCCGCTGCCACTTGGTGACCCCGGAACAGATTCTACCCAATATCCTGTGCCCGGTACGGTCGGCGGACAACTCCGAGAGTTTGTGCCAGATGGCCCGTATCCCCTTCGAATGGGGAGGGGTGTCGGGTATGCTGAAGGTGACCGTCCGGGACGATGCCCCCGTGGACTGCCTCCTCGGGAACGATCTGGAAAGTTCCGCCTGGGCCCACGTCGAGCGGAGAGAGCATCTGGGGATGCTAGGCCTTCCCGAGTGGGTCTGTGCGACCACTCGATCCATGGCCGACCGGGCCACCGCCCCGATCGAAGATGCTCTGCCGGAAGAACCGGAGTGGCCCACACCTCCACCGCCCGCCGTCCCCGAGGACGCCGACCCTGAACCCGGCTCCCAGGGGCCCAGCCATGAAGACCTTACCGAGCTCGGCCACCTTCCCGAACTAGCTCAATGGCGCCAAGAAGGTGGCCCCACCCGCGAACAATTCCAGCAGGAACAGAAAACCTGTCCCTCCCTCGAGGGAATCCGACAACAAGCAGTCTCTCAAGCCGCTGGAGACCCCTCAGGGTCCCACTGGGTCTATTGGGACCACGACCTTCTCTACAGTGAGCAGAAGATTGCCGAACTAGGGGCCAGCCGGGTGCTGGTCGTTCCCCTCCGATTCAGAGACTTCCTCTTGAACTTGGCACATGACGTGCCCCTCGCCGGGCACCTGGGGCAGGACAAGACTTACAGCCGCCTGGTGACCCATTTCTACTGGCCGAAGATGCGCAACGATGTGCACAACCACTGCCGAACCTGTCCGACCTGTCAAGCCAGCGGGAAGAGCGGGGGGAAAGTCAAAGCTCCACTCCAGCCTTTTCCCGTGGTCACCACCCCCTTCGAGCGAGTGGGGATCGACATAGTGGGGCCCTTGGACCCTCGCACCTCCCAGGGGCACCGCTTCGTCCTCGTTCTGGTGGACCATGCTACCCGCTATCCTGAAGCCATCCCCCTCCGAACCATCACGGCCCCAGTAGTAGGCCGAGCCCTAATGGGGATCTTCTCCAGGGTCGGCTTCCTCCGAGAAGTCGTGAGTGATCGGGGCACGAACTTTATATCGAAATATATGCGGTCCCTGTGGCAACAGTGCGGGGTCACGTATAAGTTCACCACCCCGTATCACCCCCAAGGAAATGGACTTGTGGAGCGGTTTAACCGAACGCTGAAAGGAATGATCAAGGGCCTAGAGGAGCCGCTACGACGCAAATGGGATGTCCTGCTGCCCTGCCTCCTGTTTGCATATCGTGAGGTACCCCAGAAGTCCCTGGGGTTCAGCCCCTTTGAACTATTGTATGGGCACCCGGTCCGAGGCCGCCTCAGCCTGGTCAAAGAAGGCTGGGACTCGACTGTCCGAGGCGCTCCCCCAGATGTCTACCAGTACCTCCTGACACTCCGCAACCAGACTCGAAAGTTCCGGGAACTTGCCGAGGCCAACCTGGAGGCCAGTCAGGACGAGATGAAACGCTGGTATGACCAGAACGCCTCGTCCATCGAGTTCGAGCCGGGCCAACAGGTCTGGGTCATGTCCCCGGTCGAACCTTGTGCTCTCCAGGACAAATGGACAGGGCCCTTCAAGGTGGTGGAGCGCAAGAGCCCCGTCACTTACTTAGTGGACCTGGAGTCCCCCCGAAACCCCCTCCGGGTTCTGCACGCTAACCGGCTCAAGCCGCACTTTGCCCGCACTGAACGAAGTCTGCTGCTAGCGACCGATGACGGAGCTGAAGACGACTCCGAACCTCTACCAGATCTCCTGAGCACCACTGAGAAGGACGGCTCTGTCGAAGGGGTCAGGCTCTCCTCTACCCTGACCCCCGAACAGCACCAGGACTGCCGGAAGCTGCTAGGGCAATTTGCAGATCTGTTTTCCCTCACTCCTGGGGTCACCCGGTGGTGTGTCCACGATGTAGACACCGGGGAAAGCCCGCCTGTAAGACACCGAGCTTTCCGGGTGCCCGACCGAGTTCGGGCCTGCATTCAATCCGAGGTGGCCAAGATGCTAGCTCTGGGGGTAGTCGAACCCTCCAACAGTCCCTGGGCCAGTCCCGTTGTCCTGGTCCCTAAAGCCGCCGCACCCGGCACGCCCCCGGAGCTCCGGTTCTGTGTCGACTACCGGGGGCTGAATGCCGTCACCAGGACCGACGCCCATCCCATCCCCCGGGCGGATGAACTGATCGACCGCCTGGGGGCCGCCAAGTATCTCAGCACCTTCGACCTCACGGCCGGGTATTGGCAGATCGGCCTCACCCCTGGAGCACGAGAGCGATCGGCCTTCTCGACCCCTGATGGCCACTACCATTTCAAAGTGATGCCCTTCGGCATGAAGAACGCCCCGGCCACCTTCCAGAGACTCGTGAACAGGGTGCTGGCCGGGCTAGAGGAGTTCAGTGCCGCCTATCTAGACGACATTGCAGTGTACAGCCTCCACTGGGATGAGCACCTGACCCACCTCTGGGAGGTCCTGACGGCCCTCCGACGGGCCGACCTGACAATAAAAGCCAGCAAGTGCCAGATAGGCCAAGGGTCCGTGACCTATCTGGGACACCAAGTAGGGAGCGGCCAGGTGGCTCCCGTCCAGCCAAAGATTGACGCCATCCGTGCCTGGGATCCCCCGGTCACCCAAACAGCCGTCCGAGCCTTCCTGGGGCTCACCGGATATTACCGGCGCTTCATAAAAGACTATGGAAGCATTGTGGGGCCCCTCACAGAACTGACCTCCAAAAGGTTACCCCAAAAGGTGCGCTGGACCCCCGAGTGCCAGGTCGCCTTCGACACACTGAAGACGGCCATGTGCACCGCCCCTGTGCTCCAAGCCCCCGACTACAGCCGAGAGTTTGTGGTCCAAACCGACGCCTCGGAGCACGGCATTGGGGCGGTCCTATCACACGTAAACCCTGAGGGAGTCGACCTTCCCGTTGCCTTCATCAGCCGGCGGCTGCTGGCCAGAGAGCAACGATGGAGCACAATCGAGAGGGAAGACTTCGCCGTCGTGTGGGCCCTACCTCTTCGGCACCCACTTCCGGATCCAGACCGACCACCGGCCCCTGCGGTGGTTGATGCAGATGCGGGGAGAAAACCCGAAACTGTTGCGATGGTCCATCTCCCTCCAAGGGATGGACTTCACTGTGGAGCATCGCCCCGGCAACGACCACGCCAATGCCGACGGCCTGTCCAGATTCTTCCGCCTCGGCGAGGAGAACCCCCAAGAAGAGGGGTGACTCTCCCCTGCCTTCAGCTGGGGGGGACGCGTGTTGGAAACGGCCTCATGGCGTGGCCCTACCCCTCCCGCGTGGCGGGCCCAGGACGACATCGGCCCTTTGCCGAGCCTCGGGCGACCCCGGTTGCCCGACCCTGCACGCCCCAACACCGACCCTGCCGGTCCGGGCACCAACCCGGACCCTCACTACCAGCCTGACTCCATCTTGGGCCCATCACGTCACAAACCACGTCACGAACACGTGGCCTCGGCCCCGGCCCAGGCCCCCAGCAAAGCCCCGACATCGAGGGACCAAGATCCACCCAGGTGGTCGAGTGGCCACTCAACAAGATCCAAGAGGAGGGAAGTTTCGATGGGCCTCCAGCCGTCCCCGGACGCCTGGTATTGATCGCCCTCCGGCCTCCCTGGGCGCTGGCTCCACCCTCCTGCTGGGTGTCTGGACACCATCATCCCGGCCCCTCTGACCCCCAGGCGTGAGGGTCCGGACATCAAAGGACTCCAGTCCTATATCTGGGCCAGCCCCGGAGTAGGACGGCAGTTGTATCCTGGACTGGAAGCCCTGCTGACGCTGTCACGGCCGACACCAGAAGAACTCATTTGCCTGTAACCGGAAGCTATCTTGGGAGCCTGCTGGCGCTGCCGCGGCCCACCTTCTCTGAACCATTTTGGGAGCCTGCTGGCGCTGCCGCGGCCCACCTTCGCTGAACCATCTTGGGAGCCTGCTGGCGCTGCCGCGGCCCACCTGCACTGAACCATCTTGGGAGCCTGCTGGCGCTGCCGCGGCCCACCTTCGCTGAACTATCTTGAGAGCCTGCTGGTGCTGCCGCGGCCCATCTTCGCCGAAATCACCTCGAGGTCTGCTGGTGCTGCCGCGGCCTCCCCTCCGTAAAGACCACCTGTCGAGTCCTGCTGGCGCTGCCGCGGCTCGACCTCTCGGAACCCCCGGCTCGAGGATTGAGAGCTGTGCGCAGGGTATCCCTTCCTGCAACCGTGTTAAGACTGTCCCGCTACCCTATCCCTTCTTTCTGAGACTTTATAGATCCCTCGATCTACCTGTACATATCGCCAAGAACAAGCAACCTTTATTCCTGATAAAGCCTAAGAACTTATCCTCTTGTGTGGTGTCCGTTTGTAGTGTTGTGGTTACTCTGCTGTACGATCCTAGGAGAGGGCCCTCACCCAGGAGGCCCCTCGGTAACACTCGGCTACTTCTCGACAGAGAGGTGGACCTAGGGGTGGCCAGTCAGACCTCTTCTGCCTCCCCCGGGATCGCCTTTCTAACACTCCAATTTTCGGCATGCGCGTTTGGAGGCCTGCAGCTCATCGGTGAACCAGGTGGCTCTCTTGCTGGCGTAGTTGTTGGAGGATTTCTTGAGTGGGGTGAGGGTGTTGGCGCAGTCGTCAATCCACTGTCTGAGGTAGCGGGCTGCGAGTCTGGGTTGGTAGGGTCGGTGGGTGGGTTTTGAGCGAGGGTGGTGATCAGCTGGTCTTCGGTGACTTTGCTCCAGCAGCGGCGAGGTAGCTGTTTGGTGCGGTGGTGCGTGGTTGGTTTGTTGAAGGTGAAATGGGTGCCTGTGGAGAAGATGGGGTCCAGTGTGTGGCCGGCGGTGTGGGTGGGTGGGTGCGGTGACGAGTTGTCTGAGGCCGTGGTTGGCGAGGTTTTCGGTCAGGGTGGCGGAGTTGGCGTCGTTGTTGTTCTCAGGGTGAAGTTCAGGTCCCCGAGGACGATGTAGTCTGTGGAGGCGAGTGTGTGGGTGCTGGCGAGGTCGGCGATGGAGTCGCTAAATTGAGCTTGGGGCCTGGGTGGTCTGTAGATGAGTGTTCCTCTGAGGGTGGTGTTGGGGTCCGTGTGGATCCGGAAGTGCAGGTGTTCGGCGGTGTTGAGGGTGTCGTCTGTGTGGGTGGTGACCTTGAGGGTGGACTTGTGGACGATGGCTATTCCTCCGAATCCGTTGGCGCGATCCCTGCGGGTGATCTTGTAGCCGTCCGGGATGGCTATGGCGATGTCGGGTGCCGAAGAGTCGTTCCACCAGGTCTCGGTCAGGAAGGCCACGTCTGGAGCAGAGGTGTCGAGCAGATCCCAGAGCTCGACGGCGTGTTTGCGTGCGGAGCGGGTGTTGAGGAGTATGCAGCAGAGGTGATTGGGTCCAGTCCTTGGGGGGTTTGGTGGTTCTGTCGCAGGTGAAGCTGCAGGTGTGGCAGGAGAAAAGGTCCGTGAGTCTGTTTCGGGGCGGCTTGGAAGCAGGTGTGGTTTCGGCCGGCATTGAGCGTGTGGAGGGAGCTGGTGTCGTAGCGGAGTCTGGTGTTGTGGCGTTCGCAGGGTCCAGGGGTTCTGGCGCTGGCGCGGTCCAGGCGCGGACGGGCGCAGACGGGCCTGCCTTTGGCGCGCCAGCGGCGCGGCCTCCATAAGAGGGGGATAGGGAGGGAGGAGCAGCTGGGAAGCGGGAGCGGGGTGGCCAATGGGGAGCAGGGGGTGGGGCCGCAGGGACAGGAAAGGATCGGGAAACGGCGGGAACCAGCGGGCAGCAGGAAGCAGGACACGAGGCAGCTGGCGGCCGTGTGGTGGTGTGGGGAGTGACCCGTCTGCGAGCAGGGTCAAAGGTCGCTCCTATGCCACTGCACGGCCCCTTAAGAGGGGGATAGGGAGGGAGGAACAGGTGGGAGGCGGGAGCGGGGTGGCGGGGCCACAGGGACGCAGCGGCAGGAAAGGATCGGGTAACGGCGGGAACCAGCGGGCGGCAGGAAGCACGACACGAGGCAGCTGGCGGCCGTGTGGTGGCTTTGGGAGCGACCTGCCTGCGAGCAGGGTCAAAGGTATATAGCACTTATTACCCCTGAAGGGGTGTCAAAACACTTTTTCGGTGAGTTGCACGCTGCTCCGGAACCCATAATGGCTTAGTGGTCAATTAGTATAGTGAAATATGAAAGTAATTTGACTGGTGGATATGTTAGTCAGTTATTGGGATTGAGAAGGATAGTGGAGGGATAGAAGAAGGAAAACAAGCTTTGCATTTAAATAGTGCTTGTCCTCGTTCTAATACTATTTTGTGACCTAAGTTCTATTAGTGCCAGTGTTGATTTAGGTTTATATTTTTTCCAGGTCTCCTTGCCTTAGTCTCCATACTCTCTAATGTACTGAAGTCTGTTGTCTCAGAGTCCTTGTGCCTGATGCCCCTTTCAGTGTTTGGTCACTGTGCCTCAGAATGCCCACTGCCCCTGTATCCCTATGCTTCTCATTATTCTTGTTTCCTTTGCCCTGGTACTCCACTACGGGAATCCCTGTCACTAAAGACAGATATCTCTCCATCAGTATGCTGGTCTTTCGTATACCATAAGAGCCATCTTCCAACTCGCACCAGAACACTACATCCACCTCCTGGATTCATCACTGCTCATCGGATAGCATCTGTTACCACGCATACCAAAACTATGCATGGCTTAACAATGCAGTCAATACCACGACTGTGTTACCATGAGTCCCATTACAATGCAAGTCATTACAATGACTTGCTTTAGGGAAGCGCTGGACTTTGTGATAGTTTAAATTACTATTCCAACTCCAGTTGGAGTGTCAGTAAGGAAGGTGTTGGACTCAAAATCCAACACCAGTCCAACACCACATTGGACTGCTGCTGTAGCATTGTTGGGCTCAATTTGATACTTGGATTTCTCCTTGCGTTTCTTTCTCGAAATCAATACCACTCTCTCTTGGTCCTCCGATGGACCTTGTTGCGTGCCAAGAGGGGTAGGCTATGAGCAGTGACGGCTGGTGACATTTGAAAGTGGTGAAGCATAAAAACTGTGTGGGAGTGCGCCGCTGCGAGCGAGCCTGAACAACTTAAGGGGGGGTCGGGGGTGTTCTCCCCCGAGAATTCTTTTTATAAAGAGTGTGCAAACTGGGACATCTTAAGGATTTTTGGGGGCCCTGGGTCAAACATATTTAGGGGCCCCCGGCCCCTGTGAGGACCAGCTTTGAATATATGGTCCAGTTTCAGCTGTTTCATGCCCTCTTTGACCAGGTTACTGACAATGCACAGTCATTCCTCCAAGATTCTAAGGGGCCCTTTAGGATCAAGGTCGGATCGCCACCGCCCGCATGGCGGTGGCGATCCGCCCGTGATCCGACCCCGCCCGCCACCCAATTGCCCCGCCATATTACTAAAGCGGGGGGGGCGCGGACGACGGAAAGACCGTCTGCCGCTTTTCCGCCCAGTCAATGAGTTGACCCGGCGGAAAAGTGTTTAATATGGTGGCGGTGTCTGTTAGACACTGCCATCCATATTACTTATCAGGCAGGGACATGTATTTCCGTGGCAGCGTGGGCATGCCGTGTTTGACATTGGGGGACTGTTGCGGGCCCCCAGGGACTCTGGGGGGGTGCATATGCAGTTCCATGCACAACATGGCAGGCACCGCGCGGTGCCTGCCATGTTGTGCTTGGAAGTGCACAACATGCCTTCCTGGCATTGTGGTGGGCGGTGCTGAGTGCACCGCCAGCCACAATGACAGGAATGCAGGATGCACCCGCCACTGTGGCCCCTGCCCTCATGGCGGGCGGTCCCGTTTCCCGATAGGGTGGCGGGCGGACATCCTAATGACACCCTAAATGTTTACATCTATAATATTCATGGATAGTGTTGACGTGTTTTCAATATTGCAACACAACAGCAGCTCACTAATATTAATGCAAGTAAACTCCGGCATACAATGAAGCAGCATGGGAGAGCAATATAAATCTCACAAATCGTACCTTAAGTCATACTGGTAAACACCCTCACTTCCCTTCCCCTATGCAACTATTTGATCCCAGAATAATCGAAGTCATTTTGGGTAAGCGCTTGTCACTCGGAAATCTAACCAAAATATTAGGACTCATATATTGATCTAAAGGCAGTGGAAATGTTAAATATGACACTGGCTCTCAACAACGTTTGACAATCAGGGTCACGTTTTGCCGCAGGTTGGGTTTAAATACATTGTATTTATCACGTAATAAGGTAGTGCGCTGTTTTCAAACTCTTGTTCGAAATTCCAGCTAAAACCAAAGACTTTTTACACACTTTATTATAGTCAAAAATGTAATTTTGAAATCTTGCACGAGTTTTCTTTTCCTGCTACCATCACTTAAGCATATACTCATTGCTGCTGGATGTATGCTGGCCCAACCCCGTCCACCGGCAGTGGCCTTAATTGCATTCACCCCCCCACACACACACCCCCCAGTCGGCTAAACACTCAGCATTGGTGCACCATTAATACCACGCCTCTCTCAGAAAATGTCTATAAAACGTAGACTGTCACCCTCTTTTCTGCCTCAGAACCCCACAAAAGATGTATGCAATGAACACTTCACCTCCAAAATATATCACCGCCAACTCCCCTGCACCCTCACCAGAAAATAAATAGTCTGCAAACACCCAGACTAGTCTCTGCCATCGCTGACACCCTCCATTAGAACAACATCTCAGGCAACACTCTGGGTCCCTTGTTGTGAACGTATCTAGGACCCTATTTAAATATTCCCGATGAATGCCCTTATGTGGTTATAACAAATCATATCCTTATAAAAGCATAAGAATCATATCCATATTTAGTCATAGCCAATGCAGTCCAAATACGGCAAGGCTACTCCCATAGACTCCTAGAAAGTACAACGCGTTCTTTAAACAAACCAAGCCTCCAGCAGCCCGGGAATTCCCCCTGCTTCTGTTTTGATTTGTCCAAGAACTCCTTGAGTCCTAAAAGAACTGCGAGTTCTTAGTGACGTCTTATGTCCAACCTTACGTCAAACTCTGCACCTCCCAGGTATAAATATACCAACAGCTGCCCTAGCAAACACACGGTGGTTTGGAGCAGATCAGCTATCTACTTGCCCGACGCCCTGCTGTGGCAAGTGCCGAAGGAAGCCGACCCTCCCATTGACGCACTGAGAGAGACGCTGTCTTTTCTCCTGCCCAGAAATCCAGCTCCAGTGTTTCCAGTCACCCTTGCGGGTTACTGGGAGATCGAGTCCTGAGACCGAGATACGAGACCCCCTTCATTCTATAAACAAGGTATGGAGCTGATTAGACCCTTAGAGAATTCTTGATTCAGATTCTTGGCAAAAACTATATTAACTTAAACTACAGCTCACTTACTGTAATGTAATGTAATGTAATGTAAAATGTAATGTAAAAAATTCTTATAGAGCGCAACTTACACCGGGCGGTTTCTTGGCGCTGGGGGGGAGGCACAGCAGGGAGGAAAAGAGTGTCTATGTATAGATACAGTGGAAGAGGTGAGTTTTAAGGAGAGACCTAAAGTGGGGATAGGAAGGAGAGAGTCTGAGTTCTAATGGGAGTGAGTTCCAGAATGAGGAGGCCAGGAAGGAGAATCTAAGACCTCCATGTTTTTTGCGCTTAAACCTAGGAATCTGGAGAAGCGCATGGTTAGAGGATCGAAGGTACCTGGAGGGAACATAAGGATATAGAAGAGAGGAAATAAAGGAGGGGGCGATACCGGCCAGAGATTTATGCGTCAGGCAACCTAGTTTAAATTTGCAGCGCTCCGATACAGGAAGCCAATGGAGGGCTTTAAGCAGGGGGCGGACATGGTGGTGTTTGGGTTGGTGGTAGATCAGGTGGGCTGCCTGATTCTGTACCAGCTGTAATCTTTTAATTTGGTATTGTGGAATGCCTGCATACAGGGCGTTGGCATAGTCAATCCGGGAGATGACCAATGCCAACAGTGCCAGAGTGAGAGCTTCGGTGGTCAGAAAATGGGCAATTTTCCGGAGCTTCCTTAGCTGGAAAAAGCAGGAGGATACAGTGGCACTGACCTGATGCTTCATTGAGAGATCGTGGGAGATGTAGACTCCCAGGCTTTTCACCTTGTCCGCGGGGCAAGGAGAGGGGCCAAATGAAAGGGGCCAAAAAGAGGAATTCCAAGGGTTGGATGGGCCTCCGACAAGAACAAGCTCAGTCTTGTCGGGATTAAGTTTAAGGTGGTGAGCACGCATCCAATTACTAATATGGCAGAGGGTAGACTGAAAATCCTGAACCGCTTCGTCCGAGGAGTCAAGGTTGAAGACAAGCTGAATGTCATCTGCATAGTTAAAGGCTGTGACATTCCTTCCCCGGAGGGAGCGGATCAGGGGGGCAAGGTACAAGTTAAATAAAAGGGGTTACAGGGACGAGCCCTGTGGGACACCGCAGGTGAGCTTCATCCTATCAGCCGAAAACTGAGAAAGTCGGACAGATTGATGGCGGTTCATCAAGAATGAGCGTACCCAGTTAAGGGCCGTCCCACTAATGCCTGCCTCCTTGACATGGTCGACTAAGATGGTATGGTCGACCGTGTCAAAGGCCGCCGATAGATCCAGGAGGACCAGAGCTTGACTGAAGTTGGAGTCAGCACCTCTACGGAGTTCCTCCATAACAGAGAGGATAACAGTCTCCGTAGAATGGGCTGGTCTAAACCCTGCTTGCTGGGGGTCTGGGAAGTTGGAGTCCTCAATAAAGGAGCTGAGGATCTGGTTACATATGATTCAAGTACCTTGCTCAGGTAGGGAAGAAGAGAAATGGGGCGGAAGTTACCCATGACCGCAGGGTCAGCGTTGTTTTTTTTAAATATGGGAACCACCTCAGCGTTCTTAAACTGGCCGGGGACCTCGCCGAGTAGGAGGGAATTGTTCAGGAGGGCCAGAGGAGGGGCAGGGCATGCCGAGAAAGCCACACGGAGGATCACAGGTGGGCAACAATCCGTGGGGGAGCCAGATGAGACTTTATTAAGCAAAGAAAGAAAGTCTGCTTCTAATATGGGGGGAAGCTTGGTTAGGGAGTGGGGGTTCAGAAAGGGGATAGTCTCTGTGGGGGACATCACGGGGGATCCGACAGAGATGCTGTTTTTAATTTTGCTGATTTTATCTATGAAAAATAGATTGAGGGAATCACATAGTGCCTGCGATGGAAGGGGTTTGATGGTCACCCTATCCGGGTGTGAGAGCTCCTCCACAATGGCAAAAATTTATTTCGATTTTTGGGCAGAGTTAAGAATTTTAGTGGAGAAGTAGGCGGTTTTGGCAGCTGAAATTGCCTGTTTATATTCTCCAGTTAGTTTTAAGAATTTAAATTTTTCTGAAGGGTCATAGTTTCTACGCCAACGGCGCTCGGCTTGGCGGAGTCCCAGTTTTAGAGATTTAAGGCTGTCAGAAAACCATCGATGTGCGTCGTGAGGACGCTTAGTTCTAACTAACTTAAAGGGGGCAACCTTGTCGCTGGCGGACTCCAGCCATTTGACAAGTGCTTCTTCCTGGGAATCGATGTGACCAGGACTGGGCAAAATCGAGGATGTTAGAAAGGAGAGAAATAAATCAAGGTCTGCTTTGTTCCAATTGCGGGCCACGAGGCTAGGGCCTCGGTTACGAGGGGGTGGTGAGGGGACCAGAAGAAAAAAGGAAATTAAGAAATGGTCCGACCAGTGGCAAGGTGAGATCACAAGGGACTTAATTTCAAGGTTATAAGTCCAAACCTGGTCTAAGATGTGTCCCTTGGAGTGGGTGGCCGTATGGATGTGTTGGAGGCCGTTGAGGCCACTTAATAGGTCAGTGAAAGCCAGGGAGTGAAAGCTTTCGTGTACGTCTGACGGCCAATAGTTGAAGTCTCCCAGGACCAGGAGTTTGGAGTTGTTAATTGTGAGCTGGGAGAGTAGGTCGCCGAAGAGCGAAGGAAAGTTGGGCATAGGTTGGGGAGGACGATATACCAGGACACAAGTGAGGGGAGATACCGAGGAATCGAATCTGATTACCAGGCAATCAACCTGGGGAATAGTGAATAGGGAGAGGGAGGTAAACCTAAGGGGGAGTTTGATAATGGCGGCTACGCCACCGCCGAGTTTCCCAGCTGGCCGGTTGGCCTGGAGTATATAATACCCAGGTGGAATGGCTGCCAAGATGTCAGGGGAGGAGTCCTCATTCAGCCAGGTCTCCGTTAGGAGTAGAATATCAGGTCGGTCTGAATCCAAAAGGTGGCATATATCAGATTGGTGACTGACTAACGACCGGGTGTTAAGGTATGTGATTGCTAATTCCATATCGGCAGATACCTGAGCGGACGGGGATTTAGAACGAAGGGGGGAGGTTGTGTGCTCGGGGATGAGGGAGGACGGGAGGGTTCGAATCTCTGGGAAAGATCTGCGGGCTTGGAAGATGCCTAGTTGACGTAATCTTGAGTAGGTGGTGGATTCCAGCGGCCAGAGTGTGTGCAAAGCGGTCAAGTCCCTAGGGGCAAAGGA
The DNA here is from genome assembly GCF_964261635.1 of Lissotriton helveticus. Classification (NCBI taxonomy): domain Eukaryota; kingdom Metazoa; phylum Chordata; class Amphibia; order Caudata; family Salamandridae; genus Lissotriton; species Lissotriton helveticus. The sequence goes on along the minus strand of NC_136069.1, from coordinate 1,594,481,097 downwards.
TGTAAATTGGGCAGGGTGACTGGCCCCGGGCCCCGGCCGGCCGCGGCCGGGCGCAGACGGGCTTGCCTTAGGCGCGCCTTCGGCGCGCAATCGTCGCGCCCGCTGCGCTCGTCCGCTGCGCTTTTGGTAGGGGCACATACTATATGCAGGTGAGGGGAGGGTTGGAAGGGGGCGTGGCCAACGCAGGTGGGCGTATCCTGCTCAGTGCGGGAAAGGCGGCAAAAATAACAACAAACACCTCACCCGCTGCAGCGCTGAATCCGCTGTGCGGGGGTGTCAATGGCCGAGAAAACTTAGGTGCGCATGGGGTACGTAGATAACAATTTAAAAAACACACAAGACTACAATTTTAACATTTTTCTAGAGTTCGTCGCTCCCGGCTGTGCCTCAGGAGAATGAATGAGCTACGTACTAAGCTACGTACTTACGTACTACGTACTAAGCTTAGGTACACCGGGGTGGGCGTATCTTAGAAGCACCAGTTGAGTACGTTTAGTCAATGATTTTATATATGTATATATTTTATCTATTTTAAACACGGTATGGCTTAGAAACTGTACCATGCTTTTACAGTATTATTTCATAATACTCCTTTTACTGTACGCACTTTACTTTATGACAAGTATTGCAATTGTGGCAACTCACTTCTCTTGCATGAGAAAGAAGAATGTTCAATAAATAATAACTTTTATTGAAAACACCCGTCTCTCTATTTCTCTGCGCTTCTGGTGAAACTAAGCATGCATGATTGACTGAGTAAAATAGTTATCTATTGTTTCCGCGACTCTGGAGATATACTCCTTATTCTGGAGGGAGCAAAGTTGTCATGTTTATGCGGTTGTCAGAAACTAATCCCTTCTTGTCTATTCAGGAAAGTTAACACCTTCCTGTTTACTCGAGAAAGTTTCTAGTGACCTCTGAGCTAGCTGGCATTCATAATTCAGTCTAACATATTCAATAGAGACCTAGTCGACCTCAGTCCTACGTCTAAACTATCGTTTATGTTATTCCAATGCGCAGAGCCTATTGGGAATATAGGAACTACACTGCATGGCGCCCAACGTTTGGTAAGGCGATAATTTAACGCTAGATACTAGAGTAACTCAGTCGTGCTTTTCACACAGACCCCTTTTTCCCGGAAATACTCCAATAGATGTCTGGAGTGGGTGAAAGGTTAATATCCGCCAAAACTTAGTAGGATGAGAATCCTATGTATTAGTCCTTGGTTTAGTCAACGTTGAAGGATATAGTGTTCCAAAATATTGTGCACCTAATCTTTGTTTCCTTGATACTTGCTCTGCAAAATTTCTGTCAGCAAAATGTCAGAAAGTGACGAGGAAAGGGAGAGAGCTAAATTAGCAGCTCAACTTTTAGCGGAAGACACAAGTCTACGGGAAGATGACCCGGAGGCTATACTCATCCCAGTCAATGTAAGAAAGAGTGTAACTTAAAAAACTTATAAATAATGGAGTATCATCAAGAGGTGGTACAGTCATATTTGTGGTAGAGGCCCATGAATATCGGCAGACAGAGGTATTCTATTCCTGGATACATTTTCCAGCAGCACATGCTGTGACACGCGAGTTCCACTACTACAAAGTAGAGGAATCTCCAGAGGAATACGTTCCTTTCGAGGACGTTGAAATTCCACTAACATACCAAGAGCACCAGCTCTGGTTTAATGGCACCCTAAAACATAAAAATCACTTCACCAGGCTCGGTCCACTAGGTAGACCAGGAGCCACATGGCCGGTTCTTGCTAGCTATACACCACATCCTGACATTGAAAAAATGTCAAGCGAAGAACTTTTGTTCAGCTACAGGAATTAACGAAAGCATATAGAGAATTAGTTCAATTAACACTTGACGGTACTACGATCCGCCAAAAAATGAAAGAAACAGATATAGCAGAAAAACCTTTTGAACTTGCCAGAATAATTGAAAAATCATACGAAGAATTAGGTAAAGATAGTTTGGGTGGGAAACCACTAAAACCACAACTAACTGAAAATCCTGAAAAAACTTTTATTAAAAATAATCTCATTACTCCAAAAAAGAAGTGGGAGGGTAACAAGCAAACCACTCCCAGAGAAAAACAGTTCCAGTCCAGACGAAAGTCACCCAATCGGAGAAATAGATCTCCAGAACGGGGGGGCAGGTCTCCACAACGGGAGCCCTCTGAAAAACAGTACAACCTTAGAGATAGGGATAAATTAAGAAAACCTGACAGATATCAAGATATTGATACACGTCCCTCTCGATCTTTTCAGACTTCCTCACAGAAATCGGAAAGAAGAGCACGTCAAGTCCAAAGACAAGGAACCTGCTCATCAAAGTAAAAAAATTACAATTTCCAAAGAAGAAGGTAGCCAGTATTAAAATAAAACATGCCGAGGATTCTGAGGACACAACTCAAGAATGGAGAATGGGCCCAGACAATGCTAGACAGCGCAGCAGAAGTGACCATAGCTCGCAAGATCCTGATGAATCTTCTGGAGACAGTGGACACGAATGAATATATTCAGGTGGAAACTGCAGACACCAAAGTTAGTGTACCCCATAAATTATATGAAATAACATTACGTATAGAGGGGGAGAAAACTAGGAAAATACGAGGTCTCTTGTGGGAGAACCTATCAAAAGGCTATGATATCCTGCTAGCAGAGAAAGACTGACCACCAGAGTTTGTCAGGGAGTGCCCACATGGCGAAGAAATGATTATGCCTGCCTTCTCAAATCACATTCAAATTCATAAAAAATACACATTTGCTAGAAAATGGGCAGTGGCCCAAGCTCCTGCATTATATAAAATCATGTAGGATGGGATGAGGATTCTCCTCACCATAAAATCCAGTTAAAAAATCAATCTACTGCACAGAGGCAGTATCCTGTTAAGCAAGAAGCTAAAAAACAAGTCAGGGAGATCTTAGATCAACTTGAATACCTGGGGGTGATTGAAACATGCACCTCACAAATGAACAATCCTTTGTTTCCTGTCTCCAAGCCAGACGGTTCATATCGTCTAGTTTTGGACTACAGACACCTAAACTCTTGTTGCAAAACATTTGCAGTACAAAACTCACACAGTGCAGCACTAATGAATAAAATCGTGCGCAAAAAATATAAAACGTCATTAGATATTTCAAATGGTTTCTTCTGTCAAAACATAGCACCGGAAAGCAGGTATTTGACCGCTTTCTCCTGTATGGGGGCCAAAAAGCAATTTTGTCGTCTCCCACAGGGATTCAAGAACAGCCCAGGATTATTTTCAGCCAGGGTAACAGAATTACTACAAATGTATGATGATGAGGCATTATCTTATGTCGATGACATCTATCTTACAGACGATGACCTGGAGACACACTTGAAAAGAGTGAACACCATTATACTTGGGTTCGCAGCTGAAGGGTATAAATTCAACTTTAAAAAGTCACGAATTGCCCACCAACTGTCCTATTTTTGGGATATGAGTTATCAAGTGAAGGCAAAAGCCTAGCAGACAACTTCTTAGAGAAATGTGCAGTACTCCAAGCTCCAAAAACGCTGAAAAACTTACAATCAATTCTAGGTTTCCTGAATTTAGGAAGAACATACATTCTAAACTACGCAGAGAGGGTTAAACCACTCTACGAATTAATAAAACCTGATTTCAAACCATTTAATTGGACACAAAAATTTTAAGATCAATACAAGCAGATATGTTTACTAAAACAAAACTGCAAACACGTGCAAACAAACGCAACCTTGTAATCCGAGTCATCCCAGGAAGATTAGGATTTACGTACCTGACCTCTAATGAGGGAGAAACGGTACCAATAGCTTATAAATCACACTTGTACACACAAGCTGAAATGAAATTCAGTTCTACTGAAAAAATTCTGACTGCGGTTCAAACTGCGGTAGCAAAAGAAAGAGCCCTAGCCCAAGGGAAGAGCATATCTGTTTTAACAGCAGTATCAGCCCTTGAGGCAGTAACAAGACCAAGCATTCCAAATGCTATGGCATTAGATCCAAAATGGATACAATGGGAAAATTCTCTTGCTGCGACAGACGTGAAACACGCATTTGATAAAAAAATGAAAAAACTAGAAGATCTGGAATACGAACATGAATGTCCTCTGTCAATCGAAATTCTGCCTCTCGAACAGTACTCGTGTGTAATATACACAGACAGATTTGCACAACACTACGTTGTGGAAAAACAAGTTTACAATGCAGCATGCGCGATTGTTAAAGGTCGCTGGCGCTTAGGTAAATTCAGACCGATGGTCACCAAAACTGAATCACTCAAACTGTACAGCTCAGCGAGCTCAAATAAGATCTTTAAAGATGGCTCTTGAAAATTCCGATCGCGAATTCCCCACACTAATAGTGTGTGATTCGCATTACTGCGTCCAGTCTTACAATAATGACATGCAGACCTGGATCAAAAACAGTTACAAAGATGAGACAGGTGCCACAATAAAGCATAAAAAACTTTGGGAACAAGTGGTTCTTTTGCAGAAAGAACTACAAAAGACTCACGTGATATATACGCAGAGTCTTCAACGTGATGGCGTTCACGTTGCGGGGAATTCATTGGCTAACAGAGCCACAGCGGCAGCTGTCAAACCGGCTTCCGTAGCTACAGAAAATCGTTCTAAAAAACAAATAGATGGAGAAACGCTACTAGCAGTAAAAGCCTCAATGGAGGGCAATTATGCGGCGTTACCTCTAAATTATCCACTCGGAAATATATACATAATTGATGCGAACTCCGTTCCGTTTGCTCGAATCCCTGGAGTGGGGGATAGGGTAATTCCAAACACGAACCGGAGAGCTTACTTGATTCAAGAAGCACACATCGGAATGGGTCTGAGGCACCAAGAGATCTTGAAATCTCTAATAGAATTACAATCACAATACTGGTGGCCGGGGATGAGTGTGCAAATTTACAACTTTGCAATAAATTGTCAGGACTGCAATAGAGATCGCAGTTGTGAACCAGACCAGACACCAGACCAGATACCTCTATTAGACAGCATTAGGCTATCTATACGCAGACATCCAGAAGGAAAAATGGGATCCAATAATTATTAAGACGAGATTCATTTAGATGTGGCCCCAGCGCTCGGCTGACGCCAAAACTGTTATAAAAGAGTTGTCAGTCTTTATCGGCACATGCGCAATTGGCATGCTACATTCTGACCAGGGTCCTGCGTTTAGCTCTCGAGCTTACAAGGAGGCCATAGCCAGCTTGGGCATTGCATTGCAGTACTCTAGTCCATTCCATCCCGAGGGAAATGCGGTAGTGGAGAGAAAAAAACGTGACATAAAGCAATCTATAACAGCGAGGGTATTAGGTTTGGGTGACGGGTGGGTCAAACATCTAACAAGTGTCCAACGTAGTCTTAATAATCTGCCAAGAAATTCTCTGGGGGGAATCACTCCGTATGAACTTTTGTGTGGTACTAGAATGATCATCAGTAACCTCGATTGTCAGACTTCAGTGGTGGAACAAAAAACCTTTGATATCAAAGATCATTTGGCTGTTTTACAGGACTTAAATGAAACAAGAAGAAGTCTAAGTAACATAAAGCTAAAGCCAACGGCCACTGAAGAAAAACCACCTGTCCCAGCAAGACCTGTCTGGATTCCAAAGATTGGGGACCTGGTCAGAGAAAAGATCGCGGTGAAGAAGGAATTTGGGCCTTCTTACAGAAAAGCAGTACCTGTCTTAGCTGTCAGCGGAACAAGATCAGTAGTACTACCGCCCCTTGCTGGTAAAGAGGAGAACAGAGTTGTATCAATCGACCTGGTAAAACCACAATCATGTGGCCAATAATAAGTAGTAGGCCCAGTGGACTCCCAAGAAGTAGCAGAAGACCAAACCTTGCTACAATTCAAGAGGTTCAAACTGAGAGACTAATCACATTTGATAAACCTGCAGTGAATAAAAAAGGACCATGCAACAAAGACATGGAACTTGTGCCTCTTGAAACCCAAATTGTAATAGTTCATCAAGAAACACCAATCTACAATGATGTAGCCTCTGACTACACACGTACAAAGATTAATGAAAATCCGGAAGCAATTCCAACAATTGACAGAACTGCATCTGGCTTCTTCATCAATTTCGATGACTTTTCTGATGATCCAAGTGAACATGAAGAAACGCCAGCAACTAAAACTTTCAAAGAAAAAATGACTGAACTATTTCATCAACTCAAAGAAACATATCTGATTTCACCATGGATTGAATTATGGATTGTGTTAGGTGTACTTTTCCTCCTACTCTGGCTCATTTTGGTTTTAAGCTTGGGAAAATTCATTGATGGAAAATATAGTACAATGGGCACAGCAAGTCAGAACATCAACTTGGTCCTAAAGCCTCACAGATCTTCTCACATTGAAAAAAGAGAACTATCATCAGTGAACATCACAGCCATTTCTATACCTGGTGGTGTAGCATGGGACACAACTGATTGCGAAATCTACGGCCCGGTTGAACTCTTGAAATATCCACATCAGTTCAAGGTTTCATTAAGTGACTTTGTATCACCTAGTACTTTCTCTGATGATTGAGACTTTGAAAATATTAATAATATGATGTCAGATTTAGAAATGTCAGCAAAATTTACAGAACATGATTATTTAGAAGGTTCATCAGAGTATGAAGAAATGTATTGCTATAATCATTATGGTCATCACTATTTGCATAAATCTGCTAATCCTAGAAATGTTTTTACTTATAATCAATGGGAACATTGTCCAACACCACCAAAAGGCAGCTCGAAAACATTTTATGAGAAATTCCCATACTTCTCAGGGTTTAACAACACAGATCCAGAAACGTTTTATTTCAAAATGTTAAATAAGACAGGAATGAAAAACATGTTGACAAACACTAAATTGATATATTCCACAAAATTTTATGAAAAAATGTCTACATTTGGTTTTGAATTTTGGAAAAACAACATTGAAATAAAAACCATTTGGGGTACAAAAGATTGGCAGGTACAAGGTCTAGATTCATTATTTAATTTTAAATGTGTTTTATTGATTTCAATAACAGTAAGATATACAGCATTGCATGGAGTACATGTCAGGAAGAAAAGAAAACCTCCATCCGGCGAGAAGTTCTGCGATGTACAGTTACGTCGTGCTCGAGTGTCCGCAGACAATAAGTTCATAGTGCAGAGTAGGGAGTTGAAGCACTCCAAAAGGCGTAAGGAGGAAATCATTGTGAGAAGAACTCCCAACGGTAGCCCCGATCCCACCCCCCAACTCCCGTTCCCGCCCCCACCCCACCCAGTGTGCCCAACAAGAGGGACATATATAGTCATAGGTTTGCGTTGGTCGGTATCGTTAGCCAGGTGAAGTTGCAGGATCCTTCACGGGCTCAGTGAGGCTGGGAATGCGCAGGTATTTGAGGCACGTGATCTCATTAAATTCTTTGGAAAGAAGGGTAAGCAATGGGAGCCACAGTTTCTGAAAAGCGGCAGTGGAGTGTGTGAGCGTGGCATGGATGCGCTCCATGCCGAGGACAAACCAGATTTTGTGTAGCCAACCTGTGTGTGAGGGTTTGGTGGTGGAGCCCCACAGGGACTGGACGTGTTGCGTAGCGGCTTGCATGGCGATCCCCATCTGGCGACCTCTCTGGGATTTTAGGGGAAAGGTGAGTGCGTTGGGTAAGCCTAAAAGTGTGTATGCAGGGAACCTGGGAATTTCTGTATCAAACGTGGAGTCGATCTCGTCCAAAACGAACTGCCAGTAGTCCTGGACTTCACGGCACTCCCAGAGGAGGTGTGTCAGGGTACCCTGTTCTCCACACCCTCTCCAGCACAGCGCGCTTCGTGTGGGATTACCCCTGTGGAGCCGGACTGGTGTGAGATGCCAATAAATAGCAATTTTTGTTGCTGCCTCTCTAGAGGCCGTGTTGCGTGTGGTATGGGCCACCCTATAGTATATTGAATTCCATTCCTGTGGTGAGAGGGCCCTCCCCAGTTCTGCCTCCCATCTCCTTTGGCCCGCTGATTTACCCTGGGGAAAAAGTGGAGTGAGCATTTTGTAGAGGTCTGTGATGAGGTGTTTGTCAGAGTCTTTCGTCACCAGCCACCTCTCAAAGGTAGTCATGGGTCTGCCGACCAGAGACACGATGTCTGTGTGGGTGAGACAGTGTCGAAGTTGGAAGTATTGAAATAGGTGCGGGGAGACAACATCATAGCCCTGAGTGATGTCTGCAAGGGTGAGAAAGCCTTTTAGGTCGAAGAGATGACCCGCTGAAAAGTTACTGATGGTGCGCCATTGCGGGAAGGCCCCGGGAGCATTACCCGGCGGGAATTCCGGGTTGTCCAGAACGGGTGTTAGAGGGGATGGGAAGGTGGTGAGACCTCTCTCGGTCGCTAACTTGTTCCAAACCTGTAGGACAGTGCGGGTAATGGGAGACCTCAAGAGATAACGTGGCCGGTGTTGTCGAAGGAGGAACGGGATCTTCCAAAGGGGGGTACCCGCCATGGCTCTGTCTTGGAATAGCCAGCGTTTTTCAGATTCTGGCCTGAACCACTCCACCAGATAGCGGAGTTGCGCTGCCTGGAAATATTGCATAAGATTGGGGATGCCCAGTCCTCCCTCGTCTGGGTTCCTATATGCTAGTTGTTTGTGTATACGCGCTCGTTTGCCACCCCATATGAAATGTTGGATATCAGACTGTAGAGTCTGAATGGTGCCTGCCGGGGGGGATACCGGGAGTGTCTGAAAAAGGTATAGGATTTTAGGTAGGGTCGTCATCTTAATAGCCGCGACACGGCCCAATAAGGAAAGGGGTTGTTTAGCCCAACGTGCGAGGTCTGAGCGGATCCGGGAGGACAAGGTCGTGTAATTGAGGGTCAGTGTTGAGGTCGTGGAAGCTGTAAGGGTGATGCCTAGGTATGGAAGCTGTGCCGTTGATTGAAGTCCGCCACCGTATGTGGGCGGGGTATCATGCCCCCGAGCGTTCCCGCCGAGAGGCAAGATAAGGAATTTCCCTCTATTGATTTTGAAGCCAGAGACGGCTCTGAAGGTCTCCAGTTCGTCCAAGAAGGCCGGGACGGAGCGGGCCGGGTTGTCCAGGGCAGCGATGATGTCATCTGCGTATAACCCTATAGTGTGGGGTTCCCGACCGAAGGTCATTCCAAGTATGTCGGGGTTATCACAGACTTTTTGTGCTAGGGGTTCTACATAAAGGGCAAATAGGAGGGGTGAAAGGGGACACCCCTGCCTTGTGCCCCGTTGAATTTCAAAGGGGTCAGATCGTAGGCCGCCAATGCGGACACGGGCCTGCGGGTGGTGGTAACAGCTCGCGATCCATGCCTGAAAGCGGTCCCCCTTCCGATAGCGACGCAGGACTTGTTGTAGGTAGGACCAGTCTACGCGATCAAACGCTTTCTCCGCGTCGATAGCCAGTAACACAGAGTCCGATTGCTGATAGTGGGCTTTATCTATCAGGTGTAGAATGCGTTTAGTGTTATCGCTGCATTGGCGATTGGGGACAAAGCCTGACTGGTCTGGCTCCAGAATGCCCGGTAGGCACGGGCCTAGGCGCGCGGCTAGGATCCCTGTAAAAATCTTCAGGTCTAGGTTAAGTAAAGATATGGGGCGAAACGCGGAGCAACTCGTAGGCTTTCTGCCTGGCTTGGGCAACACCACGATTTCGGCCGCTAGCATGTCTGGGGGGATAGAGCTCGGTCCTTCGAAAGAATTGAAGAGCCGGGTGAGAATTGGGGCCAGCAATTGACTAAAGGTTTTGTAAAACCCGGAAGAGAACCCATCCGGCCCCGGGGACTTAAGAGGGCGGAGGCGAGAGATAGAGGCTAGAACTTCATCTAGGCGGATGGGGGCATCCAAAGAATTCGCATTGGTTTGCGACAGTTCCGTAATGTTCACGGTCTCGAGATACTCCCTGACCCCGATCGACGAGACAGAGTCCGCGCTGTACAGGGTGGCATAGAACGATCTGAATGCCTCCGCTATTTGGGGCTTGCCAGTGATTTCCTGGCCGGAGTCATCTGTCAAGCTAGAGATCTTGGATCGTTGGGTTTTCGCCCTCAGGGCGTTGGCGAGCAAGCGGCCTGTTTTATTTCCCCCTACATAGTAAGAATGACGGAGGCGCAGTGCGGCAAATTCCGCCCGGTCAGTATCTAGGCTGGCCAGTTGGGCCCTGGCGGATTTCAGTTGTTTCCAGATCCTCGGGGCGCCAGTACGGCTATGAGCCCTCTCGAGTTCAGAAACCCGAGCCGTGAGGTCCTGTCTTTTCTCTTTGCGGTCCTTGGCCTCAGCTGCCGCGATAGCTATGAGTTCTCCTCTGGCCACCGCTTTCAAGGCTCCCCATAAGGCAGTGACCTGTGTCCCCGGAAGGTTGTTAGTGGCTATATAGTCGGTAAGGCGTGCGTGCAATTGAGCGGTGACCTCCGGTCGTTGTAGCATGGTCTCGCGGAGCCGCCAGGAGCCGGGTGGTCGGGTGGACCTAGGGACCCGCAGGGTGAGTTCCACCGCATCGTGGTCAGAGAGTGCCGCTGGCGTGATAGTGATATCTTGAAGAGTAGGGAGCAGTTCCGAGGAGCCCAAAAAGTGATCTAATCTGGCATATGTGTGGTGAACGTGGGAGTAAAACGTGTATTGAGATGTGGTGGGGTGACGAAACCTCCACAGATCTACCAAGCCCTCTTCCTGTAGCCAGTGCCTGCCCGCAGCCGAGATAGCGCCCGTATCCCCATATCGGTGGCCAGATCTATCTATGTGTGTGTCCATCACCAAGTTGAGATCTCCTCCAAGTAGCAGAGGTGAGTTAGGGGCCTTCAGGGACTCGGAAATAGCTTGTTTCAGAAAGTGTTCCTGACCGGTGTTCGCTGCGTACAATGAGGCAATGGTGAAGCCGTGTCCCCCACTAGGAAGGTGTATGCCAGTAATCTGCCCTTAATCTCACCCACCTTATCTCCCACACTGCCCCGGAAGCCCCTGGAGACCAGGAGTGCTACCCCCGCTTTCTTTGTCGGCAGCGAGGAAAAGAATTGTTGGGGGAAAGCACATGAGCGCATTCTATGCCAGTCTTTGGGTAAGAGGTGTGTTTCCTGCAATAAGCATATGTCAGCGCCCGAGTTCTCCAGGTATGAGATCACGGCCCTGCGTTTGATGGGGTTGTTCAGGCCTTTGACATTAAGAGTCAAAATCCTCAAAGTGGACTCCATGGTGTTCATGAGTTGTGTAAGGCCTCCTCCCCTGGTATGGCCAGCGACGAAACAAAGGGCAGTGCAGCCCCAAACAGTACCCCGGCACACTGGGTCCCACCCGCATCCCCCAGCCCCAACCGGCACCTCCTCCCCCCTCCCACCAACAACCCCAGAACAAACAGCAACTTTCTCCCCTTCCCAGCACCCCCTCCTCCCCATCCACCCCCCGCACCCCGACCTCTGGCCACGCCTACTCTGCGCCAGGCCCCAACATGCTGGTCAGAGTGGCGGGCCCCCCTTCACACCTGCCCCCCCCCGTAACCCCAAAATCAGAACAAAGAATAGTCCCAGTCCTGCCAGTCTATGCAGGGCTGTGGTAAAGTTACTTGTAGGGGTCATCTCCAGCAGCGGCCATTGCAGCCCCCCGCCCGTCACCCCCCCGCCATTCAAGTAGCGTGTGTGCCAAGTGTCGGCTCCCCAATGAGTACCTTGTTCATTCCGAAGGTGAAGTCTCTCGGGCCACCTCGGCCACCGCTGTCGCCCTCTCCTTGGCGACCACTTAGGCGGCGGGTTTCAGGCGATGCGACGGGGATCTCCTGCGGCGTACCGTTTGCCACCCTCCCCTGTTCAGTCCCGTCGGTTCTTTCACTACAGTCTCGTCAGCGTCTGAGTCCAGAACAAGGAGAGTGCAAGTATCCCTCAGTGAGCGCATTTGATGCAAGGCGCCGTTCCATTTAAAGATCAGTCGGAACGGGTGGCCCCAGGAATACGGGATTTCATGCTGTCGTAGGAAGTCCGTAGCAGGTTTGAACTCCTTCCGTTTTTGCAGAGTGATGGCCGATAGGTCCTGGTACAGGGCGACCGGGTGGCCCTTAAAGTGAAGGGGTTGTGCCAGCCGAGCTTCTCTGAGAATTCTTTCTTTGAGCGGGAAGTCCGGGAGGAACGCCAAGATGTCAGGTGGCGGAGCCGACGCTCTCCGAGGGAGGCCCACCCTGTGTGCTCGGTCAATGCGGATGGTGAAGTTGGCGGGTTCCCCCAGAACAGCGCGGAAAAGATCCTGCAGGTAGCCGGTGATGTCCGGTCCCTCCGATTTCTGAGGTACTCCCCGAACCCGTATGTTATTGCGACGGGAACGGTTCTCAAGGTCCTCTGCGTGGGCCTGGAGGTCCACCTGTTGATCAGTAAGTCGTATGATCTCTTGTTGAAGCTGCTCGATTTCGGCACTCCTGGTCTGGTCGGCCTCCTCCACCACCGCCACCCGCTCCACGAGCCCCTCCACCTCTCGCCGAACCTCCCGGACCTCCCCCGCTACATCCTGCTTCAAGGATTTAAAGTCTTCTCTGAGGGAATTAAACAATGATTCCAGAAAGGATCTGGTGATAGGTACTTGGTCATCGGCAGGTTCCGGCGGTGATCCCGTGATTTTCGGAGATGGAGGGTCCTTGCTGGACCGGGGTTGGGATTTGGGCAACAGTTCTGGGAGTGTCTGGGTCCCTTTCTTCCCCCTCTGGTTCGCCATTGTCTGGTATGTGGAGGGGCCCTGCGCGGTCCCTAACGCTGGAGGGTGGAGGTTACTGGGGGGACGCAGCGGAAGAGGCAGGCCGCCGCCTATCTTTCACGCCGTCGGAAGTCAAGGCCCACCGGGGACGACTGGCAGCAGGGGGTCCCCCAAAGCGAAGCAGAAAGCGGCTCACAATTCCAAGGCTTGTGCAGGGAGGTCGGAAGAGCACCCGATTAGGTGTGATCGTGCGGGCTAGGGGGGTCTGTTCATATATCTGGGTCCGTGCAGCTGAGACACCCGGCCTATGTTTGTAAGGATTGCAGGCTGGTTCCACAGGAGCGTCAGGAATCCGAAGAGTAGTCCGCAGCCTTCCCCTGCGGTCTTCCGACTCTATCAAGCACTAGAGTACGAGAGACACGCCAGGGGAAAACAGGGAAACAAAACAAGGAAAGAGGGGGGAAGACAATGTTGGCTGATGGCAATCTCCAGTAGTGAATATGGGGTGCTTCAATGAAGGTAACAGGAAAACAGGTAGGCTGAAATGACAAGAGTAAACAAAACACTCTAGCTCTACTCCAATAAATGAAATATTAAGTATGCATGTACATAAACATATCACGTACCCCAGGTTCTTAATATGTCGCTGATTTAGCAGATGAAGGTGGAAATAAGGTACAGCGTCTGGAGCTATGATAAGGATGACACAGTTATTGGAATGAGTACTATAGGCTAGATGTTGTATGTTTGATAGTGCTCTAATCAATCCTTCTTACTTCGACTATCTTGGAACTGCCTTTGAAGACCCCTTCAATACTGTCTGGTACACAAAGAACCTTCCATTCATCTCTTCTGCAGATGTCTTTATGAATTACCACCATCTATGAGAACCAAACGAAATCTATACAGTCTATTCACATGTATCAATAATAAGGCACAAAAGATTGGTAGCGCATGAACGCTCTTACCGTGATTCCCTGTAGTGAGGAATAGAGGCACCCACCCTGATCCACGCAAGAGTGCCACGAAATACCAAGGACGGGGTTTCCAGAATAACTGAAAGTATAGTGGAAGATCCTGGAAACAGGGACCTTGCAGGTAAGGAGGGGACAGAACGGGGACAGGAAAAAGTAGGGAGAAACCTAACTGGCTAACTATGTAAAGAAGAAATGGGGAATACACTACACCGGACAGCGGAGCTCAAACCCGGCCGTCAGGTGTAGAAAAAGAAATACTGGGAAAATGAAGGAAAAACTAGTCCCACCGGATGGCGGAGCAAAGCCCGGCCGCCGGGTGGAACCAAGTGTCAGAGTAATTCGAAGGAGTTCACAATGAATCTGTGAACACGTTCTCCACGGAGCTGTGCCCGGCCGGATGGCGGAGCACAGCCCGGCCGCCGGGCGAGGCACAAGGAGAAGGGGAGAGGTGAGCTGAGAACACGTTCTCCACGGAGCTGTGCCCGGCCGGATGGCGGAGCAAAGCCCGGCCGCCGGGCGAGGCACAGGAGAAAGGGAGAAGTGATAAGGCACACAGCAAAGTACGCCTGAGGCAGCAAGACGCTGCATAAACAAAAGCGTAAGCGAGCCCACAAAATAGTTGGTGCTGGGGGGCGCAAAACGCTTAACAGCGGACAACAGCAAAACTCAACCAGGAACAACAAGTCAGGAAACAGGAATAGGACGGAACCGGAAACAAGGGAAGCTTGACGCAGGAACGTGAAGCGTCGTTCCCTGTTTCCTGGTTCCTTACATACCGGGTTTCTTAAAGGGACAGCGTAGGGGAATCCCAAAGCATGACAGTACACTCCCCCCACAACGCTCCCCACCCGGTTTGGGCTTGTCAGGATTTCTCCGATGAAACTCTCTCAACAATCGAGGGGCATGAACATTGGCCGCAGGTTCCCATGTGCGTTCCTCTATACCATACCCTTTCCAATGAACCAGGTATTGCAATACTTTTCTGACCAACCGGGAATCAATAATGGCCCCAACCTCAAACTCCTCTGAATCATGCAGGATAACAGGAGCAGGTCTTACAGGAACCCGAGTCCCTGGTTCAACCGGTTTGAGTAGCGACAAATGGAAGACCGGATGGATCTTAAAAGAGGGAGGCAGGATGATTTTGATGGCGACAGGATTGATCACCTTCTCCACCTTGTAAGGGCCTATGTATTTAGGGCTAAACTTGCGTGGACCCCCCAAAGAGAGATGTTTAGTGGAGAGCCAGACCTCATCTCCTGGCGTATAAATAGGTTCCAGTCTCCTGTGTAGGTTTGCCCCTTCTGTGTATCTCACCTTTGCCATCTCCAGATTATCTAATGCTCTCTTCTGCACTTCGTGTAGGTGTTCTACCCTGTCTGAGGCAGCCGGGGTTGGACAATCAGTAGGGATACCTGAGGGCAATAACCTGGGGTGATAACCATAAGTACAAAAGAAAGGTGAGGTTTTGGTGGAGGAGTGTGTGCTTTGGTTGTAAGAGATTTCAGCCAACCAGACCAACTCATCCCATTCATCCAATGTTTGCAACATCTGATTCCGTATGTACTGCTCGAAACACTGGTTAACCCTCTCTGTTTGTCCGTCTGACTGCGGATGGTGACTGGACGACAAACGGACATCAATGTGGAGAAGGGAACATAAACTTCTCCAAAATCGTGACACAAATTGTTCCCCTCTATCAGACACTAGAACAGAGGGAAAACCATGTAAACGGACTATGTGCTGCATGAATATGGATGCCAACTCTACTGCTGTGGGCAAACCCTTTAAGGGCACAAAATGAGCCATCTTAGTGAACAAGTCTACTACCACTAACAGTGTATTGTTCTTCAGTTTTGTGAGTGGTAGTTCTACTATGAAATCAAGAGACACAGTATGCCATGGGCCTGCAGGTGAAGGTAGGGGCATAAGAAGGCCCACCGAATTGAGACGTGACACCTTGGTCTGAGCACACACACAACATGTCTTCACATATTGTTCGATGTCTTTCAACATTGTAGGCCACCAAAAACGGTCACGCACAGCTTCTATTGTTCTCTTGATTCCGGGATGGCCTGCTACTGGATGGGAATGATACCACTTCAGGACCTGTTCCTGTAGCTCTCCCGACGGTAACACCACTCCCCCTTGTACCCGTACCAGTCCTTTTGGCAGCGACATTTCCTGAGCTCCCACCACTTGCATCATGTCTACTGCTACTTGACTAGCTCTAACCTGTGATAGGAATACATCCTCATTTTGTACAAGCCCTATGATGTTAGCTCTGGGGATGATGTTGACTTGCTCAATGGGGTCCGAAGGAATGTCAAAACCCAACCGAGACAGGGCATCCGCCTTGCCGTTTTTTCTCCCAGGTCTATATTGGACGGTGAAGTCAAATTCACTAAAGTATTGGGACCAGCGTAACTGTCTCATGGATAGGGCTTTAGCAGATTTGAGGTACTGGAGGTTTCTGTGGTCTGTATATACTACAGCAGGATATCTAGCCCCCAAGAGATACTGTCTCCACTCCTCAAACGCTTTCTTAATGGCCAACAGTTCCTTATCTCCTATGGCATAATTGTATTCAGCAGGAGTGAACTTATGCGAGAAGAAAGCGACCGGATGGCATTCGCCAGTCACCGCATCCGCTTGTGACAGCACACCACCCACCGCCACTTGAGAAGCATCCACTTCCACTACAAAGGGCAATGCAGGGTCTGGATAACGCAAGACAGGAGCGCTAGTAAATGCCTTCTTCAGCAGACGAAAAGAACGTTCTGCTTCATCAGACCACACAAAGGGAACGCCCTTCCGCAATAGTGAAGTGACAGGTGATATCAAGGTGGAGAAGTCACGGATGAACCGTCGATAAAAGTTCGCTAGGCCCAGAAAGCTTTGAATTTCCTTTACTGACCGAGGAGCTGGCCATGCCAACACAGCCTCTACCTTGGAGATATCCATGCTAAGGCCTCTAGGGGATACGACATATCCCAAAAAGGGTACTTCCTTAGTGTGAAAGGTACACTTTTCCAGTTTGCAATACAAACGGTTGTCAAACAGTCGTTCCAATACATTGCGAACATGTTGTTTGTGTTCTGTCAGGTTACAGGAAAAGATCAACAAATCATCTATGTAGGCAATTACATAGATCTCAAGCATGTCCTTTAATACCTCGTTAATAAAAAATTGAAACGCCGCAGGGGCGTTGCATAGCCCAAAGGGCATCACGAGATATTCAAAAAGACCATATTTGGTGCAAAAGGCTGTTTTCCATTCGTCACCCTCCTTGACACGCACAAGATGGTAAGCTCCACGTAGATCTAACTTGGTGAAATATTGGGCATTGCGTATCTTGTCAAGGAGGGAGGCGATGAGAGGCAGGGGGTAACGGTTCTTGATTGTGACATCATTCAACTTCCGATAATCTATGCAGCATCGCAGACCCCCTTCACGTTTTGGAATGAAGAATAAAGAAGAAGAGGCCGGGGGCCGGGGACCGCGATTGTCGGATAAACCCTTTCTGAAGCATGGAATCCAGATAATCCCGTAGATAAACATTCTCCTTTTCCGTAAGGGCGTAGACTCTGCTGCAAGGAATCCTAGCTCCTGCCTCTAAATCTATACGGCAGTCATATACTCTGTGTGGGGGAAGAACCTCGGCTTCCTTGGCATCAAAGACTGCCTGTAGATCTTGGTAACATAGTGGTAAGGGAGTACTAGGCTCTTGACTGTCGTGGTCCATACTCAAGCCTTCTACAACTGCCCCCGCTATGGGTGAGGGTACGACAGAAGGAAAGGTAACTGTAGACGTTTCCCAATTAATAACAGGATTTTGGGATCTCAACCATGGGATACCTAGTAATACTGGGAACTGTGGTGAACAAATCAAATCGAACACCACTTCTTCCTGATGATCGGGATCGATAGTCATGCGAATAGGACTGGTACATAGGGTTACGGGGCCGGAAATAAGAGAACTACCGTCTATAGTAGTAACTATACTGGGTGTCTCCCTTGTAGTATAGGCTACCAGATTTTCTTTTGCCCACTCTTGGTCCATGTAATTTCCAGACGCCCCCGAATCGATCATTACCAATACATGTAGACCAAGCGCCCCCTGAGTCATATGTACTGCAATATATAGATGGTTCGTGGGAGTGGTGTTAACCTCAGAAGAAGAGACCGTAAGACCAGATCTACCTGGGTTCCTTGTCTCACAAGAACCCAGGCTTGCTAGTTTCCCTGTACTTTGGTTTGTGTGGCTTTGGGTTTCACCGGGCATTCCCGCAGAAAATGCCCTGCTTTACCGCAATAAAGACATAGTCTAAGAGCTCTTCTCCTCTGTCTCTCTTCTGTAGTCAAAGGACCTCTGACTACACCTATCTGCATAGGTTCACTGTCTTCACTGGCTTTCTCAGGAGCGCTCTTTTTCTCCTTAGTGCTAGCGTATCGGTACTCATGTTTCCCTCTCTCTTTTCTTCTTTCTTGGCAGCGATGATCAATTTTTACCACCAAATCTATTAATGCTGGACAGGAGGTGGGAAGGTCGACTATTTGAGAGAGAGCGTCCTTTAATTCCTCTCGCAAACCCCTATAAAACATGGTACTCTGTTTTGCTTCAGGCCATTCAGATTCGACCACCAAGCTACGGAATTTGGTTATATAAGATACCAAATCTTGGGTACCCTGTTTGAGGTCTAGTAACTCAGTGTCAGCAGAATGGGTGTACATGTGTCTGTCAAATAATTTGCGGAACTCTCGCCTAAAAGCCGAATAACTGTGTAACAAAGGATCATCCCGGTCGACTAATGGGATTGCCCAATCTGCAGCTGACCCGCTAAGATAAGAAACCACAAAGGCTACCTTGGCCTGATCAGAGGGAAAACAAGCTGCTTTACAAGAAAAGTGTAACTGACACTGGCTAAGGAAAGCAGCGCATCGTTTTGCGTCTCCTGCAAACCTCTCAGGTGGTGCCAGAGGAATGACAGGGGGGTAGTCACTTGTACTACTGATGTACCCCCTCCAGAAGCCCCCGAGGGCTGCTGTCTCTGGAGGGTGTCCATCCTTGCCATTAGAGTTTGCGTTTCTACTTGTAGATTACCTAACATGCCAGCTAGGTCTGTCAGGGTCACTGCTTCGAGATCCATGACGCTCGGGCAGAACGTACCACTTGGGCTTCACGTTCTGTAAGGATTGCAGGCTGGTTCCACAGGAGCGTCAGGAATCCGAAGAGTAGTCCGCAGCCTTCCCCTGCGGTCTTCCGACTCTATCAAGCACTAGAGTACGAGAGACACGCCAGGGGAAAACAGGGAAACAAAACAAGGAAAGAGGGGGGAAGACAATGTTGGCTGATGGCAATCTCCAGTAGTGAATATGGGGTGCTTCAATGAAGGTAACAGGAAAACAGGTAGGCTGAAATGACAAGAGTAAACAAAACACTCTAGCTCTACTCCAATAAATGAAATATTAAGTATGCATGTACATAAACATATCACGTACCCCAGGTTCTTAATATGTCGCTGATTTAGCAGATGAAGGTGGAAATAAGGTACAGCGTCTGGAGCTATGATAAGGATGACACAGTTATTGGAATGAGTACTATAGGCTAGATGTTGTATGTTTGATAGTGCTCTAATCAATCCTTCTTACTTCGACTATCTTGGAACTGCCTTTGAAGACCCCTTCAATACTGTCTGGTACACAAAGAACCTTCCATTCATCTCTTCTGCAGATGTCTTTATGAATTACCACCATCTATGAGAACCAAACGAAATCTATACAGTCTATTCACATGTATCAATAATAAGGCACAAAAGATTGGTAGCGCATGAACGCTCTTACCGTGATTCCCTGTAGTGAGGAATAGAGGCACCCACCCTGATCCACGCAAGAGTGCCACGAAATACCAAGGACGGGGTTTCCAGAATAACTGAAAGTATAGTGGAAGATCCTGGAAACAGGGACCTTGCAGGTAAGGAGGGGACAGAACGGGGACAGGAAAAAGTAGGGAGAAACCTAACTGGCTAACTATGTAAAGAAGAAATGGGGAATACACTACACCGGACAGCGGAGCTCAAACCCGGCCGTCAGGTGTAGAAAAAGAAATACTGGGAAAATAAAGGAAAAACTAGTCCCACCGGATGGCGGAGCAAAGCCCGGCCGCCGGGTGGAACCAAGTGTCAGAGTAATTCGAAGGAGTTCACAATGAATCTGTGAACACGTTCTCCACGGAGCTGTGCCCGGCCGGATGGCGGAGCACAGCCCGGCCGCCGGGCGAGGCACAAGGAGAAGGGGAGAGGTGAGCTGAGAACACGTTCTCCACGGAGCTGTGCCCGGCCGGATGGCGGAGCAAAGCCCGGCCGCCGGGCGAGGCACAGGAGAAAGGGAGAAGTGATAAGGCACACAGCAAAGTACGCCTGAGGCAGCAAGACGCTGCATAAACAAAAGCGTAAGCGAGCCCACAAAATAGTTGGTGCTGGGGGGCGCAAAACGCTTAACAGCGGACAACAGCAAAACTCAACCAGGAACAACAAGTCAGGAAACAGGAATAGGACGGAACCGGAAACAAGGGAAGCTTGACGCAGGAACGTGAAGCGTCGTTCCCTGTTTCCTGGTTCCTTACATACCGGGTTTCTTAAAGGGACAGCGTAGGGGAATCCCAAAGCATGACAATGTTCTGCACTCGGGGGTGAAGCACCACCGCAGGCTGCGAGCTGCAGTAACGGCTCTCTGTGCCTCGCCGCCACCAGGCCCAATCAATCTAGGCACCGGGAGCTCGAGAGTGCTCCCCGAGTTCACCTTCAGCGCGCACCTCCTCTCCCCTCACCTCTTGTGTCGCTCAGGCCGCCTTCTCAGGACCTCCGTCGGCCAGGCCCCTGACTCAAGGCCTGGGCCGTGTGATCTCCGGTCGGGCCCCCTCGCGCCCCCCGCCGGGCGCCGCAACTCCGCCAGGCGGCTCTTAACAGCAGGGGGCCAGGCTCCGGTGTGCAGCAGTTGGGGCCGCCTTGATCGCGGTGTCGTAGCTAGGCCCGGAAGCCGGGGCCTCAATTTTCGCGGCCACCGGCCGGGCAGCCGCTCTCATCGGTCGAGGCTCGGGGGCTAGTCCGTCCGGTAGGAGGGGTCCCGATGCAGCGCAGCAGCAGTCGCCTGCCGTTCAGGCGGTGTGGGCAATGGTTCCGGGCGCCGAAGCTCCGGAGGGGCAGCGAGGGCTCCGCTGGGCGCTCCACCCCCTTAGTCGGCCGCCATCACCGGGGAGCCCCGTCCGAGCGCCGCCGTCGGGAAGAGCCGGCCCACGGGAGAGTGGCTCCGGCACCTAGGGAGCGCCGCCGATGTCAGGCACCAACGTCAGGGACAGTTATGAAGCTGGGGAGCCGAGAAGCTGACTGCAAAGGCGTTTGGCGGAGGTGTAGGACGGGGAGCTGCGGGGACCCACGTCCTACCAGGTCGCCATCTTGGACACGCCCCTAGAATAATTATTTAGAGCCTGCATGATCCCAGAACAGATAATGTTCCTGAATGACACCATTCAACAAACAACCTGTCTTGGCCTAGCTAAGATAAAAGACTTAAACAAACCGTTTAGTCCAAAGCCCATACCTGATAGTAATAGCACTACAGATGTGGAGATAGACGTATCCCATATTTTACAACAAAACAGAACAAATCCTGATTTGAAAAATGGTTGATCTTGCCCACAGGCACTAATAACTGTCAAGATAGATTCCTGAATAAAAGACAGGGGTTCAAACAGAACAGGCCAGACCCAAGATATTCCCAGAGACAACATCCAGGGATAGTTACAACATACAGTGTAGGGAAACTATGCCTCGAATGGCTACAGAAATCCACACTGCCTGAAATTAAGCAACACTTGACTTTACTTAAAGAAGGTGCTGACTTGCGAGATTTCATATTGGGACCTCCCAAACAGCGTCAAAAACGTTTCATATACGCCGGTATATACGCTACTTACAACGAAGCTTGGAAAGTAATGCAAATTGAAACTGATGAAAAAATACGAGAAATTGATCGTATTAATTTGGAAAAATCACTGTCTGTAGTGGACAAAGGGTTAACGACTCTGTCCTCCAGAATTTATTCACTGGACAGCATTGTATCATCTGCTATTAATATAATAGAACAGGATATGTTAATGTTACAACATGGCCAGTCCCAATTACGTTCTATTGTACAGCTAGGCTGGACGTTACAAAATCTGCGTTCAGGCTACGTGCCATGGCGTCTAATAAACACAACGTCATTATTTTCTATCTTTAACCTTACTGATAAACAAATCTCTTTGGCACAAAAAGGAGCAGACTATACGGTGCTGAGCATTGAAAAACTAGATATATTGCCATTGACAGTCTTTGAAAGATCAGTCATTGAATGGATAATACATGGCACAATCACAATTCCGATAACAACTTTTCAGTTTCAATATTGCCAAAAGTATATACCAGCCGGCCTGTATGAAAGGTTGGGTAAAGGATACATCAAGTCAACCTGGAATTTACCTTATACACATAGATGTTATAGTGAAGGGAAAAAAAAGGTATTTCTTAGTGGTAACAACTGTAAAAATTCACTAAGCGGTACACTTCTGTGTCAAGGTATTAACTTGCATGGAGCATGCGAAGGTTCATCAAATAACCTTTCATGTCATCTGCACGGCACCCCTGCAACACAGATAGAGCCTTTTTTCAGACAGCTTTCCAACGGCAGCTAAGTTATAATAAGTGACCACAGCTGTTGTGGCATGGTGCCAGGAATAGCCTATCTCGTGAGCGTTACTTCCAGGGTCATTTGCTGTATGCAAGTATTGTATCCAAACAGAAAACCAGACAAGGAGGCAGCAATATGGCCTTCTCTCAATATCTCTTCTATTCGAATTGATACTTTAAGCAGAATGAAGTCTATTCTTTTACAAAAAATTGTGCCTTTAACCTCGTCCAAAGAGACGTATGATCTGTAAGTTGCAAGGACAGCGGCAGAGATACATATATTATTATCAACCAATTGCCCCGTACATTTCGCAGAAATGTTAGGTCAAATTTTAAGCATGTCTGATACCAGTGGCATCGCACATGTATTTAAGACAATTTTTTTGGGACTATTAGCACCCTTTGAAGCAGTCCTGAGCATCTTCCCGAATTTCGTGCACTCTGTGTTTGGCGGCCTGCCTCTCATCTTGGGACTCGTAGCAGAAATTGTATTTTTGTTCCTTCTGCTCCGATATGGCAAATCCAGCCACAAACAAAACTCAGGCAACCATGGAAGAAGCGATCCTTGCGATGAGATACCGAGAAAGAATAACTAAAGTACTCGGCTTAGCTCGGCTAAGAGATCTGAATACCACATGGTTTCTTTCATTCAGACCAATCTGGCAAGATTGCATCCTACCTGTTCTACGATGCCTGCTATGCGGAGAAGAATGCGTGTGGACGTCTGTCTCACACTACCATCAGCAGTACCTATGGATATCGATACTTTGCTTGGTTCGGTAACGGCTCATGCAACGTGTTGTCCCCAGCGGCTACCTATTCTGATGACGGCATTCGCTGAGACTTCACCATTACGATTAGGTGGCGGTGAGGTACGAGATGAAAGCGGCACACAGGTACAACCTTCTGTGACCATTGCTGATCTAGACACCGATGACGGCAATGCATCTCACATTTGCACTATTTCTACTTTTTCGGACTTGGTCCAACTTTCACCTACTGTTGTAGACGAATTCTTTGCCAGCCTATCTGAGTTAATGTTCTCTCTAACTTTTGAATAACTTTTGAAAACATGAGCACACAGCATTCCCTGAACTCTGAATTCGGCCTTCAGTTTTGATAAACAGAACTCCTAAAAAACTATTGGAACTATGTTTTTGCCCCGAAAGCGAAATTCTTTTCCCGTTCCCAAAATATTTACTTTTTTTGGCACATGGTAGTCTGCTTAAAGTAGAACTATTCTTAGAGAACAAGATTTCTATTTTAAAACTCTAGAGACAATATTTTGATTCAGCCTCTAGCACATGTACAGTATTGTATAAATATGTGATGAAATGGTCTCAACCTTCTCTTCTGTATTAAGAGCCATTTCATAAATGTAATTTTCGTGATTCATTCAGTCATCATCCAATGTACAATATATGCATAATCTGAATGATATAATTTCTTGAAAAGCGTACAGTATACTACTCATTTTTCGTGTACATACCATTTCAAATGCATTTTATGTATTTTGGGGTGGGCTGGAAAACACCTACATAGGTATATGTTTAATATTGCTTAGTATTTAGTAATGATGGACATTATACGTGGAGTGGGTGTTGTGAACGTATCTAGGACCTTATTTAAATATTCCCGATTTATGCCCTTATGTGGTTATAACAAATCATATCCTTATAAGGGCATAAGAATCATATCCATATTTAGTCATAGCCAATGCAGTCCAAATACGGCAAGGCTACTCCCATAGACTCCTAGAAAGAAAAACGCGTTCTTTAAACAAACCAAGCCTCCAGCAGCCCGGGAATTCCCCCTGCTTCTGTTTTGATTTGTCCAAGAACTCCTGGAGTCCTAAACGAACTGCGAGTTCTTAGTGACGTCTTATGTCCAACCTTACGTCAAACTCGGCACCTTCCAGGTATAAATATACCAACAGCTGCCCTAGCAAACACACGGTGGTTTGGAGCAGATCAGCTATCTACTTGCCCGACGCCCTGCTGGGGCAAGTGCCGAAGGAAGCCGACCCTCCCATTGATGCACTGAGAGAGACGCTGTCTTTTCTCCTGCCGAGAAATCCAGCTCCAGTGTTTCCAGTCACCCTGCGGGTTACTGGGAGATCGAGTCCTGAGACCGAGATAAAAGACCTCCTTCATTCTATAAACAAGGTATGGAGCTGATTAGACCCTTAGAGAATTCTTGATTCAGATTCTTGGCAAAAACTATCTTAACTTAAACTGCAGCTCACTTACTCCTTCCCACGTACTAGGCTTAGGTTAGGTACACCTGGGTAGGCGTATCTTAGAAGCACCAGTTGAGTACGTTTAGTCAATGATTTTATATATGTATATATTTTATTTATTTTAAACACGGTATGGCTTAGAAACTGTACCATGCTTTTACAGTATTATTTCATAATACTCCTTTTACTGTACGCACTTTACTTTATGACAAGTATTGCAATTGTGGCAACTCACTTCTCTTGCATGAGAAAGAAGACTGTTCAATAAATAATCACTTTTATTGAAAACGCCCGTCTCTCTATTTCTCTGCGCTTCTGGTGAAACTAAGCATGCACGATTGACTGAGTAAAATAGTTATCTATTGTTTCCGCGACTCTGGAGATATACTCCTTATTCTGGAGGGAGCAAAGTTGTCATGTTTATGCGGTTGTCAGAAACTAATCCCTTCTTGTCTATTCAGGAAAGTTAACACCTTCCTGTTTACTCGAGAAAGTTTCTAGTGACCTCTGAGCTAGCTGGCATTCATAATTAAGTCTAACATATTCAATAGAGACCTAGTCGACCTCAGTCCTACGTCTAAACTATCGTTTATGTTATTCCAATGCTCAGAGCCTATTGGGAATATAGGATCTACACTACACCCTAACCCCTAATATGAATATTTAACTACCTCAGCGCGCCCCCTCCTCCACTCCCGATACTAGAAAGTGGCACCTTTCCTGCCCACATTCAGCAACATTTGTTTAAAAACCCAGGGTCACCATCTCTTCAAATCACGTGAATGAGAAGTGTTTGTGCGTGGAGAGTGGGTCGGGGTTTATAGGGAAAATAACTTGTTTTATACAGCGCTTCAAATCAAAGACTTGATGCCTCCAAGCTCTGTAAACAATAGGTGTTCCTTAGCTCCAACTGTATGGCAGCTTATAGTTTTCCTATATAAGGACGAACGGCAGAGACGACCCTTTGCAGGAATCGAAGTAGTGTTTTATGGCCTTTGAAAACAGCGCGTACCTGGAGCCCTTCACCAGTCGCGGGTGGCATGACGGGTGGGTGGGGGTATCGCGTGGGGGGGGGTTGCGCATGTTGGGGGTAGTGGGGGAGGTGGGAGGGGTTTAAATAAAAAAATAAAATAAAACTTACCTATCCCCCGGGTTCCGCGTTTTCCTGCTGCCGCAGCTCTCCTCAGGAAGCTGCCACCTACAGGAAGCCTCCCTCCTCTCCGCCAATCACAATGCTGCAACAGGTGCATTGTGATTGGTGAGGTGCAGGTGCACAGTGCCCCAGCCGGGCGCCTAATGGGAGGCCCTTTCCCTATGTTGCCTGCATGCAGCCTACATAGAGAAAAGGGAGAATGCGCATGACTGCTTTGGTCGGCCCCAGGCCGACCAAAGCAGTCAGGGCCCACAACAGTGAGCAAGCCACTCCCCCCTGCCCTCGAGCATGACCGCCCACCAGCCCACAACCAGGCACTTCTGCTTTCTCACAGTACGAGAAGCAGAAACATAAAATGGTAGTTTTACCGTTTTATGTTTCTGCTTCTCGCACTGCAAGAAAGCAGTGGGGCGACGCCACACGACCCAATGGAGGAGTCGCCGCTGAAGATACTGGATATAAGGGGTCTCAACAGTCATCCAATGGGAGCCAGGACTTTGATGAATTATCTACAAACTTTAAATCAGACTCATATATATTACCCTCAGACTAATACCATAAAGATATAAGGTTATCACAGCTAGCCTAAATCGCCTGAAGAATCGTAGGCGAGCCAAAATCATACTCCTACATATATCGGATAAAGCTATGCAAAATAATAGCATCAGAATTTGAGATCTCTCTAATGATATGAGCTCCCTGAATCATTGAAACCCAAATTAAGAATGCACAATTTAGTTTAGTTTATCAGAGTTTTAAGACAAATTAAAATATATTGCTAAATTAGCATTGGATTATTAGATCAGATTCTGAGAATACCAAAGCTCAAGAGTTCAGGAAGGGACAAAAAAATGTCAGTTCAAGCAGTCTCCCAAGAAGGAAGAGACCACCATACGTATATGGTATATGCGTCTATCGGGAAAGGAAGCCACGTGAGTCTGCATCAGGCAAGTCAAATTGACTGGGAAGTTCCACAAAGTCTTTGGCACACGAATAGCCAGCAGCCCATTCATCAGACAGCCAACAAGAGGAAAATAGCAGAGAGTGCTTGCTGTGCAGTTGCAGTAGTAGTAGTTGTAGTAGTAGTAGTAATAGTAAGTTGTGGCAAGAACCAGAGCAATAGCAACAGCAGCCTCTGTCCGTTCAATCAGGCAATAATATATCCTTAAGGTTTCGGGGGTGACACTTCCTGGAGTCACCTTATTGATCAGACCACTCAGTCCATTGGCCAGTTTGTTTAGGATGAATGTCAGGTGACATAAGAACACAAAATGTAGAGAAATAGGTGGTACCATCAAGCAGTCCTTAAGCAATCCAGTGTGTGAAATGTAGAAACAATGCTCATTTAGCAAAGAACATAAGCAAGTTCAAGATTACAATTTACCAGGCAGATGTCCTGTATTGTGACAGAACATGTATCAAATATTATGTACAGTATGTGAGAACTCAGGAAAGAAAACACTCATTTATGTTATTTGTTAGATTGAGGAATTCTCTCACGAGTAGAGGATTCAGCAAGTCAAGAGACTTCACAAATGTAGTCAGCCTATATTAAATTAAAGCTAATATAATGTAAAATATACGTCTATTGATCAAACATTTACAGAAATGATAAAGATATCATGAATCTCACATAATTCAGATGCATTTGGAATAATTTTGTAAGGTTACAAATAACGTGCCACATTGAATGTTCTAATGTGTAAATACGTTCCTAATTAATATATGAAGAAATCGTTTACTATGTATTACATTAGTATACATATGACAGTCAATCTTTAAAAGTTTCATGCATGCAGGATTGATTAGGATTGTGTAGCACCTTTTTTGTTTTTGCCAATTCGGTGCATGTGTCAGCATACATAAAAAGCATTTTTAGCAATTTCACTTTCAAAATCAAATAAAATATTCATGTTTGATTAATTTTCACTATTTATGCATACTTATCATTTGAATGATAGGGGTACACTATATAACGTGAGAGTTAACCACTTTACAAATTGTAGCATTTGTTAATAAAGTTTAATACTTGTTGAGTTAGAAAATCACAAACTATATTAATAATATGAATGATTCAACTAAGCTACACTTTTTCTGCATGTTTTTACGATGCAGTAACTAAAATACTCTTATTTTGTCATATTTTCTTGAATGTGTAGAAGGTGCACATTTTTTATTTTTCTCGTAAAAGTTTTGTATTGTGGTTTCTATAGTCATCAAAGGTTTTTAATTAAATTTCTCTCCATAAATTCCCCCTTTGATGGTGAATCAAGCCATCACATTCTTATTTTTATCCCATCTGATGACACTTTATAGTTTTTTTGTCTTCATTAGTTTGTCTAGACTGCTTTAGAGCTTTAAACTCATCTTAATACTCACATTGTCTCTTCCAATTCTACTTCAGTTTTGTCTTTTCACTCCTCTTGTCTTTTTCTTTGCGTTTATGTATCTGTAGATTTTGATAAAAATAATTAGCTTTACTATGCAAGCAGCAATTATTAGTACATGTTTTAAAATTCGACCCACTAGTCCACTTTCCAGATTAGTAAACCATTTTCCGATTGCAGAAAATCAGCTTTTAATCCACTCAAATTAGTAATGTATCTTTTAAAATGTTTAATTTGGTAATGAGACATTATATCAAGGGTAAAAAGTTCAAACTACCATAATATAGCGTGGGATGGAAATATCGAGTGCAAGAATATCATTGTCAAGACTATTTATTTGAAGGTAAGTAATATCGATTTAAAAAATATAGAAGTTATTAATATCGTTTGCAAAAATATAGTTTAAAATATTGTTTTTCTTAAAATGTGTTATGTATTTTAGTACATATTTTAAATGTATGTGATGTATTTTTTGTATTAGTATTGTTTGTTTTTTATTGTGTTACGTTTTTAGCAGTTATTAATTTTATTTTAATTAAGTTTTGTATTTTTTAGTTCCGTAGCAGGTTTTGGGGTAATAGGGGAATAGGGTGGGAAGTAATTTAATTATAATAAATGAATTAATATTTTTTTATTTATTAATATTTATTTAATTGAGATTTTATCATGTTAATTATGTTTTAAATTTTTTGGGGTCAATTGTAGGTGCGGGTTGTGGGGTTTATTGGGGTCAAGGGTGGGAAGTAATTTATTTAAATTAATTAATAGTTAATTAGCATTAATTGGCAATTTATTATATTGTGTAATTAATTTTCGGTGCAGTTTGTGGGGTTTATAGTGGTAAAGGGTGGGAAGTCATTTATTTTTAATTAATAATTAGTTTTTTAATATTGAGGAATTGACAAATATGGAAATTGTGCAATCAATTTTAGTTGCAGGTTTTGGGATTTTAGGAGTAAAGGGTGGGAAGTAATTTAATTGTAATTAATTTATAGTGATAACTAATATTTAATTGATAATTAGAGTAACTGTTTAATTAGGCGATTTTGGAGTACCATAGATCTCACAGCAATAACTCCAGTGTCTATGGCTAAAAACCCTCCTGCGGTGTCTATCAACTACAGTAGAAAGTTTCCGAATTTTGTGAGAATTTCGTATCACCCCAACTGATGAAATTATGGCTCCAAATATATCTCCTATTATTTCAGGAGGATTAACCCCCTTTTTAATTGGGTGAGTTTCAATGTATTGGTTTCATCAGATTGATCTACATGATGCGGGGAAAACTATTCCCATGTAGCAGGATCCTTGCAATTTTTTTAGGCAGCCTTTAATAGGTGCTTTTCTCACATATAGTAAATCCCTGGGAAAGCAGGATCTACAAATCCCAAATAGGATATGTAGGGAAATGTAGGTACCCCCCCCCCAGTGCTTGCCCACCTCCCCCAACACAAGGGGGGTCCGCTACGGGCCCCCATATGCAATCCCCGCCAGCCTGTGAATGGCGGTTTCACCGCCTTCCACCGGCTGGTCAGAAGGCAGCATCGTAATATGGCGGACAGTGCCTGCTAGGCACCGCCACCATATTGTTGATGCGGACGGACTGTGTGTCCTGCCAGCACACCGCCTGCCATTGTCATTTGGCGGGCGGAGAAGTGTTTTACGACGCCGGTGAAACCACCACCGGCAGGGTGGCGGTTTCACCGCCATCGCAATGACCCCCTAAGTCCTAATTAGAATAATATTTAAGTTGTCCTTTGCAATAAAACAAACTAGTTAGCGCACTGCAGAAAATTCCATAAGTATCAGGTAATTGATGGTAAGTATCTCCCTCTGAGACTAAAGTGGTTAACTGTAAGCACACATAACAATCTTGTGCATCCATGATTTCTAATATTCATAAATAAGTTTAGTAAACACATTCAATGAGAAATTGGTACTTAACTTATCTCCCTGTAAAGTCTTATCAGCTAACATGCTTAGTCCATAGTTATTATTTTTTAATGGAGTTTTAGTAACAGAAGTTGATGAGGCAAATTCAGAATAATGGGAAACGTAAGCAGAATTATAGAAAAGGTGGCAAGTATACATACACATACGCATTTGCGTTTTAATGATACTGGATTTGGATACATACCTTCACTAGAATCAGACCCCACAACTTTGTTAAAACTTAAATTAGATGTAAGCAGCACCGATGGAAATTAGGAGCTTTTAGTTGGCTTTTAGCTTTTCTTTATCACAGTTCGCATTCACCCACAGCCTTATTGATTTAGTTCATAGAATATAGGGATTCTTAAATCTCCTTGTATTGACTTAAGGTTTTGCTGGCAAAGTTTAACTTTAGCACAACAATTTCTCAAGGTGGTTCATATGAACTTGAGTTGTTACACAAAAAGGCATGATATGCCTTTTCCTCACAAACATTTAATGTCAAATAATTCCACTCTGGTGCTGCGTATTTGCGACTTGGTATCCTTTCTATTTTGGACCTTCTCACTGACAGTCTGTCACCATCACTTTGTTCAGACGGATTAGAGACTTCTGCAAGTGTTCATGGTACTCTTCCTTTAGTTAGAATGTGTCTCAATCCATCTGTTCTTCTGGGCCAATGTTCTCCATTCACTACTCCTGTTTCAGCTGTACTGTTCCCTTCATCTAGGTCACCAAGTCTACTCTTCCTCTTGTGACCCTTCTGTACCTACAAGAGCTGACTCTCTCAGAACCACCTCAGGACCAGTGCCAAGAATCCCAGTAGCTGAAGCACCCTCTACAATTTGGCTAACCTGAGACTGCTGTCTCACTGAAACCACCGGCACATCCGAAACAGGCATAGCATCTTCAAGGGGACATGGGACTCTGTGAGTTTGGGTAGCATGGACCCAATTTGGAAGACCTCCACATTTGACAGCAGTTGTGGTTGCCAGGATCACTTGGAATGGCCCACGCAGCATGGTTCCAGGCACAACTTGCATATGTGCTTCTTCACCAGAACCCAGTCTGTGGCTGAGGTCGTGGCACTGCTCTTGCTGAGGCGAATAGAGACATAGAACGTACCATGTCAGCCGGTCCTTTACAGTAATCAAGCACCAAATAATCTGTAGTGTTAACCAGGGCATTAGCTGAAACTGCAAGCTGTCTTATAGCCCTCCCCATAATAATCCTATGAGGGAACAGTCCCATTCTTCTTTCTAGGGTACTTCTCAAACTTATTAACACAAGAGCCAAAGCATCAGGCCATGTCAGAGTCGTTGAAGCACACACCTTTGTCAACCTGGATTTTTTTTTTTAAACCGTTTTTATTATGTCAATCGTTAAATACAATGCAGAGCTCTGTAACCCACAGACAGGCTGCCACATGATACAAAAGAAGTATTGCGTTGACTTTTAGTATATACATTATACAAAACTGAAATAATAAAGAAACAAAACCCCCCATGCACTGTCTTTGCACCACACCATTAATAACATATATTCGCCCGCACATAACTGACATAGTTTGCCGGACCCTATAGGTCCCAAACCACAATTCCTACCCAATTAACCCTTAACTGGGGCTGGGGGCTCTAGGTCTAACCCTCTATAGGTCGCCCACCTCCTCCAAATCTTAAAATGCTTCAGTGGGCACCCTCGAGCTCTAAAAATAGGAAACTCAAAACCCACATTGAAATCCAGACCATTTTTCCATGCAGAGAGCAATGGCGGGTCCCACCCTTCCACTTACGAGCAATGTCTTGTTTAGCCAGCGTAAAGCCCAGTAGCATCAGATGGCGCTGATAAATATTTCCCCCCAGTCCCTCCATTATACGTAACAGCACCAATTTTGGGGAATAGGGGAGCTCCCACCCCAAGACCTCAGCAAGACAGGACAAACCCCCCGCCAGAACCTTTTGAGCGCCGCACACTGCCAAATCATGTGGAACAGGGTACCATTCGCACAGCCGCATCGCAGGCATTGCGGGGTAACTATCAAGCCCACCTTCGTGGGACGTGAGTATAATATACCCGGTGTAGGTAATTAAATTGGATCAGACAACAGCGCATGGCTATTGCCGTCCCCTCGAGGGAAAGCAAGTGCTTCCGTCCAGTTCTCTCCATCCAGGGGACCACGGTCTTCCTCCCACATTTCCCTGAGTTTATCTAATGTAGTGGGGCAGTTTGTCACCAGTGTTTGGTATATCTTGGAGATTTTATGGTACTGCAGATCACCCATAAAGAGTTTAGCTTCAACAGGACTGCACTCGGGAAGAGACTTCAAATCTGCAATGCTGGGAAGGATGGCATGCCTAAACTGCAAGTATTTGTAAAATTGTGTTTTCGGTATCTGAAATTCATGCTGGAGGTTGTGGACAGATTTTAGAACCGTGCTGCACATTACGTCCTCTAAGGTAGAGATCTCAATATTATCCCAGTCTCAGAAATCCTCCAAGCCAGAAAGTTATGGCAATCTACCATTGGCCCAAAGGGGAGACTCCCTTGTCAGCAGTGCCCTGCGTAAGGGAGCTGAGTACAAGACGGTGTGTAAATAATAGGATCCCATATGGCTCCGCTCCACCGCATAAGCGGGGTCAGATCGATCCCCATACCACTATTCATTTAATATCAGGAGTTGCGAGGCCACATAGTATGAATAGACATCCGAAGCGGCCAGCCCACCACAGTACATGGACTGAAAACACGTCCGTAGCACTACTCTAGGTGCCCTTCCTGCCCAAAGAAACTGTCCTAGAACCGAGTTAACCTGGCGAAACCAAGAGGAATTAACAGGGAAGGGATAATTCTGTAGCTGGTAGAGAAAACGTGGCAACAAGACCATTTTAAAGATGGCCGACCGACCTGGAAGAGAAAGGGGCATATGAAACCAGGTCCTCAACACGTCACGCATACGCACCCAAACCGGTGAAACATTACGGTCCCCGGACACCCCAGATGAATCGGACAGAAAACCCCCAGATACTTCATACATACCGCGGTAACCTGCACCGCAGAGACCTAGGTACCCAATTCCACCTGACGCCCTCTTACCCTCGGATTTAGCTTTACTCCTTATAGACTTAGAGAAGGCGTTTGACATGGTGGACTGGGGCTAACTCCAATTAGTTGTGGCGCGGGCTGGGACCGTGACTCACTTGAGGGATATGGTCTGAGCACTATACTGTAATCCAAATGCAAGAGTTCAGATTAATGGGGTCCTCTCCTATGCCTTTCCATAGGTTGGGGGACCAGGCAAAGCTGTTCTTTATCCCTGCCCTTTTCGCACTGGTGATTGAGCATCTTATCCGAACACACACGCTGACCCTGGGACGAAAATGGAGTGTTGATCATGGAGACTATGTTGCCCTGTATGCGGATGATGTCTTGCTTTACTTGGCGAATCACGCATAGAATGAGCCTTGCTGTCTCCATCTCTTATACTTCTTTGGGGAAGTCTGAGGTCTTAGAATAAACCCTGCTAAATCAATACTGGTGCCTCAGGCCCCCTCCCGGGACTGTGTGGATTGGCAAGATTCTATACCCATCCGTCATTGAGCTTCAAATACCTGGGCATCTGGGTTGCGCTACATTCTGAGCTTGCATGGTCCCTCCTTGTAGAGCCCCTTCCTCAGAAAGCCATGGTTGACTTAGATGGCAATTCCTCTTGCTAAATGTAATGGGATGATTTTACCTTGTTTCTTATATATCTTTCAGAATTTGCAACTCCTTATACCATAGAAGTGGTTTCAGACGCTGGATGGAGATGCACCCTCCTTTATATGGCATGCCTTGCCCTGGCACATTGCCAGCGAGGCCCCTATCATGGCCGAATGGGTATGACTAACCTTTACTTATATCACCTGGCATCACACCTTCTGATAATCCACGACTGGTTTAACAGGGGTGGTCGGACCCTGTCTATTGCCTGGAACACACCCAGATGGGATTCCCCCGCATTCTGTCTCTGCTGTATGATTCTCCTATTTCCAGCTCTATGCCCTCGGTGACCAAGCTGGCCCTACTGGTGTGCAGGGCAGCTCTACGACATACCCACTGGGAGCTAGGCTCACGCAGCAAACCCCTCTTTGGCATGGTACCTGGTTGAGAGAGGTGGTATCACTGCAGGGCTTTGGCAGATGGGACCTTATTGAGATCCCACAGCTATGGGACGTTTGGTCTGGGACCCATAAGCGTTCATATCAAGAACTTCAAACTACACATAACATGTCCCGCACATAATTTTATAAATACCTCCAGCTAAGACAAGCACTTCAGTCACATCTCTCTCATGATGAATTGATCTCAGAGTTTAATCCACGGGAGGATAAGCTGTTAATGGGTAGCTGAGGCACAGGAGGAATTTCAAATTCTACTGCACCTTGATAATGAATACCCCAGGTGCCCTAGACCACCTCAGAGTCAGATGGGAGGCATGGTTGGGACCCCTTGACGACGCACTGATGGCACCAAGAATAATCACAACTTCTGCCAAGTTACGCCTGATCCAAATATATTACCTATGTGATGCCTATCTCTCTCCGACCCGGCTCCATCGAACGGGATTGATCCCTGAGCCCACTTGCCCTTGATGTGGTGATGCCACTGTTGATTTTTATCACATGGTTTGGCTGTGCCCTATCATTCAAAGGTTCTGGTCGAGATCATGCTATTGTTGGGTGTCATTGAGGGTTCAGACAGTACGAGGGCTGACTAAACATTCCTGGAGATAGCCCTTTATTTATTTATTTATGCGATTTTATATAGCGCTAACTTTATCCGAAGGTGTCAGAGCGCTTTACATAAGAACCAGTTGAGAAACATAAGGATTACATGCATTACATAAAGGATACAAACAGAAAAAAATGCAAATGTACAAGATGTAAAGTCACACAAGGAGGAGATACAAATGGATATACTCTAAGAGTCACATAGGAATGGTAGAGAGCACAGCGGTCTACTGCATATACTAGCGATTAGAGTTATCTCTATATACATAGGGAAGGGATATGACTGGATATACTCTAAGAGTCACATAGGAATGGTAGAGAGTACAAAGGTCTACTGCATATACTAGTGATTAGAGTTATCTCTATATACATAAGGAAGGGATACAAATGGATATACTCTAAGAGTCACATAGAAATGGTAGAGAGTATATAGGTCTACTGCATATACTAGTGATTAGAGTTATCTCTATATACATAAGGAAGGGATACAAATGGATATACTCTAAGAGTCACATAGGAATGGTAGAGAGTATACAGGTCTACTGCATGTATTAGTGATTAGAGTTCTCTCTATATACATAAGGAAGGGATACAAATGGATATACTCTAATGGTCCCATAGGAATGGTAGAGAGTACAAAGGTCTACTGCATATACTAGTGATTAGAGTTATCTCTATATACAGAAAAGCAGAGTTCCATTAGGTGGGGTCGGAGGGGGGATGCAGTAATAGCACCAAGGGACGGACAGAGAAGGGCAGGAAAGTGAGACAAACCAGAGAGGGAAGCAGATAGTAACGAGTAAGACAGCGAGGAGTGTGTCAGAGGCAGCAGGAGAGACAATAGAAAGGTCGTTAGGACAGAGGGGGAGGTCAGAGATCGCTAAAGTGGCGGAGGAGAAAGGTAGAAGAAGAAGCGAGTCATAAAAAGACAATTGCGGGAAACTCAGAGGTCCAGGTCCGAAAGTCCACGAAGAGGGCTGCCATAGCCAGCAAGTCCGAGGGGAGAAAGGCAGTCCATGGCAAAGTCACAGCCTCATCGTCCATGAGGAGCTGGGGCAGAGGAGTTCGATCCGGATACCAGGAGTCAGGGAAGAAAGACCACAGGCGCCAAAACAGCTGTTCGCAGAACGGGAGGCAGTCCCGGGGGAGGGGAGAATGCGCCACCCACATCATCTGGGGCCAACTGGAGGAGCCTCAGCAACGCCGACGCTGGATGGGCACAGGAGGAGGGATCAGGAGGAGAGCTCTTCAGGCTATGCTTAGGCAGCAGCCGATCGCGAGCTTGAAAGTCTGTCTGGGGAGTCATTGGCACCGATGTCCCTAAGGCGCCGCCATTTTGGGGTCAGGCAAGCCCCGGGGCAGAGCAGACTGGAGCGCTTCTCTGAGGAGAGCAGCGAGGGTGCCCCGTTAGTTGCGGTGGGGCCCGGCTCACCTCTAGTGCTGGTGTAACATGGGAGGCCAAGGTCTTCAGGTGGCAACCTCCGCTGGCACGACAGGATCCGGTGAATAAAGCCGCCCAGCAGCCGCCATTTTGCCTCACAAGCACGAGATCCCCATGAGGTCGTGCCAGGGACGATCCTGTATCTCCAGAAGCATCTAAGCGCTCTACAGCTGAGCGCCGCACCTTCTGCTTCCGAGGCGTGCTGGAAACAGCCCCCGGGCCACTGGGGAACTGCCAAATTAAGCTCCCGAGCAGCGCTGGAGCCGGGAGACGAGACGGATTACGACCGCCCGGCTCCGGCTCCGCCCCCTTTTTTGCCCTTGTGGTCGCTAAAAAGGATATTGTTGCCCGCTGGAGGTCCTACTCACCTCCCACTCTCTCATAAGCACAACCATGTATGGGGGAGTGGGCGGAACTATGATTCCGAGGTATCATTATGAGATTGGGAAGTCAATGTCACTGCTGCAATGTAATGATGTGTTGTATCAACTGTATGCCAATGCCTTGCAATCACAAAATGTGATTTTTATTGATGAACCAAATGTGTGTCACATTGTATTATACATTTCTGGTATGAAAGTCAATAAAAATCTGTTTGTCAAAAAAAGAAATTGAGCAGTTGAGCTTGCACAGCAAGTCTCGTCCTAACAAATTTACAGGACTTGAATCACACACCACAAATTTGTGTAAGTCCTTGAAGGACCCCGTTTGGACTGGTATAGGTTTTGTTACATGGTAGGACATTAGTCGATTTGAAACTCCTACAACTTGGATTATTTCTCCCCAGAGGGGTAGGTTTGGAACTTCTGCTGTTCTCAGAGTAAAACAGGTAGCACCAATGTCAACAAGGAAGATTGGAGTTCCATTTACCTTACCATCCGCTATTCTATCCCGACTGGACTATGCCAGCTCCATTCTTCTAGGGGCTAACCAGGCCGAAATAACTCTGATGCAGCACGTTCAAAATGCTGCTGCTAGGGCTTTGTTGGGAATCCCACGGACCTGCTCTACAGCTGCTGCCATCAGGAAACTCCATTGGCTCCTCATGGCAGCACGTATTCAATTTAGAACACTGTGTCTCTCCTTTAAGATTTTGAAGCTGTCCACGCCTAGCATATTGGCAAATCTTCCTACTCCTTATGCTCCCTCCCGCCAGTTGCGCTCCTGGGGGCAGCACTTGGTTATTGTACCCCGTGTGAAACGTCTCCGCGCTGGTGGGCGGTCTTTCCGCTATCTGGCGGATAGACTTTGGAATTCATTACCTGTCCAGTTTCGCAGTATGGATAGCCTGCTGGAATTTAGGGAAGCCATTCCTTTTTCCTTCGTGTTAGGCTCTGCTCTCCATCACTTTTTTTCTGCGTTCTTTCTGCTCTGGTGTATGGTCGCTGTTTCTGATGCTGCTAGCGCCGGGACGCCCCTTTGCTGGGGCATCTGTGCGCTATACAAATCTTAATAACATAACATAACATCCACATAGGGACAACTCTAGTCTATCTGTAAGGATGCGCCAAGTACACATTCTTCTTCCCCCCTCGGGCACTGTCATTGGGACATGTCAGAATCTGCATCATCAATCTAAATTAAGTATTGTTGAGCATATCCTGATTTGGATTGACTTGAGCACTTGTACAGAATCTCTTGCTTGAATTATATTTCTGTAATTGAACATTAATTTGGGGCATTGGGGCTTGAGGCATGTTTAGAATCTGATTCTTCTGTCTATTGTTGACACTGTACTACATTACCTCTTGTGACTGTGCATTCTCAACCTGTTGAACCTGTCCATTCACCTAATTAAGAGGATTAAATCAACACTTGCTCTTCCAATGCCCAAATCTGCCACAAATGTGACACGCATTAGTCTTCTTCATCACCTCGATTGAATCATCTCAATTGAAGCACCTCTACGGTGTGGTTGCATACCCTGTTGTTGTCCTCCATCTACTCCTCGCAATCACCCCCTGCACCCTTGTAACCTTTCTTAACAGCTTTCATGTGAGCTACAAGCAGCTTCTTCTTATCTTGGTTTAAAGTTCGTCTTCACAATACTTGGCATATCAGAGAATTTCGTCTATAGGCTTGATTTGTCAGCAAATCATATGTTGCTGGATCATCCTGCTTATTTCAGGCCTCAATCCATACACAAACTGATAGACAGCATTTCCCATATCCTTTACTGATACATTTTCAATTTCGCTGCATTTCTTGAATGCCTGCAACAACCGTTCATAATAGGCATGCAATGTCTTTTTCAATTCCTGCATGGTCCCGTCAATATTCACCCATTCAATTTCTTTAGGAGAGATTTTCCCTTTGAATTAGGTATAGCTTGATTATACTTCATTACCTCGTGTGATGGTGCACCAGTACGTGGATTTCTAGCTGGTTCAGTTTCAGGCCAATCAATAGCAATTATACATTCTGCCCACAAGTCACTTGGAACCACAATGTCAAACAGAGTATCCAAATCCTTCAATAAAACCTTTACAAACCTCTCAACTTGTTTGTACCATTCAACTGGGGTGTCTCTCAATCTCTGGAAATCATTTGTAAAGGACAATATGTCTGGTCTTGTCCATGGAAAATGCATGTACTCAACTCCATGTACCTCTCTCATAGTGAGCATTTTTACTACTTCCTCACCCACATCTTCAATAGCTGGGAACATGTGCATTGTGACTCTCTTCACTTCCTTCTTTTTAGCCCATCTATCTTCCCACCTTTCCAATTGTTCTCACTTCCTAAGGGCAGTCAATAATTATTTAATTTGTAACCTCATTTCCGAAGGTCTCCTGTTCCCAAAGTCTCTGTTGCTAAAATCTATTCGGTATGATTTCTTTAATGTCTTTGATGTTTGTATGTTCACCCAGTATTTCTGTGCCAATTCAGTCCGCTTCTCCTGTGAGTTCCGAACTTGTCTGGTAATGTTCTTGCATATGAATAGTAGTTTGTTCTCCTAATAAGTGGCTATTCTAGTGGTAGTTAGATCTCCCATTATCATTTCTTCTAATTCTACCTTGAGTTTTGCTACATCAAGTGCCTTATCTTATTATTTTTTGAAACAGTGGCTCCTTGGTCTCCAACACCCCTATTGCATCTAGAAGGTGCTATTTCTCTGATTCAATCATCAAGTTCCCGTGGTGTAGGGCCTATCTGTCTGATGTTTTCCCTTGTAAATATTCACTTCGTTTTCTGCACCTGCAAAGGGAGTGAACGATAGAAAGGACACGTTAGAATCTGGCAATCCCATCTGCAAAGTTCTTCCTGCCATGTTTTGTGTTCTCGGTTGTGGGGTTTCTATGCCTCTTCCAGGCACATAATATATCGAGGCTTGTCCTGATCTCCCACTTAGGTTGGTTTATTGAGCCAAATCTATATTAGGACCAGTATTCGTTCCACCAGAAGCGGTTGTGGAAGTTGAAATTAATGGTTCTTGGTCTGTCAGTCCTGATCTCTGGTCCATAGAAGTAGGCACTGAACCACCAATCCCAGTAGGGACGGTCTAAGTCGGTGTATTTTGTCCCCCTATTTCCAGATTGATGTAATGGAACTACAGGACCTATGGTTACAGGGACAGTGAAGGCATCTGAAGCATTTAGCTTGCCAGGTTATCAGTTTCAGACCTTCCTGCACTATCATTCACAGGCAAGAAAGGATTATGTGGATCCAGGTTAATTGGCATGACAGATGCATTAGGAATTCTCCTAACATAGAAATTGATTATACCTGGGGTTTGATCCTCATTATGGGGTGGTGGACGATTTAACAATAATTCACTTAAGAATTAATCATCAATTTCATCTTCACTATACATCAGTATGTGTCGGTCTCTGGGAATTCTCAATATGTTTTTTCTTTTCTTTACACTTCTTCCCTTCTTCTTCTTTCTCCGCAACTAATATGGGATACATACGAGTTCCTTCAACTATATCTGTTCTCCAAGCTTTCTGCTGTGCATCCCATCTAACTTCAACATATCGATTCAAAGTGTTTTTGTATCTACCCTGAAATTTCTGTTTCTCTTTCTGCTCAGCTATGTGTTCCCATTCACTAAGAGTCTCAAATTGCATGGGTCTTGGGATGATTTAATCTCATATAAATGCCTTTGCAAATTTTCAAGAATTTGAATGTTAAATGTTCCATATTGTGGAAAAGATAAAAGTCTGTCCTTCACAGTGTATTTCATCCAGTTCTCAAGCCATGTACACGTGTGATATCCTGTCTCCTCTG
This sequence comes from Lissotriton helveticus, assembly GCF_964261635.1. NCBI lineage: Eukaryota > Metazoa > Chordata > Amphibia > Caudata > Salamandridae > Lissotriton > Lissotriton helveticus. The sequence goes on along the minus strand of NC_136069.1, from coordinate 1,594,440,559 downwards.
TCATGTATAAAGCTAGTGTGCCCTTAGGTGGTATTGGCACCCCTTCTCTAATGGGCACGGTCACATCTCCCTGCATCAAAAAAAATTACGTTTTCAAAATCTTCATTTTTCTTAAATTCTAATATTTTCCTTCACAAATACTTCACTCAACAACTTTGACAATTACTTCCTTGTTCAGTTCCAATCAACCAATACCAGCGCGGTACTCTGTGACGTCACTTCACTCCTTGCAGTGACTACCCCTTCTTCACAATTCTCTTTCTGCACATTTTCTTCTAAGCAATTTTCACAAAATGAAAGCGTTTCAAAAGCCCTGCCTGCTCCATTAAATTAAAATATGGATTTCGCTCTCTCAAACAATTCTATAAACACACCAATCTACCTTTATCCAACACACACTCTAACTGAAGTTTTGACAAGCTCAACCTCACTCTAATCATTATAACCGTTCCTGGTGCACTGAGAACGACTGTAAATGATTGTATTTCCTCAATCATGCAAATTAAAAGTTCCCTTCTATTAGTGGTACTGCTGACGACATCTCACGATCAGCACCTTCAAAATACAGCAGGCAGACTTACTAAGTGTATGCCATACTACGACTACCCGTAGGTGTATATCCCAAGATCTTAGGCCACTTCGGACCGATAACAACATCAACTTATAGCAAAAAGCACATTACCCAACATAACTCCAAATACTTTACATAGCCTCACACAGCCAAATTACCACAATCTAAGCTTTAAGCAATAGCAATACAACCATATTTATACTCAGTCCACTGTCTAGTTGCCTTCGTCATACTCCTACAATACTGCCACCTGGTTGCCTTCAACTGAACATAGAGATTTGGATTTTGTCACATTTTTTAATCAGGGTCTCACTAGATGTCTCATTCGAGATCCGTCTTTATATCCATATTTCATCGGACAGTTAACTATCCGACACGCTACCAGAATTACAGCTGTAGCGTTGCTGGGGACAATTAAATACTTTGATTTATCCTTGCGTTTCTTTCTCTAAATCGATATCGCTCTCTATTTGGTCCTCCTATAGACCTTGTTCTGTGCCGAGAGGGTAGGATATAAGGAGTCCGAACAGTCATCCAATGGGGACCAGGAATTTAATGACTGATCTAGAAGCTTGAAATCAAACTCATATATATTACCCTCTGAACAATACTATAAAGATATAAGGTTATCACGGTAAGCCCAAATCTCCTGAAGAAATGTAGGCAAGCCAAAACCGTACATACCAGCTCAGATAAAGCTATGCAAAATAATAACATTAGAATTGGAAGTTCTGAGATTTCTCTAATATGAGCTCCCTAAGTCATTTATTAACCCAAATTAACAATGCACAATTATTTCGGTGTGATAAGTTATGATAATGGAGTCAATATAGTAACTTCGTTTATCAGAGTTTTAAGACAAATTAAAATACATTGCTCAATTAGCATCAGATTATTAGATCGGATTCTGAGAATACCAAAGCTCAAGAGTTCAGGAATGGACAAAAATATGTCAGTTCAAGCAGCCTCCCAAGAAGGAAGAGACCACCATACCCATATCATATGGTGTATGTATCACTTCAGAAAGGAAGCCATTTGAGTCTGCATCAGGCAAGTCAAATTGCCTAGGAAGTTTCACAAAGTGCTTGACACCCGAATAGCCAGCAGCCCATCCGTCAGCCAGCAAGAGGAGAATAGCAGAGTGCTTGCTGTGCAGTAGAAGTAGTGATAGGCTGTGGCAAGAACCAGAGCAATAGCAACAGCAGCCTTTGTCCATTCAATCGGGCAATAATATATGCTTATTGTTTTTGGGGGTGACACTTCCTGGAGTAACCTCATTGATCAGTCCACTCAGTCCATTGGTCAGTTCATATAGGATGAATGTCAGGTGACCTAAGAAGACACAAAATGTAGAGAAATAGGTGGTACTATCACACAGTCCTTAAGCAATCCAGTGTCTGAAATGTAGAAACAATGTTCCTTTAGCAAAGAGCATGACAATTTACCAGGCAGATGTCCTGTAGTGTAACAGAAAATGTATCAAATATTGTGCAGAGTACATGAAATGTCAAGAAAGAAAACACATGTTCACGTTATTTGTTAGATTGAGGAATTCACTCACGAGTAGTAGATTCAGCCAGTCAAGAGACTTCACAAATGAAGTCAGGCCTATATTATGGTAAATTAAAGCTAATATAATGTAAAATATACATGTCCATTGATCAAACATTCACTGAAATGATGACTATCATGAATCTCACATAATTCTGATGCATTTGGAATAATTTAGTAAGGTTACAAATAAAATGTGTTACTAAGGTGCACTACTAAGTTGAATGTTCTAATGTATACATACATTTTTAATTAATATATAAAGAAATCATTTCTGTGTATTACATTAGTATACATATGACATTCAATCTCTGAAAGTTTCTCAAATGCATGATTAATTAGGATTGTGTAGCACCAATTTTTCTTTTGTCATTTCGGTGCATGTCTTCACACATAAAATAGCTTTTTTTTTTTAGCAATTTCACAATCAAAGACAAATAAAATATTAATGTGGTTAATTCTCACTAGTTATGCGCTCATATTTGAAAACTACATAACGTGAGAGTTCACCATATTACAAATTCTAGCACTCGTTAATAACCTATAATACATTTTGAGTCAAAAAATCCCAACCTATATTATCAACTAAGCTACCCTTTTTCTGCGTGCTTATACGATGCAGTAAATAAAATTCTCTAATTTTGCCATATTTTTCTTGAACGTATAAATGATGCACGTTTATTATTTTTCTCCCATGAGTGTTGTATTCTGGTTTCTCAAGTCAATAAAGGTTTTAAATAAAATGTCTCTCCATCTCTGCTCTATAATAGATGTCTGCTTCTGGCATATTTTACCCCACCTGACTCAACCGGCGAGGCAGACGTCATCTATTCTCTCTCTGCTCCTGGGATCTGACAGGGATCACCACAAGAGAAGGGACCGGAATTTGCAATCTAAAAACCGAGTTAAATGAAATGCAACTTTTGGGCCCAGCTTCATGCCTGGTAATTGCGTTGCTTGCTGATACAAGCAGCGGGCCAGTCCTAGCTGCTCTGAAGAGTCGCTCCGTCGGATCGGAGTTTAAGAACTAACAGCCTGATTCATCAAAGACCCGTTTTGCGAGTCTATAATAGCGATTCATAAGGAATCGCTATTATAGACTCGCAAAACGGGATTCATGTAGGAATCGCAAAAAGAATTGAGATTCCTACACATTCCTTATTTGCGATTAGCAAATTGCTAATCGCAAATAAGGAATAACTCCCCATTCATTCCTATGGGCCAAAAGGCCCATAGGAATGAATGGGGAGTATTCCTTATTTGCGATTAGCAATTTGCTAATCGCAAATAAGATAGCGATTTAAAGGGTGCCAGGGATGTCCAAATGACACCCTGTAGCACCCCTTAAATGCAAATTGAAACAGGTGTTGCGCACACACATGTCCAAAGGACATGTGTGTGTGCAACATGCAACTCAGAAAAATGCTTTTAAAAGCATTTTTCTAAGTTTTTCGCTATTTACCACGAGGTTTGACCGCGCGGTAAATAGCGGGCCGAAATTGCGAATTCGCAATTTTTAAATGGATGATGAATTGCATTTAAGGAATCTCAAATAGAGATTCCTTAAATGTAATTACTCACAAAATAGCGAAATCGCTATTACCGATTTTTGCATTTGGGATGAAAAGCGCTCGCAAAGGGCCAGATTCTCAGAATCTGGCCCTTTGCGAGCCGATTTCGGCTTGATGAATCAGGCTGAAAAGTCCCGAGAGATCCACGCGAGAGAGAAGGATTCTAAATAGATTTCAGCGCATCGGAACTAAGGCTGCGTCTGATGACACCAACACAAAGACCCCTAGAAGCAAGTAAGGGAAGATAAATCGAGTTAAGTACTGAGAGGGATCCCCGTGATGAGCAGCAAGATGGCGATCATGCGAACGCTGTATCGAAACTGAAACCGCTATACAGGGGAATAGGTTGATAGCAAGTGACAGTGCCAGCGCCAGTACTAATATTTGCAGGAATCGGTCAGCCTGAGCCAAGCTAGAGTACATATGATGACACGGAGAGAGCTGTAGCGAGAAAGAGGTCACGGCATCAACGGTGTAGAAGGGGGCTGTCGGCACCTGACTCTGTCAGGTAGGACCTCAACGAGTGTACGAATAGATATGTGGGTCTAGGCTGAGTGAGTTGGAGTATGAGGCAGTACGGAGGGTGGGCCAGGGAGTCCAGCGTTCCGTTCAAGGTAAAAAGAGAAAACGAAAGCGAAACCTCCACAGCCCGAATGTCGCTTAGAGCCATCGTCCACACCAGCGACATATCCCTGTAATGCCTATAACCGCCTGTGAGTGGCGAGGCGCTGGTCACGAGGAGAGCGACAGCATGTATGTAACGGTCGCAGCGAAGCATTGGGTGGCTGTCTGCGCGGGCTCTGACCGAGTGCACCGAAGTGCATGATAGTGCATGAAAGTGTGTGAAATCTCAGATCGGAGGGGGTTAAATCGTCGAGAAGAAAGATCATCTGCATCGGAGCCTGAGGACCAGCGGGCCCTCTCAGGAAAAGCGAAAGTGAAAGCGACTCCGCCATACTCTGCCGAAAACCGAAATGGCGTCTTTGGGTCCAGCCTGACTTGACTCCCATAAAATCACAGAGCGCGGGTCCAGCCTGACTTTGGCTCCCATAAAATCACAGAGTCCGAGGCCCCGTATGGCTCCCACGAGGTGGCACATTCTTGTTGAAGGGCCCGTGTTGTCCCCAGCTTTGTTTTTAGAGCCTAGGTGGGCTCCAACGCTTGGGCATAATTATTTAAGAGCCCTGTCTGGCTCCAACAGGGGCAATATTGTTTTAAGAGCCCCAGCAAGGTCCCAAAGGGCACAGTTGTGCCAGGACCCGTTTGTTCTATTCCCAGCTGCGCCACACCAGCTCAGGCAGCTGCAACGTTTCTACCTATCTATTCAAAGGGCACATTGAGTGCCCGGGCCTTTCCCTCATTTACAGCTGCGCAGCAAGTAGTGCCAGCTACACCGTTTAGGCCATTTAATCCTTGGGGGCTGTTCTGATTGAGTTAGGAGTGAGATGCACTCCTTTGCCCCATCCCTTCACAGCTGCGCAGCACTTAGTGCCAGCTGCAACGCTTAGGTTTGCGCAAGTGCGCACCCTGGACTTTCGCTGCTTTGGCTGCAGCCCTGTCATTCTGGATACAGGGCATTTGAGCCCCCCTTTGAGATGGCCTGTTGGCCAGGGGGCCTGGGAGGTTTGTTGGGCGCCAGGCCCTAATGTGATTATGTGGTGCTAGGAAATGTACTTCATGTAGTATGATTTACACACCCTATTCTGGTTACCTCTAAATGTGTTTTTTTATGATTATGAGGTTGTCTTACATATTATGGTTTATGCTAGTGAGACTTTGTTCCACACTGTGCTTTATGCCCCTAATGTTAGTGATTCTTAGGAGGTTAGGAGATTTTGTTCCACCCTGTGCTTTATGCCTCTAATGTTAGTGATACTTAGGATGTTAGGGTCCAATATTAGACTGTTGAGATTATGGACATACAATGCGCTTGGCGCCTAATGTGGTTTATGTTACAGGCTGATGCTAAGTACAGTGATTACCAGTGGTTACTGGTTGTACGTGTATGATCTGTTTTACTTTTACTAAGTTCACTTTTTGATGGTTCTGACAGTGGTCCAGTTGGCCCTGTCATATGTAAACAATTCCCTTGTAAATATGATCTAGTGCCAAGTGGCACCATGTATATTATGTGATTACCTAGATGAAGGGCCCATCAAATACCAGCAGAATCATAGAGACTCCCAAGCAGTAAAGCTTTCTCGACTACTGGAATCTGAGCCCCCATCTTCTCCTGCTCTGAAGTAACAACCTAATCGCCTCACTTCCCGGACTGCACATTAGTTCAGATATTTTCACCCGACGTCTGGAATTTGTGCCCCCTTTTTGTCCTTATACTTCTCCTCACCACTGCTTTCCTAATAACACCCTTCTCATATGCCTTCCACCCTCATCCTCCTCATTTTCCCAACATGGCTACCACTCGAGTTAAGTCTGGAATTAATTGCTACAAAATCGTTTATCCTCCCAAACTGACTAAAGCTTCAGCAAAACGATTCAAGCATAACACTATTGAATGTTTCCCTGACTCCCTTTTTGTTGATCAATTTTACAATGGTCGTTATGGGAGGCTCAAAAACTATTTCATTCTTTTCACTCACGACATCCCCTCTTGGTCCACCAGCTCATATTATTCCCTTAACATCACCTCCTCCTCCTCTATCCCTCATGGGAAACAGCTAAAAATGTCCCCCTCTGCGTGTTTCAACGGCTCCCTCACTATCTCACTCTATAACAACGGTACTGTCATGATCCAAGCCAAAGACACCTGTCTCTCTCTCTCTTTGACCACCTCTTCCCTTCCTTACTCCCCTCCTGTCGTGTTGCGGCGTTTGCCGTTTCCTTGGGGGCTACTAGGCACATACGGGAGACCGGGATACTCATTCCGGCGGAAGTCGAGTCCCGGTCCAGTCTTTTCCTGTACCCACTAGGCAAGCACTTCCGGGGGAAAACGCATAACACCGCGTTTCCCCGCCGGATCTGCGCTTTGGATTCGAGTAGAATTCCCGAACGCCAGAACCAGCCTGCAGTGCCCGTAGCAGCATCAAAGCGCAGGAGCGCTAAGACTTGGTTTCGTATTATACCCGCTATGCAGCCGCGCAGGAGCGCTGCTGATTCTCTCCACGTTTTCCACGCTGGGAGCGCGGCTTGCTTCTGACACTAACGCCGCGCTGGAGTGCTGTTGGTTCCATCCTCGATTGCCGCACTGAGGGAGCGGCAGGTTTCCTTATGGTTTTCCGCGCTGAAGCGCTGTTGCTTTTCCTTACCTTTGTTTTCCTCAAACCTGTCACAGCGCAGGAGCGCTATTGATGATTTTACTTTTGCTCAGAGGGAATGCCACGGATATATGACGTTACCACGCGTTCTTTTACCACGCAGACCATTACCACGCATTTTTTACAACGCAGGATCCTTTACCACGCATACCATTACAACGCTGGTATTTACAACGCAGGTACTATTACAACGCATACCATTACAACGTAATTATAGGTAAGTAAATAATATGGTAAAATAATTTAATTATTAATAATATTTTTTTAAAGTAATAAATTATTTTAATATTTAATATTTTAATTATTTATATTAATATTTATTTATTACTTTTTAAATATATATGTTAAAAATACCCCTGTACCCCAAAACCCAAACCCAGCCCTAAAACCTAAAAATACCCCTGAACCCCAAAACCCAAACCCAGCCCTGAACCCTAAAAATACTGTACCTCAAAAACTGAAAACTGACCCTGAACCCTAAAAATACCCCTGTACCCCAAAAACTGAAAACTGACCCTGAACCCTAAAAATACCCCTGTACCCCAAAAACTGAAAACTGACCCTGAACCCTAAAAATACCCCTGTACCCCAAAAACTGAAAACTGACCCTGAACCCTAAAAATACCCCTGTACCCAAAAACTGAAAACTGACCCTGAACCCTAAAAATACCCCTGTACCCCAAAAACTAAAAACTGACCCTGAACCCTAAAAATACCCCTGTACCCAAAAACTGAAAACTGACCCTGAACCCTAAAAATACCCCTTTACCCAAAAACTGAAAACTGACCCTAAACCCTAAAAATACCCATTTACCCAAAAACTGAAAACTGACCCTGAACCCTAAAAATACCCATTTACCCAAAACCCAAACCTAAAATATTTTAAATAAAATTATATACTTACCAATACTTACGTTGTAATGGTATGCGTTGTAAAGGTACCTGCGTTGTAAATACCAGCGTTGTAATGGTATGCGTGGTAAAGGGTCCTGCGTTGTAAAAGTTGCGTGGTAAAGGTAGGTCGTGGTAAAAGTTGCGTGGTAAAGGTTGTATACCGAATGCCACATATTAGGTGCTCTTCACCAGTATTGCACTAACGCGCAGGAGCGCTATACATTGGGTGTTTCACACGCGCAGGAGCGCATTGCTTTGGGTTTGTTCTACGCGCAGGAGCGCTATTCTTTGGGTTTGTACATTACGCTCTGGAGCGCTATTCTTTGGTTTACCTGACTTTGGAGCATCAATCCAACCCTGGGTACGGCAGACTGCGCTACGCTGGCGAGTCCGTGAGTGAACAGGCTTTCTGTATGTGCTTAGATGTCTGCAATGGAAGGGGGGAGATGAGGTCATTCCCTAATTTAGTCTTCTTTGTCTTCCAGTTGGCGCCAAGACCCTACCCGAGCTCCACACAGGCCAGGCCTTTTGTTCCTTTCTGGCTTACTTCCCTGTTCCCATCTCAACCTTACCGTGTATTACATTCTGTGCGGGTCAGGTGGGTATAGGGGCGGTAGCTCCTGTCGTCTCTGCGGAATCGCTTCACAAGCAGAGGTAAGACTTGTGGGGCTCTGACACCTCCTCTGCGACCGGGTTATCCCTTGACTCTTCATCTAGCTCAACCCATTACTCCCTTTCTCCTCCCCTGACCCCCCCCCCTACACTCCAATAGGCTGCACCCTCGGGATGCACAGGTCGACCCTCTTCTCTCCTCCTCCCCTGTGCCCTCCTCTCCCATTCTTCCCCCTCACAATATGCCCGACCTTCATCACTTTAGCCTTACCTCTAGCTAATACGCTCCTCGTCCAATCTGCACCATCCCAGTACTCCAATCTCATCTCCTCCCCCCATCCCTACCTGCCACCCCCCTTTTTAGTCCACCTCTCCTCCAACCTTCTCCCCTAGTTAACTTCCCTTACGTTCCCCTTATTCTCTCCTCTTCTCTACCCCCACCTCCACGCGCTATATGCCCCAATTTCTCCACAAACCCATTGCATCTCTCTCCTTGCCCCCACTCCTCCAGCAATGCTGTGCTACCCCCTTTCCCCCCTTGGTAACCCTTTCCCTCCCTTGGGCCTAGCAGAACCACTTCCTTTCTTCAACTTCCCTATCTCCCAACCTCCCTCACTCTGCCAGATGCCTGTTCCCTCACAGCCACCTCACCTAGCTGACAGGACCTCTCCAACCACCTCTCCTCTTTTCCTCTCAAACCTCCTACATTTCTATGACTCCACACTTTCCGCCCCTCTCCTTCCGCCCCACCGCCTCACTCCTCACCTATCTCCCCCATGTCCTTAATTCCTATCATTCTTGCAACGCCAACAAAGACAACTTTCACCTCTGATGCACCAATGCCAGCTCTCAACCACCACCTTTCCCCACCTAGGAACCCTATACTCCAACTCCCCTCCTGTCTCCCCACCTCTCCCTGCCTTCCACCGCCAATTGCACCCCCTCCTGCTTCCATCGAGCCACCCCACATTCCGTACTCTGCCCTACTCTCTCTGGAAAATAAGCTAGGCTCTCTTATCACCTCCATCTCCCAACTTGAAGCTACCATTTCACTTTTAAGCTCCTAGATTTCCACTTTTCCATACACCTCAATTCCTTTGAAAATCACTCACCGTCCCACGAGATGCACCTCGCCCCCACACCCCATAATAACCAAGCATAACCTGTCGTCTGCAAACATCGCAAACTCACACAAGCCCTCAAACGCCACCCTTCTTCCACTTTCATATCCAAGTAACCCTACTATCTACACTATTCCGACCATCTCCTCTGTCAGAACCACTCATCCACCTAAACCCTCCCGAGCACCCTCGTATAAGTACAATATCCCTATCACCCTTCATAGCCCAAGTGCCCCCGTCACCAAAACAGTCTCGACAGAGCTGCGATGTCTGCTCTACAACTGCAGATCTGCAATAAAACACAAACTTGAAATCTCCGATACCATCATCCTTCACAATATTGACATGCTCTTCCTCACAGAGACCTGGTTTAAAGATACCTCTCACTCTATGTTTGATCTCCTATTACCCACAGGCTATTTTATGTTTAGAAATGACAGAATTGACAAAGTTGGGGGAGGTGTTGCAGTCATCTCTAGAAACTCACGTCAACTTAAGGCTTTTCCTAACAGCTTCTTCCACACTTTTGAATGCCTATCTCTTGAGCTTCAATTGCACCATCGCTCACCCTTCAGATTCCATGCCATTTACTGCCCGCCTTGTAGCTGCACTTCGTTTATGGAGTAACTCACTGACTTCATCAGCGACCAATACTTGCAAAGTGACAATCAGATCTTCGTGGGTTACTTCAATCTCCACAGGGACTCGCCTCAAGACTCTTCTGCGAATTTGCTGGCCACCTTCCTCTCTGCAAACGATCTTATCCAGCACTGCACATAAACAACACACTTTAAGGGCTCAATCCTGGACCTTGCTATTTCTAAAGTAGGCATGCTTACTATCACTACCCCTAGTCATGTAGACTGGTCTGACCACCTCCTCATCCCATTCTTTCTTCACCTATCACATTCTATAACTCTCGGCCAACCTAAGAGGGCTACCTCCTGCTTCCATGACACTAAAAATATTGATGTCGGTACCCTCTGTGAATCAGCTTTGCTATCACTTCCAAGGCTAGACCCGAACCTAGATGTTAACGTACTCACCTCCCAATGCCTCACAGTCCTTGCAGTCGAAATCAATAACATCTCCAAAGCAAAAAGAAAAGGCCTACTCCCTCAGCACCTTGGTTCAACAAATCCCTCTATGAAGAAAGGAAGTACCTAAGATTTCTGGAGAAACAATGGAGACAAGCGCCCTCCACAGATAATTTGGCCACGCTTCGTTCAGCAAGATCCAAGTAACACAAACACATCTTCCTTGGAAAAGCATCGCACTTCAGAACCCTCCTCGACTCAGCCAAAATTAGACCTAAAAAACTATTCGATCTCATCAAGAATCCAAACTGTTCTCCCCCAACCTTCAAGTTGGAGGATTCTACAAAGAAAGCAGCAGAATTCGCTTTATTCTTTGACGAAAAAGTGAAATCACTTGTGGATCAGGTCATTCATCCTACCCCTCCAGAGGAGCGCAAACCCTTAGCCATTTGGCAGAACTTTGACCCCATCTCTGAAAATGCCCTTCTCAAATGCATCCTCGAAACAAAGCCCTACAACCATTCTCTTGACCCCCTCCCTAGTGCTATTGCCATTAACTTCTATACCCATTCTCTTTCCTATTGGACCACTCTGGTTAACTTCTCCCTCTGTCAAGGCTCCCTTCCTGTTTCCTTCAAAACTGGGCAGGTCACCCTTCTGCTTAAAAAACTCACTGCTGATGCGAACGACCTCAACAACTTCCGCCCCATCACTAACCTACCTTTTCTTGCGAAAATCAAAGAAAGATGTGTGGCGAAACAGCTCTCTCGTCATATCAAGGACAATGATCTTCTTGACAATTTCCAGTCCGGCTTCATTCAAAACTACAGGACTGAAACAGCCCTGCTGCAAGTGATTGATGACGCGCTGCGGATACTCGATTCGGGGGAGTCCTGTCTCCTAATTCTCCTTGACCTTTCTGCAGCCTTTGACACTGTCAATTACAACACTCTCCTCAACACTCTTCAACAGAGAATGGGCATGGAGGGCACTGTGCTTAAATGGTTTGCTTCCTTCCTCTCTGATAGATCCCAAATGATCAAAATAGCAAACAGTCTTTTATCTCCTTTGGCGGTAGGTCAAGATGTTCCTCAAGGCTCTATACATGCACCCACATTGTTCAATCTCTATTTAGAACCATTGGGAAATCTCCTAAGTGAATCCGGGATCCACAATCATCTCAACGCAGACGACACTCAAATCTACCTTAAGGTGGCCTCCACTCACGATCTCTCCATCATAAGCTCTACTCTGGACTCCATTCAAAACTGGATGTTAACTCATCAACTGATTCTGAATCTCCCCAAAACCGAATTCCTCCTCCTCTCTTCCTCACTTTCTCCTCTCCTGGTTCAATCATGGATGGATCAGCTGAATCTACTTAACAATAAACCCATCATTGTCGACAGCGCAAAATCCCTCGGTGTCATACTTGACAAAAAACTCAACCTACTCTCCCACATCAATTCCATTGCAAAGTCTGGTCAATACCAACTGCGCCTTCTTTGGGGGATTCGTCGCTTCTTCCCAGAGCAAGACTTTAAAACCCTGGTCCGATCGCTGGTTCTCTCCAGACTGGACTACTGCAATTCTCTTCTCACTGGCCTCCCCAAATCCCACCTGTCCCTCCTTAAATCTGTTCTCCATTCAGCAGCTAGTTTCATATATGGGGCCAAGAGAAGCGACCACATCACACCCATTTTATCCACCCTCCATTGGCTTCCCATCGAGGCAAGAGCTATCTACAAGACTGCGTGTATCTCCCACAAAGCCTTGCACTCCTCCTCTCCTCGCTACCTGGCGAATAAACTGAAACTCTCTGGTGGCTCTAGACCATCACGTAATACGGAAAATGTATTGCTTGAACCTCCCATTTTCAAGAAGGAAAGATCGATGGCCCAATCTTTTTCAGGCAACGCGGTGAGAATCTGGAACTCACTTCCGCCTCAGCTCCGGACCACCACATCTCCCCAGTCCTTAAAAACTGACCTCAAAGTTCTCCACCTTCAAAGACACTTCCAAATTTAATTCACGCCCTCTCTATTATCTGAAGGAAGTCCTTCCATTATAGGAAATTCTATTCTCCATGACTATAGAAGTGCCTTCCCAGTGTGTTCTTGGGATTTGAGTGTCTGCTATTTATTGCAGTATTATACTTCTACCTGTATTTTGTACTCTTTTGTAACATGCACACGTCACTTTTCCTCTTGTAACGTATCGTTTACTACCGCTTGTATTTGTTTGCTTTTGATACATGCACAATTGCCACTGCTACAGCGCGGCTCTAGAAATCATTTCTAATCAATACTCACCATTTCCCTGAAACCTTAAAACACACAAATCATGCATCAGTGGGGCCCATAACACTGTGCATTTACCCTGTTCACTTACACTTGGCTTCAAGGCTTTGGTGAATCGCAATGGAGAAATGCTGTAACATTTGTTGGAGCGTCTAAATCTATTTAGCTATTTATTATTTACACCTGCAGTTTATTACACTTTACCATGGTTTTATTCAAACTTTAAATATTCAGACACACCACCATAGTGGCAATGGATCTGCTAGAACGAAAACTAGGCGTAGGAAGAATCAAAGACCAGCTTTTACTTCTTCATTTATCTAATTTTTATTCAAGGCAAAACTGCAATTTATGTCTGACATTTATGCATTAGTAATTCTTTATTCAGTAAAATCTAAAACTTTATTTCAAAATGATCATTTTATTTAGAGCTCAAGAAAAATCGCTTTATTTTAGAGAACAGTTAAAGGTTAGCAAAGAACAGATAGTTCCAAATTCATTCTTTCCTAAGATCCCTAACTAACACCCTCATCTTATCCTTTCAATCCTGCAAAACAAACAAGTAAAAAGCATTAAAATTCTTACATCCAGGAATCGGTCAGCAATCGGGCAGCATCGCCAATAGAAATTGAAAAAGGCGACCACAACTAGACAAAACCAGGGGGTTTTATACCCTAAATCCCTAACTTAATCTATCTAAAATGTAGCTACCATCACTTATTTGGTTTCTGATTGGACAAAATCGGGATGGGTGAACATCTCTTCACCATTACAGCATCATTTTCACAACGTGTCAGCAGAAAAATAAAGGGTCTTTGTTTTAGGACAATCTTTGGCCTAGGCGCTTCCTTGCATTTGAAACATGCATCAACTTTCTCAGGCTCTGAGCATTACATCGTCCATGCTTGGCACCCATCCTAGGTTCCGGGCCATGGTAGCCTTGAACCTCCTCGAGCACAGGCAGTTCACTCTGACTTGCAGGTTTTTTTTTTTTATTATAAATCTTTTTATTATTTTAAGACAAGAAAAAAAAAAAGGAATAGACATATCTGGTGTCATATATACATACATGATGATAGGGTGAACAGGAATAATAGCAGGATAGACATGGAGCAACAGAGGAATCCCCGAGAGGTCCGCGCTAACGGATTCGAAAGATGGCTTGCAACATTACAATCGATAAACAGTTTAAATGCGGACCCTCAAGACCCTCCCACCCGTAAAACCATAGCTGCAGAGATTCATGACAGCCAGATACTAGAATGTAGAAAACACAAAATCAGGATATTTCGACAATATTACTAATAAAGGAAAAACTAAACAGAGATCGAAAAAAAAGGAAAAACCATATGTGCGATAACAGAAAGAAAACAAAAAAAACCCTCCCCCCACCCTCCACCCCTGCAACGGCTATCGCCTAACCCCCCAAGCAGTGTGCCTGTCGCCCCAACTAACTATGTTCTAAAAGAAGAAAAGAGAGATTGTGGGGGAGGGCATTTCCATATAAGCTCCCGGTCCCCTCTCCCCCCGCCAGAAACCAGCACCCCCTATGATGAAAAGTCAGTAATATCTATAGTTACCAAAAATAAGTTAGGGGGAGCCGCGACGCACCGCCCAACCTCCCGCAAGACAAACAGCCACGAACTCCACATCAATCTAGGGCCGTATAACCAATAACAGTCGACCACTCTCAAACCTGGCCCCTCCGAACCACCATGTGAACCCCTCCCATCACCTCAGCAGGAGAATCAAAGTGAAAAAAAAAGTCCGAACAAACGCAGTACAATACTATTCAAAGTCAGCAAGTGGCCAAGAACCTCAGCAGCACAGGAACACTCCCTCACGGACGGACAGACTCCCTCACGGACGGACAGTTCCAATGTAGTTTTCTTCAAGACCGCAAAGTCACCAGAGAGGGAGAGGATGAAACAGAAGTCCAAGGACAATCACCCAAAGGGTTCTCCGGGGAGGGGTCGCAAATCGGTTTTCCCAAAGTCCGCAATGATGGTAAGTATGTCGATACGTTCAAAACACTGGGTTCGGGATTTTCCAAGAGACCAACCAAGGGCTGCTGCTCCTCTTGTCGCACGGGGTCCTCGTCCAGAATCAAGATGGTCGTAGTTGAAATCGCAGCTTGTGATAGTACCTGAGATGTACCAGGGTCCTGTTGCACGCACTCCATCCCCAATAAGCCCGTCATCATTTTGTGAAGCAGGGCATCTACATGTGAATGAAATGCCCCGACGGCTGCCATTACAGCCTTTAGCGACGGCTCACTCTCCGTCCGATCCATTTCTCCACGCTCAACAACGATCATGTTAACTTCCCCCAAGGAGCCAGCTTCCCCGGGGGAACAGACAGGAGCGGAACGGACGGTGTAGGAGGGGACTGACCGGATTCTACGGCAACAATATGCAGCTCGTTTGCGCGAGCGAAGACCCCGACTCACCGAACCCCGGCCGATCACACCGGGTCCACGGGTCAGGGACCTCCACCCCCGGCCACTGTCGTGCCACGTCACTCCTCCCTCAATGTTGGTCAGGCAAAATGAGCGCCGTCGAAAACGGGCAAAGAAAAAACCTCCACTACGGTAGACCTGACCCTGACTGGCTCCCAAGGCCGATGTTGTTCAACTACGACACGGGCTGATCAAAACTCGAGGCCCCGGCTCTCCTGCTGGATTAGGCCGCAAACTTCCACTCAACGCAGCTCCGTCACCCAAGCGAATTAAATCTTCGGAGTTGCACCATCGGAGTGAGCAGCGGTTCATATACACGGAGGTCGGGCGTTTAATCAGGATTATCGACAGGATCTTCTGGCAGGATACGGAGGTCGACGGAGCCGGGAGCCTAAGCGGCCATCTTGGTTGCTAGCGTAGCTCCTCCTGACTTGCAGGTTTTTGATGCGCCTGCGCTGTCCAGCTCTTGCTCACAGTTTACCCAAGCAGCCATTTTTCACGTAGGCCTCAGAGGCCACTTTTGGAACTATCATAGAAACAAACACAAATTCATGTTAATTATTGAATCAAAACCCATTCTGTTTACCTCCCACCATACTAATATTTCCCATTAGTTGTTACCTAGCAGATAAGCCACATAAATGCGTTTTATACTTACAATTTCGACCACTTCTTAACACAAAAACGTGTACAATAAGCACATTTAAATTGCGTTTGTTTACAACTAAGCTGCACATTAGTTCACAACACAATAACAATACATATTAGCTAGTTTTATTGCAACATGCAAGCAAAATTAGTATCCCCATGTATAATAAAAGAAAATAATGTGTGCATTTTACTCTATGGTTGGTTAATTTCGCAAACCATGCAATCAGTAAATATTAACGTTATGGGACATTAACTTCGAGAGGGGTACACAAAAGTTTGTGCTTGCCACCTTTCTCCATCAATTCCCTGATCTGGTGATTCTCAAAATTTTGGAAAATTTAGCAGAACATGTTTCAATTTCCTTTTGTTAATGTCATATATACTTTTGTCTCTTTCTCTTTTGAATTTTTGAAAAACTTTTCTTTTATTTCTTCCATTTCTATCTCATTCTTTTCTCTCATTCTTGCCAATCGTTCTTCATTTCTTTTCTTTACTGCTTGTCTAAAATTCCTCCTACCTTTATAAATGCAACATAATCTTATAAAGAAAATCACTATCACTATAATTGTTATTGGAATTAGTATCTTACCTATAATTGAACTACCTATTTCTTGAAACCAATGCTTAATTGCTGAGAAACTTTTACCCAGCCTTACAAGGACACCTTCAATCTCCAGTGGTTCAATTTCTTTATGCAAATCTGTAATATGTATTATATAATTTTCAATATTCTGACTTTCATCTGGAATGTAAGTACAACAATGTTGAACTTTCAAAATTCCACAGACTCCTCCCTCTTTTGCTAAAATTATATCAAGGGCAAGTCGGTTTTGCATAACCATAGCTCTCATAGCAACCATTTCAGTATTGACCATCAGGAATCCTCATGCTGTGTCTGTTGATAATCGATCAACTATTGTGGACAATGTTCTGATTCTATTTGCATTAAACGAAATTCCCACTGCTGGTATCAGTGCTCCAAATACATCACCTATTATTTCCAACACAGTTTCTCTTCTTTTTCTACTTAAAACTTTACCTATCTCATGCTTTCCATTAGTACCTCTATCTACATGGAAAATATTAGGAAAGACCAAACCCACATAACATGTCCCATACCAATGGTCTGGCAGTCTATAATAGGCTCTATTCCCACAAATGAAATAAATTCCAGGAGAAACAGGATCATTTCCTCCTTTAAGTCCCCAACCCCCTATAATTCTATAGGTATCTTCACATTGACTCGCACCCACAAAATAATTGTCATACAATGAGTTATCTCTTCTAATACAAAATGTTCCCAACATTGGTGCATCTATATTTATTGCCACATTCACATTCTTGTCTTCAATATTCTCATCATCAAATGTATAATATTTTGACTTTGCATGTTTCATTTTCTCATTTCGTTTGTAAGCAATTCTTCTTTCCTCAACCATATTTAAAAATGCCTTTTCCTCAACTCTCATTTTACATGTCAAATTATGATTAAACGCATACTCATGTGTTAACTCATCTACTTCTAGAAAATATTCTCCCATCACCTCTGCATGTTTCCTTTTATTTAATGTGGCATCAATCTTCAACTTTGCAAATATTTCATCTACATTAGAATAGTGATATTCCAGTTTCCCTGTCTTGTAAAACAAACTTGCAATTACACTACACGTAACTCCATATGTAAGTGGAAGGTGGTGAAAGGTCACCCCTTCTGACACTGATGCTGGCAATTTTACACAAACATAACAGTCATCAACATTCATTGTTTTGATGTATTCAAGCAGTAACTTTGAAAAGGTATTCTTGGTGTAATCACTAATAGACCTATCTTGATGCAACTCTGGCTTGTACACGAGTCTCATACCCTTTTTCTTTCTCAATTGGCTTACTTGAACTCGCATTCGGTTTTAATTTTGTTAAATTCGTTTGGAAAGGAATCACAATAGCTAAAATTACCCATAATATCATTAACAGTCCCATACATATTGTAAAGCATCACACCCTTTTTTAAAAATAGAACATTTTGTTTTGTGGTTGTTCATTGCCATTTTCTCTAACACCGTTTCTTCGACCTTACGTCACCTATAATTTCACACCACTTAGCACTCTAACAAGTTTTCTTCGACCTTGTGTCAATTTCTATTCTAAATTATACTATAATTAGATTCTCTAACAAGTTTTCTTCGACCTTTTGTCAACTCGACCTCTTCTATATTTACAAAATCCGTCTCACAGGACTACAGACCTTTTACTTTAATATCATATACTTTGAACACCTATCTTTTCTCTTAAATGACCTTTTTACTCACTTTTCCCAATTGATTTTGGGTCGCACAGATTTTCTTGACTACTGTTTACTTCAACAATTGGTGGCAGGACAAATATATGTCCACTCAGGTGATATGTATCTTTGATTTGGACGTCCTACTCTTTTTGGCCTTTGAACAATCTCTATTTTCTTTCCCAAACTTTCTTTCTGGCTGGAGATCTCATTCACTTGGTCTTCTTGCTCTTTTGTTTTGTTCACTATTCTGAATCTTAATACTCCAGCTCCTTTAGGCCAATTGTCTCCTTTGCAGACTTTCTTAGTCTTTGGCTCTATTGTATTATACTCCACTCTCCAAGCTCTTTTTCTTGGGCTTTTTCTTAGTGGAGTTTCATCTGCACTGTCATCAGTTTCACTCTCAGTGTATTCTACTTTATCATTGATTATGATCTTCACAATGTCTTTGTCTTCATCAGTTTCAGTTTTCTCTACTGTTACTCTGTTAGGAACACCTTCATAACTGGTACTTGGAATCTCATCCTTGTCGTGAGTTACTTCCTTTTCTCCAGTTTCAGGATTTCCGTTCCTGCTTTCAGAGTCTTCAGTTTGCGTTTCAGTTTTCTCCTTTTCAACAGCTCTCTCTTCACTTTCTTTTGCGTCTTTACTGGTGCTTGTCTCTACCGATTCTCGATCTTCAGGTTGATCTTCTGAATCTGGTATTTCAACAATCTCCCTTTCACCTTCACCTTCAGACGCAGAACTGGCTTGATACTTCCAGATGTCGACGTTCCTGTCGATCTTCAATATCTGGATCCTTTTCTGGTTTACCTTCAGAATCAGAGTCAGGGTATTCAGGTTCAGGCACACGGATGGTGTGACTAGCATAAACCCACCTTTTCAGTCCAGCACACTTAACTGCAGTAGTACTGACCAAGATAACTTGACGTGGTCTTTGCCACCTTGGTACCAGACAATGCCTTCTGCGATGAACTTTCACTCGTACCCAGTCCCCAGGGACTAGATCATGAGCTGGAATTTTCTCTTTGGAATTTGATTCAGTTCCCACCTGATGGAGCACAGAAGTTACTACCTCAGATAGATTCTTGAAGTAATCCAGTATGATGTCATCATTAATGGTTAACAGCTTATTAACTGGTACATAGGCCTGTCTCATCACCCTGCCCATCAAGATCTCCTGTGGACTTAATCCAGTTTTTCTGTCAGGTATGCTTCTTAGTGTCATTAAAACAAGTGGCAAAGCATCAGGCCACTTCATTCCTGTTGCCAAACACATCTTTGCAATTCTGTTTTTAATTGTCCCATTCACCTGTTCAACTACTCCTGAAGCCTCAGGTCTATATGCACAATGTAGCTTCTGGCAAATGTCCAGAGCTTCACAAATCATCTGCATTAACTCATTTTGGAAATGTGGGCCTCTGTCCAATTCAATCGTGACCGGAAACCCGAAACGTGGTATTATCTCACGCAAGAACAGTTTAGCAACAGTTAATCCATCATTCCTTCGCGTGGGAAAGCTTCTACCCATCGAGAGAACAAACAGATTATCACAAGAACATATCTGAGTCTGTTGCATGGAGGTAACTCAACAAAATCCATCTGAACTCTTGTAAATGGGCCACCCTCCCGTCCTATGGTTCCCAAACTTACAACAGTTTTTCTGTTTGGATTAAATTGCTGACAGATTAAGCATCTTTGACACAGACTTTCAGCAATCATTCTGAATTTAGGATTATACCAAGTCTGTCTAAAGAGACGAATCATAGCGTCTCTGCCAATGTGTGCTTGACCATGGTACATTTGGGCCATATCTGAAATCATGCTTTTGGGCATTACTGGTCTTTCATCTTTGTAAACCCAAATTTCATCTTCCTCCCTTTGTCTGCAACCTGATTTTAACCAAATATCTTTTTCCTCTGTTCCTGCCTCTTCCTGCATTTGCTTCACTTCCTACCAAGTTTCGACTACAGTGGTTAGCATTAAAGGACTTGGAACATGTTCTTCATTTTTTAATTGAAATCTGATTCTTAGCGCAATGCTTTGCAATTGCATCTGCGTAACTATTTCCTCTTGTGATATAATCTTCACCTTTCTTGTGAGCAGAACATTTTACCACACCCAATTTTTCAGGTAACTGTATCACATCAATCAGTGTCTTCACAAACTCTGCATTCCGTATGGGTGTTCCTGCAGAGGTCAAATAACCTCTTTGGGACCAGAGCTGTCCATAATCATGAACAACTCCATAACCATATTGACTATCAGTCACTATGGTTACTTTCACCTCTTTTCCCAACTCACATGCTCGTATCAAAGCAATCAATTCCGCTATTTGAGCAGAATGAATTCCTTTCAGACAAGATGCTTCCAACACTTCTGCCACTGTACAAACAGCATATGCAGCACTTAAAACACCACTCTCTGTTCTCAGGCATGATCCATCCACAAACATTACAAAATCTGATTTGAGCAAAGGTTCATCTTTAATGTCTGGACGAGGCTTTGTGCAATATTCCAGAACATCCAAACACTTATGATCAAGCTCACATTTTACTTCTGCTTCAACTGTATCAGGTAACAATGTCGATGGGTTGACATTCACACATCTTGCAATTGTCACATTCTCAGCTCCCAAAATTATTTTCTCATAGCGTGTCATTCTGCTGTTAGTCATGTACTGAGTCTTTGCTCTTGTAAGGAGAATCTCCACGGAATGAGGTACATAGACTCTCACAGGAAATCCCATCACAATTCCTTCACTTTGCTCCAGACTTACACTGGTTGCTGCTACTGCTTTCAGACAACCTGGCAAAGCCTTTGCAACAGGGTCCAAAACAGCTGAGAAATACGCAATTGGTTTTCTCATTCTTCCATGCCTCTGAATTAATACTGACAGAGCACATCCTTCTCGCTCACTGCAGTACAATTCGAACTCTTTTTCCTAATCAGGCATTCCCAAAGCTGATGCTTCACACAATTTAGTTTTTAGCTGTTCAAATGCTTCCATCTCCGTTTTGGTCAGAACAATAGGGTCTCTGATGTCTGCCTTTGTCAGTCTCTGCAATGGTTTTGCAATCAATGAAAATCCACTTATCCACTGTCTACAGTAACCTACCATTCCTAAGAACATTCTTACCTGTCTTTGAGTCTTAGGTGGCTGCATTCCTTGTATCATTTTAATTCTCTCAATTGTGACCTGTCTGATCCCTTTAGCAATCTTGTGTCCTAAATACTGCACTTCTTTCTGACAAAACTGTAATTTTGATGGAGACACTTTATGTCCCTCCTCAGCCAAATGATTCAACAATGCCACTGTATCAGTTACACAGGCATCCTTTGTTTTTGATGCAACCAAAAGATCATCAATATATTGTACCAACACAGATTCTCCAGGCATGCTCAAATTTTCCAATGATTTCTTTAGCAGCTGATTAAAAATCGATGGACTCTCAGTGTACCCTTGTGGAATTCTACACAATGCTAGGATACGATTTTGGAAACGAAACACACAAATTGGTTGACTTTCTGGATGCAATGGAACAGTAAAGAACGCATTGCACAAATCAATCACTGTGTACCATTCTGCATCATGAGGTATTTGGTACAAAATCACTGCTGGATTCGGAACAATCGGAAAACATGGGACAACAATTTTATTAACATTTCTCAGGTCCTGCACAATTCTAAATGTTCCGTTTGGCTTTTTCAATCCCATAATTGGCGAATTACAATGACTACTCTCAATTTCTCTTAGAATTCCCTGTTCAATCATTTTGTCAATTACTGGAGTAATCCCTTCAATTACCTCTGCAGTCATTTTATTTTGAGGTATATTCGGGTAGCTTGCACCTTCTTTTATAGACACTTTCACAGGATCAACTCCTTTCATCAAACCTATATCCTTTCCAGTGAAATCCCACACGCTTTCTCTTACTGTCTCTTTCAATTCAACAGGAATTTTCTCTTTATCAAAAACAGGAAACAGTTTATCTTGTTCTGCCTCAATCATGAGCATTGTCAATTTATACAAACTATCTTCATCCGGAGTCTGCAATTCTATGCCATCTGGTGAACAATATATGGCACAGTTCATTTTATACAATATATCCCTGCCTAGCAAATTAACAGGACTGCTATCGCACACCACAAACCGATGCATATTTTTGTATGTCCCAATCTCTATCTCAACTGGTTTCGTCAATTGAGTATTGATTTTTATCTGTTAGCTACACCTACAACCTGGATTGTCTCACCCGAGAGAGGAAGATTCTGAATTTCCACTGATCTAACAGTAGAACGGGTAGCACCAGTGTCCACTAGGAAAGTTATTTCCACATCATTCACCTTTCCGCTCACAAATGGACCTGACTGTTCTACCTCAAGAGTGGCTCCAAGCACACACTCTTCTTCCTCCCTCAGGCACCGTCAGAAACTTTCATCCGGCTCACTGCCATTCTCCTCTTGCAACCAATATTGAGGACACGCATTTACTCTTTGCGGTCTTTTTACCTGCTCACCTCCGCTGAATCCTGTCTCTGCACTGTATCTCTGCTGATTTCCACTGTATGGCAGTGGCGGTTGCGGCACCTGACTTTGCTGATTTGCTATCTGCTGTTGCTGCGGTTGCTGCTGATTTACCTCACACTGCACCTGCGGATTCAATGATGTATGTTCCCCATTAACTCTAGGCGGACATTTACACTCTCGTTTCCAATGCCCTATCTTGCCGCAGTTGAAACATGGCATTTTCTTTTTCAATTCATCAATATTTCCTACCAATTTAGGTTTGCCTTTAAACCCACCTTGGTCTCCTGCGTTCTTATTCTCCATCTGTGCTACTTGTTGTTCTGCTACTTTTACTTGTGCCCACATGGCTTTCTCTTTCAACTTCTTTTGTTTTGCATCAATCTCTTCACTGCAATACTTCGCTTGTCTCAGTACCTTATCTACTGAACTCGACTGCCAATCCATCATGCTATGTCTAATCATGTCTGAAATTTCTGGTCTTAATCCATATACAAACCTATACACAAAGTGGCTCATGTCTTTCTCATTTAATTCCTCATAACCTCTATACTGTTTGAAAACTAACAACAACCTTTCATAAAACGAATGCACAGTTTCTTTTGGCTCCTGGGTAGTCCTGTCTATCTTTACCCAATCAGTTTCCTTTGGAGATATTTTGTTTTTCTACCATACTATCACTTGTTCATACTTCCTCATCACGTCCGGTGATGGAGCTCCCGTTTTCTCATCTCTAGGATACTCCTCCCTTGGCCAATCCACAGATATTTTACATTCTGTCCATAAATCTGTTGGCACCACTATGTCAAATAATCCATCTAATTCAATCCACAATACTTTTGACACTTTTACAAATCTGTCCACTTGTCGATACCATTCTACTGGCTTCTCTCTCTATCTGGGAAAATCATTCGTAAATGATAATATATCTTGCCTGCTCCAGGGCACATGTACATTTCCTCCTCCAGGAATTTCTCTCATAGGGAATTCAGATGTCACTTTTCCCTTCTCTCTAATGGGGAAAGCTAAGGTAGACTTATCACTATTTTCTTATTTCTTCTTCGCCCACTTGACTCTCCATTTACCTACGTCACCCCATTTGCGCCAACAACAAAATCAAATCTTTTATCTGAACCTGTCTTCCTGCAGTATTCATATTTTCAATGTCTCTTTCTGCAAAATCCACTCGATAAGTTTTCTGTAATGAAAATTCTATTCCACATTCACTTGCCACTTCTTCTAATTGATCGTACATTGTCTTAGCTCTCCGTGTTATGCTCTTACATAAAAACATGAGCTCATTATCCTGGTAAGTTTTTTATCTGCCTGTCCCAATTGTTCCAATTATTAATTCCTCCATATCTATTTTTAATTTGGCCACATCCAGCACTTTTGATTCCTGCTCTTTTAATTTCAACGTTTTTATCCATTCACTCAATTCTCTATCTGATGGACCCATTGGCGTTTGTGTCAAATCTATTTTGTCTGCACTCCTTTCTGGAGTCGCGGAGTCAGATTCTGCTCCTGTTGGGATTCCGCATGTCGAATTCTTATTAAAAGTTAATTCTGGTGGATTTACACTTGTATTCTGCCTTATTTCTGACAAATCAGGATAAGTACTTTCTCTCGCTCTCTGTAGGCTTTGTTGTAACGGAATGGTTAATCTTGGCTCTTTTATTTTCTGATCATCAAATACTGGTATCACAGGTCCTATCGTTACTGGTACAGTTACAGCTTCCATATTTTTAGTTAGGTTTTGAATCAATTCATGTGTAGAACGCTCATAATCAGACATACTTGGTGTGAATCATTACTTTGTAAAGGAGTACCTGCAATTCTAGCTTCTCCTATTGGTTCAAGTTCAAGTTCAGGAATTTGTATAGCGCACTACTCACCCAGAGGGTCTCAAGGCGCTTGGGGAAGGGAGTGTGCATTACTTATCAAATAGCCAGGTTTTTAGTTGCTTTCTGAAGGAGAGGTGGTTCTGTGTAAGGCGGAGGTGAGAGGGGAGAGAATTCCAGGTTTTGGCCGCTAAGTAGGAAAAGGATCTTCCTCCCATGCTGGACTTATGGATGCGCGGGATTGCGGCGAGGGCTAGATTGGCTGATCGTAGTTGGCGGGTGGGTGTGTAGAAGGTCAGTCGTGTGTTGAGGCATTGGGGTCCTAGGTCGTAGAGGGCCTTGTGTGCGTGGGTGAGGAGGCGGAATGTTATTCTCTTGTTAACAGGAAGCCAGTGGAGGTCTTTCAGGTGACCAGAAATGTGAGCTTGACGGGGGATGTCCAATATGAGTCTGGCTGAGGCGTTTTGGATGCATTGGAGTTTATTCTGTAGTTTGGCTGTGGTTCCGGCGTAGAGGGTATTTCCATAATCCAGTCGGCTAGTGACCAGAGCGTGGGTGACTGTTTTTCTTGCCTCGGTGGGGATCCAACGGAAGATTTTTTTGAGCATGCGAAGGATGTTGAAACATGAAGATGAGACGGCGTTGACTTGTCTGGTCATTGAGAGGGAGGAGTCTAGGATGAAGCCCAGGTTACGTGCGTGGTCTGTAGGTATCGGTGCTGTACCCAGGGCCGGTGGCCACCATGAATCGTCCCAAGCAGAAGGGGATGAACCTAAGATGAGAACCTCCGTTTTGTCCGAGTTTAGTTTTAGACGGCTGTTCTTCATCCATTCGGCTACTTCTTTCATTCCTTCGTGTAGATTGGTTTTAGGGGTGTTTGGGTCTTTGGTGAGGGAGAGGATCAGTTGGGTGTCGTCTGCATAGGAGATGATGTTGAGGTTGTGTTGTCGTGCGATGGATGCGAGGGGGCTCATGTAAACGTTGAAGAGGGTGGGACTGAGTGATGATCCTTGTGGTACGCCGCAGATGACTTCGGTGGCCTCTGATTTGAATGGGGGAGGTGGACTCTCTGGGTTCTTCCGGCGAGGAACGAGATGATCCAGTCCAGAGCTTTTCCTTGTATGCCGACGTTGTTGAGGCGTTGTATGAGGGTGCTATGACAGACTGTGTCGAAGGCGGCCGAGAGGTCGAGTAGGATGAGGGCGACAGTTTCTCCGTTGTCCAGTAGTGCTCGGATGTCGTCTGTAGCAGCGATGAGGGCGGTTTCGGTGCTGTGTTTTGCTCGGAAGCCGGACTGTGAGGGGTCAAGGGAATTGTTGGCTTCGAGGAAGGCGGCGAGCTGGCTATTGACGGCTTTCTCAATGACTTTGGCAGGGAATGGGAGGAGTGAGATGGGGCGGTAGTTCTTAAGTTCAGAGGGGTCTGCTGTGGGTTTCTTTAGGAGGGCGTTGAGCTCGGCATGTTTCCAGCTTTCTGGGAAGGTAGCGGAGTTGAAGGAACAGTTGATGACATCGCGGAGATGGGGTGCGATGATGGAGTCTGCTTTGTTGAAGATGTGGTGGGGGCATGGGTCGGTAGGTGATCCTGAGTGGATGGAGTTCATCAGGCGGATGGTGTCTTCAGTAGTGATTGGGTTCCAGTCGCAAAGGATGTTAGAGGGCGGTTTTGGTTTGGGGTGGGTGGAATTGACTGGTCTTCTGACTGGTTTACACAGCTGTTATGTATGTCGGCGATTTTGTTGTGGAAGAAAGAGGATAAAGAGTCGCAGAGGTCTTGTGAGGAAGTGATGTCGTTGGTGCCGGCAGTGGGGTTGGTAAATTCTTTGATGATGTTGAATAGTTCCTTGCTGTTGTGGGCGTTGTTGTCGAGTCGATCCTTGAATGCTGATTTCTTGGTGGATCGGATCAATTGGTGGTGTTTGCGGGTGGCGTCCTTGAAGGTGGTCAGGTTGTCGGTGGTAGGGTTTTTCTCCAGGTTTTCTCGAGAGTGCGACATGACTTCTTGGATTTCTTAAGGTCGTCGTTGAACCAGGGGGCCTTTTTGCTGCCTTGTTTGATCTGGTGGTTTTTCAAGGGTGCTAATTCGTTAGCGCTGTGGGTGATCCAATGTGTGAGTTTGGTTGCGGCTTGGTTTGGGTCCGATGACATGGCAGGAGGGTTTTGGTTAAGCGAAGTGAAGAGTTGATCGGTTGTGATTTTGTTCCAGTTTCTTCGAGGAATAGGTTGTGGGGGGTTGTGGGTCGGTGTTTTTTTGTAACTGAAGTGAACGCAGCTGTGGTCTGTCCAATGGAGAGCTGTGGTGTGATCGAAGGAGATGTGTTTGCTGGAGGTGAAGATAGGGTCGAGCGTATGACCGGCAAGGTGGGTGGGGGTGTCAACAAGTTGTTTCAGTCCGAGATTGTTCAGGTTGTCTAGGAGTGTGGTGGTGTTTTTGTCGTTTTTCTTTTCCAGGTGGAAGTTGAGGTCTCCCAGTAGAATGTAGTCCTCGGAGGGGAGGGCGTGTGGGCTGATGAAGTCAGTGATGTCTTCGTTGAACTGTGTGCGGGTTCCTGGTGGTCTGTAAATGAGGGTGCCTCTAAGTGTGGTCTTGGGGTCGGTGTGGATCTGGAAGTGAAGGTGTTCGGCAAGTAGCGAGGTTATCGTCGTAACTGATCGTGATGCGGATGGTGTTCTTATGGACGATGCCTCCTCCTGTTTGGTTGGTGCGATCTTTTCGGATGATCTTGTAGGCGTCCGGTATGGCTATGGCGATGTCGGGCGCTGATGAGGCGTTCATCCAGGTTTCTGTAAGGAAGGTGACGTCTGGTGATGTAGTGTCGAGTAGGTCCCAGAGTTCAGTGGCGTGTCTGTGGACCGAGCGGGTGTTCAGTAGGATGCACTTCAGGTGGTTAGAGTCGGAGCTGTGTTCGGAGTTATTGGGTTTGGTGAGGGTCTTGTTACAGGCGAATTTGCAGGAATGGTAGGTGACGGTCCATGGGTGTGTCCTGGGGCAGCTTTGCAGCATTGTGGTGTGCGTCCGGGGTTAAGGGTGAAGAGGGTTGCGGCGTCGTACGTTATGCGGGTGGAGTGGGGTTTGCGAGGGCCAGGGGGCTGGCGCTGGGCGCGGTCCAGGCGTAGACGGGCTTACCTTTGGCGCACCTTCGGCGCGACCGCTGCGCGTGAATGCTGCGCGCAAAATCATCTGTCATATGTGGATAGTGGGAGGGGGAGGGGCGAGGGAGGGTCAGCTGGGAGGCGGACGCGGGGTGGAGACCCGGGCAGGGAGACACAACAACAACAACAAAATGGCCGGCAGCGTAAAACGGAACAGGGAGCTAATACGATGCAAAAGGCAGTGGCCCCGGTATAATCCGGGGTGGTTTAGCGCTACTTATGTCAATGAGCAAAGTAATACAAGCAATGCAGCAATTTAATCAGCAACTTAGTCCAGCAATGTGAATTAGCAAATTGATCTAGCAAAAGCAGCGGTGAAGCGCTACGATACCAGGCTGCAAGGCAAGGCAGGTCGGGGAGCAGTGTGGGGAGCGACCGCGTCTGTTGTAAACAGGACGGTCACAGCGCAATCTCGTGAGAGTGGGCCTAACAGTATCAGTGGGAGGGAGGGTCAGCTGGGAGGCGGGCGCGGGGTGGAGACCCGGGCAGGGAGACACAACAACAACAACAACAAAATGGCCGGCAGCGTAAAACGGAACAGGGAGCTAATACGATGCAAAAGGCAGTGGCCCCGGTATAATCAGGCACGCCTCGAACAGCGCAGCACTAATGAAAAAGGAGACTGTACGTGTAGCTCGCTTTGGCGATGTAGCGCTACGATGTCACAAACATAAAAATGATTCAGCAGTCAAGGTAGTCTAGCGATGACACGATGATTTACAAAATGAATTAGCAGGCGAGGTGGTTTAGCGCTACTTATGTCAATGAGCAAAGTAATACAAGCAATGCAGCAATTTAATCAGCAACTTAGTCCAGCAATGTGAATTAGCAAATTGATCTAGCAAAAGCAGCGGTGAAGCGCTACGATACCAGGCTGCAAGGCAAGGCAGGTCGGGGAGCAGTGTGGGGAGCTACCGCGTCTGTGATAAACAGGACGGTCACAGCGCAATCTCGTGAGAGTGGGCCTAACAGTATCAGTGGGAGGGAGGGTCAGCTGGGAGGCGGGCGCGGGGTGGAGACCCGGGCAGGAAGACAAAACAACAACAACAACAAAATGGCCGGCAGCGTAAAACGGAACAGGGAGCTAATACGATGCAAAAGGCAGTGGCCCCGGTATAATCCGGCACGCCTCGAACAGCGCAGCACTAATGAAAAAGGAGACTGTACTTGTAGCTCGCTTTGGCGATGTAGCGCTACGATGTCACAAACATAAAAATGATTCAGCAGTCAAGGCAGTCTAGCGATGACACGATGATTTACAAAATGAATTAGCAGGCGAGGTGGTTTAGCGCTACTTATGTCAATGAGCAAAGTAATACAAGCAATGCAGCAATTTAATCAGCAACTTAGTCCAGCAATGTGAATTAGCAAATTGATCTAGCAAAAGCAGCGGTGAAGCGCTACGATACCAGGCTGCAAGGCAAGGCAGGTCGGGGAGCAGTGTGGGGAGCGACCGCGTCTGTGGTAAACAGGACGGTCACAGCGCAATCTCGTGAGAGTGGGCCTAACAGTATCAGTGGGAGGGAGGGTCAGCTGGAAGGCGGGCGCGGGGTGGAGACCCGGGCAGGGAGACACAACAACAACAAAATGGCCGGCAGCGTAAAACGGAACAGGGAGCTAATACGATGCAAAAGGCAGTGGCCCCGGTATAATCAGGCACGCCTCGAACAGCGCAGCACTAATGAAAAAGGAGACTGTACTTGTAGCTCGCTTTGGCGATGTAGCGCTACGATGTCACAAACATAAAAATGATTCAGCATTCAAGGCAGTCTAGCTCAGACACGATGATTTACAAAATGAATTAGCAGGCGAGGTGGTTTAGCGCTACTTATGTCAATGAGCAAAGTAATACAAGCAATGCAGCAATTTAATCAGCAACTTAGTCCAGCAATGTGAATTAGCAAATTGATCTAGCAAAAGCAGCGGAGAAGCTCTACGATACCAGGCTGCAAGGCAAGGCAGGTCGGGGAGCAGTGTGGGGAGCGACCGCGTCTGTGGTAAACAGGACGGTGTACTCGGGATATATCTTGTTTCTATTCTTTCAGGGAAATCTCTGAAATTTGATGGTTGTTTTGGCGTTTCATCTACTTTTTCTTCCGTCATTGGGGCATTTGGGGTACTCCATAAAGAACTTGGCTGATATGGGGGCGGTCTCCTATTTAGTATTTCTTCTACAACAGCATCCTCTGATTCACTTTCACCATAGCTTTGATTTCCTAATTCTGTATTCTTTTTCTTCTCTGTACTTTTCCGTCCCTCATACTCTTCTACCAATCTGACAGGATACATGCCATCGCACATATTTCCATCCCTTCATCTTCGCATTCTATTCTCATGTTTTTTTTCTCCACAAATCTCTACCTCTACCTCTTGGTCTAAGATACTTGCTCAACCTTTCACTCTCCATCTGATGCATCTCATCTTCCCATTCAACCAGTGCTTCAAATTGAGTTGGTCTGTGTCTCGGCTCAAGTTTCATCATTTTGTCTCTCAAATGTCTCAAAATTGCTACGTCAAACGATCCTTCTTCTGGAAATGCTAACACACCATCATCCTTCGTATACTGTACCCAATTTTCCAACCAAACACACGTATGATATCCATATTTCGTCAACATATAAGAAGCAGGCGTTTTCAGTGAAGGAAGTATTTTTCCCTCTCTCGTAAATACCTCTTTGTCTTTTACAAACACGTTTTTTAGCCTTTTAAACCATGAAGATTTCTTCTTGTCATCATCATAATAGTAGTATGACATTTTCGATAACTTTTAATTCTTTTCAAAAGATCGCGTACTATTCTGTTGCCTATTCCGTAACACCAACCTATCACAGCGCGGTTCGCACTAATGCACCAGTTAGAACACGATACGTCACTATAGTGCTTAACCAATAGCTCTTGCTGCTTTCTGTGATGAACCTATCAGCTCTTACTCTGCTTTGATCACGTGGACCAATCCCAGTGCGACACTTTTGACGTCACCAGCGCTCCGGCTTCTGCAGCGCCGACTGACCCCTCCTTTACAGGGTTTTTTCAAGAAGCCGTATTTACAAGATATTTTATAAAATCAGTTAGTAACTTACACAAAACAATTCCACTAATCTGTTTCGCTAATAAAGTGATAGAATTTTCAATCACACAAGTATTCTGTAACCGGAGTAGACGACGCTTATCTCCTCAGAATTTTTAGACTCAGCGATAAAGCAACACTACTGGCTTTACCCTTCTATCAGGCAATAACGATCTCGTTTCTCTAGAAAAGCACATACAGAGATCCTTTTCACCTCCTTAGAGACAATTCCAGAGTTTCACTTGAACGCGTATTGCAATTTCATTTACACACGTTCATACGGAAAACCCTATTCATATATACATGAACTCTGTTTACCAGTAGGCAGCGCGTCCATCTAACCGACCACAGAATTCCTCTATTGTTAGCAAAAGAGAGACGCCACTCCCTTTACCCTTCAATCAAGCTCGGGTTAAGACCTATTACTCTCCCAGCAGTAAGTTTTAGTCGGGAAGCACAGAATGATCCCTATACTTGAAGGCTGAAATTTCATAGACTGTCCTCACAATACATTTATCCTTTCACACCTAAAGTCCCTAAACAGTGATATACGACGATACCACCGCAGTATTCGGCGATACTCCTTTTTTGAAACAGACTAATTCACGGTGCGACTACCTTGCCACACTTCCTCCACCTGCAGACAGAGGCACTGGCTTCACCCAACACTTGGAAGCCTTTCCAAGACTACATATAACGTAATACAAACTCAACAGATGTTAGTCATAATTCTGTACATCAAACTCTATATAGTACTTTATACATAACCCTAGCTAATTTCCTTCACAACCACTACTCTGCTACCAAGATATATAACTGCTACAGCGCGGCTCCAGAAATCATTTCTAATCAATACTCACCATTTCCCTGAAACCTTAAAACACACAAACCATGCATCAGTGGGGCCCATAACACTGCGCATTTACCCTGTTCACTTACACTTGGCTTCAAGGCTTTGGTTAATCGCAATGGAAAAATGCTGTAACATTTGGTGGAGCGTCTAAGTCTATTTAGCTATTTATTATTTACACCTGCAGATTATTACACTTTACCATGATTTTATTCAAACTTTAAATATTCAGACATACCACCATAGTGGCAATGGATCTGCTAGAACGAAAATTAGGCGTAGGAAGAATCAAAGACCAGCTTTTACTTCTTCATTTATCTAATTATTATTCAAGGCAAAACTGCAATTTATGTCTGACATTTATGCATTAGTTTTTTTTTAAACTCTTTATTCGTGACTGTAGCAGTTATTGTACATTACATTCAATCATTACACATTGAATCAGTCTTTTCCTTTTTCTTTAACAGTAACTTTTGTAGCATATCTCCCAGATTCACCGTCATCATGTCTTACAGTCCTCCGGGTATATCTCATTTACAGCGTTTAATTGTCTTACATGTAACTTACATAGTCTGCTAAACCCCAACTTCACTTCCCTCCCCACCCTCCCTCCCCTCGTCTCCTGGTCATTCTCTTACATACACTCTACATGTCGGGTCTGAAAGTTACCGCCTTTTCAGGGAGTGTTACAGCTCGTAGGCTAGGCTATCCATTGCATCTGGTATCCGTGCCCGTGTACTTCGGCAGTCTATTGTTGTGTGTGTGTAGTCATGCCGCTGGGTCTTGCGATATTTCTAGGTCTACCTCTTCCAGTTGTATCAGCATTTGGTCCCATTCTTGCGCTATGGGGTATTTGCGAAGACCCCTTTCCTCCTCCCCACGCAGCGCTGCGGTTTCAGCTTTGCCCCATTTCAACAAGTCAGATCGCCATATTTCTGCATTTGGGGATCTGGGCGATTTCCACCTCATAGTAAGTACCCTGAGTGCCAATAAAAGCGCTAAGTCCATAAATTGCAGTTGTGCCTTACATGTTTTGGGTCGTTTCCTATGCCCTAACAGACAGGGTAATGCCCCCTCAGGGATCTGCAGTGCTGTTACAGTGTGCAGTGTGGTTTTGACCGTCCCCCAGTAATTACGTATTTTCGGGCATGTCCATAGCATGTGGAGGATATGTGCCTCATCCTCTTGGCATCTTGGACAGCAGTGTGTAGTGGCAGGGAACATCCTGTGGAGCCTCTGGGGTGTGAGATATGCTCTATGGAGAATCATGGCCTGTATGAACTTGAACTTAACGTTTCTAGACACCCTCCTATGGTGGCCAAGAATGATGTTCCATTCCCCGTCCGTTATGGGTTATGCATTAGTAATTCTTTATTCAGTAAAATCTTAAACTTTATTTCAAAATGATCATTTTATTTAGAGCTCAAGAAAAATCGCTTTATTTTAGAGGACAGTTAAAGTTTAGCGAAGAACAGATAGTTCCAAATTCATTCTCTCCTAGCATCCCTAACTTACACCCTCATTTTATCCTTTCAATCCTGCAAAACAAACAAGTAAAAAGCATTAAAGTTCTTACACCCAGGAATCGATCAGCAATCGGGCAGCATTAACGATAGAAATTGAAAAGGCGACCACAACTAGACAAAACCAGGGGGTTTTATACCCTAAATCCCTAACTTAATCTATCTAAAATGTAGCTACCATCACTTATTTGGTTTCTGATTGGACAAAATCGGGGTGGGTGAACATCTCTTCACCATTACAGCATCATTTTCACAACGTGTCAGCAGAAAAATAAAGGGTCTTTGTTTTAGGACAGTCTTTGGCCTAGGCGCTTCCTTGCATTTGAAACATGCATCAACTTTCTCAGGCTCTGAGCATTACATCGTCCATGCTTGGCACCCATCCTAGGTTCCGGGCCATGATAGCCTTGAACCTCCTCGAGCACAGGCAGTTCACTCTGACTTGCAGGTTTTTGACGCTCCTGCGCTGTCCAGCTCTTGCTCACAGTTTACCCAAGCAGCCATTTTTCACGTAGGCCTCAGAGGCCACTTTTGGAACTATCATAGAAACAAACACAAATTCATGTTAATTATTGAATTAAAACCCATTCTGTTTACCTCCCACCATACTAATATTTCCCATTAGTTGTTACCTGGCAGATAAGCCACATAAATGTGTTTTATACTTACAATTTCGACCACTTCTTAACACAAAAACGTGTACAATAAGCACATTTAAATTGTGATTGTTTACAACTAAGCTGCACATTAGTTCACAACACAATAACAATACATATTAGCTAGTTTTATTGCAACATGCAAGCAAAATTAGTATCCCCATGTATAATAAAAGAAAATAATGTGTGCATTTTACTCTATGGTTGGTTAATTTCGCAAACCATGCAATCAGTAAATATTAACGTTATGGAACATTAACTTCGAGAGGGGTACACAAAATGTTGTGTTTGCCACCTCGCTCCATCACCACCATTGCCTCATGTTACATAACGTTTGTTCTTGTGTTTTGAGTGTCTGCCATTTATTGCAGTATTATACCTCTACTTGTACTTTGTACGCTTTTGTAACATGCACACGTCCCTTTTTCCTCTTGTATCGTTTGCTACCTTTTGTATTTTGTTTGCTCTTGATACATGCACAATTGTCACTATTGCCTCATGTAACTTAACGTTTGCGTTTGTAACATGCTCACTTTTAATTTTCT
Source organism: Lissotriton helveticus (assembly GCF_964261635.1). Taxonomy (NCBI): domain Eukaryota; kingdom Metazoa; phylum Chordata; class Amphibia; order Caudata; family Salamandridae; genus Lissotriton; species Lissotriton helveticus. The sequence continues at coordinate 1,594,406,076 of NC_136069.1, read as the reverse complement.
CCTCATGTATCATTACTGTACCTATTGTGAAGCTCTCTGACACCTTCGGGTAAAGTCTGCACTATATAAAAACGCATAAAATAAATAAAACCTGGGGGGGCGTGGCCAGCAGCATGCTAGACTAGACGTGTCTCCCGGGAGCTCCCGGCCTACGTCTATATATCCGACTTACTTTTGCACCATCACGAACTGAAACTCACCCACAGACAGTCGGAGGTGGTCTGGAGGGGAATGAGTGGTCCGGCGCACGAAACTGAGCCTTTTGGAGGGAGCTGCACCGAGTTCTAGACGACACCTCGGGTGGAGGAGAGGACGCCGGACAATATGGCGGCTCAGTGAACGGTCGGAGAGATAGAGCTACATCTGACCTGGCGATCTCAACCGACGGGGAAGAGAGCGGCGCGACGGCTTCTTGTAGCCCGCTGAGCCTGGGGGGCAGCAATCACCCCTGTGTCGGCCGGCACTCCTGATGGTCAAAGACCCGTGGGAAGAGAGAGGTACACCGGCGGAAACACTGCCCCAAGGACGTGGGACACACTGTGGCCGGAACCGGAGGGACCCCGTGTGCAGATATCCAGCCGGGGGAGTAAGACGGGCACCGGGCTGCTAAAGAAGTGCACCGGGGGGCGGCGGACAACACCGGGGCGCGGGACGGCCTTACACAAGATGGCGGCCGCTACACTAAATTGAAGAGAGAAGAAGAGCCCGGAGGCGCCAACGGCGAGAGTACGTTGTTACCTGCCCACACCTACTGCAGCGACGGCCCGGAGGAGGTACAGGGGGGCGGCCAGGACGGAAAAGTTGCAGGAGAAGAGAGCCCGGTGCTCCGCGACCTTTACCAAGATGGCGGCCACAGCAGCGGAGTGTTGCAGCACATGAAGAGTGCTCACCGCCGGAGGAACGGTGGGGCCGAGGGACCAGGAGCTGGCGGTGGGGTGTGAGAGACACGCAGATACGCTGTTGAGGGAGACAGTGGCAGAACCCCCCCCCCCGCATCTATGACCTGCGCGGACGTCTGGACACGCGGGAAGCTGCAGAACAACACACCGGGGTAAGCTCGAGAACGACGCGCTCTGCCGCCACCCCCCGACCGGCTCGCACAACTCTGGGGCGCGAACGCTGACAGCGCGGGAGAGACACTGCTGCAGCGGACCGCAGGCAAGGGGAGGAGACGCACTTTGAGGGCACGGGAGCTCCACAGTCCGCGTTTGTCGTTTAGGGAGTTGGGGCTGGGACGGCAGCAGCAGCACGGGCCCGGTGGAGGTTTGAAGACGACGAGCGGCAGCAGGGACGCCGGAGGCAGCGCGAGCTAGACCGTGCCATAGAGTGGGCCTGACCTATGCGCGTTGAAGAGAAGGCGCCCCAAACCAACAAGAGCGGCTAATTGACGCGGTGGAGCGAACGGAGCGAGAGACCAGGTGGTGGCACGCGCCCGGTGGGGGCATTGCAAGACGGAGCGGAAGGGACCGGGACGACCGGCCAGTATAACGCCCGGAACAGTCATCCAGGGACGTACACAGTGGAGCCAATCCACGAAAAAGTAGCGGACATAAGGCAGACAGCACCCGGCGCACGTGACGCACGGTGAGGCCTACTACGAGGAGGCAACCACGAAAGATCGACCTACACACGTCAACGCAGCCACACCACGAACTTAGTGACGATGGTAAAGAAAGACCACCTCCCACCCAAGCCTCCCAAACAAGGCACGCTGGACACCTTTACGGCGCCGAAACCGTCCAAAGACAACGCGGGTGCGGCGGCGGAGGGAGCCACTGACACGGACAGGCTGCTAGCAGCAATCCAGGCGTCTAGATCAGACATTCAGGACTCACGAGCAGCTTTGGAGGTTAAAATTGGGGAAGTGGGCTCCGAGGTCACGCTCCTGCGCCAGGACTTCAAGAACCTCTCCGCCAGAGTGACAGAGACTGAAACGCGCATTGGTGAGGCCAAAGACTCGATCACGACGCTCAAGAAAGATATGGCGGAGCTTCAGGCGTCACACAGACAGCTACTATGGAAGGTGGACGATGCGGAAAACAGGGCCAGGCGCAATAACCTCCGATTCGTGGGTTTCAGAGAGGGAATCGAGGGGAACAATATGGTGACATTCCTGCATACATGGATCACGGACACTTTCACAGGAGCCCGCTTCTCATCCTGCTTTGTGATCGAAAGAGCGCACAGGGCGCTCCTTGCAAGACCTCCGGAGGGCGCCAGACCCAGACCTGTGATCGCCCGCTTCCTAAACTTCGCTGACAGAGACTTAATATTACGTGAAGCGAGAAAGATGGGCAACATCCGAGTGGAAAACACCAACATAATGATCTTACCAGACTATAGCCAAGAAGTTCAGAGGCAACGGCGCTCCTTCGACTCAGTGAAAGTCAAATTGAGATCATTGAACATTACATATATGTTGCTCTTCCCGGCAAAGCTCTAGGTCCTCTACAAAGATAAGGCACACTTCTTCACCCACCCAGACGACGCATGGCAGTGGTTGGAGGAGAGACCGATCCTCAATAGTCGGGAAACGGTGGGGAGAGAGGAACTGGCGAAAGCAGCACAAGAGAAGGCGCGGTGGGGCTCACCACAACGGCAGAGGAGGAAATCCAGGAGACTGCACTCGAGATACACTGGGACCCCGTACCAGCCACGCCCGTCGGCAGGAACCAGGAGAGGTAGATCTGAATCCCCGGGGACGTCGAGCTGGGCGCGCAAGTCGCCAAGGCGGCACCAGGACCAGGCCTGATCGGAGGGGGAAGGGGAACGCCTCAGGGACTCGGACAGGAATGATGAGCTGTCGGACAGTGATCACCGCTCATTGCATCCACTAGAAGCAGAGATACGGCAGTTGGAACAGGATAGATCTGATAAAAACTGCAGCACGGTACCGACCACACAAGACTCACACTCATGAACGTGGAAGAGGTGGACGGCTGGATGGTCGGTCGGGACACGGACATGACACGCAAGTGGCCACAACCCTTTCAGTTGTTGTTTCCGTTTACTTTGACACCCTTTTCTGTTTTTCAGGAACAGTTTATTTGTTAGTGTACCAGTTGTTCCGCCACCTGGACGCAAGCTCAGGGAGTGGTATATACCTCGGCTGGGAGACACGCCCGGCAAGGGGGATACATCACAGGTTAATATAGGCGGAGTTTTGTGGGACATAGTTGAATAGAGGGGGGCAGAGGGGGGTGACAGACCGACTTCTACCGACAGCTTGAACCTTGATGGGGTCGAGTCTGGAGGGGGAGAGAGGTGGGGAGGGGGGGGGAAGGGAGAGTGGAGTTACAACAAGTTGGGGAAGTTGGGGGGGTCATTGGGAAAGGGCACACAAGAAGGAACACGGTCAGACACATGAGAATCGAACTGGTCACACACAGGGGCGAGGGTCTCCTACAAAACTACAGAAGAGTTGCACAATATGGCAGGTACACTAACGTCAACAGAAAGAATGCAATGGGGAATCTCCATTTTGACGTGGAATGTTAATGGATTGGGGTCCAAAATAAAGAGAGGTCTGGTGAATTCATACATCAAGAGGCTCGCCCCGGACCTTGTCCTCCTACAGGAAACGCACCTGAGGGTAGGGACATGTACATTCATAGCGAGGGGGAGATACAAAGTCTTGACACATGCGGGCTACACGTCAGGTGCAAGGGGAGTCGCAATACTAATTGACAAAATACACCCCTTTACCGTAACGCGCACATGGAGTGATCCACAAGGTACATACGTGGGGATACAGGGAACGTGGAATAGACTAAACATGACAGTGATCTCAGTATATGCCCCTCCGAGGCTCCAACCACGCACACTCAGAGAGGTGGCGTCCATACTGCTGGAAACGGCGGACACGATGCAAATAGTGGGGGGGACTTCAATGACGTAATGTCGGAGGAACTGGATCGTTCGGGACCCGCGCGCAGAGGGGGGGCACAGACAGCGCTGGCGGCCTATATGGCGGAGATGGGGCTCACTGACACATGGCGATGGCGACACCCGACACAGGAGGCGTACTCCTTTTATTCAGGGGCACATAAGGCCTTCTCCAGGCTAGACTACATTTTCGTGGCAAGGCAATACCTGTCGGAGGGAGATGAGTACACGTATAAAGCAAGGGGGATTTCGGATCACTCCCCCCTCTATGCGAAATTGGGGAAATCCACCGAAAGACGAGAGACGGAATGGCGCCTGGCGGCATGGGACATTCAAATTCCAGACATACAACGGGGTCTGAGGGCGGACATAAAAGTGTACGTAGCGGAAAACGAGGGTTCGGTAGACTCCAAAATTACCTTCTGGGAGGCCATGAAACCGGTGTTGAGAGACAGACTTAAAGGGAGACTGAGAGACGAACGAAACAGGCGGCACAGGGAGGCGATGGCGTTAGAAACTGAAATACTGACCTTGGAAGGTGACTACCACATAAACAAGGGGGTGGATATACTGAGGCAGTTGCAAGACAAACAAAGGGAGTACAGAGAACTGGTGTCCAATGAGGCAAAAACGCAATCGCTAGCAACGTTACACCGCCTATACGATGTAGGCGACAAATCAGGCAAGCTGCTGGCGTGGTTAGGTAGGAAAGAGAGAGCTGCACGGTGGGTGGCCCAAATCAGGAGTGACGAGGGACGCATGGAAACAACAGACAAGGGCATTGCTGAAGCATTCGCACTACACTATGAGAACTTCTATAGAGAAAGAGACCTCGGGACCGTGGACGAGGCCATACGATACATGGAAAATGTAGAGGTTCCATCTCTGGAGGTAGAACTCAGTGTCCCACTCGAGGCGGCAATTACTCGGGAGGAGATAACCACAGCCATTAATAGCCTGAAAACGGGGAAAACGCCGGGACCCAACGGGTTCCCGGCGGAATTCTTTAAAAAAACAGCCGACTTACTAACCCGTCACCTCTTGGCCTTGTATGTCGAAGCTTACGACGCAGGGAGCCTCCCACGAGATCTAGCATTAGCGACCATAATACCAATACACAAACAGGGCAAGCCAATGGAGGACTGTGCCTCGTACCGTCCCATCTCGCTTCTGAATATGGAGGTGAAAGTGCTGGCCATGATTCTGGCGGCACGCCTACGTACAGTAATTCCTGACCTTATCCACACAGATCAATCCGGGTTTTTGCCGGATAGAGCGACAAAACTCAACCTTAGACGGACGCACAACTGGCTCCAAGAGGTGAAGGATAGGACAGAGCCGCACTGGTTCATGTCCTTGGACGCCGAAAAGGCGTTTGACGCAGTGCACTGGCCATTTCTTATGGCGGTATTGAGTCGGTTTGGCTTTGGTCCAAACTTTCGGAGTTGGATAGGGCTGCTATACACGGCACCGAAGGCACGGGTTCGAGTGAATGGATGCCTATCGCGAGAATTTCGAGTAGAGAGAGGCACCAGACAAGGATGCCCGCTGTCGCCTCTGCTCTTCACACTCACCATAGAAATATTGGCAGCCAGAATTCGACAAAATCCGGAGATCCATGGTTTTACGTGGGATGAGATAGGGGGGTCTCAGGAAAAAATCTCACTTTATGCTGACGATGTATTACTATACATTACGAACCCCGAGGTGTCGGTAGGGGCGTTGTTCAGAGAGTTGGAGGGCTTTGGGGCGATGGCGGGCCACACCATCAACTGGCATAAATCAGTCCTGTACACGCCGCAGGGAACAGTACAGGGGGTAGCTCTACCAGACCGCCTACTCACCACTGTGGAGGGGTTCCAATACCTTGGGGTCTATATCTCAGTGGATGAGAAGGTCTCATTCCAGAAGAATGTGGGTCGAATAATGAAGGAGGCGGTGGAGGACATGACAAGGTGGAGGCAGTTGCCGCTCACCCTCTTGGGGAGAGCGGCGATGTATAAAATGATCACCTTACCCAAATTCCTCTACGCACTTCAGAATGAATACTACCCGCTCCCAGCCAACACTATCCCCAGAATCCACGCAGACCTGCGTTCCTTCATATGGCTAGGCAAACAACCACGCATCGCACTTCAGACACTCCAACGACACCAATATAGTGGAGGGATTTCGTTGCCGAATCTAGAGGCATACTACTGGGCGGAACACCTGACCCCCATAAATGACTGGCTACATGCACCAGCGGACCACCCCACGTATGCATTGGAAAGACATAAATTGTCAACACACAATATACTCCACTATCTATATGGTGGGAAGGCAGGGAGAACGCTCTTGCCCGCGACGGTGATTACAATCCGAGCGTGGACACGGGCTACGAGAGCCATAGGGTGGGAGGGGCGGCTAACACGTCAGACGCCACTATGGCACTGCAAGTGGCTCACGGAATTTCAAAAACTGAGAGGTTTCACCAGGTGGGACGACATAGGGATATCCACTATTGGGGATGTGATCCGGAACGGTGAGCTGAAGACATTCGCGATGCTGCGGGCGGAGTATGGATTACACCACACACAACAATACAAACACTTACAGCTAGCACATGCCTGGAACGCACAGAAGGTATCACTACAAGACATACCGGAGTATTCACCACTAGAAGGGAGACTCCTGCAGGAACAGATGGTACACCAGGCAGTATCCCTCACATACAAAACACTCACGAATAATATGCTGGGGACACTGGCGAAACTCAGAGGTGTATGGGAGGCGGATGTAGGGGAAATGGAGGACCTAGACTGGGAGCTAATACTGATGCACCCTCGGGAGGTGGCCATTAAATCACGGTTGAGGCTGATCCAATTGAACGTCTTACATCGGACATATTTCGATAGAAGGCGCCTCCTCAGGATGGGCAGGATAACGGACGCCACATGCCTTAGATGTAGAGCGGCCCAGGGAGATTTTTACCACACCATCTGGTCATGCGCAGAAATACAAGTATATTGGTCCCACATTTTCGCTGAGCTGGGGGAGGTACTGGAGATAGAGTTAACACTGGACCCGAAACTAGCGCTACTGGGAATGGTAACGGAAGTCGACCTGCCACGCCCGCATATCACTTTCCTGGTGCTGGCACTAGTAGTGGCCAAAAGGGACATTGCGAAATACTGGGGGGTGGCAGAGAGGCCGGACATAGAGGAGTGGAGGAGAGGGCTGGACCTATATATGGCAGCAGAACGGGTGACATACAAGGCTAGGGGCTGTCCCAAGAAATTCCGAAAGGTGTGGAATAAGTGGAGACAATATCATGGCCTGGAAGTGGGCGATAAGGGGTGACACAGGGAGGGAGGGAGGGCGGAGATGGGTAGAGGGGAACACTTGAAAGCAATAAGTGCCTGAAGGGGGGCAGGGACACAGGGATCTCGGAGGTACCGCACATATTGGGTGTTATACAACGAAATGGACGGGGGGACAAGCAACTGTTTATTGCACGTGAATGGCACTGAGGAAGAAGTGACTCATTGATAGAGACGGAAGATCTGACTGTCTTCCCTTCTAGGAGGAACAGCTACCAGTTTGTTGATTCATAGGGGTGGTGGGGGGGGGGGGGGGGAGTTGCGGGTAGAAAACGAAAAGCAGGATTGGAGGGACACGTGTGGAAAGTGTCAGCCTTAGCACTAAAATACACTACTTGAAGTATCAGAAGTTGCCGCCCGGCCCCAGGGATGTGGGCACGACGGCTGTGAAAAGGGGACATAAATGTAAATTTGATGTGTTGTTGGGGGCTTGACGCACCTATATCCTTTACTGCCTGCACAAAAATAAAGTTTAAAAAAAAAAATAAAAAAAAACCCTTATAATTGCCCTCACTTTGGTAGAGACTATGCAGGTTTCCTACATTTGAACTTGGAGTGCTCACCCATGTAAAGGTTTTGGTTGACGGTGATACAGTTGGTTGGAGATATGATGCTGAAGTAGAATAACAGAATTATTCCGTTTTGAAGAAACCAGGACACTGAAAGAAATTAGGAGCAGCAAACACGTTATTCTGAAGAGTTGCACTCGCTGGGACAGCGCAGCCAATGAGCTACTGGGAAGTCTTTTCTCAGCCAATAGCAAACTACCATGGTAGTCACTGATGGTCCAATAAGCCAATAGTGATGGAGAAATCCCATACCCAATCCCATGCTAAGAGATCCTCCCACCAATCCAAGCGTATCTGGCTCTCCCACCACTGATAGAATCTAGTTTCTTTGGCGTGATTGGTTGCGAGCCCGGGGTGTGTGTGGCTGTGCTCCGGTGTTCTAACCGGCTCCTCACCCTGTTGACGGGACCGAAGCCGCCCGTTAAACTGTAATAACGGTCAGCGGCTTCAGTGTGAAGCAATGACTGTCCCGGGACAGTGAGCCCAGACAGGTGTCCGCCACTCAAAGGCGGTGTACAGAATCAGGAAGCACACACACTCTCACCCCCTCACCACTCCCGCCCCTGCCGCGCACAAACACTGCCCTCCTTCCTCCTCGCTGGCAGGCTGGCTCCGGGCTCCGGGCGGCGCAGACACCCGTCCCTCCCTCCAGCAGCAGCGCATGCCTCTCTCCCCCTGCCAGGCATGCTGTCACGGGCGGGTCCGGCTGGGGCCACCACAGTGACACTCTCTTCGAAAAGGGATTTCTTTAAAATGTACTTTTATACTGAAAAGTAACGCAGAAGAACACTTTCTCAGAGACGCTCACTTTTTTTTTGAGCTGAGCCTTCGTTTGGACCTGGAAGTCCGGACTTCGCAGTGTTTTTTTGGGGTGGTTCTGTCTTTCCTGGAGGGAGTCCAGTCAGCTGTGCCCCCCGCCCGGTGCCATGGCCTGCGGAGCGCCGGCGGGCACCCTCCCCGGCACCAGCCCTCCCCTCTGGTACCACCGGGACCTGAGCCGGGCGGCCGCCGAGGAGCTGCTGGCCAAGGCCGGGAAGGACGGCAGCTTCTTGGTGCGGGACAGCGAGAGTGTCACCGGGGCCTATGCCCTCTGCGTCCTGTGAGTAGCCCGCCCCCCTTCCTTCCTTCCTCTTATTTGTGCGGCTCAGCTAGCTGGGCATCGCAGTCAGAAATGTGCCCTCACGCAGGATTTTTGTGGTGTCTCGTTTTGGGGAAAAAACATGAGGCGAGTTCTTGTCGCCAAGGAGGCAGTGGTCTAGTTTGGGTTTCCTTTTTAAAAAACAAATGCATGTTGGTAAATTGTAGTTCTCTTTTACTGAAATCAAATGTACCTGAAAACATTGGTTCGTAAACTAAACGGATAGTGCTGCAGCGTTGCTTATTTATTTGAATATTTCTGCAAATCGCAGCTTAAGCAGGGGATGTAGCCGTGCTGTACAACAAAACAACACTGAGACGCATGGCAACCCTGACAAACAACTAGCATGAGTAGTGCTTTAAATGGGCAGGTGTTGTCTGGTACTGAGTACCCGCCTTTCTTCCATTTGAAAGGCAGAGTAGCTGGGCTTGTCAGCCCTGCTGCAATAGATTTAATGGAGGACTACCAGCATTTTTCAGGAGCAAACGGGTACCGTGGATAGTGAGTGTGTTGTATCTGATGCTCAGCTGGAGTGTCTGTGGTATAGAATATTGGTGTGTTATGATGCTGTAGAATGTTGGTGTGTTATGATGCTGTAGAATGTTGGTGTGTTATGATGCTGTAGAATGTTGGTGTGTGATGATGCTGTAGAATATTGGATGTGTGAGAAAGTCAGTTGGAGGATGGACTGAGCAGTGGGTAGGCTGCTCCTGGTGGGGCTCTTAATTACATCTCTTGAACTCAACATCTTAATAAATCATCTTACTTTATATACATCTGGATGGAGGGATCCTTCATTGATTACAATAGAGTGCTAGCACTTCTCCATTTTCTTTCAAATCACTGAGGTGAGCATACAATAAATCTTGCTAACATAAAGTCAAGAGGTGGACCAATAAGGTCATGCAGGCTGTCTCTGTACATGAGTTTTGGGGTAATAAAGCCGTAGACCTTGTACAGGCTGCTGACTCTTGCAAACCCTTGTGCCGTCAGGGTGTGCAACAATGGACCCTGTTGAAGTCAGTGTGGGCACTATGTTAAAAGGGTGAATGTGATTGAAGACGGTGGCTCCCTCCAAATTAGTGTGAGTTGACCGATGCCACTCTACCGTTGCTGTGGTGTTGGAGTACCTGAGGTAGTCCGTGGATGACATTTTCAAATAATTCTGATTAATCCATTTCAGACCTGAGTATGATTTGGCTCGTTGAGGTTTTATATCAGTGATATGAATGGGTATGTTTCTGTGTTAGATGAAACTTCATTCAGTTGGACGGAATGTTCTTGTTTACGAGAGATTTTTGAGATGCACAAAATGATTTGAGCATCTTGTGTCTTAACATGCAAGCCCATTGACCTCTCTCAAAAGTACACGTTTAAGACAATGGCAAGTGATTTTGGGCTCCGTGAGGATCGAATATATGCAGAGTCTGGCTATGGTAAAATATATATGCTTGGAGAAATGTCTTAATCTGTTCTGTTGTAGAACATTCTCAAACTAGGAAGTCTATGCTGGCCTTGGCGCGTACACATGAGCAGGGTGATTAGTTGGGACAGTCTAATTCTTCTGACATATATGTGCAAATATGCTGGTGGATATTTAACTTTTATTTGAAGAACGTAGTGAAAATCTATGAAAATGAAATTGCAAATATACAATATTTCTCAATCTTAATCTAACGCTCATAAACAACAACGTCAATCACGTTTTAGGTCTCACCTAGGCACCGCCTGCGCTTCAATACATGCTGTATACAGGATTTGTGCAGAAAGCTTCTCCCGCTTTCCTCCCATTTTTTAAATTGGCCCCTGTCCTTTGTAAATGGTGGCTTTTAATTGGTCAATAGGTTAAGTAGTCCCTCTTTAGTACCGCTTTGTCTCTTGTAACCTTCCATGAGGACACCCCCCACACCATGTTTCATGTGTTGTTACTCCCTAGGTTTTAATCACAGCCTCAAGGCACAATTTTCTTCACAGGCTTCAGGCAAGACACACACTTGGTCCTAACCTAGGCTGGCAGGGCTTACTTTGCTCACTAGAACATCTCACATTTATATGAGACCTTTTATAAATGCCTCTTCATCAGCTCCACATAGAGTACAACCTAATACGAAATTAATGGAATAATTATGTTATCACATTTCAAAGCTACTAATTGTATACATGGACATAGCTATTTGAATGTACTCGTAGTACTGTCTTGCATGCAATGCAATACGGGTAGGGTGGATTTACCATATCTTCTGCAGGGTGCAGTACCATATGTGACCAAAAGAGGTCTGCAGTGCTGGTGTCTTGCTCACTACGGACCTCTAGGAGCAGTTTGCTGTACTGCACCTAGACGTGCAGTGCTGGTGCATTGCTCACTATGGACCTCTAGGAGCAGCTTGCGGTACTGCACGGAGACATACAATGTTGGTTCCTGGCTCACTACGCAAGCATTTGCAATGCACTAGACCTCGCATTACTGAAAGTATGAGCTATTGGCGTTGCATTATTATTTGCAAAGCCAATGCCTCAAACTATCAGTAATGCAAGACCTATTGCGTTGCAAATGCTTGTTGTCTATTTTCTCCAATTATGGAATGTTCAGAAATCCAGCGAATTGAACGATTGTGGTAATTCTTTCGCTCAACTTTCTTTAGGTACCCTGTTTGTATTCTAAGGTGGAAGTTGCTTGCAAACTGTTTGTCAACTTACTTGGGTCTTGGTGCTCAGTATCCATTTTTATATCTCACCTTAGCCACAGCCATTGCCTATGTGTACCCATAAGAGATGCTTGGCGCATTCATCATTGGGGACAGGACAGAGTTCCCTCTTGGTGACGGAGTTGTAGCATTAAAATGTTATTATATAGTTATTAAAAAGGTTACTAAACTGAACAAGTAATAAGCAAAGCCTTGGCCTAACGGCTAGGGTGCTCGACCTCGGACTTGGGGATCTGGGTTCGAGTCTCGGTAACTACGCCAAAACTTCCTGTGATTCTGGGCAAATCACTTAATCTCCCTGTGCCTAAAAAAAAAAAAAAAAAAAAAAAAATGAATGTATGTCCTCATGTAACGTAACTGGTGCTATGTAAAGCGCTCTGATACCTGATTCGGTTCGGGTCTAGTTCGCGCTATATAAAACTCTGCAAAAAAAAAAAAAAGATCTCTACAAATAGAATATTGTATTTTTAGTAGAAAAAAACACAGCACTGCACTTAATATGCTAAAAATTTTAAGAAATACATAGCTTAATCACAACTTGATGTGGGAGTGGTTGCTTTTGATCCAGAGCCCCTAAGGAAAACTGTCTTACCAAAGCTACCTAACTCCACATTACTCATCATTAATCATAAATCACTCACAAGGCCCATATACCAACGAGACAATTTTTCGGGCGACTGAATCATATGACCTAATTAAACAGGACTAATCACAAACTATTTACAATTTTATATACATCTGCAGTTTATCATTTCTTACCATGGTTTTAATCATTTATCATTTTAATTAAGTCACTTAGGTAAATGGATCAACTGATGGTAACTAGACCATGAATAAACAAGACCAGCTTGTCATTTCAAAATCTAATTTTATCAACTTTATTAATCATAGAATGAGCATCTCATTAAGAATCTTTATTTTATTAGTAAAATGTAAACAGCGTTATATTAAGGAGAAAACATAATAGACCGACACTTTAAAGGCACAAATCAGTTAGCATGAATTAAGAAAATAACAGTTTCCATTCCCTAAATTCTATTTCCCTGTCTAAAACTCGCTCCACCTAAAAAGGAATAATCATTAAAGTCTGCTATCCTTACGTGCGCCAAAGAGTCCAACAGCACGTCACGCCCATCAGGAATCGGAAAGCGAGAAGCGCCCTCCTGCCCATGGGGCCAAGTTTTATACCTTTTTGACTAGCTAATCTTCACTAAAATGAACACATTTCTTTACCATCCAGTGTCCTCATTGGCTTACGTGTCATCACGTCTCCATACCAAAATCGAGCCTTTTCCTAGACTCTATTGTCCACTGTTTTTCGTGACTTTTGGCTTCCTCGAAAATGAAACATTTCACGAGTTACAGTTCACGACTTCCTTAGTTTGGCAAACTTTGCCGCTTCCTGTCCTTGAATCTGTCTTTCGAAGAGCACGTTTAGCACAGTTTTTTTGAATTTGCAAATACTTGTCAACGTGGTAAAAGTTTCCACTTCCATGCAGGGCTCTTTCTGGACAGGTCTCGAAAACGCCATCTTTTCTATGTACCTTTAGGCCTCACTCGAAAACTATTATTTAAACAAAGACAAGACATTAATTAATTAGAGAATTGAGACCCATTCTGTTACCCACCCCCTTTGCTAAATATTAACCCATTAATATATGTTACCTAGCTGTGCACACAAAGCAACATTTTATATCAACCTTCTTCTTATAGGCCTCAGAATTCTCCACGAGTTTATGCCACATAAAGACGTAAAGACATAACATAAGCACACAAATAAGCACATGCCATTAGTTAAACAACCGCATTTAATACTGACAAAGACAATAGACAAGGTTAGTTTATTATTTTATACGCACTTACTTTTGCAACATAGAGCACATGAGTTAGTCCCTCGTGTTTCTGATGTACATGCATTTTAAAACTAAGTTGGTTAATAATTCACCACACACTGATTAATACAGTTATGGTATTATGGAAGTTTAACTTTGCGAGTCAGAACAAAATATCATTCTGAACCTCGCTCCATCACTTTACAACACAAAAAATCACAATAAGAAAATTATCTGTCAGTCAGAGGAACCGAGACAAGCCTGTAAGCAAAGAAGTGATACAATGGAGATATCAATTAGTCAGTCATTGTACTGTTTGGTTAGGTTCTTATTTTTATGAACCTTAAGAGCAGACCAGTCGCTAAATTATAGAGTCTGTATTTGGGCATTCAGCGACATTGCCTGACCACCTCCCTCCAGGTCAATACAGCCACTGTTTCCAGTCCTCGACCTTTACATGAGTGCCTCCTGCACTCTGGGTGTCTTAATATTGTTAATATTAATCTTAATATTCCCATGAGGCACAGGGTCAGAGCTGATTTGCATAAAGCCAGTGTCTAACCCAGGGTGGTGTGGAGTGCAAAAAAACGATGGATTTAGGCCCAGATCCTTGTACTGGGGTGAATGTATGAACATTTTCTACATTCTGTCCATCAACTGTGTTTTTTTGCAATTTTCTTCCATTGGACTAATTAGATGAACACACCTGGAATAAGAGTTTTGTAGGAGAAAAGTTCAGGACTTAATGGCAGTGTCTGTAGTGAACTTGAGTGAAGAGGTGCCTTAGGTACAAAGCCAGTGCCCATGTCACCTGTAGCTTAAGTGAGATGCCATTACAATAAGCGACTGCCTGCCTGACAACAATGTTGCCATCCTTTGTGCTTGCCTCGGTAGCTGCCGTAGAGGCCCAGCTCCTTGTCTCAAGTAACGTCTCCATCCTGGCTGATGCTTTTGCTCCTTTTCTCCCTACGTGGAAATTTAGGCATGTATTGGGAATCAGTTGGTAATTTAAAAGTGCATATTGTATTAATAAATGTGCATTTTCTGATGACAAATCTACATAGCTATTGCACCGATAGGCTTATAAATTAAAACCGATAAAGCAGTGAAAATCCCAAGTTATGGTTTGCTCCACAATTCTTAACTTTGCAGCAGCCCTGCGAACCCATAACTCACACATCAAATGCAAGGCTCATGAACCTGTCTTTGATGTGACAGTCTCAATTGCAAATGTAAATATTCTTTCAGGTGAGATTGTATATGACATTACCCATAACATTTTGAAAGAGTTGACTATGAACGTAGTCCTATTTAATGGTTTAAGGATGTGTTATTTAATTGCATTGTGTTCGTATGTGTTGCTACTTACTGGTGTGAATATTCTAAGGCCGTGAGCATTGCGTTTGGTATGCGAGTCGTGGTTAGCATAGCTTTTGTGCAAGTAATTAAATGTAGAGCTAATCATAAATTACAAATTTCACTGTTTTTTCGGTTGTAAATCATTTATAACTACGTCTGTACTTTATCTGTATTTTATTTAAGTGAATTTCTGAGGTAGCACGTTAAGATTTTATAACCAAAGTTAACCATAACTTCACATTAACCTTGTTTTGCTATAGTGAATTTTAGTTTTGGTATGACATACTTTATTCAACTTCTATGAAAATGTACTGTATCTTGCTAATCATGGCCTTTGGCTGTGCACAGCTTGAAGTGACGAGAGTACCGGAGGGCTTGTCTTTGCCTATAATCTTAATAACCCAGGGAGGAGATTTGGTCTGTCGACTAGGGTGCTGACATTGCAACCCACATCTGACATAAAACCAAAATCTTGAGTGATGAAACATGAATCACTTTGTCCCATTCTAAATATCTGCATATAATGTAAGTATTTGATTTGCAAATATGGATGATGTAAAGAGAACTGTGAAGAGTGCTTTGTAGTATTGTCCCAATTCTATAATGCAACTTCAACAGGACTTTACAAACGTGTTCTGTGGTGTCAGTGTGTGGGTAGCACGTCATGTTTGAGATTCTCCTGTTGGGATAAATAGGTTCTCTGTAAAGCTTTGCATTGCTTTTTCTTCTTCAAATGGCTGCCGCTCAGTTTCTGAAATAATGTGTGAAGATGCAATTATACCCTCTTCAAGACTTCCCCCAACGCTGTTTCGGAGCAATCAGTTCTACTCACTAGAGTGTTCTCTGCTTTCACAACATCCTCTTTACTTTAATCAAGAGCCCTCATGATTCTTGTAAGGGGCACAATTCAACCAGTTGTCAGCATATTCCTTATGTGCAGCGCTAGTGTAGGTCTATCTCTGGTATTGGAAAGCCATAGTTCTTTCTAATGGCTGAGATAATGTTGAACACTCGCTTTGAAAAGGGATTCATCTGCAGAGTGTTTTTTAAAAGCAGAGCACTCTGTAGGTAGATGTCTGGATTGTGCATGTGAGGGGCGTCGTTCAACTATGACCCCTTAACATAGGCGCAGTCCATTGTATGTATCTGGCATACTGCATATGCCTCAAGCAGCACAGTATATCTGCTAAAAGAATGCTGTCAAGGCACGCATCAGTGCACCCCCAGAGGGATTGAGGTGGGTCTTGCTCTTTTCAAACCTGGGCTCGCTGCTTTGTCTGGCTCCTCCTTTGGAATCACAGCCTGCTGATTCCAATGGCCAGCGCCACGCCAGATTCCTTCTTTGCTGAATGACAATGATTAAGTACGAGAGTGGGAGTTTGTGAGTGAAGGGAAAAAGAGTGTATGTGGGAGGGAGTGCGTGAGTGATAATGTAAGATAGTAATAGTGTGTTTATTTGTGTGTTTTGATTAAGTCCACTGTTGGCCATATCATATTCAAATATTAATTCTGGGCTTTTTGCTTCACACAGAGTAACATGTTCAGGGGTGTGGAATTTAATAAAATATCTAGATATCCATGGGGGCAGGTTGCTTCCTAAATCTACTTGTCCATGCTTTAAACACACGCAGCCCCTCGCTTCAAACACACGCAGCCCCTCGCTTCAAACACACGCAGCCCCTCGCTTCAAACACACGCAGCCCCTCGCTTCAAACACACGCAGCCCCTCGCTTCAAACACACGCAGCCTCGCTTCAAACACACGCAGCCTCGCTTCAAACACACGCAGCCTCTCTTCAAACACACGCAGCCTCTCTTCAAACACACGCAGCCTCTCTCTTCAAACACACGCAGCCTCTCTCTTCAAACGCACACACGCACCTCCTCGCTTCAAACACACGCATGCACCTCCTTGCTTCAAACACACAAATGCACCTCCTTGCTTCAAACACACGAATGCACCCCCTTGCTTCAAACGCACGCAGCCCCTCGCTTCAAACGCACGCACCCCCTTGCTTCAAACGCACCCACCACCTCACTTCAAGCGCACGCACCTCCTCCTCGCTTCAAACACACAAATGCACCCCTTCGCTTCGAACACACAAATGCACCTTTGCGTCAAACGCACGCACCCCCTTCCTTCAAACGCACGCACCCCCTTGCTTCAAACGCACGCACCCCCTTGCTTCAAACGCACGCACCCCCTTGTTTCAAATGCACGCACCCCCTTGTTTCAAATGCACGCACCCCCTTGTTTCAAACGCACGCACCACCTCACTTCAAACGCACGCACCTCCTCCTCGCTTCAAACACACAAATGCACCCCTTCGCTTCAAACACACAAATGCACCCCTTCGCTTCAAACACACAAATGCACCCCTTCGCTTCAAACACACAAATGCACCCCTTCGCTTCAAACGCACGCACCCCCACGCTTCAAACGCATGCACCCCCATGCTTCAAACGCACGCACGTCCTAGCTTCTAACACGCGCACCTCCTCGCTTCAAACGCACGCACCTCCTCGCTTGAAACGCACGCACCTCCTCGCCTTCAAACGCACGCACCTCCTCCTCGCTTCAAACACACAAATGCACCCCTTTGCTTCAAACGCACATACCCCTTCGCTTCAAATGCACTCACTTCATCGCTTCAAACACACGCACCTCCTCGCTTCTAACACGCGCACCTCCTCGCTTCAAACACACACATGCACCTCCTTGCTTCAAACACACAAATGGCATGAAAACACTTACTACGTTGGCTGAAACAAAGACAGCACACTCTTAACCATACACCAACATAGTGTAGCATGCTACAAATGTGAACAAGTGCTTCAGCGGCCTACATAAGGATAGTGAGCAATATAAATTGTTATAATACCACGACTAAACGCTGGTCTGGTGCCATAGGCAGAAGGATGGGCTCTCCTTCTCAGCACGGATCTCCGTGTCTTTTATTTATCCTCATAGGGCAGCTTACTCTTGATATCTCCAGGTAGGCACCTATGTTTAACTGGTTCTGTTTATTCATGAAGTTTGCTTGTTTTCTGAGTGCTCTTACTGTGTTTGTCAATAAGTTAGCATTGCTGCTGGAAATGCAATTGAGGATTGCCTCCAACGCCCGTTTTTTTCATAGTGCACCTGTATGCCTTGAGGGTGCCTCAAGGGACTCCTGTAAATTGCTAGTCGTTGTTTTTAACCCCTTCGACGCTCATGACGAGCTGGGCTCGTCATGGCGTAGCCTCCTCGCACGCTCATGACGAGCCCAGCTCGTCACGTAACATGCGAATCTGCAAAATCCAGCGTACGGGCGGAATTCCGCCCGCACGCATGCGGTTAACAAACTAGGCCCTCTCTGCTTTGAAGCCTCACTCTTGCCTCTAGCAGCAGAAGAAAGGTATGTGTGTCAAGCTGCAAAACACCAACAGAGTCTGTAGTAGTGTAATGGTTGCCACACTAGAGTCTTCCGTTTCCCGCACTACGTACTAAGCATATACCCAAACTACTGGCTAGTAGGATTGTAGTATTGTTCCCATCACTCGTGGACAGGCTGGTACTGGTTTCTTCCTAAGATTGCTGATGTGTTTGGACTTCTGCCGAGCTGCGATTAATAACAATCCAGTTGCTTCTTGTAAATGGTTGTTTGTGTTCAATAATGGCTAGCTTTTAGTCGCTATTTACATTTAACCAATAAAATCTCCTCTCTTGTTCTTTTTGGACAGATATAGCTCCAAATCCTTGTGATGCAACTAGATGTAGTAGAAGCACATTGGCAATGGAACATTGAAATTTCCAGCATAGTTCTATCTGTACTAGGTCTTCTTCACTTCATGTCTTGTTTCTCTTTAAGCCACTCTTGCTGGGAAGCTGCTCAATGCTTTGATTAATCTACTTATGAAGAAATATCTTCTAATGTTACTCCTGAATTTTCTTCCCATTCTTTTTTTAACCTCATGGTCTAGGAGTGATCTTCCACAAGAGTTTAACGCTCTGCATCTTACACCCCTGTCCTCACTTTCGCATGGCTGCATGTCTTCTTTTAAGACTTGTGTTTTCAGTTGTCTTCGGGTGAGGTTTTCTAGTGATGTACCATGTAGGCCTGGGCAAAAGTTTTATTTTGCAGTCTTAAAATTGCATAAATCCCAAGAAAAGGGTTTCGAGTTGTTCTCCCCTGCAGTATCTTTGGGCCGTTTTTTCTGTCCCTTGGGAAACAGGTTTGAGCAGAAAGTGTTTCTCAGCAACTCTGCAGCTGGAAGGGTGCTGTGGCAGCATGTGCTGCAGCAGTAACATTGCCTTTGCTTCTTTAGAATCTGTAAAGGGAAATGCACTGAGCAGGTATCCTGTGTATCTTTTGTACTCTAGGGAACAGCTCGTGTACAATTTGAACACAGGTGATCGAAAAAGTTTCACAAAAATGAAGGAACATTTTGCATGGGGAAAATGCTGGAATATTGCCCAAGCCAAATACTCAGGGACTACCCTTTCCTGGACTCACAGTTCGGATTCTCTCAGCACTTCGGCCTCTTTCCAGGCGACTGATTAACTTGGGTTATTCTAGTAGCGTAACCAGACTCCGTTCCTAATGGAGCCTTAAGCTCATCACGATGAACAAGGATGCTTTGAGCTCAAAGGGGCATCCGCCAACCCGTCACTGCATCATAAAGTATGGAAATAGGCATATCATACCTATACACTTCTCACCTCCAATCCCGGATTCGCCCTCTTCGGCGACCTCAATTACTGGTTCAATGATGCCAACGCCGGTCCCCATGCCTCAGAGGTCTTTGAGGCCCTCACCAGCCTCAACCTGAGCCAACTAATCACCTCGCCCACTCACACCAAGGGCCACATCTTGGACCAGATCTGGACTCAAAATCTCACTCTCTCTCCCCCATCAGTCTCACCCTGCCTCTGGTCAGATCACCACTTAATTGACACCACTCTCACGATCAGTGGCAGAATCTCCGCCCCATTGATAGCTGGCGGCTTCTCTCGCAAATGGAGGTCTTACGACTCCCAAGGATTTCTTACGACACTCTCCGACTCACGGCCTGCCCCCAATCTGTGCACCAACATTGACGAGCTAGAAAGTGACATAGACACCTGGCTGAAGTTAGCCAGCGACCAATTTGCCCCCTTAATCAAATTCCCCCCGACCAGACACCCCAACTCCCACAGATGGTTTACGGACGACCTCAAAAAATTTAAACTAAAGGTACGCCAGATGGAAAGGACATGGAGACACAACTACTCTGAATCAGATAGATTGCAATACATCTCAGCCCGCAGTGACTACAAAATCGCAATTGCCTCAGCTAAATCGGCCCACTTCTCTAACCGAATCTCATCTTCAGACAACAAATCTAAAGAAGTTTTTTAAATTATGAACAAACTTACCTCTGATGACAGAACTCTTCCAGGTCAAACTCCCACCCAAAAAACCTGTGATGCTCTCAACCTTTTCTTTATTGAAAAAATTAATAAAATCAAAGCCTCGATCCCCACTTCCCCACAGACCATCACCCCCGATACCCCCCTCAATAACTCTTCTATCCTCACGGATTTCCCCTCCCTCAACCCTGGCTCCTTGGCACAGCTTGCGTCCCAGATAAAATCGGGCTCCCCGAATGATAGCTGCCCCCCTCCGGTTCTACGGAGCGTCTGTCACTCTCTACCCAAATGCATCTTACCCCTTCTGAACGGCTCGCTCAACACTGGCATCGTCCCCAGCACTTTT
The DNA here is from genome assembly GCF_964261635.1 of Lissotriton helveticus. NCBI lineage: Eukaryota > Metazoa > Chordata > Amphibia > Caudata > Salamandridae > Lissotriton > Lissotriton helveticus. The sequence continues at coordinate 1,594,385,489 of NC_136069.1, read as the reverse complement.
AAACAGGCCATCTTAGTCCCGTTATTAAAGAAGCCTGGCGCGGACCCAGCCGAGTTGTCCAACTACCGCCCTATATCGCTTCTGCCCTACCTCTCTAAATTACTCGAAGCACATGCCACTCGTTGCCTCTCCAACTTTATTGAGACCTCATGTTACCTGGAGCCTAATCAGGCAGGCTTTCGGCCTTCCTTCTCCACCGAGGCTGTCATCCTAACTGTTCTTGACACGGTGAGGAGGAACGCCGACTCGGGGACCCCTCAGGCCCTCGTACTCCTGGATCTATCGGCCACGTTCGACACGGTGGACCACAACATCTTACTTCACCGTGTCGAACAGGCTGGCATCCAGGGCTCCGCCCTCAGATGGATTCAGTCTTTCTTGTCTGGCAGAACTCAAGCTGTCCGGCTGGGCCCTTATGCAGCACCCAAAACCCCCACGACATGCAGAGTCCCCCAGGGCTCTTCCCTGTCACCTCTACTGTTCAATCTTTACCTCCGCCCCCTGCTTCACTCACTTCGCAACTGGGACATCACAGTCTATAACTATGCTGATGATCTGCAAATCATCTTCCCACTCAACTCCCCGAACGCGGTAGAAAATTTTCACTCGGCTATGCGCCACATCCAGGACTGGATGAACTCTAATCAGCTGAAACTGAACCCTGGGAAAACCGAGCTCCTCCTCCCGGGTTCTAGCCCCTCTTCTTGGGGAACCCAGTTCTGGCCCACTGAACTGGGCCTTCCACCGACCCCCGCGAGTTCTGTAAAGAGCCTCGGTGTTAAGCTCCATGTCAAATCAGCCTATTGGTGTGGGTGCTAGTAAGTGGGGCACTGTCAATCTTGGCACTATTACTGTACTTATCAGGCTCTGGAAAATCTGGATGAGGAAATCTTCTCCCCTAAGATACCCTTATTGAACCTTACATAAACTCTGCTTGCTCAGGTTTAGTGCCTTATTTGGAGTTGTGTGGTTAAGGAAATTCATCTAATTTGCAGAGGGCAAACCAAAGGCATAAATTATACACCCTTAGGTATATTGTACTATGTTGCATTAATATTGATATATTCTGATAGATACATCTGCCTGTGGATTCCTCACCTTTTCAATTACTCCTGCGCCAGCATTCCACAGAAACTTTTTCATTGCTCTCCCACATCGACATCACAATAGCACAGCTCCGCTTGCAACTCCGTATGACGTCACTGGAGCCATAAGAAGAACTCGTCCGCGTGCTGACGTCCATTCCCTTTTTTCCGCACCGTTGACGCTTAATGGTTATTTGTGGGACTCTCAATTTCTTTAGGATATTACACTGTATCAGTTTTTATCTGTAGTGTAGCAGTGCTATGGCTACCCAAAAGAAGTCAGGGTTCAAGCCTTGTGGGGAGTGTTGGGGTCATATGTTAATCACGGAACCCCACGAAGATTGCCTTTGCTGCTTGTCGTCAGATCACGACGCCGAAGTATGTTAGTCTTGTCGAAGGATGAATCTGAAGGCGCTTAAGGAGAGGTAGGCGAAGTTATTCATGGTCCAGGTGAGAAAGGAGAACAGCGGCCGAAAAAAAGATCCAATTCGAAGTAGACGACCTGGCACACCGCAAGGTTGTCAAAGAAGCACAAAAGGAAGCGTCGTCATGTGTTCCGTTGTTGTTCTTCGAACGGCAAGTCTTCGAGGTTGGCTTCTCCAATCCAGCGGCGTCTAGGTAAAGATTACATCTTGTCTTGCCCTCTCCTTCTCCGCAGGCGACTCTGGTCCATTCTTCGGCGCCAAGGGATTCGCCAGCGCCCAGGGAGTAGTCTCCAGCTCCTCTAGTTTCACCTGCCACGGCGTCACTGACGCCGCAACCCGCCTCTCTGCCTCGGTCAGATCCAGACCAGGCGGCTCCAGATCCTTACTCACCTTTTCTGGGTCCGGGTGCAGACTCATCTCACTTTCTTAATGCGATGTTTGGCATGTTTGCCAAAGTGGCTAACCCATCCGGCATGCTAGCTGGCCCCGTGGGTCCGCTTGCATATAATTTGGACATCTCTCAACATTATGCCTAGGCACCATTCATGTCGATGACTCCATCATGGCATCTCCCGGCGCCGAGGTTCTCGACGCGGATACCGAAATCTCCAGCACCGTCTGGTTTTGGCCAACGTCTTCCCGGCTTTGTGTGGCTCCACTGACCACTACTAAGGGTTCTCCTTCGGTGCCGATTCACTGGCGCTGCAACTGCAGCCCCCGACCCTAAAGATGCGCTCCAGGTGGGAGGTCCAGAGGCTGCTGAAAGAGGAGTTCCAAGGACAGCAGGAGCAAGCTGAAGAGGGGGAAATCATTGACTCTGTGGATGACTTCGAGGGTTTTCAGCAGGCCAGTGGTGTAGACACTTCCCCGGAGTGGGAGCTCTCTTCCCCTTGCCTTCTCAGGACCTGGCTCCTCATTACACTGTCATCAGGAAGGCTGCTGATCTGTTGGATCTGCAGTTGCACACAGCTGAGGTCCGGTCTAATCTTTTGACTGAAGTGTTGCACTCTTCTTCAGTGGTTGTGCCTTTGTTTCCTTTCAATGAGGCATTAACGGAGCCGATTTTGGAAGTGTCGCAGAAGCCTTTGTCTGCCCTGACAGTTTCAAGAACAGTGGCAAGATGCTATAAGCCTGCTCCAGGGGATCCGCCTTTTCTAACCTCTCACCCTTCTCCAGAAAGCTTCATGTTCTTCCAAACAGTCGGCAGGATCCTTCCCCATCACCCCGGGGGATAGAGACTCCAAAAAGCTGGAGCAATCAGCCAAAAAGGTGTTCTCTTCGGCAAGCATGGCCTTAAAATCTTCAAACGCCATATGCTTGTTGGAAAGATATATCCACGCTTTGATGGACTCAGCCAAAGAGGTGGCTTCCTAAGCTCCCGGATGATGTACAAGGGCACTTCTTGGAGGTATTGACTGATACGTGGACTGTGGCCCGTCAAGTGATTCTGTCGGGTCTGGATACAGCGGACTCAGTCGCCAGGGGGATGGGTTCTTCGGTGGCTACCAGGAGGTACGCCTGGTTGAGAAGTTCAAGGTTTTCTCCAGATGTGCAAGCCTCTCTACTTGATCTTCCTTTTGATAGATCCAGGCCCTTTGGGACAAAAGCGTATTCTGCTCTGCAAAGCCTCAAATATAGCAGGGCTACTGCAAGTTCCTTAGGCCTGAAATCCCTGTCTAGATGCTATGGTTACAGGAGATTTTGTGGTTTTGGAAAGATGGCTTCCTTTTGAGGCCGTCAGCAGCAACAGCAGCAGCAGAACCCCCTGTACAAGTCGTACAGAGGGAAGGGAAGAGGCCGTATGTGGGGGCAGCCCGGCAACAGTCCTTCTCCTCCTCTCCTGTTCCTCCCACCGGTTCTCCAGGGAAGCAGCTCTAGATTCCCCATCTTGGAACATGTTGGTCCTGTAGGAGGTCGGGTGTCCCATTTTCCACAAAATTGGAAATCTTTTACGTCAGATCTTTGGGTTTTGAATCTTGTAGAAAATGGGTGTGTCCTTCCTTTCCAGGAGTTTCCCCCTCCTTACCTTCCTCACCAGGGCTGGTGTTCAGAGGACCATCTGTGCTCCTCCAGCAATAGGTCCTGGCCTTGCTTCAGAAAGGTGCATTAGAGGTGGTTCCTGAGCAGGAAAGGGGTCAGGGGTGTTACTCCCGATATTTCCTGATCCCCAAAAAGCATGGGCGGTTGAGACTGACCTTGGACCTCAGGGTCTTAAATTTTTACCTCAAGCAGGAGAAGCTCAAGATGTTGACCCTAGCTCAGGTTCTTCTGGCACTGCAGCAGGAAGACTGGATGGTGTCGATCGTTTTGCAGGATGTGTATTTCCATATCCCCATCCTGAAGTCGTTTTGGAAGTATCTCAGTTTTACGGTGGGATCCCAACACAACCAATTTGCGGTCCTTCCATTTGAATTTACTTCCGCACCGCAAGCCTTCACAAACATGATGGTGGTGGTTGCAACTCATCTTAGAAGGGCGGAGATTCCGGTATTCCCCTATCTGGACTACTGGCTACTCAAGGCAAAGTCCCCAGAGTTGGTGCTGAATCATCTGCAGATAACAATTTGGTTGTTGTTCAACTTGTCCTCCTGTTCATAGGGGCAGTACTGGACACTACTGTGAATTGTGCCTTCCCGCCTCTTCAGAAGATTCTAGACATCCAGGCTATGATTCCGTTGTTTCAAGAAGGAGCGGAAGTTCCAGTCCTGAAGGTCTTACGCCTGTTCGGTCTGTTCGCTTCCTGCATACTGTTGGTCAACCATGCACGCTGGCATATGAGGGCACTCCATTGGTGCCTTTGCAGGCAGTGGTTTCAGCACAACGGAGATCTCAGGGAGGTGGTCACAATCTCCAGAGAGACTGCAGCGGATCTGTTATGGTAGAGCGTTTCAGGCAACCTGTCTCAGGGGAAGCTGTTTCAACCTCCCTCTCCGGTGGCCACAGTGATTACGGCTGCCTCAACTCTGGGGTGGGTTGCTCATCAGGGAGATCTGGAGATCAAGGGTCTTTGGTCTCCAGAGGAAAGATTGCTTCATATCAGTCTTCTGGAATTGCGGGCGATTTGTTTGGCTCTCAAGGCCTTTCGTCCCTCCCTTTGCAGTCAGTTGGTTCCGGTCCTGACAGACAACACTACCATGATGTGGTAAATAAACAAAGGGAAGAGTAGGGTTGTATCACTTCGGCAGAGAGGCCATGCGGCTGTGGTCCTGGGTTCAGGGCCATCGGATTTGCATGATTATGAATCATCTAGCAGGAGTGCTAAATATGTGTGCGGACAGTCTGTCGGCAATTCTCGACGATCACGAATGGCGCCTCCATCCGTAGGTAGTCTGCCACATTTTCAGGATGTGGGGATTTCCTCGGTTGGACCTGTTTGCCACTCACGAGAACGCGCTGTGCCTGTCGTTCTGCAGTCTCCAGTATCTGATGCGAGGAGCTTTGCAGGATGCGTTTCAACTAGATTGGAGTTGTCCGCTTCTTTACGCGTTTCCTCCCATACCCTTGATTCCTCAGGTTCTGAGGAAGAATCGCTAGGACTGGGCACAAGACATATTGATTGCCACGGATTGGCCAAGAAGGGTGTGGTACACAGATCCTCTCCATCACACCATCCAGCGTGGTCCTCTTCACTCCTCACATGAGGCTTAAAGCCTCATCATCTGCACCCTTCATGCTGCTCTGCCCTTGGAGCCTGGTGTTATCAGAAGAGGCTGATGCTCCCTTGCACCTCCCCCCCTCTGTGGTCCACCTCACTTGAGGCTTAAAGCCCCATCATCTGCACCCTTCATGCTGCTCTGCCCTTGGAGCCTGGTGGTACCAGAAGATGCTGATGCTCCCTTGCACACCCCCCAGTGTGGTCCTCCTAACTTGAGGCTTAGAGCTCTGATGTGAACCTTTCATGCTGCTCTGCACTTGGAGCCTGGTGGTACAATCGGAGCAGAGGTATCTGCTTCCTTCTGTAGCCTTGACGTCTTGTAGCCCTGGTGTGTTCATGAAGCCAGCGCCTCCATAATTGTGCAGCTCAAATATTGTAAGGTCAGTTGTCTTTAAGTGGGAGGCGGACAAACCACCTGAAACAGTGCAGAAGCGAACGGTGTAGCTCTCGGGCTGGGAGGCTTAAGTGAAACTGTCCTTGTCCAGCAAAAATGCATCTAACGCACCGACGTTCCGATGATCCAAGACTCTTTAGTGCACCCTGTAGTTTTGATTTTAGGGATGGGGCAAGTCCAAATGAGAACGACGTTACTCTGGAAAATTGTAGGCCTTGTGTTTTGTTCTCGTCGTTATTTTGAGGGAAGTCTATTTTGGCAAGCATGGGCCACTGAAAAGTCCTTCGAGGCGCTTCGTGAAGAGAAAGGTCTGTCTCCAGAGGTTCCCTCTCTCCAGTGCTGGTCCTCGCAGCTGGCCTTTGGCTGCAGTTGAGGAAGGCGCGCCAGAACTGTGCGGCCCACAGAGGAAGTCTAAAAAAAGGTCCTTCACGGCCGCCGCGGTGGCTTACCCTGCTTGTTTACAGATGTCGTAATGTAGCTCCAAATATACCCTCTGTGTATCCCACACAGCGGAGGAACCTGGTCTGTCCCTGGTCACTGGTCACTGGTCACAAAACAGGAACGGTTTACTGGGTTTTTGGTTCGGTGATGGCGGCCTTGACTCCTTTGTGCACAAGAAAGCTCTGAGACCATACTTGGATTTCCAAGTGGGAGGCCAGACTTTAGATTTCATCCACTGGCAGCAGCGGCCCCATCCAATCCTCGGCCTCCGGTCCCTGCTGGCCACCACCATCCCGGACCGCTTCCTAGAGCTTGCCTGTGGTGCCGATTTTAGCTCCTTTTTACTCTGTTGCTTTATTTCATGTGTTAATCTTTTTTGCTATCTCCCCCTGTTTTGTGAAAATGAATCAATAAACTATTACGAAAAAAGTATTTTTTGTTCTCGTTTATTGCTTTTTGTTTTCCCTTCGATTTTAGGAACATTTATTAAAATATTTGGAACCCAAAAAGTATTATTGTGCTTTTTTGTTTTCCTTGTTTAAAGATTGGAATTAAGAGCCCTAGACTTGTAAACCTGAGAGCTCAGACTAGATAGAGCCAGTGAGAGCTGAGACAGGACGACTCCAACAATCGGAGACAAATGTTGTACAATGTTTTTTCATTCGGTGAAGATGGTTTAGCTGTTGACTGTGAAACTAGGCGAACCAAGCTTAATTAGTTCGTTCCCCTGTGTCTTGGTTCCTTTAGCTGCCAAAAATGTGAGCTTTTCGAAATAGGCTGGGGCCGTAAGTGTTATATAAACCAAGTAGGCACGTTTAATTCTGATGACCATGCGTCCTGGAAACATAACTTTTTTTTTATGGGTGTTAATTCCGCGTGCTCCTAGCATACACCCAAGTGAAGATTTTCACAGCTCTACTGAATGAGATATAACGTTTGTTTTTGTCACATAGAAAAGAGAATCATTGATTTCTTAAGAATGTAGTTGGCCAAGATCACAAGGCACATCTGCAGCAGAGTCTTATGCTTTCCATTTCAGGGCCTTGCATAGAATATGAAACAGTCTTTCGGATGCCACACGTTAAAATAGCTTGCAACACACTTGGGTAAATATTCTGTAAACCCAGTCCTTAGTTAGCACATTGCACTGCTTCAAAGAAATGTAACCGAAAAAAATATTTTTTGGGCCTTTTTTTGTGTTAAAACTATGAAGAACCAATAAACATTGATAGACTAGTTTTACATTGTCTTGATTAGTGATCCCGGATTTCAATTTGTGGCACCAACTTCTTTTTTGACTATCCTATTTTGCGGTGGAAACCATTTTAAGAACATATTTCGTCTAGGATTAGTACAACCCTCAGTGGGGATCAAGATGTCCAGCCAATAAGATGCATCTCTAGAATGGTGGACGTTCTCCAACTAGTTGGAATTCTGAAGATAGCATGCTGGTTCGCGATTGTTTCAAGAGATCGTCTCCTTCACAGCAGCTTTGAGGTGTAGTTTACCGATCCAGCTATTCTCTTAGGTTTTCAAATGCAGTATTGCTTTGTTATGGAAAGTGATTGCTATCACATAAGCTGTAGTGTGGTATAAACAGCCTGGAGAGTTGAAGGTTTTTTTAATTGCACACTCAGCGTAGTTCTGTATGTTGGGCCAGGTGCCTACTGAAAAAGGAGGAAGACTCCTAGACCAGGGAATTGATTGAGTTATAGAAGAGTTCGCGTTGAAGTTGCCTACTTCAGCAAGTCTTGCATGTTTAGTACAGAATGTACCAATTGGATCGGTCACGTGCACTGGAAATCGGGAACTAACGAATGGATCCACTAGAGATTTCTTCACATGGTCTATAATTCCCAAATATGTATATGAAATATTTATATGAAAGTTCTACTCCTCTCCTAAAAAGGTGGTTAGTTTATTGTAATTTATGATTGGACTCCGAGTTTTATGGTATTTATTTGTTGAACATTTCTCTTTGTATTTATCCATATTTATTACCATCTTATTTGTATTTATGTATATTTATTTTGAGTTTTATGAACACATGAAGTTGCAACTTATGTATACCCACATTTATTTAGTTGATAAATGTGCACTCATAGTTTAATGCCCGTCTGGTTTTACCACGCTGCAAAGCCAAATATAATAATCAATACACCCCCATGAAAATATTACCATTATACCACAAAGGTTGAGATATGGCGTTATTTAAGGAAATCTCATCCTGTTTTTAAGCTACATATGCGGTCATTCTGCAAAGCGATTGGCCTGGAATTCATGAATAACCGCATGGATGGTCGCTCACAAGAAGGCAATTATCTGTATTTTTCCACTGAAAAGAAAAAAAAAACACAGCCAGACACACACTATTTTCTGACTGTATCTGCACAAATCAGTAAACATGGAAAACTTTGGGGCCTTATTTATGACCAGCTGGTGCGGAGGTTTTGGATAATGGACTGGCAGCTGTCCGTCCTTTATAATTTTGCGAAGTCTCCTCAGACCCCACGCTGGGGAAGTGTGCGGGTTTGGATGCTCTGCTGGTGGGGATGAGGTTTCATTGATATTGTTCCTTATGTGTCTGGTGAAGTGTGGTTGCTTGGGTTCAACCATTTTAATGGGGCTTGGAAATGCAAAGGCCTTTACAGAATGAAGTAGGATGGTCTGGGACATTGTGTTGTTGGGTATGTTAGCAATATGTGCCGGTGCTCTGGTCGGACCATAGCCTGGCGAATTTTTTGTTTGTACTAGGTACCAGTAAGCCATCTAGTACCGCTCCTAGACAGCGGGGGCGAGTCTCCAGGGCCCTTCATCGTGTGACTCCAGCAATGCTGGCTCAGGCATCCTGTGATCATCCCTGCCCTTGTTCGGGTGACCTGGAGAGGGATGTAGAGGCCTTGCAGGTGTGGCTCACGGAGAGGCTGAACGATCTGGCCCCCGTGATGGCCCCCCGAGCAACATCGAAACGGGTCTCTGCCCCCTGGTTCACCGAAGCACTGTCGGCTTCTCGTAGGCAGTGTAAGGTGGCGGAAAGAGCCTGGCGCTCCCAGTATGATCCAGCGGCCAGGCTTGCTTACAGGATCGCGGTTAAGGCCTATCATCGTGACATCCTACTGGAGAAAAAGGGCTATTATGCAAGAAGGATAGAGACGGCCTCCAACTCCTGTAAGGAGATTTTCACAATTGTTAGGGAATTCACAACCGCACAAACTAATTCTACTCAGGCCGCCCCACCGGACTCTTGGGTCTCGGCTCTTGCTGATTTTTTTACCACCAAGATCACATTGATCCAGGACTCTTTTCCCCTGAGGGTCTTTGAAGTTCCTTGGAGCTCTGAAGATGGGTCAGGTTCGCGGCCTTTTGTGGGCCCAGTCCTGGCGGCTTTTCCACCTCTTTTGATCTCTTCATCGTTGGCATGTATCGCTAACCTTAAGTCGGGCTCGCCTCTTGACCCATGTCCGGCCAAATTCCTTGCAAAAATGGCCGATGTTATAAACCCACTGGCGAACCCGCTCCTTAATCTTTCCTTGAGTCGGGGGGTGGTTCCGCAGGCCTGGAAACAGGCGATGGTCATCCCCCTTCTCAAGAAGCCTAGTCTTGACCCGGAGGCTTTGGCCAATTATAGGCCAATCTCTCTCCTCCCGGCGCTGGCGAAGATTCTCGAGAAGCATGTTCATATGGTGCTTTCCAATTTCCTGGAATCTTACAGTCTCCTGCATCCTACTCAATTTGGCTTCCGCCCCAATTTAAGCACCGAGACGGTGCTCTTGGAGGTGTCTGAGGCTATTAAAGAGGTGCAGGGACTTGGGAGGCAAAGCCATGCTTGTTATGCTGGACTTGTCGGCGGCCTTTGATACCGTCCCCCACGAGGGTCTCCTCATCAGACTCCATGAGATCGGTCTGAGGGGGACGGTGTTCAGTTGGTTTAGATCATTTTTGGCCGGTCGCCGACAAACGGTCTGGGCCCCACCCAGCTCTGCCGTGATGCCGCCTTTGGGAGTCGGAGTTCCACAGGGTTCTGTGTTGAGCCCGACGCTTTTTAACATCTTTATGACCCCTCTCGCGGCACTGGCGGAGTCTCATGGGGCCCAGATCGTATCCTATGCTGACGATACTCAGCTCCTTTTTACGTGCAGGAAAGGAGAAGAGTTTGATGGAGAGAGTATCCGTGAGTGCCTTGGGGCTGTTTTCGAATGGTTCCAGCTGAACAGCCTCAAATGCAACTCAGATAAATCTGAGGTACTCTTCTTCGGCTGCCCTCACGATCCAGACTGGCAGGATTGGTGGCCGGTTAACATGTTTCCTCCAGCACATTCGTCCCAGCTGGCTAAGAATCTGGGAATTAAGATGGACAATGGCCTGGCGTTAAGGTCTCAGATTCTTGGTCTCTCGAGAACTTGTTTTGGCCTGCTTAGGATGCTGCGTAAGTTTTTCCCTTTACTTTCAGTAGATCACAGGAAGTTAACGGTGCAGGCCTTAATTGGCTCAAGATTGGACTATTCCAACGTCCTGTATCTTGGCCTGCCGGACTACCTTTTGCAGCGACTCCAGGTGGTCCAGAACTCGGCTGCGCGGGCCATTTTTGGCCTTTATAGGCGCGCCAGAGTTTCGGGACTCCTGCAGTCGCTCCACTGGCTGCCTGTCCGAAAACGGATTGTGTTCAAGGCTTTGACCCTGGCCCACAAGGCTCTCCATGCTTCGGGGGCAAAATATCTCCAGAAGAGGTTGGTCTTTTTTCATCCGACCCGGTCTTTGAGGTCTGAATCTCTGTTTCTGGCGGTGGTCCCTCGAGTAAAAAAGGCTCGCATAGGGGGCCGCTCTTTTGGGCTGTTGGCATCACAGATGTGGAACACGCTCCCTTTGTCACTTCGCAGCTCCTCTAATCTACTGATTTTTAGGAAGGGCCTTAAAACCTGGCTTTTTGCCCAGTAGTCTGTTCTTGTCTCTCCTTGCTTCAATGTGTTGTGTTACTCTGTGATCGTTGTATTAAAAGCGCCGGGACACTCCATGGAGTAGCCGTGCGCTATAAAAGACAAAAGTTAACATAACATAACATGAGGACCAATAACTTGGCTGGGGAACAAGAACCTTCTGATTTGGAATGTTAATGAGCTGAGGAACAGGATCAAGAAAAGTTTAGTGTCCAGATGAAATAAGCCGGACTTCATGCTTCTTTAGGAGACAGACATGATAGATACAGAATATCATTACCTTAGGCTATAAACTGTTGGCAAATGCAAGGTTTACTAAAGGGTCCCATAGTCTGCGATCTAAGTCAGGAAGAGAGTGGCTGCTGTTTGTGCTAGCAAAGGCATATGCTGATCCCAATGAGTGTTATGTTTGGGTACAGGGAAGGTGGAAGTATCCACATTATATGATTCGTTATGTGTACACCTTATTGAGACTACAAAGTGTCTCTCTGCTGGACACTGTGAATTCTACTTACATCCTGGGAAGGGATTTCAGTAGAGTGGTGGATGTAGGCCTGGACAGGTCCAGGCTTGTAAAGTGGGACATACATGATGTGACTAAATTTTGCACATGCCCTGGCATTAGCTGAGGCTTGGAGATTGAAGCATTAGCTAAACAAACAGTATTTATTTGTTCAGGAGACTATGGCTCTTCTGTAGTATACTTTACTTCCTAGTCCCTGGATTCGAGCTCCAGCCCCGTTTGACAAAGTGAAATACCTGGCCAGAGGTATTTCCAGTTATTTGTCCCTGGTGCTGTTGATGAATGAGCAGAGGTCTAATGTCTCAGTTGTAATTATAGACTGAACACGTGGGAACTGAAGGACCAAGAAATGATCGGCTATGTCAAGAAATTATAAAGTTTATATTTCAGGAGAAGGCTGGTTGATTGCACCACTAGGGGGATTCATTGGGTTGGCTTATGGGGCAGTCTTTAGAAGTTACACATTAGCAGGGGTGAAGTACAAAAAAAGCCTAAACTGAACAAGTTACATTGCGGTACTCTGGCTCATCTGTTTTAGAGGTAGGCTGGCCATTTGGGCACTGGACTGCTCAATGTGTACAATGAAGCTGGTCAGCTGCCTAAGGACCTGTCCATGCAGTTATAACAATTTTTACCCAAGAAGGAAAATAATGCCACAAAGTGCCCTTCATATTCCCTGATCTCTCTTGTGAGTATAGAAAGTGAAATCCTGGCTAATGTGCTGGCCAGCAGTCTCTTTTGGGCATGTCCTTACTAATACACCTGGACGAGTCCTTGTTTACATCTCACTGTTCTACCTGATTGATTTTCCGTAATTTCTTATGTTCCCTGGAAATGTGCAGGTGATATTGAGGAACTCCTTGCAAAACCCACAAGACTCTGAAATGGCATTTTAATCAATTGAATGGGACTTCATGTATACTTGGTCTACCAATTCTCTTTTCAAATTTAGTTTTTACACCACCTTCCATTTTGCTTTCACTCTCAATGGAACCTAATTTTTAATGCTTATTGTTTGGGGATGCTGGAAGAGTGTAAAGATTTTTGCTAAGTGTCATCCGCTAAATGCAATGAAAAATATGAAAATAGTCACACATTAGTGCCTTCTCTCTTGTGTGTCAAGAGTCAGTCCTTTTTGGAGTTAGTTTAGTTTCAAATCACATTGTATGTATTCTGCACACTAGACCACGCACTGTTGTAGAGAAGTATAGCTCACAGTTAAACAAGTATGTAGTTTGGATTCAAGCAGGTTGCAGTGCAGAGACACTTCAAATGCTTGCTGTTGCTCTCCACATCCCGGATGGAGGTGAACTCTGCTTGTCAGTGCGCAGTTTTTTAGGTCTTGCCAGAGACGGCGCAATCTTGTTAGCTTACAGGGGACTTTGAGCCTGCCCATTACCTACAGTTGGTTTGCTTTTTTGTCACTCTTATTTGCTTGCTTCTATTTGGTCAGCGCGTGCTGCCTTCACTTCCTGCTAGTCTCTTTGACCCTCCCCTGGAGAATGGCCCAAGTACTTGTACCCTTCCACTACTTGTGCTTTTGGAGCTACTTTTTTCTTTTATAAAATCACTCAACAAGAGTACATCTGCTTGTTGGTCATCTCCCTCATGTGCTGTACCATGCCTGGTGTCGCTCTCTCTTACCCGCATGCTTCTGTCCCCCTCTGGTTTGTTGCTTGCGCCCATCCACTGCCCGTGCTGTTGCTTGCCCCTTCCCACCCACTTGTCCCAAACTCGGGTCTCTCTACATGTTGCTGCTTGCCCCCTTCCTGACCCTTTCTGTGATGTTGCTTGCCCCCCTTCCAACACTCACAGAGTTTTCTTCATCACAGTGGAGAACTGGAGAACAGTGGCCCAGGCTTATATCACATTGCTTATGAACACTATGAACTCTGTCATGGTGTCATTACACTAATCCTAGTTGTCACCTTTGCAACCTATACCGGATATTGCCATCAGGGCCTGTGTCCATGAGTAAGACCCCCCAACTCATCTCTAGCAGGCCCATCACTGGCTTCCTAGTTAATTCTGGCCTGCTTAGTCTGTAAGGGTTTTTAGGTTTTGCCTACGCAATGCGTACGAAGTACGCATGCGCTAGCAAAATCTAATGATATCCTCTATGTGGGGTCGGGTATCTGCCCCCTCCTCCCATTGGCTAGCTCCATAAATGGAGGCTAGCCATTGGTAGAGGGCTCTGTCTGTCAATCCCAGACCAGATTCGGGGGCGTTCCCGAGAATTTTTCCCTTTTGGCTACGTCACGCGACGTCAGCCAAAAGCCGGGAACGCCCCCGAATCTGGTCCGGCATTGCCGGCACCTGCATCAGCCTTCCTGCTTGGGACGATTGCACAAAAGTCGCTCGATAGCCCCTCCATCCCGCTCCGTGGCAGCCCGTTTCCCTCCCTCTCCTCAGGCCGGCCAGCCGAAAGAAGCAGCCGTCCGCCTCCAGCCAGGGCCGCGCTGGGATTGGCCCAGCCGGCCGAGCCTCCACCACGTCATCGGGAGGAGGAGTGGAGAGCAGGAAGCAAGAGATCTGCCGGAAGATGTCCAGGTGAGTGCTTTGTTTTTTAGTTTGTTGCTTTGTCCGTGTGTGTGTGTCTGTTCCCGCCCCTCACCCTCCCGCTGTCAGTGTGTGGCCGTTCCCGACCCCCCTCCCGCTCTTCGTGCCTTTCCGCCCCCCCTCCTCCGTTTACCTCGTGTGTGGCCGTTCCCGACCCCCCTCCCGCTCTTCGTGCCTTTCCGCCCCCCCCTCCTCCGTTTACCTCGTGTGTGGCCGTTCCCGACCCCCCTCCCGCTCTTCGTGCCTTTCCGCCCCCCCCCTCCTCCGTTTACCTCGTGTGTGGCCGTTCCCGACCCCCCTCCCGCTCTTCGTGCCTTTCCGCCCCCCCCCCTCCGTTTACCTAGTGTGTGGCCGCAGGACGCAGTAACCCGTTGCAAGGAGCCTTCCGGTGCTGTAAAAAGCGGGATTAATACGTGCTCTAACCTCAGCGCTGCTCCTCAGATAAAACGCTGTGCACAGTGGCACGCGGATGTTGTAAGCAGCTTCACAAGAGTTTGCACCCGAGTTAGGACTCTGGGTTTTACGGTAATTACTAGACCGCTGTGTTTTTGCTCTCACACTTTTCGTCAGGAAAAACTGACAGCATTTGTATGGGCACAATACTCACATTCCGAGATAGCACACCTGGTAAGAGCGAAAGTACAGTGTATTCCCGCAGTATTCCTAAATAGGAGGCGCAGAAACCAGAATACGTTAAACCCACCCCTGGGTAATAGGACACCCATAATATCTGTATTTACCAGGTGCGGTATTACCGCACCAAAATACCGAGGCAGATCTAACGAGGCTCTTAGTAGGGCCTACGCCTGATAGGGGAGAGGCAGGTGTAAATCACGGGTGTCATCCTAAACGCTTTACATAGTGCATAACAGAAAGAACCCCTAAATCATTCTGTATCGAGTGAAGAAGGCCAAGTTAGATCCAGGCATACAATGTACAGTGCTGCGAGGCGTCCTATTAAAAACTAGGCTCTTTATAAGCATACACGTGAGAGGGCCTGGTGGTCTGTCATGAATTAGAGCACCTGGTGTATCTAGCACAATCTATTAGTGGGATAAGGCGAAGGAATGCCATATTTCCTCTCAAATGACCTAGGCTCGTTCCTCACAATTAGCAATGCACCGGCTGTGCACGAGGAGCTAAGCAGCAGAATGAATGCAAACAGTTACCATGACAATGTGACAGGGCATTCCCTATTGTTGTCATTATTGTTTTCTTTACAATGTTTGTCTTGTTTTCCGCTGACTGGGCTGAGGTCCCTGGCTGTGTTTGCTAAAAGCCACTGTCAGGAATAACAGCTGTGGCATCTGACAGCCTTAGACGGGTGTCTGAGGTCCCGCCTGGGGAGCAGTGTATCTGACACGTCACAACGAGAGAGAGTGTGCGTGAGGGCGAGGGAGGGAGAGAGAAAAAAGAGGGACAGCAGGAGAAAGGCAGAGAGAGATAGAGATTGAGTGAGAGACAAGAAAGACAAAGATGGCGAGACATAAAGTGAAAGGGAGGGGTGTGTAAGTGAGAGGACAGAAAAGAAGCAAGAGGAGGGATCAAGATAAGTGGTGCATGTGAGAGAAATAATGAGGGAAAGAAAGAGAGCGGAGAGAAACGAGACAGAAAGGGAAAATAAATATCGAGAGGATGTGGCCTAATGGCCAGACCTGGCGATTTTGGCGCCGGAAAACCAGATTCGTGCTTCGGCTCAACCTCCAGTGATTCTGGGCACATCACTTAATCTCAACTTGCCTACCTAAAATGAATGCGTCCTTGTGTAAGGTAACTGGTGCTCATGTAAAGCTCTCCAATACCTTCTGGTCGAGTTCGCACTATATAAAACTGCAACAAAAAAAGAGAGAAGGGGACAAAGAGGTGAGTAGGTGAGTGAGGGAGTGTAAGAGCAGGGTTAAAGAAAGAATGTCAGAGAGAAAAAAGAAAGGAAGAATGATAGATACAGATCAAGAGAGGGTCCTGTTAAAGAGAAACACAGAGAGAGGTAGAAAGAGGGAGGAGAGAGAAAGGGAGAAGAAGAATGAGAAGGAGAGAGAGAGAGAGAGGTATAAGGAACAAAAAGAAAACGCGAATGGGTGGGACAGGTAGAAGGAGGGGGAAGAGAGACAGACTGAGACGGACTGAAAAAGAGAAAGAATGAATGTCAGGTAGCTAGATCGATCAATAGATAGGTCGATAGATAGATAGATAGATAGATAGGAAGATAGATAGATAGATAGATAGATAGATAGATAGATAGATAGATAATGCGGAAAATTCAGAGAGAAAGAGTGAGAGCAAAATAGACCGAGATAGACACAGAGAACAAGACAAGGAAAAGGAGCAAGAAGGAAGTTGGAAATCTCCCAACAAGCATTTGTATTTTGCTGAAGGCTGCTTGGTTCTGTGGTAGGTTTTAATGACATTCTGCACTCCAGCCTGCAGCACTCTTCACCGATGCATCAATGCTCTGCTGGTAAATGTACCAAGATGAGAAGAGCGTGGAGAAATCGGTCGGTCTGCTTAAGGGATTTGATCTATATATGGATGAAACAGAATCAAGTTGACTCATAGTTCAAGATTTAGGTTTCTTGTACAGGGAGTGCTTTATTTACTTCTTTATTTTAGTTAACATACTGTACATTTCTTCATAAATATACACTTGCAAACCTACAATAATATTTAAAATTTAAAATAATCAATCGATAACAGATCTAGTCGTCAACAACCCTCTTAATCACACTATGTATTTTCTCCTGTGTCTGCAAATCCCTCTCTCCTGATTGGTCACATTAACTTTGATCGTTGGGCATCTAAAAAGAATAAATTGCACATATTCTATCTCCTGTCACACAACCTACTCATCTAGTTTTCATACTTGAAAGCCACCCCAGAACCCTCAGTTTCACGAACTGGAATCAATCCCAGTGGGTACCAGGTACAATCATGTTGCTTCGACAGAGTGGGCCATTCAGAGCAGAGAACATGAAATAACTTCTCATGATTATATTTTTACAAGATGGTCAATGTTTGATGATGAGCCATAAAATAGCAACTTGTCTCATTAGCAATTTGCAGCATCCTCCAAGTTATACCCAAATCGCAAGACCCGATCAACCAAGGGTGTCTTACAACACCTAGTACTCCTTCACTGCTTGTTTGCCACCATGAGCCATAGTCTCTTTCAACTAGTAAACACGTAGGCGGCTATTGAGAATTTAATTGTATAAAGACAGGAGATGCTGCACCACCATTGTTGTACAAGAAGTGAGTCCCTTTTCAGATCGAATCAGGGCACAGCTGGTCTTGCGTTGCTTCTTTTCCAGTTCGGGGAGTACCCGTTCTGGCAGTTCAGGCTGGACTGTTCTTACTGATTTACATATAGCTGAGTCCAAAATGAAATGGCATGATGAGCAAAGAAGGAACGATAGATTGGGATGCAAGCATTCCTCCCATCATCTTTGGTGTGTTTATTTTTGGTTACTGGCATTAGTATTGTGCTCCCAAGGAATTACTTTTATGCCTTTGGTCCTGTTTCCTAGTGGTAGATTAGATTAATAGGCGTTGGGTGTGATCAATAGTGGGGGTTGTGTAAGGTCATGAATATGGTTGGTGGGATGAGTAGATAGGATGGAGATGATTATGCACTGTAAGAGTGCAGGATATAGTCCCCAAAAGGGGGTGGTTGAAGGTTTTCAGCCAAGTTTACATTTTTATGCAGGGTGCCTCCGTGTGCCCCTGTTGCCTGCTTGTGCTGTGTGGGTGTGTGTGGAAGGCTCTGTGTGGGTGTGTGGAGGGCTCTGTGTGGCTGTGTGTGTGGGGGGCTTTGTGTGGCTGTGTGTGTGGGGGGCTCTGTGTGTGTTTGTGTGTGTCATTTGCGAGAGATAAAGCTAGTGGGATTGTAAATGACAATGCCATTTATTTATGTTAAAAATAAACATAAATAAAAATAATGTCAAGAGCAATGCCAATAGCTCTAACTTTAACAAAGGCAAAACCATTGCATTGTAAATGCTTGTTTTATCTAGGGATTTTGACTTATTTAGCAACAAAGATGTTTTTTCTGAGTGGTCAATGTAAGCGAACACTGCAAAACAAAGAAATTCTTTAAGTTGAGACTGTTCCTTTTCATAAGTAGAATACTACGCGCTCTAGATCTTGTGGCCTGGTTAAGGCTGTATATCTGTGCCCATTAAATGTAACAGTGCTGTGTGTAAAAACACAGCTCTTCTTTGGGAAGACCCCTAATGTCCTCTCTACTCAGCCTTCCAGATTGGTCTCAGAGAAGGCGTTGTTAGGTTGTTGTTGGGGACAGTTGATGTTTTACCACTGGGTGTACACACGATCATAGCTGCTAACCATTACGTCTTATTACTTACCTTTATCAGACGTTTGTGGGTTGTCATTCGACCTTGCCATTTGTGCTCATATGGCTTTTCTTTGGAGACCCTGAAATGACCACTGCTAGTTATACATATGTAATCCTCAACCTTGGTTATACTCCCTGCTGCTGTACGTATAGCAATCCTTTGTGAGATATAAATCTGTCTTTGCCATCAATAGTCATTACTTGACTTAATCAGGATGTTTCCCATATTTTTAGGTCTCGCCTGTCGATGCGCATGCGCATCGAGCAAGCGAGAGTATTGGGACTTATCCACTCTTTATCCACACTGCAAGGAATCGTGGCGATTCCTTGCAGTGCCCGTGACTTTTAAGCTCAATGCGCATGCGCATTGAGCTTAAAAGCGCGTGCACGTCCGTCTTTGTTTACCCGCTCCGCCCCCTCCCCGCCGTCTCGCATTTCCCCTGCCGCATCAAAGGCTTTCACGGCCGGCCGGCCTTGCTTTCAGTTTCACGACCGGCCGGCCGTGTCAATTACATTCCAAAGCCCGCTCTCCCTGCTCCGCCCCCTGCTCCGGCCGAGACGCATTTCTCCTCCCCCCTCCCCTCTCTTCCCTCCGTCTTGTTTCCTTTAGCTGCCCTGGATGATCTATTCTTACTCAAACTTGCACCGCTTTTACTAACTCTTACCCTTTTAACCTTCGCGATGTTTCCCCCTTTTTACCTCCAGTGCTTGATATATCGTTCTCCCCTTTTTAACTCGGTTTTGCGAGGTCTCCGTTTATTTATCCTCTTGCTGGCTCCCCTTTTCTTTACCCCGCCCGGTCCGGAGGATCTCCTCTGCCATAGCCCGGTGCTGGAT
The DNA here is from genome assembly GCF_964261635.1 of Lissotriton helveticus. Lineage (NCBI taxonomy): Eukaryota > Metazoa > Chordata > Amphibia > Caudata > Salamandridae > Lissotriton > Lissotriton helveticus. The sequence goes on along the minus strand of NC_136069.1, from coordinate 1,594,366,285 downwards.
CTGTCCTCGTTAGCCCGGTGCTGTAATTGCCACGCTCCCCCTTAGCCCGGTGCTGGATCGCCCTTCTCTTATCCCACACATGAGTTGCCCGACCGTGCTAATCCTGACTGCATGAATAAAATCCAGCACAGGCAAACGCACCCGTTCTCCTACTGTAACTTCAATATACTCGCAGGCTCGCCACCTCACCCAAACGTGCTCCCCCAAACAACGCGGCCTGCCACGCAAGGACATCAAACCTGGTTGCTGGTGGTCCCTACAGCTGCTTGAACCAGGTCCCGAGCTACAAAGAAACTCCAGCATTCAGCACCTCCTCGCCTCACCGCCTCGGTCTGCCTCTCACCTTCGTCGGCATCAGGCCTCCGCCCGCATCCCATAACTGCCATCTTGGGAGCCTAGTGCACCACAGGAAGGTTAAGGCGATCTCGCCCTCCAGACTTCTCCCCCAGGACTGCCGCCTCCGCAGTTTTCCGCTGTGAGTCTGCACGCCGAATCGCCTCCCAGCCGCTCACAAACAGAGTGCACATCTCCCGTTGCCGCAGCCGGTGGAAGTCTCCCCCTCAGTGCGCTGCCGTCATTTTAGATGCGCAGCGCCCAGCGCTCAATCGGGTGATTTTGCTGCACTTACACCCTTGTAACAGCACCAATGCGCCCCAGCAGCAGTCCAGCTCATGCACCAGGATTTCCGCAACCAGTTTTGCAGTAAGGGGCCACCTTAGAATCGCCAACCCCTCACCCTCAACACCTCACCCTCACTCACTCACCCTCAACCCCTCACCCTCAAACCCTCACCCACCCTCAACCCCTCACCCTCACTCACTCACCCTCAACCCCTCACTCTCACTCACTCACCCTCACTCACCCTCAACCCCTCCCCCTCAACCCCTCACCCTCACCCTCACTCACCCTCACTCACCCTCAACCCCTCACTCACCCTCAACCCCTCACCCTCAACCCCTCACCCTCAACCCCTCACTCACCCTCACTCTCACTCATCCTCACTCACCCTCAACCCCTCACCCACCCTCACCCTCACTCACCCTCAACCCCTCACCCTCACTCACTCACCCTCAACCCCTCACCCTCAACCCCTCACTCACCCTCACTCTCACTCAGCCTCAACTACTCCCCCTCACCCTCACTCACCCAAAACCCCTCACTCACCCTCACCCTCACTCACCCTCAACACCTCACCCTCAACACCTCACCCTCAACACCTCACCCTCAACACCTCACCCTCAACACCTCACCCTCAACCCCTCACCCTCAACCCCTCACCCACCCTCACTCACCCTCACTCACCCTCACTCACCCTCACTCACCCTCACTCACCCTCACCCCCTCACCCTCACTCACCCTCACTCACACTCACCCTCACCCTCACTCACCCTCACTCACACTCACACTCACCCTCACCCTCACACAGTGCAATAGTTCTCAGACCATTTCAGTTAGAGCTTTTAGAAATGTTTATGGCTTTTTTTTATTTGTAATACTTTAGCATTGGCTACAGGAAACAAAAATGCTAAACATTTACAAAAAAAACCCATAAACAATTCTAAAAGCACTAACTCTAATGGTGCGAGACCTATTGCATTTCCAATGCTTGTTAACAGTTGGGGATAATAACTTGTGACCAATACATCTTCGCAGTTTTGATTACTATGTAGTTATTATTGTAGACTATCTGGGGACCTCCTTTGACTCAAACATCTTATCTTTTGAAATGTTAGTGCATATATTATCTGCAGAGTTGAAAAGATTGTTAAAGACTAATTACAGTTACTCGTTCTAAAATGCATATGCCTTACAATGAAAACATACATAGCTGTTCAGATTATAAGAATCCATTTTTGGTGTTTGATGCCAGTTCAAACATGTTCATCACCACCCCCTTTTCTGAATCATTTTGTCCACCATAAGCGTGGAAGGGTATACTCAGATGTGAGTCCCTTGCTCATTGCACCATCAGGATTCAAGCAAGCCGGGCCGACGACGCCTGAAATGGCAGAAACCGGTCCCCGGAAGCTTGTTTCCTTCCCAGTACAAGAATTGGCTTGGTAGTTTGGTTTGCCCTGTTCCCATCATGCACTGGGACAGGAACAGACTAATTTGCATATAGCCAAGTTCTGAGCTGGGATGGTGCAGTGAGCTAAAAAACGGTGATGGATCAAGCCCTGATCTTTGGACTGGGTAAGAGTGGTCTGCTTAATTCAGGCACTCTGTTCATCACCACCCCCTTTTCTGAATCATTTTGTCCACCATAAGCGTGGAAGGGTATACTCAGATGTGAGTCCCTTGCTCATTGCACCATCAGGATTCAAGCAAGCCGGGCCGACGACGCCTGAAATGGCAGAAACCGGTCCCCGGAAGCTTGTTTCCTTCCCAGTACAAGAATTGGATTGGTAGTTTGGTTTGCCCTGTTCCCATCATGCACTGGGACAGGAACAGACTAATTTGCATATAGCCAAGTTCTGAGCTGGGATGGTGCAGTGAGCTAAAAAACGGTGATGGATCAAGCCCTGATCTTTGGACTGGGTAAGAGTGGTCTGCTTAATTCAGGCACTCTGTTCATCACCACCCCCTTTTCTGAATCAGTTCAAACAAGGGCAACATCAATATAGATCCTGCCGTTAATCTCAATCAAATATATGGACTTCTTGAAATATCACAAAAAATAAGCCTGATAAGAATATGTTTATTTCTACACGGACCGGGGAGACACAGTTGTATACCACAAAGTAAAGAGCAAGGGTGCTTAACATTTTGACTTATGTGCACAACCACTTAAGCAATACTGGAATCTGGGGACCCCCATTGAATTATTATTGGAAGCCGAGGACCCACACTGAGTCATTACTGGAAGACTGGGGGGCCCCAGCTAAAGCATTTTGGATTTGAACCTCAAAACAATACACAAAAATACAGAAACGATCATTCATTAAACAAATACTCAAATGATTAAATATTTAATTTAATTCACAAACAAATATAAAAATAAAAATAAATCCTTTTAATGGAAAGGCTGAGGCTTTTCTAAATTCAACTGAGCCCACTCATCGTCCATACTGTGTTCTGTTTAATGTATTTGCACTACTTGCATAAATCGATCAGAGGACACCAATTGTTATCCTCCAATTTCAAATTCCTTCACATTTATGGAACGTTTTAAAATGTTCAGTTTTACATTGTGCTTCTTTATTTAGATACACTTTAGTAATATTATTTAGTTTTCTTAGCAGTCAGAGACCCTGAGTAGGAGTCTCGGAACCCTGCTGGTTAAAAACTACTGATCTAGCGCATATTGAATGTTAGCTATTCTTTATAAAGTGTTCCTTGCATCTGGTGTCGTTGGCAGGACTGCAAACAAAGATGGCTGCCCCAGAATGAGTGTCAGCCACAGAGAGGGGCATCTGCATTTTTAATTTATTTTAATAAGGGATTTTTAAAACAAGTGGTGTGGGCTTGTGGCATATCAACTAGAAAGGGCACATTTAAGGGTGCAGGTTTGTGTATTGTGTGGTGCGCCATAACAGGCGGTGTGATCAATATCATCAATTTTGGAGATTACGTTTGATGAACCTATAATACATAGTGTACGTATTGCTAGGAGGGCAGAGCTAAGAGGTGGGCACTATTTATGATAGAATGTAACAAATAAGCGATAGAAGAATTAGCTCACGTTGGACAAGGTATGGCAGAAATGGATCACTTTGGACAAATGTAATAATTATTGAGTTTTACATTCCTTACTGAATTGTTTAAGGAAGGGAATTGTGTAGCACGAGTGATCCTGTAAACACAATATAAATATGCACAATTGTGTAGTGAACACAATCTACCTTTAGTGCCCAACACTGTTAGTAGTAGTTATGTTATCACATTTATTTGAGTGGTTGGCAGTCATTCAACAACTTCTCAAGTAGATTACCTGTTCTCCTGAAATCTGATTTGTAAAATCCAATTCTTCTGGAATTGGCTTGTTTATGACCATCTTGAATTCAGTAATGAATCCTCCCCTGCGGCCATGTAGATGTTTGACTGAATATTTGGTATAGAAGGTACATCTGAAAGAGCTTTGATGTTAAGGATTAAATTAGTGACTGAGCATTGGATATGGACTAGTAACCATCAACCAACGAAATATATGATAAAAAGGATTTATCCTGGGTATCTTAGCATTTGTCAAAAATGAAGGAACACACGCTCACTAATATATAACCCTATATGTACATAGGAGCAGCCATTTTTACATGATTTGATATTCACACGTATCGTGTGGTGTAATATATAATTTCCCCTTATATAAATGTATCTGCCTATAACAGGAGGCATGGTTCAAAGTACAATGGCGTACTTGTACAACAACAGCTCTTTTGTACCTTTCATTCCATCACTGAAGCCTAACTGGTCAGTGGTTGCCTAGTCGAGCAGACCTATTGACCTGGAATAGTCGTAGAATTCAGACGTGTATTCAATCGACATAGACCCCACGGTATTTGAAGTAAGGGGAGAGCAGCAGCAAACGTGCAGGATCAAGCACACGTCCCCGGTTTTGTTGTTTTTCTGACTGTCGCTGCTTATTTTCGTTTTCCATCTTTTTAAAGCAGAGCACGTTGTGTTGATCTTGAGACTAGACCAATGCATTGAAATTCAGCTCACTTTTTCCAGCACGCCATTGAACTCCAGCAGGAAGAAGGGGCTCTTCAAGTTTGTAAAACGCCTTTGTTCCTCCCCTCGCATTATTCCAGACCTAGGACTGCAGCTTTCAGGAGGCTGTGTGCACCGAGGAAAAATAACCTTGTGTGGTGGTGGAAGATGCAAAGGGGGGAGGAGGGAATGGGGCGACAAAATAAGTCAAGATTTCGACTAGTTGAAATTGTGGTACGAGGGGTGCCCTTAGGTTCACGAAAGGCACTCTTTCAGTGTCAGTAACTTTAAGGATAATTAGAAAGAGGCAGTTTTAAATGTTACAAAACAGAAACAGACTTTGGGGTTATAAGGCTAAGCAAGAGAGCAAGTGTTGGGATTCATTAGGGGAGTATTTACTGCCAGAAAATTGCGGTTGTGTTATTACCCTGACTCTTGCTAGGACCCCATCATCTGAAATCATGCTCCAGTTTTGGAGACAACCTGTGGTGAAAAAGAAAGACGGTTGGTAGAGTTTGGACAGGGGTCCCCAAAATTATGGATGGTTAAAATCACAATCGCAAAAGGATTAGGCTAGAGAAATCAAATGCGTATGGTTTCAAGTAAAGAAGTTATTGAAGGAGGGTTTATTCAGAAACCAAAGAAGTGACTAGTATTTGTAGCAAGATAGTACCAACAAGCGTTGGCAAACCCAGTAGGTCTTGCCCATGATGAAGCTATTGGCTTTATCAATATCTTCTGGCCATGTTGCACAGCAGCGCAGATGCTGTGCAGAATGGCAGAAAGTTAGAAAAAAATAAGTGCTATAATGCCAAGCTAACCCTTTAGTGTGAATGTTGTTCTTTACAGATACGAAAACTAACCTAATAAAGCCCTAGCAAAGCACCTCTATCACAGAGCTCCTTTCAAAACGCTCAGGTGATGAATCTCTTCCAGAGTGCTGCTGTATGTGCCTTTGTCAAAAGGTTGCCCTCTGTTTGCATTCAAATAGCTTTGCTGATGCAAGTAAAAGAAAAAAAATCTCTGAAAGCACAAGAAGTGGAAAGACATTGGGCAAGGTAGCAGTTCTTGGGCCATGCTCCAGGGGAAGGACAAACAAACTAAGAGACAATGACGCCTGCATGTGCTGGTCATAGAGAAGCAAGGAAATGAAACTGATCATAAAGCCAACCAGTGGTAGCCGGGTCTGGTGGCTTACTGGACTAATGCGTTCACCATAGGGGCCTGTGTTTCAGGTTCAAATACCGCAGGTCCATGCAGCCTTTCATCCTTCTGAGGTCGATAAAATGAGTACCATTGAAGTGGGTAACAATAAACATCTGCAACAAGATGCCCACGGGTGAAGGTGCACTTTACAAATACACGTTATTATGTTATGGTACATAATGGGCTGGCTCTAAACCCCTTGTAAGTAAACAAAATGTCTTGTAAGTGACAGCACATGCTCTGTCTCGGGCAAGACCTAAAAAGACATTTTACTCCTTTGAAGTCGGGATCAAACATTTGTTTCCCAGCTCTTGCGTTATTTAGCTGCATGCCATGTTGCTTCTATGCAGCCACATTGCTGTAGCTGGTGCACGTCTCTCTGCGACTTTTCCAAGTTTAGGGAGCTTTGAGTTACCCACAAAAAGACAAATAATGACATTGCATTATTCTTATGGTCTTCGATCAGAGTTGGCGGGCCGTTGTTAATAGTTTTTGCAGTAGCGCTCTTAGATTCTTTAGTTAAGAAATGCCTGGGGTTCCTCCTGTCGCCCATACAAGGCAGGAGATGCGGGTGTCCTTTCAGCCCTGATTGTACATCTCTGTAGGATCTGACTCTATGCAGGCCAGTATCTTTTGACCCCCAGTTCCTTAAACAATATGCCACTTCTAACTCAGCAAGAACTCTTTGCTGTAAGTGACAAGTTGTTGACGATGGACTATGATCGGTCTGAGAGTTGCTTGTAATCTTGTATGTAACTTTAGCTTGTTTGAATGGTTAATTGAGGTTCGGGGACATCTAGAGCTCCTCAGGAAGTCATACCTGCATCAAGTGTGAGTGTCTATGTTCAGGTGCAGTAAAGCAGCAGCCTTCCTTCTGGGCCTCAAACATAGTAATCTGTTGCAGAGTGACAAATAATTGTAGCACTGCAGAACCATTGAAATAATCATTCATATAAGTAAATTAATGAGTGATACATGGATATGAAGCTGAATTCCAGCTGGATTGGGGCTGCAGTGTTATAGGATCACACTGCTCCACCATGAAGGGAGTGTAGTGGTAGGCCTGTGTATAGGATGCTGCTTACATTGGGGCAAGATGCAACTTAAATGCGTAGTTGTGGCAATGTTGGAAAGAACAATCATTACTATGAAGCTGAGTTGTCGTTTATTGTGTTTATTACATCTTTGTAATTGTTAAAGAATCCAGACAAAAACAATGAGCTAGAGGTAAAGCTACATATTAGAATGCAGAGGTAAAAAACAGGACTGAATGAATTAGGCACCCTTGACTTGGTGCAACTTGGGAGCTCTCCGAAGACAACATGGGGTAATGAGTCAAACTTGCAGCACGAGATGAACAATACTCAAAGAATAGGTGACAACAAGAGCCATTTGCTAGAAAAGAGGGTTACAATACAAAACTCTGCAGCTGTTCCACTGAAGCAAAATGTGAAAGGTTATCAGGAAACGACTAATAATTGAATGGTAAAGTTTTATGGCAAAAAGCCTCTCATTGCCATGAGTAGACTATATCACTTAGAACCGTGGTATTTGTTTTATTACCTTGGCGTGGTGGCAAAGTGGCCTCGAACCCATACACTTTTGGAGCCTCAAAATCTCTGAAGTGGATAAAGTGATCCACTGATCTATCTTACTTGTTTCTACTGTTGGTATAGTGATCCATTGAGGTTTCTTCCAGGTGTGGCCCTGGAAATTTACAGTGCAACGGTCAAAGCTGGTCTTTACTCTCTCAAGAAGGGACTCTCCTGAAATCTAAGAAACTAAAGATCAGATGTTGTGTGCTGTTGGGGAACCACAACCTGACGCACCCAGGTGTGAAGCACGGATAGTGTGTCTGGCTCCATCTTCAGGATCTGAACATTCTCATTGGCGGGAAACAAATGTTCAGCACATTGCTTCTTGCTCACCCTTGACTGAGAACTTTATGGTGTGGAAGTCCTGTGAGGATTTAGTGGGCTTTTTCTCTAGATTAGTTATCTCTGGTGTTAACGGAGGTTACCAATCCCATGAATTTTTGGAACCCATAAACATCCAGTGACATGCATGTGTTACATAGTTAAAGGGTTATCCTGATAAGTATGACTTTTTATATATTTGCCCCATGCTCTCGTGCCTTTTAATAGATATATGCAGTAATGGGCCCATACAAACTTTTGTGGCCTTTTTAAGCCACATAAGGAGAAAGACAGCCTCACCTCAAATGCCTTTTTTAAATCACACCTACACCTTTTCTCTTCATACAGAAAACAGTTCTTAGTCAACACACCTCAAGAAGGGTGCTGCTTGACTGGGTTTGCTGTCTTCCCTTTTTATGATATCAGTAGTATAAGCTCTCCTAGATACTTCGCAGTTCATATAGGAGCAAGCCGTAACCAAGGCCAAGATTCCTTATGCAGTTTAGAATACATGAAAGCCAAAGTTATCACTTACCTGTTGAAAAAAAGATAACTTAGATGGGTCCTTAGTGGATAACTGTAGACCCATTACTCTTCTTCCTGTCTGTGGCAAACTGCCTGAACGAATCATGGTTAATCAGCTTGTTAATCACCTAGTAGACACAGCAAGCCAAGAACCTTGGAACTACTTTTGCCTTTTCTCTTTATGAAATGAAATTAATTATTAATCATCGCAGCTTGGCTGCCCTCATCCTTCTAGATCTCTTCACTCCTTTGACACAGTGGAAACCTCTATTCTATTGAGGCGGTTAGCTGAGCTGGGAATATTCAACACATTTCCTCCATGGATTGTTTCCTTGCTGGTAGATTGGACTCAAGTATTCACCCTTTCACTTTCCTGGTCCGCAGGCACGCAATCTAAGTATAGGATCCCACAGGGCTCCTCACCAGTTATGTTAATGTCCTCATGAAATGCTTAATCTAGTTAATCGGATCTCATGGATGTCTTGCGGTGTCCTATGTTGTTGACACTCAACTGTTTATTCAACTGAATAATTCAGCATCCAGTTCCACCACCAATTTGAAGGAGTACTTAAAGGGAGTTCAGGCCTGGATATCCCCGAATTTCCTCAAGTTAAATTCCAAAAAGACCAAGATTCAGGTGGTCGGGGAGAATTTAAATTGCTTACAAAATAGTCTGTAGGGGTGGGCAGAATTTGCGTAATCGCGTTACGCAAATCTCCGCAAAAAGGTAAAAACTTTCCAAACACGCAGAAATTCCGCGAGCACGCGTAATTGCTTTTTCGTGATTTTTTTCCTGTTCGCAATCGCTGTTTGCGTGCTCGGAGGGAAATAACTTGCGATCACGCATTTTGAGAACGCAAACAAGCAAAAAATTTAGTGAAGTCCTGGAACGTAAATTTTGGCCAATTTCGCGTTCTTTGCGGAACGCGAAATTAACCAAATTCCGCGAGCGGAACGGAATTTGCCGTCCAGGTCTACTGGCCTGTTTCCTAGTGCTGCCCTATTTCTCTAGCTTAGAAAATCAAGTCACTAGGATTAATTTTGGACTCTTGTCTTTCTCTTTATTAGCTTATGGCATTTGTCAGGAATTCACGATGCTCTTCGGGATCCGGGTGATGCTTAATGGGGTCCACCTCCAGATCTCCCCAAGCTCGGTTCAGTTAATACCCAGAGCTTAGAGGTGATCGGGCGAGGGGAAAAGGAGGGGCCGGGATGATGCTGGTCGTCGAAGGCAATCTGAAAGACAAAGGACAACCCGTTAATAAAGGGCCAGGCCGCCTTCCCCCCCCCCCTCTATTTTCTCCCTTAGGATAGTCCACACACCTTGCTGAAAACACCGGGATGTGGCGTTTATGAGGGACACCGTAAGGCTTCTCTAATGCTGAACCGCTTGTGGCAGAGCCTATAATGACACAAACACAGGTTACACATGCATGCCACTTTCCATTCCTTTTCCCTTCTCCTTTCTATTATTTCTCTCTACCTACCCTGCACACTTCAGGGAAAGCCTTGAGGTAAATGGTTAGTCTCCCCACCAATGAAAAGAACACTTCAGCAAGAATGTACCCAGTTCTGAATCAGAGCACCTTTCTGTTGTATCACAGAAACGCCCGAATGAAATCCTCGAGAAGTAGCATCAGAGCCCTTAGGCAAGTACAAATGAGTCAAAAGAAAGCAAACAAAAAGAACCACTGGACAAGGGACTCTCTAAGCACCTTGACGTTCCCTCCCCGCAATGGAGTCTACAGTACCTCTGGGCTCTGGGGTTTATGAACGTTCCACAAAGGGCCAAAGCTGAAGAAGCTCCCTTGTCCGGAAATGCAGATTTTCCTTCTGCGTACGGAAGCAAATCAACCCCCTCCTTACTCCGCCGTCAAAAGCAAAAGCAGTTCTGCGAGTGTCTGTGTCTTCGCGGAAGCTAGCGGCGAAGCACCACAGATCACTCAGAGTGCATCAGCGGATGCGCTCGATCACATCCATGCGCGGAGAACCGCGCTCACCGCACGACTCCGGAATCCAAACAAAACGGTGTCTGTGTCTTCAGCAGTGAACTGCTAAGCACCACAGATCACGGCGAACTTGCGGGCAGCCGCTCCGCAAGAAACAGGTAACAGAATCTGATACAACCCGACTTCCGGGTTGAAGATAGTTTTATAGACTCCTCCTCCATGCCGCAAAGAGTCTTGGTACTCATAGTCCTATTGTATTAGGCAGGTGCCATACCATGCGCCTCAGATCCTGACAGCATTAGCCTGTTTCTATACCCTTAGCTGTTTAGGGAAAATTTTCCAATACCTACTGCAGGAGTATCATGCTTATGTGGTTTCTGAGTGTATTCTATCATGTTCATGTGGTTTCTGAGTGTATCCTATCAAGAATAGATAATTGCAACACATTAAATGTAGGCCTTCCAGAAACAAGTTTACATAAACTGCAGACGATTCAGAAAGATGTAGTTGGAGGCTTATCTTAAAAGGTCAAATCATATCTCCCGGGCCAGACTCCACCTCCGCCTACACTGGCTCCGAGTCAAGCAAAATTGGTTGTTTTAAAGCTGGTTTGCCTTCTGAATAAGGTTCAATACAACACTGAGAAATCAACAATTCAGTTGCTACACTTAGGGCAGAAAGAAATACTCAAACTCATAGTTTCTCCTGGTTATCCCTAGATTTACGAGACCAAGGTTTGCAAGCAGGCTCTTGGCTATTCATGCTCCCAACTTGGGAACAATCTCCATCTCAGCATTGTACACTCCCATTTGGCCTTTAGGAAAGCCTTGAAAACCTGCCTATTTTGCTAACCTTTACCCCTGCTGTATTATGTACAGTCTCTTCTCTCCTTTTGTATGTGTAACATTTTTCCCCGCAGTTCTTGTCTCCTGGTGCTTAGCACCAAGATTCCTCAGGGGATGGAAGGGTGCTCTATAAATAAATGAAACTAAGTTTATATTTGGAAACTGAAAGCAGATGTTTCTACAGATGCATTCTTTTCCACTATTAAACATTGGCCAACACAGTGTCAGTTGTTGGCAAAGGGTACTTGGATCGCCTTGCTCCTGGTGGGATGAATGCCCAGCGCCTGCAAAGTTCCAGTCTTCTCACTGAGGCCTTCCGTTCACGGCATGGATAACTGTACATTCTGGCTTAAAGACACTGCCATTGGAGTTGTGTAGAACGGAGGGCCAAATTACATAGCCAGGTTGAACAATTTATGAATTAATATTTGACAAATTATGACATAACGTGGCACATTCTGTGGCAGTACTATTTTGTGCTTTCTATACATATGAATACTGTCTGGATAAAGGTGCACCTCATTAGCACCAGTATAACACCAGATCACCTCAAATCGGCAACTGAAAGGCGATCAGTTCACTTTTGCAACAGGTTTGCCACAGCACGAATATGGTGCTTTTGTTGATACGTTTTGGACCATTTGAGCCAGAAACAAATACATTCTTTCTTGAAATCTGCAAATTATTCAGCAGATGGGGGTTATGGTGCTCGTGAGGTACATCTGTATTAATGCATTAAACGCCACGGCCACAGAATTGCATATTTCCATTGGGCATGCCTATAGCCAGGCCCTTTTTGCCACTTTTAGTGAAAGTTTTCCTCAAAGCTTTATTTGGGCAGCCGGTTTCCCTTTAAAATTTCCCAACACTTACATTGGTGAGAGGAATGTGCTCTTCTAATCATGGATTAAAACCGCTCAACCATTTTTTATCTTAAAAATAAAGACTATTTCATATGTTTTCAGCGCATGGTCGGCTTTTTAAATTATTTTTATTTCATAGGTATCTCTGGCTTGTCACCATAGCTCAAAACATTCTAGCTAAATTCCCTTCAAGGGAGTTACATTGGAGTTAAAACTGGAGTACAGACAGCTCAATTTTGTTAATTAATTCAAGTCCAACCATGAACCTGTACATTAAACGATATGACGGACTAAATCCCTTGGACAAAGCCATCTAAGACGTTTACATCATGGGCTTAACAGGATGCGCTCAAGCTTCTTTCTGAGCCACTGTTTAAGTAAGGCCCGGGTGTAAATATTGCTAGTGTTCCATGACTTTGCCCTGTCGATGAATCTTATTTCTCAATGAAATCCCAGTGTTGATTCTGAATGAACAAAAATTACATTGATTCTTTTTAAATTCAAGAAATATGATCTCACTTAGGCAATAGATATTGCTGCTGGGGTTATCCCAGTAGGCTCACATTTGTACTCTTCATAATTTGTGCACAGAAAATGGATGGAGCGCATTTTGTTCATTTGCCGCATCCAGTTAACTCTTTCAGAAAATGTTCATTAGGCATATGCGACAGACAGCAAAACTGCACTAGATATATGCTCCACCAACAGAGACTGATTGTGAGAGTTTTTTAAATATTGTTTTTTGGGTTTCTTCTAGGAGCATTAACGTAATCATGTGTTTTTACTAATGTGTGTAGTATTTCAATGTAGTAGTTTTCGTTTGATTGATTGTAATTGTTTAGTCACTTTTCGTTTTGAGGCCTACACCTAAACTAATAAAACCTTAATGTGGCACAGCTGGATCCACTAGAAACCATTTGTAACCCTTCCACTGGAATTTCCACCGAAGGGTATTAACAAAGAGTGAAGTGAAAAATGGCCCCACAGCTGCTGCAGCAAATGTTCTGCCTAATCCCCGCGTTCCTCCCATCAGAAGGTTTCCTTGCTCTGTCCCAGAGCCGGCTGGGAGGATTTTTTTTCTGTTCCAGCCAGAAATGTGGTGGATCCCTGAGGCAGCTGCTACTTCCCGGTTGAGTTTTTTTTTTAATGTATTTTTTTGAAGATGTTTTATTTTTAGTAAGCCGTTTCTGAGGAGAACTTCGGTTCGTAGTTCCCTCATTTTTAAGCACTAGTTTGTGAAACAGCTGCTGTGTCGACTTTTGCAGCGTGGCGCAACTTATGTCCGAGTGTTTTATGACTTCTTTTGAACGTGGATTTCCCCAGTAGCTGCAAACTCTTGTAAAACCCTGGCTCGTGAATGTGACATGCATTTGATCTTATGCTGGCAATCGGACATGGGACAGGCTCTGCCGTTTGTGGTGTGGCTAGAACTTCAGAGCACTCGTTGAAGGCTAGACGCCCCTTTTCCTGTACTGACCTTTCCTTTGTCAATATAGAGTGTAATCTGCAAATTGTAATATTTGTAAGTGGAAATAGAACTAACATATCTGATGACGGCTATTTGTAAATGGAAACATAATGCCCTTCTGACGTATGCCTCTCGTAACGGTATGCCATTATTGCTGGTTCCTGAGTGTTGGGCTGGCAGAACAGTTATATTGGATGTGCTATACCCCCTTCTCTTTTCATAGTTCGGCATCCTCAGGGGTCCACATGACAGTTCCTTGGAGGTTCTCACGTGGTAGGAGAAGCGCCTATATTATGCTTGGCATCGGTGTTGCCTGGCTCTGATGGGAGGATGTGGAAGAAGTTGAGCTTTAGTTGGTCTGCCCATGATATGTGACATTTATTAGCTGCTTCTATTGACTTTATGATGTCTAAAACTGCTTCAAAGTGCCAAGGATCAGTTCTAACTTTGGAAGTACTGTAGCAAGGCAGGTTAGTTATTTTTTGCAGTTAGCTGTAAGACTGCCCTCAAGAGCGGGAATAGAAAGTTGTGGCATGGCACCGGTGATGCTGCAGTATGAGACAGCTGGTAGGCTTGTCGCGATTGTAAATTAAAATAAAAAAGATCCTACATCTTATGTGTTAGACAGCATATCCTTTTCCTTTCAGATGGGAGCTCGAGCACTAGTGATTATCACAAAGACTAGGCCCTGGATGGTCCTCTAAAGGACTTTGAATGAAGTGCAAGGGCCATACCCAGTAAAACTGAAAGTAGTTACAGCAGACGTGGTCTTGCTGTTCACACAATTAGATGGGCCTTCTAGTGAGCTTTCAAGCCAGAGATGGGTAGACAGTGATGTTCTTACTCAGTGGTGTGTGGGCTTTTCTTCCTCTTTGACAAGCATTACTTCTTCCTTCGATTGATAGTTATTACTGGCTCAAGGCCACCCCTGTTTTGGCCTTCCAATTGCTGTCTGTTTCTGACATGAATTGCATTTGGTATAATCTAGCTCTGGCGTATACAACCGCTTCCACACCCTCATGTTCGCCTATCTACCCATTTATCTCTTCTGAAGTATTTATGGTTACTCGTGGCTATACCTTTTTGTGCCTATATTTGAGCCACCTGTTGGTTGCTGTCCTCAGTCTTCGCGCAGTTCCCTTACAAACTACTTGTAAGTGTTGCCTTGCACCTACTGCCACAGTGTTGTGCCTTTTTATTGTGCTTAGCTTCTGAGACTCTAGAGATCAGGGCATGGGCCCAACTCTGCTTCCCCATGATTGCCATGTGGGGCCTGCTAGTCTCCAGAGATGTTGATGTCCTAAACTGAAGTTGAGTAATACTGTTCTCTTTAACATTGCTGTGCTGAGTCTGCACAGAGATCTCTCTGCCTTTTTTAACCCAGCATTAACAATGTGTTTTTTCAACTGAATATCAGTCATTTTAAGATAGGCACCTAATACATTTGTGTTGTATTACAGATACTAGTTTGTTCCTCCTGCTGCAGTCCTGTGCTACAGGTTTCCCTTGTTACCTAAATCAGGGACGTAGCATGGGTTGGAAAAGGAATAGATAGGCGTGTGAAACCTCAACTCTGTTTATGCTTGTGTGCACCTTTGGGGGGTTGTTGGTTCTTCCTAGTCACACCGCACTCTGGGCCAGAGGTGCATTTTTTCCTGTTACTAAGTAGTAAAGTCTAACAGTTGTGACTGCCAGAAGGATGATGATGATGATGACAGCTGCCACAAAGTTGCTTTCCCTAGGCCTGCCATTGGATCGTTCTCTCTGTGAGCTCCCTGGGAGATGTGTGGATGACAGTCCATAAGCCGACAGTCAGCACCTGAACTGCTAGGGAGTAGGTCACATAATCTGTGAGGTCGGCTATTGTTGTTGGCTGGCCCAAATTAGGTATATTCTTGCCTTAGTGTGTTGACGAGAATGAGCCTTATGCCTGGATGTGGATTACTATAACTTCTCAAATTCTGTGCACCATGAGTTGTAGATCATCCGATCTTGTTCACCTTCCCCTGTTCTTTGCAGGCTCTCATGAACTTGTACTTTTCTTGCTGGTGCAGGAATGACAATTGACTAACGCCAGAATATGCATTTTTCAGCATCTTACAACCTACCTGTTTATCATTGACAATTGTATTCAGTTTTTAAGTTCCTGCACTTTTGCGAAAACCTTGTACCAATCTCTGCTTGGTGTGAGCACCGACGGCCAATGGATATTTCCAGTCTTTATGTTGCTGAGAATTGATAAAGATAATTTACGAGTCCTATCACACGAGGGTACTCCGCTCAGTTCTGCAAGGTGGACACGTTTTTTACTACTTTCAGCCCTCTTCTGATTGTATCCTTCATGGCTGAGTGTGGCACAAGTATCTTCTGATCTTTGAACTTGTGAACCTGGAACCCCTTTTTAGCCTGTTAAGTGAAACATTTTTCTGGCACACTATAGGATTTTTCCAGTCTTTTACATTGCAAATGAATGTTTGTGCTAGTAGTTGACCCCATGCCTTTTTCTCGGGGTACACTTAGCAAACTCCTAGTGTCTAATATGAATGACCTCAATTAGTTTCTAACATAATTGATAACTTGCAGTGCTTCAGGGAGTGCAGGGACCCAAAGCTTTTCTTAGCAGCTCACCAACTGACCTACCGATTGCCGAGGTTCGTGAACACCAAGACTGTCTGGTTTTGAGTCAACTTCATTTCTTTCTTCCTCCTCCTTACACTACTATTCGTATCATTTTGTGGATTCTTTTTCTTCCGTGCTTTCTCCTCTCTTCCTCCTGTAGCTTTCTCTCTCTTGCTCTGGGTCAAAGTCTGGTGATGAAACATAAGTCCAAGCCCCGAGAAATAAAAGCCGTGCCAACCACCTGCACAAACAGAGGGCTTTTAAAATGCAACAGGAAGCGTACACCACAAACTATGGAGCAGCCAAGGCCAGAGCACCACCCTCTAGAGCCGAACCTGTCACTGTGAACGCATGACCGTACCACTTATTCATGTCCTCGTAATCATAAGCACATGCTTGTCCTTCATCATGATATGTGAAAAAAATACAATAATGAATCAATACCGTAACTTAAGCTGAAATGAAGGAAAAATAAAGGATGAAAACTTTTATGCAATAAAAAGTTGTTTAATTTACATGTCTATTAATTGTAAATAGGAACATTTGTTGCTGTCATGGCATATGGTTTTCCACTTCGTGGAATAAAAATGACCTCCGAGCTGCAATACATTGGTTGTCGTTTGTGTTGGAATTCCCAAATCTGTTTTTAGGGAGCCGTGATCTAGCGGGTTTTTAAATTTTAATTCCAAATTAAGACCCAAGTAAATCTGACAGTATTGTAGTTTTTTGCAGTCACAATCTTAGCATTAGCTGTGGGAGCATGTTGTAAAGGGTGCACTCTTTCACATACAACCAGCGTAGTTCCCTTACCACCAGGAGCTGCTATGGCAAAGTGTGCTTTGAGAGGCCAAAAATGTATTGCTTTAGCTAATGGTTGTCTGTTATATTAGTGATGGTCTAGCCGCTCCTCAAATTTTCGAAAACCATGACAATGTCAAAATGTTACTTTAGGGAGTGTTTGCTGTTTTCCTTAGCTTATCATAAAACCAGGGGTATTCATTAGTCACCCTTTCTCGGTCCGAAATTACAGCTTTATTTGTTCACTAATTATAGAGTTGGGCGCGCTTTGGCTTTCTTTGCCGTTCAAATACTCCCCCTTTGTCACAAAAATCAACTATGTAGCATTTTGCTCTGAATGCCTTTAATTCACCACTTACAAGGCAGGCTTCATCTTCGATGTCCTTTTCATGATGTTCTTCTTTGAGGGTACTGTTTAGCTCAGCAAATGTAGTCTATTGATGCAGGGCCGCTCCATTAGAGCGGGGGAGCGTCGCCCCGCCAACTCAAATGCCCCCCAAACTCCAGAGATGAAAACAAGTAGTAATTCAAGTAATTTATTACCATTTTATTTTTCATCAACCTGTCCCGAATCTAGTGTCAGGACGGGGTGGGACCTGCTGAGGGGCAGCAGCAGGGAGGCGTAGTGGGCTGCCTGTGCACTTAAGTTTAAAGTGCGCATGTCCCCTTGGCTGGCTGTCTTTCGACGGCCAGCCAGACATGTGCACATTAAACCTCTCTAACTCAGCTATCTTAAGACACCTGGGTTTAGAGAGGCACAGGCCTCCTGTTTCCTTGGCCGCCCCAAAATAGGCCACTCCCTCCATTCCTGGTGCTTCTCTCATGCTGGTTAACCACATGAGAGCAGCGTCAGGATTGGTTAAGGGAGTTGGCTGGCCCCGCTCTGAACACCAGACTGGAGTGAGGATGATGACGTGTCAAGCATGTAAGGTAAGTTAATTTTATTTGCAGGGCGCAACAATGCATGCTACCACCTCACCACTCTCAGTAGATGCCAGCCGCCACTGCTGTTGAACAAAGGTACCATACTGCGAGCTTCTATATCATTGCATCCAGCCCGAGATGCTGCTTCATTTTGTGTTTTATCTCTAGGACAGCTGAAGAAAACGCGCACTTCACTAAGCTCTTACCAAATACTTCCCCTAACCAAAAACATATGTTCATTGGCCTTGCTGTGCTTGTTATAGTTTCTGTGAAATGCAAACATTATCTTCCATGATGAGTGCGTCACTTGGTTTACCAAGTCGGCACGGTTACTTAGTCATTAGGCGCCTGCTGCTGAGCCAGAGTATAACGTCATGGGTTCCAGTATTGACCCTGTGTTTCTTCCTTCCAGGGTCGGTAAGATAACACCATAGGTTACATCCAAGTAGTATCAGCAGTTGTTTAACTTCACAGAACAGATTGTTATGAGTATTATATATAAATAGACAGCTTTCACTTTTGCCCCTAAAATGAAGTATGTGAATAAAACAAGGGAAGTGAGAGAAACCTTATGAAACAGGTAATCGAAGGCTTTATTGAAATATGCAACCCCTAGTGGAAACAGTAAGACACCGCACAATGCAGCAAAGAAGTGGGAACTAGAAAGATCTAGGCACAATTTTGATAACATGACGATATGAAATATCTGTGCGTTTGCTGTACGTTTAATTGAAGAGGTGTAGGAGTATGTGGGTGCGTATTTAATGATTTATTGTGATTCTTGTTTGACCCCGTTTGATTTTGTATTGTTATGAAACCATATATTGGAAAATCCTGAATCAAAAAGAAATAAAATGATTTTGATATCTTCTTAAAATTGTGGTCCTGTTTCTGGTACCAGCATTTATAGATTTGGGACTCTAATTGAGCCACTATATTAAATATTTGGGGCTGTGTCTCTTTTACATTTTGAAAGTTTATTTCCCCTGCCTGCCTGATATCAATTTTTTTCAGGGGGCCCCTTTTTTGTATTGACCATTTTGATAACTGTCCTTAAAATGGCATTCAATTTGTATTTAAACCAAAGTGAAAATGTAGGTTGCTCAGCCCTTTAAAAAAGACAAAGAAAAAGTGGTCACCCGTCCCCAGCTAGGCCATATCTTCATATCGCCTTACCTGCCTCTTTTCTTTTCCTTGTATCATGTGGAGACAAGGCTTGGGTTGAACCTGCCATACAGGTTAAACCGCAGTGAACCGTGTTGATGAGCAATCTGAGAAGTGCGTCGCTCACTGCCAAATTCATAGCCTACGGCTCAAACCGACATGCGTCCTGCAGAACAAGCAGTGTACCTTTCGAGAAGAGTGGGGGCTGGCTTACAACCTATCCTGAACCTGCCCTGGAATATACGATAGACTAGCCCTATTAGAAACGTGCTTTGTTGCCACACGTTCTACCACAGCGCATTTATACAGATATACAAGGCGTGAGAAGAATAGGACTGGGAGACCACAGGAGGTGGCACAGACCTTCCACAACAGAACAGGCCCCAAGTCCGCCTGTTATAACCTAAATACAGAACCTGTGTTGGATTCAGCTTCACCCTGTTGTTCACCAATTTTTTTCCTTCCCTTTGTGCTGCCCTCGGATTTAAGAAACTACAATATATTATGCATGGGTCCCCAGCAGATGCTCCCATGATTTACAAATGGTGACTTACCAGGGCTGGTGCTAGGTATGGGCAGTGTGGGCGGCTGCCCATGGCCCCACAGTCAGCTCACCAACATGGGGCCCCGCACCAGTATGCCACAGCTTGGCCACGGCACATCGGTCCTCTTGCTCATCTAATTGAGAGCAAGGCGTCTCGTTGCAGTTGTGGCCACAGGAGAGGACCTCCTCTTTTCCCTTGGGCCTTGATGCAGCGGTGTAGCGAGGTGAGACCTAGGGACGGGCTCCCCTCCTATGGTACCAATTGAAGGAGACACATTCTGCAGGTTTCTGACCTCAATCAGGCCTCCTACCTTGCTGCCCATACAAAGTCACCACAGGATGCCGATTGTCCTGCAGTTTAGTGCCCCAGCAGTTTTAAACCTCAACGCCTACAAGCAAACTTCACATCTTCAGCCGTTTATGAACTGTAAAAGAAGTGCTTGTAGGGGACTGAGAGGGAGGGGCTGCACTTTACGAAATTGATTGCATCCATTTAGTAGCAGTTTAGTAAAAACCCATTAATGAGGGATCCTTCAGGAATATCCAGTGTTGGTGAGGAGAGAAGTTGAAAAATGGCTGGTTGGCTTTCTGGGAAGGATAACTGTTCTGGGAATACGACTGATTATGAAGCAAATCTTCCTGATCCCTTAAACTCCTACATCATTGCAAACCATACAACCCCACATTAATTGTTATTCTAGAAATTAGGTGGTGGCCCTGGGGCCAAACTATTTTCTCGAGAGCCTTCTGTCAAAACGAAGAGGGAGTCTGTCCCACAGCATCTTCCTTTAGGTCCAACCCCATTGAAACCTTCTCCATGCCCAGTCATTTCCATATACAGTATAGCTAGTAAGTTCAGATGCTCTGGCAGCTTGTCTGTCCCCTGCAACGCTGTGATGGTTGGCTTTGCTGGGCACCAGAGAAGTGGTGCTGCTTTTCCCCAAGGTGACCACAGGGGGAAATATCTGTTCATTAAGAAGTCTTTTGGGATTGTGTTAAACTTTGTGTCTATGTTTACCAGACCCTCCAACCAGTATGTTTTCATTCTAGGGCAGTGCCACATTAGGTGTAGTAATGTACCTGTTTCCCCACGTTTCTTCCTTCACTCTGCTGGTTTTGTAGGATTCTATTTGTGTATCTTTGCCAGGATGTAATACCATTATGATTTTGTTTACTTATGGTTCTCTAGTGGCCATTACCCCCATTGTGTAATGTATATCTCTCCACTCTGTGTTTGTAAGTGCACAACATAGTTCCACTTCCCATCTCTTCTGGGCTGAGGATTTTGTTTTTCAGTGGGGTGTGTGTGAGGAATTTATAGATATCTGGCAACAGGCACTAATGTTCTTTTTTTCATGATAATCCATTTCTTGAACAACCTTGATGGATTGCTGGCATGAGGCATAATAGTCATGCGTAACCCACCGCTTATCTGAAAGTATCTCATTCTTTACCCCTCTGAGTTGAGTAATTTTGTTTAATCCTGTCAAAGGTCCTAAGACCATTGTGGTCCTAGACATCCTCTATTCTTTTTTAGAATACATTGTGTTTTATCCCCCGATGTAGACTTACCCTTTCCTTGCCTGGGAGAATTCAGGGCGAACCACAAAGGGTGTAAATGGTCGGGGTTTGATAAATGCTCTCAGTATAAATATTTTGCGACAATCTGCAGTGGTGGTCTTTTGACCTGGGATGCAGAAATGCCCCACAACCTCTGTATCCTGGCCATCCAAGCTATCTTTGAAGTGTGTATGCCTGCTATTAACTGATCAATAAAGCACAATAATTTTTTGATTCTGTTATATTTTATTTCACTACATATTGTATTTGTGCCACTAGATAGTAGTTGGATAGGTAGGGAAAACCCAGTCCACCCTCCCCAGAGGATGGATAGGTATGCGTCCTCCCCATCGTGGGTTCGTATTCACCCATGTAAAGTCTTTGTTTAATGTTTGTATCTTATCAAGCGTCTTTTTAGGGGATTTTAGTGGAAGGATTTGCATCATTTATATGTAGGAGGGTCATTTTATTTGCTGGCTCCCTTCCTATCCACAAGAGGCTCCACATGCCATGATTGTAAGCCTCTCTGCACTGAGCTCAGGAAATATGACTCGTTTTTGGGTACAATTTTGACCAACACCACCAATGTTTAAATATCCAGGTACTGGACATGATTCCCTCACCATATGCACCTCCAGTGAGTAAAATAGCAACACTGTCCACTATTTGTTGAAAATATAGAGAAAGATGTAAACTATGGAGATAATGCGATTGGAAGTGGACTCCCATCAAAATTACATGAAGAGGCATACTATTTTTTTTTTCTTTCTTTTCTTTATTTCATGTGTTCTGTTCAATTCTACTTGTCCTGCATAACCAAAGTTATCGCAGTTGTAGCATGTGCTTCGCACGAGGAAGTGCATATTCTAAAGCATGGGAGATTCTTCCAGGATTGAATCTCACCAGACGTGTGTCCATTTCATATAGGATAGGTATAGTAATTAGGGATCCTTAAGTCATGAAAAATACTACCGACCCATTTAGGGCTGCCTGTATATGGTTTAAATGTATATTGACCAGTGGACTTAGGCACTGACAATTTTCGCAGGCATCCATTTCTTTTTTTGCTTTTAATCTTCTCAGAGGTATCTTTAATAAATGCCATAATGGTTGATCCCACTGTAATCTTATGCCATACTCATAATTGTTTGGATCTCCCCTTCAGCTCTGACCAGTAGGAGACAAATTCAGATAAATCGTGGTGTTTTATATGAATGAGGAGGGAACCCAGTAATGAAGCATGCCACCACTGGAAGGTGAGAGTTCCACATCCTAAATGAGGACTACTTCCGAGTGGATAGATAGGCTTTCGCCAAGTCCCTTCTGTTGAGTCGCCAGACCTTGCTCTTTGTTATGCCAGAGGGAATGTTAGTGCAGGTTGCTTGGGGGAGAATGCGTGGAAGCTTGGGGTAACGTGTGAAAGTGTGGCTGCAGTGGATATGCAGAAGCGAGCGATTGCCTTTTTCATATCATGATCTTACTTGTTGAAACGAAGCAGCTTTTAACATTGTCCCGCATTCGCTTGTTTACTCCCTGGCGACGAGCCACAGAGGTTTGCCCTCCTGGTCGTTTTGTGATGTTCAATAGAGGACTTATCATGGACCTTAAATATCTCTCACCCTCCCCTCTTGTATATTATGCACATGCTTTGGCGTGTTCGAGGATGCACCTTCTGAACCCTAGTTGATGCGTGCTACCTCAGGCGAGGCATGTGCTGTAAGAAGGAAGTCCTTTGTGTTAATCGTGGGTAAAACCTGTGCTGTCCTGGGGGAACAAGTGTTATGTGCTACCACGAGCGAGACACGTGCATCCTGCAGATAAACGGGTTGCTCCGATAGAGAGCTCCACCATTCATAAGTTACCCATCAACAATCTAAGGTAGACTGCAGTCTTGTGAAGATTGCTGCGCTGCAGTAGAACTGCTTTTACCAAAAGATTTCGACACTGTTGGATAAAACTCAGAATCGTACAACCTAATGATTGGCAGCTGTACATCTGTGGTAAGAGGTGCCTCAGCCTCCTGCTCGGTCTCTCTTTTCGCACAACAATTTCTAGTTTGCTTTGCAGCAGAGGCCTCTAGATAAGACCGGACTGCATTAACACCTCAAAATCTCTTGTTGATCCCCATGCTCTCTCTTCAGCCCTTTCAACAGTATTCTATTTTTGTGGTCAGCCTGCACCAGTATGTGCAAACATATGATACGATCTATTACTGAGACAAAAAGAGGTCATTGTTCCCGGTTCCCCACAGAGCTCCTATTTATAGAAAGTAATATGTCTTACAAATTTGAATCCTGCTCCTGATCAAATAAAGATATGATAGAGGGCTCCAAGACAAACATGGTGCTCAAATAAGCCTCAGGCGTTCAGCAAAATGAGGAAATGTGACTTAAATCCAGGCATCAGTACTTCCAACACTTTGTGGCTCATAAGGCCAAGCACAGCTTGGTGTCAGTCTCTCAGGATACGGCTACCTCACTTAGTCCCTTTCTTTGTTGCTGCAATGCTTTCTAACCAAATCCGAGCCACACTGCTCAGTCTACAGGCTCCAAGAAGGATGATGGAGGTGGACACTTTTTTGGGATGATGCTGAAGGCTTTCTGGCATGATGACCCCCTTAAAGTCTGTAGGAATTCTGTTAATTGTTGGTAGTGTAAAAATGATTCCAAGGTGGTCAATACCCTCCAAGTGAGAGTGAGTTGAAGGTTATGCAGGCTATGTGGAGTGCTCTAGAAGCAACCTGGTTAGCTCACAACACTTTATCATTGCTGCTGCTCCACATATGCCTGTATGTTAAGGAAGTTTCTCTGTTTTAGACACCATTATTGCTCTTGGCATCAGTTTGCGCCGTGGTGGACTTCCTCTAGAAAAAAGAATGGCCAAGGAGCAAACTTGCTGGGAGTTAAGAAGCTTCTTAATGCAATAGGCCTTATCTTACGCAAGTTTAAGTAAGAGGGTCTGTCTGTCTGACTTTTGCTGTATCTTGATTCACTTTAGGAGGCAGTAATTACCTTGCCTGTCCAATCACAAAATATGTGAGGCTGCTGAAGGCTTTCGGGCTTGGCGACCCCATTATAAAAGTCTGTTGAAGTATTTGACTTGTTAGGAGTGTAAAAAGGATTCCAAGGTGGGCAGTACTACCCAAATGTGAGGACGTTGAATTGTATGCCAGGCTATGTGGATTTCTCTGTAAGCAACCTTGTTACTTCACAAAACGTTCTTATTTCTGCGCTCCATGTACGTTGGTATCTTATGGACACATTTCCCTGATGAAGAGACCATTATTGATCTTGGCATCAGTTTGCGCTGTAGTTGGCATCCTCTAGAAATGGAACGGCCAAGTATCGACCTTGCTTGGACTTAAGACTCCTCTTTATGGAATAGGCCATTATCGTATGCAAGTTTAAGTAAGCGGATTTGTGTGCCTGACTAGTGCTTTAGCTTGATTCCATTTAGAAATCAGTAATTACTGTGTCTGTCCAATCACAAAATATTTGAGGTGCTCCTTTGTGATTTTACAGTTTGTCAAAGGAGGGTCGAGACCCAAAAATACGCAAGTAATGTGTAACAGATCACTAGAGTTCTTCAGGGCTCCCATTAAGTATTATTTTGCACCCAATGGTGTTGTGCCAATGGAGCTTAGACCACTGAATGTTAAAGATGGTATTGCCTCAGGAAGTCTGTGGTCTTCTAGGGTGTCAGTGTTGGGCTACTTTTCTCCACCACTCTTTTTCAAATGCATTCTATAGTTTTGTTTTTAGGGGCTAGTTCACAAAGCCCTGGTTCTGAAAGCTAGAAGTCTCCCCCCATACATAGTCTTCCCAGTATAGAGTAGATTTCCTACTTGTTTGGGATTCACAAAGAATGCCCTGACTAAGTTAATAAATTAGGACCGTCGATGTTTGGAGGAGGAGATATTGGGAAGCTGGAAAAGAAGCATGTGGGTGGTTACAGGGAAGGAGCTGCTGTGCTTATATAAATTGGAAGATACATGGTTTAGCTAGTTTGGGATGAAATTGTTTTGAGTGATCTCTGTTCTCTGTAGTAGCTCGTCTGTCTGCATTGTAACTCAATAGCTTATTTTGAGTTTAAATGAGCCAGGTTATCTTACTTCGCTGTAGTCAATAAGGTTTTGCCTCTCCTAAGCTGCTTGAAGATCACTGCCCTCCTGAGAGGGGAGCAAACATACCTGGTGTCATTGCCCATTGTAGTTACATTGAAGAATCGGTGTCTAATATCGTCTTGTCCCCTTCAACATTTTCTAGTTGAGATCTACTGAGCTAGGTGTAGGTTAATATAGTCTACCACCCATAAACAGACATATTTATTAATTTTAAATGTATCTGTGTAAGTTTACATTGAAATAGGATATCTTCAATCATGAGTGGGTGCCACGCCTGAGTTGTTTATAATGCTCAGCAGTAATGAGATGGCATGTAAGCTGTGCCTTGATGAGTGATATTATAAGAAGTTGATATATCTGTTTCTGCAAGGTGTCCAATAAGCTGAACGTCTGTATGTCTTCTTTTCACATTTCATGCTAGGCAGCTTTTCTTTTCTTACCTATCCTGCACTGCAGGTCTTCAGCACAGAAGTCTCATGTTGCACAATGCCCCAACGTTACACAACAATGTTGGTATGTGTAGGAAAGTGGGTTTATGTTGCAGTAAACTCCCCCACCCCACTTTTTTCCAGATTTCTGATGCCCTTTAACTTTGTGCCCTGGGTCCCTGCCAATCTGGTTCCCAGGGCTGGTATTCTTGACCACAGGTAAGCCCCTTGTAAAAGGTACCATTGGTACCAAGGGCACTATGACCAGGGAAGGCCTCTAAGGGCTGCAGCACCTATTGTGTCACCCTTAAAGATCCTGCACCTTAACACCCACACACTGCCATTGCAGGCTGCATGTTTTGGTGCAGAAAAAAGTGAAGGGTCGACAGGGCACATATCCCTGTGTTCCATGCCTGCAACCCAATGTCTGTGGCCTGGGTAAGTCACCCATCTAGCAGGGTGCCCCAGACTGCAGGTGAGGGTACGGTGGCATGAACACTGTACCCCTTTGTAACCTGGGCTTGGGGTTCTGGGGTGACTGCTATGCCAGGCTGCGGGTCAGGAACGAGAGTAACACCGGGTCGAGTGGGTAAAGAAGGTTTTATTGGAATCAAACGTCTCGATTGTAACATCAAAGTTCTTCTGGTTCTAAAGGTGAGCCTTTCTTTCGCAAACTGACTGGGATCCGTTTTGGCGTTCGGGTGTTGGACTGTTCGTCTTTCCGGTTTGTCCGTATGGGACCTTCAAGCTCTGGTCTGGTCGATGTGGCAATTCTCTTGGCTCCGGTGACCCATGCAAAGGAAGACCAACAGAGAGGGAGCCGTTAGTTCTACAGTCTACTGGGGTATTCCCTTGGGACCGTGTGTAGTGACTGGAGGGAATCACCGGTGAACAAGTACAGCTATACAAGTGTGAAGTGTGGCGGTTCGTATAGACAGTGAGGGGTAAACGTGGGGAAATGGAAACGAGAGGATGGGGAGACGAGGAAGAACAAACACGGGGTTATTGTACACTATTTACACACGCTTTCCCACCCAAGCCGCCATCCGCTCCCGTACCTGGGATAGCCACGCTCCTCCCCCGGGAGAGTGGCACGGCGGCTCACGGGGTCGTTGGCCTCCTGGCTCTCCGTGGGTCGCTTCTCCGCCTCCTCGGTGCACTTCTTCGTGGCTCGGCACTTCGGTCTTCCGCTCTCCAACAACGCTCCTCGCCTTCTCCTCCGGGGTGATGTCACACGCCACGTACATCACTTCCTGGGGTTTATCCAATCCGGCGTCCCTGACGTATGCCGAAGGTGTGTCCTCCTCCTCCGTGTATTCCCAGGTAAAGGCGCCGTGTCTCTCTTCTTCGAGTCCGTCCTGATCTGAATACCAGGAGTCCGTCTGTAACGAAGGAGGCAGTACGGGGTCATTTCCGGGAGTCCACCACCCCTCGTTGTCACTCAGCCTCGCCCTGTTACACCCTACAATGTCTAAGTCCATTCTTAGAGCTTGTAGGTGCAGTAAAGCCATAAAGAGTATATGGTCTGGGCGTTGGTCATTACGGACTCCACAGCTCCATAATGGCTTTACTGAACCCTGGGAGGTTTAGTGGCAAACCTCTCAGCACTTTAAACACACACTGATGCCAGTATGGGATGGTATGTAAAAAGCACTCAGAGGGCATCTTAGAGATGCCTCCTGAAACATGACCAGCCCTGGTGTGATTCCTGAATGGTTGTCCGCAATTTGCCACCACCGGATTGGTTTCTGAACCCCTGGGTATTGGGCCTTCGCTCGATGGGTCCAGAAACAAAGCCAATCCTCGGCAGAGGTGTCATGCCTCCTGCCTACAGATTGAACTATAGTTAGATATTTTAAATGTCCATATCTCCCTCTCAAAGCTCCTACAATCATGAAAAACATCTGCTCCAAATATAATCTGCAGGATGCATGGAGATTACAAAATTCTGACACATTAGGTTCTATTGGTTCGAGGCATGTGGGCTGCTAAATTCATATCTGTTGCATTAGATCGCCGCCTAGTGTTGGGTCCGGATGATCGCACATTGTTGTCCTGGAAGAGTCTTCGAAGTATCCTGAGATAGGTGGCTCCTCCCCTGGACTACAGTGCGCATGGGCATCGGCTCCATCCCCAGATTGTTTTTTTCCGCCATTGGGTTCGGATGCGGTCTCGACGTCTCTCTGTCGGAACCGAGAAAACTAGCTTCTTTAAGGCCAAAAGGCCTTCGTTTCATTACGTCGGTATTGTTTGCGTACGGTCTCGAGTTCTTCCGTCTCTTTGAGTCGGAATCTGCGGAGTCGTATCACTCTTCGGACATCGAGGCCTTCTCATCGCAGCACGACCACAACTTTTCAACATGGAGCGCAGCCCGTTTAAGTACTGTCCCGTCTGTGGGTCCAAATACCCACATATCGACGTGCACCCGGTCTGTAACAAATGCCTCTCGCCAGACCATAACGAGGACAGCTGCATGGCCTGCTCCAGATTCAGGTCGAAGAAGACGCTCAAGCTGCGGCGCGCGGTGCTCCTTGAGGCCAGACAAGCGGCCCCAGCTCCAGATAACATCTTCGGCGACCAGGAAGAAGAGGGCCTGGGCCATCATCTTGAAATCTCACCGCCCGCGACGGAGGTCGAGGCTGATCCTGAAGACAACGACGAGGTCGTGGATCTCGGCCTTGAATACGTCGACGAGGTAGGGGACGTCGAAGAAGTTTATGGGGCCGCGGAAGATAGCTCAGGGGATGAGCTATGCCCCGAAAATTACGTGGATCAGGCTCGGGTCACGGGATCGCCACTCGGCCTTACCCAAGACCCCGCATCGCAAGCCACGGCCCCGCCTTCAGGCCCGGCCACGGACATACTTGCTACGCAGCCCGTATCGAAACCGAAACTGAAAGCATCGGTATCGACTACGCCTAAAATGGCCGACCCGAAAACGAAACCGAAACTAACGGATTCGAGTGCACCTAAGATGGCGGTCGTTCCACCAAAAACGCCAAAGCCTGCTACCTCATCGGCTCCGTCGGCCTCCGGTCCACAGAAGTCGAAGAAAACTGTCGATTCGACAGTGCCGAAGTCGTCAGCGGAGGAGGCATCCTCTAAGAAGGTCGTCCGGCACGGGTCGACCGGGGCGACGCCGTCAAAGTCCACCAAAGTCGGAGACAAGACTCCAGTACCGACTGGGACGTCGTTAGTCGGACGCGTGGTTGAGACGGAGTCTGCAAAATCACACGGATCGAAGAGCGGAGGCTCAACACATCGGTCCAAGGACTCTGTGTCTACGGCTGCAGCATCGACGTCTAAGATTCCGAAGGGGCCACAGGACGTCGGAACCGAAGGCAAGGTGAAGGCCTCCTCGTCGGCGCCAAGTGCCGCTGTGAGTGACGCATCCCTCATCGCCACTTCACTCCAAAGAATTCGGGATAAGGCCTCTGCGACGTCGGCTCCGGCGCCGTCGCACCAGAAGCCGATGGACATGCCGGCAAAGCCTGCTGGCAAGCTTCTCTTCCTTCTGCCGCCAAAGGAGGCACCAAAGGCCTTTGCGCCAAACACGGCGCCAAAGACATCGGACTCGTCCACGTCTGCTGGAGTATTGGGTCGACAACTCGACTCAGGAGACGATTCTGAGCGTTTTATCGACGCAGACACGGGCAAGTTGACCCTTTACAAGCGGAAGATCACTTCCCAACCAGTGGACTCCTATGTTATCCCACTGAAGAAGAAAAGGCCTACACAGGACGCTCCAGCCCTGATTGAACCTATCCAGCCTCCTCCTAGAAGGAGTCCAACACCTTCCCCCGACCACTCTGAGGGAGAGGAATATGGACAAGATGACCAGTACACTTTCCCCATCAATGACCCCGATGCACAACAGGATTCCTATGACGACATAGGTGACCAGGGAATCCAAAATGTGGGCAGGACCCACAGCCTTTCAGTGCACGTGCATCCCCAACAGAAGACTCTGCAGGATTTCATGCACTCATTGAACGGGCAGCTGCTAATCATGATGTGGACATGCATGCTGACCCAGTGGAGGAAGATTTTCTGTTTGACACTTTTTCAGTCTCTGAAAGGACAGTCAAAACACTTCCTATGCTCAAAGGTGTCCTTAAGCATGCTGCGGAAATCTTTAAAGAGCCTACCAGGGCGAGGGTGGTCAATCCACGCATAGAGAAGAAATACAAACCAGCACCTGCAGACCCTGTATACATTCGGGGACAGTTGCCACTAGACTCTCTTGTGGTCGCAAATGCCCGCAAGAGGGCAAACTCCCAGACAACGGGTGAAACTCCTCCCCCAGACAAGGAGTCTAAAGTGCTTGAGGCAGGGGGCAAAAGAGTAGCTGCGCAGGCTGCCAATTTCTGGCGTATTGCGAACACACAGGCGCTATTGGCACGTTATGATAGGGCGCATTACGACACCCTAGAGCAACTTTTACAACACCTGCCTTCGCAGTTTCAAGAGGGTACCAAACTGCTTATAGAGGAGGGTAAACTCATCTCCAACGCAGCCATAAAGTGTGCACTTGATGCCGCAGACACAGCAGCTAGGGCTATTAACACTAGCGTCATGCTGAGACGACAAGCGTGGCTACGCATATCAGGGTTTAAACCAGACATTCAAACGACCATACTCAATCAGCCCGTCAATCCTGATAGACTGTTTGGTCCTGATGTTGACACCACCCTCGAAAAGATTAAGAAAGACAACGAGACAGCTAAGTCTATGGGGGCCCTTCAGTCACAACAATTCCGGGGCAACAGTTTTCGTCGCTCAGGTGCACGTGGAGTCACCCGAGGACAGATGGGTCAACAATCACAGTTCACTAGAGGTGGAGCACAGTCCTCGTACCCCAAACAGAATAAAGGGGGTTATCGAGGAAACAGCACCAGAGGACGTGGCAGAGGAACCAACAACTCCCGTTCCTCTGCCCCAAACAAACAGTGACTCTCTGTCACTGCCCCCCGACCATTTAACACCTGTCGGGGGGAGACTCCAGCAGTTCCTGCCAGTCTGGACAAACATCACCACAGACAGGTGGGTACGACAACTTGTCCAGTACGGTTATTGTCTAGAGTTAAAGTCCACTCCACCCAACATTCCACCAAGGCAACGGCCTATGTCCGCAGAGCACTTGCACTTATTGCAGCAAGAAGTAGTGGTGATGCTGCAAAAAGGCGCAATCGAGCTCGTGCCAGTGGAGGAGGAAGGCACAGGGGTATATTCCCTGTACTTCCTTATTCCAAAGAAGGACGGATCTCTCAGACCCATTCTAGATCTGCGTCCCCTCAACCTGTATATACTATCAGAACATTTCCACATGCTTACACTGCAACAGATTCTTCCCTTGCTGAACCAAGGGGACTTCTTAGCAACCTTAGACCTCAAGGATGCTTATTTCCACATACCACTACACCCGTCCCACAGAAAATACCTCAGGTTCACTATCCAAGGCAGGCATTATCAGTTCAAAGTCCTACCCTTCGGAGTGACAACCGCCCCAAGAGTGTTTACCAAGTGTCTGGCGACGGTAGCGGCGCACCTCAGGAGGCGGAACATCCATGTCTACCCCTACCTAGACGACTGGCTCGTTCAAGCCAAGTCGGAACAACAGTGCGCCGCGGACATGTCGACTACCATTCACCTCCTTCACAATCTGGGCTTCTCGCTGAACTACCCAAAGTCGCACCTTCAACCAGCACATGTGCGGCAGTTTCTGGGCGCGACGATAAATACCCTGACAGCCATGGCTCAGCCAAACAAGGTCAGGATAGACAGCATGCAGTCTCTAATACAGAAGTTCAAACCACAACACTCGCTCCCAGCGCGAGTATTCATGCAGTTGATTGGCATGATGGCCTCCTGCATCTTCATAGTCCCTCACGCAAGGTTGCATATGCGTCCGCTGCAAGAGTGCTTAGCAAATCAGTGGACACAGGCTCGGGGACAATTGACAGACCTAGTGTTGGTTACCAGTCGGGCGTACAACTCTCTGCATTGGTGGAATCCACACAACCTTTGCAAGGGCCGACTGTTCCAAGAGCCAGTGCCACAGATTACCCTGACAACGGACGCATCTCTCCAGGGATGGGGAGCTCATCTGCTCACTTACACTGTGCAGGGACTATGGACCACGCAGCAACAGAAGATGCACATCAACTATCTGGAACTGATGGCAATCTTCATGGCGCTCAAGTCCTTCAATGTACATCTGTGCAACAAGGTAGTGTTAGTCCGGACGGACAACATGACAGCGATGTACTACATTCAAAAGCAGGGAGGCACCCACTCGCCGCAGCTGTCTCATCTGGCTCAGTGCATGTGGAAGTGGGCCATTCAGAGGAACATCTTCCTCATGGCAGAACACCTCCCGGGCAAGGACAATCAGATGGCGGATCTGCTCAGCAGATACAGCCATCAAATGCACGAGTGGGAGTTACATCCATCAGTACTCCTCCCGTACTTCCAGCAGTGGGGTCATCCGGAGATAGACCTGTTTGCCACACACGAAAACGCAAAATGCCAACACTTTGCCGCCAGGTTCCCTCACCCACAGTCGCAGGGGAATGCGATATGGATGAACTGGTCAGGCAAATTTGCGTACGCTTTTCCCCCAGCACCTCTGATACCGCTGGTGGCAAGAAAACTAAGGCAGCACTCGATGACACTCATCCTAGTTGCTCCAACGTGGGCACGCCAAGCATGGTACACCACGTTTCTGGAACTCTCGGTGGTGCCGCATCAAAGGCTGCGCCTAACGCCCAGGCTTTTGACGCAGAACCATGGAGACATTCAGCATCCAGATCCGCAACAGCTCAACCTGGCGATCTGGCTCCTGAAGTCCTAGAGTTTGGCTACCTTCACCTACCTCCAGAATGCATGGACATCATCAAAGAGGCAAGGAAGCCGACTACCAGAGCATGCTATGCTGCAAAATGGAAGCGTTTCGTCCTTCACTGTACAGCCAATAGCATAAACCCGCTAGATGCATCTATCCCTAACATCATTTGCTATCTGTTACATCTTTACAAGTGCAATCTAGCGTACACTTCCATTCGGATACATCTATCCGCCATAGCAGCTTATCTTCAGAACAGGCAGCATCTCTCTGTCTTCAGAGTGCCTGCCATTAAGGCCTTCCTTGAAGGTCTGAAACGAGTCATTCCCCCAAGAACACCGCCAGCTCCGGTGTGGAACCTCAATGTGGTCCTCACCAGGCTGATGGGACCACCTTTTGAGCCACTACACTCGTGTGAACTCCAGTTCCTAACATGGAAAGTGGCTTTCCTTATTGCTATCACTTCACTGAGACGTGTCAGTGAGCTGCAAGCGCTCACAATCCAAGAGCCATTCATACAAATTCATCCAAATAGGGTGGTACTGCGTACTAACCCCAAATTCCTTCCGAAGGTGGTGTCACAGTTTCATCTCAACCAAACTATTGACTTGCCTGCATTCTTCCAAAACCCACAAACGGTGGCGGAAAGAATGCTCCATACTTTGGACGTTAGGAGGGCGTTGATGTACTATATTGACAGGACACAACACTTTAGGAAAACAAAGCAACTTTTTGTTGCCTTCTCGCCACAGCACAAGGGCAACCCTATTTCCAAAGCAGGAATCGCCAGATGGATTGTTAAGTGCATCCAGATATGCTATCAAAAGGCTAAACGCACCTTAACAATACCCCCAAGGGCGCACTCCACACGCAAATTGGGGGCATCCATGGCTTTCCTGGGGAACATTCCTTTAGAGGACATTTGTAGAGCAGCCACATGGGTTACACCACATACCTTTACAAAACACTACTGTGTTGATGTGCATTCCAAACAGCAAGCAGCTGTTGGGCAGGCTGTTCTCAAGACACTTTTTCAAGTTTCTGCAGCTGGCACGGGCAACCGCCGCTAATGGAGGGACTGCTATACATTCTATGCAACAGATATGAATTTAGCAGCCCACATGCCTCGAACTGAATATGCTACTTACCAGTATGCATCTGTTCTTGGCATGTAGGGCTGCTAACATTCATATCGCCCACCCTCCTCCCCGGTGCCTGTCGCAGCTGCAGACATACTCTTGCATTCAATCATTAGCATGGACATCCTTTACACTTTACACTCCATCTCTGCCACAATGGCTAAAAACAATCTGGGGATGGAGCCGATGCCCATGCGCACTATAGTCCAGGGGAGGAGCCACCTATCTCAGGATACTTCGAAGACTCTTCCAGGACAACAATGTGCGATCATCCGGACCCAACACTAGGCGGCGATCTAATGCAACAGATATGAATGTTAGCAGCCCTACATGCCAAGAACAGATGCATACTGGTAAGTAGCATATTCATTTCTCTCCTTCACAGCTCTCATATTCAGGACGTGACAATTATTGCTCTCAGGCTCGCATGTAGACTTTATTGACAGAACTACTGTAGAAGTTAGACACATTTCTGAGCACTCATGCATCTCTTTAACACCTATATGGGGCACCCTATGTACCAAATGCAATTTATGGAGACTATATGATGACATTTTAGACCTAAGTGGACATAAAACTAAAATATGTAATGATATTAATCGCTTCCTTGATGCTAACCTGGTTGATGATACTTCCTCCCTCAGCAAGATGGTAGGTGCAGAAGGCAACCATTAGGGGTTTCCTGATTAGTAGCTGGTCCTTTATGAGTAAATGAGCTATTGAAATCTTAAATAAACTAGAAAAAGAAAACCTAGGATTAGAACTCCAACATAGACATTCCACCTCAAATAACCTATTGCTAGCATAATTAAATGCAAAAAAATATAACAATCTACTCAGGGCTGGTACTTGGATACAAAAACAGATAAGTGTATGTATGTGTGAATCCAACAAAGCGAGAAACTACTTGTTTCCTATTGACATTTAAACAAAACAAATTGTTCATAACTGACATTAAAGATGCAAACAGTGAGATATAGGCCACTTCTGTACGGAACTATCTGATAGCAATACACACATTGACCCAAGTAGTTGCTTAGCGTTTCTGAACTCAATTGACCCTCCCACAGTTAGCGATGCAGAAAGACAGTCATTGGCTTCTTCTCTCACAGCAGAAGCAGTCTGGACACTCATAAAACATTTGAAGACTGTGAACGCCCCTGGATCCGATGGGTATGCAGCTTTTTTAAAATAAATATTTCTGGACAGAATAGGAATCCCCCTAATGGAATTATATCACACATTCTCATCCTCAGGAGTGATTACAGCTACTCCATTAGAAGCTGTGATTCCAGAACAAGTGAGAGTTTTCTCTTTCCCGAACAATTACAGACCAATCTCATTAATAAACTCAATTTTAA
Source organism: Lissotriton helveticus (assembly GCF_964261635.1). Taxonomy (NCBI): domain Eukaryota; kingdom Metazoa; phylum Chordata; class Amphibia; order Caudata; family Salamandridae; genus Lissotriton; species Lissotriton helveticus. Next base: position 1,594,331,359 of record NC_136069.1, on the reverse strand, counting down.
GATGTACGTAAAAGTACTCGCTTCCCGCTTAAATAAATTATTCCTAAGCTGATTCACCCCTCACAAGTGTGCTTTGTTAAAATCAGGCTGTCTAGTGACAACACTAAAATATTTTCTCATGTCATTGAGTAAGCCTCTCTCACCTCTTCTCTTCAGTTGCAATAGCCCTGGATGCTGAGAAGGCCTTTGACAAGGTTGCCTGCCATCATGCACACATTTGGTCTTGATGACTATTTTATCTGGATGGTGAGGACCTTATACATGCAGCCTAAAGCAAGAGCCTGTTTAAATGGTACCTTATCGCTTATTTTGATCTAAAACAGGGTCCAAAACAGGGATGTCCTCTGTCACCACCATCTTTTTCTACTAGGTTTTACAAACTATAAGAGATAATAAGGGAGTTGTGGGTATTGCTTATGGTAACTTTACAGTTAAATTTGCAGCTTATGCCGATACCATCTTAGTCTTTACTGAGCATGTGGAGTCATCTGTCCAAGCACTATTGAAGCTTATTCCCGAGTCGCTGGTTACTTCCTAAATAGGGATATATCTAAAGTAGTGGCCTTGATAAACTGGGGGGGGGAGATATGTTTTAAATAACTCTGGGTTATATCGTCAGGCTAAATTAAAAAAAATATCTTTTTATCAAATTCATTGACAACCTCCGGTAATCCTTCAGGCATAATGAATATATTACCTCCTGAAAAGTATTGAATATCTTAGAAGGTTGGTCTCCAAAATACCTAATATGGTGGGGCAGAATTGAGACACTCAAAATAATAATCACTCCCATGATAAATTATCTAATTTCTATTATACCGATTTTTTAATCCTTTGATTTCTTTTATAGTCTGGATGGTCTTCTTCTACAACAATAAAAAAAATATGAGAATCTCCTTAAAGAAACTAAGAATCTCTAAAAACACGGCCAGATTTCTCTCTATACCACAAGGCTTTTCTCTTTAAACTATGCTCTCTTTGGCTTTCCTAAGTGGAGCAATATCAACAGATATGGTTGGAGGTTGAGAATCAGATTGTAAAACATTCTAATCTTCTCTCCTTTTTGATACCCTCTACCAAAAACATACCACACTATGTAGGTATTTTCTATCAGTCAAAAAAATGATTTTGATATTGACTCATTTTCTGGCAGGAAGCTCAAAAAATCTTACTTCACATCAATTTGAAATAACAGCTCAATTAAGATAAAGAGCTAACCACTTAACAGGACCACTTGGAGGATGCAGGCATTTGCACTTTGAACCAGTTGGACTCCCCACAAACTCCACTGACATTCGCTAACTTGCAGCATTCCTACCATCTTCACAATTTGGAATGTTATAGGTTCCTTAAACTAAAATCAGGTTTAGCTAAATCTAAAGCTACTTTCTCACACCCTACTATCACAGATCTCATTACTATATATAATCTTAATGGACACTGTGTTTCTGAAATATACTACCTTCTTCTACCAAAATTATCTAAACTATTATTACATACTCAAACTAAATGGGAATCTGAATCAAATTGGCAAGAGATCTGTATGGCCAGTTTTAAGTACAAAATCACTCCCACCCTTGCTCAAACTAAACGTAATCTTTTGTATAGAACACACTGGACTCTGGACCCCACATTACATGTATAAAATGAAACTAAAAGATAGCCCTTTATGATGGAACTGTAACGATGTTACTGGCGACTTACCTCATAGGTTGTCTTACTGTCTTTAAAAGTCTTTTGGCAAAAAAAATATTTCTATTCATCGAAGATGTTTCACAAATCAAAACAACCTTTTGTTTTTCTTACTTGGTGACCAGACCATATGATTGGAATATGCTAAATTGGAATGATAGACACCTTTTGGACCTTATACTTAACAGTAGTTGTAAGGTAATTCTACCAAAATTTCATTCTAACTCAAGAACGTATAATATTTACAGCAGGCAATATCCCTTTTCGACAGCCTCCCTAGAACGCCATGACTCATCCCATATGGGAAAAACGACACTTTATCTAGAACAAATTAAATCCCTCTGATTGTTTACTGTACTAAATATATGGCATTGGATGATTCTATTGCCATGCTGATTCTGTTCCCACCTACACCAGCTTTTATTCTGTTGTTTTCCTTCTGTCCTTTCTATACCACATCTGTCTTTAAATTGGACTCTAAATCATTTGCTTAGTGACGATCCAGCAGATTATTTTTTTTTTCTCTTCTTGTTTATTCCTCCGGTGCTAATTTATATGCATACACTAAGATAGGCTTCATTGCTGTATGTAAGTGTTGATGTACCTTGTTTTCTAAAATAGAACTTTCAGAATTTAAAAAATCCCTCAAATGAAAAATATTTGTTTTGGTCTCTCAAACTGACATAGTCCTTTGCACTGAAGGGAACTACTTTGTGCTTGGAAGTGCTTCTTGTGAAGGATCAGAACCTCTTAATTCACAGTAAAGTGAGCCAGTGGCTGAAGTGGGCCGACCCTTCACCTCATGCGGTTAGCTTGATTTTAAGGGAAAAAATGTGAACGACACAACAGAACAATGGATGAAGAGGCCTGGCGAAAGCCCGTACAAATATGTTATATATATTTATACTAGCAGCCCGTCCCGACCTTGTCCGGGAGCAATCAGGCTTCCCGGACCCCCGCCCGCCCCGACATTGTGCAGCAGCCCGGCCCCCCGCCTGCCCCGACATTGTGAAGCAGCCCGGGCCCCTGCCCGCCCCGTCCCCCGACCCCTGCTTGCCCTGACCCCCGCCTGCCCGGAGCCTTACCTCAGCCACCGCTCCTCCCCCGCGCTCCTCATTTCACTGCTCCGCCGCTCCTCGCTGCTTACCGCTCCTCCCGCCTGTTCGCCGGTCCTCACCGCCATTCCTCACCGCTCCTCCCCCGCGCCATGTCCGCCGGTTCTCATCCGCTCCTGCACGCCGCTCCTCCCCGCGCTCCTGATGCCACCACACAGGTCACGGCCGGCGCTACTTGCAAGGGACTACTTTTTTTATCGTCAATTTTTTAAATAACGTATATATTTTTTATTTATATAGCCTATGTCCATCTGCACACCCTGACAATTACAATGATGTATCGGGTGTGTGGATTGGCGCTGTGGTTCCTGAGTTTACCCGCCTCAAAGGTGCAAAGTTCTTCCTTTATTATAGTAGTATAGATATCTCAATCCTTCCCTCTGACCTCTCACGCCTTTAACCAGTAAGGACACTTAACTACCCAATATACAACCGATATAAGTCTTTACTGACTATCCCTCAAGTAGAGATGTTCCAAAGAATGCTGGTCTGGCACTAACCAAGACCTCTTCATTTTACTAAAAAAAGAAAATATATCTATATAGCTTTTGAGGCCTACATAAAAATAGCTGAATCACTGTTGTGTTAACATTATTGAAGATCACACATTTGCAAGTGCATTTCATTTATCTCATTAATTCAGTTATAAGTTCTCTTCACGATATACATGTCAGAATTAAGTGCTACTAAAAAATTTCTTTTTAGTCATTATTAGCACAATACCATGCACGCATAATTTTCAACGGGTCACTTTTCAGTGCATATTTTTTTATTTTCATATGCGTTACAAAATCTCATATTCATCCTAGGTTAGTTCTCCTTGAAAAAGCATTTTCTACATTTCTCTAGTTCAACTATGCACACACACATTTATTTCAATGCACATTTGAATTTTGTAATCATGAAAATTCTCTGTTATATTGTATTTTTTATCTTCTCACAACACGTAAATGCATCAGCATGAAATTTCATTTTTTCTCACTTTGTTTGCATTATTTGTATCATCGTTCTCTAAAACTGTGCATGCTTTTACGATACAGTATGTGAACTCATGTTTCCAACGTAATAGGTTAACATATCTCATCCAGTAAGAGAGTTTCGTAAAATGATTTTTTCTGGTAGGAATTGGTAAACATAGATGCCAGATAACATCTACACTCCAACACCTCCATTCACACGTTGATTAAGAAACAGAGCTACCAAAGTGACATCATTACTCAGGGTCTCTGAAACGTCAAAAGGTTTCAGTGGTTAGAGAAACGAAAAACAGTATAAATTACTAATAAAGTGCTGTATGCTGTCATTGGGTTAGGTAGGGAAAATACCACGGTACAATTATATGTAACACACTGTCAGTGTATAATGAATACTAATAAATACTGTTTATGTAGCCCATAGTAGTTTCTTGCCATTAAATAATGGATATTAATTACTACCCGAGCTCCCTGATACTTGTTGTCGACCTCGGAAGAATGTATGTTAGTTAGCCCTGCATGGATTCAGATGTATTAGGTGTATTCGATGTATACATGGTTACATGTACCTTATCAGCAGTGTCACTGGGTTTCTGCTATTCGGTGGTCCCACTCGCCATGTGCGTTTGCTTGCTTTGAAAGGAGAGCACACCATTTGGTATGTGTTTTAATGTGGATTTTGACGCATATAAATAGAAGGTGCACTAGAAAAGAGTCCAGTTCCAATATAAATTCCAAATTGTTTTCTTTTTCCCCAAGTATAGAAAATGATAAAAATCAAGCCAACGTGTTTCGATACGAATAACGTTTTTAAATTCTATTTGATGACCTGATGTGAATCAGTTGCTCTGGAATTGTACTAATGCAATATCGACCGAGACTGTCATTATACGTACACCGTTAAACGCGACTTATAGCTCTGAAGAAGTTCCAGGTATTGGAACAAAACACATTGGCTGTATTTTTATAATTTTCTATTCTTGGAGAATAAAGGAAACAATTTGGAATGTATGTTGGAACTGGACTCTTTTCTGGTGCACCTTCTATTTTTTCATAAATCTTTGCATCTGCTGGACAGTAGCACCAAACAGTGGCAGGTGCTGGAAGATTTGTGCACAGGACAATGTACTCAATAAGACTGGTGAATTTGATGCAGACTATAGAGTCCGCTGCTGGTTTCTTTGTATTAGTGATATTCTTTTATTTATCACATGCTCAGACACCACGATCCCCACACTCTTCTGGACAATAGACACATATGGACAACATGCAAGATACAAGGTTAATTGGCACAAATCACAGATATATAGCCCACGCCCAATGGCAAAATGGCCACCACTTCTGAGAGATTTACAGGTAGCAACCACGGGGTTCACATATCTGGGCATTTTGCTCACTACCGAGCGCAACATATGTCGCCAACGCAATATTCAACGAATACTGACGAAATGCAAAGAGGATGCCCGGAGATGGAAGACCCTGCCGCTCACGAGAATGGGCCGGGGAGGCGATGTTTAAAATGATAACCCTACCACAATTCCTTTACGCACTACAAAATGCCTACCACCCCCTCCAATGCACGATATTTCGAGAGATAGATGCGCAACTGCGCTTGTTCCTGTGGCTGGGGAAACACCCACGCATTGCACTGCAAAGACTGCAGCGCAATCAATATAACGAGCGATTGGCATTACCAGATGTGGAAGCCTACTACTGGGCTGAGCATCGCGCTCCTATTAATGATTGGATACATGCAGCAGGCGATCACCCAACATATAGGCTGGAACGAGAAACAATGACCCCAAGCACATTCTTGCACTATCTCTATGGGAGGAAGGGAATTAGGGGGCTGCTCCCAGCCACACAAACTCCTCTGGAGGCATGGGGAAGAGCATCCAAAACAGTGGTATGCAGGGCCGGACTGGGGACCACAACCGGCCCTGGCAATGTGTTGGAGGTGCCGCCGAGCTCTGCCGGGCCGGTTTACGTTCGATTTTGTTACAGGGCCGATTTTGCAGCAATGCTGCAAAAACGGCCCTGTAACGAAAACGGCCCCCAGCGGCCCAAAACCGGCCCCCACCCGTGCGGCGCACCGGGGGATTGCCCGGTGCCCGCTATGGCCAGTCCGGGCCTGGTGGTATGGACCCACAAACCTACTAAGGCAAAGCCAAGCCTACTGGTTTCAGGGAATGGGACAACATATGGATCTCAACTATAAGGGATATCACAGACAAAGGCACCCTTAAATTATACCCTGCCCAGTGCAACAAATTCACACTTCAAGCATCCCAATTACTCAAATATGCCCAATTAAACACGTATGGCTAGCGGAGGGCATAAATGGGGTGAACTTTACTGGAGGACGCACCACTGGAGGGAAGGCTCCTACTAGAACAACTCGCATTGAAGGCTGTCTCAGTCACATACAAAACCCTAAATAACAAAATGCCGGACAATCTAGGCAAACTCATAAATACATGGGAGGAGGATCTAGGGGTCTTGGAAAATGTAAATTGGGAGGCCCGCCTTGTTGCACTCAAGAGGGGTAGCAATTAAGTCACGCTACGCCTTACCCAATATAAAATCCTTCACAGAGCCTACTACAACGAGGTCAGGCTAAACAGCATTGGGAGGGCGGACAAACCGAACTGCCTCAGATCTGGACAAGACCAGGGAAATTACTATCAAACGATATGGGGCTGCATACCATACAGTTCTACTGGAAGGAGATCGTAGGAGAAGTAAATTAATACAAGCGGCTATCCCAATGGATCCGAAATGTATACTGCTAGAGATTCCTAGCGATGTGGACCATGATAGACCATAGTGGATACTCAGCACATTGGGAATGGTGCTAGCAAAAAGAGACATAGCAAGGCATTGGGGTGGCCTGACCCCACTGATGATACACAAATGGAAGGCCGGAATGGACATGTACACGCAGCAGAAAGGGTTGCATTTAAGGGTAGAGACTGCCCAAGAAAGGTCCACAGGATATGGTATAGCTGGTGGAAATATTATGGGCTCGACCTGTTGGATAACGACACACAGATGACCTACACCGAGGGGTTAGGATAGATATTTCCGCACGGTCGACTAAGAGATGATGCGATACCCCAAAACAATGATACAACAATGGGAATACGAAATTGTAGGTATGGGACATGGTTGGGATAACATCGAGGCACTGCAGATGTGAAGTACAGAATATTAGGTGAGATGAGAGTATTAAGCTCATATACAATCCACTGAACTTTGGGACGTTGGGAGGGACTGCCTACGACTAAGTGCGACAAAAGTTATGTTTCAGATTGTTTGTTTGTGTTATTTCAATGATGGAACTGAAATCAATAAAAACATATATTTTTTTAAGTGCTCCATTGTTCTGCTCACAAGTGGAATTTCGGTGCACTTTTTAGGTCTCGCCTCCTACACAGCGTGCATGCGCTGCATAGGAGGAGACCTAATGCCATCGGCAGAGCTTCATCAGCAAAGATGTGCACGCCTTGCATTGCTTGCAATGCAATGCGTGCACATCTTGGCGATTTCCTTTCAGGAGCATGCGGCGCCATATGGTCGCACGCTCCCGAAATTAAATCGCCCATGCCCCCTCCCCCTGCTGACACTTTCACTGCCGCGCAACTTTACTGCCGTGCGGCCAATGCTTGTTTTTGGCAGTCGCCAAACAACTGGAAAATAGCAGGAAAAAAAACGACGGAATGCAGGTAAATTGAGGCTGTCTCCAGTGTTATCAGCCTCCAGATGTTCGGATCAGATAAGAGCCCCCCTTGCCCTCTGACGCCCCTCACGTAATCAGGACGGGCCCTTCAACTTTTCAGACCACTCAATGTAAACATTCATTAGCCTGGCAGCAATGCCACCGTGGGCAGTGGCTTGCCCCCTGCTCTGCGGGACGTGAGCGGTGGGCACGGATGCAATACAGATCGTTTTGAGTTCTCTAGCATAGCCCATGAGGTCGCACGTCTAGCATGGCGCAGGGCTACAGCACGTGCAATGTGATTGGCTGAGTGCACACCAGTCTCTCGTGCCTGAGTGCAACGACCCTCGAACGGTGCCACCCAGGGGCAAAAAAACAACACATCACGCGCGTTACCATTATTTTTTTTTAAATATATTTTTTATTGCGAATATATAAAAAAGGCACAAAGCTCACAGACTTCAATACCACTGAGATGAAATCGGTATGAACATGATGCTCCAACGTCAATACACAGCCGTATATGGCCCACATCCCGGAGGCTGGGCGGCGTAGGAGTAAAGCATTTATAAGAGAAGGGAAAATTGCATTTGTGCACTGAGAATACGATACTATCAGTACCTTCGCTATTTCACTCATGTTGCGCTATCAAACTACATAACAATGTAACAAGAACCAATTACCCCAAAAATGGCATCATTTAGTACAGATCCGAGCAAAGTAGGACATTCAGGTGAGGGCCAACTAAGGCGCAGTCCTTATAATGTAATATGGACCCATGGGAATCACAGCTATGTACAGGCCTACATAGTAAGGAATGTCGGCGTGGCAATTTGGAGGGCTCCCACACCGGACCCAGTCACCCCACCCCAGTACTCCCCTCCTCACAATCAGACTCCGAGGCAGCGGGAGTAAACAACTCAGCGCTAGTAGCATCTGAATCATCTTCCGCCAGCCCCTCCATGCACAATATTCTCCAAGCAAGCAAATCGTCCTGCAGTTTCTCATCTTTTCGAGTGCTCTGCATGTGCGTTTCTTCAGCTAAGGCCCATTCCCTGGCATCCCTCAGCCAAGTGGAAATCTCGGGCGCTCTTTGACCCATCCAAGTGATGGCCACTCGTCTCCTCGCCAGAACTAGCAAGAGTTGCAGAAATTTATAGGACAAGTTCTTTTTTTTAGGTTTAGGCACCAGTGCCAGCAGGCAGTGGAGTGGGTCCAAGAAAAGCCTGATGTGCGTGGCTGGAGCAATGTGGGCTACCACTTTGCGCAAAAATCCTGAACTAAAGGACATTCCCACGCTAAGTGCAGAAAGCCCGCCCTCCGCGTCTCACACCTAGGGCACTCGTGACGCTTATCCGCCAATATGCGATGTAGGGAGATAGGTGTCATATAGGTGCGATGGACAAAGTTAAAGTGTATGAGCTTGAATCGTGCGTTACAGGAGACCTTACGGGTCAACAGCCCTATCCGTTTCCGTTGCTCAGGCGCCAGTTCCACCCCTAAGTCCGTCTCCCATGCCGCCCAAGCCGGTGCCGTCGGGGGCGGTGAGTCTCGGCGCATGGCCGAGTAGAGAAGGGAGATTAAGCGCCTACCCCTCCCACAGGATAAAATGATGTCGAAAGTATTGGTGAGCGGAGGCGCTTCCGGAAATTGGGGCCACGTTATCCTGGCCACATCTTGAAGACTATGGTAGTGGAGGTATTGCCCCCCGCCCAGCCCAAAGGACTCCATGGCGCATTCAAAGGACACGAAGGAGTCGCTAGGGTAGAGGTCCGCCAGAGTCTCGCATCCTCCGGATCGCCACTCCCTATAGGACATATTTTCTTCCAACCGGAGTATCGGGGCTAAAATCCAAACAGGGAGCTCCCTATGAAACGGGGCACGCCTCAACCCCCTTTCGACAAACCGCTGCCAAATCCCAGCCATGTGCCGCACCACATATGGCAGAGTGCTGTCGGCGCCACGACCCTGCATCAAGGCCTTGTCATCCGCCAAACCAGCCAGCAGTGTCAGTTCCCAATTATCAGTCTCGGCGAACCACTGTGCGGCTGGTAGAAGTTGCGCTGCATAATAATACAGGTCAAACCTCGGGGCCTCGAGGCCTCCCTCATCCCAACATCTCGTTATGGTGCGTAGTGCTACCCTGCTGCGTCCACCCGCCCAGAGCAGGGAGGTAAGGAGCGAGTTCAACGTGCGAAACACTCGGGGAGGCAACGGACATAGGGTATTCTGTAAGACGTATAGAATCCTGGGGAGCATCACCATTCTGGCGATTGCCAATCGCCCCATGAGGGAGAGAGGAAGCGTGTTCCAAAAGGCAACAGATTTGTGGAGGGCCCGAGTATTCTGTCAACATTGCGAGCCAGTAGAATCTCCTCAGACGTGGCCACCTGAATGCCCAGATACCGGAACGCCACTCGCTCACAACGGAGGCCCAGGCAAGGCAGGTCCGTGTCCGGGTCCGGGAGATAGCTGGTCAGTGGGAAAACCAAAGATTTGTCAATATTGATGCGCAGCCCAGAAGCCGCACCAAATCGGTCCAGGAGCCTCAACAAGGCGGGGAGGGCCTCAACGGGGGAAGTCAGATAGAAAAGCGCATCATCTGCGTAGAGGGAGACCACATTGGTGGTGTCACCCACCACTATCCCCCAGTGTTGCAGTTCAGTGCGGGCGGAAACCGCAAGGGGCTTGATTGCAAGAGCAAACAGGAGTGGGGAGAGAGGGCAGCCCTGGCGGGTGCCTCTCTCCAACGACCACTCATCCGAGCGGGCCGATCCCAAGCGCACCATGGCTCGGGGCACCCCATAGAGCACCCGGATCCAATTGCGAAATCCAGGTCCGAACCCCATCTTCTGAAGCACCTGCATCAAGTATCCCCAGTGTACCGTATCGAAGGCTTTAGCCAAATCAACGGAGACCAACACATGAGGCCCCTCTCTTCCCCGCACCTCATGCAGCACATGATTGAGGCGACGCAAATTCATCGCCGTGTTACGACCGGGGATAAATCCGCACTGGTCGGTGTGGATCAGCCTAGACATGAATGGGGCCAGGCGAGTGGCCAACATGGCCAACAATTTAGTAAGGATTTTTGCATCTGTGTTAAGCAAGGTGATGGGTCGGTACGCCGCGGGATCAGTACTGTCACCGCCCGGCTTCAAAATCATACACACTTCTCCCTGATTCATGGTGGGTGGGAGGGCGCCAGCGTGCAGAGCCTCCGTGTAAACTTGCAATAGGAGGGGAGCCAGGACATGTCCGAAAGAGTGATAGAACTCGGCCGGATATCCATCACCACCAGGGGTCTTAGCACGAGGGAGGGCGGCTATCGCTGCAGTTATCTCACCCAGCGTCAGCTTCGTATCTAGGTCTTTTACCGCTGCCTCCGGCAAGGTGTGGAGGGGCATGTCCTCAAGGTACGAGTGGTAGACGTCCTCCGTAATTAACGGGTCAGCCTCATATACAGTCTGTAGATGGGCCCGAAGGACCTCGAGTATACCTAACTCAGAGTGGACCATAATTCCATTAGACCCTCGTAGAGCCACTATCCTTTCAGGCGCGAATTCACAACGGAGTATCCAGGCCAACAAGCGGCCAGACTTATCCCCTTCACGGTGGAGACGTTGCCTATACTGGCCTAATGTAAATTTGTCGAGCCGGGCGAGTGTGTCATGTATCAACACCAAAGCATCTTCCTCCGCCCGCCGATCTAAGGCATCCGGGTCAGATCGGGACTGAGCCCGTTGAAGCTTAACCTCCGCCTCGTGCAGCTCAGACAATAATTGTTTCCGGACCCCATACATAAGGCCCATACACTCGCCACGCACCACTGCCTTCAAGGCTTCCCACTTCGTAGAGTAGGGTAGTTCATCAGCCCCCCCAGTTGAGCTCCAAATAGTTCGACAGCGACGCTGCCACATGGTCTTTGCCCACCTGATCATGAAGGAGGTCAGCGGGTAGCCTCCATGTACGCGGACGTGCAGCTCGATCCGACCACTGCGCCATGCATGTCACTGGGGCGTGGTCCGACAAATATCGGGCCTGATGAGTGACCGTCAAGGTAATAGACGGGGTGAGGTTAGCCGCAAGAACGCGGTCCAATCTGCTATGGGTACCGTGCGTCGGGGTGTAACACGTGTAGAGCTTCTGAGTGGGGTGACAAGCTCGCCACACGTCGATCGCCCCAAGATTGTGCATCACTTCCCGTAAACGCGCCGTCATACGGGGATTAGTACCCGTCCTGGGTGGATGACGATCCAACTCAAGGTGCAATATACAATTGAAATCCCCACATAAAAGTAGGGGTGCGTCCAAACTCGAAGCCACAAGATCCTGGACTCGAGAGAAGAAGGCCGGGTCATCAGTGTTCGGGGCATAGGTGTTAAGGAGTATGAGTTCCTTGTCGTCCAATCTAAGCCTCACTAATAGGTACCTGCCGTCCACGTCCGCCTCAATATACTGAACGGCGCAAGGAATCCCTGGGGCCACCCAAATGAGGACCCCCCTAGCATATGAGGAGAAAGAAGAATGGAAGATCCGGCCCCTCCATTTCCTTGACAGCCGCTGCGCTCCGTCGTCGTCTAGGTGGGTCTCTTGTAGACAAGCAACCGAGACCCCATGTCGTTTAAGGAAGGTGAGGACCCTGTGTCTCTTGGTGCAAGTGCCCAAACCACGCACATTCCATGTTAAAAATTTAAAACCCATGTCCAACGTTTGGGCCCAACCGGGCCACAGCAGAAACAGAACATGACCCGCCACCCCGCGGTCCCCACAGTAGGTAAATCTAGAGGTGTAGCCCAGTCAGTTGGACGACCACAAGTCGGAGTCAATGTGTACATGATGCCAGCAATACCTTGTTCATGAACCCCAGCCCAACCCCCAAAAACCCCACAACCCGGAACTTTTGCAAGAATAGTCTCCCCACTCCCACCCACGAGCAAGAGGATAGCAACAAAGAAAAACGCCACCCCGCCCTTCCCCCTGCCAGTGCCAGGACATACACAGCCACCCCATACAACACACACACACTCACAACAAGTCAACCACACCCACCCTCCCTCCCAGCTCCCCAAGAGACCCAACGATTCTAAGACAATACCCGGGCATGTCATCTCACCCCAGTCATCAGTGTGGACACGACGTCACTCAAGGCAACCCCCAGCCCCCCCCCCCCCCCCTCCCCCCCCCCGCATCACAGGCCACAAGGGTGCCAGTTCTCAGGTATGTTCCAGGAGCTAGAAAACCCAGCGGCAAGGAGAAGGCGTGTTAGCCCACCACAGTAATAGCACAAGGCAACGCAACCCAAAGACATCCGCCCAAAGAGGTACATTCAACTCGAGTCAAAAAGTTATTCCAACCGTGGTTCAGAGAGGGCCGTCTCCGGAACCACCGGGACAGTAGAGTCCGTGTCTGGCGGCGTTACCTGCAAAGTGTCTGGCACCAAAGTTTCACCAGGGTCAGGGGCCCCGGTCGGACTCGGATCCGCCCTTATCGGTGAGGTCTCCATATGAATAGCTCCATCTGCCCCCACTGTGGGTCGAGCCTCACGAGTACCGCGGGAGCCCGAACGGCGTCCCCTCCTCCCTCGACGCCTCTTCTGCGGTCTGGTCCCCCAGGTCTCACAGGAGCCGCCACGCTCTCCCGGGGGCAGGTCATCTCCCTGATCTCAAGCCATTCCCAGACCTCCGCAGGTGTCTCAAAGAAGTGCGCCCGGCCCTGGGAGAGGACCTTGAGCTTGGCAGGATACAAAAGCATATACTGGAGTTTCATTTCACGCAGTTTTTGTTTTACCCCCAGGTAGGATTTTCTCTGTTCCTGCACTTATTGGGTGTAGTCCGGGTAAATCGACACTCGACTGTTCTCAATCGTAAGGGATTCCGCCTCCCTCGCAGCCCTGAGGATACAGTCACGGTCCTTATAATTCAGAATTTTGGCGATGAGGGCTCTAGGAGCCTCGCCTGGGCGCGGAGGGGGCACAAGAGCTCTATGCGCCCGCTCCACAATGAATACGCTAGACAAACCAGTCGGGCACAGATGCGTGCGGATCCAAGTTTCCAGGAAGCGTTCAGGATTCCTCTACTCCAGTCGTTCCGGCACACCTCCGCATCTTCAGCACGTCTCTCCAACGCGCGGGTGGTAGAGGTAAGCTGGGCTACTGTCTTTTGCAAGGAAGCGACCTCCCCCTGTAACTGTGTGATATTGCCCTCTGCGTCCGAAACCTTATCTGCCACCTTGCGAAGGTCGGTACGTAGGAGGTTAACATCGACGGAGACCGTCTCTATCTGTCGCTCCAGGGCAGAGTGGGATCCCTGAATAGCCTTAAGGATTTCAGCTCTAGTCGGTTCCTCAGGACCCTCACTCCCGTCGTCAGGCCCCGTTTGCCGTGTGATCCTCTGAGGCTGCTGGCGTGCAGTAGTATATTGCACAATCGTGTAAGGTTGGGAGGCCTTCGAGGATCGATCCTTACGAGCCGCCATAGTGATAGTCGCAGCTCCCGCCCAGTGCGTTCCTCAGTGTCCACTCTGGGGCTCGCTGGTCAGGGAGGAATCACCCGACCGGACCAAGGACAATTGGCACAGCGAGGCCACACCAATGCGCAGGGCGGGTGCGGTGCAGGCAGTGCTCGGGACAGGCCGGGCGATCCAGTATCCAGGGCAGAACGGAGGCCGCGTGCACCCGTCTCCTCCCCAGAGCCGGGAGCGCAGTGAAGGCCTGAGTCCGACAACAAGGAGCGGAGCGACTGGGTCAGCGGGCATGAGCAGCAACTCCCTCCAGGGCCCTCTTTATCTCCAGTCGGGAGCAGTCCAAGACCGAGGCCTCCAGAAGCGCCCACTCCGGAAGTCACACGGCCCCAGCAGTCCCCGTCCCACCAAGGAGCTGCCTGAATGAAGGAGGCAAAAATGGCGGGCAGGTGGGGGAGGGGCGCCAGCACGATCGCACCCTCAAAGGCTCCTTCGCTTGTGACCCCTCCAGGGCAACGGGGCATCAACCACCCCCGAGAGGGGAATATAGCGTAGTTCACAGTTCGGGGGGGGGGAGGGAAACAAGTCTGCAGCTCGCGTGGGGCACAGCAATGGCAGCAGGCCAGGGCGACCGCCTAGCAACTCGGGAGACCCACTTCAGTGACCGCTCTCCTCCAGTAGGATCTGGGGCAACAGTACTCACACCCTTCGCCGGTGTTGGTATGGGCCACAGAGACCAGCCATGCGATCCTCAGCAGTGCGGACGCCCGGAGTGGAGCTCCTCCGCAGGATCACAGCGCAAGATGGAGGGCGGCGCGCGCCCTCTCCCTCGATCACCGCCGACCACTGGGGTCTCAGAGTCACTGCTCCCCGCCTTTGTAGTCGCGGGCAGATCGCCGGGGTCTGCCAAGGACCCGCCCGGCCTGTAGCCCACCGCACGTCGGCTCCAGGCGGCCCGCCCGCAGCCCGGTCCCGCGAACGAGGCCCAGACCGCGGTGTCGCGTGAATCAGTGCGGCACCGCCGCCTCCGGCAGTGTCGTCGTCTCCTCTCGCAGGGGGGTCCGGAGCCTCTCCTTCGGATCTGGAGGTCCCAGTCGGGTCCGAGTGCCTTCCGACACGGTTCCAGAGAAGCTGACAGCCCGGGCAGGATTTATTTACAGGATTCTTCAGGTCTTCGGGACGGAGCTGGTGGAGCTCACGTCCTGTCGGCCTTGATGCTTGGCCTCGCCCCCGCGCGTTAGCATTATTGAAGGGGAATGCAGAGGACACGGACAGCATCCGAGCGAGCGCCCATTTTGTTTCTGAACTTTTAGGGTGGCGAGGGAGGAGGCTTGCCTTTTCCTGACAGCATGCATGCAACAGAAGATCTGTAAATGCGCAACAATTGTATCTCGGAAACAATTGGCCCCACTGCTGCTTTTACACAACTGGAATTACTGATAGCAGCATCTCGGGTGATTTTGAAATCTAATATATATTTTTTTTAAATCTTTTTATTTGAATCTTAATATTAAACAATCCGCGATGAAATGGCCACTTTAAAGACAGCAGCGAAACCACTAAAGGAGATTGCATTTGTTCTGATTCAGAGCTTTGGTGAAACGGATAATACAGGACTTCAGATTTTTCAAACCCTACTGGGATAGACTGCATCACCACTCCAATGTAATTCAGGCCTTATGTGTTAGGCCACACGCATTGCACTGTTGGCCATTTTTGCGTCATAATTTTCTACGTAATATGATTGTTCTGTGAGAACCACTCCACAATCTTTCATTAATACCTGACAATTTAATAGAGGTAGCTCGGTTTCACTGCATACCAACGGGTGGTTGCTTTATTTAATTTTGTTCTGTGCACTTGTGGAATGGCCTCTGTTGATCTGCGCTCATCTCCTATGTTCATGTTTGTAAACTACCGTAGATGGGGATTTTGATCTCAGAACTGTAGATATCATTCCAAAAACACAGGTTGAACGGATGATGATCTGAAGCATTATCAGTACTTTTATGCTGTACATTGCCATTCCCCCTCAGATCAATAACAGCCTCACTTGCCATTAACTATGATCTATCTATGGTGGCACCGATGGATTATTTTCAGATGATTCGTGTTAAATACCGACACCAACTTTGGAACATAAAGTTGCCCTTATAGTTCATGAATATACGGAGGTCATTCCCATTATCCGCTATCAGTGTAAACAACGCGGTTTCATTCGTGAATCCAGTTTACAGATACCGAATTCTAGTACAATAGACGGTTTCCTGATGAAGGCAGTAATGCCGAAACCCGCGTAGTCTACATCTACCGCATTGCCTCCATCAACTGCACGTCTATCATATATTATTGATAGATTTTTATATTGAATAGCATGAATTAATCTATGTGAATCTTGTTATATGCATATATACAAATCAGTTCATGAAATCATCTGTATATCCTTTGAGATAAACAAACTTTTATATATATAAAAAAGGAAAAAAATGAGAATCCAAAAGATTAATAATCAAATTTAATAATAAAATGAAATATATTTTCTTAGACATATGTGTGTATATTTTTGATGAGTTGATTGACATCGATTAGTGGTTGCTTAATACGGAGGGACCTAGAACTATTTTTGTCAATTCTTTGACTTAACTAACTATACACCTTTATTTAATATGTTTTCTTCCCTATGTATAGCTCGTTCATTAGATATATAGGGGTCCCCTGATTTCAAAAGAGGACATGGGAGAAAACTACAGTGCCTCATGATGTCCCTCCTGCCCCCCAACAATGGCAATGAGAAGCATATTATTTCTATCTTCATGTCTGATGTATGCCATGCTGTCTTTTTATGTCTAGAAGCTTTAAACAAAGGTGTTAAAAAAAGATCCAGAACAGTAGGTGCAGCAAAATTCAAGTTTGTTAATGGTAAGTTATGGTTATCTTTACTGATAAATTAATGTTTATTTATAAAACCCTCAGAAATTCCCTTAATGAAATACAGTTACAGTGGTGCTATAGTTACACTGCAAAGCCTAAAAATTACTGAAATCCAGTTAAGCCAAGATATCCACACCATTACTCAAGCCCCTGCCATGTGCTGTTAATGGCATCATTGATGACATTTAAAATTACATCAGTGATGACCTCCATGAACAGCACAGCTTGGGAGGAATGGGGCTGACCTAGCGTGTGGCGAAAGCCATATCCTCTACCTGTTCCCCACTTCACGCAGCCGAAGAAAGTGCTCAGTCCCTTTTCTGGACTTGCAATTTTGAGGTTAATTCCACAGCAGCCAAATGACCTGGCGGAAGACCCCCGTCCTTTGCTGAACTAACTGGGTATGGCCTTTAGTTTTGCAAAAAAGGCTTTTAGTACTTTAGTGCAGGATCTGTACTTTATCCAGGACACAGCCTTCATCCACCTATGCCCAGCTGCAGACATCACTTGGTCTTGAGCAAGACATGCGCCTATTGCCCATCCCACCCAAACCTGCTTCTATGACAAGTAGGCACTCGGTAGCCACGGAAACCCACTAAACATAACCTTTTTTGTTTGTAAAAATGGTCTTAGCGTTATTTCAAATCTGGCAAATTATAAATGAAAATCTGCTGGTTTTTGCATCAACTTTGTTTTTTTTTTTTACATTCTATTAGAGAAAACGTCCGCCCTCCCTACATTCAGATACTATCTTTGTCCCCCTCATTCCACGAATGCAGATTTTCTTTTTATTGAACATTTTGTTATTACCCCCCACACAGGCCATGAAAAATCTACCAGCTCACTCACTATGGCAAATCAGAATTTATGGCGAGTCAGATTTTATCAGGTTGAGCTATTTTTAGCACCCACTCCTCCATTCTGGTGAGTGAACTTAAGCTGGAAGGAACAGGTGTTCTTTTCATTCAGAAAGTGAAAGAGCAATAAAGAGTCCTGTAAATCTTGTTTTTATCTTGACACATTTGTTGTCTGTTCAAGGACAGATATCAAATGTCAGTTTCTCTTTTTACTATTGTTTCTCATCTTATCCTGGAAATGTTGTTTACTCTTCTTTCTCTTATTACAGCTAGTGTTTTTTTATCAAATGAGCTATGTGACAATCATTGTGAAACAAAAGCCTGTAAGATGTCAGGTATTTTTTCTAACACTCAACAAAACAAGCATTTACAATGCAATGGTCTCGTCTTTGTTAAAGTTAGAGCTATTGGCATTGCTCATGACATTATTTTTGTTTTTAAAACATATAAATAAATGGCAGTCATTTACAATGCCAATAGCTTAATCACTAGCAAATGCAAGACCTATTGCATTTGCACCCACACACACACAGAGCCACACACACCCACACACACATACAGAGCCACACACAGAGCCACACGCACCCACACATACTTACAGAGCCACACGCACCCACACACACAGCCATACGCACCCACACAGCCATACGCACCCACACACACAGACAGAGCCACACATACACAGACAGAGCCACACATACACAGATCGAGCCACACACACAGACAGAGCCACACACACAGACAGAGCCACACACACAGACAGAGCCACACACACAGACAGAGCCACACACACGCACAGACAGGGCCACACACACACACAGAGCCCCACACACACACACACAGAGCCACACACCCAGTGCCACACACACACACACAGAGCCAAACACACAGACAGAGCCACACACACAGACAGAGCCACACACACACACAGAGCCAAACACACAGAGCCACACACACAGAGCCACACACACAGCCACACATAGACAAAGACCCCCCCCACATACACACACACACAGCCACACACACACAGCCACACACACACAGCCACACACACACAGCCACACACACAGCCACACACACAGCCACACACACAGCCACACACACAGCCACACACACAGCCACAGACAGAGCCACACACACACAGAGCCATACACACACAGAAAGAGCCCCACACACACAGACAGAGCCACACACACACACAGAGCCAAACACACAGAGCCACACACACAGAGCCACACACACACACAGAGCCACACACACACACACAGACAGAGCCACACACACACACACACACACACAGAGCCACACACACAGACAGAGCCATACACACACACAGAGCCACACACACACAGAGCCACACACACAGAGAGCCACACACACACACAGAGCCACACACACACACACACACAGAGCCATACACACACACACACACACACACACACACACACACACACAGAGCCACACACACACACAGACAGAGCCAAACAGACAGAGCCACACACACAGACACAGACAGAGCCACACACACAGACACAGACAGAGCCACACACACAGACAGAGCCACAGGCACACAGGCAGAGCTACACACACAGAGCCACACACACAGACACAGCCACACACACAGAGAGCCACACACACACACACACACAGAGCCACACACACACACACACACAGAGCCACACACACAGAGAGAGACACACACACACACACACACACAGCCACACACACAGAGCCACACACACACACACAGAGCCACACAGCCACACACACACACAGCCACACACACACACACAGCCACACACACACAGACAGCTACACACACACAGACAGCCACACGCACACAGATAGCCACACACACACAGAGCCACACACACACACACACACACACACACACACACACACACACACACAGACTCACACACACATAGAGCCACACACACAGAGCCACACACACACACAGACAGAGCCACACAGACAGAGCAAGACAGAGCCACACACACAGTCACACACACACAGTCAGAGCCACACACACACACAGAGCCACACACACACAGAGCCACACACACACAGAGCTACACACACACAGAGCCACACACACACAGAGCCACACACACACACAGAGCCACACACACAGAGCCACACACACCCAGAGCCACACACACCCAGAGCCACACACACCCAGAGCCACGCACACACAGAGCCACACACACAGACAGAGCCACACACTCAGACAGAGCAACACACAAACACACAGAGCCACACACTCAGACAGAGCAACACACACACACACAGAGCCGCACACACAGACAGAGCCACACAGACAGAGCCACACACAAAGACACAGACAGAGCCACACACACACACAGAGCCAAACACACAGAGCCACACACACAGAGCCACACACACAGCCACACATAGACAAAGACCCCCCCCACATACACACACACACAGCCACACACACACAGCCACACACACACAGCCACACACACACAGCCACACACACAGCCACACACACAGCCACACACACAGCCACAGACAGAGCCACACACACACAGAGCCATACACACACAGAAAGAGCCCCACACACACAGACAGAGCCACACACACACACAGAGCCAAACACACAGAGCCACACACACAGAGCCACACACACACACAGAGCCACACACACACACACAGACAGAGCCACACACACACACACACAGAGCCACACACACACAGACAGAGCCACACACACAGACAGAGCCATACACACACACAGAGCCACACACACACAGAGTCACACACACAGAGAGCCACACACACACACAGAGCCACACACACACACACACACAGAGCCATACACACACACACACACACACACACACACACAGAGCCACACACACACACAGACAGAGCCAAACAGACAGAGCCACACACACAGACACAGACAGAGCCACACACACAGACAGAGCCACAGGCACACAGGCAGAGCTACACACACAGAGCCACACACACAGACACAGCCACACACACAGAGAGCCACACACACACACACACACAGAGCCACACACACAGAGAGAGACACACACACACACACAGCCACACACACACACACAGAGCCACACACACACACACAGAGCCACACACACACACACAGAGCCACACAGCCACACACAGAGCCACACAGCCACACACACACACACAGCCACACACACACAGACAGCTACACACACACAGACAGCCACACACACACAGATAGCCACACACACACAGAGCCACACACACACACACACACACACACACACACACACACACAGACTCACACACACATAGAGCCACACACACAGAGCCACACACACACACAGACAGAGCCACACAGACAGAGCAAGACAGAGCCACACACACAGTCACACACACACAGTCAGAGCCACACACACACACAGAGCCACACACACACAGAGCCACACACACACACACAGAGCTACACACACACAGAGCCACACACACACAGAGCCACACACACACACAGAGCCACACACACAGAGCCACACACACCCAGAGCCACACACACCCAGAGCCACGCACACACAGAGCCACACACACACAGAGCCACACACACAGACAGAGCCACACACTCAGACAGAGCAACACACAAACACACAGAGCCACACACTCAGACAGAGCAACACACAAACACACAGAGCCGCACACACAGACAGAGCCACACAGACAGAGCCACACACAAAGACACAGACAGAGCCACAGCCCACAGACAGAGCCACACGCACACAGACAGAGCCACTCGCACACAGACAGAGCCACATGCACAGACAGAGCCACATGCACAGACAGAGCCACATGCACACAGACAGAGCCACATGCACACAGACAGAGCCACATGCACACAGACAGAGCCACATGCACACAGACAGAGCCACATGCACACAGACAGAGCCACAGGCACACAGACAGAGCCACACGCACACAGACAGAGCCACACGCACACAGAGCCACACACACACACACACACACACAGAGCCACACACACACACACACAGAGCCACACACAAGCAGGGAACAGAGGCGCTAAGAACGATCACAAGCAGGGAACAAAGGCACTAAAAACGATCACAAGCAGGGAACAGAGGCAGTAAAAACGATCACAAGCAGGGAACAGAGGCTCCAAAACTGATGACAAGCGGGGAACAGAGGCACTAAAAACGATCACAAGCAGGGAACAGAGGCACTAAAAACGATCACAACTAGGGAACAGAGGTACTAAAAACGTGGGAACAGAGGCACTAAAAACGATCACAACTAGGGATAATGGTTCATTGCGAGCCCCGGCCTGACCGACCTCCCTGAATGACTCGAGCGGGTGCCGGGCCGCGGGTCGGCTCTCCCCCAGACCTCTGTCCCCTGCCCTGGGGTAGGGATCGCACTGCCTTTCCTGGGACTGCTGCCCCGCCGTTGCCTCGTTACACCTACCTGCGGTTGGTCCTTAGAAAATCCTATTCTCCCACTACCGGCCAGGTCCCCTTGTGCAGGCCGCTCAGTGACCAGGCCTACTCTCAAAAGTTTCTGTCTTGGTATCCCCGGTTCGTAAAGTGTACTCGCACAGATTGAGAATTCCCCGCTTGGGATTTTTTTTCTTCCGTTGGGCGAGAGGAGCGTAGCGTGGGGGGGGAGAGCCCAAGAGAAGGGAGGGGCCGAGAGTATGCAGCAGCGCTGAGGCGAGAGAGGGCGGGGGGGACAAATCACTCAAGCGGCAGGCTGCAGATTCTCCCGAAGGGGCCGAGAGTATACAGCAGTGCTGAGGCGAGAGAGGGCGGGGGGGACAAATCACCCAAGCGGCAGGCCGCAGATTCTCCCGGAGGGGTCGAGAGTATGCAGCAGCGCTGAGACGAGAGAGGGTGGTGGGGGACAAATCACCCTGTGGCAGGCTGTAGATTGTCCCAGAGCAGGCCCATCCGTCAGAGCTGCGCGTCACGTCACGGGGTAGCTTCGGCCCCCCGGCGGTAGAGCCCACAGGCCGATTCTGAGGCAGCCTACATTTCCGGAAGGCAAGAGGAGCGCTCCACACCACCATGTTTCTCCGAGGTCCAGCAGAAATGCCTCGGAGAAACGCACCGTCATTTTCGGACTGGGGGGCGTGTTTTTCTTTTTCTCCTCTTCCCATTGGCTGGAATGTAAAATTTCAGCCAATGGGAAGAGGAGAGAAAGAAACTACAAAACACACCCCTTAATCTGAAAAAGACTGGGGGTTTAAATGGAAAGTCGCCAATGGCTGGCCTCAGTTTAGGAAGCCAGCCAATGGAGAAGAGGGGCAGGTTTAAGCCCCCTACTCTAAAACATAAAATCTCGCCAGCGAGACTGCGCAAGCGCAGCCTATGCAGGCCGAGACCTAAAAAAAGAGTTAAAAACATCTGGATCTGGTTCAATCGTCCAAAACCACATGAATTCACAAGTCAGAACAGCACACGCCATAACATGCTCCAAATGCCATGCACTAAACAACAATTTGTGGACTGCGCAGCAACAAAGGGCTAACAAGGCAACATGACACCACAAATGGACAGACAGCTCAAATGATGGTGTGTGTTACTTGCTGCCCACAATTGACGAAGTTTTTTGATTTTGGACGTTTGAGGGGCAACTTAACTAGCTTCTTCATGGTTTTTCCCCCCCCCGATATTTAATACTCACGGACCTTGCCACAAAGCAGCTGAACACTTCACAAGTAACAGAAAACATCAATACACTCACAGTGTACACTCCGGGCAAAAAGTAAACAGCAGATTCAATTTCTACTCACTGTATCTTTGTGCCTCTTTGTGTTCGGGTGTGTGCTGACGGTTTAGTCTGCTGAAGAGCCTTGAGTCCAGGGCCCACACCGCCCACTGCCTGCAGTGGTAAAGGTGTGCCTTCACTGGCCTCCTTTAATCTTGTGCCTCAGGTGAGTGATGTCTGCACCTGGCACTGAGAGTAAGGTGAAAATATAACAAACCCTGTGTCCTCTCAGAGCCTGCCTGCAGGTCTACCCACTCTGAGCTGAGCACCCTTGTACTGTCCTACTTTAAAGGTAGCACTGGTTGAAACACATCTCCATTTATTTGCAGCCCCACCACGGATTTGTTGCTGAAATAAAAAAAATGGACAGCTGTTAGTGCTTGGATGAACCAGCAAATGCCATTAAGGCTACCTGTGCCTGCTGCCTGCAGTGATGGTGCCTGTTGAAAACCTATTTTTAGCTGTGATATTTATGGCTTTATTATTATTTTTTACATTTTTATATATATCTTCATGTACTAGTCTGCAGTGGTGTCTTAACATTTTGCTTCCACCCACTATAGTATGCATCATGATAACAAGGTCCCCTCACTTCAGCTTTTGGCTGTGTCACTGTTAGTGATGGCACGGTGCTCCTGTGTAATGTACAGATCCGCCGAAAAATAGTCCGCTTCAATGCCAGTGACTACTGGCCGAGTGTGTGCTTCTTCTTTCCATGTTCTCCCTTTTGTAGTTTTATTTATTGACTGGACAAGCTCCCGCACCCGCAGTCCGCCACATTCTGCAAGAGTAAATGGCTTTCGAAACCATTCTTTACTGACTAATCATGGGTACACATGGGTGGTCATCTCGGCATCGATTACGGAGATCCTTTCTAGAGCAGAGGCTGTTTGTCGTGCGTGCAGGTCTCCGTTTCCCCCTCAGAGCTCGGACGGACTGACAGACAAACCTGGCGTGGCTGCAGTCTTTCATCGCCGGGCCGCCCTGTTAGCAGAGCCGCATTCCCTTTCCTCAGGCCGCCGAGTGACATGTGAGAGTGTTTGTGCTCTACCACAGACAGCTGCTCCGGCTAATCCGCGGCCCCACGCCAGCGAGGGCTGGGCTGCCATGAGCGCCGGGGCTGAACCCTGGAAGGAGGCTGTGCTCTGGTCCCAGGCGCGGCTTATGGAGGGCTGCAGCAGGGGATGGTTCCTGCAGCGGCGCAGCGCTTCGAGGCGGAAGCTTGAATATTTTACTCATTTCGGAAGTTTTGGGAAATGAGTTTCCCGCTGGGCCGCTATGTCCTGCGTTAAATATTATTTAGGCCCTCAATCTGTGGCAGCTCCTTATTACTAGGTGGATGCGATAGCAGGGGTGCTTGCTTCTCAGGCAGCATAACTTCTTGTCTGTATGTACATTTTATAATACATTCAACAATACCATATTGTTGGATTTATCATTACCGTTCTACTGACTCCTTTAATCCTAATGACTCTCCTTTCTCCAGTTATTAATTAATAACCTCTTGCAATGTTAACCTATGGGCTGGGGATCTGCAATGGAAAAATAAACTGGGCAGTTTCTACAATACCAGGGCCTATAAAACATGTTTTATAAGGACCCTGCTAATACCTACAGCACCCTCCCCAACCCCTGGAACACCTAGGAAAGGCTTTAGAGGTTTTGAATATATCAAAATATTGCAGAACCTCACTTCCCAGTGCATCTAGCACAAAAGTCGATTTTGGGAAGCACTTTACTACAACGTGGGAAGTGAAATGTGTAATTTCACTAACCTCAGGACATGTAAAAATCTTTTTATAAGGATTCTTCGTATAAGTATCTGCCCCCCCGCCCCCATGGGACACCTAGGTGAGACCCTGTGGGTATCTAATATGCCCAAACATTGGAGTTTATACATTTTTAAGTGCCCCAAACACAAATGTCGAGATAGGGCACAATTTGAATTTTGAAAAGCAGTCCTGCAACACAGGGCTGCTTTTAAACGGACCCCAGGCTTCAGCAGTGCACACTTGCAAGTGCAGAAAGGCTGCTAGCCTTTTAAACTGCCATGCCCTATTATATACTAGGGACTTAAAAGTAGTTCCCATCCCCCTGTCCTATTATGTACCTAGGCCCTATAGGGAAGATCATGCCACTCATAGGGATACCCTACACAGTGTATCCTAGTGTATGTGGGTGTTTTCACTGTATTCTAAGTATATCTTCAGCATTGCACTGGCCCTGATTAAGCAGAGCGCAGGTCAGTCAGAGTCAGTTACCACCAGTACAAGTCAGCAAAAAAGGTTGGGGGGGGGGGTGCCCAAGGCACAGGATGACTTTGCAACACTCAGTCACTCCGACCCAGTCTTTCATTTCATTTAATACTAGTAGTAGTATTTGTCTAATCTATCCTGAAACATAATGCTTCTCAATCATGTTGGACTTAAGTTGTTACGAAGCTTGACCTCAAACATGTCAGAAATGAGAACACTTCATAGAGCTTCTTTGTGAAATAGGTGCGATTTATTTATTGTGATCATCTTGCACTGTGATGCCGGGATGTTAGGACTTGCACTTGCATGAGTACACACTCACATATGTATGTTAAGGGATGTTATGATTGAGGTATAAGCCACAATCTGAAAGAAACACATAGTGAGAGATTCCTTACCTTAGAATTACCCCAGGCGCCAGACTGGATCCGGGAAGTTTTCGTCAGCAGTACCCCTGCGCATCGGAAGGTGGCGTTGTGCGGCTCCGCGTCCGTCAATGGTATTGTGGTCGCCCAGATGACGTCGCAGCAACTACTTAGACGCCACCCTCGAGTACTGACGTCCGCTCTCTATTTTTCCGCGCCAGCAAGCGCAGGTCCGGAGAGAGTTGTACCCCAAGTCATTTTTTGACTGTGTTTTTTAGGCATTTTGTCTCGGTTTTTTTCAGTCGATCGACTCTTGGTGTCATAGGGATGCCCAGTTTCAAGTCTTGCGGAGACTGTCATCGAATCATGTTGGTGACGGACCCGCACCACGTGTCTCTCTACTGCCTGGGACGCAACAACGACCCCAAGTCGTGCCCCGACTGCCGGGCCACGGTGCCGAAGACTTTGCAAGTTGCCGGAAGTCCGGCAGTTGGCTCCGCGCCGCTCAAGGTCCCGGTCCCTTGGGAGGTCGAGGGACCGGTCGCGGAGCCATCACCATTGTTCTTCCGGATCGAAGTCTTCACACTCTGGGTCAGGTAAGGCGAAGCACAAGAAGTCGAAGAAGCGTCATCGCTCGATGACTTCCCATCATGCGACACGGCTTAGGGTGCGGGTGGTGCCTCCCTCGTGGCTCCGATGGAGCCTACGGTGTCGCCGTTGGTCTCCCTGCCCTTCCCGGGTCCGTTTGCGACTCTGGCCCAACTGCAGGACTTCCTGTCAGCCATGGCCCCCCTCTTTGGGCGGTCGGGCCCTGCTGGTGCGCCTACGGGTCCCGCGGGCCCTACTCGGGGTACTTGTCCTTCACTGTCACCGGCTCCGGCATCGCTGTCAGCTCCGGCCCTGGCGCTGCAGGGCCTCCAAGGATCCAGGCCTTGATTCCGGTCGACGCCGGTTGTCCTCGTTACACCTCCACCGAAGCGAATCCCACCAGCACCACCTCGGATGTCGCCCATGGCACTGGATGACGTCCTCCCCGGTGTCAGCCCCGACATGGACACGGAGCTGGAACGGCATTGCTCGACACCGATTCAGACGCTTATGGGGCCTTTCTATCCCTATGTTCAGCCTCCTTATCTTCGGCCTGTACATAAGGAAGAGGGGGACTGGGAGGGGTCTTAGGAGCCTCTCACAGCTCAGTGTGAGTATTACCCGGACTGGGTAGAGGAATTGGGGGATGCCAGTGGTCACACCTCACCTGACCGTGGCATGCTCATTCCTCCTACTGTGGCTACGGAGGAGGGTGCTAGTTATGCAGTGGTGTTGCGTAGGGCGGCAGAGGCCCTCAACCTCCAACTCCCTACCGTGGCCGTCAGAACTAACCTCCTGACAGAAGTGTTTCAGCTGGCGGCTACCTTTGCGGATTCACTGCTGCCTTTTAATGAGGCACTTTCTGACATTCTTTTGGTCACCTGGTTCAGGCCCAACATAGGGGCTCCTGTGGATAGGTACGAGGCCCGACACCATCGCCCGGCCCCAGGCGCCCCATTTTCCTCTCCCAACACCCCACCCTTGAGAACTAGGTTGTCCAAGCCTCAACGTCCCAGAGCACATTCCCTACCGCACCCCTGGATAAGGAATTCAAGAGACTGGAACAATTTAGGATGAAGATTTTTTCTTTCGCCAGTTCAGGGCTGCGGTCTGTGAACACTGCATGCCTCTTGGGCTGTTACCCTCACTCTGTGTTGGATATGGTGGCGCAAGTGCTGCCTCAGTGTCCGGAGGAGACACGGACAGTGCTCGCGAAGGCTATTGCTGAAGGGAGAGCTACAGCCAAGTTCACAATACGACATTGTCACCGCCGACTCGCTGGGCAGAGCAATTTCGATGACAGTGGCTCTCCGCCGCCACGCCTGGCTGAGGACTACGGGCGTCTTGGGGGATGTCCAGAACACCCTGCTGGACATGCCCTTTGATGGCATTCGCCTTTTTGGCAGCAAGGCAGATAGTGCGTTGGAGCGTTTTAAGGATTCACGGGCTACGGCCAAGTCCTTGGGCCTGTCGGCCACTCGACCTCCTCCACCTTCTGCTTTTCGCTCCTTTCGTCACAACTAAAGGGGCGCCCCAGCACGTTCCATTCAGAGCAACAGGCCGCAGCAGCAGCAGTCACAGTCTCAGCGTGGCCACAGACGTGGGAACCGCAGAGGCGGTTCAGGGGGCCAGCGGGTGGGTCAGTCCTATTCCACCCCGGCCACTAGTGCCCCCAAACCTTCTTAGTCCGGTCTTTCAGGCCCATCAAACGCCAGTAGGTGGCAGGATTCGCCATCACATCCCCCACTGGCGCACCATCCCTTCAGACAGGTGGGCTTTACAATAGTCAGAAGGGGCTACTCCCTCCCCTTCGAGGCTACTCCCTCCCCTTCGAGACTACCCCTCCAGCCATGCCACCCCAGTACCACCGAATGTCGGGGGATCACTTGGCACTTCTTCAAGAGGAAATCCCGGCCCTCTTGGCCAAGGGGGCATCGAGCGCGTTCCTGCGCCAGAAGTAGGACATGGTTGTTATTCCCCTGCTTTCTGGTGCCCAAGAAGGACACGGGCCTTTGTCCTATCTTGGACCTCAGGGACTTCAATTGCTTCTTCCGGAAAGAGAAGTTCAAGATGCTAACTCTGGCTCAGGTCTTGTCTGCTCTCGACCCTGGAGACTGGATGGTAGTGTTGGACTTGCAGGAAGAATATTTCCACATTACTGTCCTGCCGGCCCACCGGCGTTACCTGCGGTTCACGGTAGGCCACAAGAATTTTCAATTTACCGTGCCCCCCCTTTGGCCTTACCAGCACCCCTCGGATGTTCACGAAGGTGATGGCGGTGGTCGCAGTTCATCTGCGCAGATCAGGGGTTCCAGTCTTCCCCTATCTTGACGACTGGCTGTGGAAGGCGGGCTCGCCCCAGACAGTCGACTCCCACCTCCAGACTACGGCAGACCTCCTGCATTTGCTGGGGTTCTCCATCAATGTGCCAAAGTCGTACCTGATTCCCTCTCAGAAGCTTCTCTTCATCGGAGCGGTTCTGGATACGACACAGTTTCGGACCTATCCTCCCGAACGGGGTGTCCAGGATATTCAGACTATGATTCCGATCTTTCAGCCTCTATCCTGGGTTTCGGACAGAATGACCCTGAGGCTGCTCGGCCTCATGGCCTCCTGCTGGTTACTCATGCCAGATGGCATATGTGGGCTCTGCAGTGGGACCTGAAGTTCCTGTGGGCACAGATCAGGGGAACCTGTCCGATTACGTCCAGATCTCAGAGGGCATTGCACAGCAGCTGCAGTGGTTACTCATGAACTGACATTGGGTCCAGGGAAGATCTCACTCCCTTCCACAACCGGAGCACACAGTGGTGATGGACGCGTCCCTCCTGGGATGGGGAGCCACATGGGAGAGGCAGAGATCAGAGGCCTATGGTCTCCGGCGGAGTCCAAGCTCCATTTCAACCTTCTGGAGCTCCGTGCGATCCGACTCGCACTGAAGGCATTCCTTTCCTCTGTCAAAGGGAAAGTGGTGCAGGTGTTCACAGACAACACCACCGACATGTGGTACTGCAACAAACAAAGCGGGGTAGGTTCGTGGACCCTATGTCAGGAGGTCCTGCTCCTCTGGACATGGCTGGAACAGCAGGCCATTTCCCTGGTGGTTCAACACCTGGCAGGTTCACTGAACGCCAGGGCGGACAAACTCAGCTGCAGGTGCATGATGGATCACGAATGGCGTCTGAACTCGGACATGGCACAAGGTCTCTTTCAACAGTGGGGCGAGCCTTGGTTAGATCTATTCGCCACCGAAGAGAATGCGCAATGTCAGCAGTTCTGCGCATTGGAATTTCCAAGGCGGCACTCGCTCGGCGGCGCTTTTCGTCGCGAGTGGAGTTGTGGTCTGTTGTACGCCTTTCCGCCTATACCACTTCTACCCAGAGTGCTGAAGAAGATCTGGCGCGACTGGGTCCAAGTCATTCTTGTGGCTCCGGACTGGGTTCGAAAAGTATGGTATCCCGAGCTACTCAGTATAACAATCGATCCCCCGATCCAACTCCCTCTTCGGGAGGATCTTCTGTCGCAGCAGCAGGGGACAGTCGTCCACCCAAACCTGTCCAGCCTCCACCTCTTTGCATGGAGATTGAGCGGCGACAGTTGATTCCTTTTGACTTGCCTCCTGAAGTCTGTGATGTCATTCTGGCAGCCAGGCGTCCCTCCTCGAAGTTGGTATACACCTGCAGGTAGAACAAATTTGTGGCATGGTGCACAGCAAAGGCTGTGGATCCCCTTTCTGCCCCTCTTTCAGAGGTCCTACTGTTCCTCCTTTCTTTGGCCCAGCAGGGCTCTGCTCTGGGCACTATCAAGGGCTACCTTTCTGCTATTTCGGCCTTTCTCAGGATCCCTGATCAGCCCTCTCTTTTCAAGTTCCCTGTTGTAAATATATTTCTCAAAGGCATTACTCATCTTTTCCCTCTTATTCCTTTTGTAATGCCACAGTGGGACTTGAATCTGGTTCTTACATATCTAATGTGCTCTCCCTTTGAGCCTCTGCACAATTGTCCTCTTTGTCTGCTGACCTTGAAGACTTCTTTCCTGGTTGCCACCACCTCTGCCAGGAAAGTGAGTGAGTCCAGGCTCTTTCTTGTAAGCCTCCTGTAGGGAACTTTGTCCCGGTCCCTGGCCGGATGAAGATAAGAGCGAGTCGCAGTGTAGGGTTTAAAGGCTTTATTAGCTCTTCTTTGGTTTAAGTGCTCGGGTTTTTGCATGAACTGAGTAACAGTCCCAGGTATTGACCGGAATAGTCCAGAGTCGCTTGTTATAAGACAAAGAAAACCGGGTTGAAACAATAATCCAACTGGGGAGGGGAACTGGAGAGTTATGCTTCTTTAGGGAATGTTCGTAGTAGGTGGTAACAATCGTGGCTTTGGCTCTCTTCTTCTTTCCGGAGTATTCCAGACCCACGTTACTCCACGTTGGGGAAGACATGAACCGGCCTCCAACAAAAGGGGGGGGAAGAAGGGAAAAGAAAACACACAAGACCAGTGTCAGGGCTTCTGTAATAATTACATGTAGTGGGGTAGGGGAATCGTGCCCATCCCCGCCGGTCCCTAGCAGTGAGATGCCTAAGTGAGGGACAAAGTGCTATCGGCGCGGTGAGGTGCTCAGATGGCCCGCCCACCCCCTTTTATAAGAGAACCCAGTCGCCCCCGTCACTCGCCTCTTGCCACGGTCCCCTGTGACCGTGGTATGGTGAGATCCTGCCTCCTCTGGTTCCTTCAGGGGGTCGATCTCGCTCGCGTTGTCGGGTGTCTTTGCGGCGTCTTCTTCTCCGTGGCAGTTCACGGCGCTGGTAGCGTCCTCTTCGCTTCGTTCGCTCTCTTCTCCTGTGTCCTCGTCGTCCCTCTCGCGTGAATGGGGGTTCGGCTCCGGCTCACTCCTCTCCTTCCTTCCGTAGCTGGCCATTTGTGTCTGCGGGCCGGATGGAGCTGTGGCTGGCGTTTCCTGAAATCCTGCGACGCCAACCTCAGGTCCGGTTTGGTCCCGACCGGCGGCCATCTTGGGTTGGGTCGCTGTGGTGAATCCCTCACACCTCCTTTTCTATCTGTCCATCCGGACAAGATTGTGCTCAGGGCACGTCCATCCTTTCTGCCAAAGGTTGTCACTGCCTTTCACATCAGGCAGACCATCATTTTGCCCACCTTTCCGCCTCCTTCTAGAGAGGAAGAGAGGCTCCACCGTCTGGACCCAAAACGTGCGTTCTCATTTAACTTGAACTGCACACAACAGTTTCAGGTGGATGACCAGCTCTTTGTTGGCTACGTTGGCGCCAAAAAAGGTCAGCCGTACACAAGCGGACTATCTCCCGATGGGTCGTCTTGTGTATTAAAGCCTGTTATTCTCTGGCTAAAAAGGAAGCTCCGTTGGGGCTGCGCGCCCATTCCACCAGGGCTACTGCAGCCACTACAGCTTTGGGACGTGGTGTCCCCCTGCAAAACATCTGTCAGGCATCTATGAGGGCCTCGCTGCACACTTTTACTAAGCACTACTGCCTGGACAGCCAAGTCCGGAGAAAATGCTTCTTTGGCCGTTCTGTTCTCCGAGACTGCCTGGTGTGATCTTGGTTTGCAGACCCACCACCGGGGTTGGTATTGCTGGGGTATCTATTCTAAGGTAAGGAATCTATTACTGTGTTTCTTTCAGATGAACAAGTTACTTACCTTCGGTAACGATATATCTGTAAGACACATTAGTAGTGATAGATTCCTTACCGCCCCACCCATCCTCCCCATTCTGCAAACTGATTTCTAGGGTTAAGGTGATCCCTTTCAGGGTCTAGTTTCAAGGCACCATTGGTCAGTATCTTGCATGGCTCTGTGTTTTCTGGCACGGTAAGTCGTATACAGAACTGACGTCAGCGCGAGAGGGCGGCATCTAAGTAGCTGCTGCGACGTCATCTCGGCGACCACGATGCCAACGATGGATGCGGAGCCGCACAACGCCACCTTCTGATGCGCAGGGGTACTGCTGACAAAAACTGTTCAGATCCAGTTTGACGCCTGGGGGTAATTCTAAGGTAAGGAATCTATCACTACTAATGTTTCTTACATATATATAGTTACCAAAGGTAAGTAACTTGTTCATCATGGGCAAAGTACCTGAGAAACGTGTGGCTTTTCCAATGCTTCTTTCCGTATATGACAGCCATGATATACTATAGATCAGTTTTAGATCGAGCTTACTAGACTGCGCATCCGCTTTCTGTTGCAAGGCATATTGTGGCATAGCATGCACAGGCTTGAAGAACTGCTCATTGCTTACAGTTGGTCGCTCTGCTTCTTATTTATGTCCCAGCTTCTAAACCCTGTGTTTTTCTCTATCCTGTGGAGCATTGCCTTTTGACCAGGTGTTTTTTTGCCCTGTGTGCTTCGATGTTCGGGAACTGCTTTTTTCTTCTTATGTAAGCAATCAAAGTGAGTGCCTGTGCTATTGAATTTCTCCCACATGTATGTCTCTCACCTTATGATGCGGTTTCTTCCATCCCACCCTTGTGTTTCTTCCATGTACCCCCTGCTCTCAGCTGTGTTGCTTCGATCACGCCTGCCCCTCTTGCTTCGCCCCCTGATGCTTCTGCCTCCTTTTATCCCCAGATCAAAAGTGGCCTTATAAAAGTTTTTTCTTTCTTTTTAAATTTAGCCATGCTCCACTGCATCGAGGATGCTGTGCAGCAAGGCTAAAAACCAGTGTCAAAGCCAATAAGTCTCAAAGGACAAACTTACGGCCCCTCGCGGCGGGATGCCTGGCTTTCACCTTGTGGACACCCTGCCGGGGTTTCTCACAGGGGAATACCAGGACGGGTTCCCTAAGCAAGCGCCGGGACGCTCACGGGCAGCTGTGCGCTTTACAAATCCAACACATTTACATTTACACATTTACATTATTGGCTTTGCCAGTGCTTGTTTCATAAATGTTTGTTATTTTGCATTCTTTTTTTGTTTTTACATTCTTATGTCTTCTCTACAGACCGCTTCTAACTATTTGTTGTCCAACACCTATTGTTGATGATATCAATATATAGAGTACGATTTTGTTCAACCTATTGTTCATCATTTATTCACTTTATTCTCAATCTAAATTGCTTGCTTCTTATTCAGTGACTCTCCATGAGAATGCATCTATTTTCCCATTATCTCCCTTGTGTGCTGCTTCCTCCTTCACATCCACTCCATCCATAGCCCCAAGCTCTGCCTTGTGCTTTCCCCACAGCTCAGCTGTGAAAGCACAGTAACAGGTATTCATGACTGGGTCGGATCCTGAAGTTCTGCACGGCACCCTATTGCTTCCTGACCATCTGCCTTTTGAAAGCGCTACTTGAAAGGAGAGTCCCACAATACCCCTGCTAGCCCAGTGAGTCCAAAGGAGTTGCCCAGATCACTTTGGAAGTCCTTCACCAGAAAAGGAGAAATACAGCAAGTGAGAAATTGCTGGTGCACTGCAAAGAGGGGAGCGAGTTCTTCTTGGTGTATATGTTCCTATGCCTCATGTGACCCTTTGTGACAGTAGGATGTCCCTCCATGCGCCATCCTAAGCAGCCTCCTGCCTCTGTCCAGCTTGACGTGAACACAAATCTGTCACCACACATAGGCATAGGTGATCCTGCTAGACTTAGTAGAAATCTTGCAATTTTTTGGCCCCTTAGGTCTTAAACTCTGAGCTCATGAATGCAGATCAGTTGGCCCGTTTGATGAGCTAAGGTCCTCCCAGAGTGGAATTGCACATTTGAGGTTTGGAATTGCAGCCAGTCCAAACCCTTACTCTTACCCAGGGAGATTCACACTCTTTCTCCTGGAGTCCATAACTGTTGACTCTAGGTGACTAACACCAAAAGCCTGGAGATATTTGTTCCTAAA
The DNA here is from genome assembly GCF_964261635.1 of Lissotriton helveticus. Lineage (NCBI taxonomy): Eukaryota > Metazoa > Chordata > Amphibia > Caudata > Salamandridae > Lissotriton > Lissotriton helveticus. The sequence goes on along the minus strand of NC_136069.1, from coordinate 1,594,296,781 downwards.
GGGTGACAGTCCACTCCATATACAGCAAACCTGTTCGAATTTTTTGGCCATGGCTAGCGGAATTAAGGATATCCCTCTTTTAAGCTGTGTGATCAACCAACCTCAACTAGAAGCTAGAATAGAGAAATTTCCATGAACTGTATATCGGGAGAATACTGATACCAGTGAGATAGGGTGACTGCCGGACCCCAAAAGGGAAGTGCCATGAGACCCTAATAAAGCAGAGGTTAAGATTTAGACCGCATCCGGTGTAAGCAGAGTTCAAGACTTTAGCTTATTTCCAAAAATAATCTGAAAGGGAGTTGAGACTTTTTGTAGAGTAGATCAGTAGTGAGTCCAGCAGGGAAGGCTTTTGAATTTAAAATGTGTTTTCTTTCTGGGTAGTTTCTGGGCCTCGGATAGCTCTACACACCTTGATGTTGAAGACTTTCAGCACATTGGACAGCTCAGCAGTTATCCATTGTGCTGAAGTCTCAAAGGATAAAACTGACTCATTGTATTTGATAAAAGCTTTCCAACTGGATCTTGGAACGGTATGCTGAAGACCTTTGTCAGTTGTGCAGAAGATGTGTAATCCAAAAATTATTTTATGCAACATCTCCAATTGTGCATCCAGGAGTGAATGATGCATGCAAGATTTTCTGAATATTTGCACGAAATACATTTTTTGTGCAATTAATCTAAATGAGAGCCATATATACCTTTTGTAATGATTCTGAATATCTGGTCTTGGCCTACCCATCCTGCACCTAAGGTGGATGGATACCCCTTGGATTATTGTGTCTGACTCATCCTTCACCTCCCATGAGCTGGCCTTGGCTGGTCGCGCAAGGTTCCCCGGAAGCTGATAAGGCATGAGGCCCATCTTTTCATTTCGAGCTCGTTGTTCCTGCTGCTGTGTGATATCTGCTCGTCACCGGGTGACTCTGTACAGGGAGCCAATATCGTGTAACACACGGTGGCACCGTGCGAATTGGCAGGTCTGCTTTATACTTTTTTTCTCCAATTATCTTTATTTAGTTTTTGTTAACACAAGAAAGTGTAGTTATTATAACATATATAGTGTAGTTATCATAACACATTAGCAGAAATATAGTTCAGGGCGGGAAGGGTACAAGTGAGACTTTTACCTGAGGGTCACAAGGTGCTCCGGTTCCCAAGCAATACATAGCTGTTAAAGCTAAATGAAATAGAACTGTAGAATAATGAAATAAAGTGATCAAAACATAGAATTGCCTATAACCAGAAAGAGGAGACAACTATCAACCCTCCCACTCCCTAGCCCTTTGAAAGCCCCGCCACTCCCTGAAAAAGTGCACCATTAGAAAAAGGTCTGCGTTGTACATTGTGCTGGGCTGGAGCAAAATGTGAATGACATGAGCAGAGATCAGTGGGTGAGCTGGCCAGAAGCCCCTCTGTGTATGTTCATTTGTATATTTATGTCTTTGGTTGCCGTTGTTTTTTTAAAACATGAGATTGGGAAGACAGCTAAAGCTGTCTCGAAGCTGGACCTAAAATTGGCATTACTGCAGCATTGCAAGTTTCCTTCTTCATCTGCATACCACATGCAAACCTTTCTGTTCCCAAAACAGTGTCTCACTTCACGTGTAATGGTTATTCTCGGCACTGGGTATGTAAACCAGCATGCAAACTACAAAGTTTGCATGTGACCTTTCTGGCTCGCGGCAGACGCTGTATCTCGGATGCGTCCGGTGGATACGCCGTCCGCCCCCAGCTGTGCACCGTTTTTGGTTACTTTAACCTCTGTTCTCGCCATTTGCCGGAACAGTAATGTGACAGCAGTCTGGCCTGCTCCCGGTGGGAGTTCATGGCTGCAGATTCCTGGATGTGTTGGCGTTTGGCCTGCTCCCGGTGGGAGTTCAATGCTGCAGATTCCTGGATGTGTTGGCGTTTGGCCTGCTCCTGGTGGGAGTTCAAGGCTGCAGATTCCTGGATGTGTTGGCGTCTGGCCTGCTCCCGGTGGGAGTTCAAGGCTGCAGATTCCTGGATGTGTTGGCGTCTGGCCTGCTCCCGGTGGGAGTTCATGGCTGCAGATTCCTGGATGTGTTTGCGTCTGGCCTGCTCCTGGTGGGAGTTCAATGCTGCAGATTCCTGGATGTTTTTGCGTCTGGCCTGCTCCTGGTGGGAGTTCAATGCTGCAGATTCCTGGATGTGTTGGCGTTTGGCCTGCTCCTGGTGGGAGTTCATGGCTGCAGATTCCTGGATGTGTTGGCGTCTGGCCTGCTCCCGGTGGGAGTTCATGGCTGCAGATTCCTGGATGTGTTTTCGTCTGGCCTGCTCCTGGTGGGAGTTCAATGCTGCAGATTCCTGGATGTGTTTGCGTCTGGCCTGCTCCCGGTGGGAGTTCATGGCTGCAGATTCCTGGATGTGTTTGCGTCTGGCCTGCTCCTGGTGGGAGTTCAATGCTGCAGATTCCTGGATGTGTTTGCGTCTGGCCTGCTCCTGGTGGGAGTTCAATGCTGCAGATTCCTGGATGTGTTGGCGTCTGGCCTGCTCCCGGTGGGAGTTCAAGGCTGCAGTTCCTGGATGTGTTGGCGTCTGGCCTGCTCCCGGTGGGAGTTCATGGCTGCAGATTCCTGGATGTGTTTGCGTCTGGCCTGCTCCTGGTGGGAGTTCAATGCTGCAGATTCCTGGATGTGTTTGCGTCTGGCCTGCTCCTGGTGGGAGTTCAATGCTGCAGATTCCTGGATGTGTTTGCGTCTGGCCTGCTCCTGGTGGGAGTTCAATGCTGCAGATTCCTGGATTTGTTGGCGTCTGGCCTGCTCCCGGTGGGAGTTCAAGGCTGCAGATTCCTGGATGTGTTGGCGTCTGGCCTGCTCTCGGTGGGAGTTCATGGCTGCAGATTCCTGGATGTGTTTGCGTATGGCCTGCTCCTGGTGGGAGTTCAATGCTGCAGATTCCTGGATGTGTTTGCGTCTGGCCTGCTCCTGGTGGGAGTTCAATGCTGCAGATTCCTGGATGTGTTGGCGTTTGGCCTGCTCCTGGTGGGAGTTCAATGCTGCAGATTCCTGGATGTGTTGGCGTTTGGCCTGCTCCTGGTGGGAGTTCAAGGCTGCAGATTCCTGGATGTGTTGGCGTCTGGCCTGCTCCCGGTGGGAGTTCATGGCTGCAGATTCCTGGATGTGTTGGCGTTTGGCCTGCTCCTGGTGGCAGTTCATGGCTGCAGATTCCTGGATGTGTTGGCGTCTGGCCTGCTCCCGGTGGGAGTTCATGGCTGCAGATTCCTGGATGTGTTGGCGTCTGGCCTGCTCCCGGTGGCAGTTCATGGCTGCAGATTCCTGGATGTGTTGGCGTCTGGCCTGCTCCCGGTGGGAGTTCATGGCTGCAGATTCCTGGATGTGTTGGCGTCTGGCCTGCTCCCGGTGGGAGTTCATGGCTGCAGATTCCTGGATGTGTTGGCGTCTGGCCTGCTCCCGGTGGGAGTTCATGGCTGCAGATTCCTGGATGTGTTGGCGTTTGGCCTGCTCCTGGTGGGAGTTCAATGCTGCAGATTCCTGGATGTGTTGGCGTTTGGCCTGCTCCTGGTGGGAGTTCAAGGCTGCAGATTCCTGGATGTGTTGGCGTCTGGCCTGCTCCCGGTGGGAGTTCATGGCTGCAGATTCCTGGATGTGTTGGCGTCTGGCCTGCTCCCGGTGGGAGTTCATGGCTGCAGATTCCTGGATGTGTGAGGTGTAACACAAGCTTCCTGGGAGGCCGGCCGCGTGTTGAGACCCTCGGACCTCCTCAGCTGTGGGTGGAGGGGAGGGTTCCTCAAGTGGGCTGTGGGTGCCCTTTGTGGAAGATGAACTGACCTCTGCGCTGCCCCCTGAGACCTCATACAAGTGCCCCTCAAAAGTCAGCACTGCCTTCCAGTGTTTCCTTCCATATCCTCTGCCGGATGTGGTGTCTCTCCAGGAGCAGTCTATAAGAGGTGGCTGCCTACTTCCAAGCCCTCTCCTCGAAGAGCTGTCTCGTGTGATGGAGTCCAGATAGCAAGAAAAGGCGATTCAGCAGAGGAGGCCCACCCTTCAGAATTCTCTTATAATGAAGGAGGCGAGGGAAACCATTATTCATGAAGCGCTAAACTCGCCCCTCTGCTAGTCTGCCTTCTAACTCGCAGTACCCATTGCATCGACCTCGGCAGGAGGAAAGGCGGAGTTAGTCCTTCCTGTCAGTGTTTGAACCTGTGACCACGGGCTGCCCACATTTCAGCAGTTAGAGCCACCTTGTCAGCCCGAATACCGCAATAAGTATCGAGGGAAGTGGAAAAAGTTGTCGTTTTGAAATAGAATCCGCTACAAAGAGTGACTTGTTGACTGTAAAAGGTTTTTTATGAGGCTTATTTATTTCTTGCTGCATTGTAGCCGAGCTCACATTTTAAGTGTGCTTGTAGTATGGAGCGAGGAAGAAAACAAGCAATACAATAGCAAGCAGTGACAGCTATTCAGATTGTCAGAAGATCCTCTTATACAGAATTGTGTGGGCTACATGCATCTGTTCATGTAACTTTGAAAGCAGAGGCTGGCCCCACACTGCAGTGATTTCCATGCAGGGGGCAGTGTAGAAAGTAGAGCTGGAAGTACAGCTGAGGGAAACAGTAGGATGGGAAAAGGGGTGTCAGTGGGGTACAATAAGACAAAATAGAGGGGAGCTTAAAGGCAAAGGAGAGTGAATGTGTGTGGGAGATACAAAGTAGGAGGCGGAAAATATAAGAGAAAGAGAATGGGGGCACGCCTGAGAGTAAGAGAAGAAGGAGATGTAGTTAGTGACTCAGTGGCGGACTCTGGATTTAAGAGACCTCGACTATAATGCTAATTTATGCTTAACTTCACCCTTCTTGTCACCTTCCAGCCCTCCAACGTTCCCCCAGACTAGGCTGCCTGTGTTTCTAAAAGTGCGTGCAGTTAGAGATGAGGGTTGGTTCGAAGGAGGAAACGAGAAAAGGTGAGAAATGGAGAAAGGAAAGGCGATGTGGCGTGGAGGCTGTTGCAGACTATGGAATCACCAGCCATGCAAGACCCCGGATTTCACACTTAACCAGATTTTATAATACTGGGCCAAGCTCTTGGGTGGTACCACCGATCCGAGTCCTGAGAATTGAGACCATGTTTACTTGTATGCAACCCATAGTTTAATGGCTGCTTTCACTTATTTCCACATGTTCTGACTTGGGCTCACTTTGGGTTCTCCGTTCAGTGATAGCTTTATATCTTCTTTACTGGTGAACATTCACTGCCAAAGCCTTTAGTGTGTACCAGGTGACCAGAGTATCCACCTGTACATCCAGTCGGGCATACCTTTCAGGCATGCAGTTGAGTTTGTACCTCATTCATGAACAATCCAGCAATCTTAGCACAGCAATGCTTCATTCACTTTCATTCAATACGGCATCCTGGAGGTCTGCCCACTTCTGGTAGCAATGCCTTATCCACCAATCAGCCAGCCACACTGAATGAGCCTGACCAGTACTTAATTTGAGCCGGTGATTTCTGGTGCTCTGCACCAGAACTTAATTCTTAACACTGGGACTTATGACAGTCCACCACATGGTGCTGTTGTCTTTCCAATTTGGAGAAGTGCACAACAAAAGAGTGTATAATGGCTCAATATGCATTAAAATGAATAATACCTACCACCTGCACCATTCTAATAGCTGTGGGTAGCCTCCAGTAGTCTGAAATGTCACATTTGTAAGGGTGTGATGGTTAGTAGTTGTGTTGGTACTTTCATTGGCAGAGCTTGCAGGGCCAATAGGTGGTGAAGCTGTAATGGCCTCCTGAGAAGCGCCCTGGCACTTAATTTATTTATTTATTTATTTCTTCTAATTAAGTACTGAGCCTGACCCTTCACTTACGGTGTCTCTGCTTCATCTGTCATAATATTATATAAAGAAAAACCCCCATGAGGCACAGGGTCAGACTGATTTCCATATGGCCATGTCTGAACTGGGGTGGCAGAGTGGGCTAAAGAACGGTGACGGATTAAACCCAGATCAGTTGACTTGGGTTGGGTGCTTGTATTGTCAACGCTCCGTCCATCATTTCCTTTGGTTTTTCCACAATATTATATAAGCCATGCTTCATTTTGCTTCAGTCAGGTATAGGAGGTGGCTATCCACTTCCGGGTAGCTGTGCTTCTTCTCTCAATCAAAACAAAGAAAAAAAACCTTGTGTATGTTATTCAATTCAACGTTTCAAAAATGACCAGAGATAATTTATTAATCGATCAAACAAATTGATTAGTTCAACAGTTACTTCACTTTGCACATTTAGATCTCAGGAACCAACTTGGGAATCCTTTGAAAATTTGTTTATTCATTATTTTTTTGTAATATGTAACACACACTATGGTGGAAGGTTTTTTTCCCCAAATTTCCCCCATGTTCAGTTTTGTTTATCTATGTTTTGTCTACTTTAAATGTCGCATCGTTTCGGTATTATTATTATGGAGCTGTATTAATGTTTTAAAAAAATTTGCAAAGTGAAATAACTGTTGAACATATTGAATGAATCAATTTGTATGATCCATGAATTAATTGTCTTTGGTAATACTGGAAACCTTGACTTGAATGGCATGAGCTTCAAGGTCTTTTTCCTTGGCTTTAGTTTGCAGGGGTCCAACCTCCTGGTTTTTAAAGACCTACCTTTTTTCACTCCTTGACAGTAGGTACAGCATCATCTCTCGGTCAGGCAGTCTTGTAGACCTCCCCTTGTTAGGGCTCGCCTGGCGTTGGAGCGCAAAGCGCTCCCGCCAGCGAGTTCTATAGTCACTATCCTCCCTGCCAAGGGAGTGAGAGCTGTGAACGAGCAGCTCTAGACCTGTGAACGAGCCGACTCAGGTCCGTGAACGCGCGGTACGTCAACGTGCACGTTCACGCGCGTCACGCTCCTGTCCTCCCGCGTCTCTTCTGAGATGCGCTCGAGGCCGACTTGCGGTGTGCTGTTCCAGCGTTAGGTAAGTGAGGGGGGGGGATTTGTTTGCTTGTTTAGGAGCAGCCGCCCAAGGTGACGTTCAGGAAGAAGCCGCAGCCATTGCCCGCAGGAGTACGAGAGGGAAGAAGAGGAACCGTGCTTGGATATTCGCGGAACTCCGCAGGGGGAAAGTACTGACCCCATTACTCGGATACCAGAAGGACTCACTTGTTTGTTCCCGCAACCCCTGTAGGACTGACAGCACTCGACCCGCATAATACGGATGCCCGGCTCCCCAGAAGGACTGAGGGTCTGAGCCCGGCCTCTCGTAAAGACTCGGTACTGGCACGACCCGGAAGGGGGGTTGAGACCAGGAAGGGATCATCGCATTCTAATATCGCAAGAACTAATATACCGAGCGACACCCAGGTTCCGTTTCCAGTAAGGACGGAGGTGCTTCGCTAGGGAGCGAGGCCCACAAGTGGCTAACCGGCTGCCGTAAGGGCGGCTGACACCGGACTCTGACCGCGGACTTCTCAGCCCCTCTGGTGCTCGGCTTGCGTCTCTGTTCTTCTCTCATTGCCTTGTGCCGGGCTCCTCCTCTAATACACGCTGTGCAGTCAGTATGTTGGTATTCCGTAGTGTCCTTCGGGGGGAGTCTGCGCCCCGCTAGGCGGGCCCGGGTCCCTGTATGTGTGGTTGGTGGGAGGTGGAGTGTGATTGTTGAAGGGGAGGAGTTGGGGTCCCGTATCTTTGGGGTGGAGGGGGGTCAAAAAGCCTTTAACATGTCGTGTGTGCATTATAAGTTTCCCTCCAAACTGAACTATGACACGGTGACCTTCGACGGGATGCACATCTCCCTGTGCGACCTGAAGAAGCAGATCATGGGCCGGGAGAAGCTGAAGGCTGCTGACTGACCTCCAGATCACCAATGCGCAGACTAAGGAAGGTAAGAGCCCAGAACCGTCGAAACATTACGCCCGTTTGTGCTTTTTTGTGTGGTGGGGTGGGGGGGAATGGGGGAGTAGTGCTGGAACATCTTACAAAGTTTATCTGCTGAAAACGATGTTTGAACTGCAGAACGTAAACATCCATTTCTGTACGCGAAGGTTTTTATTTTTATCGGCTAGAACCAAGATTTCCAAACTGCACTGTACGTGGCCTACGCGTCTGTCACGTCTTCTGTACTAAAATATAAGTTTCTTTGTATGTAGCGGTGATGTTTCTTTAGTGTGTGTGTGTATAATCAGAGATTCCCAAACTTTATGTACGCGTGCATAACGGTCTGAGCATTTCGTTGTATCAGAGTAGTGCTGTTTTGCTTCTTTTTCAAGTGGTTTAGTTTTCTTTTGCATCTGAATAAGTACACATTACTTGTGGCACAGTAGAGGTGCTATTCTTTTTACATGGCTCTTGGCGTATTGAAGTAGATGGTGGGACATAACGATTTTCATTTACAGCAGCCAGTGAAGTACTGGGGGTGGGAGCAAACTACAATTCTTGCTTTCTCGATTTGATAAAGTTTGTCCTCGTTAATTTTACAAGAATCTAACCCATTCGTAGTTGAAAGGTATGTATGCTCCGGCAATCTGCTCTGGACAGTCTGTACAATTTAAGTCCGCTGTGAACGCTTCCAGAAAGCGGTTCGTATTTCAAATAGATTATGATTCAGTGGTAACTGTGCTGTCATGTGACCAGGCTTAATGCTTTAGTGGTATAAAAGAATAATTAAGAAATTGTCAGTTCACCAAAATGGCAGTGTCAGAAGTGACTTCAACAACCCATAAATTAGTGGATGACATCAGATGGTACTCTCTTGATACTTGGTGCCAAGTTTGCTCAGTACCCCCTTTTAGAGTAAAACCATATTTTCATTATGTTGTACAACACTAGCTTTTTAAGTATTAAAATGGATATGAGTTGTGGGTTATATACTTGTTCTCTGCTAGATGTAAGTTTTCTCTGGCATCTGCTCTTAAGTTACTGCTGTCAGTCGCCTTCACAGAGAGTCCCTTTGGAATCATCATGGACTAAGAACACTGGTTTGTAGGGAACGTTGCTTACTTGTCTTAAACTAGGAATGTTTTTGCTTCCAGTTGTGGGTGAAAATGCACTTGGTGGTTAACGTGGCAACACACATATTAGCAATGTATTCGGGAAGTAACACTGCCTACTCTTTGTAGTTATTTACTACAAAGTTGTATGCTCGAGTAAGTGTACTAAAGAAACAGCACTTTTATAAGTATCAATGTTTGTGTAGTTCACTTAGAAGTTATATCTTTCTAGGCATGCTATTAGGCTTCTAAAAGTAGCCCTAATTCAGGTGTTGCCGTTGGCACCGAGCCAACATTATCGTGCTTTGTCTGCTGCTGATCAGTGTTGACACCAGAACAACATTTACCGTAATCTCAGCATACCAATTGCAAACTGTTGGTGAGACAAATAGATGCCCAATATATTTTGGTAAAATGAGGTTCGTTATTGTTGGGTTGCATGGATATGGCGTGAAAGAAGGGGTGGTTGTGTATGAAATGAGTTGAAGACGATTTTCAGAAAAAGCATAATAAAGGAATGAGGCATGGAACTTGTAATAGTCTGTACTTCGAGGGAAGGAATTTGGTTGACATTTGTATGGAGAGGCAGGGTAATTCAAATGGATAAGAGGGAATAATCGAGTTTTAATTACGGTCAGAATTACAGGTGTGATTTTAGGAAACCTTTTGGTGTAGCATGTAATTCGAGAATGTAAAACTGTAAAGCAACTATAGGTATTTTAATAGCCACTAGAATCATAGTTTGTCCACCCCTAGGATTGATTTGTTCTGACAATATGTCCTCTGCATGATTTTCGGGCTTGTATGCCTGCCTGACGTGTATGTGGTATCGTGACTTTTGTTTTGGCCCTGGTGTCTCACTAATCTAGCATGTGCCAGAAGCCTATTCCGGTCTGACAATGCAAGGTTGAAGACCTGCCCTATGACCTGAGAGGTACACCATGCAGTGAATGATTAGAGGGTATGTTTTTCCTCGAAACTAAATTGTTTCACTAGTATTTGGTAGTGTTGGGTTCCCCCTTGTTTTTTTAGTCATGCCATAAGTATGCGCTATATCCACATCCACCGCCACATCCACCACACCCACCACCACTACATCCACCACCACTACATCCACCACACCCACCACCACTACATCCACCCCCCCATCCACCACCACCACCACCCCTCCATCCACCACCACCGCATCCACCACCACCGCATCCACCACCACCACATCCACCGCATCCACCACCACAACCACCATCACCACCGCATCCACCACCACATCCACCACCACATCCACCATCACCTCCGCATCCGCCATGACATCCACCGCCACATCCACCACCACCACATGCACCACCACCGCATGCACCACCACCGCATCCACCACCACATCCACCACCACATCCACCACCACCACATCCACCACCACCACATCCACCACCACTTCCACCACCACCACATCCACCGCATCCACCACCACCACCACCACATCCACCGCATCCACCACCACATCCATCACCCCCACATCCACCGCCACATCCACCACATCCACCACATCAACCACCACCACATCCACCACATCCACCACCACTGCATCCATCACCCCCGCATCCACCATGACATCCACCGCCACATCCACCGCCACATCCACCACCACATCCACCGCCACATCCACCGCCACATCCACCACCACATCCACCACCGCATCCACCACATGCACCACCACCGCATCCACCACACCCACCGCATCCACATCCACCACATCCACCACCACCGCATCCACCACCGCATCCACCACCACATCCACCGCATCCACCACCTCCACATCCACCATCACCGCCACATCCACCGCATCCACATCCACCACTGCATCCACCACCACATCCACCATCACATCCACCGCCACATCCACCGCCACATCCACCGCCACATCCACCGCCACATCCACCGCCACATCCACCGCCACATCCACCGCCACATCCACCGCCACATCCACCACCACTACATCCACCACCACCCCATCCACCACCGCATCCACCATCACCACATCCACCATCACCACATCCACCACCACATCCACCACCACATCCACATCCACTGCCACATCCACTGCCACATCCACTGCCACATCCACTGCCACATCCACTGCCACATCCACTGCCACATCCACCGCCACATCCACCACCACATCCACAGCCACCACATCCACCACCACTACATCCACCACAATCCCATCCACCACCACCACCGCATCCACTACCACCACCACCACATCCACCACATCCACCACCACATCCACCATCACCACAACATCCACATCCACCACCGCATCCACCGCCACATCCACCGCCACATCCACCACACCCACCACCACCACATCCACCCACCACCACCCCATCCACCACCACCCCATCCACCACCACCCCATCCACCACCACCCCATCCACCACCACCACCCCATCCACCACCGCATCCACCACCACCACCGCATCCACCATCACCGCATCCACCATCACCGCATCCACCATCACCGCATCCACCATCACCACATCCACCATCACCGCATCCACCACCACCGCATCCACCACCACCGCATCCACCACCACCACATCCACCACCACCACATCCACCATCACCGCATCCACCACCACCGCATCCACCACCACCGCATCCACCACCACCACATCCACCACCACCACATCCACCGCCACATCCACCACGCCCGCCACATCCACCGCCACATCCACCGCCACATCCACCGCCACATCCACCGCCACATCCACCACCGCCACATCCACCACCACCACATCCACCACCACCACCATCACCTCCACATGCACCACCACCTCCACCACCGCCACATCCACATCCACCGCCACATCCACCGCCACATCCACCGCCACATCCACCACACCCACCACCACCACACCCACCACCACTACATCCACCACCACTACATCCACCACCACTACATCAACCACCACCCCATCCACCACCACCACCGCATCCACCACTGCATCCACCATCACCTCTACATCCACCGCATCCACCACCTCCACCGCATCACCACCACATCCACCATCACCACCACATCCACCATCACCTCTACATCCACCACCACATCCACCATCACCTCTACATCCACCACCACATCCACCATCACCTCTACATCCACCATGACATCCACCGCCACATCCACCACATGCACCACCACCGCATCCACCACCACATTATTTACAAAATTAAAAGCCATTGTTATTTGTAATATCAATACATCTAAGTCACGTAAATACAACACACATTGCATTACAAATGCTATAGGTGTCACATTTGCGAAAGTTAAAACTATTGACATTGTAACTGACAAAGCTATTAATTTTGATACTTTCAAAACCAACACATAAAGTGTCATTTACAATACCAATCGCTCAAACTTTCCTAATGCGAGACCTATTGCATTTCCAATGCTTGTTCTATAAGTGCTTAGCTAAATGCCCTAACTGTTAAACTTCCACATCAAAAATTCAGTAGTTCCCCATCATTTCTGTGATCTCCCTGTGGCCGGATCGTTGTGACTAAATGGCCAGGATTCCTAGGTGTTGCCATTTCTACCTGGACTGGCACGTACAGTCGATCGGCTTGTAAGTTGTGTGTAGCAGCTGCTTGAACAACTGGCAAGTTACATGACCATGCCTCTGAAAGTTGGGTGGTTGTGACAGAAGTAGTACTATGTCTGAGCACTCTTAATATGTGATTTATACTGTTCCAATCCACATTAATAATTAAGTTGAAATGATAAGTCAGAAAATGTCTCAATTTTTCTATAGGCCAGACTGCGCCTGTAATATACCGAATGGTCTCTCATCACTGTGGTAGACTGAGAAAAAAACCTCTCTCTTCTGGCTTAAGTGTCGGGCTTAGAAACCAATAGATCAGTACATACATTTGCTAAGTCCTTGTAAGATCTGCACTGCACCTGTGGTCAGTGCACAGATGGGATCTGGGCTAAAAGCGAAATACATTCAGAAGGATATCTCATTTACAGTGGTTGTGAGAAGTGCATTTGTCATACCATACTTAGGCCCTGATTACAAGTGGGTTTGATCATTCATATTATCCTTTCCCTGTAATTACCGGATGCAGTTAAGTCCGCACCCCTGCAATTGTCCCCACGTACATATCAGGAGGTCAAAGTTGACGATATTTACCATGGAAAATACCAAAGCATACTGATTTTGTGCAGAAAGCACCAAAATCCTCATGTTATGCCCCTTTTTAATCTAATAATTAATGAATATTGTTGCAGCCTTTAAATTGCAAAACCCGGGGCATTTGATTTTAACAGGTGCAGTATTGGTATCCAAGGCCAATGCTCCTGTAATCCTGACTTTAGCTAGATCAAAAGCGTGCTGGGCTAGAGAGGCACTGTGTATGTTGAGCATGGGCAATTTTAATGTTATCAAATGAATATGCTTTGCTTGAGTCCACGGGAAGGTAGGTATGATACCAGTCATATGTGGATATAACTGTGAGCTTGGGGAGCTAGTGAGCATGGGTTAAGGCCCTAGGGTGTGAACATACTCTGCAGAAGAGCAAGGGACGCACAAGTTCGATATCTTCCCATGAGATTTCCAGCACTTGGCTTCCACATGGCAATCACAAACATTCTTGGCGCTGTAGTCAATGAACGAATAAGACTAACACACCTGATAGCAATTATTTGAAAGTGGAAAGTCCAGCACTGCAGACATAGACATTGATAGGAAATGATAAGGCCATCATGTGTGGGAGGACGACATAGGCCTCATGTTATAAGGTGACTTTCAAACTTCACTGGTCTTTCAGCAAACTGCATGAAGCATACTGGGGCTTGTAGTTTCACGTTCGCTTTATAAAGATGGGCCTACAAGTCAAAGCATGAGTAAAATTCAGGACTGGCTGAAAATTACCTTCAAGACGTGTCTGTTGGTAGCAGCGCAGTTGGGGGTGGGTTCCTGGAACATTTAACTACAGCGGCGGCTGCTATTAGGGAAAAGTGGTGAGGCAGCATGGGGGACAATAACAAAAAATAAATAGAAAACTACCTCCCCACCTGGCATATACTCTGACTGCAACAGTTGAGCCCCTGCCCCGGTCACAGGCCAACTCTTGTATAGGTGAGTTTAAATAGTTATGTGGTCAAATTGGAAGGGAACACCTGGCATTACTGCTGAACATACCAGTTGTGGCTATACATAAATAACTAAGGTTTCCTTTGACAGAATGGCTGGCTTTACCATACTCCAGCTGAAACACAGACTAGTTTCTCTCCATCCTCAGGAGCATTTTGGAAAAAATGTGATTTAAGGGTTCAGGGAACTTATATACTCTTAAAAGAAATGTTGATACTAGTGCCTTTAATGCCAAGTGGCTTAAGTGTGAAGTTGAGGTTTTGCGTTTGCGTGTCTTTGGCTGTTATGAGGTATGCGCTCCAAAGACAAGGAGCGGAGGTCGCAAGATCATGACGCAAGCCTGGAGCCCTGAGGTAGAAGGGACATGTGTCGATTGTGAAACAGGTGGAAGGAACTCTGAAACTTAGAGACCTTACAGGATGGAGGAAGAAGGATCCAAGATGAGGTTTTGAAGTTGGAGTATTTTACTCCCAGCTTTGGAAGCTAGGACACAAAAAAATATTGCTTAGGGAGTTAAAAAATGCATCTGGCTGTTTGCGTAAATTAAAAGACATGTCTTTAACTAACAGAAGGGCCTATTTTTGTGGTGTGGCACGTTACTTAAGATATTGCAGTTCTGGACATCTCTGAAAAGTAATGGAGGTGGAAGCTTAGGGGTCAATTGTCTGATCATAGAGTGAGAGAGACAATTTGTCTCATGTCGAACGGGCTAGCTAAAATGTACATTCAGTTCTTCCTAATGCTTTGTTTCGTGCAGTGAGACTAGTGTAAATGGCTCTGTAGGTATTTAAATGACGAAATAAAGGGACATGGCCCTTGAAGGCTAGTTATGACAGAACCTAAAGCCTTTACGTCAAAGTGTGTTTTGCATGCTTTTAAAATGGCCTGCCCATCCCCACTTCGCACTTATTTACACACACACGCGCTGCAACCTAAGCACTGCTCCAGTCTGTACAAATTTCGG
Source organism: Lissotriton helveticus (assembly GCF_964261635.1). Lineage (NCBI taxonomy): Eukaryota > Metazoa > Chordata > Amphibia > Caudata > Salamandridae > Lissotriton > Lissotriton helveticus. The sequence continues at coordinate 1,594,281,693 of NC_136069.1, read as the reverse complement.
TAGAAACGTTTGGTTTGTTTCCTGTCTCAGTATCTCTATATCTCGGTGCAGGTTCGCGCGGCGTCCTCGCGCCGCCTTTAAAATGCTGTAGGGAGCCGTAGCACAGGCGCCTGGGGGTCTCCGCGGGTCCCGTCGGCAGTGGGCCCCCTCTCGATGCTGTACGTGGCTGCCTCGGGGTCACATGGTATTACTGACGCATGCAACCGTCAGGGAGGACACCCACGTGTGAGGAGGAGCGGCCGGCGCCGGGGATCGAACCGTGGTCGCACGCAGGGCTTCGGCGCCGTCGGCTGCCGTTTAACCCCCCACGCTACGTAACGTGAGCGCGCATACAGTCTGCTTTCTGGATAACTGGATGCTGCTGCGGGTGAACGAGTCCATTCATACCGCCCTAGACGTGTCTAAGATGCACGCGCTGAAAGCCGCTGAAATTCACGCAGTGTGCGTGAATTCTGACACGAATGCGGTCTAAAAACACGATAAAAGGCTGCCTGTCCCATACCTAAGAATTCACAGCGGACAGCATGGAAAGTCACTCATTAGAAGCAAGATTTTTATTATTTTTGCGATTTTAAAAATACAGACCGGAAACACATTTTTTCGGTCTGTATTTATCTGTAAAAATCAGTAAAAAAAAAAAGGAAAACTGGGAGCCTTATTTATTATACAAAAGGAAGGAGCGAGTTTCCCGAGCGAGTTTCCCACTCCAGTCCGGTGCACAGCCAGCTTCACCATGTATGATCATACATGGTGAAGCTGGCTGTGCACCGGACTGGAGTGGGAAACTCGCTCCTTCCTTTTGTGTTGTAAACTTTCCGTGGGATACCAGGGTGAATCTCACTGTCCAGGCTGCACGCTCAAACAATGGAAAAAGAATGAACTTTGAAATAATGGAACGAAACAAACTCAAATATTGGTGTGCACTGTAAACATTCTCTTCGTTAAATTAGCCTTATTTATTATACATGAAACCAAGTGGAGTTGGTGGACGAATAAAGTGAACAATGATCAGTATGTCTTTTGAATGGATTTCTTTGGCATTTAATAAATAATGTCATCTCTGCCATTTATCATTCAAACTGCCTTGTTCGTTTTGGTTCCCACAGATTTGTACTGTAAAGTTGTCTTTTCATCATACCAGCCTAATATATTTATACTTGAGGTAATGTTTTAGTTAGCTTTTTGTTTTTAAGTTTTTCCTTGATTTAGCCTGTTTTTTTTTACTTTATCTTTTTCCATATTGTAAAGGAGCCCTCCGTGTGAGATCTTAGTCTTTCTTTTATTTCCGTAATTGTTTTGTAATACTTCGTGTTCACTGGGGGATTTGGTTTGATCTTTGCATATGGCTCTACTGTGCAGGAATACATTTTTTAGCAGTAGAAGCTATTTGAGAACGTGTAGCCAAACTATACTTTGCACATTGAAAGAAGTCACCTCCCATTCGAAGTAGAGGGCATAGACCCCTTCCCACAACAGGTCTTGACGTAGACCAAGTCATCCAGGAAGTCAAAGCGAAAGTACAAGAAGGCCAAGCAGGATTCATCCCAGTACCGCCACTCTCAGCCTGAGAAGTACCTCTCTGTCTTGCTCCTGGTTCCCTACTGAGGAGCGGATTCCGCAACTGATCTTGATGTACCCCACGTTTCTTGGGACCTTGGCAATCTTTCAATGGATTGAGGCTTTTAAAAGGCCATATTGCACATCTTTGGCACTCTTCCAGCTCCCTCTGGTGCACCTTAATGCCCCAAAGACCCACAGAGGCCTTCAGCCTGGTTACTGCTGGCTTCTCCACTCTCTGAGCCATCTGCGCCTCTTGAACCCATCTTTGGTTCCACTCAGACACGGGATCCAGCTTCTACTCCAGCACCTAAATTCACAACAGTCCCTTTGATTTTGACGCCAGCACCGGTGCTACAGGTGCTGGAGAATGACCCTGCCCCAATAGTCCTTTCTGACTCTGAATTTCTCTGTCTGGACGGAGATCATGTCCTGAAGTCATATCGACTCACCTGGTCCTAGTCCAATCCGATTCAGACAGACCAGTGCCTCAGCACTGCACCACCACCATCTTTTCATTTCCGACTCGCCTTTGGAGATGATATTTGAGATGAAGGGTGAGTATATCCCCCCATGCATTTATGATACTTTCTACATATACTTGAAGGCCACTGGGTTGGACTTGCACCAGATAGTGGGTGGCGCTCTCCCTCTGAGCCATAAACGGAAAAGAGTGCATCCTTTTCCATGATAATGAGATGGGCAGCAGAGGTACTGGATTTACAATAGCCAACTATGGAAAACCAAACTAACATACGGACAGACGTTTCGCAGCCTGGACAAACCTCATCCTTAGCCCTACTTCCATTTATTAAAGCTCTGACTGACACATTTATGGGCATCCGGTCTAAGCTTTGTTTCTGTTCACTCGTACACAGGTTCGTTGTTATACGCTGCAAGCCAGTGCCTGGAGACCCTCAATTCTTGATGCAGCACCCTATGCCAGAAAGTAAAGTGGTTCAGGCTTCCACAAGTAGGATGTAACCCAATTTAGTCTCAACAACTCTACCAGACAGAATTTCCAGACAAATTAGAAGCATTTGGGAAGCAGAGGTTTTCCTCGGCCAGTTCAGCCCTCCATTCAGTCAGTGTCGGCGGTTTGCTTGGCGAGATCTTATCAGAAGTCTCCAAGTAAATTTGGGCCAACCTGTGTCAAACCATGCAGGATGGTCAGAATGGTGCAACATGAATTGTGTCTGGACTGGACACTACCAACTGCTTGGGTAGAGGAGCTAACACTGGCATGGTACTGATCTCGCTTGTTTGGCAAGAAGGCTGATTCAGCCCTGGAATGGTTTAAAGAAAGCCGGTGCATGGTATATTCAGTAGGCCTTTCTAAACCTTGAGGGCGCAATCTTTAACAGTTTTTCCCCATTTGAGGCTTCTCCCATATAGTTGGTGTACTGCCAAAGCCAGGGTCCCCCACTCCTGCAATAGGCACCCCAGGCCTTTCGGGTGGAGGATTGGGATCAAGCAGACAACGTCCAGGCTACCATGGGCAAGGAACTTCCCAGTCCACTGCCCCTACGGCAACAACCTCTAAACTGCTTTAGTTTGCCCGTAGTGACACACCCTCACCCTGTGGGAGAAATGCTCATATGTTTTCTCCAATAGTTTTCAAAATATAACATGCTACAGGGGGGGTCCTTCAGATCATCCAACAAGGCTATGTCTTCCTTTCCTTTTCAACCTGCTGCATCTTCCACACACATCAGATTATCTTTCTAAGGAGCACCTGTCCCACTTTCTTCAAGAAGAACAAGCTCTTTTGGCCAAAGGAGCCATTGAGGTGGGGTCCTGGCCCTGGAAACAAAAACTGCCTCCTACTGTCACTATTTCCTCCTTGTGACGATGAAAGACAGAGGCATTTGTCCTATTTTATATCTTAGCCCCCTGAATGCTGTCTTGCTGAAGTACAAATTCAAGATGCTCAAGCTGGCCCAGTTTCTGTCTGGATGGTAGCTTTGGACCTGCAGGACACTTAATTTCATGCACCCGTCCTGTAGTCCTTACAGACGCTGCTTGGGTTTAAGGTCGGCCAGAAGCATTTTGAATTTGCTCTGCTCCCTTTCAGACTACCCGGTGCCCCTTGGGTGTTCATGAAGGCGATGGTCACCTCGCACCTTGAGAGGTTGGGTATTCCAATTTTCCCGTAACCCGATGACTAGTTTTGGGAGGTGGGTTTGCCACAGTTGGGCGTAGACCATCTCCAGATGACGGCAAACCTCCTGAAAACATTGAGGTTCACTAGCAACATACCATTGTCAGACTTAACTCCTTTGCAGAGGCTCCATTTGATTAGAGGCTTTCACGTCAACTGTGCCAGATAGCATATATGGGCTATGGGGAGAAACCTGAAGTCTGAGTGCTCAACACCAGGGGAACCTGTCAAATTCTACACAGGTTTCTGGATAGACTGCAAATGACTTGCAGTTTTGGCTCAACCGCAGTTGGACCGGCAATAGAACCCTCACCCTGCCCCACCAAGAGCTGACTGCGGTGATGGCTGCATTAATGCTAGGCTAGGAAGTTCATCTGAGAGAGGAAGCGATCAGAGGACTCTGGTCTGCAACAGAGACCCACCTGCACATCAACCTTGGAATTGCGGGCCATTTGCTTGTCACTGAAAGCCTAACTATGATCAATCGAAGGTAGGTTGATTCAGGTTCTCACAGACCACACTATTGCGTGTAATACTGCAACAAGCAGGGCGTGGTGATATCCTGTGCCAAGCGGCACTTTGTCTCTGTAGCTGGCTGGAGCGCCAGGGCATTTTCCAGGTCTGGAACTAGCTGGCCAGTTCCTGAAACACCATTGTGGAAAAACTCAACTGGCGACTCCAGGTGAATCATGAATGGTGGCTACACCCAGAGGTGGCACATGGCATCTTCCAGCAATAGGGAGTACACAGGCTAGATAGTTTTGCCTCAGTCGAGAACACGCAGTGTCAAAATATTTGCATGATGGAGTTTTCAAAAGGCTCTCTCGGACGTGCATTCTGTAGACAATGGAGCAGGGGACTCCTTGTACTCATTTCTGCCTCTTCCTTTCCTGCCCTGAGTGCTAAATAGAATCAGTAATGATTGGTCCCAAGTCTATCTAATAACTCCAGATTGGTTAAAGAGTGTGGTATCTGGAATGTTTGGGCATGAGCATCAGTCCTCCGATCAGGCTACCGCTTTGGGAAGATCGGCTGCTGCAGCTGGACAAGGGTTCTGCAATCGAACCTGCACAGCCTGCACCTCCATGCATCGAGATTGAGCGGCTGCAGTTGACTTTGCTCGATTTTCGTTCTGAAGTTGTGGATTTGTGTTCTATTTTCCTCCTGAAGTTGTATATGTAATCACTGCTATCTGGCATCCCTCGACAAGTGGGCTCTCTGACAAGTTTGCGGCCTGGTGTGGCTCCCATGAACCAGATATGTTAGAAGCCAAACTTTTGGATGTCTTGTAAAAAAAAAAAAAAAAAAAAAAAAAATTCTGGCTAAGCAAGGACTTGCACTGGGCACTGTTAACTATTTGTCAGCCTTTTTGAATTTGCTGGACCAGCCATCATTGTTCAAATCACCTGTTGTGATGAGGTTTATTCAATTTTGACACATTTCTTCCCAAACCCCTTGTGATGCCACAGTAGGATCTCAGTTTGGTCCTCACTTATCTCATGTCAAGCTAGTGCAAGGCTGCCAACTACTTCTGACTTGGAAGACTGTGTTCCTGGTCTTGACAACTTCAGTTTGTAGCAGGGATGCACTCTAGGCGCCTCACACCTACTTTTTTCCCGAGATAAAGTTTTGTTGAAGACCAGGGCAGCCTTTTAGCTAAAGGTTGTGACTTCTTTTCATGTTGGGCAATCCATCACTTTCCCAATGTTCTTTACTCCACTTCACTGCTGAAAAGATGAGGAGCAACTTCATTAGCTGGACCCGAAGAGAGTCTTGAGTTTTTATGTCAATCGCAACAAAGACCATCAGGTGTATTTTCCCATTTTTGCGAGGTTCGCTGGGACAAAGAAAGGCAATACAGCGCAGAAAAGCACCCTATCATTGTTGATTTGTCCTCTGCATTATGATCTGCTACACATTGGCCTAGAAGCAGCGCCAAGAGTGGCCCATTGCACCAGTGCCATGGATGCAACCACTCCATTGGCACACGGAGTGACTGTTCTCTGTATCAGTCAGGACGCAACATGGGCATCTGTGCACTCTTTACAAAGCACTACTGTCTTGACAGCCAGTTTCAACAGGAAAGGCGCTTTGCCTGTTCACTCCTGCATTAATTTTTTATTTGAGTCATTCCGCTGGCCCACCGCCTTGGGAGGTATCACTTTGTTGGTATCTTTTCTAAAGGTGAGGAATCTGTGGTTAGAAGTGTCCATCAGAAGAACAAGTTACTTATCTTCGTTGAAGCTCTTTCTGGTGGTTAGTTTATCTAACCATAGTTTTCTCAAATCTCACCCACCTCCCTTTGTAATGGTCTCTTTTTTTTCTATTTAAAAAGGTCCCAAACTAGAGACATGAACACTGATACCTCTGATTAATTTTGGGCTCCGCTTTCGGGGGCACAGACCAGGTCAAGAAAGAAACTGATATCGACATGTACGTGTGGCATTTATATGTGGTTCTGTCGTCACTTCTAGGGCGGAATAACTTCAACGCAGAGCTGCACTGTTCCTTTTGGAGGCATGTGATAGTAATGGTATTTAAATCATCCGGTCCAGTCTGGCACATGGGAACATTCCAAAGGTGAGGAATCTGAAGTTAGAAAGAATGGTTCCAAAGGTAACTAACTTTTCAATATAACTCATGCATGTACGCTACACCGGATTTATTTTAGGTTCACAATCACAGCACTAACAGCATCTTTGTATTGCCCGTGGTCTGCTGATTTTCACCACGTATATTTCACCATTTGGGGGCATTATTTATGGTCTAATTTGCACACGTTTTGCAGAGTATCCGAATTAGGCAACAAACTTGACCAGAACTGCTGCACTCCACCCTGACTCTGTCCCTACCCTCTTGTTAATTTAACCTCAGAAGGCCATGGGCTTAAGCCCAGTGTTACGCATTTGAAGCATCCAGAGCACCTTGAAATCTTCCCCTGCCATTTTATTGAGCAATTCTGTTGTACCCTGCGCATAGAGACACTGGTAGCCTTGTAGAGTAGTTTCAAATCTTCTTTATTTGTTCCACGTCAGGGTATGAACAATCACAGGCCAGCCATGTACCAGCTCCTACATCTCCTACACCAGCCCCACCAGGAGCAGCCTGCCTAGGTGCTCAGCCCATCTCCAACTATCACCACTCATCCACACAGGCTCCCAGGCATTCCACGCATCACAGTCACACCAACATTCCATTACCATCTCTCAATCTGGCTGAGCAACTAGGAGGACCTAGACTGATTATAATTAAATGTAATACTCAGGACATAACAAATTCATAGCTTAATATTTCCTGTAATGTGCATAATAAGTGTAGAATGCTTGATGAACGAAATCATGTATTGGGGACAAACGGGTCAACATTCAATCAATCTATCAATCAGGGGATTTGTAAAGCGCATTACTTACCCGCTAGGGTCTCAAGGCGCGGGGGGGGCTGCAGCTCGTGGTCGAAGAGCCAGGTCTTGAGCAGTCTTCTGAAGGCCGGGAGGTCTGCTGTCTGTCGTAGGTGGAGGGGGATGGTGTTCCAGGTCTTGGTGGCGCAGTGGGTGAAGGATCTGCTCCCGAAAGTGGTTCTGTGGATGCGTGGGACGGCGGCCAGGGACAGGTCGGTGGAGCGGAGTTTCCTGTTGGGTGCGTAGAAGGAGAGTCGGCTGTTGAGATAGGCTGGGCCAGTCTTGTGGAGTGCCTTGTGTGCGTGGATCATGAGTTTGAATGTGATTCTTTTGTCAATGGGGAGCCAGTGCAGGTCTCTCAGGTGCGGGGTGATGTGGTCTCGGCGTGGGACGTCTAGGATCAGGCGTGCAGAGGCGTTCTGGATTCTTTGGAGTCTGTTGATGAGTTTGGACGGGGCTCCGATGTAGAGGGCGTTTCCGAAGTCGAGTCGACTGCTGACGAGGGCGTGGGTGACGGTTTTTCGTGTGTCCGCCGGGATCCATCTGTAAATCTTGCGGAGAGTGTGGAAGCAGGAGGAGGAGGAGACTGCGTTGACTTGGTTGGTCATACTGAGCTTTGAGTCGAGGATGACTCCTAGGTTGTGTGCGTGGTTGGTTGGTGCCGGGGGGGGTTCCCAGTGATGTTGGCCACCAGGAATCGTCCCATGCTGAGGGGTTGGGCCAAAGGATGAGAATCTCCGTCTTGTCCGTGTTCAGCTTGAGCCGGCTAGCCTCCATCCAATCGGCGACGGCCTTCATACCCTGGTGCAGATTGGATTTGGCAGTGAGAGGGTCCTTGGTGAGGGAGAGGATCAGCTGGGTGTCGTCAGCGTAGGAGATTATGTTAAGGTTGTGTAGTCTGGCGATGCGAGCGAGGGGAGCCATGTAGACGTTGAACAGCGCCGGCTGAGGGAGGATCCCTACGGGACGCCGCAGATGGTTTTGGTGGTTCCGGATTGGAACAGGGGGAGGTGGACTCTCTGGGTTCTGTCGGAGAGGAAGGAGGTGGTCCAATCCAGGGCCTTGTCTCGGATCCCTGCGTCGTGGTGGCAGACTGTGTCGAAGGCGGCGGAGAGGTCCAGGAGGATGAGGGCTGCTGTCTCGCCGTTGTCGAGTAGGATTCTGAAGACGTCTGTGGCGGCGATGAGGGCAGTCTCGGTGCTGTGGTTGCTGCGGAAGCCTGACTGGGAGGGGTCCAGGATGCTGTTGTCTTCTAGGTAGCGGGTGAGCTGGGTGTTGACGATCTTTTCGATGACTTTCACTGGAAACGGGAGCAGGGAGATGGGCCGGAAGTTCTTGAGGTAGCTCGGGTCCGCCTTGGGTTTCTTTAGATGGGCGTTGATCTCGGCGTGCTTCCAGGTCTCAGGGAAGGTAGAGGTCTCGAAGGAGAGGTTGATGATGTTACGCAGGTGGGGGTGCGATGAGGCTGTCTGCTTTGTTGACGATGTGGTGGGGAAGAGGATCAGACGGGGAGCCTGAGTGGATGGTGCTCATGGTCTTGATTATGTCTTTGGTGCTCACGTTGGTCCATGTGGTCAGAAGGTCGTGGTCAGTGGGGTTCGGAGTGTTCGTCGTGGGGGGGTCCTTAGGGTTCAGCCGGGGGTTGAAGCTGTTGTGGATGTCGGTGATCTTGCAGTGGAAGAAGGCAGCGAGGGTGTCGCACAGGGCTTGTGAAGGCGGAATGTCGTCGATGCAGGAGCTAGGATTGGAGGGTTCTTTCACGATGTTGAAGAGCTCTTTGCTGTTGTGGGCGTTGTTGTGGAGGCAGTCTTTGAATGAGGCTCTTTTGGTGGTCCTGATGAGGTGGTGATGGTTGCGGATGGTGTCTTTGTGGGCTGCGCGGTTGGCGGGCGTTCTATCGCTGAGCCAGATGTTTTCAAGTTTCCTGCAGGTGCGCTTGGAGGCCAGGAGCTCCGGGGTGAACCAGCTGGCTCTCTGGCTGGTGGCTCTGGCGGTGGGTTGTCTCACTAGTGCTAAGGTGTTGGCGCAGTCTTCCATCCAGAGTCTGAGGGTGCGGGCCCCATCCTCAGGGTCGGTGGGGCTGGTCGGTGGGTTGAGTGCGAGGTGTGTTTCTAGTAGGCCCTTGGTGACTTTGCCCCAGCGTTGGCGGGGGATCTGTAGGGTGCGGAGGTGAGTGACGGGTTTCTGGAAGGTGAAGTGGACGCAGTGGTGGTCGGTCCAGGTGAGCTCGGAAGTTTGGCTGAAGGCAACATGTGGGCTGGAAGAGAAGATGGTGATTTTCCTACTGTTGGTGCTTCTTGGAAATTCCTGTACTCTTTTAGCAGAGACTGCGATGACTGGGAATTAAACAATGAATGCCTTCTGTGCTCATTTACCAGTAGGATGTTTGAGGCGAAAAACGAGATCACCAAGTGTAGTAATCCCAGGAGTACCGTTGTCTGCTCCAAGAGCACATACAAGCTTGCAGATAAAGCTTTGAAGGAAGAGCAAACAAGCACTGGTAACATGTGCCACTCACTGGCACTTAACAGAACAAACCTCTGTGGTAACTTAATCCATAAACTGAGAACTTGGGGATAAATCGCCTCAGTACCCATTCAGAAGGTCCTTCTTTTGTATTGTGTTTTCAAAAGATAGTACAGAAAAGTCCAGTCAGCCAGCAGAACAGCGTAGAGCGGATTAATGGATTTCTCTTCCAGTCGGCAGCGTGATAAGAGATTGACATCTAATAATAACAAAGGAAGTCACATTTCACATTGGTCACATAGTTACCAAGCACATCATTCCACGCCGAAGTATTTCTGCTTACAGGTGTTATATTTTGTTAATTTTTTACTGACTTGCTGTCTTTCGTAGACCACTATTTCAGAGCACATATCCTTAGACCACCTCCCCACCCCCACATTAGTGTCCCAGGACTTCCTTGTGTCCCCAGTCCCCATTCCCAGGCTACATCCTACTGCACAGAAGACTTGTTGGATCCCTTTGTATCTGGGTTGGTCATAGGTTCTAATGTGTATTCTCTCCATCCATAGGTTAGAGCCCATTGCACCCCAAATGTCTGGTTTTCTCTGCATCTCCATGTTGTGTAAAAAGGATCCCTCTTGCATTTTGTACAGTTAAGTGTGGTATTATTCCTGCGCTACATGGTCTGAACCAGTTGGGTCGCTATATGTCCTGTGTAATATCTAGAGTAGTGTAACCCACAGAGTGGCTTGGGCGGCTATTTTTCAGACATAAGCAGGGCACAAGTCAAGGGTACATGCGGGTAGACTGCATCTGCCCACTCTTTTCACAGGGTTGGACGCCTTCTACCCTGTCCAGAAGTTGGGTCGCACAGAAATGAACTCTTCCTGGTGTAATTTACAGACACCAGGACACTTTCAGCAGCGCCTGCACGTTGTCTGCTTTCCGTCGGAGCAGCAACATGCAGGCAGGGAAGGGGCTTATCAGATTCCAGCTGGGTCTATAACAAAAGCAGAAGTTAAGCGCCTATCAGGCCTCCTTTGGGAGCCTCGCACCTAGATGCAAGGTGGGGAAACAAAGGCACACAGCTTGTTATCACTTCACAGGTACTTAAAATAGGCATTGTTTTGACTTCTCTATATAACACATATGTATGCACTTTAGGTCTGCCAGATGTGTTGATCTGTCCTAGTATTTACGCAAATAATTTAAATACTACTGTTTTGTTCTATTTCTTTTACAGCTGTATTCACCCCAATGCAGTGTCAGAGCTCTTTACATACGACATACACATTATACATTGACAATAAATCATCTGTGTAAATCTGTGTGTAGGATGTGTTATACAAGACAGTGAGGGTTAAGGCGTAGGAGACATATATGCCTTTCATACTTGACTGTGCAATATTAGATGGATTACAATTTATGAACTTGCACGTAACAAAAGGATCTCTGTATTAAGGCAATAACCCACTTACCCATTTACATAAAATAAAAATCTGTTATCTGTGTGTTACATAATGTGCTTTACAGGGGGCATATTAACCCTCTATGCTATTTTGATTCGAAAGCCAGACTAGACAAAACACAGATCTCTCCAGCAAATACGTTAACCTGCAGAGTTATCTGACCATTATTATTCCTTGAGATTTATTTGTCACACAAAGATCTCTGCAGCAGGTGCTCTAACTCCATAAGATATTGTAAAATGCAACCAATTAAGCCGAACAGATTTACTGCTAAGTTTCTCCTGGTTGACAATTTATTTATGGCAGGATTTAAAAAAATGAATGTATAAGTGGAGGGCCAGATTTTGAGTCTGGGTTTGCTTCACTTTTTTTTACCCAACCACGGCGCAAAATCTCATTTTTTAAATATTGTAATGCTCTCAAATGTACTCATGATAGACCTGCTAAATATATGTGAGAATTGTTACGATCTGATGTCACTTCTTGTGATGTCACTTCCATTGAGGTCATGGGTTGTGATGTCACGCACTGTGATGTCACTTGCATACTGGCTTACTTGGATAGTCCCCCGCTTCATTTTTTTAGGACTTGTGCCCTGGAGATAAGTATTGGGCTCCCACTGCGTCCTTCTTGAATGAGTATTCACGATTTGCGTTGTTTCTTGTAGGGAGTACACAGAAGGAGTTTTAAGAAGTGAAATGTTTTTTTGGAAGGATCCCAGCACCAATCGAGGAGCTCCCTTGCATCCCACCTCTTCATACCAGTCGTCCTCTACTTGTCAGGCAATATTAATTAGTAGATGGGTGGGTTGTTGTGGTGTTGTGCTGTCATTTCTGGAATCAAGAACTCTGCTGTGTTCGGGATTCCAGAGATGACAGTTTAGACCCAGGCTTCAGATGCGGACATACCTTTCTACTGCTCTTGAAATAAACCTGTAATTTATCATAAACTTACCTGTTCCACCTTAGTTATTTCACTTGTTTCTTGGCATATTCAATCTATCTACTTTTTAGACTTTGAGGCACTGTCTAATGTGAAGCGATACAAAAGGGGATGATGGACGGAGCGTTTGAACAAATCAAACACTCACCCCCAGTCAACTGATCTGGGTTTAATCCATCACCATTCTTTAGTTCACTCAGCCACCCCAGTTCAGACATGGCTATATGTAAATCAGTCTGACCCTGTGCCTTATGGGAACAGTCCAGCCCGAACTGCCAAGCCATGTCTTCCCTGGACCGGAAACAAGCATCCTGGGACCGGTTTTGGATTCATAATCCTCATCAGCCAGGCTATCTTGAATCCAGTGGCCAAGTGAACAAGGGACTCACGTCTGAGTATACCCTGCCACACTTAGGGCGAACAAAGCGATACAAAAGGGGATGATGGACGGAGCGTTTGAACAAATCAAACACTCACCCCCAGTCAACTGATCTGGGTTTAATCCATCACCATTCTTTAGTTCACTCAGCCACCCCAGTTCAGACATGGCTATATGCAAATCAGTCTGACCCTGTGCCTTATGGGAACAGTCCAGCCCGAACTGCCAAGCTATGTCTTCCCTGGACCGGAAACAAGCATCCTGGGACCGGTTTCGGATTCATAATCCTCATCAGCCAGGCTATCTTGAATCCAGTGGCCAAGTGAACAATGAACTCACGTCTGAGTATACCCTGCCACACTTAGGGCGAACAAAGCGATACAAAAGGGGATGATGGACGGAGCGTTTGAACAAATCAAACACTCACCCCCAGTCAACTGATCTGGGTTTAATCGATCACCATTCTTTAGTTCACTCAGCCACCCCAGTTCAGACATGGCTATATGCAAATCAGTCTGACCCTGTGCCTTATGGGAACAGTCCAGCCCGAACTGCCAAGCCATGTCTTCCCTGGACCGGAAACAAGCATCCTGGGACCGGTTTCGGATTCATAATCCTCATCAGCCAGGCTATCTTGAATCCAGTGGCCAAGTGAACAAGGGACTCACGTCTGAGTATACCCTGCCACACTTAGGGCGAACAAAGCGATACAAAAGGGGATGATGGACGGAGCGTTTGAACAAATCAAACACTCACCCCCAGTCAACTGATCTGGGTTTAATCCATCACCATTCTTTAGTTCACTCAGCCACCCCAGTTCAGACATGGCTATATGCAAATCAGTCTGACCCTGTGCCTTATGGGAACAGTCCAGCCCGAACTGCCAAGCCATGTCTTCCCTGGACCGGAAACAATCATCCTGGGACCGGTTTCGGATTCATAATCCTCATCAGCCAGGCTATCTTGAATCCAGTGGCCAAGTGAACAAGGGACTCACGTCTGAGTATACCCTGCCACACTTAGGGCGAACAAAGCGATACAAAAGGGGATGATGGACGGAGCGTTTGAACAAATCAAACACTCACCCCCAGTCAACTGATCTGGGTTTAATCCATCACCATTCTTTAGTTCACTCAGCCACCCCAGTTTAGACATGGCTATATGCAAATCAGTCTGACCCTGTGCCTTATGGGAACAGTCCAGCCCGAACTGCCAAGCCATGTCTTCCCTGGACCGGAAACAAGCATCCTGGGACCGGTTTCGGATTCATAATCCTCATCAGCCAGGCTATCTTGAATCCAGTGGCCAAGTGAACAAGGGACTCACGTCTGAGTATACCCTGCCACACTTACGGCGAACAAAGCGATACAAAAGGGGATGATGGACGGAGCGTTTGAACAAATCAAACACTCACCCCCAGTCAACTGATCTGGGTTTAATCCATCACCATTCTTTAGTTTACTCAGCCACCCCAGTTCAGACATGGCTATATGCAAATCTGTCTGACCCTGTGCCTTATGGGAACAGTCCAGCCCGAACTGCCAAGCCATGTCTTCCCTGGACCGGAAACAAGCATCCTGGGACCGGTTTCGGATTCATAATCCTCATCAGCCAGGCTATCTTGAATCCAGTGGCCAAGTGAACAAGGGACTCACGTCTGAGTATACCCTGCCACACTTAGGGCGAACAAAGCGATACAAAAGGGGATGATGGACGGAGCGTTTGAACAAATCAAACACTCACCCCCAGTCAACTGATCTGGGTTTAATCCATCACCATTCTTTAGTTCACTCAGCCACCCCAGTTCAGACATGGCTATATGCAAATCAGTCTGACCCTGTGCCTTATGCCACTGGATTCAAGCAAGCCGGGCTGAAGACGGCTGTAATGCCAGAAACCGGTCCTCTGAAGCTTGTTTCCGGTCCAGGGAAGGCATGGCTTGGCAGTTCGGGCTGGACTGTTCCCATGAGGCACAGGGTCAGACTGATTTGCATATAGCCATGTCTGAACTGGGGTGGCAGAGTGGGCTAAAGAACGGTGATGGATTAAACCCAGATCTTTTGACTGGGTGTGAGTGTTTGATTGGTTCAGATGCTCCGTCCATTACCACCCCCTTTTGTACTGCTTTTGGCCGCCATAAGTGTGGCAGGGTATGCTCAGACGTGAGTCCCTTGCTCACTTTGCCACTGGATTCAAGCAAGCCGGGCTGAAGACGGCTGTAATGCCAGAAACCGGTCCTCGGAAGCTTGTTTCCGGTCCAGGGAAGGCATGGCTTGGCAGTTCGGGCTGGACTGTTCCCATGAGGCACAGGGTCAGACTGATTTGCATATAGCCATGTCTGAACTGGGGTGGCAGAGTGGGCTAAAGAACGGTGATGGATTAAACCCAGATCTTTTGACTGGGTGTGAGTGTTTGATTGGTTCAGATGCTCTGTCCATTACCACCCCCTTTTGTACCGCTTTTGGCCGCCATAAGTGTGGCAGGGTATGCTCAGACGTGAGTCCCTTGCTCACTTTGCCACTGGATTCAAGCAAGCCGGGCTGAAGACGGCTGTAATGCCAGAAACCGGTCCTCGGAAGCTTGTTTCCGGTCCAGGGAAGGCATGGCTTGGCAGTTCGGGCTGGACTGTTCCCATGAGGCACAGGGTCAGACTGATTTGCATATAGCCATGTCTGAACTGGGGTGGCAGAGTGGGCTAAAGAACGGTGATGGATTAAACCCAGATCTTTTGACTGGGTGTGAGTGTTTGATTGGTTCAGATGCTCCGTCCATTACCACCCCCTTTTGTACCACTGTCTAATGTGAAGCAGAAGAGTACAGGGGCTTTTGTTAGCCAGTGGGTGGAATAGATGATCCAGGAACAACCTGAAAGCACACCAGGCTTGCGGCCCTTGTGTGCTGAGCAGTGTGCAGCGTCTGCCAAACCCCCTTCTCTCACTGGGACATCTAGCAGCCCACTCGGTAGCTGCACTCACAGCTGTTCTCATGTGCGGTATTAGTCAACTAGAAGGATCGTGAATATTTCATGTGATCCCCGATCACTCAGTGGGCTAATGGACCCTCAAGAATCTTTATCCACTTGAGCTGAAAAGTGTTTTCTGGTAGGGGCTGCCAGGTGACGTCTCGCATGTGGATGGGCGGGCGGGCACTGTAACACACAAAGGGATTTGCACTGTGGCGTAAAATGATGAAATAATTATCAAAATGAGAACCTAAATGTTCTCAATGGGAGCAGACAGTCCTCACAGAAGACTAGTCAACTGGCTGAACATCCTTGGATGGGAGCAATGTTGAATATCGCTAACAAGAATATCAAATGACAGAAGTATTCTGTCCTAAAGATCGTCTGTATTCATTTTCAGAGTGCAGATCTTTCCCCTTTAACTACTAAAGGGAGATTTTTTATAAATGATATTTAGGGCACAATATAGATGGCAGACGATGGTTTGGTTATGATATTCTGGTTCTGTATCAAGACTGGGCAGGTGAGCCAGTCGGAAACTGGACTAGAAGGTTTATATGGGTTGATTCTTAGGAAAAGCAGGTAAATATTTGGGTGCTAACGGCATCTGTTCTTGGCTGTTTGCTCTCCAGTGCACTTGATAGTGGTGTTACAAGCGAGCTTCTTAACACCATTTAGAGTGTAGACAAGTAGGATTAGCTGGGCAGGCCCCATTGGATTCCATGTAGAGTAATGGGTTAGTAAAATAATTTATTTGAGAACGACTACATTCTAAAACAATGTAACTATGCGGAATATTGTTAATATCGATCGTGATGTTTTATTTTTTTATTTAATGTGGCAACTTTTAAAATCATTGCAGTTGTCCACAACTTGTCCCAGCAGGGGGCATGCAGTGCAGTTGTATAGTGCAGTCTCTTTTTAAGTGTGCTCGTAGCCATGCTAGTGAAAATCTTTGGGAGCTGCGTGTATGTTGCCATTCAGACTGCGCTTTATTTCAGTGGCTAGACTGCTCTGAAAAGGGGATCCGGCGCAAAAGGGAGAAAGGATAATACGTTGGAAGACTTTACTACTGTTACTACTGCTATGTACTATGTGTCCATGCAGATATTGGTTTGGTCCTTCTTGTATTTTACTGCTTTGCCGCTTGTGGACACTTCCTGCAGGTAGGCTGCTGCGCAAACTACTTTTAGTGGCCATTATTTTATTGGTTTATCAGTCGCTTTCAATCCTTAGTGGTGTTTTGGAACAAGAACTATCCAGTGGTCAGGAGAGGTGAGTTATTCATGGACATCTGCTGAGAATGTGGGTGACAGACTTGCACTGTATGCCCATATTGCAAGGATTGTGATGTAGAGAGGCACGGTGGAAATGCTTTGATGACTTCCACGCATACTGCGATAAGAATGAGTAGAACTCATGAGAATTACCGGAGAGTAATCAGAGCACAGTACACCATCACTTGGGAGCTAGTAACCTGATGGTCTTCTGCTGTTTTTATCTGCTCAGAGGAATTCTAATCTTCCAAAGGTTTCAAGTTCACTTCCCTGGGTTGCTGCTGTTTTCTTTCATATCTTGGGGAGAATGTTTTGCCTTCAAGTTTTCCAGCAGCAAGATTTTTGACAATGTTCTCTTTTTGGGAATAACTCCTTTGGGGGCAGAAACCCTTACTGGCATTGTTCCACTCAATCTGGTCACCTTTATGAACCTCCAGATATAATAACTTCACCTGCAGTTGGACTGGCAGAAAAACCCTCTCTCTGCTTCAGCCAGATCTGACTGTGGTGACTTATGAGTTGTTGCTAGGACTGGGAGGTCATCTGGGAGTGGTGGAGATCAGAGGATTGTCATACTTAGGGCTGGTATCCAGACAGTTGGGGGGCTTCTATAGACCATGTATGAATGGTGATCTTGAGCATGAATTTTATAGGCTGGCTTTGCTTCTAAGAGTCTCAGCACACTTTACATGGTTCCTCATTTATCTCTCCCCCTCCCCCTTTGCACATTCAAGGGTCACACTAGAGTGAGCAAGGAGGAGACAAATATCCTAGTAGGCTTACAGGGTAGAGTGGCTGCACTAAGGTGAAATACTTGTGCAAATATATAGTGTGACCATCATGTATACTGGTCAATTCACATACTCATGAAAGTGTAGTACACCTAGCAATTACTGATTGCTTTTTGAGCCAAGGAATTCTGATTTAAAACAGCTATTTTTAGGTCTTGCAGACCTAGCACTAGAGCGCGCATGCGCTTCTCACTCTGCGAGGCTTATTGTCATTGATACACTTTTAGAAGGGGACTTGAAGCCACGCCCATTCTTCCCATTGGCTTGCGTCATAGTTCAGGCTAAACATTGGCTTTCTATTGTAAAGGAGGCTTCTTAAACCCTCCTTGTTACCACCCTGTCCACTTTTGGCCCCGCCCACCCGGACTGGATCGTTTACTGGAAGAGTTACACGGTCTCCTTTGTAAGTCTGTTGGTACTCTTTTATTTTTATTTCCTGCGCGGTCCGCTTCGGCTGCGCTTGTTGTTTCTATTTTTGCATCCATCCTTTACCATTTAGGAGCCAAAAGAGGGCTTTGCGCCGGACACGCCATCTGCAATCGATGTCCAGTCATGCCGAGGTAGTCGTCGTGCAGTCTTTGTCCATCTGGGTTATTAAGGTGAG
This sequence comes from Lissotriton helveticus, assembly GCF_964261635.1. Taxonomy (NCBI): domain Eukaryota; kingdom Metazoa; phylum Chordata; class Amphibia; order Caudata; family Salamandridae; genus Lissotriton; species Lissotriton helveticus. The sequence goes on along the minus strand of NC_136069.1, from coordinate 1,594,263,688 downwards.
TCAGGGTTGAGTGTGACGTCTCTGCCTCTTGCTTTGTGTACGTTCAGCTGTGGTAGCTTTAGGCTGCACCATGTATTAGCCGTGGTGGCTTGGCACGTGAGGCCCAGGTAGTGACCTCGATATTATGGGGGACTTGCGAGTAGTTGTGCGTTGTCTGCGTGCAGGTGAATTTCTTCCAAGACGGAAACCTGATGCGGCAGCACGTTGTGGTGCTGTGCTCTCTCGTCTCTTGTCCCAGTGGTTTTGTGTGTCCAGGAACCATTCAGGCGGTTTGCGTGGCTTGTTTCCTTACTGTGGGCATCAAGTGTGTTGGGCCTGCCATGGCCGTTTTAGGGGCACTTACGCTGAGGGGTGGTGGGGGTGGGGGGGGACAGTGAGGCGTTCCATCATTATTTCGCTTTGCTGGTGCCCCGTGAAACTTAATATGTGGAGCAGCTTGGGAGCTGCAGGAGCAGGCTTTGAAGCGCTGATAGCCGAAAATTTGGGCATTTGGGTTTGCCGCCATTTAACATAGCAGTTTCGGTACTGCATCCCTTTCTAAAGCCGGATTGGAAAACGTCAAGGAGATTGAAGGAGACGATATAGTTCTCTAATTGTGATAGGACACATTTTTCAAGGGCTTTAGAGAGGAAGGGCAGGTTAGTGATAGGGCGTAGGTTGTTAAGGTCATTAGGGTCGGCATTCGGGTGTCCAGTTTGTGACGCACACCCTGTTTTACAGCAGATAAAGTAGCAGCAGCCGCAAACTCCTGTGAACTTCCGCTGTAACCTTGCCGCCGGATGGCCCCACCACTGTATGCCCTGTATGATGGACAATTGCTTGGATGTCATCCAGTGTTTGAGTCAACCCAGAGACCACAGGAACATGACGGCTGTGGGGGGTTTTTCCCCGTTGCATTCCTACCATGTATACATATTTTGATGTCAAGATCAAGGAGTAAATCGTTCTCCGGCGGGGTACATTTACAGTGGGAAACATACTCTGTAGCAGACTAGGGCCTTTTTCACGTAGGAGACACATTCTTGTAATACCAGTTTCGCGTTTTGTCCGGGCCCTGTTATAGGTTGCCCTCCTTCAACGAGATGCTGTTTGCGGCTGGCCCCAAGCTAAGTTACGGAGATGGGTGTACCATGTGTTGAGTGGTCACGGGAGCCGGTAGCGAGCGGCCGTCAGTTGGTATTGGTGCACGCGGACGCTGTTGCGTCGGATTATTTAGAAGGGGGCAAGTTGTGAGTCATTGTCGCCTTTCCTTCGGTCCTTCGCTCTCAGCAGTGTGCAGGCAGTTTGGTGATGATGTGGGCATGGTAACAGAGCCCACAAGGTTATTACATATCGCCAGGGTTGCAGGTTTGACCTGGGCAGGCCGCAAAGTGCCTTAAAAGCAGGGCCTGCAATGGGCGGAAACCGGGCACAGCAACGGAGTGTCTATGATGCGCGGTGGTAGGGTAACTCGGGTTGAGCTTCTTCCCACGTTACTGCGGCCCGGGTTCGCTCTCTGTAACAATGTGTGGCTGTCGCTTTCTGTGCTCTAGTCTAAGGGTCAAGGCCCCCATAGTCTAACCTTCGGGTACTGCACGAAAGACTATATAGGCAGTAGTGGAGTTCACCGCGTGGGCGTGATAAAGAATGGGCGCGAGTGGTTGGACTTCGCACCGCAGCAGGGGATAGGTGAGATTTGGGCCAGTTATTCGGGCCCTGGGCATTTTGACCTGCCTAGCCGGGCGGCCATGGGGAACAATGCGAGCGTCATGGCCTGGGAACTGCTCCCTATTTATTTTATTTATTTATTTATTTTATTTCAAAGGTTTTATATAGCGCTGCTGGACCCAAGAGTATCAGAGCGCTTTACAAGGAAGGTAAACATAATAAGATAAAATTAACAATGTACAGAAAATTCACAAGGGATATAGTATTGCATTCAGAAGAGCTAGGGGGGCAAAGAAACAGAGAGATAAGGGATATAGTATTGCATTCAGAGGAGCTAGGTGGGCAAAGAAACAGAGGAATAAATTAAGGGGAAGATGAATGCTGAAAGTTAAGAGAGAGAGAAGGGGGTGTAGAGAGGGGGAGTGAGAATATGAAAAGAGTGAGAGGGGGTGCTGAGAGTTGGGGACCAGAGAAGAGAAAAGAGTGAACATGTTCAGAGTCAGTAACATTAGATACCCCAATATTTGTTGAGAAGAAGTACATTGAGTTCTTTTTTGAAGAGGGGGTAAGAGAGGTTGCAGCGAAGGTCCTTGGGGAGAGAGTTCCAAATCGTAAGAGCATTACCAGAGAATGCGCGGGATTGGGTCTTTTGACATTTTAGTCTGGGAGGGATCAGGACAAGGGAGTTAGTGCTCCTCAGGGACCTGGAGCAACCTGCCTTTTGTAGTTTGATTGCAAGGTAAGAGAGGGTGTTTTGGTGAAGAGCTGTGTGAGTGATACAGGCAATCTTGTAGGTGGATCTTCCTTCTTTTGGGAGCCAATTGAGATTTTTGAAGACGGGGGAGATGTGGTCAAATCTATTACAGTCCGAGATGAGTCTAGCAGCTAGGTTGAGAACAGATTTAATCGGTGCAAGATGGACTTTAGGTGTGCCGGCAAGTGTGGCGTTACCATAGTCAATCCTGGAAAGGACAAGCGATTGGAAAACGATTTTGAAATCATCAGCTGGAATAAAAGGTTTAATTTTCTTGAGGTGGTGAAGGGTGAAAAGAGCACTTTTGGTTGCATTTTTAATGTGGGGGATGAGATTAAGATTCTGGTCAATGCTGATGCCTAGGCGATTTAACAGAATTAGAAGTGAAGAGGGAGCAATTAAGTGCTTTGATATCATTGACCCAGAGTTGAATGGGAAGGGGATTGTTTTTGGGGGTGAAAAGGATGATTTCAGTTTTTTTCGGATTCTTTGAGATGGTTCAGATGGAACCAGGCTTGAACTTTAGTCAAGGTGTCATTGAGGTGAAGAATGTCTTTGTGGGATTTGATCTTGTAGTATAATTGGGTATCGTCGGCATAGAGGTGGTAACTGATTTTAGCTTGCTTGAGAATGAGGGTGAGTGGTTCCATGAAAAGATTGAATAGGGTTGGGGAGAGGATGGATCCTTGAGGGACACCAAGTGAAACAGGTTTAGGTTTAGAGAGGAAGTGGCTAAGCTTGATTTGCTGTGATCTATTGTGAAGGAATGAGGAGAACCATTTGAGTACAGTGCCTTCCAAACCAAATCGATCTTTGAGAGTGTTGAGAAGGGTGGGATGATGGACAGTATCAAATGCAGCCAAGAGGTCAAGGAGGATTAGTAGTGAGGATTCACCTTTGTCTAGGGAGCGATGAATGTCATCTGTAATATTTAACATAGCAGTTTCGGAACTGCATCCCTTTCTAAAGCCGGATTGGAAAACGTCAAGGAGATTGAAGGAGACGATATGGTTCTGTTAATTGTGATAGGACACATTTTTCAAGGGCTTTAGAGAGGAAGGGCAGGTTAGAGATAGGGCGTAGGTTGTTAAGGTCATTAGGGTCGGCAGAGGTGTTTTTAAGGATGGGTGAGATTTGACCAAGCTGAAGGGAGGCAGGGACACAGCCAGTGGAAAGAGAGGAGTTGATGATATTGGTCCATATAGGGGCGATGATATATTTGAGTTCTTGAACCAAATGGGCGGGAAGAGGATCTTTGGAGTGGGAGGAAGGTTTGAGTTTGGCATTGATATTGATGATCGTAGATTCTGATACTGGACTAAATTCGCTCCATGAAGCATTGTTTTTAGCAAGGAGGCCCTTGGGAGAGGGGTCTGGTTGGGGAAGAGCAGGGAGGGGTTGAGATGGATCGTGAAGTGTGGGAAAATGGACGAATGTGAATTAGGAGTGTTGGGGAGGGTGTGTTGGATGAGGGGAGGTTGGAGTGAGAGGGGGAGGGAAGAGAAGGATAGTTCGATCTTGTTGACTTTATTCGTAAAGAAGCTGGCAATAAACCCTAGCCCTGGGCTAGGGTTCATGCTTTAGGGGCGCCACCCTGAGATCACTACTTTGCAGACAAAGAGGCCATCACTACACACCACATACACTCCATAACACATGGATAAAAGACATTGTCATTTACAACGTCATTTACAACGCCAATAGCTCTAACATAAGCAAATGCTAGACCTATTGCATTTCCAATGCTTGTTTTATTTTGTTGTCGGCAGCTGGCTCTGTCTTCTTCCCCCACTGGTTTTAAGAAGCATCGGTCTATTGGTAAAGCTTCCTCCCTACATACCTGTAAACATCAGGTCTGGATTACATGTTCAGTGGCAAGCCACTGAGCTTTCCAGCCATAAATGTCACACCTGTAGGCCCGCATCTTGGCTCTCTGCGTGACCTGGCAATTTGAGGGAGGTCCCGATCAAACGTCTATTTCAGACTCCCGCAATCACTTGGGAAATGTGCAACTAACTGCTATCCTTGTTTTCTACTCAAAGTAGGGCAGTGGGTGAAGGTCAGCCGTCATGGAACGAACCATTCTGCCACCTCCTGTGAGCATTCTCTGGCAGAGACCTGTCCTTCCTGAACTGCATGCCAGGCACACAGTAAGTCCGGGGAGTGGAAACACAAGCTCATATTTTGTACACAATTGGCGTGGGAGGTGAAGGGTGCACTGGAATCGGTCCCAAGGTCACAAGGCGGTGCTTGGAGGCGTGTTTTGCCAAGTGGCCAGCCTGCCCTCCACAACTGGACCGAGCTTCCTCATGGCACTACTATTGAAAGATTGGAGCTTGTCACCCAACAGAGGCTGTTTGTACTAAGAGAGAGAAAGAGTACCCTGGGTTTGTGCTACAATATGTTAGCCATGAAGAAAGTGACACCTCTGAGGGGTCTTGTGGAAGGGAACTGTTTGAATGGAACTCTGTCAGATCTTCCATATCAGGAGGTCAGCGCTGATCTCATGTCTGTATATGCACATGTAGGGAATAATGCTTATAGCAACATTTTTGCAGAACGTTGGGGGGAGGCAGTCTCCCATTAGCTGCCCCTTGGTATAGGCGATCTCATTGGAAGAGGAAAGCTTTATTAATAGAAACGTTTTAATATCACAATATGTTTGATTAAACTGCATCCGTGGACTGAATGGGTTATAGTGTGAAATATAATGTGAAGTGCAGTGGAATCACGCATTCCATGTTCCCCTTAGCACAATCTGCCCATGTCATAATACAGGTATCTCTTGTCAGACACTTTTTTTTTTACTTCGAAAGTGCTTAAAATTGGTTTACTAACCCAAAGGTTCAGGCTTTTAAGATGCCTTTTTGAACTGATACTGAGGGGTACACCTTTATTTCCCCAGTTTACCCCATGAAATGCTCTGCAGCAGAGCTTTCTGAAAGTGACTTTGACTTGCTGCGCTGCTTGGCAGTGACTCACTTGCTTCCATGCGTGCTGTTGTTGTCTGGCTTCAAATTGTTCACTGGTTGGTTATACTAAATTCCTCAATGAGAGGATTTTTGCCAAATATTTGTTCATAGCTCTTCCTGAGGCAGTTGGGCTATGGCCAATGTGGCTGGTTCTGTTATGTTATGAACTGAAACTTACCTTTCAGTTCCCGTGAAAGGTAAGTCATCATCTTTCAGGAGGGATCTGGTCCACATTGTTTTGTTGTCTTGGCATTGTTCATTGCCAGCAGGTTTGCTAAAGCACCTGCTTTCTGCTGCTGCTCTTCAAACTAGCCTTGATATCCTGTTGGAGTACAGATAAATACAAAATCCTTGGAACGACCCCCGGCCACAGATTGTGCCTCACTTGTGTGGCTTTAGCTTGCTCTAATTGTCGAGGTGGGACAAGTCTTGGCTACCCTGCCCTGTTTCAAGGGTCTGGGTTGTCAAATCATGACCCCCTCACCTAGTTAATCTGCTAATGCACCCACCAACCAACAAGCACACCTCAAGGTTATAGCAAAGATGTCTGGTTCATCAGTCCTCAAGCATGAGAGGTCTCAGATTTTAGGCTTCTGGACTGGTTTCTGTTATCGTGGTAAGATCTCAGAACCCTAGTTTCTGTGAGCATGTCACTTGCTGGGCCTGTGGTCTGCACTGCCATTCGCTACGCTGAGCAGAGCTCAGAAGCTTTGCTTACAATGTTCTCCCGGCTACCATTTTATTGCTGGGGTGATTCTGTGGAGGGTTGGAAGTCAGTGAAAGCTAATAACATGCCACGAATGCTATCAGTAACCCTCATGTAAAAGATCCTCTTCCCAGTACAGTTAAAGAGCTTGTTTATCACTTAGAACGCCGTGCTTCCCTCCCAATTAGAAATACCTCTGAACAGTTCTCAATCGTAGACTTTGCGTTCGCCAAAGCTGATACTTTGTGTTTGGTGACATACTCGTTCGGGAGGCAGAGCATTGCTCCAGATGTATCAGACAGTTTTCAGAAGACCTTTCACGCTGATGTTCACAGTGAAAACCTTGTGGGATAAGGTCTGACACTGGTGTCACAACCAGGTACACAGAAGACCTTCTCCTTGTTGAGTCTAGCATAGAGTCTAAAGATGAGGGAGTGGTATTCAAGAGCATGCAAAGTTTGTCAACTTTTCCACTTGCTACCATAAAACATAGTTTTAATAGAGATATTCTATCCAAAACAGTTTTGGGATGTTTTAAAGGTAGGCTTGCAACTTTTTTTTCTTACGGATAAATTGGCTCAGGGGAGGTCAAATAGAATTGGGAAATGAGTGATGAGAAAAACAAAGCAGGGGAGGAGTCACTATAATGCTCAAGTTTTCACACAGTAAAGCTCGCTTTTAAACACTGTTTTGACACTAATATGATTGAAGCACAGTTTGGTTGGCCTGGCGCAGACCATCTTAACTCAGTGATTTTTTTATGGAGATCCTGCCCTTTGCAAGTGATGGGTACTTTATTGTTCATGTGTATATTCATGGAATGACATCATGGGAGACAGACAGTAGCTAATATACTTCTTACTATGGATATTATCCATAGATCCATACCTCTCACTGCCATGTTGTGCTCTTTGGACCTCAGTGGTCCCGAAAACGGTTGCATTCCATAGAACCATCAGCAATTACATATGCTGCTTTGTACCATTTTGAAAGTTGTATATCGTGACGTAGCTGTAAGGAAGCATATTGAATTAAAACGCGATGGGCCCCCTGAGTCTCCAATATTTCACAGATGTGCACTGACCTTGGGTAAATGGGGGCCGACTGAAGGTTTGGGGGCCACTTGAAGGGTTGGGTGACTCACTGCACCACATATTTAGGTCTATCATAACTGAGTAAAATCTAGTTTGGATTTTTTTTTCACAACAAATTTTTTATTTTATTGATCAGGTAAAGCATGTATGCAGTTCTCCACAGTCAGGAGAGTCCTGCCAAACGTCAAAATTGGTATGAGCATCACATAAACCAATCAAAAACAACCCCACCTAGGGGGGCGTGGCCAACAGCATGGCTGAGTAGACGTGCCTTGCCGGAGCTCCGGCCGAGCGGCACTTTATCCGACTTTTTCATATCCCCCACGATCCCACAGAGGCACTGTGTGGACGTCGATACACCCTGGCACCTGGTTGGAGTACCTGCGTAGTGGAGAGCAGCCGCCTTTGCAGAAACCCGGGCTGTGCGGTGTCCCCGGCGGCTCTCCGGCGGCCAGGAGGGCGCCTGCGGCGCTTGGCGGAGCGCGGCGCTCCCAGTGCCCCACGTGTGGTCTTGCCGCACACTGCCCAGCTGAAGGTGGCTCCGCGACCCGCCTGACCCCCAAGAGTGACCAACGTCTCGCCGGCAGAGGAGGGGAGGTGAGCCGAGACAGTCGCGAGGCTCCGGCTGCCTGCACCAAGATGGCGGCCGGCGGTGTGTGACGGCGAAATCCCCCACCGGCTGCACTCCCCGGGTCGCGGATTGCCCGAGAGTGCTCGCCGAGGCGGAGCGGAGGTAAGCCCAGGACAGAGGATTCAAGGGCCGTCCTCCTGGCACTCTGAGAGCAGAGACCGGCTCGAGCGCGGCTCCCGCCTTTACCAACATGGCGGCGAGGCTGCGGAGGCGCCCGACCTGAAGGGCACTGGAGGGAGAAAAGTGGCTGAGAGCCTGGGCCCTGACTACCCAGCCCCCACCATTGGAGACTTAGTCTGCAGGACGGCAGACACGCGACCCCTGCCATCGGACCTCACGGTGACACTTGGGGGACCTCAGGACTGCGACGGGAGGTGAGCCGGGGAGACCGCTGACGCGGTACAGCGGACAGTGACATCCGGAGTACCTAGCGTCATTGGAGCTACGCGACTGGGCCCCTCCGCGCCTCTGAGACAGGACGCCTGCATAGGGAGCCTCCGGCCTGCAGACTTCATCATCATGGGGAAGGGTGACACGGCGAGCAGGGCTGCGAGGCGGGGACCTATGGACGACTTCACGGCAACGCGTTCTGGGGCGGTGCAACACTCTCTGCAGCCTGACACGCGCAATGACACGGCCATGTTAATGGAGGCCATCCAAGCGTCCAGGACCGACATACAAGCGTCCCGGACGGCCCTGGAGACGAAAATTGGAGAGGTAGGGTCCGAGGTGACGCTACTGCGGCAGGACTTCCGAAATTTGACGGACCGGGTCACGGCAACCGAATCTAGGTTGACTGACAATGAAGCCTCGATTTCTACTCTCAAGAAGGACATGGCGGAACTCCAGGCCTCTCACCGTCAGCTGCTGTGGAAGGTGGACGACGCGGAAAATAGGTCGAGGCGCAATAACCTTCGCTTTGTAGGCTTTAGAGAAGGGATTGAGGGAAAGAACATGTCCGCCTTTCTCCTCTCATGGCTGAAAGATACCTTCCCAACAGCGCAATTCTCCCAGTGCTTCATCATCGAAAGGGCACACAGGGCGCTTCTAGCCAAGCCTCCGGAGGGTGCGCGACCGAGACCAGTGATAGCGCGCTTCTTGAACTATGCAGACAGAGACCTGATCTTACGGGAGGCCAGGAAAATGGGGGAGATCCGTTTGGAGAATACCACCATAATGATCTTTCCGGACTATAGTCAGGAGGTCTCGAAGCAACGCCGCTCGTTTGATTCGGTGAAGGCAAAGCTGAGATCTTTGAACATTACTTACATGCTCCTTTTCCCCGCCAAACTCAAGGTGATCTATAAAGACAACTCCATCTTTTTTGCTCACCCGGAGGATGTGTGGCAATGGCTCGAAGAGCGACCTATTCTAAACAGTAGAGAGGCGGCAGGTCGAGCGGCGCTGGACAAATCGGTCCGGGAGAGGACGCCCTGGGAAATGCCGAAAACACGGCGACGGGGAGTACGGAGGACGCAGAAGAAAACACCGGCGACACCATACAGGCCACGAGACAAGGAGGGTGGGAGAGGCAGCAGATCCACTTCCCCGGGCGCGGACTCCGTGGCGGGCTCGAGATTCCATTGCCTGCGGAATGGAACCCGTTCAGAAGGTGAAGACGTGGAGGACTTGGAGGACCGCATATCTGGAAGAGAGGACGAGGAAACAGTGAACGACTCAGTGCACCCGCTGGTCGCAGAAATCCAGCAATTGGAACAAGACTCCTCGGGTCAAGGGATGAATATGGACACTCAGGACTCACATTCGTGATCGTTGCTGTATAGGGATCGGGGAAGATAGCGGCTCGGCGCAGCGGAGCACGCAAGTTGACACACCCCCCTACTATTCCTTAAGTTTTCAGTACTGGTTACTGTTTGTTGATTGAGGGTGGGATGTGTGGGAGGGCGACAGGCCTTCTCCCACGGATAGTTGAGACCCGGATTGGGATGCAACTGGAAGGGGAGGGAGGTGGGGAGGGGGGTGCGGGAAGGGGTTTGGTTACAGTTTACCTCATGTTGGGGTGTTGGGATGTTGGGAAGGGAGGGAGACAGGTGTGCATGCAGCAGCAACTTCGGGAGAGTTTACCCTTGTTACCGTCCCGGCCCTGGGGCCCGGTACTGGACAGTCCTCAGGTGATACAATGGCGAGTACACTAGCTACACCACACGGTGAAGGCGCCGGGGTTAAGGCGCTAACCTGGAACGTGAACGGTTTGGGGTCCAAAATTAAGAGGAGCCTGGTTACTGCATATATTAAGCGTGTAGCACCTGACATCGTTTTCCTGCAGGAAACACATTTGAGGGGGAACCGCTGTGCTTTTTTGGCGCGCGGGCAGTACGTCGTTCTGGCACATGCGGGGTACACCATGGACTCACGGGGCACGGCAATACTAGTCAGGAAAACAGCACCTTTCACAGTCGCACGTACATGGTTGGACCCACAGGGATCGTTTGCCGGGGTGCAGGGGACATGGAGGAGGCGCAGGTACACTCTGTTGTCGGTTTATGCTCCACCCAAACTACAAACACGAACAATGCAGGAGATCACGACCATTCTGCTAGACACGGCGGACACGATACAGATTGTGGGGGGGGATTTCAACGACGTGATGTGCACGATGCGCGATCGTTCTGGGAACCCCCACACGGTGGCTGCGGAGACGGCTTTGGCGCGTAGAATGGACACGATCGGTCTCACCGACGTTTGGCGGTGGCTTCATCCTACCCACGCAGCCTACTCATTCTACTCTGGGGCCCACAAGGTCTTCTCTAGGCTAGATTACATTTTCACATCGAGACAGGAACTTTCGGCGGGAGACGAGGCAGACTACAGGGCGAGGGGTATCTCGGACCATTCCCCGCTGTTCGTACACATAGGTCGGGGAAGGGGGAGAGGTCAGGCACAGTGGCATATGTCGCCATGGGATTTACAGACTCCTGCTATTCTAGGGGGCATAAGAGCGGATATTAGAGTTTTTTTGGCGGAAAACGAGGGATCGGTACAGTCCGGGGTGACACTATGGGAAGCCATGAAAACGGTGTTGAGGGACCGCTTTCAATCCAGGGTGGGGGAGGCCAGAAGGAAACGCACGGAAGCTATAGCGAAGGAGGAGGCAAACATCTTGACCCGGGAGGCTGAATATCACAGAACGAAGGAGGAGGTAGATCTCAGAATACTGCTAGACACTCAAAGGCTGTATAGAGAGCTAAGCACGGACGAGGCGCGTACACAGGCGCTGGCCACCCTGCATCGCTTATACGATGTCGGAGACAAATCTGGTAAACTCATGGCATGGCTGAGCAGGCGCGAGCAAGCTGCCAGGTGGGTGGATTGGGTTGAGCTCCCCAGTAAGGCACGGGCGTCCACAGACGACACTATAGCGGAGGCCTTTGCGACCTATTTCGAAGACTTCTACAGGGCGCGGGACCTAGGGGACCGCGAGGCGGTGCAGTCGTTCCTGGGTGGCGTGGAAGTTCCGCAGTTGACCCCCGAAGATAGTGAGGCTTTGGAAGCCGACCTGTCCCTGGATGAAATCGCAGAGGCGATGGCTGCCCTGGAACCGGGGAAGGCTCCGGGACCAAATGGTTTCCCAGCGGAGTTCTTCAAACGAACGGGGGACCTCCTTTCGCGTCACTTGAAGTCGCTATATGCGGACGCTCTCGCCTCGGGAGGCCTACCGCCGGACCTGGCCCTAGCTACCATAATCCCGATTCACAAAGAAGGCAAGCCCCGTGGCGACTGTTCCTCCTATCGCCCAATCTCGCTGCTGAATATTGAGACTACAATCCTGGCCACTATTCTGGCACGACGCTTACGACAGGTAATACCGGGCCTGGTCCACCCAGACCAGTCCGGGTTCCTGCCGGACAGGGCCACCAAACTAAACCTGCGGCGCACCCACAACTGGCTCCAAGAAGTCGGCGACAGGAGTGAGCCACATTGGTTCCTCTCCTTGGACGCGGAGAAAGCGTTCGATGCGGTCCACTGGCCTTTCCTAATGGGGACCCTTGAACGGTTTGGGTTTGGGCCCTCCTTCCAGCGCTGGGTGAAACTTCTATACTCGAAACCTAGGGCTAGAGTGCGAATAAATGGGCGACTGTCGAGGGAGTTCGCGATAGAGCGGGGGACGCGGCAGGGGTGTCCGCTGTCTCCACTCCTTTTTACCCTCACGATCGAGATCCTTGCGATCCGTATCCGGCTTAACCGAGAGGTGACTGGCTTCCACTGGGGGGAATCGGACACTGAACAGGAGAAGATCTCCCTATACGCCGATGATGTACTGTTATACGTGACCGACCCGGCTACGACGATACCGGCCATATTCAGGGAACTAGACGACTTTAGGGCGGTAGCCGGACACGCTATAAACTGGCATAAGTCGGTCCTCTACGACCCACAGGGTGCCCCGCGAGGGGAGGAGCTGCCTGAGCTGCTCATCCACACCACGGAAGGCTTCCGGTACTTAGGGGTCTTTATCACCCGAGATAAGCGGCGCTCCTTCACGGACAATGTCGACCGAGTCTTGGTGGCAGCCAAGGCGGAGATGGATAGATGGAGGCCGCTCCCGCTCACCATGTTGGGCAGGGCTGCTCTATATAAAATGATCCTACTCCCGAAGTTTTTATACGCCCTGCAAAATGAGTATTATCCCCTTCCGGCTCTGACACTGCGGATAATCCATGCCGATCTCCGCTCCTTCTTGTGGCTGGGGAAGCAGTCCCGGGTGGCACTCACGACTATGCAGCGTCACCAATATAGTGGGGGTATCTCATTACCCAATTTGGAGGCCTATTACTGGGCGGAACACCTTACCCCGATCAACGATTGGATACACGCCCCGGCTGACCACCCCACCTATGCACTAGAGAGATCTACGTGGGGCAATAAGACGGTGCTCCACTTTTTATATGGGGGTAGGGGGGGGCGCCAGCTTCTCCCTGCGACTAAGATTACCCTGTCGGCGTGGCGCAGAGCGTCGGTTAGAATGGGCTGGCATGAAAGGCTCACCCGCCAAACACCCTTATGGTCATGTAGGTGGCTGACTGAACTAAACAAGCTGCGTGGGTTTCAAAGGTGGGATGACATTGGCATCTCCACAGTTGGTGATGTCATAGCAAAGGGAGAACTTAAAACCTTTCAGGCACTGCAGCAGGAATTTGGACTCCAGGGAACCCAATACTACAAATACATACAGCTGCGACATGCATGGGGAGCCCAAAACATATCTCTCACTGACATTCCCCAGTTCGCACCACTTGAGGGCCGTCTACTGCAAGAACAGATACAAAGGGGGGCGGTATCCATGACTTACAAAACACTGACAAATAACATGTTGGGGGATCTACAGGCCCTCAGGGAGAGGTGGGAGGCAGACGTGGGTGCGCTGGAGGACCTGGACTGGGAACTCGTACTCATGCACCCCCGAGAAGTGGCCATAAAATCGAGGCTTCGCCTCATCCAGTTTAAGGTCCTTCATCGGGCATACTTTGACAGAGTGAGGCTTTTCCGGATGGGGAGGGTTACCAACACCGCCTGTCTACGATGCCAACACCTAACAGGCGACTTCTTCCACATCATTTGGGGATGCACAGTGATACAGGAATACTGGGTCGAGGTTTTCAATGAATTGAGTGCGGTACTGGAGGTAGAGATACCTAAGGACCCCAAACTGGCGCTCTTGGGAATGTCCACGGAGGTGGATATCACGCGATACTTACTCATCTTTCTGCAGCTGGCCCTGGTGGTCGCAAAAAGAGACATTGCAAGACTGTGGGGGGCGCCTGGGAAACCAGATCTCGAGGACTGGAGAAGAGGTCTAGATATGTACATGGCAGCTGAACGAGTTACATACAAAGCTAGAGGGTGCCCCCGCAAATTTAGAAAAATATGGGCCAAGTGGAGGCACTACCATGGGTTGGAGTAGTAGGGTGGGACCGGTGGGGGAAGTGGGCGGGTGGTGGGATGAATCACAGGGATGGTGCATATGTCAATGACTCCAGCATTTTGTACCCTTGAGGACTTCGGGACGGGGGGTTTGCCTATGCTCAATGTCACACAACTGAGAGGACCGAGAGAGCCGCGAGGGTCGGGGGGGGGGGGTGGTTGAGGAGGGTGTTCTGCTGCTTAGGGGGGGGGAAGGACGGGAAGGGGGGCTTCGAGGAGAGGTCTCTCAGTTACTGCCTCTACTTATAGTTGATGGGGGGGGGGGGAGTTCGGGGTGAAAATGATAACTAAGTTCGTCAGGATGAATGCAATGTAACTGACTATTTCAAAAGTTGCGTAACGGCGGGTAGAGCGGAATGTTGATGCTCCCCCGCGCTGTCTTGTTCCTAATACTTATGATTCGCCTGCTGCAACAATAAAAAGAATTTATAAAAAAAAAAAAAAAAAAAAAACAACCCCACCTACTCCCCCCCCCCCCCGCCGCCCACATCCACCCAGTGCCCCACCTACCCACCCCTTATCCCTCCCTAACCCCGTGCACGTGTCTAGTTTGGATTTTGATTCTGCTGTCGGCTATTACTCTTGTATAGTAACAGGAACGATCCTCACTGCTATTGTTGCTCAGGAGGCTTGGAGAGCGCATCTTAATTTTAGCCAGACTCTTGTCTTGTGTTTCTTGTTTGTGGTATAGCTCAAAAGGGCACCAGAGTATGTTACAACACTTTAATGCATTTATTTTTAAAGTTTTGTATAGCGGAACATGACCCAAGCGGGTATCAGAGCGCTTTACATACAAGATGAGGAAGACATAGGTAAATAGCTGCGGGAGAAAAAGCATATGGCTGATTCAGGCCTAGGATTTTACTAGGCAGTGTGGGAGTTGGGACCATGTTGCTGGAACAGTACTAGATAACACTCTGTACTGTAAGTTTTTACTTATTTTCAGCTGAAGGCAGAAAGAGTTCATCGATTTCCCCAGAAATACACAACATTTTGGTCAAGCGTTAACGTCTAGATTAGAACCCAAGTCTTTTGTTTTGTATTCATCCACTTGAGTATATCCGCTGTGAAGCTGTGTCCTGTAGTACCTGCGATGAACAGGGTAGCATGTCATTTGTGCCCATAGCAATAAGAAGAAACAGTTTGTCAAATAATGGCCAAGCCGTATGTTTAAAAAAAAGAATTTGTGCCTAATGTCCAGCAAGGTGGGTGAGTCATAGTTGTCCTGATGCCAGATGATGCATTTTACAACCAAAAGCAAGCAGCATAATTTCATAAATCTGTCATCTGACAGAGTTGTCGGAATGCACCTTTTGCCAATTGATGAACCACAGCGGAAGTCGGAGGCTGTTAAGTGGATAACTTGTCGAGTAAAACCATTGGGGCTGTTTGCTCGTTTTTTTTCCTAGTATACTTGTGTGATTCCTAGAGGGTTCTTTTGGGTGTTAATCGTAAATACAGGAAGATTGGGAAATCCTAGATTAGTGGGAAGGATCATAGTGTTGATTCTCTTAAGACAGCCTTGGAAGATTCTCATTAGAGTGCCTATAGAAAGCAGATTGACCCAGATGGAGAGGGTAAAAAAAGACAGTACAACGTGGAAAATAACTTATTATATATGTATGTGCTCCATTGTTTTATGTGTCCGCACAGAGTTAACCCTTTTACTCCGGCTTTACTGTTGAACATCATACATCAGTAGTGCAAGTGTCATCAAAGTGCGTTGAAATGTAATTGAAACAATCCGTTAATAGTACGGCCCCTGTAAGCACTGCTTTAAATAGAAATATCGAAGTTCTAGTGCTCACACTACCAGGGTGTCTGTTTGCTACTGAGAAGTATTGGTACTCTGCCATTACCAACATCGAAGCCCTTGAGAAGCGCATGTATTTCCCTTTCAAATTAAAGAAGTGCAGGTACTCAGTAGCTGTCTATTAGAAGTTAAAAAACATACAATCATGGTTTTCATGCATGTTCGTTCTCCCTTCAGAAAGAAGCGCCTTAGACATAGAACGATGACGTCATGCCATCCAACAACTGTGGCTCCAGTCCGGGCCTTTTGATTTTCTAGTCTCTATTTTCAGATGTGTAAGCTTAGCTGAAGTGACCCAGTTTACAAATTCCCGAATGCCCTGGGCTATTGAACAAAAACCGGTGCAGTGACTGCCCACGGTGAGGCGCCTCGAGGCCGCCGGGTCTCGGCGCTGCGCGTCACGAGTGACTGGGAAAGAAGCCGCCGCGAGCGCGAGGCCCGTACATGTTGACGCAAGATGGCGGGAGCCGGAACAGCGCCCGCGGCGGGGCTGGACTTTGAGCCTAGCCTGCTATGAAACACGTGTGTGCCCTGAAACGGCCAGCTGCGTCAGAGGAGGCCTTTCATGTGTGTTTGATTTGTGGCTGCTCGGGCCAGTCAAAAAGGGCGCCAAGGGAGCTTCCCGGCCTGTGACTCACAGGCCCCGGGCTCTGTGCTTTACTTCCCCCCGACCCTTCCTGTGAGCAGGGTGTGAGTAATACCGACTGCTCGGCATCGTGAGCTTCCCGGCCGGGCAGTGCTGCCCTTCAAGCCCCAGAGAAAGGGGCTCGGAGGCCGGACTAAGGGTGTAGCAACCTCAGGCGACCCTCACCGTGCAGCACCTGTTTAAAGCAGGACTTTTCACGGAGGAGTTGCAGATGCGCCAGTGCTTGTTTTCCTTCTCCGTCAGCGGAGAGTCAAGCTGTTGGTACTATGGTGCAGTTACAGCAAGGGTGGGCGACGAGGGATACAAGTCTTAGTTTGTTAGCTGCCAAAACACTATTTAGACATTGTTTCGGGTCATGAGACAGTTTAAGCATGTTCCCTTCGGCAACTGAAAGGCCATCACCACCCCTCTATCTAAGTAGATAGTATATATAACCCATGTTTGCCTAAAAAAAACAAGCATTGGCAACCCAATATAAATGGCCTTTTTGACCTATAAGTAGGGTGACCAGGCGTCCCGGATTTTCCAAGACGGTCCCCGTTTTTCACCAGCTGTCCGGGCAGATTTCTAGAAATTTAGCTCATGTCCCGGTTTTTTGCTTTAAAATTCTGGTCACCCTACCTATAAGCTTTTTCAGAGTTTTTTGTTTGTGAAGGAAAAAAGAGCGGATATTGCGTGCAGTTGCTATTCCGATAAAGAGAGTGTTCTATAGCATGGCTTCTTAGAGATTAAATGAATGGATAAGGAACAGCCACGTCGTTGGTGTTTCCTGTAGTTCCATAACAGGTTGGAACGCTTCAAGTTCTACCTCCTCCTGCCTAGGACTGCCCAAGTATTTGCCTGGATGTCCAGGTAGCAGCATAAAATAAATGTACATAAAACTAATCTAGACCAAGCTCATTTATTTAGCCAGCTGCCATCCTTAAACTCTGGCAGGGGTCTAGTCCTCCAGGGCTCTGTGTTAGCCCTCTTCACAAACCTCTCGGGTCAGAAGATAAATGAATGGGCAGTTATCGCTCAGCTCCTCGAAGGGCTTGCGTGGTCTCTTCCGATGCAATGATCTCTTTTTGCTGCTGTTCTTTTAATGTGTAGTTTCTGTAAAGCTTAGCTTTGTTTAACTGTCAGAACATATATGTGTTCCTTAAATACTTGCTTGAGGAAGTCTCATGCTTTTCTGTTTGGTAGTCAGCTCTCCGACAAGGGAATGCTGCAAGGCCAGGGAAGAGACATGTACGGTGGAGTTATATTCTCGAGGACTACAAATCGGATAGAGTGTTCCTGCGCAAGTCATTAAATCTTCATGCCTCACTTTCCTTATCTGCCATAAGTGGGAGTGTTTTGGAAGCAGGCTGAACATCACTGTTAGGAGGTGTGAGATAAAAATATTAACCTCTAATTACAGTGAATTAAACATAATACTTAACCATTCTGTTCGCCCTGGGAGTTCCTAGAACCGAATTACCCAGTCCGGGGTTCCAGATCTTGATAGATTGTACAGCTCCTGGTTTGAATCTAGATCACATTTTACAAAATCTGCAAACAAGCGACTAATCAGTATTTTTCCATAAAAAAGACGTCTCCGCGAGTATTCTTTCCACCAATCCTCTTCACTTTCCACCCCTCCTCTACACTTTCCACCCCTCCTCTACACTTTCCACCCCTCCTCTACACTTTCCACCCCTCCTCTACACTTTCCACCCCTCCTCTACACTTTCCACCCCTCCTCAACACTTTCCACCCTCCTCACTTTCCACCCCTCCACTACACTTTCTCTTCAGTCGTCTGGGAGATGGTCCTATAAACTTCGACAGAAGCACGGCGCTTTTATTCGTAAGCTTCCTCCCCGATCATCGTAAAGCCTTGTGCGTATTCCATGTTTTATTTCTGCGCTCCATTTTCTTGTGTTCTCACCAGCTGCTCGGCACAGAGCTCTTTTTTGGTATGGCGCTTCACAGGGCGCCTGCCACAATGAGCTGGGCACGACGAGCAGACCAATGTCACCTACTTGTGTTTCCAAGCAGCAGTATTGCTTGGTACCCCCACCTCTTCTGAGGGTGAGAATATTGATGGTGTTATGCCTAAGAACGGACACATATTTCTTGTCGGATAATGATTTTGTCCTTATGTTTATTATGTATGTCTGGATAGCTTACAGGCAATCTGAATGTTCCCGGCTTCGAGTAAACAGCTGACACCTAACCTGAGAAGGCCCAGCTGTCCCGTCAGTGACCAGCCGTTACCATTCCTCAGTTTAGATTTCAAGTTTATTAAATGGAAAGCGCTCCAGTACTTTACACTTCGAGTCCCAGCGCCGCCGCTGTCACCGCGCTGCTCGTCTGCTGCCAGGTTCATTGCCCCGTTGGCTCGATGCTTCCCACGTGTGAGTACAGCTCCCACGGAACGCTTTGGCCCCCTGGTGAAACCCGATCTCCCGCCTTCTCGAGGGCTTGTGTTACAGCCGCGTCGTTTGTATGGCCTCTCTCACTTTCACCGGCTACTGCTTTATTTATGCAGCGTGCTGTCAGCGCTGAAGGCTGCAGCAGCCGGTTCCACGGGTTCTTGCAGCTTTGGTTAATGCAGCAGGGGTGTTTGAGGCGCTGCGCATGTTCACCCTCTCACTTCGGCCTCGGCCCACAGACCCCGGCCAAGGGAGCTCCCAGTGTAGAGCGTAGGGGCCCCTCGTGTTCATCCTCGCCGACCCCGGCCAAGGAAGCTCCCAGTGTAGAGCGGAGGGGCCCCTCGTGTTCATCCTCTCACTTCGGCCCGCCCCACAGACCCCGCCAAGGGAGCTCCCAGTGTAGAGCGGAGGGGCCCCTCATGTTCACCCTCTCACTACGGCCCCGCCCCACAGACCCCGCCAGGGGAGCTCACAGTGTAGAGCGGAGGGGCCCCTCTCATGTTCATCCTCTCACGCCCATCCTCTCACGCCCCCCTCGCCTCACAGACCCCGGCCAAGGGAGCTCCCAGTGTAGAGCGGAGGGGCCCTTCGTGTTCATCCTCCCGCGTCACCCTCGCCTCACAGACCCCGGCCAAGGCAGCTCACAGTATAGAGCGTAGGGGCCCCTCATGTTCACCCTCTCACTTCGGCCTCGCCCCACAGACCCCGGCCAAGGGAGCTCCCAGTGTAGAGCGGAGGGGCCCCTCATGTTCACCCTCTCACTTCGGCCTCGCCCCACAGACACCGCCAGGGGAGCTCTCTGTGTAGAGCGGAGGGGCCCCTCATGTTCACCCTCTCACTACGGCCTCGCCCCACAGACCCCGGCCAAGGGAGCTCCCAGTGTAGAGCGGAGGGGCCCCTCGTGTTCATCCTCTCACTTCGGCCCCGCCCCACAGACCCCGGCCAAGGGAGCTCCCAGTGTAGAGCGGAGGGGCCCCTTGTGTTCATACTCTCACTTCGGCCTCGGCCCACAGACCCCGCCAAGGGAGCTCCCAGTGTAGAGCGGAGGGGCCCCTCATGTTCACCCTCTCACTTCGGCCTCGGCCCACAGACCCCGCCAGGGGAGCTCACAGTGTAGAGCGGAGGGGCCCCTCTCATGTTCATCCTCTCACGCCCCCCTCGCCTCACAGACCCCGGCCAAGGGAGCTCCCAGTGTAGAGCGGAGGGGCCCTTCGTGTTCATCCTCCCGCGTCACCCTCGCCTCACAGACCCCGGCCAAGGGAGCTCACAGTGTAGAGCGGAGGGGCCCCTCATGTTCACCTTCTCACTTCGGCCCCGCCCCACAGACCCCGGCCAAGGGAGCTCCCAGTGTATAGCGGAGGGGCCCCTCATGTTCACCCTCTCACTTCGGCCTCGCCCCACAGACCCCGTCGAAGGAAGGTCACAGTATAGAGCGGAGGGGCCCCTCGTGTTCACCCTCTCACTTCGGCCTCGCCCCACAGACCCCGGCCAAGGGAGCTCCCAGTGTAGAGCGTAGGGGCCCCTCGTGTTCATCCTCGCCGACCCCGGCCAAGGAAGCTCCCAGTGTAGAGCGGAGGGGCCCCTCGTGTTCATCCTCTCACTTCGGCCCGCCCCACAGACCCCGCCAAGGGAGCTCCCAGTGTAGAGCGGAGGGGCCCCTTGTGTTCATCCTCTCACTTCGGCCTCGCCCCACAGACCCCGGCCAAGGAAGCTCCCAGTGTAGAGCGGAGGGGCCCCTCATGTTCACCCTCTCACTACGGCCCCGCCCCACAGACCCCGCCAGGGGAGCTCACAGTGTAGAGCGGAGGGGCCCCTCTCATGTTCATCCTCTCACGCCCATCCTCTCACGCCCCCCTCGCCTCACAGACCCCGGCCAAGGGAGCTCCCAGTGTAGAGCGGAGGGGCCCTTCGTGTTCATCCTCCCGCGTCACCCTCGCCTCACAGACCCCGGCCAAGGCAGCTCACAGTGTAGAGCGTAGGGGCCCCTCATGTTCACCCTCTCACTTCGGCCTCGCCCCACAGACCCCGGCCAAGGGAGCTCCCAGTGTAGAGCGGAGGGGCCCCTCATGTTCACCCTCTCACTTCGGCCTCGCCCCACAGACACCGCCAGGGGAGCTCTCTGTGTAGAGCGGAGGGGCCCCTCATGTTCACCCTCTCACTACGGCCTCGCCCCACAGACCCCGGCCAAGGGAGCTCCCAGTGTAGAGCGGAGGGGCCCCTCGTGTTCATCCTCTCACTTCGGCCCCGCCCCACAGACCCCGGCCAAGGGAGCTCCCAGTGTAGAGCGGAGGGGCCCCTTGTGTTCATACTCTCACTTCGGCCTCGGCCCACAGACCCCGCCAAGGGAGCTCCCAGTGTAGAGCGGAGGGGCCCCTCATGTTCACCCTCTCACTTCGGCCTCGGCCCACAGACCCCGCCAGGGGAGCTCACAGTGTAGAGCGGAGGGGCCCCTCTCATGTTCATCCTCTCACGCCCCCCTCGCCTCACAGACCCCGGCCAAGGGAGCTCCCAGTGTAGAGCGGAGGGGCCCTTCGTGTTCATCCTCCCGCGTCACCCTCGCCTCACAGACCCCGGCCAAGGGAGCTCACAGTGTAGAGCGGAGGGGCCCCTCATGTTCACCTTCTCACTTCGGCCCCGCCCCACAGACCCCGGCCAAGGGAGCTCCCAGTGTATAGCGGAGGGGCCCCTCATGTTCACCCTCTCACTTCGGCCTCGCCCCACAGACCCCGTCGAAGGAAGGTCACAGTATAGAGCGGAGGGGCCCCTCGTGTTCACCCTCTCACTTCGGCCTCGCCCCACAGACCCCGGCCAAGGGAGCTCCCAGTGTAGAGCGTAGGGGCCCCTCGTGTTCATCCTCTCACTTCGGCCTCGCCCCACAGACCCCGGCCAAGGGAGCTCCCAGTGTAGAGCGGAGGGGCCCCTCGTGTTCACCCTCTCACTTCGGCCTCGCCCCACAGACCCCGGCCAAGGGAGCTCCCAGTGTAGAGCGAACGGGCCCCTCATGTTCATCCTCTCACTTCGGCCTCGCCCCACAGACCCCGGCCAAGGGAGCTCCCAGTGTAGAGCGTAGGGGCCCCTCGTGTTCATCCTCTCACTTCGGCCTCGCCCCACAGACCCCGGCCAAGGGAACTCCCAGTGTATAGCGGAGGGGCCCCTCATGTTCACCCTCTCACTTCGGCCCCGCCCCACAGACCCCGGCCAAGGGAGCTCCCAGTGTAGAGCGGAGGGGCCCTTCGTGTTCATCCTCCCGCGTCACCCTCGCCCCACAGACCCCGGCCAAGGGAGCTCCCAGTGTAGAGCGGAGGGGCCCCTCGTGTTCATCCTTTCACTTCGGGCTCGCCCCACAGACCCCACCTGGGGAGCTCACAGTGTAGAGCGGAGGGGCCCCTCATGTTCACCCTCTCACTTCGGCCTCGCCCCACAGACCCCGGCCAAGGGAGCTCCCAGTGTAGAGCGGAGGGGCCCCTCGTGTTCACCCTCTCACTTCGGCCTCGCCCCACAGACCCCGGCCAAGGGAGCTCCCAGTGTAGAGCGAACGGGCCCCTCATGTTCACCCTCTCACTTCGGCCCCGCCCCACAGACCCCGGCCAAGGGAGCTCCCAGTGTAGAGCGGAGGGGCCCCTCATGTTCATCCTCTCACTTCGGCCTCGCCCCACAGACCCCGGCCAAGGGAGCTCCCAGTGTAGAGCGAACGGGCCCCTCATGTTCATCCTCTCACTTCGGCCCCGCCCCACAGACCCCGCCAGGGGAGCTCCCAGTGTAGAGCGGAGGGGCCCCTCATGTTCATCCTCTCGCGCCACCCTCGTCTCACAGACCCCGGCCAAGGGAGCTCCCAGTGTAGAGCGGAGGGGCCCCTCGTGTTCACCCTCTCACTGAAGCGTCACCCCACAGACCCCGGCCAAGGGAGCTCCCAGTGTAGAGCGGAGGGGCCCCTCGTGTTCATCCTTTCACTTCGGCCTCGCCCCACAGACACCGCCAGGGGAGCTCTCTGTGTAGAGCGGAGGGGCCCCTCGTGTTCATCCTCTCACTTCGGCCTCGCCCCACAGACCCCGGCCAAGGGAGCTCCCAGTGTAGAGCGAACGGGCCCCTCATGTTCATCCTCTTGCGCCACCCTCGTCTCACAGACCCCGGCCAAGGGAGCTCCCAGTGTAGAGCGGAGGGGCCCCTCGTGTTCACCCTCTCACTGAAGCGTCGCCCCACAGACCCCGGCCAAGGGAGCTCCCAGTGTAGAGCGGAGGGGCCCCTCGTGTTCATCCTTTCACTTTGGCCTCGCCCCACAGACCCCGCCAGGGGAGCTCTCTGTGTAGAGCGAACGGGCCCCTCATGTTCATCCTCTCACTTCGGCCCCGCCCCACAGACCCCGCCAAGAGAGCTCCCAGTGTAGAGCGGAGGGGCCCCTCGTGTTCATCCTCTCACTTTGGCCCCGCCCCACAGACCCCGGCCAAGGGAGCTCCCAGTGTAGAGCGGAGGGGCCCCTCGTGTTCATCCTTTCACTTCGGCCTCGCCCCACAGACCCCGCCAAGGGAGCTCCCAGTGTAGAGCGAACGGGCCCCTCATGTTCATCCTCTCGCGCCACCCTCGTCTCACAGACCCCGTCCAAGGGAGGTCACAGTATAGAGCGGAGGGGCCCCTCGTGTTCACCCTCTCACTGAAGCGTCACCCCACAGACCCCGGCCAAGGGAGCTCCCAGTGTAGAGCGGAGGGGCCCCTCGTGTTCATCCTTTCACTTCGGCCTCGCCCCACAGACCCCGCCAGGGGAGCTCTCTGTGTAGAGCGGAGGGGCCCCTCGTGTTCATCCTCTCACTTCGGCCTCGCCCCACAGACCCCGCCAAGGGAGCTCACAGTGTAGAGCGGAGGGGCCCCTCGTGTTCATCCTTTCACTTCGGGCTCGCCCCACAGACCCCACCTGGGGAGCTCACAGTGTAGAGCGGAGGGGCCCCTCATGTTCACCCTCTCACTTCGGCCTCGCCCCACAGACCCCGGCCAAGGGAGCTCCCAGTGTAGAGCGGAGGGGCCCCTCGTGTTCACCCTCTCACTTCGGCCTCGCCCCACAGACCCCGGCCAAGGGAGCTCCCAGTGTAGAGCGAACGGGCCCCTCATGTTCACCCTCTCACTTCGGCCCCGCCCCACAGACCCCGGCCAAGGGAGCTCCCAGTGTAGAGCGGAGGGGCCCCTCATGTTCATCCTCTCACTTCGGCCTCGCCCCACAGACCCCGGCCAAGGGAGCTCCCAGTGTAGAGCGAACGGGCCCCTCATGTTCATCCTCTCACTTCGGGCCCGCCCCACAGACCCCGCCAGGGGAGCTCCCAGTGTAGAGCGGAGGGGCCCCTCATGTTCATCCTCTCGCGCCACCCTCGTCTCACAGACCCCGGCCAAGGGAGCTCCCAGTGTAGAGCGGAGGGGCCCCTCGTGTTCACCCTCTCACTGAAGCGTCACCCCACAGACCCCGGCCAAGGGAGCTCCCAGTGTAGAGCGGAGGGGCCCCTCGTGTTCATCCTTTCACTTCGGCCTCGCCCCACAGACACCGCCAGGGGAGCTCTCTGTGTAGAGCGGAGGGGCCCCTCGTGTTCATCCTCTCACTTCGGCCTCGCCCCACAGACCCCGGCCAAGGGAGCTCCCAGTGTAGAGCGAACGGGCCCCTCATGTTCATCCTCTTGCGCCACCCTCGTCTCACAGACCCCGGCCAAGGGAGCTCCCAGTGTAGAGCGGAGGGGCCCCTCGTGTTCACCCTCTCACTGAAGCGTCGCCCCACAGACCCCGGCCAAGGGAGCTCCCAGTGTAGAGCGGAGGGGCCCCTCGTGTTCATCCTTTCACTTCGGCCTCGCCCCACAGACCCCGCCAGGGGAGCTCTCTGTGTAGAGCGAACGGGCCCCTCATGTTCATCCTCTCACTTCGGCCCCGCCCCACAGACCCCGCCAAGAGAGCTCCCAGTGTAGAGCGGAGGGGCCCCTCGTGTTCATCCTCTCACTTTGGCCCCGCCCCACAGACCCCGGCCAAGGGAGCTCCCAGTGTAGAGCGGAGGGGCCCCTCGTGTTCATCCTCTCGCGCCACCCTCGTCTCACAGACCCCGTCCAAGGGAGGTCACAGTATAGAGCGGAGGGGCCCCTCGTGTTCACCCTCTCACTGAAGCGTCACCCCACAGACCCCGGCCAAGGGAGCTCCCAGTGTAGAGCGGAGGGGCCCCTCGTGTTCATCCTTTCACTTCGGCCTCGCCCCACAGACCCCGCCAGGGGAGCTCTCTGTGTAGAGCGGAGGGGCCCCTCGTGTTCATCCTCTCACTTCGGCCTCGCCCCACAGACCCCGCCAAGGGAGCTCACAGTGTAGAGCGGAGGGGCCCCTCGTGTTCATCCTTTCACTTCGGGCTCGCCCCACAGACCCCACCTGGGGAGCTCACAGTGTAGAGCGGAGGGGCCCCTCATGTTCACCCTCTCACTTCGGCCTCGCCCCACAGACCCCGGCCAAGGGAGCTCCCAGTGTAAAGCGGAGGGGCCCCTCGTGTTCACCCTCTCACTTCGGCCTCGCCCCACAGACCCCGGCCAAGGGAGCTCCCAGTGTAGAGCGGAGGGGCCCCTCGTGTTCACCCTCTCACTTCGGCCTCGCCCCACAGACCCCGGCCAAGGGAGCTCCCAGTGTAGAGCGGAGGGGCCCCTCGTGTTCATCCTCCCACGTCACCCTCGCCCCACAGACCCCGGCCAAGGGAGCTCCCAGTGTAGAGCGGAGGGGCCCCTCATGTTCACCCTCTCACTACGGCCTCGCCCCACAGACCCCGCCAGGGGAGCTCACAGTGTAGAGCGGAGGGGCCCCTCATGTTCACCCTCTCACTTCGGCCTCGCCCCACAGACCCGGCCAAGGGAGCTCCCAGTGTAGAGCGGAGGGGCCCCTCGTGTTCATCCTCTCACTTCGGCCTCGCCCCACAGACCTCGCCAGGGGAACTCCCTGTGTAGAGCGGAGGGGCCCCTCGTGTTCATCCTCTCGCGCCACCCTCGTCTCTTAGACCCCGTCCAAGGGAGGTCACAGTATAGAGCGGAGGGGCCCCTCTTGTTCACCCTCTCACTTCGGCCTCGCCCCACAGACCCCGGCCAAGGGAGCTCCCAGTGTAAACCGTAGGGGCCCCTCATGTTCACCCTCTCACTTCGGCCTCGCCCCACAGACCCCGGCCAAGGGAGCTCCCAGTGTAGAGCGGAGGGGCCCCTCGTGTTCATCCTCCCGCGTCACCCTCGCCTCACAGACCCTGGCCAAGGGAGCTCCCAGTGTAGAGCGGAGGGGCCCCTCATGTTCATCCTCTCACTTCGGCCCCGCCCCACAGACCCCGGCCAAGGGAGCTCACAGTGTAGAGCGGAGGGGCCCCTCATGTTCACCCTCTCACTTCGGCCCCGCCCCACAGACCCCGGCCAAGGGAGCTCCCAGTGTATAGCGGAGGGGCCCCTCATGTTCACCCTCTCACTTCGGCCTCGCCCCACAGACCCCGCCAGGGGAGCTCCCTGTGTAGAGCGGAGGGGCCCCTCATGTTCATCCTCTCACTTCACCCTCGCCTCACAGACCCCGGCCAAGGGAGCTCCCAGTGTAGAGCGGAGGGGCCCCTCATGTTCACCCTCTCACTTTGGCCCCGCCCCACAGACCCCGGCCAAGGGAGCTCCCAGTGTAGAGCGGAGGGGCCCCTCATGTTCACCCTCTCACTTCGGCCCCGCCCAAGGGAGCTCCCAGTGTAGAGCGGAGGGGCCCCTCGTGTTCTCCCTCTCACTTCGGCCTCGCCCCACAGACCCCGGCCAAGGGAGCTCCCAGTGTAGAGCGGAGGGGCCCCTCGTGTTCATCCTCCCACGTCACCCTCGCCCCACAGACCCCGGCCAAGGGAGCTCACAGTGTAGAGCGGAGGGGCCCCTCGTGTTCATCCTTTCACTTCGGGCTCGCCCCACAGACCCCACCTGGGGAGCTCACAGTGTAGAGCGGAGGGGCCCCTCATGTTCACCCTCTCACTTCGGCCTCGCCCCACAGACCCCGGCCAAGGGAGCTCCCAGTGTAGAGCGGAGGGGCCCCTCGTGTTCACCCTCTCACTTCGGCCTCGCCCCACAGACCCCGGCCAAGGGAGCGCCCAGTGTAGAGCGGAGGGGCCCCTCGTGTTCATCCTCCCATGTCACCCTTGCCCCACAGACCCCGGCCAAGGGAGCTCCCAGTGTAGAGCGGAGGGGCCCCTCATGTTCACCCTCTCACTACGGCCTCGCCCCACAGACCCCGCCAGGGGAGCTCACAGTGTAGAGCGGAGGGGCCCCTCATGTTCACCCTCTCACTTCGGCCTCGCCCCACAGACCCCGCCAAGGGAGCTCCCAGTGTAGAGCGGAGGGGCCCCTCGTGTTCCTCCTCTCACTTCGGCCTCGCCCCACAGACCTCGCCAGGGGAACTTCCTGTGTAGAGCGGAGGGGCCCCTCGTGTTCATCCTCTCGCGCCACCCTCGTCTCACAGACCCCGTCCAAGGGAGGTCACAGTATAGAGCGGAGGGGCCCCTCTTGTTCACCCTCTCACTTCGGCCTCGCCCCACAGACCCCGGCCAAGGCAGCTCCCAGTGTAGAGCATAGGGGCCCCTCATGTTCATCCTCTCACTTCGGCCTCGCCCCACAGACCCCTGCGAAGGGAGCTCCCAGTGTAGAGCGGAGGGGCCCCTCATGTTCACCCTCTCACTTCGGCCTCGCCCCACAGACCCCGGCCAAGGGAGCTCCCAGTGTAGAGCGGAGGGGCCCTTCGTGTTCATCCTCCCGCGTCACCCTCGCCTCACAGACCCCGGCCAAGGGAGCTCACAGTGTAGAGCGGAGGGGCCCCTCATGTTCACCTTCTCACTTCGGCCCGCCCCACAGACCCCGGCCAAGGGAGCTCCCAGTGTATAGCGGAGGGGCCCCTCATGTTCACCCTCTCACTTCGGCCTCGCCCCACAGACCACGCCAGGGGAGCTCCCTGTGTAGAGCGGAGGGGCCCCTCATGTTCATCCTCTCACTTCACCCTCGCCTCACAGACCCCGGCCAAGGGAGCTCCCAGTGTAGAGCGGAGGGGCCCCTCATGTTCACCCTCTCACTTTGGCCCCGCCCCACAGACCCCGGCCAAGGGAGCTCCCAGTGTAGAGCGGAGGGGCCCCTCATGTTCACCCTCTCACTTCGGCCCCGCCCAAGGGAGCTCCCAGTGTAGAGCGGAGGGGCCCCTCGTTGTAGTGTAGTTCCTATCTTCCCAATAGGCTCTGCGCATTGGAATAATACCTACAGCAGTAAAGGCCTAGGCCAGACGTTAACTAGGTCTACTACTGTCGATACTAGACTTAAAGTTTTGGGTTTGCCAGCGTAGCTCAGAGTTCGCTAGAAACTTTCTCGAATGTTCAAGGAGGAATTAACTTCCCTGATTAGACAAGAAGGGATTTAGTTTCTGACAACCATAGAACATGACAACTTTGCTCTCCCCTAATCAAGAGTCAATCTCGAGAGTCGTGTGAACAAAAGGCAATTTATTTTACTCAGTCAGTACGTGCATTCTTAGTCTCATCAGAATGTAGAGAAAAGGAAGAGACGGGCGTGTTCAATAAAAGGTGTTATTTATTGATCAGTCTCTTTTCTCATACAAGAGAAATGGATCGATATTATTGCAATACTTATAGTTAAGTAAAGTGCATACATTAAAAGCAATAGTATAAAGTAATACTGTAAAAACATTGATATGGTTTCTAAGCCATATGATGTTTAAAATGAATAAAATATATTTACATACACATATACATTTGACTAAACGTACTCAACTGGTGTTTCTAGATACGCCTACCCCGTGTACCTGACCTAAGCCTAATACGTGGGCGGGAATAGAAAGTTACAGTTTAAGTTAAGTTTGTTTTTGCCAAGTGAATAACTAAAGAATTCTCTATGAGGGGTTATTCAGTTCTGTACCTGGAAGTTTGGATGAATGAGGAATGGTATCTCTCTCTCTGGTCTCGATATTCCAGGCTGCCTGCGAGGGCTACCCAGAAACGCCGGTGCTGGATTCTCGGCAGGAGAAAGCAGCGCGTCTCAGCGCGTCAGGAAGGCGGGGCTGCTGCCAGCGGGGTCTGCTCTGCTCTTGGCTTCGGCAAGTATGGCTGCTCCGTCTCGTCACCACGCGTGTGTTTGCATATGGCAAGATCGGTAATATTTATACCTTTAAGGTGCCGAGATTGACGTAAGGATGGACATAGATACGTCAATAAAGATGTCATACGATTTGCTCGTTAGCACATTCTTTTACTAAAGTTCTCGGTGAAATCAAAACAATGGCCGCAGGGTTTTGCCCAGGTTGTCATAGGTTTGATTTGTTATGAGAACTCCGTATGCCTTATCAGGGGCTGGAGGAATATCGCTTGTCTAATTAGATCGCAAGCGTTATGACCTAATCAGATAACACGTTCCTGTGCCGTAGTGTGACTGCGTCAGATAACGGTATCTGCATCATGGGGGTTTTCTGCCTCATGTGCTGACTGCTAGTTAACTTGTTGGTTAGTTTAACTAAAATAGGGTCAGGAATAGGGGGATCGATTCAGAACCGATAGGAATACATGACACCCACTCCACGCTAACTATGGACATATTTACTAATCTAGGCATAGTATAACATAGTACAACATACTATAGAGTAGTGTGTATACCTTACCACCCCAAAATACATAAATGCATTTCGAAATTTTCAAATATACTGAAATTTTTTTTGCAGACATATATATATGGTATGCACTCAAGCTGTAGAAAAATGCCAAAGTAACTGCATTTGTATACATTATTGCTTATTTGGTATATGAGAATTACACATGAAATGGTTTCTGACAGAAAAAAGTTTCGAGACCATTCCATCACAGAATAAAATATCTTTATGAACATGCCAGCGGGCAGCTAATGTCTATAAGTTATCTAAAATTTAGAAACCTTAGTTCTCTAAGAATAGTTCTTACTTTAAGCAGAAGATAGTGTCCCGAAAAATATGCAAAAATATTTGGGGCTGCTGGAAAAACTGCTGTCCGTGAACTGGAGCGAAAATGTTCATGTGACTTTATTTTTAAAGTTGAAGGCCGAATTCAGGGAACGCCGTGTGCGAGCTTGCTCAAAAATCTCTATTTCTGTTCGGGTGAGAACATCATATCATTTAGGCTTTCGAAAAAACTGTCAACAGCTTCCTGGGAAAGTTCCACTAACTCGGAAATAGGTGTGATCATGCATTCTTGCGCATGATTGTCTCCATTGACATTCTGATTTGCATTACTGACAGAAGGTCGTACCTGTTCGATGCTGCTTTCATCTTGAACTTCACTACCCATCAATCGTAGTGGTGAAGCTTCCACGAATGCCGTCATCAGGATTGGTAGCCTTTGAGGGCAGCACAAAGCATGAACCTTAATCGGGCTCAACAATGTTTCTGCATCCATCGGCGCATCCGATTGTAGCGTCAGACAGGTGTCTAACACGCATTCTTCTCCGCATAGCAGACACCTCAATACAGGTAAAACACATCTTTGCCACATTGGTCGAAATGATAGAAACCAAGTCATGTTCAGGTCTCTAAGCCGGGAGAGTCCCAGGATTTTTGATATCCGGTCCCGGTATCCAATGGCTAGGATTGTTTCTTCCCTGGTCGCAAGAGTTTTGTCTGTGACATGGGTTGCCATAACGAAAAATTAGGACTAAGAATAGGATTCCTGCAATTAGTCCCAGGATCAGGGGAAGTCCGCCAAAAATCGAATGGACGAAATCTGGAAAAATACCCAGTATGGCTTTGAATGGTGTTAATGCCATTGAAAATACTGTCTTAAATACCCCTGAGATCCCATTGGTATCAGAAATATTTAAGATTTCACTTAGGATTTCCGCGAAATGTACGGGGGAATTAGTTGATAATAATGTATGTATCTCTGCAGTCGTCCTTGCGACTTGTAGATCATACGTTTCTTTTGATGACGAGAGCCTGGTAGGCGTCTGAAGAAGGACTGTTTTCATTCTGCTTAAAGTATCTATTCGAATAGAAGTAATTTTCAAATCGGGCCATGCCCTTGCCTCCCTGTCTGGGAAGGAGCTGGGGAACAATGTGCGTCCACAGCACTTGACCTTCGCAGTAGTAGTTACTAGATAAGGAGTCCCGGGCATAAGACTACAACATCTGCGGTCTACAATAAGAATGTAACTCCCATTATAGAGTCTTTGAAAGAATGGTTCTATTTCTGTTGCAGGTGCGCCTTGCTGGTGACATGAAAGGTTGTATGAATTCCCACAGGCTCCATGTAAACTAATTCCGTTACACAGAAGCGTGCCGCTTAGTGACATCGCACAATTGTTGCCACTAAGAAACACTTTCTGGCCTTTATTACTGACACATGCATGTGAATAGGGCAGGTTCCATGTTGTTTTAAGGTACCCCTTTCCCAATTTCTCGTACATGCCAGCCTGTATATATTTTTGGCAGTATTGAAACCTGAAGGTTGAGATTGGAATATTTATGATTCCGTGTATTATCCATTCACTGACAGGTCGTTCTGACATTGTCATTGGTAATCTTTCTAGTTTTTCAGTGCTCAAGATTGTATAATCAGCACCCTTTTGTGCCATACCGATTTGTCTATCAGTAAGGTTAAAGATTTGGAATAGTGACGTTGTGTTGATTAGACGCCAAGGCACGTAGCCTGAACGCAGATTTTGTAACGTCCAGCCAAGCTGTACAATAGAACGCAATTGTGACTGACCATGTTGTAATAACAGTAAGTCTTGCGATAATATATCAATTGCTGAAGACACAATGCTGTCCAATGAAAAAATTCTGGAGGACAGAGTCATTAACCCATTGTCCACTACAGAAAGTGATTTTTCCAAATTGATACGGTCAATTTCCCGTATTCTCTCTGCTGTTTCAATTTGAGTAACCTTCCAGGCCTCATTGTATGCTGCATATACAGAGGCTGCTATGAAACGCTTTTGACGCTGTTTGCGTGGTCCCAAAGTGAAATCACGCAAGTCAGCACCATCAGTAAGTAAAGTTAGGTGTTGCTTAATTTCAGGCAGTGTGGAAGTTTGTAGCCATTGAAGACATAATTTGCCCACACTGTAGGTGGTAATTATCCCTGGGTGATGTCTTTGGGGATATCTAGGGTCTGGCCTGGTCATTTTGAAACCTTGTGTTTTGTTCAGGAATCTGTCTTGACAGTTATTAGTATCTGTGGGCCAGATCAACCACTGTTTCCAATCAGGATGTGTTCTGTTTTGGTTTAATATATGGTTTACGTCTATCTCTTCATCTGTATCAGAGTTATTGCTAAACATTATTGGCTTTGGAATAGACGGTTTATTTAAATCTTTGATTTTGGCTAAGCCAAGACAGGTGGTTTGTTGAACAGTGTCATTTAAAAATATCATTTGTTCTGGGATCATGCAGGCTCTAAACAAAGCTTCTATACCCTGTACTTGCCATTCTTTTGTACCCCAAACACTTTTCAATTCAACATTTTTGTCCCAATAATCAAAACCAAAAGTATTCATTTGTTCGAAAAATGAGTCTGAATATAACAATTTTGTGTTGGTTATTATGGTTTTTGTTCCTGTCTTGTTTGACAATTTAAAATAAAATGCTTCAGCATTACTTGTGTTAAAACCTGAAAAGTATGAATATTTGTCATAAACGGTTCTTGAGCTCCCTTTTGGAGGTGTTGCACAATGTTCCCTTTGATTATAATTTAAAACATTTCTAGGTTGTGCAGATCTATGTAGAAAGTGGTTACCATAGTGGTTATAGCAATACATACTGTCATAATTTGTAGAACCCTGCAAATAATCATGTTTGGTAAATTTAGCAGACATTATTAAGTCAGACATCATGTTATTAATGCTTTCGAAGTCCCAATCATCAGCAAATGAGTTTGGTTTTGCAAAGTCACTCAATGAAATCTTAATTTGGTGTGGATATTTCAGGATCTCGACCGGACCATAAATTTCATAGTCAGTGTTGTCCCAGGCTACCCCACCAGGTATTGGATTGGCTGTGAAGTTGGCTGAAGAAAGTTCTCTTTTCTCGACGTGTGAAGATGTGTGTGGTTTGAGGATCAAGTTGATTTTCTGACTTGCTGTGTCCATTTTAGC
The DNA here is from genome assembly GCF_964261635.1 of Lissotriton helveticus. NCBI lineage: Eukaryota > Metazoa > Chordata > Amphibia > Caudata > Salamandridae > Lissotriton > Lissotriton helveticus. The sequence continues at coordinate 1,594,230,973 of NC_136069.1, read as the reverse complement.
ATATTTTCCCTCAATGAAGCGTCCCAAAGTAAGTACCATGATGAGCCAAAGTATGAGGATAAATGCACCAAAACCCACCCAAAATTCAATCCATGGAGAAATCAGATATGTTTCTTTCAGTTGTTTCAAAAGTTCCTTAGCTTTGTCTTTAAAGGTTTTTGATGATGGCTGTGTCTTTGATTCGCTGAAGCCCTCAGAGGAATCATCGAAGTTAATGAAGTAGCCGGATGCAGTTCTGTCAATTGTTCCAATTGGTTCTGGATTTTTGTTTCTTGCATTGTCACTTGGTACTTCATTATAGATTGATGTGTCTCTGCTAAATGTTTTTATTTGGGTTTTCAGAGGTCTGAGTTCTATTGCATTGTTGCATAGTCCTTGTTGTTCTTCTGTAGGCGTTTCGAATGTGATGAGCCTCTTCGTTAGGACCTCTGTACTGGTAGCAAACCTTGGTGTTCTGCTACTTATTGGGAGTCCACTTGGCCTACTGTTTGTTATCGGCCACATGTTGTGGTTTTACCAGGTCGATGGATACAACTCGGTTCTCCTTTTTACCAGCAAGTGGCGGTAGTACAACTGATCTTGTCCCGTTGACAGACAAGACAGGAACTGCTTTTCTGTAAGAAGGCCCAAATTCCTTCTTTACCGCGATCTTTTCCCTGACTAGATCCCCGACTTTTGGAATCCAGACAGGTCTTGCTGGGACAGGTGGTGGTTCTTCAGTGGTTGTTGGCTGTTGTTTCAACTTAATGTTGCTCAGGTCTTTTCTTGTTTTGTTTAAGTCCTGCAAAATAGCCAAACGGTCTTTGATATCAAAGGTTTTTTTCTTTCACCACTGAAGTCTGACTATCAATGTCAGAGATCATCATCCTAGTTACAAATAATAATTCGTACGCACTGAATCCCTTCAGAGAATTTCTTGGCAAGTTATTGAGACTACGTTGGACACTTATTAGATGTTTGACCCACCCAGCTCCCGAACCTAATATCCTTTCCGTTATAGATTGCTTTATGCCTTGGTTTTTTCTTTACACCGTCCCGTACCCTCAGGAAGGAAGTGAGAAGATTCCCGCTGGACTGTGCTCATTTGACCATGTTTCCCCCCAGGCTGGAGGGCTTGAGTGAAAATAATAGTCAAACGTAGCATGCGCTTAGCGTATATGCCATTTAGACTTGCAAATCTTTGTATAACAGTCCGGACGTCAGCCGAGTGCTGGTGATTTACATTATAAGTGGAAACTAGCCTGTATATGTTAATCGCAAGCCATTCTTTTTACTGGTAATATTATCTGCCGTAATACGACGAGGTATCAAACTGTTTCTTTCCCCACTGCGATCTCTGTTGCAGTTTGGGTAGTTTTTTACAAACATGGTATGACGCAGGCTCATGCCTGGCCACCAGTACCGTGATTGTAATTCTTCCAAAGAATCTTTTAGTTTAAGGTGTCTGAGACCCTCGCCCATGTGTGCGTCTGCGATTAACAAGTTTCTCCTGTCCATGTTTGGAATCACCCTATCCCCCACTCCAGGGATTCGAGCAAAAGGGACGGAGTTTGCATCGATTATGTATGTATAATTGAGTGGATAGTTGATCGGTAACGCTGAGCAGTCGCCTTTTGATGACGTTTTCACCGCCAGCACTGTTTCACCGTCAATGTATTTTAATGTACGCTTTTTTCGATCTACGGGAGCCGATTTAGTGGCTGCCGCTGCGGCTGTTTCAGCCAATGAATTCCCTACAACGTGAACGCCATCAGGCTGATGACTCAGTGAGTGAGTCACGTGAGTCTTTGGTAGTTCTTTTTGTAAAAGAGCTATTTGTTCCCAGAGCAGTTTCTGCTTTATTGGTGCGTCTGTGTCATCTTTGTAACCATTTTGAATCCATGTCTGCAAATCCTTGTTGTATGATTTGACGCAGTAATATGAATCGGACACTATAAGTGTCGGGAATTCGCGATCCGCATTATCTAGCGCCATTTTTAATGCTATTATTTCAGTTTGTTGTTCTGAATTAGTTTCTACTGAGTGTGATTTTGTTAATAGAGGTTTTAGTTTACCTCCGCGCCACACTTCTTTTGTAATCTCACATGTGGGGTTGTATGCCTGTTCTCCCCAAACGGAGGGTTGAGCATGTCCGTCTGTATAGATTACACAGGCGTAATGTCGTAGAGGCAGAATGTCGATTGGCAGAGGATATGTTTTTTCATATTCTAGATTTTTTAATTCTTCTAGTTCTGGATCAAAGTAGTAGTACACTTTGTCCGTTGTGATTGAATTCACCCATTGTATCCATTCCGGATTCAATGCTGTTGTTGGTAAATTACACGGTGTTGTTAGTGCCTCAAAGGCCGATTTTGCTGTTCTGACTGTGATATGTCTACCGTCTGCTTGATCTCTTTCTCTAGCTATTGCGGTTTGAACTGCATGAACAATTTTTTCTTTGTTGCTGAATTTCTGTTCAGCCTCTGTGTACAAGTGTGATTTAAATGCAATTGGTACCTTTTCTCCCTCATTAGAGGTCAGGTATGTGAATCCGCATCTCCCTGGGATGACTCGAATCACAAGATTGCGTGTGTTATCACGTGTTTCTAATTTTGTTTTAATTAGCATGTCTGTTTGTAAGGATCTCAAAATTTCTGTGTGTATTTGAGTCCAACTGGATTTTTTAAAATCTGGTTTAATTAGATCATAAAGGGGTTTGACCCTTTCTGCGTAATTTGCAATGTATGTTCTTCCGAAATTTAGGAAGCCTAGAATCGACTGTAGGTTTTTTAGTGTTCTAGGTGCTTGGAGTATGGCACATTTCTCTAGGAAATTGTCAGCCAGGCTTTTGCCTTCACTTGATAATTCATATCCTAAGAACAGGACTGTCAGATGGGCAATTCTGGACTTTTTAAAGTTGAATTTGTAACCCTCTGCAGCGAACCCAAGTATTATGGTGTTCACTCTTTTCAAGTGAGTCTCCAAGTCATCATCTGTTAAGTAAATGTCATCGACATAAGATAATGCTTCATCATCATATAGTTAAAGTAATTCTGTTACTCTCGCTGAGAATACCCCCGGGCTGTTCTTGTACCCCTGGGCTAACCGACAGAATTGCTTTTGAGTGCCATTTACTGAGAATGCAGTTAAATATCTGCTCTCTGGTGCTATGTTTTGACAAAAGAATCCATTGGAGATGTCCAAGGTTGTTTTGTATTTTTTGCGCACTATGTTATTCATTAGTGCAGCACTGTGTGAGTTTTGCACTGCAAAAGTTTTGCAACATGTGTTAAGGTGTCGGTAATCCAAAACTAGACGATATGAATTGTCTGATTTGGAGACCGGAAACAAAGGGTTGTTCATTTGTGAGGTGCAAGTTTCAATCACCCCCTGGTATTCTAGCTGATCTAGTATTTCATTTACCTGTTTTTTAGCTTCTTGCTTAATTGGGTACTGCCTTTGTGCAGTAGGTTGTGATTTTAACTGGATTTTGTGAGGAGGGGAGTCCTCATCCCATCCTACGTGATTTTTATATAAAGCAGGAGCTAGAGCCACTGCCCATTTTCTGGCAAGTGTGTATTTTTTATGAATTGGAATTTGATTTGAGAAGGCAGGCATAATTACTTCTTCGCCATGAGGGCACTCCCTGACAAACTCTGGTGGCCAGTCTTTTTCAGCTAGAAGGATATCATAGCCTTTGGAGAGATTATCCCAAAATAGTCCCCTTATTTTCCTAGTCTTATCTCCCTCTATACGTAATGTTATCTCGTATATCTTGTGGGGTTTGCTAACCCTGGTGTCTGCAGTTTCCACTTGAAGATATTCATTCGTGTCCACTGTCTCCAGATGATTCATAAGGACTTTGCGAGCTATGCTCACTTCTGCTGCACTGTCTAGCATTGTCTGAGCCCACTCTCCGTTTTTCAGTTGTGTCCTCAGTATTCTCGGCATTGTTAACTACCTTGATACTGGCTACCTTCTTTTTTGGAAATTGCAATTTCTTTTTTAGTTGAGCAGGTTCCTTGTCTTTGGACTTGGCGTGCTCTTCTCTTTGTTCTGATCGTCCTCTTCTTTCCGATTTCTGCGAGGAAGTCTGAAAAGATTGAGAGGGACGTGTATCAATGTCTTGATATCTATCAGGCTTTTTTATATTATCCCTATTTCTAAGGTTATATCTTTTCCCAGAGGGGTCACTCTGGGGTGACCTGTGTCTCTGGTTCGGAGATTTCTCCCTTCGCCTAGGAGACCTTCCTCTGGACTGGAATTTCTTTTCTTTAGGATTGGATTGTTTGTTTCCATCCCAGTTCTTTTTTGGTGAATTATTATTAAAAAATATTTTTTCTGGACTTTCAGTCAGTTGCGGTTTTACTGGTATTCCACCTAAACTATCTCTACCTAGTTCCTCATAGGATTTTTCTATGATTCTGGCAATTTCAGCTGGTTGGTCTGCTATATCTGTCTCTTTTAACCTCTGGCGGATTGCCACGTTTGCTGCTTCACCTTTTATGTTGGCTAATAATATAGCCGAGACCTGCTTGAAGTCTTTCAGTAATTTCATACCAAGAGTTAAAGCAGGTTCTGGACCGTATTCGTCTTGAATTTGTTTTAGCACATCTGGTATTACCGAAATGGATGGAACACCGTGCGTTTTTGTGTAGATGGAAGCAAAGACTGTACCCCAAGTGTCACAGTCCTCAATGTGTGGTGCGATTCCCATTGGAAGACAGATAGTTAGAATCCTGTGTTTTTCTAATGGGGTGGTGTCAGGAAACACCGCCTCTATTTGGGTAATTTTCTGTGCCAACCAGAATGGTATTTGTTCCCGTTTAGCCGGTACTTTACCTAGGCAGGACTGGATGTTCTGTGGTGTAATTTTATTTGTGTTCCCTTGTTGAGGGGTCAGCTGTGGAAGTTTAATGGCTGGCTGAATTGTTGATGTCCGCATCACATACTGAACTAATTGTCTATGAATTTTTATTAATTGTTTTAGCTGTGTTAACAGCTCTGCTGCAGACATCCCATTGATGTCTGGATGTGGTGTGTATCCGGCTAGGACCGGCCACGTTGCTCCTGGTCTACCTAAAGGACCGAGCCTGGTGATGTGATTATTATGTTTTAGGGCGCCATCAAATAAGAGCAAATGCTCTTGGAATTTGAGTGGTACTTCCACCTCCTCGAAAGGAGTGTACTCACTAGGAGGTTCCTCTATTTTGTAATAGTGGAAGTACTTTGTTACAGCATTTGCTGCTGGAAAATGTATCCATGAATAATATACCTCTGTCTGCCGATATTCGTGTGCCTCAATTACGAATATGACTGTGCCACCTCTGGGTGTCAGTCCATTTTCTATAAGTTTCAAGGTTATAGATTTTCTTTTAATGACCGGGATGAGTATTATATCCGGGTCTGCATTTTGTAGTGCAGTATCAGCTTCTGCTATGTCAGCTGCTAATCTAACTGCCTCTCTTTCTTCTTCATTTTCTGACATTTTACTGTCCTGAAGGTTATTTTGTTTGCAGATCAGGTTTCTTATGGAACAAAGGTTAGATGCACAATATTTTGGAACTGTTTATCCTTCAACGTTGACTATACCAAGAACCATACATAGGAGTTCCCTCCTGCGAGGTCTGGCGGATATAACCTTTCACCCACTCCAGACGTCTTTGGAGTATGTGGGAAAAGGGGTCTGAGTGAGAAAGCACGACTGAGTTACTCTAAATGTCTTACGTTAGTTTTATCGCCCTTTCCAAACGCGTTGGGCGCCATGTAGTGTAGTTCCTATCTTCCCAATAGGCTCTGCGCATTGGAATAATACCTACAGCAGTAAAGGCCTAGGCCAGACGTTAACTAGGTCTACTACTGTCGATACTAGACTTAAAGTTTTGGGTTTGCCAGCGTAGCTCAGAGTTCGCTAGAAACTTTCTCGAATGTTCAAGGAGGAATTAACTTCCCTGATTAGACAAGAAGGGATTTAGTTTCTGACAACCATAGAACATGACAACTTTGCTCTCCCCTAATCAAGAGTCAATCTCGAGAGTCGTGTGAACAAAAGGCAATTTATTTTACTCAGTCAGTACGTGCATTCTTAGTCTCATCAGAATGTAGAGAAAAGGAAGAGACGGGCGTGTTCAATAAAAGGTGTTATTTATTGATCAGTCTCTTTTCTCATACAAGAGAAATGGATCGATATTATTGCAATACTTATAGTTAAGTAAAGTGCATACATTAAAAGCAATAGTATAAAGTAATACTGTAAAAACATTGATATGGTTTCTAAGCCATATGATGTTTAAAATGAATAAAATATATTTACATACACATATACATTTGACTAAACGTACTCAACTGGTGTTTCTAGATACGCCTACCCCGTGTACCTGACCTAAGCCTAATACGTGGGCGGGAATAGAAAGTTACAGTTTAAGTTAAGTTTGTTTTTGCCAAGTGAATAACTAAAGAATTCTCTATGAGGGGTTATTCAGTTCTGTACCTGGAAGTTTGGATGAATGAGGAATGGTATCTCTCTCTCTGGTCTCGATATTCCAGGCTGCCTGCGAGGGCTACCCAGAAACGCCGGTGCTGGATTCTCGGCAGGAGAAAGCAGCGCGTCTCAGCGCGTCAGGAAGGCGGGGCTGCTGCCACCGGGGTCTGCTCTGCTCTTGGCTTCGGCAAGTATGGCTGCTCCGTCTCGTCACCACGCGTGTGTTTGCATATGGCAAGATCGGTAAAATTTATACCTTTAAGGTGCCGAGATTTTCGTAAGGATGGACATAGATACGTCAATAAAGATGTCATACGATTTGCTCGTTAGCACATTCTTTTACTAAAGTTCTCGGTGAAATCAAAACAATGGCCGCAGGGTTTTGCCCAGGTTGTCATAGGTTTGATTTGTTATGAGAACTCCGTATGCCTTATCAGGGGCTGGAGGAATATCGCTTGTCTAATTAGATCGCAAGCGTTATGACCTAATCAGATAACACGTTCCTGTGCCGTAGTGTGACTGCGTCAGATAACGGTAACTGCATCATGGGGGTTTTCTGCCTCATGTGCTGACTGCTAGTTAACTTGTTGGTTAGTTTAACTAAAATAGGGTCAGGAATAGGGGGATCGATTCAGAACCGATAGGAATACATGACATCTTGTTCTCCCTCTCACTTCGGCCTCGCCCCACAGACCCCGGCCAAGGGAGCTCCCAGTGTAGAGCGGAGGGGCCCCTCGTGTTCATCCTCCCACGTCACCCTCGCCCCACAGAACCCGGCCAAGGGAGCTCACAGTGTAGAGCGGAGGGGCCCCTCTTGTTCACCCTCTCACTTCGGCCTCGCCCCACAGACCCCGGCCAAGGGAGCTCCCAGTGTAGAGCGGAGGGGCCCCTCATGTTCACCCTCTCACTTCGGCCTCGCCCCACAGACCCCGCCAAGAGAGCTCCCAGTGTAGAGCGGAGGGGCCCCTCGTGTTCACCCTCTCACTTCGGCCCCGCCCCACAGACCCCACCTGGGGAGCTCACAGTGTAGAGCAGAGGGGCCCCTCATGTTCATCCTCACTTCGGCCTCGCCCCACAGACCCCGCCAGGGGCGCTCTCTGTGTAGAGCAGAGGGGCCCCTCGGGTTCATCCTCCCGTGTCACCCTCGCCTCACAGACCCCGGCCAAGGGATCTCCCAGTGTAGAGCGGAGGGGCCCCTTGTGTTCATCCTCCCGCGTCACCCTCGCCTCACAGACCCCGGCCAAGGGAGCTCCCAGTGTAGAGCGGAGGGCCCCCTCGTGTTCATCCTCCCGCGTCACCCTCGCCTCACAGACCCCGGCCAAGGGAGCTCCCAGTGTAGAGCGGAGGGGCCCCTCGTGTTCATCCTTTCACTTCGGGCTCGCCCCACAGACCCCACCTGGGGAGCTCACAGTGTAGAGCGGAGGGGCCCCTCATGTTCATCCTCTCACTTCGGCCCCGTCCCACAGACCCCGTCGAAGGAAGGTCACAGTATAGAGCGGAGGGGCCCCTCGTGTTCATCCTCCCGCGTCACCCTCGCCTCACAGACCCCGGCCAAGGGAGCTCCCAGTGTAGAGCAGAGGGGCCCCTCTCCAGGGTCGGTCTGGTAAAGAAAATAGGCCCGGGCACCAAAATAAAAGTGGCCCTCATTAGGGAATCGCAGAGCTAGAATATGCCCTGTATTTACAAATCAGGGCAGTTTTGAACTTTTAATGACAAGCTTTAAAGATTAGCCCTATGTGTTTTGCAATATATGGACGACTGCATGCATTTGTGTTTGCTGGAGGCAATGTTTGTGCCAATTATGGTGTTTGTGATAATACCAGAGCAAAAACCGGCCCACCAGACCATAAACAGCCAGAAAAGAGGCCTTTTGGCATATTGAGGGCGTCCGCGGCATGATAAGCCTATGTCTAGCCTAATGCACACATTGGCTTATTGATGGTAAATACAAACATATTTTCAGTATTCCGTAGTTGTATGTTGTCCACCCCGGCATAATACTGATCCTGCATAATGATTATAATTGCTGGCATATTGTGGTTTTTAGTGGCATGATGGCCCACTGTTGGTATAATGCAGGCCCTGGTAGAAATGATATAATTCCTACAATAAATACTATGGTCACCCATGGCGTTGCCCACCCCTGGTATATACCAGTCTAATATGGGTAATTCCTTGATTATTGTGGCATGATGGAGCACACCCTTGGAATAATGCTGAACCTATGATGGTATTAGCTATTTTTGGCATAGTGAGGACTTCCATGGTATGAGCCACTAGTAGAGCACTGATGACGTGGAGGCTTCTGGTAACCTTAGTTGACATACGAAAATATGTAAAACATACAATACAAAATAAAACACATAATATTGTGTAGCAGGGACCGAGAGAGCTGTTTTGTTTCGTGTGTAAAGGGAAGGAATACCCTGCGCCTTGCCCGGAAGTAAGACCCTTTCCGAGTCCTTTCCCTTGATCTGTGTATGGTTCCTGTCGGCTGGGCCAGAAATAGGAGAAAAACTGTCGGTGAAAAAAGAGCAAGTGAGAAAGATGAAAATAGGCGCTGCCCTTTGTAGCGTCACCCAGTTCGAAAGGGAGCCGATGCTTCTGACAGGGGCCCATGGCCCATCCAGCCAGACTGTCTGCTGGGAAATCGGACCTGCGAAGGGAACCGAAGAAAAGGGGATGCGACTGTGACCATTGGAGTGAAAGTGGGGCAGGGAAGCAGGCTCGGTGGCAGAGGGGTGGTCGAAATCGATTACATCAAATATGTACGTACGGTTCAAGTGTTCTGCCTCTGAAAAATAACATTTATAAAGGTCCTGTATGTAGAGAAATGTAAAAAAAGTTCATTTTAAAATATTAATCATTGTGCAAAAAAAAAAAGGTTTAGCATATAAAATTACATGGCTTATTGTCACTTGCTTGCCCTAGGAAAAAAACATGTAAAGAACTGCTTATTTTTATCTTTCTGCTCGGCAAATTAGTATAATATGGGTTTCATCTTCACTTCCAGATATACACACACAACCTGAGATTGGACAATAATTGCAACTAACTGACTCGACATTACAAAGTGTCTGTCTGTGCTAGCTATCCAGGAATAGGTGTTTCAACTTCCTTAGTCTAGGCCCCGATAAAACGGGAGGAGTGGTGATTGGAGGAAAAATAAGTGTGAACTAAGGATGGGCCCCTCATCCACATGTATTAGATAACATGCTTACCACTAGTAGACTGATAAAGGCAGGTCACCTTCTTCTGCTTTCAGTCAAAACAGTTCCAGAAAATACTGGAATCCATCCCGCGAGACCATTAACCACAGACCGAGACCATTAACCACAGACCATTAATACCTTTGTCAAGGACAGACTAGATTATTTTAACTCCAGCATCTAGGTATACTTGCTTGATCTCTGTGCAAACTGCTTTGCTTGCAGAATGCAATGAAAAGACTCGTTGCTGAACCGTAAGTCTTAAAGCTCGGACCCTGGATGGTTGCCTTTCAAGGAAAGTGACGTTTTTAAAGCTTGTTTAGTTTCATAAAGCAGAGCCAGAAGTAAGTAGGATTTTACACTTGACATCAAGTATTAGTTTAGAGGCTGAAGAACTAGCAGGAGTTAAATGCATCATACTGCGCCTCCAGATAACACTCAGATTGACAGAAGCATTGCCTGCAGCATCATACTCATGGCGCAGCAAAGATACAGAACTCAGGGAAAGCAAGATGTAATAGTCTGTTAACACCCCCATGCATAAAAAAGTTGAGGACCTACACTATTGGAAAAATCTTACTACTAGATCAAAAAACATTTTGTCCTTCCCATTGTTTACAAAAAGCTACGTAAGGAGAGGGATTGGCATTTCTAGAGCCCATCTAGAACACTATACCAGAGTTATCGAAGAAACCAAACACTTCATAAGATTCCTTAAACGTTTGAAAACCCATCAATTTAGCTGATCCACTGGTTCTCTGAGAGCTTAGGGAAACCCTTGCATGATAAATTGCTTCATTAATAAGCAAAATGAAACATTATATCTGGCCAAACACCTTGCCTTGCCTCAAACAAGGACCCACACCGCTGGTATTTCCTAATGGGTTCTGCCTTGTGATTTCCAAACCTCCTTTCCTAGCAGGCAAGCTGTTTAAAAGGGTGATTTCGTGACACGCGAGATGACCTTGCTGCATTCAGGAGATTGCGTTTTTGGTTTTACTTTGTAACAATTTACAGAGTGTCACTTTGAAGCCTTCATCATGACACTATCCTAAGTTTGGATTTCCAGACGTGTGACATTTCAGTTTAGATGCTTCCAAAGTCATTAGATGCAGAAATAAACAGTTCACTTCGAAGAGAGGATGGTGGACAGTTGTGAGATAAAAGGCTGCATAGTGCCAGAACGGGGGAAATTGTTGCAAAAATTGTGCTATTATATATAGGTTACTGTGTACTTTCTGAGGTGTCAGTTCTCGAACCTTTACACAATGTTCTAATGCCTGCTCCAACACTTAATGACATTGTGTGACCCTGGACAAATCGCTTCTTGCACACTTATCCAGTATTGGGTTATCTTTCATAGATTCACATGCCTGAATCATTCCCCGTCGTCGAGGCGGGAGTCCCACGGTAAAAATATATATACAATAGCAGTGCCTAAAACCATTAGTAGTAGGCTAGAAAAGGATAAAGGCCCAACTAGGCCCAAAACTTAGCAGCCTATCTACCTCATTATGTAAAAAGAACTGAAAATGTAGCCTCAGCCAATCAGCTAACCTCACCCTCTAGAACCTTCCCAGCCCAGGCAGTTCTCCTCAGATTTTCACCGCACTTCGTGTGTAAGGGAGTCTCCCTGAGTGCCTACTCAGTTTTTCTTCAAATTTCTTCAAGATGTCTGAAAAGAAGGCTCTTTTCAAGGCTTGTGGTTCCTGCTTCAAGAAGAGGGTACATGTGGACGACCAGCACTCTGATTGTATTTACTGTTTGCACCCTTCACATGTTGTGAAGGATTGCAGGATATGTCGAACCTTCCCTCCTAAGACCATCAGGGATAGAGAGGCAAGAGTTCTTTTGTGGTTAAAGTCATCTGCCACAGATGACGAGGACAGAGCCTCTACCTCAAGTAAGAGAGCCAGTTCCAAAGAGAGGTGTTCTCCTGAGAGACTGAAGAAACTCTCTCACAAAACCTCTGATTCCACAAAGAGTGCTGCGTCAACAGAGTCACCAACTGTGAGTACAATCCGCACTAAAGCTGTCTCTTTGGTGTCCTCTCTTACTGTCACCACCTATTCTACGTCTTCTACCTCTTCAAGTACGGTTACCACCTCAGCAATTACGTCTCCTGTGATGTCCGTCAGGATTTCCTCATCTGATAAAAAATCATCGGGGAAAAGCCCGTCGTCGACGGGTCTTCCGTCGACGACCAAATCACCGTCTACGAAGCATTCGTCATCACTTCCGTCGACGTCCTCGTCGACGGCTCCCCCGTCGACGAAGGCTTCCTCAACTCCGGCGACGAAGATCCCGTCGACGAAGACCCCGTCGACGAAGACCCCGTCGACGACGAGCCCGTCGACGAAGAGCCCGTCGACAAAGACTTCAGCTCCATTGACGACAGGCTCGACGACGAAGAGTCCGTCGACGGATTCGTCTACGAGGACGACTTCAAAGAAGGCCTCGTCGTCGACTACAACAGCAATGACGATGCCGTCGACGACAATACCGTTGACGAACGCATCTGTTTCTCTTCTACCGTCGACAGCAGCACTGGTTTCTTTGAATGTGCCGTCTACGCATCTATTGCCCACATCTCCTGTAAGGGTACAATACACCCATTTCCAGATGAAGTCATTTCAGAGGCAGAGTTACTCTCATATATCTCCCCTTTTGCCTTCACATATTTTGTAAAACTACGTGGAGGAAGGCTCTTATGATGAAGGGGATGATGAAGAACCTTTTGGAGTGGCCCATCACCCATCCCAGTTGCACATAAAATATAAAGAGGATGAAGATGATGATGATGTTCATTATTATCAGGAGAATTTAGCAACTCCTTGTCATCATGAGCCACAACACGCAGAAGACACGGCCCATCTTCCGTCTTCTCTGATTCAGGATTTGCAGGCCATGCTGGCTGATTATCGTCAGAGGTTTCCGCCAACTCTGCCTAATACGAATCCTGTGCCAGTGGAATTGCCGAGGAATTTCCCCCCACATCCTTCACAGTCTCCAAGGCAGGAGGTTGACCCCGGGACTGTGGGTGATGATGTTGACGTCTCCTCTCCAGATGAGGATGAAAGAGAGGATGGTGAAATTCCGGATTCCACGCCTACGGAGCCATGGAATGATTACATCATTCCTATGCCCTCTCCTAATTTACCACAACCTTCAGATTCTCCGCCAGAAGACATAGGAGGTTTTCATAACATCATGCACCGAGCAGCTGCTAGATTTCAAATTACAGTTTCGGTTGAGCAGACTGACTGTTTTCTCCATGATTTCAAAGAAGGGTATAGAAGGGTATCCAGATCTATCCCTATCATTGAATATATTTGGAAGGAAGGGATTAACATAATGAAGACGCCAGCTTTCATCCCGGCGGTTCTTCCAAGAATTGACAAAAAGTATCGAGCACCACCGGATACTCCTTCGTGTTTGATCGGTCACCCACGACCTGATTCAGTAGTTTTACAGGCGGCTCAACAAAAATCCAAGAATCCAGCGGCACCAATTTCAACACCTCCTGACAAGGAGGGCAGAAGATTGGATGCGATTGGAAAAAAGTTCTCAGCTAATGCCGCTGCTACTGTTAAGATTGCTAACTCTTTGGCAATTTTAGCACGTTATGACAGACAAATGTGGTCAGATCTGTCGGAATTCATCAACCTTATTCCCGAGGACTGTGTTCAAGAAGTCCGGAAGGTTGTCATGGAAGGCGAGCGGGCGGCTTTAGAGATTATCGATTGCGCCCTAGATATCTCTAATACAGCCTTTAGACAATTGGCTGGATCGGCAGTTCTCAGACGGCAAGGATGGCTCAGGGCAACTTCTTTCAGACCTGAAGTCCAGACCAAAATACTTGACATGGCCTATGATGGAGAGTTATTGTTTGGCAAGCACATAGATGAAGCATTGCTTGCGATCAAAACGGATACTGATACGGCCAAATCGCTTGGTACACTACAGTATAAGCGAGGTTTTTTCAGAGGAGCAAGGGGCCGTGGTTTTTCTTCCAGAGGACATTATCAGAATCAGCAAAACCGCCAGTATCAAACTCAGAATAAGCCATACTACCAACAGTCCTATCGGCAGTCATCATCAGCGGGTTTCTCTCGTCAAGGAGGGAAACGACGTTCTAACTACCAGGGACGCGATTCAAATAAGCGCCAGTGAGTTTTGCCGGACACCATCCTTCCTTCCTTCCCTCCCTGTGGGCGCCAAGATCTCCGTCTTTTATCAACAGTTGCGGAAGATAACTTCAGATCAGTGGGTTCTGGACATAGTCAAACACGGACACACTCTGGAGTACTTGCAGAAACCTCCAACATCACTGCCCAGGGGTCCTTCCCCCCCTCGTCTTCATTTGTTATACATGGAAGCCATGAAGATGCTGCACAAGAATGCGATAGAAAGAATTCCAACATCCCAGAAAAATCAAGGGTTTTGGATCTACGAAACTTAAACAAATATCTGAAAAAGCAGAGTTTCCGCATGGTGACGCTCACGGATGTCCTCAATTGCCTCATGAAAGGAGATTTCATGGCTTCCCTGGATATGGAAGAGGCTTACTTCCACATTCCCATACACCCAAATCACCGCAAGTATCTGAGATTCACAGTGGCTGGTGTCCATTTTCAATTCAAGGTGCTCCCTTTCGGCCTGAAATCTGCACCGAGAATCTTTACCAAGACTCTAGCTCCGGTTGCAGCTGCGTTGAGGTCACAGGGAATACAAGTGTTCCCGTACCTCGACGATTGGTTAATAAAGAGTCCAACAAAAAGTTCAACGAGACAATCGGTCAAAAGTGCCCTATCAATGTTCTCAAATCTGGGCCTGACCCTCAACGTCAAAAAATCTCAACTGCAACCCAAACAAATTCTGACATTTCTGGGAGCAGTATTGAACACTTTTCAGTGCAAGGCCTTCTTGACCCAAATTCGTCAGGACAGGATCACAAAGCTGGCAAGTCAAATAAGGACAAGAAAGTCTCTTTCGGTCCGACAGTTTGTTTCCCTGCTAGGGATGTGTTCCTCTGCACTCCATCTAGTCCCACTAGCTCGACTCAGAATGAGGCCTCTCCAGGAGGAATTGCAGCGGCAGTGGCGGCAGATAGACGGATCATTCGAAGACCGCATCAAGGTCCCACCCAAGATGAAACAGGCTCTTCTATGGTGGGCGTCAAAGAACAATTGGTCTCCGGGGCTCACATTTCTTCAGACCATACCGGAGTTTACTCTGACGACAGATGCCTCCATGGAGGGTTGGGGAGGCCATCTACAAGACCTTCAAGTGCAGGGACGATGGTCTCATCAGTACAAGCACAAACACATCAACAGCCTCGAGTTGAGGTCCATTTTTCTGTCCTTGCGAGCCTTCCTGCCAAGAATTGCAGGCTCTGCAGTGCTGGTGCGCACGGACAACACCACCAGCATGTTTTACGTAAACAAACAAGGGGGCACAAGATCTCTGGCCCTGTCACTGCAAGCGCAGGAAATGTGGGAATGGTTAATCCATCACAAAATTTCCCTCAGAGCGGAGCATGTACAGGGAATTCAGAACTCTCTGGCCGACGATCTCAGCAGGTCGTTCTCAGGATGTCACGAGTGGGAACTCGAACAACGCCAAGTAGACACAATTTTTCGGCTCTGGGGCACACCAACGCTGGACCTGTTTGCCACACAACAGAACAGCAAATGCCTATATTTTGCCAGCAGGTTCCACCAGCAAGGGTCGAGAGGAAATGCCCTGTTGATGAGGTGGTCCGGAATTTTTGCGTATGCCTTCCCACCGATTCCTCTCATTCCAAAGGTTCTACAGAAAATGAAGAGGGAGCGTTGCTCTCTAATCCTAATTGCTCCTCGCTGGCCGAGACAGTATTGGTTCCAAGAGCTTCTAATACTCTCTCATCAACCTCCACTGCGCCTCAAGCCGACACTTTCAATGCTGACACGGGAGGAAGGTCAAATACTGCATCCAGATCCTCAATCGCTGCACTTGCACGCCTGGCTCCTGACTTCCTAGAGTTTAAGGACCTTGAGATTTCTCCAGATTGTAGAGCTGTTCTTTCTCAGGCTCGTGCCCAATCTACCATCAGAACCTATCTCTTCAAATGGAAGAGATTCTGTTTGTGGTGCGGAGAACATGATGTCCATCCACTACAGGCTCCTCCGGAGAAGATTCTACCTTATCTGCTGTCTCTGGCTAGATCAGGTCTCGCTTTTTCTTCCATTAAGGTTCACCTTGCGGCCATATCAAGATTCAGAAAGAGTTACAGCAAACCATCTTTATGCTCTTCCTCTTTAATAAAACAGTTCCTTAAAGGTTTATTTCGAGTTTTCCCTCCAGTGCGGCCTCCTCCTCCTGAGTGGGATCTCAATATTGTGTTATCTCAATTGCTAAAAAGACCCTTTGAACCAATTCATAAAGCAGAACTTAAATTCTTGACTTGGAAAGTGGCTATTTTGTTGGCCCTTACTTCAGCCCGAAGAGTAAGTGAGATACAGGCGTTCACTATATCGGAGCCTTTCCTACATTTTTCCAAGGATTGTGTGACACTTAGAACTCATCCTAAGTTTATTCCCAAAGTTCCGACTCAGTTTCACATCAATCAACCGGTGAAACTCAGAACTTTCTTTCCAGACCCCAAGACTCCAGCCGAAAGGATGCTGCATTCCTTGGATGTCCAAAGATGCCTCAAATTCTATTTACAAAAGACAAAAGATTTGCGCAAATCTACCCAACTGTTTGTGGCTTATGGCCAAGCTACCCGTGGTCAGGCCGTGACGAAGGCAACTATAGCCAGATGGCTTTCCTCTGTCATTGTCTTCTGCCATGAGAAAGCGAACAAACCCCTGACAAGAAGGGTTAAGGCGCATTCCACCAGGATGATGTCAGCGTCTACAGCCCTATTTGCAGGAGTGACCCTGGAAAACATTTGTCGTGCTGCTACATGGAAAAGTGTGCATACTTTTACCAAGCACTATTGCCTGCAGTCGGTGGTAAATGAAGATACGTCAGTGGGAGAAGCAGTGTTGCAGCATCTTCTTCACTGAGGTTAGACTTTAATGGTGTTTTCTTGTTTTCTATTGTTAAATTTATTCTGAAATACTGTTTTTTTTAATACATTGTATATTATATGAAGGTATTTTCATGATTATGCATATGTACTGAAATATGTTCTTGCTCTAGTACCTTCCAGGTTGTGTGGGGATATATGGTTTTGGATTGTCTCCCACCTTCCTCTACCGACAGATATGGTTATTACTGCTTGCTATTCTGATTCAGGCATGTGAATCTATGAAAGATACCCCAATACTGGATAAGAAAACAAGTTACTTACCTGTAACTACAGTTATCCAGTATTGGTATCTTTCATAGATTCACATGCACCCACCCTCCTCCCCGGCAGGGCAGTTCTTTATTTTGGATACTACTTCTCACTTGTGCTGGGAAAATCTGAGGAGAACTGCCTGGGCTGGGAAGGTTCTAGAGGGTGAGGTTAGCTGATTGGCTGAGGCTACATTTTCAGTTCTTTTTACATAATGAGGTAGATAGGCTGCTAAGTTTTGGGCCTAGTTGGGCCTTTATCCTTTTCTAGCCTACTACTAATGGTTTTAGGCACTGCTATTGTATATATATTTTTACCGTGGGACTCCCGCCTCGACGACGGGGAATGATTCAGGCATGTGAATCTATGAAAGATACCAATACTGGATAACTGTAGTTACAGGTAAGTAACTTGTTTTCATACTTCGTTTCTCTGACCTGCTACCACCAGTGGTGCCTAGAAATTGATTTACCCATCATACTGAAAGGTATATGGTGCAGGCCTTTTTTCATTCCCTCCTTGCGAAGAAAAAAATGATCACCCTTGCTAGCAATAGGGCTACCCCCATCTCCCCTCATTAAACACAGAACATGTCAAAGGCTAGTACACGAATAAGAAGTAGGCAAATGAGAGTTGCAGGAAGCAAATCAATTGTAAGCAATAGTGGGCTCAAAACCCCCTGTATGTTATTGGTAAGGCCTCAATGTCTTTCGCAACCAGACATGGCTTACATTTTAACAGAGAGATGGACGTTTAGCCACCTATGGGCCCAGAAAGCCAGAGTTGTAATTGCAACTTTCTTATTTTACCAGATCATATGCTTTTGGGCAGGTTATTCTGTATCCTGGTATCAAAGAAATGCTGAGACCTGGTGATATTGGAGTCAAGCGTTTAACAAGAATTATAATACTTGTTCATGTGCACAAAATGTGACATAGTATAAATGTTCTATTAGTCAAATATCTTGTTAATTTGTGCTGATATTTTATGTAGCCTTACCCAGTTCTTAATTTGAGCCAGTGATTTCCAGTGCTCGACACCAGCTCTTAATTGTCAACACTTGTGCTTATGATAATTCAATATACATTACAAATGACGAATACTTATTGTACAGGCCGTTCTTATGGCTTTGGGGGCCTGGAATTGTCAAAGTCACACTTGTAGGAGTGATGGTTAGTAGTTGTGTTGGGACTCTCATTGGTAGCGCTGGCAGGGGCAAAGGGTGGTGCAAGCTGCAGCCGCCTCTTGATGAGGGCTCTCATACTTATTTTTGTTACAAATTAAGCAGTGGCTTTACCTTAGCCTAAGTGTTCCTCAAAATTATGAAAGGGGGCCTTTGTTTCTTCAGAAGTATACTTTTTCTATTTAGATCAGTTATTCAGTGTAATGATGCACATAGGTGTCATGGTGTCAATCTAGCCAACTGCATTAGTGTTTAACATTGTGGGGGTAGTCTTGGGCAGATGGACTGGCCAGTAGTGGATGGTGATGACTTTGCTTGTATGCCAAAAATAGGGCACAAACTCTTCTCGGTCTACCAGATAAATTGGGAGAAATTGCTAGTCTTTCCTCTGGCCAGAGAGATCCCGCCCCTCATATCGGCCTGTGGAACTCTGACAATAAAGGACAAATTCAAATACTTAGGAATTTGGATAACTAAGTTAAAAGAGGAATTCTTGGTACTGAATCTTTATTCTCAACTGGAGAGGTTACGAGGAGATCTGAGTCATCGAAGACAGCTCCCGGTCACCACTATGGGCAGAGCTGTCTTGTTCAAGATGATGGCCCTTCCGCGCCTCCGGTACATGTTTCGGAACACCCCATACCCAATCCTGAGTACTTTCTTTCAAGTGATCGAAGGGGAGTTACGCAATCTGCTTGGGAAGAGGGCAGCCAGCGAATTACACTATGCAGACTACGACGGGGAGTATATGACGGGTCTGGTGGTTCCACATGTTAGGAGTTATTACTATGCATCCCAGCTCGTAAATATCAATGATTGGCTCTGTGCACCCTACCCGGAACCGGCATACCAGGTAGACCACCATGCAATGGGAAACCGAGGGTAGCCGGCGGCAGTGTACCGGAAAGACAGCGAAAAATTATTTCTACACACAGGGACGGTGGAAGAGGCATGGCGAGCAGCCACAAAACTAGTGGGATGGAAGGCCAAACTGACGGAACAAACCTCACTCTGGGACTGTGACCTACTGGGCGAACCTGGGCGACTGCAGGGCTTTCGTAAAAGGGAGAACATTTGCCAGATTGGTCCCCATTGGAGGACAGACTGCTATTTGACTAGCTAGTAGACAAGGCCATCACTGTAACATATCAAAAGATAATGAATTACTTCCCAGATCCTTTTGGCCCCCTCAGGGAGGCGTGGGAGACAGATTTGGGTCTATTAGAAGATGACTACTGGGCAGAGGCCATAAAGAGCCCTAGGGAATGTGCTATACAAATTAGATTTCGATTGATCCAACTCAGATCTTACGCAGGTCATACACCTCCCGGATGCTTTAGGGCATGTGGGCTCCTTTTTTCTTATCTTCTTGGCATGCCCCATAATTCAAAGATACTGGATTGTAGTGGCTCAGATAATGACTACAGTAGTGGGGCTGAAGGTGCCAGCAGACGCAAGGTGGCACCTTTATGAAGTAACTGGGTTGACAACATGGCCCAAACACACCAAGGCCTGGCTGATATTGGCAGCGGCGGTGGCAAAGAGGAACATCGCTAGGACTTGGGGAGCAGTAGATTCCCCAAAGATCAGAGACTGGAAAAAAGACCTACATTGGTGCCAGCGGCTGGAAGAAGGCGTTTATCAGAGCAGAGAATGTCCCAAAAAATGGGAGAAGATCTGGGGTGCTTAGGAGAAATTTACATCTTAAGGGTGCGTACAGGTTGGACTCTGTACACAGGGGGCTTGGGAATCACTGAGGTACTTAGTTGATGTTAGCAGCTGTACTGTTATCTCTTTCTACCACCGCCAGACTAAGATATAAGTGTTATTGCTTGTGATAGTGTATGATGCAGTGGTTTATTAAAAAAAAAACTTTAAAAAAAAGTAGGGCACAAAGACATACCTTGCTTAGGTTGTTGTTTTTGTAGAACATGAACCTAGGCTAGTGAAACATGGAGTGCTGATCAAGTACGTGATCTCAGAGATACTTATGAGTTCTTCTTTTTGCATCTTGTTTGTTTCCAATCTGGTGATTTCCTAACTTTAAACATGGTGCTGTTCACTTTAGGCGGTTCATTTCTTGTCCAAGGGTGCATTGGAGCCTGTTCTGGTCTTGAAGATGACAACAACTTGGTTGGAAGCAAGGGAAGTTTCTAAATGTTTATTTGGAGTGCTCAATCTTCTTCAAGCCTTCAATGATATTTGCTGCAGTGTACAGGATGACTTTGTGGCACTGAGGTGTTAGGAAGACCCTTGAGCAGGGCATTGCTTTATTTGCTTATTACACACACACACGGAATAGAAGCTTGCACTGTGGATAATGGATCTTTATCAACTGTTAAATTTTATAATAGCTATACCATTACCGAAGGCTTCCCTCTTTATTTAATATGGGTGACAAGGCCATCACACAAATTTGTGCTAACCAGGCTGAGGCTTGGTGTAGCACACCATGTAGTAGCACTGCCTACCATCAGAAAGCATCCGCAAGGGCCTTGTATGTGTGATGGTGTATTTAGACAAAGCACTGTGCACTTTCTCTTGATCTGCAAACTGTATATGAATTTTCGTACAACCTATTTAAAACCGTTATTTCTTAAATATGGCGTGCGTACAGTTTTGCAGGCTATGAATCTCATTTTTAACTTGCAATATGTCGATGTCTGTTTTTTAACTGCTACGTTTTTAATCCAATCTGTAAAAGTTAGGAAAAGTATGTGCTTTTAAATTATTGTGTCTGTTATATTATGGTAGTTTTCCTTTATTTTATAAATAACTGTAATTTTTATGCAATGTATGTATCTTTGTGCTTTTATGGTAATTTTTTATGCACCGAATAAAGCTTCATTACTGACTGACTGACTGAGCTTGCACCTCTTAATCTGCTAACAATGAATGCATCTTAGTGCCATGTATGCTGCATGTAATGTAAAAAAGTTACCTGACTTGATCACTACACCAGGATCGGAGTAGTAAATACTCTTAAAAATAGGATACAACGCAATACTAATTGATTATATGTGTCAGTAGTTCAATAAACGTGAATGGGTTTGCTTTCAGCTCTTTGGTATCCTCAGGGCACATTAGCTGAGTATTCCATGCAGTATGCATGATTCATGCTGCTGCTTCTTGCATCATCCCAGTTATCTTACCTGCTTGCTAATTTTAGGATTACAGTCGCCGTGCCAAGTAAAAGCACTTGCAGTGTACCGACTGCAATATTAACATCTGAGGCGCCCCGCTGTTTGATTCTTTGTGGCGGTGAGTTTCCAACCAGAAATCTTGTCAGACCTTTAAAAGTAGAATGCCCTCAGCTACATTGTACATCTTGTAGTTGTGCCACATATAGAGATTGTTCTTCTCTACCGAGTGCTTGGCGTTTGCTACTCATTGATAATATTACTGAGCTAAGTGCATGTGCTCCTGGTCCCAACCCTTTGAAAAGCAGTGAATTTTAAGCGGTCAAGCGCCTTTCTCACTCCCAGAGTTTCAAAGCAGTGCTTCTCGCCCAGTGGAGGATGCTAGCATCCAGGATGTGTTATTTTATCAGAACTTTGTATTGTGGAGTCCATTGATCTTACTTGTATACGTTGGGTCTATTCTTACGCAAACTTCTCCTTTTGGTTCTTCGGGGATTCTACCTGTTGAGCTGGCCTGCATCTGTAAATTCATTGTTGCACTCATACAACTTAGAAGTGAAGCATGCATTTCACAGTAGGCAGGTTTCCTTGCTCCTTGTGGAAACAAAGTAGACTTGGCAGCCTATGATCCATTTTACTTCGGTAATAGTTCCCTACAAATAATGTCCAGAAATTCTGAATCCCAAATACACGCCAACAATTTACACAACGTGTCACCCATTATTGTTCCCTGTATGTGCCTGTGATCTTGGTGCTTAAACGTTTTTCAAAATTGTCACCTTCATGCAGTGGAATCACTCCCTTCCCATGTGCACTAGTATCAACCTAGACATAATGCAGATCTGTCTGATACTGAATTATCTGATGGTGGGTGCACGAACAGTCTCTCCTTCCACACATGCAGTCAGTGGCAGCTTTTCTTAACCCCACACAAATAAAACACTCTCTTCCAGACAACCTGCTGATCCCAATCTTGTCAGATAAATTATCAATAAATTTCACAGTATTCATGTTGGTCATAAAATAACAGTTGTTTATTGATAGTGTGTGGAGCCTACTTATGCATCCACAAGTGCACACTGCAGTATGATGGTAGCCTCTAAGATGCTTTACACAAGCTATCCCTACTCCTTTTCTTAACCACAAATTTAACTTGTTTGGTGGGTCCCAATGGCTGCTGACATCTTTGCTGTTAGGATGGGACGACTGAGTCTTCGAGTTTACGCTTGTCCTTGGTTACTTACAGACCTCCATGTATGAGCTTGCATGTAAATGCACCATATTGTACCACTCTACTGGATAACATGTCACTTAAAAGGATCAAAGTAGTCTGAAAATACGTTATTACCACATAGATAGACTGCTTCCCAATTTTATCCCGTTAGTCATTTGGATTTGCGATTTTTGTGGTTTCGAGTTGTGTAAATAAATAAATCTTAGCATATCTAATGTCAATCCATGACCACGTTTCCTGTGGTCGGAGGATGGAAGTCAGGCTCATTGGCAGGAAGTGCTAAATCATGTTCGGGGCAAGGGTGAAAGATTTTTCTAGGATAGCGTGCGGAAATGTTAGAAGGAATGTGGCTTAGGATCGACTTTCTTTGGCACTGAACAAAAGAGCCACTTGCATATGATCAGTCTACTTCTGTAAAGGGAAAGAAGATGTATAGCACGATTTAATGAAGTACACCCAGAGTACTTACAAGTAGTTTATATTGATTTATGCATTTCCGTCTGTCACCTTTGGGCTTTGTAAATATGAGGTCAATATACATATGGCCCAATCTTTGTTACATACAGTCAGATTCCATTTTGGGACCAGGAATTAAGGTTAAGTTGTAGTCGGAGTTCAGTTGAAGTTGCAGCAGACTTGCCTGTAAGGTCTTAAATGCCACACATGACTCAAAATCACAGTAGCAAGCCTGATAATAAAGGTTTTGAGTTCACCCTGCAACAGGTAGATTTTACACACTGGCCATGAAATCAGCCTATCTTTATGCTGGAGCAGTACTTCTGAAGACGACACAATGCAGATTGTATTATGTACTAATCTTATCAATGAGCGAGATATATTCCATATAGATCTTTCTACTGTAGGAGAGTGGTACGCCCTAGCGGAGCTTTCCGGGTACAGTACCCTGTACTCTCCTGCATTGCCACTTCCTGACAACATGCTACTGCCCTTAACAAGAGGAGGATGAGAAGTCGAGATGGCCTTCGGTAGGGCAGAACAGACAACACTAGTTTACTGGTAAAAAGAAAGGGAGTTTCTAAAACCGGACACTTATAAGGGAGACGGTAATTTAAAAGACCTCAATATATTTGCATTGATCCACACTATACACAGCTTATGCCAACACTTCCTTCAGAAACCTGCAGCATATGCCATGCTTACACAAATTCTCTCCCCATAAAACAGATGTCTTGGCTATATAACGTCACCCTAGTAACGCAGTAGACACTCCATGTAGATTCTAATTAAAATGGGAGTAAGGTTTGGATACTGAATTATCATGTGTGTGCTGGGAGCTTAAATGCAGACAGAAAACAAAGTTACTCCATTTCAGATTTCTTCATATTATATATTATATCCCTGCACTGCTAAATAAGATGGAGACCCACTCCCTGTAAGCACAGACTTTATACATCTGGCTTAGTACTGTCCAGGATTGTTGCAGTTCTGGAGAAAGGTCTTTGACACTACATCGCGGACTATAGACCACTGCATTCCAATGTACACAAAGACAGCTATGTTAGGCCATGTTGCAGATATAGCTCGAGGTGTACGATGGCAGGCGATAATTATTACTGCTGGTGTGAAGGTGTGTGTCAATGAGTTTGTGGAAATACCCACTTCTGACTATAAAAACATGGTTTAAGGATATAGCTTTCTGTAATGACAAGGCAGAAACATTGCTGACCTACATTATATGTATGTATGTGTATGGCATTTCTATAGCACAAACCTTGTCAAAAGGCAGTTGAGTGCTGTAAATGGTCAAAGGTGTGCATAAAGTGAAAGAGTAAGAAGATAGAAAGCTGGGTTGTTGGTGGTTAATGTATTGTGACTGTGATATAGTGTTCCTTTATTATAAGCAAATTGTCGACTGTTTTATAAATTGGAGCAGCATTGAGGCGATCCTGACGGATACTGGGGTGTTGCAGATTCTGGGTGTGTAGATGGAAAAGGCCTGCTGTTGTGTTTTTTCTTTTTTACACTTCTTAGTCTGCTGTCTAACAGTGGCCTGGCTTGCAGGTCTGCTGAGATCCACCAAGGATTGTGAGCTAATCTGCAAGATAAGTAGAGGTGCTGGCAGGGATATGGCAGCAGATAACTGAAAGTATGAGTCAGATACTCCATACTTGAGCGCCTGTCTTTCATATATGTTCCTGACATTTTTGCAGACTAGCTCACTGTCCCCTTTCTGTAGGTCTGATGCAGCAGATTAGTTTTAGCAGTATGTGGAGCTACTGCTGTTTATATCATATACTGATTGTGGCCTGCGAAATCAGGGTAAGGTTAATTTGTTAAGTAAGGCTGTCTCATCCAAGTCTGATGTTCACATAAGGTTGTCGCTGTAAGATATGAGCACTGAAATAACTAAATATACACTTAAAAAGGCAAAAGATGGGAGGAGCTTCGCGCGCATCTGAGATGGCCGCGTGAGCACAGGGCTCCCGAGACCCTCGCCACCTCCCGCATCTATCCTGAATCATATCCTGATTACGAAGACGGTTTATTGAAGACGCAACCCAGCTGATATAATAGCTGCTTTCAGAAATTGATTTGGACTCCGGGAACCGCAACTACGACACTTTGAACTTTTGTGGCCCGCCCCATGGAGTTACCCGGGGCTCGAGTTGTTAAAGTGCCCAGGCAGTAGTTGAACAACAACGGCCTACGGGGCTCTGATCACAGCCTTGGAGTTGACTTTCGGTTTCGTTTTAGGGTCTTTGGCCTCATCCTATCTCAAGACAGATCTGGTAGCCTGAGGTGCAGCCGGACCCCGTGAATTCATCGTGTGCCAACGGCTGCGTGTTTATGGTTGCTGCGATATAACTGCTGAAATTCGCTTTTGGAGATTCTGGTGGGTGAATCGTGAGGAGCCATTTTTACCAGGTCTCAAAGGCCCCTCGGGGGCACATTGCCCAATATGGAGGGCAGACCCGATAGCGAGAAACGGAAAACCAAGACCACTCACCGGGGGGGGTACTATTCAGGCGAATGTTATGGATCGTTATACCCAACCCAAGGGGTCCCCGGTGGCGTGAGTAGGACTCTGGAAGAGGCAAGTGAAGGCCCTACCGCGTTGGCCGATTTAACTCTACAGGATTTCATGGGCGCCATTGCTGGTATGAAGACTTCCATTGGCCAGCAATATGAGGCTCTGGCCCTTAAGCTTGACACTGTGGCCATCGATGTCAATTTGATTAGAGTGGACTTATCAAAGACTAACGAGAAGGTCAAATCCTTAGATTTGAAGACCTCCAGCCTCACGACTGATGTGTCCGACCTACAGACGGAGGTTCGCAACTTACGATCCTCCAACGATCTCTTTGCTCGTCGGCTGGAGGATTTTGAGAGTCGGGCCAGACGCAATAGTGTACGTATTATTGGGGTCCCTGAAAAATTGGAAGAACCCGCTGCAGATCTCCTTGTGGAGGACCTCCATCCTAAATCACCTCGCCCCCAGAGGCCTGAGTAAATTCTTTGCGGTGGAACGTGCGCACAGTGCCGGGTGGGAAGCCGAAGCCGGGTGCCCCTCCGCGGCCGATCATCGCCAGAATTTTCAACTTCAGAGATAGAGACGCTATTCTGCAGGCATCGCGGGTGGGCGGCCCCATGAAGTTCGAGAACACTATGGTGAGCTTCTACCCGGACTTCACCCAGTTCGTTCAGAAGCAAAGGATGGGGTTTCAGGGGGTGAAGCGACGACTGAGAGACATGGATTTGAAATACGCGATGCTTTTCCCAACCCGGCTGCGTGTTGAATATGAGGATCGGACCTTTTTCTTTGACCGCCCTGAGAGAGTGAGTGACTGGCTTGATAAATTGCCTACGCAGCGTGATCACACGAAATATTCTGGTGGAGCTGAAGGCGGCCTGTCGGAGCAAGAATGAGAAGTGGTTTCCGGTTTCCGAAGATTGTGCATATCATACAGCTGTGGTTCGATGACTTTTATATTTGCGTGACTTATGGTGGGACACCCAGGGGTGGCGGGTGGAGTGGAACTCTTTCCTCCTCCGGGTTTCTTTTTATAGATTAGTTTAATGTTAGGGCGACAGGCACACTGCAAGTTGGGGTGGCTTTTGAGTCTAACGCAGGGGTGCGGGGTTGTATCGGGCTTCTGGTGGGGGGTGGGTTTGGGTGTGTTTCATTTTCTCTCAAGGCAACGTATTGTTTTATTTCTGGATCTGGGTGTTGTGTTCTCTATGGGGTGGGTTCTGCATCTATTTCTGGGGTAGGGGGTTGAAACTACTGTGTTGGAATGTTAACGGGTTGGGGGATAGGATAAAACGTGGGGTAGTGTTGCAACTGTTGAGACGCCTCTCCCCTGATGTAGTGTTATTGCAAGAGACACACTTGATCGGAAACACTTGTTACGCTATGAATCGGCGAGGATATCGTCTTGCTGTACATTCTGGGTTCACAACTGGTTCTAGGGGGGTGGGTATTCTGGTTAAGAACTCTCTCCCCCTGGAGGTAGACGACATAATCCTTGACGACAGGGGGCGCTATGCTGCTCTCACTGGTAGGTGGGAGGGGAAGACTGTTTCACTGCTTCCTGTTTATGTCCCACCTGGTCTGCAGACCACGACTTTTGCTGATTTGGGGAGGGTAGTTCTGGGGCTTCCGGATAGCATCCTGGTGATGGGTGGAGATTTCAATTCTGTCGTCTCCGGTAGGGAAGATCGGTATCCCCCCAGGGACCTCACGATATCACAGTCTTGGCTGAGTGGCTTTCTGGAGACGCTGGGACTGGTAGACTGTTGGAGGTTGATGCATCCGGGACAGGCACAATACACCTTCCACTCGGTGCCCACGGTAGTCACTCCAGACTAGACTATGTCTTGATGCCTGCAGCACAGGCCTCGTCAGTTAGGGAAGTTAGACATCTGGCTCGGGGTATCTCGGATCACTCCCCACTGTGGCTCCTGATGGACGCGAGGATGGGTGCTGAGGGACGGGTGGCCCAGATTAATCCCTGGTATCTCCGTAACCCCAAAACCCGGGCTGAGTTGGTCAAGTCTCTGGATCAGTATTTTGCTGAGAATGAGGGGTCGGTGTCCTCTTATGTTTCACTGTGGGAGGCATTTAAGACGGTTGTCCATGGACAGGCACTATCGTTAATTGCTGGTGCCAAGAAAAGCAAAAATGAGGCGGTGGTCCGCCTCGAGACCGAAATAGCTGAGCTGGAAGGGGATTTGGAGCTGGGTATTACTCGTGACAAGGTTCATGTCCTCAGTCTCAAACAACTTGATTATAGGGCGTTGGTAACAGACGCCGCTAAAGTTATGAGTAGAGAGCAGCAGGGACGGCTGTATGATGTGGGGGACAAGGCTGGGAAACTGATTGCGTGGGTAGATAGAAAGGAGAGGGCGAGTTGTGTGGTTCCTGTGATTGAGAGAACTGATGGAGTGCGAGTGACTGACCCTGTTGAGATTGTCGAGTGTTTCGCTGAACATTTTCGAGATGTGTATTCCCCAGTCTCCGATAGACCCGAGGAAGACTCCCATTTGCTGTTGCGAGACATTGCGTTGCCTTGTCTGTCAGATTCAGATAGAGACTTGATGGACGCAGCACTTTCAGTTGACGAGGTGGCACTCGCTATTCGTTCTGTCCGTTCGGGAAAAGCTATGGGCCCTAATGGTCTTCCCATCGAGCTTTACAAGCTGCGTCCTGACAAAATGGCGCCGTATCTTCGTAATATGTTCCTAGAATCGCGAGACATTGGCTCCCTTCCTCGTGATCAGCGTCTTGCGACCATTGTTGTGATTCATAAGGAAGGGAAGCTGCGGGATCGCTGTGCGTCCTATAGGCCCATTTCGCTTCTGAATGCGGAACCTAAGATCCTCGCAAAGTTGCTGGCAAACCGCTTGATAAAGGTAATCAGTGACTTGATTCATCCGGATCAATCCGGTTTCATTCCACATCGCAATACAGCACTGAACTTGAGGCGCTTGCATGGCGTTCTCGCGAGAGCGGCGTCACTGCGTGAACCGACCATCTTGGCTTCCTTGGACGCTACGATGCCCTTTGATACAGTGGAATGGCCGTACCTTTGGGCTGCTCTTGCGAAGTTTGGTTTTGGTCCTGGTTTCATTGACTGGGTGAAACTATTGTATGAGGAACCATTGGCGCAGATTGTGGTGAATGGTCGGGTTTCTAAGTCCTTTGTTCTTGGGAGGGGTACGCGGCAGGGATGTCCGTTGTCTCCGCTTCTTTTTGCCCTTGCCTTGGAACCTCTAGCTGCCTGGCTGCGATGGGAGCCATCGATGAGGGGTATTCAGTGGACCCCGGAATTTGAGGATCGCATATCGGTCTATGCAGACGACATTTTGTTGTACCTCACGTCGCCTCGAAAGTCGTTGATTGTATTGTTTTATGTGCTAAACTCGTTCGGAAGGAACTCAGGCCTTGTGATTAATTGGACCAAGTCCTGCGTGTACGTGCTCTCGGGTGACATCCCTCCTTTACCGCGCGGGTGTCCCATCCAGGTGACGCAGATGGGATTTAAGTATCTGGGGGTCTTTATAACATTAGACCCCGTGGTTCGCTACAATCGTTATCTGCTTCCTCCGCTCCAACGGTTAAAATCTGACGTTGTGGGCTGGCGCAGGTTGCCGCTATCCCCCCTCGGGCGTGCAGCTCTTTTCAAAATGATGTCCTTGCCGCGGTTTTTATACGCGCTCCAGAACACGTTTGATGTAATTCCGGCGAGCTATTTATGGGAGGTGGAGAGTCTGCAGAGGCGGTTGATATGGGATGGGCGTACGCGTATTGCCTTCGCCAAGCTGACGCTTCCCTGGTATGACTGCGGTATCGCACTTCCGGATATCAGGCGATATTATTGGGCCTCTCAACTGGGAGCGATCAATCATGGAATGTATGGTCCAGCGTTAAATCCTGCGTTCGAGATGGATAAGTGGTTGCTACCGGGTGGGGATTATAACAGGGCGCTTTACTCCAAATCTGCTGGAGGGAAACTTTCGGGACCCACTAAGATAGCGGTACGAGTGTGGCACTGTGCGAATGCGGCAATGGGATGGAGGGATCAACTGACCCGAGCGACTCCGCTCTATGCGTCTGAAAGATTGGGTAGCCTGTGGAAGACGAAAGGATTTGAGAAGTGGGATATGATTGGTATTTGTAGGGTGAGTGATCTCTGGGTCAAGGGCAGGATTAAGACTTTTGAGGCGTTGAAGGTAGAATATAAGTTGAGTGACAGGGAATTCTTCCGTTACGCGCAGATTCACCACATGTTGAGTTCGGTCTTTCCTGAAGGTATTGACATCCCGGAATCATCCCCACTTGAAGATCGGGTGCTTGATGGCTATGTGCCCGACAGCACTATTTCTTTGATATATAAGAAATTGATCAACGATCGAGCGGACTTGTTGACGCAACTCAGGGAGGCCTGGACCAGTGACGGTTTAGAGTTGGATGACGAGGACTGGCAATCGGCGATATCCTCACCTAAGGAGGTCGCGATTCCGGCCCGTCTCCGACTCGTCCAGCTTAAGATCCTGCATCGGATTTATGTGACTGGCCCTCGCCTGATTCGTATGGGTTATTCCGTGGATGGGTTGTGTAACCGTGGTTGTGGTTTAATTGGTACTTTCCTCCATATAATTTGGGAGTGTCCGGAAGTGGTTGTGTTTTGGAATCGAGTGCATGCTGTGATGCAGGAGGTCACGGGTGTCGCGCTGTCGCCTGAAGCCAGGCGTTGTCTGTTGAATGTATGGGAACCGAATGACTATGATGTGGCGCAGACGCAGTGGGCGACCCTTGGGAATATGGTTGCCAAGAGAGACATTGCGCAGTTGTGGGGTTCCCAGAGACCGCCCACGGTCTCTGCATGGAAGGGGAACATGGACTGGTGTATGTTTAGAGAGAAGACGGTGTATGTGGTGCGGGGCAGACCTAAGAAGTAGGGTAAAATCTGGGGTCAATGGAACTCCTACCGTGGAGATATATGCACACCTCCCCTTGCAGATATTCCGGATGTTCCTCTTTCCCCTGACCCGACATTCCTAGTGTTGTTTAGCCTCTATGTTTTTTGATTCTGGTTTCTCCCCTGCCCCCCCCTGCACTAATGATTCTTGTATTATACTTTAATGCACTTTCCTTCCTACTTGAGCACATATCCAACTGTACTGCTTTTTATTGCCTTGTCTGTTTGTTCTTTATTAATAATAAAAAGAGTTACAAAAAAAAAGGGCAAAAGATGATTTTGGAGAAAAATCGTTCTTAACGTATAAAAATACATCATTCATCCAAGAGTTTCTTCAATGCGATAGCAATGAATTCACAATTTATCATATTTTCTGCAAATCACAGTGTACGTAGGTCTTTTTAAAATGCATTCTAAAATTTCTGCAGGCTTTGGTGCCTCAGTAAGAAAGTGGGCAATCCGTTAGCTCGCGGCTGCCATTATGTTTTGGCATACCGTCCCATGAGGCGATCCAACAGCTGATGCATTACCAGGCTGGCAGGAAAGGTTCTTCTAGGGTTGGCAGTTTATCATGGTTAAAAAGTGGGAGATGAGGGGTCTCTTAATGGGGCACGGCCTAAATAGAAATCCTTTCCTACAAGCATGGTTTATGTAATAATTGGTGTGGCTTAAAACATGTAAATTAAAATTCTATGCTTCCCTTAGTGTACCGCCTGACCAATATTTTTTTGCATCTCTCTGAACTTTGTTATTGCATCCAGGCACATCACACAATAGCAGATGTACGCCTAAAGCAAGCAGACCTATTTGCTTTGCCAGTGCTTGTTAGTAATATTAGCTGAATGAGTAACAATGATTTTGTTGTAAATAATTTGAAATAAAAATGTTTCAATTTTGAAAATATGAGAATTAAAATTAAACATTACCAAGGTCTGCAGAAGGGGCAAGGGTATTTGTTGTTTCTCAATCACTCCCCTTCACACTACTTTCCTCTGACGTCTTTCACTGTTAAGACACACGCACCCTTTTCTCCCCACATCTTTGTGTAATCTTCCATTGCAAATGTTGTATCACAACTCGTTCTTCAGCTCTCTTTTTCACTCTCTCCTGCATGTACTTCCTTGCAGATCTTTCAATACCCCAAACACGCAACATACCCATTTACATTTAAACACTGCATTTTATTTTACTTTATCCATGTCAGTATTTTGACAGATGTGCAACTTCTTCACATGCTTTTGCATAGAATCACAATTACAACGGGCACATATAACCATTGCTCTGTGAGCTTTTCAGAGAGGCCAAGGATCGGATGGCCATGTATTCTGAACCCCTTTACCACCCACTGAGACACTGTGAGAAACTGGCATTGTACACTGCCTCAACTCCAGAGCTCTCAATCACGGCCCATTATAAACACCCACCCACAATCTGAACAAACCCAGATAACTAGAGACCACTCAGTTCACAGTACACTTTATAAAAGAGTAATATGTTGCATGATAATCAATCCTACAGAAAAAGCACTCAAAGAATGTTGGATTAAGTAAAACGTGAAATGTAAACATGATCTGCATGTCTGACACTGATTAACTTAACGTTTTTACAGTCATCGATCAGTGGTTTTAATTGTAACATTAAAAACATGAAGATAAGGCCTAATAGAGACCGGTTTCAAAGTCAGTGTTTAGGTCCTGGTGGGTCTGCAACACAGGGAGACCTGCCCTTCTTAAGCTCTAAATAACGACAATGGATGAAACATAACTACAACATGTGAAGAAATATTAATAAAGTGTTTGTTTTCTAGAGAGAGTCTTCGGGTGCCACTGTAAATGGTAAGAATGACGAAGAGATAGAAAACTCACCATTATTAACACTACACCATCTACAAGTTGATGTTGTGTTTGGATCCCACTCACAAAAAAAGCTAATCCCATAATTCTGCTGTGCAAGGTGATATGGGGAAACATGCACAATATAGCATTTAATATCATATTAAGATGTGCTTTGTGGGCACGGTCCCTTTAGTACGACCTCGATGCACTGTTGCATTTTGAGTATCTTCCCAACTTAGTCATGTTTTTTTTTGGTTGTTTTGATTGCATCCTCATTAGTGTATGTGTGGATCTGTGTACGATTCAGTTGTGTGTTACTGTGAGTAGTAGTGTCTGAGGCATTTATGAATTAGGGTCTGGCGGAATTGGGATGGGGTTTTTCCATTGAGTAGTGTGTGGCGAGATACTTGAATTTATTGTGTCCTCTTAAAGATCCACAGTATCCTTGTACCAGACGTAACTGTGGGATGTTGGAGTTTAGTGTATTATACATAGGTTGATGAGGAATGGTATATGGTTTAGTGGGAAATGGGGTGCGGTTGGGCGCTTAGTGAAATACAACTATCTGGTATCTCTATGCTGTGTTAGATAAATGTGTAGTTTGTGTGATTTATAAGGGCCATTGTCGCCCTCGCCTAAAACACACAGGCAGTCTTCCCATTCGAAGGCGTCCTTCCTTCGTTCCCTCCAGCCTCTGGGCCTGGCCTTCTGTCCTCCTCCTCCCTCCCCCCCCCCCCAGGTCCGTCGGTTATGAGAGGACAGAGGCGGCGCCATGCGGCACGGCCCTGCCAGAACTCCCACCAGGCACAGGAGAGGTTGGCGGTCTCTTGTGTGTCTGTGCCAGTGACTCAGTCACCCGCCATGCCCCCGGGGAGGTGTTTGCCGTCGCACCACCTTCTTCAGTCTCTGAAGCCTCGTGGGAAGCTTCTAGACTAGGACGAAGTATTCAGCCAGTCTGCTCTGTGTTGTATACGGCCTGGCCAGGCCACTCTTTCCGCCGGAGCCACTGGAGCATGGCGGCGGCATTCAACGGAAACCCCTCAGAGAATGTTCTCAAGAAAGGAGCAGCCCGGGCCCCTCTCGCGCGCCCACGCGCAGTGACGCGCCGCTCAGCGATGCCCGTGGTTCGCCCCACATTGCACTCCCCTGCAGCCACCATCCATAGGAGTGGAAGCCCCTGCATTGCTGGAAATGGTTTCACAATTGAACTCGCCTCAACTGGGAGGGAACGTGCGGGCGTGCGTCCCCTGCGGCCAGTGACGTCATCACGCAAGAGTTCAGTCAGGGCAGGGGGAGCTGTACTCTTTCTTTACTTCCAGTTAATGTCTTTACCGTCAATGCTCCTCGTGCCTCTTTCTACATTCTGTGGTGGGCACCGGGCAGGAAGAGTGAACTCACTGGCCTGGCCCATCCAAGCCGCATTACTGTTGGTCATAGAGTTCATAAGGAATGCGTGGGTTGTGACTAGGATTTCCACCTTCCCCAGGGAAAAACCCACCCCAATCCTTTGCATTTAAACATTCTGTAAAGCCCTGACGAGATTGTTAAGCGGAGCTGTATGTAAATATTATGTATTCATTTTCACCCTGGCCTTTCTTTGTTTATGTTCAGGTAGGTGTCAATAGGGCAGCTGTAGAACAAGGAATCTGTTTTCTTATTACATTTTAAAAATTGTATATATAAGGTGAATTTACCAGTTATATGTGATTTATTCTAATTTTTGTCTCGGCCGGGACGTAGAATGCCAGCCATGCTGGTAATAAAACTAGCCAGGCGTGACTTCATCCTTTCTACTGACAGAGGTCACTTTAGCTATTCACATCCTGCATTACCGTTTCTAACATATAGTTTTGCAAGGCCAGGTATCAAGAGCTTCAATGCTACTCTACATGTATGGCAGCCACACAGTGCTTTTCTTAATCAATGGTGATCGAGCATAGAGTGAGTAGTCTGTGACAGCTCAATTTAACTGAATCGTTCACACCTGATGGTTTGATTGAAGAATATCAGCTAAGACCCTGCCCTCACTGCCTGAACTCTTAACTCCCCATTCTGTTTATTACCTTACGCTCTGAAGTAACTTGAGAGACGGGCAGTACTTTACAAAAACTGTAAACCAATTAATATTTTTTCTAAGGTTACATAGTTCTATCAAGATCTCTAGTGGCTAACAAATGCACTTGGATAGTACAGAATACTGCCTCCAAAGGGTTTAGAAGATTTACAAAGGTTGTTGTAAAATTGCAGTCACACAAAATAACTTATCAAACTCGAAAGGATGAATTGCTGGGCTGGGAACACCAGTATTGAGTTCATTCCTAATATTAAGAGCTGTGTAAAACTTGTATGTATTTACTGCATTACACATATCCATTCTGGGCAGATTTGTCCTCGCCTGAATGGGCCAATAATGGCTGCGTTGAATCACTTGTTTAGTAAACCAATCTTGTTGACCTGAATGTTTTCATATTGTACAGCTCGTTGAAATGCGTTTTTTTTGGGTACTTTTCTTTCTTCCACAGTCTATCTACGTGGACTTTGCAATGCTGAATCACATCTGCACCTAACACTTAAATAAAGTTGCAAAAAAAGTAGCTGCATAAAACCTGATGACTTCCCAAGGTCTACCAGTGGATGAGGTCTCCTAACACCAGTGGCTAAACAGAATTCTGGTGTCTTCTTTTTTCACCACTAGGAGCGGCCTATGTAATATTAACCTGCGGACCACACTAATGCCCTCAATAGCCACTTCTAGTTATTACACTATCTATGCGAAGATGGTGAGTAGTGACAGTAGTGGCAGCATCTGTTCTCACACACTATGCAGCACCCCATGCTTACGCACACCTTCATGCCTCACACACTGTAACAAAGCTCCACATTAACTCAAACTGTGACCATAACTCTAACAACCATGCACTTAAAGCAAATTGGAGCATCCCCCCCCCCCCGCACCCTCCTTACTCGACAATCCAGATGGGGCTTTGGATGTCGTCAAGGGTAGGAACGAGCTAAATAACCTTGAAAATAGCATGGTGCCCAGTCCTATTTAATAGCTCTGCTTCTGTTATCTTGGGCTGTTTACAGAGCTTGGTAATTATCAGAAATGTAAGCTGTAACCATTAATCACTGCACTGGAAGCCTTCCTCTTTCCACAGATTGTGTGTGGGAAACGATTCAGCAAGCAGGCTGATGCATCATGTGGATGTGGTTTTGACTTTTCGGGCGTAAAAGTACAAATGCTTTCATTAAAAAAAAAAAATTATATTAACGATTTTTTACTATAACTGTGAACGTTTCAGCCAAGCTGGGTGTAAGTTCTATAAAGACTTTTAATTAATAAATCCCCTTACTGTAGGTAAACAAGTATTAAATGGTAGTTACTCTGCAGTTCGGGTTTCACTTAATTTCCTCTCAAGGCAAGCGTAACTGCCCATCATCATTATAGATTTAGTGCCTTTTCTCCCTTCTTCTTTCCTTGTGCAAAGGAGTAGGTGTCTTGAAAAGTCTTTTCCCTGGCAATGTTATTTGTGTGAAATTCTTTTCTCTCATTGAGAACAGTACTCTCCCTCCCCAAGCTTATTTTCCCACTTTGTGGTCCTCTACTGACCATTGGTGTTCCTTATCTTCTTTTTCCTTCAGTTCTGTCAAAGGGTTGTAACCTATAAGGATAGAGTGAGTCATTCCATGGTTTGGTCTGTGGCTACTGTTCCATGCAGTATTTCCTCCCTTCTCCCTGTTGTCTGAACCCCACTTGCCTGGCATTCAGCAGACTGGTCTGGCCTCCAGTATCTCTCTAATGCAGGTCGCGGAGGCCATCTTTATAGGG
Source organism: Lissotriton helveticus (assembly GCF_964261635.1). Lineage (NCBI taxonomy): Eukaryota > Metazoa > Chordata > Amphibia > Caudata > Salamandridae > Lissotriton > Lissotriton helveticus. The sequence goes on along the minus strand of NC_136069.1, from coordinate 1,594,194,813 downwards.
GTGAAATTCCCACCCTCTCATTCCTCCTCTACCTCTTATTTTTTCAGTGATTGTTCTGTGTCAATTCTGGTCTTCAAAACCTAGGGCCTTTTTGATTGATGTACTCTACCTCTGTCTAGTTCCTCGCTCGCCCCCCTTCAAAAGGTAGTCAGCGTCCTTCCGTGAATACACTCTGGCCCTCTGGAGCTCTGACCCTGTCTTGTCCTGTGCACCAAAGAGCCTCTGTTCTGCTTAATGCCGTCTTGCTGAGCATCGGTCTCCCTCCCTGCAGCTAGTGGTGTATTGAAAATTGATGATGCCCTCCCCTCCCTTGCAGAATATGAACAGGACTCCTTATTTCCCCTCAATCTCACAGATATTCATTAGCCTTGGTCCGAATGGGACCCTGAAAGGGCAGGGGCCCTCTTGTGCCACAGGGCTTTCTGTTGTCACACCCTTCCTTGCAGCAGCCAGAGAAGGGTACCACTCACAGTGGTTGGTGAATGTAGATCCTCCTGAACTAGAGTAAAACTGGCAGATAAAGGATGGCCCTCGCCCATACCGTTTAGAGCCCTCTAACCCTCCTGGGTAGTCATCCATATTGTCTGAGGTTCTAGATAGTGCAACCAAACCTGCGGTCACAGACCCTGAGAGGTGGATTTACTCTAGTGCCAGACCCTGAGCCTGCCACTTTACATCCTGAAAGTAAAAAGAAGAGCGTGCCTTTTTTTGTCATCTTCCGTGCACCTTCGGGGTTCAGAAGGGTGACCAGGAAGACCCGAATTGCCTGCAAAGTTCTGCATTGACATACCCTGTCCCAGCAGATTTCAGTAAATATAGCGCGTCCCGAATCTCAGAGAGGCTTGACTGAATACAGAGGGAGGCAAGTTTTCATGGGTTCCAGTGCAAAACTAGTTGACAGACCGTAGAAGAAAGCCATTACATACAATATGACATATGATAAGGTGTATAAAAGTTGCATGTAATTAGTGCCTCATTGTCTGCGTTTTCTATGTTGATAAGTGCTTACAGTTAAGTCATTCTGTCCCCTTCGGTGGATACAACATGGCAGACCTACCTCTATGTTTGTGAAAGGTCCTGCATTTTACTTTTCCATAGTTGGTCTTCCATCTTTTTAGGTGATAGGTGTCCTTACAGGGTGTAGCCTGTGCCCAAGTGGGCCTGCGCGTGCCAAAGAACATATCTTGACTGTGTAGAAGGAGTTCGTGAATGTTTGAACGTGTACAAAAGACACGCTCCCTGAGTTTGCCTGCACTATAGTACCCGATATGTTTGCGAGGGTATCTATGGCGTGTTTCATGTTCGGCCTCCACTATGGACTGCTGTGCGCCCCAGCCCCCAGGACCCTGACACTGCTCCTTTTGTGTCTCGGCTCCCAGCTGCCCAGACACACACTCTGTCCTCTCCCCTTTGCCTCGGATTACTCACTGAGGCACTGGAATCTACTTCGTAGAATGCAAAAGGAGCAGCCCAGAATTGATCTCCCACGAGCCCTGGGCATACATAGAACACAAGAACAGTGGCTGAGAGAGGGGTCATTCCAAATGTAGTCCAGATCAGTGGTTAGTGATTAAACCATTGCTGGAGCAGGAAATACTTCCAAAGTACTAATCACAGTGAATAAACCATTGCTGGAGCAAGAAATACTTCCAAAGTATCAATCACAGCACCATACACAAAGGTTAGAGCATCTTTTATACTATGGAGGTCTCAGAAAATCAACCTTTAAAACGTGCTCAGTGCTCTAGTGATTATCAGTGAGTGAAAATAACCTAACAGCTGTGTAAATACAAAAACAACATTAGTTCAGTACTGATATAGTAGCACAGTCTGATTATTACAGTGAGCGATCAATACGATAGAAATTCATAATTGAATAGCAATTGATCTTCGTGTTTGTGTGGACAGCGTTTCAACATCTTTATACATTCTAAGGTCATCATCAGAACCTGGAGGATTACGATTGTGTGGTATTGATCAAACGAGCAGCCGCTCTGTCATCTTTGTGGTCTCTTGATATGCGGGGTCCTTCAGGCAGTGGCCATTTGTTCAAGGCATGTAGCCCACCCTCGACGGATGGTGCTATGTTTTGTAGCTTCTGAACAACACAGCGTCTCTTCACCAGAAGCAGCAGAACACCATCATTGTATTTCTAATCTCCACCTTTTTGGGTCTTAGGTGGGGACCCAATACACTAGACCCCAAGTGGTCCGGAGCATTGTGCTAAGCAGAATTGATTACTGTAATGCTTTGCTCTTGGGTGCTCCAGTCTCTCTGCTCAAGAAGCTGCAGAGAGTGCAGACTATGGCAGCAAAACTTGCATTAAATCGACCTTGGGATGCATCATCTTCCCTAGCCCTTAGGGACCTTCATTGGTTGCCAGTGTACAAAGGATACAATTTAAGGCATTATGCATTGTCTTCAGGGCAGTACATAAAATTGGGCCTAGGGTACTTCAGAGGAAATTTGCTTGGTATGCGCCCGTTAGATCTTTACGTTCTTCCTCTGCAAACTTCATTTGTGTTCCTCATGTTAAGAAAGTGCGTACAGGAGGTAGATCCTTTAGCTTCACTGCCTCCAGACTTTGGAACGCTCTTCCCCTGAGGCTCAGACAGTTGAAGCTTTGGAATCTAAAGCGCCAGGATACCCTTTGGGTGACAGTTGCGCTATATAAGTGCACCTTACATTACCTTACATTACATTACAGTGCTTCAGTAATAAAGCAATGATCCCCTAAGTCCCTAAGTGGTGCTCTGTAACAGTGATATGGATGTACCCAAAACAATTCCAACATTGACACATTAAGATCATGTGTAAAACAAAAATCAGTATGCCTCCCAGAGCATCTAGAACAACTATCCCACTGAGATAGGTAGATTTAATGTAAAATAGCTGAAGTGTAATATGCCATGTGTAGGACCTTGCATGTTGCGAAAATCTGGTGTGTGTGGGTGTGTCGAGAAGTGACCCTGGCTGACGCGGTGGCTGCCTGGAGTAAACACCACACACCTCAGCGTGACACAGTGGGGGGAGGGAGGGCCCACGGGCGGGAGATCCGCTGCTGTCTCTCCCTTCAGGACACGGCGTACCACACCCGCCTGTGACGGCGACAGGGTCGTGTTTCCACAACACACTGCACCGTGACCACAGCAAGCTGAGGGGTGTTTACCGCGATCACACGGGCTCCCCCCGGGCTCCCCTTAAAGGACAGCAGCCGCCTCTCGGTGGCTTGAGGACAGTCAGTGTGTTCACTCACCACAGCTGCCTGGCCTCACCACAAACCACAGAGAATGGCTTTAGAGACTTTGCTGACAACGAAGCTTTGAGTTTATGAAAGGTCTGTAAGAAAGGAAGGGGGAGGGGCAAGGGATGCACTTTACACTGGAACCAAGTTTGCCTGTGTGTGACCACTAGTGCTGATTCAACCTCTTACTGAGTAGTGTCTTAGGCATTAAAGGACAACACGTCCCTGCTCACTAGCAATAGCATGGCCTATATGTAGTACAGTAAGGGTTGTGTAGGGGGTATGGTAGGCCCCTGGAGAATTGTGTCCTTAGTTCGGACTCTGGCGTGTAAAGCTCGAAGTCAGGGTACCTCATGAACGCCACGAGAAGGGGCCTGTAGAGATGCAGGCACTATAGTGATACTGGGCTAATGTGCAATATATTCATTCAAACCTTATTTATTTTTCCTATACTGGGAAAGAAATAGCCATTAACCCTGAACACTGGCAGCGCCTGTGACGCGAGCCGTGTAGCAGAAGATCTGAAGACAGTCCTCCTGGGGCCCAGGTTTTCTCATTGGTGTCCACTTGATGGCATCATTAGATGAACGAGCCTGGTCTCTAGAATGAGGTGCATGCAGTTGTGTAGTTTGTTTAGACAGTTAAAAGACAATGGAAGTCTGATAATAACACAGGGACTGTGAAGAAATAGATTCCAGGAGGCCTAAATGTCTCTTGTTTTATCTTGCAGGTAAATTCCTTCTTCTGTGAGACCAAGCAGGTACAGTGTTGAGATGCGCGATCCTACTTCTTTGTCGGGGGCGTTTCGAAACAGTTGAATCTGTTGTTTTGACCTTGTGGATGAATGCAGGGAAACATCAGAGTGGGTGGCCCACTCTGCTCCCCTATCAGGTAGCGCAGCATTTCTAACAATCTTATTTGGTCTGTCTCATCAGCATTGCACTACCCGTGGTGGTGAAGGAACCTCGGTATGCAGGGTTGTGCCAGCAGTTGGAGAACTGGGCAGCCCCGAGTTCCAGTTGACCAATGTACATAGGCACATTGAAACATGCTACTCGGGAGGCCTGTCCTTGCAGGCACCACTCGCAGAAGTCGTGCCATGATGGAGATGAGCTGCTCCGAATGGTAGACTCCAGTTCCATGTTTCACTGACCTTCCTCGGTCACTTCTCGAGGCCTTTCTTCCATGGAGCTTTCTTTGTTCCACAGAGATATTGATCCGGTTGGTGAAGGTGCAATGTATCCCAACTAGGATGGTGCTGAACCTCTTCGCCTTTCGTCCAGCACTAGTGGGCAGATCCCGAGCCTACTCACAGTCCTGCCACTGCTGGAACAATTTGAACATGAGTTACAGACTGCAATCTCAGACTCTTTTTCCACTTACATCAGCCATGCTTTGTTCATCTGGGGACTTTTTACGCCGTAAGTATGAACTAGCGGAGTTCAGTTCAGAGAATGAGGGCAAAGCAGCCTGTTAATGGCCTCTCTTGTGCACAAGAGACCACCATTATACAGTATGTGTAGGCGGTTGCTTGAATATATGTTAGCTGGTGAGTGAATTGGAACTAGTGGAACATAGTGGATAGGAAGAGGCACCAAGGAGCGAAGACATCAGTAAGATATACAATAAATTCGACACAGCCGGATCCCTGCGACTCCCTTTCACCGGAAACATTATGCAGTGATCTAATCAGTGCAGAAATACAGAAGGGAAGGGACATGGCCAAGGAGTTATTAGAAGGAAAGGAGTGGTATTTTGATTTCAGTCCAGCAGCTTTGAGTAAGGCTAAGACCCACAAGAAACCACAGCTCCTTCTCTGGCAAGAAGCACAAGGCTGTGGCAGTGCAGCCAGGCACAGCAAGCTGTCCGGTACCCCATCTGCCACTTTCACACCCAACATTTACAGTGTTGGAAAGGATAGCTGGGTGTTAGGGGGGCGGGCCTTTATCATGAACATTTCAGTGGATCACAGTCAAAGTGGTAAAGAGTTACAAAACCGAGGGTAAGACAGTGAAGCAGTTGCTGAGAATTTACTGCTGAGCCATCCCAGCTTTCTACAGATCCCAGCTTGGATCTCCCTGATCCCTCATTTCTCCTCAATTTCTACTCACTCAGTCACCATCTCTAAACATTTGAGTTGTACTTGAATAGGCAACATTATGCTGAAGCCACAGGTGTACGGTGCTGTCAAAGGCTGCTCCAAAATAACCTTACATGTATTCCTTTCGAACACCCTGCTACTGTCATGAGGTCCCAGAAAACCCCCAAAGTTGACTGTACCTGTTCACTTGACATCAGGCTACACAAATACCAGATACTGGCTCGAAGAGATGGATGACGAAGCCACTGGACTGACCACAGGTTTGGAAAATAATCATTTTGGCACAACACGAAACTAGCCACATCAGCATAACCATTAGGATCAGATTCAAGTGCGAGATCGAGTACCTATCCAGAAAATGGATCATAGGGACAGGCCCATTTCAGTACAAGGCCATAGACTCTGGACCAGCATGCCCAGCTACATTCACGAACCCCCGTCATGCTTAGTTTCGTTAAAACCTCAAAACTTTCTTCCCGTTTGACTAATAGCCCCATCGACCCCATCCTGTTGATGTTTTCTGGCTGGCTTATGTGTATCTGCCCTTTCCCCCTCAACACCTTGAGAACATCTTTGTAGTGTGTGTGCTAAATAACTAACAAGAAGTGCACCTGTCCTTGCCTTGCAGCAGCAGCTGTTGCGGTGAGCAGTGCAAAAGCTGTGGCCAACTGGAGATCAGTTAAAAGATCAGGAATTTCCACCCAATGTTATGTATATATGGGACAGTACGGCTAGAAGAGGCCCATTCAGTAAATATCCGGGCCACGGAGAGCCAGTAAAGTGCTCAGAGGGGAGAAGGGGAGTACATGCTTCTGCCTAGAAGATTTCATCGGTTGATGAGCTAGCTGCACTATTCTGAATTTATTGCAACATTCTTAAAAGATGGACTGAAAGCCTCAGAGAGAATAACAATCGTTGAGCCGTGAGGCAACAAAGGTAGAAATACAGGTAAAGGTTGACCACAGTGATCTGGTATGTAATTGAGAAATTAGAGGTCAGAGTACAACCAAGATTCATCACTGTTGAAAATGGGTGTAATATCCACCCTAAAGGGCACAGCCACAGTTCTGTACTCCCGAGTCTCATACACACCTGGAGGTGCTACAAACATTTGTTGCCCAGGTGTCTTCTTCCGGAGGGGGTTAGAAAAAAGATCCCTTACTCGTGGGAAGGTGTTCCACACCTGCCTAACCTCTCACCCTCTTGCAAATTGAGTGAGATGCTTCTGTCTGAATCTCACTGTTTTCGGGGGCATAGCCTATTGGCCCAAGTTCTTACCCTTCAGTGGGTGGATCAGGGTGATACTGCCTTGTCACCCTCTTCACTCCTGTACCTGCTCAGCATGAAGTGTAACACAACCCGCATGCCAAAGTGTGTAGCTGTTAGAAGGTGGCATTCTTGCCCACGTCACATGTCCTTCACTCGTATGGAAGTACTGAAGCCACGTCTGCCACCCTTCAGGGTATGGTAAGATGCTTTTCCTCTCACAGGAATATGCTTCCTACTCCCTGATAGAGGGCACAAGGTGTTTTACAAAACTCTACTCTTTCCATGAGTTCCAAAGACCCATCACGCACCTCCTCAGTAATTCACTGTGCGAGAGTCTTGGACCAAGACAGACCTGTGCCCAGGCTCTCGCCTTTTATGGAGTTTTACATGAGTGCTGCCCCACTCCATAAGAGGAGCTTAAAAACTATCCTCTCTTGACTATGCTGTGAAAGGTTGTGTCAGGTCAGGTGCTATTCGAAGGTTCCACCAGGAATTAGTATGCAAAAAGAAGTGTCAGGGTCAGAGATTTTCTTAGAAGGCTGCTGAGGGCCCCACCTACTACTGGCCCTGCCCATTCCAATCACTCGTACCCTTTCTGTGCTTCTGTCCTTTTCCCTACCGTAGTTCCCATGTCAGACAATCGCCGTGTACTGTGCTCCATTGATCCTCACGTCGGTAAGATCAGCACTATGGAAATACCATTACATACATCGCATGTTGTCATTTATTTCAGACAAGCGGGGCTCACGTTTAGGCATTAATGGAGTGATCTTGAGTTGTTCATCTATTGTGAGTAGCTTATTCAGCACCCTTTGCATTATGGTATTTGTAGTCCAGCATTTACAATGAACAGACTACAGGTACCAGAATTCAATGAAAAAAACATGAATTCTTGTTTTACCTGACTAGGTAAACCAGGGTCCTCCTATTGGTTTTGGCTGCAGTTCCTAATCTGGATCTGGTTACGTCAATGTATCAGTCCCATATTGGATGACAGTTTTTTTGTTTTGTTTTTTTAACCATCTGTACTGTCAGATTTCAGTACGTTCAGCAGTCACCCCGGTTCTCAGAGAGGGTCGTCTGAATACAGACGGAGGCAAGTTTTCAAGTGTTCCAGTGCAATATTACTTTACAGATCTTATCAAAAAACAGTTTGTTTAACACCGTGTGTGTAAAAGTTGCTTCATTGTCTGTGTTTTCTATGTTGGTGAGCACTGTGAATTAAGTAATTATGTGCCTCTCGGTCGTTTGCGCTGGTTTTGTTCACCTAGCTGTGGTAGGCTGGTGAATTGTTTTTCGTACTTGGTTGTATGTGGCAGAGCCCGGCAAAGGCTGTGGTTATCGCTAAGCAGTGGTGTAGCTATAAATGGTGCAGTGACGCCACAGCCCTAGGATATTAGGTGCCCTGTGCAGCTCAACTATGGGTACATTTTAGTACCTAGTCTGGGCTTGGGGGACGAGTGGGCAATTTGTTTGCATGCAATATGGGGCCCGTAACATCTTTGCTAATGCTGGTGATGCCACAGGTGGATTAACTAAACTGCAATGCATAGATCTAAAGATGTTATAAGAGTTGAAGTAAGTTTGTTGAGTTATGGATTTTTTTGCTGGTATTTGAAATGGAAGGGTAAAGGTGCCTTCAAGGGAATTCACTTAAGTAACTATTAGTAATTCAAATGTAACTTGCAGGGATGAATCAATAATCCCTATGTGAATTCAATTCCACTAGATAAGTCAACAATTAAAAAAAAACCACTTAATCAAAATACATAATTTCATTTCATAAAGCTTTATTCGGAGCAAGAAACAAGTCCATAAAAGCACAACATACAGAAAAAAATACAGTTAAGAAAAGCGGTGACCATACTAACGCAAACTATACAGATCAGTTAATAATGATTACAACTGCATGCTTTTCCTAGCATTAATTGATTTTAAAAGGAAGGTAGCTGTATAAAAACACACATCAGGGTGTTGAAGATTAAAAAGCAGTCTCATGGAGTCTTTTACCGTCCTAACTCCAAACTTCACAAACACTGGTTTAAGATAAGCAATCCGCAAGTATTTATACATAGATTTATACATAAATAGAAAGGGCTTAGTGCTTTGTAAACAAATGTTATCACATGGGCAGGGACCAATAGGGGGTGAACGCTGTTGTGGGAAGGCCACTAGATTGTGGACTATCCCAGTTCTCAATCTAGTCAACACAAACCGGTGGGCCTTCCAAGTCACCTGCGATAAATACGATTGGAAGCCCGAAAATTCATTTAGTTCGTGATATAAAATACAAGAGGAAAGTTCAACATTGTCTTGGTGCCGTTTGTTAGCTTGGTGATTTAAAAAAGAGTTCTTGATTTCCTGTTTGGCTAAATCAGAGGCACCACAGTGATTAGTAAAAACATCCAGACCAAAGTACTCCTGAAAACTGTTCACATTATACTTTAGCCAAGGAATCCTTCGATAGTTATCCAGGGACAAACAGTCAGATATAATTGATCTACACAAAGACGTCTCTTCTTTCATCCATATTGAGCGCCAAAGCATAAGTGGTCTCAGGAGAACCAGATCGGAAAGATGGGGAATACCCAATTCTTTGTGCACTAAAACGTTGGAAACTGAGCTGGGTAGACACAAAAGTCTCTTTAAAAAAGTGTTCTCCTCTACCTGGAGCGGTCCCGCCGGGCGTAGCCCCAGACACCTGCGCCATACAGGGCCGTAGAGAGGCATCGAGACTGGAATATTTTAAGCATATCGTAGACACGCCTGTCCCCCAACTTCGTAGCCAACGTAAATATGCCATTAGAACTACTGGCCATCTTAGACCTTACATTATTGTGTTCGCTAGACCATTTGTTATGTTTATTGTTTGAGAAAGTAACCCCTAGATAAGAAAATTTATCAACAAGTTGAACCTTGTGCCCACCAATGAAATATGAAAAGGGCTTCTTTCCGTTCCTCCTCCCACATTCCATTACAAAGGTTTTGGATTTGTTAATTACTAGCTTTCTTCTTTTGATGAATAGGGAAAAACCATCCATCAACCGTTGGAGGCCTATGGGGGTGCGTGAGATTAGAACGGCGTCGTCCGCGTATAATAAAACTGGGACGCGGTCACCGTGTATAGTGGGAGCATCCACTGCCATAGATTTTAAGATGGAATCTATCTCGTTAATGAAGAGGGTAAAAAGCAGTGGAGCCAACACACATCCCTGTCTAATTCCACGCCCGATTTTAAACTTGGTGGTACATTCCCCTTGGATACCGTAACGTACACAAGCACGTAATTTGGTGTATAATCGTGCCATAAAAAATACGATACCCTCAGGAGCCCCCATTTCAATAAGCTTGGCCCACAGGATGGCGTGATCCACTAGATCAAAGGCACTGCTTAAATCCGCAAAGCAGAGATAAATAGTGCCTGGTTTTGCTAGGGTATATTTATCGATAAGCAAGTCTAAGTTAAGACATTGCTCTATCGTGCCACGACCTTTCCTGAAACCAAATTGACTGTCAGCCAGTATACCATTCTCCTCCACCCATTCTTCTAATCTTACCATGAGGACTCTGCTCATGACTTTTACGGAAGAATCCAGCAAGGAAATCGGGCGATAGTTCTTGGCATACCCACGATTACCTTTCTTGAATATTGGGACAATTATGGATTCTTCCCATGTCGGAGGTACCTCATTGCAGACTGCAGCGTTAAAAATATTAGTTAAAAGTGGGTCCCATACCTCGGGTACTAGTTTATAAACGTCGATTGGGACCCCGTCTGGACCCTGTGCTTTCCCCCCTTTACTAGCCCTGATACTGTCTAAGACCTCTGGAACAGAGATGTTAAGTGGCAAATGGGGCCATCTAACCACCGTATCCTCATTAACACTGTCGGAGTCAAAGATTTTAGAGAAATGAGAAATCCACTCTTCCCTAAGAACGGTGGTTATTAGTTCAGGGTTTTTTTCATCTTTAAGAAAAGGGGAATTGATTGTTTTCCAAAACAGGGTACAGTCGTTCAGCTCAGCAGCCCGAGCCAGGTTATCCCACGCGTCCTGCTGGAGCTCCGTTTTCCTGCGTTTTAAAGTTTCCTTGTAACTACCTCTGAGACTTAATACCAAGCTCTTGTCTCTAGGTTTGGTTGCTAGTGCCTTTTTTAATTCTTTAAGGGCTAATGTACAGGCTTGGTTAAACCATCCCCGCAAGCGACCTTCCTTATGCTTAGAGGTAATGGTAAGTTTAGAATCAATAATAGAGTTGATGTGAATAAAACGTTTAATAGAGTTAGCAGTGGCATCACCGTCATCTAAAATCCCTACTATATCTGTCAGACAACTTTTAATAATAGAACCGGACGCAATCTCAGCCTTGTCCCCGTTCCATTTGATTCTCATACCATTGGGGCGGTGGGGTTCGATGTTATGAATACTCCCCGTGTTAGGAGTCCCTTTGTTTTCCCATAACAGGGCCTCAACGGTCAAACAGTTATGGTCACTAAGCTGCATGTCTACAACTTTAGGTGCCATAATCCAGGGTTCTAAGCTCGAGGAGATACAAATGTAATCAATCACTGAGGAGGCTCCGCGGCCTGTGAAGGTCGGGGTATGTTCCTCACAGTCATTTTTGTCATTAACCATAATATTCATATCATGTCCATGGAGGAAAAGGTTTAATGATTCCCCATAGTGATTATGTTGAAAGTGCAATGCACCCTCTCCTTGACAATATTCCACCCCGCATAAGTTTAGATCAGAAAGTGGGCAGGTGGTAGCATTGAAATCCCCTGCCATAAACAGGTCGAAAACGACATTTGAAGTTATGATAATATCGTCAAGGGCACAAGATAATGCTTTTACCGCCTGATCCCTAGTGTTGTCGAAAATATTATTATAAAAATTAATTAAAAGAATGTTCCTGCCGTCTGCATAATACAACCATAAGATCTGAGAATGCACCCCCACTTTTACGTATTTTTTAACCAACAAAGGAGTTTCAACAGATATCAGAACCAGGAGACCCCCCTTCGCTCTCCCTGACAAAGATCCAATAGCGGGCAGCTGATATGAAACGAATCCGTCATAGCCCTTAAAATCCAGGCACCAGGTTTCCTGGAAACATATGATTTCAAATAAGGCTAAAAATTCTGTCCAGCCCAGACAATCTGATTTAGACCTGATACCTGCGACATTCCAACTAGCAATATGGCAGCTACAGAAACCTTCTCCATAGGGTGATCGCCAATTGCTATGCTGGATATGTGCAAGCTGTGTACTAACCTCGTGGTTGGTAATCTCAGATGGACTCTCCATACCTTCTCCAATTTCATCCACCATGGCCACTAACATACAATCTACAGGGGTACATATTTCACTGGCGGCGATTATACACCCCAGTGGGTGAGAACTATATCCACCATAACTTGAACCCCGCTCCTCCTTATTGTCAATAATGATCAAAGCAGTCTCCAGTCAATCAGTAAGGTCTAACCCACTTAGATATTGGAAACGGTTAGAAGTATCCACCTGGAATCCACTTTGCTCACCATAAAAACCTACACCCTTCCTCTTCGACTGACCATCGTCCCTGTAAGGCTGGCCTATAAACTGTCTATAGAAATTACCTAGGGGACGAAGAGCAATACCATTCTCATTACAGGGGCGGGAGGTGGCTCTAATTAGGGTAGTAGTTGCAAGGTGGGGATTACTAAAGTGTATAATAATACAGACACCAGGAATGTTCTTAGGGGTAGTACCAATCCAGTTGGTTCTGGTGGTAACCAAAATCTGGTCCGCCAGTGCAACTGGAAAGCCACATTCTCGATTAAGCCATGCCACGGTTTTGTGTTTGAGCGAATCCTGCAATTCGTTTGCACGGTGGAGCCCCTCATCCTTGACTGGCGGGACGTTGGTCAGTACTGCCACATACGGTGCACAGTCAGGTGGGAGATTCGGATGTAGGTAGCTGTGGTTTTTGGACTTCCCCCTATCTGAGTTGATAGACCGATTACCTGAAATCCCGGTAGAAGGCAGGGTGGGAGGGGCAGGATTGGAACATATAGGTATCGCTGCTGTTACTTTGGCTAAACCTTTAGTGGTCGGCTGTGAAGGCTTGTTGGTTTGACCTTGAACCATGACAGCTGTGTTAGAGGTATTACTTTGCTGTGAGGACGGACAAGAGTCAGGCCGGACCACAGCAGCACCTAATGAACTAGTGTTAGGTTGCATAGGCATGCTGGTTCCACCACACGCCATAGGAGCCAGTGAGGGACTAATATTTGGGTTAAAACTAGATTGATCGACTCCCACCTCACCTCATCCTTATTTTTTGTTATTTACTGTGCTTTTGGATAGGTGTTTCTAGGTTCTGTTGAGTTACTTATTAGCATACTGGTTGTATACCTGCAGACCTATTTCACTTTTTGAATTCATTAGTCCTGTATATGAAATGAATTGTTTTATTACTTGATAAATTCTATTTTTTCCTATACACCTTTTTGTGCTTGTGTTTGTCATTTATGTAGTTATTTATGTATTTTGATTAAGTGTTTTTTAAAAAAAATTGTTGACTTATCTAGTGGAATTGAATTCACAAAGGGATTATTGATTCATCCCTGCAAGTTACATTTGAATTACTAATAGTTACTTAAGTGAATTCCCTTGAAGGCACCTTTACCCTTCTACTTAATTACCCAAGCCCTTAAGGGTATTTTGGGTTGCTCACTGTTCGAATTTCGGTATTTGAAATGAGCATAATTTTTTTACTATGTCCTGGAGGAGAGCAATGGAAGTGCATTTCGCAGTTCCGCTGCCCTGCCTTAGGATGCGCAGCCACCCTACGTGAAGTATCTAAACTTTGAAACACAGCATAGCTTGAGTTATAGGTCACATTGTTCTGTAGGGCTTATATATTTGAAAGTATTGTTGAGGGAACTCTGGCCCTCTGGGTCAATAGGCATTAGGAACCCGACAGGGCGATTTAAATTGAATTGTGTTTCCTTTCTGACACCAATGCAGGTTTTTACAAGCTGGGATTAAAGAATCTTGCCAGCGAAGATCAAACTAGCATTGGCATAGCCAATAGGTCTCGCTTTTGGGACCTTGTAGGTGTTTATCCATGCAACAAATTCTCCTAATATTGTTTGTGAAAGGTAGGTGTTGAGCTAGGCACTTCAAAAAGCAGGCAGCTATTTTGAAAACGTTTACTTAACTATTTTAAGTTTGAAGAACTCACTGAAAAGCGTGCCCCTTTTTACAGAAATAACCAGTCCTCAAAAAAGGTATATACACCGCTTTAGAGAAGGGCTAGAACTGTGACAATAGTGCAGAAAACTTTAAAAGTGTATAGACCTTTCTAAGAAACAGAATGGTTGACAGACATGACTCCCACAGCCTGAGGTGTGCAGGTAAACACCTATGCTGGTGTTCTATTGATCGCTTTTAGTAAGCATTAGTGCAGCAGCACACTATACAGATTAAAGAATGTATGCTGTCCTACAGCATGCAAAAGCAGACTAAATTGTTTTTACGCACTACCTAGTTCTGCAAATAATGCAAAGGGCGCTAAAGTGATTTGCTCAAGATCACAACATTGGATCAACAGATTAAGACAGGATTCTGAGCATGTCTAAACCTAGCCTCTAGATCACATGTTCTACCTGGACGAAGAGCAATGATCATGAAAATAACATAACAAAATAGAACATAACGGAAGAGTCATGTGCGATAGAAGCCCTTCCCTGGGACTGCAACTCTTCCAGTATACCTTTCAGAGTCCCCCACCCGCCCCCAGCTCGCCACTCATTAGGTGTCCTTCTCCAGAGTTTTCCATTGAAAATGCTACTCGCACCATATCTTTACCAGCAAGCCCCTTACCATGCCTTGTCTTAGCCCCTGGGTTTAGGAGGCACTGGAACGACAATAACAAAATGCTCCTGTATGGCAGTTAGAGGGGAAATAATGAAAAAAACACTTGTGTTCCTGTCGATTCATACAACGTATTCTAGCAAGCCCCGGACCTGCCCACCACACAGTTGGGGAAAGGGGAGGGCTTCAGTGTTTAATTTAAAAGAGGGAAGTACCAATTGCCTGCACTGGAGCGTGATAACAGTCCAGCCCGTCCGCCGGGCAGGGGTGGGCTTTGAGACTCTATAAGTAAACATGTTTCCTCTTTAATCTAAGGTCTCCTACTTTGGGCAGATAAGGGATTGATAATCACATAGCGTGATTAAGTGGAACACCAGAGTTAAAAAGCCCGGTGGGGGGCGTAGCAAATAAAGAGGCTGCACACATTTCTCTTCTGTCCAAAGTAACCAAAACACAAACATGGCTCCTAAAGTAAATAATAAACGAGCACGGCGGCTGTGAAGAAAGATCAAGCACAGCAAATGAAGCGGTTGCAAACCTTTCATCATGCCCTGCCTATGAAGTAAACAAAACACGAACACCACGAGCAGAGGCAGGCCAACAAAAAAAAAGAGTGCTCTCAAGGTATCCTAAATAACCGGAAGAGTAGGAGCACATGTAACAGGGGCAGTCCTCATCTGAGGATACGAAAGTCCAAAAGGAGGGATTTCTGAGCATATTCACCAAAGTAAAGCCAGCATTTACAAAGGGCAGTAAGAGTACCCAATGAAAAAAACGGACAATGCTTGAAGCTCATATTGTAGATTGTAGACCTCATGTCTTGAAGAGACATGTATGCGCTGCCTAGGCGAGACCTAAAAAGGCATGTGCAGCAGCATTTTGAGTTGTTGAAGTGAAGTCAAGAGGTTACAGGAGCCAAAAGAACCTGATCATTTTGGAGAAAGCCAAGCAACCTAAAAATGTTATTCAGTAAGTGCCATAAAAAAAGCATGTTCTTACAACTGCTGAAACTTGATCTTTCATTGAGGGATACTGGTTTATGAGGATTCCCAGATTTTTTAACTTAAGAGCGGGTGTCGGGCAGTGAACCAACACATCTGCAGCTAGCAGAATGATCATCATTTTGCTGGGTCTTAATTTTGAATGATTGATACTGATTTGAACATAACCATTTATCTGTTTTTAGAAGGTATGTTGTGAAAGGTGTTCTTTCTCCTGCAGTAGAAGGAATGTTTTTTAAAATCAGCTAACAGTCATCAACCAGACCACAGACTGAATGCTCCAACGGACAATGGACAAATGGTCACCTTAAATGTAGTAGTTAGGGAATTTAAATGTGACTTTTACATACAATATTATCTTCCTTGTTATTAACCATTAAAGGGCTGCTATCTAAAGCTGCAATGCAACATTGGAAAATGTGCCTTAATCGGCGCTCGGTCAACCCTCTCTGAAATCCGGGTTGCTATAAATTCTCTTTCACTTCCCTCCTCTGCATACTTCGTCTTTCTGAGCACAGTCTACTCTGTCACATGTAAGTTTGCCTTTATCTCTTATCCTGGATTTCTGCATACTGTCTACAACTAACGTCAAATATCACAACCTCTCCTTTCTTGAAAGCCATTCTCCTGCAATCTAACCTTACTGAATGAACCTCCTGTAGCTAGCTCATCTGTTAATCCCCACAACCATCTGCATGAGCCCACATATCATACCCAACCCTTATTAATTTAATATACTGCAAAGAAATTAGAGTGGATGCATGAATGTTTTGGTTGAGCACACAAGAATAATTCCAATAAAAAAAAAAAAAATAACCGACCAGTAACACTGGACTAACCACGTGTTCCTCCGCATCAGGCTACCCATGATAAAGCACTACAACACCGCATCAGGGGAAGTGGATGCTACAAAGTGCAATTACAGTACAGTAAAACGCAATCAATCTAGTTGTAAAATAGAATGTCTCTGGGTTTGGGCAGCAACAACGGAGGGTGAAGATTAACCAGAAGCGGAGATAATACCATCCGCTCCGAACACCACAAACAAGGATTTTTTTACTTTAAGGTGATAGTGCCATGTGTTACTTCCTGAGATCTTTCTCTGGGAAAGAAAGGTGCCACGCATGCGCAGAGTCCTTGACTTAATGTTGGCTCGTCAGTGGTGTACTCTAGCATGGTTGATGTTGTTGAAGGCCGTTGATAGATGTAATAAAAAAAGTGCTCTGACTGCACCACCATCTGCCATCAGGTGCAAATTGTGCCTGATTATTGTGGTGACAGATTCAGTGCTATGAAGTGACCGAGACAAGCTTGATGATCAAGGATGTTATTAGGCTTGAGGTATTGTCTGGAGTGGAGTACTAGCTGCTTGTTCCAGGTACTTAACCAAAATCTGCTCCAGATTCAGAATATTCTTATAATGCAGCAAGGACGCCGGATCTGTCTGGGTTTCAAAAGGCAAGTAGCAACGGCTGATTTCAAATCAAATCAGAACATTCATGACCAGGGTCAATGGCTAATTTCTACAGTTAGAAGGGTGTTTTCGGAAGTAGCAAGATTTCCTAGAAGCTTGTGGCGGATTTCTATCAAGGGGGGGGTCATGAGGTTTTACAATCATCTGACTGATATCAGTAGTGGACATCTGTGAGCGCTGAGAAAAGGTAGACCTGACAGTCTCACTGGGGAGAAAATAGTCCGCCACTTTAGGTTCATTACGTTTCTGATTAGGTTAAGCATATATCGAATCTATTTCGAGACTCCAAACGACATGATTTTCATTGCACAGATTTTGAGTGGTCGCAATAGATGATGCATTGGCTTCAGAGCTATAGAGTTATGTTATATGTCATATGTATAGCACACAGCTCTCACAAGTGTGGCGTTGTGGCATCTAGGCGGGTGAAGAGGCCAAACTGTTCTCATAAATACTCTCTTCTCATTGTACACGTGTATATTACAGTAATTTAGAAACGTTTTCGAGGGTCATGATCACATCTCCAATGTTGCCCAAGCTTCAGTTTCGCCTTTTTTGACTTGGGCGTTTTTTCTGTAAACCACCCTGTTTGTTGGCGAAGATTAATTTTCTGTTTAAACTTGAAGACCTGATCTTCAAATCCATAAGAAATCCAATTGGCTGGATGCCACTACCCCTTTGCCGTGGTAGCAGTGCATTCTTAAAATATAAATATGTGTGTGCCTCTCAGAATCGGTAACAGTGCTCAGCAGCAGTGGTTCTTTTATGCAAAATGTACAATTATTTGGTCAACGCACAATCAGTGCATTGATGAATGCAAGCATTATTAACCCCCTTTACCCTAAAATGAGTACCGGGCCTGAGCATGAGAACCTGGCTTGAGCTCTGCCAAACACCATCTTAAATAAAGCAGTGAATTCCACCACAAATATTTAGCTGTTCATGCAGGTGAGATAAAAGTCATTTTGCAGATGTCTTACACACTTTCTGAAGTTTTCAGGAGCCTCCTTTCACTTGTTTTTTGTTAGGTGTTTGAAGAAACTTGCCTCCAATTCTTCATCTGACTAGCAGTAGTATGAAGATTTGTCTGCTTTTGGGCTTTCTTGTAGTACTCCAGCGGGTCGGTTTTAGAGTTTGCATATAATGTAATCCTCTAAACTCTGGGGTTTAAAGACAGGTGAAGGGTTAGTCTAAAATGGAGGGTGTTCCTGTGGGATTTGATGTACTACTAGATTGAGTGAGATTCTAGAACTGTAGTGTTTTTTCTTTCCCTGCAGGATACTTGTTTTTAGGTCGAGCATAGGCAGTGCATGTGCTGCTCTGCGAGGCATGCTGTAATCTATACTGTGGCTTGAAGTACCTCCCATCTTTTCCATCCGTGCCTGTTTGTGTCGTTCATAAATGCCATGCCTGCTTTTGTTTGGTCAGCATGCTTAATTAGTCCCGCCTTTTGCTGTTTTGGACCCTCCCAGTAGACGTGGTCTTGCTTTTTAATTTATGTTCCTTCGTGCGCACAGGCCTTGTGGCGCGTTGAACAGGAGGGCAGCATGTGAATTAAACACTACAAGATGAGCACAATGCGAATGAAACACTACAAGGTGAGAACAATGCGAATAAACAATAGAAGGTGAGCAGAATGCTAATTAAACACTACAAGATTAGCCAAATGCGAATTAAACGCGACAAGATGAGCACAATGCGAAGTAAACACTACAAGATGAGCACAATGCGAATTAAACACTACAAGATGAGCCAAATGAGAATTAAACACTACAGGATGAGCAAAATGAGAATTAAACACTACAAGATGAGCAGAATGCGAATTAAACACTACGAGAACATACGTTAGCAGACAACTGCGGCCTTAGGACTTTCCTAAAGAAATATGTGCAATAATGTTTTTGATGCATAGAGGACACCTCTCCCAGAGTTTGAGGCCCAGGAGTCGGAGAGAAAGGAGCCTGTATGAGAGAACGTTTAACATAGGTGCTGAGACCAGCAGCTGAGCTTTAAAGCACAGCTCCTTCGCAGAAGACTGGTGAAGGAAACATTGAAAGGAGAGAAAGATTGTTTGTTTGTGTAAAAAAACCACTGTGCATAAGAGAGAACGTTTTAGAAGCAATCCTGTGCTTAACGAGGGGCCAGTGGAGTTGGAGTCTAGCTGGAGTTCCATCGTTAAGTTTATGCTGTTTGCCACCCTTACACGCTGCTGGGTTCTGAATTCTTTGGAGCTTGATGAGGGAGGACCCAGGAAGGCCTAACTACAGGATCTTACAATACTGCTCCTTTGGTAAAACGCTTGCAGAGACGACTTGAGCATGAAGTTGGTTTGGCGGGCGCGGGAGGACTGTTCCCAGATGCTTTAGTTGGTGGAAACTTGTCACAGAAAGCACATCACTCTGGATCAGAGGGGAGAGTCATGAGTCAGTATAGCTCCTGAAGTTTTACCCTTTCTGAGAACTGTGCATTAACTGTAGTTCTAGGCTGGTCTGAGGTATGCAAATAAATGATGGTCCCATTTATTAGGATCGCAATTTAGTTTTTATTTGGTTTGATAAAGTTGTGTGAGATCAAAACAGAACTTCTTGCAAGCATGCAGTATGCCTGTCTAGAGAGCTAGGAGCACAGAGGCCCAAGCATATAGCTATTTGTGTGCCTTGGGCATAAAAAAGGGCTACGCAACCAAAGTGGCATCTTAAGGTGACGGTACATTGGCGAGAGTCTATAAGGCTCACTGTACGGGGCATGTTGTGTAGATGTGTTTTTGGGGCTGACCGTAGTGCTCACAAGTCACACATCTTCTATCATGTCTCATGATGTCATCTGGGTCAGAGGTCACATTCCTTCATTTCCGGCCATTTAAGATCTGTCCTTCCCAGTGTTTTCATC
Source organism: Lissotriton helveticus (assembly GCF_964261635.1). Classification (NCBI taxonomy): domain Eukaryota; kingdom Metazoa; phylum Chordata; class Amphibia; order Caudata; family Salamandridae; genus Lissotriton; species Lissotriton helveticus. The sequence goes on along the minus strand of NC_136069.1, from coordinate 1,594,174,976 downwards.
AATGTACTAATTACCACGTTGAGACCTGAAAAATTCTCATTCTTCTTGTTCACAAAAAGTCATCAAATATGGTTGCTTGTTCCTTATGTTATGGTTGCTTGTTCCTTATGTTATGGTTGCTTGTTCCTTCTGTTATGGTTGCTTGTTCCTTATGTTATGGTTGCTTGTTCCTTCTGTTATGGTTGCTTGTTCCTTCTGTTATGGTTGCTTGTTCCTACTGTTATGGTTGCTTGTTCCTCATGTTATGGTTGCTTGTTCCTTGTGTTATGGTTGTTTGTTCCTCATGTTATGGTTGCTTGTTCCTTATGTTATGGTTGCTTGTTCCTTGTGTTATGGTTGCTTGTTCCTTATGTTATGGTTGCTTGTTCCTTATGTTATGGTTGCTTGTTCCTTCTGTTATGGTTGCTTGTTCCTTCTGTTATGGTTGCTTGTTCCTTATGTTATGGTTGCTTGTTCCTTCTGTTATGGTTGCTTGTTCCTTCTGTTATGGTTGCTTGTTCCTACTGTTATGGTTGCTTGTTCCTCATGTTATGGTTGCTTGTTCCTTGTGTTATGGTTGCTTGTTCCTCATGTTATGGTTGCTTGTTCCTTATGTTATGGTTGCTTGTTCCTTGTGTTATGGTTGCTTGTTCCTTATGTTATGGTTGCTTGTTCCTTATGTTATGGTTGCTTGTTCCTTATGTTATGGTTGCTTGTTCCTTGTGTTATGGTTGCTTGTTCCTTGTGTTATGGTTGCTTGTTCCTTATGTTATGGTTGCTTGTTCCTACTGTTATGGTTGCTTGTTCCTCATGTTATGGTTGCTTGTTCCTTATGTTATGGTTGGCATGAAGGGGGTGGAAGGGATTCATTTTTTCTGGCCTGGTGCTGGTACCTTCCCTGTTGCAATGTTTGTCTATTTTCTGAACCCTTCCAAGAAAAGCTACCCTCAAGCCTTCCAGCTCCCACTTTCTAATTAATACATTTGCCTGCAGTGTCTAAACTTAAAGAGAGGTTTGAAAGGATGGGGGTATAGGGAACATTCAGGTGCAAACTACTTTGCTTCCTCAAGAGCTTGGACTAATGGCGGTAGAACAATATTAGATTTCTAAGGGGCAGTTCTGGTCCCTGTGTTTCAGGGACATTCACTCTCCAGTCTCCTGGCCTGGCCTCGGCTGCCAGTGTTATATGCTTGATCTTAGGATGCTGGTAAGTTAGCTTCAGCAAGGCCAGAGATGGGCTTACTATTTAATCAAACTGGCAAACCTCAGATGGGCTGCAGTCATGGAAGTATTTATGGAAAATGTGAAGGCTGATTTCAGCCCCCAGTGGGTACCAGAAGACAGCATTAAAAAAGGTACAGCAGTGCTCTGTATTTTAAATGCTTGTTATTTTCAGGTACGTCATCATAGTGTCAATGCTTTACAGCACACGTCTGCACGTGCACACTAAGAGCATGCCCTTCCCCATCAACCGCTCCCTGCCCACGTAAAGAAACATGAACACCAAGTCGGGCAGGGCTCAGTATTGGAGATTTGCTGTCACAAGTGGATTGATCGCTCAATCAATCAAACCGTATTTATTGAGCACGTCTGACCACCCCTGAGGGCATCTAGGAGCTAAAGTCTCGCTGGTTTCAGTCAAACAGGCTGGTCTTGAGTCCCTGTCTGAATCCCGCGAGAGAGGGAGACATTCGCAGGTGGAGGGGTATGTCGCTCCAGGACTTGGCAGCGAGGTGGGAGAAGGAACGACTTCTGCTGTAGGTTCAATGAAAGAGGGGAGTATGTGCAAGGGTGAGTGAGGAGGAGCACAGGTGCCTGGGAGGTTGATGGAAGCTCAGTTAGGCTGATCCCCGTGGAGAGTTAGTGACAACTGTAGGGCACAGCCACAGAAGGGTCATACAATAGAGAGGCATCAGGACCTAGAGATGGGGGAGTTACCTGCCACTCTAAAACTTTGCCTTTCTGGGACTCGGGGTGCAATTTTATCATTCATTCAATTGCATTGTTTGATTGTAGGGGCAGCTGTTAAGTAGAAAGGAAATTCATGAGGCATGTGTGCAGTGTGGTCAGTCCTGCAGTGCCTTCCCTCTGAATAAGTCTGTCCCCTAGATTAGAGTGGCATGAGTGTGCATTTGTGAGCCAGAGAGCGGGCACACACGAGTGTTTAAGTTTGCACGTATGTGTGTGCGTGTGTGTCCGGCAGGAGGAGAGAAACAAAGATAAGTATATGGGAAGGAGACAGTTGCATGAGAAAAGATATCTCGATGTCCAGCCAGGTCAACTCGATCGGCCTCTCTTGTTTCCACACCCTCAAGCTCCTCATGAAAATCTTCAGATGACTTCCTCTCAACACCCTTCAAAATATTAGTCAAGCCATTATTACCAGCAAGCTGGATTATGGAAGCTCACGGACTTCAGATCATCCAGAACACAGCAGCCAGACTGGCACACAAACTTCCACCCCAAACCAACATACCCACACACCTCAAACACTGACACTGCCTCCCTATTCACAAACGCGCCCTGTTCAAACTATTCACACACATTTACAAAGCACTGCACAACCTAGGACCTGCATATCTGAACCGCCGTGTCTGCTTCCACACCCCAAACCTTCTCTCAGCCAGCCTACTGCTCTCCCATGGCCTTGCTTTCAAAGAGCTAGAGATGTGGCTGCCTTCTCATACCTGGCTCCTAAAACCTGGAACTACAGCCACTACCCCGCCCCCTCCCCCCACCAACCCTCCTTTACATCACACACATCTAGAATTCTGAAAGAAGCAGAAGAAATGTCCATTTGGTATGCATCAGGATACTCTCCTGGGTGACATGCACACTGTACCAATGCACATACCATAACAAGGGCTGGGAGGCACAGGCATTTTAGAAATAAGACATGAGATCAAGTGAGAGGAGGTGTGTAAGTAAAGTCGAGAAAGGATGCTGTAGTGGGACATTAGATGGGGAGGCTGGATGTATGAAAGGAAGAGTCTGGAAAAAGGAAGGTTTAAGAGAGGGTCTAGGGAAAGGGAGTGTGGGATATCTGGTATCTTTTAATATTTATTCTTCTTGGCAACCATAGATAACTTTGGAGTATTTGGTTCCCACAATCCTTTGTCGTGAGATTCTGTGTGTGTCAGTTGCAAAGGCTGTAATAAATACTACTTTGTCTTGTTAAGTTTGGTCACAGAATGTGGGACGAGTTTCAGCCCTGGTGTGGAGGATCCGCGTGGAAGTGGACTGGACCAGAATTATCCACATACACAGGATACAGAACGAATGATGCAGCCCGAGTGTTTACCAGTGGCTGAGATTAATCCAAGCATTCCATCCATCATTGTTTTGAATACTTATTGTGTTGTCCTAAGCGGGACACGTATGCCCAGACGTGTGTCCCGTGCGCACTATCACTGGAGCCAAGCCGTACCCGGCTGATGAGCCCATAACTGGGGTGGAACCGGTCCTGGGTTGCTTGTGTTCTGGTTCACGGAAGACCTGGCTTGGCAGTTCAGGCTGGACTGCTCCGAATGGAGCAGGGTCAAGACTGATTTGCATATAAGTGGCTGCAAACTGAGGTTGCATGGTGTGCAGAATAACGATGGATTGGGATGCGGCTCCGAGTGATTACCGGTGGCTGAGATTAATTCAAGCATTCGATCCATCACTGTTCTGTAGACTTTTTTGGCCGCAGCCAGCCGGGACTAGTCCCCAATGCTTTTTTCCCCTTGAGAGGACAGTGTCATGAATGGGTTGTGGACGTGCCATAGAACGTTATCTTACACACAATGTACACAACTATGCCCTTTTAGGTGCATGTTTTATGAGAGAAGAGAAGTGGCACTAAGCTACCAACTTCAGTTACAATTTGTTTTTGCTTTAGAGCTTTGATTCAGTTCTTTGTTTTTCATTTACTCCTGACTTTACGCCTCTTAAAACGATCAGTTGCATTATTTCCCATGTTATGTTTCGTGTTCCTTCATCATATTCAATTCTATATATTGTGCCTCTTTTACATGAGTGGTGTCTATCATATAGGGGAATTGGGACTTTGGATATCCTGTAACCCATTAAATACGTTGACAGTTTCTTCTGGCATACCACCAGCGTTAAGAGTAATGGTTCCTAATCATTTTCATGAACTGTTTTATAATGCCAGTGGCACGCCAAAACATCTAAGTTGTTTTACCTTTTATTAAAGATTTCAGGCAACAGAAGCATTCTAAGCAGACACGAAGACAAGGCAGGGAAAGGGGGAAATGAAAAGGCAAATTATGCATTTTATCATTTCAAAAGAGGAGTCGAGAACTGGATACGTTAATAATACAGACAGAAGTAAGAGTTCTGTGACGAGAACAAAATGTAATGAAACCGACGATGACTGCATCAAAATGAGGAACGAATGAAATATGGATACAATAAAACAATAAAGCTCTAAACCAATCAAAGAGTGAGGACAGGTAGCGATTGTGGCTCTCTGCTGATGCTAACACAATGGAAAAGTACAAGGAAGCCCACAATTGGAACAGTCTTCATTCCACTGCTGAATGTTGAGTGGGAGACATTGGGGTGGAAGGAGTGCAGGTAACTGGACATCTCACGAAAGATGGGAGATGCAAGGAGTTTTGCATTACAGTGGGCTGTAATGCAAAACGACTTCCGGAAAATCAAAAGACTTGAGGTGTAATCTCCCGAGTGTATGGATCTCCAGACCAGATCTACTGTTGCATAATAGTGAAACCCTAGAAACCTTTCCTAGGTAGTCTGGACCTACCCCAAATCCCCAAGGACCAGTTTAGTGGCTTACAAGGCTTTAATTGTTTTCTGATTGCTTCTGATTGTAAAGCACCTCTGCCCACTCCCTTATTTCACCTCCTTAAATTTAATGACCATGATCACAGGATGGGTAGACATCCACAAGTTGTGTACATCAGTGTCTTAATCTTGCATTTTGAAAGAGTCCCATCCTTCTGGCCCGAACCACTCTAGGCAAAATTCAGGACGGTGTACTCCATGGGCTTGCTCCATGCGCAGCCAGTGCAAGCAAGCCTGTTTAGGCGAGAGATACTGCCCCAGTCTAAATAAGAAAGCGGTTTCCCAGCCCGTTTTATAGGGTTAGTGTTTGTCAGCAGAGTAAATTGGTGGTGTCTGCTATTTGTCCACTTAAAATAGTATGGCCGGTCTAATTAGGGAATGTATTTGCTAGTTATCTAATAGGGGTCTGAACTGCAAACTTTCATCACCGCAGAGATATGTCTTTGTATGGGCATATCTTTATTAATCTAAGCCTCTAGGTTTTTTGATACAAGTAGATGATGGTGATCCTACCTTATTTGGGCACCCATAAGGTAGTGGTGATATTTATTGTGATCTCATTCGATGGCAACATAGTATGTCCCATTCAAGAGTACTCTTCAATGATAGTCATGTGGATGACCCCCTCACCGCTTGAATGTCTGCCCAGACTACGTCTGAATATCGAGTTGACGCTTCCGAATAGAGACTGGAGTAACAAAGCCAATCTGTCCAGTCAAGAAGTGCGAAGGGCCAGTGCTCCAGGACATCTTCAAGCCAAAGCTCTGCGCCCCACTTTTCAGTCACCTGCTTAGCCCATTGAGCAAAGTCATTGTGCCAGTAAAGTTTATTCCTGGTCTAACAGGGGCAGAACCAAAGTTTAGAAGTAAGACCATGTTGCTTCCTGCGGATGGGTGAGTAGAAAAAATAGCCTGAATTTTTTACTTTACAATTATCTCTGTAATGTTGCACCCACCCCTACTCATGCATGATCCCATCCGGTGGTTACTACTCCACATTGCAGGGTTTGTAAGATCAGTGTGTCCTGCCCTCTCCCAATCTAGAATTTGTGTTATGATGGATCGTGAGTGAGGCCTCACCATCTCCCTCCTGATGGTCCTGGTAAGACTGAAGTTGCTTCTCAAGGACCACCTCAAGACACAATCAGGATTTGATGGTCCGCTTTGTTGAAGGCTGCAAACTGATGCAAACGCACCAGTGCTTCCCTACCTCTGCCGAGTTTCCGTGAAGAATTTCAATGGAAAATCGGCGAAGTATGGATACATTTGCAGATTTTTTTACACCTGAATCGCCGTCAACATGGTAGAAAGGTATATTCATAAATATAAATATAAATATAAATATATATATATATATATATATATATATATATATGTATATGTAATTTTCACGTGCCTCTTTAATTCCATTTGACTCACAGCAGTACCAGGACCATTTACTTATGGAAACATGACAACTCAGTAGGCTGAACCTGTTAACCCCCCCCACCACCACCCCCCTCACCCCATCATTTTCTGATGTGGCCCAGGCTCTGAGGTTAATGGACAGATACCTACAAAATATAGGTTGCAAGGAGTAGCGTGGGTTCAATGTACCAGGAATGCCTCCAGCCACGCGCTGGCCGCCCTGTACCTCTGGATGTTATGAGCTCAGTGCGTGGCCAGGTGCCGTGCCCTGTGTAAACTGGCTATAGGTGCAGAATATACTCATGCGGAGGACATGGGCGAGTGGCCACAAACCATTCCCCGTGTGCACTCTATTCTATATGAAGCACCAATGTTGTCATTGGTGATGTTGCTTGTAATGTCATCGGTGATGTCACCAGTGGTGTCATCTGCGTTGTCATGTGTAAGGTAATGCGTAGTGCAGAGGAGATATGTTTGTGTAGCTAACCCTACCTGGATAATCTGTTATTTTTATGATTATCATTCAATCTTCAATTAATGTATTTTCAGGCAATGTAAACATTTGTCTTCTATGACAGTAAATTCGTCCCTTCCCCAACGTCGAAGCTGCATAGTTAGGCCTCTCCCCTGTCTCAGTGTGGCACTTCCTGCCCCACAGTCAGCTGCTGGATGTAAACCGGAAGTCGCTTGCATGTGTGCTTCCCACAGGCTGTGCTGACGAGGGAGGCAGCCTCTATTTACGCACACAGCTCTGCTTTCCGGCACCGCTTTCACTTTTCTCACCGTGGGAAAGGCTGGTCTCGCAGTCTTGCTACAATTAACAAAGTCTCGACTCAAAACAATGGCAGGCTAGTTATTGACGTGGGTAGTATCTATTCCACAGAACACCTCCCACGCAAAACACCGATTTAATAAAAGGCACCCTCTTATAGTCTTTTATTCCAAAGGACACTTTTTTTCTGAACAGAACAACTGAAAGTAAAATTAAGTGTAGTCCTCAAAATACTCGTCTGTCTCATTGTTGCTCTAGAAAAGCACCAGGGGTGCCTGGTCGAAAAAAACGGATGCATTAGGCCATTGAGACGTCTTTTGACGGTCTCACAGCCCCTAGAGAGCACTCGTGTGCCATGTTGCGCCAGATGCCAAGGGCTGCAAAGCAAGCCATGCAGGTATCCACCTGGCACCGTCTCTGCCAGCTGACGGAAGTGTTGTGCCTTTTTACTGAGTCCTTACCTTCCACCTCTCCTTAACCCAGTCCTCCCCCTTGTCTACCAAACCCTGAGACTGGATACCTCTTGGATCGAGAGAAGTGGATTTAGGACTCAGTTTAGGCCCTCAACTGGCTCCATCCAAAGAACGGCGACCCTTAGTTACCCTGGTGCCACTGAACACTTCAACTAGCCCCAAGTCATCAGGGCCAGTTTTAGCCAGTCACAACTTTCCAGACCAGAGTGTGAGAAGTTGGCCTGATATATGATGCTCACTAGTTCTAGTGATCACCTTGTATCATGCCAAGCAACCCTTATGGTGCAGGTTGTAAAGTCAACCTTATAGACAAGCTATCCTAGGGGTAGCATGGACTAAGCAGTCTTAGGCTAAACTCTGTAAAGGCATGTGAAGCAAGCTGTTTTACCATACACAATCCCTTGAATACCAAATGAAAGGACACCACACAGATATATATTGAAAATATATATAGATTTATTACTACAAATATCCCTGATACTCTTTATGAGCACAGAAGCAAATGCGTTAAAACAAAACACAGTTTAAATACACAAAAGTTGCACAATATGGATGAGCCCTAGGGGCCACCTAAACCATATACTAAAATAGTGGTATAAGAACCACTATGGGGAAAGTGAAGAGGCCTAGGGCCTGGGGAATCGCTGGAGCTGTTCGGGACTAGCAGTGAAGAAGTCGGGAAAGGCCCGCAGGACTCGGGAGCAGTGCGGAAAGTGCACGCTTTACCAATGCAATGTCAATGGTGCGTAAAAAGTACAAAGTTAGTTACAAAGGAACCTTCCGAGTGACCTAGAAAGCTGAAACTTTAGACACAGGCCCTAGAGGTGTGTACCAGTGTGGGAACACCGGCGGAGCTGAGTTACCTCACCCACAGGAAGCGGGTGCATAGGGTCGAAGTAGTGTCGGGTTTCGTCACGCAGGTCGATGGTGCTTGGAGCTGAAGATGCTGCAGGCGGCTCGATGTGAAGAGTTCCGGTGGATCCAAGGGTGGATCTGAAGAGGTGAAGACCTGAAAGCAGAGGGGACAATGTTCAAAGTCACTAGCCAGTGACTACCGTGGAACCAGAGTGGAACCAGGCGATGTCGGGTGCAAACAGGCGTCGAGGTGTAGCTTCTCTCTGCAGCCACGTGGACACGAGGGGTCGAAGACGTCCAGGAGTCGGTCACGAGCTGTCCCACGCAGGCTTCTCGCTGTTGGCGGTGTCGGCGACTTGATAGAAACAAACAGGCCTTGGCTAATGCAAGCCACGCAGGAATCGAAAAAGGCTTGTTACTCGGACCAGCAAGGTCAGAGCAGGGGCTCCTTTTTACAGGAGCAAGGGCAAGTCTGGAGCAACCAGACCCGCAGTGAAAGTTGTAGGTTTCGTCGCCAAGATGGCCACTAGCCGCGTGGCAAGTGGACGGTTAGGCGCGTCGAGTGGCACGATGCAAAAGGGCCCCACGCAGATCGTGGAGATGCTGGGGGGCTGATCTTCGGTGCAAGGGCTGCTCGAGGTTGGGGCTTCTCAAACCCCAAAGCACAGCGTAGAGGGTGCCTCTGATGCTGCGCAGTCAGCGTTTCGGGGGTCTTCCAAGAGGTCCAGTCCCACGTCTCTCGGTGCCTCCACGGGTCCCTTCTTTGCAGGGACTGTGGATCGGGCTGTGAGAAGTCTGGGAGTCTGGGTCTTGTCAGGCTCTGGGCTCGGGCTCCGGCGGGAGGCGGCGGCAAAGCAGACATCGAGTTGCTGGTTGGTGCCTGTGTTCACAGGGTGGTCACTCCTTGGCCACAAGGGAGATTCTCTTCCGTCTTCTGTGCAGCAGAATGTCGAAGTCCAGTCTTCTTCTTTATTTCAAGTTGATTCAGGATGATCTGAAGTCTCAGGACACAGCGCCCACTCTTATTCGAATCGGGGGGGCCGGATCACCTACTAGGTCCCTCCTCTGGGTGGAACCAGGAAGGGGGGTGGTTACACCCCCTTTCCTTTGTCCAGTTTCGCGCCAGGACTGGGGCTGGAAAGCCCCAGCACCGGTTTGAACTGGCCTATGCACAGGGACACCTTGTGTGCCCCAGGCATGTCTGATTCTTTTCAGCCCTGTCCTACCCAATACACAAAATCCTGTCTGGAGTGGTGCTAGCACCTCCCCAGGCAGGAAACCCTTTGTCCAAGCTGCCCTCGCTGGAAGGACTCCCAGCAGCAGGAGGTCAGACTTGTGTCTGTGGTGGCAGCATCCATTTTGAGATGCTAAGGCTCTGTTTAACTTTAACCGGGGTTCAGGCTAGGTACATGTCGTGTCCCTCTAGAAGGGTGGAATGCTACCCCCGTCGCCAGAACTGGCGAGGGGGTAGTATTCCAATTCGTATGACACCTTACTCGACATGTTTTGATAAAGCCAAACCTAAGATAGCATTTAACCGCGAGGTTCATAATGCACTTAAGAGTATATGGTATGGCAATATCATGAAACAGCTAAAGGACATGGTTCCGAAAGCTGCAGACAGGCTCAGCTCATGCCAGAGCACCATCTCACATATTTCCAAGCACTCTGCCTCCAGGATTGATGAGGCCTTCCATAGGAGTGACTGATAGGAACATATGTGTCCATTTTAGGTTAGGTATAGGCATACTACACCTAAGTAAGGGGTGGTTACACCGACTTACCCCAGCTGAGTGATCAGCCAGTTGTGTCAAATATGGAGGCCAGGCCAGGGGTGGCACAATACATGCTGCAGCCCCTGGTAGGCCTTGGAAGCACCTATGCCCTGGGTACCTGGGTACACTGTTACAGGGGCCAATAAGGTGAACCAGTTCCAATTGTGTATGTACCTAAGGTACATGGAGTCCATTTTAAGGAGAGAGCAATTAGCCTGGGGCCCTGAATAGCAGGATCCCAGGCCAACTATGTCAAAAACCAGCTAAACACCAGGCAAAAAGTTTGGGGGTAACCATAGTCAGATATCCACCTTCCTACACAGAGCACTATGGATTCTGGGAGCTGAAATGTGCTTTTTTTCGTGTAGGTTTTACAAAAGACTGCAGCAGTGGTGGACGGGCAAATACTTTGTTAGGGCAGCTGCATCAAAGCCCACAGGACAGCTCTCCTGCTGATTCAGCGCTGTATTTAGCAACGCAGGAGTTGGAGTTCTTAAACAACAACCATCCTTTACACGAGTAGTGTTGCTAAAGGGTAGACGTATCGACTAGTGTGGCAAGATCAGAAATTGTAATGTAGCGTCATTCTGCCGAGTCTGCTGTTGACCTGAGGGCTGAGTGAAGGTGATCCTCATAATGTGGGTCAGATAGCAGGTTTGCAGATATGGAAGGCTCTTTCCCTGCCGTCCTGTGTCATTCTGTGTTGATTTGTCCTAAAGTGGCACCACCACCCACCACACCACATGGTGTTCAGCTGCTGCTACCACCCGTTCTAGAGCGGGCCATCCAGGTACAACGTTTTTTAATACACACGGCTAGCTGGTAAGAAAAAAATTCACAAGCAAAATGCCCGTGCTGCAAAATGACAGGACATTTGTAGTTCCCTAAACACCTATTTCACATCCTAGTTTCAAAAGCCGGCAATGCCTCCACTCCAAAACCCTACCGGCAGCAGCGAACAAATTCCTCCTCTGCCTGATCCCACTCCACACTCTGTTACAATCTGGATTAAATCTCCTACCAAAACACCCATAGGTCCTGTGCTTCTGGCATTTACCTTTTTGGCTCATCCACTTGTTAATGGCCCTAAGGGACTCAACGTTTTGTGTCTATTATTTTTTGCCCATGTTGTATCATGCACATCACTTGATGGCTCTGCTGTGTCCACTCACTGATTGCTCATCCTCTGTCATTTGTTAGCTGTGCCATGTCCACTCACTTGTTGACTGCGCTGTCTTGTAGATCGCATGCCCAGTTGCTGATCATGCGGTCATCCCAATCACTTGTTGCCTGCTCACTTGTTGACTATGCTGTCATTCCTATCACCTTTTAGCCATGTCTTGTCCGCTTATTTGCGGATTATGCTTGCCACTTATTTGCCATATGTGCTCACATACTGGTCATGCTGTCTCACACCAATCACTTGTTAGCCATGTTGTGTCCACTCAGTTGCTGGTCATGCTGTCATGCCAATCACTTGTTAGCCATGTTGTGTCCACTCAGTTGTTGATCATGCTGTTGTGCCAATCACTTGTTAGCCATGTTGTGTCCACTCAGTTGCTGGTCATGCTGTTGTGCCAATCATTTGTTAGCCATGTCCGATCACTTGCTGATCAAGCAGTGTCATGCCAACCACTTCTAAGCCATGTTAGCTCCCTGACATATCTGCCTGCAACTTGGGATACCCATCAAAAACTCCTCCCACTCTTGTTCTGTAATAGTAATTCTCTGTTCAATTGCCCAGTCTGTGCTGAACTAATAACATAACGTGTATTTCTAAAGGGCACATTCACCCAAGTGTAACTTGGTGCTGAATAACAGATGTTTATTGTTACACAACTCAATAGTGCTCATTTTATTGACCTCAGAAGGATGAATGGTTGAGTGGACCCACTGGGATTTGAACCTGTGACTATGAGGTCAAACACAGGCCCCTACAGTGGGCATAATTAGTCCACTAAGCCACCTGACCCGACTAATGAAATGGATATTTCGTTCATGTTAACAGGATTACCCTCTGTTTCTTCAGTTGAGTAACCTTGTCAGTGGTGTGTTGACGCATCTTATAATTGGAACATGATTCCTGCTGAGAGCAGGCGTGGATGGTTGCTGCTGACAGGGCTTGCGTCAGTGCGGCCTGAACCGCTGTACACCTGCCTGAGACCTGTTCACACTCCTGTGTTGGAGCTGCAAACAAAGCTGGGATTGGCCTTGTTACTGTAAACAAGCTCTTCGGGTTCTGCTTCCTTTTAATGCTCATCTCTTTATAGTCTCTTGGGTGCATTTTTGTTTTCACAACAGGATATGGGTGGGGAGGGTAGGTTCTCTTGGCAAGCCCAATGCCAACAGCTTTGCATGACCCAGTGCTTGGTGAATCTTGTCCCGTTTGTCAGTAGTGTGCGGAATGTGTCCTGTCATCTTGTCCTTGCTGTCACTTGTCTGATGTTGAAAATGGTCTCTCTGTGTAATCTTACGGTCACTGTGGTCGCTACCCTAACAGCGATATTGGTTAGTAGCACAAGAAGATTTAATTGATCAAACGTAGTCCTCATTTTAGAAAAGATTGTAAACTTCTGTTTTAGGAGGATTTGTAATCAGAAGCCTAGTCCCTGATTCCTGAGGTCAATGTTTCAGAATTTTCTCCACTCCCTCTTAAATTTCAGGAGGGACCGCACATATCTCTTCACTTCTAAGCTACAGGAACGGAGCGGGGGTAGGTTCTCCTGGCTGGACAATGGAAAGGGTCTGCACTTGACCTTCAGACATATCTCCTGGCTAAGCTCCAGTTTCTACCTAATGTTCTAGGTGGATAAATGACCGAACACTATGCCAGTACAGACCATTGGCCCATTCCGCGTTGTTCGTGCAGGACACCCCCTCCAGAACCAAGACGCTTTTGCATATCTGAAGTGGGAAGCATAAGTTAAGGGTAAATTGGGAGGCCTCGTCAAAGTTTGCATTGGGCACAACATTTTGTGCTTTGCTACTGCTGGATGCCAAATATAGGCATTGCATTCCACAAGAGTGTCTGGGTGCCCTCCACCTGTAAGAGATATGTCACTTCTTTCTCAGATACAGATTCTCTGGTTTCGTCTTCCCACTTGCCCTAGCATGGTTATACATTTTGCGCAGTTTGTGGCACTTCATTGACTACAAATAAGATTTATCTGGTTTGTAATGTTAATTACAAAATTACAGCATTCAATATCATGAATATAAAATTGCCCATGCAATAAAAAGAGATGTGGAACTTTACAAAGAGCTCACAAAAGCCAATGCAGACAAAATCAAAGCTAATGGCTAGGGCTGGGTCATTCTGCATTACTAAACACAAAAATAGGTCCTGGATAGGTCAATCCATTATCAGCCTCCTCTCTCTGATTGCTCCCAAAAAGGAGACATCTGTAGATCTCCAAGCTCATATTTATAGAATTAGGACTTTCTTTGCAACTAGGTAAGTTTCTGTCTAGCACAGCGACATACCTGAGGATTCTTACAGATGCTGAAAGGGGTTAGTTATAGAGGTGGGCTCCTGGGTGAAGATATCTGTCAATGATGGGTCCTACCTGGAAGCCTTTAAGACATGATCACAAATCACCCATAAACTTGTTTGTGAAGGTTACCGTTCTCTTCCTAGTATTTAGTATGATTATTAATATGTTTCCGATATTAAAAGATGTACAGGTGAGCAAAATCGGAAATATTTTCTGACACTATGCTTCACACCCTCCTATCTCAGATTTATCTATGCCAGCAAGCGAAGAGCGGATCTGTGCAGACCTTTCTGTATCCTTGTGCCAGGCATAGGAACATCACAGTGTGTTTTTCCCAGTGATGCTAGGTTGACTCCTCTTGTAGGATTATTTCCAAGACCCTTCTGGTTTGGCGGGCTGGTTCAGGTCATTTGTTTGAATTTGCTGACTTTCAGTGTCCCTTGCTGGGGCTTCTGCTTGCACAAATGGGTTCATCGTCACAGGCGAAGATTTGCTTCAAGGCCGCCTGCGCTGAGATCTGCACATTACTCAGTTTTCATGTCCAGTTACTTCGTCAGTAGGCCCTCCAGGATGGGGGCAATCCTTGGTGGTCCCACTTCCTGAAAAAGACAAGCCTCCCTCGCACTCCCAAGTACTTATCAATTGTTGTCCCTTTTCCCCTCTCCCCTTTACTACTAATATCGAGGTCTCCATTCAAAGCAGCCAGTAAACTGTTGGATCGAGGTCAGCCTCGGTTCATCCCTCCCATGGAACTAAACCCGCATTACTTGCTGCCACTGATGACCTCCGTGCAATATCTGATCAAAGTGATAGGGCAGCCCCCATTCACTTAGATCCGCACTTATGAAAAAGTAAAGACCCTGCTTTTCTCCATCTAATTAGCCAGCTAGCTCTTTAGCCAGTCCACCCTCTATAAGGGTAAAAGTGTCCCTTGCGAGCACAAGGGGATTCAGGATTTCGTTCATTTGTTTTTGCATCTAACAGAGGTTTTGCCTTGAGGAACCTACCTCAAATCTCTTGGATACAAAAGTCTGCATTTTCCCTCATCCCCCTCTCTGCTTTCCCCCCTATGACTATGGGGTTTTGAATAAAATGTACTAGGGACCCGTGCCTTGTGCACACTTCTCGATAATTTCCTTTCCGTGTGTCTTTGAACACCCTTACTTGTACCGTTGTGGTTGCCTTTTGTACATTCATAATTTTTTCAGTAAGTAGTACATAAAATATTGAATAAAAACAAGTGTTTGGTTCAGCACTTCTGTGCATTGGTTTATGGTCCATTTTAAGGGCATTTTCAAAGAAACACAGTAGTATATCTCCCGAATATGTTGAGTATTGTTATTCCTTGTATTGCATGTAAGCGCAGTCAAACATGTCTGCGGACTTGTATTCAAACAACATAACGTACGTGTATCCGCTGTATCCCGAGTATTATTTTTTTTTATAAGAAAAATGACATTTACTAGATCTTGGATATATGTGTCAATAGTTTAGAACCTCATGTTATAGGTAACAAATTAATTGTTACACGTGTATATTCCTGGCCATGAAACTTTTGGGGTAATTCATGATACCCCTAACATGTACTTCCTTCTCTACTAAAAGTAGAAAAGAAATGTATAATAGATAGTTGTAATTTGGAAAACCGCTTATAGTTCGAAGTGTCTGTTGTCCTAACAGGCGTGGGGTCAGTAAGACTTGACTGAGTCATTTGCGTATTTTGTGTCCACGTCTTTGCGAAATCTCCCTACAGACCAGTCCGCCTCGGCCTTAGAGGGCCCTTCATCGAGTTCCTGAGAATTGGATCTTTTAGGAGTTTATGGTGCACTTAGATCTTACCACACAGTCTTATCAACTGAGCCAGGCGGTTGTAGCCTCGAATATTGTGCGGGCAGGGTCAATTTGTTAGGTATGTGTCCAGAAAGAGAATACAGTCATTTTTGTAAGATTTGCTGGTACTCTGACAGTAAAAGACACATAATTGATGGACGGAATGGAGAACTAATCCAATTATTCACCCCCGGTCAAGAGATCTGGGTTAAATTCATCATTCTTTTGCTCACCATGCCACCCCAGTTTAGACCTGGCCATATGCAAATCAGTCTTGACCCTGTGCCTCATGATAACAGTCCAGCCTGAACTGCCAAGCCAGGTCCTCCCTGGACCGGAAACAAGCGTCCTATGACCGGTTTCAGGGTTTCACCCCTCTTCAGCCAGGATAGCTTGATTCCAGTGGCACAGTGAGCCCAGAACCCACGTCTGGGCATACCTGGCGCACTTAGGGCGAGAAAGCAAAAGACACACAATTGATGGACGGAATGCAGAACAAATCAAAACATTCACCCCCAGTCAAGAGATCTGGGTTAAATCCATCATTCTTTTGCTCACCATGCCACCCCAGTTTAGAGCTGGCCATATGCAAATCAGTCTTGATCCTGTGCCTCATGGGAACAGTCCAGCCCGAACTGCCAAACCAGGTCCTCCCTGGACCGGAAACAAGCTTCCTAGGACCGGTTTCTGGCATTACAGTTGTCTTCAGCCAGGATAGCTTGATTCCACTGGCACATTGAGCTCAGGACACACGTCTGGACATACCTGGGGCAGACTTATTTGCATATGGCCATGTCTGAACTGGGGTGCCAGAGTGAACACTCCGTCCATCATCCCCTTTGGTTTTGCCCGGTACTCTGACAGTAGCTGATATCGCTACGAGAGTCACGTAGTGTTTGTTGGCAGGATATTTTCATTCTGGTCTTTCTGGTGTCTGCCTTCCTTGTGGTGTGATTTGGTTGGTTGATTGCTTTATTTCGATATGCATATATCATAAAAGCATTACAAAAAAATAAAACAGCATGTCGAAAAAGGGAGACTGTACATTTAGATTTAAAAAGAATAAGATCACAGTTAAGTAGAATAAATTATCTAAAACAGCATTAAATTGATACGGCCAGTCTTTTAAGTCGAATCAACCAAGCCCATTTAAAAAATTTAGAGACAGCACAAACAATGTTGGGGGCTGTATTAGTTAAAAGTATCCGAAGGGCAACTGTGTACTGGCGGGTGCCCAGTTCTCTACAAATTGGTTTGAGCCATCGTGATCTAGGGCGCCCATAATCCGGAAATTCAAATAGAAGATGTGGCACAGTCTCTGGTTTGTCAGGGCATAGGGCACAGTAACGTGATGCAGGCTCTGACTTGTTCCACCTGGAGCAAAGGTCGGCGAGGGGTAGAGTTCCTAATCGGAATTTAATGTACAAGGACCGGTCCATGGCGATGGTGATTAGGTCCATGTAAGGCTCAAGCGCAGCAACATCTTTTATGAGCAGAAAGGCTGCAGTGGCTTTGCAGTGCTGCTGGTTACTGGTGCGCTTCGCGGAGACCCATTCCCAATACAGTTTTTTCAAAGAGTCCTTTGGGGGGGCTGAGCGGGTAAGCCAGCAGGATTCCAAGCCTAGGTCCCTTAAAAGTTGGTTGGTAGCCCTGAGCCATTTGATCTTCCGCCAACCAGTGGAGCGCATCACCTCTGCTAACCCGTCAGCGTAGGGTTTTAGATCCGGAACCCTCCACAGGCGGGCCCAAAGCAGGAGAGGACGAAGTCGTGCCTGATCCCCAATTGCTTTGCAGCCTACATCCATTAGCACCGGAACTGTTGGAGTGCTCGACGGGATGGCAAGGAGGTCTTTGATAAATTTGTTCTCGGCCTTGCTCAGGGAGTCCAGTTTGCCTTGACCCCACAGTTCAGCTCCGTAGAGTGACGCGGAGACAGCTCGTGCTTTATAGATGTCGATCAGTGGGGCAACGCAATGTTTGGTAGAACTGCTGTACTCCTTGAGTAGGGCCCCTCCAACCCTTTTGTGGCCAATTATCATTTTGTTGATGTGTGCGGTCCAGTTCATTGAATCACTTAGACGGATTCCCAGGTAGTCAAATTCAGCCACTCTTTCAAGGGGGGTTGAGTTCAGAACAGGGGGACGGCCCAGTTTGCGGGGGGGGGTGCATGACTAAATACTTAGTCTTGTCCACGTTAATGACAAGGCCTCTGGTGGTGCAAAAGTGCTGGAAGCGATCCAAGAGTTTCTGAAGGCCTTGGGGCGTCTTTGAGATGAGGAGGGTGTCGTCCGCGAACAGTAGTGTTGGGATTTTTACGCCTCCCAGAGTGGGAGCGTCTGCTGGTTCGCCTAGCAGGTGCTCTACCACCCCATTAATATAAAGGGAAAATAGGGTGGGAGCCAACACACAGCCCTGCCGCACTCCCCTCTCGACCCTGATCTTATCGGTCATTTCCCCGTGTAGGCCCCATCTAACCTGGGCAAAGGTGGCATTATGCAATTTGATGAGCAGGTTAAGTATGTACGGAGGCATCCCTAAGCCGTGCAACACCCTCCAGAGTTCCTCCCTCGGAACCAGGTCAAAGGCAGTCTTTAGGTCTATAAAGGCCAGGTAAAGACTGCCTTTGCCTAGCTCCACCACCTTCCAATACAATACCATAAGCCTAAACACTTGTTCTATAGTTCCGGTACCTGACCGAAAACCGGCTTGCATATCGGACAAGATGTGGTTGTCATCCACCCATTCTAAAATTCTCCCCAAGATAGCTTTCCCCGCCAGTTTCTGACTCGAGTCTATTAGGCTTATGGGCCTATAGTTCCCAGGAAGGTCCCTGCACCCCTTTTTAAAAATTGATACTACCACGGCCCCTTTCCAGGAGTCAGGGACAGCACCTCCCATAATAATTGCATTGAGAAGGTCCGAAATCAGTGCCCCCCATTCATCTGCATAGGCTCGAAGGATATCTCCTGGGAGGCCGTCCGGGCCAGCAGCTTTTAGTGGCACCAGGGTTTTAATCTGGTTAGTAACATCCCGTGCAGAGAACAAGGCCAGGTCTCTGTCTAGGGTGTATGGCGGGAGAATGAAGTAGTGTGGCTCACTGGTTAGAGGCGGCAGACCCGAGAGCAGAGGACGGCCCGGGACCAGGGTTCGATTCCCGGCGCGGCAGGTTTCTGGACCAGGGTCAGCGGACTCGATAATTCTCTCGCCTCGGTGCCCACTCTGATCAGCGTTCACACTCGGCAACTCTGGGCATTAGCTTGCCTCATCTTCACTAACGGCCCCACCAGACCGCCGGGGATGCCTGGTCTCACCCTGGAGATACCCATTAAGGGACCATCTCTCAGGGAAGCCAGGAAGGGTTTCGCAGCGGTCGAAGCGCCTTGGGACCCTACGGGTAAGTAGTGCGCTATATAAATGCCTATACATTTAATGAAGGGATCATTGAGCTGGCCTTCGATGGCTGAATAGAGTGCTTGGAAATGGGTGAGCCAGGTCTGGGGATTAATGCTACAGGTCCTGAGTGTATCATCAGGACGACTCCTATTTCCCACCAAGTCCCAGAAGCCTTTGGCGTCTCTCCTTTTACTGGCTGCCAAAAGGTCCTGCCAGTAATTGTCCTCCCACTCCTTCTTTGCATTTTTTTGGCAAAGGGAATAGTGTCTTCTGGCCACCCTGGTCCTGATGGGCTTTTTGGATTTAACTGCTTCGATAAGAAGCGACTTCGCCTCCCTACACTTATCGTTAAACCAGCCCTGTCTAGCCCTTAAACGGGGATTCCTCCTATTAGTATTAACCGGGACTATAAAGAGGTCACTGATAGCCTGCGTTAGGGCACAGAACCTAGTAGTCACTAGGTGTGATTTGGAAACCGGTAGGGGGTGCTTTTCCAGTGCTAGCTTCACACATTTCTTCCTCCTTATGCTCAATAAATTTACGCCTAGATCATTTTATGGCACTCATTTTGTTCAATATTTGATGCCTTTGTAGCAATAGGTGGCATCTGCACAAAAGTGGTGCTTGACTGGAGCACAGTAAAAGGGCACTTTTAAGGACGTTTGAAGTTGTGCTCTTCTGACGGCACAGTGCAGTGACTGCACAGTCTTGAATGTGAAACACTAACTGTGATGCTGCCTCTCAGCATACACTTCAGTCACCATAATTGAATGATGGGGCTTTAGCAATTGATCTGTGACAATGGTCATCATAGCCCGTGCTTAGGGACTGAGTGGATATTTTGGTTGTTAAAAGTCCAACCGCAGTATTTTTATGGGTTACGAACGCCCATAGCCAGAAATGAGGCCACATAGAGGGTGCAATTCTCTGAACCAAAACAGAGATGGCCAAGTGGAAGGAAGCGGCCATGGTGAATACTCTTCATTGAAGGGGTGGCAACCCCCTCCCCAGTCTGGGTTGTAGGGGCAACGCCTCCTTGCTTTTATTATACCAATAGTGCATAATAATCTGCTATTCACTCTAGGTCCTGCGACAGTCTCTGTCTGGTGGCTGGCACATGCACCCAAAGGACCCTGGCTGCACCAGCTTCAGAAATAGATCACCAGGGCAGGAGATACTCCAGCCCTGCCCTTGGGCCCTGGCACGCCTGTGTGCCTCCCCCATTAATGGCCTGCTGGGCGTCAACTTAAGGTAGACATGGGCGCTGTGGGCTTAAGCCCTGCAATGCCCGTGGCCTTTTCCAAGCTGGTCACAGAGTTGGAAAATAGTGGGAGGAAAGCACAGGGATGAAAACCTCAAATCTGAGACTGCGCAGGTTCAGGGTTTCAGTTTTATTCCCCAGCTGGAAGCTGAAAGAAGCAAGCCCCAAATGGGACCTGCTGCAAGGTAAGCAAAAAGCTGTACAGTTTTTAAATGTTGGGTGCGCGGCATAGGGGTAAGTGTGTGTGGTGGTAGGGAAGAGCGTGTCTGTGAGAATCAGCATGTGGTGTGTAAGTGAAAGTGAGAGAATCAGTGGAGGGAGTCAGTGAGCGACAATGAGTGATAGGAAGAATGAGTGTGATGAATAATATAGAGGGAGGATGCTGGTGACTGTAACTGTGAGGGACAATGACAGTCAGTGGGACTGTGTGGGGGAATGACAGTCAGTGATAGTACATGTAAGACTTAATGAGTCACAGTCTGAGGGAATCCGAATGAGTAAGACAGAATCAGTGAGACTGATTTTGTCAAAGTGAGTCTTAATGAGTGGAACTGAGTAGGAATGAGTGAGAATGATTGAGCCTAGGTGAGTCAGGGAGACTCAATGAATCTGAGTAACATTGATTGACTGAGAATGAGTGAGACTGAGTGATTCAGAGGATGAGTGACACGGAGTGAGTCAGAGGATGAGTGACACGGAGTGAGTCAGAGGATGAGTGACACGGAGTGAGTCAGAGGATGAGTGACACGGAGTGAGTCAGAGGATGAGTGACACGGAGTGAGTCAGAGGATGAGTGACACGGAGTGAGTCAGAGGATGAGTGACACGAAGTGAGTCAGAGGATGAGTGACACGGAGTGAGTCAGAGGATGAGTGACACGGAGTGAGTCTGAGGATGAGTGACACGGAGTGAGTCAGAGGATGAGTGACACGGAGTGAGTCAGAGGATGAGTGACACGGAGTGAGTCCGAGGATGAGTGACACAGAGTGAGTCAGGATGAGTGACACAGAGTGAGTCTGAGGATGAGTGACACGGAGTGAGTCTGAGGATGAGTGACACGGAGTGAGTCTGAGGATGAGTGACACGGAGTGAGTCAGAGGATGAGTGACACGGAGTGAGTCAGAGGATGAGTGACACGGAGTGAGTCAGAGGATGAGTGACACAGAGTGAGTCAGAGGATGAGTGACACGGAGTGAGTCACAGGATGAGTTACACGGAGTGAGTCTGAGGATGAGTGACACGGAGTGAGTCAGGATGAGTGACGCGGAGTGAGTCAGAGGATGAGTGACACAGAGTGAGTCAGAGGATGAGTGACACGGAGTGAGTCAGAGGATGAGTGACACAGAGTGAGTCAGGATGAGTGACACAGAGTGAGTCAGAGGATGAGTGACACGGAGTGAGTCAGAGGATGAGTGACACGGAGTGAGTCAGAGGATGAGTGACACGGAGTGAGTCAGAGGATGAGTGACACGGAGTGAGTCAGAGGATGAGTGACACGGAGTGAGTCAGAGGATGAGTGACACGGAGTGAGTCTGAGGATGAGTGACACAGAGTGAGTCTGAGGATGAGTGACACGGAGTGAGTCTGAGGATGAGTGACACGGAGTGAGTCAGAGTGACACGGCGTGAGTCAGAGGATGAGTGACACGGAGTGAGTCAGAGGATGAGTGACACGGAGTGAGTCAGAGGATGAGTGACACGGAGTGAGTCACAGGATGAGTGACACGGAGTGAGTCTGAGGATGAGTGACACGGAGTGAGTCAGGATGAGTGACACGGAGTGAGTCAGGATGAGTGACACGGAGTGAGTCAGAGGATGAGTGACACAGAGTGAGTCAGAGGATGAGTGACACGGAGTGAGTCAGAGGATGAGTGACACAGAGTGAGTCAGGATGAGTGACACAGAGTGAGTCAGAGGATGAGTGACACGGAGTGAGTCAGAGGATGAGTGACACAGAGTGAGTCAGAGGATGAGTGACACTGAGTGAGTCAGAGGATGAGTGACACAGAGTGAGTCAGAGGATGAGTGATACAGAGTGAGTCAGGATGAGTGACACAGAGTGAGTCAGAGGATGAGTGACACGGAGTGAGTCAGAGGATGAGTGACACAGAGTGAGTCAGGATGAGTGACACAGAGTGAGTCAGAGGATGAGTGACACGGAGTGAGTCAGAGGATGAGTGACACGGAGTGAGTCAGAGGATGAGTGACACAGAGTGAGTCAGGATGAGTGACACAGAGTGAGTCAGAGGATGAGTGACACGGAGTGAGTCAGAGGATGAGTGACACGGAGTGAGTCAGAGGATGAGTGACACAGAGTGAGTCAGCGGATGAGTGACACGGAGTGAGTCAGAGGATGAGTGACACAGAGTGAGTCAGAGGATGAGTGACACAGAGTGAGTCAGAATGATTCAAACTTAATGGAAACCAGTGAGATTCGGGGAGTCAGAGTGACATTGAGTAAGAGAGTGGGGCTGAGTGAGAATGAATGAGATTAAGTAAGACCGAGAATGTGTGAGACTGAGTGAGTGAGAATGAGTGTGTAGGACTGAGTGAGCCCCCCACCCACGCCCGTCGAACTCACTGATGAGTTGGGCTCGCTCACTGGAATTCGAGCCACAGATTAAGCCCCTCTACTTTTAAAGGTCACCAGCCGCTGCTGCAGGCAGGTGAATTAAGGCAAAGAATGAGGTTTTGTTTCTGCTCTCACTTCGCTGTCATTCACCCCCACAAAGCACAGTGTTGAAGTACAACAGCAGCACACCAGATTCCTAGCTGTCAATGGGTCAGCCTTGCATTCCACTTCCAGTCTCATGTGTAGCACTGCCAGCACCCATACCTACAGCACATACTCATAGAGCAAACAAACAAACAAGTCAATGGAAGGAATTTGGGATTAATGTGAACCACTGGCAAACATGCCCGTTGCCTTTCGCCCGCTCTGCCACTAGGAGACTTGGTCCATAGCAAATCAATCTTGACCATGCTGCAGTAGAAATAGCCGGATCGTCTTCACACCGGAACAACAACCTCAACCCAGCCTACATCAGCCTTGTCAGCGAGGTATAGCTTGAGGCCTGTGGCACAGTAAGCACGGGACGCATGTTTGGGCACCCCAGTTGCACCCAGAGGGGCTAAATACATTGAACTAGAATACTGCCTGTGGCTGAGATTCATTCAAGCATTCCTTCCATCGCTTTGTTGTTTGTTGCAGAAGACACTCCACCTGGGCACAGTGATGGGGAGTCGAGTGGAGGTGGAGAAAGAGATGACTCACATTTTGTATTGTGTTGTGGTTTTGTATTGCATTTGCATGTATTTAGTGCTTCATACCCCCTAACGAGGCACTGCTTTATTTTTAAAGTTTTACATAGTGCAAACAAGATCTCGAGGGATATCAGAGCGCTTTACAATATGATGAGAGTAAGATGTGCATAGGCAGATGTGTAGCAAGCTACACTTTAGAAGGTGCTTGTTAAGAAGAGTAAAGGGTATTGGATTGCAGAGTACCCTATGCGGGAGGTGGTGTGGTGCTGTGTCTGACCAGAGTGCTGTGTGTTGCACTTATCCTGACATCCATCACTGCACCTCAGCTTGTAGTTTAATGAAGAGCAGTGAAGGAAAGAGCACCTGTGATTGACACGATTGTAATGCTGTATCTGGTTGGAAGGGCTTTGGTTATCAGTGTGGCCCATGTGGGAAGGGTTTTGATGCCAAGCATAGTGAGAAGTGAATGCTCTCTTTATTTCGCTGCAGTTGTACAGCTGCAGATATACTTGAAATAAAGCACAGAGAGAGATGTGAATGAGGTTTTGTTTCCCATACAGGAGAGGGAATGGTTTGAGCATCTTGGGTGGGTTTAAGAGACACTGAGGGAAGCCTCAGGAAAACAGTAGAAGCATGTAGCCATGGAAATGCAGCGTATAGTCCACCCAGGCATGACAGAGGAAACACCAACAGGAATTAGAGGGGGACTAGCCAATGAACGCTCGAGCCTGGCTCTAGCTCAGGTCAAGGTCCTGTTGGAACCTCCTGCCAAGCTTTCATGTGGCTTCTGCCTCTCTCCCTCTACCCGGGATGTGGTGTTACGGCCGGAACCGACGACTAAGGAGCTCGGAAACCAGGTTCGAGTCTCAACAACTGCTCAACATCATGTACTTCTGGGCAAATCACGTAATCATCCCATGCCTATAACCAATGCATGTGACGTTGTGTAATGTAGCTTGTGCTCATGTAAAGTGCTCCAATACATTCAGCTCGAGTTTACGCTATATTTTAAAAACTGCAAAAGAATGCACGAAGAGGAAAAAACAAAGCCCTACCATAAAAACAGCCAAATAGATACCCATTTACTAACTGATTTGTACAGAGTGAAACCAGAAAATCTGGATAAATCATGGCTTCCCTGCTTAAATTGTGTGATTTTGGGCAAAACATGCATTTCACCAAAACTCTTTTTTCTTCATTATTGCGTTTGAAAGCACATTTGAGTATGTGAGTTCAGACTACTAGTCTTATCACTTTTAATAAGTACTTCTCAGTGCAGTGCTGTGATTTTCCCTATTAATGTAAAAGCTTCCACATGTTAAAGAAATTCACTTTTTTTTAACTTTGAAGAGACTGTATCATATTTTATGTGCTTTGTTGTATGATTTACTTAAAACATATTTGCAGGGCTGGGCTAGTGCACTGGCTCCAAGATCCGAGTCAGACCCTTGGCTCTGCTCTTCCTGTTAATTAGTTGGCTCACCCACCTCTAACAGGAATGCACGAGTTACAGGCATCTTTTTGAAGGCTCTCTACAGCCCACTCAGGAAGGACAGAGACACAGCTTATAGGTATTCAGTTAATTGAGCCTGCTATGGTAAAAGCCCAACCAGGAGCGACAGAGGAGCATCCCACAGGAATCCACCGGTTACAGGCCTGGATCGGAAAGCTCAGTTTACTCAGTGTACAGTTTTCCCAGGAGTGACAGAGGAGCATCCCACAGGAATCCACTGGTTACAGGCCTGGATAGAATCCACCGGTTACAGGCCTGGATAGAATCCACCGGTTACTGCCCTGGTTAGAATCCACCGGTTACAGGCCTGGATCGGAAAGCTCAGTTTACTCAGTGTACAGTTTTCCCAGGAGTGACAGAGAAGCATCCCACAGGAATCCACCGGTTACAGGCCTGGATCGGAAAACCCAGTTTACTTAGTGTACAGTTTTCCCAGGAGTGACAGAGGAGCATCCCACAGGAATCCACCGGTTACAGGCATGGATAGAATCCACCGGTTACAGGCCTGGATAAAATCCACCGGTTACAGGTCTGGATAAAATCCACTGGTTACAGACCTGGATCGGAAAGCTCAGTATACTCAGTGTACAGTTTTCCCAGGAGTGACAGAGAAGCATCCCACAGGAATCCACTGGTTACAGGCCTGGATCGGAAAGCCCAGTTTACTTAGTGTACAGTTTTCCCAGGAGTGACAGAGGAGCATCCCACAGGAATCCACCGGTTACAGGCATGGATAGAATCCACCGGTTACAGGCATGGATAGAATCCACCGGTTACAGGCCTGGATAAAGTCCACCAGTTACAGGCCTGGATAAAATCCACCGGTTACAGGTCTGGATAAAATCCACTGGTTACAGACCTGGATCGGAAAGCTCAGTATACTCAGTGTACAGTTTTCCCAGGAGTGACAGAGAAGCATCCCACAGGAATCCACTGGTTACAGGCCTGGATCGGAAAGCCCAGTTTACTTAGTGTACAGTTTTCCCAGGAGTGACAGAGGAGCATCCCACAGGAATCCACCGATTACAGGCCTGGATAGAGTCCACCGATTACAGGCCTGGATAGAATCCACTGGTTAAAGGCCTGGATAGAATCCACCGGTTACAGGCCTGGATAGAATCCACCGGTTACAGGCCTGGATAAAATCCACCGGTTACAGGCCTGGATCGGAAAGCCCAGTTTACTCAGTGTACTGTTTTCCCAGGAGTGACAGAGGAGCATCCCACAGGAATCCACTGATTACAGGCATGGATAGAATACACTTGTTACAGGCATAGATAGAATCCACCGGTTACAGGTCTGGATGGGAAAGCTCTGTTCACGCACTGTACAGTTTTCCCAGGAGCGACAGCGGAGCATCCCACAGGAATCCACCGGTTACAGGCCTGGAAGGTAAAGCTCGGTTCACTCAGTGTTCAGTTTTCCCAGGACTGATAGAGGCGCAGCTGATAGGAATGCACTGGTCTCCAGAAGCCATTGTAAATCTCTATAGAGTCCACCCCAGATTTTGTAAAGCGCGAGAAGTCCCCATCATTCTTTGACCTCCCCTGTAAGATATCACTTCTGACCGCTAATGTATTGCGTCGCAGCATGTGGTTCGTCCCAAAGAATATCTGATTTTTTTCAAGGGGAATTATTTTGTATACCAATCTTATTAATTAATAAGACATATTACCCGTTATGTAGCATGCTTGCGTTTTCCTGTCAGACATCCTGTTTTCCACAGTTTTGGAAGAAAGGAGCTTTTCAAGGCTCTTCCAGAGAAAACAGTGGAGGCGCTAATAAAGTTACTTTATTGGAATGTCTATTAATAGATATTTGGCCCGAGAAATGAGGACTCCTGTGGGAAATATTTGTTTTCTTGTATACAAAAAAAGTTGAATGTCTGCTTAGCGTGCGGCGCCCTCTGGCGGCAATTTGTTATATTTGCTGTGCCGAAGGGAGGAGGTTCATATAAGGCCTGTCCTAAACCAGGAAGTGAACAGGAAAAGGAGTGGGCAGGAAGCCTTCGCTCCTGCAACGTTTCCTCTGGGCCTGAATTTCAGACTCTACTTTTTCAGCCGAATGTACACCTGTTTTTTTAAAGATGTTGACCACCTCGTGGTGGTCTACATTTTCTTTAGGCACCCAGGTAGTCAGTGATTTTAAATGGCTTCCTTCGGAAGTGTTTCCTTTCAGCGAGCTGCATTTAGCAATTGCTTGATAAATTTCTCAATAAATGCATATTTAAATATATCTAACATGAAAGGCACTGATTTATATGTATCGTTGAGTGCAAGAGAATTACAGCAAACCAAAGCAATTGCCTGAAATGTTTGGGTCCTCTGCAGAATGTTGTGAGGGGGCCCCCGAGAGTCCCATATTTAACAGATATTAATAGGGTCTGGGATAAATGGACCCCCTGAAGCAGGAGCGTAACATTGGCCCCTGCAGCTCAAGGGGCACCAGACCTGGTGGGGGAGAGGGGAGTTTACACTCAGCCCAAATCCAACGAATATGTGAGGTATGTGCAGGCCCCATCATTTTGCGTTACACCACTGTCTCAAAGGGTCGGCGTCAGCATGTACTGCAGGAGCCTGCGTTATGACGTCACCACATAAAGGCATTCAACAGGAAACATTTGTGTTCCAAAGCATACATGTATGAGTAATGAAACTTGTAATACGTACATACAAGGGATAGGGTTTTACTTATAGGTTGAACATTATTGTTCTGCTTTCTTCTGATAAATACGCATTTAAAATATTTGTCTTGGGCCAGCGCATGGAGACCCTTACTACCTACACCCTACGTGATCACGAGTGACGTGACCCGGCAATGTATTGATGTCCATACACCAATGTATGGGACTGGGCTGGGTGCTACAGGGGGCTATGTTCGTCTTACATTGCTTTTGTTATAAGAAAGTTCCAGCAGGAACAAGGAGGTGTGGCCATTCTCCGAGGTGGATAGTAAATGTGGGGTGGTGATGTGGGATTGACTGATAGAGGCAGGGGAAACAGCAAAGGGGGGATATTTCTGAATTGTTTCTGAATTGTTTGCCAGCCGAGATGTCCTCTCATCATTCCACCTGCCTGTCCCTTCCACAGGTTCCAGAAGCACGTGCACACATACCGGATCCTTCCTGACGAAGAGGACTACCTGGCAGTGCAGGTGAGCAGACTGTGCCCCGGCCGGGCGAGGTATCTTTCTTTACTAAGAGGCGTGCTATTTGCAGCTTTAATTAAGTTAGTTTTGTTTCTAATTATATTTTAGGCTCAGACTGGTGGCCCAGAAGTAACAACTTAAAGCTATCCACAGTCCTTGTAGATTCTTTTATGAGCCAGCCCCCTTTTGTTTTTTACTCCCCCATTTTCAAATCTGTAAGTGTAGAATGGCAGAAGATGTTCTTGGAATATCATGAGTAAATCCACTGCTAATCCACTTTGGGTTCCGTAGTAAGCGCTATACAAGTATAATTACAATTAGTCGCAGAAACCCGCCTAATCGCCTTGTTTTAAAGGTGTTGGTGTGTAACAGCTCAGCTTCGCTAAGGCCATCAGTAGTGAACTTACTTAGCAGTACAAATGAACCCACATAAACTGAACATTGGCATTCATTATCGGTCCAAGAGAGCAGAAAACGTTAGCTGGTGGGGCGTTCATTTGAGAAGGAATTTAATGATGACTTTTGTCGTATCTAGACATTTTTTAATTAAGCAAGAGCACATTTGTGAGCTAGACTAGTGCAACAACAGTCTCGTCTTGATATTGCACGAATCACACCGAGCGAGCAGTGGTGCAAAAAGCGATATCTAAGTGCTAATGTAACTTTCGATGTTTAACATGCATAAATTGTAACAGGCTAAATCTTGAAAAAAAAACTATAGAAAGAGAAGACCTCTGAAAACATCCGAACAATAACGCCAGTACTTTCAGTGTTTTCAAAGCAGTGTTAAAACCGCAGTTTGGAGGAATGCCAAATACAATTCCCCCCACTGAATTTAACCAAAGGAGAATCCACTGTGGCAGAAGCAGAAGACCATCCAGAATGAGCTCGAAGGCGGACAGTAGTTCCAAAAGCTATGTTTCAAAAAATAAAAGTTAAAAAAGGGAGTTGCAAGGAAATGATAGAAGCATGTTGTAGTGTGTGCATTCTAGTTTATGCACGTCACGTAGACGTGACGTGCGGCGGCCATGTTGGCGCGCTGCGCGCGCATCGGGCATTGCGTGCCGAGGAAGGCAACGAGCGGCAGCGCTGGCCGGCGCTCCTCTGAAACGTTATAATTTGATTAAATAAATCCTTATTGAACCCTCAACCAGCATCCTGCATATCATTGATAGCATAAACATTACAGTGGCGACGAGGGTGGGAGGCTCCAGCTGGCCAATTCAGCAGGAAAAATCGAACCCCCCCCACGTGGGCAGCAGCAGGGTAGGTGACCCTCCGACCACCTGGAAATAGCGCAGAGCTGCCTTGCTCGACCAGATTGCAGAGGGCATAAGGGGGCACGACTGAGCCCACCAAGGCACGACAGCAGAGGAGCGTGGCAGTGCCACAACCACCTGAGGGGCGGCGAAGGGGCCGGATAGGCGGCACAGCGCCCCGCAGAAGATAAGCCTACCGCGCAGACCTTCCCACGACACCGCGGAAGGGAGGAACAGCGCTGGCTATCAAAGAGGAGGAGGAGGGGACCAGCACTGAGAGTCCCCAGGAGGACGCCAATACAGAAGCGAAGGACAGCACCCCAGGGAGTCCCACCAGCAAGGACGTCAAAGCGACGGCGATCAGGGAGGTGAGAATGAGCACGCCAGCAGGCTATGCGATTGCACCAGTGCAATTTCTGCCGAAACCTGGGGACCCCCTGATGAAGTGGGAGGATTGGAAAGAATATATTGACAATTTCATAGGGGTCCTGGAGGACGAAAATGAAGAGTCATTCACCCCCCAAAGAAAGAAACGGATCCTGTTACTGAACCTGGGACCGGAGGGTCTCAGGATTTACAAGAGTCTGGTGCCCAAAATGAGGGAAGACACCGATAAGGATGTATATGCCCATGCATTGGAAGACTTGGACGAACGTTATCGCCCCACTATCTGCGTATCAGTGGACAGGTTTAACTTCCAGCAGAGAAGACAAGGGGCTGGAGAAACCATAGAAGAATATGTAGCGGCCTTGAGGAAGCTAGCTGCTCCATGTAAATACGCACTGTGGGAAGACGAATTCATAAAGGACCAGATCGTGATGCATACTATGAGCACAAACGTCCAAGACAAGTTATGGGCCAGCGGCGACACCACACTCAAAGACGTAATGGTCATCGTAAAAAGGGCGGAACTCGCAAGGAGGTGCGCTGATGCGACCAAGAAAGACGTAGCCCCCCAATGATGGTGAACAGGATACAAGAGGGAGACCACCGCAAAGACCAGAGAGGCAAAGACCCAGCGGCCAAAGGCACCAACAGATGGCAAGGAAAGCAAACAGGCAATGATGGCAAGAAATCATGCTACAGATGTGGCAGTTGGTCCCACGACGCACGCGATAGAAGATGTCCCGCGTTCCGAGCCAAGTGCCTACACTGTGGCATCTTAGGCCACTATGAGAAGGTGTGTAGGAAGAAACATCCCAAGGAAATGGTGAAATGCATCGATCAGGGCGAAGAAGACCTGGAGGAGGTCGCAGAGGAAGAGGTGGTCACCGTCTTATGCATATACGACCAAGTACTGAGCGTAGAAGGGAAGAAATCCACAAAACCAGTCCTGGACATGTCTATGGGTGGAATCACCATCACTGTGGTGGCAGACACCGGATCCCCATTCACCATCGTCCAACGGGCAGTGTGGGAAGAAATGTTCAGACCCAAGTTGGGCCCGGAGTTGGAGAAACTAGACATTCGGCCGGTCACCTACAATGGCGACCGCATTCCAATGGTGGGGTTCCGACGCCTGTTGTTCGAATTTAGGGGCCGATCAGCATGGTGCAAGCTGTACATTGCAGAGAAAGGACCCTCCGTCCTAGGATGGCTAGACCAGGGCGACCTAGGAATAAAGCTGGATCCAGGAGGAAAGGAACAAATATTACTCACAGAGCAAGAGGAATGGCCGGACCTGAACAAATGGAAGGAGAACTATCCAAAGGTGTTCGGAGGCACGGTGGGACGAATGGAAAAATTCCAACACAAGATCGTGCTCAAGGAAGGGGCCATCCCGGTGGCTCACAAAGTGAGGAACGTACCGATCGCGGTAAGAGAGGCAGTCCAGAAAGAACTCCAGGAGTTGGAAAAGAAGGGAATCATAGAACCGATAACCTGTGCAGAATGGTTGGCGCCCTTGGTGGTCGTGATGAAGCCCAATGGGAAGGTCCGGCTCTGCGTGGACCTGAGAGAACTGAATAAAAATATCGTGGTGGAGAAATTTCCCCTCCCCAGAATTGAGGAAATGTTGGCCAAGACCAGAGGAGTGAGGTGGTACACCACTATCGACTTGACATCGGCCTATCACCAAATAGCACTTCACCCGGACAGCAAAAGTCTTACATCCTTCATCACTCCGTTTGGTTGTTACCAGTTCTGTCGTATGCCGTTTGGGCTGGCCTCGGCGGCTGCAGTTTTCCAGAAAATGATGCACCAACTATTCAGAGACTGCAAGGACGACCAGTATTTCCAGGACGACATCCTGGTGATGGGGCGAGACAGGCAGGATCACGATCAGAAGCTGGGAAACGTGTTACAAACGCTAGAAAACAAAGGTCTAACAGCGGAGTGGACGAAGTGCCGGTTGGGCCTACAATCGGTAACGTACCTAGGACACGAGATCGGACAACATGGCGTCACACCCAAGTTGGAAAACGTAAAAGCCATTGCTGAAGCACCGCCACCCAGGAACAAGGAAGAGGTCAGGTCGTTCTTGGGGATGGCGGAATACTACAGCAAGTTTGTGGTACACTTCGCCTCCAAGACTCACAACATGAGGCTGCTGACCAGGGAAAGCACTGTGTTCCAGTGGACACCAGAAGCCCAAGCAGAGTTCGAAACTATCAAGAAGGACGTCACAGGAGCTGTTCCTCTCAAGGGTTACGATCCACAAGGCACCACCGTACTGACGACTGATGCTAGCGACAAGGGCCTGGGCGCTGTACTCATGCAAGACAGAGGAAGAGGGGAAATGGAGACAATCAGTTTTGCATCCAGAGCACTGACGGATACAGAGAGCAAATACAGCGTGATTGAGAAGGAGATGCTGGCAGTCGTGTGGGCCATGGCGAGATTCCGGCAATTTTTGTGGGGGACACGTTTTCTACTCAAAACAGATCACAAGCCATTGGTGAAGGTGCTAACATCAAGCGGACATGCCAGTGCCACTCCCAGAATATCCAAAATTTCCCTAAAGTTACTCGAGTTCAGGTATGACGTGGAGTACATTCCTGGGAACCGGAACCGAGTAGCGGATTACCTGAGTAGGGCAGCCGCCATGGAGCCTGGAGAGGAAGACCCTGCAGGTAGTGGGGAGTTGGTAGCTCTCATAGAAGACCAAGAGACATTAATTGGCCAACAAGAATGGACAGAGGCCTACGAGGAGGACACCGATATGAAGGAAGTAAAGGGGCACATCGTACAAGGATGGCCAGATAAAAGAAACGTGAGGGCGAGCCTCAGGCCGTACTATGAAGTGCGGGAAGAACTGTCGGTAGGAGACAAGGGGGTATTCATATACAGAGGAGATAAGGTGATCCCCCCAAGGAACCTCACCTCAAAACTGTTGGACCTACTACATGAGGGACACCTGGGCATTGGGAAACTCAAGGCAAGAGCAAAACAAAACTACTGGTGGCCAGGCATGGACATAAGGGCTGAAAGGCATGTCAGGGAATGTCCACAATGTCAACGGGCAGATAAGACCTTAAAACCCTTGAGGCCAGCGATAGGGAAGTTTGACCTTCCTTCAAATCCGTGGGAAGAACTATCTGTAGACATTTTGGGACCTGTCCTAGATGACCAAGGCACACAGAAATATGTGTGTGTACTCATGGATCGATATTCTAAGTGGCCGGAGTTGAGAGTAGATGAGTCTATGGACACAGAGAACATCATAAAGTTTCTGTCAGAGACCTTCACTAGGGAAGGAATACCCAAATCGGTTTTGAGTGACAATGGGCCACAGTTCACGTCGGAAAGGTGGAACAAGTTCATGCAAAGAAATGGCATCACTGTCAAACACACGGCAATCTACCATCCGGCCGGTAACGGCTTAGTGGAGAGATTTAACAGGGTGGTGATGGGAGCCATACAAGCCGCCATATCAAGTGAACAGAACTGGGAGAAGGCGCTAGAGAACATGGTGTGGGCCTACAGAATAACCCCTACTGGCACGGGGTACAGCCCATTCCAAATATTGAGGGGACGTGAACCATTCACGCATGACAACAGGATTTGGAAGGAGAAGGTCGTCACCAGCGAATGGTCCCCTGCGGTGGTGCGGGCCAACCTGGAAAGAGCACAGACAATTTACAGCAATCACTACAACAAACGAAGGAATGTTAAAGGCACAGGCCTAGAGAAGGGAGAGTGGGTGAGAGTAAAGTTGGCCACTCTACAGAAGAAAGGAGACAGCAGATATAGCAAGCCTATGCAAGTTGTGGAAGTGTATGATCGAGCGGCCCTGCTGAGTGATGGGAATGTGTGGTCCCAGGACCGCATGGCCAGGTGCAACAAGGTTTTGGGCTGGGAGCAACACGGAACTGAATGGGAAGGCACAGAAGGTTCGAACGTGGAGAGAAGACAAGATGCTAGTGAGCAGCAAGGCGGAGTAAGAGCCGGGACGGAGAGTGAAGAGGAAGAAGAGAACGGAAGTCAAGGAACAGAAATGGACAGGTTGGAGAGAAGCATGAATGAAGATGGAGCTGTGAGTGAAGGAGCAGAAGGCCAGGAAATGCAGAGCCAAGAGACTATGGAGAACCCCGTCAGGGTTACAAGGAGTGGAAGGCAGGTGGTAAGGCCCTCCAGATATCGAGATTTCGAATTGGACACTGAACTGTAAGTGACTCAGCAAAGCTTGATAAAAAGGGGAGATATGTAGTGTGTGCATTCTAGTTTATGCACGTCACGTAGACGTGACGTGCGGCGGCCATGTTGGCGCGCTGCGCGCGCATCGGGCATTGCGCGCCGAGGAAGGCAACGATCGGCAGCGCTGGCCGGCGCTCCTCTGAAACGTTATAATTTGATTAAATAAATCCTTATTGAACCCTCAACCAGCATCCTGCATATCATTGATAGCATAAACATTACACATGTAGGGGTCTCTCCTGTCAGGAAAACAAGGCGAAAGGAGTTGAAAGAAAAAAACCAATGACCCACCAAAGACCGCAAAATAAATCTTTGTCATGCATGTAAATGGCTGTAATTTATTTACACCACCGTGGTTTGAGATTTTAGCATACACCCCACAGTGCCTTTCAGCTGTCAGAGAATTGCTGGTTAGAAACCGTACTCAAAAATACAGCAAAAAAGTAAAATACTGATCGAGTGTATCTTTGTATGTTATATTTATTTATACTCAATTTTGTCCTTTTACAATCTTGTTGCTGTTTGTGTTGACCCGTAATCTCCACTATTGCCAAATGTGCTGTCATGTATTTTATATACCTCATAGCAGTGAAAATGATTTGGTGTTTCCATGTCTTACAGTATTGTTACGCTGATGTAAAGTCTATGGATACATGTTGATTTCTGTGAGGCAGATATTTATGTAATCTTACCTGATAGTATGTGTTGATTCTGAAAATAAGGTCTTAGTTTTAGATAATTCAATTTAACTTGCATACGCAGGAGTCCTTTTTCCGCAGCTATGTTAGGCTTGAGGTGAATACCTAAAGTTTTTTTATTATTGGAAAGATTGCTTCAGTATGAGTTTAGTTTGGTAGGGTTAGACATCGGACATAACATTTCACATGTCTATAGATTACAAACACAAGACCAGAAAATTCATGAGAACAAGATAGTTATGGTTCTGTGTGAAGATTAATAAGAAGGCCATCTGTGACTGTGAAGCCAAACTTGCTGTCATAGAACATTGGAGAAAGTGAAAGAAGGTCCTGGACATGCTCTCATTCCCTGAGCTGCTCATCTTCGAAGTCCAGGAATTCAGGTAAGGTGAAGAAATAAGCACAAGAAGTTGAATCACGGGTCCCCTTTGTTCCACCACTCCCACTGTTTGAAGTTGTTCTAAGTCCTGAGTACCCCCAAGCCGCGGGGTCGTTCTCCCCATCCTATATGTATTATGCAGTTTATCCCGATGCTCCCTGACATCCTCGGGTCACCAGCGACTCCTCAACAGCCCTAGAATTTAAATTGGTAACAGAATATTTGGTAGTTGGGATGCCTCTAGAGCACCTTTGGGCCCTAAGGATGCAAGGTGGCCTCTAGTTGGGTTACCACCAGTCGATTCGTCCCGAAGATGACTGGCTCACTCAACCTTGCTTCAAGACTGGTCTCATCCACGAGCCTAGCTCCGCTGACTCCAGCACAGGTCCGACACCAGCGCTGCGGCCGACACCACAAAGTCGAAAACCACACAATATTTGTCCATTCTTATTCAGAAACCTCCCAAACTCATGCTGGCGACATAATGTTGATGATACCCCTTGTAATAAATTGGGTTGTTGGTTGAGGGGTGTGTAACCCTACTCAAGTAACAGCCACAATCCCTGTCAAGATGAACTACAAGAAGTCATAAAAATAACCTGTGCTTAACCTTCTGGTAACTTGGCACAATATCAGTCCGGCTTAACTTCCAGACAACGTGTAAAGTATTTATGCAGCACACAAACAGTAATAAAGTGGAAACCCAACACAAGAAAAATCCCACACTAATTTAGAAAAAGAGTGTATTTTAATAAATTATTTGACACCAAAACGGGCGAAAATCGAATCAGCGGAACCGGAGATGTGCAATTTTAAAGGTTTTAGGTAAGTATAGCAGGTAAAAAGCACAATAAAAGCACCACGAGTATATGATCGTGCAAGACCGGATGGAAGTCACAAGTTCAGGCCGACCCCAATGGAGCAGGGTCCAGGTTAGTCCCGCTGAAAAAGTTACCTTTTAACCTCCAGCCAGCATAAGGAGTTCATTTCGCGGCAGAGGTGGGAATGAGGAGCAGGGTGAGCGTCGCAGATGGCCGTCACTGTAGCACAAAGAGCTGTACGGTTGTTGCGGTATTTCTAACATCTTGTCAAGTGTTGCGGGCGGTCGTTGTTGGAAATTCACCTTGGCGGTCACCACGGGCTGTCGATGCCATAGCACGACGTGCAGATCTCTCGTTGTCGGTTGACTCTGGTGGTCACTGCAGCGTGAAGCTTTGCGCTGGCAGTTGGAAAGGAGGGTGGCAAGATCTCATTGTGGCCGGGTCCGTTCGCATGTCGTGAGGAGCCCAAAACTTTAAGATTTCTTCCTTTATTCAAGGAGGTGCTCAACTGATGCCACACCAAAGGTCCAGGACCTGGGAGGCACCTCTTGGGGATCAGTAATTGACTCCAGCAGGGCCCAGGCAGGTCCAATCAAGCAGGCCAGCTAGGTAGTTGCAAAGCGGCCTCTGGCGCTTGTTGTGTCCCTGTAGCTCAGAACAGGTGGCCAGTCAGCTGACCCTTCGAGTCCCGTCAAGTTTTTCACTACCAGGACATAAAAAAACAAAAAGTAAATGTTCATATTTTCACTTGTAACACACCCTGCCCTATGGTCTGTTTAGGGCCTACCCTAGGGGGTGAGTTATATGTATTAAAAAGGAAGGGTTAGGCAGTGCTTAATTTGAGCCGGTGGTTTCCGGTGCTCAGCACCGGCACTTAATCACCTACACCGGCGCTTTTCATGAGCGCCAGTTAAAGACACATTAATGTACAGGGAGATTAAGTGATTTGCCGAGAACCATAGTATGTTGAGTGGACGCCGAAACTCAAACATGCTTCCCCAGTTCCGAAGTTGGCAGCTGTGCCATTACGCCACATCCTCTGCCCACTTTCATGATTAGTAGTTGGTTCTGGTTTAGGCAGCGCTAACAGGAGAAATGTGCTGGTAAAAGCTGCCTCCTGATGAGGGCCCTGGCACTTATTTGTTTGATTGTTCGGTTTAGGCCTGGCAAAAGGTTTCCCCACCATACAGATTGGTATGTGTCAGTACGTACTCCAGTTATTCCAACACTAGTAACAACCTAATCATTATACATTGGCACATTCTGATTACTGGCAAGCAAAACTTAAAGAAATCTTTATTTGCTTTAGGTGAAGCCGTAATTTACGAGAGCTGTTGGTTCATACACAACCCAAGAAGGCCAAGGCAACCCCACAAACTGAACTTTGGGGCCTCCTGAAAGTGAGCGGTCATTACCCCTGTAGATCATGTTCTGTGTGCCACCTTACTATGACAACTACATCTGTTGATCTGGGTCTGAATACTCCATGGGAGCAATGGAAATGCACTAATGGTAATAGTGAGGGAGCGATTTACCTGATACCTGCCTATGTTCACTGCACTGTGGAGGCATGATCACTTGGAAGGTAAGTGATCGCATTTGTGAACACCGAAGCACCATACGATGCAGAGGTACTACCACCAAACTAACTAACTATTATTTCAGCATGAAGCACACAGAAAATGACTTGTCATGGGTAGTCATTGATAATCTAGATGTGACAGGAGAACTGACTAACTTCACGCAGTATCTCAGTCTGAAAAAACAATGGTGAGTGCATCGCCTGCACACTGTCCGAGACGGGCTTAACATTGACATACTGTAGCGACGAAGTGTGATGATGACACGCTAAGCACTCTCGCTTCTCGCTCCACGATGACAGCGCTTTATACTTCAAGTAAAATTCCCGGACAGGAATACTCACCAGATGCAGGTCACTCGCCAGAAAATCGCCGGAGTTGCCACAGCACTACAACTCACAGCAGTAACCGTCAGCGTAGAGTAGAACCCTGCCGCACACCAGGGCAAAGGTGAGCACTGCCTTCCTTCCTTCTTCCCATCCTCGTCGCCAGTCTGTGTAGCGAGGAGTCTACACACCACAGGGTCATTTAAGTAGAGTTTATTTGCATAGAAGGAAGGCAGCTTAACACCCAGATGGCTAGCTCCCCAACAGCCTTTCCTCAACTGTACACCAAGAACCTCCCCCGACCCGCAGTCCAAGAACCCTGCCACCCACCAACATTCAGCCCAAGGGTGCTTAGAACGCTACACATACCAATGATGTCATTGTCTGAGATCTAATATCACTGTCTACTTTGAGGTGACCTTTTGAGTCACATTAACAACATGCACATTTTATGATTCAGCTGAGCGAATCTTCTGGAGACTGTCACACAGATGGCGGTTTCATTTACTATTCTCACATTAACACCCTGCGAGCAGCGTTATGGAAAAATGGACAGTACCATCTATGTATTTAATATGTTAAAAGAATACATCCCTCTTCCATGAAGTGGTGATATTTAGTATTAAGGATAGCCTGCCACCGATTGAGGGTGGTATTCTCGGGTTAGTTTCTCGTACTCTAGCTGCCCACGGATTCAATTCAATTCAGTACCTGCGCACAGAACTTCAATACTCAGCTTCTTAGAGCAGGATCTCTGACATTTTGGTCGGAGTCACTACTCTCCCCCGCGCAGCTCCACCGTTAAGGCACTGCCCTTAGTGCCAACTTGAGCTTCAGGTAGGTGTTTGAGGCCCTCCTCCACCCGCGGACTCCTGCCTGTGCCTCATTCCTGGTGGTCTAGTGGAAGAGCCTGCTCTTCTGCTAGTCCGCTCTGTGGGTGTCAGCCTTTTCTGTTTTGCCTTTCTCTTCTGCCTTTTCTGTTTTACATTTCTGTTTTGCCTCTTTTTGTCTTTTTCTGTTTTGCCTTTTTTGTTGCCATTTCCCCGCCGTTGCTGCTCCCGCGGCCCTTCCCCCCAGCTGCTCCCACTCCCTGACCCCTACTAAATGGCGGCCGGGCCATAGACAAGTCCCATCTGCGCCTTTCCACGACCAGCACCCGGGACCCTGGTCCCCCGACCCCCAGCACTCTCCATGAACTCAACCCTGGACGCAAAAAGAACTGCCAGCTCTTGACACCGAGCAACACCCATGGACCGATCTCCTGCCAATACTGCCGCTGCACTTTCACCCACCTCCGGACCCAGGCAGCTACTCCCAATCCACCGGACGCCACTGTACACAAGCCCCTGAGCTGCATCCTCAACATACGCTCCCTGCACAGGCACGCCGTAGAAATCTGGGACCTTCTCAACACTAACTTGCCCAACGTTGCCTTCCTCACAGAGACCTGGACCAACGCCAGCTCTGCTCCCGATATCGTAACCGCCCTCCCCGACAGATACAAGATCCTAGGGAAAGCCCAGGAGGAGGCCTCGCCATCATTCACAAAAGCTCCCTCCAACTAACAACCACCAACTCAGACGATGCCTCACCCCTCATGGAACACATCCACTTCCAGATACAGCCCAACCCTAGAACGACACTCAGCGGAACACTCGCCCACAGACCTCCCAGACTCTGCACGTCTTTTACCAAAATCATTGCAGACTACATCGCTCCCCATGCCCTCGCCTCCACGGACTGCTTACTGCTCGGAGACCTGAACTTCCACCTAGACATCCTCAGCAATGCCAACACCACCGCCCTCCTGGAGAACCTCACCAACATAGGACTGAAGCAACTTATCTCCACCCCCACACACACAGCAGGACACACGGTCGACCCCATCTTCTCCGGAGGAAACATTAGCTTCAGCCAAACCACTGAACCGCTCTGGACAGACCACCACGGCATCCATTTCTCCTTCTCGAAACCCACCGCACACAAGCGCACGCCCCGCCTCCCACGCAGAAACTGGAACAATGTCTCAGAAGAACACCTCACCTCTGCCCTACTATGACAGACGTCAACACAGCAGCAAGCAACTTCCACCAATGGATCGCCATGCGCGCCAATACTCGCGCCCCCCTCCAGAACTCCACGAGACGACACAACACGGAAGCCACCTGGTTCACCACGGACCTCCAAGAATCCAAGCTCTCTTGCTAACGACTAGAGAAAACATGGAGAAACAGCAAAACCCCGGAAGCACGCTCCTCCTACAAGGCGGCCACCACGGCACACCACCAACTCATCAAATCGACAAAGAGAAACTTCATTCAAGACAGAATCCTCCCCAACTTCCACAACTCTTCGCCATCATAAAAGAATTTGCAAGACCCAACAGCGAAACAACCGACGTCCCTCCCTCCCAAGACCTCTGCTAACAAACTCAGCTCCTTCCACCTCAAGAACAAGACGCTCTACGACAACTTTGACGACCAAGACCATGGCACTGCCTCAACCCCACCTCCCCCCTCTAGTGACACCATCTAGCAGACCCTCCTCATCTGGGCCCCTTTCTTCACAGAAGACACAGCAAAGACAATGAAAAGTATCCACTCCGGAGCACCTACTGACCCCTGCCCGCCGCACATCTTCCACAGGTCCGCCACCACCATGTCATCGGAACTACGCCGAACTATCAACTGCTCTCTCGAGACCGCCGCATTCCCCGACGACTGGAAACACCCCTCTTTAAGAAGCCCTCCGCAGACCCGACAGGTCTCAAGAACTTCAGGCCCATCTAACTACTCCCTTTCTTCGCCAAAGTCATCGAGAAAGCCGTCAACACCCAGCTAGCACACTTCATAGAAACCAACAACATCCTAGACACCTCTCAATCCGGATTCCACAGCAATGAGACCACCCTCATAGCCGCCACTGACGTCATTAGCACCCTCCTTTACCAAGGCCACACAGCAGCCCTCATCCTGCTGGACCTTTCAGCATCCTTCGACACCGTCTTCCACCGCACACTAGCCACCAGACTCCACGAAGCTGGCATCCAGGGATCAGCCTTAGACTGGATTCGATCTTTCCTCTCAGGCAGAACACAATTATAAGACTCCCGTCCTACCTCTCTGAACCAGCAGTGATCAGATACGGAGTACCGCAAGGATCCTTCCTCAGCCCTGCGCTTTTTAACATCTACATGGCCCTACTCGCAACCATCGTCCGAAAACACAGACTCAACATAGTCTCATGCGCCGACGACACCCAGCTCATCCTCTCTCTCACCAAGGAACATCGCAGCCTGGATGAGCAGCAGCTGCCTGAAGCTCAACTCGGAGAAAACGGAAGTCCTCATCCTCGGCTCCACCCCCTCTGCATGGAACAACACCTGGTGGCCCCCTCCCTCGAAAACCCTCCCACCACAATGGACCACACATGCAACCAAAGCATCATACTTGGCTCTTCACTCACCATGAGCCACCAGATCAACGTCTTATCCTTCACTTGCTTCAACACCGTCTGCATACTTCTCAAGATCTTCAAATGGATCCCCCCGATGCCAGGAAGACCGTCACCACGCTCTCATCACCAGCGAACTGGACTACGGAAACACCCTCTACGCTGGAATAAAACAAAAAACTCATCCGCAAACTCCAGACCGTCCAGAATGCCCCGGCCAGACTTATCATCAACATCCCACGACATGACCACATTACCCAACACCTCCGCGACCTCCACTGGCTCCCTGTCGAAAGAAGAATAACCTTCAAACTACTCACACACTCCTACAAATCCCTCCAAAACACCAGACCCCAAAACCAATCTCCTTACACGCCCCCAAGAGAAACCTCCGCTCTGCCGTCCTTGCCCTAGTCATGGTTTCCCCACATTCTCAGGGCCAGAACAGGTAGCAGATCCTCCTCCTACCTCGTGGCCAAGACCTGGAACGAACTCCCCCACTGCATCCGACGAAGCCAGACACTGCACCATTTCAGAAAGGACCTCACGACCTGGCTCTTCGAATGACCTACGGAGCTGTTCACCCGCCCACACCCCCTCCCCAGCGCCTTGAGAACCTGACGGGTGAGTAGTGCGCTTTAAAACCTCTGATTGATTGATTAGCGGTGCGATGACATCAAACTGGCGCGCGCCTGCTGCATTTCAGCAGCCCCGGTCAGACGGAGGTGTCTGGAGGTGCATGTTGCAGCATCTCTATGTGATTGTCACCATATTTGTGCCTGTGATCATTTGTTAGGAGACACGAGCACGCCACTGCCGGCCACCATTAGTCAAGTTCATTATTTTTAAACAGGCACGGCATGTATAAATCATGCATTATGTAGTACATTTGAGGGGAAGAGTTACTACACCATATGTTTCTCAAGAGCCTGATGAGCATGACTATGTAAGTGTCTAGAGATTTGGACAGACACTTCTCATGCACCACGCTCCGTTTGCTTCTAGAGTTGGTGTGTTAATACTAATCGACTGTCACTAACCCATACATCTCTCTGGCTGTACCAGGTCCTTATTCTTCCAATGCGTGCCGCTATACAGTATTACAAAAAAAATGCTTCAGTTTGATTAGTTCCCCACTGTGTAACTGATCTGAGAAGTACATTGTATGAGTAATGTCTGTTGATTGCTTGAGCCAGAGAATCATGTGTTCGGGATTTCTGTATGTTCAGCAGGTCCGAGCCGTATTTACTGCAACTTCAAGGACGAAGTGAAACCATGTAATTATATTGGTGAGAAAAATCTATCAGCATGCACACTTTAGTATGGGTTTGTAGTGGATTCTTCACGCGTGTATTCACTTTACCACTGTGCACACTACTTTGGTCACATATAGTTTATGCATTATCTAATGTTGTGAGTCTTTTATTCCCTATTGCAGGCCAACAGTTAGGAGATATTTACATTTCAAAAGTATTTGCCAGAGGGGGCGTGGCTTGCAGCCGACGATGGCGGCAGCCTAGAAGGAGAGCTCCGTGCTTGAGGCGGCTCCCGGATCAATCCGATCATCTATCCGTTTTTCAAAACTTCCCGGGCGGGAAGGCACAGAAACCTAGGACCAAGCGGCAACGAACCGGACCAGCGGGACCTCAATCCGAGGTCGGGAAGTACGGTTCCGACAGAATCCGGAAGGGGCCTGTGCGCGGCGTCCAGACCGGGGACCACAGTGAGCGGCGAAACCGGGAGGAAGTGGCCTGTCTCGGGCACCAAAACCACCGGAAGTGCACGGCCGCGGAGAGCAGCGGCGACTGACAGACCGGAGCACCCAGCCGCCTTCACCGGACATCGGGGGCCCGCGACTCCTGACGTGGGACGCATCGGAGGTGAGGGAGACATAACTGCGGGCACCCGGCGAGGGAGGAGACAGGCGCACAGAGCCGGCAACCGCCATCTTGGCCGGCGGCGGCCAGAGCGCTGGGGCAGGAGACCGGGAATCCGCGCTACAAACCGCACCGTTCAGCAACTCCCCCCCGCCGCCCGCAGGCGCAGTGAGCGGCGAGGAGCCCGCATGCAGGATTGACTTTGAGACACCCCCGCCAGGCTGGGGCCCTGACACCTGACGGGCATCTACGCGGGACATTCGTCCTTTACCTGGTGGGGTCCGTCTGGGGCCGGCCCGGGGCCCCTCACCTGCATCAGAGGTCCCGAGCAGTGGATCCGACGGCCACGAGCAGAAGGTGGCACACGTGGACATTACGGGGGGCAGGGACAGTTCCCTCAGGGCGGCGCCGATTGACTGCATACCACGCAAATTAGCTCGAAACCTTACTGGCAGCCTCACACCATCGAACGTCCGGAACCCTGACCAGCCTGATACCCTCACTGGACGCAGCACCTAAACTGGCCCTCAAAGGCTGCACCTCACCCCTACGCACCGAGAGGGCCCCGAGATAATCCCTGAATACCTGTCTGAGGAGGTCAGGGAGGCACGGCCCCCAGTGGACCTTGGGGTGAAGCGACCACACGACATCAGGCCGGCCCGAGGGACGCCGAAATGGCCGGCAAAGGGCCTAAAAACGGTGCGGCCCAATCACGCCTGGACCGGTTTGCATATGAAAAGCCCGGCTCTCCCTCGCAGGAAGCCAAATCGCAATCGAGCAAGACGGCCGACGTGCCCAGTGGCAAGAAGGCGACAATTGACGACGTCATGCGGGCCCTCACACAGGTACAAGCCACGGTGGGGTCGATCTCAGCTGAGATTACACTTATAAGGGCGGACTTTCATAAAATGACAGAGAAGGTGAATAACATGGAGGTGGTGACCAAATCCTTGGTCGAAGACGTGTCGGAACTACAAATCAGCATGGAGCGCATCTCAAAAGAAAATAAGGAACTGCGCGACAAGCTTGATGATCAGGAAGGGCGCTCGAGGCGGAACAACATCCGTATAATAGGTGTGCCGGAATTGGAAGACACGAGGGCGATGGACCTATACGTGGAAAACCTGATCAAAGAGACTCTGAAGCCCAAAGGACTCTCAGCCTTCTTCACAGTGGAACGGGCACACCGGGTACCGGGAGGGCGCCATAAGACGGGCGCCAACCCCAGACCAATAATAGCTAGACTCTTCAATTTCAGGGATCGGGACGCCATCCTACAGGCGGCGAGGAACTCACCTCCCATTAAGATCCAAAACGCGACACTGGCATTCTTTCCTGACTACACGGCCGAGGTTGCACGAAGAAGAAGAACCTTCTTTGAAGTCATAAAAGAACTGAGGGCCAGGGAAATCCCGTACTCCATGCTCTTCCCGGCCAGGCTTCGGGTCGTGGCTGACAACAAGACCTGGTTTTTTGATTCCCCGGAGGTGGCGCAAGATTGGTAGGAGGGATGGAGAACGACGGGCCTCCCCCGTCGGTCCAACAGACCGAACAAGCACCGTACTGCTGGCTCTCGACAGGGCCCACAAGCCAACGACGAAGACGCAGAGAGACACTCTCCTTTGGCCGATCATCGTGAGGACAGTGCTGACGGAGGGCTATGAATCACTGCTGTTGCCTGGATGAATCGATGCAAAACACAGACTGACAAGGCCG
Organism: Lissotriton helveticus; assembly: GCF_964261635.1. Taxonomy (NCBI): domain Eukaryota; kingdom Metazoa; phylum Chordata; class Amphibia; order Caudata; family Salamandridae; genus Lissotriton; species Lissotriton helveticus. Next base: position 1,594,130,260 of record NC_136069.1, on the reverse strand, counting down.
CTTTGGACACTGGGCGGAAGGGCCTCCGCAGCTGAGGGAGGGGGCCGCCGACCACGGAGACACCTTCACCCCAGCGAGCAAGTACTATGTTATGGGTTGGGATCAAGCACTCTGCTGAGTTGGGGGGGCGGGCAGTTTTGAGTCCGTTGAGCAGGGGGGCAGGGAGGGGGGGAGTTGGGGGTAGGATGGGGTTATGGTTCTTAGTTTCTACACGGGGTCACGATTGCTACAAAGGGGCACATGAACACAGAATGATGATGTCACGATACTGCACGCGGAGTCACTACACGGACCTCCGGGTCCTCCACGAGCACGACTTCTCAGTCCGCATACCCGAACATGATGGGGGAGGGCACTGATGTAGAGCGGGCGTCCCCGTTGAGCCTTATGTCCTGGAATGTGAAGGGTCTGGGCGACAAAATTAAACGAGGGCTGGTCCTGCACAGTATAAAAAGACTGAATCCCGCCCTGGTCCTACTACAAGAAACACACCTCACAGGCACGGCCACAAAGGCCCTAGACAGGAAGGGCTATAGCATGGTGGCCCACTCTGAGTTTACAAGGGGATCCCGGGGCACCGGGATACTACTTCACCGCTCCTCCAGGTTTGTGATCCAATCAGTAGCAGTGGACACACAGGGCCGCTTCGCAGCGGTGCATGGACAGTGGGAGGGTAAACCACTTAACGTGGTATCAGTATACATCCCGCCGGCACTACACACCATAGCCTTCCCGGAACTAGGTAAATTCCTATTAGACCTTCCAGAGGGGGCTCTCGTAATGGGCGGGGATTTTAATGCAGTGGCTCAAGAGTCCCTAGACCGATACCCAATGCGTACACAAACACCGGCACACTCCAAATTGCAAGACTTCATGGAAGCGCAGGGCCTAGTGGACATATGGAGGCGGCTCCACCCAGTGGACCGGCAATACACATACTACTCAGCAGTCCACGACAGCATGTCGCGGATTGACTATTTCCTGACGTTGGAAGGGGGTCACCTCACTTACACTGACTCTCAGATTAGACCGCGAGGGGTCTCCGACCACTCCCCACTAACACTGACTCTCTCCAGTCAGGAACGGACCCGTAGGCGACTCTTCCCTATCTACCCGGGCTACCTTAGGGAGCCTGTTATAGCCAAGGCCTTGAAAAGAAATACACGATCCTACCTCACCGAAAATGTGGGCTCAGTGGCGTCGCCTACGATCCTGTGGGAGGCCTACAAAACGGTACTCCGCGGACAGGCGATTTCAGTGATCGCACAACACAAGCACACGCAGCGACAGGAACTAATAGGTCTGGAGGGACAACTTGACAAGGCAACACAGGACCACGAAGGGAACCCAACCGGGGACACACAGCACGCGCTCCGAATGGCCCAGCAACGCCATACCGATTTTCTGCGCCACAGAGTGAGGGAACACATGTCAGCGACTACGAGTAGGGTGTACGACATAGGCGACAAAGCAGGGAAGCTCCTGGCATGGCTGGAGAAAGCACGGGGAGGTCAGAGGGCCATACTCCAGCTGAAAGACCCGACTGGCGAGATACATACCAGTCCGGCAAGAATAGTGGAACTCCTGGCAGACCACTTCCACTCCGTGTACACCCCCGAGTATGAGGTCACACGGGAGATGGCAGAGAGCTCGCTCAGTGGAGTGCCGACTCGCACTCTCGCCCCCGACCAACGGGATGAACTTGACTCCGACCTGACAGCGGAAGAAATACAGTTAGCCATAACAGCACTACACCCGGGGAAGGCGCTAGGCCCCAATGGTGTGCCGATAGAGTGGTACAAGATTATGTCCGAAACACTATCCACACCATTGCTTGATATGTTCCAGGAGTGTCGGGAACAGGGGCGTCTGCCTCCTGATCAACGTACGGCCACAATTGTCGCGATACCCAAGCCAGGCAAACCCCCTGAGGATTGCGGATCATACCGCCCGATCTCCCTCCTTAACGCTGAGAGCAAAATCCTGGCGAAACTGTTGGCCACCAGACTCCTGCCTCACCTGACGTATTTGATACACCCGGACCAGTCGGGCTTCATGCCGCACCGGAGTACGGCGCTGAACCTGAGACGGCTGAACGGGGTGCTGGCCCGGGCCCCGCGGTTGGAGGAACCAGCAGCGGTACTGTCACTAGATGCCAAAATGGCGTCTGACATGGTGGAGTGGCACTATCTCTTTGCGGTCTTGGAACACATGGGTGTTGGCCCGACGTTCATTTCATGGGTCAGATTACTGTATACCGAACCCATGGCGCGGGTAACCGCAAATGGCCACATATCTAGGGAGTTTCCGCTGGCACGGGGCACGAGGCAAGGGTGCCCACTCTCGCCACTACTGTTCGCCCTAGTGTTGGAACCCCTAGCCACAATTATTAGAACTACCCAGCTGCTGAGAGGCATACAATGGGGAGGTGGCTGGGAAGATAGAGTATCCCTATACGCCGACGACATGCTCGTCTACCTCATGGACCTCCCGAACAGCATCCCGGTCCTATTGGCACTGTGCGAAACACACGGTACAGCCTCGGGATATAAACTTAACTGGTCCAAGTCCATACTCTTCATGGTACAGGGTGACACTCCAGCCTTACCTGAGGATTGCCAATTACTCATAGAACACGTCTCCTTTAAGTACCTAGGGATACGGATCACGAGGGATCACTCGACCTTCCTTGACATGAATCTTAAACCCCAGCTGGACAGGCTGAAGGCGGACGTGCGCCACTGGAAAAATCTCCCCTTAACTCTGTTAGGTAGAGCAGCGCTCTTTAAGATGATGGCGCTGCCTCGTTTCCTCTATGTCCTGGAAAACACGCCGGCGATGGTCCCCGTATCATTCTTCTGCCACGTGTCGGCACAATTGTCCGGCCTTCTGTGGGGTGACAAACCGGCTAGGGTTGCCCAATCGAAGCTAACCAGGGACTGGTACAGTGGGGGGATAGCCCTCCCCAACCTCGAACTGTACTACTGGGCCGCTCACCTCAAGGTGATCAACCAATGGGTCCACGCGGCACGCGACGACCCGGCATATGAGGCGGATAGGCACCAGCTGGGCACATCCACCCTTCTGGCCCCACTCTACAACAAAGGATTAGTGAGAAAGTTGGAGGGACCCACCAAACACACGGTAGCCATCTGGCACAAAGCACAGAGGCGACTGGCCTGGGAGGGAGTGATCACCAAACTCACACCACTGTGGGACACCAAAGCTCTCGGCAACCTGCGCAGCTCAAAAGGGTTTGATCAATGGGATACCATTGGGATCTCCACAGTGGGCGACCTATGGACAGGAGAGGGCGTGCTCTCATTTGCGACCCTGAGGGAGCAATATAACATGGAGGTGACCGAAACATACAGATACATACAAATTAGGCACGCACTCTTGTCAGTGTTGGAACCAGGTGTGGCGCTTCCGGAATCGGCCCCGTTAGAGGACCGTTTGCTTACGGACTACATGGAGTCCAGTGCAACCTCCCTCACTTACCGCAAGCTGATGAACAACCTACCGGACCCCCTTGGAAAGCTGAAGGACTACTGGGGGGGCGAGGTGGGAGACCTAGATGAGGCAGACTGGAACGCAGCCCTGGCATCGCCCAGGGAGGCGGGTATTTCCACCCGATTCAGGTTGATCCAACTCAAAATACTTCATAGGGTCTACTACACCCGCACCACACTATATAAAATACACAGAGCAGAACACCCGTATTGCCTGAGAAAATGTGGGGAGGAGGGTACACTGTTCCACACTATTTGGACCTGCCCAAACATACAGGACTACTGGAGGCGTGTCACACGCACGATCAGTCAGGCCCTCCAGAAACCGTTCACGCCTGACCCCAGAACATGTCTCTTAAATATATGGGGCCCAACAGATTTGTCATTGCATGCAAAGGGCTGGGTAATCATTGGCGTAATGATGGCAAAGCGTGATATCGCGAAAAACTGGGGGGCACTAGAGGCACCGACACTAGCGCTATGGTGCAGGAATATGGATGTGCTCATGGTGATAGAGAGGGCAGTGTATCAACAGAGACATAATCCACGTAAATGGAACAGAATTTGGACTCCATGGAATACTTACAGGGGGGACATTTGTGAGCCTTTGCCCGAAGAGGAGGATGGGGACAGCTCAGGGGACGACGAGGACCTGGAGTAATGAGATGGGGGAGGGGGGAGGCCCTGATGCGTAGCATGGCCCGGGACCTGGGGAATGTAAATGATGGAGAGAATGTACTTACCAGAGACTGTATTTGGGGCTGCTGAACGCATAGATACACACCAATGTTGCAATAGACTACAGTTCATGATCATGCAATGCAACCCTTGAAGTAGCAAGTTTTAAGTTGGGGGGGGGGGAAAACACAAAAGGTTGCTCTATTAAGCGTAGACAGCTGAATGTTGACGCTGCTCTACAGAACGATTGATTACCATTGTATACCATGTGATAGCAACAACAAAAATAAAAATAAAAAAAAATAAAAAGTATTTGCCAGAGCAGAGAGGGTGCCTTGAGTCCTGACAAATGCCACTGACACCTCCTTTTAGTGTTGATACAGGCAGAAACATGTCGCCCTCTATTGTGAGTAGACCTATATCCTACTGTTTTTACCCAGCCACTTAGGGACTCATTAAAATGCACTTAACCACCTAGTAGTTAGTTTTATTCCTTTCCAGTTCATTATTCCCCTCTGCACACCCACATACCCCCTTAGACCAGACAAGTTGCCTAGCTAACCATTTACACTCTATCCTCCCAAGCTGCCCTATATATTGAAGGGTAGTAGTTTTCATCCACTCCTTAGAGATGTCCGGAGGGGCCCAATGAATGAAGCATGTGACCCATCGGGTGGGTGAGGGCCTTTGTCCTTAAACAGGTAGGGGTTTTCCCCTAGATCAGCCAGATTTTCGGGTTATGTTCAAGATATGTTTGCAGCTAGTTCTCTTTGTGTTGTCTACAGTTATGGGAGGTTGAACTGACTGCCTAGTGAAGTTTGACAAAAGGTTTATTTTGTCAGGTCGAAATTGCAGTTTAAAACTGCATACACATGCTTCCATGTCAGGGCTTGAGACATGTTTTTGAGGGGCTACTTAAGTGGGTGGCACAATGAGTGCTGCAGGCCCACTAGTAGTATTTAATTTACGGGCCCCGGGTACCTGTATCACCTGCTTTACTAGGGACTTATACGTAAATTAAATAGGCAACTTGGTGTAGGCTTCTTCGACCGTGTTTACAGGAGAAAGCACAAGCAATTTAGCATGGTTAGCACTGGTAAAGTGCACAGAGTCCTAAAAGCTAACAAAAAATGGGTTCAGAAAACAGGACAGGGTCAGGGCATAAAGTTTGTTGGTGACCCTGCAGAGAGGGCCAGGTCCAACACCCCTTTGCAACAAAAACCTATTTCTGGATCTGATAGATGCCAGTGGGTTGGACACCGACACCTCCCTAGACATTGGCATTTCTGCTCCTAAAACTTCAGTGACAGTGGAGTCTGACTCCTTTGCTACAGTGATCAGGAGGGAAGCTGAAATTTTGCATCTCACCCTCCCAACAACAGAGGTGATGACAAATGATTTAACTAAAGTGCTCAACCAAGTCAAATGAACTAAGAACCTCTGTTTCCCTTCAATAAGACCCAATATCCAGCACCTCCACATCCCTCCTGGGAGCTGCCGCAAAACCACTTTAAGTCACCCTTGTCAGCACAAGATCGCCCAGTGAGAGGCCTGCATCCCCTTGTACCTCCCCAGGTGAAGAAGCATCACATCCGACCAATGGGTGCTCCCGACCTTCGTTATGTAGTCCTTATTCTCAGTTTTGTCGCCCAGGATAGCAGTTGTGCATTCACTCATGTCACACAAGGTTTCACTTGTGTCACCCAAAATCTTAATTACACCATTGTGAGAAATCATAATGATTGTGCTCATGCTGGGCCCTAGTAGCCAATGGCATATTTAGGATGGATACTATTGACTACATAGAATAAAGTGCACTGAGAGGAGTGCTAGGTGACCAGGCCTTGATGTGGTGGATACTTATAACCACCTGGAAACCACATCAAGTCCAAGTGTTGTGTGGTTGGCCAGGATGAATTCTTTAAATAAAGGACTGCCCTACCCAGGGAAACATAAGATATGCCACACTTATGTTCACCACTTGATCGATTTCTTTTTGTGTGTACTTGTTGCATGACTGTGATCCGGCATAAATAATGCTTATGAAAGTGTAGAGAGGGGAATGAAGCAGAGAGACTCCTCTTTAGTTCCAAGGAGTCCTTCAATGGCCGATGGCATTCTCGGAGCTTCATAAAACTCTGCAATAGTAACTAGAGTTGTTCTCCACCAAGGTGTAAGCCAAAGAAAAGCTCATCACTATGCACACGTAGTGTATTAAGTAAAAGTGTGTTTGAATTTTAAATAGGGCGCAAGTTTTGATGAGGATATCAGTGTGGTGCTTTAAAAAGGAGGAGCTTTGTGGAGCGATGCCGTTATACCCAAAGTACGTCTAGTGTGTTTTGTGAATCTGCTGGAAAATTGTTTGTAGGTTGCCGGGGACTGCAGCCGGAACTTAGAGTTAGACTTGTGAGCGCAACCGAGAACAGAAGCTTGTATTGCAACACGCATTGTCTGTCAGATGATTGCCTTTTACAATCCCAGGTTTGCGGAAGATGATAGTATCGTGATCTACTGTGGGTTGAGATCCAGTCCCACAGTCAAAGACAGCGGAGGCCGCAGAGCCTACTCACGAGTGGCTATAGTAAGAAAGCTGGTGTACTGAGGAAACTTGAATAATTGTCACAGTGCCCTAGCATTTCCTAAAACCATGGGAGTGTGTAGCAAGCAAGGGGTTGACTCAGGATGCTTACAATGCAATGTTCATACATGTAAGGAGGGCAGGATGAACATGGCAGCATGTACACAAGGTCAGTAGCAAGGTAATGTGCCCAACAGAGGGAGTCCCAGTGTTTTGTAAACTGAGGATTTACTTGTAGCAAACTGTAGAACTAGTCTAGATCCCTTTGTGATAAATAACACTTGAGCTTTGGTGAAATGGATATAGTTACATAGTTGATGGGGGTGCCCTGACCCCCATTTAGAGTCAGCGGCAACTCTACCATATGCAAAAGCTCAGTAGAACATGAAGATGGTAAATAAAGGTGGACACGGAGAAGAGAGCCTTGAGGCTTCATAAGAGCTGAAAAAGATCATGGCACCTGGAAAGATTGGATCTACACAATTTATCCTAAAGAACAGCTGCATTGAAAGGAATAGTAGGGGAAGGATATGTCAAATGGTAATTAAAAAGGAAAAAAAAGTGTAGATGTGGAGAACACCCCCTTTTTCACCGCTTTGTTCGCCATGGGTTGGCAGGGTATGCTCAGACATGAGTCCCTTGCTCACTTTGCCACTGGATTCAAGCAAGCCGGGCTGAAGACGGCTGTAATGCCAGAAACCGGTCCTGGGAAGCTTGTTTCCGGTCCAGGGAAGGCATGGCTTGGCAGTTCGGGCTGGACTGTTCCCATGAGGCACAAGGTCAGACTGATTTGCATATGGCCATGTCTGATCTGGGGTGGCAGAGTGGGCTAAAGAACGGTGATGGATTAAACCCAGATCTTTTGACTGGGTGTGAGTGTTTGATTGGTTTGGATGCTCCGTCCATCGCCACCCCCTTTTGCACCGCATAGATGTGGAGAACAGCATTGGTTCTCAGTCTTCCAGCCAATTTTACATCCAAATGACACCGGATTTTTCCCGAAACTCTAAATCAGACTGAAGGTTTTTGTCTTAGTGGAGTGGAGTTTGTGTGATTCAGGAGTGAGATGATCTAATAGTTTTGATGAAGCAGAAGAATATTTTATTTGGATGCCCATTTGTTGTCCTGCCCTCCTCTTTCTATGAGCGGGATATCTAGAAAAGAGTGTTTGTCTCGTGTGTCTCATAAATGAAGGGGACCAAAGTGAAGAGCCATGTTCTGGATTGAACCTAATTGAGTGATCTCTCAGTAAGTTCTCCTTTTATACTAATGTATTTTATCTATCTAGTTATTAAATAAACAGGTTCAGAAAAGAATTTCCACATTCCTACTCACCCATGAGTAAGAGATTATTGAATTTGCCAAGGAGAGCGTGGGTTACTTGTACATTTTTTTTACCATGTAGTCAGATGAAATGTATCTAAACTGTGGTTTTTAGGCTTTGAACTGGAGGCATTTCCTCTCCAACCACATAGATGTTTGATCTAACCCATGTGCAGACGTAGAAGGTGCATGAAAACTCATCGGATCAAAATCTGCATGGTTGTTTGTCATCGGCATAACTGTGTTGTGAATCAGCTGCTGAGTGTTGTGTATGAATATGAACGTACTGAGGAAAGTGAGTAATAGTCAGTATTACAAAAATATCAAGAACTTTGTGCTTTAATCAGTAGCAGATCTTTTGAGCTATTTCACCTCTCTCAACAAACTGCAGCGCTCACGATTATACGTAACAAACCAGAGTACAAAAAAGGAGAGTAAAAATTGTGATTAACAGGTCTATGGAAAATATCAAAATGCAGAAGTGAAAATGTTTCCACTGAGTTTAATTGTACAAAGACCTACGTTAACGTTTGCCCTAATACACTAATACATAGGTGACACTCCTTCGTTAGCAGAACCTCTTATTTTTTTTTAATAAACATATGCCTTGCTGTCACTGTCATTGCATGGATGGAGACCCCTTTGCCTCTATGCTCCCACCCGAGACACACTTCTCCCTCACCATCTTAAACCTATCAGTTACACCTTCCATCATTCATAGCCAAATCTAACCTTAACCTCGACCGTTACCGAAACCCTACCACCTACCCTTCTCTACAAATTTGATTTAAAAAATGGCTCAGCATTAAAAATGCTCTGTTTATCTATTTACTAGCATTCAATCACTAAAAACATGTCAGGGACCCTTATGTTCGCCCAGCTGTCCCTCCAGCACAGAATAAGGCGAAAGAAGAGGGTGGGGGGGGCGTAGGCATCCTCTTAATCCACTTATTAATAATATTATGTAGAGTAATGAAACCAACACATAGGTAAAGCACCTGTATCTGCAGTTCAAGCTAAGACACACCCACCCCAGATGAGGCCTGGACAGCAGCAGTTCACGCTGCCTCATAAATAAATATCCAGGAAGATAGGTGTGAGTAGAACCTGCCCTTCCCAGTCCTCACTTTACTTTTACCAAGAGGACAGTTATGAAGCGGCTCAAAAGGAGCGCACATCAGGTAAGTCAGAACCAGATTCAAGTCCCACTGGGCATCACAAAAGGAACAGGGGGAAACATATGAGTGATGCCTTTCAAGAATCTATTCACAATATACGAGGCTTTTGAAAGGTGACTGGACAATGAGGGAATAACAGGGGCCTGTAAGTGGTGTCCTTTGCTGGACTGTAGAACGGAACACGCTGATGAGTGTCTCCAGGGGAGTTTCTAAGGGATTCCTTCCGGGTGCCTGATGTGAATGGTGTGAGTGGTGGCCTTAGTGCGTGGTCGGGCCTTCTGTAGGGCAAAGCAGATTTGTTATAGGCCTGGCCAGAGCACCTGATGCAAAGTAAAGTGGAGGAATCCTGGCAGAGCTCTGAACTGTAAAGAGACCTTGTCCTGTGGAGGAACAACGTAAACCGTGTAGCTAGGACAAACATCCCCCCCTTCCCCCCACTCCTCCAAAGTGTCTTTCATGCGAAAGGAAGGGTAATAACAGTGGGGCGTGGGAGGAATTAAAGGGAAGGAAACTCAGGGGCTTAACCCAAGCAAACAATTCCCACTTGTGAAAGGTCGTTTTCCAGTACATATGAGTATTTGTGCCCTTCCTGTTTTGTAATTCATGCTCTTCAACGCGGTCATTCTGAATATTTTAATTTTGTTTAAAAGTGAAACAATTATTACTTAGTCAGGGCTCGACTGGTCATTTATGACTCAGGAAGATCACCGGTGGGATGGGGGAGCGGCTGGCTGGGTGAGAGCTGAATGGGATTTTCCATCCAGGCAGGACTGAGTAAGTGGCAATTTCCATGTATTCAGAAGCATAATTTGGTGCTGCGGTGGACTAGTACTACCGAGTGTTGCAGCAAACCTTAACGTAGTGCTGTCTTCGATGAGGTTTCTTCAAAAAGTGAATTGTATGACCCTGTCTCAAATATTTAATGGGGGCAGGGGTCGAAGAATTAGAGAGCGGGAATAACCCAAGGATAAGAAGAGTGGACGGAGTCAGAGGCGTGGCCAGAATGCGCAAACTATTCACATTTTTTGTATTTGTTTGGCATTTCAGTGCGAGTTACAGCTTATTAGGAGGTTATTTAATTCAAACAATGGATACACATGTTTATTTAAGGTTTAACGTGAGTTATTGACATTAAATACATTCACAAAGTGGGATATGTTTCCAATCACAGAATGTCCCAAATGCGCTAAAAAGTGGAATCACAAGCCATTTGTCTCCGACCCATGGAGTTTCTGTCATCAGCACTTCTCCCTTTTTCCACAAGAGCAGTTCAAACATAAATGGGAAAATATCCTAATTTGGAATGGTTTTCTACATCATTATGGCTCCGCCATATTTGACACATAATACAACATCCGCTGCTTAATCTGACAATTTTAACTAATAAATAGTTTGAACCTCAAACGGATCAAAAGTTACTAAAACATGTGACTGGTGTTGCTACGAAGTGGACTGCTCTTTGCCAAGGTTGACCGATCACCTTTCTCACTGCTGCATTTGTATGTTACACTGGTACTAATAAGGCAAAATCTTTCCAAGACTGTTGGCATGTGTAAAAATGTCAAAATAATAAAGTATCAGCAAATATACTGCATTATGCTGCAGCCTGTTTTTTTTGCTGCATAATTTGGTCAACTCTGCGGCATCATTTTGTCCTCCTTTGCTGCATAATTCCAGTGGCCCAAAGCAGGCAGCACGTGTTAAAAGTGCTTGTGTATGAAGTAGAGAGACTGTGAAATGTGCTAACTTCTTTGGTGTGCGTGCAAATCCTGCATTACCGATCCCTGGTTAGTTGCAGCTACTACTGCTGAAACCAGGCCAATGGAGTTACCAATGGGTGAGATGAACATGAGTCAAAACTATCCACTAGACATAACTCCGATCTCTCTCTAGGAAGAACATTAATCACCTGAGTTGTTATGACATTTTTATTGTTACTACACAATAGAAGGGGGTTCCCCGGTATGATAAATGATGTAGGCAGGAAAGAGGGGGATTTAAAGCAATATAAATAGAGAACACAGACCCTGCCAAAATGGATATCTGAGGTCCTCTAAAGGATCCTCGTAGATTATAGAGGGAGCAGTCTTAGAAATGCATCAGAGCCATCAGATATATATGGATCAGTCAATCATTTTTATAGAAAATATATATTTCTTTATTTTTATACAGTAGGACATTGCTAAAAAAACATTCAATAAATACATACAGAGAATTCACAAGGTTACGTCAGAATATTTTTTCATATGGTATGGTGACCAGGATATATTCATATTATTCACTGTTCCATACACTCCAGGGCACTCCTAGCAACTCAAACAAACATTCATACCTTTGGGGAATCACTCAATCTGACATACACTCAAGCAAAGTATCCATTGTGTAGCTGACAATGCCTGCAACTAAGGGGTGGAATGGTGGTTGCATGGACGGGGGCGTGGAGAGAAGAAGGCAGATTAGATGGTAAATGTTGTCCGAAGGGCTCAAATGCTGCCGTTCTAGAAAGAGGCGCCAACGCGCGTTTCGGTGTAAAACACCTTTGTCAGGGCAAGCAGGTACCGCCAAGGAGGGGAACAAACAGGCTGAAAATTAAAGACATTTCCTAATATTAGATAGTGGACTGATTTCATATTTTATGGACTGCACGATAGTTAAAAATAATTCAATTCCATTATTATTTATGACATTTATGATACATTTAGTAGACTTTAAATATAGAGACTCTGATATCAAAAATAAAGGCTCCCAGGATGCATCTCTCCACAATCGGAGAGTTAAGGCCAAACACAGTTCGAGGCCTTTATTGTTACTAACACTCCCACCCAAAGTTAGCACCCGGTTCAGTAACACCAATCGCACCGCCCTAGAGCCGGCCCTTCTCAATGATCCTGTGACCTCAGTGACGTCAGCTTCATAGGCCTGTCCGCAAGACTGGAGGTGAACTTCAGTATGGATTGTGGTGGACAGGCCTTCAAGGTTAATCCACCCTTGCCACCGCTAGGGTCCACCTGCACCTGCTAAGACACCAGGGCTTCTAAGGTCTAGCATGGGATTGTGTTCCATCGGGAGAGTGGTCTGGGGAAACTGGTCATGGACTGAACCTGGTTCCCCAGTTCAAATGCAGAAGCTCTCACCACAGTGCCACATCCATTCCCCCACTGATCACCATACTGCCCCACTGATAGAAGCTTGCACTGCCTTCAGCTACAACCCAATTGTGCCCCGCTATAAACCCCTGGATGCGACTCAATACAAATTACGCACTAGACCAGAGCAATATGCTGCCTAAAAAAAGTAACAACGTCATGGAAAAAGCATACACTCATATGCAAGCTTAAGTAAAGTTAGGGAAATATAAGCAGGAACAACATGGTTACTTAATGATTTTATATTCACTATACAGAAATCAGTGAGTGTTTTTGCCTGAAGAGTTAAGCACATGACTAAAGGGTCAGGAAGGGACTTGTTTCAATGTCCATTGCTTATATCCTTACAAAACGTAAGCAGTATAGTTTAAAAAGACCACATCCGTGAACACAGGGCCACAGTACACATTTTGTTTTCCAGTCTACCCATCAGTCCGGCATTGCAGTACCTCCAGGATTGGTGCACTTCCCCACCCGGGGACACAATGCTGTTCAAAGACAAGAAAACAAAAGTAGGGCTTCACTGGCAAACTCTGTAAAGTGACGCTGATGTGTTTGGGTGTGAATTAAATCAATCTGGCCACTTTGCGACCACTCCAGCTTGCTTTATTCAGTTATTTATTTATTTTTCATATTTTGAACCTTTTATTCCTGAAGCTGCAATTTGGAATAGAAAATGTAAAAATAGATGACATTTCCATCAAAAGTGTTTTTCTTTTTTGGATCCATTTCACAGGGGAACAAATAAAGGAAAGGAGGGAAGAGAGGGTGAGAACGGTTACTTGAAGTCACGGTTTTCAGTAAGTGAGGAAGAGCAAGACAGAAAGAGCGGGAATACAAGGAAGAAAGGGGGGGGCAGCTGCCAGCAGAGCAGAAGGAAGCACAGTCCTTTTCGCTCTGGGCAGGAAGGAAAAGACAGAGTCCTTTTCCTTCCCTGCCCACGCGTCCGTCCCCGAATGGCCACGAACCCTGAGCCTTATCTTAAGGCCCTGGCTATTTCTGCCATCCTGGGACGCATGTAACATTTAAAAAGTAGGGGAACGGAATCTATTGAATTTAAGAAGTAGGGGCACGACGTGCCCTGCCAATTCCGCTCACTTCGACCACTGCCTGGGAGTTTGTTGAGAACCAGCCAAATCTACATCAAGAGTGTCTGACTCACATGCCACTTTTTCTGGTGTGGTGCAATCTAGTGCTATTCATCGCCATGCCAGCCCAGCACCCAGCTCACTGCTGTGAGTCAGTGGGAGGATAGAAAGAAATCAGCACTTGAGACCTGATCCCTTGAGCCCTGCCTGATCGGGAAATCGACTGAAAATAAAATTAATCTTTATCGACGTGCGGCAGAGAGCAGAAGCTGGACATCATTAGATTGATATCAAACTCTGTAAAGACAGTAGTAGAGGTGCTGTCTGAAGGAGTTTATAAGGCAGGTTGTTGTATTCGCTTTGTTTTTTCTTTTTCATCACCTAGAAGCACCTTTATTAAGGACCAGGCCAGTCAAGTGACTTTATCTACACCAGCCTGAAATGACAGATCCAGACCTGGCCATTTGAAGCATTTTCAGATTTAATGCTTATGAGAAGGAGAGCAGGGAGGTGGTGGAGGTTGTGGTGGAGGTGGTGATGGTGGTGGAGGTGGTGGTGGAGGTGGTGGTGGTTCGCTCCGTTTCCTTCAGACGCATCTGAGCGGTTTGCATCTTGGAGGAGGACAAACAGCGCAATGGAATAGTTTCCTTAATTGAGCTATTGGACCACTGTAGCCACACAAAAAATGATAGCAATTAGTGCTCAAAGTGGTAGTTTATCTGAAGCGCCCTGTGAAGGTGCTGTGAGGCAACATTCTGGTTCTCGCTTGAAATGGTAGCTCTTTACATTTAGTGGTATGTACATTTTTTGTTTTTATCATCTCTCACCCCTATGCAAGTGTGGATCCTTCAGGTCACTTCAAGGTTTTTTGGAGGGGAATTCTCTTCTCACTGATAACTGTAATAGGAGGAGGGTTGATGAGTTGGTGAGTGATATTATTTATAAAGCACCTAACAGAGGCTGAATGTTCTTTTGGGACTTGAATGCAGTTTCTGAGGCAGATGTTTCTGTTCACCCTGCATCTGTCCTGGTATATCGTCTAGTAGAAAATACCTCTCCTGACAAAGCCCAAATCGTCCGCTTCAGAATTTCTTTTCTCAGGATTTACCAAAAGATGCAGCCATAACTATCCACCGATACTTTCCAACCGTTAAGTCTTTTCTGATTATTCTAGATGCAGGTCGTTCACCGGGATCCTATTGCTGTTCCTAGCTGTTGTTGTCTTGCAGACTCCTTTTTTTTTAACACACTTTATTGATGGCCGCATTACAACATAATATGTGGAAAGAATTCTATCGATAGTCTTTTTTTCCTTTTTTACATCAATTACGGTATATTGCCACATATAGATTCTGTTCCAATCATTCCATGTGATATACAGAACAAAAGTCGTATTCTACAGTGATATTGCTACTAAAATAGCAGTGGATATGTTACGTAATTACAAAGTTTTGTATATAATTAACAAAAGGAACTTATGCAAACCCGTTCTCTCCCCCCGCCCTAACCCTCCCAAACCTTCTCCTGGTCCGTCTTACTTCAGCTTACACAGTACTCAAAGGAGGTCTATATAGATGTATCGTTCCAGGGAATGTAATTTCCATGGGGAGGTCGTGTTTGCTTGGGCCTCCGGGCCCAAAGCTGAGAAGTCACAAGGCACCCTTGTATATTACGGGGTCGGGGTAACTTGTATGGGGGACAAATCAAGAGTTTCCAGCTCAAGTATCATAGCCTCCCAGTCCATTGAGATGGGTTGTTTCCTCAGCCCTCTCTCTTCCTCTCTACAAAGAGCTGCACCCTCCGCCCTACCCCATTGTAGCATATCAGTTTGCCAAGTGGTGACCGCCGGGCATCTGGGGGACTTCTACCTCATGGTGAGAACTCTTATCACCAAGATGAGTGCCAGATCTAAGAACTTTAACCGTACCTTTTGTACCTTTGAGCGCCTATAAAGGCTTTGTCTCCTCTACAACGGGGGCAACAAAGGAGGGAGTCCGGAAACATGCAATGTATCCTTTTCGGGGTAAGGTATGATCTATGAAGGATCATCGCCTGGATACATTTCAGCTTCACATTACGCGATACTTTTTTGGGGTGTTCCAGCATACATTTCCATGCTTTGTCGGTAATCTCAACACTAGAGTCCTCTGCCCAGTGTGCTCTAAGAGAGGTAAGTGCGATTGCTGCATGTGCCCGCACTCCAGTATACAACCATCGTACTAAATGCCCCCCAGGACCCATGTAGTATAAGAGGTGTACCAAGTTATGTTGTGGGGGTCCATTCCTCTGTGGGGCCCATGTGGTTCTGATATAATGTGCCACAGTAGCGTGTAATAGGTATAGGCGCAGTGGTGCACCCGTGGCCTGAAAAAAGGAGTTGTGATCTAGCATGGTGCCATCACCAGAGAACACACCCACGTCTTCAACCCCATTGTCTGTCCAGTCCTGTATTCTGGCCCTCGTGAGTCTCCCCTGTTTTGTAGGGATACCTAGGATGGGAATGTTCGTGGTGTACGGGTTCGCTGTGGAAGTGTATGATAGAGCCTTCCTCCAACAGTGTAGAGCAGTCTTCAGTAGGGGAGGGCAATCTGGGGGGTATCCTAGCCTTCGGCAGTAGCAAGGCATGCAGCTCGCCCGATCTAACCTCTGCGGCGTGAACCCAATCTCCTGCAGATTCCTTCCCACAGTCCAGTATGATAGCCACTGTAGCTGACTCGCATAGTAGTAACTTCTAAAGTCAGGGACTCCCAGTGCGCCATTTCCTGTCCCCAGTTGGAGCTTCCAAAGACTTATTCGACTGCGGCCAGCACCCCGAATGAGATTCACCAGTATAGTCTTCAATGTGTTAAAAATTGACTGAGGGAGGACCACGGGCAAATTCACAAAATAGTATAATAGGCGAGGCAGCATCACCATTTTTGAGATGGTGATTCCTCCCATCACCGATAATGGTAAAAAGGACCAGAAACCTGCACTAGCACGGAGAACCGTTATCGCCTGCAGTATGTTGCCCTCAATTTGATCCGCCTGCTTTCTGTAGACTTGAATGCCTAAGTACTTAAAAGTGGTGGGAGTGACCGATAAGGCGTAAGTGCCAAACTGTAGGAGGGTTAGGTGTGGCGTCTCCTGAAAGAAATAGCTTGTCAATTTCTCAGGGTTTATGGCCAGGCCTGATAAGCGCTCAAAGGTGGCAAATATATTCAGGAGAGGGGCATTGTCAGTTGTCAGGTCCCGTAAGTTTAGGAGTATGTCATCTGTATAGATGGATATTAGATGATGTACCCCATCAATAGGAATACCAAGCCGGTCCGCTGAGTCCCGAAGAGCCAGAGCTAAGAATTCCAATGCAAGTACAAAAAACAGGGGGGACAATGGGCACCCCTGCCTTGTGCCCCTGTGAATATTATATTGGTCTGAGATATAGCAACCCGTGTGAGCTCTGCCCGTAGGGGACGTATATAATAAGTGAACCCATCTAAGGTATGTGTCCGGGAATCCAAACCATCTCAATGTCGCAAACATAAAGTCCCAAGAGAGGGAGTCGAATGCCTGTCTAAGGTCTAGTGCTATGCACCCTACATATTGGTAAGTTTGTGGCCTTCATTACATAGTTTAGCCGTCTGGTGTTTAGAGAGGTGCTGCAGTTTGGTAGGAAACCGCATTGGTCACAGTGAATAAGCGTATTACGGTATGGTTGTATGCGCTGAGCAAGGGCCTTACTTAGGATTTTATATTCGGTGGATAACAAAGAGATGGGTCTGTAATTAGACATCTCTAAACCGTCTCGCCCTGGTTTGGGTATGGACGTGACCAGCGCTTGCATGGTGGAATCTGGCAGGCGGCCAGCCGCAAAGGCAGCCTTGTACATGGCCTCTAGCATGGTTACCAAGGACTCTGAGTAGGTATGGTAAAATTCTACAGGGAGTCCATCAATCCCAGGCGTCTTGTTACGGTTTAAACCCTTAATTGCAGCACGGATTTCTTGTTGAGTTATGGGGCCATCTGTCTTTTTGCACATCGTCGGGAAGCACCGGCAAGGGGAGATCCTGTAGGAACTCTGTGATGGAGGAGCCTTTTACAGGAGCAGGGAGTGCGTAGAGTGCTTCAAGGTAATCGTGAAAGGCTGCATTTATTTCTTTTTGTGTGTGGACTATGTGTCCTGTCAGGGTACGGACTCTAGATATGATCGGCGGGTCTGGTCTGTCTCTGACAATGAGGGCAAGTAGTGCACCGGATCTATCCGCTTCGGTGTGTTTCCGTTGGCGAAATGCCCTGTAGTCTATTGTCCGCAGTGTCTCTAGCGTTTCCGCATGATCTATGTGGGCGGATTGCAATGCTTCTCGTTTGTCAGGATCTGACACTGCCTCCCTCTCCAGTGCATCTAACTGGTGTTCAATGTCCTTTAACTGTTGGTGTGTCTCTTGTCGAGCCCCCACTAACTGTCTGATCGCCGCCCCCCCTAACCACCACTTTTAGAGCATCCCATTCAAGCAAATTAGAGGAGGCTGTGTGTTTCAGTTTTCAGTCAAGTAGTTAGTAATAGTGTCGGACAGGGTCGTGCGGAAAGGGGCGTCTTCAAGCAGGTGTGGGTGCAATTTCCAGGTGGGTACTGGGGTAGGCACCGTGCCCCAGCTGAGTGAGAGCTCTAGGGGGTTATGATCGGAAAAGGTTTTTGCTAGATATGTGGAGTGGTGGGCCTTCATGATGATGGATCTCGAGCAGAGGAACCTGTCAATTCTGGTATAGAGACTGTGTACAGGAGAATAAACGGAATATTCCTTGTGGGTTGGATAAAGGCATCGCCATACGACAGAAAGTGTCCACCCATTCGCCCATGTTGTGAATTGATCCGCTTGTTCCCCTCCCAATATCAAGGGGATCCCCTCTCAGTCCGCTAATACTGTACCCAGCCTACCCAAGAATTGGTCCTGGTCAAAATTAGGGGCATAAACGCTGCTGAGTATCACCAGGGAGCCATCAAGGGTGCCTTTCACCAGGATGTATCGGCCTTGGTCATCCACCCGGCGCTCCAGTTCCAGAAATGGGACCCCATGGCGTATCCAAATGGTCGCCCCCCCTAGCCAAAGCAGAATAGATGGTAGAATAAAAATGTCCTCTCCATTTTTTCCGCATTTTTTGTGTTTTGGACTCGGTTAAATGGGATTCTTGGAGGAACGCCACCTGTGTCTTGCGCCTCAGGAGATATGCATGAATACGGTGCCTCGTTATCTGTGTTCAGTTATCGAGCATGTCATCGGCCGCCCTGGGTGTGATTGTGGGGAAGAGAATTGCACTGTGCTCGGAGTCCAAATGAATAGTACTGTCTTCTGAATCAGCAGAAATTTTGTTTGAAACGTCACGGAATGCACCAGCAACCGCAATCGCTCCCTCCTGGTCCTTTACTCCGGTTGGGGTTCTGGGAACAATGAGAGGTCCGTTTCGTAAGTTTGTCCAAGTCCTGTGAGGAGAAGTCCGGGTGGCTGATTTGGCTGGAACCAATACACATTACTTCCATCCATTCCTCAACATCTGCTGGACTTTCAAAAAAGTGGGTCTTTCTGTCATATATAACCTTCAGGTTATACAAGAGTGCGTATTTAAGTTGTGCTTTCCGTCGTTTTTTCTTTAAAGCCTGGTAGGATGACCTCTGTCTCTGTACCAACACAGTGTAGTCGGGATACAAGTATATACGGTGGTTTTCAAACTGGATTAGTGCCTTTTCTCTTGCTTTCTGTAGTAAGACGTCGTGATTTCTATAATTGAGGATTTTCACGATCAGAGGGCGGGGTGGCGCGTCAGGTCTGGGTTATCCTGTCGGAATTCTATGGGCTCGTTCCATGCAAAAGTACCAAGAAAGCCCCTCAGATGCCACATGGTCTCTGAACCATGTCTCCATGAAGTCTGCCGTCTGGCTCCCTTCACAGCGTTCCGGCAGACCAACGGCGCAGATATTATTTCGTCTACTTCTGCCCTCCGCATCCTCCACCCGGTCCATGAGAGTTGTCATCTGCTGTTGGAGTTGTTGCAAGGTGGACGAGTGGTCCGCCACTCTGGGGTGAGGTCAGTGATAGCTTGTCTGTGGCCCTTGACCGTGCCCGCCAGCTTATTGTGGTCTGCGCTTAGCAGCGTTATTCCTGTGGTGAGCGTACCCATCTGTAGCTCCAGCGCCGTTCTAGAGTCCCGGATCTCCTTGAGAATGAGGTCCAGTTTATCAGGTGGTTCTCTGTGTGTCCAGTAGATGCTGCCCCACGCGAGGAGGGCCGACTAGTGCTGACTGTCACGGTAGGAGAGGGGTCAGGACCTTGTTGTCCTTCCAGCATCTTCGCCCGGACCATGCCCATGATGCAGCATTACTACCAATCCGCCTCTTTGGCCTCGGCACTGTCTCAGGTAGTGGTATGGCGCAGCCTTAATGTCTTCTCAGTGCACGTTGAATGAGTACTGACGATGGGGTAAGGGGTAGGTAAGCCGGTGTCCCACTGTGTCATTCCGGGCAGGGCTAATGGGCCTAGCGCTAGTGGACAATGGTGCCCTAAATTTGGTAGGTGAGACCTCTGGTCAGTGCTCACCGGCATGGTCTCATCTGTATGTTGGTTACTGTACACAACACAGCAGGATCCCACTGTATGGTCTTCGCTGAAGGTGGCGTCTCACCACGTGCAGAGTAGGCTCAATCTGCTTCAGGGGAACACGTCCTGCATTGCAGTTTCCCGGTAAAAGGTGGTGTTATAAGTGCCAAGGGTCTCATGTGAGGGAGCTCTGTGCTACGGGTGAAGATGGGCGGAGAGATCTCAGCAACTGCCCTGCAATTTACGTCGGGGACTCAGGCCAATCTATCATCCCCCCAGGCGGCAGACTGTAGGAATCAATATGGGCCCGTGTCACTGTATCTGGCGCTGTTACAGTCCTCAGTAGGTCCTCCTTGCACGTCCCCACTCCTTTCCAGTTGCGTCCGGCGCTCCTGTGTGCGTGTCCCCTAGCTAGCAGTGCGTCAATGAGTCAATTCCCCCCCGGAGGGTCCGGAGCTCTACCGAGTTGCGACCGCCATTTTAGACGGCTAGCCACGCCCCCCTTGTCTTGCAGACTCCTTTGTGGGGTTTGATGCCATACAGTCCTCTCTCTCCATCCATAATTGAAGAATTAAGTGTCTTGATTTGGTTTGGTTAGAGTTGCAAGGTAAATTTACTGTAAGGGCTAAAGTTAGATTTAAAGTTAGGCTTGAGAGTTATTAAAGAGTGATGGTGGAGGTTGGCTTTAGGGTTAAGGTAACGCTAAGGGTTATATGTAAATTTCAGGTTAGGGCTACATTTTCACTAAGGTCAAGAGTTCGGATAAAATTTAGGATTTGTGTTAGATTAACTGAGTTTCGTTAAGGGCGAGTTGCAAAAGACATCGCTGTAGACGTAGAATATTTGTTGTATGGGGCTGTTAGGGATTATCTACTGTAATGTATTTTCTTTTTTTTGTCATGGCTTAGGTTCCTTTCTTTGGCTTTAAAAAAAAATATTAGAGGTGTTTAGTTATTCTGCAGGCCAATGACTGTCTTTATGGTAGGATATTTAAATGAAGTCCAGATGACCATAGATTTATGGTAGAGGGTTTAGTTGCCGTGGCACGTGCAGGTGCTTTCCGCCCGGCCAAGAGAGATGGTTTACTGCCTGCTTTGTCAGAACTACTCCTTTCAAAGGGTTCCTTTTGAAAAAGTAAGAATGAAGGAGTAAATTCATAGGGAGCCTGTTTTTCTCTTATTAAATGTGTCTTTGTTTGGTAAGCTCAAACACTGCTGATCTTGGTAGGAGACGCATGAGTTGATGTTTTCATAGACTGATATTGACTCCTCTGTGCTCAGTCTGAGTGGAAACAGCAGCAGTGAAGGAGGAGAGATGGAGTGAGCAAAGAGAGACCCAGGGTTTGTGCCATTGAGCCTCGCACCAGCCTCCCATGGGAGGAGTGCAGTTAACACTGGTGCCTGGCCTCCCCAGCCTCACTCAGACTATTGCTTCCTTTGTTAGCCAGTCTTCTTGTCAGGAGTTTTAATACAAGCTAATAAATGGAACGCAATCATATGTAAGCATGCCCTTAGATAGGCAATAGAAAGTGAATGGCCGCATGTATTATGCGATGTTCGCGACATAAGATATGTGCACAGGAGAGGTAATATATTGAATAATATGAATAAATGACAGATTGAACACAGTATAGAAGGTATCCGTCTCCATTATTGTAACGGTTAAATAGTTTGGCAGTACGTGATGCAGTAATATTGCTGATAAATCATGATCAAGATGGAAATTGATGACAACACAAATGTAATTGTTTTATTATGCAAAAATCAAATACAGAAATTCAAAAGAAGTGAATAAATGTCGAGCATCCACGACAGCCCTCCTCTCCTGCCAGGTTGGTTCCAAAGTATAAGAATAGGTTTTTGGTGGGGCATTATTGCTTTCTTTTTGGAAGGAATTTGCATCACCTTTTGTAGAGCACGTAAACTCAATGGCTTCATTTGCACCCTCTTTGATGTCTTGCCTATTTGTCTCCTTTTCCAGTTGGCTTTCACTACATCTCTTTGATGTTTCTTATTTAGCTTTTTCTGGTCTTATTGTTTGTACTGTTGTTGTCCTTTATCTTCTTGTTTTTTAGTTCTAAGAGAGACTTCTAGCCACAGTTTCCTCACCTTTTGTATTATTTCCCAGGCATCAGACAGGATCCGGAAACTTTTTCGCAGTATCTCTGTGCGCCGGCTGGTGGCGCTTTGCAACTCCACACTAATGCCGTTCTGCTCTGGAAAGTACGTGCGGAGCTTATGTAGGCACCAATCTCACGCAATGATGTCCATTCCTTTCTTTCGTGCTGGCAGATGTTTATCATAAGCATCCTCTCTGAGAGCATCCTTTCTCAGAGACACTTAGGATTTTTCTTCACAAATTTTCTTCAGTTTGAAAAGGATGTCACCCCCTAAAATAACAGGTTTCAAACCCTGTAGGGACTGCCGCAAACAGATGTCTGTGAGTGATCCTTATCCTGTATACCTGTGGTGTCCGGGGTCCGCCATGACTCACAAGACCTGTGGCGACTGCGTGTCGATGAACCTGAAGGTCGTCAAGGAATGCAAGGCGAAGCTTTACATCACCAAGCGTGAGACGACCGAGTGTCAGGCCCAGCCCTTCTACCTGAATTACCACTGGCTGGTTCACGGTTACCGCCAGCTGGATCCTCTCAGCCAATCTTGCCTCCGGCTCCCCTTCAAATGCTGTTCCATGTGCCCAAACCCACGCCGGATCTGGATAATTGTCTTCAAGGGGATCCTCATCAATAGTCATAAGCACTGAAGATTCCCACCCATGCGAGGGGACCCCGGAAATAATAAAAAATATATATGAAAAACATATATGTACAGCTCTATATAGGAATCCACAGTCCTGAGGTGCCAGAAACAACGAACGGACACAACCAGGTACAGACCACACAACGAGGAGTTAAAGGAAGATGAAGTGCTTTAATCCATTGATGGGGACGGCAACATGACGCGTTTCGTCCAGGAAACCCGGACTTGATCACATGGCAAACCCCAGAGATTTTAGTGGTTAAATACTGGTAGTCGCGAGACTCCTCCCATAAATCAAATAACATAGAAGAAATATCCTGCAATATCAACTATAGTTAACCAATATACACAAAAATACAAATTCATGCATAAAATGCAAAACATCAAACATTCAATAAAAAATTGAAAATAAATTGTTTGATAAATAAAGGGCAAGTGCCCAAAGGTAAACCATAGTATAATCTGCATCAGATAAGCAGCTCTATATATATGTACATATATCATTTTTTTCACACCTCAATGCAGCCCCTATAAAGGAGGCTAATCAATGCAACAATAAATAACTGCTTTTGCATTCACATACTATAGACATAGACCACAGGTGGGCAAGCATTACTTGAACTCTTTTTAATGAGTAGACTCAAAATAAACTGCAAAAGAGCAAGCATTGTTCGCCTACGGCTGCAGTGAAACCCAATAGCATAGAAAATGAAAACAATTGTAACACAAAAACTGGCACCGTGCCTTTAAGGCAGCCATGACCCGTGGCTTCCCATCATGCCTCAGGGATGCCAGATCAGTTGTTCTTTCCGGCTCCTTCAATCAGGACCCTGGAGTTCCCAGCTCTGACTTTTTGACTTTTTTGTAAATAATTCTACACTTTATTGTGGTTTTTTACCTTTCACTCAACATCTTTTAGGTCTTTGAGTGAGGTACAACCATTTTTTAATGGAAAGTGATTTATTTCCTATCATAATGCCATTTCTTTTTGACCCTTGGCCCTCCTGTGGCAAGAAGGCTAGATCTGGCCCATATTCTGTGTGTATTCTCTGCCTTCCTGACTCTCATTCCCCAGAGACCTGAAGAATCTGTTCAGGAGAACTCTCAAGGAGAGAGAAAGGATTCGTCTCTATGTACTTTCTGA
The DNA here is from genome assembly GCF_964261635.1 of Lissotriton helveticus. Lineage (NCBI taxonomy): Eukaryota > Metazoa > Chordata > Amphibia > Caudata > Salamandridae > Lissotriton > Lissotriton helveticus. The sequence continues at coordinate 1,594,106,285 of NC_136069.1, read as the reverse complement.
GAGAGGAAGGTCTCCGGTGAGACAGAAGAAAAAGAGGGCCAGATAGACGTCGAGAAGCAACATCCCAAACTGTTCCTCATCGGCGTTGGGATCGGCATCGAATTTACAAGCGGCAAAAAAATGTTTGTTGTCGAAGCCTTTGACGACTCCAAGTTCGAAGACGACAGTTTTGATGTTGAGTCACCAGGTAATGGACCCTCTGTTGGCGTCAACCCAGCAACACTCAACGTCAAGTAGTAGGTCTCCATCAGCTTTGGTCTAACGTTTGACGTCGAGGCATGAGACTCCGTCGGCGTCCTCTCTCATGCGTTCGACGTCGAGGCATGAGACTCCGTCTGCGTCTTCTCGTAGACGATCGACGTCGAGGCATGAGACTCCACCGGCATCCTCTCGTAGACGATCAACGTCGAAGCAAAAAACTCAGTCAACACCTTCACATAGACATTCGATGTCGAGCCACAAGATTCAGTCGGCGTCATCTCAGAGGCATTCGACGTCGAGGCACCTGACTCCGTCTGCGCTACCTCAAGGGCGCTCAGTGTCGAGATAGGGGACTCCGTCGGTGTCAACTCAGGGACGTTAGACGGACACCTAAATCGACGTCAACCAGTCGGCTATCAACGTCGAGGCACAGATCTGTCCCCAGTGAACGATCGACGTGGGGGAGACATTGGACTTCAAGACATAAGTCTCGGTCTGCCTCACGTCCAGTGAGCATTTCTCCGTCACCATCACCGAGGTCAAAAGCGCCACCACTGGTTCAGGACACAGTGACTCCACGTTCAATGTCGATACACTCTCACCAGTCGGGGTCGACCCATCATACTGTTTCAAGACGCTCTTCATCGTCGTCCTCAAGGTCACCGGAGGTGGTTATCTCGACGTCGAGCAGTCCGGCGTCTTCACCTGTACGCCCCCTTTCACGTTCTGATGCTCCTGCTCGAGAAGAGGCAGAAATATCCATCTGTGCACCTCTCTCCTAGGAGGATGTTACCTCTACATCACTGGCAGAAATCTGGTACAGCACAAGCACAAGGTACTCAGGACTATTCCAGTCCTCTACACAAGTCTCCTCTTGCCCGATTGGCACACGCTGTAGATCTCTCTCCTTCTACTCCATCGAGGGGTCAAGATCGTACACATACTCCTGCACCCTCCTCAAGAAGGAGATCTACGTCTCGAGGTCATAGGAGAAGACGCAGGTCACCGACACGATCACCTTCTTCTACCCAATCTTCGAAGAGGGACTACTCTGCAACTCTTGCTGACAGCCCACCGTCTAGGGTTTCTCCGGTGAATGACGTTAGTACCTTCTAGGACGTTCTGGCCAGAGGGGCAACTAAGTTGAACATTGTTATGCCTGCTCAACAGAGTTCATTCTCAGTGATTTTTGAGACTGTATATCAAAGATCAGCGGCCAGACTGTTGTTACCCTTAGTGATGGGGCTCCTCCAGCCGGTGATGGACATTTTTCTTACGCCGGCAACTCTCAAGACCGCGCCAGCGAGGATCTTGAAGAAATATAGACCCCCAGAAGAGGATCCATTGTTTCTTAGATCTGACCCACCTCCTGACTGTAATTAGTGCAGCTGCTAAAAAGACACATGCAGTGGCCTCCTCACCAACAGTCCCACCCAATTTTGAGCAATGAGAAGCACTAGCCTGAATATTTTGTCTATTTTAACACCATTAATACCCATCTGAAGTAGTGTGACCCATTCACTGCATCCTAACTCCATTAACAGCATCAGAAACGGCCAGGACCATCCAGTGTGTCGAAACTCTAGACACTTCACGCATATTGACACGTGCTCAATGCACTCAAACCCTGTTGACATCCTCCAGAGCTAGCCCAGCCAGCTGAAAGTCTTTCTAGACACATTTGCATAAACCAGAACCACTTTGGCCCCACCCAGTCCATTCTAGCCCCATTAACCCCCATCTAGTAGCCCATTCTCATGACTAAATTCACTTGAGCCAAGGTTACGGTGACTATATGTTTCTTGATTTGTATGGAACTATATGTTTTTTACTATATACCTATTTATCTTCGATATTTTTGTGATTATACGACTCTTGATTTGTATGGAACTACATGTTATGTGCCAAAGGTCTATGTATCTTCGTTATCTACATTGTAAAGTGCTCTGATACCCGCAAGGGTCTTGTTTGCGCTATATAAAACCTTCAAAATAAATACATTCCAAGTCTGATCTAATCAGCCCGGCCCATTGTATTTAAACACCATAAATATCCACCCAACCCAGTCAGGTGAAGCCCCAGGTACATCAAGAAAAATAAGGCAATTCTTTTTTTTAACAATTTTTTTTTTTTTAAGACCTTTATTGTATTTCACATTTGTACACCGCGTCTGGCCTGCAACCCCTTGGGTCGGCCGCAACGTAGTCACAGTTATTCAGCCAATCAATAATAACACAGCCCATGAGCCGACAACCCTGAGGTACGGCGGCATTCCATAATCAAGAAAGTACATAAGATCCAGAAGGATTATGAATCTAATTAGGTCCATTTTCTATTTTTAAACTAACTAAACTTGCTTGTATTGCAGCAAATAAAGAAGACGACATAAACAGTCATGTGTATAGTGTTGTGAAAATACGTAGTGCAGAAACAGGTAAATCCCCATCGAAAAGCCTTCTGCTGTCGCAGTCTAAATACTGGAATGAGACAGAAAATAAAAACCCACCATATAGCACTGAATCATGGGGGGGAGACTCTTAGTCCAGAAGGGCCTCGTCCGAGTCAATCTGGGGCGGTTCACAGATGTCTCCTCTGAACTTGTTCCACGCCCCCCAGATCTGCCCCCATTTCCTGGGGCATCCCCGATGTACAAACACCGCTTTCTCTGCAACCATCGCTAAGTACATGTCCCTACACCAGTCCCTCAGCGTAGGTGAAGCTTCAGCACCCCACAGCCTAGCTATGTTTCGTTTTGCCACCATCATCCCCAGCATGGTCCAGTCCTGCTGGCGAAGGGTCAAGTCCGTTGCATCCCATACGTTTAACAAGCAACGCCGGGGTTCAGGCAGCAGGGAACAGCCATGGTTTGAGATATGGTGCGCATCACAGCGGCCCAGAACCTCGCCACTCGACCACAGTCCCAAATAGTATGGTAGTACGTTCCCCTATCCCCGCATCCACGAAGACTTAACACATTTTATTGATGTATATGTAAGGATTCCAATGCAGTCCATAGTTTGGATAAACAAGTTCAACAAACATATCTTGAAAATAAGATACAACTCTCCTGCCCTCCCCCCCCCCCCCCGACCCCTTGTCAAAATAAAGCAATTCTAATGCTAGAGTGAGATATATTTTATAAATTAGCCTTTTCATAGAAGTTAAGAAATCCACAGCACTCCTGCAGTGCTTTTGGAAGGTTATAACCCACACAAGCCCCTATGTAGGCAAAAAGCCGAGAGCGCAATATGGCAAAATATGGTTGAACTTAATTTCCCTGTTAACAAGGGGGTGGTGGGAATTTTAGGAGTTCAAAGCTAAAACGAAGCCTATTTCTGGCAACAACAAAAAATGAGTCTACTGTTTGAATTGGGAATGGGGCAAGCATTGTTTTTTCCTCTTTTCTGAAAGAGACATCCTGGAACCATTTTTCCTTAACTTAAATGCAAAGCTGAATTCAGAAGCGAGGACTTCGGGAAAATTAAGCTGTAAACATATTCAAAAGCTGGGAATTTGCGAGGGCTCATACATTTTTTCCAATCCAAACTTTGTTAGCTTTGCTGTAAAGGCACTCGTTGCTCTATTGATTCTTATCGGTTTTTCATCTACTCATTTGCTTCGCTGTCAAGCCTCTAATTTGTCCTCCCAGCCTATGACAGGCACCTCACTTGTCCCTCCTGGTCCCTGACTGGCCTCTCATTTGCCCCACCCAGCGTCTGACAGGTGACAGGCCTCTCATCTGTCCCTCCCAGCCCCTGCCAGGCCTCTCACCTATTCCTCCAAGTCTCTACCCTGACAGGCCTCTCATCTGTTCTTCCCAGCCCTTGAAATGGCTCTCATCTGTCCCTCCCAGCCCCTGACAGGCCTCTCATCTGTCCCTCCCAGCCCCTGACAGGGCTCTCATCTGTCCCTCCCAGCCCCTGACAGGCCTCTCATCTGTCCCTCCCAGCACCTGACAAGCCTCTCATATGTCCCTCCCAGCCCCTGACAGGCCTCTCATCTGTCCCTCCCAGCCCCTGACAGGGCTCTCATCTGTCCCTCCCAGCCCCTGACAAGCCTCTCATATGTCCCTCCCAGCCCTTTAAAAGCCTCTCATCTGACCCTCTCAGGCCCTGACAGGCATCTCATCTGTCCCTCCCAGCCCCTGACAGTCCTCTCATCTGTCCCTCCCAGCCCCTGACAAGCCTCTCATATGTCCCTCCCAGCCCCTGACAGGCCTCTCATATGTCCCTCCCAGCCCTTGAAAGGCCTCTCATCTGACCCTCTCAGCCCCTGACAGGCCTCTCATCTGTTCCTCCCAGCCCTTGAAATGGCTCTCATCTGTCCCTCCCAGCCCCTGACAGGCCTCTCATCTGCCCCTCCCAGCCCCTGGCTGGCCTCATTAGTTCCTCTCAGTCCCTGGCAGGCCTCTCATCTGTTCTTCCCAGCCCTTGAAAGGGCTCTCATCTGTCCCTCCCAGCCCTTGAAAGGGCTCTCGCCTGTCCCTCCCAGCCCTTGAAAGGGCTCTCGCCTGTCCCTCCCAGCCCCTGACAGGCCTCTCATATGTCCCTCGCATCCCCTGACAGGTCTCTCATATGTCCCTCCCAGCCCTTGAAAGGCCTCTAATCTGTCCCTCTCAGCCCCTGACAGGCCTCTCGTATGTCCCTCCCAGCCCCTGACAGGCCTCTCATGTGTCCCTCCCAGCCCCTGACAGGCCTCTCATGTGTCCCTCCCAGCCCCTGACAGGCCGCTCATCTGTTCCTCTCAGCCCCTGACAGACCTTATTTGTTCCTCCCAGCCCTTGAAAGGGCTCTCATCTGTCCTCCCAGCCCCTGACAGGCCTCTCATCTGTCCCTCCCAGCTCCTGACAGGCCTCTCATCTGTCCCTCCCAGCCCCTGACAGGCCTCTCATCTGTCCCTCCCAGCCCCTGACAGGCCTCTCATATGTCCCTCCCAGCCCCTGACAGGCCTCTCATATGTCCCTCCCAGCCCCTGGCAGGCCTCTCATCTGTCCCTCCCAGCCCCTGACAGGCCTCTCATATGCCCCTCCCAGCCCCTGGCAGGCCTCATTAGTTCCTCTCAGTCACTGGCAGGCCTCTCATCTGTTCTTCCCAGCCCTTGCAAGGGCTCTCATCTGTCCCTCCCAGCCCTTGAAAGGGCTCTCGCCTGTCCCTCCCAGCCCCTGACAGGCCTCTCATATGTCCCTCGCATCCCCTGACAGGTCTCTCATATGTCCCTCCCAGCCCTTGAAAGGCCTCTCATCTGTCCCTCCCAGGCCCTGGCAGGCCTAATTTGTCCCTCCCAGTCCCTGGCAGGCCTCTCATCTGTCCCTCCCAGCCCCTGCCAGGCCTCTCATCTGTCCCTCCCAGCCCCTGACAGGCCTCTCATCTGTCCCTCCCAGCCCCTGACAGGCCTCTCATCTGTCCCTCCCAGCCCGTGACAGGCCTCTCATCTGTCCCTCCCAGCCCCTGACAGGCCTCTCATCTGTCCCTCCCAGCCCCTGACAGGCCTCTCATCTGTCCCTCCCAGCCCCTGACAGGCCTCTCATCTGTCCCTCCCAGCCCCTGACAGGCCTCTCATATGTCCCTCCCAGCCCCTGACAGGCCTCTCACCTGTCCCTCCCAGCCCCTGACAGGCCTCTCACCTGTCCCTCCCAGCCCCTGACAGGCCTCTCATCTGTCCCTCCCAGTCCCTGACAGGCCTCTCATCTGTCCCTCCCAGCCCTTGAAAGGCCTCTCATCTGTCCCTCTCAGCCCCTGACAGGCCTCATTTGTTCCTCTCAGTCCCTAACAGGCCTTATTTGTTCCTCCCAGCCCTTGAAAGGGCTCTGATCTGCCCCTCCCAGCCCCTGGCAGGCCTCTCATCTGTCCCTCCCAGCCCCTGACAGGCCTCATTTGTTCCTCCCAGCCCCTGGCAGGCCTCTCATCTGTCCCTCCCAGCCCCTGACAGGCCTCATTTGTTCCTCCCAGCCCTTGAAAGGCATCTCATCTGTCCCTCCCAGCCCTTGAAAGGGCTCTCATCTGCCCTTCCCAGCCCCTGGCAGGCCTCTCATCTGTCCCTCCGAGCCCCTGACAGGCCTTATTTGTTCCTCCCAGCCCTTGAAAGGGCTCTCATCTGCCCCTCCCAGCCCCTGGCAGGCCTCTCATCTGTCCCTCCCAGCCCCTGACAGGCCTCATTTGTTCCTCCCAGCCCTTGAAAGGGCTCTCATCTGTCCCTCCCATCCCCTGACAGGTCTCGCATATGTCCCTCCCAGCCCTTGAAAGGCCTCTCATCTGTCCCTCCCAGCCCCTGACAGGCCTCATCTGTTCCTCCCAGTCCCTAACAGGCCTCTCATTTGTCCTGCTCGCTCCCTGTAGACCCCTCACCCCTCCCACCGGGTCTCTGCGCCCTTTCAGCTCCCTGCATGGCCACTCAAGATGTCAATCAAACGTTATTGTTTTAAGTTGATAAAAACCATCACAATGTTACCACATACACAGACTACAATATCTCGGCGGAGTGTGGTACATAAGAACAATAGTTACTTACCTGTAATCTGTGGTTCTCCAGTATTGGTGTCTTTCATAGATTCACATGCCTGAATCATTCCCCGTCGTCGGAGTAGGAGTCCCACGGTATATAAAAAAGCAGTAATATGCCATTTGTACATAGCAAATAACAGTTATAATAAACCAGGAAGTAAAGTAGCCTCAGCTACCAATGAAAAACTTCCACATTAGTGACCATCCAAGTCATTATGTTAGACCAAACTGCAGCCAATCAGGCCACAGCTCCCACCAAGGTATTCTCCCCAGAGACCCAGGCTGTCAGCTTTTTGTAGCACTGGAGTGTACCAGAGTATATATATATATATATATATATATAAATATCTTAACAGTCTGGGTGAGACTCTGAGGGGAGGTGGGTGGGTGCATGTGAATCTATGAAAGACACCAATACTGGAGAACCACAGATTACAGGTAAGTAACTATTGTTCTTCTCCAGTATTAGGGGTGTCTTTCATAGATTCACATGCCTGAATCCGAGTAGTTAGCAGTAATACAATATGTCGCTCTTAGACGCCAAAAGAACAGTTTCCATGCATGAAAATAAAGCAATGCAACAACATATGAAAGCGTCAAAAGAGCAAAAGGAGGTGGGAGAGATCACCAGAGGCTCACCTTATTGAAAAAGATTACGCAGGACTGCTCTCCCCACCGAGGCATCGGTATCACTTGCAGAATCCAGACAGTAATGCCTCGTGAATGTGTGTCTGCTGGACCATGTTGCGGCTCTGCAAATATGCAGGAGAGGCACACCAGCAAACAAAGCAGTTGAAGAGGAGACTGCTCTCGTAGAATGCGCTCTAGGTAAGGTCTGTAAGGGTTTACCTGCTTGTTGATTGCAGAGCCCTATCGTGGATGAGACCCACCTGGCGATAGTCTGTTTTGTCACAGCACAGCCTTGTCTTGGTCTGCCATGCGCTACAAATAGCTGATCCGTTTTTCTGATGGCAGCTGTTCTTGCAAGATAAAATTTAAGGCATCTCTTAATGTCTAAAGTGTGTAAAGTCCGCTCAGCTGGTGACTGCGGATTGGGGAAGAATGTCTTAAGTATCACTGGCTCATTTAAATGAAAATCCGATGGTACCTTGGGCATGTACTTCGGGTTGGTGCGTAGTATCACAGAGTCATGTGTGAATTGCAAGAAGGGTGGCTTAGATGTGAACGCTTGCATGTCACTCACCCTTCTGGCTGACGTTAATGCCAGCAGTAATGCAACCTTCCAAGTGATGAACTTGAGATCGACCTTATGGATAGGCTCAAAGGGATGGCGCATAAGCTGAGCCAGTACTATATTCAAATGCCATGATGGAGGCGGTCGACGTATTGGTGGAAACATACGAAATAAACCTTTAAAGAATTGCTGGATTATTCTTGAGGAGTATAGAGAATTCGTACCATCCTGACGGTATCGTGATATGGCCGCTAAAAACACTTTAAGTGTTGAGTGCGCCAGACCTGATTTAGCCAACTGCAAAAAGAAAGGTAAGATCTTTTCCGGTTCCGCATTCATGGGATGTAAATTCATAGTTTGGCACCAAACACAACAAGCATTGGAAATGCAATAGGTCTCGCAATAGAATAGTTAGACATTTTTCTTTTTGCAAATGGAAGAGTGGCGTTGCGTGGATGAGTAGCGTTGCGTGGATGAGTGGCGTTGCGTGGATGAGTGGCGTGTGTGAGTGGCGTTGCGTGTGTGAGTGGCGTTGCGTGTGTGAGTGGCGTTGCGTGTGTGAGTGGCGTTGCGTGTGTGAGTGGCGTTGCGTGTGTGAGTGGCGTTGCGTGTGTGAGTGGCGTTGCGTGTGTGAGTGGCGTTGCGTGTGTGAGTGGCGTTGCGTGTGTGAGTGGCGTTGCGTGGATGAGTGGTGTTGGAATGCAATAAGTATCGCATTAGAAAAGTTGTAGTTATTGGTCTTGTAAATGACATACATTTTTTTTTTTTGCGATGTTAAAATTGCTATATTGATGGCTTTGTCATTTACAATGCCAATAGTTAGAACTTTTGCAAATGTGACACCTATAGCATTTGGAATGCAACATGTTTAGTATTTACATGACTTATATGGCAGCTCTGGTCGTTATGCTACATCTCTAGATAGTTTTATCTTCCGCAAATGTGACACCTATTGTAACACAATATGTGTTGTGAGGGTGAGTGAGGGTGAGGGGATGAGGGTGAGGTGTTGAGGGTGAGGGGTTGAGGGTGAGTGAGGGTGAGGCGTTGAGGGTGAGGCGTTGAGGGTGAGTGAGGGTGAGGCTGAGGTGTTGAGGGTGAGTGAGGGTGAGGAGTTGAGGGTGAGTGAGGGTGAGGGTGAGTGAGTGTGAGGGGTTGTGGGTGAGTGAGGGTGAGGATGGGTGAGGGGTTGAGGGTGAGTGAGGGTGAGGGTGAGTGAGGGTGAGGCTGAGGGGTTGAGGGTAAGTGAGGGTGAGTGAAGGTGAGGCTGAGGGGTTGAGGGTAAGTGAGGGTGAGTGAGAGTGAGGGTGAGTGAGGGGTTGAGGGTGAACGGTTGAGGGTGAGTGAGGGTGAGGGTGAGGTGTTGAGTGAGGGTGAGGGTGAGGTGTTGAGGGTGAGTGAGGGTGAGGGGTTGAGAGTAAGTGAGGGTGAGGCGTTGAGGGTGAGTGAGGGTGAGGGTGAGTGTGGGTGAGGGTGAGTGAGGGTGAGTGAGGGTGAGGCTGAGTGAGGGTGAGTGAGGGTGAGGGGTTGAGGGTGAGTGAGGGTGAGGGGTTGAGGGTGAGTGAGGGTGAGGGGTTGAGGGTGAGTGAGGATGAGGGGTTGAGGGTGAGTGAGGATGAGGGGTTGAGGGTGAGTGAGGGTGAGGGGTTGAGGCTGAGTGAGGGTGAGGGTGATTGAGGGTAAGGGGTTGAGGCTGATTGAGGGTGAGGGTGAGGGGTTGAGGGTGAGTGAGGGTGAGGTGTTGAGGGTGAGTGAGGGTGAGTGTGGGTGAGTGAGGGTGAGGGTGAGTGAGGGTGAGTGAGGGTGAGTGAGGGTGAGTGAGGGTGGGGGTGAGTGAGGGTGAGTGAGGGTGAGTGAGGGTGAGTGAGGGTGAGGTGTTGAGGGTGAGTGAGGGTGAGGAGTTGAGGGTGAGGGTGAGTGAGGGTGAGGCTGAGGGGTTGAGGGTAAGTGAGGGTGAGTGAGGGTGAGGCAGAGGGGTTGAGGGTAAGTGAGGGTGAGTGAGAGTGAGGGTGAGTGAGGGGTTGAGGGTGAACGGTTGAGGGTGAGTGAGGGTGAGGGTGAGGTGTTGAGGGTGAGTGAGGGTGAGGGGTTGAGAGTGAGTGAGGGTGAGGCGTTGAGGGTGAGTGAGGGTGAGTGTGGGTGAGGGTGAGTGAGGGTGAGTGAGGGTGAGGGTGAGTGATAGCGAGTAGCAAAAAAATCGTATGGAGCCTGGGGCGTAGCGCAGGCTCCTGCAGGGGGAGGCTGGGACAGGCTGGGGTACCCCTTGAACTCAATTTCTACGACTATCCCTGAGTTGTGAGAAACTGGTGAGGGGGGGGATTCGGAAGGACGGGGTGACATCATGTAGATTTACACCATGGCATCGTGCTCCACAGCAAGCGAACGTCTCCCACAAACGGCAACATAGCGCGGCACAAAAACTCGGACTCTTTCCCCTGAGGGAAACGCGCACAGGCCTGCAGAACGGCTTATTTCCACCCTGTCAGAAATGGCACCTCAGCATGTGCCTTCCCTCGTCACTGAACAGGGCATATTGAACAGGGTCGAGGGCTGGAGGGCTGGCAGCTCGTCCTGTTCTCTTCCGTGAATGTCTAGCTGATTTGTCTTGCCAATAAAATATTATTTAACCGGGAGATGGAAACGTGCAGAGAAATGGATAGAGAGTGAGCGGAGACAAATGGAGGCGGGGGCTGGGGAGAGCGAGGGTAGGGAAACAGACAATAGGAAAAAGTAGAAACAGGAAACATGCAGCAATGGAGAGAACACATCAGAAGAGCAGCTGTAAAATGGGATTGCGAGAGGGAAAATGAAAGGACATGTGGGACAGAGGAGAAGAGCACGAGGTGACCCAACAGGAGTAGATGGGTACTGGGGAGACATGACAGAAGTTAGAGATTAAATAGGTGCGACGGGGGTAAGAGGGCTGAGATATAGGGGTGCTTAGAGCGACGGAGATGCAGGGAAGGAGAGTGACGGTCACAGAAGGGGAGAGGTGTATAGAGATGGCGGGAGGCGGACGAGGAAAATGGTTAGAGAAGGAAAGATGAAGGAAGCACGAGGGAGAAAAGGAAGACGTAAGAGGGTTAAAATTGTGTAGAAAACAGAAAAGATTAATAGGTGGGGGAGAGGGCTAGCGAGGGGAGAGCAACAGAATAGACGATCGTGATTAGAGGGTGAAAGGAAGAGAGATGAGAGATCGTGGGACGGAGGTGAAGAGAGAGATATTCGTATAACGTGTAAGAGGAGATAGCTGGAGTGATAGATGAGTTGAGATGAGGATGAGGGACATCGAGAGGTAGGCGATTAAATGGAAACGTATTGAAAGGAGATGGGCAGTTGGAGGAAATTAACAAACAAGACGGAGGGCATTGCTGTGGGGAGGGGGTGGAGGAGAAATGCACACGGCGGGCAGGGGAGGGGGCGGAGCGGGGAGAGCGGCATGTGGGTGTGAAGAAGCCGGGGCCTTTGAAGTGAAGCTAAGCTTCACTTCAAAAGGTGTCGGGAGGAATGCGGCTGAGGGAACAGACGGCGATTGCGGCTGAGGGAACTGATGTGCACGCGCTTTTAAGCTCAATGCACATGCGCATTGAGCTTAAAAGTCACGGGCACTGCAAGGAATCGCCACGATTCCTTGCTTCTTAGTTAAAGGTTGTTTAAGCCGCAATAGGCTCGCAAGCTCGATGCGCATGCGCATCGACAGGCGAGACCTAAAAACGCTTCCACTTGAGTTTGTAAGTTTTGTTTGTTGAAGGCGCTCTAGCATTGGCCAGGACTTCTTGACAGTCTTGTGGAATGTTCAAGTGTGCAAATTCATGGTGTTGAGGAGCCAAGCCGATAATTTCAGAGAATGAGGGTCCGGATGATACACCCTGCCTTCTTGAATTGTCAGAAGATTCGGAATTTGAGGCAGTTGGACTGGTTCGCGCTCTGAAAGAAGGAGAAGCTGTGTGAACCAATATTGTCGTGGCCACCGTGGAGCAATCAGAATTATGCGACACGGTTGTCTCCTCATTTTCTTGATGACCTTGGGAATTAACGGAATTGGCGGGAAGGCGTAGGCAAATATCCGTTCCCAATTCATTGACAGAGCATCCCCGCAAGATTCTCTGTGGGGAACCCAGCTCGCAAAGTGGGTACATTTCTTGTTCTGATATGTTGCGAAAAGATCCAGATCGGGGTGACCCCATCTGTGGAAGATCCGATCCAGCGCTGGCTGATGCAGTTCCCATTCGTGAGTGCTGTTTTTGGATCTGCTCAGTGAATCTGCCAGGACATTGGCTACTCCTGGAACATGCACCGCTGACAAGTTGATGTCGTGATCCAGAGCCCAAATCCAGATCTCTTGAGCCTGTTGAGACAATCGGGCTGATCTGGTGCCCCCCTGCTTGTTCAGGTAATGCATGCTCGTTGTGTTGTCTGTTCGAATTAACACTGTCGAGCCTTCTAGCACTGCCTGAAAGGATTTTAAGGCGAGGAATATGGCCCTTAATTCCAACAGATTGATGTGCCATTTCTTTTGTTGAGCGTCCCATTTGCCACTGATCGTCATCCCTTGAAGGTGAGCGCTCCAACCTTCTAGTGAGGCATCCGTGGTCACTATGAATCTGGGGACTTCTGCGAGGAAAGCACAACCCACTTGCAGGTGGCGTTTCTGACTCCACCACAGAATTGTATTCTTCATTCGAGGTGTTAAGGTGATGATGTCCTCGAAGGAACCTGATACCTGCACCCATTGGAGACTGAGTTCCTCTTGTAAGGGTCTCATCCTCAGACGACAGTTTGGAGTGAGAGGGATGCATGATGAGATCATCCCTAGGAAAGATTTGAATCTCCGAACAGAAACGCACTCTTTTCTGAGGAGGGTAGTTGCCATTGTTCTGATCTTGTCCTGTCTTTCGCTTGAAATGAAGACCTGAGCGAGCTTGGAATCCAGCGTTGCTCCTAGGAAAGACTTCCTTTGTGATGGTATCAGATCCGATTTCTCGAAGTTCACTGAAAACCCCAGGCTTTGAAGCAGGCAAAGGCATTTCTGGACATGTTCGCTTGCTGTGTCGTAGGAATTGGCCTTGATAAGGCAATCGTCCAGATATGGGTATATCTGAATACCCTGCAATCGTAAGTGGGCCGCTACAGGTGCCAACATTTTTGTGAATACCCTCAGGGCTGAACGTAGTCCAAAGGGAAGCACCTTGAATTGGAAATCCCTGCCAGCCACTCTGAACCTTAGGAACTTCCTGTGTCTGGGGAAAATAGGTACGTGGAAGTAGGCATCCTGAAGGTCGAGTGTTGCCAAGTGGTCCCCTTCTGCCAAAAACTGGAGGATCTCTTGGAGAGTTAACATTCTGAACGTTAATTTTTTGATGTATTGGTTGAGGGCACGCAAATCGAGGATTGGGCGCCATTCCCCTGATTTTTTGCGTATCAAGAAAAAACGAGAGTAAAAGCCTGTTCCTCTCTGGTGTTGAGGTACTCTCTCGATTGCCCCCTTTCGAATCAGTGCATTGATTTGGATGAATAGCTCCTTGAGATGTGCTGGGGGCGGCCCCTTTGGTGGTGAATTTGGAGGGGTTTTTACAAATTCCAATATGTGGCCCTTGGACACCACATCCAGCACCCATTTGTCTGTAGTAATCTTTGACCATTTTGAGCAATGTAGGGATAGTCTTCCTCCAATTCGTTTTTGGCTGGGACACATTGGCGGCAGGAAGTGATTCTCACTTCTTGTTGGTGTTGTCTCTCCCCCGAAATGTGGTTTTTCCTCGGGGCTGTGAATAAGTATTTCTTCTTTGGCCATAAGGTTGTTGCTTATATGGCTGGTACCTCTGGGTGTTTTGGGTGTTTGTATAGGAGCGCTGTTGGTAATATCCTCCTCTATTGGAGAAGCTTCCTCTTCCTCTAGCGCCACGAAAGGAAGATTTGCGATACTGCAGAGTACCCAAAGATCGTGCAGTTTCTGTATCCTTTTTGATGGCCTGTAAAGCCTCATCCACATGCGAGCCGAATAGGTACTCGCCATCATAAGCCATGTTTAACACCTTGGCCTGTACCTCCTGCCTAAAGGATGTAGATTTCAACCATCCCTCTCTTCGAAGGACTGCGGCTCCTGCCAACTGTCTGAATCCTGTAGCTGCTACATCCACTGCAGCGTCAATGATCTCCGACGATGCACACTCCCCTTCTTGCAGGATCTTTATAGCCTAAAAATGTAAATAAATGTAAATGTAGTATACTTGTAAAGCGCACAGCTGCCCCAGCAACGGGGCGTCCCGGCGCTGTATAACTCTGGGGAACCCGTCCTGGCTTTCCCTGTGGGATGGTCCCTTGCTGGGAGTCCCCAAGGTGGAGCCAGGCATCCCCGGAATTGGTGGGGCCGTTGTGGAGATTAGGCAAGCTTATGCCCAGAGTTGCCGAGTGGAACCCCTGATTAGAGTAAGCACCGAAGCGAGAATTATCGAGTCACTGAACCTCAGACCGGTCCGGTTCAGGCAGCTTCTTAATGTAAGGCGATATGTCAGACCACATTTGCCTGTCATACCTGCCCAGAATTGCCATAGAATTAGCAACCCTAACTGTGGTCGCTGCAATCGTTGATACCTTTTTTCCAATGGTATCGAGTCGTCTCCCGTCTCTGTCCGTTGGAGTGGAGATTTGAGATGACGGGTTCTTTGCTCTCTTTTGAGCTGCCTGCGCAATGACCGATTCCGTCTTGGCCTGGCCAATCAGGCAAGCAGGTGAAGAAGCTGGTGCTCTGTATTTTTTATCCACTCGAGGTAAGACTGCAGGTAAAGAATTTGGTGTGGCCATGATTTTTAGACCTTCTTTCCAAATAAAGTCTATAATAGGAATAGACCAACTTTGCCTCTGAGACAAGTTCTTAAAGTCGTACAGGAAACATTCGTCCCGTTAGTCTCCATGGAAATGAGAAATCTCTTGGTGGCACTGTCCATAATCCTATGGAAATTCGCAATATCCACCGGTGGCGATTCAGCCTTTGGTTGTTCATCTGGAGAAGGTGAGTCAGCCTGATAATCTTCATACTCCGACGAATCTGATTCATTTAATTCACCTTCTTCCTGAGCCTCCTCCTCAGTAATGTCATCATCTGCTTGGTTATAGGGCACCGGTATGTGTAGGTTATGCCCCGTTTCTTCAGGAATAGTAGGCATAGAATCTGTGGCTACTCTGGGCTGTGGGGACGAGATATGTGAGTCGCCAGACTCCGAGGGCGGAAAACGGCGATAGTAATCGTCCAACATGGACATTACATTTTTGAAAAGCTCCATAGGCATTTGCGTCCCTGGTGGTGGTGCAGTATCCAACCTGGGCGAATGTGTCACTTGCTCCTCTTCTTCCTGATCCTTTACAAGTATAAGCAATTCAGATGGACTTTTGGCTTGAAATAAATCATCACCAGAGTCCTCTACCTCAGAGTCCAAGAGCCTGTCTGGCATTGTTAGTGGTGACATACATGCAGACTGGGATGGGCGCTTCTGTAGTAGTGCCGCAGTGGTGGCTGGAGATGGCAGCGATATCACGTTAGTTTTTGCTGACCAGACTTGGATATCCGTGCAAGATGATAGCTTTGGGGTTATTGGATTCTCCTGAGCCACTGGGATATCTTGTGGCTTAGATTTTGTTGTGAGCGATGCAGTCGCCGTCGTTGATCGCTCCGTCGACAACTGTGGTCGTTGAGACTTCGTCGACGAGACGTGTTTCGTCGTCGACGACGTCGTCGACGGAACTATTTTCCTCGTCGACGGGGCCGTCGACGGGGCCGTCGACGGAACCATCTTCGTCGTCGACGGGGTCTTCGTCGACGTGGTCGTCGACGGGGTCTTTTTTGTCGACGGCTGGATGGTCGACGGGGTCTTCCTTGTCGACGATGGGATGGTCGACGGCACCTTCGTCGACGGTGACGTCGTCGACGGTAAGGTCTTCTTCTTCTTCGTCGACGCTAAAGCTGTCGTCGCCGGCAAGGTTTTTGTCGACGCTGATGAGTGCGTCGTCGACGGAGGCTCGTCGACGGTTGGAGAGACCTTCTTCGTCGACGAGATGGGACGAATCTGGACATGGACAAAAGTTGGAGAGGACGCCGAGGACATCACCAAGGAGGATTTAGGTGAGGAGAAAGTCATGGTAGAAGTCACCGGAGTGGCTGTCTGACAGGAAACCGGCAGAGAAGTTGCTGCCTTGGTAACTGGCCTCTGAGGTGACAATAAAGACACAGTCTTTTTAGATTCTGGTGGCTTCACAGATTTTTCAGAGGCTTTCTTTATTTTTGAGGTAGAGGGCTCATCAGCGTCAATAGTGAGCTGGGCCTGCTTCGCCACCTTTACCTTAGGGGTAGTCACCTTACCCTCAGCCATTCTTTTTCTAGATCCCATAGAAGACATAGAGGCCAAACTTCCTACCTCAGAAAGTGGCAAATCCTTATCCTTATTCCGCTGTATCCACAGGAGCAGGCGACCCTCTCTGTCCCTGAGGGTTTTTGTAGGAAAAGTGCGACAAATCTTGCACTCCTTAGCCTGATGATCAGGATACAAGCAGTATATACATAGAGTATGCGGGTCCTCCTTGAACAGCCTTGCCTTGCCACAAGAATCACAGGCCCTGAAAAGGGACTTAGATGTAGACATGTTGGAAAGTGAGAACTTTCAAGAGTAGAGAAAAAAAAAAACTGAGCAGAGCTCAGAGAGACTCCCTATCACACGACGTGCGGTAAAAAATCTGACAGCCTGGGTCTCTGGGGAGAATACCTTGGTGGGAGCTGTGGCCTGATTGGCTGCAGTTTGGTCTAACATAATGACTTGGATGGTCACTCATTTGGAAGTTTTTCATTGGTAGCTGAGGCTACTTTACTTCCTGGTTTATTATAACTGTTATTTGCTATGTACAAATGGCATATTACTGCTTTTTTATATACCGTGGGACTCCTACTTCGACGACGGGGAATGATTCAGGCATGTGAATCTATGAAAGACACCCCTAATACTGGAGAATTACTACTTGTTTAGTGTCCACTAACCTGAATCCCCCCATGCTCTCCTTAGCCTCTCACCTGCCCCCACCGCTCTCCAACGGTTTTACAGTTGCCTCCCCCCCTGGTCCTGACGAAAGAATGAAGTCACCTTGAAGTAGTCCAAGCTTTAGAAGTTGAGTGTGGAGGTGGGTGTTGTTGAGAGGTGTTGACCAAGTCCCCACACGCACGGTCCTATTGGGACCCCAGGGAGCTAGTTCTGCGCCCTTACACCCAGAGTGGGCAGGGATTGCGGTTCCAGTTGGATCCGTAGTCCTTCTAGTTGGATTCTTCTGGACAGGGCCACTGTTCTCAGAAGATCTGGTCTTTATTGAAGAGTGGGCTGTCTTTTTCGGGTTCTGGAAGTTGCTGGCCACAGGACAGGTGTCTTCTTCTAAGCAGGGGCTTTGAGAAAGAGACAGGCCAGCAGGGCTGGGGCCAAATCAGTAGTCTTCAGACTCAGCTGCACTGTCTTCTAAATACTTTTCTTCTTAAGTCGCAGGAATCTGAGGATCAAGTTTCAGGGGGTGTCCCTAAATATTGAATTTATCGTGTTACAGGTACTGGAAGATGGTAGCCAATGGGCTAATTGCCTTTAGGGTGACTACACCCTTAGGGTGGGGGGCAACCCCTAACCTGATTCGCTAAAATTCTTCCACTCAAGATGGAGGACTTTCTAAATGGGGGGGGGGGTGGGCACCTCGGTCCAAGGCACCTTAGGGGTGGTTCTGGCAGAGTGGGGACAGATCCCTCCTGATTACCAATTTTCCCGCCGACCCTGACATCAAAGTGGGACTTGGTCAGGATGCAGGCGTCCCTGCTAGCTGGAGAGGCCCTCGTCAGCATAACAAAAGGCAGGAAGCCTTTGCTGCTCACTGCCCTGAATGCTATTCCTGCTTGGAGGTTGGTGAGGAGCACCTCCACCCCAAGCAGGCTTTGTCCCTGACCTCAAGAGGTCAGACATGTCTCAGTGTGGCAGGCTGGTGCAGACCAGTCAGCTGAACACGAGGGCGTTGGCAGTTTTTCAGGGGCATCTGTAAGATACCCTCTGAGTGCATTTTACAATACATTCGACACTTACATCAGTATGGGTTTATTGTGCTGAGACATTTGATACCAAACTTCTTAGCATTCAGTAAAGCCATTAATGGAGCTGTGGAGTTCGTAATGACAAACTCCCAGCCCATGTGCTCAGTATGGCTTCACTGCACTTACAATGCTTAAGAATGGACTTAGGCACTGTAGGGGTAATTTGCTCATGCAGTTATGCCCTCACCTGTAGTATAGTGCACCCTGCCATAGGGCTGTGAGGCCTGCTAGAGGGATGGCTCACCTATGCCGCAGGCAGTGTTGGTGGGTATGGCAAACAGGGATGTGTGCCATGTCGACTCTTAGGTTTTGTCTGCACCAAAACACAATGGCAGTGTATGTGTTTGGGGATGGGTCTCTGAGGGTGACACAATACATGCTGCAGCCCTTGGAGACCCTCTCTGGTCACAAGGCCCTTGGTACCAGTGGTACCCTTTACAGGGGACTTATAGGTGACCCAGAGATGTGCCAATTGTGGAAACAACGGTAACGTTTTGGGAAAGAACACAGACACTGGGAACCTGATTAGCAGGGACCCAGTGCACCTTTAGTCAAAGTGCCTCAGACATCAGGCAAAAAGTGGGAGGTAACTGTGCAAAAAGGAGCACTTTCCTACACACATGCAAATGCTATGCTTCCTTAATCTCCTGGCCATCAATTAATTCTCTAATCCTTTCTTCCTTCCCCTGACCCAAACAGTGTGTTTCATAGAAACACTGTGATTATTTCCACTTGTTTTGTAAAGTCCTTTAGGGTTAAGTTTCACCTTAAACATTCATTTTCGTGTTTTTCAAGTGGGTCCACTTAAAACTCTATAAGAGATCCTTTATCAAATTGATATCCACGATACCCCATTTCAACTAGTGACCGAATGAAGGGGACCTTTCCCGACTGTGGTATGCAGCTCAATAGCCGAGGGCAACAAACCATCATCTTTCACACCGAGTCAGTAAGTATGTCATCTGTGCTGTATGAATTTGGGCCCTGTATGTTGCAGGTACTATCTTTCATGTATACTGTACCGTTAACTCTAACATGTCATCAAACTGGACAGAAGTGTCACTCTTAAATTATGAGCGAACAACTCGTTTTTCATCACTTTTTGCATTTGTAGGGTTTCTTGAGCATGTTTGTTTATTGCAGTAAAACCATGAAGACTATTGCTTTAATTACTTTGATATTAAGTCTAAAATGTTGCCTGTTTGGCCCATCAGCATCTTCTCCTGATTCATTCCATGTTGTCTCTTCCAGACGTCACAGGGAGTCCAGGTGAGGCGCTTCAAGTCCTTGGGTGACCTAATCACCCAGTACCTGCAGCCCGCCCAGGGCCTGGTCTGCACACTACTCTACCCTGTCGACAGAGAGAAGGAGAAAGAGAACTTTGAGGACCGAGACTATTCAGGTACACCCTTCTGCAGGGCTCTGTCATTTTGGTTTCACTACTATGGGTTCATTCATGTTTGCCAGCATGAAAAGATAGACCATTCTTAGTGTATTTACAATTCAAAAGACAAAATTCCTAGGCCAAGGTTTTTTTTTCTTCAAACATATGTTTATTGGCATTTTGGTGAGAACAAATCCACAGTAGTCAAGACCATACCTCTGCAAGGCCTCCTAAACAACATGCAATAAGCATGTGTAACAAAAACGTGGCATGATAGTCAAATTCTCTCATGAGCATCCCCAGGAAGTTCCAAAGGCGCACAACCTAACTTTAAAATACTAATGTACTGCTCCATGCTTATAACGTGTTTGCCAAATCAGCCTATGCGTTTGCATCAAATCGCTACTTCCCATGTGGCCCATAAGACCGTGGGCCAGGGAGGAGGGAAGGGGAAAATATGGGAAGTAACTTAGGTAAAAAGAAAACCTAACACTGTCTCAGGGTGTGTGTTGGCTACAGGTAATGAATAATATCAGAGGAGGCGTGGCTAAGGGGGACAAAAGCTCCCGAATGTGTACGGGCAATCTCGCCACATCCAGGGGAAGGGGCGGGGGGAGGATTTGGGGCGCATGGGCAGCCAGGGAGACCACAGCAGGTGGGAGGTGCTGTACCCTAAAGAAGAAGGGGAACTCTACTCAGAGAGCACTCGCTCCTACACCATCACCCAGGTCCCTGCCTCGATCTCCACAGACAGACCCATTCTGCTCCTCGGGTTCTGACCCCCACATCACCCTCTAGTTGTTCCCAGCTCTCCAACACCTCCGTCCACAGACCAGCTATTGGGCGTCGTATTACCCCTTGTGCGTCAACCCTAAGCAACACCCTTTCCTCTGGCCTAACCCGCATGGTGATCTCTCTCACCCAGGCTCCAGAATGGGCCCCACTACAGAGTTCCACGCCATCGCAATTCATCTCTTGGCAAATATACTTAGTGCCCACCATCTGAGGTTTAGGTCTGCCTCAATCGTACATGGAAGAGTCGGAGCCAGTGTAGTGTGCAGTCTGAGGACTGCCGCGTTCCAGAACCATAACACCAGAAACCCAAGACTGGTTTCGGCCTCGGTGGACCTCTTCAATTGGGTGAAGCTTGGTTCGAATATCTGGGCATACCCGTCAAATTAAGGCCGTCACAATGAAAAATACAAAAAGAAATTGGATGGAATGCTTAAATGAATCTCAGCCACTACTAAGTACTTGGGGCCATTCCGTCGTTGTTTGCCTCACCATGCTGACTTAGATTAGGTAATGTCAGATGCATATGGCCATCCAGAGGAAATGCAGGTCAATGTGCTTTCCAATTGTGAACCTATGTGTAAACATTTGAACATATGCCAAGGTTCAGCCAAGGATTCATAGAATAGTCTATGAGATGTTGAGGTTGGGTCTAGAGGTCAAGCAAGGCATCTCATCAGAGAGACATCTGATGCCATTCCCTAAGACAAGTTGAGACCTCGTTGGATTCTGGGCCCGAAAGAGTTATCACCATAGAGTTGAATAGGTGGAAATACCATTCAAACACAGGAGTGTAGGTAGAGAGAGAAGAGTGCATTCAGGGGCTATCACTCTAGCCATTTACTTCATTTATGTAGTCCTTGTTAGGTTCTTATTTCCTGGGACTCCATCTGGCAGCAAAGAGTGCTGATAGAGAAGCACCCCCCAGCTGCTTTATTTGATCTAATCCTACATGGTGCTGGAGCCTTGTTTTCCATTTTCATTGTACATCTATTGGGATCAATGGCTGGAAGTGAAGAGACTAGGAAGACTAGCCATGTTGATGCTTCCTTGGTAATCTAAGTCAGTCGCTTGTGCCAGCGCAGAATTATCTTTGTCGGTCACTTGTGTCAAAGTTTCCTAATGTGGTGATGCAGTTTACTATAAATGGCTTTTTGAATGTGGGCATCCATGTGCATTGATTGTGGAAAAGCCTTTAACCCCTTCCACGCTGATGACGAGCTGGGCTCGTCATGAGGTAGCCTCCTGCTACGCTGATGACGAGCCCAGCTCGTCACGTAAAATGCGGTTTCGCAAAACTCCGCGTACGAGCGGAATTCCGCCCGCACGCATGCGATTAATCGGCAACACAACACTCCTCCAGATTTTACAGGCCTTGTATTTGTTCTTTGCTAATAGAGTGGACATGGTAAGTGTAATTTAATTGTATAATTCAAAATGTAAAAATTCCCGCTTAATGTACACAAACCTGTATAGTCTCCCAACCCCTTTCTCCAGCTAAGCTTGTTGTATATAAACACAAGCCCATACATAGGCACAGACCGAACCCAGGCGGAGTAGGCTAAAATGTTGTGGGATGGAAAAAGAGGAGACTTTTATAAGTTGTTAGCTTTTATAGGTCATTAGCACCACTCGTAGTTTTTGGGCCTACAGTAATTGTATAAACAAGTTTGGCAAAGGCAGTAGGTCTCGACTTTGAAACCGATTGCCTTTGCCACCGCGTGTTGCTATCCTAGCTAACTGCGGCAATTGCACAGACATCCGCATTGACCTTCTTAGAAGGCATTCTGTTTTATTTAACAAAATGCCATTTCTAAATGGTCGCTGTGGATAACTTTGCGTCCACAACCATCTTTGAACAGCATTTTTAATTATTGCAAAATACATGCAAAGATAGCTGCTGTGGTTGTGCATATATCCATGATGGCCATCTTTGAATGCATTTTGTGTTATTTGATCACATTCTGTTCAAGGGTGGCTAATTGGGGATGCATGTGCATCCGTGGCAGTCATATTTGAATGGGACTTGTTAAAATAAAAACCCATTTGAAGATGCCAGCCACGCACAAGTGTACAGGCACACAAATGAAGCGCCATATTAGAAGGATCACAAATCCATTTTCGCAATGGATGATACTACTGCGTGCCTTTAGAAACCATAGGAGGCTGGACTGCGAAAGCAATCGAGTCCTGGATGCAACGAGGGGGAGAGGGAGAGGAAAGATAGAGAGCAGTAGAGAGTCACTGAAAATAGCCCCTCCAGTGCACTGACCAGTAAGGTGGGACATCAGGAGTGGAAGGATACCTCATCTAGCCAAAACACTGTAAGACAATATTTGTCTTGGGCAGGACTAGTCAAGTATAGTGAAAACAACCATCGAATCAGGAGCAGGGAAGTGAGATAGACAAGAAAACCATCCAATCATGAGGAAGGGGCTGGCTGAAAGCTCACGCTAAGTATATGTAATGTATTGGAGACAATATGTCTGGCTAATAGATAACAAGAGGTGTTTGTAGCCAAGGCCAAATGAAGGTTGGTCGATACTTGATTCTTCTGCCTTAGCCCTGGGGGCTCTGATATTCCTTCCCCATTTGCAGGCCTCATATGCCATCCCACCTTGAAGGCATGAAATGCTGTTGACTCTGTTACGTCCCAACTCTTTTCCTTACTGGTTATATATTACTGGGGCACATATCAGGGATTGGGTGTTTATTCTTTTCAGCAATGTGGTTTCTGCACCACAGGATCTTCATTGATACTCCTAAATGCTGAATAATCCATTCCATTCAAAAACTAGTTTGCTTGACATAGTTCCATATCTGATCGCAGGTTAGCCTCCTCCAACCTATTTTTTCCGTCAGAATGCCTTCTCTATTTATCAGCTGTCTTTCTTGTGGAAGGAAGAAGGCATCTTCTGATGCACACAAAGTCTGTGTAGTATGCCTGTCACCATCTCATCAAAAAAATAAATGTGACATTTGTAGTAAAATGTCAAAAATTACTCGTAAAGACTGAGAGGGTATCAGATTAAGAGGTCTGATGCAGGATATGAGGGCAGAAGAAGAAAAGAAGATAGGAAATGCCTGTCTCATGCCCTTCCTCTGGTAAAATTCATAGATCTGGCAAAAACTCCCACAGAGGGAGCTCTATAGACAAAAATTCCTTTTTAAGACAATGCCATCAACGTCCTTTTCATCGACACCAATCATCGCCATCGAGAGTGTTAGTGCCAACTTGCTCTCCTTCAAACGAAGTCTTGACATCACATCACCGTCGATGCTCACTGTCAAAATCAACTTTAAGAATATCCGCATCACCATCAATGCAAAAAATCTCAACGGCACCAGCTTGTTCACTGCAGCAGACCATTTGTTTGACGTCTGTGGTAACACACGCAACGTCGAAAAGACATGCATCACCATTACAACCGATGTTATTGAAAAATAGACCCTGTACGACATTGAATCCTTCTCCCTAAACATCGAGAGGTATACAAGTGGCACTGTCTTCATCACCAGGGTGGTCTGGATCACCTTCTGCTCATTCCACCTCATCTCAAGCTTCCTGTGATCCAGGTAATCAAATGGACAAACCTCTCTGCCTACTGAGAACAGTCATGCCTCCAGAGGATCCCTTGCAGACACACTTTCATTCCTTAGTCCTTTCACCAGTTAAAATGTCTTCAATAGCAACTTCCATGTCCCCAATCAGAAAATGAAAACCCCCTTCACCGATTAGGACAACATCATTGAGAACACCCTCTAACATAAGCGATGCATCTTCTTCCAGATCAAGATCTCCTTATTCTGATTCAACACATATATAGTCTACACCATAGCCACCTTCTAGAGTATCTCCTGGAGATGATATTCTTACTTTTCAAGATCCCTTAATTAGGGGAGCAACTAGGTTAAATATTAACATGGACACTTCTCAGCCCACTGTTTTTGTCATGCTAGAGAAGCTACAACAAAGAGCAGCTCGTAAACCTCTTCTGCTTCATCTACCATGTCTGTTGGACATTGTAGAAGAAAAATGTCTTAACCCGGCCACAGTTAAAGCCGCCTCTCCAAGGCTTCTGAAGAAATATAAACCACCCCAACAAGATCCTAATTTACTCTGAATGGTCCTAAGCCTGATTGTCATTGTTACAGCGGTAAGAAGGAAACACACTTCTGCTCCAGAATCTGTGGTTCCTCCTGACAGAGTGAGCAAGAGATTAGACTCTGTGAGGAATAACATCTGTGGTAAAGCTGGCACTCACTTAAAAAATGCCAATGCAACTGTCCTTCTAGTGAGGTATCATAGAGAGATTTGGGATGATTTGAAATCTGTTGCCTCTGATTTACCATAACATATGCAACTCTTTTGTTCTTGAAATTGGTTCGAGATTAGAGAGCCTTCTTTAACAATCTTGAAGTGCTGCAGTTGACTCGTTGAACTCTCAGCTACATCATTCTGCCATGGGGTTTCACTGAGAAGATCGTCCTGGCTTTGTTTATCCTCCCTAAAACCTGACGTTCTATTAAAAATGGCAAACTCATCTTTTTCAGGTTCCTCACTCTTCGGGCAGCATACTGAGGAAGAAATTGTCAGAATGAAAAACAAAGAAGCAAAACTCAAAGCTGTAGAATTGGAGGAATAGAAAAAATCTTCAAACACAAGCCCAGAGCAAAGGATTCAAATCCCCAGATGGCCATGCCAGCCTCAACACCAACAAAGGCATACCCTCCCAAAAAAAAGAGGAGATATCAGAAAAGAAAGTCCACTCCACCAAAATCCTCACGTTCCAGAGGATGAAATTCACCAAGAAACAAGTAATTAAGATCTAAACCCCCCCTTACATGTCCCCCCTCCTGTATGGGGAGCAATGACTCTTTTTCTAGAAGAGTGGAAAAATATAACAACAGGCAGATGGGATTTAAATATCATACAAAACAACTATGTAATTCGATTTAAATAGATTCCTTCTCCCGTTCCATCAAAACCACCAATGAGCGATCTTCTACCCAGTTTGCATCACAAAAACGGGTATAGTGCTACCAAAACGAGCAATAGAAAAGGTTCCGTAAAACTAACACAACAGAGTAATATAGTCAAGATATTTTCTAGTCCGCAAAAAAAGTCAAGTTAAACTATTTCAACCCATCCTAGATCTTCAGTTCCTCAACAAATATATTGCCAAAGAAAAATTCTGGATTTTGACTCTTCATCAGATCTAGCCACATATAATGAAAGGTGATTAGCTGTGTGCAATAGACTTACAGGATGCTTACTTTCACATTCCAGTTTCCTGTTCTCGCAGGAAATTTCTCAGATTCCAGGTAGGAAATGGTCACTATCAATATGCTGTACTCCTCTTTGGCCTGAAACTAGCTCCTCAAACCTTCTCAAAATGCATGGCAGGGATCGCAGTTCACTTGAAAAAAGAAGGAATATTTGTATACCCATATCTCAACGATTGGCTGATAAAGCCAGATTCAAAGTCTAAGGCGAAAAAACAAGACTTCAAATACCCGGCGAAATTACTGCCCAGAAAATTTCTACAGGTAAACTTAAATTCGTCAGTTACATCAACATTACTATGTCTGAATTTTCTAGGAGAAAAAATAGACACCCAAAAATAAAGAGTGTATCTTTCAGAGGAGAGAGTATCATCCATACAAAGGAAACATTGAGATCTGATCCAGATGATAAAACCATTTGTTCTTCATATCTCATCACTCCTGGGATCCATGGCGTCATGCATATTCATAGTCCCAAAGGCAAGACTATTCATGAGACCTTGTCAGTACCGTCTAGAGGACCAACGGTCACAGAAAACAGAACACGCGGAAGATCACATTTACTTAATAGACAACACTCGATATTCTCTGGCCTGGTGGTCCAAAGCTCAGAATTTACTATTGGGAGTGCCTTTGTAGTGTAGTTCCTATCTTCCCAATAGGCTCTGCGCATTGGAATAATACCTACAGCAGTAAAGGCCTAGGCCAGACGTTAACTAGGTCTACTACTGTCGATACTAGACTTAAGGTTTTGGGTTTGCCAGCTTAGCTCAGAGTTCACTAGAAACTTTCTCGAATGTTCAAGGAGGACTTAACTTCCCTGATTAGACAAGAAGGGATTTAGTTTCTGACAACCATAGAACATGACAACTTTGCTCTCCCCTAATCAAGAGTCAATCTCGGGAGTCGTGTGAACAAAAGGCAAATTATTTTACTCAGTCAGTACGTGCATTCTTAGTCTCATCAGAATGTAGAGAAAAGGAAGAGACGGGCGTGTTCAATAAAAAGGTGTTATTTATTGATCAGTCTCTTTTCTCATACAAGAGAAATGGATCGATATTATTGCAATACTTATAGTAAAGTAAAGTGCATACATTAAAAGCAATAGTATAAAATAATACTGTAAAAACATTGATATGGTTTCTAAGCCATATGATGTTTTAAAATGAATAAAATATATTACATACACATGTACATTTGACTAAACGTACTCAACTGGTGTTTCTAGATACGCCTACCCCGTGTACCTGACCTAAGTCTAATACGAGGGCGGGAATAGATAGTTACAGTTTAAGTTAAGTTTGTTTTTGCCAAGTGAATAACTAAAGAATTCTCTGTGAGGGGTTATTCAGTTCTGTACCTGGAATTTAGGATGAATGAGGAATGGTATCTCTCTCTCTGGTCTCGATATTCCAGGCTGCCTGCGAGGGCTACCCGGAAACGCCGGTGCTGGATTCTCGGCAGGAGAAAGCAGCGCGTCTCTCAGCGCGTCAGGAAGGCGGGGCTGCTGCCAGCGGGGTCTGCTCTGCTCTTGGCTTCGGCAAGTATGGCTGCTCCGTCTCGTCACCACGCGTGTGTTTGCATATGGCAAGATCGGTAATATTTATACCTTTAAGGTGCCGAGATTGACGTAAGGATGGACATAGATACGTCAATAAAGATGTCATACGATTTGCTCGTTAGCACATTCTTTTACTAAAGTTCTCGGTGAAATCAAAACAATGGCCGCAGGGTTTTGCCCAGGTTGTCATAGGTTTGATTTGTTATGAGAACTCCGTATGCCTTATCAGGGGCTGGAGGAATATGGCTTGTCTAATTAGATCGCAAGTGTTATGACCTAATCAGATAACACGTTCCTGTGCCGTAGTGTGACTGCGTCAGATAACGGTATCTGCATCATGGGGTTTTTCTGCCTCATGGGCTGACTGCTAGTTAACTTGTTGGTTTGTTTAACTAGAATAGGGTCAGGAATAGGGGGATCGATTCAGAACCTATAGGAATACATGACACCCACTCCACGCTAACTATGGACATATTTACTAATCTAGGCATAGTATAACATAGTACAACATACTATAGAGTAGTGTGTATACCTTACCACCCCAAAATACATAAATGCATTTTGAAATTTTCAAATATACTGAAAAATTGTAGACATATATATATGGTATGAACTCAAGCTGTAGAAAAATGCCAAAGTAATCGCATTTGTATACATTATTGCTTATTTGGTATATGAGAATTACACATGAAATGGTTTCTTACAGAAAAAAGTTTCGAGACCATTCCATCACAGAATAAAATATCTTTATGAACATGCCAGCGGGCAGCTAATGTCTATAAGCTATCTAAAATTTAGAAACCTTAGTTCTCTAAGAATAGTTCTTACTTTAAGCAGAAGATAGTGTCCCGAAAAATATGCAAAAATATTTGGGGCTGCTGGAAAAACTGCTGTCCGTGAACTGGAGCGAAAATGTTCATGTGACTTTATTTTTAAAGTTGAAGGCCGAATTCAGGGAACGCCGTGTGCGAGCTTGCTCAAAAGTCTCTATTTCTGTTCGGGTGAGAACATCATATCATTTAGGCTTTCGAAAAAACTGTCAACAGCTTCCTGGGAAAGTTCCACTAACTCGGAAATAGGTGTAATCATGCATTCTTGCGCATGATTGTCTCCATTGACATTCTGATTCGCATTGCTGACAGAAGGTCATACCTGATCGATGCTGCTCTCATCTTGAACTTCACTACCCATCAATCGTAGTGGTGAAGCTTCCACGAATGCCGTCATCAGGATTGGTAGCCTTTGAGGGCAGCACAAAGCATGAACCTTGATCGGGCTCAACAATGTTTCTGCATCCATCGGCGCATCCGATTGTAGCGTCAGACAGGTGTCTAACACGCATTCTTCTCCGCATAGCAGACACCTCAATACAGGTAAAACACATCTTTGCCACATTGGTCGAAATGATAGAAACCAAGTCATGTTCAGGTCTCTAAGCCAGGAGAGTCCCAGGATTTTTGATATCCGGTCCCGGTATCCAATGGCTAGGATTGTTTCTTCCCTTGTCGCAAGAGTTTTGTCTGTGACATGGGTTGCCATAACGAAAAATAAGGACTAAGAATAGGATTCCTGCAATTAGTCCCAGGATCAGGGGAAGTCCGCCAAAAATCGAATGGACGAAATCTGGAAAAATACCCAGTATGGCTTTGAATGGTGTTAATGCCATCGAAAATACTGTCTTAAATACCTTTGAGACCCCATTGGTATCAGAAATATTTAAGATTTCATTCAGGATTTCCGCGAAATGTACGGGGGAATTAGTTGATAATAATGTATGTATCTCTGCAGTCGTCCTTGCGACTTGTAGATCATATGTTTCTTTTGATGGCGAGAGCCTGGTAGGCGTCTGAAGAAGGACTGTTTTCATTCTGCTTAAAGTATCTATTCGAATAGAAGTAATTTTCAAATCGGGCCATGCCCTTGCCTCCCTGTCTGGGAAGGAGCTGGGGAACAATGTGCGTCCACAGCACTTGACCTTCGCAGTAGTAGTTACTAGATAAGGAGTCCCGGGCATAAGACTACAACATCTGCGGTCTACAATAAGAATGTAACTCCCATTATAGAGTCTTTGAAAGAATGGTTCTATTTCTGTTGCAGGTGCGCCTTGCTGGTGACATGAAAGGTTGTATGAATTCCCTTCACAGGCTCCATGCAAACTAATTCCGTTACACAGAAGTGTGCCACTCAGTGACATCGCACAATTGTTGCCACTAAGAAACACTTTCTGTCCTTTATTACTGACACATGCATGTGAATAGGGCAGGTTCCATGTTGTTTTAAGGTACCCCTTTCCCAATTTCTCGTACATGCCAGCCTGTATATATTTTTGGCAGTATTGAAACCTGAAGGTTGAGATTGGAATATTTATTATCCCATGTATTATCCATTCATTGACAGGTCGTTCTGACATTGTCATTGGTAATCTTTCTAGTTTTTCAATGCTCAAGATTGTATAATCAGCACCCTTTTGCGCCATACTGATTTGTCTATCAGTAAGGTTAAAGATTTGGAATAGTGACGTTGTGTTGATTAAACGCCAAGGCACATAGCCTGAACGCAGATTTTGTAATGTCCAGCCAAGCTGTACAATAGAACGCAATTGAGACTGACCGTGTTGTAATAGCAGTAAGTCTTGCGATAATATATCGATTGCTGACGACACAATGCTGTCCAAAGAAAAAATTCTGGAGGACAGAGTCATTAACCCATTGTCCACTACAGAAAGTGATTTTTCCAAATTAATACGGTCAATTTCCCGTATTCTCTCTGTTGTTTCAATTTGAGTAACCTTCCAGGCCTCATTGTATGCTGCATATACAGAGGCTGCTATGAAACGCTTTTGACGCTGTTTGCGTGGTCCCAAAGTGAAATCACGCAAGTCAGCACCATCAGTAAGTAAAGTTAGGTGTTGCTTAATTTCTGCCAGTGTGGAAGTTTGTAGCCATTGAAGGCATAATTTGCCCACACTGTAGGTGGTTATTATCCCTGGGTGATGTCTTTGAGGATATCTAGGGTCTGGCCTGGTCATTTTGAACCCCTGTGTTTTGTTCAGGAATCTGTCTTGACAGTTATTAGTATCTGTGGGCCAGATCAACCACTGTTTCCAATCAGGATGTGTTCTGTTTTGGTTTAATATATGGTTTACGTCTATCTCTTCATCTGTAGAAGTGTTGCTAAACATTGTTGGTTTTGGAATAGACGGTTTATTTAAATCTTTGATTTTGGCTAAGCCAAGACAGGTGGTCTGTTGAACAGTGTCATTTAAAAATATCATTTGTTCTGTGATCATGTAGGCTCTAAACAAAGCTTCTATACCCTGTACTTGCCATTCTTTTGTACCCCAAACACTTTTCAATTCAACATTTTTGTCCCAATAATCAAATCCAAAAGTATTCATTTGTTCAAAAAATGAGTCTGAATATAACAATTTTGTGTTGGTTATCATGGTTTTGGTCCCTGTTTTGTTTGACAATTTAAAATAAAATGTTTCAGCATTACTTGTGTTAAAACCTGAAAAATATGAATATTTGTCGTAAACGGTTCTTGAGCTCCCTTTTGGAGGTGTTGCACAATGTTCCCATTGATTATAATTTAAAACATTTCTAGGTTATGCAGATCTATGTAAAAAGTGGTTACCATAGTGGTTATAGCAATACATACTGTCATAATTTGTAGAACCCTGCAAATAATCATGTTTGGTAAATTTAGCAGACATTACTAAGTCAGACATCATATTATTAATGTTTTCGAAGTCCCAATCATCAGCAAATGAGTTTGGTTTTGCAAAGTCACTCAATGAGATCTTAATTTGGTGTGGATATTTCAGGATCTCGACCGGACCATAAATTTCATAGTCAGTGTTGTCCCAGGCTACCCCACCAGGTATCGGATTGGCTGTGAAGTTGGCTGAAGAAAGTTCTCTTTTCTCGACGTGTGAAGATGTGTGTGGTTTGAGGATCAAGTTGATTTTCTGACTTGCTGTGTCCATTTTAGCATATTTTCCCTCAATGAAGCGTCCCAAAGTTAGTATCATGATGAGCCAAAGTATGAGGATAAATGCACCAAAACCCACCCAAAATTCAATCCATGGAGAAATCAGATATGTTTCTTTCAGTTGTCTCAAAAGTTCCTTAGCTTTGTCTTTAAAGGTTTTTGATGATGGCTGTGTCTTTGATTCGCTGAAGCCCTCAGAGGAATCATCGAAGTTAATGAAGTAGCCGGATGCAGTTCTGTCAATTGTTCCAATTGGTTCAGGATTTCTGTTTCTTGCATTTTCACTTGGTACTTCATTATAGATTGGTGTGTCTCTGCTAAATGTTTTTATTTGGGTATTCAGAGGTCTTAGTTCTATTGCATTGTTGCATAGTCCTTGTTGTTCTTCTGTAGGCGTTTCGAATGTGATGAGCCTCTTCGTTAGGACCTCTGTACTGGTAGCAAACCTTGGTGTTCTGCTACTTATTGGGAGTCCACTTGGCCTACTGTTTGTTATCGGCCACATGTTGTGGTTTTACCAGGTCGATGGATACAACTCGGTTCTCCTTTTTACCAGCAAGTGGCGGTAGTACAACTGATCTTGTCCCGTTGACAGACAAGACAGGAACTGCTTTTCTGTAAGAAGGCCCAAATTCCTTCTTTACCGCGATCTTTTCCCTGACTAGATCCCCGACTTTTGGAATCCAGACAGGTCTTGCTGGGACAGGTGGTGGTTCTTCAGTGGTTGTTGGCTGTTGTTTCAACTTTATGTTGCTCAGGTCTTTTCTTGTTTTGTTTAAGTCCTGCAAAATAGCCAAACGGTCTTTGATATCAAAGGTTTTTTCTTTCACCACTGAAGTCTGACTATCAATGTCAGAGATCATCATCCTAGTTCCAAATAATAATTTGTACGCACTGAATCCCTTCAGAGAATTTCTTGGCAAGTTATTGAGACTACGTTGGACACTTATTAGATGTTTGACCCACCCAGCTCCCGAACCTAATATCCTTTCCGCTATAGATTGCTTTATGCCTTGGTTTTTTCTTTACACCATCCCGTACCCTCAGGAAGGAAGTGAGAAGATTCCCGCTGGGCTATGCTCATTTGGTCATGTTTCCCCTCAGGCTTGAGGGCTAGAGTGGAGACAATGGTCAAACGTAGCATGCTCTTAGCGTATATGCCATTTAGACTCGCAAATCTTTGTATAACAGTCCGGACGTCAGCCGAGTGCTGGTGATCTACATTATAAGTGGAACTAGCCTGTATATGTTAATCGCAACCCTTCCTTTTTACTCCTGATTTTTTCTGGAGTAGAACGACGAGGTATTAAACTGTTTCTTTCCCCACTGCGATCTCTGTTGCAGTTTGGGCAGTTTTTTACAAACATGGTATGACGCAGGCTCATGCCTGGCCACCAGTACCTTGATTGTAATTCTTCCAGAGAATCTTTTAGTTTAAGGTGTCTGAGACCCTCGCCCATATGTGCGTCTGCGATTAACAAGTTTCTCCTGTCCATGTTTGGAATCACCCTATCCCCCACTCCAGGGATTCGAGCAAAAGGGACGGAGTTTGCATCGATTATGTATGTATAATTGCGTGGATAGTTGATCGGTAACGCTGAGCAGTCGCCTTTTGATGACGTTTTCACCGCCAGCACTGTTTCACCGTCAATGTATTTTAATGTACGCTTTTTTCGAACTACGGGAGCCGATTTAGTGGCTGCCGCTGCGGCTGTTTCAGCCAATGAATTCCCTACAACGTGAACGCCATCACGCTGATGACTCAGTGAGTGTGTCACGTGAGTCTTTGGTAGTTCTTTTTGTAAAAGAGCTATTTGTTCCCAGAGCAGTTTCTGCTTTATTGGTGCATCTGTGTCATCTTTGTAACCGTTTTGAATCCATGTTTGCAAATCCTTGTTATATGATTTGACGCAGTAATATGAATCTGACACTATAAGTGTCGGGAATTCGCGATCCGCATTATCTAGCGCCATTTTTAAAGCTAATATTTCAGTTTGTTGTTCTGAATTACTTTCTACTGAGTGTGTCTTTGTTAATAGAGGTTTTAGTTTACCTCCGCGCCACACTTCTTTTGTAATCTCACATGTGGGGTTGTATGCTTGTTCTCCCCAAACGGAGGGTTGAGCATGTCCGTCTGTATAGATTACACAGGCGTAATGTCGTAAAGGCAGAATGTCGATTGGCAGAGGATATGTTTCTTCATATTCTAGATTTTTTAATTCTTCTAGTTCTGGATCAAAGTAGTAGTATACTTTGTCCGTTGTGATAGAATTCACCCATTGTATCCATTCCGGATTCAATGCTGTTGTTGGTAAATTCCACGGTGTTGTTAGTGCCTCAAAGGCTGATTTTGCTGTTTTGACTGTGATATGTCTACCGTCCGCTTGATCTTTCTCTCTAGCTATTGCGGTTTGAACTGCATGAACAATTTTTCCTTTGTTGCTGAATTTCTGTTCAGCTTCTGTGTACAAGTGTGATTTGAATGCAATTGGTACCTTTTCCCCCTCATTAGAGGTCAGGTATGTGAATCCGCATCTCCCTGGGATGACTCGAATCACAAGATTGCGTGTGTTATCACGTGTTTCTAATTTTGTTTTAATTAGCATGTCTGTTTGTAAGGATCTCAAAATTTCTGTGTGTATCTGAGTCCAATTGGATCTTTTAAAATCCGGTTTAATTAGATCATAAAGGGGTTTGACCCTTTCTGCGTAATTTGCAATGTATGTTCTTCCGAAATTTAGGAAGCCTAGAATCGACTGTAGGTTTTTTAGTGTTCTAGGTGCTTGGAGTACGGCACATTTCTCTAGGAAATTGTCAGCCAGGCTTTTGCCTTCGCTTGATAATTCATATCCTAAGAACAGGACTGTCAGATGGGCAATTCTGGATTTTTTAAAGTTGAATTTGTAACCCTCTGCAGCGAACCCAAGTATTATGGTGTTCACTCTTTTCAAGTGAGTCTCCAAGTCATCATCTGTTAAGTAAATGTCATCGACATAAGGTAATGCTTCATCATCATATAGTTGTAGTAATTCGGTTACTCTCGCTGAGAATACCCCCGGGCTGTTCTTGTACCCCTGGGCTAACCGACAGAATTGTTTTTGAGTGCCATTTACTGAGAATGCAGTTAAATATCTGCTCTCTGGTGCTATGTTTTGACAAAAGAATCCATTAGAGATGTCTAAGGTCGTTTTGTATTTTTTGCGCACTATGTTATTCATTAGTGCAGCACTGTGTGAGTTTTGCACTGCAAAAGTTTTGCAACATGTGTTAAGGTGTCGGTAATCCAAAACTAGACGATATGAATTGTCTGGTTTGGAGACCGGAAACAAAGGATTGTTCATTTGTGAGGTGCAAGTTTCAATCACCCCCTGGTATTCTAGCTGATCTAGTATTTCATTTACCTGTTTTTTAGCTTCTTGCTTAATTGGGTACTGCCTTTGTGCAGTAGGTTGTGATTTTAACTGGATTTTGTGAGGAGGAGAATCCTCATCCCATCCCACGTGATTTTTATATAAAGCAGGAGCTAGAGCCACTGCCCACTTTCTAGCAAGTGTGTATTTTTTATGAATTGGAATTTGATTTGAGAAGGCAGGCATAATTACTTCTTCGCCATGAGGGCACTCCCTGACAAACTCTGGTGGCCAGTCTTTTTCAGCTAGAAGGATGTCATAACCCTTGGAGAGGTTATCCCAAAATAGTCCCCTTATTTTCCTAGTCTTATCTCCCTCTATACGTAATGTTATCTCGTATAT
Organism: Lissotriton helveticus; assembly: GCF_964261635.1. Taxonomy (NCBI): domain Eukaryota; kingdom Metazoa; phylum Chordata; class Amphibia; order Caudata; family Salamandridae; genus Lissotriton; species Lissotriton helveticus. Next base: position 1,594,071,516 of record NC_136069.1, on the reverse strand, counting down.
CTTGTGAGGTTTGCTAACCCTGGTGTCTGCAGTTTCCACTTGAAGATATTCATTTGTGTCCACTGTCTCCAGATGATTCATAAGGACTTTGCGAGCTATGCTCACTTCTGCTGCGCTGTCTAGCATTGTCTGAGCCCACTCTCCGTTTTTCAGTTGTGTCCTCAGTATTCTCGGCATTGTTAACTACCTTGATACTGGCTACCTTCTTTTTTGGAAATTGTAATTTCTTTTTTAGTTGAGCAGGTTCCTTGTCTTTGGACTTGGTGTGCTCTTCTCTTTGTTCTGATCGTCCTCTTCTTTCCGATTTCTGCGAGGAAGTCTGAAAAGATTGAGAGGGACGTGTATCAATGTCTTGATATCTATCAGGTTTTTTAATATTATCCCTATTTCTAAGGTTCTATCTTTTCCCAGAGGGGTCACTCTGGGGTGACCTGTGTCTTTGGTTCGGAGATTTCTCCCTTCGCCTAGGAGACCTTCCTCTGGACTGGAATTTCTTTTCTTTAGGATTGGATTGTTTGTTTCCATCCCAGTTCTTTTTTGGTGAATTATTATTAAAAAATATTTTTTCTGGACTTTCAGTCAGTTGCGGTTTTACTGGTATTCCACCTAAACTATCTCTACCTAGTTCCTCATAGGATTTTTCTATGATTCTGGCAATTTCAGCTGGTTGGTCTGCTATATCTGTCTCTTTTAACCTCTGGCGGATCGCCACGTTGGCTGCTTCACCTTTTATGTTGGCTAATAATATAGCCGAGACCTGCTTGAAGTCTTTCAGTAATTTCATACCAAGAGTTAAAGCAGGTTCTGGACCGTATTCGTCTTGAATTTGTTTTAGCACATCTGGTATCACCGAAATGGATGGAACACCGTGCGTTTTTGTGTAGATGGAAGCAAAGACTGTACCCCAAGTGTCACAGTCCTCTATGTGTGGTGCGATTCCCATTGGGAGACAGATAGTCAGAATCCTGTGTTTTTCTAGCGGGGTGGTGTCAGGAAACACCGCCTCTATTTGGGTAATTTTCTGTGCCAACCAGAATGGTATTTGTTCCCGTTTAGCCGGTACTTTACCTAGGCAGGATTGGATGTTCTGTGGTGTAATTTTATTTGTGTTCCCCTGGTGAGGGGTCAGCTGTGGAAGTTTAATCGCTGGCTGAATTGTTGAAGTCCGCATCACATACTGAACTAATTGTCTATGAATTTTTATTAATTGTTTTAGCTGTGTTAACAGCTCTGCTGCAGACATCCCATTGATGTCTGGATGTGGTGTGTATCCGGCTAGGACCGGCCACGTTGCTCCTGGTCTACCTAAAGGACCGAGCCTGGTGATGTGATTATTATGTTTTAGGGCGCCATCAAATAAGAGCAAATGCTCTTGGAATTTGAGTGGTACTTCCACCTCCTCGAAAGGAGTGTACTCATTAGGAGGTTCCTCTATTTTGTAATAGTGGAAGTACTTTGTTACAGCATTTGCTGCTGGAAAATGTATCCATGAATAATATACCTCTGTCTGCCGATATTCGTGTGCCTCAATTACGAATATGACTGTGCCACCTCTAGGTGTCAGTCCATTTTCTATAAGTTTCAAGGTTATAGATTTTCTTTTAATGACCGGGATGAGTATTATATCCGGGTCTGCATTTTGTAGTGCAGTATCAGCTTCTGCTATGTCAGCTGCTAATCTAACTGCCTCTCTTTCTTCATCACTGTCTGTCATTTTACTGACCGGATGGTTATTTTGTTTGTTTGCAGATCAGGTTTCTTATGGAAACAAAGATTAGATGCACAATATTTTGGAACTGTTTATCCTTCAACGTTGACTATACCAAGAACCATACATAGGAGTTCCCTCCTGCGAGGTCTGGCGGATATAACCTTTCACCCACTCCAGACGTCTTTGGAGTATTTGGGAAAAGGGGTCTGAGTGAGAAAGCACGACTGAGTTACTCTAAATGTCTTACGTTAGTTTTAACGCCCTTTCCAAACACGTTGGGCGCCATGTAGTGTAGTTCCTATCTTCCCAATAGGCTCTGCGCATTGGAATAATACCTACAGCAGTAAAGGCCTAGGCCAGACGTTAACTAGGTCTACTACTGTCGATACTAGACTTAAAGTTTTGGGTTTGCCAGCTTAGCTCAGAGTTCACTAGAAACTTTCTCGAATGTTCAAGGAGGACTTAACTTCCCTGATTAGACAAGAAGGGATTTAGTTTCTGACAACCATAGAACATGACAACTTTGCTCTCCCCTAATCAAGAGTCAATCTCGAGAGTCGTGTGAACAAAAGGCAAATTATTTTACTCAGTCAGTACGTGCATTCTTAGTCTCATCAGAATGTAGAGAAAAGGAAGAGACGGGCGTGTTCAATAAAAAGGTGTTATTTATTGATCAGTCTCTTTTCTCATACAAGAGAAATGGATCGATATTATTGCAATACTTATAGTTAAGTAAAGTGCATACATTAAAAGCAATAGTATAAAATAATACTGTAAAAACATTGATATGGTTTCTAAGCCATATGATGTTTTAAAATGAATAAAATATATTACATACACATATACATTTGACTAAACGTACTCAACTGGTGTTTCTAGATACGCCTACCCCGTGTACCTGACCTAAGTCTAATACGAGGGCGGGAATAGATAGGTACAGTTTAAGTTAAGTTTGTTTTTGCCAAGTGAATAACTAAAGAATTCTCTGTGAGGGGTTATTCAGTTCTGTACCTGGAATTTAGGATGAATGAGGAATGGTATCTCTCTCTCTGGTCTCGATATTCCAGGCTGCCTGCGAGGGCTACCCGGAAACGCCGGTGCTGGATTCTCGGCAGTAGAAAGCAGCGCGTCTCTCAGCGCGTCAGGAAGGCGGGGCTGCTGCCAGCGGGGTCTGCTCTGCTCTTGGCTTCGGCAAGTATGGCTGCTCCGTCTCGTCACCACGCGTGTGTTTGCATATGGCAAGATCGGTAATATTTATACCTTTAAGGTGCCGAGATTGACGTAAGGATGGACATAGATACGTCAATAAAGATGTCATACGATTTGCTCGTTAGCACATTCTTTTACTAAAGTTCTCGGTGAAATCAAAACAATGGCCGCAGGGTTTTGCCCAGGTTGTCATAGGTTTGATTTGTTATGAGAACTCCGTATGCCTTATCAGGGGCTGGAGGAATATCGCTTGTCTAATTAGATCGCAAGTGTTATGACCTAATCAGATAACACGTTCCTGTGCCGTAGTGTGACTGCGTCAGATAACGGTATCTGCATCATGGGGTTTTTCTGCCTCATGGGCTGACTGCTAGTTAACTTGTTGGTTTGTTTAACTAGAATAGGGTCAGGAATAGGGGGATCGATTCAGAACCTATAGGAATACATGACACCTTTTCTCAAAAAACTTCCATCGCAAACTATCAGCACAGATGCCTCCTGGTCAGGATGAGATGCGCATATGAACCATCTAACAAAAAATCTTACCACATCAACCTTTTGGAACGGAAAGCAGTAGATCTGGCTCTCAAATCCTTTCTACCATCTCTTTCCTCCAAATAAATTGTAATTCAAACAGATACCACACTGATATACTACATCAGCAAACAAGGAGGAATAAAATTGAGACTCTTGTAACTTCAAGCTCAAACAATGTAGCACTGGCCACTATCAAGAGGCTTGTCACTTACAGCTATTCATATACCAGGAGTGCAAAATGTCTAGGCAGATTTTCTCAGTCGTTATAGCGAATGAGTTCTCATCAATGAAATAGCACAAGATATTTTCACAAAGTGGGGTACTCCAACATTAGATTTGTTCGCTGCGACACAAAAGAGAAAATGCTGAGACTTTGCATCCACGTTACCAGAACCATGCTCAGTGGGTAATGCCCCTTTTGATCAGCTGGTCATCTCCATTTACTTATGCGTTTCCACCAATACCTCTAATACCACTAGTGATCCACAAATTGCAGAAATCGAACATGAAAAGGATCCTAACTGCACCGGGTTGGCTAAGACAGTGGTGTTGCATGGACCTACTTCAACTATCCATGAAACACCACAAAGGACTTTCACTCAGATCTCTTATCCAGGCTACAGGGCCAAATTTTGCATTCAACCCTACAATGTTTGAATTTGGCAGCATGGCTCCTGAAATCACATACTATGGTCACTTAAATTTACCAACTGATTGAATGCACATTCTTAATGAATTGAAGCGCCCTCCCACAAGAAAATGTAATACGTTAGTGGAAAGTTTTTTGTATGTGGGTCAAAACAATAGGCATTATCCTATTACTAATCAAGAAAGCATAACTCTTCCATATCTACTTCTTTTTGCCAAATCCAAACTAGAGTTTTCATGAATAAACGTTCACCTAGCGGCCATTACGGCATACAGGAAATCACCTCAGCAACCATCCTTCTTCAAAATCCTTGTAATAAAAGATTTTCTCAAAGGATTTAAGTATGTTTTTCATCCAACCTTTGCTGCCATGGGTACTAATTCTAGTAGTATCGAAACTGATGGGTCCACCTTTTGAATATAGCAACCCTACAACATTTGTCACTTAAGACTTCTTTTTTAATAGTGATTACCTCTGCAGGCGAAGCTAGTGAACTACAAGCCTTTCAGCAATAGAAGCTTTTACTGTCTTTTATCACAATAGGGTAGTATTACGTACTTCTTCTTGCTAAAAGTAGTGTCTGATTCTCACATTAATCAATCTATGGCATACCTACCTTTTCCCCCAATCCTTATACAGCAGTAGAAAGATCTTTACATTCTCTAGACATTAAAAGGGTTCTCTATTTCCATTTAGACAAAACAAAAGATGGTAGAAAACTTCAGAACAGGCCATTGCAAGATGGATTGTTTTGTGTATTGCATTATGGTCCTGATTAGGCTTGGGTGGAGTTTGCGGATTTCCGCAAAACTCTGCTGCGCTTTGTGGAGTTCCACAAGCTGAGGAGTGCGTTTGGTCATGCCATCCGCGTTGATTTTCAGTGCTGGCTGTTTGTCCCACTCTGTAAAATCAGCACTTTCTGCACCATTTGCAGCTCAAGAGGGCGCTGTTTGTTTCTGCCGCTCAAGTAGATTTTGTACCCGAGCTGCAGCTTTCTCAACGCGAACGGAAGGTTTCCGAACGCGAGCGGCCACAACCACCTGCGTTGAGAAATCTGCCCGCTCCACGTTGAGAAATCTCGCCGGAGGTAGATTTTCCTTGCTCGCGCTCACCAACATGAGGTTGACGATTGTGGAGTAGAGGTTTTCAGAACCCTGCTTGGTCTGCCGGGTGCGGAAATCTCCCCAAACTCCACGAGCGGAGTTTACCAGGCCTTGTCCTGATTTGGAGTAAGACTCAAGTTGGGATGTTGAGATCTGTCCTGGCTCGTGTCGCGCTTGAGCCTGTGCTGTGGACAGCTCCATTCCATCTTGGAGTGTTGATACTATTGTGTTCTGGGTCCCGGCAGCAACTGGTGGTGTCTTCCCTTCAACTCCCTTCCTTTTAACCAAATCAGTAAGTTTCCAAAACCGGAGGTCCATCGCCCAACCCCGCCCCAGGGGCCTCCCCACGGGCCTCCCCACGGGCCTCCCCACGGCCATCCCCATCATTACCATAGTCTCCTGAGTTAATGGCGTCTGAATTCCTTTCTGGTGGGTAACAAGGGCACTGCTCGCTGTCCGAAGCCCTCTTTAGGCATGTCAGCACCCGCAGGAGCCTGTCAGCTCAGCTGGGGTGTTCAAATAGAAACCGAAATGTCCATTTTGTTTTTGTTGTGAGGTAGAAGCGGCGCCAGGGAAACCGGTGCATTGGTTTTAGCCGGGCACAGGCAGGCCGGGGTAAGGCCGGGTGAACAGTGCCATGTACCTGGGGGCGAGCAAGGCGCACTGATCTTTCGGTATTTAGACTCATGCCTGGATGGTGACCCGCGGGGCATGGCGGCTTCACATTCAAGTACAAGGAAACAACATGCTTGGAATTAATGTCAGGATATCTGTCGGTTTTTATTAGTAGCTATTTTTCGTTTAAAGCAGACTGGAAATGCCGAGGTCAGGCGGAAGATCACACAGTCTGATCGGAATTCCAACTCGGACTACCTGGTTCCACGGGAACCTGGCTTCAGGTTCATTACTTTGCAGCTTTGCATTTTACACGTCCTCAATAGTTTTCTGTCTGTTTGAAACAGTTCTTGAAATGGAGCCACAGAAGTGCAGGTGCTGGCTATCCTAATGTGAAGTGCCGCTTCTCTGCCTTTTAAATGAAAGAAGTGCAGGTACTCAGTACCTGACAATACCTCGCTCCTAAAACAATCATATAGCGCTTGCGCCAGTCTCAGAGCTTCGTAGCCCTGCAGACAACAGGCGTTAGGGTTGGATGGGACTTGGCTCATCTGTCTCAGAAGGATGAAAGTCTAATAAAGCCCCGGCTCCATTCGAACCGGTCACCCGCTGAGATCTTGCCTTTGCTGACATCAGACGACGGAGGTAAACAACACCAGGAGTGGATGCGTCATCTGAGCACAGATGTACGCGTCCGCTGCATTAGCCCACCGAGCTACCTGCCCGGTTTGTATTGGTGCGTTCCTTGTACATTCCTCGCGTATTTCTGGTCTCCAAGATACCTGCTCCTCCGTTGCTGTCACAGGCGTGTCGATTGATTTGTGTGTTCATGTTTAAGGCGTGGCCGCACCTTCCAGACTCGAGTGTGAGGAACACCTGTAAGGCCAGAGGGACACCCGCTGCGACAAGAGACCCTCAGGGTCGGGGACACCGCAGCCGCTTGTAGAAACGTGGCAGGCCGCGGCAGCAGGGGGAGCGGACCCCGCCGGAGCGGAGGTAAGGCCTGTGAGCCCCTACACGCCCTCTGATGCCCCTACACGCCCTCTGATGCCCCTACACGCCCTCTGCTGCCCCTACCCGCCCTCTGATGCCCCTACCCGCCCTCTGATGCCCCTACCCGCCCTCTGCTGCCCCTACCCGCCCTCTGCTGCCCCTACACGCCCTCTGATGCCCCTACCCGCCCTCTGCTGCCCCTACACGCCCTCTGATGCCCCTACCCGCCCTCTGATGCCCCTACACGCCCTCTGATGCCCCTACCCGCCCTCTGCTGCCCCTACACGCCCTCTGATGCCCCTACCCGCCCTCTGCTGCCCCTACACGCCCTCTGATGCCCCTACCCGCCCTCTGATGCCCCTACACGCCCTCTGATGCCCCTACCCGCCCTCTGCTGCCCCTACACGCCCTCTGATGCCCCTACCCGCCCTCTGATGCCCCTACACGCCCTCTGATGCCCCTACACGCCCTCTGCTGCCCCTACCCGCCCTCTGCTGCCCCTACCCGCCCTCTGCTGCCCCTACCCGCCCTCTGCTGCCCCTACACGCCCTCTGATGCCCCTACCCGCCCTCTGCTGCCCCTACCCGCCCTCTGCTGCCCCTACCCGCCCTCTGCTGCCCCTACACGCCCTCTGATGCCCCTACCCGCCCTCTGCTGCCCCTACCCGCCCTCTGCTGCCCCTACACGCCCTCTGCTGCCCCTACCCGCCCTCTGCTGCCCCTACCCGCCCTCTGCTGCCCCTACACGCCCTCTGATGCCCCTACACGCCCTCTGATGCCCCTACCCGCCCTCTGCTGCCCCTACACGCCCTCTGATGCCCCTACCCGCCCTCTGATGCCCCTACACGCCCTCTGATGCCCCTACACGCCCTCTGCTGCCCCAACCCGCCCTCTGATGCCCCTACACGTCCTCTGCTGCCCCTACACGCCCTCTGCTGCCCATACCCGCCCTCTGCTGCCCCTACACGCCCTCTGATGCCCCTACCCGCCCTCTGATGCCCCTACACGCCCTCTGATGCCCCTACACGCCCTCTGCTGCCCCTACACGCCCTCTGCTGCCCCTACACGCCCTCTGATGCCCCTACCCGCCCTCTGCTGCCCCTACACGCCCTCTGCTGCCCCTACACGCCCTCTGATGCCCCTACCCGCCCTCTGATGCCCCTACACGCCCTCTGATGCCCCTACACGCCCTCTGCTGCCCCTACACGCCCTCTGATGCCCCTACCCGCCCTCTGATGCCCCTACACGCCCTCTGATGCCCCTACCCGCCCTCTGATGCCCCTACACGTCCTCTGATGCCCCTACACGCCCTCTGATGCCCCTACCCGCCCTCTGCTGCCCCTACACGCCCTCTGCTGCCCCTACACGCCCTCTGCTGCCCCTACCCGACCTCTGCTGCCCCTACACGCCCTCTGCTGCCCCTACCCGCCCTCTGCTGCCCCTACACGCCCTCTGCTGCCCCTACACGCCCTCTGATGCCCCTACCCGCCCTCTGATGCCCCTACACGTCCTCTGATGCCCCTACACGCCCTCTGATGCCCCTACACGCCCTCTGCTGCCCCTACACGCCCTCTGCTGCCCCTACACGCCCTCTGCTGCCCCTACACGCCCTCTGATGCCCCTACCCGCCCTCTGCTGCCCCTACACGCCCTCTGCTGCCCCTACCCGCCCTCTGCTGCCCCTACCCGACCTCTGATGCCCCTACACGCCCTCTGATGCCCCTACACGCCCTCTGCTGCCCCTACACGCCCTCTGATGCCCCTACACGCCCTCTGCTGCCCCTACACGCCCTCTGATGCCCCTACCCGACCTCTGATGCCCCTACCCGACCTCTGATGCCCCTACCCGCCCTCTGCTGCCCCTACCCGCCCTCTGCTGCCCCTACACGCCCTCTGATGCCCCTACCCGCCCTCTGATGCCCCTACACGCCCTCTGCTGCCCCTACCCGCCCTCTGCTGCCCCTACCCGCCCTCTGCTGCCCCTACCCGCCCTCTGCTGCCCCTACACGCCCTCTGATGCCCCTACCCGCCCTCTGATGCCCCTACCCGCCCTCTGATGCCCCTACCCGCCCTCTGATGCCCCTACACGCCCTCTGATGCCCCTACCCGACCTCTGATGCCCCTACACGCCCTCTGATGCCCCTACACGCCCTCTGCTGCCCCTACACGCCCTCTGATGCCCCTACACGCCCTCTGATGCCCCTACACGCCCTCTGCTGCTCTTAAACTCAGCTCTCCAGTCCCCTTACCTGCAGTGAATTATGCCACAGTGTCCCTTGAGCACCCCCAAGACAATTGGAGCTTTCTCGAGCTACTTCCGGCTAGATTCCTGTCGAATAAAGTCCATGGGAGATTGTATCATACTAAACGCACCTCAGTGCTTACTTGCTGAAGATGCCAGTGTGAGCTGTGCGTCCTTTGCCCCTCCACTGTCCACATTTACCCCGCGGGGCAGATGCCCGTCTCACCCATCACGCAGGTGGGGGCTGCATCAAACCCGCCTTGACGGCTTCAGTAATCACTCACTCACTCAAATAAACTTTATTCGATTTCACGTCGGAGAACCATAAAAGTTCACCATTCACTCTCTGGCCCGCCGCTGCGTTTCGGACAGAATACTCCTGTTTTTCGCAGTTCACTTTCTCCTTCACAATTCCATCCGGTCATTGGCTTAATAGACCATGTGGCCAAGCCCCAGTGCATTGTGGTTATTGTAGTTATTCTTTTGGCAATAGCTCAGCACGCTTTGCTTCGAGGCAGCCCTTTTTGCTGTCATTGGAAATGTTCCTGTTGATTTATTCCTGTACATTTTGCTTCAGTGCAACCCCTGATATGTGAAGCCCTTTACGCATGCACTGTTTACTTAACATCATTTTCTGCAGGACTCGCCTGCCCCTAGGAACACGCAGTCGAGTCCCACACACAACGTGTGTGCACCCCCTAAGATAATAATAATATAATAATAATAATTATTATGATAAGATGGAGTCATTCCTTGTCCATCTCCTCCCCCCTCATGGATCTGGACACACGAGAGGACATCTCAGCGCTTCAATCTTATGCACAGGAGATCTGTAATAATGGACTTGTATACTTCCAATCTGCACATTCTACACCTATATGCGTAGAGACTGGGTGTTGGCATTTGACCTGCCACCTGAAGTGGTGGATGCCACCCTTGCCGCTGCCAGGTGTGCTTCATGAGATCCATTTATGCCGGCACTGAGACAAATCTGTGGCCTGGCGCGGCGCTTGTAAGACTATTCCCTTGTCCGCAAAGCTATCAAATGTCTTTTTGTTTGTTTCATCTTCAGCCCAGCTCAAGGCCTTGCAGTGGGCTCTATTAAAGATTACTTGTCGGACCTTTTCCGCCTTTTTCCTGTTAGTGCACCAATCCACCCTTATTTAAATCCCATATTGTGGGTATAGTCGTTAAAGGTTTGACACGTGTTCACTTCTAAGCTGTTTGTGATGCCCCACTGGGATCCAAACTTGGGCTTGACTTTTCTCACGTGTATGCCCTTCGAGCCCATGCATAGTTGCCAGGTGTGTCTCCTGACTTTGAAGACTGTCTTCATCTTCACATTTATATCAGTTCGTAATGTGAGTGAACTCCAGTCGCTTTCAGTGCAGCCGATGTACACCTTCTTTTTTCCAGACAAGTTTGTGCCGAGGACTTGGGCGTCATTCTTACCAAAAGTTGTGAGACTTCCACGTTTGGCAGTCCTTCACCCTGACTATGTTACTTGCTCTGTGTCACCCCAAAAAAGAGGAGGAGAGGCTCCATCGGCTGGACCCCTAAAAGGCTTTAAGCTTTTACTTTGACCCTACCTGGGAACACCGTGTGGACGAGCAGCTTTTTGTGGGGTTCTCTGGGGCCAATAAATGCAAGGCTGTGCACAAGACTCTATTGAGGTGGATAGTCCTCAAGTCCTGATAAGGTACTGGCCAAGAATCGGCCCCTATAAGGTCTAAGAGCCTATTCTGCCAGGGCTAAAACCTCTACCACTGCATTGGCACGTGAACTGACTGTCCTTGACATCTGCCTGGCTGCGACATTGGTTTTAGTGTATACATTCATGAAGCACTACTGCCTTGACTGCCAGGTCCAGCATGAAGGATATTTTGCCCATTCAGTCCTGCAGGACTTTTTGGACTGAGTCCACTCCACAGAACCTCCACGTGGGAGGTAGTGCTTTGGTATCCATTCTAACATGAGGAATCTGCAGTTAGAAATATCCATCGGAAGAATTAGTCACTTACCTCCAGTAATGTTTTTTCTGGTAGATACTCTAACTGCAGATTCCTCACATCACTCCCATCTCTCGGTTCCATGGCATGGCCTCTTTTTAACATCACAAAAGTCCTAGTTTGAAGCCTACAAACCTTAAAGAGGCTGTACTCCTAGTGGTTTATGCGATTCTCTCTGAGATGCTGTTTCAGTAAATGTTTCTGTCATATGATTACAGTGTCATGATGCTCAGAGTCTACCTTGGTTGTTGTAGATCTTGTGGTTCCCATACTGGCCCTTTCATTCAAACTCTCCTCTGTTATATGTGATCCACAGGTATCCATTTCTCTCCTCTCAAAATGTATCGCATCCCTCTCCACTTAGCCACATCATTCAGTCATTTATCTGTTCAGGGTCTTTCACAAGCAGCATCACACAAACTCCCAAAATAACTGAAATCTTGCCCAGATAACTCCCAACTATGCTTACACCATCTGTGTAGGCTTCTGTAACCAAAACACTTTCGCTTCAACATGGTCATCAAAAAACAGACGTCTGACATGTGGTCCCTCCTCAATCAAGGGACCCAAAGATCCTTCTTCTTTATGGTTGCCCTTGCAGAATAACTTCAGCACTTATTACCCAACTAAAAAGCAGTTTCCCTAATAATGAGAGGCTTCCACTCTTTTTATCCTGTTAGACCTATCGCCAGCTTTCGATACTGCCACACATCATCCTTCTTTAGCACTTAGAAAACGTTGGAGTCAGGAGCTTGGCATTGGCGTGGATTCCGTCTTTCTTGGAGAATAGAAGCGAAGTGGTTTGGATGGCCCTTACTCTTTGGATTACAAAAAGCTCAAATTTGCAGTGTCTCCCAGTTCACCTTTGAGCCCTACTTTATTTAATATTTATCTGGTTCCTCTGACCCTGTTAGTAGAATACTTGGGGTTCAGTCAGACAGTCTCCTACGTGGACAATACGCAGTTGTGTGTCTCTATAGAAAAAGACACAAGTGAGGCGCAGGAAGCTTTCAAGAAATACTTGGAGGCAGTATTTGAATGGATGTGGGCCAGCAACTTTCAGTGCAGTGCACCTGAGATGCTGCTGTTTGGCTCGTCCTCACCTCAGCGGGGGCTGGGTTGTTGGACGGTGCATACAGCTGCTCCGCCGCCCACACTGTGGCTTGCAACCTGGGTGTCAAGATAGACTGTCAACTGACTGTCTGCACGGATAGCGGCTGTAGTTCGATCATGTTTAGCTCTATTGACATCTCTGAGATCCCTCTTGAGTCCCAGAGAACAGTGATCATGCTCTCATTAAATCTTGCTTGGACTATGCAGTGTATTGTACCTGGGTCTGCCTGCTGAAGAGGCTGCAGTCTGTACACAGCGCTGCAGCAAGGTAACTGCTAAAGATCAGGAGGAAATTGTCAAATCCCCCCGCTCATTTGAAGGAGCTCCATTGGCTGCCAGTTTTGGGTGATGATCCGTTTGAAAACCCTTGTTATGGCACACAGAGCTTTCTATGTCTCGGGCTCCTCCCTAACTCTCAAATCGACTAAATTACTATCTCCCTACCAGAGACCTGTGATCTTTTGTTGCAGAGTGTTGGACAGGCCACATGAAGGGCCGCTCTCCCCCGGTCCAACCAGGCCCGAACCAGCCACGCAAGTACCACACACCACCATTACGCGTCCACCGTCCCCGCAGGGACCCCTACACTCGAACCTGTTGACCGCGTAGGCCGACCCACTACCGGCCTGCGCGCCCATCCTGGGCGCCATCTTGGACACTCCACCACGAGGCCGCCTGGCCCCCGATCGACCTCAACCCTGGGCCTGGCCAGGCCTCAGACATTCCGGCACCAACATCCACCCAGGAGGTGAGCGGGCTACTTGGTCAGTCAATGGGAGCAAGAGGTGTCGATGGCTCTCCCCCGCCAAGTACCGCTCGCCCATCGCCTCCCCGGGCGCTGGCTCCACCCCCCTGCTGGGTGTCTGAACCCCCTCATCCCGGACCTCCCGACCCCCAAGTGCGAGGGTCCGGACATCAAAGCACACCAGCCCTATAACTGGGGCAGCTCCAGAGCCGGACGGGAGTTGTATCTTGGAGTCGAGAGACGCAAAGAAGAACTCATCCTTGACGGACTACTGGCGCTGCCGTAGCTCTGTCTTGTGCACCCTCGTCTTGCCTGCTGGCGCTGCCGCGGCTTTGGGAACCACCCTATCCTTCATCATCGTCGGGACCTGCTGGCGTGGCCGCGGACCGTTTGTAACCACCACCTTCATCGGGACCTGCTGGCCCTGCCGCGGACCGTCGTCTTCCTTCATCCATCTCGGGACCTGCTGGCTCCGCCGCGGCCCGTTCATCTACACCACCGAGCTCGAGGATTGAGAGCTATTTCCATCTCTTTTGTAACAAGACTGTCCCGCTACCCTTTTCCCAAACAGAGACCAGAATAGAGGGGACCCCTGAGTCCAGACCTCCTTGTACCATTCTACCGTACTTGAAGAATTGCCTATAAAATATCGTTGAACTTTATCAGTGTGTGGTGTCCGTCTGTGGGGGGGAAGTTACTTGTCTGTACGATTCGCTGGAGACGGCTCTCCCCGGAGACCTCTCCCCTTATCCTTGGCCGACCCTCCCGGTCCGTCTAACATTGGTGGCCAGCGACGGGATCCGAATCACCGCATAAACCGTACAGAGAGTAGCTCACCCCACGGCGAATCACGATGTCAACTAAAGACAGCGGATCAACGGAGAAATTCCAGATGGAGAAATTGGACGAGTACAGCCATTGTGAACTTAAACAGTTCTGTATCGAATTAGGTATCGCTACCACCGGACTAAATACCAAAGATGACTTTAAGCAGGCCCTGGAATCTTGGGCAGAAACCGGGGCTGCCGGAACCCCCGATCAAGACATCGCAGCACAAACCCCCATGGCCCCTGAAGAACGAAGAACGGGTCTCTCGCCAGACGAGATCCAGGAACGAGAAAGAACCCGACTACACGAGCTGGAAATGGCCCGGCTCAAAATGGACGTTGAACTAAAGTTGGCCGAACAGAAAATCAACTTAGAGCACCTGCGTCTCCGAGAAGAAAGAGAGGAGAAACAGAGACAAAGGGAGCTCGAGGAAAAGAAACTGGCATATGAACATGAGCGGAAATTAGCTGAAATCGACCTACGCAAACAGAATAAAGAAGCAGGGGTGCCCGAGCAACCCCACACTCCAGGGGCAACAGAGAAGAAGGTACACATCCCCAAGGATGTCGTTCGAGAATACTTCCGAGAGGACGACATCCAGCAATGGTTTAAGGCCTATGAAATCGCTATGACTGCACACCGGATCGATAGAAGCGATTGGGGGGCCGGTCTGTGGGGGAGATTCCTCAATGAGGGCCGCGACGCCCTGCTGCAACTCCCGGACCACCAGATGACCTCCTATGACCATATGAAAGCTGCACTCCTCACCCGCTATGGCCTCACACCCGAGATGTACCGTCAGAGGTTCCGAGACTGCACCCGCATCCCAGGTACAACTTGGGTGGACTATGTCAATTACTTTAGCCGAGCCTTCGAGGGCTGGATCAAAGGAAGCAAGGTCACAACCTACGAACAACTGTTCAATCTTATGGTATGGGAGCATCTGTCGAACAATTGCTTCATTGAACTTCGTCAGCACCTCCTCGACAGCAAGTTAACGGATCCCCGGCAGCTCGCAGCCGAAGCAGACCGGTGGGAGATCACCAGAGTGAGTCGAAATGGGTCCTCCGAACAGAACCGGAACAACAATGGTCAGCACCGTCCCCGAGGAGGTGGAGGCCAAGGACGCGGAAGAAGCAACGCTCCGGTCACCCTCACTACCAGCCCCACCCCCCCGGCCAACCGGGGCAGCACCCCAGCGCGACCGGGACATCGAGCCAATGTTACCTGCCATCGATGCCAACGAGTCGGACACTATGCAAACGACCCAAACTGCCCCCAGTACCAGAGCCCAAGACCCCGCCAAGTAGCCGCTGCTGCTCTGGGGGAGGAACAGATCTCAGAGGAACAAGAAGAATATGAACAGGAACACCAAGAATGGGAGCCAGCCGCCATGGCTCTCGCCTGCCTAGGGGGGAGAGACATGGTCCCGCGGGTCCCCCTACCCGCTAATACCCAGAAGTACAGCCAATGGGTGGGCATCAATGGACGCCGGGCTGAAGCTCTTCGTGACACTGGGGCCAGTGTAACAGCCGTCCGCTGTCACCTGGTGACCCCCGAACAATACTTACCAAACATTCTCTGCCCTGTACGTTCAGCCGATAACTCAGAAAGTCTGTGTCGGATGGCCTGCGTCCCCTTCGAATGGGGAGGGGTCTCCGGCATGTTGAAGGTGACGGTCCGAGATGATGCCCCCGTAGACTGCCTCCTGGGTAATGACCTGGAAAGCTCTCCATGGGCAGCAGTCGAACGAAAAGAGCACCTGGGGATGCTGGGCGTCCCGGACTGGGCGTGCGTCACCACCCGGTCCATGACCGCCCGTGCCAACACCCGCCCAGAGGAACTCGAATGGCCGGCGCCACCGCCTCCGGTCGCCCCCGCCGAAACCACCGACCGTGACGTCCCCCCCGAACCAGCTCAACCTCCAGACCTCGCTAACCTCGACCAGTGGCCTCAAGAGGGGGGGCCCACGCAAGAACAATTTCGCCAAGAACAAAAGACCTGTCCCTCCCTCGAGGGACTCCGCCAGCAAGCGCTAGCCCAAAGCGCAGGGGATACCTCCGGAACTCACTGGGTCTACTGGGACAATGATCTGCTGTACAGTGAGCAAAGAATCGCGGAGCTGGGGGCCAGCCGAGTCCTAGTGGTACCCCTCCGTTTTAGAGACTTTCTGCTAAACCTGGCCCACGATGTCCCCCTGGCAGGACACTTGGGTCAAGACAAAACCTATAGCCGCCTGGTGACCCACTTCTTCTGGCCCAAAATGAGGGACAATGTACACCAGCATTGCCGATCTTGCCCCACGTGCCAAGCCAGTGGGAAGAGCGGCCGCAAACTGAAAGCCCCCCTGCAACCTTTTCCCGTGGTCACCACCCCGTTCGAGAGGGTCGGAATCGATATCGTAGGGCCCCTGGACCCGCGCACAAAACAAGGCCATCGATTCATCCTGGTGCTAGTGGACCACGCCACCCGCTACCCGGAGGCTGTTCCCCTGCGGACTGTAACAGCCCCGGTAGTCGGCCGGGCTCTGATGGGGATCTTCTCCCGGGTGGGCTTCCCCCGGGAGGTCGTCAGTGACAGAGGCACGAACTTTATTTCGAAATATATGAAATCTCTCTGGCAACAGTGCGGGGTTACCTACCGGTTCACGACCCCCTATCACCCTCAAGGAAACGGCCTCGTTGAGCGGTTCAACCGCACGCTCAAAGGGATGATCGGGGGGTTGGAAGAGCCCCTCCGTCGCCAGTGGGATGTGCTGCTGCCGTGCCTCCTCTTCGCATATCGAGAGGTTCCCCAGAAGTCCCTGGGCTTCAGCCCATTTGAACTGCTATATGGACACCCCGTGCGCGGGCCGCTCAGCCTAGTTAAGGAAGGCTGGGAGATGCCCCCTCTAAAGAACCCACCAGATGTTTTCCGCTACCTCCTAACACTCCGCAACCAGACCCGGCGATTCCGAGGACTAGCCAAAGCCAACCTAGAGGCCAGTCAAGAGGACATGAAAAGGTGGTATGACCGGAATGCCTCCTCCATCGAATTTGAACCTGGGCAACAGGTATGGGTGATGTCCCCCACCGAACCCTGCGCCCTACAAGACAAGTGGACAGGGCCCTTCAAAGTGGTCGAGCGCAAGGGTCCGGCTACCTATCTCATCGACTTGGAATCTTCCCGGAACCCCCTCCGGGTCCTCCACGCTAACAGACTGAAACCGCACTTTGTACGGACAGAACTCAGCCTCCTGATGGCCACAGACAATGGGGCTGAAGAGGACTCCGAGCCCCTCCCGGACCTCCTACGAACGCGGGAGAAAGATGGTTCCGTAGAGGGGGTCCGACTCTCAGAGGCCCTCACCCGAGAGCAACGCCAGGAGTGCCAAGTTCTCCTGTCACAATTCGCCAGCCTGTTCTCCCTCACCCCAGGTGTCACTTCCTGGTGTACGCACGATGTGGACACGGGGGACAGCCCCCCTATCCGCCACCGGGCCTACCGCGTGCCAGATCGGGTACGGGCCTGCATCCAGGAGGAAGTAGCCAAAATGCTCACGCTCGGGGTCATCGAGCCCTCAGACAGCCCCTGGGCCAGCCCTGTAGTACTGGTCCCCAAAGCAGCTGCCCCCGGCACCACACCAGAACTCCGGTTCTGCGTCGACTACCGGGGCTTGAATGCGGTCACCAGGACAGACGCACATCCCATCCCCCGGGCAGATGAACTAATCGACCGCATGGGAGCTGCCCGCTACCTCAGTATCTTCGACCTGACGGCGGGCTACTGGCAAATCGGCCTCACGCCCCGGGCACAAGAACGTTCTGCCTTCTCCACTCCCGATGGCCATTACCATTTCACAGTCTTGCCCTTCGGCATGAAGAATGCCCCAGCAACATTCCAACGACTCGTCAATCAGGTCCTGGCGGGGCTCGAAGGATTCAGCGCCGCCTACCTAGACGACATCGCTGTATACAGCAACCAGTGGTCCGAGCACCTCCGCCACCTCCGAGCAGTGCTGCACGCCCTTCAGCAAGCTGGCCTCACGATCAAGGCCAGCAAATGTCAAATTGGGCAAGGGTCTGTAACCTACCTCGGGCACCAGGTGGGAAGCGGCCTGGTGGCCCCTCTGCAGCTAAAAATTGCCGCCATCCAGTCCTGGCAGCCCCCCATTACCCAGACCGAGGTACGGGCCTTCCTGGGCCTCACGGGCTATTACCGAAGGTTCGTGAAAGACTATGGTACTATCGTGAGGCCCCTCACAGAGCTCACGTCAAAAAATCAGCCCCAGAAAGTCAACTGGACCCCAGAGTGTCAAGCTGCATTTGAACAATTGAAAGCCGCCATGTGCTCCGCCCCTGTGCTCCAGGCCCCCGACTACAGCCGGGAGTTCATCGTCCAGACGGATGCCTCCGACCATGGCATTGGGGCAGTCCTGTCTCAAGTGAACACCGAAGGCCGTGATCAGCCGGTGGCCTTCATCAGCCGGCGACTCCTACCACGGGAACAACGCTGGAGCACCATAGAGAGGGAGGCCTTTGCGGTGGTATGGGCCCTCAAGAAGCTCCGGCCCTACCTTTTTGGCACACCCTTTCGGGTACAGACCGACCACCGACCCCTGCAGTGGCTGATGCAGATGCGGGGGGAAAACCCGAAGTTACTACGCTGGTCCATCTCCCTACAAGGGATGGACTTCACAGTTGAACATCGGCCTGGGCCGGATCACGCCAACGCAGATGGCCTGTCCCGGTTCTTCCGCCTCGACGAGAAGAGTCCCCAAGAGAGTGGGTAACTCTCCCCGCCTTCAGCTGGGGGGGACGCATGTTGGACAGGCCACATGAAGGGCCGCTCTCCCCCGGTCCAACCAGGCCCGAACCAGCCACGCAAGTACCACACACCACCATTACGCGTCCACCGTCCCCGCAGGGACCCCTACACTCGAACCTGTTGACCGCGTAGGCCGACCCACTACCGGCCTGCGCGCCCATCCTGGGCGCCATCTTGGACACTCCACCACGAGGCCGCCTGGCCCCCGATCGACCTCAACCCTGGGCCTGGCCAGGCCTCAGACATTCCGGCACCAACATCCACCCAGGAGGTGAGCGGGCTACTTGGTCAGTCAATGGGAGCAAGAGGTGTCGATGGCTCTCCCCCGCCAAGTACCGCTCGCCCATCGCCTCCCCGGGCGCTGGCTCCACCCCCCTGCTGGGTGTCTGAACCCCCTCATCCCGGACCTCCCGACCCCCAAGTGCGAGGGTCCGGACATCAAAGCACACCAGCCCTATAACTGGGGCAGCTCCAGAGCCGGACGGGAGTTGTATCTTGGAGTCGAGAGACGCAAAGAAGAACTCATCCTTGACGGACTACTGGCGCTGCCGTAGCTCTGTCTTGTGCACCCTCGTCTTGCCTGCTGGCGCTGCCGCGGCTTTGGGAACCACCCTATCCTTCATCATCGTCGGGACCTGCTGGCGTGGCCGCGGACCGTTTGTAACCACCACCTTCATCGGGACCTGCTGGCCCTGCCGCGGACCGTCGTCTTCCTTCATCCATCTCGGGACCTGCTGGCTCCGCCGCGGCCCGTTCATCTACACCACCGAGCTCGAGGATTGAGAGCTATTTCCATCTCTTTTGTAACAAGACTGTCCCGCTACCCTTTTCCCAAACAGAGACCAGAATAGAGGGGACCCCTGAGTCCAGACCTCCTTGTACCATTCTACCGTACTTGAAGAATTGCCTATAAAATATCGTTGAACTTTATCAGTGTGTGGTGTCCGTCTGTGGGGGGGAAGTTACTTGTCTGTACGATTCGCTGGAGACGGCTCTCCCCGGAGACCTCTCCCCTTATCCTTGGCCGACCCTCCCGGTCCGTCTAACACAGAGGTGTTCTGTATCCCCAAAATCAAACGTAAGGAGTGGGGAGGTTCATCTTTCTCTATCTTGCGGACTAGGCCTGGAATCGCCTCCCGGCACATCTTCGAAAGGACAGGGTTGAAGGCCAGTTCAGAAATTCCCTTAAAGTGCTCAGGGTTGCATAATGAGCATGGATGTCTGCCTTGTTTGGGGTATGGTGGGAGCCATAATGTTGGGACACTCACTGGAGTCGCTTTGTTCTCTACAAATGGACTGATTGATTGATTATTGCTTGTTTTTGTTCGCATATGCAATTATTTATTTGTTTTTCGGGCTGTGTATATTTGTTATTGTTCTCTCTTGTTCACCTCATACACATGGTAATCTGTCTAACCAAACGCGACTTCTTGCCGTCGTCACTTATATAAAATCTTAAGTTATTTTTCCATGTGAAAAATATGTTTTCGTGTTGTCAGAAACATGAAAAGGCCGTTCTTATTAAGGCTGAAAATTAATATTAAGTATGATGAGAAAGACCTCACCAAAAAAAACCAAGCATGAATAAGCAGTGGCAAAGCCAACAGGCCTCACCTTTGTGACCTATTGCCTTTGGTGAAAGTAAACCGTTTAAAAAAAAAAGTATTTTTATTAAATATAAACAGACAAGCAAAACGCTTTTTAAACAATATACAACGTGCACTTATACGTCATGCTGCTGCATCATTTCTAAGGCACGCACATGTGTGATGACATATGCATGCAGATGGGTCACCATGCATGTGTTTGCCTACTGAATCTCACAGCCACTGTTTTATGTAGTTATTTATTTTTATGATCCAAGATGGTGGACGCCACTTAAAGTCGTATATAAAAAATAAATGTTCACTAGTACAAAAACGCATTTCTTAAAGTGAAGTGGCCATGCAGCAAATAAGAGCTGCTAGGCCTAAAGGTTAATTAAAGAAAATACATTTTTTAAGGACTGCAAGAGATGAAGGAGTGGGTGGCGGGAAGCAACGGGGAGTTAACCGGGGGCGCATCGGGTGAGCTTCATATTAGTGAGGGAATTAACTACAAATAAAATTAAAAGCTGTGCTGGGGAAGAAGGAAGCAACAGGAAGCATACGTTTAAAGCAAGCAAGAGGAGGGAGCGGGAAGCAACACAGCATGCAAGTGTGTGTTTCGGGGGACACGACTCACGAGCAAGAATGCACGTGCACTCTAATGAAGTGCTGTAGAAGAAAAAAGTAGTTCCATAAAGGTAAGCAGTGGAAGAATACAAGCCATCAATCTAAAGGATGGTAAAGAGAATATCCTTCAGAGGAGGGACGAATGCAAAAAATAAAAATAAAGTAATTGAATAACCCTCTGCCAGCAGAGCTGCTGACCTTCCACTTCTTCATTAAGAGTTTGGAGCCAACTTAAGGGAGTGGCATCAGGGTCATATGGTGTCCTTGTAAACACTTTGCATTCTGTCCCTTTCCTTAGCACTAGTAGATTGCACTGGCAGGCCCTTTTGAACAAGGCATACTCACCTGAAGACTAGGCAGCTCTATTTTTAGGCTGTGAAAAAGTTGTACGGGAATCTAGACAAAAATGTCTACTTCAAGGTCCTCAACTACTGGTAATGGACACCCTGGAAAATGAAATGGGCATGTTTGTTGCTGGCTTTGTAAGATGGATTCCTATAATCTCTATCTCATCCTCAGGTTCTGCCTGGCTCTATTATCCCATTGCCCAGCAGTGCGGCCGTGTACACATCTGCACTGTTCGCTGGTCATTACCCCATCTGCACCGCTGCCCCTAATACATGACAGAATTGATGTTCCCGATCTGAACATCCACACCCATAAATGGATAGCCGCCTCTTCAGCAGTGACTAAGCTGTGTATCCTTGACCATTGGTAATAGACTACCCCCAGTACGTCTCAAGAGTGGCTCTTAAAGTTACATAGGATAGGCCTCCATGAACACTCCATCTACAAGATTATCTGACAGAGACTTCTAGCCGCAGATGCCTTACCTTATGATTTATAAACAGGCATCAGACTGGATCCGGAAAATTTTCATGAGCTGTACCCCTGCGCGCCGGTTGGTGCCATCGTTCGGCTCCGGGTGGTGTCGTTGGCGTTTTCCGCACCAGAAGTGACGTTCGCAGTGCCTATATAGGCACCACCCCACCACGCTT
This sequence comes from Lissotriton helveticus, assembly GCF_964261635.1. Taxonomy (NCBI): domain Eukaryota; kingdom Metazoa; phylum Chordata; class Amphibia; order Caudata; family Salamandridae; genus Lissotriton; species Lissotriton helveticus. The sequence continues at coordinate 1,594,049,747 of NC_136069.1, read as the reverse complement.
ACGTCAGTTCTTTTCTTTCTGCGCCAGTCAGCACCGATAGAGAAGAGCTATCCCATAGTACATTTTTGACTAACTTTTTTCAATGTCTTGGCAAAGTCTTTTTGAGGTTTTCCTCCTGGTGTGGCAGGGAAGTCATCGAAGAAGGCTGGCTTCAACCCTGCGGTGCCTGTCACCACTCAGTGACGGACCTGCTCCATGTATGCCTGTGGTGCCTCAAGTGCGACCACGACCTGAAGGCCTGTTGTGATTGGGGTGACATAAACCCAAATCTTTGAGGGAGTGATTCCTCAAGCTCCTAGAGCTCGACATGGGACACCGCGACGATCCAGATCTCTGTCTAGCAGAAGGTTTTTGGAGCAGTCATGGAGCCCGCGATCCTCTACTAACTCGAAGGAGTCAGGCTATTTGTGTTAATCCCACCAGAAGAAGAAGTAGTCAAAGCGTTCTTCAACATTACCTCGTCTGTCGGCCAACGACACAAGGGGGTGTCAACATTCGAGGCCTGGCTCCATGGTAGAGCCAGCACCTGGGCTTTCTCCTGGGCTCTCTGAGTTTCCTTGAGCCAGATAGACCCCCGCCCAATTAAAAGAATTTAAAGAGGCAATTCACCTCATATTTGGGTGCCCCCTTCCCTCTGGTGTGCCTTCAGGCCCTGGGTTCGGGAGGGGCCTCTGCTGGATCCACACCGGTGGCTCTGGCTCCGGTTCCAGTCAGTCCCCTTGCGTTCACATATGGATCCGGAATCGTACCACCTAGACCGTCCCTGGTCCCGATCCCCCTTGGGTCCACAGATGGATCCGCACTGGCACCAATCGTGCCACCTAGACCACCCCTGGTGCCGATCCCGATGTTCCCAGCGCCACCTGTTCCCTCTGATTCATCTTCGGGCCCGAAGGTTTGGTACTGGCCCCTACTGGATCCATGCCAGCAACAGTCCTGGATTTTAGCCAACTAACATCTTGACTGAAGTGCTCAACCGGCAGTGCCCCACTCAGAACCGCTTCATCTGTTTAATGAAGCTCTTACTAATGTTCTTCTTGGGATCTGGTCCAAGCCCAACACAGTGGCTCCTGTGAACAGGATGATTGCCTTTCGCTACTGCCATGCTCCTGGGGACTCCAAATTCCTAACACAATACCCTACCCCGGTGAGCTTGGAGGTCCAGTGGCCCTTTCCCATCTTCTCTTTGAC